>NC_090449.1:600228659-602881993 GCF_031143425.1 Pleurodeles waltl
GCTAATATATACACCCAATTCGCCGACTTGCTGAACCCATATGTCCACAGAAGATCTAATGAAGTACCAATACTTGCCATACACCAATCTTTGACTATATACTTGAGGCCTTATTTCACTAAAGCAATAAAACAAAAGTTAGATCAGGGAGGAAACCACCCTAGGCAACCCAATCCCTGGTATACAACTCAATGCAAAGAAGGGAAAAAACTATTATTCCAAGCCCTAAAGTCAAAAAATCCGATAGGAATACAAGCAAAGGCTAGCTACAGGAATATTTTGACCAAGGCAGAGAAAAACTGGGAGGATCAAAATCGGGCTGATCTTCTTGCTGCAGGTAGGCAAAAAGACACAGTGACCTTTTGGAGGATAGTTGCACATGGGAGTAAGGATGGGATATTTAACACCGAGCATTACATAGATCCCGGTACATGGGTCAGCCATTTCACTGATTTTTACTCGGATCCTATGGACTACTCTCACCGGCCCCCTCTTACCAGGCTGCAATTAACATTAGGTTATCCAGAGAATATTTGCTTTACCCTAGATGAAACAGTGTCAGCTATACAAACCATTAAATTAGGGAAAGCCCCAGGTCTGGATAAGATCCCAGCGGATCTATTCATACATAGTATTGACATTTGCGCTCCATATATAAATCTAATTAGCAAAGCAATAGCAAGAGGAGGCCCTATGTCTGAGATGTGGAAAGGAGCAGAAATTATTCCGATCCATAAAAAAGGATCTAGGCAAGAGCTTGGAAACAGTAGGCCGATCAGTTTTATTGATGCATCACAAAAACCCTATGCCAAACAGCTGCTGAATAGAATTGCTGAATGGATGGAGGAGGGCAACATTCTATCATCCTGCCAAGCAGGCTTTAGGCCGAGAACCAGTGCAATTGACCAGGTCTTCAGGCTTTTATGTATTATGTGGAACTACTCCAAACTGCAAAAAAAAACCACCTTTATATTTCATTTGTGGACCTATGCGCTGCCTTCGATCTGGTTCTGAGGGGTAACCTATGGGCCTCGTTAAGGAAACAAGGTATCCCAGAACATCTTCTAGCCCACATAATTAGGCTACATGAAAACAACTATGCAAAGGTTAGATGGGGTCCGAACGGGGAACTAACACATCCTATCCCCATTAATAGGGGAGTGAGACAGGGGTGCGTACTTGCACTTACCCTATTCTCTCTTTACATTAATGATGTAGGCAATCATCTTAAACAATGTGTACAGGATTCCCAGAGATCAAGCGGGGATTCTGTCTGTGTACTTCTTTTTGCAGATGATACTATTTTAATGTATCATACGCCATTGAAGCTACAGTCCCTATTAGAGAAATTCAATGAGTACTGCATGGCAAAGGGGCTAGAAATGAATGTAAATAAAATTAAATATCTAATTGTTAGACACCACAGACTGCTTAAGAGGAATATTTTGATTCATGGGCAAACATTGGAATGTGTAAAACATTTGAACTACCTATGGATAATGTTGGATTCTAAGTTATCATGGGCTCCCCATGTGGAGAAAGCTAAATCATCCCTTGTGCACGATTCTACAGCGATTAGTAGCAAATACCAAAAGTGGAGGGTAAAAGTAGTATCTCCCGTGCTTGAGGTCTATAGATACAAAGCACAAGCTGCTGCTTTATATGGAGCAGAGCAATGGGGATCAGCAAATTTGAAACAACTAACTTTGCAAGAAAACAACTTTATGAGAAGTATATTAGGGTTATCTGCCTCAACACCCCTGATCCCAATTGTTTTAGATCTGAACATAAAGCAAAGTGAACACTCGGCAATTTTAAGACCTTTGCTCTATTGGTGCAAGCTCTGGACAAAGACTAGATCTGGTTCCTTACAGGGAAGCACTCATCAAGCTATTCAACCTAGATAGATCTGCATCCTTCCCTTGGCTTCACGACGTGAGGTCTTGGTTTCTTAAACTTGGGCTTCGATCCGTCTGGGAGAAACCTCATACCCCTACTGTGCATTCAAAGGTTCTCCTGAAACGAGTGTACTGGGAGTATCTTCTTTGTAACCTCCATTGAAATTTGGGTATGGGAAGACTAACCACCCAATTTATAAATATCAAACCAAATCCTAGCTTTGAAGGATGGCAAGATGAAATTTTCCAAGGCGTGCAAAAATACTGTACATGAAATTCCGTTATGAAATCTTGCAAACTAAGAAATTTACTGTAAAATAGGACCAGTTGAGGAACAATAGAGATGATTCAATCTGCAGCTTATGTAATATGAGGAGCATTGAACTGAGCATGTGCTATTGTTTTGTAAAGCTTATGAGAAGCCTAGAAGGAAATGGATCCGTCCGATTTGTATCAATCTAGGAACAATGAAGTACAAGGAAGCATTAAGAATCCTGAGGTCTGATACTACTGCCTATATAGTATTTGGAATAAGCTGTTTTTTTACTAGCAGCTGCATACATTAGAGATAAAGAGGCCCTAAGTTTCTAGAATACTGTAGGTTACGTAATTTTAACTGTAACATAAAGCTATGATTAGTCTTTTATTGGTATAAAATGTACTTAAGACATAGAATTTCACACAGTAAGAGCTGAGAATATTGAGTTTAGATTTTAATTAACTGGATTTATTTTTAGCACCTTGCACTTTACAATTCAATTTGGTCTCTTTGTATCTTGGGTTAGGCCCTATTGCTGCTCAATTTATAATTGATCAATTATATTCCAAAGGACATTGTCAATATTATATTGTTTTATCTCCGGAGATGGATAATTGATATAAATTACTCATGTCGACACCAGATTCAGACAAATTGATGAATAATCGTGATTGTTAACATGAGCAGGGAAAGATTTGAATTATTGATCCAGAGCTAGCATTTTATACTTTAGGATGAAATCTATAGAAGGCTGCTATAAACATGCCAAACATCATGTACTCTAGATCCTATTTAGTATACTATCTGTATTTAGAGTTCCAAGTTCCAAAGTATCATTATGTGTAATGAATTTTGAATACTGGATCAAGATCTAACAGACTGTTGAATCAGGCTGAATTGAATGGAATTTAAATGGACTAGGCTTGCTTGAGGCGCAATTTGATTACTTGATTGTCTAATGATTTTATTGTACTATTGTTTTTTAGGAGGTTTTATTGAAATTTATGTATATGTTTTATTATTGTTATTGTATTGATATATCTTTTATGGCTTACAGCCAAATAAAGATTATGTATGAAAACAAAGTCTCCTGGGTCATTGAATCAGTGAGCCCAGGAGAACTTACCATATTGTTTCAAAGCATTTCTTAGGTATTGTATGTGGTCGAAAGAAATACCAAAAATGCACATGGCTCTGTAGTAGTTGTCCTTATGATTACATTTTGGGATGACAAATATTAATCAGAGCCATTGTTTGTTTTATTTTTTTAAACAAGCAAAAAAAAGATGTCTCTGAGTACTTATTTAAAAATGTTTACCTACAAAATTTAATAACAAAAACAACAAAAAAAAGTCAGTAATGAATATTAATATGCCTTGCATTGTGTGAATTATTGATATATACATTTAAATAAAATAATTGGTGATTTTCGGAGAGACAATAGATCTGCTATTGAAATATTAATATGTCATCCCTTCATAATGCCAATAGGCTCACATTTTACATTTTAGTCCTGCAGAACGCCTTGTATGGCCTAGGGTTGGCTGAGGCCAGGCCCTGCAGCCAACCCAACATCGCACACAAGGGTGCCAGCCTGTGGAGGCTGGCTGCTCACAGGCCAGGACCTGTGGCCAAACATCTCCTGCGAATGGTCGAAGGCCATGTTCTGCGGGGGGATTGGCGAAGGGGCCTGGCCAATCCCACCATGAATGGTCGGTCAAAGGCAGGGGGTGATTGCCCTTGGGGATGGATGCTTTGCAGCTAATCCCGTCCACGCATGGCCTTTGGATGTGCCCAGCGGGGTTGGCTTTATATATGGTTATAAAATATTTTCAAAAAACCTGAAATTCACTGAAAAAACAATAGTTAAAATTACATTACAGTAAGGTGAAGATGTCAGTTAAAACATACTGTTTTAAACATCAAAACCACTGAAATTCACCAGTTATATTTATCTCAACTAACCATAACTTGTGCCCTTAGGTAACTATAACTCACGCTCTTGCATCGCTCTCGCTTAGCACCAGCTAATCCTATGCTATTTTGCTGCAAAAATGGCAAAGTGCTTTGTCTTTTTTCTAGCTTGGTTTGGATGACTCCATGCTAATCCTCTGCTTAAGAACTCTGCAAGAAAAATAGATATTTGAGGTGAACAGTTCTAGATTGTGGGTGATGTTGTGGAGTGTTCCATACAAAAGAACTGTTCTCCACCTAAAACTTAAAAACTACCCAGAGTTCCTTTCTTCCTTTTTTGCATAACTTATGCAACCCTCTAAGCCTGATATGAAACTCTGTCTTAGATAAAGTCAGGAATCTTCATCCTCCTTTAGAAAGGCTAACAATACCCAGCTTCTCTTCACCTCCACCCACATCCTCCCAAATAAAGGTAGCTTGATAGCTATCTCATAAAATTGTAATAGTACCTATTTCAATCTTCATCTTGTAGTGACCAAGAAGGGAGCAAAATTCAATTTCTGGCATTCTTAATGCACCTAAGTTACCCAAATGTCCACACCTTACCTACAGAAGTGGCGGTACGCTCCGCCTATATTTTATACACAGAAAGGCAGAAAAGGATTTTTTAAAGACCACCGCTAAACAATCTCTGAAGGACATTGCCTGCCTGCTGTCTGATTTTGTAACATCCAAGCTTTTTCAGATTGTTGGTACCTATTATGCTAATTCCCACACTTGCTGCAGACAATCCAGACCAGGTGAAGTTGCTTGAAATCTCCTAATCATAATCACCATAATCTTTGATTCCTCCATGTTAATTTTCAGCTGTTTCTCAGTGCAGCTTTGTTCGGGTTTGGCAGGTAGTCCTCAGCATAAGAAGTATCAGAGCCAAGAGAACCATGTCATGTCCGAACAGAAAGGTCAAGATGCCACATTCTCTCAGTGTTAAAACATCTTGAGTGCTCTCAGGTGACCTAGCAACTCATTCAAATGCAGTTTTAAAATAAGAGACTGTGCCAGACATAGCCCAAGACAACCCCAAAAGGATTGTGATTTTCCTGAAGCCAACATTTGCTTTATTACCCAAGTAAGACCCTCATTGTTGGTGGCCCTTAACAACACCTGTTACTGCCTTGCTCCAGCATTACCATTATTTGGGGACCTGGTAATTCTGGGAATGCACCAGGTCTTTTGGGGAAAAACCTGAGTAAATCTGACTTACTTTACTGATTTCCATGTTTGTTGCCAGTGTTTGTCCTGAAGACTTTGCCTGCTTGCAACCTGTGAAATCTCCAGGTGATATACAACAGATTTGCAGTGTCCCCACAAAACATATAGTTCTGACTGGCCGGTAACTCCTGTTACTGGCCACATGGGAACTCACTCTTTCCACTTTGTAGTTATAAAAGCTTTCCTCCCAATCGCCCTATTGAGAGAGTCAGATGTCTGCTTGCGGACTGCAAGGTTTGTGGCATTCCTAAGAGTGATATATTTTTTTCTTTATTAATCATCAGGTTCTGCTTCATTGTATCCAGGTCCTTTTTGAAGCTTGCCTGAACAACTCCCAGGCATTCATTTCTTCCCACTCCTAGAATCTGAGCAATAGTATCCTTGCAAGACGCATGAACTGTGTGGCTACCAGACATATTAGTTGATAAGGTGGGTCAAAACAGTCCCACTTGTTGTAGATACAAACAGTTACTGTCTTTCTCCAAGAAGTGAGGGATCAATTCCCCTTGAAGAGCAACAGTCGACGGTTCCAAAGAATATGCCCCACTGATCAGAATTAGTCTATTACAGGTCAGTTTCCACATGTCATGTCCTGAAGTACTATTGGACGTCTGACTATACTCGGTTATCTATATCTCAGTTAATGAGAAAGAGGCAGGGGATAAGCCCACAAACAGACCCCAGTACTGCTCTGAGCTTATGGGGACCTCACATTCTGGAATTTTTAAGATACCCTGAAAGGATTGATTTGAGACATCCTACTCTAATATGGCAAATTAATTCAGGCTACCTGATTATTGTTCGTCAGTAGAAGCTGCTAGAATGCCTTTGAATTTCTTTCATAAACTGCCACCTTAAGGGTTCTCACCCGCATACTTGCAACCGTTGGTCTGAAATTTCCCAGAATATCACCTGAGAATGGCCAATACTCTGGATATCACTTGGGACATCATAGGAGTTGTGCCAAGTGCAACCTTAACCTGCCTTCCTCATGAACCAGCCACAATGGAGGAAGAAGAGGTCCAAAATGCAGTAGTGTGTTCTGTATTACTGAAATACTTCATTGGCCAGAAGAACCTGTGATGGGCCTAATGATCCTTTAGGATGTGCTCCATGTCAATATGAGACAACCATTGCAAGTGCTATACTCTCACCCAACATTGACCAGTTCAGCAGTCTATTCATGCATCTAACTCAGTGGTTTCCCACTGTATGATTGCTAATATTAGAAGCAAGGCAATACGATCTTGTATCTATCCAGAAATTGAACTAAATGACACATCTACATTGGAGACAAACCATGTTAAATGACCATTGTTTTGCTCCCAGACGTACATGAGGGCTACCCACGTCAATAGGCCAGGCCTTTAGTATTCACAGACTACTACTAATGACTTATATAATTTAAATAAAGACACAAAATTGTTCTCTTCATATAAATATTTGAGCACCAACAGCTTTGTGGGACTAACCCAACTAGCGATGAATGAGCGCCTTCATTTTAAATTCACAGCTTAACAGAAGATCTTGCAAAGGCTCTTGCACTAGCGCTTAACCCAGTCTCTGCCTTCAGATCTTTATTTGAAGACAGAAACACACTCACCTGTCCCACTAGGTTGGTTCAGGGATAGTGCAGTTGTTTTCACAGTGCAATAAAGAATCTGTGAAATGATATGCTGGCACTAATAATGCTTACTTAGAGTACATGATAACTCCTCTGTGTAATGGCATAACTTTAGACGATCAGATATACCTGTGATAGAACAGTGAGTTCATTATTTTAGTCCGTACTCTTGTACCACAGTAAAGGTGTTAGACATTATGATTGTTAAAAATATTTGTTATTGTTTTTAGAATAACACCAGGGTACACGGCAATGTATTATGTCATATGAAAATAGAAAAGTTGAACATCTAACTCTGCAGTGTTGTGATCTACAAACACCTTTGTATAACAAGCTGGTTGTCTGCATGTGATCTCAAACACTTTGTTTGGTTCTGGGCACCTTTGATCTGATTCTGCTTGTGAGAAAGCACCAAGTGCAGTGCAAAAATCCTAGCTTCATTGATGGTCTTTATTGTTGATGACAAATAAATTACTGCACTGAGAACCATACACCAGGTACTTTTCAGGCTACTCTTTATTCAAGAACATTTCTGGTTTATCATTTATTTGAACTTTAATGTAAGTTTCTTCAGGACCTTTTCCCTTTCTTTACTTTCAGTGATTCCTGCAATCCAGTACCTGTGTTTCTTGCTAACCCGCCTGTTGTTTTTTTCTCTGAATATGAAGTTGGTCAAATCTATGAGGTAAAACATCACAACGCCATAAACTGATATATTTGTAATGTAGCTGTTTCTGTGTACAGCAATGACGATGTTTCTATTGGGTTTTGCCTCAAGTGAATAGTCCATAGATATTTTGCTGATCACATGTGTTACATCAACCATACTTTTCAAACTCAATTGCTGATTACATGTCATTTTAATATTATACTTTTAATCACCAGACTACATTCCCACTCTGACTAAAAACTAAACATGGAGGCTAGCTCAATTTCCTCCTATACAGTAGTTTTTTTAATACTGAGGAAGAAAACATTAACAGGGCTTGGTAACCCAGTAGATTTGAGGCACACAATTTTATGGGGTTTCTACCTTTACTTGATAAAAGGCACATTTTATAGGGAATGTTACTGTTGATTAGTCATTCATTGGTGAAGGAAGTGAAAAGGAATATGACGTTGAATTTAACTTACATTTTTACTCTTAAAGATGACTGTAGAGTTGAGAAACTTGACAGCAGCTAGTCGTTATGTCCGGATCATTCCTCCCTCTACGCCCCACTTTGCCATTGGACTTGGTGAGTATAATAAATTTGTTTAAAGGCCTATTCTCTCTGCAGTCATTGGGCTATTGTCATTCTTTGACAGAGTTGCAGCTTGGATAAAATCTCTTTACACTTGGAGTACAGTTGCCTCTGGTTGTAATTGTTAACTTTTGAAAGACGCAATTAACCCCAGGACACTTGCCTTTCATGCTGTCCACCATTCCTTTCAACCCTCCTGCATGTTTCCTTTCCCTCCTCTTGTGGCCTAACTCAGGACCTCCCATTTGTGTCCCAAAGACTATTTTGCTTGTAGAGACTTGAGGGCAGGTTTTATTACCGAGATAATTAGAAGCTGATGACATGGTCATCTCTGGAGGATGGAGAGGTATTGAAATCCGATTCTAGTCACCAGTGGGTCCATTTAAGGGATTTGGTGGTGGTGAAGTTCTGATATTTTTTAAACTGAGTTCTGCATTTTACACCTTCTGGAGGTGCGCCAGAATAGCTTTAGAGGGCAACAACAAGAGTTGATTGTCCCATCAAGTGGTCCATTTGAGAATTGACCAGTGATATGATAGTTTGCAGGGATAAAAATGAGGGTTTTGCGAGGACACAATGGTCAGTGCATTGTACAGAAGGAACCTCGAATTCATGACATTGGTTTCAACAATGGGAACGTGGCCAAGGATGTCTGGATGTCTGGGCAGGAACAAAGAGGGGATCTAGTCATTGATTTTAGTGGTGATGATGATGTTGTGTTCACCCCATGGAACTAACACCTGGCAGATCCCCTTAGTCCCAAATGGAAATGTACCCTTTTCAGTGAACTGGCATGTGTCTGCCCCCCACTCTTCTAGTCATTCTCTGTTAGACAGGGAGTTTTAGTAATTAGACAGTCCTGTCAGAGTATCTGTTATTTGGAGGTGATGATATAGTGGAGGCCCACTCTTGTATCCTCGACTTGCATACATTGATTGGTATTTTCAATTATTTGATTATTTATTCTGCAGCACGTGTCTACAAAACAAGTGTCATGCAACTAACAGAAGGTGATGGCCGGCTGCTTGCATTAAGTCTGATCACTGGCAATAGCTTGGGGTATCACTCCAGCCCGTTGTTCTTTTGCTTACCATCCCACATCAGTTTGGACCTAGCCATATGGAAATCAGTTTTGACCCTGCTCCAAATGGGAACAGTCCAGCCCGAACTGCCAAGTCAGGTCCTCCCTGAATAGAACACAAGCAACCTGATGGAATGGTGTTAAGGTTAGGGGAGGGGCACAGGGGGCATGAGAAAACACGAAAACCTTCATTTTAAAGCTAAAGGAGTTTTGTAATTGGATGTTATATAACCGAATTGGAAAATAAATCTCACACACTTGTCATTTTCATCAAAATGTACATTCAGAATTGCTAAGTATCTATTCTTTTTGACAGAAATGAAAACAATTAAGTGAAAATGCCTCTACCCTTAAGGCAGCATTTAAAATCATCCAAAAAAGAAACCATAAATGCAATGTTTAAGGCTGCCAAAAAATGCCATTGATTGATTTAAATGGACCTCCAGTCCCCTTTAAAATAGGGAACACCCATCCCATCTTGCAGCTCGGTTTGATGAACTCAAAAAATTGGTTCTTAGTATTTTTTCTTTAACAGTTTCCAAATGTATCTTATTTTTAAATAGGCTGAATAAGAAATTATAGTAAATTGGCAAAATCCAAACGAAATTCGTTCTTAATGTGTTTTCCAATGATTAGGAGCAATGTTGTAGGTCAAATAAGTTGATAAATTGATTTGTACATTAGCAGAACATACTACCATTGGAATTGCTACCATGGGCAGAGGTAATGAAATTGCTACTCTTGTCAAGATAAGGCATGTTTCTCACGAATCATTTTGTATATGTTTAATTTTTACTTTCATAATTTTGAAACAAAAATATATTTCTACTTTTCTACTTTGAAATGTTCACTTTATCTTGATTTTTCAGTGTTTCCACTGGAATATGTGTAGCATGATATGGAGATAGAAAAATGCACAATGTTAGTTTCAATTATAATGTTCCTAACTTAACATTTTCGATATCCAGGAAAGTTTCCAGGTGAAGGAGGAATTGTAGCGCCTGGAATGAGCTGCCACTACAGTGTGAGATTTGTCCCCGACTCTCTAGCTGATTTTGAAGATTTCATTTTGGTGGAGACACAATCTCCTTATCCTCTTCTGGTGCCAATCGAAGCCAGGAGACCTCCTCCTATATTGCTCTGTGAGTACATTTTGATCAGTTATCTTTAGTAACACAATGATTGCTAGCATGGAATTTAGAATTCAGACACACATTTACATGTCTTACTTTGATTAGCCATCCACTACATGGCAGTGTCCATTATTTCATTATTTTAGTGCCGCCAAGGTGGGTGCTAGTTTAGGTTGAATCAGATCAATGAATGTACAGTATCCACACGCACACACACACATTTTTATATATATATATATATATATATATATATATATATATATATATATATATATATTTTTTTTTTTTCTGGTATCTAATACAATTTGTATATATATAATATGTAGCACATATAATAAAAAATATATATATAGGGGGTGTGGCTAAGGAACATGGCCAACGGGACGCACTTCTAGCGCGATCCCGTCCCTGGTGAATCCTGCCGTGATCCTGAGGCCCCCCATAGCCGGCTGGGCTATCTAGAGTCTTTGTGGTGGAGCGTGCCCATCGTGCCCTCGTTGCGCCACCGCGGCCTGGTGCCCGTCCAGGGCCATCATTGCACGCTTGGTTAATTACAAGGACCAGGACTGTGTTCTGCGTGCTGCATGGGAGTCGGATAAGGCGTTGTACGAGAACTGCAAGATCTCAATCTATCCCGATTACACCAATAAGGTGCAGAACTCTGGTAAAGGATTTATGGAGGTCAAGGCGAAACTCAGAGCCATGGGCATCAGATACATGCTCCTGTATCCGGCACGTTTGAAGGTCTTGTCAGGTGGCAAGGCTAATTTTTTTGACCGTCCTGAGGAGGCTGGAGATGTGGGGTAAGGTGGCCCCCAGTAGACCGGAGGGGCTTGGAGGCGCCTCCCGGCAGGCCTTTGGCTCTGGAGGACCGGATTGGAGATCACATGGTTCTAGGCGCCTTGCAGAGTCCTGCCACAGGGTGGAGATACAGCGGGATGGCACAGTGGCGGTGGTGTCTGCTAACCCGGATGAGTGCACAGCTTCGGAGCAGAACTTGGAGGCGGGCGGGGATGCAGAGATGACCTGACTGGTAATTCCTTTGTGTGTTGTTTCTCCTTGGTTCTGAGGAGGGGATGCAGGACTGGGAGGGGCTGACCCATGGGGCTACGGGTGCTCGGGTCTTAGGTTCAGGGGGGTGCTGAGTGTTTGGTGTTTGATGCCGGGGGGGGGAGGTCACTCCACAGTTGTGGTAGGCCATTTATTGTGGTAGGGTGGGGCTTAGGCTGTGGTCCTGGCAGCATCTACGGGTTGGTCTTACAGTATGGTTTGTTCTGGTTGTTTTACTGTATTTCTGGGATGGGTTGGGGTTTAGTGGGGGCGCATGTTTATGTTTACATTTTACTCTACAGTGTGGGTGTTGGAGCGGGGTGTGCAGGCTGTCTTTTTCTGTTTTATCTTGGTGGGGGGTAGCATGCAGCGGGTTGTGTCCGTTGGGTGGGGGCATCCACTACCATTGCTATGGGTCGCCTCATTAATATGCTGTCTCGGAATGTTCGGGGCCTGAAAAGTTATACGAAACGTTATAGGGTGCACTTGTTCCTTCGTAGGCATAAGATACATATTGCTTGTCCACAGGAGACTCATATGATGGACGAGGAAGCGCTTAAACTGGCCAAGAAGTGGCGGGCAGATGTTTTCATACTCATTTTCTTCATATGCACGGGGGTATCTGTTTTGGTGGCCCCTGGGGTCCCCTTTACCCATGTGTACAGCGAGGTAGATGTTGAGGGTTGCTATGTCTTGGTGGAGGGCATGCTGGATGGTCTACCCATTGTGATCATTAATGTATATGCGCCCAATACAGATGATCCCTCCTTCTACTCCAGAATACCTGAGATTTTGGGGGACAGCATGGATAAGCCCTTGGGTTGGGCGGGGGACTATAACTTTTTGATCAATAGGGAATTGGATCGCTGCCCACCAAGGCGGGGAACCAAACCATTAATGGTACAGTCCCTTAGAGATGTTAGGGTGCACTTGGGTCTCTGGGACGGTTGGCGGGAACGACACCCTGACGGTAGGGAATATATCTGTCATTCTAGGACACATGATACACACTCTCGATTGGACAGGTTTTTGTTGGGAGTTCTTGACATCTCGCAGGTTCTGGAGGGGTATTCATCTGGGTCAATTTTTGTCAGATCACATGCCGGTTCAGCTCGAGTTGCAGTGGGGAGAGACAGCCCCACGTTCGGCTCGAGGTTGGCGTATGCCCTCGGATTTGCTGACTGATCAGGGATGTCGTGAACGAGTGGGTGATGCATTAAACAGTATCTGAACATAAACTGGAACACGACTGCGTCCCACTGCTTGGAATGGGAGGCTATGAAGGCAGTCATTCGGGGAGAGTGTATAAGCATGGTAGGTGGGGTGCGCAGACAAATGGAGCGGGATCTTACGGCCCTAGAGGTGAAACTGGGGGAGGTACAGCGGCAGCCTCCTGACTTGAGCACCGCTAGACGGAGCTTAGGTTGTACAAGGAGGTGAACACTTGTTGGGACACACTGAGCAGAACTACTCTGAGAGGATATACAGTAGGCAGTGTTTGCATTGAGAAGGCGACAACATAGGCAAACTCTTAGCGTGGATCCTGAAGCGGGAGGTGGAGGCTCCGCCAATACTGGGCATAAGGGATACCGAGGGAGTGCTTCTAATCGAGCGTGGTGACATTCTACAGGAATTGGTGTCTTACTTTCAAAAGGTATCTAGAGCTGGCACTGAGTCGTCGGCGGGGGATGCGGAGTGGTTTCTGCGGCGGTTGTGATTGCCTTGGCTGGACCCGGTGAGTAGGGATGCACTTGACCTCCTGATCATTGCAGAGGAGGTAGGAGAGGCAGTGAAGGCTTTGGCAAGATCCAAGTCCCCTGGCGGGGACGGTTTTCCTGTGGAGCTGTATCAGGCTTTTTCCTCCACACTTGGGGAACGACTGTTGGAAGTATTTGAGGAGGCACGGAGGTGCAGTAGGTTACCAGAAATCATGCAACAAGGTATAGTGTGTTTATTGCTCAAGCCGGGGGGGGAGGGGATGCTGTGGATCCCTCTTCGTATCGGCCACTAACCATGTAGATCTGTGATGTTAAGATACTCTGTAAGATCCTGGCCACTCGACTTAGAGGAATGATTCAGGGGCTGGTGCATGAAGACCAATGTGGGTTTATGCCGGGTTGCAGTACGTCCCTTAATCTGCGCCGCTTTGCGCATGTTCTGCATGAGACTAAGGGAGAGGAGTTGGAATTGGCACTGGTGTCTCTCGACCTGGAGAAAGCGTTTGACACAGTGGAGTGGGACTGTTTATTGGAGGTGTTGCGGGGCATGGGCCTTGGCTCCGGCTTTTGCGCATGGGTTCAACTATGGTACACTGCCCCGACAGCGCGTGTGCGTGTGGGGGGAGAGACCTCGGCTGTCTTGGAGATTGGCAGGGGTACACGACAGGGGTGCCCGCTCTAGCCTCTCCTGTTTGCCCTGGCAGTTGAGCCCTTGGCGTTTTGGCTCCGGGAAGAGATGGTGCAGTGAGGGATCCTGGGGGGTCGAACCGTACACGTAATTTCTATATATGCTGAGGATGCATTGGTTTATGTGCGGAATCCTCGCTTGTCAGTGCCGGAGTTGTTGCAGAGGATGGTGGTATTCAGGGCTGTTTCTGGTCTCAAGATAAATATGAAAAAATAATTTCTGTTCCTTCTTGGGTCTCTTGTTGGGGTTCCTCTGGTCGGGCTCCCTGAAGTCGGTTTGCGCTGGGAGGTGGAGTGTTTTCAGTACCTGGGTATTTGGGACGCTAACTCTGTGGATGTGTATACCACTCATAATACTGAGCGGGTAGTGGCAGGCCTGGAGCGCTCGGTTGCTTTTTGGAATAAGTTGCCCCTCTCTGTTATGGGTCGGGCATCAGTAGCGAAGATGGTGTTTTTACCCAGGTGCCTTTATCTGGTACAGAACTCCTTGTATCCGCTGCCTCCTCGGCTTTTCCGACGCTTGGATAGCCTGTTGATCTCCCTAGTATGGGCGGGCAGGCGAAGCAGGGTGGCGCTGTCTGTGCTGCAGAATGACCTAGATGGCGGGGGAGCTGGCGATTCCCAACATCAGACATTATTATTATGCAGCGCAGCTACAATGTGCAGTGAAATGGTTGTAAGAGGTTGATTTGATTTGATTGGGAAAAGAGATTGTATGCTGGTGTGTGCAATGGGAGATCTCTGGCGCACATTCTCATGTCTGGGGGCAGATCAGACCCCGCTGCGCCTTATGTGGTGAGGACTACTGCCGGGATTTGGGAGCAGGTGGTGAAGCGGGTGTTCCGACGTGCTCCCTTTGATAGGGAATTAAGAATATGGGATCTGTCTCCGTTTCGGGATATGGCAAGGACAATGTCGATGGAGGCCTGGCGATTGGGTGGTTGTGAGGTGGTCGGTGATATGTACCCTAATGGTGAATTTCTCTCATTTTCTAAGGCTCAGGATTTGTTTGAGGTGGGCCCTGGCCAGTTTCTGCAATATGCAGAACTTTAGAGTGTAATCCGCGAGATTTGGGATTATTTCCCGCTAGCTCCCAGGGCCTCCTCGATTTTGAACGGTCTTCGTAATTGGGGCGAGGATACGCACTTGATTGCTCGATTTTACAGGGCATTACAGGAGGATCAACCAGCCGTGATTAGCGCAGGATGTACGGCGTGGGAAGCTGATTTGGGGCTACCTATTGAGGGTGCTGACTGGGATGCGGCATTATCATTGGTTCGAACGGTCTCATGTAATCATAGGTTTAAATTGCTGCATTTCAACTTTGTGCACAGGATATACATCACTCCTAGGAAACTAAATAAAATAGACCCAGGTAGAGGGGCCAGTTGTACTCGATGTGGTGAGCTTTGTTGCTTCTTTTCTACATATGGCATGGTCCTGTAGAGTTGTACATGTTTTCTGGCAGGAGGTGACAGCGGCGATCACTGAGGTCACTGAGCTTAAATTGGAGGTCACTCCATTGTCGTGTCTCCTGGGTGTGGTGCGCAGGCGGCGGGGTAGAGGGATTGTCTACAGGATGGTACAGTTGGCTTTAGTACTAGCCAAGCGTAGAGTAGCGATTGGCTGTATGAGCGTGCAGACCCCTGCGGTCTCTGACTGGTTGCCTGATCTACTGGAGTGGGTGGCGGCGGCGGAGGAGCAGCAGATGCGCATGACACATAGCGATGAGAAGGCGCTTGCTGATGTGGCTGCTTGGAGTGCGCTTCTAGAACGGTTCACTGATGAGGAGGACATCTGCTCTGTGAGTAGTAACATGGTGGTGGGGGATGGGGAAACACACTCTTCCTGTTAGTACTTGTGACGATCAAATATGGAGTTGATCTATCTTGACTTGTTTATGTTATTAACGGTCTGGTCTCATTAAGTTGTGGGGCTGATTCCTGGGATTGAGGACCGGATGGGGGGGTCTGATGATGTCTTCACCGACTATGCAATGCTGTGTGCGCCCCTTTGGGTATCATTATATGTCCGTGAACTTTCTCTGCTGAACCTGCACTGTGTTGATTTTTATGTTGATCTGTAATCTTTTTGTTTGGAAAATAAAAACAGATTAAAAAAATAAAATAATAATATATATATATTCATATGTTTATTTATCCACTCGATTCCACCTTTAAGAACTTGCCAAACTCTTGTGGGCAGGCACTCACAGGAGCATTCCCATGTGTTATTTAACAGCAGACACGTTTCAGCTACTGCCTTTTTCAATGCTTGCAGGTAAATTACACTCAATCAGAACTGCATTAAATGATGCCGCATATATATATATGTATCTACCTGTGGTCGCCAGTAGGTAGTTATACTTAGGACCTAATTCCCATAGACAATGCATTTTTTGTTTTGCCAGTAACTTTGGCGCCATTTGATGAATCTTCACAAAATTTTCAAAACCTGTACACTATTTAATTCAGCTGCTGTCTTGAAACGTTTGCAGTGATCCATCAAGTGGGGGCCAAGAAAAAGGAGGGGGGTCAAAATGCATTTTCCCTATGCAATTTCCTATAGAGAGTTTGAGCACGACTGCAGCCCGAACCGCTTAGCAGAATTACACCAAATTTTACAGAAAGATAGATCTTGGTTCAGAAAGATCTCTTTTTTTATTTGGTGTAAAGCCATTCAGTAGTTTTCAAAATATTCAAAGAACAAAATATAGATATCTAGGAACGTGGATCCTCCACGGATCCAACAATTCCATGCTGATATCTGATTGGCTGCCAACACTTCAACCATGAAGTCAGGGCAGCCATTTTGAGACTCAGACTTAGCTGAGTCCCAAAACAAAAGTAAGAAAATAGAGAAGGGGCAGAGTGGTAGTAACCCCATAGGCATGGTGGTGAGGTCCCCCAGGGATACCGCCAGGCCAAAAAGTCCCTGCATCCCTCCCCCGATGAGCACGGCCAAAGAATTTCATTTAGCGGGCACACACCTCCAAAAGCTGCACCCCGGGCCATTCTACCTTGGCCTGGTCGTTATCCCAGAGAGCTCATGACTATGGTCACATATAACACATTTGCCTTCAGTCCGTGCCCTGGGATTATTTATTTTAAATGTTTTTTCACTGCACACGCTCTTCTTTGTCGCTGCTACAAGAAGCCTTGATGGTAGAGTTGTCAAATTAGAGCATGTGACCAAGTCTCAATGTTTCCAGTCTTCTCATTATGAAAATCATTTTACTAAATGACTGACAGCCCCATTTACTAAGCCTGAGTTACAAAAAGAGGTCAGCATGCCAGCAAATTTTAGGGTGAGCTGAGCCAAAGATCCATGCACGAGCCAAGCCATAAAAACATTTGGTATTTATATCATGCACCAAATGTAATGTAAAAATATGTTACATGCTCCGCAACATTTAAAAAAGTGTATTTCTTGAATATGCAGAGGCATTTCAACTTAGTACATCAATTATATCAGTACATAGACAGACATTTATTACAAATGAGTTTTAAAACGTGAACTTAGAAACATTAATGGTTCATCCCCAACGACTATGCCATTAGTGAACTAAGAGGCAAGACAGAAGTCATGTAAACTCTGAAAGAGACCGAGATTCTTATTATAGATGGAGCAAAATTATAGTCTGGTAAATCAAACGTAAGAGGTGTTTGTACATGCACATCTTGAACTCTAGATTTTAAAAGTGCTTTCATATGTGATAATAAAGAAAAGGTGTTCTGTGAAATGAAATTTTGCCTAGGCTCACACAGTTTGGACTGGCAGGGAAGCCTTGTTTCTCCAATTTCGAAATTCGGCCACCAGAAGTCTGTTTTTGTCTTTCTCTCCCCCCTCGTTACATCAAAGGATACAGTTTTGCCTTTAATTCTTTGCACACACAGTAGAACACAGACACAGACATAGCAGATCCTATTCATGTCTCACAGGACCCATCTACCAAGCCAAGAAGTAATTTATTTGGGGGGTTTCACATCCCAAACACTCCCCCGAAGATCCACCCCTGCCTTTCCTATCACATCACGGACAATGTTCCACGCAGTCACTTTTGTACCTTAATGTTTACAGACATAAATGTACTGCAAAATATTGCGATAAAGGGTGAGCCCTGTGATGCAGAATGCACACCCACACACTCATAAGTTACCGAGTGGCATCAGGGTTAACATGAGTCACAGAAAAAATACTGACAAACTGTTGAAATAAAGCAGTGAACGCACAAGTTCTCAAGGACTGCAAGTCAACAAATCACACCATGGACCGAGGAATGGTGATGACCGCATGCACCATGGCAGGTAAGGAGCCTAGCAACACTTTGTGGAATAGGAGACCACTCAAGAAGCATAATATGTCAGACTCAGAAGATATCACAGGGGAAGGCTTGATTGCATTTGAAGGCTTCAGGAAGAGCAACATACAGGTGCACAATTAACAGAGGCAGAGTGTGACAAGCATAGCAGCACTGATTGAAACAGATGACCCCTCTCTGACAAATATTACAAGCACCCCAAACACCTAATAATTGCAGTCTACACTTTAAGGAAAGCTAACGACTGTGACATTGGAAGCTCAAAGCCCATCACAGCTTGGCCTAAAATATCCATAAAGTAAATCAGCTGTTCAGTATTACACAAACACATATGCATGAAACACAAGGTACATACACCTTTTTTATTAAGAACTTTTACTATATGTGGAAGAGCAGTAAACATGATCCCCACACATAAAATAAGATCCTAACTTAACTAGAAGTTCAAGAAATGGAGTTCAGCATTCTGGTGTATAGTTTGAAGTACACTATTGGCGTGTATGAGATACTTTTTAAATGAACATAACAATATGATACCAATACCACCACCAATAACAGAGTGATTACTGTGATGCGACCGATAGTTTGACCATTGATTAAAAATATTCTACTACCATGAAGGAGGCAAGAGGAAAATATTAAAGGCCCATTGTACATGCTCCCAGCATAGATACTGAATGCACTATGGTACAGTGAGCTGTGTAGTCAAGATGGTACCCACCTAGCCAACGCTAGGCATTTTGTCGGAGCAATGAGCAGACCCTCTGATAAAGGATGTCACTTCGGTGGGTGAAGATCTTGTGTCCTGATAACTAAAATGTGTATAAGGTGCATAACAACTGAGACTCTAAACTAATAAGAAACATTTCCAGTATTCCCCTTGACATCAGGACTCGCTATACTGTAGCGTAATCATGAAAAATAATCTCCCTTGGATCCTGAGGTCCACACAGATTATTACTATATTTTTGTCTAATACTTTCTGTTTATTCCATTTAGTTTAGAAAGTTGTCGTAACATTGGGTATGAGTGAACGTGCCAGGGGAGGATACCTGTCTTTTGCCTGACTGTTTGTGCTCTTATCTGGTCAAACTATAAGGCTCTGGTGTTGTGTGGATCAGCTCCCTGGTGTGTTCTGTGTTCTTCTGAGTGCTGGATTGACGGAGGCATGGGTTGCATTAATAAGACACATCCAGAAGCCTGGTAAGTTTTTTGGTGCTGTGGTTTGCTTGTAAGTGTGTAGTGAATCATTTGCTTTTTTGAGGTATTTGTTAACGTATGCATATTTGTGCATAGTTGTACTATTGCGGGGAGCATTGTTTTATCAACTATATGGCTTTCATGCTGTCTTGTTGCAAGGATGTCTGTCTACCATGGTCTATCTAAAGGGAATAATGGTATATAAAGCAGATAGGATATGTATTTTTCTTGTCTTTCACACACATTTTCAATTCATTGCAGTACCCCGCACCTTTGACTGTGGCGCCTGTTTAGCCGGGGGCATAAAGATGTTAGAATTTCTATGTACAAATGAAGGACTCAGCCGTGGAAGGTTTTGCATAATGCCGAAAAAAGTATGGCCACCACCGAATTTCCGAGTGAGTAGATGTTTTGTGACTTAAGCAAATCCTGTGTTTTGTGAAGATGAGTGATGTGTTGTTCCAAGAGCTAATTTGCTGTAACATCTATGAATATTCTGTGTTGATCAAACATATATCACGCTGTCCATGAAATCTTGGCACATACATAATAATTTCACATAGATTCTGCTGATGTCTTTCTCAAGGTGAAATTGAAATTGTGACACAATTATATTACATTTTGTTACATACCTAGCACCCTCCTGTCATGAGGATCAAGTAAAGTTAGAAATAGTCACCCCTCTTAAAGAATGGCTTTAATTTCATGCTAGATTAGTAATTGTATTTGCACACTCTGCCTGCTTCACACTTCTTAAAAAAATGATATACACAAAGCAATACCATCAGATGTTGACCAGGAGACACCAAATGTGAACCACTGACACAAAGCTAGTACCCAAATGAAGACATGTCGCACACCTGGAATCTGTAATTGTGATTAAAGTTTGAAAAGTCACCTGTTTTGTCTTCTACAGCCCTCTGCATGAACACCTCTCTCCATTCTGAAAAGGAGATCGCCGTACCTCTGGTCCACCTATTGTGGACCACCTGGGGCCACTGTAAGCTTTCAAGCAAGAAAACAGTCAAAGTTTTCTGAAGGACCTATCCACTCTCAATAGCCGCACATGGCTTTATCTCCTGTGCTCTCCTGTAAAGGACAAAACGAATACCTTGAGCACCATAAGACTGGAAATGCACAGTCTGGTCCAGGTAGAGTCAAACCGTCCTTCCTATATCTAGATGGTGAAGGTTCCCACACATAGAGGAAATTAATCCCTCCTCCCCATTATCAAAGGAGAACTTTTCATCTTAATGCATGATGAAGGCCAACAATCTGCCCTGCTCCTCCTTGACCCCACTTTGCCACACAACTCTGTACATCATAACATATTGCTGCCTACACTAAAATATTGTTCTGATTTTAACAGCAATGTCCTTCACTGGATGAGTACTTTCTTTGCAATTATCAATTTTACTATAGATCCACAGATTCAGCCTCTAATTGATCACTGTGCATTATTCAGCAGCTGACATCCAGTTCTCTGATTATTTCCAGTTGCTACATGTGTCCAATTTCCCAATTGCTAGAGCAGTATCAAACTCACTTCCAAGTGTACGCCGACAAAATCCAAATTTACAATTGCATAGAAATGGACCCAAAAGCCAATCGAAAATCACTAACTGCCTTAACCACAATTGGTGAGAGAAAGCTTTTGTTCTTTTAAATGAGCAAAAGTAGAAATACTTATCCTAGGAACACCAGACTCTTTTACACCTCCATTTGTCATTGCCCCCACCAGCTATCAAAACAGGGGTATACTTTTTGACTTTGATATCTAACATACCACTTGAATTAGTAATGTGGTTAAGAATGTCTATAAACACCTGTCACTACTATAGATTCTTACCAAATGAATCTTACAAAATGCTTTAGCACACTGTATTTAGAGTATTACAATGTGGTGTACTTTGGCTCTCATCTCATTCTGATAGACTTTAACAAGTTCAAAAGCATCATGATATTGTTCAACTTATGGATGACAGTCAAACCATCATAGAAAGAAATCTAATGCCTTGTAGAATGTGTTCTTTCTAAATTCCTTCTCTATTGAGGTGAAAATCAATTGCCCTACACATATGAAGTCCTACATAGGTGACTGGAGAGTCTTTGCATTGTTTCCCATATTTTAGTGTACCACATTCCAGAATCAAATTCAAGACTTCTGCATTATGCAAGTGGTCTACTGAAGAAAAACCATATCATACCTTCAAAACTGTTACACTGTTACACCCCACCTAGGAACCTCCATCCAGCATATATACACCAGGTCTTCCAATCCTGCTTCAGTTGCTGAAACATTAAGGCAGATCCTTAGGAGACCCAGGGCCTGACTTAGAATTTTGAGGAGGGATATCCTGTCCGCTGTATTACAATTTGTATAGGCTATAATGGAATTGTAATATGGTAGACGGGATATCCATCACGTTTGTGACGAAGTAAACCTCTCCGCCATACTCTGAATCAGGCCCTGAGTCTGTAAACTATGGAACACCTTGAACACCTTTAACTACAACATTAAGCAGTCAGAAACTACCTCTTATTCTGGAAACTCTTGAAACCAAACTAGTCAGGTGTTTTTTCACCTGAAGTTTGTCACTTTGGCCCTTGATTGAAAACAGTGGATTTAATTTCTTTCCACATCCCTTAAGGGTGACTGTATTTTGTTTTCATTTTTTAATTCTTTTTATTATAAATTCAATGCAAGCCTCATTATTGCAGCACATTGATAATGCAAACTTTCTGTACCATGTCTTGCTGACTATGGTGATTTGTCGACTGAGGTTGCCATCAGAATGATTAATGAACCAGCAATAACCATTATTTCCCACATCTCTCTCTCCTCAAGCATCCGGTGGCTGGAGGTTACCAAGGCATCTGCCTTGGTCTGGTGTGGTGATTTGGAAGAGTGCCTGGATCTAGAATACTTCCTATATGTTACACCATAGAGTCTTGTGGAGTGTTCATGTAGTGTCAGTCAAGTAACCTCAATGCCTGGAGTATTGTAGAACAGTGGTTCTCGCCCTGTGGTCATGAGCGTAGGAAGTGTAGGGGACGCGGGGGGTGTATCCCCCCCAGATTTTGGAGGGTGGGGGACACGGGGAACGAAGGTGGGGGGACAAGGGGACAAAATAATTTCCCATTTTACATCTATTATTCAGAGGGCCATTAGCGCACAAAAGTGCTACTTATAATAGCCCTGTACTGACCATCACCCAATCTGATGGTAACAGAATGAAGGTGAGTCCGGATGCCCCCTGCGCCCTCTGCTCTTTTGTTTGTCCTGTTCACAGCTGTGGGCATTAAGGGTGCTCATAAGAACAAAGGGCACGAGGAGGAGAAAAGAGTTTTGGATGATTACTGTCTGCATCACCTGCCGCCTTGAAGAGGAGAGCTACAGGACGACTTCAAGAGAAGCTGCTAGACAATGAGGAAGATCTAAAGTGGAAACAGAGTCCCACTCACCCTGATGCCGGCAGGCTAGAAAGGAGACTCTGTGAAACACAATATTTGTATTTGTCTAAGATCACACCAGTTGGTGAAACAGCGAAGTCGAGATTGGGCCCAGATTTTACCTTTTCACACAACAATTTAGCTATTAGAAGGGTATATTTTTCTAACACTTATGTTTAATGTTTTGTTATCTAGGTAATAAAGGGCTTGATTATAGGCTGGCTAACAGGGAGAAGCCATATTTCATTTTGGAACGTTATGCCTAGCGTTATTATTTATGTTGTTGTTATCGTTACATACTTCAGCATATTGAAGTATATTATCTTGTCTCTATCTTTTCTTCACTGTACTCTGAAACAATCTACCCTATGCCACTGCACCCTACACCACTTTTCTCCACTCTGTGCTACTCTACGTCACTGCAATCTATGCTGTACCACTCTACTCTACACCACTCTACTCTGCAGTACTATACACTATGCCACTGCAATCTATGCTATTCTACTCTAACCATTGCACACTACACCCCTGCACTCTTCACCACTTTACTCCAAACCAATGCACTCTATGCCACTGCACTCTATGCCAATCTACTCTGCACCACAGCACTCTATACCACTGCTTTCAATGCCAGTGTACTCTGCACCACAGCACTCTAGGCGACTGGACTCTATGCCACTCTACAATACACCACTGTACTCTGTGACCCTCTAATCTGCAACATTGCGCTCTGCCACTGAACTCCACGCACTCTACTCTGCACCACTGCATTCATTGCCACTGTACTCTGTCCCACTGCACTCTTTTCTGCACCACTGCACTCTAATCTACTCTACTCTACACCACTCCACTGTAGGCACTTCACTATACTTTGAAATCATCTCCTCTATGCCACTGCAATCTACGCAACTCCACTCTATGCTATGCCAGTCTAATCTACCCTGCACCACTCCAATGTACCCTGCACCACTCCAATCTGCTCTGCACTGCTCTATGCTACTGCACTCTACATCACTATGCTCCACTCTGCAACAATCTACTCTTCACCACTATACTGTACTCTGCAGCAATCTACTCTATGCCACGGCACTCTATGCAACTCTAATCTACTCTGCACCACTGTACTCTAAGCCGCTCTTCTCTACTCTGCATCACTCTACATCACTGCACTCTACACCAATGCATCCTATGCCACTCTACTCTACACCACTGCTCTTTATGACACTCTGCAACACTGCATTCTGCCACTGAACTATACTCCTCTCTACTCTGCACCACGGCACTCTACTCTGCACCGCTCAACTATATGCCACTCTACTGCACTCTACACCAATGTACTATATGCCACTCTACTCTGCATCACTGCACTCCACCACTGCACTCCACCACAGCACTCTACACCAGTCTACTCTACCTTGCACCACTCCACTCTACCATGCACCGCATCACTCTATGACACAGCACTCTGAACCACTGCAATCTATGCTGTGCCACTCCACTCTGCTCCCCTCTACTCTTCACCACTCTACGCTACTGCACTGTACGCTAAACCAGTGCAGTCTTCGTCAATGCACTCTACACCACTTTACCCAAAACCAACGCACTCTATACCACCACACTCTACACCAATCTTCTTTGCACCACTGTACTCTATGCCTCTTCACTCTAGACCACCCAACTCCACTCTATGACACTTCACTCTGACATTACACTCCATGATACTAGACTCTCACACTCTATTCCATTAAACTCTAACACTTTCTCCACTCTGTAACTCCCTACACAACTCCCTATGCGCCACTCCATTCCACTTTACTCCACTGTATGCCACTCCACACCACTCTATGCCACTTCAATCTACGATACTCTGTTCAACGCCACTGCACAACCCTCTATGCCACTCCACTATACAACAATGTACTATGCTCAACAACACTCTACCCAACTTTCTCTATGCTAGTTCACGTTACTTTACTTCACTCTACTCCAGTTCACTCTTACTTATGCCTTTCCACTCTACGACACTCTGCCACTCCACTCTCTGACACTCTATTACACTGTGACACTACTCCACTCTACTACTACTTTGTGGCATTGGCGCTTGATTAGAGATTCAGATCTCCATTGATTGCCTTGTCACTCATATGAGACGTGAGTCAGATTTATCTTTGCCGTTTTGGTTACAAGCACTCTGTAACCCTTTTAACTCAAGCTTAACGAAGGCTTAGGATGATCCTGATACTTGTCTAGGGGATCGAAATATCGTCGGCCAAAGTACCTTGACTTGAATTTGTGATATTGTACATAAGTTGGCATAAGCATAGGTACTATGAGCTAATGACTTCTTGATTCACTTTTTGAGTCATTCATGTAAACGTGGTTGTATAAAAGCTTGTAAATCATTATTGTGGATGCTAACCTTGTAGGAAAGTAGCCTCTTTCTAGCTTGGTTACCCCCACATTTGGCCTATTTGCCAGTGTGTTTGAGTGTGTCTACTGGGATCCTGCTAATCAGGACCCCAGTAGTTATGCTTTCTCCCTTAAATTATGGTTGTTGCATACTGGTAACCCAGTATTTCACCCAAGATTGGCATACTGGTGCCCCCTTATAAGTCCCTAGTATATGGTTGTTAGGTACCCAGGGCATTGGGGTTCCAGGAGATCCCTATGGGCTGCAGCATTTCTTTTGCCACCCATAGGGAGTCCATGCAAAAGCTTCTGCAGAACTGCCATTGCAGCCTGCGTGAAAAGGTGCATGCACCCTTTCACTGCCAGTTACACTGCACCAGGTCACTTATAAGTCACCCCTATAGCAGGCCCTCCAGCCCTGAGGGCAGGGTGCAGAGTACCTGTGTGTGAGGGCACCCCTGCACTAGCAGAGGTGCCCCCACGACCTCCAGGACCATTTTCCCAGACTTCAGGAGTGTGAGGATGCCATTTTATACGTGTACTGGAAATAGGTCATTACCTATTCTCAGCTACATAATGGTAACTCAGAACATAGGTATGTTTGGTATCAAACATGTTGGAATCATACCCCAAGGCTTTTACAAGCATTGGTTGTATGATTTCATGCACTCTGGGGGCTCCTTGGAGGACCCCCACTATTGCCATTCCAGCCTTCTGAGGTTTTCCAGGCAGTCCCAGCTGCTGCCACCTCTCAGACAGGTTTCTGCCCTCCTGTTGCTTGAGAAGCTCAAGCCCAGGAAGGCAGAACAAAGGATTTCCTTTGGGAGAGGGATGTTACACCCTCTCCCTTTGGAAATAGGTTTGGAAGGGGTATCTTCCTTCCCCAGGCCACTGGAAATGCTTTGAAGGGCACATTTGGTGTCCTCCTTACATAATCCAGTCTACACCGGTTCAAGTACCCCCAGTCCCTGCTCTGGCACGAAACTGGACCACCAACCCAGGTCTGCTGCTCAGAGCTCCTCCAGAGGGTCCCTGGGTTTTGCCATCTTGGATTCCAAGTTGGCAGCGAACTCTGGGAGCATCTGAATGGCCAGTGCCAGCAGGTGGTGTCAGAGCCGTTCCCCTGATAGGTGCTTACCTGTTTAGCTGACCAATCCCCCTTTCAGGGCTATTTAGGGTCTCTCCTTTGGGAGGTTCTTCAGATTCAGATTGCAAGACTCCAGCAGGAATCCTATGCATCCTTTACTTCACTTTCTCACTGAAGAAACTGCATCTGGACCCTCCAGGAACTCCACAAACTGCAACAATGAAGCAAAGACGACTTCTGCAACATTGTATCTCCAGCTCTTGCCAGCAAATGCAACTGTTTCCCGGTCGTGCATCCTCAGAGGACAGCCTGTCTTCAGTCTGCACCAGAAGAATGAACGAATCTCCCTTGGAGTGAAGGAGTCACTCCCCTGCTTCAGCAGGCACCTCTCCGCAACAATGACCATCTGCATGGGTCCCCGCTCCTGACGAGTTGCATGGATCCTGCATCACGGGTGGTGGACTGAAGTGGTCCTGATGGTCCTGACGTCCTACTGTCCAACTTTGGTGGAGGTAAGAGCTTGCCTTCCCACGCAAGGCAGTACTCCTGTGCACTACGTGTTTTTCAGTTGCCAAGGCTTGTTGGCATCCTTCTATGAAATTCTTTGTGCACAATGTAGCTCTGGCCCCCAGCACTCCTTCCTGAGATGCACAGCTTCCTGAGTGGTTCTCTGGCGGCGTGGGATCCTTTGTTTTTGTGCTGCGTGGGCCTCCTTTTGCAACTCCTTTGTCCCCGTGCTGGTGAACTCCTGTGTGTGCTGGCTGGTATTCTGTGGGCTCTCTGAGTTGCTGAGAGCCCCCTCTGACTCCTCCTTCTGGGTAGAGTCCACCAGGTCCCTCCTGGTCCCGGGCAGTGCCATTTTCCGCTAACCATGAGCTTTGCCTGTGCCAAGGCTTGTTGGTGGAATCCAGCGATGCAAACCAGACTGCAATCATCCATCCGGTGTGAGATATTATCTGCACCAACCACGAACCTGCATTCATCTTCTTGGGTGCAGTACTGACTGTTGTTCTTCACCAGTGGTTCTTCTTTTGCACCTTGATTCGGGTTAGTAGGGGCACCTGTCCTCCCTGGACTCTTCTGTGCTTCTTGGACTTAGTCCCATTCTTCCACAGGTCTTTAGGTCCAGGAATCCACCCTTTGTGTCTTGAAGTATCTTCTGGTTCTTGCATTATCTTCTTTCTCGTGTTCTTGTGTGTTCTAGGAAAGTTACTGTGATTTACTCCTGCTTTCCTGGGCTCTGAGGTGGGTTGTATTACTTACCTTTGGTGTTTTCTAATACTCGAAGCGCCCCTCTACACACCACACTCGCCTAGGTGGGAAACCGACATTCGCATTCCACTTTCTTAGTATATGGTTTGTGTTTCCCCTAGGCCCATTTCTAACCATTGCGATTTTCACTAATTGCACTGTTTTCTAACTGTTTTTATTGCTATTGCTGCATACTAGTGTATATAATTGGTGTATTACTTACCTCCTAAGGGAGTATAGTCTCTATGGTATTTTTGGCATTTGTGTCACTAAAATAAAGTACCTTTATTTTTGTAACACTGAGTATTTTCTTTCATGTGTGCGAGTACTGTGTGACTACAGTGGTATTGCATGAGCTTTGCACATCTCCTAGATAAGCCTTGGCTACAGCTACCCCTAGAGAGCCTGGCGTCTAGACACTGCCTACATTTCACTAATAAGGGATAAATGGACGTGGTATAAGGTGTAAGTACCTTAGGTATCCATTACAAACCAGGCCATCCTCCTCCAAACCACTGTACTATATAGGTTACTTTTTACATTTTTCTTGTAATTGGTGACATTGGGTCATCCAGATAACTTGAGTAATGCCCGAATACCAGTCTTTCTCGATTTCCCCTGTTGATGTTTTCCCACTACATTTGATCTTTTATATTTTGATTGAATAAATGCATAAATTTTTCCATTTGCATACTACTTTAATATCATTGTTTATGGGAGTGGTGTTTCATTTTATTCAAGGGACCCCTGTTCCTTTAAAGTTAGTTTACTGCTCCATTCTAGGACACTCTACTTACTCCATGATACTACGCTACACCAGTCGATGACACATCATTCCCCTTTATGCCATTAACTTTGAGCCATGCTGAATAGTAGTCTCACTCGTGTACAGCATGGCTAAAACACATTGGCAAAGGCAATAGAACTTGCATAGGCGAGACCTATTGGCTGTGCCAATGCTTGTTTATAAGTTATGAACTTTAAGGTGACTTGCAATATCCTTATATACACAGGGAGTATTTTACCCCATATAATACATGGTCACACCACCAAATTTCCCACAAACCACTTAAAACCCTAGTGCATAGCTTCTGTCATTCCAAGCTATTAATGTACAGCAGAAGAAAGAAAAGCAACATTCCATTTTTTGCTTTAAACAGCTGCATTAATTATGCTCTGTGACCTGATCTGCCTTTTACCTTGGCTGCTAGCTCTGGCAGAAGGCATTGTAATGTCAGAATTCGACTGTAATAACCCTATCATAGTCATTTTCTGATGTCTTTTCTTTATAATCAGTGAATGTCTTTTCTTTACACGCAGTGACTTGGTGCATCACAAACAGCCATTTCTAAAGAAATTAGTGACTGCATTTTATACAGAGATTCGAGAATCCATGTTTATATAGCCTGTAACTCCAAGAGCTTCTTCAGTTGAAATGCTCCTAGTTATGACTGACGTGGAGCTGAGCTTCCCAAGATCACACAAGGGAGTAGAAGTGTTACTAGAACTATGGTTTCCGAGCACAGTTTACAACTGTTGTACCTAATCGCTTTTGATCTCTCCAGTGCGGTTCCAATTGGCATGAGGTGAAGGGCATGATAGGTGTGGGGCGCAAAGGGTATGTTCTTCCTTTTTACCCTCCTACCTTTATTTGCTTGGTGCATGAAGATGCAAGGTTAATCAACATGTTATTTTCACATTTGAGCTAATTACTTTGTGAATGTAAATAACAATAAAAGATACTTTCAGATTGTGAAAACATGCCTTCCTTTCTTCCTATTTCACTTCCAATATATATGATTGTGTATATTTATCGGAGCCTACAGTTCGTAAACAATGAGCTATTTGTATAGGGTTGATTGAAAGTCCCCAAGGCTGTCCCTGTCCCCCCCCGGAAATGTATTGTCTCCTACACCCCTGCCTGTGGTCTATGTACCTGTGGGGGCCCGCAAGGCCTACTCAGGGGTCCAAGGCTGTTTTACAAAATAAATAATAGTAAAACTAATACTTCAAAAATAATAAAGTGCATACAAGCAAAATTGAAAATGTGAACAGTTTTTATATATTTGATTGCGAATTACACAAAATATTTCAATAGTTGAGCATTTCCTCGCAGTATACTTTTTTGTACTTTTGTGTATTTGTTTGAGGTTCAAATCATAGAAATTGCTTAGACTGAGGGTCCCCAGCTTTGAATAATGACTCAGAGGGGAGTACTCGGATTCCAGCAATGATTCAGTGGGGAACGACTGAAGTCAAAAGGTTAAGAATCGCTGTAAGAGAACCTTTGATTTCCCTTCAGTCCTTCTCCACGTAGGCTACAATCAGTTGCTCTTCCCATATGAAGTTGTCTTTCTCTTTAGGAAGGTGACTAGAGAGCCTTTCATATTTCCCATATTTAGTGTACCAAGTATTCCGTGTTGGCATCCCTGATTATTACCACTGACTGACATTACAGTACCATTTTAGCGCAAATTAACAGTTGAAAGATCATTCTCCACTCTTTCCCAATCAACTCTTTCCAGTTGTCAGACAGGAGACATAATATCATTGTGACTGGTTTGGCGGGGATGACCAGCATGTTATTTTTTATTTTTGATGTGTCTGGTGTGTTTATATTGTTCAGCACTTCGATTCTACATGTCTCATCACAATATGTCTGCTGTTGAATATTAGCAACAAATTGTAGGAATGAACTAATATTCAAATGCGCCTCTTTAGCAAACTACTCACCAAGGGTAACCTTGATAAAGCACCAAGGAGCGGATGTTAAACTGAAAAGCAGTCAAGTGAATCTCTCCTTCATCAGTTAGTGATCTTACATCAGCACAACAAACAGAAATACACAAAATGCAGCATAACAAAGAAAAAAGGGGTTTGGGACAGCCATTTTTGCCTTGTTTGTGCGAGCCCACGTTAGACCTTGGCATGCTGGCCTGTCGCATTTTGGAACCAGTGCATACTATTTTTCCAGAGTCTGACTGTCCTTTTGGGCACTCTGACAGTTCCCGAATGACTGGGCTGACAGGTCTATGTATGTGCAATTTTTTTTACTCTTTGTGCCCCTGTTTTATGATCTGGTGGGCCGGATTTTACTGTTGATTTATCTGGTATTACCACAAACATGGCCTGGAGCAAACACAGTTTCATGCGGTCTCCCATACCTTGAAAAACACCAATACAGATTGTCTTTACAAGTTCAAAACTGTCCAGATTTGCAAATATGGGCCATTTCTTTTAGCTAAATTGCTCACTGGACCACTTTTAAATTGGTCCTATTTCATGTCACAGTCTGACCTTTCATTTTGCTAATCTGTATATTTAATTTTTGCAATTTTGATTGGTTTCGGCGATTCCTAAAAAGTAGTTCATATTTGTGATTTCATTTTGTAGCATGTCTTCACGCACACACACTGATCATAATTGTTAAACTGTTTTCTTAAGCACCGGTGGAGTGAGCTGCAAATGGCAGCAGAATGGAGACACTGAAAAGATTGAGCATAAACTTGGTACAACATGGCATGCCACCAATGACAGCAAAATAGTTTGTCACCACTGTTCCATGATGTTCCAACTCCTTCTTCCAATCCCTATCTGGTCCTTCTATAGAAGGAGGAAAATGCTGTTAATGAACCATGTCCAATGCAGCTCACTGCCTCTGTGTCAGAGGAGTAATTTATTTCCAAATCCACCATTTTTCTGTCAATTGGAAAAGCGCTGGCTTTCTTTCCTGAACTCCCTCCTTGCCACAATCTGTAATATCTCTTGGTGTGGCAGCTCAGTGCTGTCCGAATCTTGGTAAATTACCCCCCCCCCCCCCAGTTTTAAAAGGGCATTAGTAATTTCTGGAAATATTGATACCTGAAAAGGAGCTCCTTTTTACCATTTCATGTCACTTGTCTGCAAACTGAACATGGTCTTAGTGGAAAAAGGTCTGAGATATATCTCCCTCAAGAAGACCTCAATAGGCTGGGCTGATGCTTCGTAGCATAATGCAGCAAATGCAGGGATCTGTGTTTCACTCATGCACTTACTACATGGATTTGTGTTTGACCCCATAATCACTTGTTCAAATTTAAGCAAATCCACGCCCTAAGGTCTATAAAATGATTAATAGTGATTTGGGTAACAAATCTGGGATTCAGTGTCAAAACATCCGCGGGTAAAAGTGTGTTTTGCAGTTGTAAGTTATATCATGTAAGCCCTTTGATCCTTAAAGACATTCACCATCTTTTTGGTGACTTTTTTTAAACCAATTTTTTTTATTGCGTAAGCAAGTGGGGCATAGCCTCCCTCATGTAACTCCTGTATAATCCCATTCTTTCCCTCGCACACCCCACCAGTTCATCAAAGTTTTTGGATGCAAGAAAGAGATGGGTGCAAAGTCCTTATTGTATTGTATTGTATTGTATTGTATTGTAATAGTATTTATATAGCGCTTACTACCCCTGACGAGGCGTCAAAGTGTTTTTCGGTGAGTAGCACGCTACTCTGGAACCCAACAAGAATTAGTGATAGATTAGTATCGGGAAATATGAGTACAGTTTTAGTATTATTATGAGTTAATTTGAGCTGCGGATATGAGAGTTTGTTAGTTAGATTGACTGGAGTAATGGAGGGGTGGAGGAGGAAAGAAATCCAGAAGTGTTAATTGGGAGTATATCCTTCATTTACTCAACCCAAAGGCTTGGGATGAGTAAAGGGGGATGGAGGAGGGAAGAGTCTGTGGAAGGGTTAGGGAGAGCATAGTAGCAGGGTGAGATAAATGAGGAAGAATTTAGTAGGGTTGTGTGGGAGGTCATGGTAGTAGAGTGAGGTTTGGTGAGTTAGATGTGGAAGCGGAGGGAAGAGCTTAGGCAGAGTTATTTAGGAGATGAAAGTAGTAGAAAGGATTTGGGATGAGTCAGAGTGGGAATGGAGGAAAGTTTGATAGAGACATGACATATGATGATGGGTAGATAAGTGTGCATGTCCATCTGTTTCAGTTTGTGTCAAGCCGCCCTTCTACACTGGGCACTTCCTTGTACTATGCCTTTACAAGTGGAGTTCACAATTCAAAAAGTTCTCCAACACCCGGTCTCTGTATCGGGGTAGATTTTTTCAAGTCTGTCATCGGTCATATACTATTTAAACATTACTCTGTAAGCCATTTCCATACTTAAGACAACTCTAAGGTGTTTGGGTAAGCTTTGTCAGGGATTTCCCCTTGAACTGCTGTCTCCAAGTGCATCCAATAGGCCTTAAGCCTCCCACAGAATTTTATAATTGCCTGAGATGATACCTTCGAGGTCCCAATGATGCAGTTGTACATACTGCATTTTGTCTGTTTCCTATAGCTTAAATTCCATTTTACACTCCTAAGAATGTCTTTAATTTGCTGTTTCTGCAAGACTTCTGAGATTATTCCACAGTCTCCCTCCCACCACTTTCTAAAAACTTCCTTTTGCATTCCAGGTCTGAATTCCTGATTGTCAAACAGCAGAGTGTTGAGTGAGGGGTTGATGTAAGTGAACTTTGTCCCATGTTTCCAGCACCACTATAGTGGGAATAGGGAAATACATATTTCTGGTTTTTCTGGGTCTTTGAGCTAAATCCCACAGTGCTCTGTCTGCAATTGTACGGTCCATTATCATCCATATTTTAATTGTCTTCCTGGCAGTCCGCTCCACTCCACTAGAAGCCTGAGATCCACCACATAATAGTGGTGTGGAATGTCGAGGAATAATACGCCTCCTTGGTCTTTGGGCTCTATCAACATCTTTTTGCTTATCTGGGGCCTACATTCCTCCCAGACAAAGTTTACAAATGCTTTCTGGATTTCCTGCAGCTCATTTATGAGAGTGGGCACTGGCAGTGCTTGAAAGCAGTACAGCATCCTAGGTACCACTTTCATTTTTATCACAATAATTTCACATCTCTGATTTCTGATTATTGATTTTGAACCTCGAGACAGCCTCAAGCCTTGAGGCTCCTCGAGGATTACAGCTAAGGAACACAGTGGGTCCAAAAGCAAGAACATCACATTACATATCAGCAGATTTTGTGTTCATTAAGGTCAAGTGTAATCTCTTTAATGTCTCCCCATCTCCTGATTCTATCTGCCAGTGTTTCAACAACCAGTGCAAGAGAGAGCAGGGAGAGTGGTCAGCCCAGTCTTATTACCTTGATAGCTGTAAGAGGTTGGACCTTCTACCATTCCCCTAAATTCTGATTCCAAAGTTCTGGTTCCCTGCCAGTATCCAGCACTGTGTATTGGGGCCAAACTAAACCACAGCAGGGACCTTGCATGAAAAGGCCCAACTAATGCATCCAAATGCCTTTTTGGTGTTGAGGAACAGCAGTGCCATCAAGATATGTTTCCTATCTGAACCTTGGCTGTCCTTGATGAACTCCACCTGATCTCAATCTAACAGGTAAGGCATCCAACTCTCCAGATGGTAGGCCAGGATTCTGGTGCACAATTTGGTATCTCTGTTTAAATGAGCGATAGGCCTAAAGGAGTTGCAGTGTGTGGGGTCTTTTCCCACTTTGGGATGAAGGAAGCACCTGTCTCTCTCATTGTGGGAATCTCCCATCCACACTCTGTTAAATTGTTGAACTGCTTTAGTAAACGTTTTCCCAGTTGGGGACTGAAAACTTCAAAAAATGACAATGGAAAGCGGTCTGGCCCGGGCGTTTTGTCTAGTAGCATCTTCTTTAGGGCATGCCACAGTTCCTCTCTTTCTATAAGATGTTCCAAATTCCAAATCATCAATGCCTGACTGGAGTAAGGCTGGAAGATGAACCTATTCAATACCTCCCTATGTAATCTATTATGTCTTCCCCTTATTATAGAGCTCCAAGTAAAAGGTTGTAAAAGCTTCCCTTTTCTACCTCTCGATCGAGGTTAATATGCCACCCTGCTTTTTTAACCTGACCTATGCGTGTTCCTGCCCTCTGGGTTCAAAGGCATTTAGCATTTTATAGAACCTTTGAACCAGTTTCAGAAGCGTGAGGTCTGCCTTGTTCGTCTTGATCAGGTTTTGTTGTCCCTTCAAATCAGCTATTAGTTGACTTAGTTTCCAGGTGGATTGTTCCTTATCAAGAGCCTCAAGTTAACTAACCTCAACACTAGGTTTTGTTTCCTGTAGTGTACCTTCCATCAACTGCCTGCAGGTATCTGAAGTGCGCCCCCCTTCACCACCTCCTTAAGAACATTCAGTGAATTTCTGGTGTAGTCTCCACTATTTAATTTTTTTAATTATATTTTGACTTTGTTGGCTGGGTAACGAAAAAGTGTGGTGTTAATTCTCCACCTGCTCCTATTGTGCATTTCTTTACAAGCCCCAGGTCTATAACAATATGGACATGATCAAAGACAAAGATCTCTGGGTTCACTAAAACATGTGTGACGCCCTGAGTGGCAAATAAATGATCAATGTGGGAGTATGTATTGCATACATGCAAATAAAAGGCAAAATGCCAGATGTTCTTAACACTGCTTACAAAATACTGGATGCAATTTGTGACCAGTATTTTTTAAATCACCATGGTATTTTGCATACTGACCTACCAACTAATAGGTTGATTATCAAAAAAACTACTGTTAGACCTGACAGCCTTAGGGTGGTCACCCCTAACATTTTACCTGCCTCCCTCTATTTTTTAGATACTGTTTTTGCTGGTTTTAAGACTCTGCACACTTTACCACTGCTAACCAGTGCTAAAGTGCATATGCTCTCTCCCTTTAAACATGGTAACATTGGATCATACCCAATTGGACTATTTAATTTACTTATGAGTCCCTAGTAGAGTGCACTATATGTGCACAGGGCCTGTAGATTAACTGCTACTAGTGGGCCTGCAGCACTGATTATGCAACCCACTTAGGTAGCCCCTTAACCTTGTCTCAGGCCTGCCATTGCAAAGCCTGTGTGTGCAGTTTCACTGCCAATTCGACTTGGACTTTAAAAGTACTTGCCAAGCCTAAAACACCCCTTTTTCTACATATAAGACACCCTAAGGTATGCCCTAGGTAACCCATAGGGCAGGGTGCTGTGGAGGCAAAAGGCAGGACATGTACCCATGTAGTTTACATGTCCTGGTTGTGTAAAACTCCTAAATTCGTTTTTACACTGCTGTGAGACCTGCTCTCCTCATAGGCTAACATTGGGGCTGCCCTCATACATTGTTTGAGTGGTAGCTGCTAATCTGAAGGGAGTAGGAAGGTCATATTTAATATGGCCAGAAAGGTGATATAAAATACTGCTGACTGGTGAAGTTGGATTTAATACTACTATTTTAGAAATGCCGCTTTTAGAAAGTGTCAAAAAACTACAATGCCCACCCGGGAACACATATCTCATTCTAAATATGCAGCTTAATAAAAACAAATTGAAAAACACATAATTTATTATTATACAAAAGTTTAAATCACATACAAAAAATTACAAAAAAACCCCTATCAAAACCTTAAAATTATGAGGACAGAAGAAAGTGCTCAGAAATAAAGTGCACGTGATTCTGAAAGAAAGAGGACAGAAAAAGTCCATCCATTAAAAACATTAATTCACAGAGAAAGAGCCTTCTGTTTAAACTTTTATATCATTGAATCATTGAGATAAAAGCAAAGATAATGAATCCTCATTCAAGTCCTCCCTTCATCCTAAAAATAAGACTACATCCAGGCTCAAAATATTATCGTCGACGTTTCGACCCATCCAATTTTCGGGCTAAATCCGAGCTCACATACGGGTCTTCATCAGGACTACAACGATAGGGGTACTGATAGCAATTCCATTATCACGGTCTTCTTCCAAGAAACCACCTCTCATCAATCAGGAATTACTGAAACCTTATTCCTTCCATCTTCCTTATAACCAATTCCTTCACAATAATACCTAAAAATATCTCAATACTGAAGTGTGTAAGCACTGGCAGCATAAATCCCCATCCAGCCGTCAAACAGAGACATGCCTTACAATCCGCGTCTGGCTGGGTTTAGTTGACAGCTCCTTCTACATTCACTCAGACACACCCCAAACACAGGATACTCAGCCTCACTTACAAACATCTGCATTTTGAATGGGTCTACCTGGGTTGGGAGGGTGGAGGGCCTGCCCTCACACAAAGGACTACCACACCCCCTACTGGGACCCTGGCGGACAGGATTGAACTGAAAGGGGACCTCCACTTCTAAGCCACTCTTTGAAGTCTCCCCCACTTCAAAGGCACATTTGGGTATATAAACAGGGCATCTGCCCCTACCAATTCAGACACTCCCTGGAGAAGAAACTTGAACCAGAACCTGCATCCTGCCGAGAAGAACTGCCTGGCTGCCCAAAGGACTCACCTGTCTGCTTTCTGTGAAGGATTCCTGCCTTGCTGCTCTCTGGCTGTGGTGAAGAAGTGCTTTCCAAGGGCTTGGAGAGAGCTTGCGTCCTGTTCCTTGAAGTCTCAAGACCAAAAAGACTTCATCTGTTCAAGAAGGACTCCTTGTGCGTCAAAAGTTGACGCAGAGCCTGCCAGAAATGACATACAGCCTGCACTGCAGTGAAAATTCCCCCGCACGCCAAACCGGAACGACTCAGCCCGACTTCACAACGAGAAGATCGACGGAGCACCAGCGTAGCGACCGGAAATTCGACGCACGGCCCACCGAATCGATGCACAGCCGAGACGGAACGACACAGCCCGACTTCCAGAATGGAATCGACGCAGCGCTTGCCTTGCTGTAGAAAATTCAACGCAACGCCCACCAGATTGACGCAGCTCCTGCGACTTCGTCCTGCCAGCGCAGGAAATCCACACACTGTCCCTGGGGTGTCTGAAAAACCCGCAACCCGAAGAGGATCCACGACCGAGCGCAGGAAATCGACGCAGTGCCGTCCCTGAGTGAAAACTAAACAACACATCGCAGTGTGTGGCCTGAGAAATCGACGCACACCCCTTTGTTTCCACGCTTCTCCTCCTCTGCGGTTCTTTGCGGAAATTTTCACGTGAACAAGGTACTTTGTGCTTGAAAGAGACTTTGTTTGCTTTTAAAAGACTGCAGACACCTTATATCACTTTTCAGTGATATCTCAACATTTACTTATTGCATTTTAATCATTTTGACCTGCATTTATCCAGATAAATAAAATATATTTTTCTAAACACTGTGTGGTGTATTTTTGGTGCTATATGGAGTTATTGTATGATCTATTGCACAAATACTTTACACATTGCCTTCTAAGTTACGCCTGACTGCTCAGTGCCAAGCTACCAGAGGGTGGGAACAGGATAATTTGGATTGTGTGTGACTTACCCTGACTAGAGTGAGGGTCCTTGCTTGGACAGGGGGTAACCTGACTGCCAACCAGAGACCTAATTTCTAACACCTACCACATGACTATTAATGACGTAGGTCGCAAATTGCTACCCTCTACAACTTACTGCCATGACAGGAATGGAGGTCAGCTCAGATCAGCAGGCCAAAATGTCTGTGACTGCTTTTGAAGAACAAAAACTTTTTTTTAAATGCAGCTCATTTTCCTAAAAAGGGAACAGGACTGTGTTTAAAAAGAAAAGTGATTTTTTAAAATTTGTTTAAAAGGAGGCAGTGATCTTACTCCTATCTTGGCACAGATGGAAGTGCTAGCCCAGTTTTTATCTGACGTTTCCTTCAACACTTTGTGGGCTCTTTCTTCCTGGGTGGGGGGCAGCGGTAGCTGGTCGGAGGTCAGAGGTCTCTGAGCCATGGTGCCTGAATGCAGCACAGAAGGCATTGATTCATAAACTGCCCTTTGAGGGTCCCAAGCTGTTTGGGGATGAGTTGAACAGCAGGATGCACTGTTATACAGAGGAGAAGAAATTGTTGAAAGCTTTCCAATCTGTGTTTTTCCACATTTTCAGGGGGTGGTGTCCTCTTCTAAGCCCTCTCGTGGATTGGATGGTCCCAGGGTTAGAGGGCTGTGTTTTCCAATAAATCCCGACCTCAAAATCAGCAATCCCTGGGTTCAGGTCAGAAATGACTATGTCTGTGTGGTGGCCCGGCTGCGTCTGTTTCTGGATCGGTGGTCCAGTTTGATTTTCGGTCAGTGAGTTCTGTCAGTCAGGGGAATCAGATTCCATTCCTGGGCCCTCCTCCTCAGGGTCCATTTCGGGATACCCCCTTGTCAAGAAACTCTCTGAAATGTACTGCTGTGCTGTTTGGGTGAAAAAGTTGCTTGCAAAGGGCGCCATTGTCAGAGTGCCAGAGCTGGAGAAGGGTCTGGGCTTCTACTCATTTATTTTCTTGGTCCCAAAACCTGATGGCTTTTTCCATCCAATACTGGATCTGAAGGCTATGAACAGGACGGTGAAGCTGGAGCCTTTCTGGATGACCACCTTGCCCTCCATCATTCCTCTCATCCAGCAGGGTGTTTTTTTTGGCTACTCTGGATTTGGAAGACACCTATTTTCATGTTCCTGCTCATCAACAGAGCCAATGGTTTCTGTGGTTTGCAGTGAACATAGCTCATTACCAGTTTCAGGTATTGCCCCGTGGACTCTACTGCTTCTCTGACTTTTACCAAGGCCTTGGCACTGGCTGTTTTACAGCTTCAGGGGGTCCTGTGTTTTCCTATATTGATGTTTGTTTGATTTCTGTTTCCTCTCTTCCTACGGCTCTGCAGGCAGTGGAAACAACTATTAACATGTTCCAACATTTGGGCTTCAAACTGAATTGGTCAAAGTCTCTTCTGGACCCTGTTCAGCAGCTGCAGTTTATCAGAAGGCTCTTCAAAAACTCAGACAGGGGTGTTTTTTTCTTCCTCCGGCTCGCTGAGAGACATTACAACACTTTCTGTTGCTCCTCTTTTCTCATCAGTCAGCCCTGGCTCGGACCTGGTTAGGTGTCCAGGGGTTAATGGGTGCTACCATGGTGCTGGATCCCTGGGCTTGAGTGCACCTCAAATGTCTGGGGAACCACCTGTTGACCCACTGGAATCCCTCCCTTTCAGATTACAATTCTCTGGTACCACTCACTTCTGTTCTGATCCTGGACTTGGGTTTGTAGCTCCTCACTCCCAACCTGGAGAAGAGGATCAGTTTTCATCTTCCCCCTCCTCTGTTGCTAACAACCGATGACCATCTATGGAGTTGGGGTGCTGCTTTGGGGTCATTGGAGGCCAAGGGTCAGTAGTCTCAGGAGGGCAGCGCACACTCCTCAAATTGGCGAGAGTTAGTGACCATTTGGCAGGAGGTACAGTTCTTTCAGAACTAGCTACAGGGGGCAAATCTGTTGGTTTGCACCGACAACCAAGAGTCTCGCTGTGACTTGAATCGCAAAGGGGGAATGCAGTGCATCTCCCTGAATCATCTGTCTTCCCTGATTTGTTCCTGGGCAGAGTCCCACTGCAGCGCTTTGACGGCTGTCTACATTCAGGGTCAGCTGAATTTTCATGAGTCACAATCTGCCTTCTTTTGCTCTGTACAATTTGTCAGTACCCCTGTTCAGTGACATTTACCTTCAGTTCAGGGAGCTCTGGATAGACCTCTGTGCCTCTCCCTACAATGCCCTCCCTCCCCGGTTCTGTTTCAAAGTGGTGTGCCCTCAGGTGTGGGCAGTGAATGCCCTTTTGATCCCTTGGCCCGTGGGTCTTCTCTATGCCTTCCCCCCAATTCCCCTCCTCCTGAGGGTGCTGCAGAAGATTCGGTGAGGCTTGTGTCTGTTCTCCTGATTGTCTCATTTTGGTCTCACTGTCTTTGGTTTCCCCTGTTGCTGAAGTTGTCCAGGGGCAGGTTTGTCCGGCTGCTAATGACTCCATCCCCGCTCCAATTCCCGCTCCTGTCCTTGCTCCGTCTCCGTTAACTGAAACTGATGGTCTGGCTATTGAATGTTTGATGTTGGAATCTTTTGGTTGTTCTTCCTTGGTGGCACAGGATATTCAACATTCCCGCAGGGATTCAACTCTTAAATCATATAATAAGCACTGTGGCTCTTTTGTTAAATGATGTACCTCTCAGGGGTGGATCCTGTTGCTGGGGAACCAGTTAAGATTCTTGAGTTTCTCAAGGATGTTTTTTTGAAGAACCTTTCCCCCTTTACACTTCTGACTCAATGGGTTGCTATTCATGCCTGTAGTGGTTTGGGGGATACCCTAGCTGGTGTTGCCCCTATGGTGGTTTGGTCGTTGCAGAGTTTTAGACTTTGACAGTCAGTGTCTCCGGTGATTGTTCCTTCCTGGGATTTGCCAACTGTCATTCAGGGTCTTCAGTTGTCCTATTTTGAGCCCTTGTTGGAGGCCAATTAATTGTTCCACCAAGCCAGCCTTCCTATTGGCAATTACCTCGGCTGGGAGTATGGGTGAATTGGGTGCTCTGGTTATCTCTTTTCCCTGTTTGCAATTTCTGCCGGATAGGGTGGTTCAGCAGCTGGATCGTGTTTTTCTCCCAAAAGTTTCCTCTAAATTTCATTTGCAACAGGAGATTGTTCTTCTTGATTTCCCAGGTGAGGAGGGTCCTACAGGTCCTTCTGTTCTGGGTGTCCGGAAGGCCCTTCAGGTTTATCTGCAGTGGACCCAATGCTTTTGTCTGCCCGGGCTCTCTTTGTATCTTGTGGCAGTGTGGCTAAAGGGAAGAAACTGTCTAGTTCCACTATCAGTCTGTGGGTGCGAATGGCAGTGTGCCAGGCATATTAGCCTCTGGAAATGGTTCCTCCGACTCAGATTCAGGGCCACACCACTCGATCTGTGTCCACTTCCTGGGCTAAGGTGGTGGGCGTCTCTATTCCAGAGATTTGTAGGGCTGCTACCTGGCAGTCTTGTCACACTTTTATCAGGCATTGTCGCTTTGATGTATTGCATGCTTCCATGGACAATTTTACTGTTGTGGTTATGAAATCAGCTTTGTCTTGAGTTTGCTTTAATTAAACTGTGTGTTGGGCATGAATCTTTGATGGCATGCTTTTTTCTTGTGTTTTGGCTTGTGCCATCCTCACTGATGTAGTGACTGGTATGAGTAGGTCCTATGAGGGAGTAATGTGTTGTTACTTACAGGTAATTTTCATTACCCAGATTAACGTCCTCCTCATGCCAGTCATGTTCCTTCCTTCTTTCCCGCTCTTTTCGTTTCTGGTCTTGTTACTCGCAGGCATTGCAGAGGGTGGGAGTGGCTTTTATAATAACAATAAAAAACAGACTAGCTTTCTAGATGCCTGTCAGTAGGTGGGATCTTCTCACTGATGTAATGACAAGGACGAGGAGAACCTTAATCAGGGTAATGACGATTACCCGTAAGTAACACATTCCCTTGTCTAGTACCTGATTGGATCCCTCCCTTGCTTGCTAACCAAAGTCAGGACATTGATGTGTAGCTCAGGATAACTAGGATCTTCAAAGTCAATAATGTTCTGCATATTTATGTGTACCAACCACATATTGCACTGGCCACCACTCTGTACTCAAGGGTGCTTTCAAATTCCATGGCCAGCCATATGCTCCCTAGAGGGAGCCACAAAATTAGTGCCCGATTTAGATATTTACTTTTTTCCTGTTTGTTTGATCCTTCCAGCTGCACACTCTATTATATGTAAATTTTATTTAACCTGACTTAAACTCATATGAGCACCTGATGCCTAAAACATCAGTGATAACAAAGGAATCAGAAAGCAAACACGCTCTCCTTTTGTCCTTCTCTTCATCCATTATACGCATAACCTATTTATGTTTTGATACATGGTCTTTCTTTTGCCTGTCCAAAATGTAGACCCCATTTCTTCAGAAACTTCCAATCTTTTAATTTCTTAAGATGTTAATTTCTTAGCTTTCGGTCCGGTAGCATCATCTTGGCATTCATTGTCCTAGTTACCCTTTATGGCCATCTCATGGAGATCAAAACACTTCTTTACCAACATGGTTGTAGACACACCACCTAATTCTGTGATAACTGCATGTGCTGACTACCATATTATCTCCATCTTCTGGGTTCCAGTTACAGTGTGTACCTTATCTAATGTGCTGGAGGTGCCCCAAATAGCCATTCTGAAAACTCCTACTTAATTGTTCTGCATGGGGCCAATGTTAACATTCTTGTAGAAATACATTTCTATTTAAACTACTTACAAACCGAACACAATTCGGGTTCAAGATCTTTTTAAAGTCCTGCCTTAAATATCCACTGTCCTCAACACTGTGCTGCACTACTCTTCAAAAATCTCCCCCCAAAACCATTGCCACTACATGGTACCTCTATCCAACTACCCAAAGCACATGCAACATAGCCATCAAAATGCATGATTCTAGATTCACAAGATTGCTCTCTAGGTGCATGGCTATGCACACATGCCCTGTCCTGAACCTGGTATGCATCATCACAGAAACCACACTAGCACTGACTTGGACCATATGCTAGAATGGTGAGTAGCTCACTTACGCACACTTCCATCACATTCTCAATAAACACACACTGAGTAGTTGTTGCTAAACAGCTTGTTCCCCAAAGCATCACCTGCTATACTTGCCGGCCTTAGGCCTTCCCTCATTCACCCTCAGAGTAACAAATCTCTAAAACCTCTTGGTACTAATTTCTAATCCTGATCCCAAAGTTCTAACATGTTTTGCTGCTCCACCAGCATCCTAACCACTAATTTTGTAGTGCTAAAACAGATCCTCACAAGGACACCGCCATAATCTGCAAAGTTTTATACCCTCATCTTCATTGACTTTTGTGAATACAGTATAACATGCCAGTGTAGGTGACACCTTTTAACGAGTGCAAGTCAGGCGCTTCGTTCATGTGGCATTCATACTTTTTGATGATGCTATGGTGAGTGTTATTAAAAAAGTTATACGTTAGACACTGTGAATTGACTGAAAATAAAAAAGAATAGCAAGTGGGAATTTGGTAACATAAAGAAAAATAGATCTCTGCTCAAGTAGCCAATTTTGCAATGATCCTGATGTGTCTCTAGGTCATCAGTGATGCTGCTGTAAGTTGAGGTCTTTAAGTTAGCCTTGCTCCTCATATTTGGCACTCTTCTGGCTTCCTCTAATGTGCTTTCTGGTCCCTATGAACTGCAGAGACCTCCAGTTGGGTTACCACTGGCAGATCCCCCCCCCCCTTGGTGCCGTCTGAGGCCATAGAACCCATCTCGGGTTTTGCATCGACTCCTGAGCTGACTTTCATTCCAGCTCCAAGACCTGCGCTGGCCCCTCTTTTATCGATGTTGATTCTGAAATCACCAGTGCTGACGGGGGATCCAATGCTGACTGAGATCATGCTCAGACTCCAGTCCACTGCAACCAGTTCCTGTAAAATACACCACCACCACAGTTCCGTACCCAGAGGATCCATCATATCTTTGATTTCTATTTGGACTAGAATTTACCTCCCGGAATGATAATTGTGATGATGGGGATGATTTCCTCCCACATTACAATGATGGCTTCTTATATGTAGACCTGCAGAAGGGCAAAGGGCTTGATATTTACACGAATACAGGGTTGATTACCACCTTTCAGGTCCCTGCTGAAGAGAGTCCTACCTTTGCTGTGGAAAAATTGAAGTGCTGCTGAGGGTAAAACTAACATGCTTACAGAATTCCTGCAGCTTTGGTCTGCTTCCTCTGAGCCCTAACTCCAGTCAACAAACCCCTAATCTGATGGGCACCTGCTCTAAGCCTTGCTTTTGCCCACTATTGACCAGGCAGGTGGCCAGGTGCCACAGCCCAACACTTAAAGATCCTGCTTTGTAATGCAGCATCCAGAGAGTCTTTTGGTTCTGACTTTCACCAGCAGAGTGAACCCCTAATTAACTCCCTACGATTCCACAGAACAGAGTGCCAGAGGGGATTGTGGCATTTACAAAATGAATGATCTGTTCAGCCAGCTCAGCCTTGAGGTCAGTCAATATGGTTTATCTGGATGATGACCTGCAGGATGAATTGTTTCAGATACCCTTCTTGCTGTCCCATGTGCATTACCTGTTGTTCATGATTGGCCAGTAACACTTTCAATTGGCTATGCTCCCATTCAGTCTCATGAGTGCCCCTCGGGTGGTCACAAAGATGATGGCGGTGGTCACTGACCACCTTTGGAAATTGGAGGTACCAGTTTTCCCCAACCTTGAAGACTGGCTGTTAAAGGCAACTGTGGACCTTCTTACATATGTGGGATTCTCAATAAACATGCTGAATACATACCTGCCTTCTTCATGGATACCTCCCTTTATAGGAGCTGTCTTAGACATTGTGAAAATCAGGACCTTCCCTCCATCATAATGAGTAAAGGGTATTCAATCTATGATCCTGATATTTCAGCCTTGGTCCTGAATGTGGATGAAAGAGATTCTGAGGCTTTTTGGTCTGTTACTCTTCTGTATCCTGTACCTTGGCTATGCCAGGTGGTAGGCATATGCAGGCTTTGCTGTGGAATCTGAAGTCTCAGTGGGCCCAACACCAATGTAACCTGTCTGATTCCATCCATGTTTTGGAGGCGACTGCATGAGATCTGCAGTGGTGTACCAGCAGCAGTCCCCTCTCCATTCCCCATCCAGAGCTTAAGGTGGTGATAGATGCATCGTTGCTAGGTTGTAGAGGTCATCAGACTGGTCTCCAGTGGAAATTCCAGCTCCATATCAGCCTGTTGGATTTGCAGGACATTTACATGCCAATGAAAGCTTTCCTGCTGTCCATCAACAGGATGGTAATGCGTATTCTTTTGGACAACACTACTGCCATGTGATACTTCAACAAGTGGGGCAGAGTGGGGTCCTGTGATAGAAAGCACTGCTCCTTTGGTGTTGACTGGAGCGTTGGGTCATCTCTCTGATCATGAACCCCTGACGGGATCTTCAAATGCTAGGACAGGCAAACGTAGCCAGCAGCATTAGGTGGATCATGAATGTTAATTGCACCTGAGTTAGCAAAGACCATTTCCCACTAGTGAGGAGAACCCTGCCTGTATCTTTTTGCCACCATCAAGAACACTAAGGCCCTCATTATGAACTTGGCGGTCGAGACCGCCATGTCGGCGGTGGCAGAAATTTCCGCTCCCGGCATGGCAGTCTCGACCGCCACATAATGAACACAGTAGAGACTGCCACAGGTGGCCTTTCACCACCACCAGGCTACTGCCAACAGGCAGCCTGATGATGGCAGAATTCTTCATCTGACAGGGCAGCGCTGCCCTCCGGATAAAGAAACCTTGTTCCGCCAGCCATTTACTGTCGGTTTCACCAAGGCTGGTGGAAGGGGTGCTCAGGGGCCCCCGTGCAGAGCCCCGTCGCGCAGGGATCTGTGCGACGGTTGCTGCTGCATTGACGACGGCTCCATGTGGAGCCGTCGGCAATGTTCCGGCTCAGCATTCCACTGGGCCGGCTGGCAGAAACACAGTTTCCACCGGCCGGCCCAGTGGAATGTTAATTATTGAGCCTGCTGGGGCCTCAAGGGAGCTGGCAGTCTGTGATAAGACTGCCAGCGTGAACACGGCGGGGATTCCCGCCATGTTCATAATGACCTCCTAAGTATCAAATCATTTGCCTGCTGGAGTTCCCAAGACAGCCCTCTCTAAGAGATGCATTACAGCTAGAGTAGAGCATGGGACACCTGTACATCTTTCCACCTCACTCCTGCCCCAAGTTCAGGAGAAGATCAGGAATGACCTGGCCTGAATCATCCAAGTGGCTCGAGATTGGGCCAGGTGGATATGGGAGATGGAACTTGTGAGCATTAGCATCTGTCCTCCAAACAAGCTATCATTTCAGCAGCGTCTTCTGTTACAGCAGCAAAGCAGGGTTTTTCACCCAAACCTGAATGATTGACTGCATTCAATCTACCATCTGAGGTTATGGATGTCATCCTTGCTGCCAGGGTTCCCTGTCCCAATCACATTGATGAGTGCTGGGACAGATGCGGTAAGTCCCCAATGCAGACCCCTTACAAGCCAAATTGACCAGTGTTTTATTGTTTGTTTTGTCTTTGGCTCTGCAAGGTCTTGCAGGGGCACTGTGCAGAAAAGAAATCTATGAAGATGGATAGTCATCTGCATTATGAGCTGCTAGGAATTGGCTAAAAAGCAGCTATCGGAATTTCTCAGAGTCCATTCCAAGATTGCCCTCTCACCTCCCTGTTCTGTGAAGTGTTCTCTTTACCATCCAAAAAGGTTCCTAATAAGAGAATTGCACACTGACACTGACAATGGTTTTGTGTGCAGTGTGAGGGTGGGAAAGGGCCAAGCAATAAGATGATGTTGGTGCACATTAGTGGCAGTTGTATGTGGCTCCACTGCATCATGGGACAGCACCAGTGCTGAGCATCACTGCACCATCTAGTGGTGCACAAGAGCACTTCTGAGGATATTTCCCGATCAAGTCTGCACCTGGGGGATATTCTAACAGTGAGGAATCTGCAGTTAGATAGAGTAGCCATCAGAAAAAGTGATACCAAAGGTAAGTACATTATGTTTCTATGTATGGGGAAACCCAAAAAGAACAACTGATGGACTGAAAAGGCCACACACCTCCCCTCAAACAATTTCAAGACTACCATTAGCATATGTGTCTGCCCTCTTCTACAGCTGTGCTCGGGAGAAAGCCCAATGATTAAGGCAAACAAACACAAATGAGGCATACAGAGTCTACAACAACAATGAAGAATAAAATGGTAAATCTGACAATGATTGTCAGTACTGTCCTGGATCCTCTGAAGTACATTTTATCCACAATAAACTTGCCCTCTTTCACTCTCCAGTAGGCCACATGACTTTCTCCTTGCAATTTATGGGAAGATCTGCTGTTTTCAGTCCAATAGTCCTTCATTTTCGTGTCCTTTTCCTTCTCAGCCAACCACTCTTTCTTAGATATACAGTCATTGGTCACCTCACAAATCTTCACTTCATCATCCATGTTACAAGATCATCATCACTTTCTTCTCCATTTGAAACATCCATCTTGTGCTACGCAACCTACCCAGACAGTCCACTATAGTATTGCGAACACCTTTTGGGTATCTCACTTTAAAGTGACAATCTTGTAAGCAACCATCCACCGTGAAATCCTCATGGATACATTGGCTTTTCTTGTTAAATATCTCCCTTCAAAGGTCCATCTCAATCAGAAACTTTGTCCCCGCCTAAAGTTTAATAATTTTCTTTTGCAAAGACATCCACCAAATCTTTTTTCTTGATTACTGGGAATATCATTTCAATCTCTTGTAGTGCTCGGAGGCATATGCTTTGTTAATAATGCCCTATACCTAATACAGCCCTTAAACATTTATTACTGGTATCTGTAATCATCTTACTCTGTCCACTGGGACTGAACAATTGGTGCTAATGTCAAATTTTCCTTTTGTTCAAAAACAATTTTTTGCATTTTTCACTTCAATTGAATTCAAAACTTCTCTTCAATAAGTCTGTCATAGTCATAGTGAAACTTTTTGGAGTATCATTCTCTATGTAGCGGCAATAGAAATCTGTTCTGTGTAAAAACACCAAGAGCTTTTCTATGGTTAAGTTGCTCTGCTTATTGATACTCTCATTAAACCTTCCTTAGGCTTAATGATGCCTTCTGTATTAAGATGTCCCTGTTATTTAATGTCAGTCTTTGCAAAACACAATTTTTTCACCTTGGTAGTTAACCCATTCATTTGCAAAACATGCAGGAGCGCTCACATTTTGCAATTATGTTCATCCATCTCACAAACCACAACCAAAATGTCATCTTGGAGCATCCAGACACCAGTGATCCCACCAAACAAACCTCACCACGACTTCCTGGAAACCTGAGGCCACTTTGACTACCTCAGATGGCACCCCAATAAATCTAAAAGTACCAAAACCTGTTAGGGGGTAGGATTAACTCTAAATGCTGATGAGAGGGATATGACGAATTCAACTGAGCACTATAGGAATGGTGTGCACTGGGCACACTCTGTATGTTGTCCTTTCTTGGGGGAAGCAGGGAGTTAAGGATGAGTGAGGGAGAATCATAGAATTTTTAGATAACCATTTCAGCAGATAGCAAATATTTATGTACTATGTGCTTTCTGTCTCTTCTTTATTGGCTTTCGTGAATGCTTGTAAGTTACCCACATGAAAAGTATTAATAAATTGTTCATTAAAAAAATAAGCTGTACAATCTCATGAAGTTTTATTTAAACTGGTCTGGTAGGATGCAGAGATTAAATCAAAGGTTTAGAACACATTTTCTCCATTTAAAAGTGTAACATTCTCCATGGTTTTGGGTAATGAATATTTGTCTATTGTGACATCCCAGTTCAATCCTCGAAGATCAATACATTATTTTTTTAAATATCTCTTTTATTGCTTTATACTTGCATGGAACCGCATACAGAACAAAATAACTTCCCATCTTTTTGTGACCTCCCTCCCCCTCCCTCTTCCCTTCTACACATTCCATCAATTACATAGAGGTGTTTGTTCAGTTCACAAATGAGTTACATATTTGGTCTCTTGTACAATCTTCAATGGGAATATCTTAGTCAGCTATACATGGTCTGGTTTTGATATATTAGCCTCTGCATCAGAGTTAGAAGTGTCGGGTGTTCTAAAATTGTCCAGTATCGTGTTCCAATGCTGAGCATTGTCTCTAGTTCCTAGGCCCCTGAGTGCCTCTCTTAGTAGTACTGTCCCTTCAATTTCCACCCATTTAATTAGTGCATTTCTCCAACAATTTGTCTGTGGGCCCTTCGGGTCTTTCCAGTGCGAGGTTATTTCTCTCCTTGCCAGTATCAGGGCCAGGTCTATGAATTGATTTGTAATTTTATGCTTGCTAGGACGAGGGAAATCTCCCAAAACCCCCACTATGGCTGATCGGGGTAATGTTCTGCCCGTGCAGGTGGAGAGTACCTCAAATATCCCTGTCCAGTATTCCCCGATCAGTGGGCAACTCCAGAGCATGTGCAACAACTCTGCTGCTAGTTCTGCACATCGAGGGCAGCTGGCATTTTCTACACCATAAATCTTTGATATCATATAGGGGGTTAGGTAGGCCCTATGAAAGACATATAAGTTTATTAATTTAAACCTGGCATTTCTGGAAACTGTATATATGTGTGAGGTTATCCTGGACCACTGTGCGTCGTCTGTTGTAATATCCAGTTCCTCCTGCCATTTGGTCCTAAGTTTATTTAAGGGAAGACATGTGCTGGTTAGTAGAGATGTATATATCCCTGAGATCAACCTCCCTTGGTCTCCTATAGTGCATATTTGGTCGCAGGTAGTATGTCTGGGTGGTTCCTCCAGCCCTGTGCCCCATTGTCTACGAAGAGTTCTGGCAATCGCGTTAAAGGTTAGGAACAGCCCTGGCGGTAGCTGGAACCTTTCCTGGAGTTCCACCTAGGAGCACAGTTTCCCATTATTATATAGAGCCCCTATGGTGTCGATCTGAAATGCCATGAATCGGATGATACCCCCTATCACATGATTTCCTGCAACAGCTCCCACACAGATCAGGGGGGCCTCTGGTGAGTACGGTGTTCTGGTGTATGTTCGTTTTAGGTATTGTTCCCAGCAGTGACGCAATGCCTCCCATTCCACCGGAAGCGGTTTATTCTGTTTCTTGGGGTTTAGTAGAATGCCCAGAATTCTATCTCGGGAGCAGTGGAGAGGGGCTCTCAGTGCTTCCCCCACTGTGGGTGCTCTGATAAATCGCGCCAGCCATTGGAGTTGGGTCGCCCAATAGTATAATTCGAAGTCGGGAACAGCCAAACCACCCTCTGCTGTTGTTCTCTGGAGGGTGCGCAATGCTATCCTTTGTCTATTGGTTCCCCATATAAATCCTGTAATCAAGGACGAGATTGTTTTAAATACCACCCTCGGTATTATGAGTGGGATGGTTTCGAAGTAATATAACACTCTAGGTAATACTATCATCTTAATCAGTGCAACTCTCCCAGTGACCGCTAGTGGAAGTGTCTGCCAGAATACCATGCTGTTTTTAATACTCCTAATCGTGCTCTGTATGTTCCCTTCTAGTAGATCCTCAGCGGAGTGATAGATATTAAGCCCTAGGTATTTGAATGTGGACGGGGACCACGGGAGGCCCAGATTGTCCATTGGTTCTTCGATACCCCTAGTAGCTGGAAAAATGGACGACTTCCCCCAGTTTATCCGGAGCCCGGATGCAGCCCCAAAGTTGTCTAACATTGTCATTGCTCCTGGTAGGTCGGCCTCCACGTTCTGGAGAAAGAGTAACATGTCATCCGCATACAGAGCAATATGATGTGTCCAGGCATTGATTGTTATGCCTTCTTAGAACCTCTGGGACCTAGCCGACTGGGCGAGAGGCTCAACTGCCAATGCAAAAAGTAAAGGTGATAGCGGGCAGCCCTGTCTTGTGCCCCTACCTAAGGCAAAGGAAGGGGATATTGTACGCCCAGTGCGCACTCTCGCTGTGGGGTTTGTATAGAGAAGCCTCATCCATTTGACAAACCCTTCCCCTAGACCTAGCTGCAGCATGACTCGTTCTAGGTAGTCCCACCGTAGGCTATCAAAAGCCTTCTCGACATCTATCGAGATGATTACTGCTCTGGTTGCATCAGAGGGCAGAGCATGAAGGAGTGAAATCAATCGACTAATGTTTTGGGCAGTGCTTCGCTGTAGGATAAATCCCGATAGGTCCTGATGGATTAAGGAGGACATGTACGGTAAAAGTCTGTTAGCTCGCACCCTGCTTAGTATTTTATAATCTAAGTTCAACATTGATAGTGGGCGGTATGATCGAACTTCTGTGGGGGATTTGGTGGGTTTCAGAAGAGGAATCATTATGGCTTCTGTAGTGGAAGGAGGCAAGCTGTTGTTATTCCAGGCCTCCGCATATTGTATGCTGAGCTGGGGGGCTAATGAATCCTGATACGTAAGGTAGAACTCCAAGGGGAGACCATCTGCTGCTGGTACCTTGCCCCTGCCCATACTCTGGATTGCAGTCTTTATTTCTGTAAGCGATATGGGAGTCGCCAGGGCTATTCTATCCTCCCCTCCCAGTGCCGGGAGGTTGAGGCTTCCCAGATCTTGTAATTGAGCGTCGCTGAGTACTTCGGTGGGGGGGCATATAGCTCTGAGTAATATTTAAGAAAGGTGGCATTGATCTCCTTCTGCCCATATACTTTAATACCCGGGGTGGTCTCCAACTCCACCACTATGGTTTGATGTTGGAGTGGTTTGGCCAACCAGGCCAGTAGGGCACCTGCTCTGTCACCCTCTGCATGTTGCTTCTGCAAGAATTGCTTGTAATCGAAACGAGGCAATCTAGTGTTAGTTTCTGTTATTCTAGCCCTTGTCTCTTCTAATTGTGTTGAGAGGTCGGGTTGTGCTGGGTGCTTACGTTCGAGATCCCTAAGGGAGTTCTCAAGATCACCTAGTTCTGTCTCTAACACCTTCTGTACTCCCACAGTTGTGCTAATACAATATCCCCTGATCACTGTTTTAAAGGATTCCCATTTGATGGATCTGGACGAAGCAGTTCCAGCATTGTTCCCAAAGAAGTCTGTGATCTGCGTATTCAGTTGAGCCCTAAAAGCCTTGTCTTCAAGTGACTCTGCTCTTAGACGCCAAGTGGGAATCAAAGGTCTCCCGCCGCACCAGGCCAAAGAAATCAATAAGGGATTATGATCTGAGATGGTGCGGCCAAGATACTCGGCCTTCGCCACCACAGATTGCACTTCCGGAGACGCCAGAAAGGTGTCCAGTCGTACATGCAGGTCGTGAACTGCTGAATAGAAAGAGTATTCTCTATTGGGAGGATTAAGTTTGCGCCAACAATCTCCCCAGGACCGGTACCTACAACTCTCCCCGTCCAAACCATTACAACTAGTGTAATCTTAATTATCAACCTATTGGAAGGAGGCGTGCCAGAGACCAAGAGGCAGCGCCCCGGGCCCTTCCCCAGGCCCGATCACGTGTGATGTGCCGCTTAAGAAGTGACATCCAGGGTCATATCGCTATATATTCACGGTTGGGATCGAGCAGGGTCCCCAAACAGAGTGAGGTTCTCCCACAGTCGTCAGCTCACTTGCCAACTTGTTCTTTCAACGAGGTCAAATAATCTCGTCCGCTGTTCTTGGGGTGATCGATGGCAAGCCGATAAGAGTGTCCTGGGAGGATATTGAGGAGTGTTCGCAGTTTGAATCAACATCCGATGTAGCATCTGGGGTCCGACGTGCATGGAAGTCTCCTCCGCTCAATGCTGCTGCTGTTTCCACCGCATCATGCATCTCCTGTTGTGACTGACGTTTCGATGGAGCCGCTTCTGTAGTCTTCTTCCGGGATCTACTACGTTTCTTCCCGGGGTTTCGAAATGTTCGGTCGCGTGTTGATCTGCAGTGGATCTGCAGTGGATGTTCAGCGATTCGAGCCATTCCATCGCCAGCTGAGGTGTGAGGAAAAAAATGGGTCCTGTTATCTTATTCCACTGAGAGTTTTGCCGGAAAGAGCATGGCATACTTTATACCACGTTTTACTGCAATGTAGGATGCCCTTTGTGCCTGTGTCTCTCTCGTAAAGTCTGGGAATATCATGACCTTTTGGCCATCCAATTGAATCTCTCCTTGCTGGCGGGATTGTGATAGTACGTAGTCTCTATCTTTGTGGTAGAGTAACTTAGCGATTATTGGTCATGGCCTGATTCCCGGTGGAGGTGGCCCGCCGGGGACTCTGTGGGCTCGTTCCACAGCGAAAAAAGGTGAGAAGCCCTCTGATGCCATTGTGTCTCTAAGCCACTGTTCCAGGAATGTTTATGTATTAGCTGCGGTGGACTCTCCCCCTCCGGAACCCCCACCTGTCTTATGTTGTTCCATCGTGCTCGGTTTTCCGCATCTTCCGCCCTTGCCTCTAATGTTTTCAGCCGGGTGACCAGGTCTTTAATTTCTGAGGATGCGTCTTTGTGCGCCGCTAATACCCCTGTCAGCGTAGTCTCGTGCAAACCCACCATTTCCTTTAATTTACGGTGGTCGTCTCGTAAAAGGGAAAGGTCTGCGGTGAGGTTATCGATTTTACGCTCAAGCGCTTCACGGGAATCTTTAATGGCCAGCAGCACAGTGTCCAGAATAGTTTCTTCTTGTTCGTGCCCCGCTTGTAATTCTCTGGCGGGCGTTGGGGGTGGATTCTCAGTGGGCGAGGAGTCTCCCGCTGGTGGTTTGTCGTGTTTTTGGGGTTTTACCATTGTAATAGGTCTCAGGTTGGCGAAGGCCGTACGTATTAGTGGGAGGTGGTATTGTTCGTCAGCGTCGTCCAGTCTGTATGTCGCCTGTCCCAGTCCCGGTGCTCTCACATGAAGAGTACTGTTAGAAGTTCACCGTTTTGAGCTGTTTGACCACGAGGGGGTTCTCTCATAATTATGCACACGTTGGTCGCCGGCAAGGGCAGCTTGTGAATGCCGAAAGACAGTGTTACAATCTCACCTCTGGCCGGGCTTCGGATGTTGCCATTTGCATACTGTTCTGATACCAGGGGGAAGTTCTCTACCGGTGTTCCCGATCTCCCCTTCCAGCACGAGACCGCGGTCTCCGATTCCCCTCATTGTGCCAGTATTAGTTCCCGTCTTGGCAGGCGGCCTCCGCGTTCTCCCTGGCCTCGCGGCAGCCGGTAATCCGACTCATCGGAGCCGTCTCTCTCTCTCACTCGAAGTTCCCGGGGCTTCGCTTCTCATCCGCTCCTCTCCACTCCCTCTGAATTCGCTGATGTTCCGCTTCGTATTGTTGCTCTCGCCGTTGGTGGCGAAGGTGTCTGGTCCTCTTGCGCTCCTCTATGGATGATGGGGGGGGTCCTCACCTCCACGGGACCTTTGTATCCTCCCAGCCGAGGGCCGCGGTTGCAACGAGTTCACTGTTCTGTCGCGGCCGCCATTTTGGATCGCGGCAGCCGAGAAGTTGCTGGGGTGTTTTCCGGGTAAACTCTACCTCAAAGTGGGTTGCCACGGTCCCTACTCATGCTGTATGTTCTCCAATCACTTCTCTTCGATTTTTAAGACCTCCGGTCGTTATTATGACAGGATTTAAGCTTCGGGCCTGGATTTTGGCCTGAGAGCGCCGCACTACGCGTGCAGCTCCATCGATCCCAGGCCACGCCCCCCCCCCTCGAAGATCAATACATAATACTATTTCACTCCCCAGTTTGCTCAACACACCCATTCAGTAGCCTCTACAGATCTCTGTAAATTGTCCAACTCTCCCATCATTTTTTGCCTTACTCAATCAAATGCTTCTGATTTTCCTATAAATGGTTTAGAAACCTTCCTCAATGTGATTTACTGTAAATAGCATTTCAAACACAAACGGTTTTCTTCAAAAACCTGAGGGGTTTCATTTTTGGAAAAAAGGAAACAGTTATCCAACTCATTTATTTCTGAGGAAAGCCTTTAGGGCTTAAAGTTACTACAAATGATTTTTGATGAGGTCAGCACAATATGCAATCACCTTTGTTAGCCACATAAACCTTTATATTCATGTTCCTACCTTTGAATTTTAGACAAGCTGCAAAATATTAATGAATTAATTAATTTTGCACTTGTAGATCAGGCTGTCACTCGTAGTTGAGCATTATGGAGTTATGCTGGGGATCCTTACCTAAAGAGAATGATTGGTTAGATAAGAGAGTGACCCAGTGTGCTGGGGGCAAGAATAAAAAACATTAATTTAAGGATATTTAAAAATATTTCTTTGGTTTCAATAAAACAGATAGAAATGGTGAGTAGGTTCCATTGGACCCCAGTGCTGTGAATGTTTTCCCTCTCAGGATTTCAGTCTGAAAGTGGGGGCCTCAAAAGGTTGGCATTGGAAGATCTTAATGTTCAGTGGGTCATGTAGTGGCAGAACCGGACCGGAAGATATTTGGGACTGGTTGCCTTTATGGCCCTGAAGACCAGCAGCAGGATTTTTAATAGTATTCTTTTATGGATGGGTAACGAGTAAAGTTTTTTTTAGGGCAGCTGATGCAAAGCTCCTTTTTGGATTTGTGACACTAGTCTACCTTCTGTGTCTTGTACTACCTGCAGGTGTGAATTCTGTATTTGAAACAGTCTGCGTACAGACTGTTGCAATAATCAAGTCTTGATGTTATTAGGGCGAAAGCTACAGTTTTCCTGGCAGCAAGAGAAGGAATTGGGAGAATATTTTTAGAGGTTTGACCAGATTGAAACACATGCCTGCCACTGCCGAGGCTTGAGGGTGGAAAGAGAGATTTGTGTCAAATTTTACCCCAAGGTCTTTTGCTACAGTCGATGGAGGAGTGGGGTTGGTCCACCATTTTGTAGGAGAGAAAAGATTTGATTTGCTGGAAAGTCAAATTTTGGTCTTGGTGGAGGAGTGGGGTTAGTCCACCAATTTGTAGGAGAGAAAAGATTTGATTTGCCGGAAAGTCGAATTTTGGTCTTGTCGGTGTTACATTGAGGTGATTGTTTTGCATCCAGAGGATGATGCTAGAAAAACAATTCTGGAAGTTATGCACCGAAGTGAATGTCCTTTTATCTAGAGAAACCATCAGCTGGGTATTATCACCGTATGATGTGGTGGCAATTCCATATGATGTGATCAGGGAGAAAAGGAATGCCATTTAAACGTTAGAAAGTGCAGGACTAAGGGATGAGCCCTGAGCTACATGCATAGTGACATCTTTCTGCAGACGAGCATTGCCCTAAAGCCACTGATTGTTTCCTACCGGTCATAAGTGATTTAATCCAGGATAAGGCTTTGTGGGAGATCCCTCTATCCTGGATCTGTTGGAGAAGGATGGTGTGAGAGATGGTATTAAAGGCTGGGGAGAGATCCAACAGTATCAACACAGCATTGTTATCTGAATGTAGAGACATTTTATTGGTTTTGGAACTTGAAGAAAGGGTGACTCGTTGGAGTGTTTAGGTCTGAAACCTTATTGCCCTATAAGGTGGGAATTGGAATTTTCAAGGAAAGTGATTAGTTGGTGGTTAACAAGTTTCCTTAAGTTGGACAGGATGGTAGCATCTGCTAGAGGTTTTTATTTTATTGTAAAGGTTTTAAGTTTGCCAGTTTCCAGGCTCGGGGGACTTCCACTTTGGTTAGGGATGTATTAAGAATCTGGTTGATAAGTGGATTGACAGTGTCTATAGCCGCATGCATTGTGGATGGCTGCCATGGGTCATGAGGGGAGCCTGATTTGCATGACAGAATAGCTTGGCGATATTGAAGAAAGGAGATTTCCTGAAAAGCAAACAGTCTCACATTTGAATTGGTGCCGGAAATGTCTGGGAGGACATTGGTTGTAGAGTTAATAGAGGGGATGGCTCTAAATCCCTATTGTATGGACTATATTGTGTCCACAAAGAAGGATGAGATCTGATCTCACACTGCCAGTGATAGAGGGATTTCTCTTGAGAGGGTTTTAGGTTGAATGAATGTTTTGGAGATGTTGAAGTTGGTTTTAGGGTCGTAATGAGCTTCTTCGATTTGACATGTGAAATAAATTTTTTTAGTTTCTTTGATTAACTTGCGGTATGATTTTTGTGCCACTCTAAATTGGACAGGCATCCTCTTTGTAGGTCTGTCACAATTTACGTTCAAGCTGTTTACAATGATTCTTATGTTCTGCTAGAGTCGTAGAGAACCAAGGTGCTGATTGCTTAGGCTGTCATTTGTTGGGGTCAATGAGGGGTGCTAGTTCATTTGCCGTGTTGATGATCCATGAATTAAGGTCCTTCACTACTGTTCGTGTAAGAGTCGAGCAGTAGTGAAGAATTTGATACTGAGGTTGGGGTTTGTTTTCATCGCTCCCCATTTGCGCAGTGATGGGGGTAGTGTCTGTAGTGGGCGTGAAGGAGTCTTGGGAGTTGATTAACAGTTTGAAAGAAACTAAAAGGTTGTCCGATCATGATTGATTCATGGGATCTCTTTTTGCTAACTGGGGAAGGTTTGTGTAGATCCCATCGAGGGTATGGCTCAACAAATAGGTGGGAACAACTATAAGTTGGGGGAACCCTGTTACCTTTATGGTGTCTAAACATTGGTCACTTCTGAGTTGTTAGGATCATCAAGATGAAGGTTGAAATCTCCCAAGGCAATTAAGTTGGCATAATGGAGAAAGAGAGGGGCAAGTGCCACTCCAAATGTGGTTAGGAAGGAGGCTTCTGCACCACCGGGGTGACAGTGTAGGCATCCATTGAAGGATTGGGAAGGATTAATCTTAAGGCAGAATCCTAAGCTTTCTGCTCCTTTGAGAGAGTCTATGTCGAAAGAACCCCATTAGAAGCTGTCACGAAAGATGATGTTATTCCACCACCTCAGCCTTTGTTCTGTCTTGTCACAGGATCATGTATTCAGGAGGAAGGCATTGACTATGGGGGTCATTATTACTTCGACAGGCGGTTTTCACTGTCCACTGAAGTCCTGTGTTCAGGTTGCCACCAGTGCAGCCGCCTTCCCACAGTCCCCATTAAGAGTTCCCCTCTTGGTCAGTGGGCGGAAATTGTGTTTCTGCCTGCTGGCCCAGCGAGGAATGGCCTACAACATTGATGCTGGCGCATAATAGAGCCGGCGGCAATGCTGTAGTGTGTAGGGTGCACCAGCACCTTTCGCAGTGCTCACTGCCTGCAAAGTAGACAGTGAACATCTCAACTGGGTTGGCCTGGGGGGGCCTGCACTGCCCATGCCAAGTGTGTGGGGAGTGCCTGGGCCTCCCTGGGGCACCCCGTCTCTGCCAGCCTTTACATGGTGGTACTACCTCCATGTAAATGCTAGCGGAGAGGGTGGTCGTAATTCCGAGCGCGGCGCTGCAAGCAGCGCCGCCCTAATGGATTAGGACAGCCAGTCCTTCCTGTGGAGGAGAACTTGCTGTGCTGGCGGTCCCACCGCGGCACGACCGCCACGGTCATAATGTGGTGGTCAGACCACTGCCAAAGTGGTCGGACCACCGCTTTGGCAGCGGTCAGACCGGAGCCGTAACCCTGACAGTCTGAAGACCGCCAGGGTTGTAATGACCCCCTATATCAGGATTACACCAGGGTTTGAGTCATGTTTTGATACTAAATAGGACGTCTAGCTGATGATCTATGATTAAGTCGTTGACTTCTTGCACATGTTTACTTAGGGAGCGCACATTTATGAGACACCACAAAAAGGGATGTGAGAGCAGAGGTGGGTGTGTGCAAGGCAGCAGGGGACGGCTCGTAAAGAAGACCAACCTTGACCCTGCGCAAATGCAAGATACTGGTCCCATTTGGTGTGTTGGGTACTAGATATGGCAGGTATTAGGCACTTTACTCAGGAAGCCTTTTAAAAATTCAGGGGAGAGAGGTTTACCTGCTTCAAGATGCGCATAGTGGCTGGCCTTGGTCGTGGACAGGCGCCAGTGGGTGAAGACGTGCCTACCATAGGCGCGTCTTTGGCACAATTAAAAAACATTAAGACTTCATTACTCAGTGTTTGATTAGCAGCAGTAAGAAATAGCAGCAATGAAAACAAGAGCATTAGCAGCAACAATGCGCCCATGATTTTGCAGCCGTGCTATTGCTATTTTTTAAAGTTAAAATTTTGTGAATGCAGCTGGTCTCGCACTCAGCATGTGCATTCAGTTCAGTGCGGTTCTGAAGTGCCCAACAGTCGTGTCCATGCTGCAGGCCTGAACAGGAAGTAAAATTTGCCCCGCCTCCGGATCGCATCCTAAGCACACAACCAGTGCAGCAACATTGAGGCTGTGAGGAGAGGTAAATCAGCCCAATGTAGGAAGTGAGAATTCTTTATTCAGCACACATACCTCAACAATAATTAACAGTTAAAATGTTGGTGCAGTTAAAAAGCTTTAAGACTTCATTCCCCACTTGATTAACAGCAGTAAGACATAGAAGCAGTGAAAACAAGAGTATTAGCAGCAACGATACCCCCGTGATCTTGTGGCTGTGCTTTTGTTTTTAAGTTAAACCTCAGCACATGCAGTATGCCTTCAGTTCAGTGCAGATCTGAAGTGCCCAGCTGTTGCGTTCGCCCCAAGGGCCTGAACCTCAAGGAGAATGTCCCTTCTACTTGTTGGTTTTGTCACCATACTCTACTGGATTTACATCTGGTCTCTTTAATATTATGTGGTCACTAAATGTCTCTTCAAATATGTTGAATGGTAAAAAAGGTTACTCCTGCAACATCTCAATCCCATCATCATTCAGCCCCACCAAATCTTCAGGGTTTTCCCCCCAAACCCATTCATCTAATTTCAGAACGAAAGCTTCAACTGACTCAGTGACCTCATTCCCCTTTTTCAGTTTTCTCCCTCTGGCAACTTTTCCAAAAGTATCACTTCTATTTTCATAATCTGCCCACAAGTTTACTTGCCGGACAATCCTTCCACCTAGCTATGTGTTCCCTTGAGCCACACCTAGAACACTCCCCTTTAAATGATTTGGCATCCTTACTAGAAATAGAAACGTCCTTCTCCATTACTATTGGTTGTATCAATTGTTTTCCTTCTTTACTACTATTTTCTTTCATTCTGTTTCCATTGTCTTCTCTGATTTTTGTTTTCCTCTTGAAACTATGGAATGCAATTTTCTTACCTTTAACAGTAAGAGTGTCATCTTTTAACCAGAGTTCTTTCTGGACCTTATCAGACCTACATTTCAACATTAACTGGTCAAGTATCCCCTCTTCTGTCCTGCCATCAAACTTAGACGTGGAGGCCCGTTGACCGAGCACTGTTACATACTTTTCTACATTTCATCTTCCCTTTGTACTCTTTCACCAAAGTGATGCTTTACTAAAATCATGCAGACTTTTTGGTAAATAATGTTTCTCCAGCTTTAACATTCATACCCCAAACTCATTCAGGCACATGGCTCATAGTGCTCCAGTTCCAGTAAATTCTAAAATATCTCCAAACTCCTAAGCAATGCATGAGTAAGGAGGTTTTCCTTTCTGCAGACAGATTAGTACTTTGGTTTATAGCTGTACTTTGAGAATAAATGGGTGGAAGGGGTTGATCTGAGGAGCATTGTGCAAGTCTCTTTTTTCAAAAACAATATTATTTGTTTGTCACACAGATCTGCTTCACGGCAGCTCCCCTGATTGAGAGGTCAATGAGAGAGATTTAATCATTCTTATGAAACATAAAGTGCAGTGGTGGCTCCTCCGCTATGGCTTAGGAGTGTTTTCCCCCCACCCGCCAGCAGCTGCAAACCTTTTACAATAAAATGATAATAAACAATGCTTATTATCGTTTTATTGTAAAAGGGGTGGGGCCATGGGACTTGACAGGGATGGAGATGGAGTGCACAGCACTCCACTCAGTGCGCATGTAGGTTTGGCCGGCCGTCGGGCTGGCCAAACACACATACGCAGTGAGCTCTTTCTAACCCAGCACTGTGTTGGCTGGCCAAACACACATGCACACTGAGCAATGTCACACATATCCTAAACTCTTAAAAATGTCCCAGTTGCTTAAATCTGGTTTTGGGTTTGCCTTTCAGAGTATTGCTACTGCTGGTTTTGTGGAGCAGAGTCCCTTTGGAATCCGCCCCTCTGTGTTTCAGTTATACCCTGGTCAAAGTACTTTAATAGAGGTAAGAAAAAAATGCTCAACTATTAATTTTCCATGGTCGAATATTGTGTAGTGTTATAGACGTTGGTAGTAATCTGACCTTCGTAACTGAATAGATTTCCATATCTAAAAGTTGAAAGCTTGTGTTACTGCTTCGAAGATTTTATTTTAATTGTTCATTTTTTATGTAAATGGCTTCATGCTATAATTATCTTTTTCTAAGAATACCCAGTCTTGCAAAGCAAAAGGAACTGAGGGTGCAACTGAGGCATAGGAAATTTAAAGTATTTTCCTGGAATCTGTAAATGTGTGTTGAAACAAGTTGACCAGGACTAGAGTGTTGGTTCCCAGGGTTTCACAGTCTACAGTTTAGCAATAGACTAAGGCCTTTTTTCAGTATTTGGAGGACGGGCACTCTATTACAAACGTGGCAGATGTCCATTCTGCCGTCGGACCAGGTGTCTGTCACGTTTTGATGCAGTATCCCATTCTCCAATCTGTAAATATGGCCCTAAATATCCTCTTTTATCTTGAGTCCAGTTTGAGTAAGATTATATACTGTGTTGTTACATGTACAATTGCTACATGGTGTGTACAGGCAGTGCAGAATTATTAGGCAAGTTGTATTTTTGAGGATTAATTTTATTATTGAACAACAACCATGTTCTCAATGAACCCAAAAAACTCATTAATATCAAAGCTGAATATTTTTGGAAGTAGTTTTTAGTTTGTTTTTAGTTTTAGCTATGTTAGGGGGATATCTGTGTGTGCAGGTGACTATTACTGTGCATAATTATTAGGCAACTGAACAAAAAAAAATATATACCCATTTCAATTATTTATTATTACCAGTGAAACCAATATAACATCTCAACATTCACAAATATACATTTCTGACATTCAAAAACAAAACAAAAACAAATCAGTGACCAATATAGCCACCTTTCTTTGCAAGGACACTCAAAAGCCTGCCATCCATGGATTCTGTCAGTGTTTTGATCTGTTCACCATCAACATTGCGTGAAGCAGCAACCACAGCCTCCCAGACACTGTTCAGAGAGGTGTACTGTTTTCCCTCCTTGTAAATCTCACATTTGATGATGGACCACAGGTTCTCAATGGGGTTCAGATCAGGTGAACAAGGAGGCCATGTCATTAGATTTCCTTCTTTTATACCCTTTCTTGCCAGCCACGCTGTGGAGTACTTGGACACGTGTGATGGAGCATTGTCCTGCATGAAAATCATGTTTTTCTTGAAGGATGCAGACTTCTTCCTGTACCACTGCTTGAAGAAGGTGTCTTCCAGGAACTGGCAGTAGGACTGGGAGTTGAGCTTGACTCCATCCTCAACCCGAAAAGGCCCCACAAGCTCATGTTTGATGATACCAGCCCAAACCAGTACTCCACCTCCACCTTGCTGGCGTCTGAGTCGGACTGGAGCTCTCTGCCCTTTACCAATCCAGCCACGGGCCCTTCCATCAGGCCCATCAAGACTCACTCTCATTTCATCAGTCCATAAAACCTTAGAAAAATCAGTCTTGAGATATTTCTTGGCCCAGTCTTGACGTTTCAGCTTGTGTGTCTTGTTCAGTGGTGGTCGTCTTTCAGCCTTTCTTACCTTGGCCATGTCTCTGAGTATTGCACACCTTGTGCTTTTGGGCACTCCAGTGATGTTGCAGCTCTGAAATATGGCCAAACTGGTGGCAAGTGGCATCGTGGCATCGTGGCAGCTGCACGCTTGACTTTTCTCAGTTCATGGGCAGTTAGTTTGCGCCTTGGTTTTTCCACACGCTTCTTGCGACCCTGTTGACTATTTTGAATGAAACGCTTGATTGTTCGATGATCACGCTTCAGAAGCTTTGCAATTTTAAGAGTGCTGCATCCCTCTGCAAGATATCTCACTATTTTTGACTTTTCTGAGCCTGTCAAGTCCTTCTTTTGACCCATTTTGCCAAAGGAAAGGAAGTTGCCTAATAATTATGCACACCTGATATAGGGTGTTGATGTCATTAGACCACACCCCTTCTCATCACAGAGATGCACATCACCTAATATGCTTAATTGGTAGTAGGCTTTCGAGCCTATACAGCTTGGAGTAAGACAACATGCATAAAGAGGATGATGTGGTCAAAATACTCATTTGCTTAATAATTCTGCACTCCCTGTATGTGTGGCTCGCTTATGTGTCTACATTGGAGGAGATTTACAATTTACTCAGAACAAACCCTCTGGCCCTGCAGCCTTGCTACATAACCTTTATTGCAACACATTTACTGCTCTTGACAGGCAGCAGGAGCAAAAACTAGAACATTAAAACACGTGATTAAATCTTTCAACAGCTGGTTCCACGAGGACTTTGAGAAGAAGAATCAGACTCATTGACTTGCAAACTATAATGCAGAAGGAGCATGGTGTGATCATCTGAAGATAAACGTTTTTGTTACACATGTAAAAGAAACAGCAAGGACTGACACCGTATTAACAAAACACTCATTGCCAACTTATGCAAAACACATCCATGCACCTACCAATCACACAATGGAGACTTTTAGTATCTACCAGGACCTGTCTAACCTAGGCATACTGGAGTACACCCCGTGCATTGCAACAGCATTGTGATGGACTTCTGGATTTCTTTCACTCCATGATAATCAAAATAAATATCTTGGTCTCTCTCGCTAGCAAACTTACATTGTCTCACAGACTGCACAACTACCCACCTCTGCCTCAGTCTACTTTGACAACTTTCAGTGAGTTTTAGTCTGAGGAGGTTTTGAAACAAAAGTATCTATCCTTTGGAACCATGCCCCATCACCTGCCTTAAGCAATTCCTACCATTATTTATTGGAGATATAACAAATGTGATAACACTTTGCTTTCCAAGAGAGTTGTCACCTACCCTCTAAAACATGCCATCCATAGCCACCTTTTGAAAAATTCATAAATGCACTTGGAAATCTAGGCAATTTATTGCCTTTTCTCCCACTTCCCTTTCCCCAGCAAGATCATGGAATGGAAAGTTACAAGAAAACTTCAAGAATATATAGAACATTACTATCCTTTCCATTATCACTAGTTAGGATTCCGACCAGTCAGTGTTAAGGGTCCCAGCAAGCAGCAGGCAGAGATCTAAGCAGGAAACTTCAGTCCTACCCTCCCCCCTTTAATGAAGATTAATTTAAAAATTGACACCAAACAGGCCCCATATTAAGATGCCCACCAAGCACAAACTTTACTCCGAGGTGGCCTCCAAACTTATGCACAATTTCAGTATGACCAGCCTATTTGTATCAGATGGTTCAGTTTTTTTGGCCAGTCCCTTCTTGTCAGGTGTTTTCTCCTCTACCAGTATAAATCAGTCCTTAGAACAGTGTAGCAATTTCTCATAACTCTTCCAGCTTCCTCTTGGTATTGGATTCTTCTTTCCAGCGTCAGTTCCGCCACCTCTAGCTCTGCTGCAGCCATGTCAGCCCCAGCTCTACTCCAGCCCTGCCAGCATCAGTTCTGATCCAGTGTTTTGACCTTGGGTTGTACTCCCATTCTACAGTTACCTTGAAACCAAAACATTATCTTTGCAAGCATTGACGTGCTATTGGAATCATGGAGGTTTGTTGTGACATTCATCTTTTTACTTCTGGTGCTATCAGGTACTACTTTCCAGAGGGCATCCCCCTTAAGAGCAGTGTTACACCTCTAAAGGACAGCGTGGCTTCTGGATAGGGTCACCCTTTACCCAAGGCCTCTGGGAAAGGAGTGAAGCCCCTGAGGATCATCTTTCAAGCAGAGCTCCCTTTAGCATCCCAAGTCAATGTCAACGTTATGCTGAAAGGGGTTATTGTGCATCTCTGCTGCCATAAAAACATTCTTTCTCTTCTCCAGATAATCACTGTGTGCATCTAAGGAGAGTGATGGTAATTACATTCATTAACTACTGCAGTGACATATACTCAGGACTGGAAAAGAAAATTAACAGGCTCCATACTTTGCAAAACCAGACAGGTACAACATGCTTGTGAGTTTGTAGAGTGACAAATCATTGTCTTCAACATTACCCAACTCAACAATTCTACCATTAGCTACAATAGAAACATAAAATCAGAGTAAACCTACCTCGACTTGAGAATATATACTAAAGTTCTCACTGATATAATTTAACCAGCCAGGTACTGCAAGTTGAAGGAGGACAGTAACTACTTTGATATTTGTGTTTATTGCCAGGATGACAGCTTTGTTCTGTTTTGGTTACTACAAACAAAAAGATAAAGAGATATGCAAGGGCGTTAAGAAAGGGAGAACAAAACTATTCAAGTTGTGGCGGCATTGTTTTTTTGCATGGCATAACATGTTTACTTCACCAAAAAAAGGCTACATGGAAAGTCAGTCGTTCTAATGTGTTTTTTTATTTTTTTTAAGAGGGCTCCACAACAAAAAGAGAACAATAGATATCCAAAGTGTAATTCGCGACAGAAGTGATAATCCGTTAAAACTTTAAAAATATATTTTCAAGCAAAGACACACCGGCGAATGAATCATTTCTTAACTTTTCATTGCAGAGGATTAAAGTTCACAGCTACAAGTGTAAAATGTAATGTTGATAAACTAACAAATACTTTCATATAGTCATGCATTATTGCATACAGCACCTTCCAACTCACTTGATAAACATAATGCAAGATTGGGAGACAAATGTTTGAAAGCTGTCAACTGAACAAGAGTAGAGGCAAAAGAAGCAAAAGGATTGTGAACTAGATGGGAAGTAAAAGTATAACTCTGCAAAAGAGAAATTTGATAATTCAAGAACATGAAACTTAGAGGAAATAATGTGATAAACAGACTGAGTGGCAAAACAGGAGAAAGAAGAAAGAGAATGAAATGCAGCAAGGAGAACGAAGGACAAATAAAGAGAAAACTGGAGAAAAACCTCATGAGTCAAACAGAATAAGAGACGACCGGAATGAATCAGCCATTGAAAGATACAATAAAACATAATTTTGTAGGAAAAACTGCGTAACCATAAAATCAGCAGCACTGACCATAAGGTTATACAGGTACCTTTCAACATTGAAAGTAAAATTTATGATATAATGTAATTTATTCAACACAGATCTAAAGACCTGGGCGGCAGACCATGATTTTGTTAAACATTGCCGTGATTTGCCATTACCCTAAATACTCTAAATGAACAAAACAGTGATTTTGCAGGCTCAGTAAGCTCATGATGTTATATTGTGTCTCTTTTGTCTTTACATAACTATCTCTTGTTTATCAGTTTTCTTCCATTCATGCATCTCTCCATCTAGTTTTTCTCCCATATGTGCTATGCTCTCTTTGCTATTTCTTATTGATTTGAGCAGTATTCTGTATTCCTATTTTAATTCTAACATTTTCTTGAGGTTCTTTCCTCTAAGTTTCATGTTCTTGAATTCTCAAATTTCTCTTTTGTAGAACACTTTTATTTCCTATTTAGTTCACAATCCTGGTGCATCTTTTGCCTCTTTTCTGTTGTTCCGCTGACAGTTTTCACACTGTTGTCTCCCAATCTTGCACTATGTATATTGTGTGATTTGAAATAATGCATGACTATATTTCTTTCTGTTTTGACATCATGTATTAATTTGAATTGGCTTTTATGCGTAAGAAATATAAGAAAGGTTGGAATATCTATGATATTACACCTTTTAAATTGATGTAGCAGACGACTTGATGGTGATTTTGTAGTCTTACGTTTCTCATATTCACTTGGGCCAAGGATTTTGTATTCTGAATCAGGCAGCTGATGTTCAGAAATGGTTTTAACATGCTCTTTTTGTGGTGGTTTATCACTTGTTTTTTGAGTATAGAATTTGAGAGACATCTTTGACTTGAGACGGGGTGGAATTTAATAACTGACTGGAAAATAAATGGATTTTTTTGGGCGCTACTTCACAGTGACATGGAAGCGAGCATTAGGTATAGGCTGAATGGGGCATGTTCCAATTTCTCCAAGGTTAGGAAGGGGGTCAGACAAAGGTGCGTTCTGCCCCCCTTTCTTTTTACTTTTTATGTTCATGATCTTATGGAGACCTTAGTAGAGATAAAGGCGGACCCCCCAAAGACTGGTTAACGACCGCAACCAGTCCTAATGTACGCTGATGATTCTGTCCTTATGGCGAGAATTGGGAGGGTGCTCCAAAACCTATTAGACAAATTTGTTGATTTCATGACAATGTTAAGCCTGTCCACAAATAAAGCTAAATCGTGTACTACGGTGTGTGGACGTCCCAGAAGTAAACCACCCCTTTTTATATCAGAGATACTTGTCTGAAATGTGTAACTAAATTTACTTATCTGGGAATCCCCTTTGATAGTTAATATAAATGGAATCACCTTAAAGAACTTCAGGTCACGCAGTATAATCAGGCAGTGGCATCTTTGCGTAAATTTATTTCTAAACCTGGTTGTTCACTACTTAAACCTATTTTTCTGATGGATACACCTACCTGTAGATTCCTCACCTAAAGAATTCTCCCCTCGCGCCAGCTTCGATGGAAATTTCTTCTAGCTCTGCACGTCGACGATGACGTCACAATCGCCCGACTCCACGCGACGCCATATGACGTCATCCAGGCAATAAGAAGCCCTGGTCGATGTGCAGACGTCAGTTCCCTTTTTTCCGTGCCCGAGTAACGGTTAATTCTTCGAGGCTCACAGGGATCTACTGTTTCCAACGACGGTTACAATGTCGCAGCCAAGAAAATCCGGCTTTAAACCATGTAACCAGTGCGGGGGTCAGATTTCGGTTACCGACCCCCATGAGAATTGCCTCTAGTGCCTTAGTTCCGACCATGAGGTCAAGTCATGCGGCTCATGTCAGCGCATGAACCCTAAGGCACTTAAAGAGAGGGAGGCGAAATTGTTCTTGGCTCGGTCCAAGAAAAAGAAGGAGAGGCGTCATCGGAGGGAGTCTTCTTCGAGATCTTCGAGATCTCATCACCATCATAGTGACTCTCGGCGCCGTCATGGATCTCGGCGCCGATCGAGCAAGGGACGGTCTGGATCAAGATCGGCTTCTCCGTCAGCTCAGCGCCGTCCGATGTGGGAGATTAGCCCGACCGTCACCCCTCCGCCTCCTTCGACCCGACGTCACCCGGGTCGGTCTTTGAGGTCGAGCCTCCCCAGAGGCCAGAAGGTTCTCCTGGCCAGGAGTTACCTGGACCTTCCTCGGCATCTATGCCGGCGCCGGTGCAGCAGCAATACCCGGCTTTCCCGACTCCGGGTACGGACCCTGCAGTGTTCTTAAACGCAATGTTTAATATTTTTACTTCCATGACGCCGGGTGGAAGTCAAGCAGGTCCGTCTGGCCCTCTGGCCTTTAATTTGGGCGTTCCGGCGGATTATAAATCGACGCCCTTCACCCCATTTTTATCTGCTGCACCTGAAGCGGTGCCGATGCCCATGATGTCGCCTAGACCGACTACACCTGCTACGGCGCCGATGGATTCGCCTCAGATCCAATCGACGGTCAAGAATCCTGTGGAGCCGGAGGTTCCGGCTTCGGACGGATCCGAGGTTCGCCGCCGACGAAGATCTTCGGCGTCGGCCGACGCCTTATCGACGCCAGGTCTGGAGTCAAGGCTTAGATCAAGACGTCTGGCTCTGCGACTTTTGGAGGAGGAAGAGTATGCAATACAACATTTCGAGGAGGGTGAAGTTTTGGAGCCCTCTGGTGACTTCCAGGGCCTGGATACAGCCAGTGGCTTGGACACTTCCCCGGAGTGGGATCTAGCTTCCCCTGGAGAGATCACTGAGGAAGCTGCTTCATTCCACGCAGTCATTCGGAAGGCTGCTGACTTTTTAGACCTTCCCCTCCCTACTGCGGAAGTCAAAAGGAATTTGTTAACAGAGGTTTTGCACCCGGCTTCTGCTTCTGCTGAGCCTCTTCTGCCCTTTAATGAGGCGCTGCTGGACCCCATTAAGGACATCTGGATGAAACCTGTGTCCACCGCTGCGGTCAACAGGGCGGTGGCTCGTCGCTATCGGGCGGCACCTGGTGATCCGGTGTTTCTCTCCAGACAACCAACTCCGGAGAGTCTAGTGGTGCAAGCCTCATGTTCATCCAGATCCTCTCCTGGCTCGTTTCCTGGAACACCTGCAGACAGGGAATCAAAAAAGATGGACCATACTGCAAAAAAGACCTTTTCATCTTGCAGTATGGCCTTAAAGTCATCCAATGCGACTTGCATACTGGGGCGCTACATCCATGCCCTTATGGATGAGGCGAAGGGCCACCCTAATTTGTCCCAGGAGATGTTGCAGCTGTTGGCGGATGCTCAAGCGGCAGCGACTCAGGTGATCCAGTCGGGATTGGACACTTCAGACTCGGTGGCTAGAGCTATGGGCACGACCATAGTTTCTAGGCGACAGTCTTGGCTACGATCATCTGGCTTCTCGTCGGACGTGCAGGCAACACTTCTTGATCTTCCCTTTGATGGCGAGAGGCTCTGCACAAAGGCTGACTCTGCCCTGGAGCGTTTTAAGGAGAGCATAGCTACTGCAAGATCTTTAGGACTCCAGTCTTCTGCCTCATCCTCCTTTAGAGGTTTTCGGAGGTTTAAAGGATTTGGACGTGGCTCTTCCTTTCGTGAAAGATTGCAAGGACCACAACAATCTGCTTCTACCCTGCCATACAGATCCTTCAGGGGCAGGGGCAGGGGCAGAGTCCGTACAAGAAGAGCCACCTTGCAGCACTCTGCCTCTTCCTCGGGAGGGGTGCAGCAAGGAAAGCAGCCGTAGTCCTCCTCCACTCCCTGTCCACGTGTCTCCGGTAGGGGGGAGACTTGCCCATTTTCTTCCGATGTGGGAGGTGGTAACATCGGACTCCTGGGTCATCGACATTGTGAAGAAGGGGTACGCTCTTCCCTTTCGGGAATTCCCTCCTACCTTCCCTCCCCGCCCATCCTTCTGTTCGGAAGATCATCTTCTCCTATTACAGCAGGAAGTATTGTCCCTATTGGCAAAAGGTGCGATAGAGTTGGTTCCCGAGCAAGAGAGGGGTCAGGGTTGTTATTCAAGATACTTCCTGATTCCCAAAAAGGATGGTCGGTTGAGACCGATTTTGGACTTGAGGATTTTGAATTGGTTCCTCAAGCAGGAAAAATTCAAAATGCTGACCCTTTCACAGGTTCTTTTGGCGTTGAACGAAGGAGACTGGATGGTGTTGGTCGATTTGCAGGACGCGTATTTTCATATTCCGATCCTCAAATCGCACAGGAAGTATCTCCGTTTTGTGGTGGGTTCACAACATTATCAGTTTGCGGTCCTCCCGTTTGGTCTTACTTCAGCACCTCGAGTCTTCACAAAGGTGATGGCGGTGGTAGCGGCAGAGCTCAGAAGAAGGGGAATAGCGGTATTTCCCTATCTGGACGATTGGTTGATCAAAGCCAAAACTCAATTGTTGTACGACCTGAGTTTTTCAATCAATGTGCCCAAATCTCACCTGGAGCCCTCTCAACGCCTCCTGTTCATAGGGGCAGTATTGGACACGACATTGAATTTGGCCTTTCCACCACCCCAGCGGGTCCAGGACATTCAGGCGTTGATTCCAATGTTTCAAAATGGAGCGGTAGTTCCAGTCCTCAAGGTCCTTCGTCTGCTCGCTCTGTTCGCTTCTTGCAATACTGTTGGTCACTCATGCACGCTGGCACATGAGGGCTTTTCAGTGGTGCGTCCGCAGGCAGTGGTTTCAGCACAAAGGGGATCTCGAGGACTCGATAAAGATCTCCAGAGACACTGCAGTGGATCTTCAATGGTGGGCAGCGGTCGGCAACCTGTCACAAGGAAGGCCGTTCTCGCTACCACCACCAGTGGCCACAGTGGTAACGGATGCTTCCACTCTAGGGTGGGGAGCTCATCTGGGGGACCTGGAGATCAAAGGCCTTTGGTCTCCAGTAGAACAGAGGTTACACATCAATCTGTTAGAATTGCGGGCAGTACATCTGGCTCTCAAGGCCCTCCTCCCTTCCATTCGCGGTCAGTCAATCCAAGTTCTAACGGACAACACTACCTCGATGTGGTATATAAACAAACAGGGAGGAGTGGGGTTGTATCTTCTCTGCAGAGAACCTCTTCGTCTCTGGTCCTGGCTTCAGGAGCACAAGATCTGCTTAGTTGCACATCATTTGGCCGGAGTCCTGAACGTGCGTGCGGACATTCTCAGTCGACGCAGCTCAGTCGACCACGAGGGGCGTCTTCATCCAGATCTGGTTCTGTATATCTTCCGGATGTGGGGATACCCACAAATAGATGTGTTTGCAACTCAAGAGAATACGCAGTGCCCGCTATTTTGCAGCCTCCAGTATCCGTTGCAAGGAGCTTTGGGGGACGCGTTTCAGATGTCCTGGAAGGGTCAGTTGCTCTACGCGTTTCCCCCATACCCTTGATTCCTCGAGTTCTCAGGAAGGTCCGCCAAGACCGAGCTCAAGTCATCCTAATAGCTCCGGATTGGCTGAGAAGGGTGTGGTATTCGGACCTTCTCCAGCTCTCTCAATGCCCGCCGCTCCGTCTCCCTTGCAGGGTGGACCTCCTCTCACAGTCGCAGGGGCAGATTCTACACCCCCACCTCCAGTGCCTGCATCTTCATGCCTGGAGATTGAACGGGGCAATCTGAGTTCCTTTTCTCTCCCACCAGATGTGGTGGAAGTTATTTTGTCGGCCAGACGACACTCCACCAAGTCAATCTATGCTAATTGTTGGGCTAAATTTGCAGGCTGGTGTGGAGAGAACAGTTTAGATACCTTAAAAGCTAGTTTATCTGACATTTTGTCATTTGCACTCTATCTGGCACAGAAGGGTTGTGCGGCTGCCACAGTCAAAGGTTATTTGTCTGCTCTATCCGCTTTTCTGTGCCTTCCTGATCAGCCATCCTTCTTTAAATCCCCTATTGTTTTAAAGTTCCTAAAGGGGCTCACTAACAAGTTTCCACCAACGCTATTCGTTGTGCCTCAGTGGGACCTTAACTTAGTCTTAACGTTTCTAATGGGGTCCCCGTTTGAACCGATGCACTCTTGCTCTTTATGGTTGCTAGTATTCAGGACTGTTTTCCTGGTGGCCATAACATCTGCCAGAAGGGTTAGCGAGCTTCAGGCTTTCACTGTAGAACCCCCATACCTTTCTTTCTTTAAGGACAAAGTGGTGTTGAGGACCAAGGCGGCTTTCCTACGAAGGTTGTTACACCCTTTGACCTGGGGCCGGCGATTACTCTCTCTTCCTTTTACCCTCCACCTCACCCATCCAAGGAGGAAGAGAGGCTCCACCGGCTGGATCCACGAAGAGCACTGAGCTTCTACGTCGCCAGGACGAAAGAGTTCAGACAGGATGAACAGCTCTTTGTTGGATACGTGGGGAAGAGGAAAGGTAGAGCGGTCCACAAGAGAATGCTGTCCAGGTGGGTCATTCTATGTATTAAGATCTGCTATTCTTTGGCGAAGAGAGATCGACCTGTGGGGCTTCGTGCCCATTCCACCAGGGCCAAAGCAGCTTCATTGGCTTTGGCTAGAGGTGTTCCTGTGGCTGACATCTGCAGGGCAGCGACCTGGGCATCCCTCCATACTTTTGCCAAGCATTACTATTTGGATTCTGAGGTTAGGAGGGATGGCCATTTTGCTCGCTCGGTGCTGCAGGATTTCTTGGTTTGACCATTCGGGCACCGACCACCGGAGGTTATACTGCTTTGGGACTCAAATCTTTAGGTGAGGAATCTACAGGTAGGTGTATCCATCAGAAGAATAAGTTACTTACCTTCGGTAACGCTTTTTCTGGTGGATACAGTAACTACCTGTGGATTCCTCATGTGTGGGGGAATATGGACGTGCTACCTTTGCAAGTAAGTAAAAATAATTTTTTTGAGGAATCTGTTGTCACTTCCTACTAACATACCTGCTATTATTGTGCATGAAGGACTTGGTCTTCCCTTCAAAGATGATGTGGTTGAGATAGCCCCAGCACTTTTGAGGATGTCCCTGTGGACCAGACCGGAAGCAGCCCTTACCCAGTACTGGTTTTTAGACTGATTGAAATTGGAAGGGGTACATAAGGGCAAGTGGTTAGTGTATATTGGTGAAATGTTGGGCAGCATTAAGAGATCAGACCTGTACCCTAATGTCTATAACTAAACAGGCCGTCCAATCGATCAAGATTGAGCTACTTGCAAAAATCTCTGAGGATAGATGGAGTAGAAATTTAGGTAAAGGTATGGTGGCAGCATATCTTCCTTTTTGTCCTATGCTGTAAATTGAGCTATATCTTCTAAATGTTCCACGACATTACAGATTTTATTTGATGAGGTTTCAGCTGGGTATAGCTCACTTTTTGGTGGCTTACCCATCGAGGGTGCACACTGCCAGGGATTTAATTCCCTGCCCATGTGGCTCACGGACTTCACAATCGCAACTGCATATGGTCCTATTTTGTGATTTATATAGAGATTAAAACTCCATTACTTAGGTTATTAAATATTAGGACCTGCAAGGAAGCAATATTATATTTGAAGCTATTGCAAACTGATGTGGTGTGTGCTGCTGTGTATTGTTTTATCTCGTCGGCTGTGAAAGCCAAGAAAAAGGTTGGAAAATTATCTATAAATTTGTCATTGCTCGTTGTTTTTAACCTGCTATTTATTATATGAATTCTGTACGTTTTAAAACAATTTATTGATTTTAAGGATGTTTAATGCTTTTATCCTTGATTTAGACTTTCTTCTTTTAGTTTGAGCATATTGTCGTGTTTGATTTTTTATGGCATGTTTTGCCGAAATACATTTTTTATTGAATTGAACTGGAAAAATAATTCTCAAATACTTTTTTGTCTCCACTTCTTTTTAGGTTGTCTTTTTTCCGACCTCTGCTGAAAATTTCCAACAAACATTTACTATTGTTTGCGACAACTGCCAGGTCCAGGATCTCACACTAATAGGTTTGAATATAAAATATTGTAAAATAATGTACACTGTAAAACTTAAAAAGTGTGGGCCAGATTACAAGTGGTCCATTAAACTGTGATTAGGGATCCCATTTATAAGTAATGAGAACATCACACGGCTGTTAAATTTTAGAATGTCATACCCACCAGAATTTAACTGGGTAAAAAGGCACTGCAAATACTTATACTTGGATTTGGTGCTAAAAGCATCAAAATGTTTTTCCTCACATAGTCAGACTAGACAATAATGATCCCATCTGGTCAATTATGGACACCACCTCAGTGTCAGGTTTTTTTGTGTGCAGTAATTATCATATTCAATTCAGGCCACTTGTAATCATGTTTTTAGTATGTATAAAGATTATATTTACAAAAGTTGAATAACTTGTAACTATTGCAGTAAACTCCCAAGAATAAAAGATTTGAGGCAGACAATCTTTGTGCCAAGCAGTAAATATATGATTACAACTGTTCTGTAGAAAACCTGTTATTAAAAGAAATTATCCAAATACAATTGTCAGAGTGCTTATAAATTGATAATGTATGCCCCTCTGTAAACTATTTTTCTAAATGTTTTGTTGGGTTTATAGTACAATTACAACACCAAGGTATTTTTGAGGATGTCAAATTCGGGGCTGAAAAGGATTGTGAGTAAGTACTAATGGAGGTAATCATGTAAGCATTAAGTTAAGGCGTGTTGCTATCAACACTAGTTTTACTAAAGCTGCAACCAGAATTCTGGTACCATGGATAGAACATTATGTAAAACTAATAAAACATCATGCAACATTTGTAACTTAATTATCTCCCCAGGATGTGGGCAAAGTCTAGCTCTGGAGCTTGTGTCTGTGATTGGTGGTGAAAGCATCCCTGTGCCTGGTGAGCTGGTAGATGTGATCGCTGAGCATCGCTTGCGCTTCTACTCTCTGAACTCCTATTCAACATCTGAGAAGAAGATGCAGATAAGGAACTCCACGTATGTAGTAAAAATACTTAATATATGGTATTGCCCGCCAATGAAAGTGACTCATTGTGATCCAGTTCTTCCTATTTTGATTGTGCTTTGCTGGCACATTAGTCTTGAAGTATGGCTTCAGCCATTTGTGTTCATGTTCTGCTAGTTAGTGACCGTTCTGCATCATGGTACCTAGCATTAGCATGTGGTGCAAATTATCCAGTAGCATCATGTTTGCCCGGGCAGCACCATCACATTTAAGCGGAACACATCTGTCCCATTACACTCACTGCCCTGTCTGCTCACTTATTTGTAATGACATTGTAAATTCTGACAAGAGCTTTGGAGACTGAAGTGGTTGAGACAAAATGTAAACTTGATTTGTATAATGGCAAAGCAAAATCCGTTAGTGAAAGTTCAAGTTCCATGCAGGTTACAACTATCCTACCCTCCAAGCTCAATCCCCTACCCTCACTCAAAACATCTCCCCTTGTGTAAAACTGTCTTCTCAACCCTGTCAGCATCCCCCTCTCCATTGCCATTCCCAAGTCCCTACTGTAGCACCTTATTCTTTCATAGGGCTAGACCTCTGCATCATACGTAATGAGCTAACATACATATAGGCAAATCTGGCGTCCTGTGAACTGCAAAAGACACATTGTGATTGTGTGCTAACATAGGTAGTTATTGCACTGAAACATCTTGAGTACTAACTGCTCTGATTTTTTATTTTAATTCTGCTCACTATTTCTCTTGCATAATATAATTGCAAGCAGAAGGAAGGAAAAAGGAGGTGAAGGCACTTGAAATGTACAACTCCACCTTGAAATTTGGTGGAGCTAGACACTTCAAATCCAATATTAAGCTCCGCAATGTAGGACTGACACTTAACACTACACAAGGATTACAAATTCAGACTCCAAGATCCATAAAAAGTAATATTTTCTTTCAGGTTAAGAATTATTTGAGCACTAAGGATGAGATACATTGTTTAGATGCTTGTAGCAAACAACTGGTTGGATATTTCAGGCTATATACTTGAGAGGACACCATATTTGCCTCTTCTAAATTGCTAAATTAAGCCAGCTTGGAGGGTAATTATTAGAAAATGGGTCCTGGGACAGGATAGTAGAATTATATTTTCTCTGGTGGAGGGAGTTTCCCATCAGTTATCGTATAATCCATTTTTGGGTGATAGTGATGTACTGTAGTGTAATTTATGCAGTTTAGAGATAAGATATTTTTAGGAAAATGCCTTTGTGATCGAGTCCTGTAGTGGCCACGAGATGACTTGTGGCACGCTACAAAACTCCTAATTAAATAAATGTGCACAGTTTACAAAAGCCATTCATGGACCACTAATTGAGAGATGTTAACATTTCATGAGAGCTTTGTTAAGCTGTTTTCATAAAGGCTGAAGTGATGTAGGTAGTTATGTGCTGTACATGTCTGTGTATATCAAATATGGCAATGAGAATATCTGGCTATACTTCTCTTGTTTAAACACTGCATCAATGTGAAAAAGATTTGTCACCCCATTTAGCATCCATCACCGTTACCCTTATTGATGAATCTGTAACTGTGAAGTATTACATTTCTTTCTTCTAGGCATGTGTCATTGCCATTCTACTGGCAGATAATAAAACCTAATCTTCAACCATTGATGCCAGGAGAGTCCTACGACCCTGAAAAGATTGCCTTCAACATTGACTCCGAGACTCCATTCAGCATATGCCCAATTCAGGGTGTTTTGGAGCCTCACCAGGAACAATGGTTTACACTCACTTATGCCCCGAAAGAGGTATACATTATTAATCCATTATCTTAAAGGAGAATTATGTCTTAAAAAAATATTGTTATTTATTCAATGATAATAGCAAGTGTATGATAAAAATGCATGCCAATAAAAATCATAGTGTCTCATTTAAGGTTTGACCGAGTGGGAGGGATGCTGTAAGTTGATCCTCCGTCCCATCAAATCATTGGTCTCACTGCTGTATTTAGAGTTGGAGAAACCCCTGGGATATCATTGGTGGAGCCTCTCCTGGAGGTAACCCTTGACCAAGCAGTACATCTGTCGCAGGACCTGTGGGCCAGAGTGACGGTTATCATGCCCTTTTGAAGGCGATAGGATTATCATTAATTTTCTCTGCCTGTGTCTGCTATGCAAGGCACGGTGATAAAGGACAGGGAAACTACTAAAAGCCAAAAAGAATAAGTTTGCTGAATGGGCACCTTAAACATGGTGCCCACTCTGCAAACTTAACTGCTGTGAAAGGAGCCACCTTAGCAGCGGCACTCCTCCCTGGTGGCACAGGTCATTATCTCTACCTCCAGCAGGGTGGTATACTGTCCTCCAAGGCTTAAACAAGGGCCAAAAATATTGGCTTATACACCAAATTATAGCAGTTTTATTGGTAAAAGGTGCAAAGTAGTAACACCAAAAGATACACCGCCATCTTAAATCTGTTGCAGGGGTGAAACCAAATTATATATTTTATTTAGAGCATGCTTGGGATATAACCATTTACTTGGTCTTGCAATGATTTTAGTGGCTAATCCAGCCTTTCTACCGCAGTTCAATTCCTAACATGGCAGCATACGAGGTGTGAGGCCATCAAGAGTTCTGACGCTCTTTGGCTGTCTTTACTTGGGAACCCATGGTCGTCCTGTGTATCCCTTGACCCCTTGGACACACAGTGACCACTGCAAGTTTTCAGCTGCCTAAGGAGCCAGACTTTGCCAAACAAGGAGTATAATCTTATGGCATGGACAAATACTAACTCAAGAAATGTGCCATTGAAATCCCAATATTCTTAATCCCATGTACTTCTGAGAATTGTGGTAGCGACACATTTCTTGTATTATTTGACAGATGTAAACTTACATTGGTCTTTGTGAGTCCAATAAGTCAAGAGTACATGTTCTCTTGATCCCATTGAATCCCTGAAGTATATGTGGGAATTTAGGGTGTGGTGAATATTGACTATGTCAATGGAATATCACCCAAGTACATTTATAGATTACTGTGTCCTTCCATGGGATCAAACCCTAAAAGGAACTGAATCATTGAAACAAGTAATGTCTCGTCCTCCAGTGTATTATTTCTCATTTCTTAATTTGTCTAACAGTGTAAGTAAATGGCAAATATTTGTGATAATTAGTGGGGATGAGTAATTGTTTGATGTTTAGGCCTCCTGCATTGGGAGAAAGTGTGACACAGTCACACACTGAAGAACTGAGGGTATTTAAATGGTATTTTGGTGTGCGGAAAAGCCTGTGATGTGGTGTTGTTGAGATGTACAGTTTGTTCAGAGTGAAATTAACTGTGTGTTCATTCATAAAACACAGAAGTAGGAACTAGCCTTCTTGCCCACTTTGGAATTGTCAGTAAAATCTGTTTTACTTTGGCAAGTAATGGCTAATAGTTCCTTAATGATGAAAAAACACTAACCCATAAAAACCTACCTAATAAGTGTGATTCCTTCTCTTTTATTCAGAGCTCAGCACTATGGCTTCATCCTAGGGTAACACAGCTATGTTGTGATTGCGCAGTTGCTGGCCATTTTCAAAATAGAACTAATCCAGCATCAAGCACAGATTTTGCTAGGTTTACTTGATGTATTAGTCTTTCATTTAGACCGATACAGGTAGGTCCCTTCTTGTTAAATCAAGAACAATCTGCACGGAGAGGCAAATCTTGCTTTAATATTTACTTTGCATTTGATTATAGATTCTTGTAGTTGAAAGTAATTGTGCAAATATACATTTTAGGTACTTACTCAATTCTCTCGGGTGACCATTTGTAGGTTTCCTTCCTTAACATCTCCAGCCACGGCTATTTTGCCAGGTGTTCCCTTCTCTCAACAAGGTGAGCAACTGTCCCCCTTGATGCCATAGAAACTGCTCAGATATTTCTCCTCATCCTTTGCATGCACCATTCCGAAGTCATACAGCCCTGTGATACCATGCCAGCCATCTTCTTCCCTTCTCCCTTTCGTAAGATATTCTTTGTCATCTCCTTTGGTCACACCTTGTTCAGCTACAGAAAATCTTCATAATTCTGAAGGCATCATTTTACCTTGCAGGTCATTCTGGCTCTAGTTCAGAACCTCAACCTCACACTTTCAATTTAGCCCTTCTTGAGCCTTTTCAGCTTCAAATGTTCACTTGCATTCTTTTTTAGACCACTGCCATGCCCTCTACATTCTCCAGTCCACCTTCACATCAGATCTAGTCGGCATCTCTTTGATCAATCAGTTGCTTATTTTATAGTGCCTCAGGTGCAGGAAGTGACGTAATTGTTTAGTCTCTAATTCAAATGTCATATCCACCTAGCTAATTTACCTACAGAGAAGAACTTCCTGATAAATACCACAGAGGCTTCGACATAGAGCCAATCTCCTTCATAACACTGCCAAAAATGTATGCGTTCTCCCAAAGTATTTGTTGTCATTTGAGAATTGTAATATTTGAATTGAGACTTTTTAAAATTATGCATAACACACTGTGAATGTGTCAAACACCTTTTCGATAGGTCATGGGAATTATGGAAGATATCACTCAGAAATTCTGTTCAGAATGGGTATCTGAACCACATGCATTAGAGGTCATAAGTTATGTAATGCAACAAGATTCACTCAGGACATATTCAAACACAGATACTGTTGACATGTTACAAACTCTCCATTGTGTTCTGCACTTTGTTGCTGATTTAACAACTCTGTAAGGTTTTCACTGAGATGTCTGTATTTTTTTTTTTTATAGCTGAAGAACTTTCATAATGTAATTCACATGATCCTGAGTGACATTCCAGAGCCAACCAGGTACATTAAAAAAACAACTATTCTTCAGAGCATTCATAATACAAACCAGTGGTGTAACTCAAAATGATGACGAGCCCCTGCAGAATGTGGTGGGTGGGTGGAGTATCACAAATCGTTGAGATACTCATAGATCTAGGACTGAGTATTGCCTCCCACCTACTCCTCCTCCTCCCCCCCCCCGAATGTCGTGGCCTCCCTTGTCCAGCTGAGCTGCAGGTGCCTTCATTTCCACCCTTGTACAAATCTCTGATTTTAGATTATTTGCATCTGAATGATTCTGTTTTGTCGCGATCAATCGACTTGATAGGCCTGCATAAGTACATTCAAGTGGAGAAAATCTGTAGAAATTGACATCAGTGGCTAAAATGCTTTCCGCCGGTGACAGTTTGACTGACAGTCGTCTACAGTGAAATGTCCACATTTCTACCACTCGAGTCCTCAAGCAAATAAAGTGTTCTGTCTCGATAGGGGAAGTCCTAGAACAATGTATAGTGTTTACTGCTCATAAGCTCTTCTTTTACAGTACTGTTCTGTGTTTTTCTTCCATGATCCCCATTTCCACACATCTGGTAGGTTTGGAGTCATTGTGGATGGGGATAAATGACAAGATGGAAGGAACACACAATTATACATATAGGCATGATCGCAAACCATTAGTAACTGTCACTTTTACCCATGCTTGTTGGTAACATTAGTTAGTGATTGGTGCAAGCACCTTTTACCATCGTATTGTAAAAGCAGACTTCTGGAGGTGGTAATGAGTGACAAGAGGTTTTGTACATATTTGTTGAGTGTTACCTTGCAGTGGTGGTGATGTGTTCTGTTGTCTTTTTGTGCTGCTGTATTTTTGTGCTGCTGTATTGCAGTGTGATTGTGTTGTATTGCAGTGTTGTTCTGTTTTGAGGTTTGTTCTGTTGTGCCCTGTTATGTTTTCAATTGTGTTATGTTGCTTTGTGTATGGTATTGTGTCATGGCGTTTATTTTGATATGTTAGGAATGCTGTTAAAGTTCCAGGCAAAAGCACCACATGCTTTCAAAGTTCAGGTGATAAGAATGAATGAAAGAATTAACTAATTATATATTTATAGAGCACCTACCCACACAGGGTTGTTTCAGTGCTTCAGACAACGTCTCACAGCTCGGGAATAAAAGGATTAGTCTACATGGAAAAGCCAGGTTTTAACATTTGTTTGGAAGGTAATTTCAGATGTCAGCAACTGAATATCCAGTGGGAGCGTATTTCAATGCTTTACTGCCAGATAAGCTAAGGAACGACCGCTGGTTGGAGCTCGGAGGGTACAATGAATCTTAAAGAGCTTCTATACCTCCAGTAGTTGCAGAAATTATCAAGAGCATGTGGAGTTTAGGTGTCTTAGAATTGCTGATGCAATATGATGTATTGCTAACTGTCTCTTGCTGGTGTGCCCTGACCTTGACATATTACTAGCCAGTTTCACCCCTAAGTTTTCATATTGTATGTCCCTTTTTTATGTTTGAGCTACCCGGTGTCAGAATGTGACTTTGCATTTTATGCTGTTTGTGAGGGCTACAGGTCATGTTCAGTTGCCTCCTGTAGGTTCAACTCACGCCCGCGATCCTTTCAGAAAGCAAAAAAACTTGTCTACCAGGGACTGCAGACCCATGGATGTTTTTGAAATAAGTAATGTGTCGCCGGCAAAGGACTAAGCTGCAATTTTGCTCGCTTCCAATCTTGGGACATAATTTGTGCTGATGTTTAGGTAGTAAACAACTCCTTTGTCATACAAGGAAAAAAGGGTGGATGTAAGCACACAACCCTGATCACCCCCATGTCACCCCCAGTACAGCCTGCTAAATTCCCCCCTTGATTCTCCATCTCACCTTGCATAGTTGTCAGTATGAAGGCAAATGTGTATAGACAGAATATTGTCGGATACCCCATCCTTTCCAGATCTGCCAATAAAGATAGGGAAATCATGGCAAAAGCAGACCGAAGTTCGAAAAAAGCCATAGCAGCTGTCACCATTGCAAAGTGACTGTCTTCCAGTAAATAAGTAAAACTCAGAATGTACGGTCAATTGTTGGCCACCGTGTTTTTTCCTGAACCCAGCTTGCAGGTAGGTGAGCACTTTGTCAGTCATCCATCACAGGAGTTGGTCAAAAACCTGCCTGAAGAAACCTTTCTGCAGTCAGTTAGACTGATTGGCCCATAATTGTCGAGATCCTCTTTATTTCATTTTTTTATAAAGTGGGTCAATTGCAGACCCTCCCGCTCCCCCCCCACCCTCCACCCACTATCGAGAATGTCTGACTCCATTCCTATAGCAGTTGATAAATATTAGGTTCTGAGAGACACAGGTCCCTGGGAAGTTTATCAGGACCAGGTGCCTCTCCCTACTTTGTAGAGCCAATTGCTGCCAGAATAGTGTCTTGCAGTGTTTAAACCAGTCCCTCTGTATTAGAAAATGGGTTGTGCACCACTATCAGTTGTCAATCACGAATAATAATTCAGAAGAGTCCCAGTTTGTTAAACATATGGTGACACAAGGTTTCCATAGGTTTCTCCCAAAGGGTTTATTTCATCAGAGACATTTGGTGTCACAATAAATTTGTGAGAACAAACAATGCAGCAGCCAACGCGTTTCGCCCTATACAGTTGGGCTTCTTCAGGGCAAGTAGTAGGTTCCAAAGTAGGTTCAAGAATCAATATATAAGATAAGTATAAACACGAACAAAGATTCAATGGGCTAAATTATGTAAATCCAAATTGTTTATACGTTGCAAGTTGTAACCGGCCGGATTTTCCAAATGAAAGGAGAAACGTGAGACGGGCCCGGTCGCGTTGCCACCCGTCAGTCCCTCTGTATTGTGTGTTAGGTTTTGGTTGGACAGCTCTTTATTCATGCTCTCTGTGGGCTTTGAGATGGCATATAAATCACAAAAATAGTTCATCCACTGGTGTGCGTGTATGTAGCTCCCCACATGTGTTTGTGCCTATTGATGAAGGAAATGTGCCAGAACACTTTATGGTCCTTCCTTTTTAGAGCTTCATAAAAAAAATGGGCCAATTATTTCCCCCCTTCACCTTTTGCTACAGGCCATTTGGTTCTCAGAGTTTCTCCTAGCAACTTTTATTTTTTCCCGGTCCACCTTTTTGATTGCCTCAACTAAGACACGTCTAGCCTTTCTACAGTCTTTTAAGAACCAAAAATTAGTTACCTTTCTTCTGTAAGGTTTAGTAACTGTAACAAAAAAGTGTTACCTTACATTAAGAGCTTAGTGTGCGGAGATATGATATGATATGATGGAGGACCATCGTGTAGGCATAGCTATATCCTCTGTAAGTTACCCTATGGTGTCTGCAACATCGTTATAGATACTTGCTAGTATTGAGATGGGAACCGGGTGAGATGTCAGGTCCCTTTATTGAGTAATCAAGGGACCTGACACATCTTATAAATTAAACACAATATAATATAATAGAACATAAATATAGTAAAACAGGTCACAATGGGAATACTGGTTGTGAGCACTTGATGCAGGTTCGAAAATCCAGCAGTATCAGTCCAAAACCTGGTGGTGATCATACAAAAAGTAGCATTTCCTTACACCTTAGCATTAATGTATGTTGGAATTTAAGTCTCTGGGTGCTGAGAGTTGTGGCAGTGGAGTTGTAATTGTAAGTAAATATTGAAAACATGTGGCATGGTGGGCGTGGTCTGGCCAAAGAGAAAATGGCTGCCTGATCGCTGAGCTCTGTGGCCCAGTGTGTGCTCGGGGGTGGCGGCAGAGCTGATGGGACATTGGGGAGCCTCACCTTTACTCCCTCCCCCCTGGACCACTGGGACCAACCACTGGGCGACCGCAGAGGCTTTCAGAGGGCCCGCGGCCTGTGACATGAAGAGCAGCCGTCGGCAGCACAGCCGCGTGCATTGGAGGAGATCTGATGGAGCGGCCTCGCGTGCAGCTGGTACGTCACTGGGAGCCCGGAGGGGCTACCCGGCCGCAGCGCTGTGGAAAGCTGCGGACCTGATTTCTTTCTTTCTTCCCCTCACTTCCTTCCTCATCTCCGCCCGGCGGACGCCGTCATCGTTCAACGAGAGTGGATTGACGGCCGGTAGGGCCGACCGACGACCCGGAGTGCCCCTCAAACTTTTTCCCCCTTCCAGAGGACTAAATTGACCATCGGAACGCATCCTGGTCCGTCGAGGGGTAGGTTTTTCCTGTGCCTTCCCTCCCCACCCTAAGAAGACGGTGCTGAACCCTTAAAGGTTGCCGAAGGACCCTGGTGTGGACACTGCCATCGAGTGACTAACACTCAGGCAGGCTGCACAGAGTACAGCCGCTGGCCATCTTTGTCACAGTATTACAGACTGTGAGCACAACAGAGCTACAGGGGGAAGATTCGGTTGCCTGCCCGGATGCACGCTGGAAGTGGTCAGGCTCCTCATAACCCACAGCAAACCACTGCTAATGGATGGTAGAGCCGCAAAGCCAGTAAGTAAGATGCACCCTTTCCTTCCGCCGGCCTGATTTGAAACAGTCCTGTCCCTGGACTTGTCCCTCCCGGGGATTACTTTCCCCCATCTTCATCTTCAGCGAGACTGGAGTCACGACCAAGTGTGGGTGACTAGGATCTACATACGGCTCCTTAAGACCTGGGTAGTCTTACTGAGACCCACCTCTAAAATTACACCCTCAGATCCGGGGCGGCACACACCAAACGGACAGACAATTTGCACCCCCTCTTCTAAGTCATCATAAGCCTGCAGACCAGCAATCCTCATACCCAGGGTCTGTGTTTGTTATTGACGCTGCCTTTGCCGACTGTATGGCCCTCTGGACTGTTGAGTCATCATACCCCACCTTCATGAAGTGAGGCAAATGCTGATAGGTGACCCAGCTGCACCCTGCCGGTGCAACAGGGTTTGGGAGCTCGGCATGCCCTCAGGCTCATCACGACACAGCCACCCCTCTGACGCTGGATGTTTGGCTTTGAGCTTTGACGGACCTCACGGCGCTGTCAGTCCTCTTCTTTGTGGAGATGCCCTTTGGCAAAACGACAGGAGAAATCTACGCGTCAGCTGCTGTTCTCAAACCACCGCCCATGGCTTCATCCGCTGTCACTCTCTTCCTCAGCCCTCATGACTCCTCTGTAGACACTGCCATGGAGGGCATCCTGCAGGAAATTGCCGCAGTGGGCCATCACCTGGAAGCCATGGACTCCAAGATCAAGGACCATTCTACAGACTCCAAGTCGATCTGTGCGGATATAGCTGGTTTCCAAGATAAAGTCACAGATCTGGACCACCGTCTGAATGCCGTCGAAGGCAGGATAGAGCCCTGTTGGACAATGAATCACAGTTGCAATTCCTTAGAAACAAACTCACGGACCTAGAAGATAGGAGCTGTAGGGACAATGTCAATTTTTTTGGACTACCGGAAAGTAATGAGGGCGCAGATATGAAGGCTTTCCTTAAAGACTTTATACCTGCTCTCACGGGCCTCACTTTTTCTTCCATGCTGGAATTTCAGCGAGCCCACAGAATTGGCCCCCTTCACAAGAACAACACAGAGAGACTCCGCCCCATCATAGGGTGCTTCCTCCGGCATGAACAGGTACACCAACTGCTAATGGCTGCGAGAGCCCATGGCCCATACAACTACGAAGGCCGTGAAAACTGTGTTGCTGCAGACTTCTGATGCAAAACTAATGAAAAACGGAAATCGTTCTGAGCACTCTGGCCTCAACTAAGACATTTGAACATTAAATTTGGACTCTTCAAGCTGGCCAGAATGTGCATAATGATGGATGGTAAATACAGGGACTTTTTGGAGCCTACGGGCCTGTGCACCTTCTTGGACAGCCTTCCTGCCCATCCCATGGACCACGAATCCACGGACCAGACAAGTCCCTCCACGCTAAATGACTCTATCCTACACACGAACACTGAACCTGGTGCCCTTCGTAATCACTCCGCAACGCAGAAAAGAGGCAGGATTTTTGACCGCCCACAGAGTTCTCGAGAAGGCAGGGATATTGCGCTTCAAGCGGTGGCAATCCTCACTCAGGGGCTGCACATAGACAAATCACGGTCCCCTTTGAAGCCTCCGTCTCCTGCTAACTGACTTGCATGTTTCCCTGGGGTAATCGCTGGATCACCTGATGGCCACCTGCAGACGACCAGACTGCCCTTCCGCTGAACGCTAAGTATCATACACATCTCTGCTGCCATATTATTGTTATTATTGTTATAACTGTTATTATTGTTGTTACTGCTGCGTCAATTGCCTTGTTGCAGGTATCCTCCTGCCCCGTTCTGGACTTCCTAGGACCAGCTCAAGCGGTTATCATGAATTTACCTTTTGACTCAGGTCTAATGCCTATTGCACTGATATCCCTTGAGTGCTATATGCTTAATATGGTCAGGGTTCTGTACTCCTGTAAGGAATGGTGTTCATTAGCTCATTCACTCCTACTGGACTATTTATCCCCTAGTTCTGTCCAAACAGAGATCACAAGGAGCTCTTCTATGTTCTTGAGTTTTTGTTTCTATTTAATCATCTGTATGCATCCATTCATTAGTATACATTTGTAAGGGCAGTTATCCAGTATTGGCTCTTTCATAAATTCACATGCTTGAATCATCCCCGTCGTCGAAGTGGGAGTCCCACGGTACATAAAATAGCAATAAATAATAAATATTTTTTTTTTTGCCATAGGCTATAATGGAGCCAGCAATTGCTCACATAGCCTATCCATGTCCTTTTGTGAAAGGACCCAAACCTGCCTGCTGTCCAATCAGGCACCAGCACCCTCTAGAACCTTCTCCAGAGAAGCTCCCTTCCTCAGATTTTCTACCGCACGTCGTGTGAAGGGAGTCTCCCTGAGCTCTGCCCAGTTTTTCTTCTACTTCAGAACCTTTTCTCTCAAAAGAGTTGAAAATATGTTGGATTCTTCTAGGAAAGGCCTTTTCCGCCCTTGCAAGACCTGTGGAAAGAAAAGGCTCCATGTGGATGACCCACATAAGGACTGTTTGTATTGTCTCTACCCACAACACCAAGTTAAGGACTGCAAAATATGTCGCACCTTCTCCACAAAGACCCTCAGAGACTGTGAGGGCAGGCTCCTGACATGGTTATACGGCTAAATCCTGTACCTCAGGTAAGGAGAGTGGGTCAGAGAGGCCACACAAAAGGTCCAGATCTGAGGACCTGGGCCACACAGAAAAATCCAGGAAGAGGCAGAAATCACATCATGGGAAGGGTTTACAGACCTCAGTCTCCTCTGATCCTTCCTCTCCTCTTCAAAAGAAGGAGTCCTACAGTCTATCTCCTTCCTCAGAGCCTTCCACTTCTGGAAAAATGACTCAAAAAATTAGATCGACGACGACAACACCGTCGACGACTGTGACGACGACGATGGTACCAACAACTACCGTCTCCACTACATCGTCGACGAGACCGTCATCAGCGTCGACTACCTTAACATCGACGGTAAGGGATCCTATCCCCTCTCTCAAAACTCCGTCTACGACTATAGTAAAAACATCGTCGGTTGCAACACCGTCGACGACTGCCCCGTCAACTATAACGTCAGCGACGCCATTGTCATCGGCGCTTTCGCCATCGACTGAGACACCGTCAAAGAAGACATCCTCGACGAAGACACTACGGTCGACGACACTACCGTCGACGAAACCATCATCGGCGAAACCACCGTCGACGAGACCACCGTCGACGGAAAAATCTGTACCATCCACGGCTGCATCAACGTTCACGCCATCGACAGCACTGGTGCCTAGTAGACAGATTGAGGCCACTCCTGCCTCTTCCAGGTCTCCAGATCTCCGAGCCATGGTCAGGATCAGATCTCTACCTGCACCGGATATTTATCCAACTGACACATCTCCAAACAAGGTGTCGGCTTTAGTACCCAGTCATCTTCTTGACTGGGAGGAATCTGACGAGGGTCCTTTCAGAGATGCACACAGCCCCTCGCAGCTCCATGTCAAGTACCAAGATGAGGATGAGTATGAACAATACCAACCATACTACTCTCATCAGGAACAATATTACGAAACATGAGAGCCTCAACACAGAGATACTGTACAAATGCCTTCCTCCTTAATCCAGGATTTACAATCCATGCTTCAGGATTATAGGAGAAGGTTCCCACTGGCAGCGGAAGATCAACCACCAGCGCCGGTCTCTCCGGTGACACCAGTTAATGCTCCTTCTCCTCCAGCTACTCCAAGGTTGACATCCCACTCGGTGTTAGCTGCACCCCCCAGAGATGAAGGTTCCACTTCAGGGGAAGAGGAACAAGAAGAAGGAGAAATTTCCACTCCACAACATCCTACTGAGGAATGAGATGATTACTTGGCCCCCACTCCTTCTCCACCACCTCCTCGCCCCTCTGATTCTCCGCCCGAGGACATAGGTGGTTTCCATAATCTTATGGACAGAGCAGCGGTACGTTTTCACCTTCCAACATCTGTCTCCCAGTCTGAATGTTTCCTACATGATTTCAAGGAGCAATCACGGAAGTCAGTACGGTCCATTCCAATTATTGATTTCATATGGAGCGAGGGCACAAAGATTATGCGAAACCCGGCTACGGTTCCTCCAGTTCCACAAAAACTGGATAAGAAATACAAGGCAACCCAAGATTCTCCGGCATGCCTTACTGGCCATCCAAAGCCTGACTCAGTGATCTCACAGGCTGCTCAAAGGCGCTCCAAAAATCCATCGACGCCTATCTCTACTCCTCCAGACAAGGAAAGTCGCAGACTGGACAATATAGGCAAGAGATTCTACTCCATGTCTGCAATCACTGTCAGGGCAGCAAATTCTTTAGCGATTCTAGGCCGATATGACCACCAAATGTGGTCCGACATGCAACCTTTCCTGGACCTCATCCCTGAAAATAAACAAGCAGAGGCACGAAAGATCCTACAGGAAGGTGAGCGTACGTCGGAAGAAATCATCGACTGCGCTCTTGACATAGCCTCTACTGGTTTCCGATAGCCTCTACTGGTTTCCGCCAACTAGCGGGTGCCGCGGTCTTACGACGGCAAGGTTGGCTCAAGGCCACATCTTTTAGACTAGAAGTGCAGACCCGAATCCTAGACATGCCTTACGATGGCGAATCTCTATTTGGCAAACATGTGGATGATGCACTTCAAGCCATCAAGACGAACACGGACACCGCCAAGTCCCTGGGTACCCTGCAGTACCGGAAACAGCCCTTTCGAGGGGCTAGAGGAAGAGGTTTCACCTCATTTCGAGGTTCCTTCCTTAGACAATACCAGCAATCCCAGTACAGGCCTTCATACCACCAGCAGTACAGGCAATCATCGACTGCCTCCTATACCAGACAAGGAGGTAAACGAAGGCAGGGTTCGCAATCCAGAGATCAACCCAGAAAACAATGATCTTCTACAGGCACCGGCTATGCTCCCCCAATGCCCACGACATCAGCAAATAGGAGCAAACATTTCCAACTTCATCCAAGAGTGGAAGAAAATAACATCAGACAGATGGGTGCTGGATATAGTGACAAGAGGTCATACCCTGGAATTCACACAAAAGCCACCGCTTCACCCACCAACATCAGGCAGATCTCTCCATCTTCGTCTGCTTCACGCGGAAGTATTCAGCCTTCTGGCCAAAGGGGCTATAGAGGCAGTTCCTCTGCAACAACGGGGTCTCGGATTCTACTCCCGGTTTTTCCTCATAAGGAAAAAGTCAGGACAGTGGCGTCCTATACTAGACCTCAGGAAACTCAACAAGTTCCTTCGGAAACAATCCTTCCGGAGGATCACACTGTCAGATATCTTGCACCTCCTGAATCCTGGAGATTTTATGACAACTCTAGATCTCCAGGACGCCTACTTCCACATTCCAATACACCAAAAGCATCGCAAATATCTCTGTTTTACAGTAGCCGGTGCCCATTATCAGTTCAGATTCCTACCATTTGGCCTCAGATCAGCTCCGAGAATCTTCACGAAATGCCTTGCCCCGGTCGCAGCCTCCCTCAGAAGCTAGGGTTTCCAGGTGTTCCCATACCTGGACGACTGGCTCATAAAAGCTCCGTCATCTCTACTAGCTTCCAAAGCGACAAACGCCTGCCTAAAACTATTCAACGGTTTGAGTCTAACAGTGAACCTACTGAAGTCAGTCTTGCTTCCCGCATGCAGGAGAGTTTTCCTGGGAGCAGAATTAGACACTATCCAAAACAAGGCATATCTTACCCTAGCAAGGCAGCAGAAGCTGACCCAATTGGCTGTCACAATCTCCGCAAGAAAGTTCGTTTCAGTACGACTATTCAAATCGCTTCTGGGCATGATTTCCTCAGCCATAGTCCTAGTACGGCTAGCAAGACTCAAAATGAGGCCGCTGCAGGAAGAACTGCAACTTCAATGGACCCAGTCGCAAGGATCCTTCGACGACTTAATAACTATCACACCAAGGATTCGGCAGGCGTTAGAATGGTGGTCTCACATCAACCACCTCTCCCACGGTCTAACTTTTCTGGCACCAATAACAGATTTCGTCATCACCACGGACGCCTCCTTGGAAGGATGGGGAGGCCATTTACAGGACATGTGCATTCAAGGCAGATGGTCAAAGCTCCAAAAAGAGATGCACATAAACCTGTTAGAGCTGAAGGCGATTCATCTCACGCTCAAAGCTTTTCTGCCACGCATCGCAGGATCATCAGTGTTAGTCAGAACAGACAACACAACAAGCATGTTCTACATCAACAAGCAGGGAGGAACAAGATCCCTCTCCCTCTCAAGAGAAGCTCAGTCTCTCTGGAACTGGCTCACACTGAACAACGTCCGCCTCAGGGCGGAGCACCTGGCTGGGGTCAACAATGCTCTAGCGGACTCTCTCAGCAGGACAGACGACAACTGTCACGAGTGGGAACTCAACCAGACCATACTCGAGGACATCTTCCAACGATGGGGTCGGCCGATCCTAGACTTGTTCGCCACCAATCTGAATGCCAAATGCCAGTTTTACGCCAGTCGATACCCACTCCCGGGGTCGTGGGGAAATGCTCTTTTGATAAGATGGTCCGGGATCTTTGCATACGCTTTTCCCCCCATTCCACTGATTCCCAGACTCCTCAGGAAAATGAAGACCGAATGCTGCAGGATCATTCTCATAGCCCCCAAGTGGCCCAGGCAGTACTGGTACACAGAGCTCCTACTCCGGTCAGTAGCCAATCCAGTCCGCCTCCCTTGCAACCACAATCTTCTAACGAAGAATCAGGGTCTCATCTTACATCCCGACCCAACTTCACTACACTTGCATGCTTGGCTCCTGAGTACAGAGAGTTCCAAGATATGAGCATTGATCAAGAATGTAGACTTATATAATCTAAGGCACGAGCAGAGAGCACGAACAAGACATACAAACTCAAATGGAAGTGATTCTGTGTTTGGTGCTCTCAGAATAATTTTCACCCATTTCAGATTAATCCTGAGCAAATTCTTTCTTACCTGCTCTCTCTCTCCAAAGCTGGTCTTTCCCATGCATCAGTCAAGATTCACCTAGCAGCTATAGCCTCTTACAGACGATCGGCTGACATGCCATCTATCGGCTCATCCAGAGTCATCAAACAGTTTATGAAAGGGCTGTTCCGCACCTTTCCTCCGGTACGCTTACCTCCGCCAGGGTGGCATCTTAATATTGTCCTCTCCCAACTCATGAAAGCTCCTTTTGAACCCATTCATAGGGCGGAGCTCAAGTACATCACCTGGAAAGTGTCAACCTTGCTCGCTCTCACCTCTACCAGGAGAGTCAGTGATATACAGGCGTTCACTACTAAAGAACCCTTTTTAGTTTTCTCTGAAGACTTCGTTGTGCTCCGAACCAATCCCAAATATATTCCCAAGGTTCCATCTTCGTTCCACCTCAATGAACCCGTTATTCTACGAACCTTTTTTCCAAACCCTACTACGATAGCAGAGAAAACTCGCCACTCTTTGGACATCAAACAATGCCTAAAATTTTATCTGCAAAGTACCAAACATATCAGAAAATCAGACCAACTCCTAGTATCTTATTCTCTGGGACGACAGGGAACAGGAGTAACCAAAGCCACTATAGCCCGATGGATTTCTTCGACAATCCAATTTTGTCACACCAAGGCAGGAAAACCCTTGACTAGGCGCCCGAGAGCCCACTCCACAAGAGCAGTCTCCACATCGGCTGCTTTGTTTCAAGGTATTGCCCTTGATAAAATTTGCCAGGCTGCGACATGGAAAACTACGCCCTCCTTTACGCAGCACTATTGTTTCGAGTCATCACAAAGAACAGACTCTCTAGTAGGACAAGCTGTGCTATGCCATCTCTTTCATTAAGGTGAGACCTTTCCTTAGTTATAGATATATGGTTTGAAATGCAAATAACCATGTTTCTATTATGCTTCCATGTGAATATGTAAGGTGTATGTATGTGTGTGTGTGTGTATATATATATATATATATATATATATATATATATATGTTTATATCGGTATTTACAGCATTAATTTTAGTATTTATGTACACGTACTTAAAGTATCTGTATTCCTTCGTAACTCACGATCAGAAATGTATGAGTTTACTATGATGATTATTATTATTATTATTATTTATATTGGAGATAGAGGGTCTTCATGCTCGCACCCTCCACCCACGCTGGATACAATGTTTATCAACCATACTGCTGTCTATTCAGATTCAAGCATGTGAATTTATGAAAGATCCAATACTGGATAGGAAAACAAGTTACTTACCTGTAACTACAGTTATCCAGCATTGGTATCTTTCATAAATTCACATGCGACCCACCCTCCTCCCCTTTGATGCTCGCATTTCCTCTCAGGTTCTAATTTTTCACTCTCGTGCCGGAAAATCTGAGGAAGGGAGCTTCTCTGGAGAAGGTTCTAGAGGTTCCTGGTGCCTGATTGGACAGCAGGCAGGTTTGGGTCCTTTCACAAAAGGACATGGATAGGCTATGTGAGCAATTGCTGGCTCCATTATAGCCTATGGCAAAAAAAATTGTATTTATTATTTATTGCTATTTTATGTACTGTGGGACTCCCACTTTCGGGGATGATTCAAGCATGTGAATTTATGAAAGATACCAATACTGGATAACTGTAGTTACAGGTAAGTAACTTGTTTTCTTCTACAGACCGGAGAACAACTATAGTGACACTGCCTTGGACTGCCATAAATCATATTACCACCAAGACATAGGGACCCACATGTGACCGAAATGAGCCCCTCCTCACCCCCTTCTTTTTCCCCTTAGCCCTCCCTTCCCATTCCTTCCACTCTACCCAACAGCATCACTCCCCTCTCAATCCACCACTGCTCCCCTCACCTGCGTTTTCCTATAGTCACCCCTTCCCGATCCTATCTTAAGCCAAACTTGACTCTCCGACCTGGGACCAACTCACCGCCTGCACAACCCTTCAGGAGGTCCAATACCACCCAGCAGCCATGCTGGAGAATATCCCCTGCAGCCCTATGGAAACATGGGACCCTGTAACCCCCATGCTCTTCGACTTTGTGGCTATCAACATCATGTACCTCCCCCATGTGGATCCAGTGTGAGCATAGGGAGGGTCCTATTGTTGACATGTAGTTAGAATCACCTGCTACTCTGTATCCCTGGCCAGTGTCAGTACGCCGCATGTTTACATCGTTTCATATATCATTTCCCACTTGCTGATGATGCTGCTATTCATGTGAGAGCTCAGCAGTAGTGCCTTTACCCCCCAGGACGCACCCCCTTCACCCCCCACCCCACCCCACCCTGCTGCCTCTCTTCACCCCCTATCTGACTCTCGGCACACTCACCCTCATTCTGGTCCTGATTTGCCCTAGCTTTTCTTCCCGTCAGTTGTCAGCACCCCTGTGCACACCCAGACTGCGGACTTCACAGGATAAGACCTGCGGATCAACAGGGTTAAGCTCACACGAGGTGCCTCTTTCAGTCACAAAGCGAACCTAGACTACCTCTCCCTTTCTTGCTATCAGACTAGTTACTTTCCCTTTTTTTTCTTTGCTTCTTCTCTTCATTCTCTCCTCTTTCCCCTCTCTTTTCTTTTCTCTGACTGGTCTGTCTCTCCCCAGTGTGACCGCGGAACTCCTACCAACCCCCCCTTTTTCCTCCCTCTTTGCTCTGACCGAGCCGCCACCCCATGCCTCATAGACCCGATATTGACTGTCTTTCCTCCGTGACCCATATGCCCACTCCAAGATTGGGACTACCCTCCCACTGACAACTATATCATGGAATGTTCATAGTCTCATGCACTATATTAAGAAAAAGAAGGTCTTATCCTATTTGCAATCCAAACGTGCAGATATTGCCCTCTTGCAAGAAATGCATCCATCATCCTTAGAATCTGAAAAACTGCGCCGAGACTGGGTGGGTTGAGTGTTCTATAGTGGTAGTCCACCGTCTACATTGGGGGGGTTCAGGCTCCGCACGCAAACGTGGGGTTGCGAGGCTTCTCCGCCGATCCTTACAATTTAAAGTGCTCAAGTCGTGGTCCGATCTGGATGATTGACACACCCTCACCAAACTCAGACTCTGGGATCGCACAATCTGTGTTGGGTCCGTGTACGCCCCTACGGGCTCTAAACATTTATTCTTTCTACATCTCAACCGTCTCTTGACAGAGATCAGAGCCTCCCAGTATCTCCTAGGTGGAGACTGGAACCTGGCCCATGACATGATCCTTGACCGAACAGGCATATTGGATATCGGCAATAATCCAGACAGAGCATTGTTGGCGGACGTATTATCGGACCATGGGCTGATAGATCATTGCTGCCTTTCACAGCCACTCCATCGAGAGTATACCTCTGCATCTCCGGTTCACAGGACACAGTCTCGGTTGGACTACTTCCTCACTTCCCACAAAATGGTTCCCTTGGTCAGGGAATCCCAGATACTGGAGGCCGCATTATCCGACCATGCCTAGTTTTTCCTGGCGCTAGACTTGGGCCTTTCCTCTCCAGGGGATAAACCACGGCGCTTGAATGTATTGCGATACTACTCGCTGCAAGGCAAGGACCAACTGTGCACCCACGTTCCTGCCTGCATGACTGATTATAAGGGCTCTGTCTCTTCCCCTCGTATTCTGTGGGCTGCGGTAAAGGTGACAATAAAGGGACAGCTCGTGAGGGATGCCGCCCTCGCTAAGGCCCAGAGACGTTCCCATCAGCAAGAGCTGAAGGGAATTATAGTGACTTGTACCCGCGACTAGACCGTGTCTCCCTCCCCATCCACGTGCTGTCGCCTTGAAAAGGCAAAAATGGAACTTAATGCTCTATATACTTCCCAGGCAGAGTATGCACTGCAGAGGATGAATGGTAGACATTACGAGCAAGGAGAAGAGGTAAGCCAGCTGTTAGCAGCCCAACTACGCTAGCAGGAAGCAGCGCTAACCATCCCTGCCATACGAGATGTGGATGGTACGATCCTCACACACCCGCAGGACATAGCTTGTGCAGTTGGGCGCTTCTATAGGACACTCTACACCCCCGAAACGGAGGTGGACCATGACAGACTCGCTGCGTTTTTTGAGGAGGCCAGTGTACCTAGTCTCACTGCAGAGGGCAGAGGGCTGTTGGGGGAAGAGATCAGCAAGGAGGAGATAATACAAGCCATATCCAAACTACCCTACCATAAGGCCCCATGGGAGGACGGGTTCCCGGCAGATTACTATAAACGGTCGGGACCGGAAACAGTGGATTCCTTATATGAAGTCTTCCTGGGAGCAGAAAGTACAGGCTCCTTGAGCCCTATTTCTAATGTCAAGATATTGGTTGGTGTCTTGGCGGCCCGCCTCAAAAAGGTTAGACCGTCCCTTATCCACCACACCCAGGTGGGATTTGTAGCCAGGACGGTCCTCTAGAAACCATCTTCGTGTCCTAGCACACGCACTTTGGACCACCAGAGACTCCATTGATGAGGCCTTGCCAATAGGATAGAATGGTGGTATCTCTTTGAGACCCTGAAAAGCTTTGTTTTGGGTGATGGGTTCATTAACAAATCCGTTGGTTATATGCCTCGCCCACAGCACAAGTCAATTGTGGGGGATTCCTCTCAGATATGTTCTCCGTTAAACGAGGAGCCCGGCAAGGCTGCCCACTGTCACCGCTCTTAGTCCTCCTGGCACTTAAACCTCTGGCAGCTCTCATCCGGTCACCCCTCATTGCCGGAATCCACATACCGGGAGGCCGCTACGCGATCTACTTATATGCCGACAACATATTGCTCACACTCCTGGACCTTACACACTCCACCCCAGCATTACGAGTTATTCTGGCGGAATTTGAAGAAATATTGGGGTATAAAATCAATTGGAATAAAAGTGAGGCACTCCCCCTGACTCCTGCGACCAGGTGCGCAGCTCTAGCAGACTTTCCAATTTCCTGGAAACAGTCACGCCTTAAGAGATTTTGAGAAATTGTCCCATCTGGGGCTCTTCCCTTCGGGGAGGGTGCAGGCTGTACGCATGGTAACCTTACCACGATGCACTTATGTCCTTGGAATGTTACCACTACAAGTACCTCGGCCAATGCTCAGAATGGTGGATAGTTGTATACGCACATTTGTATGGCGTTCAGTGAGACCAAGGCTCTCCAGAGCTAAACTCATTGCTCGCCGGGACTGCAGAGGACTGAGATTACCTTCTGTGAAACACTACGCACTAGTGCTACATTATTCGCAACTGGCTTTCATGCTTCTTGGTATACCAGACCCCCACTGTGGGTGGAGGCAGAACACACTCTGTCACAAATACCATAAGGACTAAATTTGCTTTATGGCACCAGAGCTCCCCGACCCGCCAACCCAGTGGTGCAATCTATGTTGAACTCCTAGCGCCGGGCTCACCGTCTGCTAGGAGTGGACCCTCGAATTCATACTCATGCTCCACACTGGGGTAATGCCGGTTTACTAATTGGGGGGGGGAGTGATTGCCTGGGAGGAAAGGCGATCTAAGGGCATCTTACACATCGATCAAATCCTGGATAATGGGAAGCTGAGGCCGCTCCCGGCGTTATGGGTTGAATTTGAACTACCCAGCCGCTATTCCTGGCGATACCAGCAGCTCTCGCACTGCCTTCATAGCCGTATGGGGACCCGTCCATGGACATTGCAGTGTTATCATCCCGGTGCTTGATTATTTGGAAACCTGGAGTTCCTTTCAGGGAGTGATGTCGGGTCTGCACAACCTGCTAACCGGCATTTATTCTCCTTGCCCCTTCTTACCACCCTCAAGGCCAAATGGCATGCATAATTACAGGTAGAATATGATATGGAAGACTGGACTGCCCTATTGGAAGCACAGGAATGGGGTGCTAAGGAGGCTCAAATGAAATTCCCTCCAGAAACTTTAAGCAGCAGGACTACTGCCCCATGCAAATTGCTGGCTCTGCTCCCACCCACAATGCGTCCTACTACATATAGTCTGAGACTGTCTGAGAATACAGCCATACTGGGAAGCAGTGGGGGATACGCTGTGAGGAGTCTTGCCACTCCTGCCTTTTCTTCCAAAAATTCTGCTCCATCCCTTTCCTCTCTTCATCCGCTGCATAACCATCTCTTCTCTTTCCATAAGATAAGAGCTCACAGTGATAGATATTGTCCTTCTACCACCCCCACCCCCCCTTCGTTGTACCGTTGTGACCACTCTGCGACATCCACCTACCAATGACCCCAGACCTGCAAGGGCCCTTTACTTGGTCAGAAAAATAGGTATCCCTTAGGGCTCGCTGAAGATACAAACCCTAGCGTTGCTCCTCATCCTACCCCTTTGTCTGTGGTCAGCCCTGACACCTTACGGTAATTTGCCTTTCCCTGATTGACATATGCCTAGGGCCCCGTACAAGTAACCGTACATACACACGTGTTAAGTTTTTGCAATATGTGCCATTGTAGTTCTCTGCTGAGGTTTATGGATATTGCTAATGCTTTGGGTGTACCAATGAAGAAAGCTCATTATGTTACACTATATTGTTATGTATGATGCTATTTCCATGCTTACAATTTTCAATAAACAATTATGAAACAAAAAAAGAAAATATGTGGCATATTTCTCCTTAGCTGTCCCAACCGTGGTGGTTGAAGTCTTTTGTCACTGATGTCCTGGGTCTGTCCTACTGTGGCTACGCAAACGTGTCCAGGTATAACCCTTTCTTTACTGTACTCTCTGGGTAGTGAGGGGGAGCAGTCAAGGCTTCTCAGGGAGTTAGTGTGGAGGAGAAACGCTCAGAACTCACAGTCAACAAACCAACAAAATAATGTATTGTCCAGCCGAGGGCTTATTTGTTTGTATAAAATAAAGTACCTTAATCTCACAGCAAAACGAAATTCAATGCCAGTCCATAGGTATCACAATGACAAAATTGCACTCTGTTAGGATCTTCAGTAAGGTGTAACATCCCTCAGTACTCATTTCTCCTTTGTAAGCTTTCTCTTATGTCTGCTGTCCCTCAGGATGATGTGGGAATAAGCATTAATTAGGCAAAGGTGCAGTTCACTTACCCCTTTGATCAGATGCAGAACACAGTTCTGATTCCAGTAATTCTTAAGTCCTTGTGCCAGATTCCTGTGTGTGCTTTGAGGTCCTTGTTCCGTTTGCAGGCTAAGCCTTGTTTTACCTGCTCAGTGGATGGTGCAGATCTAGTGATGTGGCAGGTGCAACTTGCATCCCCTTTCTTTGCAACTTCCCACAGCAGAAGCTTAAGGGGCAACCTCTCTTTGGAACAAGAAACTCTGGGTGGAATTAGCATGGCAGGTCCTGTGCAATTGCATGACATCTTCAGCAGTTGCAGCCAAATGCACATTGATACTCAGGCATGTGAGTTGCAACTTCTGGGCTATATTGGCTGTTGCAGCCTGCCTTGATGCTAGGCAGTGGGTTTCACACTATGTAGGAGTGGTGCTGGCTCCTCAAGTAGGAGAATCCAAAACTTTAATCAGACTTCCTGAAGCAGTAATCTGGAACAGACAAACGGACGGACCTTGCCTAGAAACTTCTCTCAATGAACAACATAAACTGCAGTCCACCACCTCACACTTTCCATCTACCAAATGGCAGTGCTCAGGACGAAATAACCAGCAGCCCCTTGCCAACAAGGTCTTGACTTGAATTTCTAAAGACATCCTCTTCACTTTAGTATCTGAATCTCCACCTTTCAGTCACAGAATTGAATGGAATGCACTTCCTCTGTCTAGGGAAGATATGTCCACCCTCCATCTTGTGCCATGCTAAACTAGGGGCATCAAAAATGGATCCCTTTGGACCTCATCCTCAGACTTTCACATTGCACATGGAATGCCATCACAAGGTTTTGGGTTTCAAATAATTGCAGAACTTTCGCTATGGACCTATCTCATTACTACCAGTAATGGGTTAAATTGCTTAAAGGTTGTTTCTAAAGAGCTGGTCTTGTTGGAAGATGAGAATTGGCTCAATGCTTGGCAGCTGGGCGTCTGGCCTGGCATTGGGGCCAGAGACAGCTCTTGCTCACATTAGATGAGCTATGCTTGATTGTTGACCAGGGTGGTACAGCTGTTCTCCTCTTGGTTTTGATTGCGGTGTTGGATACAGAGGATCATAGCATTCAGATCGAGCATCTTCTGGGTGTGGGATTGATAGGACCAGTCCTTGCTTGGTTCACTTCCTTATATAAAAACTCAAGCACAATCAGGTCTACTCTTCCCATGCTCTTCTCCCCCTTAGGAAGTCAGCTATGGTCTACCGCAGGTTTTCACCCTGTCACCTCTATTGAATATTATATTCATAATTCATTTTGTCACTTATCAAACCATGCCAATGTACTGTTGTCTGGCATGTTGATAACACAGTTAGACCAATATGCACATGGGTCAACAGTATGTATGACATCTTGTCTTTCTGCAGTCCAATTATGGATTTCTTGAACATTTCTCCAGCTGAATTACAATAAGACTGAGGGCTGGATGGGAAGGCATGCTGTCAGGTGAATCAATTTTGTCCAATTCATTATGTGCTGAGTCTCCACCCTCTGCTGACGTTGTCTCATGGTTTCTATTTAAATGATAATCTCTCCATGAAATAACAGATCAGAGAGGTCTGTTTGTCCTATTCTTTCCAACTCAGGATTAACAGGTCAATTTTGCCATTTCTTTCCAAACCTATTCACGTGCTGCTAGTATCACCAGTTATTCCCTTCAAAATAGATTACTGTGATCAACTCTACCTGGGACTTCTCTGACAGTGTTGCAGAGGATCAAATACTTGGTTGTTAGACTGATCTGTGGATTGAAGTAAAACAATCATGTTACTCTAGCTAGAAATAACTTACACTGGCTTCTCATCAAGGAGGGGGTTGTCTTCAAAATTCTGTGTCTGATGTATAAGGTCTTTTGATGGCTTCTAAAATAACTGTAGCTGCTCGAATTCAGTGCCATAATTAATCTAAAGATCTTCGTTCTAAAACACAATTGCTTTTTGCAGTACCTTGTGTGAGGATACATAGGGTTTGGAGGCAGGGCTTTCTCATGTCTGAGAACTCAATTTTGGAACAATCTCTTGTTGGGAATTAAATCAAACAGTTTACTGAAGTCTTTTCAGAAGTCCCTAAAAACATACTTCATCTGTAATTGGCTATTCATTTTTTTTCTATACTTCATCAGTAGTCTGTTTTGTACCTTCAGTACCAAGATGCCCTCTGCGGTGATCGTTTTTGCTTTATAACTTTCATTCCATTGCATCTTTGCAGAAGAGCCAGTAGATTAATCTCTCCTTGACACAAAATATGCCTGGTGATATTACTGATTCACAAAGCATTGTACACCTACACCACCACTTGGTGTAAAGCAGCCAGCGTATGGACAGTTTTGCACTGCACTGCATATCATCATTGATATAGAGCTTACTGCCCCTATTTGGGATACAGAAGTGCTTGCTTCCATGGGTAGCATGTCACTTCATGTATGATGTGTGGTTGAAAGGATTTTGTTGTTGTTTTGATCCTGTATAGGAAGTGTTTCCATGTTGTGTTTGAGGACCACAGAGGTGTGGTTATCATGTTGCGGAGAGCAGTGCTTAGCAGTGAGATGAATGATGAAGTGTGAGAGATAGGCACACAGTTTATGATTTTAGTAAGCTTGCAGCTTTGCGCAGCTTTGCAGGTCTCTGTTTGGTATTTCCTATGTTTGGAGTCCACCTAACTAGTTACTTCACTGGGTTGTTCGTTCTGAGATATTCTGTTTAGAGTTTATGATCCTAAGTAGGGATAGGTTAGAAGGAGAAGTGGTGGAGAGATCTGCTGGGATGTAAATATCACCCTAAATCTGATTATCATTGTGAGATTCTGAGAAGTTTCTGTAGAATGTAGCAAGTTGGGCCTGCAGTAATGGGCTAAATTAGAGTCCTCCTTTGGCCAGTGGTATGTGGTAGATCTCTTCAGTTATTCCACACCTGTTCAATGGTAATGGGTGATTTAATGCTGTGGACTTGTAAGCCACAGTATGATGGATTTGACCCTGGGGCAGTTTTGTCTTACGTGAGTGTAAGAGTGTCAAGCAGTAGTGCAAGCTTCTCACACCTGGGGTCCTGAAGTGCTGGGGGTGGTGGTGCTGCTGACCTCTTCAGGCTGTTGCTGTTTGTCAAAGAGCCATGTGCTGAGCTGCTTTCTTAAGTCCTTCAGGGAAGGGGAGGTGCGCAGGTGGAGGGGGAGGTCGTTCCAGGATCTGGCATCGAGGCGGGAGAAGTAGCGACCTCCATACCGTACGGATGCAGGAAATGTAGGCCTCGCCGAGGGTGGCTGAGCGGATGTCTCTGGTAGATTGGTGAAAAGAGAGGTGGTTGGTGATGTAGGTGGGTCCGGCATTGTAGACGGTCTTGTATGTGTGCCAGAGGAGTTTGAAGAGGCATCTTTGCTGGACAGGGAGCCAGTGGAGGGTCCTGAGGTGTGGGGTAATGCTGGTTCTTCTGGGGAGGTCGAGGACAATTCTTGCTACTGTGTTCTGCATGGTCTGGAGGCGGTTCATGAGCTGCTTAGTGGTTCCGGCGTCAAGCACGTTGCTGTAGTCAAGTCTGCTGTAGACGAGGGCCTGGGTGACTGTCTTCCTGGTAGAGATGGGGATCCATGTGAAGATCTTGCAGAGCATGCAAAGGATGTGAAAGCAGGCAGAATAGACCATGTTGATCTGATGCTTTATGGTCATTTGTGTGTCCAGGGTAATCCTGAGGTTGCGTGCATGGTTGGTGGGTGTGGGCGGTGGACAGAGGGCGGTGAGCCATCATGTGTCATCTGAGGGGGAGGGATTGTTTCCGAAGATGAGGATCTCTGTTTTGTCAGGATTTAGCTTGAGGCAGTAGAGCCTCATCCAGGTGGCAATGTCGCCATGGTGCTTTGGATGTTGGTCCGTGTTGTGGCGGTACCATCTGAGAGGGAGAGGACGAGCATGGATGTTGAGTTCATGGGTGCGTGCAATGTCTGCCAGTGGAGTCATGTAAATATTGAAGAGGGTAGGTCTGAGGTAGGAGCCCTGGGGGACACCATAGATAATGTCTTTGGGTGTGAATACATAGGGTGGGAGGAGGATCCTCTGTTTCCAGCTGGAGAGGAAAAAGGCAATCCAGTTGAGTATGTTGCTTTGAATGGCAATGCTGTGGAGTCTGGTGATGAGAGTGTGGTGTGAGAATCTGACAAAGTCTGCGGATAAATCGAGAAGGATGAGGGCCGCTGTTGCCCCTAGGTCAAGGAGACACCTGATGTTGGTATCTGTGATCCAAGTGGTTTCAGTACTGTGATTGGGCTGGAGTCCAAATTGGGATGGGTTAAGCAGATTGTTGTGTTCGAGATAGTCCATGAGCTGGCGGTTGATGGCCTTCTCCAAGACATTGGTGGGAATGGGAGGAGTGAGATGGGTGGTAGCTCCTGAGCTCGCTGGGGTTGACTGAGGGTTCTTCAGGAGGGGTTTGACCTCAGCATGCTTCCAGGCGCCGGGACGGTGGCTGTGGAGATGGAGATGGAAATGGAGATGAGGAGTTCTGTGAGTGAGGCTCCAATGGTTTCTCCTCCTAGGTTGTTTAAATGGTGCGTGCAGGGTTCCGCGGGGGATCTGGAGTGGATGGAGGCCATGATGGAGAGGGTGTCTTCAGTAGAAAGCTGCTTCCATTCGGTGATCCTGTGGTTGGGGGTAGTGGTCGATTGGGGTGCGGCGGTGGTCAAGGTCGGTTGGTTGACGGTCGAAGTTCCTGTAGATGTTGGCGATCTTGTGGTGGAAGTAGTCCGATATTGTGTTGCAGAGGGCTTGGGAGGAGTGGATCATGTTCTCTGTGGTGGAGGGGCAGGAGAATTCTCTGATGATGCTAAAGAGTTCTTTGGCATAGTTGATGCTTGCCTCAATGTGGATGGTGAGTGCTTCTTTCTTGGTTTGTCCGAGTCGGTGGTGGTATCTTTTGAGGGTGGTCCTTAAGGAGTCAACATTGGCAGTGGTCTTGTTGGATTGCCAGTGTCTCTTTAGTTTTCTGCAGTGTCATTTGAGTGTCAGAAGTTCTGGGGTGAACCATTTGGCTTGCTTGGTGGGCTTGCTGCTGGTGGTTTTCATCAACGGGGCAATGCTGTCGGCAGCTGATGTTACAATAGTGATTCATTTGTGTTCATTATGCTACCCGCTGGTGATTCAGGTGCACATGTGGGTGTGTTAGTCATCGTTGTGTGTAGGTCAGCCAGTATAGTGTCCTAGTTAGCAGCTATTGGGCATTTGCGGAGGCCTAGAGCATCCTGGGTGGAGGGCGACACTTTCTGTCTGTGCCCAGATTGTCATGGATCACAGCCAGGCATCATAGCACGGCGGGTCAGGTGATCTCCATCTGCGCGTAGTGAGTCTCCTGCCTAAGATAAAGCCCAGGTTCAAAAGTTGTGTTGTGACTCTGTGCTTTGGGTTCTATGAAAAAGCCCCAGTATACATGATTCGTAGTTAATGGGAATAATACGATTAACACAATACAAAAGTCAGTGCATAACCGTAATCCAATACAGCTGTAAATGTGAGCAGGGCCATTACATGTGTAGTAGATCTGTATCTATTAAGTGGCAGTGTGGGAACTCTGCATCTGTGCCTTTGAAGTGTGTTGATTTTGTTAGGTGTAAGATAGGCACATTGGGTAATGTAAAATTGAATTAGTCGGAATCTGGTATTAAGTGGTATCCGGGTTGGGCTTTCCAGCAACGCAGACCATTCTTTGTCCTTGTCCCTATACGATGCGCCACGGGTGGCTTCCTACCGGTCGTGAAGTGGCATGAGTGGTGGGAAAGAGTGTTGTCTTAGTGACTTCGTTAGCAATCCCACTAAGTGCCTGCCTGTGACATACACATGTAGGTCTGTAATGTTAGGTGTGTGGGAGGGTTCTTGTGTGATTTCACCCCATGATTGTCCAAGTACACTGTAAGTGAACGATGAATAAGGAAACATCCAGGGGCCAGTCCAGTTTCCTGCATTAGGGCATCATATGTAAGGAGGTTGAGGTTATCGTATAAGTTGTCTGAGGTATGGAGTCCAGCAACGTGCCATGATGTGGATTCCGCTAGTGACATAGTGTGAGGGCCACGTGGAGTTCCCAGGAGAGCAGTAGCCGATGCACAAGGTATCGTGGCCCTAGTGGGATGTATGCTTCTGCGGAAGCAGCAGTTTGCTGTGTGGAGAAATTCAGCATTTGGTACGAGAGGTTTGGCACAAGGGTGGAATAAGCAAAGAATCTAAGGGAGGCTGTAAGGGTGGGGTTAACATAACTGTGACAACTAGATTTCAGGAGGCCAACCAACAAGACACCCACTGTAGTTGGGCCACAAGGTAGTAGTTTTCAAAGTTAGGAAGTGCCATATCACCTTGATCTGTAGCTCCGATCAGTTTAGTGAGTGCTACTCTGCATATGGAGTTCCTGAAAATAAAGTTGTGGATGGTAAGTTTCAGGGAGTGAAAGAAGCAGGGACATAAAGCAGGAGGTTCTCAAAATTAGTAGAGCAAGTGAGGTAACACAATTATTTTTAGGAGTACCACAAGTCCTATCATGGATAAAGGCAGCATCCTCCAAATGCCCATATGAGGTTTGAGAGACGTTGTTGCCCGAGTTAAGTTCCCCTCACTCAAATCAGGGTCCAAGTGGTAAATCTGGATCCCAAGATACCTAAAGGTGTCTGGTTACCAGAGTGGGGTAAGGACAGGAGAAAGCGGGCCCGGGTTGGGCATGTAGGCCGCAAATGGGAAAGTACATGACTAGACCAGTTGACACACAGGCCTGACATTGACGTGGTGAGCATAGTGATTATGGAAATGGGAGATGAAAGAGGTTGTGTAGATAAATAAGGAGTTTGTCCACTTAAAGAGGCCCTGCATTCGCAAATCAACAGCCAAGAGGTTCCACAGCTAGGACAAAGAGAAGAGGGGACAGAAGTCATCCCTGTCTTGTGCCCCTCTCAATATTAATGGGGGCAGATATGAGGGGCGCAGTTTTTACTCTGGCTCTTGGTGCATTATACAGTAGCCTTACCATTTGCGTGAATCGAGAGCCCAGTCCAAATCGTCTTAGAACCTGTAGTAAGAAAGACCATCCTAGTGAATCACATTCCCTCTCGAGATCAACTACCATGCAGCCTACTTGAGGCCATTGCAGTGGGGCATATTTTAAGATGTGGTAAAATTGCCTTAGATTAAGATATGTGGTGTGGGCCAGCACAAATTAATTCTGGTCTTCATGAACTAAAGCAGAGACTGAAGGGGCAAGTCTGTCCGCTATAATTTTGGCTAGTATTTTATAGTCAGAATTTAACAGCACCATTGGTCTATTGGAATGGGGCTGTGTTGTGTCTTTATGCGGGTTGAGTAATGAGATTAAGAACATGTTGTATAGTGTGTCTGGGAGGCACGCGCTAACACCTATATGTAGTATGTGGACAAGTAACAGTGAATGCATCTTGTAAAATTCTGAAGGAAGTCTGCCCAGTCTAGGGGTTATCCCGGTAGCTAGGGCTTTTATAACGTTTTGAACCTCTGCTAAGATTATAGGTTCATTGAGTTCTTATCTTTCTTCTGGGGTAGCCTGGGGTAATGGTAGCGTGCATAGAAATGAGTCCAGGTTTTAGTGTTTTTGTAGTTATTAATGTTTATTGGGATTAGTCTTGTGCTCCGCCAGAACCATTCCATCCATTTACTCCAGTTTCTAAGTGTTAGATTTCACTAGTAGGAAATTAGTTGTGATATTTAATGGGAGAGGAAGCTATCTGAATTTCATGAATTGGTTGGCGGTATTAATAGACAAGCTACATGATACTAGGTATTGTTAGGGTGTAGAGGTATGACTTTTAGGAAGATGTTGAGTAACAGAGATTAATACAAACATGCATGCGATTAAGAGTAGGATATGGAAGGAAGACAAGGGTAATTTGAAAGAAAAAGGAGAGTTGACAATCAGATGTTTTATTGCAAGTTTAATTTTTGCATGCAGGGTTTTTAGGAATATTGTGGAGACTTTCTGAGATAGTATGGACAGCTGTAAAAGGAAACAACATTAATTGCATGTGTTACAATACCACTGTATGTCATGAGATCCCCAGCGTTCACACAACATCATCATCCAACGGGTAAATACAGTCAGCAATTTTGTGTGCTTCTTTCTCAATTTTATCTAATTTTGTCCAGCTGTTTTTTTCAATTGTTTCTAGTTTGTTTCATGTATGTACATACAACCGGAACATTCTTCCTCCGGAGAATACAGGGAGGGAGGCAAACCAATTATCACATCTAACTTACCGGCTTTTCGTGGTCTGTTGGTGGTCTGCTTCCAGTAGTCTGATGCCCTCTCTAAGGGCATGCTTGGTGGCCCCCTTTAGATCACAGAACTTGTTCCGGACCTCTCATTATCAGCGAAAGGCCTAGGCCTCTGATCACACACAAGATTAGTGTGATGCTAGGACCAGGCAATAAGTGCCTGATTACAACCTTTGTGAAGGGCGTACTCCGTCACAAACGTGATGGATATTCTGCCCACCGTATGACAAGTTCCATTGTATTCTATGGAACTTGTCTTATGGCGAACGGGATATCCGTCATTTTTGTGATGGAGTAATCCCCTCCGCCAAGGTCGTAATCTGGCTGTAAGTCAGGATACCAGTTTCACATTAAGTTGGTCACTCCAAGCACAGGTACATGTCTGTTTACCATGCCAGGGACACTCATGTCCTAACACATACTATTCACTTCCTGAGCAGATTAATCCGGTCCATACAAATTGACAGTTATGTACCTTCTGTTGGCACTGTTGGGAAAATTCATGCAAAAGTAGACCTCACAATAGCACTTTAAAATGAAACTTTGAGTAAAATTGCATTGTATCAACTATGACATCTGGCTCCATCTCTATGCTGGATGCAAGGACTGTGGTAATTAATTAGATCAAAATTAAAAGGCTGTGTAGCCACATTGTAGCATTCGTGAAAGCTTCCTGAAAATTGAACAAGCGTTAATCACAATATCCATTTGACCAGATTCACAAAACACATGTGTAAGTCAGTCATCATCTATGTTTTACAACGTTGTATGTCTTTTGACTGGTTTACAAAACCCTGTGGAAGTAAAGGATGAAAATCCATTTGTCATGGTGTGCATTCAATCGTCTGATATTGAACAAATACATGTTACTTTAGTAAGAGGGATTGGTTTCAACTTTCTTAATTAAATAAGATGTAAAGTTTTATTTGAAAAAACAAACATATAATGCAATAACTAGATACCTATTTTTGTGGTAATGAGTTATTTGATTTTACAGAGCACTAGTACCTGCCAATATTGTCACTGCCCTCTAGAGCTCAAAAAGATTATTGCAAGGTAGAAAAAACTAGACACTGGTAAAGCTTAGTTACTAATATAATCGAAATGGCATCTAACAAATCTATCACTACAAAGTTCGTCTTTTCCATTCTTACAAGATCATTCCTGTTGTTGTGTTTTGGTTAGTAACGTTTAGTAAGCATGAATGAAGAGTTGCATTATTATCTTAAAAATAGTTTAATGTGGTCATTTGAAGTGTGACTGCTGGACCATCAATTTTACTACTGGCCGCCCAATGTGACAGATTTTTTTCCCAGAAAGGGGCTCTGCATGCATGGCAGGAGATGTTTCAGGGGAAAACCATACCACTGCAGGGCCCCATGCCAGCTTGGCGAAAAGCGTGCCTGCTTTCTGGAAATATTCCTTTCCGGAAATCGCATAACAGATGTTCCCTATGCTGTCGAATCTTCTCCTTCCAAGTGTCCATTTCAGGGAGGTACTATACAGTGCATGCCAGAACAAAGGCCGCTGAAAGGGTGTTCTTGATGACACAGTCAGTGGTACTTCCTTTGGAAAACCTGCAAAATACGATGGCCTATATGTGGCAACATTTCAGGGAGGTCGGTGGGTGGAACTCACTTCAGATTTTGCCGCCAGTGCTATTACCAGTAATGTCTAAATGACTGCCTAAGTTTCTTCGAAAATAAAAAATGGAAATCAGTTTTGCAGCTAAAATGTAAACAGTTATATAAAACATATTGTTGTAATTTTGTGTTAAATGTATGAAATAACAACTGTAATTTCTCCTACCAATATACGTCTATAGATTCCTAATGTTACTCAATGAAGTGTATGAGGATAGTACACGTTGAATATGCATACCTCAGAGTTCAAATCCAAAACACTGCATACTTAGAGAAAAGAGGTCCTCTACCATTGAATTGTTTTTCCATTATTGGTGTTATATTGAATGTTATTATATGGTTCTCTTATGTGTTGCTCTGATTTTCCCATGCAGTCCTGGAAAGTTGCTTGCCCAGTTGGAGCCCACTGTCAATGATGTGATTGTACTTGACCTGGAAGTAAAAGGTTCTACCGAACCGTATAACATTCTCTTGGAACCATACGCCATTATCATTCCAGGGGAAAACTTTATTGGCTCAACGCTTAGAAAGCAGTTTAAGGTCAGTCTGCTTTACCTACTGCGTAACTGAGTATAGGGGGCTGTTGTTTGTGACGTTAAATACTTTCAAATTACTGTTGATCTGCTGAGAGACTTTTGGTTAAATGTGTAATTGGGTGTCTGATTTGGTGAAAAAAGATGTGTGCATGGATAAGTTTAATTTTCCAACTGCCAAAGAAGTGTCTTCAGCCAGCAAAGTATTTATTAGGCCTATAAATCATGAATGATACGAGTTATGAAATAGCCACACAGAAGAAAGTGCTGTTGCTTCGTATCAAGGAAATGATGCCACAACATTGACAGTAGGTTGTCCCACATCTGCATGAAAGATGCAGTTATCTAAATTGTTCCAGAAGTAGTATAAGCTGTTACTTTTCTGAAAACACATGCATTGTCTGGCAAATACCAGCTTTAATATCCAGTAAATAAATGAATTCCCGTAATATGTACTAATTATAAAATAGATACTATTCCAGATGCACTTTGGTTATATCCCAGCCACACAATGGGACTTTTAAGACTTTTACTGTCAAATGCTGATGTCATCTAACATCGGAGAGCATTGACTGCGGTTCAACAGGAACCCCCAATGGCTCGGTTCATGGTTTTTTAATGTGAGCCCTTTCCATAAGGACCAAATAGACGGAATAGTTGGCTACTGGAACCCAGTATAGTGGGTGCTCCACTTCACAGATGCTGGGCAATGGAGTCACCCAATGGTCTGTGGCTCTTTCCACTAGATTTTATCATTGGTTTATTATTAGTCAAGTGGTCTCTGTAATGAAAGGATGCTATCTTGATCTCGTTGGCCTAATTACAATGTAATGTTATTTTTAATCAGAGAGTTTCTATTTAAAGTAATTCCACTAAATACACACAGATTCATAGAGCAATGGATCAGTAAACCCTGAACACATTTGAGCCTTCAGACATGTGACATAAGCCTCTGCGTCTCCTCCCCCCCACAAAACATTCTGGGTGGATACCAGCTGTGTATAACATCTTAGCTGTTATCCCAGAATAAATAAATTCCGTTCCTGAGATAAGGCTAGAAGGGTGACTTTTTTAGACCTTTAGGTCACCTCTGTCATCTATAAAGTCTTTCATGCACTCATTGTTACTGCCATTCACTTATCAGTAGACCTTCCACTGTTCTACAGAAATGTAGACTATATGCATTTACAAAGATTTGCTAATCCATAGAAACATATAAACTGTGTTTGCTGCAAGCATAATTGTGAGGATTTTAATAGGGCAAAACAAAACAGAATATTACTTCTCCCGTGCTTTTATCTCATAAAAAATTGATGTCTGGATTTCCATTTTTGGATCAAACACATTACTCCCCTGCAGAGAAAATGACACTGACTTAGGACCCTCAACCTGTACAAAGTCACTTTTTGTTCGTCCAACAAAACAGGTGCTGGACATTTCTAAGATCTCAGGATCCTGTGCTAAAAGATCAGTGAAGGATTTCTCTACTGACCACTAGCATAAGACAATGCAATTCTATGAAAAGGGTAGCACCTACAGTAGTGAGAAACTAAATAGGATGTTTGTCACTACTAGGACAGGCCACACAATTAGGCACATGTCCTGCCTTTCACATACATATCACCCTGCCCATAGGGCTAGCTAGGGCCTACCTTAGGGTTGACTTATATGTAGCGAAAGGGGAGTTCTAAGCCTGGCAAGTAAATTTATATGCGAGGTCCCTGTGGCAGTAAACTGTGCATGCAGGTCCTGCGCTAGCAGGCCTGAGACAGATTTGAAAGGCTACGTCTGTGGGAGGTGCAAGCTGCGCTGCAGGCCCACTAGTAGCATTTAATTTGCATGCCCGGGGTATAGGGATACCACTGTACAAGGGACGTACAGGTAAATTAAATGTGCAAATCAGGTGTAAGCCAATCATACAAAGTTTAAAAGGGAGCGCACATGCACTTTAGCACTGATCAGCAGTGGTAAAGTGCCCAGAGTCCGATAATACATTGCTAGTGAGACCACCAAATATATATTTTTCCATAAAAGATAAAGGGAGACTTCTGAGCTGACCTTCCCTTAACGTTCACCTAAAAGGAAGGCTGATTCTTTGAGTTGTTGACGGGCCAACATAGAAGAGAATCAGAATAGTAAGTAAATAACTATTTCGGCAAGTACAAACTCAGTCTTATGATTTGTAATGCCAGTTCTCACTTCATAAAATGAAGAGTGATTAACTGTCTAAAACATTTTACTTTTTTGCCCTACAGATGTGGAACAACAGCAAAGCTGCAGTCTCCTACGAGTGGGAAAAGATTGTTGATTGTCACATAATACAGGTTGAACCCTACACTGGAACATTAGGTAAATTGGCAATTTCTTTTCAAAAGTGCACAAAATGTGAACATTAATTCATAATTAGCATGTTATTTTATCTGTGGCACAACCACAGTAAAGTAGCTTGCGTCAGAGCTTGTTAAATCCATTAAAGCATGAATGTAGCTTTGGGATAGTTTTCAACTAGCAGCCTATTGTTCAGTGCACAGCACTGAAGTAGTGTCTTAGCTCTGAAATATGGACTGCTTATCACATTAAAGACACTCTTTTGGCTTCTGAAAAATACCCCCAACACGGCCAGGATTCAAACATGGGATCTGTCAGTTGCAGGCACATTGCTGCAGTGGTAGCTCAAACAACTGAGCTATACATGGAGTAATATCCCCTATCCTTATATTGAAATTATATTGCACGTCACCAAGAAGTTATGCAACCATGTAGCAGAGGAGTCCAGACTTTAAGAGGTTATTCATCATCGAGGTGATTCTAAATGAGAATGAATAGCTCTTTTAGGGCCACATGTACGAAGCAATTTCCCTGGCGCAAAAGGCCCGATGCTGTGAGGATGTACAATGCCCAAATTGTGATTCGGTAGCCTGTTACCAAATCGCAATTTGGGTTTTGCGGTTCGGTATTATGAAGGGGTGTGTTGAGGGCGACCATTCCTAATACTGAATTGCAGTGATATGTGAGAATGTTTTGCAACCAAACTGTGGTTTGTTTTTCAAATTGGTGGTAACCCAGGGGTTCCCAAGGGACCACTTCCCCTTTGTGAATGTTTGTAAAAGCATTTTTTAAGAGCAGGCAATGGACCATCCCTTTGAGTTTTGCAATTCCCAATGGGTCGCTAAGCAAGATCTACCTCATTAATATTCATGTAGTAGGTCTGTTTGCGACCTACTGGTAATCTCACATGGAACTCAGAGTTTCATACATTTGAAATTGGCATTTCCTAATTGCGATTCACATTGAATCCCAATCAGGAACTCCCAATTTCAAACTTTCGTACATGTGGCCCTTAGTCACATTTTTCTTTGCATTCTGTGATTAGTTGTTTTGTTTTTCCGAATGTAAATGGAGTCCAGCAGAATGCAAAGAAACCTATGGCTGGCCTGTGGTAACTGCATACCTTTGTGGAGGCTGGAAAGTCGCCGTTTTAAAATAGTGTTCTCTCTTCAGAGTTAAAAGGGAAGCAAGAAAGAACATGAAAAAAAGAAAAAGAGCACCTGCTCCCTCTTTTTCAACAATGGTCTTCCTGTAGTCTTTATGATTGCTGTTCAATTTTTATTGGGAAGTGTTTTACATCTATGCAAAAGCCCAGCATGTTGCAAAGCAAATAGACTCTTTGTTGGGTGCAAGAGCAGCCTGGCTGATGGTATCTCCACCTCTGATAATCTTTGTACGGATGGCTTGGGCAATAGGGAAAGAGGAATGCACAACGCTGGGTAGGTTAGTCAGCCATTCGACATGAGTTTGGCTGCAAGACACAGTGACAGGTCTCTTATCTCTAGTTCTCCAAGGCAGTGCACAGGAAGCCTTCATCTGCTATGTGACTTTTCAGTTCACTTGTAATGTATTATTGCAGCCAAGTATTCACACACGTTCCTACCTACAGGCATATTCTGATAGAACAGAGCGCCCAAAGTAAGAAAATAAAGGATGGCTGTTTAGAGGAATATTGCAGACAGCATCTTAATATATTTCTATGTAGTAAATAATATGGTGTGGAGAGGAAGATGTTTCAGTTCACTCAGGAAACGTTTTTCGTGGCCATAGATTTAGTGGATTAGTAGGCTTCCTGGAGGGAGAAAATGAATTCTGAAGCTTGCAGTTCATTATTGTAAGCCATTAGACCTTACAGAGTGCTAATAATATAGATGGAAACTGTTTATGTTGAGCTAGCTGTCACCTCGATGCACCACACGCAAGGTAATCTGTTACTAGTCCATCCCTTGAAAGAATGACATATATCCAAACACAACACAACGATGCAAAAAATGTGCATTCAATAAAGAAGAGTTATATAGATCACTGGGAACAAGTGTCTGAAACAGAAGGTGCATTTTCCATTTGTGCTAATGTTTTTGAATGCAATTTGCTTAGTCTGTAGTTGTACAAAACGTGCAGGAAAGTTCAAATTACATGAAATGGGAGATCCTAATGTATCAAAAACCACTGCTAGGTAGTTATGGATCAGGCGCCAAATGGGTTGAGATAAGAGTTAGGGGGGTCATTATGAGTATGGCACCGAACTTCCGACGGGGAGGTTGCCGCCACTCAAGAGTTTCCCGCTACGTCAGCGGGCGGAAACCTGAGTTTCTGCCCGCTGGCCTAGCGGGAAACAGGCTACAGCATTGTCTTCTGCTTGTAATCGAGCCGGCGGCAATGCTGTAGCCTGCAGGGTGCAAAGCAGACAGTGAACATTGCGAGGGTGCTGGCCAGGGGGACCCATGCCAATTACATGGCCAGTGCAGGGCCCCCCTCTGGGGGCCCCTGCACCTGTTCTCCGCTGGCCTTTTCATGGCAGTACTACTGCCATGAAAAGGCTGCCAGAGAACAAGGTCGCAATCCCCAGGGCAGCACTGCTTGCAGCGCTGCCCTGGCGGATTAGGACCGTGACCAACCTCCAGACCGCCGGGATCTCTGATCCTGGCGGAGCTGGCGGTTCCCTGGCAGCCCGACCACCAGTGTTGTAATGTGGCGGTTGGACTGCCATCCGCGAGTCTGGGGGTCTAGTGACCGCCAGACCCGTAATGAGGCCCTAAATGTCAATTTGTGTTCTGTATGTGCATTCCACAGTCACCAACCATGGCTATTAAGTTATTTGTAGAACTCAGGTTCCCCTAAAAATGCCTTTTATCCATTGTTTAAAAGTTTGGTACTGTTTGACACATCTACACGAAACGTCTGAATGGAATAAGTGACTTGGGGCCATATGTACGAACACTTTTTGCCATAGACACAGAATGGGTAAAAACCTTTGCTACATCTGGCCCTTAGTTTCAGCAGTTCAAGTTTCTTTGAGTTCCGTCTCGGTGCATTCTATGAAAGGAACAATTTTTTTTAAAAGTGTGTTCTACATTTTAATTGTCATTGGAACGTTCCCCACTGCAGCAAAAAACACTGAGTGAATTTACTAAAATCTTTACATTTTTTGGTGTAAATCTTTTCACAAATTTTGAGAAGTTTGTGTTGCAAAAAAAGTGTTGGGCGAGGTGTTAAAGTTAGCACTACATGGACAATGATATGTATTGATATTTTGTGGGTCCAATTCCATAAATCCACTGAAGATAATACATTTGAAAAACAAAAAATAAAAAGAGAGAGCATTTTCCCTTTTCCAGTGCGGTATTTGTGGATCCTTGGAGGGTTCAATGACCTGGATGATCTGCTTAGCTGGTAGCAACTTAAAATTATGCTGCAGTGGCCATTACAGGATACCAGACACCAAAGCCTGCAACCTCCAAAAATTAAACAAAGGTTTTGAGGGGAAGCGGAGGAGTACCCTTGACCCCAGTTTTCTCATGAGATTTGCTTATTCAATTCCATGTCCATGGAACTGCAAATTTGCAGATGGATCTACAAATTGAATGAAAAATTTGATAACACTTCTTTTTGTGTTTTGCAAACCATGCAGACAAAACTCAAAGAACATTCTCAATGCAATACTCACAGCAAATACCATGTGCAGTGAACACTGTGGGCCCTGGGGCTGACTACAGCCCGGCAGTAGTCCTCATTGTATTGCTGAAGTTCATTCACAGCTGTTTGCAGAGCACAGAAGAGCTCTCTGTGAATAGACGAATACATACATGCATTGTGCAGAGTAGCAAGGTTAATTATGTAGTCTGCAGGGAACCCTTGCTGAACAAAGCCAAAGTAGTACACTATGGGAGTTTTCAAAGAAGGAAGTTGGGCTGCTACAGTCCCAGCTGTGTGGCCCACCCCAGCTTCAGAACGACCAAAGGCCAGGTGCAACCATATTGTACACAACAATCATCAAAAAAACTCAATATTGACTAAAAAGTCCTTGTTGATTGTAAGCTATAGGTTATTCTACTCATAAAGCATTAACATATGCTTCTAAAAAAACTCTCAGATAATTCCCTAAAACACCACAGTGAAATAGAAGTTACGACTACTAACCAAAACTGAAAAACAAATCCTCAAATGGGTGTGTTATGGTTGGCTGAACAAATTATGCCTCCTGCCCCTGTCATGCATATGTTCATACCATAACTTGGCATCCCAAATGCTTTGTTTTGTTAATGTCTTGTGAGTGGAGCACAGAAATCCTGTTTGCTTTCTGCCTCTGTCATGCCTGCCATGAGTCCTGGAAAAGATCATGAATGACCAGACCCAGGTCATCCTAGTGGCTGTGGATTGGGCCAGGAGACTGCGGCACCCAGACTTCCTGGCATGAGCAACTGTCCTCTATAAGGCTTCGCTGCAGGGGAGATCTTCTATCACAGCAGGAGGGCAGAGTTATACACCCAAACCAGCACAATCTACACCTCCATGCATGGACATTGAGTGGCATCAGTTGTCTGCTTACGAGATTATGAATGTCATCCCTGCTGCCAGGTCCCCATCCACAATGTCCATTTACACCAGGCACTGGGGCAAATTTGTGGCTGTGGTATGGAATTCTCAGAAAAGACCCTTTGCAAGCCAAACTGTCAGATGTTTCAAAGTTTGTTTTGTCTTTGACCCACCAAGGCCTTGCAATGGGCACTATTAAAGGTAATTTATTTCAGCCTTTTTTAAATTTGCCGGATTAAACTTCCTTGTTTCAATCACCTGTTCTGAAGAGACTTATTAACGGCTTGACACACATATTCCCTCTCAAACTGTTTGTGATGCCACTGTTGAATCTTAATTTGATCCTTACATTCATCATGTGCACCAAAGCACTGCTGCTTGGTGTGCTGTCTGACTCTCAAAACTGTCTTCATGTCTGCGATCACTTGAGCTGGTCGCATGCCCCTACACCGCCTTTTCACAGACAATAGCCTTGAGGACCAGGCCGGACGTTTTGTCAAAGTTGTGATTCTTTCCTGTTGGGCAGTTTATTACCCTCCTTACCCCTTGAAAAAGGAGGAAAGACTTGATCAACTTGACCCCAAAAGAACCTTAACCTTTTATGTTGTTTGCACCAAAGACCATCAAGTGGGTGATCAGCTTGCTGCATAAGCTAAGATAAGGAAAGTGATGGATAGCACTCCCTTTAGCCACTCTATATTTGCATTGAAAAGATTCAAATTAAGAATTTGCTCCACGGTCCCGAACCTTTCTCTGTAACCATACTAGATGTCAACCAGTATATTGTTCTCTTCCAGCCATGTCAGAATTATGCTAAGCAGTATCCTTTCAGTGATCTTAACTACAAAATTAATCAAAGATATAGGCCTTTGGCATCTAGAGTCATAACAGTTACCATTCTTAAACATAGGCACACAGAAGTAGACCACGAGATAGGAAATTCTAAAGAACAGATAGAATTCAATACATTTATCACCAATGGGGACACAGAACATCATTTGTTTTATAAAGATCCATAGGCACATCATCAGGTCGTGGCCTTACTTAGAGGGGCTTCCTAAATTGCAGAAACCAGTTCATCGATAGAAGATGAATTGGAAAAGTATGGCTAATTGTGCAAGGTGGGAAATTGACACTTTCTGTATGAAAGTAAATCATTTTGAAATGGCATATCCACTGACTGGCATAAAATTGAGCTGCTAAAGAAGGAACATTCCCCCATTGAATTGTTGAGAATTAACTACTCTCCAAAACACAGGCGTGTTTGAGTCTACAGGGTCTCTTAAAGGCTCCTGAGCACTGAGTTGCTAAATTAATTTTCCTTTTTGAAGCTGGTTTGTAAGACTTCTTGCAGAGAGCAACCTCATCTTTGCACCTAGGCTGATTAATAAAAGCACAACAGGGCCTCCTATGCTGTTAAACAATTGCAATCAAACCAATTATGAGAGACCAATTTCACATGATTAAAGGGTGTGTGTTAGCTTATTAGCAGCATCTTCTGAAGCCATTGTCCTCAATTGACTCGGAGCAGCCAAGTGACAAAGAAAAATGAGAATCCCCAAAAAAACAAGAGAAAATTAACAGATAAAGTCTTAGGATCATTGTATCAAACAGACATAGAAAACCCATCAGTGATAAGTCAGATAGACTCCTAGACACAAAAACATAATCATTAAGAGAGGAACTACCCCACACAGTAAATCTAGGTATGAATCCCTGATCCAGTTGGTGTAGTTTGTGAACAATAACAAAATCATGTAATTTAAAAAATAAAATGAAATATTTGCCAGTGCTTGCTTGCGATTTGAATTTTTATTATTTTCTCAATCATTTATATCTTTGGAATCCTGTGGTAGATTTTGTTCATTTTGGAGTCTACAGATTCATAAAAATAAGAGCTACTTTTATAAATTGGTGTCAGATTTTCTTTGTGTCGTGTTTCTTTCATATGCAACTGTTTGGGTACTTCTAAATGCTTTGCACTTGTTCCTTTGACAATGCCTGACTTCTTGAAGTCACAGCTGCCCAGCGTTGAGCTAAGGTTTTGCAAACGAGCCTAGCTGGACCTTAGGTGGGTTTGTGAGTTTATTCCACAGTGAAGTCGCACAGCCACTGCTTTCCTCACATGCAGCAGTATTACAACTCACATGCTGGGCCAGCCAATGAACCACTTTGTTCTTCAGCTGAGTATGGTTTTCAGACAAGCCACGGGATAAAGCAGGAGCATTGACCAGAACCAGGAAATAAGGAGAGACTTCAGGAGGAAGCTGTAGAGTGGACTGAGATAACCCTTTATCTGAAATCGTGGGACTTGGAGTGGAAACAGTTTCAACAGGAGCAGATAGATGATTAGAGTAAACCAGGAAATTGGTAGGGACAGCAGCTGTAGTGAGAGAAGTAGGACCAACTGAGGGCCCTAATACAGGGAACAGGAAACTTGGAACAGCTGAAGCAATATTCTGGGCAAAGGGGATAGATGAGATACATACAACGGAGGAAACGGCAGCGAGAGCACCTAAAACTAGAGTTGTTGATGTGGTACAGCAGTGCAGTTGTGGGATTTTAAAACTTTGTCCATTGCCAGGTGTGTGTAGTAACCGATCATTTAATGATTTAAAACTCGCATTATTCAAATTGACTTTGCTTACAAATTGTCTAGAAAGTCTCTGTATAGGCACAGTAAGAGAATTGTCATGAGCTTTGCTCTGACTCTCAGTTAACTTGTTCGAGTGTTATAGGCTTTTTCTTGCGTTTGGAAACTGGGTAGTTTGTATGAAAGGGGACAGCCCTCGTCTGCATTAAAGAGATTAACATGGGAGTTGGATACTTGAATAGAATTAGCATCACTACTTAAGATAATACCCCATAGCTCATCTAAGAAAACAATCAGTAGTGTTATGAGAAGAGGCCTTGGTTGCAGGCTAGGGATTACCTGTAGCCTTACAGTTCCTTATGATGTAGAATAACAGCAATCTTTAGGGGGTGACCCAGTCTCGTCCAGTCGCTGACTGGTGCAGATGGCCACGATCTTGGCCAGGCCTTCGCCTGGGTGCAGGCCGCGCGCACCCCATGCAGTGGGGAAAACGGATGTTCTATGTAGCACTTTACAACTCTAGTTGAGACTATTGCACCCTGGGAGTTGTAGTTGTTGGGTTCTCTCCCCGGTAAACAGGCAACACCAGCAGCAACTCATGTGCGTACAGAAAACAGACACAGTATACCTCGCTTAGCCCTTCCACCTCCTCTGGGTGACAGTAATGCTAATTGAGGTGTAGCAACAGCAGCATCCCTCATAGGTGATTCTACTTAACACATTTCCCAGGTGTTTCTGAAAATTCCTATGAACAGTCACTTCATCTTTTGTTTTTTGTCTAGAGTGTAACATATGAATAGTTCATTTTTTTATGTTTTTTGTTAGAATAACACTATGGAGTTGTTGCATCTACAGTGTTCTGATATGACAGTTGTTAGAGCAGTGCTCTAGTTTCACATTTTAAACAAAAAATGCACTTTTTATCCACAGAAGCAAATGGGCATTGTTTACTGGAATTGTGTTTCACTGGTGGAAGGAACGGGTTTACCAGCCACAAACTGCAGTGTAAAATCCAGCACTCAACAGAGCCGGTTGTATTACATATCGAAGCTATGTTTAAGGCAAGTATAGCACCTAAGTTGCATTAGAAGTACAGAATGTTGTTTCATAATTATGTAATTGTCCAGGCTTCAATATCAGTATTGAAAGAACTGAAGAAACGTTACAATGCAGAGGAATAATTCTACACAAGGCATTACAAACATTTTAGCAGTGGTAACGAACACCATAACTCGTTAGTTTTAATCCGGGTGGCCATATTCTGTTTCATCCATGCATCAGTAAACTCTGCTACTTTCTGCTGCAATTTAGTTTTCTTAGAGACGCATCCTTTTAAATTATTCCCCAATATCAACCTGTGTATCTTTGTGTGCATTTAACATACCAGTATTACTGGCTTGTGTTTAATACACTTGTGCATGCATTTTCTGTCTCATTATTTGGGCCTTTGGCTAGGCTTCGGCACCACTTCCTGGAGGCCTTCTTGTTTCTATCACACGTCCTGTGTCCAAAATGAGCCGTCATGATTGCAGATTTTTCATAAACTAAAGGACTGTGGCAATCTGTTTTTGAGAGAGACACTATGTTTACATTTTCCTCTAGATAGGATTATGGCTGGAAAATGTCACAGGCAAGTAATCTTTTGTGTAGAGCCGTTTTTTCTTCCAGCCTCAAAAAACTCATCTGATTTGTCAGAGTACACTGCAGACACAACGCCACAGTGTTAAGCATCTCTACCAACCATGTTTGTAGTCAGATTAATTTTCCCCACACAAAAATGGGTGGGGGTGGGTCTAGCATCCATCCTCTGTACCTCTGCCCCCCCGGTATTGGACTGATATTGCTCAGCCGGTGCAGACCCTGTCCGTTGGTCAGAGTACAATAGAGCTAACTAGGCGATTATGCCTTTCCCTGTATGTAGTATCTAAATAATGCAAACGTGTTACAAATTGACAGTGTCAAAGGCTTTTTCTAGATCAATTGCTTTCACTGCCAGTAGTGGCCACATCTATGGGGCTTTATCCATTATAAAAATGATGCCTCATATTAGGTGTGACGGACAAACCCTCTCTGTTCACTGTAAAGGATTGAGGGCAATGACTTGAGCATGCAATTCAGAATGACCTTACTGATAGCCTTCCAAGCACAATTTAGCGTTTTGGGGTTTCTGTAGGATGCAGCTTCCCCTTGTGTATCTATCTGGTTTTGGGAGAGACACTATCGAGGTTACCCTCACAGAGACTTTTAGGGCCAGAAGTACTAGAATTGGAAATACAGATTTCCTAATTGCGATTCTTTCCGAATCGCAATTAGGAAATCAGTATACCTAATGTATGAAACTCCTCTGAGTTTCATTAGCGATTCCTAGTGGGTCGCAAATAGACCTACCTCATGAATATTAATGAGGTAGGTCGTAATTTCCGACCCATTAGAAATTAACAGGCATGGTGGTCTGCTGAGCCCAGCAGGCTGTGATTGATTTTTAATAGAGCAATCTTTTTTCCCTAATGCAGCCCATTTTCCTTAAAGGAAAACAAGATGCTTTTAAAAAAGAAAAATTACGTTCTCTTTTAATTTTTTAAGAGTAGGTAGTGGTCTGTGGGGCCACTGACTGCTTTTGAAAAATGTTGTTACAAAAATTAACAAAGGGGAAGGGGTCTCTTGGGGACACTTTCCCATTTGCAAATGGGTTACCGCTTACTTGAAGTAGGTGGTGAAATGAGAATGTTTTGCAACCGCATTTCGGTCACAAAACATTCTTACATACACACTGCGATTTGGCATTAGGAAATACCCCTCCTACTAATACTGAATCGTTATATATATATATGCAGTTTCAAACTCCAATTCGGTAACATGTTACCGAATCACACTTTGAAATAACACATACCAAAATTAATTTTGCCGGTCGCAAACGCCCCGATTTTGCAAATCGGGCCAATTGAGACTGGAAAAAAAGCATGATACATCTGGCCCTTTGTGTATGGCTGCTTCCGTAGGTACTGTATACGTCAGCTAGTTTTCGTGGTATAATATCTATATATGCTGCATATACTTTCAATTTTCTTCCTTTTAGCTCATCAGTTGGTTTTGAATTGTGGTGAGCATTGAATTCTGTTTTTCATTTCTCCCTCTAATGACAATAGCTCCTTCCTAAACCTGTGTGATGTTTCTTCACTACCTTAAATGCTCCCTACTCTGTCATAATATTAGATGCTGCCCCTTCATTGTCAGTAAAATAATGTTGGATTTCATCTGCTACATTCCCTCTAAACTTAGGATCTTCTAGCACTACCCGCAGTAATCTACAAAATGGGGGGCATTCGTTTGATCCCCTAACATAAAAGGACTATGACCTGATGTAGTCCAGCAGAGGTATTCTGTTTGTATCAATGGGTAATGTATCAGTCTTGAACAGTACAGTTTATTGAGTTTAACATTTATGTCATGAACACATCACTAATTTGAATATTCTCTAGCATTTGTGTTGTATAGGTTCCAGGACTTTACTAAGTCCTAGTTTACATGACCATGCAATAAGAACATGGGCCTCTCATATCACTGAGAAAGAGGGTAAAAGGGGGTTATCTGCGTGCCCCCCCGGCCGCATATCCTTTACCTTAGAATTATCCCCAGGCTTCGGACTGCATATGGAAGATTTTTCATGAGCAGTACCTTCTCACACCGGTAGGGGGTGTCATTCAGGTCCAAGTGGCATCATCCGCGCCAGAAGTGACGTTCGCATTGCCTATATAGGTGCGACCCAGGCGCGCTGACATCAGTTCTTTTATATGTGCCCCAGCCAGCGCAGATCCGGAGAAGAGATACCTCTGTTCATTTTATGACAAATTGTTTTGACGTTTTGTTGAGTTTTTTTTATTTTTTATGTTTTCCTCCTGGTGTGGCAGGAATGTCATATAAGTAATGTCATATAAGAAGGCTGGCTTCAAGCCCTTCGGCACCTGTCTTCGACTGATGTCGGTGATGGAGCCGCATCTTGTTTGCCTTTGGTGCCTTGAGCGCGTCCATGACCCCAAGGTCTACTCCAACTGCCGCGCCAAGAACCCAAAGGCCACGAAGGAGAGATCCCTCAATCTCCTAATAGCTCAGTGTGTGACACTGCAACGATCAGGATTCCAGTCGAGAGGAAGGTCCCGGGAGTGGTTGTGGAGTCCGAGATCTGTGGCACATTCCATGTTGTCGGGCCACTCGGGTAAGTCCTGCCACAAGAAATAGAAGAAATCGAAGAGAGTGTGTCAGCATTTGAGGCCTACCTCCTCGGTAGAGCTTGCATCTGGGCTGTCTCTGCTCCTCCCCTATTTTCTGGGAGCCAGAGTGACCCCCGCCCAACTTAAAGAATTCTGTGAAGCTTTGCGCCTCATAGAGAGTTGGCCTGACCCCTTTGACTCGCCTTCAGGCGCCGAGGGGTCTGTAGAGACCCTGTAGGAAGCTGGCTTTGTATATACTATATCAAAGTGAGCTATACTGTGCACAGAGTCAAGGGGTTCCCCAGAGGCTTAACAGAGGCTAAAGCAGATCATACTAGTGCTCTCTTTTGTAGTAGTGTGGTCGAGCAGTTAGGGTTATCAGAGGGTAGTGCAAAGGATTTGTTGTACACACACAGACAATAGAATAAGCACACACTCAATGACTTAACTCCAGACCAATGGTTTTTATATTGCAAAAATATATTTTCTTAATTTATTTTTAGAACCACAGGATTCAAGTTTCAGGTAAGTACCTTAAAAGTTTCGTATTTCACACTGCTATCAACAGTACTTTGTTTGAAATAGGTAAGTAATACAGTTTTTGAAATATTGGCAATAATCTGTTTTAAAAATGGACACTGTGCAATTTTCAGAAACGGTTCCTGGGAGAAGAAATGTTAGGTCGTTTTACAGGTAAGTACAACACTTACAGTTTCAGTCTCCAAGTTTTAGGAAGTCCACCGGTTGGGGTTCAAGCTAACCCCAAACACCCACTACCAGCAACACGGGCCCAGCCGAGTGCAGAGATCAAAGTTGAGCAAATTTAACGTGGGCTCCTATGGAGACAGGGGTACTCGAAATCAGGTCGGCCAGCAGGTAAGTACCCACGACTCAGAGGGCAGACCAGGGGAGATTAGAAGAGCACTGGAAGGGCCACAAGTAGGCACCAAACTCACACCCTCAGCGGCATAGAGGTGGCCGAGTGCAGGGTGCAAACAGGCTGTCAGGTTTCCAATGCTGATCTATGAGGAGACCCCGGGGGTCACTCAGAGGCTTCAGGGGAGGTGCAGTGGGGTGTCTCGGACACACCACCAGTCGGACTGGGAGGAGGGCCGACTGCTGTCGTTGAGGCACCGGGGTCGGTTTCTCCAAGGCCTAGGGGCTGCCGGTGCAGTGTGTTCTTAGGTGTTGGATATCTTTGTCCGGAGCTTCAGGGTCAGGGGAGTCCTCAGGATTCCATCTGCATGCAGCGTCGTGGAGGGATGGAGAGGTCAACCCAGGGTGGGTACTTGCTCGCAATCGCCTGGGGACCCTCTCTTGCTGGTTGGACCACCTGGACACGGGCAGTGGGCATTCGGTGCACAGGGGTCAAGACTCACGCATCTGGAGTGAGGTGGGAGTCCTTGGTTGTAGATTTCTTTAGACAGAGCTGCTGTCCTTGGGAGTTCTTGGTCCTTGTGGGTGCAGGGCAGTCTTCTGGCGTTGGGTGTAGTTTGCTGGTCCCGCTGGACGCATCGCTGTTCTTTTGCAGGTTCTTTGAAGCAGGAGACAGGCCAGTAGGGCTGGGGCCAAAGCAGTTGTCGTCTTCCTTCTTCTCTGCTGGGGGTTTCTGCTTCACAGTCCTCCTTCTTCTTGTAGGTCGTCAGGAATCTGGGGAGCTGGGTCCAGGGAGGCTCTTAAATCCTAGATTTAGGGGCGTTTTAGGGGTCAGAGGGCAGTAGCCAATGGCTACTGTCCCGGAGGGTGGCTACACCCTCCTTGTGCCCACTCCCTTGGAGAGAGGGGCACAACCCTAATCCTATTGGTCCCTGTCCTCCAAACCATGATGGAGGATTCTGCAGGGAGGGGGTCACTTCAGCTCTGGAGACCTTAGGGGTGGCCCTGGCTGGAGTGGCCCTTCCTCCATGTTTTCCCTAATTTTCCTGCCGGACTTGCTGCCAAAAGTGGGGCTTTGTCCGGGGGGCGGGCATCTCTACTAGCTGGAGTGCCTTGGGCCACTGTAACCCGAGGCTTGAGCCTTTGAGGCTCACCGCCAGGTGTTACAGTTCCTATAGGGGGGAGGTGTGAAGCACCTCCACCCAGGACAGGCTTTGCTTCTGACTACTGAATGCACAAAGGCACTCACCCCATGTGGACAGAAACTTGTCTAAAAGTGGCAGGCTGGCACAGACTGGTGAGTCCTAAACTAGCAGTTTGGCTAACATACAGGGGGCATCTCCAAGATGCCCTCTGTGTGCATTTTTCAGTAAATCCCAGCCAGTGTGGGTTTATTGTGCTGAGAAGTTTGATACCAAACTTCCCAGTATTCAGTGAAGCCATTATGGAGCTGTGGAGTTCGTAATGACAAACTCCCAGACCATATACTCAAAATGGCTACACTGCACTTAGAATGTCTAAGAATGGACTTAGACACTGAAGGGGCACATTGCTCAGGCAGCTATGCCCTCACCTGTGGTATAGTGCACCCTGCCTTAGGGCTATAAGGCCTGCTAGAGGGGGTGACTTACCTATGCCACAGGCAGTGGTTTGTGGGCATGGCACCCTGAGAGGGGTGCCATGTCGACTTTGTCTTGTTCTCCCCACCAGCACACACAAGCTGCAAAGCAGTGTGCCTGTGCTGAGTGCAGGGTCCCCTAGGGTGGCATAATACTTGCTGCAGCCCTTAGAGACCTTCCCTGGCCACAGGGCCCTTGGTACCATGGGTACCTTTTACAAGGGACTTAACTGTATACCAGGGCTGTGCCAATTGTGGAAACAAAGGTACAGTTTTAGGGAAAGAACACTGGTGCTGGGGCTTGGTTAGCAGGGTCCCAGCACACTTTCAATCAAAGTTGGCATCAACAGTAGGCAAAAGGTGGGGGGTAACCATGCCAACAGTGGCACTTTCCTACAAGCCCCTTCTGATTCCGCTCTGGCCGCATCTCCAGACGTTCCCTGAGGATCTGTTCCTGGATCCGGACTGGCACCGGTCATACCATCTCATCCTTCCCCGATGTCGGTCCCTAGGCAATGCTTCCAGGGCCACTGGTGCCCACTTGCAGCGCCGCCCTATTCTGATCCCTGACACAAACACAGTGCCAGCGGGGCACGGCCAACGTCATAACCAGCGCCATGTGGAGCCATGCATTCCAGGACTGAATCTGAGCCCTATTCCTATGGGTTAGTACTTGGGGAGGAATGGGAGGACCCTGAAGAATACCAACACTATGAAGAATCTAATGTGAGCCAGTGGACTGCATGCTTCTCCAGATACTGATGTGCTTTTTTCCCCTACCGTGACTGCGTAACTCGTGAGAGGAACTGGATGAGTAAACTAGATACTTCTCTAGATACTGGTATGCTTTTTCCCCCTACTGTGGCTATGAAGGAGGGAGCATCCTTTGCGATGGTGCTGCGGGGGGGCAGCTGAGGTTCTGGACCTAAGTCTGCCCTCAGTGGCAGCCAAGACTAATGTCTTGATGGAGGTGCTGCAACCGGTATTCTCACCTTCAGAACCACTACTCCAGATCAACAAAGCCCTCACTGTTGTCCTACAGGGACCCAACACAGTGTCTTCTGTGAATAGGACGATTGCCCATCCCCACTTCCCCACTCCAGGGGACCCAGACGTCCTCACCAACAACCTACCCCAGAGAGTTTTGTGGTCCAAGCCTCTACGTCCCATGTAAATCCTGGTGCATTCCCTACTGTACACCTTGACAGGGAATCCAAGAGGCCACACACTTTAGGGTAGAAGATGTTTTATTCCACCAGCCCAGCATTGCGGTCCATGAACACTGCATGCCTTTTGGGCTGCTACTCCCACGCCTTGTGGAACACGGTTCCACAGATGCTCCCAGCTGTTCTGGAGGAGGCCCGGCCATACCCTCTCAGGCTGTTGCCGACTGAAGAGATACAGCGAAGTTCACCATACTTTGTGGACTTGACACAATTAACTCACTGAGCAGAGTGGTTTCATCAACAGTGGCCGTGAGGCGCTATGCATGGTTGAGGATGACTGTTTTTTTGGGAGAAGTCCAATTGTCTCTGATGGACATTTCCTTTGATGGCTCACATCTCTTTGGAGAGAAGGCTGAATCGGCACTGAAGTGCTTTAAGGACAATCAGGCTACAGCCAGGTCCTTGTGCCTTTCTATTGCACCTCATCACCGTCAAGCTGTCTTTTGCTCCTTTTGTGGCCCAGCCTTTATCATCCCAGTCATCGTACCACGCATGCTCCCGAGAATCTGCATTGCTGAAGGCGAGGTACCCACAGACCTCGTGGGCAGGGCAGTCAGATCAGTCCACCACCCCTCGGGCAGGCTCAGCCTCCAAACCCTCCAACTCTGCTCTCATACCATCATAGGCATCTAGTTGGTGGAAGGATTTGCAATCACCAGCCCCACTGGCAGTCTATAACATTAGACAGGTGGGTTATGCTGATCGGCCAAAGGGTCCACTCCATCCCCTTTGCTACCACCCCTGCCCCCATCTAACCACATGATGACGGGGGATCACCTAACCCTTCTCCTCTAGGAAGTCACAGTTCTCTTGGCCAAGGGAGCCACAGAGAGGGTGCCGATGCCAGAAGTAGGTCATCACTGCTATTCTCGGTACGTTCCGGTGCCTAAAAAGGATGGAGGCCTTTGTCCTATTCTAGATCTATGCCCCTTCAATTACTTCCCCAAGAAGGAGAAGTTCAAAATGGTCACCCTAGCTCAGGTCCTGCCTGCCCTAGGCCTAGGAGACTGGGTGGTGGCATTGGACTTGCAGGATGCATACTTTCACATTCCTGTCCTGCCTGCCCATAAGCTTTACCTGTGGTTCACAGTATGTCAAGAGTATTTTCAGTTCACCATGCTCCCTTTTGGCCCTAGCAGCACCCCTTGGGTGTTCACTAAGATGATGGTGATGGTTGCAGATCATCTGCGGAGATCAGGGGTACCAGTCTTCCCTATCTCGACGACTGGCTGTTGAAGGCATGCTCACCACAGGCTGTTGTCTCCCACCTCCAGATTATGGCAAACCTCTTGCATTCGCTGGGGTTCACTATCAATGTGCCCAAGTTACACCTGACTCCCTCTCAGATGCTCCCTTTCAACAGAGCTGTTCTGGACACATTGCAGTTTGCGGCCTATCCTCCTGAATGGCAAGTCCAGGGTATTCAAGCCATGATAACAATGTTTAAGTCTCTGTCCTGGATTTCAGTGAGAGAGACTCTGAGACTGCTGGGACTCATGGCCTCCTGCATCCTACTGGTGACACATGCATGCTGGCATATGTGGGCTCTGCAGTGAGACCTGACGTTCCAATGGGCACAGCATCAGAGGAATTTCTCCGACATGGTCCAGGTCTTGGAGGGACCTGCAAAAGATCTGCAGTAGTGGCTAACAAACCACAATTGGGTCAGCCACACACTACTTTCCCTTCTCCAACCAGGTATTTCTAGGTTTGCCTCACTGGACGACCCTACATTTTGATTAGACTGAGCAGCACTGGGTGAGAAAGGTTACCATCCCTGCCTATATGGCAGCAAGCTTGCAACAGACGCACTGTCAGTGATGGTAACAGTGATTTCCATCTGGCCTAAGCTGCAAAGAGAAATGGGATGGGAAAAGAGGTTGACATCGAACGCCTCACCTCTATGGCAAGGTTCAAAACTGGGCCAAGTGACTAAACCTCAGTGTTTCAGAAAGCAGGATATGATTGGCCGCTCCACACTGGAGGAGGTATGGGAGGCAAACTGCATGGTACCATTCAAACACCTCAGTGACGAATATGACATGGCACCCACACAAATATTCAAATATCTGTTCGATGTGCTGCAAGCAAGAATTCCATCGGGAGAGGAAACCAAAGAGGACTGCTCCCTGGAAAGAAGGGTGCTGGTTGGATAGATGAACACAAAGAGAACCTCCCTGTCATATAATACATTGTTGAGTGAAACAGACTGAACTAGATAAATTGTGCTCACACAGAAACAGGGGAGCTAGATGATGAGGATTGAAGGAAAGTGTTGCAGTTCCCATGAGACGTTGTGATACAAGCACGCTTTTGCCTAATCCAACAAAAATATAAAAATGGTATATTTCACCAAGGCACTCCTACACAATAAAAGCATGATGGGAGATGAAACGTGCCTTCTTGCCTGTGGTCAGAAGCCCACCTTCCTACATACGTTATGGAACTGTCCAAAACTCCAACCATTCTAGAAGTGGGTACGCAACAGATTAGAGGAAGTGGCAGTTGCGCAGACAGAGGGCAGGCACCTCAAGGGCTGCTGGGAATATGGGGTAATTCAGATATAACATTGAGGTCGAAGTGAAAAAAAATAGTCTATGTGGGAGTGGGTGTTGTGTGATCTTTAACAGTAGGGTAGCTCAGGTGCCTCCCATGTAATGCATTCCAAATTTTCCTCAGTGCCAGTGCTTGCATGAAGGTATCTAATTTCCCAGCTAGGGATTGATATGCCTGTGCGTTTAGCGCAAAATTGAAATCTCCTCCTTATATAGTTGCAGGCTTTGGTGGTTCTGTGAGTATTCAGCCCAGATATTGTAGTATATCCATTTGTAGCCCTGGCGGGACATAAATGTTTATTAGCTCTGTTGTAGCCCCCTCTAAATCTCCCCGAGCTGCTGTGCAGCATCCCAAGTCACCTGTCCATATTCTGAATATATAAAAAGCTTTTGCTTTCTTCACCGGGATTGCCACTCCTCTGGAACCCGTTGTGTATCCCAAGTGACTCACGTTCATGTATTTCCTCTTGTTCAATATCTCGCAGTTAAGTTCTTTCATGTGTGTTTCCTGAAGGAAGCCTAACTCTGCTGCGTAACTCGTGAGCGCTTTGGTTACTAGGTCTCTTTTGATTTTACTCCCTATTCCGTTGACATTCCATGTCAACAGCTTCAGTGCAGGTGCTTTCATTCTAGTTGTTTCCAATCCTACCCCTATGGATCTTGCTTGCACCCCCCAGGTCTTGTATTTCCTTTGTAAGCCCCACGTGTCTTGGTATCAGTGTAAATTTACAAACATTTCCCCAACTCCCTCCCAACCGTACCTTACTGTGCCATGGTCTTTCAACTGACCTCCAGCCCAATTCACAATATGTCTGTTGCCCTTGTGTACTGAGTTTTTGAAACATTAACAATAGCAAGTTGGACTGTTTTCATGTGGTTACTAGCCGTCTCTGTGGCCCCCATCCAAATGTCATTTCAGTGTCGTGGGTTCTGTGTCTATACCTCAGATAATCTCCTCAGATGTGATAGACGTGACCTTTGGTGGTAATATTTCTTTGTCTGGTCCTCCAGGCTCCGAGTCCTCTTCTCCAATGTCCTCCATCTCTCTCTCTCTCTCTAGGGTTTCTCATCAGATGACAGTCTCCCCTGTTCAGTCAAGCTGAATCTCAGACTCTACCTTAGTCAGTTCAAATTCAGCTTGGTGTTTAGTGGAGGCAGTGGTGGTGCTTTTCCGGTTTCCGCTGCGCATCTTTTGTTCTTGACATTTTGCATTTTCAGTTGCTTTTCTATCATCTGGGAGTGGGTACCTGTGTCTTTTCAACCATTCCTACACTTCCGCTGCTGTTGCAAAAAATATGAGATGTTCCTTTTATCAATTATCCTGAGTTTTTCAAGAAAGAACAGGGTATGACTGAGGTCCAGTTGTCTTAGGTGCTGATTGACCCTTATAAAGGCTTCTTATTGTTGCTGCACTGCTGTAGTGTAGTCTTAGTAGATGTTAACATTTTCCCCTTGCATCTGCCAGGCACTGTGGCATCCCTGTCCCAAACATTTACCAGTATGGACACAATGGGCCCTGGTGGCGCCTCAGAATTTGGTGCTCTGCCTGGGACCGTATGAGCATGTTTTATCGTAAACCAATTTGATGTTTTGCCTCCCAGTACCACTGGCGATAGCCAAATCCTCCTGAAATAGTTCTATGCTGAGCCCTCCCATCTGTTCCTGGATCACAATAAGTTGAATATTATTGCAGCGAGACCTTCATTACGCATTGTTAATTTTCCCTGTTAGAGTAACCATCCTTTTCCAGTACCTGTATGCGGGAGGTGTGGTCAGAAATCTCAGGTCAGGCTTGGGCCAGGGTGGATTCTGCATCCGTCAGTCTCTCCACTAGTTTCTCCTGGTCAGCATGCAAGAGATCTACTTCCTGTTCCACTGTTTTTATTTCCTGCTGTAGGTTTGGTTTTGTGTTTTTTTATGGCTGCCAAAGTGATCGCTGTGTGCACCCCTAGATCCGTACTGATGTGGCGTGGCCATTCCATTTGTGTCCCTGCCACGCTGCGTTCCAGGCCTCACTCCTATTATTGGCAGTGGGATGTGGGAGGTTAGGAAGGGTTTTTTTCATTTGTTGTGCTATCCTGTGTTTCCAATTGACCTCCGGTGGCCTACAGGCATCACTGCTACTCTCCGGTAGCAATGCAATGCAGAGGCGATACGGCCTCCGCCATCTTAGCGTACTGTGCTGCTGGTCGGACACTACTACTTGATCTGTGCGGCTCTCACTAGCAGGTGCCGCGGCTGTGCCAGGTGTCTTCAAGGCCCCTGAGCTTCACCCCAATCCACTGACATGTTTGAGGGGTCCTGAGGCTGAAGGATGATTATTTACACAGGTCTTGGGCGCCAGAGCTTAGCATTCAGACAGCCATCTTGAGAGCGTCCCTGGCCACACCCCAAGTCTGATTCATCTTGAGGCAAGATTTTGTGGGGGGTTAACAATTTTCAGCCACCCTGTTGACTACTATGTTAAATTTCATAGCTGAACAGCTAACTCATTTTTTAAATTGTGTTAGGCACCAGTTTCCACCTGTCATATGCATATTCTCCAGCATTCCACAGGTATCAAAGTGCTAGTTCCAAACAAGTTCTGGGTGTTACAATAGGTAATTCTTAAGCTTAATTTTGTGAGTGTCCTGAGTCCAGGTGAGAGCTCTCTATGTCAGTTTCCCAACCACTGCAGCTGTCAGCAGACTGATTGCCTCAGAGTGTACCCCCAGTCGTGATAACTTCAAGATTCAAGGTTCTGTTCTCGTGAGGGTTTCTTAATGAGCCTGTTCCTGGGTTAGGTTAACAAGGCCAGCCTCATGCTTCTTAGCTCATTCCCAGGCTTCATTGGGGTCAGCAAAAAAAGCGTTTTGCCTTCAATCATTCTATTCTAATCTATGCTGTTTGTGGTTTTTTAAAGAACTCTGTCACCCTTGTGGGCATTCTGGTTCTCAATGAAAACAACACAACAGAGAGAATGCAGAGGAAATTCAAAGGTTAATTATCAAACAGCCAAGCCTTTAATTTTTTCCAAAACACCAACAGGTCCTCACTCAACCATAAAATAAGAAATAGTAATTTCCAAATTTTGGGGACCACAAACTTTCATCACCCTTAAAAGATCCAATGTAGCTGAATGAAGATTACACCTCCGAATAATTTTCAAGAATTCAGGGCCTTCACCATATGACAATTTAAGGCAGATGCATAGAGGTTTAAATGTCATCTTCTTTTCAGTAGGTAGCCAGCGCACCTTTCTCAGATGGTCAGAGATAGCCTTGAACAACTTGCAGTATATATTATTGGAAAACAATAGCCTTTTGGCCACAAAGATAAATTATTCCTTAAAACTTTTAAGTGTTAAAGCAGGACTTGAGTAACTTGGCTTTTTGGGCAGAACTGTCTAACATATTCTCAAAGGTAATGCTCAAGTTGTACATGCTATTTATTAGTATAGGCTCCAGTGGCCATAACTCGCTGGACCATATGATCTCTTATGACCTTGAACCATCAACACTCATCACCTCAGTCTTCTCTGTAATTAAACTCAAGACATTTCCTGCATTCACCAAGCCACTGAAGACATAGGGGGTCATTACAACATTGGCTGGCGGCAACCCCCGCCCACCAAGTTGTAACCGCCGTGCGGCCGCCAATGCAGCCGCACTCCCGCGGTGCCCATAATGACATCCCTGCTGGGCCGCAACATGGGAGTCGGCTCCAAATGGAGCCGGCGGTGTTGCGGCTGTGCGACGGGTGCAGTTGCACCCGTCGCGCTTTTCACTGTCTGCTATGCAGACAGTGAAAAGCTGCACGGGCCCTGTCAGGGGGCCCCTGCACTGCCCATGCCAGTGGCATGGGCAGTCCAGGGGCCCCACGACTCCCCGTACCGCCAGCCTTTTCCTGGCGGTTCAAACCACCAGGAAAAGGCTGGCGGTAGGGGGACTCGTAATCCCCTGGGCAGCGCTGCAAGCAGCACTGCCCTGGCGGATTATCACCGGCGGGGCAAATGTGGCGGGAATCCACCGGCCCCGGCGGTGCGACCGCGGTCGTAATCCCCTCTGAAGCACCGCCAGCCTGTTGGCGGTGCTTCAGCCAAAACAGCCCTGGCGGTCTTGGACCGCCAGGGTTGTAATGAGGGCCATAATTCTTTAAATTTGACTTCCTTGGCAGCCTTGTCACTGTCTTATCAAAGGACGATTTGCATATCATCTGTAAATGAATTTCTGATAAAATGATTAACTATCTTAAAAAGTGGGACCACATAAAAGTTGAAAAAAATCAGGCTTATATGAAAGCCTTGTGGTTTTCTCGTGTAGATGGAAACTGTGGAATTGATACTGCCTAGTTTGGATTTTGAACATATGACAATCATGGACTGTTTGAATAGCACTTGCTTCTTGAATTCTAGCGGATAGCCTAAAATGAGATAGGGAGTCAAAAGTAGCTCAGATGTCTAATAGGTCAAGAACCTCGAAGCCACCTGCATCCTGTATTCTCCTAATTAGATTAAGCAAATCAATTAATGCTTATTCCATACGTTGAGCTTTCCTGAAGCCTGTACGCTCCATTTCCAATATTTTATTGGTTTCAAGAAAAATTTCGAAAAATCGGTTTGACTCTGAAGGGTAGTAGAAGGATCTGCCTAGTATTTGCTATTTATGAAGGAAAACGCAAAGAACAAAACAGCAATCAGTAAACTTTGTAGTGGAACGTAGATTTCCATGCCTTTGTAAGTACACATATAAACAACCAATAACTTCTTCCTCAGTACATAAAGAGATTGGGACCCAAAACTACATAAAAATACAACCTGAGACTATGGTCTATAATTAATTAAAACTGCAGGATCCAATGAAGCTTTTTGTTAACAGAGTAATAATGAGGCCTTTTTTCCAAAAGAAAAGGACTAACCCACATGTTACTGTTCAAATCAAGAGATCTGCCAATACAGGAGCAATGTGTTCAATAATCATATGAAAGATGTTTTGTGTCTCAAGGAGGTTGTAGCAAACCCGATTTAATTAGCTTACTAGTTATTATAATGCCTTCTTCTCATACTCCGTCAAAATCTTTCAATATATCTTGGTCATATGGCATTTTATTTTCTAGCTCCACCAATACTGTCTCCTTCCTGTTCCTATCAAATCACTGCATATGTATTCTTCACAAAGTTTGTGCCTAGGTGTAGGACTACTGTTGCATGCTATGGGCTCCACTAATTCATTTACAATTTAAAATAATTAATAATAGTATTGGATCATTTGGCTATAGTCTTTCCTCCATACCCGCTCAAGAGCATTTGATAGTATTTAATGCTTCTGAATGCCATGGTTGAGATGGAAGACTAAATTATCTCCCATGTTATTGATGTTGTTAATTAAGCCGAAAATGGTAATATTTAGTAGAGAACAGATGTTTGATGGAGTAACTCTTGCAAAGTTCTTTTTGCAAAATTTTGCTTATCCTAATGTTGCTATCTACTCCCGTTTTCAATAGTAACTGAAGTGGTATTAGGAAATGGTTCGACCAGAAGACGGGTTTGATTCACCTGTACTACAAACGCGTTTTTGTCAAACAGCAGGTCTAGACAATGACTAGCTCTATGCGCAGTTAAATCCATTTTCCTCTTTAGATTGCTAGTATTATATGACTCAAAAAAAGTTCTCAGTGTCTGAGGAGTCTTTTTATCTACATGGATATTAAAATCAGCTGATACATTTTATGGCTTTTATGTCAAGCAGTACTAATTACTGCACAAATTCATAACCATAATTAGTGGTGTTGCCATGGTGCTGCCATTTGGACAATGTGGGTAAGGCATATATTGCAAATCAGTCCCTCATCCCAGACCTAACCCTATCAAGGCCCTGGATGTCAGAACCGGTACGAGCCCTCCGGATTAGTGGTAACAGTGATGCCACTGGCGGGTGAAAGGGTCAGGTGTTGGGTTTGGGGAATTGGGGGACTGATCCACAGTAATATCCCCTAAACCAGATTCAGAACGACAGACAGTGATCTTATGTTCACAATTGGCGCTTAGTGACATGTTGAGGGCAGTTGTGTTACAAGGTTACTTTACTTCCTTTTTGAAATGTGGGTGGGGGAGTTAGGAGATGGGCCACAAGTTATGGCCAGTCAACTCAGTTCAGGTTCTATATTGTTTATAGCATTGATTGTATAATTGCTACTTTCTCCACAGGTATGGGAATCACATTGGTGGAGAATGTAAAAAAGAGGATGATGGTCCTAAGGCACAAAGGATAGCCATGGTTCACTTGTCCGGACACTGGCTGAATCCTTGAAGGGAGGGTACTCCATTGCTGACACAGCGCGTTGTGTAACTATTACACACAACCATCATACAAATGACCTCTCCAGCTGACACTGACCAGTTGAAAATTCTCTCATGGAAGGTTTTTGTGTTTTTTTTTTAAGGATCTATTTTTTTATTTCTTTATTGTCATTTAGTCAACATTAACTTACAAAGTGTTCGTGACATTTGTCGGATATAAGAAATCAATTTGAAGTACTGATAACACATTCTTTTGTTTTACTTTTTTTTCCAACATTATACTAACCGTTAAACCCAAAACCACCAGAACAAGTCAAGCCTTGGATATTGCAGGATATATCACCATTCTCTTCCTGTGTCACCCAGTACTGCGTATGATGTCGGTCGTGCATCCCCTGATTCTCTCACGTGTAGTGCAGTCATTATTTGTGAATAGACTTTGATACATGAAATTCTAATTGGATCTCATAGGCACTCTTATACTTTAACCAGGGCTAACCATGGTGTATTCTTGTTCCTGTGGATCAAGGTGTATTAGTGTTTGGGTCATGGCCTTCCATGCTTTCAGTACCTTCCCCGCCCTCACATCCCTCATTGTTTTTCTCATGTGTGCCTCCTCCGCACCAGCCCATTCTATTAAATCTTTTCTTCAGTAATTTACAGTCGGGGTGAGGGCTAATCCATCGTATGGCAATTCGACGCTTAGCCACAACTAAGCCTAAGATTGTGTAACGTCTAGTGAGTTATTTTGGGTGGGTTGAACGGTAAGTGCCCTAGTATACAATCTGTAATAGTTAGGGAAACATCCCATCCCATCACCAACTTCAGTTGCTCTAAGATCTGTATCCAAAACTCCGATATTTTTGTACAGTATACCAGACCACATGGAGAAAGTCCGCCCCTGCGGTGCTGCATCTGGGACAGGAGCTAGGTCTAGAGGGGTATATTCAGATGGGGCGCTGGGGGGAAAGGTATGTCATATGACTAAAGTTATACTGATTTTTTTTAAATCTGGCTGAAGTGGCCATCCCACGAACCCCTTTCCAGTTTTTCCAGTTTTCCTTTTTCCAGTCTTGGGGAGGAATCTGGTCTGCGCTGTATCATTGCCACACCTGCTCAATTCTCAGTGGCTTTTGGTGTCTATCGATACGGAGGGCACGAACAAATGGGCAATAAAGGATCTTCCCCCGCAAATCTAGGAGCATGGTCAACGTGTGGGTCTGGTCCGGTGCTCTAAGGAATACAGGCCACAGTTGTCGTGCTTTAGTGGATATTTTGACATATTGAAGAAATTTCATCCCTCCTAGATGAAATCTTATTTGTGCCTCCAGAAAGGACATAAACCGGCCCTTGGGGTATAAGTCCACTAACATTATGCAGCCCTCCTCTTGCCATTTTTCCGTCGTCATCACTTGGGCTATGAGCTTAAGCTGAGGGATTATTCATATGTCCAACTCTAAGGCGAAAGGGGTTCTTTTCAGAACTGTTTTTACTGTTCGGTTCCATATCTGATCCATTAGGCATATTAAGTGTGGGAAGTGTTTAGGTATGCCCGATCCTAACAGTAAGAGTTCAGCTAATTGGTGTCCTTCGTATGAACCTTCCAGGAGGCTTCTCTCCCAGTTCCACTCCCCATCCAACCAAGAAACAGAATGTTGGAGCTGGGCTGCATAGTAGTACAGCTCCAGGTCCGGGATGTCTAAGCCCCCCTCTGTCCATCCCCGCCCCAGGGTGGCAAGGCTAACCCGGCTCCTCTTTCCCTGCCAAATCAACTCAATTAAGATTTTGTCGAGCTCGTGGAACACTCCCCGCGTAATTTCAAAATAAGAGCCCTGCATTAAATAAAGACATCTGGGCAGGACGACCATCTTTACGAGCGCAGCCCTGCCCATCAAAGACAGTCCGAGGGAGTTCCAAAAACATACAGAGGATCTTAGTCCTGTCAACACTCTGGCCACATTACTAGCATAGAATAAATCTTGGTCTTGCGTTATGTACAGGCCCAAGTATTTAACCTTTTCTAATTCCCACCTGAGTTCGGTGTGGGGGAGCTCACTGCAGGGTACCCCTGCCAGTGTCCCGAGTGGAAAAAGGGTTGACTTCCTCACATTAACCCGTAGGCCTGACACCTCTCCAAATTTGTCCATCACATTGAGCAGTAGTTGGAGTGATATATCGGGGCTTCGGAGATATATTAATGTGTCATCCGCAAAATAGGAGACTGTGTTCTCTCACCCCCACCTGGATACCCCACCCTTGTAAGACCTGGTGAAGTCTACACGCCAGCGGTTCAAATGCTATTGCAAATATTAGGGGAGATAAGGGACATCCCTGCCTTGTACCTCTTTGCAATATGATTTTGTCCGATACATAGCGTTTGGTGCAGACCCTGGCCCTAGGCTGAGTGTATAATAGCTTAATCCACCGGATGAACCGATGTCTCATATGCATTTCCCCAGTACCAACCAGACAAAAATCCCAATTAAGGGAGTCAAAGGCCTGTTCAGTCTCTAAAAAGGCTAAGGCGTATTTATCCTGCCAGAGTTGAGGATCGAGGAGCACGTGTGCGAGTTGGCATAAATTACGGAGGGTGTTTCTGTGTGGGATAAACCCCGACTGGTTGTCATGGAAAAGGGCTGGGAGGTGTGGAAGCAGTCTTGCTGCTAGGATACTGTTTAAAATCTTTATATCAATATTGAGCATTGATATGGGTCAGTAGGAGCCTGCTTCTAGCTGATCTTTGCCAGGTGTGGGTATTACTGCAATGAGCGCATCAGTAATTGACCGGGGAAGGTATCCAGATCTATATTGTAGGAAGTTGGCTCTGTATGTGCTATTTCAAAGTAAGGAATAGCATGCACAGAGTCCAAGGGTTCCCCTTAGAGGTAAAATAGTGGTAAAAATAGATAATACTAATGCTCTATTTTGTGGTAGTGTGGTCGAGCAGTAGGCTTATCCAAGGAGTAGTGTTAAGCATTTGTTGTACATACACATAGACAATAAATGAGGTACACACACTCAGAGACAAATCCAGCCAATAGGTTTTTATATAGAAAAATATCTTTTCTTAGTTTATTTTAAGAACCACAGGTTCAAATTCTACGTGTAATATCTCATTCGAAAGGTATTGCAGGTAAGTACTTTAGGAACTTCAAATCATCAAAATTGCATGTATACTTTTCAAGTTATTCACAGATAGCTGTTTTAAAAGTGGACACAGTGCAATTTTCACAGTTCCTAGGGGAGGTAAGTATTTGTTAGGTTAACCAGGTAAGTAAGACACTTACAGGGCTTAGTTCTTGGTCCAAGGCAACCCACCGCTGGGGGTTCAGAGCAACCCCAAAGTCACCACACCAGCAGCTCAGGGCCGGTCAGGTGCAGAGTTCAAAGTGGTGCCCAAAACACATAGGCTAGAATGGAGAGAAGGGGGTGCCCCGGTTCCGGTCTGCTTGCAGGTAAGTACCCGCGTCTTCGGAGGGCAGACCAGGGGGGTTTTGTAGGGCACCGGGGGGGACACAAGTCCACACAGAAATTTCACCCTCAACAGCGCGGGGGCGGCCGGGTGCAGTGTAGAAACAAGCGTCGGGTTTTCAATGTTAGTCTATGAGAGATCTCGGGATCTCTTCAGCGCTGCAGGCAGGCAAGGGGGGGATTCCTCGGGGAAACCTCCACTTGGGCAAGGGAGAGGGACTCCTGGGGGTCACTTCTCCAGTGAAAGTCCGGTCCTTCAGGTCCTGGGGGCTGCGGGTGCAGGGTCTCTCCCAGGCGTCGGGACTTTAGGTTCAAAGAGTCGCGGTCAGGGGAAGCCTCGGGATTCCCTCTGCAGGCGGCGCTGTGGGGGTTCAGGGGGGACAGGTTTTTGTACTCACAGTCTTAGAGTAGTCCTGGGGTCCCTCCTGAGGTGTTGGATCGCCACCAGCCGAGTCGGGGTCGCCGGGTGCAGTGTTGCAAGTCTCACGCTTCTTGCGGGGAGCTTGCAGGGTTCTTTAAAGCTGCTGGAAACAAAGTTGCAGCTTTTCTTGGAGCAGGTCCGCTGTCCTCGGGAGTTTCTTGTCTTTTCGAAGCAGGGGCAGTCCTCAGAGGATGTCGAGGTCGCTGGTCCCTTTGGAAGGCGTCGCTGGAGCAGGATCTTTGGAAGGCAGGAGACAGGCCGGTGAGTTTCTGGAGCCAAGGCAGTTGTCGTCTTCTGGTCTTCCTCTGCAGGGGTTTTCAGCTAGGCAGTCCTTCTTCTTGTAGTTGCAGGAATCTAATTTTCTAGGGTTCAGGGTAGCCCTTAAATACTAAATTTAAGGGCGTGTTTAGGTCTGGGGGGTTAGTAGCCAATGGCTACTAGCCCTGAGGGTGGGTACACCCTCTTTGTGCCTCCTCCCAAGGGGAGGGGGTCACAATCCTAACCCTATTGGGGGAATCCTCCATCTGCAAGATGGAGGATTTCTAAAAGTTAGAGTCACTTCAGCTCAGGACACCTTAGGGGCTGTCCTGACTGGCCAGTGACTCCTCCTTGTTTTTCTCATTATCTTCTCCGGCCTTGCCGCCAAAAGTGGGGCCTGGCCGGAGGGGGCGGGCAACTCCACTAGCTGGAGTGTCCTGCTGGGTTGGCACAAAGGAGGTGAGCCTTTGAGGCTCACCGCCAGGTGTGACAATTCCTGCCTGGGGGAGGTGTTAGCATCTCCACCCAGTGCAGGCTTTGTTACTGGCCTCAGAGTGACAAAGGCACTCTCCCCATGGGGCCAGCAACATGTCTCGGTTTGTGGCAGGCTGCTAAAACTAGTCAGCCTACACAGATAGTCGGTTAAGTTTCAGGGGGCACCTCTAAGGTGCCCTCTGTGGTGTATTTTACAATAAAATGTACACTGGCATCAGTGTGCATTTATTGTGCTGAGAAGTTTGATACCAAACTTCCCAGTTTTCAGTGTAGCCATTATGGTGCTGTGGAGTTCGTGTTTGACAAACTCCCAGACCATATACTCTTATGGCTACCCTGCACTTACAATGTCTAAGGTTTTGTTTAGACACTGTAGGGGTACCATGCTCATGCACTGGTACCCTCACCTATGGTATAGTGCACCCTGCCTTAGGGCTGTAAGGCCTGCTAGAGGGGTGTCTTACCTATACTGCATAGGCAGTGAGAGGCTGGCATGGCACCCTGAGGGGAGTGCCATGTCGACTTACTCGTTTTGTCCTCACTAGCACACACAAGCTGGCAAGCAGGGTGTCTGTGCTGAGTGAGAGGTCTCCAGGGTGGCATAAGACATGCTGCAGCCCTTAGAGACCTTCCTTGGCATCAGGGCCCTTGGTACTAGGAGTACCAGTTACAAGGGACTTATCTGGATGCCAGGGTCTGCCAATTGTGGATACAAAAGTACAGGTTAGGGAAAGAACACTGGTGCTGGGGCCTGGTTAGCAGGCCTCAGCACACTTTCAATTGTAAACATAGCATCAGCAAAGGCAAAAAGTCAGGGGGCAACCATGCCAAGGAGGCATTTCCTTACACAACCCCCCCCCAAACGAAAGAGGATGAGACTAACCTTTCCCAAGAGAGTCTTCATTTTCTAAGTGGAAGAACCTGGAAAGGCCATCTGCATTGGCATGGGCAGTCCCAGGTCTGTGTTCCACTATAAAGTCCATTCCCTGTAGGGAGATGGACCACCTCAACAGTTTAGGATTTTCACCTTTCATTTGCATCAGCCATTTGAGAGGTCTGTGGTCAGTTTGAACTAGGAAGTGAGTCCCAAAGAGGTATGGTCTCAGCTTCTTCAGGGACCAAACCACAGCAAAGGCCTCCCTCTCAATGGCACTCCAACGCTGCTCCCTGGGGAGTAACCTCCTGCTAATGAAAGCAACAGGCTGGTCAAGGCCATCATCATTTGTTTGGGACAAAACTGCCCCTATCCCATGTTCAGAGGCATCAGTCTGCACAATGAACTGCTTAGAATAATCTGGAGCTTTTAGAACTGGTGCTGAGCACATTGCTTGTTTCAGGGTGTCAAAGGCCTGTTGGCATTCCACAGTCCAGTTCACTTTCTTGGGCATTTTCTTGGAGGTGAGTTCAGTGAGGGCTGTCACAATGGATCCATATCCCTTCACAAACCTCCTGTAATACCCAGTCAAGCCAAGGAATGCCCTGACTTGAGTCTGGGTTTTTGGAGCTACCCAGTCCAGAATAGTCTGGATCTTGGGTTGGAGTGGCTGAACTTGGCCTCCACCTACAAGGTGGCCCAAGTAAACCACAGTTCCCTGCCCTATCTGGCATTTGGATGCCTTGATAGAGAGGCCTGCAGATTGCAGGGCCTTCAAAACCTTCTTCAGGTGGACCAGGTGATCCTGCCAGGTGGAGCTAAAGACAGCAATATCATCAAGATAAGCTGTGCTAAAGGACTCCAAGCCAGCAAGGACTTGATTCACCAACCTTTGGAAGGTGGCAGGGGCATTCTTTAAACCAAAGGGCATAACAGTAAACTGATAATGCCCGGCAGGTGTGGAGAATGCTGTCTTTTCTTTTGCTCCAGGTGCCATTTTTATTTGCCAGTACCCTGCTGTCAAGTCAAAGGTACTTAGAAATTTGGCAGCACCTAATTTATCAATGAGCTCATCAGCTCTTGGAATTGGATGGGCATCTGTCTTGGTGACAGAATTGAGCCCTCTGTAGTCCACACAAAACCTCATCTCTTTCTTTCCATCTTTGGTGTGAGGTTTGGGGACTAAGACCACTGGGCTAGCCCAGGGGCTGTCAGAGCGCTCAATTACTCCCAATTCCAGCATCTTGTGGACTTCCACCTTGATGCTTTCTTTGACATGGTCAGATTGTCTAAAGATTTTGTTCTTGACAGGCATGCTGTCTCCTGTGTCCACATCATGGGTACACAGGTGTGTCTGACCAGGGGTCAAGGAGAAGAGTTCAGGAAACTGTTGTAGGACTCTCCTACAATCAGCTTGCTGTTGGCCAGAGAGGGTGTCTGAGTAGATCACTCCATCTACTGTGCCATCTTTTGGGTCTGATGACAGAAGATCAGGGAGAGGTTCACTCTCTGCCTCCTGATCCTCATCTGTTACCATCAACAGATTCACATCAGCCCTGTCATGGAAGAGCTTAAGGCGGTTCACATGGATCACCCTCTTGGGGCTCCTGCTTGTGCCCAGGTCCACCAGGTAGGTGACCTGACTCTTCCTTTCTAGTACTGGGTAAGGGCCACTCCATTTGTCCTGGAGTGCCCTGGGAGCCACAGGCTCCAGAACCCAGACTTTCTGCCCTGGTTGGAACTCAACCAGTGCAGCCTTTTGGTCATACCAAAACTTCTGGAGCTGTTGGCTGGCCTCAAGGTTTTTGGTTGCCTTTTCCATGTACTCTGCCATTCTAGAGCGAAGGCCAAGTACATAGTCCACTATGTCCTGTTTAGGCTCATGGAGAGGTCTCTCCCAGTCTTCTTTAACAAGGGCAAGTGGTCCCCTTACAGGATGACCAAACAGAAGTTCAAAGGGTGAGAATCCTACTCCCTTCTGTGGCACCTCTCTGTAAGCGAAAAGCAGACATGGCAAGAGGACATCCCATCTCCTTTTGAGCTTTTCTGGGAGCCCCATGATCATGCCTTTTAATGTCTTGTTGAATCTCTCCACCAAGCCATTAGTTTGTGGATGGTACGGTGTAGTGAATTTATAAGTCACTCCACACTCATTCCACATGTGCTTTAGGTATGCTGACATGAAGTTGGTACCTCTGTCAGACACCACCTCCTTAGGGAAACCCACTCTGGTAAAGATACCAATGAGGGCCTTGGCTACTGCAGGGGCAGTAGTCGACCTAAGGGGAATAGCTTCAGGATACCTGGTAGCATGATCCACTACTACCAGGATATACATATTTCCTGAGGCTGTGGGAGGTTCTAGTGGACCAACTATGTCCACACCCACTCTTTCAAAGGGAACCCCCACCACTGGAAGTGGAATGAGGGGGGCCTTTGGATGCCCACCTGTCTTACCACTGGCTTGACAGGTGGGGCAGGAGAGGCAAAACTCCTTAACCATGTTGGACATATTGGGCCAGTAGAAGTGGTTGACTAACCTCTCCCACGTCTTGGTTTGTCCCAAATGTCCAGCAAGGGGAATGTCATGGGCCAATGTTAGGATGAACTCTCTGAACAGCTGAGGCACTACCACTCTCCTAGTGGCACCAGGTTTGGGGTCTCTGGCCTCAGTGTACAGGAGTCCATCTTCCCAATAGACCCTATGCGTTCCATTTTTCTTGCCTTTGGACTCTTCAGCAGCTTGCTGCCTAAGGCCTTCAAGAGAGGGACAGGTTTCTTGTCCCTTACACAGCTCCTCCCTTGAGGGTCCCCCTGGGCCTAAGAGCTCAACCTGATAAGGTTCAAGCTCCAAAGGCTCAGTTCCCTCAGAGGGCAGAACTTCTTCCTGAGAAGAGAGGTTCCCTTTCTTTTGCTGTGTTGCAGTTGGTTTCCCAACTGTCTTTCCTTTCCTCTTGGTAGGCTGGGCCATTCTTCCAGACTCCAGCTCTACTTGTTCACCCTGTGCCTTGCACTGTGCTCTTGTTTTCACACACACCAGTTCAGGGATACCCAGCATTGCTGCATGGGTTTTTAGTTCTACCTCAGCCCATGCTGAGGACTCCAGGTCATTTCCAAGCAGACAGTCCACTGGGATATTTGAGGAGACCACCACCTGTTTCAGGCCATTGACCCCTCCCCATTCTAAAGTAACCATTGCCATGGGATGTACTTTTCTCTGATTGTCAGCGTTGGTGACTGTGTAAGTTTTTCCAGTCAGGTATTGGCCAGGGGAAACCAGTTTCTCTGTCACCATGGTGACACTGGCACCTGTATCCCTCAGGCCCTCTATTCTAGTCCCATTAATTAAGAGTTGCTGTCTGTATTTTTGCATGTTAGGCGGCCAGACAGCTAGTGTGGCTAAATCCACCCCACCCTCAGAAACTAGAGTAGCTTCAGTGTGGACCCTGATTTGCTCTGGGCACACTGTTGATCCCACTTGGAGACTAGCCATACCAGTGTTACCTGGATGGGAGTTTGGAGTGGAACCTTTCTTGGGACAGGCCTTGTCTCCAGTTTGGTGTCCATGCTGTTTACAGCTATGACACCAGGCCTTTTTGGGATCAAAGTTTTTACCCTTGTACCCATTGTTTTGTGAAGAGGCTCTGGGCCCACCCTCCTGTGCAGGTTTTTGGGGGCCTGTAGAAGACTCTTTACTATTTTTAGTTTTGGTTGTCTCATCACCCTTCCCCTGGGGAGTCTTTGTGACCCCTTTCTTTTGGTCACCCCCTGTTGAAGTCTTGGACACCCTTGTCTTGACCCAATGGTCCGCTTTCTTTCCCAATTCTTGGGGAGAAATTGGTCCTAGGTCTACCAGATGCTGATGCAGTTTATCATTGAAACAATTACTTAACAGGTGTTCTTTCACAAATAAATTGTACAGCCCATCATAATTACTTACACCACTGCCTTGAATCCAACCATCTAGTGTTTTCACTGAGTAGTCTACAAAGTCAACCCAGGTCTGGCTCGAGGATTTTTGAGCCCCCCTGAATCTAATCCTATACTCCTCAGTGGAGAATCCAAAGCCCTCAATCAGGGTACCCTTCATGAGGTCATAAGATTCTGCATTTTGTCCAGAGAGTGTGAGGAGTCTATCCCTACACTTTCCTGTGAACATTTCCCAAAGGAGAGCACCCCAGTGAGATCTGTTCACTTTTCTGGTTACACAAGCCCTCTCAAAAGCTGTGAACCATTTGGTGATGTCATCACCATCTTCATATTTAGTTACAATCCCTTTAGGGATTTTCAACATGTCAGGAGAATCTCTGACCCTATTTATGTTGCTGCCACCATTGATGGGTCCTAGGCCCATCTCTTGTCTTTCCCTCTCTATGGCTAGGATCTGTCTTTCCAAAGCCAATCTTTTGGCCATCCTGGCTAACTGGATGTCCTCTTCACTGGGGCTATCCTCAGTGATTTCAGAGGTGTTGGTCTCTCCTGTGAGGGAACCAGCATCTCTGACTATTATTTTTGGAGTCAGGGTTTGAGGGACCCTGTTCTCCCTAGATAGGATTGGTAGGGGGGAATTTTCCTCCAAGTCACTATCCTCTTCTTCTGAGTTGCCACCCTCAGAGGGGTTGGCCTTTTCAAACTCTGCCAAAAGCTCCTGGAGCTGTATTTTGGTAGGTTTGGGGCCCATTGTTATTTTCTTTATTTTACAGAGTGACCTTAGCTCCCTCATCTTAAGATGGAGGTAAGGTGTGGTGTCGAGTTCCACCACAGTCACATCTGTGCTAGACATTTTGCTTCTAAAAGTTGGAATACTTTTTAAGAATCTACAACTGGTTCTAGAATCTAATTCAAACTTTTACAAACTTTTAAACTCTAAAAGAAATGCTAAACAGGATCTAACACAAGGCCCTAGCAGGTCTTTTAAGAATTTAGAAAACTTTTCAAATTGCAAAAATCAATTTCTAATGACAATTTTGGAATTTGTCGTGTGATCAGGTATTGGCTGAGTAGTCCAGCAAATGCAAAGTCTTGTACCCCACCGCTGATCCACCAATGTAGGAAGTTGGCTCTGTATGTGCTATTTCAAAGTAAGGAATAGCATGCACAGAGTCCAAGGGTTCCCCTTAGAGGTAAAATAGTGGTAAAAATAGATAATACTAATGCTCTATTTTGTGGTAGTGTGGTCGAGCAGTAGGCTTATCCAAGGAGTAGTGTTAAGCATTTGTTGTACATACACATAGACAATAAATGAGGTACACACACTCAGAGACAAATCCAGCCAATAGGTTTTTATATAGAAAAATATCTTTTCTTAGTTTATTTTAAGAACCACAGGTTCAAATTCTACGTGTAATATCTCATTCGAAAGGTGTTGCAGGTAAGTACTTTAGGAACTTCAAATCATCAAAATTGCATGTATACTTTTCAAGTTATTCACAGATAGCTGTTTTAAAAGTGGACACAGTGCAATTTTCACAGTTCCTAGGGGAGGTAAGTATTTGTTAGGTTAACCAGGTAAGTAAGACACTTACAGGGCTTAGTTCTTGGTCCAAGGCAACCCACCGCTGGGGGTTCAGAGCAACCCCAAAGTCACCACACCAGCAGCTCAGGGCCGGTCAGGTGCAGAGTTCAAAGTGGTGCCCAAAACACATAGGCTAGAATGGAGAGAAGGGGGTGCCCCGGTTCCGGTCTGCTTGCAGGTAAGTACCCGCGTCTTCGGAGGGCAGACCAGGGGGGTTTTGTAGGGCACCGGGGGGGACACAAGTCCACACAGAAATTTCACCCTCAACAGCGCGGGGGCGGCCGGGTGCAGTGTAGAAACAAGCGTCGGGTTTTCAATGTTAGTCTATGAGAGATCTCGGGATCTCTTCAGCGCTGCAGGCAGGCAAGGGGGGGATTCCTCGGGGAAACCTCCACTTGGGCAAGGGAGAGGGACTCCTGGGGGTCACTTCTCCAGTGAAAGTCCGGTCCTTCAGGTCCTGGGGGCTGCGGGTGCAGGGTCTCTCCCAGGCGTCGGGACTTTAGGTTCAAAGAGTCGCGGTCAGGGGAAGCCTCGGGATTCCCTCTGCAGGCGGCGCTGTGGGGGTTCAGGGGGGACAGGTTTTTGTACTCACAGTCTTAGAGTAGTCCTGGGGTCCCTCCTGAGGTGTTGGATCGCCACCAGCCGAGTCGGGGTCGCCGGGTGCAGTGTTGCAAGTCTCACGCTTCTTGCGGGGAGCTTGCAGGGTTCTTTAAAGCTGCTGGAAACAAAGTTGCAGCTTTTCTTGGAGCAGGTCCGCTGTCCTCGGGAGTTTCTTGTCTTTTCGAAGCAGGGGCAGTCCTCAGAGGATGTCGAGGTCGCTGGTCCCTTTGGAAGGCGTCGCTGGAGCAGGATCTTTGGAAGGCAGGAGACAGGCCGGTGAGTTTCTGGAGCCAAGGCAGTTGTCGTCTTCTGGTCTTCCTCCGCAGGGGTTTTCAGCTAGGCAGTCCTTCTTCTTGTAGTTGCAGGAATCTAATTTTCTAGGGTTCAGGGTAGCCCTTAAATACTAAATTTAAGGGCGTGTTTAGGTCTGGGGGGTTAGTAGCCAATGGCTACTAGCCCTGAGGGTGGGTACACCCTCTTTGTGCCTCCTCCCAAGGGGAGGGGGTCACAATCCTAACCCTATTGGGGGAATCCTCCATCTGCAAGATGGAGGATTTCTAAAAGTTAGAGTCACTTCAGCTCAGGACACCTTAGGGGCTGTCCTGACTGGCCAGTGACTCCTCCTTGTTTTTCTCATTATCTTCTCCGGCCTTGCCGCCAAAAGTGGGGCCTGGCCGGAGGGGGCGGGCAACTCCACTAGCTGGAGTGTCCTGCTGGGTTGGCACAAAGGAGGTGAGCCTTTGAGGCTCACCGCCAGGTGTGACAATTCCTGCCTGGGGGAGGTGTTAGCATCTCCACCCAGTGCAGGCTTTGTTACTGGCCTCAGAGTGACAAAGGCACTCTCCCCATGGGGCCAGCAACATGTCTCGGTTTGTGGCAGGCTGCTAAAACTAGTCAGCCTACACAGATAGTCGGTTAAGTTTCAGGGGGCACCTCTAAGGTGCCCTCTGTGGTGTATTTTACAATAAAATGTACACTGGCATCAGTGTGCATTTATTGTGCTGAGAAGTTTGATACCAAACTTCCCAGTTTTCAGTGTAGCCATTATGGTGCTGTGGAGTTCGTGTTTGACAAACTCCCAGACCATATACTCTTATGGCTACCCTGCACTTACAATGTCTAAGGTTTTGTTTAGACACTGTAGGGGTACCATGCTCATGCACTGGTACCCTCACCTATGGTATAGTGCACCCTGCCTTAGGGCTGTAAGGCCTGCTAGAGGGGTGTCTTACCTATACTGCATAGGCAGTGAGAGGCTGGCATGGCACCCTGAGGGGAGTGCCATGTCGACTTACTCGTTTTGTCCTCACTAGCACACACAAGCTGGCAAGCAGGGTGTCTGTGCTGAGTGAGAGGTCTCCAGGGTGGCATAAGACATGCTGCAGCCCTTAGAGACCTTCCTTGGCATCAGGGCCCTTGGTACTAGAAGTACCAGTTACAAGGGACTTATCTGGATGCCAGGGTCTGCCAATTGTGGATACAAAAGTACAGGTTAGGGAAAGAACACTGGTGCTGGGGCCTGGTTAGCAGGCCTCAGCACACTTTCAATTGTAAACATAGCATCAGCAAAGGCAAAAAGTCAGGGGGCAACCATGCCAAGGAGGCATTTCCTTACATATATGCTTTGTCATACACCTCTGTCAGCCTCTCAACCAAGACTCTCGAGAATACTTTATAAAATTCAGATGGTAAATCATCACTACCGGGTGCCTTGGTGGACTTCAGTGCTGCTATGGCCTCCAGCACTTCAGTTTTACTAATCGGGTTTCCAATATTTTTACGACCTGATTCTGGGAGTGATGCAAGGGGTAGAGAGTGTAAATACTTTTGTCTATCTGCCTCACCAATATTGGTGTGTGGTTGGGTGTACACCTTCCGTAGGTGGTCTAAATAAACGTCATTGATGGCATGTTGAGTATAGACCTCCCGCCCCCCCAATCCCGGATAGATAATATGGGCTCAAGAGATTTTTCTGCCTGGATTAAATGAGCCAACATCCTCCTGGTCTTGTCCCCCTCTAGGTTCCATGGTTTACGAGCTGCTGTTCTATTATGATTCTCGAGTTGGAGCCAGCACTCATGCAGCTTACCTTGCAATTGTTCCCATTGCACTCTAAGCTCTGGGACTACAGGAGGCCTGGACTCCAGTTTCTCCAGCTCCCAGCTGTCAGTTCTTTTTCAAGCACTCAACTCACCCCCACCGAGGTAGACATAAAGACCCCTTCATCTTCATGGCATCCCACTCATTAGCCCGACTCTGAGTGGCGTGTCTATTCACCTTGAAATATTGTGTTTATGTTTCCTGACTAGTTTCTCGAAATGTGTGGTCGTGAGGGTTTCCAGTCATAGGCGCCATAAGGGCACTTTAGGGGGATGTCTCTGTAGTGCATATGTAGCAAGGAGGGGGGAGTGGTCTGAGAGATTCTGTGCCAGGTAATGTATGTGTGTTATGGATTGATCAGACAAAGCTGTACTCAACATATTGTCTAAACGGCTATGAGTCATCGTTGGAGGGGAATAGTATGAATAGGCTCACGGGTGGAGGGAGGCAGTCAAACGAAGCTTAGTGTGAAGTTTAGGGGGTGATCTATCCATATTGCCATCAAGCACGCAATTAAAGTCACCTGCCATAATTAGTTCAGTGGTGGGTGAGATCTGAGCCGTACCCACGATGGATCCCAGGAATTCCCCATCATCAGTATTTGGACCATACAAATTGACCACACAAAACTGTTGAGCATCTAATGAACTGTTCAGTAGGACATATCTACCCTGTTCGTCAATCCATGACCTGAAGACCCTGAAGGGGACTCCCGGGGCCACCCAAATAAGCACTCCCCTTGCACAGCCTGAATAGGAGGTGGCAAAGACTTGACCTCACCATCTTCTCTGTAAGTATTTAATACATTGCCCCAAAAGGTGTGTCTCTTGTAGGAGAGCTATAGCCACCCCATAACACTTCAGGAAAGCGTAGACCCTGTTTCGTTTAGTAGGGTTATTAACCCCCTGTACATTCCAAGTCAAAATTTAATAATCCGTTCCTGTCATGTATGAAGTATTCGGTAGTGTACTATCCCTTTATCACGGGGAACCCAGGTAGGCCCAGGGGTACCAACCTTTCTCAGCGGGAGCATTCACCCCGGTAGATTGGAATTCGCACTATGGCAGGTCTGGTGGTAACAACAAATATAACGCACAACAAACAAAAACATCTATTATAATCTCTGAACAGTCCTGGGGGTGACAACTCCTGTCCCTCCCCCTGATCCCCCCCACCCATAGGTAGTGGCCACAAAACCCTCCTAGTACCCAGTCACCAAGAGGGTCAGAAACCTCACCCAACGTATCCCCCCCGGAAATAGAACAAAACTGATGTATACAGTATTGGAACACGTGGTAATAAAGAATATGTTCAGGACCTCCAGTGACCCTTCGTTACGAGCCCAACTTAGGCTCAGCAAATCTGGGGCATCCTGGTCCTGAACTGTCCCGTCCCGAACTATCAGTCTCTTGCCGCCTCCATGGAATGCCCAACTGGGTATATATCACCAGGAATTGTATTAAAAGGAAAAGGGTTTGTATGGATCTCTGTCTCCCCTAACAGCGGGACCTGGACCAGATGGACATATAGGAGTTCCATCCTCAGTGGGGGCACCGGAAGGTCCAATCATCTTGTCACACTGTCATATGGCCAAACATTCTGAGTTTTCAGTATCTGCAAGGTGAGTCGAGGGAAGAAGAGGTTGGGGGTAGATTTCAGATCCCTATCCAAAGCAAGTGTTGCCTTCTCAGCCCCCATTGTTTTGTGGGTCCCATGCAATGCCAGAGCACTATTTCCTCCCCTGGGAGCCTGAAAAGTGCAGGCAGGCCGTCGGGTCCTGTCTCTCCTAGGCCCTTGCCAATCAGGAGCATGCTCTCCCTGTGAGACCTTGAGTTTCCATCCAGTTGATCGCCTCCTGTGGAGTTTCCCAAAAATGTGCTGATATTGTATCCTCAGTTTAGCCGAGAAAAGGAGACTGTATTTGATGTTATTGTCTCTGAGCTTTCTTTTAACCCCTTGGAAGTCCTTCCGGAGTTCCTGCACTTTCCTTGTCTAATCCGGAAATATGAGGCTAAGCTTACCCTCATAGTTAAGGGACCCCCGAGATCTCACATGTTGAAGGATTAAGTCTCAATCCCTGTGATTAAAAAGGTGTGCACTGGTTAGCAGTGGTAAAGTGCTCAGAGTTCAAAAGCCAACAGCAACAGGTCAGAACAAATAGGAGGCAGGAGGCAAATAGATTGGGGGTGACCCTGCATAAACTCAAAAATCTAACACCTGGTATTACTGCAAGAGATGCAACCCGCAAAGAACCATTGTGTGTGCCCAAAAAGGGGTCAATGCGTGGCCCTGGTGCATGCTGGGTATGCGGGAGGACAAGGGGAGTCGTGATGCTGGCGAGAAAAAAATACATTTCAGTTTGAGAAAACCTGGCTGGACTCGCTAGGTAGAGTCGCAGGGGTCCTGGGCTCCTGGAGTTGAAAATCTATACTTACTATTAGCGTGTACACACTACCTAAACTCCAAGAGTAAGTGCTGGATATGCTGTGAGCCATGCTCCTAGAATCTGAAGCTGCTATTATAGGCGGAGACTTCAGCTATGTTATATAGGATACTTGACAGGGCTTCCCCAGGAGTGATTCTTTCCTAATCCCTCTTCCCACTGGCACAATTTACATATGTGCGGGGCCTCCTAGATGTGTGGGGAGATAAATATTCCACACTCTGGAAGTGAAGTCAATAAGACTTTCTCCTGATTAGATTATGTGTTTGTTCCGATGGTAGAATGCTCCAACAAAATAAAAGCTGAGTAACTGCCGTGGGGGATCTCGGACCATGCCCCACTCAGAGTGACACTAGGAATTAGATTCTTTGAACAGAGGGGTTGCTGATGTCTGGATAGCTGGCAACTGTACTTTGAAGACAATAAAGATTCATTGCTCTCCCCGATTGTGCTCTGGGATGCCTACAAGACGCTTCACTGTGACAAGGCCCAAAATTTCGGAGCCCGTAAGAAAAGGTGGGAAAAGGAAGACATGATTCCAACTGCACAAGAGATCAGGGAGGGTGAAAAAACTGCACACAGGCACAGGAGACCAAGTGGCACTTTGCTGCCTGGAAGCCCTGGGCACCGCAGGCCACATAGTGACTCACGATGTACCAAAAAAATTGTCTCTATCAATATAGAGGAAGGTATACAAAGTGGGGTACTAGGCATGGCCTGTTGGCCAGGCTGAGTACATTGGAGGAAGCAGCTAGATAAGTGGGAGAAATCATGGGGATTTATGGATTCTGGACTGAAATAAATAAGAAGATTAAAGAAGCATTCACCCAAATCTATCAGGCCCTGTATGCAGCCAGACATTCTGATAAAGAGGAAGGAACCATGTTCTTCCCTGAAAACTGCCACTCCTGAGGTAATAAGATCAACTGGTACAAATCTATATTTTATAAATTGGGAAGGTGGAGTGACATGATCCCGGTCCCGACAGAGATTAAAGTTTCGACTGAGGGATTCTGCTACATAGATATTGAGATTACATTGTGCCAATTTTGGTTCCTCAAGAGAAACCTGGAGTTGATCTAATGAGAGTTCCAGATTGATGTTAATAGATGGAGAAGGCTTCTGCTCATAGGTAACGCCTTCTTATTCAAGATAATTACTCTGCCAAGTTTCCACATGTACTCCACAATGCTCTGTAGCACATTCCAGATGTTTTCTTTGACAAAATGCATGGTACACTTCAAATTCTTCTCTGGGATGGCAGAATCCCTCAGGTACCATTAGAAAGCTACAAAGACTGTTATATAATGAGGGTATTTTCTTGCAAGACATCAGGTCATGCTACTGGGCCTCCCAGCTACAGGAGGTAAAAGATGAGGTTTTGTTCCCTGAAATGATCTGGCAACGTGACCAGAGAGGTTTATGATGGAGGTGAACACACACTACATATATGGCAAGCCATTTACATCAGGTTTACTACCGGCAACCAAGGCCTCTCTGGAAGCCTGGGGTAAGGCCACAAACTATGTGGTGTGGCTGGGTAAGATTCTTCCACCTTTCTCTCCTGTGGGAGGGCAACATGTTGAGAGAGCTTTACAAACTGGCAGGTTTTAAACAATGGGACCTGGTTGGTATCTCCCATCTTAGAGATCTAGTACGAGGAAAGGAGATTAAGTAATTCTGAGACTTACAGGAGTGCGAACTAGACCCTTCCCAAATTTTCAGAATACCTATGGGAGAAGCGAGACCAATGCATGGAAGACCTTAGATGATAGCACCCCTATTGAGAACTGAATATTGCTGGAAGAGATGACCAATAAGGCTGTTTCCAACACTTACCGCACACTCATAAACAACAGGCCTGCATATTTATTCAACCTCAGGAGCAGACGATTTAAGATTGGCAGAGCACAGTCCTCTAAATGCCTGAGATGGGGAAGTATAGTGGGTGCCTTCTTCCACACGATATGTGAATACCCTCAGTTACAGACAATCTGTCTGGAGGTAATTTCTGAACTCGCCGCAGTCCTGGAGGCCTCAGTTCTGACACCCCACAGTTTCTCGTACTGGAGATACTGAGTGATGTAGACCTATCCCTGAAACAACAGCTTTTCTGCATACTAGGATTTATCCAGGTGAATTGGGACATAGCCATGGGATAGGGGACTCCAACAATCCCAATTAAATAATAGAGAATGATAGTCATGACCCACTGCATGGAGGCAGATAGAGTGGTGTATGAAGTAAGAGGTTGCCCTGGGAAATTCTTAGATATGTGGGGGCCTGGAGAGAATTATACAGTTTAGACTGGGAGGCCCAAAAGTCCCACGAGCCAGCCTTAGGGAAAGAAGACATTTGTGTTGGTGGGCCAAACAAGGAGAGAGCAGATTTAATTGGCGAAGCAATTGACAGTGGTATGTAGATAATATGTTTGAAATCCTAATAATGCTTCTTAATCATTTGCTGTATGTACGTTTGACCTTACTGTGCAAATGGGAATATATCGAGGTTCACAACATTAATGTACAATTGAAGGTGGTATGTTGTGAGTTAAGTAAAACAATAAAAAAAACGTTTTTTTGTAAAAAGGGGGAAATAAGGAGGAAGAAAAACATGGAAATACAGTGACAAAGCGAGAAAGCAGGGAAGAAAAATAACCTGGAAGAGTGAGATAGAGGGACTAGGAGTGGACAGTAGTGGAGGAAATGGCATGAGGTGGAAACAAGAATACCCTTGATACTCGACGGCCCTAAGATTCGGGGAGTGCCTAACTAGGCCCTTAATTTAGTACATTTTACTAATGGGTGTATGCTCATTGTGCTCTGGGGGTGGCAGATCACTTTGTAGACGAATGCCAGGTGCCATCTGAATTTTTTTTTTTTAATGATTTACTCATGTAGTGTTCGTGATTCACTATTGTATTCAAAGGGATTGGCAGGACTAGTCCTGACTTACTTCTAGGGTCGAATTGGGAAGGTGCGTAGTCATGCTTTGGGCAATGGGCTGGTGTTTGAGGGTCACTTGTGGGCTGTGTTTGTTAGGGTCTCTAAGCTTTCCCACAGAGACTTAGGGCCTGATTTAGATTTCGGCAGACGGGTTACTCTGTCACAATGGTGATGGATATGCCATCCGCCCAAATATAAATCCCAAAGGAAATAATGGGATTTATAATTTGGCGGATAGGAAATGCATCACTGTTGTGACGGAGTAACCCTTCAGCCGAAATTTAAATCAGGCCTTAACTGTCTTCCCCAGCCTACACTAGGCCACTGTAATGTGGTGCCAGCACCATAGCCACTCTCTTGCCATGCTTTCAAACTGAGGCTAGGGACAGGGTTTGCTCTGGCTTTAGAGGTATTCTCACCTCGGCCCTCCTGCCTTGTGTGGCTGGCCCGGCCCAGAAGCAGTGTCATCCCCGCAGGGCCATCACGTGCAGGCCATGGTGGACAGAGTGTGCGAAAATGGAGGTGCCTTGCTGGGGAGGCCAAGTGATTTTCTTGGGACATTCTCACCTAAGTCCCCCTGGGGCAGCGGTGTGCTTTTCTTCCTTACCCCCTCCATCGAACTGGGAGGGGGGGTGCTGGGGGGGTGGGGTCAGGGGGGCGAGGGGGGTGTTACAGAAGCGGCCTTTCTACGGTCAAGATGTTGTCACCCCGGCCCCAGCATCTATAGGCCTCAGTGGAGGGGGGCGGGTGTTTGCATAGGCCTCGCTGTGAGGCCACCTTTCCCAAAGGGGAAAACATATGATGTAGCGCTATGGTCAGAGCTGCCAACGTTGGAACTGGGGAACTAGATTCGAGTCCCGACGTCAGCACAACATCCTGTGATTGTGGGCATACTACTTAATATCCCTTCCTAAAATAAAAAATACCTTGATCTTATTTAGTATAACTGCTTCTCATGTAAATTCCTCCAAAGTCTATAGGCCACCTTCCATTATATGAAAGTACATTAAAAAAGTAATCACCGGCCAGATTCTGCAAAGGCAGATAATAAAAGAGGACTTTTTATATAAAAGGTCCGTATCCCTTCTTAACATGGCTTCTCTACCTTCGTTTAGTTTAACAATCAGTCACTGATCATTAAGGCAGTTTTCGAACACGTTCATGTGCTTTTGCCTTACGTTTACTGTTTAAAGTGTTTACTGGTCAGAGGAAAAAATTCTGCCATTGGCCTTGGTCCAATTTATTTCTCCTGCTGGCGGAGCCAAAATTCAGAGTTTCTAACTATACCAATGTTACTGGCTCTTCAAGCTTTAAAATATTTAATATATCAAACATTTCTCTAAAAAATAAGCCCAATGAGACTAGCCAAATTGTAATTCTTGAAAGGGATAATCCAGTAGTGTAGGCCACTTTTTTGGGGAGTGCCCGAGCCTAATTGTGATCCCAATCTGACACAGTGGCGTAACATTAGGGGCCTCCCCTGCAAGGTACCTGAAGGGCCCCCCTTCTAGATTCACTCAGGAGCTGTCAGGCCAGGGTACTCGCTTGGGGGACCCCCCCCCCCAACACCACGGGGGCCTATGTTAAGCCACTGAATCCGACCCTTTTTAGGGTCGAGCCTGCGTCGCATGCGTATCGCTAGCGAGACGCTTTAGGTATCAGAAAAGGGCTCGGAGCCCCGTTGACGTCACATCAGTGTCTTTCATTGGCTGTTAGAATCCACTTCTTTTGATTAGCGGAAGGCACGCATAGGTCATGCCTTTACCGGTGGTTAGCCCTCCTCGAGCGCAGCGACCAAGTTCAGAAAACATGCGAGGCTCGCTACCGTTTGTGGACTACTTTTTCTCTGTTGATAGGTATTATTACGTGTGAACTGTAGCAGCGTGATCGCGCTGTTTTTTTTGTTTTAATGGAAGAACAATCCGGTTGGGAGTTTACAACTGCGAACAGCTGTAACTCCGACAAATGTGAGACCGTAGTGCATTTTAAATGCTTGTTTTTTTTTTTTTACAGTTACGCGACCTCCCTAATTGTCGGACATTTTCGAAGTATCTTTATGACTTGCTGTGGGCTTCCTTCTTTCTGTTTTTGGTTCGTTCGTACTCTAGCTCTACAGTCTTTCTCTCGCGAAACAGCGTCTGCAATCGGTTAATTTCATTTAGGGTTATGCTGCAGAGTGTCATATCCAGTTGCCTGTTCCTTGTTGGATTTTCTTTGGCAGCTTAGGCTAACCATGCTGAATTTTTCCGCAGATCTCCCCCCTTCCTCTATCACAGTTTCTTTCTCGTTGGCAGTGTCAGCCGAGAGGCCTCTGACTGAGTGAGCAAGCGACACGGGTACCTTCCAGATCCTAAAACATGTTCATGAGGTGACATGGACTGCTTCGAGGTGCGTTCGCTTCCCTGCTTTCCAATGTGCACTTTCTGCGAGTTTAGGTTCTGCGTCAAATACTCTATATGTTGACGTATCTGCTCACCTTAAGAGAACATTAAAGCTCTTGAAAAAAGCTCTTCTCTTTCATTGAAAACGAGGCTGTTTATTCCATGTGCGCGTGTTGTCTTCCTGGGTGTCATTCTTCATTTTGTTAGGTTTGTTCATTCCATAGATCAGTGTGGTTTGAGCACAGTTTTGTTCATTGGGATATCCATGTTATACCTAAACTTCTAATCCAAACTTTGGGCCACTTACTATAGTGACCTAAAATCTATATTTCAGTGCATGTCAGGACGTGCACCATTGTGTCGAGCTTTCAAGGAGTGCTTTTGAAAAAATAGTTTCTTGCGCCTATACTGTAATGTCAAAGTAGTTAGAAACGTTTGGTGGATTGCGTGCCATAACTCCACTGATAATTGGCCGCAAAATTTTAGACGGTATCAAGGATACACTATGAGCTCACTTTGTATTGGAGTAATTTGTCATCATGGCTCGCCTTTTCTGCATTTAGATGAAGGTTTTCAGTGTTATTGTACTCGGGTCAGGGTTCAGGTCATACTGTACAGAGGTCAGTAGGTTTGCTCTCATACCGTACATGATGCAGAAGGAGGTTTTTGGTCATTCCAGGACAGGCCAAGGTCACACAGCGCAGATGTCTGTAGGCTTCCTGCCCTATCGTGCATATGGTATCTCAGCTTTTTTTTGTGAATAGTTAGTGACTCTGCCCACAGTAATGTGTACAATAACTTTTTTCCCATTTCCTCTATTAGCGAGGTGGTTGTTAAGTGGGATGTGTGAATCCACGCATTCTTTACTTACTAGATAGGGCATTTTTTTAAAGATGGAAAGTTGGCAAATATTCGTGTAGCAAGGGTCCAAGGAAACATATTTCCCTACACTTCAGCTATACTCTCTTCCAGCTGATCCCCTGCAGTGTGGGACTGGGTTGATGGCTGCAGAGTTTGGGTGGTGTGTTTGGACCCTAGACCACCAGCAAAGCTGTAATGGGTAGGGGCAATCGTGCCTCCTGAGAGGCTGTTTTCCTGGACATCGGGCTACAGTTCCCTCTGGTTTCTGGCGATGGAGAGCTGGGCTGTGGTGCTCAATTATATTGAGAGGAGTGGATTAGCAGTGGTGGAGCGGTGGGCCGCCATAATGGAGGGGTTTGTTCCACCTTCCTGATCCCTCTGCTTGCTCACAAAGCTGTTTACATAATTCTACACAATAATGCTTGTGAAGGATCACAACAGCCGTAGCTGTACATATATGTCTGCAAGTATTATATTTAGTAAAAAAAAAAGTTATTGGGCCCCTGTCAACTTCAAGCCTCAGGAACACAGTTTAGACTAAGAGGTTAGCAGGCAACACCCCAAGTACACCTAACACTACATCAGCCATTTATCAGCTGTCACCAGCCAGGGTTAGGTGTGAGGGGGCGTAGGTGGCTACCACTCTAGGCCAAAGGTAGGGAAGATCAAGTGGGGCCTTCCCTCTCAGGATTCAGCAAGGGCTAACATACATTGCCTAACATCCAGTTTGGTAATTAATTAGGGATTAGAGGCTCATCAAATGGTTGCCCAAAACAAAAGCCACAGGGGATACCTGGCCAAGGATACATGTAATGGGGTCACCTGTTTCAAAATTCTTCGGGGACTTTTGTATTTTTTCAATGCTGTTATGTAGTTCGTTTACAACAGGATCTAATGGGTCTTTAAAAATTCAGAACAATTCGATAGGACACTAGGAGTATCTTGCATATTCTGTGACTGAAGTATGACTCGAGTCAGCTCATAGAGCCACCTTGTACACTGTAGGAGCCAAGGCTTCTGCAGCAGAGCCCAAGGTTGCTGAACACTGCATATCACTCCTCTAGGCCCCCTCTGAAGAAGAACAATGGAATGGGAGTCCGAGTTTATGTCTGTGGGAATGGAATAGCCAAGTACCCTAGTGCCTAGCGGGAACTTCCAGGGACTGGGTTCCCAAAACAAGTCTATGAGAACAATGTTGAAAAACAAGAGCTCTTTGGCAGCGCTGCTTTTCCGACGTGTTGGTATGTATCTGGGCTTTTAACTACGCCCACCGCACACCCATCACTATCACTCGTTCTTGGGCTTCCCCTTCAAAAATCCTTTATTTTAGTTGGTAAATGCTTTCTGTTTGTCCCTCCTTGGAGCGGTTTAGTTGCCGCCTTGGACATCGCCCCTGTTACATGGCTAATTGCACTTTTGGTGATACATTGGACTGCGAGCAAACTTCTTTTTCCTTTTGTGTGCTGCTTTACACTGATGCCGTGGCTCTTTGAATCAGCTCGCTTATTTGAAACTATTACTTTTCATTTTCAATTTATGTGGAAAGAAAAGTCCAGTTAGGAGTTTACAACAATAATAGCTCTAACTCGAGTACATGTGAGACCCATTGCATTGCAAATGCTTGTTACTCTTACAATTTAGTAGTAAACCACGAGTACTACAAAAGTAAAACATTCTTATTCACAGCAAAATCTTAGTGATACACACCCTATTTTTAGTCCTGGGTTTTATTTAACAAAGTAGCGGAATTTGAAACTGTGTTCTTAGTTTGCTTCATTTTAACTAACGCTCTTGAATGAATTTCCTAGGCCTAGGACTGGATCTTGTTAAGCAATCACCATGGGATGATGCAGCAACCCTAAATGTGATCTATGGAAGTTATAAGGAGAGGAGGTATTTTATGAGAGGGCTGCATAGTATGCTAAAGAGGCGAAGGATGCAATGGAGAGTGCACTATATTGTTATGTTATGTCAACTGTTTTGGAAAGTGCATAACTACTTTAAAACTTGTGTCCTAGCACTTCTGTTACACACATATATTCATGACAAAGAAGAAAGAATTGGTTTGGTATGGAAATACAAGTTTTGCATCACCCATTGGTGTGGGTTTGGGGGGATTTCCAAGATGAGACCATTGATTAAATGGGAGTAGGAACTCCACTACTTTCTCCACCTCAGTTACGACTACCTCACCAGAAGGACAGGAGAGCCTGTATATCTTATGATCTGGGTTCCATGTGAGTACATGTCTGATGATCTAGGCACATGGTTGCAAGTAGACCTGATGGTGTGAGTGCACGGGTATCTGTGAGTCTGCACGCTTAGAAGCCTGCGTATCAGTTGGTCTTCATGTTGTGATGAGGGTGTGTCTTTTAGTCGTGCTGCATGAAGGTCTCATGGAGTGTTTTGTGCGAGGTGCCTTTTGGTTTGCTGGTGAGTGTCTGTGTGTATGTTGCTGGGTCTGCATATGAATGTATGTGTGGTCTGTGTGAATAAGCGTGCATGTTACGTTGTGTGTATCTCTGTGCACCGTACAAGAGTCAGGCCTATCAGCTTTGTCAATGAGAGTTTCCATTTTTTATTTGGGAATGGGCACATAAAACAGAATGTGTACTAAACATGACAATCTTTGGTACAATTCATTTTCTAATTCACAGTGGCAAAATGTATACACATTTGAGAATAGGATTCGAGCATATGGCACCATATCATGTTTTTTTCATTGTTTCAGGGTCCCTTGGTTTCTATCAATGTCCCTTCAATCGATTTAGGATTGCTCAAATTGGGAGACAAAACATTAACTACCTTCCAAATTGATAACATGAGTCAGCTGCCAGCTAAATGGAGTATGCGGGAAAGCCCATCTTGCCTCGCAGAAAGAAATGAAGAGGTAAGATATGGCATCAGTTTCTCTCTGAAGCAATATGCAATCGTTACTATTGGCCTGTTTTAACATCTAGTCAGAGTCTTGTTGATAAGGGTCTTGTATGGGTAACAGCAGCAAAAGATGGGAGAGTAAGATTCTGTCTAATATACTTCTATTGTTTTTGTAAGTTTTGAAATCTGTGTTACGATTTATTTTTTATGTGGTAACTGTTGTTTTTAATTTATTTGCCGTAATGTTTCTGTAGGCCATGGAGTCTGAATTTTGAGCATTTATACCAAATATTTTTTCTATAAATTTAGAGTATGTCCAATTTCTCCTCTATTCTAGGCAACATTTTACTTAGAAAGTCGAACAGTCTTTGTAGCCCATCATGAGCGGCAGCGTGACTGATGCGGCAGAGTGAAGAGGCAAATGTCATAGGCTGACAACAAGAAGACTTGGTTGTCAATGCGAAATTATTCTAGTATAACCTTGATTTTTTTCCTTCACAGTAACAGATTCCATTATTGTTTAATTTCCTATTGTAGTACATTCCACACTCTTAATACAGAGGTCAAAAAGGTCTACCTCGCATGGCATATCTGTTGAGCTTTGGAGATACTGATAGTACGTGTCCCTAGGAGAGTAGACCATCTGTTCCAAAATGGTTGTTTGGTGTCTTTCCCTTGTGTTTTGACATGGCGTCCACTCTTTTCTTCAAGACCCTAGGAATACCTAAAAATAATCCTAAATGGTAACCCCACAGTGATTTGCAACTTGGGGCTAACCTTGCATTAAAATGCCATTTTTAAATTGTTCATTGATCGTGTGGGCAGAGTGCTGATTGTATAGCAACGAGTGCGGGAGTTCAGAGTTTACCCTGGGAGCCCGTAACCGAGTGCCAGAGAGGTGCTGAATAGCAATGCTGCCTTGTCCTTGATTCTACACTTTGCCTCTCCCCCCCCCCCCAATCTACGATTCCTGTCTCTTCATCTCAATCTTGCAGATTTTTTTCCACCACTATTTTCTCCATTTAACACTGTTTTCATATCTTCCTCTCCATATTTTTGTCTCCCTTTTCTGCTGATATAAAATGTCTCTAACCACAAAAATGAGTTCTGATGCCCACCCCTGCAACCACCAGCACAAATTAAACAATGGATGAGTGTGATGTCATTGCTTCAGTTTCTCAACTGCTCTCCACCCACCAAAGCCTACATTTTTACTGTAAACCCTAGATGTTGAAATATGGCCCACACCAGCACGTTCCTAGGGAGGTTAGGTAAAGTATCCCAGCTACAAGGGGCTGGACAGGCCTTTACCTGGGACTCCCCCCAAGCAGTCCACCCACAGGGTGCAGGTGAAAAAGATTGCACCTCTGGAATATGATTTCACTGCCACCACCACTAACTAGTCACCTCATACAATAACAGGAGAGGAGAGTAGCCTTCAGAGGGATGGTTGAGTTAAAGTCCACTTTCTCCCCTCAAACACCAGGTACCAGCATGTTTGACACGATCATGAAATGTGTGAAATTTAAACCAATTCATCATAGGTCCTGCTTATAAGTTGTGAGGAATTCTATTTGGAAATTCCTTTCTGACGGAATTACTGACACTGGACAGAATCTCGGCATAAAATGCCTATAGTTGCGAGTTAGGCACTTCAAAATCAGGAATAACTGTGTGGATTCTGAATTACTGGGTGGAATTCTGCTCAGTACTCGCAGTTGTGGGGGTTTAATGCAGACATTTACCACCTACTCCAAGCAGGAGGTAACTGTCTTCAAGGAGTCCTGGAGGAGGGTAGGGAGGAAATGGTCAAATCGAGGGTCACTAGGGAACATCACATTTTCCTCTCCTACCTTGTCTGAGAGTTGGGTGGGAAGGCTGGAGAATGGGTCTGAGATACATTGCACCCATTTCCAAAAGCAATTTTACAGCTGTTTTTTTCTGACCCGTAAAACTGTACCTGTGAATGTCTGCATCAGGTAAGGGGCCACCAGCTCACTTATAATTGAGTTCCACATAACTTGTACTAAGGGCCAGAAATTCAGGACTGTGAAGTGACCAAGCACAGTGTCTCTCTCCACATGTGCATCTGAAGCCCAACAGCGACTCTTCCTCTTCATTATTGGACCTCCAAAAGGCTGAAACTTAGTGAAATAAAACGAGAACTTCTTTGATCTCCCCGATTTCTGGAGTACAAGGGAAACAACTTGACTACTCCATTCATTTCAAAATATCACAGTAAACCATCATGGGGCAGGCTAGTAAAGTTATTTTTGGCATGGAAAGACTGACGTATGAACCGTGAATCTTCGAAGATTTTGAAAATGGTGACCTGCCTAAAGTGTAGTGTTTCTGTCACCACCACAGAGGCCAATTACTGCCAGTTTTAGAGAAATACCCATCAAAGAATTATGCCAAATGTTGCTAAAGATGAGCCAAAGAGGTTGTATCTTTTGGCAAAATGAAAAGGAGGGCTCAATCTGAATTTGTCTCATCCCCAAAAATAAGGCACAAATGCTGAGAACCCCCTATTAGAAATTAAAGTGCTTAACAAATTTCTGAAAAAAAAGAAAAAAAATCACGATGGTGTCTTGAGGTGTTAGGCATTTAACTTCATTGTAATTGTTGAATCTGATTGCATGCCCAGACATTCCAGACACATACTACCACATCCCCAGTGTACCATAATATGGGGAATATTGTGTTTCATGGTAGGAGGCAAACACTTTGAGCCAGATGTATGATGATTACCTTTTGCAACTCACAATGCGAGTCGCAAAATGAAATGTACTAATGTGTCACAGACACATTGAACGATTTCCAGTGGGTTCGCAATTGCTCTGCCTCATCAATATTCGTAAGACAGGTCGCAATTTGGGAATGGGCAATAACACAGGGTTGTGGTCTGCTGACAGCAGACCACCATGTCTGTGTTTGCTTTTGAATAAATCAACTTTTTTTTTAAATGCAGCCCATTTTTCGTAAAGGAAAACGGGATGAGTTTCACAAAGAAAAATGAAAATGAAAATCACTGCCTGCTCTATAAAACATTTTCGCTAATATTCACAAAGTGAAAGGGGTACCATTTGTGACCGGCTTACCACCTACTTGAACTAGGGTGTAAACTGTGATTGTTTCGTGACTGCATTCCGGTTGCAAAACAATTGTACATCCCCCTGCGACTCGCTATTAGGAAGGGGTGCCCTTGGCACGCCTCTTCCTAACAGTGACTGGCAAACCCTATTTTGCGAGTCAGTAATAGGTTAGTGACTTGAAAAATAGGGTTTTTACATGCCAGCAGCCATTTTAACATTGGCAGACAGGCTGAATCTCCATTTGCGACCACTAAAAACAATCGTAGATCTGTGCTCTGATATTCAAACCCGTCCATTTTGCTCAACATCTGTACCCCAAATCATTCTGAAGGTTCTGGTTGCAGTTTATGATCAAATCTAAGATACCGGAAAAGCAGTTTTTCTCCTGCCTCGAGAGTTTGCTCATAAAGAGTATCTTGAATGAAAATATTCTAGATTCATTTGACAAAGTAACAGTCATTCATAATGAGCAAAGGTACCCGTTGAATATCCTAAGATCAATCTTAGGGCCAGATGTACCAAAGGATTTTACCCATTCTCTGTCTATGGGAAAAAGCTTTCGTACATATGGCCCTTAGTGCCTTCAGCAAATAACTCAGCATATTGATTGAGTGATGGGCATACTGTGTCTGCCTCCAGTGACGGTTCAGTATACAAAGGAGAAGATACTGTTAGGCCAGACAAGATACCTCTGTCCATACAGGTCTAGAGAGTGCTGGAGCTCATGGCATTCTGTATTCTACGGGTACCTCAGGTGAAAGTGAGGATGGGGTCTCACCAGTGGCTACCGAGGACTCATTGGTTTCAGCATTTAGAATACCTAATGTCTTAACTGTTTCTGAAGACGAATATTTCAACTTGCAAGGACATGGGCCTGTGGCATAGGGATTTGTTGAATGGACCGTAATCTGCTGTCCCAATCTGTCAGACTGCAGTTAAGAAGGAACATTTATTAACTGGAGGAGGAGTTAATATTTAAGATATGAATGTGAGTGGCAATTGGTCCGACAGGAAGTGACAATTACGTGCGTGATCTTATCTAATCAGGGCAATCATATTGGTTATAACTGCTTTCTCTCTCACAGTAGAGGAAGCATGTGAGGTTGTCGCAGACAACTCCACTTCACGTCGTCAACAGGGGAAGGACTGTACTTTTGCGAGAAACAATATGTAGGTAACACTGGGCAATTTTGAGAACACTTCTTGCCATGATCCTTATTTGTCATGAGAGGGATACATCCAAACAGGTGCCTTCTGCCCGCCTATTGTCTCATCATATATGAAGCCTTCATCCTGAAGTGTTTTTGCAACGTTTTGGCCTATTTTGTAACTACATTATCTGTGGAGGAAACACCATATGCATCTGAACAAGTATTACTAAAGTTAGGCCCACCATTTTTTATTTTACTGTGAAAAAAAGCCATTTTCTTATAGCAAAACAAGACTTCTTGGAAGCTGTACAGGGTCGTTAATAATTTCCTATAGAAATGTGATGTGTCTCTGCTGCATTACAGCAAATGCATCTCCATGTCTCACCCAGTAGAAACCCTCTTAATGTAACCATCAGAAAATTATTTTACCCACCAGAACTATGGGTGGTCACTAGAATCTTAGTGTATCACGTGCACACACTGATCATGAAGGAGAACTATTATGATCTACAGCGTAAACAGTGGCATTGAGAAACAGGATGATGCTCTGAAGAAACAGTCCCCATTTAAATCACTCAAGACACTGCACTTATCAGAAATGCTACTTACTGCAGAAGTAGCACCTATGTTATATATCATAACCCACAGTAGTACGATTAGGAACATTGTGTCAGTAGAAAGGCACATTCATTGAAGTATCAGGAAAAAATATCATTGTATTACTGTGCCTTCGGAATAATGGTGTGTGCTTATGTAAAACAAGGGAACCCTAATGGGTTTTGAGGGACCAGAGGTACACTTATTTATAAAGGAAACCTTATAACCTTATAACCTTAAAACATAAAGATGTACATAAGAATACAATCAAACCTATAATTTCTGTGCGATGAACAACACAGAACTTTTTATTATACACATATAATCACCAATAGTATAGAAACAGCCAAACGAAAAAGGACAAACAATCAATTTAAACTTCATTCAACTTAGGCGTACGAGTGTGACAATATAAATCAATAATTGAAGTCACTAGCCAAAAGTACCAATGCTTACATATGCAATATTGTATGATTGAGTCAGGGAACTATAGTCAACAACTTTGTGTTCCTTACCAGAATGGAAAGATCATCATATGGACAAACCTAATATGCCTAAGAGAAATTTGCAATATGTGTTTCAACCAACACAAGCTAAACATTAAAAGTCCAATAACCTGAATAACAAAAGATACCACGAGGGAAGATACCACTGTCTACAATGGGAGCAGGTGGAACTATGAAATATTATAAAGTGTATGCCCTCCAAAAAATCTTTGAAGGACCAATTGGGCAGTGCCCGTGAGACCATTCCGAAAATGACATAGTATATAGGGCGCTCTGCAAAGCGTGTGCAGACCATCTGCTGGCAAGCCAAGGGTTGAATGATGTACTAATACCAAATTTGAAGATGCGTTCCAAGGAGCGTGCAGGCCAGCTGCTGGTGGGACCATCGGGCAATCTTAAAAGTTAGATCAGAGAGCCTGCCGAACTTTAACGTAGGTTGAGGTATTAAATACATTCAATAAACATTGGATGCTTTAAATTCCCACCAACTCTTAATACTGACCTTTGCATGAATGGGTTTACACATGGGTCAGAATACACTGAAAAACTGGTAATCAGGTCCCTATTGTAGTTAGTTCTCTTGTTGTACCTTTGGATTTTTATTGTGCTGATGCTGTGGCTTGCAGATGCTTCATATGCATTCAGGAGATGGGAGGAATGTTTGCAAATAGTCTAAACCACCTGCTATTGCTTTGGGTAGAATCCTAACCCATTGTTTTTCATCTACTGTGCCAGCCCAGACAGACTTTACTTGGTGAGCCTCTTATGATTATCTAGCTAATTGTTTTTCATCAAATGTTTTTGTTGGGCCTTCTCTGTAGAGACCAGAAACCTGGGTCCTCCAGTCATGTACAGTGGGTTTATGACAGCCTTTCCTCTTCAGGAGGTCCTTGATGTAAATGATACACGATGTTGATAGATGCCCTAGTTAATTGTACATGTTTAACCCTGGAGTGGTTTTCTCTTGATTTCTGATTGGTATTCCTCACATCAAATTCAAACCTGGCCAGGATACCACAGCATCTCTGTTGTTCTGGTGTGAGACCTTGGCCCCTTGCTTCTTTGCTTAATATAAACTACAGATTGCTCATTCTAAGATAAGTAAAACATGTACACATTGATGTCTTGTTTCTCTTTCTCTCTCTCGCTCTGTCTCTTTCTCTTATTCCTTGCTGTCTTTCTTTCTTTACTTGTTTCAAGGGCCTTTTAAAGAAAGAGGGAGTGTTAACTTCTATGATGTGTTTCTTTTTCGAAAATGAAAAAGGCGACCCAAATCAGTTGATGTGACAGTTTCAGAGAGAGTATCGCTTAGCTTATTTCTGTCTCCTTGCTCTGGGCAATCATTATTGTCAGCTGTTGGGCTCTTGGTCTGTAACATGGGACGTTTCTCTGTGATCATTGTTAAGTTCCACAGTCAGTGATTCTGCAAGTTTGGATATTATTTGCTGTGTTGCACGTGCAGCATTTCACAATCTCTGCAGTGCTTGCTCTTTATTGCATGCCTTGAGCAATTTAGCTATATTCTCTGCAGCATGTGGGAGTATTTTTCAGACTTAAGACTGGTCTCTGTATTTCTAGTTTAAGGGATGTTCTCATACTTTTATGAATGAATCTACTACTGTGTCTCTTTGCCTTTGACTTTCTTACCACTTTATTCACATTCATTCAAACTCTTGATCTCTCTAGCTTGTTGATGATGTATGTACTTGTTTCTTTACCAGATTACTCAGCAGTTATGTTCAGTTTGCCATTTTGTTGAAATCACCTGGAATACGCTTCGTCCGCAGCTTCCTAGTCATGAGTGTTTTGATGGTTGAATCTTCTGAAACCTTTGGTAGACAGAACTCGATGTGCGCCTGGAGAAGAAAGTCAATCTTGCGATTGATTGGGGTGAGGCGATTCAGCCTTTTGTGTTCTTGAAGGTCAGATGACTATCTGTGCACTGTTGTGCTTCAAACCAGTGTAGTTGTTTAGGATGGTTTACTGAACACTGATTCTTTGCTTGTTGTTTGTCATGTGTGCTTTAGAAAGCCGAGTCACTTTCCTTGTCGGTTATTAGGGGTATAGCTGGAATTTTACTGTAGTTCCTTCATGTATCCATGATCATTTTGTAATAAATAGGACATTTCATCCACCACAATTTAAGTCAATTTGTTCTAAAGACAGTCTCTTGCATTTTAGGCAGTGTGTTAGGACCAATCCCCTCAATATGTCATGTTCTTTTTTTGGGACATGAGCCAATGCAAAATGGTGTCAGTTATAGATCTGCCATTGCTTGGCACATCCTCAAAAATTAAGGACTGTGATGAGAAAAATAGGAATTGGTATTGTTCTGATTCCTTTTCAATAACTGCACATAACCGCTCTTCCATGCCATGGTCCTAGTTTCTTTCACAATCTCATGTACAGTTGATGGCCGGGTTTGATCTCTTACTTCTTCAGTAAAGCAATGGGATTTTGCTGGTGAGGGCTAAATGTCTGAGAGTAGAAGGAGAGACAACATGTTTCTGTTAAATTCGAATGTTGGTGGGGTTGCTTATTCTGAGACATATGCCAATAACCAAGGAGTCTAAGAGTGTACAGTGCAGTACAGTCTACAGGTAAATAGCAGTTTTCCATTGTATCTTTTTACCTTTCAGACTTACTCCCCTTGAGCCAGTAAAACAAGTAGGCTGATGGTTATCATCTGGTGGGTATCACTTGTTCCTGGCATGTTTCACTAGGGACCTAAAGACCCCCTTACATTTTTTGTATTCCTCTTCATAGGCATGTGCCTTTTTGTGTGCCCGCTCCCACTGAACCTTTCTAAGCACACTAGGTGCTACCCTTATCACCACACGGAATGCCTTTGATTTAATTAAGAAAGTTGTCATGGTGAGGGTGATCGTCCTTTTTTTAGTTTGTTTTTTTGTTGTTATTGGTATCCACGTTACCTCCTCGATCTGAGGCTTGCACACGATCATATCATTAAAGATAATCACTTGTATGGCAAACTATGTTTGTCCTTCAGTGAGTTACCACCGCTTTTCATTTTCATTGATTCTCTTTTTTCTCACACAGCAGTCACAGTTCACTGTCCTTCCACCAAGTGGAGAGTTACATCCGTTGGGTTCGGAGACTGTTTCGCTCTTATTTGAGGCCTTCACATGTCAGCGACTTCAAACTGTCTTAGAATTAGTGGTCGAGAATGGAGAAGGAAGGTAAAAATTGTATACTAGCTTCAAGAAATTTGGTCCAAAAATGTATTGCACTCTTCTGTCACTCTCTTGTTCTAGATATCTATTACACATTGTATAATGGAAAGTTTGCATAAAAGGTTTATCTACTCATTTACACAAATGTTTTCTCATGTGTGGATAAGATGCGTCGATTGCAGCCTGCTTATAAAAATATTCTCTCCAAATTTTATAACCCCAAATAAGGGTCTCCCTATCCAGGCAGGACACTGTGAAAATACCTCACTGCTTATGAGCAACGAGACTGCCTTCAGTGGTGGACCAGAATGCTCAATCCAGCCAGGCCAGAAAGCAGCCCTGAGGCAAAGGGGCTCACTGGGCTGCTTCAGCTGCAACACACGTCCAAGTGAACTTCTCCCCTTACTAAGCCCTGTCACAGGAGAAGTACCATAGAGCTACTGAGCCAGAAAGCTGCACCTTTTGATTGATAGTTTGTTATTCTTTGGCAGAGTCTGAAGCTACCAATAAAATGTTTCTACTTCTTCTTCATCTTCATCCCATGCATAGACATGCACTGTCAAATGTGGTTAACACGGCAGGTGGGAGAAGGACTTCTACCTACTAATGAGAGGGAGAACTTTGTGGCGTATGTGCTTCTGTGGAAAGCCATCTGAGTACACTTTATCTTACCTTATCTGCTTACACCACAATACATTGACGCTGTGCACTCCTTTTAACTGCTGCACAGAAATCCGATGAGTAAAATAAATGGCAAAAGGAAGGAATGTAGTTGCCATGGCAATGGTGCTTTGAGTCTGTACATTCTGTGGCAATGTGTTAACAACTGTTAGAAATCGGGTTCCTGTTTGGCAGAGGTATGCACCCTGTCCAAACAGGAACCACAATCCTAACCATGGTAAGTCAGATGCACACCGTAAATTAACCTGTGCTCACCCTCTGGTAGCATGACACAGAGCTGGCAGGCATAACATAGGAGGCAATATTTAAAATATTTATGCAACACTTAAAGCAGTAGAAAAGTGAATACACCCTGCAAAAAGATCCCACACCTAGTTAGAAAAATAGAGTTAATTGTAGTGAACTAAACAAGACCAAAACAACAAAAATCCAATAAGTCGAAGTCAAGATATGAATTGAAAAAAAAAAATGAAACTGTAGTGCTTACAAACACAAAGCGCCAACCGGGGCTACCTGGTCGCACTATACGGGGTCAAATCTGAAAAGTCAGGCCAACCACAATCGATTGCGGATTGGATACAGTCAGTACCTTGGTTCGGGGTTGCATTGGCATCAAGGAAGGATGCAAGGAGCAAGGCGAGGAGCAGCTGAGTCGATGAGTTGTTGTCGACCCTGGCCATGTAGGTGATGCGTCAGTTCCGGACCATACAATTGGGGATGCGTCACTGCCGAACCCCTTAGATGTAGGTGATGCATAGTCGTTGAGCTTGGCGATGTAGGCAACACATCGGTTCTGAACGGTGCAGTTGGGGACGCATCACTGCCAAAGTTCTTAGATGTAGGAAGTGCATCATCGTCGAGCCTCACAGCCAGCGATGCAATGTCTCCTGAAGTGGCAATGTGTGGATTTTACAGCTGCAGCACCTTTTACCCACTTCCAAGGGCCCAGGAATGTATTGACTCCAGTTGGCAGGGGAAGAGTTGCAGAGAGCAGAGTCCAGGTGCTGTTGCAGGATGAAGGGAAGTTTTTGAGGTCCCTGACACTTCAGAATAGGAGCCCTTGGAGTTACTTTGGTACTGAGGATGTAGAGATGCAGGTCCAGTCCTTCTCATTCCCAAGCAAGAAGGGCAACTTGTAGCAGGGCAGGCACAGAAGAGCAGTAGCCCAGCAAAGTCCAGTAGAATGACAGTTCTTTCAGCAGCACAGCAGTCCTTCTTCCTAGCAGACTATCCTCGTGTCCAGAAGAGCACTGATTTGATGGGGTCAGAAGTTCAGTTATTATACCCATTGGGGCCTTTGAAGTAGGGAAGAAGAATTCGGAGAGAATCCTTTGATGTACACAGAGCCCCTGCCCATGCTGCCCCAGCTCCAGACTCACTATAGGTGGTTATGCCGCCTTTTGTGTGGGATCAGGACACTGCCCATTCAGGTGTAATTTTCAGCTCCTCTCTTCCATCCTGCAGGAGTGAAGAACGAATTTGAGAGTTTTTCACTACCTGAACATGTAAAACTAAAGAGTACATGTCCACCTTTTTAAATACACTGCACCCTGCCCTTGGGGCTGTCCAGGGCCTACCTTAGGGGTGACTTATAAGTGTTAAAAGATGAAGGTTTTGTCCTGGCAAGAGGGTTGACTTGCCTACAGGTTGGTATGGGAGCTTAAAACTGCAAACACAGGCTGTGCAATGGCACGCCTGAGACGTGTACAGGGCTACTGGAGTGTGTTGCACCATCAGTGCTGCAAGCTCACTAGTACTATTTAATTATCTGATAGAGATATCTAGTTGCAGACTCCTTAGCTAAGAATTTCCCCAGGCATCAGTCTGGATCTGGATAATTTTCTCCCTGCACACCGTTAGGTGCTATTGATCGGCTCTGCATCCGTCATCGTCCATGCCTGATATGACATGGCAGGTTCTGTATAGGCACCACCCTGGCGTGCTGATGTCAGTTCTTTTCTTTACATGTCAGCCAGCACTGATCCAAAGAAAGAATTATCCCTCAGTCACTTTCTGACTGGCCTCTTTTTGACTTTTGTTGAAGTCTTTTTGAGTAACATACTCCTGGTGCGTCAAGGATGTCTTCACATAAGACAGGGATCTGATAGAGACTTCTAGCTGCAGATTTCTTACCTTAGAATTTCCAGACGTCAGCTTGGAATCTGGAACTTTTTGCTGAGCAATACCCCTGCGTGCTGACAGGTGGCTCCGTTCAGCTTCGCATGGCGTCGTCAGAGCGGTCTGTGATATCATGGTCACCTGTAAAGACACCACCTAGGCGCGCAAACATCAGTTCTTTTCCTTCCATGCTGGTTAAAAGCACCGATCCGGGATAGAGCTATCTGTACATCCTTTTTGACAGGCCTTTTTTCTACTTTTTGTCAAAGTTTTTTTTTTTTGTCTGTGCAAGGATGTCATCGAAGAAGATGGGATTCAAGCCGTGTGGTGCCTGCCATCACGCCATGTCAGTGAAGGATCCACATCTAGTATTCCTTTGATGTTGAAGTTGTGCTTGGACTACCGGGCCATATTTCTAAAAGCTTTGATGGAGCGGTTGAGGAGAAGGTCGCAGGAATGCTCCAGGAGCCCCAAGTCCTCTTCGTCCCACTTGAATTCCTCTGGGCACTTGGGGATGAGGCACAAGAAGAAGAAGAGCCCAAACAGACTTCAATTTCACCTCGCTCATCGGCCAATGATGCGAGTCGGGAACGTCAATGTTCCAGGCACAGTTTCACGGAATCATTGCCAGGACTGACTCTGAGCCTCCCCTCCTTTCCAGGAGCCAGAACGACCCCGCTCAGTTGAAGGAATTTTACCAGGCCTTGTGTAGCACGTTTGAGCGGGCCTGCCCCATTGGAGCACCTATGGGCCCTCAGGGTTTGAGGAGGCCCCATCAGGTTTTGGGCCGGCAGCTTCAGCCTTGACTTCAATGGAGTCTTAGGGGTCCGATTATGGATCCGAAACAGTGCCGGTTGCACACAGTCGACCTTCTCTGGTACTAGTACCGAAGTCGACGCTCCCAGTGCCATTGACATCCACTGGTGGCGCCAGCTGCATTTTGATCTCCGATGATCCGGAGCCGGGATGGCGTTGCACAATTCTGATTCAAATGCCTATATCACCCACAGGTGCCATATCAATGCCTGAGCCTTTATTAGACCAGCCAGGCACAGGAGACGAATAGGAGGGGTCCCTGGACCCTTTAGAAACCCAGAATGATCATATGGACTTGTTTGAGGAACTAGAAGAGGCCAGTGGACTCGCCAACTCTCCAGATTCTGGCTTTCTCTCTCCTCCTACTGTGGCTACGGAGGAGGGGGATTCCTGTGGTGGTGCGAAGGGCAGCGGAGGTCCCGGACCTTGAATTGCTCCTGGTGCAAGGTAGGACTAACCTCCTGACTGAGGTGCTTCAGCCAGGGAGTTCCTCATCCGATCCAATGTTGCCCTTTAATGAAGCCCTCACTTATGTCCTACCCTGGTCCAAACCCAGCACTGGGGCTCCTGTAAATAGCACAAATGGCTGCTGCCATCACCCAGCTCCGGGCAGTGCTAGTTTCCTCACCCAACTCCCTTGAGAGATAGTTTCCTCACCCAGCACCTCTGAGAGCTTGTTAGTCCCAGCCTCCTCTTTCCAGGGTGCCTTCCCTTCCTCACCCCCAGATAGGGAATCCAAGAGGTTGGATCAGCGTGAGAAGAACTTGTTTTCTTCCAACAGCCTGGCATTGAGGTCGGTGAACACCTCATGCTAATTGGGCTGTTTTTCCAAAACACCACGGGTGATAGTGGTGCATGTGCAGTCCCAGAGGACGCATGGACCATTCTCTACCAGGCCCTGAAGGACGTGAGCGATGCAGCATAGTTCACCATACAGTGTGGCGTAGACACAACTTATTCTCTTGTAAGAGCTATTTTGTCTACCGTGGCCTGTCAGTGCCACGCCTTGCTACGCACATCTGGCTTCACGAGGGATGTCCAGGCAAACCTTATGGACATGCCCTTGATGGCTCACGCCCATTTGGTGAAAAGCAGACTCAGCACCAGAGCAGTTTAAGGACTTCTCAGCTATGGCCAAGTCCTTGGGCCTCCCGGCGAACCCCTCGCCAACCATCAGTCTTTCACCCCTTTGGTGGTTACGGAAGGGATGTGGTACCATGCCACCCACAGGCCAGCCACTGTCCTGCAGCAGGCCAACAGCTAGTGCAGGGGCGTAGTGGTGGTGCCTTCAGAACCAGAGGGTCTAGCCAGAAGTCATCCACCACCCAGTCCCCTAGCTCCATAGTGTCCAAGCCCTCTTAGTGTGATTCTGCAAAACAATTCTTGTCCAGGTGGAGGGAGTATAAGTCATCATCTCCCTCATTGGCAGTCCATGATATCGGACAAATGGGTCTTGCAAATCATACAGAAGGGCTACTCCCTCCCCTCCCAGTCTTTCCCTCCTCCAATGCCTCCCTCAAAAGAACGGCTGATGAAGGATCATTTGGTTTTACTCTGCAAAGAAGTTAAGGCTCTCTTGGCAAGGGGAGCTATAGAAAGGCTCCCGATATCAGATGAAGGCAGTGGTTGTTATTCCTTCTACTTTCTGATACCCAAAAAGAACCAAGGTCTTCACCCTATTCTGGACTTGCGGGACATCAATCTCTTCTTCAAAAAAGAGAAATTCAAAATGCTCACTGTAGCTCAGGTCTTATCTGCCCTAGATCATGGAGACTGGGTGGTAGCATTGAACTTGCAGGGTGATACTTCCACGTCCCCATCCTGCCTCCCCACAGGTTTTACTTGCGGTTCAAGGTGGGCCAAGAGCACTTTCAGTTTAGTGTGCTACCCTTTGACCTTACTAGTGCCCCTCAGGTGTTCACCAAGGTGATTGTGGTGCTCTCAGCTCATCTGCACAGGGTAGGGGTTTCAGTCTTTCCTTACGTGACAACTGGCTGTTCAAGGTGGGCTCACCCCAGGCTTTTGTCTTCCACCTCCAGACTACAGCAGACCTCCTGCATTCACTGGGGTTCACTATAAGTGTGCCAAAGTCACACCTGACTCCCTTTCAGACACTCCCTTTCATCAGAGCTGTTCTGGACACAGTGCAGTTTTGGACTTATCCTCAAGAGAGGTGAGTCCAGGGTATTCAGACTATGATACCGATGTTTCATCCTCTATCCTGGACTTCGGTGAGAGTGACTCTGAGGCTGCTAGGCTTTATGGCCTCCTTCATCCTGCTGGTGACACATGCCTGGTGGTATATGCAGTGGGACCTGAAGTTCCAGTGGACACAGCACCAGGGGAACCTCTCAGACATGATCCAGATCTTGGAGGGAACTGCATGAGATCTGCAGTGATGGCTAACTGTAGGAAAGTACCATCTTCCTTGGCATGTTACCCCCATTTTTCACATGTATGTCAGTATGTTTTTGCCTAACTCACTGGGATCCTGCTGGTCAGGACCCCAGTGGTCATAGTTTGTGGCCTAATGTGTATGCCTGTGTAGTGCCTAACTGTGTCACTGAGGCTCTGCAACCAGAACCTCAGTGCTTATGCTCTCTCTGCTTTTACATTTTTGACTTCATTTACCTATTTCAAGTGGCATACTGGACCCCCTTATAAGTCCCTAGTATATGGTACAGAGGTACCGAGGGCATTGGGGTTCAAGGAGATCCAAATGGGCTGCAGCATTTCTTTTGCCACCCATAGGGAGCTCAGACAAACACTTGCACAGGACTGCCACTGCAGCCTGCGTGAAATAGTGCACACACTATTTCACAGCCATATGTCACTTATAAGTCACCTATATGTCTAACCTTCACTTGCAGAAGGTTAGGTGCAAAGTTACTAAGTGTGAGGGCAAGCTTGCCCTAGCAAAGGTGCCCCCACATAGTTTAGGGCCATTTCCCCAGACTTTGTGAGTGCGAGGACGCCATTACACGCGTGCACTACATAAAGGTCAATACCTATATGTAGCTTCACAATGGTAACTCTGAATATGGCCATGTAACATGTCTAAGATCATGGAATTGTCCCCCCATTTCAAATCTGGTATTGGGAAGCCAATTCCATGCATCCTGGGGGCTCCACCATGGACCCCCAGTACTGCCAAACCAGCTCTCTGAGGCTTGCACTGTAGCTACAGCTGCTGCCACCTCACAGACAGGGTTCTGCCCTCCTGGGGACTGGGCAGCCCAATCCCAGGAAGGCAGAACAAAGCATTTCTTCTGAGAGCAGGGTGTCACACCCTCTCCATTTGGAAATAGGTGTTACAGGCTTTGGTGGGGTAGCCTCCCCAGCCTCTGGAAATGCTTTGAAGAGCACAGATGGTGCCCTCCTTGCATAAACCAGTCTACACCGGTTCAGGGACCCTTTCTACCCTGCTCTGGTGGGAAACTGGACAAAGGAAAGGGGAGTGACCACTCCCCTGTCCATCACCACCCCAGGTGTGGTGCCCAGAGCTCCTTCAGTGTGTCCCAGTCTTCAGTCATCTTGCTTTGCAAGGTGTGGGGGCACTCTGGAGGGCTCTGAGTGGCCAGTTCCAGCAGGTGACGTCAGAGACCCCTCCTGATAGGTCCATACCTGATAAGGTAGCCAATACCCCTCTCAGGACTATTTAGGGTCTCTTCTGTGGGTTCTCTTCAGATTCTGCTTGCAAGTTTCCTTCAGGATTCCTCTGCAACAACTTCAGACTCTTCTGACCTTGGATCAACCGCAGCCTGCTCCAAGAAACGCTGTAACTGCAACAAAGTGCCTACAAGAGACACTTTTCTTCAGCAACCTCAGCTCCAAGTCAGCAACTGCAACTGTTTCCATGGTGTGCATGCTCTGGGGACTACCTGTCTTCATCCTGCACCAGAAGGACTGAAGAAATGTCCCGTGGAGTGACGGAGTCACTTCCCTGCTCCAAGCAGGCACCTTCCAAGGTGACGACAGGTACCCTGGGACTCCGCTCACGGCGACGAGCGTGCTCCTAAGGACACAGAGGGTGGACATCATCGACATAGACTGTCCTGAGTTCCTGCTGACACAATTTGGAGGAGGTAAGACCTTGCCTTCCCCGAGAACGACGGTACCCCTGTGTATTGTGTCTTCTTCGCCTCCTGAAGCCTCTGTGCACTCTTTGCCAAATTCCTTCATGCACAGCCTGGCATTCCACCCTGCGAAGCTTAACTCGCTGAGTTGTTCTATGGCGGCGTGGGACCTTCTTTTGTTGTGCTGCATCAACCGCGTTTTGCACCTCCTTTGAACCCAGATCCTGCGGCTTCTGGGGGCACAGACTCGCATCCTGAGGGCTCTTTAAAGTGCTGAGAGCTCCCTCTTCTTCACACAGAGTTGAGGCCCCCAGGTCTCTCCTGGGTCCATCCAGTGCCATTTTGATGAAAAACGCACTTTTGCCGTAGCCAAGGCTTGTTGGCGCCTTCTAACACAAAATCTCATCTGCAACGATCTTCACGCCGCGGGACATCTTTTGCATCATGCAGGAACCCGCTGGCATGTTCCTAGGGAGCATTTATGCAGTCTTCTACTAATCGGGAACTTCTTTTGCACCCTCTTCTGGGTTGGCAGGGGCTCCTGTCCTTCCTGGAACTTCTTTCGACTTCTGGACTTGGTCCCCTTCCTTTGCAGGTCTTCGGGTCCAATAATTCAGCAGTTGGTCTTTGCAGACTTGGTTGGCTGCTGCAAAATCCCAAAAACGAGGTGTAGTGTGTCCTAAGGAAACTTGCAGTACTTTACTCCTGCTTTTCTGGGCTCTAGGGTGGGGGTAATTTACTTACCTTTACTGTATTCTTACTCTCCCAGCGATTCTGCACACACTACACTTGTCTAGGGGGGAATTTGTGATTCACATTCCGCTTTTTTAGCATATGGTTTGTGTTGCCCCTTGACCTATTTTCTCCCATTGCATTCTATAGGATTTCATTCTGTTTGCATTGTTCTATGACTATTTACTTGTCTAATTTTGGTGTCCAGTGTATATATTGTGTATAATACTTACCTCCAGAAGGAGTATTGTCTCTAAGATATTTTTGGTACTGTGTCACCCAAATAAATACCTTTATTTTTGGTAACACTGAGTATTGTCTTTACATGTGTATAAGTACTGTGTAAATATAAGTGGTATTGCATGAGCTTTGCATATCTCCTAGTTCAGCCTAAGCTGCTCTGCTATAGCTACCTCTATCAGCCTAAGCTGCTACAACACTACTACATTCACTAACAAGGGATAACTGGACCTGGTGTAAGGTGTAAGTACCCAAGCTAACCACTACAAACCAAGCCAGCCTCCTACACTAAAGAACCATGATTTGGGCCAGGGACAGATACTTATCCTTTCCCCAACCAGATCTGACAGCAGTGACAGATGCATCACTCCTGGGATGGGACGGCTACCTGGGAGAGGCGGAGATCAGAGGCCTCTGGTCTCCGGTGGAGTCGGAACTCCACATCAGCATGTTGGAGCACCAGGCGATCAGACTAGCAATAAAATCATTTCTGGAAAGCTAGCACAGGTGTTCACGGACAGCTCCACTGCCATGTGGTACCTCAACAAGCAGGGCTGGATAGGATCGTGGACCCTTTGTCAAGAGGCTCTGCACCTTTGAATGTGGCTGGAACAAGAGGGCATTTCCCTGGTGGTTTAACATCTGGCAGGCTCTCCGAACACCAGAGCGGACAAACTCAGCCGACGATGCTTCGTTGGTCGCAAATGATGTCTCCATCTGGAGGTGGTGCAAGTTCTCTTTCAGCAGTGTGGAGAGTCTGGGTTAGATCTGTTCGCCTGCCCAGAGAACAGGCAGTGTCAGCAGTATTGTGCATTGGAGTTTCCAAGGTAGTAATCGCTTGGCGATGCTTTTCAACTGGAATGGAACTCAGGCCTGTTGTATGACTTTCTGCCCATACTTCTCAAGAAGATCAAGAACGACCAGACCCAAGTGATCCGCATGGCTCCAGACTAGGCACAAAGGATCTGGTATCCAGAGCTATCGAGCATTGCCACCTACCCTTTGAACAGACTGACCCATCAGGAGGATCATCTGTCACAGAAGCAGGGGAAGGTTCTCCACTCTAACTGTCCAGTCTCTGCCTTCTTGTGTGGAGATTGGGCAGTGGCAGTTGGCAGCTTTTGACCTTCTGCCTGAAGCCTGTAATGTAATCATGGCAGCCAGGTGTCCCTCCACCAAAATGGTATATGCCCGCTGTCGCCATTCTTTCTGAGGTTCTCTTGTTTATACTTTCTCTGGCCCAGCAGGGCTCTACTGTGGGGACTCTCAAAGGTTATCTATTTGGCATTTCTGCTTTTTTGTGGTTGGCTGATCAACAGTCCTTTTTAAGTCTCCCATTGTACATAGGTTCTTTAAAGGCCTTACTCATGCGTTTCCTCCTTCCCCATTCATTATGTCCCAAAGGGACCTGAATTTGTTTCAGACATTCCTGATGTGAGTTCCTTTCGAGCCTGTCCACAGTTGTCCTCTCAGGCTTTTCATTTTGAAAATAGCCGCCTTTTGGCAATTACATCTGCCCTGAGAGTAAGTGAGCTGCAGACACTGTCATTTAAGCCGCCCTACCTTTCCATATATCCTGACTAAATGGTGCTTCACACTATGGGCTCCTTTTTGCCAAAAGGGGTTACGCCCTTCCATGTAGACCAATCCATCACCTTGCCTGCTTTTTATGCACCCCTGCATCCTTCTCAGGAAAAGGAGAGATTCCACCCTCTGGACACAAAAAGAGCATTGGCGTTCTACATTGATCATACCAAAGAGTTTCGGGTGGAGGATGAACTCCTTGTTGGTTATGTGGGTACGAAGAAAGGTCATGCAGTGCAGAAGAGACCCGTATCCAGATGGGACATACTCTGAATTCAAATGTGCTACGCACTGGCTAAAAAGCAACACTCTGAGGGTTTCAGACTAATTCTACCAGAGCTAAAGCTGCAACCACTGGGTTAGCATGCAGCGTTCCAGTCCTTGACATCTGTCAGGTGGCAATGTGGGCATCTCTGCACACATTTACCAAATATTATTGGCTGGACAGTCAGGTCCCTAGCCACGGCCACTTTGCCCGTTCAGTCCTGCAGGATGGAATTTCTAGTGTGATCTTAGTTCGCAGATCCACCACCTGAGATGATATTGCTTGGGTATCTATTTTAAGGCAAGGAATCTGCAGCTAGATATCTATCAGATGGAGAGGTTACTTACCTTCGGTAATGCCTTATCTGTTAGAGATATCTAGTTACAGATTCCTTACCAACCCACCCATACTCCGTGCTCTTCGGACTGATTTCTAGGAGCAGGGACTCACCTTTCAGGGCCCTAGTTTTGAGGCACCAGCGGTCAGTGTTCTACATGCCTCGGCGCTTTTGGTGTGGAGTGAAAAGATACTGACAGCGCTTTGCCCGGGGTGGCACCTATATATGACCAGCGACATCATATCCAGTGTGAATGACGCCGACGACGGATGCAGAGCCGATCGACACCACCTAACGGCACGTAGGGATGCTGGTCGAGAAACGTTTCCTAATCCAGACTGGCGCCTGGGGAAATTCTGAGGTAAGGGATCTGCAACTAGATCTTGTCTCTAGCAGATAATGGGTTAGGGAAGGTAAGTAACTTGTCCTATAGGCCCTAAGCCCACATAGTGCATTTTTCTAGTGACTTATAAGTACATTTAGAATAATAATTGTGGACAAGCCATTGCAACCGTGTTTTAGGTGAAGAGCACATGCACTTTGTCACTGGTCCGCAGTGGTAAAGTGCCCAAAATCCTAAGGCCAGCAAAAATGAAGTCAGCCAACAGGATGACAAAATGCAAAAAAGTCAGAGGAGACCACACCAAGGAAGCCATGTTTAACAAGGACTATCGTTGGTTACTTAACTTACAGGCCTAAGCATGAGACAGCAGAGCTATTCATCAGGTTAGATACTATAAATATTTATCAATAGTGTAGAATACCACTGCCCATCATTGCAGTACTACATATGTAAAATTCCATTACAGTTACCACGTTTGCATTTGCCGGGGTATAAAGCACCACTCATTTTCCACTGCCCCAGGAGGAAGTGCACCAATGAAATACCCGTTTGCAAATTACTGTAGTAAATACAGAACAAGTTCAATGACAGTTCCTCCATTATGTAGTTTGTGAAGCACTATTGCGGAGCCCATCCTCTTCCAATTAATACCCTGTTAATTCTGGGGCACCAGGGGTAGCTGCCAACTGTAATAATTTGCTGCCACAGCAGCCAGTCGGGTGAGACTTTCACCTTAGCCCAAGTGCCAAGCAGTACGTCTTCCTAAAGCAGACAGCATTCTTAAGTGACGTTTCTTTCTGCTCACAGAGTAAACCTGTTTTTACATCACAAGTCTTCACGTAAACAGCTGAAGAAGCACTGTTATTTCATACATACCTTGTTATTCTGGGCCGGATTATCAGACATCTGTGAAATGGTACTGCATTTTAGCATAGTGGCTTTCTAGTTCCTCATCCCTGGCTGAGCCACAAAGTGGTAGTGCGTTGCTTGGTCACTGTTACCTCAATGACTCTTCCAGAGCTAGATTTTGCCTAGGTTTGACAGTATTTAGAGTTTACCTCAAGGTTTTACCTGGCAGAGACGGACCGTGAAGACCTGCCATTTGTTGACCCACTCCAGCTTGGGTGGGCAAATGACAAAGCCTCTGACTTCCCTTACTCCAGCGTGCTGTTGGAGGTGTATGTCGTTGGCAGAGATGGAGAAGTCTCTGGCTTCGATTTAATGGAGGTCCGCCCGACTCTAAATGAGTCTGGCAGATCTTAGATTTGATGGAGTGGGTACTTTGTCACCTTTGAAAGGGAGTACCCTCTCTGCCAAACTCTAAATCGGGCCCTTAGTTTTCCATTTTAATTTTTTCCTTTTCCCTTCTTGACCTATCCAGCCCTACGTCTGCTTTAACACAAGCCATCTGTCTTTTCCCAAAACATTGCATATGCAGCGGTGACATATTCATTAATGTGACATCATTATTGGAGACTCAGAAGTATAACAAATGGATTTTTATTATACTGTGCGTTTTGTGTAGCTCAGCATTGACCGTCTCCCATTGCATTTAAAGATCTTGGAGTGCTCACTACTCTGTTCTGGAATTTTTAGAAGAGGGAGCTCCATATTTGATTGATCCTTAGTACCTTTCACCTGATTTTTGGGAGCCCAGTCATGAGTGTCTGAAGACTGTGGGTTTTTGCTGCTAGTGCTCCATAGATTGAGTATTATGACATTATTCAAAATTATTGCGAGCACAAGTCATAGCACCCGACTTCGCAAAAAACATTATACATCTCTGGTTGAACACATTTTTACATTAGTGTTTTGCAAAAAATCTCAAAAGTACATCAACGTAAGCAACAGATTTCCAGGCAAACTGCTGGAAATATCATTGTGTAGAAATCTATTTAGCATACTTTTAAGCAGAGGAGAAAATGGAGCCTGCTGTGCAAAGCACATTTTTTCTCTATAGGGAAATCATTGTTATATGTGGAGCAACCCCTGTCTGTTCCCCTTTCCATGCTGGAAGGGGAGTTAATACATTTTTTACCTTTTCAGTGTTGGGATGGGGTTGGGTCAGAGTCTGTACTCCCACAAATGTAATGGGCGTTCACAAACCTACAAGGCAAACCATGCTTCATAGCGCCCACTTTACACACCTAGCACTGGAATTACATTCTGGATTCTCTGCTCTCGTGGCGGAGAAATCCACTGTAGTAAATCTATTTATGCCTGCCAGAAATCATTTTCTGAATTGCTGGCAAGTGTAAAGTTGGAAAATGTAGCCGAACATTTGCATCTATGACCTAAAATACCCTTGTAAGTCAGGCCCAAAGTCTTCAGTATACAGTTGTCATGACTTCCTGTCCTGCATCATCCTTTGTTTGAATTTTCTATTTCTGAAGCCTTCTAGGACGATATCCCCATGCTCATCTGTCTCTCTGTCTTCATGATCCCTGGTGCTTTGCTCTTGTCCTTGACACGTCATTTACTGTATCTCCCTATGCCTCTAACCCCTATCTCCTTGTCCTTCTGTCCTCATGTCCATCCATCGTTTGCTGTCAAGCCTCCAATTCCATTTCTCTGGTATCTTTTTGGCTCTTTGTCACCTTTCCACAGTTCTCTGTGTTGTTCTGCCATCTTGTCCCTGCAGCCCATTGCCCCCTTAGTTACAGTAACTTTTTTGATAGTGTTTTGACAGTGTATATTAAAGGCACAACATATTAATTTAATTTGCAACCCTGATAATGTAGTCATTCAGCTTAACATCAATAAAATTGCTTAGAAAAGTAAAATGCATGTAAAGGAGGAGAGACTAAGCAGCTCATTATGAGGCTGATGGTCTTCAGACCGCCAGCCTCGCAGTGGCAGTCAGGACCGTCGTCCGATCATCACATTAAGACCCTGGATATCAGACCGCCAGGGTTGTGCCAGCACTGCCAGGATCCATGATCGTGGTGGCCTGGGGCAGCACTGCGGATTACAACCTTGTTCTCCACCAGCTTTTTCATGGCACCGTTGCAATGTTGTAGCCTGTTCTCCGCTAGGCTGGCGGGCGTAAACCAAGATTTCGGCCCACTGACCAAGCGGGAAACTCTTAATAGCTCCGGCGGAGTGGTCACCACAAAGGCGGCAGCCACCCTGTCAGGAGTTTGACAGATAGGCTTTCCCGTCTGCCAAACGTTTAATTAGGCCCTAAGACGGTGACAACCCCTAGAGTACTGGGCCTTTCAGAGACTGGTTTTCAGAGGCTTCTTCTACTGTCAAGTGCTATATTTTTTTTGTGTGCTGCTGTTGCATTGTATCTACGAACTCCTTTTTAATTTAGCATTTTTGTACTGTGAACTGAACTCCACTGAGCCGGGCAAGTGGCCAAAACACACTTCAGTCATCCTGTTTCCCCTTCTGCTGCTTCTAACTCTCTACATTTGTATGGCACTTTGGAAAAGCAGTGTAGAATGGATGGCTTTACCATTGCAGTTCCTATCTGAAGCTTGCCTTCTCAGGCCACCCCAGTTTCTCATCTTCCTCATAAATCAGGAAATACGTTAAGCAAACAAGTAGTTGGATTGCTCGTGCAGTGTATGTGTGCATGGATCGTGGCGGTACGGTGGGTACTGACATATATGACATAGAGTGTATTACTTAGATGCAACAAGTAAACCTGAGCTGCTTTGGATGTCTGGACTTTGGTGGCAGCTACCACCTTTTTCACCTATGTATACACTAGGAGACTCTGAGTGTCAGATTGTTTGAGAAGTCAAGGCTCTGCAGGAACGAGTGGCATTTGGGGCTGTGCATTCTCCCCTATGGAGTGCTTGAGACATTGATTCACAAGATCTGGTCACTATGGGAAGTTATTCTAACATTACATGCCACTTGATCAAGGTCTATATGTGAAAGTATCACTAGAAACCCTTAATGTACTCTCTTGACTTTTTTCCAGGGTTGATATATGGTATTCTACTGCCTGTACATTTGTTTATTTGGGTAAAACCCAATTCCAGTAAATTGTCATCAAACCTATTTCATCTGGTGCTACTCGCCAACCCTTCACAGCACGTGTACAAAACCCTCTTGATCAACCTGTGTCCAAATAGATCACTTCATTTGGAAATTGTTACATCCTGAGTTAGAAGTTGGCAACTCTCACTTTAATAAGTCAAGATATGACATAGAATGTAAATGTCTGTCTAATGGTGATTTTCTTGACTGTCACATAGAAATGAGTCCACACATTCTGAACATATTGCAACCTTGATTGATGTGTTTGATCCAAGTCTTGAATGCTGTAAGCATACCAGTACAGATAGCCTGATGGTCTTTCAAGCCTTCCTTGCTGCCCACTGCCAGGCATACCTCTGGATAATCTCTGGTGAAATGAACTATTAATTCATTTCCTACTTATATTTAGAAACAGTTACTGCAATTAATTCCCCACACTCCATCCCTCAGTAATTGCTTTGAATTTAGTAGTGTCTTCAGAGGTTTGGTGCATACTTATCTCGGATCATGAGCTGCACATATATGATAGTTAATCGCTTAACAAACCACTTTATGCACTACACTACTTATTCTGGTTACTATTTTTTAACTGTAGAAATAGAGTTGAAAAAATGTGTTGTGTTGTACCATGCTCTAAATGTAATGCAATAGTGTTGAAAGACCTATTCAGCACCTTAAGCAATCTGATCTCTTGGATCCACCAAGTATTTTATACACATTTCTAAGTTCTGTAATACTTTTTACAGCTATGTTGCCATCTCTGCTGATGTTCAAACTCCCCAAGTGTGTCTGCTTTCGAGCCAGCTGATGTTCAATGATATTTATGTTGGAGTTCGAGCTCAAGCATGCGTAAAGCTCTTCAACCAGGGACTGCTTCCGGCAAAGTATTCATGGGGAGAGGTCAGTTTGGTCATATTGGTTTGCAATTCAGTTACTACAACATTGCCTTTTTTAGACAAAATAAATGCAACCAAAGAGGGAAGAATCTTTAAAGAGTCAGTTTATGTTTTTCAATTTCGGTGAATGATGCAATAACAATGTGTATGGAGGTACGCAACGTATAGTAAATTGACTGTGGTGCATAAATTATAAATGTAGGTTATGACTGGTGATTCAAAAATTAGAAATTTAGGTTATAACTATAACTTTAGAATTTCTAAAGTTTCCATACTTTAAGTTGGGTTTGTAGAGGAAAAATAAATAACATTTTCTAACTATAACTTACCTTTTACCTTCGGATTTTTCATTAAATTTAAATGGTTTGTATTATTTAATAAAAATGTGTTTCAAATCGTAGTGTCCAGTGTCATTCAGTCGAGTGTTGTTAGGAGAACTGTGACAGAGTATAGTGTAGGACAGTGTCATTGACAGTGGTGCGGTAAAGTGTATTATTGTGTACAGTGGAGTAGCGGACAGTGGAGTGCCGTAGATTGGAGTGGTGTAGAGAGGAGCGGCATACAGCAGAAAAGCATGGACTGTAGTAGTCTGTAGTGGAGTGCCGTGGAGTGGCATACAGTGAAGTAGCGTACAGTGGAGTGGTGTAGAGTAGAATAGCCTTGACTGTAATGGCATTCAGTGGAGTGATGTACAGTCAAATGGCTTATATTGGAATAACATAGTGTAGAGTGGAGTGTTGTACATTGGAATAGCGTAGACTGTAGGAGCGTACATTGGAATGTCAAACATTGAAATGGGTAGAATGCAGTGGTGTAGACTTTAGTACCATACAGTGGGGTGTCATGGAGTGGAGTGGCATATACTGAGACGGTGTAAAGTGGAGTGGCGTAGAGTAGAGTTGCATACAATGGAATACCATACAGTGCAGTGGTGTACACTGAAGAAGCGTAGAGTGGAATAGTGTAGTATAGAGTGCAGTGTCATAAAGTGGAGCTGGGTACAACGGATTAGAGCAGAGTGGATTAGCATATAGTGGATGGACATACAGTGTAGTAGCGTACACTGCAGTGGCATAGAATGGAGTGTCTTAGAGTATAATAGACAGTGGAGTGGCATACAGTGGATTAGAGAAGAGTGGAATGGCGTACAGTTGATTAGCGTACAGTGCAGTGGTATATAGTCTAGTGGTGATGAGTGTAGTGCCATAGAGTAGAACGGCATGAAAGGTTGTCAACGAATGTAGATCTAATAATGGGCCAGGAATACAGATTATGAGCTATAAATGCAAATGTTTGGTAGTAGGTGTAAATAATGTAGGTACTGTTAAAGTTATAAGTGTTAAAATACTTATGGCCTAATTTAGATTTTGGCGGATGAGTTACTGCATCACAAAAGTGCTAAATATCCCATCCGCCAAAATCTAAATCCCATTACATCCTTTGGGATTTAGATTTCGGATGACAGGATGTCTGTCACTGTTGTGACAGAGTAACTCATCACCAATATTTAAATAAGGCCCTTAGTAATATATTGTACCATGGTATACTGTGGTACAAGCTGATAAGAAGAAACAATGGGTCTCATTACGAGTCTGGCGTTCCAGGGACCGCCAGATTTGCGGTGGCACTCAGACCGTCGCCAACAGGGGCGGTCCGACCACTCTATTATGACCTTGGAGAGCCGCCATGGTCTGACCCCCAGAACCACCAGGTTGCTGCCAGCCCGCAGCCTGGCGGTGCCAGTAGTCTCAATCTGCCAGGGCAGCGCTGCTTGTAGTGCTGCCCTGGGGATTCCAAGTCTCCTTTCCGCGAGCCTTTGCATGGTGGTAGCCCTGCCATGCAAAGACTGGTGGAAAAGTGGTGCCGGGGGCTCCCTGGGGGCCTTTGCACTGCCCGTGCACTTGGCATGGGCAGTGCAGGGGCCCCTATGGACAGCCATGTTGTGCTTTTCACTGCCCGAAATACGGGCAGTGAAAAGCCAATGGGTGCTGTTCCACTCAACGCACCGCCACATTGCCGCCGGCTCAATTATGAGCCGGCATCAATGTTATGGCCATGTTCCCCGCCAGGCCGGCGGGCGAGGAACTCATAATAGGGCCGGTGGGCGGAAGACTGGCGTGGCGGTCTTCCGTGCGAATGAGGCCACCTAAAGGAAAGTACCATCTTGCCTGGCATGTTACCCCCATATTTCACTGTATATATGTTGTTTTAGTCTATGTGTCACTGGGACCCTGCCAGGCAGGGCCCCAGTACTCATAAGTATGTGCCCTGTATGTGTTCCCTGTGTGATGCCTAACTGTCTCACTGAGGCTCTGCTAACCAGAACCTCAGTGGTTATGCTCTCTCTGCTTTCCAAATTTGTCACTAACAGGCTAGTGACTAAATTTACCAATTCACATTGGCATACTGGTACACCCATATAATTCCCTTTTATATGGTACTGAGGTACCCAGGGTATTGGGCTCCCAGGAGATCCCTATGGGCTGCAGCATTTCTTTTGCCACCCAGAGAGAGCTCTGACAATTCTTACACAGGCCTGCTAGTGCAGCCTGCGTCAAATAACGTCCACTTTATTTCACAGCCATTTACCACTGCTCTTAACTAACTTATAAGTCACCTATATGTCTAACCTTCACCTGGTGAAGGTTGGGTGCAAAGTTACTTAGTGTGTGGGCACCCTGGCACTAGCCAAGGTGCCCCCACATCGTTCAGGGCAAATTCCCCAGACTTTGTGAGTGCAGGGACACCATTACACGCGTGCACAATACATAGGTCACTACCTATGTATAGCGTCACAATGGTAACTCCGAACATGGCCATGTAACATGTCTAAGATCATGGAATTGTCACCCCAATACCATTCTGGTATTGGGGGGACAATTCCATGATCCCCCGGGTCTCTAGCTCAGTACCCGGGTACTGCCAAACTGCCTTTCCGGGGTCTCCACTACAGCTGCGGCTGCTGCCAACCCCTCAGACAGGTTTCTGCCCTCCTGGGGTCCAGGCAGCCCTGGCCCAGGAAGGCAGAACAAAGGATTTCCTCTGAGAGAGGGTGTTACACCCTCTCCCTTTGGAAATAGGTGTGAAGGCTGGAGAGGAGTAGCCTCCCCCAGCCTCTGGAAATGCTTTGATGGCACAGATGGTGCCCATCTCTGCATAAGCCAGTCTACACCGGTTCAGGGATCCCCCAGCCCTGCTCTGGCGCAAAACTGGACAAAGGAAAGGGGAGTGACCACTCCCCTGACCAGTACCTCCCAGGGGAGGTGCCCAGAGCTCCTCCAGTGTGTCCCAGACCTCTGCCATCTTGGAAACAGAGGTGTTGGGGGCACACTGGACTGCTCTGAGTGGCCAGTGCCAGCAGGTGACGTCAGAGGCTCCTTCTGATAGGCTCTTACCTCTCTTGGTAGCCAATCCTCCTTCCTTGGTAGCCAAACCTCCTTTTCTGGCTATTTAGGGTCTCTGCTTTGGGTAATTCTTTAGATAACGAATGCAAGAGCTCATCAGAGTTCCTCTGCATCACCTTCTACCAAAGGATCGACCGCTGACTGCTCAGGACGCCTGCAAAACTGCAACAAAGTAGCAAGATGACTACCAGCAACACTGTAGCGCCTAATCCTGCCGGCTTTCTCAACTGTTTCCAGGTGGTGCATGCTCTGGGGGTAGCCTGCCTTCACCCTGCACCAGAAGCTCTGAAGAAATCTCCCGTGGGTCGACGGAATCTTCCCCCTGCTAACGCAGGCACCAAAAGACTGCAACACTGGTCCTCTGGGTCCCCTCTCATCCTGACGAGTGTGGTCCCTGGAACACAGCAACTCTGTCCAAGTGACTCCCACAGTCCAGTAACTCTTCAGCCCACGTTTCTGGAGGTAAGTCCTTGCCTCCCCACGCTAAACTGCAAAGCTGTGTACTGCGTGATTTGCAGCTGCTCCGGCTCCTGTGCACTCTTCCAGGATTTCCTTCGTGCACAGCCAAGCCTGGGGCCCCGGCACTCCGTCCTGCTGCGCACAACCTTCTGAGTTGTCCTCCAGCGTCGTGGGACTCCCTTTTGTGAATTTGTGTGGACTCCGGTTCATTCTTCTTCAAAGTGCCTGTTAGGGTACTTCTGAGGGTGCTGCCTGCTTCTGTGAGGGCTCCCTGAGTTGCTGGGTAGCCCCTCTGTATCCTCCTCCAAGTGGCGACATCCTGGTCCCTCCCGGGCCACAGCAGCAGCCAAAAACCTCTACGGTGACCCTTGCAGCAAGCAAGGCTTGTTTGCGGTCTTTCTCCGTGGGAACACCTCTGCAAGCTTCATCGCGACGTGGGACATCCGTCTTCCAAAGGAGAAGTCCCTAGTCCTCTTCTTTCTTGCAAAACTCCAAGCTTCTTCCACCCAGTGGCAGCTTCCTTGCACCTTCAGCTGGCATTTCCTGGGCTCCTGCCCACTCCCGACACTGTCGTGACTATTGGACTTGGTCCCCTTGTCTTACAGGTACTCAGGTCTGGAAATCCACTGTTGTTGCATTGCTGGTGTTTGTTCTTCTTGCAGAATCCCCCTATCACGACTTCTGTGCTCTCTGGGGTAGTAGGTGCACTTTACACCTATCTTTCAGGGTCTTGGGGTGGGGTATTTTTCTAACCCTCACTGTTTTCTTACAGTCCCAATGACCCTCTACAAGCTCACATTGGTCTGGGGTCCATTCGTAGTTCGCATTCCACTTTTGGAGTATATGGTTTGTGTTGCCCCTGTACCTATCTGCTCCTATTGCAACCTATTGTGATTCTACACTGTTTGCATTACTTTTCTTGCTATTACTTACCTAATTTTGGTTTGTGTACATATAACTTGTGTATATATCTTATCCTCATACTGAGGGTACTCACTGAGATACTTTTGGCATATTGTCATAAAAATAAATTACCTTTATTTTTAGTAACTCTTTGTATTGTGTTTTCGTATGATATTGTGCATATGATACAAGTGGTATAGTAGGAGGTTTACATGTCTCCTAGTTCAGCCTAAGCTGCTTTGCCATAGCTACCTTCTATCAGTCTAAGCTGCTAGAAATACCTCTTCTAAACTAATAAGGGATAACTGGACCTGGCACAAGGTGTAAGTACCTTTGGTACCCACTACAAGCCAGGCCAGCCTTCTACACCGCCCGCCAAACTCATGATGTGGGCCTATGTCCTTAGCTAATGGCTGTCTTAATAAAACGTAAAAAGCAGTCATGTAGTTTTCAGAACACTTTCAGTGTGTTCAGGATCTGGGCCTTATACATAGGTAAGTATTAGGTTTTATATTTGTTTCCTATCTATTACCACTTTATAAAAGAAAGTGATAATAGAGACATTTCTTTTTATTTTTCTATATATTTTTCCAATATTTTTGGGAGAAGTGTGCTTTCTTTAAAAGAAAAAAAAGAACTTCATTGATTTCTAGGTATTACCATGGTACTCCGTAGACTATTTTGAAAAAAAGATTTAAATATGTTAATAATCAAAAATTCACTATAGTACCCTATATTTGTAAAATATTGTGCAGTAGAGTGTATTTTGAATTGTTTAGCATATTTTTGTTTATGTTTTAAGTATTGCACTGCTCCTGAGGCAGTACCTCTGTACTCCTTACTTTTTTAAAAAAGTATATAGAATTTGTCCCTACCTATTACCACTTTAATAAAGTTTAATACTTCATATTACCACTTTAATAAAGTGGTAATAGTTAGGTGGAAGTATCAAAACTAATACTTACATATATCTAAGGGGGAAATGCAGAACACAGCTAAGGTGTACCTAAAAATAGCCTTGACTGTCTTGTAACTTTTGTAAAGGCAGTAATTAGCCTATCACATAATGGCTTGTCATCACTATATACTGTGATATGTCAGTGAAATACCACAAAATATCACAAAAGTACTGCAGCAACCGATATCACTAAGTTAAAATGCCTTATAACTTTAAAAATACTTACCTTACTTACTTGTAGTGTCCAAAAGGATAATCTGCACACCATAATCTGTAATCTTGCCAATTTTCATTGAAATCTGACTGGGCGTTTGGCTGGTACACATGAGTACAAAGTCTACTAAAAATGCATTGTTGCCTAAATGCGTTTTGGGACCCACGCTTCCCGTTATCCTTGCTCCCCCTTGACCAATCACTAGAAAATTTTCTGTAGTGTGCCAATGTAGACAAGGAATAGGTCTAAAAAGTTTTGTGGAGCCAAATAGGTGCAGAGTTATTAATGGTGAAAAATCAGAGCAATTCCTATCTTCTCTGGTAACCCTAACTATAACTACAGAGTGGCTACCACTACTCCAATATATATAAATATATATGGCTGGCTTTGTTCAGATATAAATAGTCATTAGATATGTCATTACTGATGTCATAAATTATGTCATAGAACATGTCATGAGTGATGTAATATGTTCGGTCATAAGCAGTGCATGGCGGGGCACAGGTTATAGTTAGCTCTGCTAACTATAACTGGTGAATTTTTGTGCTTTTTTTTTGGTTCAAAACGTTAACCTTTTTGCTGCTAGGCCTGCCACCCACTAAGTGCTGGACCCTTTTTTTGGCTATTTGAGGTAGTTTGCGCTTAAGCCATCATAGTTTTTTGTCCACATAAGCTATCCATGCCACATTTATGTCTTTTTTCCAAACATCCTGAGGATTCTAAAGATACCCAGGGTTTGTGGATTCCCCTGGCGAGGACTTGGAAAATACGCAAAACATAGCAAAGGTATGAGATTTTTTTTAAAACTAAATGGGGACAGTGCTCCAGATAAGTGTCTGTTTTTTCCTAAAAATGGCACCCACAAATGCTTTGCTGTTCTAAAGTCACCATCTTCCCATCTTTTAGGAACATGCAGAGCTGAATGAAAAAACCTAATTTTGTACCACAGTTTGGCATTTTTCGAAGAGGTAGCCCATTTTCCGCATTTTTGTGCTCTCAACCTACTTCCAATTTGTGGTGAAAACCAGTATGAAAACCATGGGTGGTCCAGAAAAGCTAAAGATTTCTGAACTGTAGACACAATTCCAAATTCAGCAAAGGGTCATATGTGTAGATCTTTAAATGTTTTCCCAAGTAAAATTACTGAAGAAATATTGAAATCAGGCATTAATGACAACATTTTCATCTGCAACTTTTTGTCACAATGGCCAATAGAAAAAAGCAATATAACATTACATCTGCTGGACCCTTCTGGTTGTGGGGATATATAGGGTTTATAGGTTCTCGAAGAACCTTAACTACCCAGAGCAAACAACTGAGCTGCACTACACAATGGCTTTTCATGGAGTATAAACCAATTCTTATGGCGAAATAGACAGAGTGAAAAATAGGAATCAAGGAATCTTATGTATTTCTAAAAGGGGCACAAGATATAGATTTTAGGAGCAGTGTTTTTTTCTACATCTCTGAATTTGTACGTAGCTGTATTAGCGTGTGATTTGGAGGGGTATTTTTCAAAATGTCATCTTTCTTATACACTGGCTACATTTGAAAGGCACAAATGCAGCGTGTCTAGTGGGATTTCTGCCCCATAGGGGGCAGATCGTGGTAATTACCCCATCCCCCCTGGGGGAGAAAGATTGTACTCATTCTTGTGGACTGGGGGCTCTGCCTTGCTCACTTTGGACAGCCCCACCCCTAGACTTTTCTAAAAGAAATAAACAATCCCTGGTGTCTCGTGGGCTTTCTTCCCCCCGGAGGCAGATTGGGAGTAATAACACCCATCTTCCCCCAAGGTGGGGCGGAAAGACTGTGCCTATGTATTATAAGGGGGTGGGGCATTGGCATACCAATGTAGTCTGAATTGGCTAAAAAATTTTGGGCGTAGGAAAAGCCCTTTCCCAAGGGGCAGCTCTCCCCTCCCTGGTGGGGAAAAAAGTAGTCCCTGGTGCGAAGAGCGCTTTCTACCCTATCGGGGGCTTTTACCTCACCACGGAGTGCTGACAATGCAAACACTCTGAGTGTTTGACAGTGTTCAGCATTCCGTCCATCACTTGTTGTTTTTGCTTTGTCACCCTAAGTGGGAAGGGTATGCCCAGACGTGGGTCCCGTGCTTCCCATGCCACTGGATTCAAGCTAGCCTGGCTGATGAGGGGTGAAACCCCGAAACCGGTCCCAGGATGCTTGTTTCCGGTCCAGTGAGGACCTGGCTTGGCAGTTCGGGCTGGACTGTTCCCATGAGGAACAGGGTCAAGACTGATTTGCATATGGCTGGGTCCAAACTGGGGTGGCATGGTGAGCAAAAAAACGATGGATTAAACCCAGATCTGTGACTGGGGGTGAGTGTTTGACAGTGTTCAGCATTCCGTCCATCACTTGTTGTTTTTGCTTTGGTCCCGTGCTTCCCATGCCACTGGATTCAAGCTAGCCTGGCTGATGAGGGGTGAAACCCCGAAACCGGTCCCAGGATGCTTGTTTCCGGTCCAGTGAGGACCTGGCTTGGCAGTTCGGGCTGGACTGTTCCCATGAGGAACAGGGTCAAGACTGATTTGCATATGGCTGGGTCCAAACTGGGGTGGCATGGTGAGCAAAAAAACGATGGATTAAACCCAGATCTGTGACTGGGGGTGAGTGTTTGACAGTGTTCAGCATTCCGTCCATCACTTGTTGTTTTTGCTTTGTCGCCCTAAGTGGGAAGGGTATGCCCAGACGTGGGTCCCGTGCTTCCCATGCCACTGGATTCAAGCTAGCCTGGCTGATGAGGGGTGAAACCCCGAAACCGGTCCCAGGATGCTTGTTTCCGGTCCAGTGAGGACCTGGCTTGGCAGTTCGGGCTGGACTGTTCCCATGAGGAACAGGGTCAAGACTGATTTGCATATGGCTGGGTCCAAACTGGGGTGGCATGGTGAGCAAAAAAACGATGGATTAAACCCAGATCTGTGACTGGGGGTGAGTGTTTGACAGTGTTCACCATTCCGTCCATCACTTGTTGTTTTTGGGGGTAGCAAAAGCCCTTGTCCAACGGGCCACTCCCCCTCCCTGGTGTCTAGTGGTGGATTTCTGCATGGAGATCACCCTCCTGCGGTGATTCCCCGAAGGAGGAATCCAGAAGGGAAGAGTACCATTGGAAAGGGGCGATTCTCCCGATACCTCTCATTTGCTTTGATGCTCGGGGCTGAGATAGCCCCCTAAGCACCAAGATAGTGAAAGTGAAATGAGCCGATCAGCTCAATTCACTTTCGTTTTCATTGAAATGACGTCAGTGCGCTGCACGTTCTGATCGACATTTCAATGAAAACAAAAATAACAGCATGTCTCCCAGGTCCCCAGGCTGTTTCTTTATAAAATAAATGCTTCTGGTGCCCAGGCCAGAGGGATTTCAAGTGCCATGTGCGCAGACAGCTGGGAGCTGTCCGACACACACGAGCACTTTGGAGTTGAACGGCTCCCTATTGTCCGACGCATTGAACAGGTTAATGTTGAAACTGACATATTCAGCTAAGATTAACATTGTGTTAACCTTTGTTTTTTCAGTGACTATATGTAGGAAGCTGGCTCTGTATATACTATATCATAATGAGATATAGGGGGTGATTCTAACTTCGGCGGGCGGCGGAGGCCGCCCGCCGAAGTTCCCCCACCAAAATACCGCTCCGCGGTCGAAAGACCGCTGAGGGTATTTTGGGATTTGCCCTGGGCTGGCGGGCGGCCGCCAAAAGGCCACCCGCCAGCCCAGGGCAAATCAACCTTCCCACTAAGATGCCGGCTCAGAATTGAGCCGGCGGAGTGGGAAGGTGCGACGGGTGCAGTTGCACCCGTCGCGTATTTCAGTGTCTGCTAGGCAGACACTGAAATACTTTGTGGGGCCCTCTTACGGGGGCCCCTGCCGTGCCCATGCCATTGGCTTGGGCATGGCAGGGGCCCCCAGGGGCCCCGCGGCACCCCCTACCGCCATCCTGTTCCTGGCGGGCGAACCGCCAGGAACAGGATGGCGGTAGGGGGGGTCAGAATCCCCCATGGCGGCGCAGCAAGCTGCGCCGCCATGGGGGATTCCCAGGGCAGCGGTAAACCGGCGGGAGACCGCCGGTTTACCCTTTCTGACCGCGGCCAAACCGCCGCGGTCAGAATGCCCTGAGGGGCACCGCCGGTCTGTCGGCGGTGCTCCCGCCGACCCTGGCCCCGGCGGTCTAAGACCGCCGGGGTTAGAATGAGGGCCATAGTGTGCACAGAGTCCAGGGGTTCCACAGAGGCTGAAATAGATAATACTAATGCTCTATTTTTGGTAGTGTGGTCGAGCAGTTAGGCTTATCAGAGGGTAGTATTAAGCATTTGTTGTACACACTCAAGCATTAGAAGAAACACACACTCAATGACTTAACTCCAGACTAATAGGATTTTATATAGAAAAAATATGTTTTGTTAATTTATTTCTAGAACCACACGATTCAGTTTGCAGGTAAGTACATAAAATGAAAGGTACTTTGCATCTATATGATCAGGACTTTGAATGGAATCGACAATGTATACAATATACAATGGCAAAAAGCTATTTTAAAAGTGGACACGGCAATTTTCAACAGTTCCTGGGGGAAGAAAAGATAGTTCAGTTTTACAGGTAAGTACTCAACTTACAGTTCTTATCTCCGGGGTTTAGGTAGTCCGTCACTGGGGGTTCAAGTTAACTCCCAACACCAGCAACACGGGCCGGTCGGGTGCAGAGGTCAAAGAGTAAAATGGAGATAGGGGGTACTTGGAATCCGGTCAGCCAGCAGTACCCGGGTCTCGGAGGGCAGACCAGTGGGGTTCAAGAGAGCACTGGAGGAGTCCCAAACATGCACCCTCAGCGGCACTAGGGCAGCCGGGTGCAGAGTGCAAACAGGGGTTTGGGTATTCAATGCAACCCTATGAGGGGACCCTGGGGATCACTCTGAGGCTGCAGATGAGGTCCAGGGGGGCTTCTCGGACAAACCACCGTCTGGACAGGGAGGAGGGCTGCCTACTGGTCGATGCTACACTTGAAGTCAGTTTCTCCAAGGCCTGGGGGCTGCGGGTGCAGTGTGTTCTTTAGGCGTCAGATATCTTCATCTGGAGCTCTTGGTCAGGGGGGTCCTCGGGATTCCCTCTGCAGGCGTCGTAGTGGTGGTTTGGAGGGGTCAACCCAGGGTGAGCTCTTGCTCCCAAACGCATGGCGACCCTTTCTTACTGGGTGGACCACCTGGACACGGGCCTTGGGCATTGGGTGCACAATGGTCAGGGCTCACGCATCTGGAGTGAAATGGGAGACCTTGGTTGTAGGTTTATTTTGGACAGAGCCACTGTCCTCAAGAGTTCTTGGTTCTTTTTGGTGCAGGGCAGTCCTCTGGAGTTGTCAGAGGTCGCTGGGCTCACTGGACGCATCGCTGGTCTTTTTGCAGGGTCTCTGAAGCAGGAGACAGGCTAGTAAGGCTGGGGCCTAAGCAGTTGTCGTCTTTCTTCTTTCTGCGGCGGTTTCAGCTTAGCAATCCTTCTTCTTCTTGTAGGTCGCCAGGAATCTGGTGAGCTGGGTTCAGGGTCGCCTAAATTTAGGGGTGTGTTAGGGTCAGGGGGCAGTAGCCAATGGCTACTGTCCCTGAGGGTGGCTACACCCTCCTTGTGCCCACTCCCTTTGGGGAGGGGGGCACATTCCTATCCCTATTGGTCCTAATCCTCCAAAGCAAGATGGAGAATTTCTCACGGAGGGGGCTCACTTCAGCTCTAGACACCTTAGGGGTGGTCCTGGCTAAGGGGTGACTCCTCCTTGTTTTTCTCATTATCCCTCTGGATTTGCCTCCAAAAGTGGGGGTTCATCCAGGGGGCGGGCATCTCCACTGGCTGGAGTGCCCTGGGGCACTGTAACACCAGGCTTGATCCTTTGAGGCTCACCGCTAGGTGTTACAGTTCCTGCAGTGGGAGGTGTGAAGCACCTCCACCCAGGACAGGCTTTGTTTCTGACCACAGAGTGTACAAAGGCACTCACCCCATGTGTTCAGAAACTCCTCTGGAAGTGGCAGGCTGACACAGACTGGGCAGCTTACACTAGCAGTTGGGCTAACATACAGGGGGCGTCTCTAAGATGCCCTCTTTGTGCATATTTCAATAAATCCCACACTGGCATCATTGTGGGTTTATTGTGCTGAGAAGTTTGATACCAAATTTCCCAGCATTCGGTGTTGCCATTATGGTGCTGTGGAGTTCGTAATGACAAACTCCAAGACCGTATACTCATCATGGCTACCCTGCACTTAAAATGTCTAAGGAATTGACTTAGACACTGTAGGGGCATAGTGCTCATGCAGCTATGCCCTCACCTGTGGAATAGTGCACCCTGCCTTAGGGCTGAAAGGCCTGCTAGGGGGATGACTTACCTATGCCACAGGCAGTGGTTTGGGGGCATGGCACCCTGAGGGGAGTGCCATGTCGACTTTGTCTTTTCTCCCCACTAGCACACACAAGCTGCAAGGCAGCGTGCATGTACTGACTGAGGGGACCCAAGGGTGGCATAATACATGCTGCAGCCCTTAGGGACCTTCCCTGGCCACTGGGGCCCTTCGTACCAGGGGTACCTTTTACAAGTGACTTAACTGTGTGCCAGGGCTGTTCCAATTGTGGAAACAATGGTACATTTTTAGGGAAAGAACACTGGTGCTGGGGCCTGGTTAGCAGGGTCCCAGCACACTTCCAATCAAAGCTGGCATTAACACTAGCCAAAAAGTGGGGGGTGACCATGCCAACAGTGGCATTTTCCTACAAAGAAGCTCAGCAAAAAATTCTGGATTCCAGGCTGACGCCAGGAAGGTCTAAGGTAAGAAATCTGTAGCTAGATAGAGTCTTTACCAAATAATGAGTTACTGAAGGTAAGTAACTTGTTCTTTTGAGATAGATGGATAGATAGATAGATAGACAGATAGATAGAAAGACAGATAAACAGATAGATAGACATATAGATAGATAGCTCGATAGATAGATAGATAGATAGATAGATAGATAGATAGATAGATAGATAGATAGATAGATAGATTGATTTTCCCATGAAAGAAAAAGCCAATGCCACCCACATCTACTGCAATCTGGTGCATGCCTGTGCTGGTTTAGCTTCCTCTGCGTTAATAAACGCAGCAGGCTTTCTTTGAAATGTAGATACATTTTGGAGGATGAACAGGGGCCCTGACAAATGCAGGCCTGGGAAATATGGTCACCTCAAGCTCCTCCTTGTGATGGACCTGCACTTAGTCTGTTACAGGACTAGAGACACGTGCCCAGACCAGATTGCTTGAGATGTATGTGATTTATTGGTTTAATAACACAAGGTAGGCAGCCCAGCAAACCCCTTCCGCAGTGACAGGTCTGCTTCTGTGGTGGTCTCTCTCGCTCTCTCTCTCTGGGCCTTGTCTGGTAGTCCCTCAATGGTCAGTCATCACCCTCGGGAAAATAAACAAATGAGGCTTTAAGGCCCTCGTTACAACTTTTGCGGTCTTCCAATCCGCGGATGCCAGGAGACCACCAGTATATTACGGGTACTGCCGGATTTCTGCCACACTTTGGGTGTAAATCCAGCAGTAGTCGAGCTGGCGGGTGGAGGCGCTCTGCCGGTTCCACCGCCGCCCACGCCCCGCCAGTAGGACACTGCCCGTCATTTTATAGGCCATAATAGGGCCTGGTGGTGTCCTGCTGGCGGGGCGCTGGCGGCGGTGGAAGTGCCCCTTCCCTACCAGACGATCTTCTCCCCGGATCAGGTAAGGCGATCGTCCAACACAGGGGGGAGTGGGGTCGTTGTGCATGAATGTGTGTATGCGTGGTTGTATACGTGTCTGAATGTTGAAGTGAGTGCGTGTCTGCATATAAGTGTGTATGCGTGCTTGAATGCATGTATGAATGTTGTTGTGAATGCATGTATGGATGCGTGCTTGAATGCATGTTTGAATGTTTTTGTGAATGCGTGTATGGATGCATGCTTGAATGTGTGTACGAATGTTGTTGTGAATGGGTGTATGGATGCATGTGAGTGGATGCGTGTATGTAAATGTAGGTGAATGGGCGTATGTGTGGCACGTGTGGGTGTCTATGTGCATGTATGCGGGGAGGGGGTGCTGTGGCTGAAGGGGGGTGCGAAGGGAGGGGGCGCTGTGGAAGAATAGGGAATGGGGGGTCTAGTGCTTCCTGGGAGGGTGAGGGAGCCGTCTACCGGTGACTCGGAAGAAATTCCCTGTCACCGGTAGCCTTTCTGCCATGGTTTTCGTGGCAGTGCTACCGCCGCGGAAACTATGGTGGAAAGCCGGCTCCTAATATCATCTCCGGTCCGGTGGTTCTGACCACCATGGTGGTATGAGTGGAGATGTAGGCCACACTCATAATGTGGTGGTCTGCACCGCCAGCCTGTTGGTGGTGGGACTGCCACATTTACCCTGTCGGGCAAAAGACGGCCCGGGTCAAAATGACCCCCTAAATCTCCATCCTATTAGGATCATAGAACCCATCACCATTTTATCACATTTGTGTGTTGCTAGTAGCTATTAATGAAAGGAGATCTCTGTCTCGTAATAAGACCCTCTGTCAGTGAAAGAAGGAATGTTAATTCATCACATTCTGGTTTGCCAGACACATGCAATCTTCTCTTGATGAATCAACCAGAAATGCCTCCCCCACAAATTTTTGAGAGAGCTATAAAGCATGCAAACCCAACAAAGGTACAAGTGAGAAAGACCCCAAAAGAATGGTTCATTCATCATGCCTTCAGGGAGATGCAGCAGTGCAAAGACAGGAATACCACTACAACCCCATCAACCCATAGCGTGTGCTATGAGCCACAAATACACAGCCCTTGCGCCCTTCCAGGCCACTTGCCTGAAGCTGTGACTCTCTGACGGAGTCATGGCTGTCTCACCCCACTTGCCCTTTCTCGGGTGCTTGACATCCATAGCAAGGCACAGCAGTTCGTCCCTCTGGCCTTCTGACCCTCTGAGTAGTCCGGCACGTCTCTCCAGGCTGGCCAGAATCTATCCCATGGCATTCTCTAGCTGCCCATGTCCTCAGATGTTCGCAGCACCGACGGAGTTGATTTTTTTCCCATATTTTCCTTCCTCCTTTATTCTCTGTATCAGCCTAAGAGGTTGTTGTAGGGTAGAAGGAGGCAGATCTCGCACAACTAGAATGCTAGTTGTTCCCTTTGTAGTGCCCACTAGGTCTCCGCCATCGCCTGACGCAAAGAAATTTTCACAGAACCTCCCAACCAGACTTGGCTGATTGGGCCATGAATCATCAGCAGAACGGTACAGAAAATCTGCATTGTCTTGCAGGCTCCAAGGATGATGTCAGACTTGAAACTAAAAGGGTTGCAGTGCCAAAAACCAATGTAACACACAGGAGTTGGTGTCTTTGTGCCTCACCAGCCAAATCAAGGATGCATGTTCAGTTAGGAGAACAAAGGACCGACCCAACAGGTAATATTGAAAGGCCTCCAGGGCCCATTTAAAAGCCAGGCATTCCTTCTCAATGGTCGGGTAGTGAGACTACGGACATACCGAAACAGGCTCACCATATAGAATGTTTTTAAGCTGGTCATAGGAATGACAGGAAGACCAATTACTGAGGTGGTTGGGTTGGGATTTTGTCAGTAGATCTGTTACTTCTGAAAAGTGCTGGATGAAACGGCGGCAATAGCCCACTAAACCCAGAAAGGCAGGGGTCCCCTTTTGTCAATAGGTCGGGGTAAATCTTTGATTGCTCTCACTTGATCCACCTGAGGTCTGGTCCTGCCTTTTTTGTATATGATATTCCATATACTGAACACAGCTGGTAGCAAGGGTGCATTGCTCGGGGTTAGCCGTCAAGCTGGCCTTTCTCAGGCCATTAAACTACGTTTAAGTGGTGAAAATGTTGTTCCCAGGTCTGACTATATACAACAATGTCATACATGTGTGCTGAGGCGTAACCCTGTGTGCTTGCAGAATTTGATCCATCAAGCGTTGAAATGTGGCAGGAACCCCATGTAGGCCAAAGGGTGGACCCTAAATTGGAACAATCACAAAGGGGTGGAAAAAACAGTTTTTGTCTCTGACTTTTGCTGTGAGAGGTATCTGCCAGTATTCTTTTGTCATATCCAACGTAGTAAGATAGTGTGCCTAGCCTAGGTTTTCAATAATTTCATCCACTCTGGGCATCAGATAGGTGTTGAACTTGGACACTCAGTTCAACTCTCTTAAGTATATGCAGAATCTGATGGACCCATTGGGTTTAGGGACTAGGACCATCAGGAAAGACCAGTTGCTATGAGATGGTTCAATAATGCCTCCCTGCAACTTCTCTTCTTCTTCGTGTTCCACTGCTTTTCTCCTGGCCTCTGGTATTTGATAAGGGTGTAGTCATTTGGCCCTCCCACCCTCAGTCACTATATAATGTTGCACCATATGAGTCCTACCTGACTTCTTTGAGAACATGTCCTTAAATTCTCCCACCAATTCTAAGAGTTGCTGTCACTGGGGAGCGGTAAGTTCAGGACCCATCCGAAACTGTTCTCGTATCCCCCGGGGTCAGAAAGGATATCTCTCTAGGGATTGGGAGTTTGTCACAAGAAGGGCGGGTTGAGCATTAGCTACAGAGTCTTCATCTTCTACCTATTTTTTTGAGCTGGTTAATATGATAAATCTGTCCAAGTCTTCCTCTATGGGGAACAGCCATTCTTTATGTCACAAGGGTAACTTGGGCAGTCAGCGCATAAGGCCCCTGCTATATGGCCAACAATTTGTTGTCTGAAGAGAGAAGAAGGACCAGGACTTTGACACCTATATATACTTCTCTGAGTGTAGCAGTCCGGTCATAACATGTCTTTTGTTTCTCCTACATTGTTTCCATATGTCAATGTATGTCCTCCCATAGAATGGTTATCTTCTTTTCCAGATTAACTACGTATTCTAAAAGATCCTTCTTCCTACCACCCAGCTGCCATATCTAATAGGGTCCTGCGTTTTGTTCCAAAATCCTCCTTGAAGGGACTATTACCATTGGACGATTGGGTATGGGCCATATTTTCAAACAGGACTAGAGGAGGCTGTTTGTCCAGGTCCCTACCAGAAGCAGACACCAATTTCTTCAAGATGGTCTTGGTTGTACGGTCCGTCTGTGGGTGGTAGACTGAGGTGCGGATTACATTAACTCCCAACACCTTGCATATTTGAGCCAATAAGCAAGACATAAATGGAGTTCGTTGATCTATAAGGATCTCCCTTGGAAAACTGGGCAGTCTAAAAACCCAGATAATGGCCTGGGCAACAGCATTGGTAGTCATGCTGGTTAAGAGAATAGCTTCCCAATATCTTGTGGCGTAGTAAACCACTGCAAGTATACACTAGTAACCACAAACCAAAGCTACCAAGGACTCTACCAAATCCATCCCTACTTGAGGAAAGGGGATGTCAACAATGGACAGGGACTGTAATGGGGCTTTAGAGACCTGGTGGGTTAACCCCAGGGATGTGGAATTCCTATGGACATCTTGTTTGGGGTCAAGGGCAACAAGTTTTTATGTTTACTTTGTCCTTGGGACAAGTAGGCCCAACCCTCTGCAGCACAAACCCTTTGGCTGCCTGTTTACAAAGAGTGGAACTCTCTGCAGTTGAGGTAATGTGTTTCCAAAAGATAATGCTGTTCGAACTTGTATTTATGGTTCATTATTTGAAAGTCTTCATTATTAGGGTGAGTGCTGTAAATAAATGTTTTAAGGTCACACTTCACTACTGACGTTGGTTCCAGTAAAAAAAAAAAAAAAAGTGTATACACATATTTGAAAAGTTTAGGCTATGAGGCTAAATATAATGCTCCCAGAATGCTCTCTGATTAGATGCAAATGAAGTGTCATTTAGTAAAATGTGTTGCTGCATGCTAGTATTTCCCAAAAATATTTCTAATGGAAAATCAGTGTAACCATTTTCAACACGATTATGGGAAGCATAAAAATAAACAAACACTGACAAAGCCAACTGATCCAACTTATTTTTATAAGTCTTTTAGTTTCATCAATGCGTGTCTTGTTTTGACATGGCTTTTGTAACACTTTATTGTTGTGGGAGCTACCAGGCCCTCAACATTGTAACAAACACTGGCAAAAACCACCCAAAAAGTTTTTGAACTCTAAGGGCACACGTTGCCACCAGTGGCATAACAAAGGCCCCGCAGCCGCCCTCCAGGGGGCCCCTTCAGCACAGCACCTGCCCTGAGTGAGTCTGGAGAGGGGTCTCCTCCATGTTCTTTGCAAAGGGGCACACTCCAGTTTCGTTACGTCACTGATTGCCACTGTAGTTCCTGACACTGAACAAAACTACTTTGTGTGCCAATATGTTCCTTGTGGAAGAGCAGAATGCGATCACTCACAGTAAAGCCAGCCGAAAGAGAGAGAAATAGAAGTTTAATAAAAACAAAATGTCTTTGTTAACACCAGACCTAATTAGGGACCAAGACCCACATGTAGGTAGCTTTTTGCATGTCGCAAACAGCGACTTTCGCTGTTTGCGATGTGCAAAAAGCACATTGAGATGCACAAACCCAGTTTTGCGATTCGGTAACCTGGTTACCGAATCGCAAAACTGGTTTGCGACTCGCAATCGGGTGTTCCCTTCCTAATTGCGACTCGCAGTGCAATGTAGGATTGTTTTGTGACCGCGAACGAGGGCGCAAACCAATCGCAGTTTGCACCCATTTCAAATGGGTGCTAACACTTTCGCAAAAGGGAAGGGGTCCCCATGGGACCGCTTCCCCATTGTGAATGTCACTGTAAACATTTTTTCAGAGCAGGCAGTGGTCCTGTGGACCACTGCCTGCTCTGAAAAAATGAAACTAAAACGTTTCATTTTTCGTTTTTGTAATGCATCTTGTTTTCCTTTAAGGAAAACGGGCTGCATTACAAAAAAAAAAAAAAAACTGCTTTATTGAAAAGCAGTCACAGACATGGTGGTCTGCTGTCTCCAGCAGGCCACCATCCCTGTGAGGGCCGCCATTCGCAAGGGGGGGGTCGCAAATTGCGACCCACCTCATGATTATTCATGAGGTGGGCATTTGCGAAGCCCTTGCGAATCACAGATGGTGTCAGGGACACCATCCTACATTCGGATTTGCGAAATTGCAAGTCGCTCTGACTCGCAATTTGCGGGTCGCAAATCTGAACCTACCTACATGTGGCCCCAAATTCTTAAAGTCACAAAAGTGCACCCATGGTATATGTCGTACCCCTATAAAATATTTGTGAACTGTATTTTAGCATGGGTAAATACGATGTGTAGATTTGCTCATGTGAAAATCTATTGAGCATTTGCAAGTTCATTTTCCCTCCAGCCACTTTCTTCCCAACCCTGGAAGACGTTCTAATTCTGCCATTGTCAGGAGTAAATGTCCAACCTTTCTTATTATGGGAAAATATTAGAGAGAAGCTGGTGAAAATCTTTAAAACATGCAGGTTAGTAGGTTTGCAGACTCAAAGGCATTCCAGCCCTGGAACTATTGCTTACTGCGTCCTCCAGCCCCAGTATGCAGATCTGCAGAAAGGTGGCAAAATAAGGAAATTGCTACAGTAGGGATTGAAACTGCAAGTATTCAAGTCCTACTATGGTAGTAGCTCTGGCATAATCAGAGAGGCTATTATCAGAGCTCTTCCATAATGAGATTGCTGCCATAATTTGTCGCCACACTACATGGCACCAAAGGGACAAGTAGATCTTTTTACAGGACAAGTAGATTTGAGAAGCAACTTGTCCCCTGGACAAGTAGATATTTTAATAAATTCCACACCCCTGAACCCTATGGCATCTCTCGCAAGCCGCACAGAAACGTCTAATGTCCGTAAAGACCGCAGGTCAATACAACTGTCTCAGGAGATATTCCTCCGTCTTCTCCCTCCCTTAATGTCCCTCATCTGCATGTCCCGTTCTCGAAAGGTAGGAGGAACTTCTAATTGTGAAACGGTGTCATCACCCTTCCTTATCCTCCGGTACAACAAGCCTTTAGATAGACAGAAGTAGGGCCCTGCCTGGTCACCTTCTTCTGACCCTGTTTGGGCAAATGCATGTTCTAGGTTGAGGTCATCTTTCTGAGCTGCTCTGAAGCTACATTGAGCACTCCACTCCACAGCTGTAGAGGAAGAGATGGAAAGCATGTTAGATGTGTCATTCTGTTTAAACTATCTGTTTTGATTGCACTTTTCACTGTGTGACAGTTTTGTTTTGTACCTACCACCAGTCAACTCCTCGGATATAAATGGAGCCTCCTTTAGCTAAGGTTGATTGCTTTGCTGTGTTATGGCTGTGGTCAGAAGGAGGAGAAATTCAGTATAGTCAGTCCCCAAAATCATCTCTTTGACTAACAGTAGTATTGCCCCCACCCATTCTTGTTTCTCTTGCCCCTCCAGTCTAAGTCAATGGTAGCTACAGGGTATGGTTTACTGTCTCCGTGGACACAGGTTATAACCACTGTTTCCCCCGGTTACACGGATGGGCCTCTACTCTTTCTCGGTTGACCACAGAGTGACGGCAGCCAGACTCAATCAGGATTTCTTAAGGCAGTTTATTTAACTTGATTATAATTTTATATCTGTCTGGGCTGCCCCCAGCCCAAAAGACTCACCCCGATATCTATCCCACCTCCATGGGTTCTGGTTGTGAGGTCTTCTGGGAACAGTTCCAAGCTTTGTGGCCCCATTCTGCACACTGATAACATTGGGGCCCATGTCCTACTTCCCTGTTTGAAGGTTGTGGTTGGTATTTATTTTCTGGTGGAGGACTGGCTGAAAACTTCCAGCTATGAGAGATGGGTGTTGGAGTTTGATGTTGACTTACCTTGAAGTTGGGAACCAAGTGGAAGGCACAAGCCAGATCAATAATGTGAGCAACCGTAATGTTAGGACATTGCCTTATCTACACTTGAGTAGGGTCAGGGAGGGCATCAAGGAATTGTTCCAAGAAGGTCTTCTCTAAGACCTCCTCCATTGTGGAGGTTACAGGTTTAGCCAGCAGTTCCCATGGCTTCGGACCCGGTAAAACGGGGTTTGGGGATTGTCCTGGGAATTCCATTTCCCTTTCCAGAACTTCATATGATAGTACTTGCTATTATATCCTAGCCTATCCAAGATGATTCTTTTGATGTCCCGATATGGTGTTGTGCCAGTGGGATTTGCTGACTGGTAATCTGTTTGCAGTTCCCAAGACAATAGTGGTGCAACATATTGGCCCCAGCAGCTCTGGTGGCAATTCTCTCAAAGTTTGCAAAGAAGAAACTGGGATCTTCACCGGCTTCATATTTCTGCAATACGAAACTAGGGACATTGGGGTGGATCTTGATACTGGCAATCGTGTTGGTCAGCCTTTGTATTGCTTTGTCCTGTACTACATGTTTGTTAGCCATAGCTTTGGTCTGTGATTGGAGAGCCTCTTGTAGGTTTTAATGGCCCTTTTGGGCAGCCATTGCCTGTCCCTCCACCACTAGTTGCAAGTGTTGCTGCCCCTCCAATGGTTGCTTGACCATGTCATCTATCGTTGACAGTTGGGCCATGGCCTCATCTTGTTGGGTAATGTGGAATCCCACTTCTGACACCACCGTTACAGGAGTAGCGACACACACCAACACAGATTGTTTGAGATGTGCTGTTATTTATTGCTTTAATAACATAAGGTAGGCAGCCCAGTAGCCCCTTCCAGTCTGACAGGTCTGCTTCTCTGGTAGCCTCTCCCCCCCCCCCCCCCCCACCCCGATATATATATATATATATATATATCTCCCTTCTCTGGTATTCCCTCAATGGTTAGTCATCACCCTCGGGGAATTTAACAAATCAATTAGGATCATAGAGCCTGTCACCTTTTTATCACCTTTGTGTCTTTCTAGTAGATATTAATGAAAGAAGATCTCTGACTTGTAATAAGATCCACTATCAGTGGAGAAAGAAATGTTAATTCATCACATTCCGGTTTCCTAGACATGTGACCCTCATGCAATCTCCTCTTTACAAATCAAGCCATTAACGCCTCCCCCTCCACTTTTTGAGAGAGCTATGAAGCATACAAACCCAAAAAGCGTAAGAGTGAGAAAGGCCGCGAATGAAGGATTCTCTTGCCATGCCTTTAGGGAGATGCTTCAGTGCAAAGGCAGGAATTCCACTACAAACCCACCAGGTGTGCGCTTGCTTTGAGCCACAAATACAAAGCGCTCACTGCCTTCCGGGTCACTTGCCTGAAACCGTGACTCTTTGATGGGGTCACGGCTGCCTCGTCCGTCTCGCCTTACCCCAGGTGCTTGACATCCACTTAGAGGCACAGTGATTCTTCCCTCCAGCCTACCTGTTCAATGTCCTCAGACATTTGCAGCTCCGATGGCATTGATTTCTTCCTATATTCTCCTTCCTCTTTAACTCGCTGTATCAGCCAATGAGGTTGCAGTAGGGCTGAAGGGGGCGGATTCTCTGACTAGAATGCTAGTTGTTCTCTCTGTAGTGGCCATGGCGTCCTCACTATCGCCTGGCAGAGAGAAATTGTTACAGTACCTCCCAACCTGGCATTGCCGATTGGACAATGAATCGTCAGCAGATTGGCTCCAAAGATGATGTCAGACTAGAAATTAAACAGGTTGCAGTGCCAAAACAAACGCACAAAGAGTTGGTGTGTTTCTGCTGCACCAGCAAAATCAAGGATGCATGGTCAGTTAGGAGAACAAAGGACCAACCCAAACGGTAATTTTGAAAAGCCTCCAGGGCCCATTTAATAGCCAAGCATTCTTTCTCAATGGCCCTCACCATCACCTGAGTCAGAGGAATCGTCACATAGCCCTTTTTATATTTTGATTCATGATACTTTCTTAGCTGTGAATACTCCAGAAACCACAACTGAACAGTTTAGGAGTCACATAATACGCTGCTCAACACCAAGAAGATCGTGCTAATATATTTCTATCTCTAAATTAGAAAAGATTCCCAGAATAAAAAGGAGAATTATTTTACAATAGAAACTATTAGTACAGGTCTGTAATATTTTCTGAAATCCGATGGACTGCTTGGCATCTCAAATTATGTATTTATTTATCTTGGGGATTATAAAGCACTGTTGTAGTTTAATGTTCACTTCAGCGATCTCTGCCCTTCTAATTACAAGCCCAGAATTATGTTGTATCAGGAGTCCACTCATCTGTGTCGCGAGAACCTCAGTATTTTGGCAGTCACACCCAACAAAATTCCCCTGGACCCTTACAGGAAACTTTGACTTTTGTGGATAAAAAGGAAATGTTTAAATGCTTCTTATCCATTGCTCTACTTCAGAAATTAAAAATAATTTAGAATCTCAGAAACATATCAGACAGTTTCATACTGATGCTGGGGATAGATAAGGTAACCTGCCTCAAACTCCCAAAGTCAGTGCACACTCAAACATTAGTATTTCATAATGATTAGTATATATGATGTCCTGTTGGTCTCCAATTCATAATAGTATGAACAAACAAGTTACTTAGCTTTGGTGATGCCTTATCTGGTAGAGACTCTTATATAGCCACAAACTCTTTACCATAGAATAATCCCCAGGCATCAGACTGTGTCCAGAATTGTTTTGGGAGCAGTACCCCTGTGCGCCAGTAGGCGGCATTGTTTGGCTCCTTGTGGTGTCACTGGCGTCCTCCTGTGCCAGAAGTGACATGTGCGTTGCCTGTCTAGGCACCACCCTAGTGCACCGACTTTCCACACCAGAAGAGTGGAGCCACGACGAACAATGACCACTGATGCAATAGAATAAGGGACCTTAAAAGGAAGCAACCCTTTCTCTGTAATCCATTTGCAAAGCGAGGAGGCTGGGTGGGGCAGTAATGAGTCTGCATCTAGATAGTTTCTACCAGATAAGGCGTTATGGAAGGTAAACACCTAATAGAGACTTCTAGCCGCAGATTCCTTACCTTAGAATACATACTTAAGTAATACCTCTCTGAAGGTGGGGGTTGCAACTTGGATTAGATTAAAAAGTCCTGCAGGACCAACAAGCAAACTGACTGTCATGCCGGACTTGACTGTCCAGGCAATAGTGCTTTATAAACATGTACAAGGAAGCCCACGTTGCTGCTTGAAGATGTCCAGGACAGGTACTCCAAGAGTTAACCCTGTGGTCCCAGCATTGGCACTGGTAAAATGAGCTTGCAAACCTTCAGGGGGTTGCTTTTGGCCAATGCGTAGCAGATTTTGATGCAGAGCACTATCCATCGTAAGATGGTCCTTATCTTTTTTGGCTCCGACGTACCTCACAAAGAGTTCACCATCCACTTGGAACTCTTTATGTAGTCAAGTTAGAACAACGCCCTTTTTGGGTCCAGCTGATAGTCTCACCTCTTCTTTAGAGGGGTTAGGCAGAGTGTAGTGGGTAGGCATAGGGATGGACTACCTACATGAAAGGGATGTATCACCTTCGGTAGGAAGGATGCTCTAGTGCGAAGGATCAGTTTGTCTGGGTAGATATTCAATTATGGAATCTCTGATGACAGTGCCTGTAGCTTACTGACCCTCCAGGCTGATCTTATTGCCGCTAGGAAGGCCGTTTTTATGGTGCGGTGCCTGAAAGGGCAGTTGTATAGTGGCTCGAGGGGAGCACACATCAAAAATGTGAGAACTAAGTTGAGGTCCCACTGTGGCATCATGAAAGGAGCTGGTGGAAACATCTGTTGAAGTCCTTTGAGAAGCCTATTTAGAACAGGGGATTTGAAAAGGGACGGCTGATCTGACAACCACAAAAATGCCGATATGGCAGACAAATAACATTTCAATGTGCCGAAAGCAGAGCCCTGCTAGGCTAGGGTAAGCTTAAACAGAAGAACCTGGTAATGGGGTGCAGATAGAGGGTCAACTTGTGTATCTGAACACTATGCCAGGCGTATACCATCCTGGTGGAGGGGTGTATGACTGCCAGCATAACTTTGCAGACTTCGGGGGGGAAGGTCAAAAGCTGTCAACTGTCACCACTCTAATATTCACACATGAAGCTGAAGCTTTCAGGTTGGGGTCCAGAACCCGGCCCTGTTGCTACAACAGTAGACCCTCCTGAAAAGGCAGCCTGATTGGAGGACCCATGCTCGTGCTCAACAGCTCAGGATACCAGACTCTTCATGCCAAAACCGGAACCACAAGTAAGACTTAGGCCTGGTCATTCCTTATATTCTTGAGAGACAGGAGTAATATTGGCAGAATGGCGTACAGGAAGCCTGAGCACCACTTGACACGAAAAGCATCTCTGATCGAAAGCCGTCCTAGATACTCCAGAGCGCAAAACTGCTGATATTGTGCATTCTCGACAGAGGTGAACAGATCCAACCAAGGCTGTCCCCATTCTTGGAAGAGACAATGCACCACCTCTGGGTGAAGACTCCATTCATGATCCTCTAAGCATTGACGGCTGAGTTCATCCTCCCTGATGTTCAAAGAGCCCAGCAGGTATGGAACTACCAGGGGTATGCCCTGATGTTCCAGCCATGTGTAGTGCCTCTTGACAAAGAGTCCAAGACCTCACCCTGCCCTGTTTGTTGTAATACGACATTGCAGTAGTGTTGTCCGTAAACACCTGAACCAGCCTTACCCCGATTGAAGGAAGAAAGGCCTTCAATGCCACCCAGATCTCTTGGTGCTCCAACAGGAGTGAGACCAAAGGCCTTTGATTTCCACCTCTCCCAGATGGTTGCTCCAGCCCATAAGTGATGCATCGGTCACACCATTCAGGTCTGGTTGGGGAAAGGAGAGGGATCTGCTGCTGACCCAAACACAGTTTATTAGCCACCACTGCAGGTCTTCTTGGTCGGAGAGATTTCCCTGGTCCTGTGCCCACTGGAACTTCAGGTCCCACCACAGAGCCCCTTACAGGGATGTGGAATTCCTATCGCCCGACACCCGGGACATCTTGTTTGGGGTCAAGGGCAACAAGTTTTTATGTTTACTTTGTCCTTGGGACAAGAAGGCCCAACCCTCTGCAGCACAAACCCTTTGGCTGCCTGTTTACAAAGAGTGGAACTCTCTGCAGTTGAGGTAATGTGTTTCCAAAAGATAATGCTGTTCGAACTTGTATTTATGGTTCATTATTTGAAAGTCTTCATTATTAGGGTGAGTGCTGTAAATAAATGTTTTAAGGTCACACTTCACTACTGACGTTGGTTCCAGTAAAAAAAAAAAAAAAAGTGTATACACATATTTGAAAAGTTTAGGCTATGAGGCTAAATATAATGCTCCCAGAATGCTCTCTGATTAGATGCAAATGAAGTGTCATTTAGTAAAATGTGTTGATGCATGCTAGTATTTTCCAAAAATATTTCTAATGGAAAATCAGTGTAACCATTTTCAACACGATTATGGGAAGCATAAAAATAAACAAACACTGACAAAGCCAACTGATCCAACTTATTTTTATAAGTCTTTTAGTTTCATCAATGCGTGTCTTGTTTTGACATGGCTTTTGTAACACTTTATTGTTGTGTGAGCTACCAGGCCCTCAACATTGTAACAAACACTGGCAAAAACCACCCAAAAAGTTTTTGAACTCTAAGGGCACACGTTGCCACCAGTGGCATAACAAAGGCCCCGCAGCCGCCCTCCAGGGGGCCCCTTCAGCACAGCACCTGCCCTGAGTGAGTCTGGAGAGGGGTCTCCTCCATGTTCTTTGCAAAGGGGCACACTCCAGTTTCGTTATGTCACTGATTGCCACTGTAGTTCCTGACACTGAACAAAACTACTTTGTGTGCCAATATGTTCCTTGTGGAAGAGCAGAATGCGATCACTCACAGTAAAGCCAGCCGAAAGAGAGAGAAATAGAAGTTTAATAAAAACAAAATGTCTTTGTTAACACCAGACCTAATTAGGGACCAAGACCCACATGTAGGTAGCTTTTTGCATGTCGCAAACAGCGACTTTCGCTGTTTGCGATGTGCAAAAAGCACATTGAGATGCACAAACCCAGTTTTGCGATTCGGTAACCTGGTTACCGAATCGCAAAACTGGTTTGCGACTCGCAATCGGGTGTTCCCTTCCTAATTGCGACTCGCAGTGCAATGTAGGATTGTTTTGTGACCGCGAACGAGGGCGCAAACCAATCGCAGTTTGCACCCATTTCAAATGGGTGCTAACACTTTCGCAAAAGGGAAGGGGTCCCCATGGGACCCCTTCCCCATTGTGAATGTCACTGTAAACATTTTTTCAGAGCAGGCAGTGGTCCTGTGGACCACTGCCTGCTCTGAAAAAATGAAACTAAAACGTTTCATTTTTCGTTTTTGTAATGCATCTTGCTTTCCTTTAAGGAAAACGGGCTGCATTACAAAAAAAAAAAAAAACTGCTTTATTGAAAAGCAGTCACAGACATGGTGGTCTGCTGTCTCCAGCAGGCCACCATCCCTGTGAGGGCCGCCATTCGCAAGGGGGGGGGGGGGTCGCAAATTGCGACCCACCTCATGATTATTCATGAGGTGAGCATTTGCGAAGCCCTTGCGAATCACAGATGGTGTCAGGGACACCATCCTACATTCGGATTTGCGAAATTGCAAGTCGCTCTGACTCGCAATTTGCGGGTCGCAAATCTGAACCTACCTACATGTGGCCCCAAATTCTTAAAGTCACAAAAGTGCACCCATGGTATATGTCGTACCCCTATAAAATATTTGTGAACTGTATTTTAGCATGGGTAAATACGATGTGTAGATTTGCTCATGTGAAAATCTATTGAGCATTTGCAAGTTCATTTTCCCTCCAGCCACTTTCTTCCCAACCCTGGAAGAAGTTCTAATTCTGCCATTGTCAGGAGTAAATGTCCAACCTTTCTTATTATGGGAAAATATTAGAGAGAAGCTGGTGAAAATCTTTAAAACATGTAGGTTAGTAGGTTTGCAGACTCAAAGGCATTCCAGCCCTGGAACTATTGCTTACTGCGTCCTCCAGCCCCAGTATGCAGATCTGCAGAAAGGTGGCAAAATAAGGAAATTGCTACAGTAGGGATTGAAACTGCAAGTATTCAAGTCCTACTATGGTAGTAGCTCTGGCATAATCAGAGAGGCTATTATCAGAGCTCTTCCATAATGAGATTGCTGCCATAATTTGTCGCCACACTACATGGCACCAAAGGGACAAGTAGATCTTTTTACAGGACAAGTAGATTTGAGAAGCAACTTGTCCCCTGGACAAGTAGATATTTTAATAAATTCCACACCCCTGCCTTATAGCAATGGCAATGTGTCACAAGAAGGATGCAGGAGACTATGAGACACAACAGCCTCAGAGTCAGTCTCACTGAAATCCAGGACAGAGGCCAAAACATGTGTCATAGCTGGAATATCCTGGATTTGCCGCTCTTGAGGATAGGCCCAAAACTGCACTGTGTCCAGAACAGGTGAAATCAAAGGGACTGTCTGAGAAGAAGCCAGGTGCGACTTTGGCATGTGATAGTGAATCCTAGTGAGGGCAGAAGGTTTGTCATAGTCTGAAGGTAGGTAATGCATTCTTGCGGCTAGCCCGCATTGAACAGCCAATCGACAAGATAGGGAAAGACTGGAATTCCTGACATTCAGTGATGAGTCGTGACCAACACCATCACTTTTGTGAATACTCCAGGAGCGCTGGGAAAGCTGAAGTGGGGCACAACAAAATAAGTATTCTTGGCCTCCCATGAACCGCAGGTAATGCCTGTGAGCAACAGGACGGGGATGTGAAAATAAGGGTCCTGTCCTGGGTCCAGGGCAGGCAAGACTTGCGCACGCGTGAGCATTTTGAGTTTCTCCTTTTTCAGAAAGAGACTGAGAATGCTCAGGTCTAGAATAGGATGAAGTCCTCCATCCTTCTTGGGCTCCAGAAAGCAGTGGGAATAGCCCTACAACCTAATTCTGATGCGGTACACTCTCATTGGCTCCCTTGGTCAAGAGAGCTAACATCACCTGATTGAGCAAGGAAAGGAGGTCCTCCGGAAGCTTGTTATAAGTAGGTGGCATGGGTGGGGGGGTGTTGGTAACAAAGGGGTGAGAGTTGCCCCTTTGGACAAGCTGCAAAAGCCAAAGGTCTGATGTCATTGACCTCTAGTGGTGCAGGTGACGGCGTATCCTGCTCCCCACTGGATGCCTGGAGGGCGTACTAAAGGAATTTGAAGACTGCAGCTCCCAAGGGGATGATGGACTAGCCCGAGCTCTGGCTGCCTGTCCCAAGTGGTCTTTGTGAACTACTTCCTCGGCCACAAAAAGATTGTGCAGTTTGCTCGCCGGGGAGGGTGGGCATGTACAGATGTGGTTGGAAGCCCCTTTCCTGTCCATGAACTGGGGTTGGCGAGGGGTGATTCAAAGGCCCAATGACTTGCCGGTAGCTCTTTTGTGCTTAAAGTGCTCCGCCTTATCTTCAAACAATAAGAGCCACAAAAGGGCATATCCATGAGCGAAGCTTGGACATCCCCTGAGAAGTCAGTGGATCTCAGTCAGGCATGGTGCCTAAGGGCCACAATGAAATCAATCTGTCCAGTGAGTTGGTCATGTCCAGCCCTGTCTGAAGCTGGCCTGGTGTGTGGTCAACATGCATGGTGTTGGCACCTTATATCAGGTCCAGGCAACCCTTATTAGTAAGTGTTGCGGTGTCTAGGAAGCCAGGGCACTCTAGTGGTAGCTGTGGTGTGCAGCCAAGACTTATCTAGAAGAGGGTTGAAGCACTTGCAATACTACAGTAGTCACACAGTAACTTATCACAAGTGCAAGGAACCACACAGTGTTGCAAAAATAAAGGTACTTTATTATAGTAACACTTAACTAGAATACTGTAGGCAATATCCCCTTTCTGGAGGGAAGTACACACACAATATGCATAGGTAAGTACTAGGAATTAGCATAAAAACATTAGAAATAGCAAAGAAATAGCAAGCGCCCTGTAGAGGGGCCAAACCATATACTAAAATAGTGGAGTGCGAGAATGGGTCCCCACCAGAGGTTATGGAGTCATTAGCCAAGGGCTGGGAGAGTATGGAACCTCAAGAGGTGAGTATCTAGAAGACCTCCAGCGACCAGGAGAGCAGAGGTATGTTACATGGGGACTTGGAACTGGAACAATGCAAGAACAGTTCCTGGCCACTGGGACCCAATGGTGGCTTCCAGATGAAGAGGACCTGTAAAAGAAGGGGACAGAGTCCAGTCCACGCAGGGGTGTCCAGGTGGGGCAGGGGACAATGCCCACCCTTCTGTGGGTGAAGATACGGGTCAATTGGGGTGGATGAAGTCCAGCTGCGGAGCCCAGGAGCTGCAGAGGAGTCCCTGAAGTTGCCTATCAGCTCTCCCTTGCTAGTCACCAGATTGCATATGGGTCAGTGGTCAGGAGGACCACCAACAAGCACAGGCAAATCCAAACTGGAGCTGAAAAAGATGTGCAGGGCTGAAGAGGACCAGCAAGGTCCTGGGGTCTTGACCCTTAAAGAGGAGTCTGGGCTTACCCTCAGAAGACAGGAAAGTCAGCAGAAGCACTGGGAGCCCCCATGAGCAACCCACTGGCAGCAGGCACAGTAAGTCGCTGTGAGGCCCAAGCAGCACACCTGAAGAGGAGTCTCACATCTGTGGAGCAGCAGAGAGGAGACTGTCCTTGCAGAGGTAGAGTGATGAGGGCTGGGGCTACTTGGAGCCTGAAGATCCTTTGGAGCAGGAGTCAAAAAGCCTTGGTTGCTGCAACAGTCACAGTGTACAGGGTTCTGTCCTGGAGGAGGAGGCAATGGCTCACCGTCTCTCAAGTTGAACAGAAGACAAAGAGGACACAAAGGACCTCTCAGAACCACCACCTGTGTTGGAGAATTTTTGCAGGTCCAGAGGACAGCAGATGTCAGCAGCCAGACGTCGTTGCCCTAGGTGCCTGCAAATGCAGGGGAGTGGCTCCTTCACTCCAAGGGAGATTCCTTCTTGCTTCTTTGTGGCAGCTGAAGTTTTGCAGACCCCAGAGGATGCACAGCTGTGGGAATGTTGCAAGTTCCTGACAGGAGCCATGGAAACAATGTTGCAAGGAGAGGTTGAATCTGTACTGCAGTCTTGTTCAATTCTTTTAGAGTCCAGTAACGGTTCTGGTGGCCAGGAGCACAAGAGGTAATTGCAGAGAAGTCCTGGTTGAGTCTTGCATGCCGAATCTGGGGTCCCATTCGCCAGGTAGTCCCTAAATAGCCCAAAAAGAGGGGGCCACTGACGTCATCTGCCTAACCTGACCATTCAGGTGCTCCCAGGGGCCTCTGCCCATATTGATTTCAAGATGACAGAATCAAGTGGCTACCCAAAGGAGCTCTGGGTGCAACTCCTGGGGTGGTGATGGACAGAGGAGTGGTCACTCCCCTTTCCTTTGTTCATTTTCGGAACGGAGCAGGGACCAGGGGTCACCGGACTGGTGCAAACCGGATTATCAAGAGGGCACCAACTGTGCCCTTTGAAGCAAGCCCGTGGCGTGGGGAGGTTAGCCCTCCCCTGCCTTGTAACATTTATTTCCCAGGGAGAGGAGGTCGCACTCCTCTCCCACAGGAGATCTTTTGTTCTGCCTTCCCCTGCTTGAGGTGGTCAAACAGTAGGAGGGCAGAACCCTGCATGGGCTGCTTGCAGACACTGGAAGACTTGTAGGAGCAATACTGGGGGAGGGGGGTCCTCTAAGGAGCCCCCAGAGTGCATGGAATCATGCCACCAATACTGGCATTGGTATTGGGGTATGGTTCCAGCATGTTTGATACCAAACATGCCTAGGTTCGGAGTTACCATTATGTAGCTGGGCCATAGGTACCTATGGGTAGTACATAGCTAAAATGCATTCTCCACACTTTACAAGCCCAGGGATTTGGAACTGGAGTTCATAGGGGCACCTCTGATTATGCAGGAGTGCCCACGCACAAAGGGATCTGCACTCTGCCCTTAAGGCTGGAAGGGCCTACCATAAGGGTGACTTACAGTGACCTGGTGTAGTGACCAGAAGTGAAAGGGTACATGCACCTTTTCACGAATGCTGCAAATGTCGGGCCTGCAGACACAGTTTGCATGGGCTCCCACGGGTGGCATAATACATGCTGCAGCCCCTGGAAGACCCCTGGTGTACCAATGTCCTGGGTACCTAAGTACCATGTACTAAGGACTTCCAGGGGTACACCAATATGCCAATTGTTGGGTGTAAAGAATACCAAAACAACCAAATTTAGAGGAGACAGCAGAATCACTGGGGTCCTGGTTGGCAGGATCCCAGTGAAAACACTCTAAGCACAATGACAACAGGCAAAAAGTGGGGGTAACCATGCCAAAAAGGGTGACTTTCCTACAAGCCCACATTGTATTGTGAACTTGGTTGCATCCCTCCCATCAGCAACTGCTTGAGAGAGTATGGCTTAGGTTTCCTCCGAGATCATGGACCGAGTCCCTGATGGTATGGGAGTATCATCCCAAGAGGCATGTGATGTTCACTGACTGCAGTGCCATGCTGGCAGAAGAGAACATCCCCTTTCCAAAGGTATTAAGCCTCCTGGATTCCCAACCCAGTAGCATGGTAGGGAATGTGCTGGGGTTAACCTTGGAGGTGGAGGACTGGACCACCAAGCTCTCCAGGGTGAAGAGGTCCAAGACGCATGTGATGTTTCATGACTGCAGTGCCAGACTGGCAGAAGAGAACATTCCTTTCCCAAAGGTATTAAGCCTTTTGGATTCCTTACCCGGTACAATGGTAGGGAATATGCTGGGGTTAACCTTGGAGGTGGAGGAGTAGATCACCAAGCTCTCCAGGTGGGGTGCTGGGTGAGGAAACTGGGGTCCTCTGGGGCAGGGAGATGGTGGCGGGTAATTGTCCTATGCATATGAGCCCCTGTGCAGGGCTTGGACCAGGCCCCAAGTAGGATGTCAGTAAGGCCTTCATTGAATGGGAGTAATGGTGGGTAGGGCACCCCTGGCTGAAGCACCTCATTCAAGAGGTTGACTGCCACTGGAGGTAGCGTAAGGTCAAAGCCCCAGCCTCCCTCCAAACTACCATTATGAATAAAGCACCCTTCTCCATAGCCACTGTAGGGGTAGAGACCAGGGCAGTGTCTAGTGAGGTGTCTAGTCACTGGAATCCACCAGTTCCTCATACCAGTTGTCCTTGAAATCTTCTAACTGGTACCCATAAGGGTCCGCAGACCCCTTTCAATCATCACCCAAACCAGGCTATAAGGCACTGGCTCTGACCTGAGGAATCTATCACCCGCTGGCGCTGGAGCCAGCATCAGATGACGCCTGGTGGCATTGGCACTAGAGCGGGCGCCAGGGAAGGTCGAGGTGGCTCGACCGGTGCCGCTCTGGCTCCATCAACATTTTCAAGGAGGCAAAGCCACAGGTGTAAGACCAGTAGGAGCACCCCACCAAGCCTGCGGGGCCCGAGGGTGCTTCAGCACCCAAATATGCACCAGGTGCCAAAATGAGAGGTGCATGGTCTCGTAGAATTCATGTAATTGGGTGGCAGTTGTTTTGGCTCCAGCAAAGTCTGGGAGGCGCATAGAGGGCCCAGGCGGAGGCTCTACCACAAAACTATGCCTCTAATGCCAATGCTCTCTTGTCTGATGACTTCGACAGATGTTGAGAAGTCGAAGGTCTCTTTGACTTCTTGCTCTTTTTGTGCATGTGGGACTTACTCGATTTCCCCGAGGACTTCGACTGCGATGACTAGAACCAGGAGTGACTCTGCAAATGACTTCAGAACATTCCTTTTGACTGAGATCCTGAGAGTCACAGCTTTTAGCGGTAAGGAGTTTGAGTGATTACTCCCTCAAGGCTTTGTATGCATGGTACGATAGTTGACACAGTTCTTGGCATCATGGTCACTCTTGTGCTGGTCTGTCACTGACATCTGTCGATGACAGGCACCACATGTTTTAAATTCAGCTTTCCTAGCGGACACCCTGATGCACCAAGGTACAAAGTCTAAAAAAATCTTGAATTTTTTTAAAAAAAAGAGTTAGTCAAAAAAGGCTGGGGGTAGTTCTTCCTGGATCTGCGCTGACTGATGCAGAAAGAACAGAACTGATATCAGTGTGCGTGGATGGCGCCTATATACTACTACTTGCAAAAATAATTCCGGATCAGTCTGATGCCTGGGGATTGTTCTAAGGTTAGGAATCTGCAGCTACATTTCTGTATCAGATTGTCATATTGATGAATATCTCAGTAAGAGGGTGAATGCAAGATAGACACCAAATATTATTAGTCACATGATTCTTATCGCGGAATCCAGAGTGCAGGTGCCAAGCTGCCAGAGGTTAATTGTGGGGTAATCAAAATATTGGGGTACAGTAAAAATATTGGGGTTCGGCTCCCACATTTCCAATGATACCCTGTAATTTTAAAATCAGGAAAGTAAAATATCGATATTTTATAAAGAGGTGTAGTGTTTAGATTCTATTGAATTTTCGTATTTACTATGCATAACAGGCAGCCAAAAGTTATACTATGCTATGTCTGCTTTTAAGGCATTTCAAACATGTATCTTTTTGTGGCCTCTATCACATTTTTTTTGGTAAAAACAGCAAATCACTGGCTATATTTTATTGGTAAAAACAGAAGATGTAGCTGGCACCAAGCGCTGACCGTATACATTTCAGAAATGTTTATCCCATTAAGATCAAGATAAGTTATCAATTAAGTGTTCCTCGTTCAGCAAATTTGCAGTTATCCATGTATTAAGACTCGAGGATGCACCTTCGTTCCAATTGCACAGCCTCCGCTGGCTTTGTAAGTGGAAACCTATGATGGTCGGCCCATCTAACAATGGACTGGCAGTCAGTGTACATCAGACCCTATTTAGGGAGGACAATTTTTTACTTTCAAATACCTGTTTGGGACCCATGGAGATCTGAACACAAAACTAAAGAAATTACCACCATGCACTGAAAGAAAACTCACAGCATGCAGGGACATGAGTATTTTTGTTTTTCAATAACTCTCTCCCATTTTGGGAGTATATTTTTGAAATAAAAACTTGGTTGGATTCAAAAGGGCACAAGCTTGGCTCGGCAAAATGTCAGTACCTTCAGCGAAATGGTAACCACTGCAGAGAAGGGAAGACTTAGCAGTAGTGAATTTCAAATCTCAATAGTACTTGGAAGCTTCCCTTAACACAGTGGAAATAATGCTTATCATTCTTATTTTTTGATATCTGAAGATTTTCTTGATTAAATGTATGCATGTCTAATTCAGCAACCATATTCCAGTATAGATGCAGGTAGTCTCTAAGTGGGTGACAACCAAAGATTTCAGTTATCGGTCTCACGTTCTCCTCCTACTGTCCTGCAGGGAAGCATAACCCAATGAAACAGGGTCAGAGACCATTGTGACGGAAGTCCGGCAGTGATCATAATATGGCGGACGGATGATAGCCACGGTGACAGTATTTTGGTGGCCATCACCGCGGCGGTAGGTGGTTTTTACCGCCAATGACACAATGAGGGCCTTAGTGAATTTAGGTCAAATTTGTGGCTAGCTTCAACAGTGAAACCAGATATTCATTATCTTTTGTTGTCTGGAAGACGGTGTTGCGAAGGTAGACCTACAGCTAAAATCCTGGACGCTTTCCCTACTTTGTAGGAAATCTGTTGTGTTTGCTTCCAAACTTTCATTGTAAAGTTCTTGATTACAAGTAATGCGTAGTGAAATCAACGCATGGTCGTATGTGTTCATTTTGTTACGCATTGCTATGATGTTTGGTTTTTCCTTGCCCCATTCCAGAGTGGTCTAGAGGAACCAAACACGATTTTTCAAAATCAAAAAAATGCATGATACCTTAGCTACTGCAACAAGCCACACACAATGCCCCATGTATTTCTGTAGCAGGGATGAAATATGTTGTACCCCCTACTCAAAAATAATGTTCCCTTCCCTCCCCTTCTCCATTCAGCTCACTCACCCCCCACGGCACCCATATATTAGTAGCGGCCGGCAGCTTTAGGAGGGAGGGGGCGGGCAGGAAGCACACACACACACACACATTCTTTCACACACACACACATGCACGCATGCACATCCATTAACAACACTCATAACATTCAAACATGCACGCAGGCACCAAACATTAATTTTAAAACATCACACACACACTTGCCTTCAGCCTTGAGGTCCCAGGAGGGTTGGGACTGCTGCCTTCCCTCACTGGCTGACCCTAGGTCAGCCAGTGAGGGAAGGCAGCAGTCCCAGCCTCGTCACAGAGTGGGATGGGGTCAGTGAGACTGCTGACCCCACCCCACTCTGTGACGAAGTGTCACTGATTGACACTCGCCCTGGGCACTTCAGGGCTTAAACCTGAAGCGCCCAGGGCGAGTGTCAATGGGTGGCACTTTCCTCGTCACCCAGGGGAGGGCCTCGAGGCACCTTTGCTGAGCCGAGGAGGTCACGCCCATAGGAGCTGTGACGTCCTCAGTCCAGCAAAGTTCAGCTCAAGCAGCCAGGAGTCTGCGCAAATCGCGCATGTCTGCTCCTGGCTGCCTGAGCTGAAAATGGAGAGTGTCTGTCAGTCTGACCTTTGTTCAGCCTGACAGACACTCTTCATGAGGGAAAAAGGTGGGGGGGGGGTGGCCCCTCCGCCCTAAAGGACGGGCCGCGCCCGCCATATATCCATGAGTACATTTACCTTCTGCTTAGAGCAGGCGGTTAATCTGTGCGGTGAAACCTAATGGCGCTATTTCCAGTATGCTGGGTCTATCATCAGCCAAAACAGACTGATTCAGTGGTAATAGTAACAGACCTCTTCACTAAAAAAACAATTTCACCATGTGAGGAGGGGACGGGGCCTTGGAGAAGGCAGGACATCATGCGAGAAGCACGTTTGCCCTTAATACCTTAATACCAATACCCTCCTCTTGCCAATTCCCCTCCCAAAAAAAGCGTGCTGAGGCTGGTGCTGATGTCCTGGGGTGTTTTTACACCTGTTAATGGACATCAGCAGTTCAAAACCTGGAAACACAGCTGGGACTCCACTTTTTGCAGTGGTTCCTAGCTCGCTGTCCTTGCTGTCATGCGACACCGGCTTCTCATCGGGTGACAGCGTGGCGGGAGACAGAATCGTCTGACATACGGTGGCACCATGTGAGTTGGCAAGTCTGCAATGGCGCCTCTAAATTTGCGTTTGGAAAGGAGTGAAAAGAGGAGGACATGTTTTCCCGTCCTCCAAAAATTAGCCGTTTCCTCAGAGCAAGAGTTTAGATGCTTTAATGAGGTTAATACTGGGTGTCTCAAAACAGCGAGAGAGGCTCCTTCACACTGTAAGAAATGACTATTGAATGAAACAAAGGCAAGCTTTTTGTATTCAAATCGTGAACTGAAGGAAACAGATTACTCGACTTGGAAAGGTTACATAGTCTGCTGAGGAACAAACGAGGGGTCATGTTGTTGACTGAAAGATTGGATAACAGAGAACTATCACTTGCAAAGACCATGGAATGCTTTAATGCAAAACTTGAACATATGGCAAAAGTGTAGTGTACCCTTGACGGTAACTTCCACAATGCGAACATATTATTTCAATGATTCAAATCAGTACACCAATTGTAACTGTATTCTAATTTTTTAAAAGTAACCAAACATTACATATTACTTGTGTTTTCACAGCTTGGCGGGCCTCAGTCCAATTGCTGCTCTGCTACCATCTCGCCAGTTAGTGGGGTTTTGGGCCCCAACGAAGAGACCGTGTTGTGTGTGGAACTAACAGCCAATACATTGGTAAGCTGTTTGACAGAGTTTTTTCTTTGAATTGTTTTTTATGGAAAAGTTCACTTCAATCATGCGGTTCCAGGGCTGCAGCAATTTATGATTTTACTACACGTGCCATATAATCTTCTGCTGCGTAATTTGGACATTTCTACAAACAAATCTAGTTTAAACGGATACTTAAAAAACGCCCCACGGGGTAACGAGGTGATGACACCTATGCTCAGAAGGCATCCGTTTGTATTATAATGATATCATATCGAAAACATGCTGCCGCACAATGTACCGCATTATGCAGCATGTCTGCCCTTTCATTCAACATAATTTAATCAACCCTGCTGCGTAATTTAGCTCTCCCGTGCCACGTAATTCCAGAGGCCCTACATATAAAGAAATACGTTGAATCTCCCTGAAAGAACGCTACCGAAGCTTGGATTGGAACCCAGGCACTGAATTATAGGTGTTAGTGCTAAAACTATGCCTTCAATGTGCCCTGTGCAGGGACTTCACTAGAAACACTGCTGTCAGGACACCATTGGCAGCTGATTTCCACAAGGAGTTATTACTCTCATTCTATTCACCAGGAACCTACTTGTGTAACTTTTTACTGCTCAAGCGATTACCAATATTTTCCTTCTAGGATCAGCTGAAGGATCTTACCTTTTCCTGTGATGTGGAGGGTATGAGTGAAGAGCTCCTCCTGGTTATTTCTGCTCAGGCGCAAGGGTTGAGGGTAACCTATTCACTGCCTGCTTCAACCATCACGTAAGTAAATTAATTTATTTTAACATATCGGACTGGGTTAATTGTTATTGTATGTACTGTGAGGTGGCTAATGAGACTTTTTGTAGGGCTTCATGCAGTTGGTATTTTATTATTAGCAAATACAAAAACATTCACTATAGTGAGCAGTACAAAAAATAATACTCATGACTAGTCATTCTCTCAGTCTCACGGCCCTCTCGTCAGATTATCTAATCAGAGTTTTCTTTCGAAATGACGCGGAGTGTATTGAGCTACGCAATTTTTTTCTCTCGTCATTCAGTAATTACTTTCCTCCCCGTCTCACACCCACAAAGCCAGGTCAATCTAGTGCCCAGCTACGAAATCTGATTCCTAAATCCTACTCCGTTTGGTGACATCATACCCCCTTGCCCATCCTAGATGGGCACCCCTGTGGCCCGTGTGATAGCACTGAACCTAACAAAGAAATAACAACTACCCTGACAAGCTCCTCTAATTCTTTACTTTGATACTAGACTCAGAATGCAGCAGTCCTGCCCCCCGTCTAATATAACACAGCTACATCTGAGCAGCAGACTGGACTTTCTTCCCACGGTGCACTGCCGGATGGAACATAATGCATTTTATAAGCTGAGTCCATGTTACAAGGACTTAAAGGCACTTTGTCTTACGATCTACTAACCTGTGAAGAGTTGGTCCAATGGCGTGGCTTTCAAGTTCCTATTTGTCTGAAAACCTTCCACGACACCTCGTTGAGTTTCTGTTCCCGTGTGAGCCTCTGGAATAGGTGCTGTTCTGTTTGGCCCTCATAAATATTCATAAATCATTCTAAAGGTTCTTCTGGATGCAACTAGATATAGCAACTTACTACTGGGAGAACCTTAGTCATTTCTAATAGAACGCCCCAGTGATTAAAACTTAAAGTAATTTACAAGTCATGAGTATGAATCCCAGCAATGGTGATTGAACTACCCACCTATTCAAGATTGGCAAAATGAGCCCCTGGGAAGATTTAATTGCTATGGAATTAATCTGGGTTATGATTTCTCAAAAATTGGTAACTGTTTTCCCCAACAGTCTACATAGACAACGCATTTGAGCTCTCACACACACCCAGGCAGCTTCGGAGCCTGCTTAACTCATACATCAAACATGTGGGTTCACAGTGGTCTAAAAAAATTGAGCCCCCCCCCCGAAAGATATGCTTAAGGGGTCCCCGAAATTCACATCAGTAGTGGTTGAGGGCCCCCCTCAGTATTGGTAGGCCTGCCCTCACCCACACCGCAGGGGCTGCGGGGGCCTCTGTTCAACCCCTGTGGGTTCACTGGATTTGTATACTAAACCAAATAAATCATAAGTGATGTCCGTGAGTGTCCAGGGAAGGAACCACAGTGTGGATTCCAAAGTGTGGAACAGGTAAAAGTCTTCTAAAATCGGGTAATTTGTTCTGTTGTCAGTTAAAATTGTTGCCTTTACCATACGCGAGGTAGTCAAGGATGGTTCAAAAGGCAATTGGGCAGTCAAGAGATTTACACATTTTCAGTAGTGCAAACCAGTCGATTTTTGCCTAAAGTTTATACGTCGAAATAAATGGGCAACACACTTCATGCAGCTGGAGTACAAGTGTTAGAAATTGGGTTTCTGGTTGGCAGAGGTATGCACTGTGTCCGAGCAGGAACCACAGTCCTAGTCAGGATAAGTCAGATATACACCCTAAATTAACCTGTGCTCACCCTGTGGTAGCTTGGCACAGAGCAGGCGTGCTTAACTTGAGGGGCAATGTGTAAAGTATTAGTGCAACATTTGAACAGTAACACAGTGAACACACCACAAAAAGTCTCCACACCAGCTTAGAACAATAGATTATATTTTTATGAACAAATCAAGACCAAATTAACAAAAATCTAATAAGTAAAACCAGCATTATGAATTTTTAAAGAATAAATGAAATTGTAGTGCTTAAAAGCTTAAAGCGCTAAACGTTTACACCAACCGCGATGAGTGTGGGTCAGATACAGGGACCAGCCTTGGCCCACTGAAAAAGTACCTTAGTTCCTGGATGCATCAATGTCGAAGCCGAGATAAGGGGAGCAGAGGAGGCAATGCGTCGTTGTCGATCCTGTCAGATGTAGGCAATGCGTCCTTTCCTAGCTGTGCAAAGTCAGAGATGTGTATAAACTTGGAGACAATGCGCCACACAGTGATGATACTCGCAGCAGCTGTGATGTGTCTGCATCTAGGGAGATGCGCCGATTCTGAACGGCACAACACGTCTTTAGGAAGCTGGCTCTGTATACACTATATCAAAATGAGATATAGTGTGCACGGAGTCAAGGGGATCCCCAAAGGCTTAACAGAGGCAAAAGTAGATAATACTAATGCTCTCTTTTGTGTTAGTGTGGTTGAGCAGTTAGGCTTATCAGAGGGTAGTGAAAATCATTTGTTGTACACACACAGAAAATACAAGAAGTACACACTCAATAACTTAACTCCAGACCAATGTTTTTTCTATTGTAAACATATATTTTCTTAATTTATTTTTAGAACCAGAAGATTCAAGTTGCTGGAAACTACCTTAAAATATTTGTATTTCTCACAGGTATCAACCATACTTTGTTTGAAATAGGTAAGTAATACAGTTTTTGAATTATTGGCAATAAGCTATTTTAAAAATGGACACTGCAATTTTCAGAAACAGTTCCTGGGGGAAGAAATGTTAGGTCGGTTTACAGGTAAGTACAACACTTACAGTTTCAGTCTCTGGGTTTTAGGAAGTCCACCGGTTGTGGTTCAAGTTGACCCCAAACAACCACCATCAGCAACATGGGGCCGGCCAGGTGCAGAGGTCAAAGTTGAGCAAAATTAACATGGGCTCTTATGGAGCCAGGGTTCGGTCAGCCAGCAGGTAGGTTCCCGTGACTCAGAGGGAAGACCAGGAGGGATTAGAAGAGCACAGGAGGGGCCACAAGTAGACACCCAACACACACCCTTAGCGGCACAGGGGCGGCCGGGTGCAGGGTGCAAACAGGACGTCCGGTTTCCAATGCTGGTCTATGAGGATACCCTGTGGGTCGCTCACAGGCTGCAGGTGAGGTCCAGGGGGGTGTCTCGGGCACACCACCGGTCGGACAGGGAGGAGAGCTGCCTGCTGAATGATGAGGCACCGGGGGTCAGTTTCTCCAAGGCCTGTGAGTTGCGGGTGCAGTGTGTTCTCAGGTGTCGGATATCTTCGTCCAGAGCTTCGCGGTCAGGGGGGTTGTTAGACCTGACAGCCTTAGGGTGGACACCCCTAATGTTCTGCCTGCCTCCCTCTATTTCTTTTGACAGTGCTTTTGCTGGTTTTAGGAGTCTGCACACTTTACCACTGCTATCCAGTGCTAATGTGCATATGCTCTCTAGGGAGAGCAAAGAAAAAGCAACAAATTACCTTATCCTGACCCCCAAAGGGGACTATTAAACTCCGGGAATTTCTCACTAACACTCTCTCCACAATGTGCCCAAGCAGAATTCACAGCACTCCAAAATATAATGGGTCCGGAAACAGATTACTCACCATCTAAACAGACCCATAACATCTCAGCGCCACAGCTTCACTGCGGAAGTCAAATTGTTAAAACTAATTTAATGCTGGACAGACTCAACAGTAGTTCCTTCAGTCTGGAGCTGTCCTCGTTCGACAACTCTGTTATTGGCAACATAGACCCTCAACTAAACAGCATAACATCAGAAGATCTAAACTTCCTGGAAGGTAGTATAATAAAAGGCCACAGAGGAAAGGAAGGTAAGAATCCAGAAGGTCAGATAACCAACGAGCAAAGTGGAAATAGAGATGACCTCTCATTAGACCAACCAATTCTTAGCATCATGAAAGTTATATGTACAACACTGGGCTCAATTGCAATAACGATTATGGCCCAGTCTCAAAAATTTGACGATCAACTTGAACTTACCAAACAACTTACATCCTCAATACAGTCTAAAGATTACAGGATGGCCCTAGTAGAGGGCATAATCAGGGAAAACCTGTTGCATCAAGCAGTGGCCGATAAAATGGACAAGTTGGACGGACAAGTCTGTGGACCACTGCTGGAAAAATTATTGGAAGTTCCAAAAGTAATCAAAGACATAATCAAAGACTGCAAATATAGCCTTAAAAGCACACAGGGGTGCAACTACGAGCTAGGAAAAACAGAATCTAGTTTAATTGAAAGGCCAACAGACATAGAAAATAGAGAAAGGCACTCTGGCCCAGGACGAGAGAACTATCCAGATGCAAAAAATCAGACACCTAAGATGGAGAGAACCAACGGAAGTCCTGAATCTGGAATCAAAGTCCCAAACACAGTAGAAAAAAGGCCACCGGGTAAAAGGCCTCAACTAACAGGCAGATGGAAAAACACATGGAAGAACCTGGAATAAATCATGGGATAAATGAGGCAAACGAGGTAAATGATCCTCCAGCCAACGAACAACCCAACTGGAGCCCAGAAACATCCAAATCTAGCATTGGTATCGATAAGCACTTCCCAGCTACAAAAACAGAACATTTAGTTCAGGTACATCACTTAAATACAGTAGAAGACCACTACGGAAAATGCCAGCAGCCTCCCAACTCCATTAGTGAGGGGGCAGAACAAGATAACAGCAAAGGCGAAAGTAGAAGGGCAGAGACCCCAGAGTATATACGAAGCGAACAAAGTATAAGAACAACCATGTGCGTGGACAACACAACAGCCCCAGTTCCCGCACCCCGGACAAAGGCAAAAAAAAATTGTTCTCCGGGCAGCCTGGAAATTATAATCTCAGTAACCAGCCTGGGTGGATCACTGATTCGCCTGCACCATCGCGCCCAGTACTGGACCTGGAAACCAATGAAATCAAAGGAAAAAGGGACAATTGGCCTCCAAAAAGGCAACCCTACGAAGAACAAAGGAACAAAGAATTGCAACTGGGGAGGGAAAAAGGCCAGGTAAATCGAACATCTACTAGTCGGGCAGCTACCACTCAAGACAGACAAAACGAGAACACCCAACTCCAAGGAAGACTGTTGCAGGAAGGTGGCGGGCACACTGAGAACCGGTCTGAAACAACTAAAAAGCCTGAAGCCACGATCTTGTTCATGCCTGAGTACTCCTCAAGAGGAAGTCACGACATCCTGAACAGGTCTAACATCTTATTTCTTGTTAACTCCCTGCCAGCCTTACAGAATGTAACAACTAAAGATCTCCTTTCAGTAAGATTCATACCAAAAAAAGAATTAGAGAACGGGGAATTAACAGAAACAGTCTGGGCCTCACCTTGGATAGCAGAACAGATCTTAAAAAGCTCAAACACAATGAAGACCTGGGGAATATCCATTGCTACTCCGCAAAAAGAACCATATCCAACAATACTTCTTGAAAAAGCTTCAAACCGAAACATGATGGGTAGGCAAGAGGCAAATGGCAATTTTGGTTCGATACTTCAGGGAGCAATCAGCTCCAAACAACAACTCCCTGAACGAATAAACTTGAGTAATATGAGGTTCTGCCTGTTGGCTAATTCCCCCAGGAACAGTAGGGGTAATCCCCCACAGTTACAGAATTGCAAAGAGCAATTATTTAGAAGCTCGTAGCAAAAAATGGATAGCTTGAACATAAAAAATAAAATCAGTCCCATATTAAAAATTCTAAGCTGGAACATAGCAGGTTTAAAAAACAAAATGGAAGACAAAGACTGGGTTGAATTTATTAAAAAACAAGACATCAGCTGCTTCCAAGAAACTTGGTCTACTCACGCTATTGACCTAGATGGGTTCTCCACCTTCCACTTACCTGCTATTAAGCAAAAAAAAGGAAGACCCTCGGGAGGTCTGAGTATTTGGATCAGAACTTCATTACTGAGGAACTCCGTAGTAACTCACACTGTACAAAGCAAGGGAATCCAGACGCTCGCAGTCAAATATGAGGAATGGTCACTCGAAATAGTAAATGTGTACTTCCCACCTATCAGCCGGGCTCAAGTTATGCCAGGGGTGCGGCTCCTTAAAGAACATATCCTAAATAAAAGAACCAAGGATCGGAGGAACCCAGTACCAGGTCACACGAACAATCGCTCTCCCCAACCTTGTAAAACCTTTTTATTGATATGTGGTGACTTTAACACTAAACCTCATTCTATTCTCTGGGATGAACAAGTAGCAGAGGAAGATTATGCCTGGAATATCCCAACGCCTCTTGTCCAACGTTGTAATGACTCCAAGAAAGGAGAATTAATCTTTGAAGCATTAATAGAAGGAGGAATCCGCACATTAAATGGGAGAACAAAGTCAGATAAAACCTTTAAATCTACCTTTCGAACTGGAAAAAGGCAAAGCATAATTGACTATATGGCAATAAACATCGAAGCCTGGCATTATGTCATCGATATGGAAATAAGGGACAGAATCGAGAGTGATCACGACCCACTGCTAATGGAGATAGTCCATCCGGACACGAGCCCAGGGAAGGCGGAGTCTCCATTCAACGGAAATAGCCTAACAATAACTATGAGACCAAACAGGAAAAACATATTAAGGTCAAATGAGGATGAACCTTATATGAGTGTACCCAGCCAAACCTGGTTGTCATCACTTAGCACGTTCTTAAATCCATCAGTTAATGACGCTATACCCCTCCTGCATAACTTTAATAATTTGCTATTGCAAACAAAAAAGGAAAAGATCAAGCATCCTCAAATCAATCCTAAAATGATGGAGGGCTGGTTCGATGAAGAGTGTTTAAAGCTAAAAAAGACCTTATCACAAGAACTGAAGAACCGGCACTTGAATGATTCCAATGAGCAACATTTTCATGGATGTAGGCAACAGTACAAAAAATTGTTAAGATACAAAAGGAAGATATTTCCACATAAACTTTGGAAAACTTTACTGCAAGCAATAACGGCAGGGAACTCCAAAAAGTTTTGGGAGATAGTCAGGTGGGGATGCGAAGGTCCCCCGAAAAACCTAGAACTGAATATCAACCCTCAACTTTGGGTAAAGCATTTTACTGCCTTGTATCAGGATGTGGCCAAGACAGCACCAGGGACGACCAATAACCCAAACATCCTCACTCAAGGGCTGGCAGGCAGAAATCAAAGATTAAGTAAAGCATTTCCTCTTCAAAAGACCCACGCAGTATCTTCAAATCGGCTTGTTAGATTGGTAAACGGAACCCAGAATGTACTAGTCTCCAACGAATTTTCCAGTACAAATTCCACGCAAGTAGCCCAAGTCATTCCACGTGCAATGAAGTTAATATCGGAATTCAGTGAAAAAGAGATTAAACAAGTTATCCTCCTCCAAAAGCCGCATAAGGCTGCAGGCCCAGACGGTATCCCTTCAGATGCTTACCGCAACCAGCTAACGTTAAGGTTACCTGCTCTAGCCCGTCTATTCAACAGTGTTTGGCATTACGAGGTAATCCCTCCTTCTTGGAAGGAATCAATAATTGTTCCAATTCACAAAAAAGGGCCTCGGGACATGGTGAGCAATTATAGACCTATCTCACTGCTTGATAGTGTTGGAAAGATTTTTGCCAAATTGATTCAGTCGCGTCTAGACCAATGGCTAGAGGACGGAGATTTAATATCAACACACCAAGCTGGTTTTAGGAGAGGCCAAAGTACAACAGATCAACTTTTTAAGCTAAACATGATCTGTGCTAAATACGCCACCCTTAAAAACTGTCCATTATACCTGGTCTTTGTGGATCTCCAAACAGCCTTCGACAGCGTAAATCGCCAAACATTATGGCAGTTATTGTCGGACATGGGCATACAGGGAAAAATCTTAAGGCTGCTAATTCTATTGCATACAGGAAACACTGCCAGGGTTAGATATACTACAAGAAATGATTATACGGCCGAAATTCCAATTGAGCGAGGTGTAAAACAAGGCTGCGTTTTGGCCCCAACCTTATTTAATTGTTATATAAATAAAGTAAGTCAAGTTTTGAAGGAATTAAATCTGGATGTGCCAAAACTAGCCAATGAAAGTATACCTATCTTGCTCTTTGCTGATGACGCCGTATTACTGGCAAGAACAGAGATAGCAATGCATGGACTACTTAGGGGCTTCGAATCTTTTTGTACCTCAAGGAGCATGGTAATCAATGAGGGGAAAACAAAGTTTATGATTCTTAACCAAAAACAGACGTTGCAATCGACTTTTAGGGCAAATAATAAGCCTTTGGCCCGAGTGGCCACCTATGATTACCTGGGCTGCAGATTAGATGAAAAACAGACATGGAAACCACAAATCTACAAAAGCAGAATTTCCTTGGCCCAACAAGCCGGAGCAGTACTCAGATTTGCAAAAGCTACAGGCAATCACTCCGTGAGCTCTGCACTGCTTGTATACAAAACAAAAGCAAGAGCCGCAGCACTTTACAGCGCAGAGATCTGGGGATTCAGAAAGATTCCATCAATACAAGTAACCGAGAACAAATTCTTACGCCGATTACTTTGTCTAGGTAATGCTACACCAATGAATGCAATAAGAATTGATTTACAGATGAGAAAGGTTGAGGACTACATTGCTCTGGCTCCAGTAAGATACTGGATCCGTATTTGGACAAAAGAGGCTCTCAAACCATTCAGAGACGTACTTAAGGACATCATGAAGTTGCAAAACCATCGGAAACTGCCCTGGTTCAAACATATCTCAACTATCCTGGCTGCTATCGGCCAGGATGACTTTTGGTTCCATCCAGAAAAAATCGGAAGGACTAGTCTAGCTGTTATAAAAAAGGCATATTGGGAGAGAAAGACTGAGATTATGTGCGAGTCATTTAGCCCTTTATTCAAGCGGTATATTTTGTTTAACCAAGAGCTTAAACCAGCAATATTCATAGACAGTATTTTTCCGGAGGAAAAAAGGTCTCTCTACTTTAAATTCCGTATGGGCACACTACCAGTGACAGCGGTGGTCAACAGATGGCAATCCGCTCCTCCGGGTAGATTAGAATGCTGTCCATGCCTTCATGGTGGTCCGGAAACACTTTCCCACTTCCTTTTATTATGCCACTTTACGCTCAAACTCCGTAAACTGTACCTTCGTCCACTTTTCAGATCTTACGGAGTTAGGAAGTGCAAGGAGGCGGAAGCGCTATGTATGCGTTCAGATGAGAAATACATTGTGACAAAGGTCTCAACTTATATCTTGGAAGCATGGAAATTACGTCTATCAATGCACCCACAGTTGGCATAGGCACAATAGCCTATGTTATCCCGTAGCTATTTAGCTTGGGAACTTGGTGCAGGGTAGTGTAAAACTGGGTTAGGCCTCTGGCTTTTATTAAATGGTTGGAAGGCACTGCAAGGTCCCAAATGATTCGTTCCAGAATAAGACATTTTAAATATTAGATTTATAACGTTTTTCTAGAATAAGATAAGTTTTTATGTAAATTATGGTCAAATCAGGTTTTACGATATGTATGGTAAATTGGACACATTTTGGTACATGTTAAATCAAAAATTCAAGCATAGTTTCCTTTTTACTGAGATGTTTTATTCAATGTGATTTTTATTGAGTTTGATGGATTGATATCTATTGTGTGATTATTGTTAAGGCCGGATAGGCTAATAACAATTAAATAAATGGTAAATGGTAAATGGCATATGCTCTCTCCCTTAAAACATAGTGACATTGGCTCATACCCAGTTGGCATATATACTTTACTTGTAAGCCCCTAGTAATGTGCACTACTTGTGCCCAGGGCCTGTAAATTAAATACTACTATTGGGCCTGCACGACTGATTGTGCCACCCACCTAAGTAGCCCTTAACCATGTCTCAGGCCTGAGGCCTGCCATTGCAAGGCCTGTGTGTGCAGTTTCACTGCCACTTCAACTTGGCATTTAAAAGTACTTGCCAAGTCTTAAACTCCCCATTTTTACTTATAAGTCACCCCTAAGGTAGGCCCTAGGTAACCCAGAGGGCAGGGTGCTGTGTAGGTAAAAGGCAGGACATATATCTATGTGTTTTATATGTCCTGGTAGTGGAAAACTCCTAAATTCGTTTTCCACTGCTCCTTTCATTGGCTAGCATTAGGGCTACCCTTATAAACTGTCTGAGTGGTAGATTCTGATTAGAAAGGGGTAAAAAGTTCATATTTAGTATGGCCAGAATGGTAGTACAAAATCCTGCTGACTGCTGAGGTTGGATTAAATGTTACTATTTTAGAAATGCCACTTTTAGAAAGAGAGCATTTCTCTGCACTTAAAATCCTTCTGTGCCTTACAGCCTGTCCCCAATCCACGTCTGGGCTGGGCTAGTTGACATCTCCCTTGTGCATTTCACCCAGACAGCTACAAACACAGGATGGTCAGTCACACCTGCACACATCTGCATACTGAATGGGCCTTCCTGGTCTGGAAGGGTGGAGGGCCTGACACTTACATTTCAATGGTCAGTGGCCTGCTGTCACACAATGGATTGTCAAACCCCCTACTGGACCCTGGCAGACAGGATTGTACTGAAAGGGGGCCTTGTGCACTTCTAAGTCCACTCTTTGAAGTCTCCCCCACTGCAAAGGCGCATTTGGGTATATAAACTGGGTCCCTGACCCTACCAAACTAGACACTTCTTGGGACGGACACTCTGCACCAGAACCTGCAACCTGCAAGAGAAGCTGCCTGGCTGCCCAAAGGACTCAACTGGACTGCTTTGCTGTAAAGGACTGCTGCCTGGTTGGCCTCAGGCTCTGCTGAGAAGTGCTCTCCAAGGGCTTCGATTGAGCTTGCCTCCTGTTTCCTGAAGTCTCAAGGCCAAAAAGACTTCATCTCTGCAAATAAACTCCTTGTGCTGAGAAAATCGACACACAGCCTGCCGGAATCGATGGACAGCCTGTCCAGCAGTGAGAAAATCCCCACATCGCCGAACCAGAAAGACGCAGCCCGGCTCCCAGAGTGGAGATCAACGCAGCGCAAACGTTGTGACCTAAACTTCGACGCACAGACCACCGGATCGACGCAACCCGACTTCCTGTGAGAGGAATCAACACAGCGCCAGCCGTACAGCATAAATTCCACTGCATCACCCACCGGATTGACACAACAGCTGTGACTTCGCCCCGCACGACCAGGATTTGCCCTATCGTCCCTGGGCGTCAAAAGACCTCACATCACAAAGAGGATTCAAGCCTGCGCACCGGAAATTGACGTAAAGCCACGTGGAAAAGAATGGATGCATAGTCTGTGTGCACCTGGAAAACCGACGCATACCTACCTTTTTCCACGCATCTCCTCCTCTGTGTTCCTTGTGCGTGTAATTTTGACGCAAACCAGGTACTTTGTGTTTGTGAGAGACAATTGTTACTTTTAAGAACTTAAGACTCTTCTTATCATTACGAAAGTGATATTTCAACTTGTGGTTATCAGATCTTGATTGTTTTGACCTTAATTTAATCAGATAAATATCTTATATTTTTCTAAACCTATGTGGTGTCTTTTTGTGGTGTTCTCACTGTGTTATTGCATGATTTATTGCACAAATACTTTACCCATTGCCTTCTAACTTAAGCCTGACTGCTCAGTGCCAAGCTACCAGAGGGTGGGCACAGGATAATTTGGATTGTGTGTGACTTACCCTGACTAGGATTGTGGTCCCTACTTGGACAAGGGTGTATACCTCTGCCAACTAGAGACCCCATGTCTAATAGGGTCTTTGGGATTCCCTCTGCAGGTGTCGTCGTGGAGGGGTGGAGAGGTCAACCCAGGGTGGGCACTTGGTCGCAATCGTCTGGGGACCCTCTCTTGCTGGGTGGACCACCTGGACACGGGCCGTGGGCATCGGGTGCACAGGGGTCACGACTCATGCATCTGGAGTGAGGTGGGAGTCCTTAGTTGTAGGTTTCTTCAGACAGAGCCGCTGTCCTCAGGAGTTCTTTGTCCTTTTGGGTGTAGGGTACTCCTCTGGAGTTGGCAGAGATTGCTGGGCCCGCTGGACGCATCGCTAGTCTTTTTGCAGGTTCTTTGAAGCAGGAGACAGGCTGGTAGGGCTGAGGCCAAAGCAGTTGTCGTCTTCCTTCTTCTCTTCTGGGGTTCTCAGCTTAGCAGTTCCTCTTCTTGTAGGTCACCAGGAATCTGGTGAGGTGGGTTCAGGGAGGCCCTTAAATCCTAAATTTAGGGGCGTTTCAGGGGTCAGAGGGCAGTAGCCAATGGCTATTGTCTCTGAGGATGGCTACACCCTCCTTGTGCCCACTCCCTTTGGGGAGGTGTAATGATATTTGTATTGTGACCACTGACTCCATGTTGCACTACGTTGCACTAAGCTTAGCTTGTCCACCGTCACATTAGCAGCCACCAACGACAGACTCCATTTTGTAATTATCTTAGCCTTAACTTCACTGCCACGTTAAAACTGCAAGTATTTTTCTATGCAGAACATGTTTTCGCTCATGTTTTTATTCTACATGTCTGCATGTTCTTTCTCATCAAGAGCTAAGGCATAACATGGTGGAGTTAGTCTGATAAGAATGTACTAGGATGATGTGTAGGAAGTTGGCTCTGTATATACTATTTCAATGTAAGAAATAGTGTGCACGGAGTCCAAGGGTTCCCCTTAGAGGTAAGATAGTGGCAAAAAAAGATAATTCTAATGCTCTATTTTGTGGTAGTGTGGTCGAGCAGTAGGCTTATCAGAGGGTAGTGTTAAGCATTTGTTGTACATACACAGGCAATAAATGAGGAACACACACTCAAAGACAAATTCCAGACCAATAGGTTTTTATATGGAAAAATATATTTTCTCAGTTTATTTTAAGAACCACAGGTTCAAGATTTACAAGTAATACTTCAAATGAAAGGTATTTCACTCAGGTATTCTGGGAACTTTGAATTATCACAATAGCATGTACAGTTTTGACAAAAATGGCAAAAAGCTATTTCAAAAGTGGACACTGCAAAAATTAACAGTTCCTGGGGGAGGTAAGTAATTGTTAAGTTCACAGGTAAGTAAAACACTTACAGGCTTCAAAGTTGGGTCCAAGGTAGCCCACCGTTGGGGGTTCAAGGCAACCCCAAAGTTACCACACCAGCAGCTCCGGGCCGGTCAGGTGCAGAGGTCAAAGAGGTGCCCAAAACACATAGGGCCTGATTACAACTTTGGAGGAGGTGTTAATCCGTCCCAAAAGTGACGGATATACCACCAGCCGTATTACGAGTCCATTATATCCTATGGAACTCGTAATACGGCTGGTGGTATATCCGTCACATGTGGGACGGATTAACACCTCCTCCAAAGTTGTAATCAGGCCCATAGGCTTCAATGGAAACGGGGTGCCCCGGTTCCAGTCTGCCAGCAGGTAAGTACCTACGTCTTCGTAGGGCAGACCAGGGGGGTTTTGTAGGGCAGTGGGGGAGACACAAGCAGGCACAGAAAGTACACCCTCAGCGGCACAGGGGCAAAGTGCAAACAGGCGTCAGGTTTCAGATAGGAATCAATGGGGAGACCCAGGGTCTCTTCAACAATGCAGGCAGGCACGGGGGCTCCTCGGGGTAGCCACCACATGGGCTAGGCAGAGGGTCGTCTGGGGGTCGCTCGTGCACTGGAGTTCAGTTCCTTCAGGTCCTGGGGGCTGCGGGTGCAGTGTCATTACCAGGCGCCGGGTTCCTTGTAGCAGGCAGTCGCGGTCAGGGGGAGCCTCTGGATTTCCTCTGCAGGCATCGCTGTGGGGGCTCAGGGGGGTCAACTCTGGCTACTCACAGGCTCGCAGTCACCGGGGAGTCCTCCCTGTAGTGTTAGTTTTCCGCAGGTCGAGCAGGAGGCGTCGGGTGCAGAGTGGAAAGTCTCACGCTTCCGGCGGGAAACGTGTGGTCTTTAAAAGTTGCTTCTTTGCAGTTTCTTGAACAGGACTGCTGTTCTCAGGAGCTTCTTGGTACTTTAGATGCAGGGCAGTCCTCTGAGGCTTCAGAGGTCGCGGGTCCCTGTTGGATGTGTTGCTGTTGCAGTTTTCGTCGAAGTAGGGAGACAGGCCGGTGGGGCTGGGGCCAAATCAGTTGTCGTCTCTGTCTTCACTGCAGGGCTTCAGGTCAGCAGTCCTTCTTCTTCTTCTTTAGGTTGCAGGAATCTGATTTCCTGGGTTCTGGGGTGCCCCTAAATACTGAATCTAGGGGTGTGTTTAGGTCTGGGAGGGCAGTAGCCAGTGGCTACTGTCCTTGAGGGTGGCTACACCCTCTTTGTGCCTCCTCCTTGTGGAGAGGGGTGCACATCCCTAATCCTATTGGGGGGATCCAAAATACAGATGGATGATTTCTAAAGGCAGGGGTCACCTCAGCTCAGGACACCTTAGGGGCTGTCCTGACTGGTGGGTGACTCCGCCTTGTTTTTCTCATTATCTCCCTTGGACTTACTGCCAAAAGTGGGGGCTGTGTCCAGGGGGCGGGCATCTCTACTAGCTGGAGTGCCCTGGGGCATTGTAACACGAAGCTTGAGCCTTTGAGGCTCACTGCTAGGTGTTACGGTTCCTGCAGGGGGGAGTTGTTAAGCATCTCCACCCAGTGCAGGCTTTGTTTCTGGCCTCAGAGAGCGCAAAGGCTCTCACCCCAGGGGGTCAGAAACTCGTCTCGCAGCAGCAGGCTGGCACAGACCAGTCAGTCCTGCACTGAAGGATTGGGTAAAATATAGGGGGCATCTCTAAGATGCCCTCTGTGTGTTTTTTTCAAATAAATCCAACACTGGCATCAGTGTGGGTTTATTATTCTGAGAAGTTTGATACCAAACTTCCCAGTATTCAGTGTTTGCCATTATGGAGCTGTGGAGTTCGTTTTTGACAAACTCCCAGACCATATACTTAATATGGTTACACTGTACTTACAATGTCTAAGAATGGACTTAGACACTGTAGGGGCATATTGCCCATGCAGCTATGCCCTCACCTGTGGTATAGTGCACCCTGCCTTAGGGCTGTAAGGCCTTCTAGAGGGGCGACTTATCTATGCCACAGGCAGTATTTTGTGGGCATGGCATCCTGACAGTGTGCATGTGTTAGGTGAGTGGACCCTTAGGATGTCACAACATATGCTGCAGCCCTTCGGGACCTTCCCTGGTCACAGGGCACTTGGGACTACGGGTACTTTTTACAAGGGACTTATCTGTGTGCCAGGGGTGTGCCAATTGTGGAAACAATGGTACATTTTAGGTGAAAGAAACAGGTGCTGGGGCCTGGTTAGCAGGGCCCCAGCACACTTTTCAGTCAAGTCAGCATCAGTATCAGGCAAAAGGTGGGGGGTAACTACAACAGAGAGTCATTTCCTTACATGATGTTTATGGTACGGCAGGGAATGGTTTAGTTTTGGGAGGGACACTTCGGGACCCTTGGCAGTTCCAACATGTTCCTTTCAAAGCTGACCTGAAGTAGCTAGGATTTCTGAAGGACAAATTGCAGAGCAAGGGGGTGTTTTCTAGAAATCATCTCTCTGGCTTGTTTAGGTTTGGAAGAGACCCAGGATTGACAGTGGGGAGATTCAAAGACCTCAGTCAGGATTGAGACGCCAATGCCTGACATCTCCCATGTGGGTAGATCTCTCTTTCTCCTGACTGCCAGTCTTGGGGTCTACATCTTGAAGCTACTGACAGAAAGATGAAGGACCAACTGTGCCCCATGGTGATGATTTTTTACGAATTATCTGCTCTGCATTGTGCTTGTTTATATATATATATATATATATATATATATATATATATATATATATATATATATATGTGTGTGTGTGTGTGTGTGTGTGTCTGTATCTTTGCATATATATTTGCTGTCTGTATCTTTGCATATATATTTGCTGTTTATAGATTGAAGATTCTTTGTACATGTTTTAATGCAAAACAGGAGGGAGGCACATTCCTATCCCTATTGGGCCCTGTCCTCCAAACCAAGATGGAGGATTCTGCAGGGAGGGGGTCACCTCAGCTCTGGACACTTGTCTGAAAGTGGCAGGATGGCACAGAACGGTCAGCAGTTTGGCTTACATACAGGGGGCATCTCTAAGATGACATCTGTGTGCATTTTTCAATAAATCCCACACTGGCATCAGTGTGGGTTTATTGTGCTGAGAAGTTTGATGCTAAACTTCCCAGTATTCATTGAAGACATTATGGTGCTGTGGAGCTCGTAATGACAAACTCCAAAACCATATACTCAATATGGCTACAATGCCCTTACAATATCCAAGAATGGATTTAGACACTGTAGGAGCATATTGCTCATGTAGTTATGCCCTCACCTGTGGTATAGTGCACCCTGCCTTAGGGCTATAAGGCCTGCTAGATGGGTGACTTAAATATGCCACAGGCAGTGGTTTGTGGGCATGGCACCCTGAGAGGGATGCCAAGTCGACTTTGTCTTTTTCTCCCCAGCAGCACAACCAAGCTGCAAGGCAGTGTGCCTGTGCTGAGTCCCCTAGGGTGGCATAAAACATGCTGTAGCCATTAGAGATCTTCCCTGGCCACAGGGCCCTTGGTACCATGGGTACCTTTTACAAGGGACTTAACTGTGTTCCAGGGCTGTGCCAATTATGGAAACAAAGGTGCAGTTTTAGGGAAAGAACTCTGGTGCTGGGGCCTGGTTAGCAGGGTCCCAGCACACTTTCAATCAATGTTGGCATCAACACTAGGCAAAAAGTGGGGGAGGGGGTAACCATGCCGACAGTGGCACTTTCCTACATCGTCGATCCACAGGAATTACAGCATATTAAATGTAAAAAGGAATCCTCAATGATATCCTATGAGAGGGGTAGTGAAAAACAAATTCAAGAGTTGTTCACTACTAGGACATGCAAAAACGTAAAAGTATATCTTCTACTTTTTGTTTACACAGCACCTTGCCCTATGGTCTACCTGGGGCCCACCTTAGGGGTGGCATATATGTAATAAAATTGGAGATTAGGGCTTGGCAAGGGGTTTTAAACACCAAGTCAACGTGGCAGTGTAACACTGCATTCAGGCTGCAATGGCAGACCAGGGACATGTTTTAAAGTACTACTTAAGTGGGTGGCACAAGCAGGGCTGCAGACCCACTAGTGCCATTTAATTTATAGGCCCTGGGCACCTGCAGTGCACTTTACTAGGAATTTATAAATATAATTAAATATGCAAATTAGTTACATACCAATCAAACCATGTTTTATGGAGAGAACACAAGCACTTTAGCACTGGCCGGCGGTGGTAAAGTGCACATAGTCCTAAGGCCAACAAAAATTAATTCATCAACATTGGAGGCAAACAGGGAAAATGTTTGGGGGAAGACCACCCTAAGGCTGTCAGGTCTAACAGTGTAATACATTTGTTCAGATCTTAATATATTTTCAGAACACATGGAAAATTGGAAGCTGCATATATCACTGATTTGGGTGGGAGCGCCCGCTTGCACACACAATGGAAGAGCATCATAATATATACAATGCAAAAGTAACAGACTATAATATAAGATGCTAATACACTGGGATGTTGCAGAGAACATTCCATGTAAAGGCTGCCCATGAATAGGTGTGTTGTGAAAGACCTTGAATTCACATATTATACCAAGGGACGTGAAAGCAGTGTTTAAACAAGTTTAGGAATAATTGTGAGACCCCCAGACAGCAAGCGGAGGTGATAAAGTGAGCATCCAAGACTTCTCTCAATAAATTGCACTTGGAAACAGAGCCTTACGTCGTGCAGGTGAAATGGTATGTGTTAACCCGTTTTAGAGTCACTCAGTCCTTCTTTATTGGTTAAATAATTAATTTCTAACAATAAAACCATTAGCAATCCAGTAAAAATGCATACAACTATGAATATTCTTGATAACATACTTAAAAAACCCAGACATTAAGGCCCTCATTACAACCCTGGCGGTCGGTGATAAAGTGGATGTAATACCGCCAACAGGATGGCAGTAATTACCGCCAAATTATGACCATGGCGGTGAGAACTCAGATAGACAGCCACTGTACCACACCGACTGCCAGGGCAGAAACAACAGCCACCACGGCGGTAGCCGCCTACAGCCAGGCGGAAGCCAAATGTCCCGCCCACCGTATTAAGACCCTGCAATCCACCACCTTTTCTGGGGCGGTACCAACGACATCAAAAACCTGGCGGAAACACTGCGCAGAAGTGAAAGGACTCATCATTGGAAACACAGGGAACAACCACGCTGCCATGGAGTTCGAGCTGCATGTCTTTCCAAGGATTTTCTACGTGCTGCTCCCCCACGAACACCAACAAGGGCGAAGAAGACGACAGTGAGTACAGCCGCTTATCACACAAGGGAAGGGGGGAGCAAAAAGAGAGTGACACCCACCCCACCCCCAACACTATACACACAATCAGCTGCAGTAATAAAACATATATACCCCGTACCTCAGATGAATAATGCAAGGACAACAGGAACATATTAAAGTGAGTGTAATAAGATCAACACAGTATAAATAAGAAATGTGCAACTGGTACATACAAATGTACAGTTCAAGGGACACCGCCCAGTCCTCTGTACAGCAAGTTGGTGTCTTACTACAATGGAACGCCTGTTCTTCCGTAGGTCATTCCACCTCTTCCTGATATCATCCCTTGTTCTGGGGTGCTATCCCATGGCATTGCCCCTGTCCACGATACTCTGCCACAGCTACATCTTCCTTGCAATGGATATCTGCTGCACCTGTGCTCCAAATAGCTGTGGATCTACCCTGATGATTTCCTCCACCATGACCCTTAGCTCATCCTCTGAGAATCGGGGTTGTCTTCGTGGAGCCATTGCTGTTGTGTGAAGTGTGTAGGTGAGGGTGTGTAGGGTAATTTGTTGAGGTGTGTGATGTGGGGTACGTGAGTGAGTGGTGTATAGGCGTGAGTGGTATGTGGCTCTGGTTGTGTGAGTGGTCTTGCTGTCTGTCTCTGGTGACAATAATTTGTAATGGCAAAGGGTTGTGGGTAATGTTGGTGTGCATTTTATAGTAGTGTGGGTGTGGTGTGTGTATGGATGTCAGGTGTGTGTTGTTTGAATTGTCCAATGTGGTGTTTTGTTTGTGTGTGTATTTTGAGCGTGGCGGTATGTACCGCCAATGGTTTACCGCAGTTGAATGTCTGCCGTGGTGATTCGTGGGTTATAATGTGATGGGAGTTGTTCTGTTGGCGTAACGGTGTGGGTTTGGATACTGTCAGTTTATCACTGACATTTGGTGTGGCGGACTTCTGTCTGTGGCTGAATAGTGACGGATTGGTGTGTGTGTGTGTCATAATATGGTGAACGGATATCCGCGGCGGCGACGGTATGTTGGCGGCAGTCATCCTGGCGGTAAGTGGCATTTACCGCCAATGTCATAATGAGGGCCTAAATGTTAAAAGGTGCCTCTGACTAGTACTAACATCTATGACGGATGAAGCAACTGATACAACTATTCACATGGTATTTACCATAAACATAGAACTGGGAAATACATTAACCCGGCTAAAGAAATTCTCTGCTAATGCGAAACAAAGCTGCATTCATAATTCTTACAGTTCCCACCAAAACTACATGGCCATCCACCTATTTTTTTTTTTTTATGAATGCCTTGCGTTCACAATGCTGTAGATGACTCCCTTGTTTCTTTTCTAGCACAAAGCAAGTTCTGCAAGACCTAAATCTCCCAGTTGTCATTAAAGTTTTAACATACTGGGATCTTGTTTTTTTGTAGCAACTAGAGAAAATTTCCATCCTTAATTAGGGTTCTTTCTTGAGAAGCAAGTAATTCCAGAAGCTGACCCACCACAAAACAGCTTAGGCCTTTATTTATTAAAAAGGCTGCAACAAGCCTTAGCACAATTGAGGTATGTGTTAAGTGGTGAAGACCTAGGTATGGGTACTCGTGTATTCACATTTCCGCAGACCCAGCTTAGTTGGCTCAGAAGCGCTCTACCTAAAAGTCCCTCTGCCACTGGGCAGCCAGATCTAGTGATGGTCGCCACCCTATTTAGAGTGGGCAGGCTGCCACTAGATTTCCCTTGCCAGAATCTCCGTGCAAGTCATGGGAGTCCTTGGGAGGGAGATTAATTAATGCCATTTATGTGCTTGAAGAAAGCTCCCTGGTTGTCATGGCTATGCTTAATGCGCATAAATAAAGTTCTTTGGGTGTCTTGGCTATAAATATTTTTGTGTTGCAGTAACAAACATCCATGTTAGGATTTTTTTCTTGAAAAATAAAAATTGTTTTTAATGCAGGTGAAATACACATGGCACCCACTGCAAAGTTTTCTGCCTTCAATGCAGCTTGCATACTTGAGATGACACAGAAAGTTTAGCGATCTCCTTCATATGGGGGGGGGTACCTCTAAATTGGGTGGATGATCCTCTGGCCTCCCTACTATTTGTAAATGATTCCACCATTTTTTAATTACACCCTAAATCTGTGCTGGCTAAGAGAGTCCCCCTTAAAACAACACTACAGAATGTACTGTATTGTAACAATCCTGTGACTATTTCTTTTCAACTACATTATTCTGCTTTATGGGATGAATATTGTGGATATTGAATATTTTATGATATTTGTATCCAAATAACTCTATTTTAAAATTGAGTATAATTTCAATAGATGATCATAGCTGTTGCTTACAATGCTTAGAAACAGCTGAAGTCTGGTTTGAAATGCCATACGAGAATTACGTTATTAGTTGGTGATAAGTGCTAAATGGCGATAACAAAGCAACTAAAAGGGCTATACCACATCTGCTATTTGTCCTAGTTCCTTTGGAGTTTTGTGATCAAGCACATTAGCATGGTGGGCCTAAGCCAAACGATATCACTACTCTAGCCGGTAATGTACTGGAGCCATTGAAAGGGGTTCATAATTGTCACAGGTGGAACTGTATATTATGTCAAGTCAATATGTTGCTGGTTAACCAGGGTTTTTGGCTATAGTCTATGTAGTGGGGAGCTATACGATACAGCTGAGGCAGCACTTTGATCTCAAACTAGTCTTATTGTACTTCAGTATACCAGGAAAATGTAATAGCACTTCAGGATTGGCATCCAAGGGTGTCTAGGGACTGGTATCCTGGATCTGTATTTGGGTCTGGCCAGTGATAGTCCAAATCTAGATTATCAAGTGACAGCTAGAGGGCCAGAATCATTCCATGAGCTGTTAAATGCCTACCAGGTACAGAAGTATCTTAGAGAGGGTTACATAGATACCAAATCCTGTAACAATCATAACGCAGAAGCCATAAGTCACGTCACAGATGCATGCTTCACATGGACATTGGTTCTCGAGGCGCATACAGTGAGAAGTGTCTGTGGTTCTTTGATAAAGAGAGAAAAAACTAGTGTCCCTCTGAAACTTAAAAATTGGTGAGTGGGTACCCAACAAATTCAGAGGATTTGTAACAATGTTTCAAAGTCAGTAGCCTCGCTAACAACTGTTTCTTGATCTAAGATGTTTTCTACTGGACTGGTATGTAGATAGATATTGGGAGGGGAAGGTTGTTAGGTCAGTGTTGTTAGGTCAGTGGGACAGTGCAGGCTTATGAGCAGACGTAGGAGTTGATTTAGATCCTGTCAGGGGGCCCTCTATCCGTCATGGTTGCAGAGGTCATCCTCTCCCTAACCCTACTTGAACTGCTCCTTGACAAATTAAGAGATCACCACTTTTGCTTTGGTGATCTCTGTGCCTGGCCCAACGATCCTTTAGATATGAGGCAAGTGGGATCATGTTACATAGCCCTTTCTCAATCATATGGAGTGCCATCTTCAAATGTAAACTCCCCAGCCTACCAGATCAGGCAGCATGTATGCTGGCATTGGTCAATAGGATGTCTGTTGGGAAGTCACAGACCTGACCTCACTCACCCTCCCCCCCACCCCCTCCAAAAATAGGGTTGGGCTGTTGCTCTTAAGTTCTGATAAGCACCCAAACCCTAAGTGTTGTTAGTGGTGCAGGTCAAGTCTCTTGCTTCAATATGTATTATAGCCTAGAAACATACACTATCAAAATAGCAATTGACTCTTAGCCACAAGCCCCAAGAGCTGTTGCACGGAAAAGGATGCCCTGAAAGCATTAAACCGAATGTACAACATCTCAGTCTAGTGCTGCATGCATTGTATGTTCTCAATGAAAACTTTAGCCATGTAGCACATGGTCTCCATACATAGCACACATAATGCAGCAAGGGAGCATAAGGTAGGCAGAATTGAAGTACCTCAGTAATGTGTAAGTGAACAGATTTTAATTTGAGGGTCAGTAGACACCACTTCTTGTGTCACATGCAAAAAACCTGACCTATCCTCATCCTACCAATCAGTTGTGACCAACCACCAGTCTCGCCAAAACAGGGTGAAGGGACCGGAGCCACCTTCCTCTGTGGAAAGACACTCATTGTGGGTGCTTCCGAGTGCAGTAAAACTTTATGCTCTACTGGTGAAGCAACCAAAACAAAGTGGGGCAACTCCAATTGGCTTCATGTTGATTTCAGAAGAGTTGAAAAAGGCATGATGGCATAAATATCCATGCATTTATGAATGGTCATCCCCACAAAATGCCAACCCTCCTGTGGGAAGAGTCTTAAAAAGATATGCATGTGGTATGCATTGTATGTCTTCCAGGCAGTCACACTGTCGAGAACAGTGACATTTGTTAGAAAGGTTTCTTTTGGGGATTGAGGTAAAGGAAGACAACTCACCTCCAGCCTAGGGTAGAGCTGCCAAGGAAGCATGATAGGACTGTGCATCCCTCTGTTTCATGGTGCAAGCGCCCTTGGAAAGTGTCAGGAGATCCAGACCTCCTTCCCAAATACATTCATATACTTTCAGTGGTCCCTTGAAATCAAGACCTTGTTGCATTGTCACTTAGCATCAAAAGCTTTAACTTTGAAGAATGTGGTGGCTGTACCGTGCATTGAGGCATTCTCCACTCAAAAGCGCTTTGTTTGTAAACTGTTAGTAACCATTGAGAACTTTGATATTGAGTCCCCTCTCATCACTAAGACCTCATTCAATATCAATGCCACACACCTTGTTGATGACTCCCCCTTCGGTGCTACGAGATCAACATACTTATTCCCATCCTGCATAAAGGCAAAACACACTGGTTTTTCACCGACAGGCCCAGTCAAAAGACTCTCCCTCCTTCACCTGAAAGGTAACAACATAGAGGTATATCACAAAATAGATGGAGTTATTTAGTTATAGCACGTCCTCCAACAAATCAAGTACAAACACATAACTAATGTGACAACAAACAGGATCAAATAAGAACCGTTATGTTTACAGTGGAAGAGAAAACTCACCCACATTGTAGTGCCATGCTTAATCATAGGCTGACTCATCCCCCCTTGAAAGGGAAATATTGTCAGGGTGGCCTCATCCTCAATGAAAAGGAGTTCGAAATAAATGTTGCTAGATAAGCAAGGAATCCAAATAATTGCTAAAACTCCCTCAATGTATATCCAAAAGGACTCTATTTCTTCAAGGTGTACACAGGGCAGTATTAAAATGAAAAGTATAATGCACAATGGTAATTATGTCTCAGTCCTTCATTTAAAGAGCCAACATGTTTCAGACCCCAGTAAAAGCCCACACAGGGTCTCGGTTCTAAGTCAGGGCTAAAGGGATCCCTATTCTCATTGTTAAGTGTAGGTTTGTGTATAGCTAAGAGTACGTCTTACCTTACCAGAGGTTGTATTGACCGCCGACTGAAGCAACTTGTATGCTCCTTGTGGCACTAACTTCTTGACAAACGTGTGGGTCCCCTTCCACCAAGACCAGATTACCAGAATAACCCAAAATGTGCATATTAAGACATTACAACCTCTGGCAAAGTAGGGCTTACACTTATCTGTATGTAAAGCGATCTCTGCCTGTGTGGTGAAGCTCTCCACCTACTTGTGCAAAGTTACTAGCAACAACTTTACACTCCTGAATCCTGTTGTAGGAGGCTCAGCACCTTCAGTAATTGCAAGGTGCAATAAAGGCGGCACCCCAGGATAAGTTTCCATAGGTCAAACAAGTAATCACCAAAACACAAATTGTGTGCCTCATTTTTTTTTTGTGCAAAACTCAGAATAGGTGCTTTTAATCACACCTGTGACAATTCTGAACCCTGCGGTGTTGGATTTTATCAGGTGCAAGTGATATTGAATCCCACATCAGAGTGCTCTAAATCAAAGCCCAAGTGTTTTGTCAGACCTTTCACAATAATTTCTTATAATTAGTAAGTCATTTGAAAATGTAAGACACATGTTCAGGATTCCACAATGGAACTTTGTGCTTCCAACTGAAAAGCATATTCTCAAACATAAACCCACTAATTTATTTCAGCGTTTTATATTGCAGCAAAATGCTGTGATTTAGGCTCCTCTGAGTGCCAGATAAATACAGGTGTGTACAGTATTGATGAATTTAATCTAACTGCTATGTGTAGTATATAGGAGGTAGTAAAGTCAGGGTACCCAGGCATGTGAAGCCCTTACTGTATAATTACAGAGGTGATCTGGTGACAAATTGTTGTGGAAGAGTATGTTGCTGGATCAGATAGCAGGTGGATAAATTTTGTTCTTGAGAATAATCGATGACCATAAGTGTATTGTAGCATTTATTTATATTTTTTGTTTCCGCAGGACAGAACAAATATCTTCAAGCCCTCAAGACCTTTGTTTGGATTTTGGTTCTAATGTTTTACTGCAGAGCTCTGTGAAACGGCAGCTGATTCTCACCAACCAAACAGCAATAAAGGCTCAATTTGTGCTAGAGGTTACATATTTCAGTGGTTTTCCAAGTGCCTCAAGTAAACAAATTACCAGTCAGTGAGTAGGAATGGATTATTTGTGATTAAATTAAATTGCATGATCTGACACATACATTCAACTGTCCATGTGCCATAAGGGCACGCTAAACATTCTTGTGATTGTTCTTAGCCAGCAGACCTAAGCATACTGGGACTGTACCTTCCTTTTTGAATTATAAGTATGGACCATAAAGTTAACTCTATGCTTGGAGTTCTTTGCTGAAAAAACTGAATTGACTGAAAGTCACTCTCATAACTTGGGGCCAATTTGTAGCTATGGTCACGAAAGTGAATAATTGTTTTCCAGCTGGATGCTTCTTTGCCTGAGGGGATAGGGCATACGAGAAACTAGATACCTGATATAGTTTGTGAAGACCTCATTTTATCTGTTTTACTTATGTTCAATATTTGTATTTGATTCAAACTACAAACTTACATTGAATCTAAATACTTAAACTGATGATGCTCCAACACAATTGGGATGAAAGGTCATTGTCACATGTTACTAGATTAGACATATAGGGCGTGATTTAGTTTTTTGTGAATTGGATACTCCATTACAAGCGTGAAGGTTATCCCGTCTGTCGTATACAAGTGCATTATATCCTGTGGCACTTTTAATATGGTGGATGGCATATCAGTCACATTGTGATAGAGCATTCCATCTGCCAAACTCTAATTAGGCCCAGGAATGACTACTTAATATGTTAGACCACCTAGATTGGGCTGATGCTTGCGATTAATGCACTACTCATGTTCGCCATTTTCAATATCTTTCTGTCATGCCCTTGAGCACAGAGCATACTATGCCTGCACAGATAATTTTCAATCAAGTATTAAACATATATTACTATATTGGGGGGTGGTCTCACTGTTACAGCTTTTCCCATTCATTCTTCCAAACTAACAAAGGTCCTTGATCACTCAATGTTCGGACAATGAGTATCCTGGAGATTCTGAAACATTGTAGGCATAATTCTTACCAGAACAATGTTTCATGCATAGCTAACTAACCCTGGTTCTGCTTGAGTCTTTTGCATTGTACTGTATAAGTTTACAATGTTTGTACTGCAGGACTTTAGGGGCCCTCTGCGCTCTGGCGATAGAGGGAGAAGGTGTCACAGACAGGTCGAGAACAGGATGGAGCAAATAAGAGGAGGGCGGAAAAGTCAAATGGTAGATTAAACACAAAAGATTAACCAAAAGGGCCGAGAATTAGGTTGTGTAGGCGTGACTGTTCAAGTAATGACTTGCCTTTATTTGTTACAAACTCAGATCTCTTTCCTTCCTATATTTAAATTCCAGGTCAACCTACCATACCATCCTAGAGCACTAGATTTCATTTTCATGTTCATGCCATCCCCTCAATAGACTCTGCCAACTACATGGGCCTAATGGTTGGCGTAGTAACTAGAACACGCTGTAATGATAATGCAGTGAGATCACTACAAGTGATCCGAGGTTGGAAGTCAAACCTAAGCAAGGTAGACACAGCCATTGATCTTTTCTGGCATAGGTAAATAAAACACCTTAAATTGGGTAATAATAGCATCTGTTATTTGCAGCACTTAGAAACAGCAGGCTTGCGGTGTAAAGTGCTACATAAAAATAAGCTATTATTTTTTATCATTAATGTTACTTTTCACTACTTTAGTATTTGGTACCCCCAAGTCAACAAACATCTTTACACCATGTACTTTAAACATTATTTGCCTAAACAGTGCTCCACAACCATCAACAACAGGTTTTTCCTTCCATTCGACAGTCCCCCTTCCCCTAAGTCTACTGCTGTTTTGAAAACCTTTCCAAAATTCAGATAACATCTAGAATAACAGAATTACCTAGCATGCAGTTGCTCATGACATTATGTCAGCAAATAACCCTCCCACCAGGGACAGCAGAACAAAGCTCCAAAAGCCAACGCCACTCTTCTATAGCTGCCCCCAGAATTTCACATACACTCTCCTCAAATGTTTGCTTTCATTTCATCTGTGCATCTGAAGCTCCTCTTCTCTTAGAAGTGCAAACACGTGTACACAGTCGATTAGGAGAGTACATATGTTATCCGGCCTCCTGGTTGCGCCACCTACTCCATACTAGGAACACGCTCGGCCTCTCATATTTATTCTAAATACAACAGTCACGTTATGCTTCTTTGTTCCATGAAACCCAACTGGAGAACCTTTGCACGCCCCTGCCATGTATAGGCTTCACCAATTGATACTTCATCTACACATGCATGCACCTGAACACATTTCAAGGGACCCCACCAAGGCTGCAAAGTACTATATAAATGTAGTCTCTACAACAAAGTTTATCCTTTACAAACAATTGTTTATAAAAGATCATCTTTTACGCAAGTGCTTTTTAGATATGTTCTTGTATGGCTATTTTGTATTTTCAGAATGAAGCTGATAGAAAGACTCAGAAGAGCCTATCAGAGCATACATCAAAAACAAGACACTCCCAACGAGTGTCACATCTTTCTGTTTCCTGGCTTCAATAAAGGGAATGGTGAGGTGCAAGAATCATTGCATTTAGATTGCCACACGCAACAAGCATTTAAGGCTGTATTGAATCGTATAGGAACCTTCAGAAAGCTAGTAATGGTTGCTATAAAACCATGAAGAGGAAAACAGTACCCATGAGTGAAGCTGCAATCTGAAAACCCTACAGCCTTCAAGGATGTTTTGAAACTCAGACTTGCTCTGTCACAGACATATCTAAATGAAAGCAAAGTGACTATGAAGGTCAATAATATGGAAGGTCGAACAGGTCGTGGCAAAAAACAGAGGTCCTACATTTGTGACCTGTTGGCTTTGCAATGCTATCAAACAAACTTTTGCTATACAGTATCAGCTACAAAAAAAAGATGTGATGATCCGAGATGACCATGAGCATGTAAGCATCATGATGTCATGCAGTCACGTTATTCAGTAGGCACATGCATGCGTGACCATGTATGCACGCCTACCAAATGGCACAAGGACCATTTTACTCATTTATTGATCCATTATGGTGGACAGAACAGGTAGCAATAAATAAAAATATGAATGTTTACTTGTGCAAAACCACATTTCTGTTGAGTGGCCAAGCAGCAGATGTTTTTTAAGGACTGCTGCTTGTAGGGGAGTAATGGACAAGCCTTAGGCTATTGGAGGCAGAAGGGTAAACAAAACACCAGTGAAGGATAGGAGAAGGATTATGTGGAGTGCATGGTAGGGGTTGGTATTGAATGGGAAAAGTAGCACACAAGGGAGAGAGCAAGTGGGGGAAAGTGGGAGCAGCACATCATGGGAGTCGGTATTTAGGTGAAAAGCAGCATGAGGGAGAGAGCTGAAAAACACATGAACTCTCATTGAAAGCTTAAAGTATTTCCCTAAATGTGAGCTATTGAAGAATACAAGCTAGCAAAATCAGAAGGATATGGAACATGCTATGATTCAGGGGAGTGACTAACACAAGAAGAATAAGATGAGCCGTTGAATAAGAAGCAAGTAATTTAGAGTGACAATAGATCCAACAAATGATTAGCAATAGGTGGGCTCTAAACCCAATGTAAGTTTTTGATATGGTCCACAAGAGGTCTTTTGCAAACAGCTGTAATCCACCTGTAGGTGAGTCCTAAAATGAAGAGCAGTACTCTCATTATCTGGGGAAAAAATTAGCTGGTAGGGCTCTGAGATAAAAAGAGAAAGGGAAAACTGATCCTCAAAGAAAAACAAAAGATACATGTTGGTTGCACCTAAAAATAATCTAAAATGAGGCTGTTAAAATACACTTCAGTGGTTAGGTTACCTGATGGCACTAATCATACTTGTGCTTAAGTATAAAAAAATTAAAAGGTAGAAGTGGCTATGGTGAATTATATGAACCTTAAATGCTGCAGCGCAGGCAAGCTTTTTCTTATATATATAGATATATATTTCACAGTGACAGATGCCACTGTCTAGCTAGGTCTGAGCTTCAATAAGAAGAGCATTTATTGTTTTGCTAATAACTTTGTCGCAGTTTGATGAATGTTTACAAAGCTTCCCAAAAAGCTAGTGTATCCTCGTTAGCTCCTTTTGAGCTGATCTGTAAAGCAAGGGACAAGAAAAAGGGGTTTGGGAGTACTCTCAAAACACAGATTTCCGATGTAAATTCCCATAGGAAACTTTGCTTCCCAATACAAAAAAGAGCTCAATGCAATTACATCAGATGTCTTAGAAAGTAAGGACTTTAATCGGAAATCCTGCTTTTTGAGACTTGGTGTAATTATGGTTTAAAGAGGGATTCAAGTTGGACATGTGGGTTTAAAAAGCTAGGTATATGTGGATGGTGGATCCTGCGGGAGTGCCGCTGTAAAATGTGCCACAGAAAATAAAAAATAAAAAGATAAGGCCTTCTGACTGGCCAAGGATGCCTCTTCTCCTGTCAACCATTTCAGTACCAAGGTATCAATCTATCTGGTTGGGTGACCATGACCCTGAAGTAAATGTTGTGGTCTTCATTACAGGACATTGGAATCTCGCTCCCTGTACCCAGAAATACTCAGTGAAAAAAGCAGAAGGAAGCAGATAAGAGATATCCTTATCCACTTACACTTGTTGGTGGGAGGGTACCCAGAGGGATCTCCCATTCCCCAAAGTAAAAAAAAAAAAATGAATTCAGGCCATGCGTACCACTGGACCCAGCACAACCCTTCCATGAAGCACAGTGAGGCTCACACTCTACAGTCTTCAACCCCATAGTACCGCTGTACCATGCAAGCTTCCCTGAACAAGATTACCCTGTACAATGCTACTATGGAGTGGAATCTTGCATTCACTGAAAAAAACAAAGATCATTAGAGTTAGGAAATGCAGCCCCCCTCCCCAGGCCGATCTCTGCCCCGGTTACCCTGGGGCCCTGCCTAAATCTTAATTTTTTGGGGGAAGGGGGCCTTGTGGCCCCCCTTCCTAGGGTGATCTCGGCCCGCAGGTCCAATCCCCTGGGGCCCAGCCTAACTATTAATTGTTTTGTGGGGGAGGATGGGCCCAGTGGACCCATCCCCAGGGCCTGGCCTCATTATTTTAAGTTTTTTGGGGACAGGAGGCCATGTGGCTCCTCTCCCCAGGGCTGATCTCGGTCAGGGCCCATCCTAACTATTAATTTTTTTTTGGAAGAGGGGGACAGCATGGCCTTCCTCCCCAGGGCTGATCTCAGCCCCGGGGACCCCATTCCCTGTGGCCCACCATAGCTGTTAATTTTTTTTTTCAGAGAGGGGGCTGCATGGCCTCTCTCCCCGTAGCCGATATTGGGCCCCGGTACCCCATTCCCCGGGGCTCAGTCATGTGACCTGGGTGCCCCACGGGCACCCAGTCACAAAGTCGGTGACTGTGGGAGCCAGCATTGTTGTCAGAGAGAGGGAGCTGCTACATCAGCTCCCCCTCTGTGAGACCAATGTTTCCTCTGTTTCCCTGCCAGCCTCTCAGTGAGCAGGGAAACAGAGGAAATTTCTACTTGCATGAAGTGAGAACTGTTTAAAAGCTCTCACTTCATCCAAGCGGAGTGTTTGCTTCCCCTAAGTCACAGCAAACAGCTGTGTCCCAGGGGTGGGCATCCTGTGACATAGCAGGAGCTGGCTGCGGGAGGTGGCATTCCCCAGGGCCATCGGTAGCTCCTTGATGGGGGTCGTGCTGCCCCTCTCCAGCGTTAGTAGCCCTGAAGAGGTGGTGGTCTCTAGGGATCCACAACGGATCCCCGATGTCTTTTTAAATTAGCCACGGGGAGGTTGCGGTCCCTGGGGCTGTGAGGGGGTGAGGGGGCCCCACCCTCCATGTTTGATTTGTTTATTTGTTTGAAGCCCCAGGGAGGTGGCAGTTCTCAGGGCTGCAGGTAGGCCAGGTGACACCCCCCATGGGTTTCATTAGCTGAAAGCCCCAGGGAGGTGCTGGTCCCTGGGGTTGCAGGGGGGAAGGCAGGCAGCCACACCAATGTTTAATGAGATTTTAGCCCTGAGGAGGTGGCAGTCCCCAGGGCTGCGGGGGGCACCCGTCCCCCCACATCGCATGCATGAAAATCTTCACCCCGGGTAGGTGGCAGTCCTTGGGGCATTGGGAAGCCCAAGAGGGGGCCCCATGTGCCCCCTCCTTATTTCTTGCATGCCCCCGGGACTTGGCCCACCCGGGGGCTTAATGAAAAGGGAGAGAAACTGCCCTTTCATTTTTTTTTTAAACGTCAGAAAAATCTGCAGACCTGGCTCCGTGGATTTTTATGACGTTTAAAAAAATGCTTTTAAGCCCTTGTGGGGTCCCTCTGGACCCTAGCACTTGAGTTAAGGAGTGAGGATGTCCTTACCCTGGCCCTTTTTCTCCTTTTTACTTTTTATTTTCTGGGACTCGGCTGAAGCTACGGCAGCTCAGAGAACTGGCACAATAGTAATAGTCCACTAGTTTTTAAAGCCTTGCGCTACATTATACCTGTGCCGGGTATAATGTATGCAAGGGAGGCATTCCCCCGCTAGGAGGCCCGCAGAAATGGCGCAGTGAAACTGTAGTGTTCTGGCTCGCGGCATCGGCGCGCGGTGTTTTCTTTTATCCGCGCGCCGCTCTCGCGAACCGGTTCGGCACGAGACGCGTTCTGTCAACGCTCCGTGACGAACGAATTCGTTTTACAAAAAGATGTGAAGAGAGCGTCGGAAGAAGCTGGACAAAGGAGCTTCCCTGTAATATGTTGCTAGGGTGGTTTCTATTATAAATAAATCCAGACGAAAACCACTTACGTTTGTGCGGCTTCATTACTACATTTGTGGCGACGAGGAGAAAGAAACCACCCAACGAACCCACAAGACAAGATTTCCATTCGTCGTGAGCAGCGCTGTGAGTCTAAACCTCGCCCCTACAACTAGAAAGCTAACCTTAAGACTCTAATTCTGTTTTTTTTTGTGGCCACACCAACAAAGCCTCATTTTACAACTAGAGCGCTAACTTCTTTTTGTGAATTTGTTGAGGAACAGAACAAACACCATTTTTTCTTTTACTAAATATTTCTGAACATTTATTTTTTAAAGCAGAAGACTTTTTTTAAATTGTTGATTGTTACCTACATAAAGTATTTGCTCTGGAATCAGTATGCAGGCTGTTACACCTCCACCACCTTTCTTAGAAACTCCTGGTGAACCACCTATCACATGGAAACGTTGGTTTGATGCTTTTGAAACATATTTAGGAGCGTTAGGAGCTACTAGATTTAGACCAGAAAGAAAGAAATGTCTTTTATTACACTCACTTGGCTTTGAAGGGAGATCTACGTTTAAACATCTACCAGATATACACACACAACAAGACGAAGAACTTGATGAATTCCAAGAAGCAGTTAAAAAACTGGAATTGAGGTTCAATGAGCCCCCGAGTTTAGTCGTTTTAAGACATAAATTCTTCAAACGAACACAGAAATCTAATGAAGACATTGATACGTACATATCAGCTTTAAGATCTTTGGTAGCTGAATGCAAATTTGATAATTTTAGTGATCAGCTTATAAGAGACCAATTTATTTGCCACTGTTTGGACAAAAATATTCGTCAGAAGCTCTTGACTTTGGGGAATCCAAGCCTTAATGAATGTATCAGAATTGCTAAAAGCATTGAAACTTCTGTACGATCAGTGAAGGAACTTTAAGACAAGCCTCAAGATCATGTCTACCCTGTGTACAATAAAGAGTCTCCAGTCTTTAAAAAAAAAGGAGATTCCTTGAGAAACACCAACTCTAAATTGTTTTTTTCACAATCCAACTTTTGTTTCAGATGTGGAAATAATTTTCACAAGAAAGGGAGTAAACCTTGTCCAGCAAAGTTTGTTACTTGCAGATTGTGCAACAAAGTGGGCCATTTTGCTAAGGTTTGTCAAAGCACCAATGGTAACAAAACTAATGTTGGTGCTATCAAAGACGAAGCTCAGGATTTTCAAGAAAGTGATCTCGTCTCTGATTTACAAGACATGGTGTTAGTTGTTAATGATGATGTGGTCAAGTGGCGTGATCCTTCAGACTGTGTTGATCCATATGTGGAATTGAGCGTTGGAGACAAAGTTATTCGTCTGTTAGTTGATTCTGGTGCACGAATTACAATGATCACTAAACAACTTTTTCAAGATACGTGGAATGATAGAATTCTTCATCCTCCAGACAGATCTCCTGTGTCATACGAAGGACGGAAAATTTACTTGTTGGGATATTTTGAAGATGTTCTGAAATTCAAGGGGAGCGTTATCTATGGAAAAAGTTATGTAGCTGTAAAGGGTCTTAATATCCTTGGTTGGTTTCATCAAGGATTGTTCGGTATGATATTAAGACCGGGTACACGCGAGCAAGTTCTCGCCGTGAGAGATTCAGATATGGTGGAAGATTTATTAAACGATTTTCCCAAAGTCTTTTCTGGAGAACTAGGGAAAATTAAAGTTTTTAAGCACAAAATTAAAGTGAAAGAAGGTGCCCTGGCTATTAAACACAAGATGAGGGGAGTACCTTTTAGTGCACGGAATGATTTGGAAAAGGAATTGATTTCTTTAACTAAGTCAGGTATTATTGAACAAATTGAGTCTTCACTTTGGCTTTCTCCTTTAGTCGTTGCTAAAAAAAAAAATGGAGAGCTTAGGGTATGCATAGACTTACGTGCTCTGAACAAAGAGATTTGGGTTGATTCTCATCCCTTACCGAAAATCAATGATTTGTTAGCTCTTGTTGCTGGTGCTAAGTTTTTTACTAAATTAGATTTAGCATCTGCCTACCACCAAATTGAATTGGAACCTGATTCCCGACATTTCACCGCTTTTGTTTCACCGTGGGGAACCTATCAGTATTGCAGGTTACCTTTCGGTTTAGCATCAGCTGCGTCTGTGTTCCAAAGAGTAATGGAAAGTTTACTCAAGGGTATTGATAGAGTAGCCATATTCCAAGACGATGTATTGATTTTTGGGCTGGATCGTCAATCTCATGATGCCACACTCAGACAAGTTCTGTCTATTTTTCTACAACGAGGAGTTGTGTTAAAAAGGGAAAAGTGTGAATTCCTCAAAGAAGAAGTAGAATATCTGGGTCATGTGATTTCTAGTTCTGTTGTCAAACCAAAACCTGGGTAGGTTCAAAACATTCTCGATGCGCCTCCTCCCGCTGATAAAAGTGGCGTTAAAAGTTTTTTAGGCCTTCGTGAATTCTATTCACGGTTTATAAAGGATTTTGCTTCCAGAGTCAGGTCTATCTCAAACTTACTGAAAGCGAAAGTAGATTTTAATTGGAATAGTGATTGCATTGAAGCATTTGAATGGATTAAACTTCAGCTTTCCAAATGTGTGGGACTGAAACCGTTTAATCCTGAGCTGAAGTCTGTACTCACTGTTGATGCCAGTAATGTGGGTTTAGGTGCAGTTCTTACGCAACAAACCCCTGATGGTGAAAACACTGTGGGTTTTGCTTCCAGAGTCCTTAGAGATTCAGAATGCCTGTATTCGGTTATTGAAAAGGAGCTCTTAGCCTGCTGGTGAGCGATAGAGAAATTCCGCACTTATCTCTGGGGTACTAAGTTTTTGCTCCAGACAGACCACAAACCTCTCATTTTTATATTAAGTGGGAGGAATGTAAAAAATTGTTCGCCCAGGATTGCAAGGTTCTCAGCTCGTCTCCTTCAATTTCAATTTGATATTCAGCATATTTCTGGTGGAAAAAATGCACGAGCTGATTTTCTGTCTAGGTTCCCTGCGGTTTCCCCATCTCAGGTCTTAAAAGATGAATGTGACGATGAGAGTTGCATAATAGCTTCTCTTGAATTGGATGATGCTGGTCCATTTTCTGAAACAAAATGGATTTCGGCTACAGATAGTGATCCTGTCTTGAAAACCGTTTCTAAATTTATCAGTGAGGGGTGGCCTAAGGAGAAGTCTTTGGAACCGGGTATTCAGCCTTTTTTTTAAATTAATGAAGAATTATCATTGGAGGGCGGATTGGTTATGAGATCGGACAAATTGATACCTCCTCATGTTTTCAAACAACAAATAATAACAAAAGCCCATGAGGGACACCTAGGTTCGACTTTCACTAAACGTAAGGTACGTTCATTTTTCTGGTGGCCCCAAATGGATACAGAAATAGATAATCTAGTCAAGGGTTGTGTTATTTGCGCATCTAGCGATAAAGTTCTTAAAACATCTGTACCACCCTTAATGCCCATTGAACTGCCGGAGAGACCCTGGGTGAAACTAGGTGTTGATTTGATTGGTCCTTTTTACACCCTGCCGTCAGATGCTAAGTTTGCTTTAGTCCAGTTAGAGTATTACTCAAAATGGCCGGAAGTTAGATTTATTAGCGAACCAAATTCAAAAGCTGTGGTGAAATTTATTAGAGATGTGTGCATGAGGGAGGGTTTCCCCGAATACATTGTTTCTGATAACGGCGTGCAATTTGTTTCCAATGAAGTGGAACAGTTTTTCAGGAGTAGTAGTATTAAACACCTAAAAAGTTCTTTGTTTCACCCTCAAACTAATGGCCTTGTAGAACGCTTTAATCGGGTCCTGGGTGATTGTATTAAATGGGCCATACAGAATAAAGTTGACATTCACTCTGCTACTCAATCAATGTTGTGGTTCTATAGGACTACACCCCAATCTTCCACTTTGGTTTCTCCTTTCGAATTATTACGAGGAAGGAAATCAGCCACTGAGTTTAAGCCTGCGTGGATGTTCAAGTTATTGAAACAAGAGGTGTGTCTCCAAAGCTTGGATCATTTTGTGAGAAGGAATGTAGCAAGGGCTCAAATTTCACAAAAACTCCATTATGATGAAAGGAGGAAAGTGTCTGATTTGGAGGTGAGTGCGGGAGATTTCGTGAAAATCAAATTTGGAGGTTTCATCAAGAAAGGTGACTCAAAGTTTTCGTGTCTGGTTTTAGTCAACAAAGTATGTGGAAATGCTGTCAGGGTTGAGGGTGGTCATTGGTGGAACAAGTCTAAGGTTGTGAAAGTTCTTTCTCCAGCCAATATGAGCCTGTTAGTTGGTGAAGCTGAGCGTCATAAAAATTGTGATTTTCAGGATGATGGTTCGAATGAGCGTGAGGGTGCAGGCAAGGTTTGTGATGATTTCTCCATGGTACGCAGAAGTACTCGTATAAGACGTAAGCCTTACAGATTTAGATGAATATATGTATTGTTATTTTTTTTATTCCTTTGGAATATTGTTGTTATAAATTCAATTGTTCTTTGCCTCTCGTTGTTTTATGTTTCTTTTCATGTTTTTTTGTTTTTTGTCAATATTTATATTCCATTGTAATTGTCTAAATAGAGTTGTTTAGTACAACTAGAAGTTGTATTAGTGCTATATTCTGAGTGTAGTATTTATAGTTCTCCAATGTACGGTTATATGTTTTCTCTTCCTTTTAGTTTTTTTTTGGAAGAAGAAAACCCATGTAGTGTTCTGGCTCGCGGCATCGGCGCGCGGTGTTTTCTTTTATCCGCGCGCCGCTCTTGCGAACCGGTTCGGCAAAGGACGCGTTCTGTCAACGCTCTGTGCCGAACGAATTCTTTTTAAAAAAAGATGTGAAGAGAGTGTCGGAAGAAGCTGGACAAAGGAGCTTCCCTGTAATATGTTGCTAGGGTGGTTTCTATTATAAATAAATCCGGACGAAAACCACTTACGTTTGTGCAGCTTCATTACTACAGAAACCTTCAAGATTTCACAGCATCATTCTTGCATAATTTTTTTACACCTGCTCAACGGCAGGCGTTAAAGTGACACTAGGCTGTTTTGAATGGACCTCCCCGGGTTTTGCTGGACTAGCATCAACATTTTTTATGCTAGTCCAGCAAAGCTCCACAACTGCATCAGAAATTCTGATGCAGCTGTGCTAACAAGTGCCATGGTGCGCTGTATTGTAGCTACAGCGCTACCATGATGTCGTTAGGGGGCTCAGGGTGGCACAAGCAAACTGGTGCATCATGAGCGATATGCCAGTTTGTTGCATTGAGGCCCTAAGCTTTTAAATGAAATTACACCATTTGCTTCTTTTTCATAAGATAAGTTGGTATATGCAATAATGAGCTTTTGAAATTTCAAAAATACTAATGTCTATATTTTAGATTCTTAAGATTATACATGAGAAATGGAAATGAACAAATAGGCAATATTTTAATGTGTAAGTTTTTTAGCATGTTATTTTCCACAAAATATCCAATTTTTTTCTATTAATGTTGTATGTGACATTGTTCAGTTTGTGAAGAATAAGTTACCAGTTTCTTTGGCTAGGGGCCTAATTTAAATCCTGGGGGTAACGGTCCCACCCCTGGTTTTCTGTAGGAAAACCAGTCCGCCCCCTTGGTGGCGTGCCCACCCGATTTAGATGTTGGCAGGACCATAGGCGAAGGAGCGCCGGAGTCCCGCCGACTCCACCAACAATCTCCAGCAGCCTGAATGATGAACAATGTCAAACATTTATCCCCAGTACAGAGATCTGGGCCTAAATCCATTATTTATTTGCTACCCATGCCATTCCAGTTTGGACCCAGCCATATACAAATTAGTCTTGACCCATGGATGTATGGCAATGTGTGTTTCCAGTATATTCATGTTGTGTTATGGTGGACTGGCAATAGACATAAGTGCGTATATAGTGAAGTGTGTAGTGCGTTGGGACACTTATTGCTAGGGCACAGTGTGTGTGGGGGGGGGGTGGTGTGTGTGTGTGTGTGTGTGTGTGTGTGTGTGTGTGTGTGTGTGTGTGAGAGAGAGAGAGAGAGAGAGAGAGAGAGAGAGAGAGAGAGAGAGAGAGAGAGAGAGAGAGAGAGAGAGAGAGAGAGAGAGAGAGAGAGAGAGAAAGAAAGAAAGAAAGAAAGAAACTTACCTCTATTTCATGGCCAGTGCCATTGTAGTATGTGGGTCCAGCGACGGTCTCCCTCCATCAGCAATCCGGCACCAGTACACCGCAATCAGGACTGTAACATCTAAATGGGATCGGCAGGAAATACCAGCCTAGTGACTAGGAAGAGCCCTCCATCATTGCAATCTTTGGCTCAGCCACAATATATTTAATTACAGCCGGCAGAACACTGTCGACTTGAGTCTTTTTGGGTCTGCCACAGATTGGCGGTAACACCGCCAGCACTAAATCAGGCCCTAAGTTTGAAACTTTAATTGAGATGTGACAATGAAGGAAGTCAAGTGGCAGACTTATGTTGTTGATAACAGTGAGCACCATCCCAAAATACAATATGGAGACGTACAGTTTTTTGCCTTGAAAATTGACCCCCTGTGGTGATGTAGGTGTATTTCGCCCAGGCTTCACAGCCAACATAGGAAATCAACATACTGCAGATATTTCTGAAAACAGTGCGACTTGTCTGGGTGGCACTACGTTTTCTTACCCAGAAAGCCCTGTAAAGGTTAAACTTTGGTTTAAATCACTAATTTCCCTCACATTTCTGTGAGGGAAAGTTTAATAGTCTGCAGGGATTCACAGAATTCGTACCATACATGATTAAGCAGAGTGGAATTCTGTAAGGGGACCTCACAATCATGCAATAAGAATGTAAAGAACAATTTCAGTGTTGATTTGTTGTTGCAGTTTTCACTGGGAAGTATTTGTCTTAACTCTATTTGTCAATAACGTATTCATGCTACAGCACCAACAGCACATCTTTTCACATTTACAGAATGCATTGAGACTTTACAGACTTGCAGAAGTACAAAACAATAGCTAGACAAAGTATATACAGAATGCGCAGCATTATAAATCTGAGCTGGGTGGTGAGCTAGGAATGTACATCACAGCTTACAGTCGGGACACTGTTAGCTGTGTCGAACGACAGGCCGGTTGTGGAAAATTGCAGTACTTTGCTGCACATACCCTAATTTTATCACCAGGACTCTAGTTGAATAGGGAAGCCCTTAACCTGAGGGATGTTAAAATACAATCTCCGTAGACTTTACATAAATGCTCCAGACGTTCCACCCTATTACACGTGTCATGTTTTGTGAACAAAATTATGAAACGTAATCAATTCATAAATAATAGAGATTATGTGGTGATATGATTTACTTCTTCTTTTAGCTCCACAGGCTCGATTTTGAAAAAGTCACCACACCTCGCAGCACATGACGCCAACAAAGCACAATCTGGTATGAAAACATTTTCATAAAATGTGTCTTTGTCAAAATTTTTGATTTTGTTAATCATACATCAAAGCTATAAATATATATTGACACCAACTACAATATTTCACCACATAGGGGTATGCTATTCCGTCCCTGTTATTGTCATTTTCACTGTCTTAGTTCCAGCATGTACGCTAGCCATGCCTTCAGTATAACCGATATGTCAGTCAAGGTTTTTGATTCTTGACATTTGTCTGTCTCTACAGAGCCCTTCAATGCAAGGGACTGGGGAATATTGCTTTGATCCATGACACCACCATCCAGCCTAAATCCCTGGTAGATCACAGGTTGGTTTGTATCACGTATATTCTATATAACGTGCACCCTTATCTTTGGGGAACTCAAATTTACCACCATTGAATCAACCAAAAAGTGATATGTACCTTCAGAATCACGTTTGGTTTGACCCAGTTTATCACAAGACTCAAATGGATTCAAGCCTGCACATGCTGCCACACAATCATTTCTCTCTATGAAAAAATGTGCATAATAGAAGTAAACAATTATCCAGATCCTTTGCTCTCAAAGCTTCCATCATGCAATTTAATAGTAGAGATGCTATGCCAAAGGAAAGAAATGCAAGCTGAGGGAATCTCCTGTGTAGTCCAAAGATTGGTACCGCTTGAGTTCCATCATTCATAATTTGACCCATAATTTAGTCATACTTCAAGAAGACATCCCTGAGAAGGTGGATTCCTTTAATTTCGATGTGCCTCTAAACCACCCAGATACTGGACTCATTTTGAGTTACGGATGGCCACCTGTCTGTTTGCTATTTTCAGATTGCTGATAAAGCTGAGGGGTACTTGTAGAAGCTTTCTATTATTCCTTTGTGATTTAGCTTACTAATATGATGAGACGTTTATCAGACATGTTTTTGGATAACTACTTGGGTTTTGATGGTATAGACCAGACCAGAGTCCCATGAAATTCCATCCTGAATCCTGCTGCACCGCGGCATCAGAAGCTACCTTTTACCACCCCTATCAAACTTATTAATTTCCCCCCCATTCTTTGGGGGAAAGGTGTGAAACTCAGCTGCATTCAACCTTCTGAGTCATTCATGAGACATATTTTAACTTCCGACATCTTCCTTAAAATTAAGAATATTGTCATATGCAGCTTATCATGGCACTGGCCAAAGGGCTTTTAAGTGCTGTTTAATACCTGGGAGAGTTTATTTGTGCTGCATTGGATGGTGTAGGAAGCTGGCTCTCTATAGTGAGCTAGAAAGAAGTACACTGTGCAGAGAGTTCAGTGAATCAGTGGTTTGTTTGCAGAGGTAAAAGTAGATAGGTCTAATGCTCAATTTGTTGTAGTGTGGGCGAGCAGTTACGCTGATCAGAGAATCATGTTAAGCATTTGTTGTAATCACAGAGGCAATAAATGAGACACACACTCAATGAAAAACTCTGAGACCAATTTAGAAAAATAACATTTTCTTTTACATATGCTTTGAACCAAAGAACTTTGTTATAAGGTAAGCAGGTTTGAAAAAAAAATACTTTTCAGTTTCAAAAATCGACACCGCAGTTTTCAGTCTTCAATGTTAACCTATGGGAGGAAAACAAGAATGTAGTTTTGCAGGTAAGTACTCGACTTACACACCCAGTCTTTGGGGTTTCAGGTCAACACCAGGCAAGGTTCGAATCAGTACCAAGAGTGCACCCACAGTGGCATAGGGGCGGCCGGGTATTGAGGTCAAATTTAGGATCAGGTGCTCAATGTTAACCAATGAAGGCTGGGGGTGAACGAATATGGGCTGCTCAAAGATGAGTAAAGATGTGCAAGGGTTCGATCTCTTGGGGTTAAGGAAAGCACAATGGGGTTCACAAGGTAGCCCCAAACTTACACCCTCAGCGGCAAGGGGGTGGTTGGGTGCGGTCAGGCACCCAACAAAGTGTTGGGTGCCCAATGTTAACCAATGGGGGAGATCGGTTTTGGAAAGAGGCTGCAGGCTCTGGTCAGGAGGCTGGACGAAGAAAACCCACAGCTGCCCAGGTAAGTTCTGATGTTGAAGGACTCAGGGGCACCATTGGTCCAACTCCCCAAGATCCCTGAGCTCCAAATGTACGGGTGTCCTTTGACGTCGGAAAACAACTTACCGGGCGTTTGCGGTCAGGTGGAGTCTCTGGATTGAGGCTGCAGGCTTTGAGGCAAGAGTCCAGGATGGGGCAACCCACAGTGGACTTACGCTAAGAATCACTGGGGAATATTCACAGGACTAGTGGGCCACTCGGGCCATGGGCCTCAGCTGCTGAGGTGGGTCCGGATGCGGTTTCGCTGTACCTCAGGGCAGAGTTATTTTTCTTTAAAGTTGGTTTCTTCTTGAACAGGTCCGCTGTTCTAGGGAGAGTCTTGATCTTTATTGAAGGCAGATGGTCCCCTCAAGGCTTCAGAGGTCACTGGGCTGCAGGACAGGTCGTCTTTTGGCGCAAGTTCGTTGAGGGCTGCAGAAAGACCAGAACGGCTGGATCCAAGTCAGTAGGTGTCTGCAGTCTTCTCTGCTGGTGCGATGCTGTAGTGTCAGGCTCTTCTTAGGTCATCAGGAATCTGAGTTCTAGGGTTCAGGGTGCTGAATGTAGTGTTAGGGGACACGGCACACAGGCATTGGGCCACGTCATGTTTTCATTTTATCTCTGCACCAAGACACGCAATTTGTAATGGCAGCACTATATACAGTTGGTGAGACGGTCCTTGTGGGTGGCACAATCTGTACTGCAGTCCTCTGGGTAATTCTTTAATGCCCCATGCCCTAGGTACCAATGGTACCATTTAGTAGGGGCTTACAGTGGCAACTAAAGGGTTTTCCAATTGGAAAAATGACTGTACAGTTTTGAGAGAAAGAGATCTGTTTAGCAGGGACCCATTGCACTTTCAGTCGAAGTTGCACCAGAAACCTCGCACAAAGTAGGGGGTAACCATGTCAAAAGAGGCATTTTCCTACAAGTGGCCTTCAAAGTACACACAACTGTAGAAAATCTTACCCAGGAAGACCTTCTCATCTAGGTTTGGAGAGTTGGAAATGTGTGACCCACCTTTTACGCAAATTAGCTCCAAAAGGCAGTCAATGAGCAACCTGCCAACTCTTCATGTTTTGCACGATATACCTAAACATCTCTGTAGAGATTCACCAAGAGGTATATTACTTTGTAATCCAGCCTGTCAAACCATTGGATCGATGTGGGCTCCTGTTACCTTTGTTGACACAGACCCTAGTTTCTTTTGTTGACTTGGTCGTAGTCAAGATTTTGGTACGTGGACCTGGAAAATCCAGCAGCTAGTCCTGAAAGCCTTTCAGAATCTTTCAGTGTTTTTACTGGGTCTTTGATACAACCTTTACTTCAATAGAAGATATAAAGCAATGCTCCCGCAAGCTGTTCTTTATCTAGAGCTTTCAGTCGCTTGCATGAAATTCATCAGTATGAGCTTATGCACACCAGTCTGAAGACCTAGGATGCCCCCTGTCAAAAATAAGTCTATCCTCTTCCAGCTCTTCATTCAGGCTGGCTGGTACTTTGCCTTCTAATTTTGGTTGTTTATTGCCTCTACACATTTTCTTAGTGGAGGTGTCCAGTCTGGAATTCTTACCTAGCTTTTCCCTAGTCTCTGGGTTATCATCTTCTGCTTCATATAATGCAAACATAGCAAACAAAAAGGTAGCAATGGCAAAAAGGTAGCAATGGCAAAAAAGATGCACCTCCCAACAGTATACAGGTAGATTGATCTTATTTCAAAGTGTCTACCCACGGTGCTATGTGGTTGTCTATCCTGCTACCTACAGGTAGAAGTATGTATTAGTTAACATATAATAAATTCAGAACATTGCAACCACAGCACTCTCTTTGTTCAGTACATGTAAGAAATTGTCCATAACATGAGTCTCAGACCAATCCGTCTTGTGTTGCCAGGTCTTCTTTTATTATGAAACTTTGTTTCAGTTCATGTATCCGTATAGTTCTTCATTACAGTTGTTTAGTATTAGGCAGCCAACACGTGTTTCGTACGAAAGTGACTTTATCAAGGTTATGGGATATATAAATGAACATATGTACATGGAACAAGTGTACAGGATGGACACTAGCTTAATGTCATGTGACTTCCCAACAATAATCACTGGCATGCCTAGACCAAGTGTGATATAGAAATATGTAAAAAAACAAATATTATATAAAATATATAGGAAGAAAAATAAATATAGTACAAAGTATGCCCCCGTATGTGTATAACGATCCTAATATGAAGGATACAGTTCGTGCCAAGACAGATTTAGGTAACTACAAGTCAGAGTAGACAGTCCCTTAGGTGACAATAGAAAGAAAATGTTTAGAAAGGACAAGTCACTACTTTCACCTTCCATAGTTTTTAGTGCTCATTAATTCCTGATAGTTGGTGGAGAAGAAAAGGTATCAGGGTCTTTTTTCTATTATGCTAACCAATGAGTGTTCCAAAGGTCCAAGGGAAATTTATAATGATGTCTAAAATAGCACTTCACTGATCAACAAATCCGGTCAGGGGGTAGTGTACTCAAAAACGTTTGCCAGTAGAATGGTCAGTATGAAGGATATTATAGGAGATATGTCCTTGAAGTATTAAATTCAGAAAAATATTGTTTTTATTCTTATTAATAGACACTGGCCATGATAAGCCCAGTGATCTGTAAGTAAAACAAAGAATGGGTAATAAGTAAGTTAAATCTGAAAGAGTTGTAGCAGGTCGTACTTCAAATTGATATTACAATATTATTGTGGTGTGAAGGAGAAATTCAAGTTTAACCAAATGCTTGTTATCATACGGAGGCGCTAGACACAGTCAGCAGGTCATGACCCAGAAAGAATAATTAAACAGTATCAGGAAGGAATGCAGAACAGGGGAATAAACCCATGATGTGATACTAATTGGAAAGCGGTCACGATCAAAATTTCAAAGTGAAACCAACTATAAGTGATGACAGGTTGAGAAAGCATAACTCACCCGTCTCGTTCTGTATACAAAACACAGTTGCTGTGGTGATGGCAATAAAGTCGTATTACCTTGTGTCAGAATGCTCTTATTTGAGAACGTGCGAGTCCATTATCACATTCCGAGACCTGAGCCATTAGGGTGATGTCTATTATCAAAAATGCACACAAGAAGAATATAACTTACTGTATCTCCTGCCGCCCGGCATTTTGGAAAAGGACAAAGAAATAGATACACCGATAACCTCAATGCAGGTGAAAGACTAGCTTTGAAATCACTGACTCAGAAAAAAGGATATTGTGATTAGAGAAGCAGCTAAGGGAGGCAACGTTGTTGTGATGAACAAAAAAGATTACATGACCAAACTTGATAGACAGCTAGGTGATAAGAAAGCATATGTACTCCTAAAGGGTAATCCACTAGCAGATATCACACACACATTAGAGAAGAACCTCACACACTGGAGGGACTGTTGTTTAATTTTGGATCTTGAGTATAATAACATGCTTAACACTGCACTGCATGCTCCATGTATTTATATACCCCTAAGGTACACAAACCTGGTAAATTTGCCCCAGGTCGACCCATCATATCTGGGATTGGCTCCCCTACGGAATATATTTCTGAATATATTGATTCATTTTACAACCATTGGTACGCAACTTACCTTCCTACATTCAGGATACTAGGGATTTACTATGTCAACTTGAGAATGTTGAGGGGACACAGGGATGTAAATTTGTGAGTTTGGATGTTGATTCACCATACACATCCATGCCTTTGGAAATAGGTTTGGAAGCATTAACTGACATACTGTATAAGAGGAATGCAACTTTGTATGAACACACATTAATGCTGATTGATCTTATACGTCTGATTCTGGAAAACAATGTATTTTTGCATAACGGCAAGTGGTATAGACAAGCTCAGGGTGTGACAATGGGGGCAAAATTCTCACCTTTGTACGCAAACCTGTATATGGGTCACTTCGAAAGGCAACATCTATGGACGGATTGTCCACCAGCCATTCTACAGCATATCCTATTTTGGGGTAGGTATATAGATGACGTACCGGTCATTTGGACCGGTACTGACACAGATCGGGAAGCTCTGATCGAACACCTGAATCAGAACTCCTATATTCTCCTTTCACACATCATGTAGGCATACCCAGTATTGAATTTCTTGATGTAACTCTATATGTTGTAGAAAACAAGATACTATCTAAAATGTACAGAAAACCAACGGCATGCAACTCCATCTTACATAACACTCAGTGCACACCCAAGCACACAAATTAACACAATCCCATATGGGGAAATGTCCAGAACCAGACGTAACTATAGTGATGACAAGGTTTTCAACCAGGAGTTGGACTTTTGAAACAACGTTTTAGAAAAAGGGGATACCCTAACTGTAAAAAACTGTAAACTTCGCATTTGTATAGCGCACTACTCACCCGTTAGGGTCTCAAGGCACTGTATGCATACTGCTGTGAAACCCCTCCTGGCTTTTCCCTGTGAGGCACCCACTCCTGGACAGCCCCAGGGTGAAGCCAGGCATCCAAGCGCTGTGAGGGCCGTTGTGGAGATTAAGCAAGCTATTGGCCAGAGTTACAGAGTGGGACCCATTAATTAGATTAGGCACTGAGGCGAGAATTATCTGGTCCAAGGGAATTGGGCCAAAGACCCACTGAGGTGGGAATTGAACCCTGGTCCCGGCCCAGATCTCTACATCAGGGTCTGCCACTCTAACCATTGTGCCACACTTCTAACCATGTACTCTCCAGAGCTAAGAAACGTATCATGGCCATTGAACGTAGGGCCCTACTAATTCGGAAAAAGCGCACAACGTCTAAAGGGACTAAGCTGTCTATGATAACCACAATGTGGATTGTGCACGACAGTAAGCATTCTTTGAAGTGTTCACCACAAGCGTCGCGCTCTGACGGTCAGGCAACTGCCACTGATGTCGACTGTGGAGGGCATCCTTATTGGAAATTATATCTCAACTGAGCTTCCACCTTACCTTTAATTTGTCAACAGGAAGCAAACTGTCCCTGCACCAGAACCCTCACAGGCTACTGCCAACTTGTACATAACTCTGCAGTTAAAAACATGAATGCCTATGAACATATTCCAGGCAGAGGCAAGCTATTCTCTATTAGCTCTCCCACTCATTCTCTTTCTCCAAGGAAACTGTTGATCTCTAGAATTAGCCACTTGCTAGTTGCTCACTTCAGAAGACTACAAGATGCTTTTGGTGGTAGTGAAGAGTTACAACCCAAATCCTTTGTGTTTGCTGTAAACCCTGTCAAGGAGATTTAATAGAAACACAGGACACTCTAACTAGGACCAGATGGACTCCATATTCCAGCCTGCTTTGTGGCCCCAGGAGGCGGCCATCTTGTGCATCACCTGCTCCCACTTGCCAGATCCAACGAGGTCTATAAAGCGTGAGGGGGCATACCGCAGGGCAGGACACGCTAACCAGGACCAGAGGGACTCCATATCCCAGACTGCTTTGTGGCCCCAGGAGGCAGCCATCTTGTGCAACACCTGCTCCCACTTGCCAGATCCAACGAGCGCTATAAAGCGCAAGGGGGCATACCGCTGCGCGGGACACACTAACCAGGACCAGAGGGACTCCATATCCCAGACTGCTTTGTGGCCCCAGGAGGCGGCCATCTTGTGCAACACCTGCTCCCACTTGCTAGATCCAGTGAGCGCTATAAAGCGCGAGGGGGCATACTGCAGCGCTGCCCGTGCCCAGGCAAGGCCCAGGCCAAGGGCGAGCCCATCTGTGCCATTCTCGTCCGACTGAGGCCAGGCAGGGCCACTCCCCTGAGTGTGGTTCTGTTTTTCTGCAACCCCGAATAGTTTGCCCCCTTCTGGTCCTCCGGTTGCAAAAAGCAACCGAGGGCGGGGCTGTGGTTGGGGGGAAAAAGCATAAGAAAAATTCCAAAAAGTCAGGCTGCAACAAAGTACTTGACCGCATTGATGAACTCCTAGTTGATTGCGGGGAAATATTAGCTCTTCCATCCGGTGCAGACCAACCATTGAGTCCCAAACCATGCCCCACAACCCAACCACCGAGCAGGAAAGCATATCTGATATGTTCAACAAAGCCAGGGTAAGGATGAGGACCAAGATCAGCACAGCGCCCCTTAACCCTGCAGAGCCAGTTCCTAGCTCCGGCTCCCCTCATGACTCAGCAATGGTGCCTCCTCCCTCAACCATCCCCTGTACCAATCATTTTCTTCTGTTATTATGTCCCTCAGACCCACCTACAACTCAGGATCTCGCAGCTCCACCTGCTCAGGCTAGGGCAGGTGGTTTCCCTAATAACCAGCCATCTTCCCCCCCCCCCCCCTCCCCCCCCCCCCCCAAAATGACGACTTTGTAGGTAGCATACAAACACTCAGGGCAGAAATAGCAGCCCTTAAGTGTATGATAGGCGACCTTGCAGTTACAGTTGGGTGCCTTATGGAAGAGAGAGGGAGAATAGCTGGGGAAAGAGCCGCCACCCCCAGTTCTGACCAACATCGCCGCTCTGGCACCATCTGTTTCCACCATGTTCCATCATACAAAATACCATGGAGGCCCCCCAGGTCCACCACGTGAGGACTACTTTTCTACGACCTTGGTCGAAGACCGTACATCGGGTCCCCGTAACCAGTAGGTGTGCAAATTAAATCTCCCTTCACCAACCCCCAGAACAAAAGTTTCAGTTTCCCACCTCTCACACTAGCGGTGGGTTGCCACCTTGGCAGTACACATGTTTTCCAAGACCACCACTCTTCCCCCTAGGAAAATCTTTATGACCAACCTGCCCAGATCTAGCTCTTGGGGGGGAGGGGGGGGGGAGATAAGGGGCAGGCACCTTGATGAACAAAGTCACCCACTGGAATCAACACAGTAGAAGATGTCTCTCAGTAATTAGAAAAGATATTCTTATGGCCAGACGGCACAGGTCTCTGAGCATTCCGTTTGACTACATTGAGCTTCTCCTAGACAACAGGCAGCTAGCCTATGAATTAGTAGCCTTAGACCAAAGAACTAACCCATGGACGGGTCCACTATACAATTCAAACTCAAGTCACCCACCCTATTTTGCGTGCCACCCTCCCAAGTGGCTTTAAATGATGCCACAGTCTGTTCCAAGATAGATTGACCAACAGAGCCCGATGTGCAGGCTTCCAATGATAGACCTGATAGCTGCACAAGCTCTGACAATTGCCTCCGCACCATCAGCCACCCAGCGGACATCTCCGATCAGAGAATTAGGATGGCCCGCACTGCTTCTCTCAATATCGTTGCACCAGCCACTCTAGATCATAAGGCAAACGCCCTCCCATCGCCCAACCCCATGACTGTCGGGTGGGAAGTAAAGATTGTCTCCTGGAATGTGGCAGGTAGCAAATTCAAACTCCCGTTGCCTCATTGGAACACCTTTATCGACCACCACGACATATGTATCTTTCAAGTGACCTGGCAAATCGAACCTGCCAACAAACCTGGCTATGCAACCTATCACATACCTGCTGTTCCCAGCAAGGGGGGGCATCCATCGGGGGCCTCCTAATGTGGATGAAAATCGTACTGCAGTGCGTAGTGAAACTGATAACCACAGATAGCCCTGATATTCTTGGTATCAGTCTCAAGGGAATAGGGTCCGCTGTCACCGACATTTCAACATCTATGCCAGGGGGTTAAGGATTGGTGCCCAATCACTCTGTCACCTTGCAGTCTCTAGAGACCCAATTGGGTGAAAGACCCTCCAAGCATGCCCTCATTGTAGCGGGGACTTCAATACCACCTTCGAACCCCTCGGTCTGGACCACATTGGTGATTTCAGGGAAGAAGATAATATATGGCACATACCTAGGCTGGAGCTTCCCCCATTAAGAAGTGGCACTTGGCTGCCCTGCAACTAAATGCCCTGACCCTTGGCCATGGCCTGAGGGCTGTAATTGGAAGAACCAAATTTGACAAGCATGCTGTCCACACGTTCACTGGCACACAGGGGAAGAGCTGCATTGATTATATACTGATGGACCTTAGATACTGGCACTTGGTAGATGACATGGTAGTCGGACCCAATTGTACAGTGACCACAATCCACTCTGTCTTACTTTAGAGCCTCTGTGGGGTAGGGCGCCCATTGCAACAACCACTGCCAAAGTAGCCAAGGTGGTCCAGGTTGAGAACAGCAAACGGTGATTTAGATGGATTAAGGTGATCCTGCGAGACAACCTTCTCTCTTCCATCGATTTAGACCTGATACACTGCGTGGCATTGCTATCCACGACGGGAGAAGACGTGGGAAACAGTTCCTCGCTAATCGAAGTAAACACCGAGTTTTTCAAAAGATTGGAACAGCTACTATCTTTGCCAGTTGCCCACAACACTGGCAGTGCTCCTCACTGTGAGGGTGATAACCGGTACAATCGAGACTGCCGGATGGTACGAACAAATTTAATCAGTGCAATCAAACAAAAGGATGTCGCCCGAGTTAGGACTCTGCGGAATCTGTACAAGCAGACACAGAACAAGGCCAGGTAGGACTGGGATGAGGAAAGATGGAGACTCTTGAAGGTTGCATATAAATGCAGGGGTTCCATATCCTTTTGGCTTATGGTAAGCAAAAGAAACCAAAAGGGAGCCCCTGCAATTGGCAACAATATCCTGCCCTCAGACTAGTTCCAACACTTCAACTCTCTCTATAATGTCAAAAGCCAAGTCGCAACCATCTCTGTCCTTCCACTTCCACCACAGCCGAATACCACCCACGGGGATTGTTTGTTCAACTTGGGAGATATCCGAGATGCAATTAAAACTATAGTTCAACTGAAAACCACTGGCCCCAATGGCATTCCTGGTGACCTTTTTCTTCACAACACCGATGAATAGCCTGAGTACATCCTTCTCTTATCCAAAGCAATTGTTAGGGGAGCCCCCATTCCCAAGTCCTGGAGGGGTGCTGAGATAATACCCATTTACAAGAAAGGCGATAAGTCCCTACCCGCCAACTATAGGCCCATAAGCCTCATCGATACAGCGCAAAAGGTATTTTGCCGTACCCTACTATTGAAAATCCAAGATTGGATTTCTGAGAATGACATCCTGTCACCATTCCTGGCTGGTTTCAGGTCTAAAACAAGCACCATAGATCAGGTGTTTAGGTTTCTGCTTTTGTATTGGAAGGTTGTAGTGATCGGGAAGGGGAGTCTCTACATGGCCTTCATAGACCTTAAATCTGCATTCGATTTGGTCCGTAGAGGTAAACTTTGGGATGTCTTCAATGAGATGGGTATGTCCCCAGGGCTCCCGACCACAACAATTCGACTACATGAGGCCAACTATGCAAAAATACGCTGGGGGAACCAGGGCGATCTAACCGATCCGATCAAAGTAGTCAAGGGCATTCGGCAGGGCTGTGTACTAGCTTCAAATCTCTTCTCCCTCTGTTTGAAGTAGGTCACCCAACACCTCGCCTTGCAGCCCTCTGACGCACCAGCCTTAGGCAACGAAAAGATCGCAACACTTTTATTCGCAGATGACACTCTGATAGTATCCAAAACCCTGATGGGCCTCCAAACCTCGCTGAGTCGATTTGACGATTTCTGCTCCAAGAGAGGCTTGGAAATAAACACCTCTAAAAGCAATTTCATGGTCATTAACCCTCACAGGTCATATTGGGGGAACCATTCCCTAGGCATGTCTAAATTAGAACAAGTTACCACCTTTGAATACCTGGGAAATAAACTATCTGACTCAATGTCTTAGAAAGCCCATATCAACTCTGCATCATTAAAATTTAGCCATCTAGTGGGCGTCCTACTAAGGGAGCACCATGCATCAACTAGACGACCAGTAGCTGCTGCTCTCCAGATTTAAAATATTAAGTCTGTTAGCGCAGCACTTTACGGGGCCGAACTCTGGGGCTTTGAGGATGTAAAGGAGCTTACCCGTACTGAGAATACGTTTATGAGAAAGCTCAACTCCCGGCCCCCGAGCACCCAGTTTCTTCCTTTGCACTTGGATCTGGCCCGCAAACCACTAGCTGCCATAGTCGGTCTCAGACCGCTGTTGTTTTGGAGGAGAATGATGGCAACTCCCGAACTTTCCTCCTATGCCACCGCGTTTAGGGGCGTTTGTTCCTTGGACACCTCCAATAAGATCCAGTGAATCCATTCAGTTAAGACAGCATTGGTTGCCATTGGGATCGGTTACTCATGGAACTCTTCATACACAGGGCCACCACCGACCAAAGAAAGAGTGAAGTCTTGCTACTGGGAGTGGGTAACCCACTCTATATCTCGCTCGCTGTCATTAGGGAGACTAACTATCGAGTTTCTGTACTTCAAGTCTACCTGGTTGCTAGAACCTTACCTGGACAGCATTCGTGATCCAACCGATAGGAAGCTCTATATGCAGTCAGATTCGGTTCCCTCCATCTCAAAACCTTTACCAGCAGATGGCAGAATAAGGCCCCTAGTAACAAGTTATGCCCCTGCTGCAAACTGCACTTTGCATGCCCATTCTACGCTCCCCTATGAAGGAAATGGCTCAAGCCAACCTGCAAACGGCTTGGGACCCGAAATCACGCTGCAGCCATGAGAATTTTAAAATCAGACTCCAGTCTGCCGATTGCCATTGCAGTTGCCAAATGTCTAGGAGGAATGTGACACATCAGAAGGAAATTGACTGAGACTGCCTAACCCTATGTTCCAACAGTCTTACATGTTCATTTCTGCACAATTACTGTATCCCAGAACTGTGTTTTGCCACACTCCTCTTTTATTGGACAGCATTTTGTGCATTATCATGGTTTATTTATTTTTAGCCATGTTTAATTCTGTGAATTGTAAGTTAATATTTATTGTGGTGTGATGTGACTTTTTGGCACTGGATGCCAAAATAAAGCTCATGACGATGATAACCATATATAGTACAGCTAGCACTTTAGTGTGCCGCATCCTCAGACGACACTGGCACCTGTTACAAATGGATGCCACCCTAGATAAGGTCATTAATAAAAGACCCTCAATGGTACATAGCAGGGACATTACCTTGAGAGAAAAACTATGCCCCAGTTATGTTGCACCTGACACACAAGAAAAACAGGAGGCATGGTTGCCCATAAACCCTAAAGGATTATGTAAATGTGGGGGATGCATTTGCCAATTTGCATTGAACAAAACGCTAACATTTTCCTACAACACTAAGGAGGTACTTCACCTGAGAGAATGTATTAACTGTAACACTAGATTTACTGTCTATTGCATCATCTGTGTGTGTGGAAAAATATACGTGGGCAGCACTATCCATCCACTCAAAAAGCGGATTCAGAAACATATTAGAGCCATTCATAATGCTAACCCTAACTATCCTATAGCTGTTCACTACGATATGATACATAGCAATACAGAAGTCCTTAACATCAAATTTCATGGTATCACACATGTTCCCAGTAATCAAAGGGCTGGGGATCGAAGAAAAGAACTTAGGAAACAGGAAGCCAGATGGATCACTAGACTACGGGATGTAGAACATGGACTAAATTTAGACAGGGAACTATATGTGTTTTTGGACTAATTTAACTTTTTTTCCACAAATAGGAAAACATGGGATTGAGTAGTGGCAACTGTATTGATTGTATACTTATATTTAATTATTTACTGGTCTTTTAACTGTAAAAAAGTGGGATGTTCATATGACAGTATATGGAAATAATGTTACTAGGTTTACGCAGTTACTTACTGGTACCTTCACTCTTAATTATGCTAAATGTGTAAATACATATATATTAGGAGGTCATTTAAACATGTAACATATTCTTTCAGAACTTTACCTCAAAAGAATCTTTTACTTGCCTGTACCGGGTACACTTTCAAATGTGTGTTTAACGGTTTGAAACTTTTGCATATCACCCATCACCGTCTTCATTTTAGGTGAGCATTGAAATGCATACTCTTCTTCCTATCCAATTGAGCTCCTTCCTTGACTTACTCTCCATTAGGAATTTCTACATCAAGATGGCCCCGTCCTTTTTGGGGTCTTTGTTCCTAATTTAGATCTTTATACCATTCTTCCCTTCGAACGTTACACTATATGCACAATGCGTATTATTTACATGTTATGACACTGTTAATGACTGTGCGTAAAATGCCTTTCTGCATATCATACCACTTTTAAATTAGTTAAGTGCTTGCTTCCCTCAAACTTTTTAACAGTTTATCACTTTAAGATGGCCGCCGGTATGGACGTGGGTTAGTTGTCCCATTTCTATCACTTCTCAACCAGTACTTAAGCCTACACCGGTAACCGTCTTGACTGTTTATTGCCGACAGCACGTAGACAAAACACTGGACGGCAGGAGATACAGTAAGTTATATTCTTCTTGTGTGAATTTGTGATAATAGATGTCACCCTAGGGGGCTCAGTTCTCGGTATGTGACACTGGACTTGCACGTTCTCAAATAAGAGCATTCTAACACATGGTGATACGACGTTATTGCATATACATAACGAGACGGGTGAGTTATGCTTTCTCAACCTGTCATCAATTATAGTTGGTTTCACTTTGAAATGTTGATCGTGACCACGTTACCATTTACATATCACATCATGGGTTTATACCCCTGTTCTGCATTCTTTTCTGATACTGTTTAATTATTCTTTCTGGGTCATGACCTGTTGACGGTGTCTAGCGCCTCCGTATGATAGCATTTGGTTAAACTTGAATTTGTCCTTCACACCACAATAATATTGTATTATCAATTTGAAGCACGACCTGCTACAACTCTTTCAGAGTTAACTTACTTATTACCCATTCTTCTTGTTACTTACAGATCACTGGGCTTATCATGACCCGTGTCTATTCATAAGAATAAAAATAATATTTTTCTGAATTTACTACTTCAAGGACATATTTCCTATAATATCCTTCTTACTGACCACTCTACTGGCAAACTTTTTTGGAGTACACTACCTCCTGACTGGATTCCTTAATCAGTGAAGCGCTATTTTTAACGTAATTACAAATTTCCCTTGGACCTTTGGAACACTCATTGGTTAATATAATTAAGTATAATAGAAAAAAAGACCCTGATACCTTTTCTTCTCCACCAACTATTGGGAATTAATGAGCACTAAAATTTATGGAAGGTGAACATAGTGACTTGTCCTTTCTAAACGTTTTCTTTCTATGGACACCTAAGGGACTGTCTACTCTGACTTGTAGTTACCTAAATCTGTTTCTGCATCAACTGTATCCTTCATATTAGGATTGTTATACACGTAAGGGGGCATACGCTGCACTATATATATATTTTTGTTTATTTTGATTTTTCTTCTTATATATTTTATATAATATTTGTTGTTTACATATTTCTGTATCACACTTGGTGTTGGCATGCCATTGATTATTGTTGGGAAGTCACGTGACATTAAGCCAGTGTCCATCCTGTACACTTGTTCTATGTGCATATGTTCATTTATATATCCCACAGCCTTGATAAAGTCACTTTGTGACAAAACATGTGTTGGCTGTCCAATACTAAACAACTGTAATGGAGAACTATACTGAAACAGGAACGGAAAGTTTCATAATAAAAGAAGACCTGGCAACACAAGACGGATTGCTCTGAAAGACTCATGTTATGGACTATTTCTCACATGTTCTGAACAAAGAGAGTGCTGTGTTTGCAATGTTTTGAATCTTCTGTTTCATACTGGTACTAAAGGAGTAGTCTAAATCCTAAGTAATGGACTCTCAGCCTATTTCTACACAGTCTGAGGGTTATAATGTATAACTGGTACTTCCACCAGAGGGGATGGATCAATGCCCCCCTGCACCTTTTCCCCTCTCCCCACCCCCCGGCTGTCAGTACCTAGTTTGATTGGTCCCACTGCCTTGCACTGTACATTGCAGACAAAGTAATGGACTAAGGCATTGATGGTCCTGAAGAATCCATTCTGGGGAGGGGTCATCTGAGATGCTGTCACATTTAACTGCTCACACTAACAACTTCAGTATGACTGCTATACCACAAGAGTGATGTATGCAAATGTTTCTGATACCTATACGCTTAAATAACCATACTATATTCTCTTTTATCTCAGCTTTACTCAAAATATGATAGCAGGCAGCCCAACCCACTATGGATTTTATCTTACTGTCTATGGGTGAACTCCTTATTTCTTGGACTCACTACTTTGGTGTCTATGATTATCTTTGGGTTGTGCATCCTCTTTTTCCATGTGGACCATATAGAGAACCCCAATGGTGTCACACCATCTGTGGGTTTCGCCACATCCAATAATGTACAGACCTCATAGACCCACAACTCTGGGTCTGTGGCTAAAGGGCATGTCTTCTCCACTTCTGCTTAGACCACATAAAACCAGTACTGTGTGGGGGTGTGGCCAGGGAGGAGGCCAGCCAAGACATGCCTCCCCGAGCTCCGCAAGTGACCTCGTTATTCCCCCATAAATGGCATGCTTCACCGGTGTAGTCACCAAAAATCAGCCTCACAGCATACACTGCGGGCAAGAGAAGGAACATTATCAGCCCAGAAGTGGCAGCTTTGCTACTATTCTTCACTACCTGGTGAACCACGCGATCAAGAGGCCACTATGGCAATTGCCACCTCTCTACAGCGCCTTTGAAGCTCTGGTCATTGTCTCAGACACACTTGATGGGGGAATGAGGGTGCAGGGGACCCAAGGCAACCACCTAGATAGAATAAGGAGGTGTTCGGCAGAGCAGCCCTGTGGAGCCGAGTGGCCGCACATAGCAGAGCAGAAGTTGCCGCAGATGCAGTGAGGCTGACAGCGGAGCAGGCCATGGGTTGCGGCCCCAGGGGTGCCAATGACTTTGGTGTGCTGGCCCCCAATCCCCATCCACAGGTTCAGAAACATGACGACGCGACCCCCTTCTCAGTCTTCAGGCTGGCTGTGGCAACCCAGCGAGCGGTTTCCTCGCAGTAAACAGTCACCCCCTGTCCTCCCACATTATGGCATTTCTTCCAGTGACCCATGTATCATGGTCCCACAGGGGCTTCCTTACCAAGTGGAGTGACTGCAGAGTCATCCGCCGACATCTGCCAAAACCACAAACCACCGGAGCAAGGTTGGCCCTAGCGAAGAGTTCTCCCCAATCAGGATTACATATGGGCAAGCTGCTGCCCCAGTTAATATGAGCTCTACCTGATTTTTGAGGTGACCCAGATGATTGCTGGTGAGCCCCGATTGATTTCTATATAATCTGGGAAGAGCAGGCCCTGGGGCCAGCTTCGGAGGAACAGGGCTAGACCCATGGTCTATAAAGAAGACCTTGACTTTAAAGCTGAGAGTACTAGTAGTTCACCCCATCACCCACAAATCTTTCAAGGTGGGGCACGGCCCTGCACCCACAGCTTCTGTGGGCACTTGAACGCTGCAGACAATGAAACAAATAGGACAAAAACGCTCCCCTCCTCTTCCATCAGAGATTTGCTTCAGATGCCTCACAACAATAGGTTGGAAGCACTCACTCTCCTACATTCACAACACAAGTTGTCCCTGACCCCCAGGCAGCAGCTACCAAAGAAGACATTCAAACACTCCTCCTGGAATTTCGGAAAGAATCACACACCCTGCCATGACTTTAACAGAGCTGTGTTGGATCTTGACCAATCTCTATGCAAAACCGACTCACCTGGAACAAGTTGAAACTACGGTGGTGGACCAATCCCAGGACAATGTAGACCACACTACACATCTGGAAAAGTTGAGAGACCGCACCCTCAGAGAACAAGTCAAAGAGACCATCGAACACTACTTTGTCGAAAATTATACTGGCAAAGTAACCCCTTCCATCCTGTGGTATGCTACTAAGGCAGTACTCCAGGATGACCTCATCTCCCACCCAGCTAAGTTTGGAGTGGAACAAATAAAAATGAAGGAAGCGGCTAAGAAATTGCTATATATCAACCAAACCTCTTGTGAAAATGGGCACACAGCGCATAGATTATTAGTACACAAGCTCTGATTCGTAACATCCCAAAATTACATCAAAGCAATTGAAAATGAAGATGGGGCTGTGTGCCAGGAGACAGTGGAAATTATTTTTGTGTTTTAAAGATACTACTCTGTCATCTTCAGCACTTAGGAACTCAATGACCTGATGTAATCGGATTATGTGCAAGATTTCAGCCCCCCCAGGACAAGAGTGCGAGTTCTGCTTTTTAGAGGAGGGTATCTCAGTAGAGAAGGTACGAGAGGCCATCAAGCGATTGCCATCCGGGAGGACCCTAGGCTCAGGTGACTTTATGGCCTCATTATACATGGCCTTCTCCTCTTGCTAGCAGTGCCCCGCATGAAAGTCTTCTACTTAACATCGACAGTGGTAATGGATACAATACTGGGTTCTCATCCTATTCTCCTGAAGAAACCTGCTACTCTGTATGTCCTACAGGCCAATCAGCCTTTCAAACTGTGGTGTTAAATTATTTATGTCAATATTAATGGCCAGATTGCATCAGGCATGGCCCTGCCTCATCTCTGCCCAACAGTCAGTCTTTATCAGATATATAAACAGGCAAACAACATTACCAGATTGGCAATAATGCTCATGAAAGTTGCCAAATGCCAAAAGCAGCTACTGCCCCTTCTCTCCCTTGATGCAAAGAAGCCCTTTGATAGAGTGGACTGACTGTTCCTATCAACGCTCCTTGATAAGGCCCTAATCAACCCAAGATGAAAACATTGATTCAGACCAACTAACAAAGACCAACTACTAAAATTAAACTCTACAGGGCATACACACCAGGCATACCTATAACGAGGTTTATGAGACATGGCTGCCTCCTTTCCCCACCAATATTTGCATTATCCATGGAACCCCTGGTAGCCAACTTTCAGAATAACCTTGACATCCATGGTCTCAGGATGGGAAATAGGCAACACAAGCTAGCCTTTTTTGACGAAGATATCCTCTGCTTTACAGCCAACCCAAAAAAGTCAATACCAGTACTAAAGGTAGAAATACATCCTTATGCACTAGTATCAGGAATCAAAATGAACTATTCAAAGTTGTACAGTATATTAGTATCAGATCCTCATGATTACTTGTGAAAGCCACTCTAGCGAGGGTGAGTTCTCATGGTCAGAGTTGGCAATCAGATATCTGGGAATCAATCTCCCTTGGTAGTCCCGAACTATCGACAGGTACAATATTCTTCCCCTGATCACAGCCTTATGCATAGATTTATATATCATTGAGGTAAGCTCGAAAGTTTCTGGCTGGGCAGGTTGAACAGTCTCAAAATAGAACTTCATGCCACACTTATTAAACACACACCATACACTGTTGCACATTCTCCCCAAGACCTCTGCCAAAGATACCCAGGAAAATGCTTACTTATGTATGGTAAGGAAAGTCCCTGAGGGTGGCATGCTCAATTCTCCCATGCCATATGAATGAGGGAGGTCTGGGCCCTTCCCCCCCCCCCCAAACAAATATCATCTTACACACCAGCAGCCCAACTATGCCCATCCTTGGAGTAGAATCACCATTCCAAGAACACGCCATTGGTAGAGTTAAACAAATGTTTTCCCCAGTTCCACTTAAACACTTAAAAATGTCCCCTGGCTTCCCGACAGGACATTTCCACACCGCTCCTCCCTCCATTCCCCCATACTAATGTTAAAGCTTCTGGAACACTGGCCAGCAATACTTGCAATTGTGCATTCCCATCCTACCCTTTCCCCCTGACCTCAATTGTTATTAATCCAGACTCCTCCTCCCCCACTTAAAAGATTCTTCGATGAGGATGAGCTTTGTGGGAGGGCAGATTTATTAGCTAAATTCAAACTAGATGGCCGGGAGACTTTCAGACTCACACAGGCTGTACTTTGGGTGGAGAGAGACTTGGTAAGGGAAGGACTTTCCCAGGAGGATATACCCATAGAATTGCAACAACATATGTAAGAAAGATGTCTCCTGGATTTACTGCCACATTCTGGCCCTTGCCTCAGCTACAGGACACGCTTACATACTGAAATGAGAGAGGGACCTTGGAACTCAAATCTCAGAGTACACTTGGGAATCAACTTGGAAAGAGACTACAAAGTACTCCTTATGCCTGTGCCACAAGGAGAACGCATATAACGTAGTGACACACTGGTACCTTACCACAGTGCAGCTGCACAGGATGTTTGGTAGCTCTAATCTATGCTGGACTGGGTGTGGTTACCAGAGCACCTTCCTACATACCTAGTGGTCAAGCCCCACTTCCAATCTTTTTGGCAGGAGGTCCTTACCATGATCCAATTCATAACAAACACATCTTTACCCTGAAATCCACTCCTTATTCTCTTGTGGGATCCAGGAACCAAAAGTGCATACACCATCACTACCCTACTTGGAACATTTTCTCCTACTTCATATTAGCCACCTCCCTTAGCTACACTCATCTGTGAAAACAAGCACACATACTAACTCTCAATATGTGATGGGGGAACGTGTGGTTGCTTTATGCCACAGAGAGACCGTCAGCATTGGTGCATGACTGTATTCACAAATTTGAGACAGTTTGGCAGCCTAGGACTTTATAATGCTCTGGCAGAAGAAGACAACCAGATTCCAAACTCTGCCTAACAGGCTTTACTATATTATGCTGAGACCCATAATAACAATAAGACTATATGGCAACGTAAGGCTTGGGAAAGGGCACATTATATTTCATGAATTTAAAGGCCTGTCTACAAATGTCTGCTGCTATCTCATTTTCTACACTACTGGACAAATACATGAGATGATTGTATGTGCCTCACTATAGTGGTGTCTCTGGTTATTATTTGGTTGAGCCACCGCAGCTTCTGGGTGGACTCCATACACCAACTACTGTGGTGTCAATGACTCAATTAAATAGCTGTGATCCAAACTTGGCTCTGCAGACCCAATACTGTGGTGTCTTTTGTTATCTTTAGGTTATACCATTGCTGCTTTGGGACCAGGTACTGTGGTACATGGCGATCCTTGGGTTGTGCCACATCTTGTTCTGGGTGGCCTCGTACACCCAGTACTATTTTTCTTTGTTTAACAGGCTGTTTCATCTCTGTTTTTTTGGACCCCCTAAACTTCCTATTGTGGTGCCTAATTGTCATGGATTGTACAATCTCTGGTTCAGGAAAGACTCCTTAGTACCTCTACCTTGGTATCAGTAGATATCCAGGGTCGCACCATCACTGTTTTTATTTGGAGCTCATAGACCCACTACTGTGGTATCAAACTATTAATGGGGTGCACCACTGTTGAGCATGAATCCTGTTCCTCACATCAACACACCTAGTTGCCAGAAAAAAAATGTAAACGTATAATTATGGTAGTCTTATGCAACTGCAGCTCTATCATCCCACTTTTTGCTTAATGCCCTACGTTAGTGCAGCTATACGTTTACTGCAACAGGTTCAGAGCACACCTCCTAGACACCACGCAAGACACCAAAATTCTTTTCAAATAGATCATCCTACTAAACACACCCTACAAACCATGCATAACAAACTGAGTATCTACTTACTTGACCACTCAAAGAGCCTTTAGGCCTCACAAAGGTACATTAAGCGCTGTACAAATGCTAAAACAGTGGTGTACTATATAGAGTGAATGCTTTGTCTTGCCACCAGGTGACAATGCCATGTATGAAATGTGTAGTACCATAATTAGTTAAGTACAAGTTCCTTTATGTAATAAGCTTCCATAGTTGAACACTTGCTTTGACTCAATGATGCTAAAATGGCCATCCTGCCTAGTAAAGATGATTAACTGGTGCTCAAAAGTGAACCTGCTACTCATATGCCAATATAAATCTTCTACTGGTGGGCCAGAATTGACAGGTAGGTTGGTGTCTCCACTGGGGAGTACCATGATTTCCTTGTTGGATCCCAGTCCAAAATGAATGTGACAAGAGATTGCTTACCACAAAGTTAGGACCCATGGGTCTTGTGCTTACAATACATCGCTTTGACATCTCAGACAGAACAGGGAAGCTGGTCTGAGGTGGAAAATTAGAACCGTCTGCTTCTCGCTGAGAGTAATTGTCCAGATATACAAAATAAAAGAAGTTGCAGAAACAATATATGAAGCAGAAATATGAAGGATTTTCTAACACTATTGACATTCAAAGAGTAGAGAATTGTACATACCGGCCCAGCAACACCACAAGTTCTATTAAGGGTAGAGGTAGGCTTGAGCTGCAGTTCAAATATAATCGATCTATGCCCATTTTGGTATAGGGTTAGCCTTTATATGAACCCTTCAGGTAGAAATTTAGCTCAGAATGTTGCATGATTCGCTAAGGAAGTATCAATGTCTAGCCATGTTTAAAGAAAACAAAAGGAGATTGGGTGTGGAGAATATTGGGTTAACCCTAGCCTCATTAATGTGACCACTGCCAGGACCATCATAGAATGCTACTGGCAAACGAAACAACAAATACTATTTCTCTGTACTAAACATGGCTGCCTGTCATCTGGGCATTTACCTGCAAAGGGAGAAGTGAGTTTTGAACACTATATAGACAAGTTCTAGCCTGAGATACAACATACTTGCTTTGTCAACTGCCTCTTTAACTTTAAAGTGCCTTAAGTATATCCTACTCAGCAAAACATTACCAAAGAGAACCAAATGGTGTCTGTGATTGTAAGATGGGTGGAAGTGAAACTGTTCTGCACTTTATGATGTTTTGCACAAAATAATCATGCTGTGTAGGAGACGATTGTTGCCTTTGTTCAAGAGTCATGACATTAAAAACCATACAGATGTTTTTCTGTTTTATAGGTCTGACTAACCAACTCTACATGTTTTGGTAGGATTGTATATTTGGTCTGTATGGTTAAAAACAAGGAAATTGCTCCATAGAGCTGCTTTTCTGCAATGAACACTGGGGGTCTCATTACAAATTTGGCGGTTTTCATAGAAGACTACAGAAGCCGCTGCAGCCAGCATACCACCAGGGCTGGCGGTATGCTGGCCGCCCTATTAGGACTTTTCCGCTGGGCCAGCGGGCAAAAACAGCATTCCCACCTGCTTGTGCAGTGGTAAACTCACCACAACATTGTCACTGGCTCGTAATCAAGCCGGTGTCAATGTTGTGGTGCTTTCACTGCCGAAATGCGCAACGGGGCTGTCCATTGGGTCCACTACCCATGCCAAGTGCATGGGCAGTGCTGGGGCTCCCGACACCCCTTTCTGCCAGCCTTTGCATGGCGGTGAGACCGCCATGGAAAGGCTGGGGGAAAGGGGACTCGTATCCCCAGGGTAGTGCTGCTTGCAGTGCTGCCCTGGCAGATTGCGACTGACGAAACCACCATGCTGTCGACAGGTGGCAAGCTGGCAGTGCTGGCGGTCGGACTGTGGCCCATCTGCCATGGTCATAATAGGGCAGTCGGACCGCCATCGCAAGTGTGGCGGTTTTGTTACCGCCACACTTGTAATGAGGGCCTTAATGTCTGGATTTTTTTTGTTAGTATAAATTATATGCTTTTTAAAATGTTATGAATTAATCACATATGATTCATGTTGTAAATTTTATGTTTAAATATTGTTTTTAGGCAAGGTCACAGGTAAATGTATATGTTTTACTTTTTTGCAAGATAATGCTCATAATTACCAAATTACTCCTCTAAGAATTCAAACATTGAATGAAAAAAATCCCCAGAGTTTGTACTCAGAATGTAATCTTCACAGTAAGAATAAAGCAAAGGGGGAAAGAAGGGGAAACAGAACATCAAATAAAATGTCTCCCATTTGGAAAGACTGTAATATCTCAATCCCTGGACCTTCCAGCAACTTCTCAACAACCAACAGCAGCAACTTTTCTCCAAATTCCTCCCTGTCTCATCAGCCAAAGAACTCATTCTCTTACTCTACAAAGAAATCCCTCATTGCCTAGGGGATTTGTGTAGACAAGTGTCTTCTCCATACTGTATGCACAATTCTGTCGGTAACAAGAGAGCACCAGGTCCCTAATGTTCTGGATTCCAGTTCTCTATGTTGTTTTCTGCTCAAGTTAGGGAACAGTAAAACATAAACCTTTGTTTTTGGATGCCTCACAAGTGACAAGCTCCCAGTGTTGTGGTGCACAAAGCTCAACCAAGGCAGTTCCAGTTTCGGGCTTCTTTCCTTCAAGACCCAGTGACGGCAGCCAGAGCACCCAAGGATTTCCATCATTACAGTGGCCTATAATCCTAGGACAGTTTGTAGAAAGTGTCCCACATTCTCTTTGAGATGATCAGTTTCCTACACTCACAGAATACCCAGAAAACTCAAACATGTTGCCCTTACTGTATTATCTAGTATCTCCACCTAATGTCCCAGCCAAACCTTGGTGAACATGGTGCATCTCTTAAAGACCTCAAAACATGCTGGTATTCCTGGCTGTGCACTTCAGCTTGAATTTTAGGGTCCTGCTGTTCTAATCCACCCCTCTTTACCTCATGTTGACTGGTGCACACCCTACAGTACCCTTACTGACAGTGACTTCGCAGTCAATATTTTCTATTGTCTCACTCATGTCTTCGAGCAGATTGTGGATCAACTCATCAGCTTGGATCAAACTGGCTATGAGAGTGTCCATCAATTCATCGCTATGTGGTGCTGAAGCTGTTTGACAAAGGTTACAAAAATCCTTTGCCTTTCTTGCGTTCTCAGCTTTGGACGCTTCATTCAGAATAATTTTCAAAATAAGAAGTGGGCATAAGACTCTTACATTTAATAATAGAAACAGGAGTAAAAAAATATTTTTTATGTAGAATCACACCTTTTGAGTAAATTTGGCAGCGGGTATGGTTAGAGGTAGTCTTTGTCCAAATTTTACTCCAAATGAAATGTGTGAAAGATATTTTAAGGTCTCACTCCGATTCCACCTCACTTTTGCACTTGACATCAAGTACTTTAGCAACATGCAATAGTGAGTATATTGCCAAAGTTTTGGAGGGTAAATTAAAATTACATAAATAATAACGCTCTGAAAAGCACTAGGTAATATTGAAATGGGCGCACTTTGCTAAGAATTAGAGATAACATCTTCCAATGTATTCTATTGTTTTGCACAAGGTTTTGGTAAATTATGCTTATTTTATCTTGTGATACAGCAAAAGGAAGGTAGTCATCACTATCAGAGTTGACATACCCAAAAAATGGCCCTCTCAGCCCAATTTCTCCAAAAAAGCATTAACACACCAGATGAAATATCAAATATATTATCAGCCCCAATTGTATCATTAGAAATAAAAAATGTATACAGTCAACACTTGGTTTTGTAAATAGGCAAAGCTGAATACATTGTTTTTTGTGAAACAGCAATGAAATCAGAGAAAGAGAAAGAAATCTCTAGCTCAATCCAAACCAGAAATTCATAATGATAACAATAAAAATTTGGGAATTTCACCCTTCCCTTTCCTTGAATGATTCTAGTTTTGAAAGAGGTGTTCTAGTTTGTTTTTTATTTTTTTCCATAAAATTTAGATTGAAAAAATATCTATTTTCTGAAAGGGGGTCTTTGGTGTACTAACTATTAACAGTGAAAGAGAGTACAGACTTATCAGTGAAATCATCATTTTAATAGAATCCCATCTATCCCACCTTGCCAGATATAAAGGAGACCATTTATTAACCAATGAATTAACTTTTTCCAAAATATATTGTAAGCTATATTTAAAGTATGGATAACCTACCAAGGAAATCGTACACAAAAATAGTTATTTTTTTCTTTGCATCACATTAAATTCGAATATTTAAACATGTCTTTGAAACAAAATTTGTTTAAAGGGATCACCTTTAATTTCCTTGAAATTAGCTTTTATCCAGAAACTTAAAACAGCCCCAACTTACTCATTAAAAGCTACTAATGAACTCTCAGGATTATTCATATAAAGTGGGACATTGTGCACATAAATAGATTATTTCATTTCAACAGAACCAAAGTGAAACCCTTCAATATTGGAGTTATATCTAATCCTGCTTAAAAAGGGAGCAAGAGATAGCATATATAAAAGAGGAGACAAAGGGCAACCATGTCTAGGTTCTCTTTAATAGAGAAAGGAGATGAAATACTATTATTAAAAACATAGAAACACATGGAGCTTTATATAAAAAAAGACACCATACCTAAAAACCTACAACCTAAGCCATGCCATTTTAAGTCCCTTGCCATGAAATCCCTATTGAACCAGTCTAAGGCTTTTTCAGCATTCAAAGACAGTGTTGCAAGCGGGGATTCCATCAGATTCGCTTTGCTATTAATATTTAGAAAAACTCTGATATTGTCTGAAGCAATCCTTTCTTTAACAAACCTACCTTGCTCTGATACAAGATTAGGGACAACATTTTCTAAGCTAATATTTTAACAAAAGATTTTACAGTTGTCATTTATTAATGACATTGGATTATAGTTCTTACAAGAAACAGTATATTTTCCAGGTTCAGGCATTAAGCAAGTCACAACTTGCAGAAAGGTGCCTTGAGGCTTGCTGTAGGGAAATGTTCCTTTTTGCATGATCCCCCCCAAAGTTTTGGACTGATGCCGCTGGTTGTCCAACTCTGAGAGTGCACTGAGGCCTACTAACCATACCTCTGTGCCAGTGCTTTGATCCTTCAAAGTATATGTTTGGTTGGCTTATACCCAATTGGTATGTCTTTACTTACTCATATGTCCCTAATATATTGTACCAAGGGTACCCAGGGCCTGTAAATGAAAGTATCCCACTAGGGATGTAGCATTTGTTGTGTCACCCAGAATATGACAGTGTGAAAATATGTCTCCCAGACTGCCACTGTAGACTGGCAGAGCAATTTAGATTGCTAACTCACCTTTACCATTTAATCTAATGACAGAGCCCAAATCTCCCTTTTTGAGATATATAGGGCAGGCCTATCGAGCCCTAAGGAAGGGTGCTATATTTTAAGAAGTAGGACATTTTACATGTCCTAACAGTAAAAAACCCAAATTGGCATTTCTACTGAAGAAAAGCTAGTAGTTACATGAGTGCATGGTTACACAATGACAACTCAGCAGTGCTACCTGCTGAATGGGAAGGCTTGATGCCCAAGTCTAATTTAATATAACATTTATAAAAATCCAACTTATAGAAAGTTGCACTTTGTTGCCTAGGTTTCCTAGTTGCCGTTCACAGGTCTTCTTCCTCCTCCAATTGAGGCCTGATGTTGGAAGAGGTGTTACCTCTCCCTGGCAGGAAGCCGCACAGGGTGTGCACCCAAAATACAAGCTTAGTTGCTTTTGAAGGGCAACTAGTGGACACACATGAGAGGGGCTGCTCTTTTTTTCAGGCATCTGGGATACAGAGGGGAGACCCTAGTAAGAAGTGTCTGTCATTAATCAGGACTAGATTTCTAAACATATCACTCTGCAGGTAAAGTGCGCCAAAAAATGAAAGTTTCAGAAATCTGGTCATGAATGATGCCAGAGACCTCTTAGTAGGGTTGTCAATTTTGGCAGAAACATGTGACCTTACTGTCACGTACAGGATAAAGTTGTATTCCCTATACTGATTTTAATATGCTCCTTGGGACAGTCATTAAAATTAGGTTCAGGTCCACCAAAAGGGATTTTTCACTTCTTCACTTTTTTTGCTCTTGACTCTGTTCACCCCCACCACCACCATTCGGCTCACATTGGCATCAGCATGTACAGAAAGTGCAAATCAACACATATTAAAGCACAGGGTTACAATGTTCCCATTAAAAATATACCTTTTCACATGTTTACATTCAAGTACTGTCATATAAATTCTTCAGAAAACCTAGACACTGTTTCTGTTGGAACATGCCTTAAACTTAAAAAAAAAACATTTACCCAAACATGGTAATAAGATAACAACTATGAATCGCTATATCTATCCTCTTATTTATAAGCCATCGGGCACCGGTGGGTGAACTGCTCACATTTGCCTTAGGAGTGAGGAGGAAGAACAGAGAAGAATGTTCAAGGATATTGAGAGTTTTTTTGGGGAGGACAGCCCTCTCTTCTTTTACGTCCCCGGCATGCAACCACCCTGTCCAATCAATAACTCCAGTGTGCAAGACAGATCAATTGCTCCTGCTGGGTATCCGCATCTGATCCTGCATTAATTGAGGTAGCTTCTAGTGTTTCTAGTTGTTGCCACATTGAGAGCACTTAGAGAGCCTATTGTCATTTTTAGGTGGACCCACAATTACAACTGCAATCCTTCAATGAGCCCCCCCCCCCCAATCGGTGCACTCTAGGATATTTTCACAGCCCTCTTCTTCAGGGTACAATGACTGATGTTGAGTTGCTGCCCAATGCATCAATGCACTCCAACAATTGGCCAGGGGAGTGGGTCAGCGTTCTTCTGTGCCATAGTTAAAGTACTCCAGGCTAGCACAAGAGCCAGCTCTACTAGCCAAGTCAACGCTTTATCTATCTTGGGTCTTTTAAATAAGCCCAGCAAGTAGATCTCGGGAATGCAAGGCACACATCCCAATGGCAATGGCAAGAGTATCAGCCACCAGCCCTCAATAGTGAGTGAGACATTTGCAGGACCATAGTATATGGAAAAAATCAGCATCTGCACCATGCATCTAGGGCAGAGCGTTAGGAAAGCTCTTATCTCCAGTGGGCAGAGTAAAGTGCTCCCTATGTAAAACATAAAACTGTATCCACTAAAATCTTGAGTTGCATGAAACTTTATGAGGTTATTGCACAACACTTTGCCGCTCCTTGTCATGCCGCCATAACCAGTTTCCCACTGGTCTTGGAGTTTTGACAACTCTACATTGACGGGCTGCAAATGAGCAAGATACAGCCACTGGACTAGCTAGGGGCCCATTCCAAATATGTGCATGGTCTGTAAGAGTTTGTTTGTTAGTGGTTCTTGAGGAACCACCTGCCAGTGAGCATACAGTGCCACTTTTATGTGTTCATATATTATCAATTGGACCTCATGTATGTTGTGTTGTTCACGGAGATTGTGGAATCTCATCAAGGTGCCGGTGTTAAATTATTCCCAAACTGAGCAAAATTGTTAATAGACCAGTCGGTTAAAGCCATAGAGGAGAGCCTGCTAGTGTACAAGGGAAAACCTATTAATGATAATGCTGAACATAGTGGGGCTGGGATTGGGTAAATAGAAGTCCTCCCCCCAGTACAGTGACTGCAACTGACAATAGGTTTGAGCCCCAGTAGAGTGACGGAAAGTTGAGAATGAGGATGACGCTGGCCAGAGTAAGCTCAGGCTGGGTCAGGCTCATTTCGGCAATGGAGTGGATTGATAGCCATCTTCTAGACCACTGTAACTGTGCAGCCACTTAGTATTTCTCAAAGTTTTGGACCCCTAACCCTCCTCGGTCTGTGGGTAACTGAAACGTTGATAAAGCCACTCTTTTCCATTCTGTACCCCATAATAATTCTCTGAGACATTCGTCCAGCCTCCAGAAAAAGGATCTAGGCAACACCTAATAATATAGTGTGGGTGACTTAACCATTTTAGCAATTGCCACTCTGCCTGCAAATGAAAGGGACAATGTAATCCAGCACTTAACTCACAATTTCAGCAAACGCGCTGCTGCTCCCAGATTACTGTCAGTATTGTCCCTGTCGGAGTGGTATATCAGTACCCCAAGGCAGTGGTTCCCAACCTTTTGATTTCTGTGGACCCCCACTTTAACATTAATGGAACCCAGGGACCCCCACTGAATCATCATTGGAATCCGGGGACCCCCGTCTGAGTCATTACTGGAAGCTGAGGACCTAATTTGTCAATATTTGTTAATATTTTTTAATTTTCTAGGCTCTCGCGGACCCCCTGAGAAGGCTTTGCGGACCCCCAGGGGTCCCCGGACCACAGGTTGGGAACCACTGTCCCAAGGTATTTGAGGCAGTCCGGTGCCCGGTGTAATGCACCCAACCCTGTTTACAGCGACCTAAGAATAGCTCACTCACATAAAGGAATGACTATGCGAGGTAATATTAAGCCTGAAAACCACATGGAAGAAATGCAGAGTTTCTTCTACCCTAGTCAGATCAGCTGTGATGTCTTCAACGTAGGCAAAAATTGTCTGCATAGAGTGAAACCACATGCATGGTCCTGGCCACAGGAGTGCCCAGGTCTGCCCCCGCTTGAAGGAGTGACTCTACAAGTGGTTCAGTTGCCAACACAAATAACAATGGGGAGGGTGCCACCCCTGTCCCGTACCATGTGTATCCCGAAGAAGACAGAAATGCATTGGCCTGTCCCCATGCTAGCAGTAGGGTTAGACTGTAGGATCTTTACCCAAATAGTGATGTCTCTGCCAAAACTGTACTTGCTTAGGACTGAATGCATATATGTCCAGTCAAGGGAGTCGCATGCCTTTTCCAGATCAAAGGCGAGCCAGGCAAAATTGGGGTGTTGAGCAGACGCATGGGCAGATTTTGAGTACAGCCCCCCAATATTCAAGTAGGTGCTGCATCCTGGTACAAACCCACATTGATCTGCATTGATCAAGGTCAGTAGTTCCAGGAGTATTCTGGTTGGCAGCAGTTTACTGAGGACTTTGTAGTCTGCTTTGAGAATGGAAAGGGGCTGGTAGGCAGACATGTCCATGGCACCTTGGCCTGGCTTCAGAATGAAGGTGATAAGGCCTTCACCAGTGGAGGGGAGGTAGCGCACTTTCAGTGTACATGTTACCAAAAAGCACTTCTAATTTAGTCGCCAATTGGTAAGAGTATATTGTTTAAACTCAGAGGTGATCCCATCTGTGCCAGAGACTTTCCTGATCTCCAGTTCACAAGTACACCTCTGATTTCTCATTCACTGATGGGCACCTCCATCTCGGCCTGCTACAAATTTGAAGGTTGCTTCACTGATATCTATTTGTGTGTAACGTGGGCATGGATATTAATATGATGTGTGCCTGGTGGGGGTTTGAGCATATGTGCTAGCAGTCTGCCTGCTTTGTTACCTTCCAGAAGTGTCTTTGCAAGGTAAGCTGCATCGACAAGGCATCTCAGCTTTTTCTTGCACGCAGCATATTGTTTCTGCAGGTAAGAGAGTAATTCTGGTTGCCTCCTAGCATCGGAGGTGAGGGTCTCCTTAGTGTGTCTTTCATGTTTGTTGTTTTCCGAGTACCCAGCAGAGAATTCATAGCCCTCTGAACGAGAACGTGAAGGCCTCCCACTAACTCAACAGCAAGAAGGCCATGTCTACATTATCATTGAAGAAAAGCTCAATGTGTGTCATCATGCCATGCCAAAAGGGAATGTAATAGATGTGAGTTTTGGTTTATATTCTTGGGAATGGAACAGGGCTAATGTCCCTGTTGTGCAAACAATTTAGTTTAGTCTGCTGAAAATATTATGCACCAGGGAGTAAAAGGAGTACTTTTGCTTATTTGGGTTATTCTGGCACCCCACATCAACCGGCGACCAGATTTCTACCCATATGTTCAAATCTTTGGCGTGCTGCCCTGGCACTGCCTGCAGTAGTGATGGCACTGATCTGGATAATATTATGTCAAGGACACCTTTAAGGTCTCACCTTAGGATCCATGGGACACCAGGCCAGTTTGACAGCTTCCTCGTCAAAGAAATCAAAAATTTGCCCTGGTCAGTATTTGGGACATAGATGCTGCTAATTGCAAACCATCTAGTGTGCTGCAGAACAGGACAATCTTCCATCCAGATCTACTTGTGTGTTTTCCACCAGTAGTGGGAATCCTCCTTTTTCTCAGGTCAGGGCCCATAGCATCTGTGGGGTGCATAGTATTGCACATTTGGCCCCTTCAGCAGCGCTGCAGTCTGATCCCCACTGTGTGTGTTAGGTGGGTCTCTTGTAGGAACACTTTCTGATGGATACAACTACCTGTGGATTCCTCACCTAATGAATACTCCCATTGCGCCAGCACTCAACAGAAATCTTCTTCCTAGCTTCTGCACGTCGACGAGGACGTTACATTTGCCCATGCGACGCCGTCTGACGTCATACAGGCAATAAGAAGTCCTCGCCGACGTGCCGACGTCAGTTCCCTTTTTTCCGTGCCATTCGAAACGGTTATCTTCGAGGGAGCTACTGTTGCTGTTCGACAGTTACAGTGTGTTTTTTTGCTGAGTGTTTTTTTCTGAGATTACTATGTCTCAGAGGAAGTCTGGTTTTAAGCCTTGTCGAGAATGTGGGGGCAAGATGTCGGTTACTGAGCCACATTCGGACTGTTTGTGGTGTTTGAGTTCCGACCATGATGTGGCCAGGTGTGATTCATGTCAACACATGAATCCGAAAGCCCTGAAGGAGCGAGAGGCCAAACTTTTTATGGCAAAGTCGAAGAGAAAGGAGAAGAGGCACCATAGAAAATCCTCCTCGCCGAAGTCTCATCGTCGTCATTGAGACTCCCGGCGCCGTCGGGAATCACGGCGCCGGTCGAGCAAGGAGAGGTCTCGGTTGAGGTCGCCATTGACTCGGCGTCGGAAGACTTGCGAGGTCAGTCCCACAGTCACTCCTCATCCATCGACGCCGTTGCCTTCTCCAGCTTCACCGACTTCGCCCGGGCAGCCGCCTTCAGTATTTGAGGTGCCACAGCCTCAAGTGTTCTCACCGACGTCGCGGACGTCGAGGTCGGAGTCGCCTTCGATCCAGGCACCCCAGTATCCGGCTTTCCCGGCCCCTGGAACCGATAATACCGCATTTTTAAATGCGATGTTTTCCATCTTCCAGCAGATGGCTCCAGGCGGTGCTCCGACTGGGCCTTCGGGTCCGTTGGCTTTCAGTTTGGGTGCTCCGGCGCCGCTGCGACCAGCACCCTTCATGCCCTTTCTCCCCTTGGGGAACGTGGGCTCGGCGCCGGTGTTGGCTCCGGTGGTTCCAGAGGTTTCGGCCCCGGAGGTTTTGGCTCCATCAGCTTCGGTGTTTCGGCCAGTGACCCCGGCAGGGCCTTCTGCGACTCTGAAGACTTCTCTTCATCCGACTCCTGGCTCGGCGTCGAAACTACCTGTGGCGCCTGACCCGGCGTCGGACGGATCCGGTGATCGGCGTTAAAGTCCACCAACGCTACGTGTATTTTTGGGAGGTACGTTTATGCTCTGATGGACGAGATAACATCTTCGCATACAGAGGTTCCTCAAGGACTCTTGAATCTCGTGTCAGATGCTCAAGCTGCTGCAACCCAGGTCATCCAATCTGGGTTGGATACAACTGACTCGGTGGCCAGAGCGATGGGCACGGCTGTGGTTGCGAGAAGACAGGCTTGACTTCGCAACTCAGGGTTCTCTTCGGATGTGCAGTCGACCCTGTTGGACCTCCCTTTTGATGGGGACAAGCTCTTTGGTGCCAAGGCGGATTCGGCTTTGGAGAGGTTTAAGGAGAGCAGGGCCACGGCCAAGTCGTTAGGACTGCAAGCCACTTCTTCTGCCTCCTCCAGATTTTTTAGGAGGTTCGAGGATTTGGTCGTGGCTCATCCTCCTCTTCCTTTCGGGGGAAATTCCAACAGCCTACCTCCTCTCTCACCTATAGATCATTTAGAGGGAGGGCTAGGGTCCGTACCAGAGGAGCCTCTCAGCAGCACTCTGCCTCTTCCTCGTCCTCTGGAGGGGTGCAGCAGGGGAAGCAGCCTTAGGCTTCCACCAATTCCCACTCACTCCTCTCCTGTAGGGGGAAGGTTACTGCATTTTCTTCACAAGTGGGAGGTCATCACATCAGACACCTGGGTTACCAGCATTGTGGGAAAAGGCTACACCCTTCCTTTTCTGGAGTTTCCGCACCCCATCCCGCCCCGCCCATCTTATTGTTCAGCAGAACACCTCCTGTTGTTAGAAAAGGAGGTTCAAGTCCTCCTTTTAAAGGGCGCGGTGGAGTTGGTTCCAGAGCAGGAAAAGGGTCAAGGTTGTTATTCCAGGTACTTCCTGATTCCCAGAAAGGATGGTCGGTTGAGACCAATCCTGGACCTGAGGATTTTGAATTGGTTCCTCAAACAGGAAAAGTTCAAGATGCTATCCCTAGCTCAGGTGCTTTTGGCGTTGAACAAGGGCGATTGGATGGTGTCTGTCGACTTGCAAGGATGCTTATTTTCATATCCCGATACTCAAGTCGCACAGGAAGTATCTCCAGTTTGTGGTAGGGTCGCAGCACTATCAGTTTGCGGTCCTCCCGTTTGGTCTTACTTCAGCACCTCGAGTCTTCACGAAGGTGATGTCGGTGGTTGCGGCAGAGCTCAGAATGAAGGGGATAGCAGTATTCCCTTACTTGGACGACTGGTTGATCAAAGCCAAGTCCCCGGAGCTTGTGCTGCATCATCTGCAGTCGTCAATTCAGTTGTTGTTCGACCTGGGTTTTTCGGTGAACGTGCCCAAATCTCACCTAGAGCCCTCTCAACACCTCCTGTTCATAGGGGCAGTACTGGATACAACATTGGATCGAGCCTTTCCTCCGCCTCAGCGGATTCAAGATATTCGGGCGTTGGTTCCAATGTTTCAAAGTGGAGCGGTCATTCCAGTCCTCAAGGTCCTACGTCTGCTCGGTCTGTTTGCCTCCTGCATACTGTTGGTCACGCATGCTCGCTGGCACATGAGGGCTCTTCAGTGGTGCCTCCGAAGGCAGTGGTCTCAACACAAAGGGGATCTCGAAGGTTCTGTCAAGATCTCCAGAGATGCTGCCACGGATTTGGAGTGGTGGATTGCGGACGACAATCTTTCTCGGGGAAGGCCGTTCATGCAGCCTCCACCAGTGGCCACGGTCATAACGGATGCTTCCACTCTTGGGTGGGGAGCTCATCTGGGGGACCTGGAGATCAAAGGGCTTTGGTCTCCAGAGGAACAGATGTTTCATATCAATCTGTTAGAGTTACGGGCTGTACGTCTGGCTCTCAAGGCCTTCCTCCCATCCCTTCGCGGTCAGTCGGTTCAGGTCCCGGCGGACAATACTACCGCGATGTGGTATATAAACAAACAGGGAGGAGTGGGGTCGTACCTTCTCTGCAGAGAAGCTCTTCGACTATGGTCCTGGGCAAAGGACCATCAGATTTGCTTGGTAGCAAATCATCTGGCCGGAGTCTTGAATGTACGTGCGGACGGTCTCAGTCGTCATTTCTCGTCCGACCACGAGTGGCGTCTCCATTCAGATCAAGTCCGTCTAATCTTTCAGTTGTGGGGGTTTCCTCGGATAGATCTGTTTGCCACCCGGGAGAACTCGCACTGCCCGTTATTCTGCAGCCTCCAGTATCCGGTGCAAGGAGCGTTGGGGGACGCGTTTCTGAGAACCTGGTGCGACCAGTTGCTTTACGCGTTTCCCCCCATACCCTTGATTCCTTGAGTGTTGAGGAAAATTCGCCAAGACCGGGCCCAAGTAATCTTAATTGCTCCGGATTGGCCAAGGAGGTTGTGGTATTCTGACCTTCTCCAACTCTCACTGTGCCCTCCGCTCCGTCTCCCTCTCAGGGCAGACCTCCTCTCGCAGTCGCAGGGGCAGGTTTTACACCCCAACCTCCAGAGTCTGCACCTACATGCCTTGAGATTGAGTGGGGCAACCTGAGTTCCTTTTCTCTCCCGCCTGATGTAGTGGATGTTATCTTAGCGGCCAGGCGACACTCCACTAAATCTATCTACGCTAATAGGTGGTCTAAATTTGTGGTATGGTGTGGAGAGAGACAGATTGATCCCTTACGTGCTCATTTGTCAGATGTCTTATCTTTTGCTTTGTCTTTAGCACAGAGGGGTTGTGCAGTGGCTACTATTAAAGGTTACTTGTCTGCTTTGTCAGCCTTCATTTGTCTTCCAGACCAACCTTCGTTATTTAAATCTCCTATAGTACTTAGATTCTTAAAGGGCCTTATGAATAAATTTCCTCCAAATCCTTTTGTTATGCCTCGAATGGGATTTGTCCTTGGTCCTGACTTTCCTTATGGGGTCCCCTTTTGAGCCTATGCATTCTTGCCCCTTAAGGTTCTTAGTTCTTAAAACAGTCTTCCTGGTGGCTATAACATCTGCAAGGAGAGTGAGTGAGTTGCAGGCTTTATCGGTAAAACCCCCTTATACAACTTTTTATGGGGATAAGGTGGTGTTGAGGACCAAGGCTGCTTTCCTTCCGAAGGTTGTTTCACCCTTTCATTTGGCCCAGACAGTTACTCTGTCCACGTTCTATCCTCCGCCTCATCCTTCAAAGGAAGAAGAGAGACTACACCGCTTGGACCCAAAGAGGGCGTTAAGCTTTTACATAGACAGAACGAAGGATTTTAGGCTGGAGGATCAGCTTTTCATCGGATACGTGGGCAAGAGGAGAGGAAAGGCAGTCCACAAGAGAACACTATCCAGGTGGGTTGTTCTTTGCATTAAAATGTGTTATTCTTTAGCAAAGAAGGATCCTCCTGATGGTATTAGAGCTCATTCGACCAGAGCTAAGTCGGCCACTTCGGCCTTGGCCAGAGGTGTTCCTGTGGTCGACATCTGCAAGGCCGCAACTTGGTCGTCCCTTCACACTTTTGCGAAACATTACTGCTTGGACTCTGAGGTCAGAAGGGACGGCCATTTTGCACGGTCAGTGCTGCAGGATTTCTTGGTTTGACCATTCAGGCACCCACCACCGGGCGCGGTACTGCTTTGGGACTCTATTCATTAGGTGAGGAATCCACAGGTAGTTGTATCCATCAGAAGAACGAGTTACTTACCTTCGGTAATGACTTTTCTGGTGGATACATTAGCTACCTGTGGATTCCTTAGGGTCCCACCCGCCTACCCGTTGCCTGTTTGGTCTCACCAAGTAATTCTTGAGTGTGCTCCTCTTGGTTTTGAGGACTGGATTAGATTATGTATATATGTGCATGTGTGTATATATATATATATATATATATATATATATATATATATATATATATATATATATATATATGTATATTTTTATATTTAGTGTATATATTTATTTATTTTAAAAAAGAAATATATATATAAAATTTGTAGTCCATCTTCTCGCAATGATGTGTTGTTTACAATGTTATGAAATATAGCTTTTGTCTTTCATCGCATTGGATTATTGTACTCAGGCACGTAAAAAATGTTGGTACTGACGTCGGCACGTCGGCGAGGACTTCTTATTGCCTGTATGACGTCAGATGGCGTTGCGTGGGCAAATGTGACGTCCTCGTCGACGTGCAGAAGCTAGGAAGAAGATTTCCGTCGAGTGCTGGCGCAATGGGAGTATTCATTAGGTGAGGAATCCACAGGTAGCTAATGTATCCACCAGAAAAGTCGTTACCGAAGGTAAGTAACTCGTTCATTTGGGCATTCCACCACATCAGTTAGGAGAGGACTTTGTAATTCTTAATTGATGCATTGAGGACTCTAATGTTCCAGGAAATCAGCTTCTAGCATGCCATACGTTTATGTGTTGGTGGTCCCAATACAGTGGCCACGAGCCTGGTACCCTGTCTTCCGCCTCCTCCCTCTCTCTCTCCTGGGCGTCTCTTATAGCAAGTATTGTGTGAGGGCCAGACTTAGCAAAACCTAAGCAACCCAAAAAAAAAATAAACACACCCACTTTAGGACAGACTTTCCCAACTGTTCATCCATGAAACTTCGTAACTGCAATAAGCAGCATTATCCACCTACCCTTGAGGGGATCCAGTAGAAGGTAGGGAGGAGTGGAAAGATGTGATAGCTATCTCCAAAAATACTTTGCATGCAGTCTTGACTAACTGCTGCATTTTTTACCATATCGCAGGCCTAAGAGTATAACAGATGTATTATGCATAATACTTCTTTTCCAAACCTCGCCACCTCTATGCTCCATTTTTTCTTTGAGAAGAAACTATGATAGACAAGACACAGAAACACCGATCCTGCCGTCTGAGTGGTTGCAGCCCTGTATAAGTCAAACATCAACAGCCAATGTTACATTCTACAGCCAGAACCGGATAAATATATCAGGTCATCCGCCATCTGTGAAGTGATAACAGGGAGGAGCGGAGAGCCATATAGAGTGTCACGGTCTTTCAGTGGAGTACCTTCAGAGGATGATGAAGAGCTTCCAGCTGAAATATAGGAAAGCAGGGGCTTCCAGTGATAGATGCAGTTGCCTCTCTATATGCTGCAAAGATCTGATGTGTGTCCCTGCCAAGATGCCACCATATTGTTAATGTCCTGCTGTGTTGACGTGTTCAGGCCTCAGCGTTACAGAGTGATCGCCCCTCATTGTGTGTTCCTTTCTGAGATTGGTATTGTTCAATCCAGTCCCATGTATGTCCGGCTCTAAAAAGAAATGTGAGCAACCTTCAGCCGTGATCCTTCATTTGGCGGGAAGTAAAGTGCATGTTTGAGATTTAGCTCACTCAACAGCTTTACTTGGATGAATGAGGATATTTCATGTTACACTACTATGGTGTAATTGGGGAATATCACAATGTTTGCATTTTCAATCTGAAATCAGCCAGTGTTTCCCTCAGCTTGCAGCAGTGCATCTCTGTCTGTGAAATTTGGAATGCTTGCCACTTTGGTTGGGGCACTCTACCAGGAGTGAGAGGGTTCCACTGTGAAAAAAAGAGGAAAGGCCCTAGGGGAAGGTTTCTTTCCAAAGGCATGTCTCAATGTACTTTATTGGGTATTACCCCTCTAACCGCTCTACCTTTCGAGCGACGTGCAAATTATTACAAAGCTCCCTGCCCTCAGGGCTTCAACTCTTCCCTGTAAATGTCATATACAATTCCACATATCTTGCATGGTCTCTGTGTGGTCCAAAGTTTGGGGTTGGAGGGTCTGACGAAGTGTACTGTTGGCCTGCACTTTTTGAGAAAGTTTACATTGTTTTGGGGAAAAATACCCATATCTTGCTCCACTGTGTCTACTTTTTGTTCCAGCACTGAATGCCTCTCCATTATAGCTTGCAGAATAAGGTCCAATTTGTCTTGACCCACTGGTGATGAGTTGGCATCAACCCTGCCCTTGTCTTTATCAAGGCCCTTCAATGCAGTACCCATAGTTGTAGCATGTATGGAAGGGGCCCGGCCACCAAAGCACACAGAGTTAGTAGATAATGGCAATGAGCAAACAGGTGATTGCCACCACTCCAATTCGCCTCAATGTGAGTGGGGCAGTTTGAAATACAGTCTTCTGGTCTGCCTCGCTTCCTCCCAAGTGTAGTCCAAGTACCTTGGGAGGGAGGGCCTGAGCAGCCAAGCAAGTTCTAGGGATCTTGGGTGCAGGGCAAACCAGGGCTTTAGCTGTGAGTAAAGGTGAAAAGTTGGATTACCTTATTAGGCAGATAAAGTGAGCAGAGGAATTAAGTACCTGACTACTACAATAGCAGACCGGATGTATTTTGTAGACAAGTCCAGTCCTCCGGGTGGCCGACTCAGTGTCTCACCTTAGTGGCCCACAAATGGGCTGCCACATCTTACGAGGCCTGGTCACTCTAGCAGCCCATTGGTGGTCACAGCATCGCACAGAGCCTGGCAGCCATCTCTGAATCTTCCAAGACCAGAAGCTGGAAGTCGCAACCCAACATGGCGATGGCAAGTGGTGGTCTTTTGGGGAGCCGCTGTGGCCAATCGACCCACCTTCACAGGTTCAGGAGATATTGTGTGGTCTCAAAACGGCTGCCGACTACCTCAGTGATATAAGGAGCTCCTACCGAGCTCCAGCAGCCACCAGAGCTTCCCTGCACAGCTACTTCCAGGCTTCTAATGCAGTACAGCATAGGGGATCCCTTGACAAACGTGGTAAGGAAGGTCATCTCGGACGGTGTCGGATAATGCAAGCATGCAGGCTGCATGGAGCAAGGATGGAAGTGACCATCATGTTGTCCGGCTACCCAGACTCCCTGCTTCTAAATCATTTTATTGAGAAGTCAAAACAATTAGGAGAGATATATGGAATAACGAAGCTACCCCGTTCTTTTTACCCAAAGCTGAAGAATAAACAATATTTTAATAATTTAAATGTGGTTCTTGTAATAGTGCAACACCTACATATACACTAGAAAGATGGGTTAATAGTCTTTGGCATTTAACTGGATTTTGGAGACTTCTGACATTCTGAGAGATTGAGTGCCATCTTTTACCATAAATAAAAGAAAGACAAACATCACCACATCACTTCAAATAAATACTAGTCTTGTAAAACAAAATTCACCAAAAAACATATATAAGTAGGATACAATAGTGGAAACAAAGATAAACAATACAACACAACAGGAAGTCAAATATCTGGAAAAATAACTTCCACTACGTTAACCTTAAGTACAAAAGGAGTTACCATAGTGCATGGTGAAGACCATATGAAGACTGAAATAACTTGAGTCCCACCACAACAGACTACTACCCTCATTAGCAATTACATCAGCAAGCAATACGGGTAACAAGGGTGACAAAAATCTACAATGAAGAAAAAAATACAAATAAAATTTAAGAAGAGTATATAATAAAATAACATACAAGGAATAACACACCTATTAAATTGTTAAAACACAAACATGAATACAGCAACAGAATGATTTTTAAACTATCTCCTGTTTAGAGATATCCATTTCAGCATCTCTTTGACTAAAGATGTGCTCTTTCAGTTTTACAGGATCAGAATAAGTAATCAATTTATTTTTATGCATAACTATGAAGGACAAGACCATATCTAGCATTAGGATGTCTCAAAGCAGGTCTGAAGTCCAAAAATGTCTGTGTCTTGCAGCAGTAGCACTTGCAACATTTTGGAAAATAAAAATATTCTTGCCCGTCTAGTTCAACAACTTATTGCTTGCAGCTTCAATTACTTTTAAGAAATTAGTATATTCTAAAAAATACATTAAGATACATTTGGAATTAGACTTGTTTTTAATGTCAGAAGCAAACCTCCCAACTCTAAGAGCTCTGTGGATGTTAACGATTGAGAACTCAAGATTGTCAGAAATTTAATAAAGTTGTCTCTATATGAAGATTTTGGAACACCATTAACTCTTAGGTTGATTCTACAATTTCAGTTTTCGAAATCTTCAACTTACAGTTTAAGTGAGGATACTTCTTTTTCCATTTTGAGCAGCATTGGCATCCTATCTTCCATATTACTAATTCTCTGCTCCGTTTCTGAGATTCTCCTTTCTGCAATAGGCCATTTATCATCCAGCCTTTGCAAACCTTTGTTAGTGTCCTCCATAAATGGGCGTTGTGCTCTAATCTCCTCTAATAAAATTTCGAAAGATAGAGTTCAGTGGGTTTAAGAGGAGACAGTGGTTATTTTTTTGGATTCTTGTTTGCGGTAGCAGAGCTGGCAGATTAATCTTGTCTGCTTTGGGTAGGGCTTAAAGGAGAATTCACAGATATCTTAATACCACTACTGCTGGATTTGTTCGCTTCAAGAAAGGAGTGGCCCATGGTAAGGATAGCTTTGAGGCAGTGTTTTTAAGGCTTGAAGGAAGGGCAGTATTATATGAAAATAAAACAAGATTTCTGTGTCTTCCCATATGCTAGTACAATTTACTGGTATATAATCTTTGATATCACTATTGGCCTTAAAGTGCCACCCATACACAACCAATTACTGACGACTGACCAGGTAAGCCATTGAAATAGACGAAAAATGTTTTGCCATGAACTGGTGGAGGAACAAAGTAAACACACAGCATTTTTTCCCTTTCTATGCCTCAAAGCATTAATTCCTGAATATGCTGCATATATAAAAGTTACTGATCCTTTTAAATAGAATCAGTTCAGTAATTTCCTTTCCAAACAAAAAAAATCCTTCTCATATGCCTATATAATTCACTGATATAGCACTCTTCTGTGGGAGCCTTGAAATGAGCAGAGTATTACTGAGTCAAGAGTTGGCAAATAAGGCCCATAATTATGAAAAAATGGCGCACAACTGCGTGAATGCAGTTCTGCATCATTTTTCTTACCGGCAGCTAATGCCATTCCTTAACGCCATCCATATTTATGGAATGAAGTACGATGGTGCTAAGGAAAGGCTAGCATAAAAAAATATGCTAGCTTTGGGGGAGGGGTATGGCGTTAGGGGGAATGGTGCTAGTCGATCAGAAATGACTAGAGGCAAAATATCTGGCTCTAGTCAGCCTAGCAAAAACAACAGATGATGGATGGAACGCAGAACAAATCAAACATTCGCCCCCAGTCACAGATCTGGGTTTAATCCATCAATTTTTTTGCTTGTCATGTCATTCCGGTTTGGACCCAGCCATAGGCAAATCAGTTTTGACCCTATACCCCATGGGAACGGTCCAGCCCGAACTGCCAGGCCAGGTCCTCCCTACACCAGAAACAAACATCCTAGGACCGGTTTTAGGGCATCACCCTTCATCAGCCAAGCTAGCTTGAATCTTGTGGCATAGCAAGCACGGGACCCAAGTCTGGGCATACCCTTCCCACTTGGGGAGACAAATGCAAAAACAACAGATGATGGACAGAATGCAGAACAAATCAAACATTCACCCCCAGCCACAGATCTGGGTTTAATCCATCAATTTATTTTTGCTTGTCATGCCGTTCTAGTTTGGACCCAGCCATACGCAAATCAGTCTTACAAATATGGAGCTAGGTCAGTGCCATTTTAGCACCAAAATATATGCTGCTAAGGCAATGCTAACCAACCATAAATATGGGCCTAATTGTGAGGAGGAAAATAAACAGGCTGCATGATTCTCTCTATGCATCGAAAGACAGATTCCAGAATAAGATACATGAATTAAGGTTCAAGTTCATTCTAAATATAATTAATGCAGTGCCTTCCTTTCAATAAAACAGTCTGCAAACAATTAAATTGAGCATCATATTCCAAAAATAAACAAGCATTGTCAATGCCAATAGGTCAGATTAAAGAGACATAACCCATAAACATGAGTCATTCAATGACATGACTGGGACAGTGTTCGTTATTGTGATAATGCAAGCATTCATATGACATGCATCACATCACCAGTAAATCATTTTACTAGGAGTATAGTGAGTAAACATTACCTACGCATTACTGTACATGTTAGGGACCTTTTGACGCCTTCCAAAGGAATGCAGTAGATAATGCCATGACTGAGATAGTATTTGTTACTAATGCAAAAATGACATTCAGTGATCTTTAGGGCAGGCAATGCAGTGAGTAATGACCAAAATACATCAATCACTACTGACCATTATTAGTATACAGATCACCATGACATTGGGGGGCCCAACACCCCTGGGCTCCTACTAGGCAAGATATGGTAGTTAGGCTTACATTGTAGGCCGTATGATTACCTGTGCACTAGCTCCATGTGTTACAGTAATTATCCCCCAGTGGCCCGCTGTGGAGCAGGGAGCCTCCGTTGAGGACTTACCCTGCAAGGTCACCGCTGAACAAGCCCCAGTGCACCAGGTAAGGAGGGGAGCGGGCACACACCCTGTATGTTAGCATGGGAAGGCCCCACTGAGAAAATGAAAGGTGGCTGCCAGTGATCTCACAGGGCAGTACTTTTCTTGATGCAGTCCCTCCTTAGAGGGGCCGCTGATGACACAGGTGGTGGTTCCTCTTCATGAGGGACAGCTGGCGTGATCCTAGGCAGTCCATCTTTGGCTGGGCAACGCATCCGGCAGAGACTCGTCTCAGGGGTCGCGCAAAGTCAGTTGCTCGGGGTTGCTAGGCAGAGTGGACCTGGTGGGGGCTTCCCGGAGAAGGAGGCATTGCCATGATTCTGGTGGCGCGCACTGACAGGCGAGAAGAGGCTTGTGGCTCACACCCGCACTGTCGCAAGTCTCTTCAAGGATGCGTCAGTCCCAGGGCACAGTGCCACACTCACCACGTGCTGATTTTGAAAGAGGTTGGGGCAGTGGCCAACAGTTCCCATGCCCTGGGAAAGTAAAGCGCTCACGACGTGCTTAGTGATGAAAAGGAACTGGGAGTAAAAAGCGCTTACCGGGTGCTAGTTTGAGGCAGACAAGGTGCAGAAAACAGCATCCACCATGCGCTGGGGCATCTTGGAGAACACTTGGGCACAAGGAAGGGCAAACAGCAGGCCAGCACATACGGTAGATGCAGAGTGGCATTCCTTTTAGGAACCCAGTAGGTACCAAGGCAGCACAACAAGGCAAGTAACTCCAATGGTGGTTCCTCCTGGCAGTCCTGCATTGCCTGGTGGGACCTAAGTCAGGTAGCAGCTGACATCAGGGCAACAAGCAGAGAGGCAATCCAATAAGTCCTTTAGGCCACTCAGCAGATAGCAGGCTGCAGGGCAACAGCAGAAGAGCAGCCTAGATGAGTCCTTTATGTAGTGCATGCAGTTATTCTAACAGATTCAGTCCAAGTTCCAAAATGCTCTAAATTCATGGGCCAGAGCCCCTGTAATTATAGTCCAACATGTCTTTTGACTTCAAAAGAACCCTTTCAAGTGTAACACAACCCCTTTTAACCCAGCCCTGACTCCAGACATCAGAGAGGGTAAATCAGCCATTTGTGTGAGGGCAGGACACAGACTATACCCATGTCATTGTGCCCGCCTCCCTTCCTCCCACACCAGGAAGACCATCAGTATGCAGATGGATGCAGATGCCCTCCTGTAACACCCAGCCCCTCCTGTGTTGTGGCTGTCTGGAAAGTGTGCCCAATGAGTAACTGTCACTCTGCCCTAGAGTTGGATTGGAGCCAGGTTGTAATGCAAAACACTAGAGTTATAAGCACAGGGAAATGCCCACTTTCTAAAAGTGGCTTTCTAAAATAGTAATGCAAAATCCAACTGTACCAATAAGCAGGATTTTTCATTATCATTCCTATCATACCAAATATGCCAGCACTACTCCTTTCAGATCACAAATTACCACTAAACAAAATATAAGGGAATTCACAATGCTAATCTATGAGAGGAGCAGTCCTCACAGTAGTGAGGAATGTAATAGGCTGTTTGTCACTACTAGGACGTGTAATACATAAAAGTATATGTTCGACCTTTTACCTGCACAGCACCCTGCCCATAGGGCTATGTAGGGCCTACCTTAGGGGTGATTTAGGAGTAGAAAAATTGAGTTTAGGCCTCAGGAAGTAGTTTGAAATGCCAAGGTAATTTGGCTGAAAACTGTGCACACAGGCCCTGCAGTGGCAACCCTGTACCGAGCTCTAGCACACCATGCCAGCCTTATATGTGCAGTACTAAAACGGTCTCCTTTCTCCAGACTTCCTGGTTCCCTGGCAGCCTATTCAACTGTTTTACTTTCTACTGACATTTTGGGCATTTGGTCCCTTGGATCTACTGGTCTTCATCCAAGCCTGACCACTGACAACCAACCAGTTTTATTTTCTTAGCACCACCTGTTCACTTGCAAGCGACAGGTCACTTAATCGGTGCTGCCTCCTAGCGGAGCTTTTCCTCAGCTGCATCTACTGTTCCTCAAGTGAGCCTGCCTACTAACTAAGCCAGTGCTTTTGGATCCATAACGTGCAGTGGCAGGTCTGACATGTTTGAAAGGCTACTTGTGTAGGTGGCGCAATCTGCACTGCAGTCCCACTAGTAGCATTTAATTTGCACCCCCTGGGTGTATGGTATACCACTTTACAAGGGACTTACAGGTAAATTAAATATGCCAAACAGGTGTGGGCCAATCATACCAAGTTTTAGAGGAGAGAGGACATGCATGTTAAAACTGAGTAGCAGTGGTAAAGTGCCCGAGTCTTAAAATCAACAAAAAGACGGCGAGAAAAATAGGAGGAGAAAAGGCAAAACATTTGGGGATAACCCTGCAGAAAGGGCCATTTCCAACACCCTCTCTCCTGTCACCTCAGAGCTTAGCTGATGCCTTACCTTGAAATATAAGGTAATGTTAATGTAATGTAAATTCTTCTTCAGCTCAGCAACCCTTCATTTCATGCTTCAGTAAGCTCTAAAGGTCAACAAAGAGCATTGTTGAAAACTGCATACATTAACTCAGAGTGTCTTGAATAACATGGGAGGTGCGATGAAACCTGTCCACATCTCTTCTCAAAAAACAGGCAAATGTCGATAAAGCACCTTCCAGGAATCTACAGCCCAAGGTTTCCTCTGCTTTCACTAGTATTTTGTGCATCTATTAACTGCCCTTATGGCACTAAATAAAGACAGGTCTCTCTGCCTCAGTGAGCGCTTCAGCAAACCGCGACCACTATCTTCTGCATCCAAGCCACGCCCCCATATTCTGATGTTTAATGGAATAGTTTGTGAGGATATCTCTTTTTTGTGGATTTGATATTTTGAAGCATACGATATTGAAATGAATGATTCCAAAAATTCTTCATTACTTTTAGTGGACCTTTGTTATACTTTTTAGCTATGATGAGCAATCAGTGGTGAAATATGCTGTTGGGCTAGAAAAATCATTAATAAGTAAAACATATTGGGGGTCATTATGACCCCGGCAGACAGCGTTAATATGGGGGAAAGTACTGCCAACAGGCTGGCGGTACTTTTCTCCATATTAAGACATTGGCAGTTTGACTAAAGCCAAACCGCCAATGTACCACACTGACCGCCACGGCGGTAATGACTGCCGGGCTAGAGACTTCACTCTCCAGCCCAGCGGCTGTCACTTGCCCGCCTGCGGGATTATGACCCCGCCTACCACTATGGTTTTCGTGGCAACCGTACCGCCACGAAAACCATGGCGGTAGGCACTATCAGTGACAGGGAATCCTTTCCCTGTCACTGATAGGGGTCTACCCCGCCCCCTTCCCCCTCCCCAGGTTTCCCCCTCACCCCCCCCTTAAACCCACCTTCATTCACACACGAACACATGCATACACACACTCATTCCCACATTCATCCATGCATGCATACATCCATTCACACACACATCAACACACACTTACATACAAGCACACATGCATTCACACAACACAACATCCACACACTCACACATCCACACATGCACACATATATAACATGCAACCCACACCCGCATACACGCACGCACAGACATACACACACAACACCCAGCAACCCCCCCTCCCCTGTCGGAGCACCCGACTTACCTGTTGTCAGGGAGTCCTCTGGCAGGAGACGGGACGGGGTGTTGCTGCCAGCAGCAGCGACCGCTGGCAGAACACCGCCAGGCCATATCATATGTCATGATATTGTCTGCGGCGGTTTACTGACGTGGTGCTGCTGCTGGCAGCAGCACCACCTTACCGCTATCCGCTGGCATGGCCACAGCCGGATTTCCGCCATCCTTCTGTCGGAAATCCGGCTGTGGTCATAATCCGGTGGACGGCTGGGAGCCGCAGCAACGGTCTTTTGGCAGCCGTCGCCGTGGCGATAGGTAGTTTTTACCGCCGGGGTCAAAATGACCTCCATTGTCTTTGATGGAAGCCCCTTGGCAACACTCATTTTTTGTGTGATAGCAATAGGCGTTTGAAAAATTCAATTGGTATTTCTTTTTAATGGAAATATTTTATTTAAATATTTCTTCTGTTTCATATGTAGATTTTGCTGCATCTTTGCTATCTGACGGCAAGGGAGCTGCATTCGCTGTCCAGCCTGCAGTAGGGATGCTCGAACCTTTCCAGCAACTCATCATTGAAATAACAGCCTATTCTAGCATGTGGGGGGATTACCAAGACGAGCTCATCTGTAAGGTACTTCTTGCATTTTTCTACTGTTTCCAAGAGTATTGTTATTTATTTTAATTTTCTGAGCACATATTAGCATCACCAAGAAGCCTATTGTATGAGAAAGAAATCACATGGAAAGTCACTTACTATATTTAATGTGAACAACTTGAAAAGGTTAGAGCGCTCAAACTGCTTATTCGGAAGATATGTCCCTCGGTGAGCCTTCTGAAGAGAATCTCATGAGCAGGGTTGATACTGCAACTCTTTCTCCTCTAGCACTGTGTTTTAAATAGATTTGCATGCGTTTTATACTGTCCCTACTGTCGGGCTCAGAATTCCCATTAAATAATCTTCCGTAAGTGTATACCTTCCCACATTCAGCATAGCATATATAGCATGTCGACCTTTTTTGGGCTATTTAACTTTTGCCAGTCATTGAATGCAGCAGGTTTTTCCAACTCAGGTTAAAAAGCATCTTGCTCGCTCGAAGCACTGCTACAATTACTTTATATGAAACGAGTGTTCAAAAGAAAAGGAAACGCTGTTCAACCTTATTGGAGCTGCAAATGCATAAAAGGTTGTCTTCAGGGAATACAGACCCACTGTAAAGCAAGTGCACGAAGGCTCCATCTCTTGCATGCTCTCTCACGAAATGGCCAACTGTAAAATATCTCTGATACTTTCTACTCCAGCATAAATTAAGACATGTTCATGTGCCTCAATATGGATAAATACTGACCCTCTAGGCCCAGAATTCGTAATTGCCAGACCTCACATGACGTCTATCTGCTGCATTCAACACTGTCCTTGACTGTCTTCAATAAGCCTGCCTTCACTGACCCAGTGCATAACTATTACTCATCATATGTTACCAGCCATTGCTGTTCTGTTGCTCATACACAATTTTCCTATGAATCATTTATACTTAAAAGTGGCATGCGTCTGTGCTCATTACTAAAGATGAAGGAAGGAGCATTGATGAGCTGTGATCATTTATAAATTAATTGTAATTCGGTTTCAATATCAAAGGCTTGCTTGTAACTACACAAGTAAATGTATAGTTTACAAACCTTGGTAGGAATTACTCATCTCTGATTGTGAAATGTTTTTGAGACTTTAGATTATGGCTTTTTCTCAAGCTTTCTCTCAGTAATATTGAAGGTGAAAACTGGATCTCCTTTGATCTCAACTCTTCTGCATGTGCCTCGATTCTGGGCTGATAGTTCTTGATAAAAGGATGCACAAAGGTGTTCAGTGAGTAGGTTGGCTTTGGGTTTTATTTTGCATCAGTCTTAAATTACAACAGTATACCTTTGTAGGATATGATTTACCTGTGTGTTTATTTTTGCAGGTTGCAGATCTAACACCCACAATTATCCCCATGAGGATGTCAGTGACAGGCTGTCCACTCTATTTCCAAATGACAGGGCCTCAGTCCAAAAGTCAAACAAAGGGACCTATGATCAGGTATGTGTACCAAGCATGCTAGCTTTGCTTAAATATTATCTGTAAATCTTGGTACAGCAGTCTACTGAGGTGTACAAAAAAACTGATATGGTGATGTCTAGTGAGTTGAACTCTGTAATAAGTATAGGTTAACAAACACACCGATGTAGTTAGTCTGTTTCAGTACTGTACTTGGGACATTGAGACATAGTGGGAAGCTACACATGCCTTCTTTTAATAAAAGCTTATTTTATTGTTGAGGAAGAACAGAACTCATGAAATTCTCTTCCCAATCGTGTAACACACTACCATAAATCTGTACACGTTGAACGAATATCACTTTCTATCTGCCATCTCCACCACCCATGACAAATTCACCCTTTTCAGAGCTCTAACACACCATGCCAGCCTTACATCTACAGTACTAAAACTTTCTTCTTTCTCTAGACCTCCTGGTTCCTGGTAGGTATTCAACTGTTTTGCTTTCTTCTGACGTTTTGGGCATTTGATCATTTGGATCTACTGGTTTTCATCTAAGCCTGTCCACTTACAGGGCCAGTTCTGACAACCAACCAGATTTATTTTCTTGGCACCACCTGTTCTCTCGCAAGTCTAACAGTTCACTTAATTGGTGCTGCCACCTACCAGAGCCTGTCTACTGACTGAGCCGGTGCTGCGGGATCTTAAAATTCTATTCCTACATCACTAATCCTCAACAAAATGAACACACTTTATACAACATTGAACCAGACTTTCCCCTTTTTTACAATTTAAATGCCCACCCAGAGTAGGCCTCCCAATACAGTGTTATTTCTGTCCCCCCACCTATGTTGCTTCCTGAAGTCCATTTCACAACTTGCCAAGCCAGTGTAGGTGCAACCACTTAAGATGGTTGTACCACATTTGTGTTTGGCCTCAAATCATCCCATATCCATTTCTCCACACGCCATTGAACACTGCCTTGCCTGACTATACAAACCTGTTTATTATTATTATTATTATTATTATTATTATTATTATTATTATTATTATTATTAATAATAATCTTTTTGTTATTATTATTCATTTGAAATATGAAGTCTCCCCATGAACTGAGAGGAAGCTGACATGTTTGAAAGTCAAAGCGAGGGTCCATCTCTAGGATTCCTATGACTAATGTCCATGTTGTGCGTAGTGTGGTCTCAAAAGCATATAAGCAGGCATTTCAAATGTTTTGTTTCTGTTTTTTTTTTTTTTTACAGGATCACCATGTTTTATTGACAGTCCTGGACAGAGGTCCACCTGCACGAATGATATCAGAATACCTGCCAGTAATAGGATAGTCCCTCAGACATAGTTCATGTTAGTGGGTTCCTACCTAGTGGCAGAGGGTATTTCCATGGGTAGAGATGGCTGTAGACATGGACTCTTCCAGACCACCCACCCTCCACCTTCCTCCATGTTCCATTCTGCTTCTTAAGGCATCCATGAATATTGAAACCTGAAGTGGTGATACTAAAGCCACTGCTGAGACCTGAGACATAACCTACTTTCTCCAGTATTGAATCTTTCATAGATTCACATGCTTGAATCATTCCCCGTCATCGACATGGGAGTCCCCGGTCCCATAATAAGTAGTGTACATTATACTAATAGGCTTAAAAAAAAGGAATGCCAAATTCAATTTAACAGCCTATCCATATTCTTTCTTAAGAAAAGAACCCAAGCTATGCACTGACCAATCAGGTGACAGCACCCTCCAGAACCTTCCCCACATAGGCTCCAGTTCCTCAGATTTTCTACCGCACATCAGGTGATAGGAGTCTACCTGAGCTCTGGTCAGTTTTCTCTTCGGAACAGCTAACTTCAACTGAATACTTCTCAGGTCAGCTTTAAATTTCTTTTATTGCTGGCTGTGACACTCTGACTATGTCAGGATCTCCAAGAAAAGGCCTTTTTAAGCCATGTAATACCTGTGTCAAAAAGAGATTTTATTCAGAAGAGCCTTACAGAGAGTGTATTTATTGTCTCTATCCACAACATAAGGTTGTGGAGTGCAAAATCTGTAGACCTTTCTCACAGAAACCACTAAAAGACAGAGAAGGAAGACTCCTCTTGTGGTTACAAACACATAAATCAAAGGAGCATACATTCTCTGGTGAATAGAGTGATGACTCTTTGCAAACTGAAAAATCCCAGAAGAGAGAAAGATCTTTGGAAGCGGAGCCTTCAAAGCCACATAAAGAAGCCTTTAAAAAAACTCATGGAAAAGAGAGAGTGCCACATAAGAAATCCTCCTCAAGAGTCTCTTCTGAGCCTTCAACACCCGGGGATAGTTCTGTTAAGGAAATTTCGATATCACTTCCTTCTACATCATGTGTACATTATAATCAAAACGGCCACCCTTTCGAGGAACCAGAGGCAGGAGTACCTTTTCCTTTCGGGGTTCAGCCTTATAGGCAGCAGTACCAGCCCTACCAAGGGCAATACCGTTCTCAATAGTCTGAGCAGTATAGACAACCACCTACTGCAACCTACAAGCAACCAGCTGGGGGAAATGATCCACCAGAGGTCGAGATTCTTGAAGGAAACAATGACCCAACACCAGCACAGACTACCATGCATTCCGAATTGCCACACCAATTAGGAGGTCGAATCACCCAATTTTTACACCAATGGGCTACTATAACAAAGGACAGATGGGTCCTAGATGTCATATCTCGAGGGCACACCCTCAAATTTATCAACAAACCGTCAAATCGCCCGCCCAAGAGTCAACCCCCTCTATATCGTCAACAACTACTAAAATAAACTTCCCTCATGTTACAAAAGGTGCAGTAGAAAGAGTTCTGTATGTTCAAAAGGGAATGTGTTTTTATTCCCGTTTCTTTCTGATCAAGGAGAAATCAGGAGATTGGCGTCCAATATTAGACCTTTGCAAACTCAACAAATATCTAAAAAAAAACAAGCCTTTCGGATGGTTACCTTACAGGACATTTTGCACCTTCTAAACCATGGCGATAACATGACATCTATCGATCAAAGATGCATATTTCCACATACCCATTCATGCAAGTCATCGAAAATATTTACGTTTCCAGGTAGCCGGCGCTCATTTCCAGTTCAAGGTGCTCCCCCTTGGTTTAAAATCAGACCCTCGGATATTTACAAAGATGCTAACCCCAGTCACAGCACATCTAAGGCAAAAACGAGTTCAACTATTCCCATACTTGGATGACTGGTTGATCAAAGCACCATCACAACAATCAACCGCAAAGCAAACAAACATGTGCCTCAAATTGTGCGACAAGTTGGGTCTCACTACAAACCTTCAAAAGTCCTCCCTCATTCCTAAGACAGAGATAACCTTTCTAGGTGCGGTTATCAACACCAATATAGACAACTGCCTCATTGGACAGACAGATGAAAATGCAACAATTGGCCCAAAAACTGATCAAAAGAGAGTCAGTTTCAGTTCGAATATACAAATCATTCCTAATGTGGAAACTGGCTAATGAATCAATTTTGTTATTTCTCCAGGCCTGACTTCATCCTGTGATACTCAATGCTGAACAGGCCTGAAAAACATATGCAAAAGGCTGGATGGCCTTTACTGAATTAACCCTGACAGACAGCTTGTAATGCAAGGCTTGCTTCAAAGAGACACCTGACTCAACATACATTGCTTCATTCACCCAGCAATAGACAGACATTTGAATGTCCACAAAGGTCTGAGGAAAGGTTATGAAGAAACTGGTTTGGTGATGCCTTGGAAAGTCCCAACCGTCTGAGAAATGTACAGGTCACGCTTGTGGTCATCTTGTATCACAGTGCCATTATGAAATGTTGTTCTACTGTGATTGGATAGATGCCTAATATATGTCACACCACGCATCACCTGATCAACATCACACCATATACTTGATGAAGAAATTACCTCTTTGTTGTTCTGATTGGATGATGTACGTTCACATTTTTTTCGTCTTCATGCATAAAAGATTGTATTGGAGTTCCGCAATTTGGACTGCTTGGACTTGGCCTCTCAAGCCATCAGTTCCTGTGCATGCATTAAATTGTCTTTCTTTATACCCTAATACTGGCTGGTCTCTGGTTTTGTTTCTCCTCTGAAGGAGGCTTCAACACTAGGAATGCTCTCTTCTTCCATCCCTTTAATCCTGAACTGCAGACTTCACATGAGACCACTGCAAGAAGAGTTAGACAGGCAGTGGAAACAATCTCAGGGCTCCTTCGACAACATCATACAAATAACAGTAGCAATGAGATCCTCCATACAATGGTGGACACAGAGGAACAACTTGGCAGAAGGTCTAACATTTCTGTCCCACGTAACAGACTACGTAATAACAACAAATGCATCCCTACAGGGCTGGGCTGCTCACTTGCAGGACCTTTCCATCAGTGGAAAATGGGACAATTCCGACAAGAAAAGGCACATCAACTATCTTGAGCTAAAAGCCATAGCTCTGGCGCTCCGTTCGTTCCTTCCCAGAATTGCAAAATCTTCTGTGCTCATCAAAACAGACAGCACCATGTGCATGAACTAGTTAAACGAGCAGGGGGAACGAGATCAGCAGCATTGTCGCATCAGGCACAAGAGATTTGGCAGTGGGCAATACACAACAAGATATCCCTCAGAGTGGAACATTTACCAGGAGCATCAAATGTGCTGGCAGACACACCGAGCAGATTTTCATCAACCTGCCACGAATGGGAACTCAACCATCAAATATTGCAGAAGATATTCATCCGATGGGGCACGCCGAAGTTGGACGTCTTCGCCAACAGGAACAACCACAAATGCCAGTACTACGCAAGTTGGCGTCACCAAAAAGGTTCGTGGGGAGATGCATTTTCGATCAGATGGTCGAAGATATTTGCTTACGCTTTTCCCCCAATTCCTCTAATCCCTCGAATAATCACAAACTCGAGAGAACCATGCATGATCATTCTCATAGCCCCCAAATGGCCCAGACGGTCCTGGTACATGGAACGTCTCCTCCTATCGGAGAATCCACACATACAGTTATTGCCCAGTCATACATTGCTAACAATGAACAACGGCCAGATCCTACATCCCAATTCGAAACATCTACATTTAACGGCTTGGCTCCTGAATGCCATGAATTTCAAAACCTAGACATCTGGTCTTAATGTAGAGAAATTCTAGCTAAGGCAAGAGCAGATTCAACAAATAAGTCATATAAATTAAAACGGAAGCATTTTTGTTATTGGTGCCAGCAGAACAACTTGCACCCATTTTCTTCAAATCTGGAACAGATTTTACCATACCTTTTACAGCTAGAAAAATCTGGATTTACACACTCATCCACAAGGGTTCATTTTGCAGCGATATCCCGATTCAGAAGAGAGGACAAAACGCCTTCTCTCTGGTTGTCAAAAATTATCAAACAATTTATGAAAGGGCTTTTCAAAGTTTTTCCTACAGTAAAAACATCTCCACCTAGGTGGCATCTTAACATTGTCTGACCCAGTTGAAGAAGGCCCCTTTTGAGCCCATATATAAAACAGAGCTAAAATATCTTACAGGGAAAACTACACTTCTACTAGTGCTTACATCTGCTAGAAGACTGAGTGAAATACAAACCTTTACTATAAAAGAACCATTCATGCAGTTCAAAAAGGATAGTTTTCTCCTTAGAACAAACCCGAAATTCATACCAAAACTTCCATCGGATTTTCATCTAAACAAATCCATCATTCTAAGGAAAAAAAATTCAAACACTCACTCGCCTGCCGAACAATCACTTAATACCTCAGATGTGAAAAGGTGTATAAGATTCTATTTACATAGAACACAGCACTTTCGTAAGTCAAACCAGTTATTTGTCACTTATGGTAATTACAAAAAAGTCTTTCCACCAACCAAGGCCATAATAGGAAGATGGATTGCAGAAAGCATTCAATTCAGCCATGCTAAGGCAGGGAAACCATTAACTTATAGAGTAAAGGCTCACTCTATGAGAGCTGTATCTATGTCAACAGCGCTATTTGCGGTTGTGTTGATCCAACAGATCTGCAGAGCAGCATCATGGTCTAACAGACACACCTTCACGCAACACTACTGCCTGGATGAAGCTGACAAGTCAGATGCAGCAGTGGGAAAAGCAGTTTTACGCCATCTATTCCAATAAGGTAAGCCATGCCATGTTTTGTTTACCCACCATCCACTTCAGATGTATATGCATGTATTTGCAAATTGTAGACTGGTAACTACTCTGATTCAAGCATGTGAATCTCTGGAAGATTCAATACTGGAGAAGAATATATGTTACTTACCTGTAACTATAGTTCTCCAGTATTGTAATATTTCATAGATTCACATACAACCCACCTTCCCCCCCCATAGAGGCTCCTCTGTATTGTATTTATGGTATAACTCACCTTTGTGCAGGGAAAATCTGCACCTGTAGGGAAGGTTCTGGAGGGTGCTGTCCCCTGATTGGTCAGTTCATAGCTTGGGTTATTTTCTTAACCACGAATATGGATAGGCTGTTAAATTGAATTTGGCATTCCTTTTTAGGATCGAGCCTGCGTTGCATGCGCTCGCGCATGGGTATCGCAGCGAGACGCTTTAGGTTTTAGAAAAGGGCTCGGAGCCCTGTCGACGTTACACCAGTGTTTTTCATTGGTTCGTGGGCTTGCCTATTAAAATCTGCCTGCCTTCATTAGTCGAAGGCATGCATACGTCATGCCTTTTCCGGTGGCTAGCCCTCCTCGGGCGCATCGACCAAGTACAGAAAACTTGCGAGGCTCGCTGTTTTCTGTCCAGCTCATGGACTACTATTTCTCTATTTTACTAGCGCGATTTCGCTTGGCAGAAGTCGAGCGCTTTACACAGTTAATTGCACTTTTTCGGGTTACGTACATAAATGCACTTTTGCCGATAGGTGAAAAGTCGGGTTAGGCGTTTACAACGCTGTCAGCTCTAACATGAGCAAACGCGAGACCCGTTGCATTGCAAATGCTTGTTATTAAGCCTGTTAGTATAATGTACACTACTTATTATGGTACCTGGGAGTCACATGTCGACGACGGGTAATGATTCAAGCATGTGAATCTATGAAAGATTAAAGAACCGGAAAACTATAGTTACCGATAAGTAACTTATTTTCATCTCCCATTGCTGAACCCAAAGCAATTATACTTTCCTTTGCTGAATGTAAAGTTGGTTTTGCGCCTCGAGTGAATTTACCTGCCCAATCAGAACAAGATTATTCTTTACCATCAGGATGTGATCTTCGCATAATTCTGTTGAAAAATCAAACATGATTTCTATAAATTGGTTTAAATAGTACACTCGCATTAATCATTTTCCTCTTTTTCAGGTTTGGCACTCATATATCTGGAGGGGATACCATATCCCGTTGCCTGAGGATCAATAACCCTAGTCCTTTCGGTAAGCCAATTCTTCTATTTATTTTGTTATTTGCTTAACATTTAAAGGTCTCCATTTTAGGTGGATGATGTTTTGAATTATGGTTCATTGACTAATGACATCAGTACTTCCCTACCTTACCAAGTGTGAGCCCTAAAGTTGAAAAGGAAAATGCTTGAATAGTCTGAACCATTAGTACTTACTTCTGGTACATTTCAATCAATAGTTTTTTCAGCGTACCTTAGACTAATTATGTGTAGCCCAGTTTCTACCTGCCCCAAAAGAGGATGTCTATATCAGCGGTCTCCAACATTTCCTATGGCATGAGCTACTTCTTATCATTGAAACCTTCTCTAAACTACTGTTTATTTTTTGGCATTTGGAAAGTACACGGGCTGACTAACTTAAACATCGCTCTTGGTGCACCCCAGTTACACTCCAGTGAGCATACAGCGTTAACATCACAATATCTGTATCACAAAAGGGTTACCTGTGGGGTTCTCAAGCATTGGTTTTGTCCATTTGCTCTTGTTTATCAAAGGTGACTGTCTCATTTTGGCTTGTGGTCTCATGTCTATGCAGTACAAAGGATGACTCTATTCTCATTTTGAGAGCTAGGACAGAAAAAATGTTCACTGTCAGGCTACTTGTCATGGCATGAGATTGCTGTCCACAAACGAGCAAATCTAACATTTTTTTTACTTCTACATTGCTCCCTTAGCTGGCAGTATTAGCTATCATGCATTTTGCATGGAACATGCATACTTCATAGCTTTCTGCAAGTAAACATATCTTCCCAGTCACCTCCACAGCATATATCTGTCAAACAGTAATGACCTTCAAAAAATGCATGAATAGATTTCTCTAGTAAGGTAGGAATTTGAAAGGAAAGGAAGGGAGGAAATAAGGAAAAGAAGAAAGGATTGAAGAAAATGAAAGTGACAACTTTCATTGCATCACAAAGCGCAAGCCTATTCACCTACTAAGTTTGCTTTTCTCTTATTCTACTGTACTAATATTTGCTGAGGTTGTTATAAATGTTGACTGGTAATTTATAGTCACCAAAAAATATACAAAACATGGATAAAATAAATACCATCTTAATGGACACTAGACATTGGTTCACTAATCATCATTGATTCATGGTTATGGTTGTGGAGGCATTTATTACCTCTGTTTAACAGTTTAGTGCCCCAACATGATGATCGTGAAAAGGCAAGCCTCTTCTATTACTTTATGCTGTTGGTTTGAGGATGCAGGCTGGGTGATATTTTAATCAGCAGAGATTGGTCTTCAGCACAGAAGCAACGCCATATTGACTTGCGAAAACTGTGGGTTGCCAAGATTGTCCTAGTTGACTTCTGCACTTCCATGTGTGTAAAAGCTGAGAGAACACTGCCACATAGCACTATCTAAACAAAAAGGGTGGTGTGGTTCTCAAGGTGACTGTGTGTGGAGTCAATTGACATCTGACTCTGGACACTAACTGGATTTTGAGGTTTCTCTCTCCACAACTATGATTATTTGAATATTTTTCAAAAACGACTTATTTTTGTTCCCAAACTCTGTATGCCAAATCAAGTTTGATTCTGTCCTGACAGTTAGTTTTCCTCCAAAATGTTCAATTAGGAAAGATATTTTCTCAGACAAGTGAATGTTAACAAAAAGGGTGGCTAATGCATTGAAATAATTACCAAGAGAAGAGATGAGTGCAAACCCAATAACAATAAAGCAATTGAAACAGATACCAGTGAGTGTGGGTTAAAGGTCTTATGTGGAGTATTCTTTGGTTGTATGGTTATACTGTAGAGGTGGATATGGGTAGACCAGTGGTTCCCAACCTTTTGACTTCTGTGGACCCCCACTTTATCAATACTGGAACCCGGGGACCCCCACTGAATCATTATTGGAATCTGGGAACCCCCACTGAGTCATTTCTGAAAGCTGGGGAACCAATTTGCTATAATTATTACATTTTTTGAGCAGTCGCAGGCCCCCTGAGGACACTTCATGGACCCCCAGAGGTCCCGGACCACAGGTGGGGAACCACTGGGGTAGGCTACATATACATCACACAATTTCTGCCATGAGTTTCTGTGGAAGTGACTGTCCCCACACTACTGGAAGTATTATAACACTGCTAGGAGAAGCTACTTCTTAAATCTACAGCAATGCTTCTATATTATAGATGGTTGAAGAATACCAGAAAGTGGACCAATGTTGACCACCCTTTAACACACCGATGTTAGGATACACAGTATGAAAGTTGTTTTCATTGACTTGCATGACTGTGTCTTCATTATCGTGTCGGAGTTACTCCCTTTCCTCTATCCATATAGAGCTCAGGAATCAGTGCATCTTTGGTTACTGCATCATTATTCGTTATTGTAAACACACAGGTGTGAAATTTTCAAGCTAAAGCTATACAATCTTGTAATCAATAGAAACAGATGCAGAATTACTAAAAATAGTTTTCAGTCTCCACTGTCATCAGCCCGCCTATTATTTGGATGTAATCCCGCTTTTTCCCTGCCCACACTTTGGGGACAAATTGTATTATTATATTATATGGGAGCCTGCAATCCCTGTATAAAAACCTGCCTCTGAATATTGTTATTACAACCAATTTATGACACACCTAGACACCTGTAATAAAGAAATGACATAGCCACTCGACTGTAATAAATTATTACGTTTGAGTTCTGACGTCACAGTGTCAGGTATCAGAGCCAGCAACCCGAGAGAAAGGAAGGTCATGCAGCATAATTAAACCTTCAGTTTCAAAAACAAAAAGTGGCTTTTCCTTCCCCTGCTCTTTTCTTCTAGATGAACAGTGATAGACAGAAAATATATAAATATTGCAACAGGTTTCTTTTTCCACGCTTTAGGTAACTATAGGAAAGATAGAATCTCTCTGCATGTTTCTACACATTCCGAGGTGCAGCATTTTTTTCCATTACGATTTATATTAAACTGATTCTAATGTTTTTTGCAACAAACAGTAACAGCTTTTTGATGTGCTTCATTTTGGTCAAGAGATTCTAATTTTATTCTTCATGTTTATAAACACCCTATTTCTTTCACATGAAAAACCAACGCACCAAGGATTTAAGCATTTTGTTGGAAGGGTGATGGTGTGACCACACATTACAAAGAATAAAGTACCACGCCATATACTATAAAGATATTGCAAGTCACCTCAGAGTTCAGTGACCTTACAAAGCAACTCAGTCTCTAGATATGGACAAGAAACTCCTTAGTGACTTGCAATATCCTTATAATGTACTGTAGGGGGTACTTTATCACATATTTAACCAGTGCCCTTCAACATTACTCTCTAGATGTGGATATTGTACTGGCTGACTTGGTAGCAAACTGACCTAATCTATCTTTAAACCGTTAATATACAAGGTACACATGAATACCTTTGTTTTTTTCTGCTCATTCTAATCCAGCAATAGTGTCTCTTATGTTGACAGGTTGTCTTGATTAGGATGATATCAATGACTTTTGTTTTTTCAAGCTAATGGAGTACTCTTGTTTGTGTGGAAAAACAAATCACAATTAAATCTCACACCTGAGCAGCAATTAGTTTTGATAATGATAGCATTAAAAACATGTAGTGCTGCCTCATTCTACAGGATGCACCAGAACAGTGATATCTGTATACCCTGTTTCAAAAGCTGAAGCTTTTTAAAGAATTAGTCAATATATATTCCTGTTCAGCAAGAATGTCCTCTGCTCCGGAAAGAGAAAATGTAAACGCCTTTGGCTAGGTCAGATCATTAAGGATCACCAGCCTACAGTAACATAGCACTGTACTGTGGAAAAGTGGGATGTTTGCTATGTAGTTTTGATGTTAAATTGAAGTGCAGTATGTTTGCTATCACACAACCATTATCTGGGAAAGTTGCTTATCAACATGTGGTCAACTCATTGCTTATTCTAGGAGCTCTTAATAGGGTTTGATCTCTTAATCGTAAATACACACATGCTCTTTGTAGCTGCACTCCTCCACTTGAAATAAAATGTTTACAGAGGTATATTTTTTTAAAGGAGCTTGTGCCAGGGAAGGGGGCAGTGTATTGTCAATTTGTGTTGGAAGAGGCATGGTAAGGGAAGGTGAAAACAAGATAACTATCATTGTAGACTCACCAAAGAAAAAAATCTGGTATAAGTAATTTCACCATAGAAGAACATTTGAGAGGCAAACCAAAGATTGAGAAGTGGAATTGTACTCTTTAGGATGTTAAAATGGCATGGCAAATTTTGCATCTGTAAAGAAAAGTGTCTCAGAGGTAAAACACACGTTTGCCTTTGTTTAAAGTGTGTCTTAGTTTTCTAAGGTAAGACTAATATCTGCGAAGAAGAGCAAACACAATGGTAATGCAAAATGGAGCATCAGGAACAAGTGTGTTTAGGGGAATTTAAGTTGAGAGCAAACAGTAGGGTGTTCCCACTGGGAGGCATGGGTGACAGCAAAGATGGGAAACAAGCTGGGAAAAAGTAGGAGATTCGGGAGTGGCGATGGAGTGAAATTTGAGCAGTCAGAATTTTTTTCATATTTGTAAAATGGCAATTATGAGATAAAACTGAATGTGATTTGGATTGAAAGTTGTCAAACTTGAAATGTGCCTTTTTCTTTAGTTATTATTGCGCTCAAGTTTGGCACAGCAATGTGGGAGAAACCAAAGTCTTAATAAGTAGCAAAGGCTTTCAATCGACTGACTCTTCTGGGTTTGTCAGCTCCTCAATCTCATGTACCATTTTAAATAGCTAGACCAATAAGTGGAAGAGTATGAATGAAAACATAAAATGCAGACATCCATAGAAGCTCTTCGACTTTGTGATGTCGTAATAAGAAAATGGAACCCAATGTTCCACTCAAGCTACTTCTCATTAGTTTATAATTATCCACTGAAAGGCTCAGTTGGTGTTGTATTGTGTATACATTGTGTCTCAATTCAGTTGGCTATCTTTACAATTGCCACTGTTTATTGAGACCACCCTGTAAATGATGTAACAATACATCTCACAAACCAAGCATCAAACACAGCAATATTCTAGAATCCCCTTTGTTGGTGATTGTTAGTTTTGCCAGACTGGGTAAACAGAACCTTTTTTTCTGCACTGGATGACCCCTTTAAGAACTTTGCCTCTGACTTGACTTGTCATCATTTATACCCATTATCCACAACATAGGTTTACAAAGGTTTTGTTTTAGTTTGATGACATCTATGTTATCTAATGATGTTATCAATATTTTTCTTTCATTTCCACTGTTTTCTGCATTGCTCTGTACCTGGTTGACCTCTTTTGAACCCTAGCAAAGTTTATACACTTCTTCCATATTCACCATAGAGGTAAATTTTTGTGAGTCCTGTTGTCACAGAGAGTTATTGGACCCAGCCATATACATTGAGGTATCTGGGTAGGTTGCACGCTCTAGGTTTTACTGGCATTGCTGGGCCTGTAAGTTAGACTTTTAGCATGTAGGGTTTCAGGCTTCCCAGTACGGATCAAGGAATATTTTTTTAAAAAGCAAATATTAGCTGCAAAAGTAGAGCATCCGTTAGAAACAGTCCTAGAGTGAGGTAAGGAACTCTTCTCCTAGAGCATGATCAATTAACTAATGAAACTGATTTTTACCCAACTCATGAAAGGTATTAATTTTATATTTTTTTTATTTAGATATTCGGTTGGACTGGGAGATCTACAATCTGGAAAAAGATGACCGCAAATTGGTTGACCTCCTAGTTTTCTATGGAGATCACTTTCCCCTTAAGGACATAGATGGTAATGAGATCATCGGTTCCAGAATCTCGGATGTATCTGAGAGGGATGAACGTAGCCCAGACTGGAACCATATTCCCAGTACTTCAAGTACCTCATCTTCATCTCTTTCCCATGGGACGGACAATGTAAGCTACAAGCCACCTAAATGTTTCTCCTTCTCTTTTACTTTTAATTATAGTGTGCAGCCCTGAGTACTGTTCAATCTAACATCTTTTGTTTAATTAAAACGAGAAAAAAAATTAAATGCAGCATTAGTGAAAGCGGAAAATTACGACAAACAGTGGTATATTTTTCAACCGTTTGTACTGGGCAGATGCATCCGTGGACACCAGAAACTTGAGTGCCCAGGAGACAGTGCTTTAGAAGGCTGGCTTCCTCAGAGCCCCCGCCCATGCTCAGGCTTCAAAGGCCATTTACTAGCATCTGGGGAAACCTGCCTTCTTCCTCTAGTTACTATTATAATGTATAAGACAGTACCATCGTGGTGAGCAGCACGGACTGCTCAACACTGCGGCTGACACTCACTCCTAAAAGTTCTGCTCCTACCCATGTCCTTGTGCCACATGGCCTATGCCTCACACAATATTATGATATTTTTTCACATTTCACAATCGGTTACTACTTTATTACATTCACAGAATATACAAAAGAACCCAAGCGCTCATATGTTCTGTTTACACCAAGAGGAGTTAATACTGTACCTTACATGGGTGCTCCGTTAAAAATAAAATCAACTGTCAAATATTATAGGAAGTAGCCAATCTCCTTTCATTGGAATGACCAGACATCTTGTGCTTAACAGAAACATGGTTGACACGCTCCTCATGTGCTGTTAGCTGAGATTTGGACAATCACTATATCAACTCATGGCAAGATAGGCCACTTATAAGGAGATGAGTGGCAGTGGATCCTCTTAATGTTGTGGTTCTCTCTGTCCATGCATTTTGCCCTCAGTTTGAAGAGCTAGTATTTACCTTCTCAGCCTCTCCCAAATCCACTGCTACTTAAGCCACCTGCTATATCTCAGAGGGGGCCAACCAAGCCAGTTTTTAAAGATTTAATGATAATATCAGTATACTGGTTGTTGGGTTCTCTTCAGTCATGTTGTTCGGCATCTTCAACCTTAAGCTAGAAGTTAAAAGTGGCACAAGACAAGCTTTTAACTTTATAACCTCAAAGAACTAGGATTTACTAGTACCTTCAGTGAAGTCACATACTATTTGGACCATAGCCTGGATACAATTCTCACAAAAATTTAAATATTTCAGTGGTCTCTCCCGTTATTTGATCAGATCACTGTCTTAAGCAGAGTAACTTCCATAAAAACAAATGCACAAAGCAATAACTTAGATTCTCCTCTTGCAACCTATTTAAATTAATCTCCATAGCTCTAAGCCCTACCTTCTTTGGCATTTAGATCCCTCCCACTCAGAACCAGTGGGCCCAGTACTCCATAGCTCTAAGCCTTCCTTCTTCAGCATTTAGATCTCTCCCACTCAGACCCAGTGTACCCAGTACTTTATTGATAACATCCACAACATAGGGGCATGCTTCTCCAAGACTACTAAGCAGTTGCCTCATCTCAGGAACATCAGTTTTAAGTACCCAGGTGCTTCACTAGAAAGTGACCCTGTCTTATCCCTTTCAGCTGGCTGAATGGAGTCAAAGATTTGCTAAAATCACTTAAAACTAATGACTTCTCTGAGGATCTTGTACCTGTTTGACAACTAGTAAAATTCTCTACCTTATTCACAACCTCCTGTTCAAGCTAATCATGTGACTGAAACTGCCCTGTTGGGTTTCTGTGATGGCACCCTCAGAATGACTGAAAGGAGCTGGCTGTGGGAATTTCTATGGCCTTTCAGCTATGGACCATAATATCATATTGGATAGATTGGTATTAGTAGCCTTGGCCGACTGTGGCCTGGTATCGCCTATTGCTGGTACGCAGAGCACAAAGTGTGAAGCTTGGGAGTCAGTATCATATAATGTTTTGCTGATGATACTCAGATATACATTAATTTCTATCAGGACCCCACTTCCCCCCTTTCTCTCCAAAACATCATGGAAATCATCAGAGTTTGTATTGGCCAAAGCACATCCTCCCTTTGGGGAAGGTTAAAATCTTGGCTGTGGGCTTTGATTCGATATGACCCTTGACCAACATGTCAACTCTTGTTTAGCAGCTGTTTTTAACACCTGTCATCGAAGCTCAAGCATATCTTGCCCCTACTTTCGATCTTGAATGGTGTGCAAGTGGTGGGAGCTGCAGTGTACACCTGTTTAGTTAACTGCAATGCACTGTCAGCTGACTTACATGACTATCTGGTACACCTGCTGCAAATAGTACAGCTTTCAGCACTGCATTTCCTTTCAGGCCTCCACAGAAGGATTATATCTTGGCTAAAAACAGAGAATTGCATTGGCTACCAGGCAAAGAAAGGATCTTGGAGGCTGCCTAGTCTACAGGTTCATTCACGATTTATCCCCATCTTACATGCCAGCTGTTTTCGCCCTAACATTTTTCTCAGGGGCTTCAGAAGCTCACATCCTAATTCAGAGGTTAAGCTCTGCTTTAAGATGTGTACAGGGGGTGTGATCCTTATCTGTCCAGGGCCCTTTTTCCTGGAGCACACTGTCTGTAAATATCAAGCAGTCAAGCCCCTCCTGTCATTTAGGAAACATGTGGGGGACGTGGCCAAGATGGCGGCTGCATTGGACATGTGGTAAAAAGCTCCTTTCTGATGGATACAACTACCTGTGGATTCCTCACCTGATGAATACTCCCATGGCGCCAGCATTTGACGGAAATCTTCTTACTAGTCTCTGCACGTCGACGAGGACGTCACTCTAGCCCACGCGACGCCGTCTGACGTCATACAGGCAATAAGAAGTCCTCGCCGACGTGCCGATGACAGTTCCCTTTTTTCCGTGCATTCGAAACGGTTATCTTCGAGGGAGTTACTGTTACCTTCGTGGTTAAAGTGTATTGTCTGCTGCGTAGTCTTCTCTGCGGTAACAATGTCTCAGAGGAAGTCGGGTTTCAAGCCCTGTCGAGAGTGTGGGGGCAAGATGTCAGTTACAGATCCTCACTCCGACTGTCTATGGTGTTTGAGCTCCGACCACGACGTCTCGACTTGCGATTCATGTCAACACATGAATCCGAAGGCCCTCAAAGAGCGCGAGGCCAAGTTATTCATGGCAAAGTCAAAGAAGAAGGAGAAACATCATAAGAAGTCTTCTTCGCCAAGGTCTCACCGGCGTCATCGAGACTCCCGGCGCCGTAGAGACTCACGACGTCACTCCAGCAAGGAGTCTCGTTCGAGGTCACCTTCGGCTCGGCGTCGGAGGACTTGGGAGGTCAGCCCCACGGTCACGCCGCATCCATCGACGCCGTTGCCCTCTCCGGCGTCACCGACTTCACCTGGTCAGGCGTCAGTGATTGAGGTGGTGCAGCCTCTTGTGTTTTCTCCGGCGTCGCAGACGTCGAGGCCGGCGTCGGGGTCGCCCTCGATCCAGGCACCCCAGTATCCGGCTTTTCCCACTCCTGGAGCCGATAGTACCGCGTTTCTTAATGCGATGTATACCATCTTTCAGCAGATGGCTCCAGGAGCTGCTCCGGCTGGTCCTTCGGGGCCCTTGGCCTTTTCGTTGGGTGATCCTGCGCCTCTTCGGCCGGCACCCTTTATGCCCTTTCTCCCTTTTGGGAATGTGGGCTCGGCGCCGGTGCCGGCGTCGGTGGCCGCTCCGGTGGCTTCGGATGTTTCGGCCCCGGAGGTTGCCCCTCCGTCGAAGTCAGGATTTTGCCCTGTGACTCCGGTTGGTCCATCGGCTCCAAGACCTCGTCCTCCGGCTTCGACGTCGGCGGAGGCCATGTCGACTCCGCGTATCGAGGAGAGACTTCATTCGAGGAGGCGTGCTCTCCGTCTTTTAGAAGAGCAAGAGTACCAGCGAGTCCTAGAGGAGGGAGAGATTGAGGACTCTGGAGACGGACTGCATGGTCTGGATACAGCCAGTGGGCTGGACACTTCCCCTGAGTGGGACCTTTCATCTCCAGGGGAATATACGGAGGAGGCTGCTTCCTTTCATGCTGTGGTGAGGAAGGCAGCGAGCTTTTTGGACCTGCCTTTGCCGGTGGCAGAGGCAAAGCAGAATTTGCTGACAGAGGTATTGCATCCGGCCTCTGCTGCAGCTGAGCCTCTCTTGCCATTAATGAGGCTTTGCTGGATCCGGTGTTGGAGGTGTGGAAGAAGCCGGTGTCTTCCTCGGCCGTTCATAGGGCTGTGGCCAGGAGGTATCGAGCTGCACCATCTGACCCTGGCTTTCTCTCTAGACACCCTACGCCGGAGAGCTTGGTGGTGCAAGCCTCCTGTTCCTCAAAGTCAGCGCCTGGTTCCTTCCCGACGGTGCCTGGAGACAGAGACTCCAAGAAACTGGATGCGCAGTCCAAGAAAATATTTTTGTCATGCAGTTTGGCGTTGAAGGCCACCAACGCCACGTGCATTCTGGGGAGGTACATCCATGCGCTGATGGATGATATTTCGTCTTCATTCACGGAGCTTCCCCAGGGTCTTTTGGATGTGGTCTCGGACGCCCAGGCTGCCGCGACCCAGATTATCCAGTCTGGGCTGGACACGACCGACTCGGTGGCCAGGGCGATGGGCACGGCTGTGGTGGCAAGAAGACAGGCCTGGCTCCGAAACTCAGGGTTCTCTGCGGATGTGCAGTCGACCCTGCTGGACCTCCCGTTTGATGGGGACAGACTGTTTGGAGCCAAGGCAGATTCAGCCTTGGAACGATTTAAGGAGAGCAGAGCCACAGCCAAATCGTTAGGACTGCAAGCTCCTTCTTCCTCTGCCTCTTCTAGAATTTTCAGGAGGTTTCGGGGATTTGGGCGTGGCTCTTATTCCTCTTCCTTTCGGGGGAGGTTCCAGCAACCCGCCTCTTCCCTCCCCTATAGGTCATTTAGAGGGAGGGGGAGGGGTGGGGTCCGTACCAGAGGAGCCTCTCAACAGCACTCTGCCTCTTCCTCGTCCTCTGGAGGGGTGCAGCAGGGGAAGCAGCCTTAGGCTTCCACCGTTTCCCACTCACTCCTCTCCTGTAGGGGGAAGATTACAGCGTTTTCTCCACAAGTGGAAGTCTATCACAACGGACACTTGGGTTCTCGGCATTGTGGGAAAAGGCTACGCCCTTCCCTTTCGGGAGTTCCCGCCCCTCATCCCGCCCCGCCCATCTTATTGTTCAGAAGAACACCTCCTGTTGCTAGAACAGGAGGTTCAAGTCCTCCTTTCAAAGGGCGCGGTAGAGTTGGTCCCAGAGCAGGAAAAGGGTCGAGGTTGTTACTCAAGATACTTCCTGATTCCCAAAAAGGATGGTCAGTTGAGACCAATCCTGGATCTGAGGATCTTGAATTGGTTCCTCAAACAGGAAAAGTTCAAGATGCTGACCCTAGCACAGGTGCTTTTGGCGTTGAACAAGGAAGATTGGATGGTGTCTGTCGACTTGCAGGATGCTTACTTTCATATCCCAATACTCAAGTCGCACAGGAAGTATCTCCGGTTTGTGGTAGGGTCGCAGCACTATCAGTTTGCGGTTCTCCCGTTTGGTCTTACTTCAGCACCTCGAGTCTTCACAAAGGTGATGTCAGTGGTTGCGGCGGAGCTCAGAAGGAAGGGGATAGCAGTATTCCCTTACTTGGACGACTGGTTGATCAAAGCCAAGTCCCCGGAGCTTGTGTCGCATCATCTGCAGTCAACAACCCAGTTGTTGTTCGACCTGGGCTTTTCGGTGAACGTGCCCAAATCTCACCTGGAGCCCTCTCAGCGCCTCCTGTTCATAGGGGCAGTACTGGATACAACATTGAGTCGAGCCTTTCCTCCGCCTCAGCGGATTCAAGATATTCAGGAATTGGTTCCAATGTTTCGAAATGGAGCGGTAGTTCCAGTCCTCAAGGTCCTTCGTCTGCTCGGTCTGTTCGCCTCCTGCATTCTGTTGGTCACGCATGCTCGCTGGCACATGAGGGCTCTTCAGTGGTGCCTCCGAAGGCAGTGGTCTCAACACAAGGGAGATTTAGAAGGTACTGTCAAGATCTCCAGAGATGCTGCTGTGGAATTGAAGTGGTGGATTGCGGGCAACAATCTTTCACAGGGGAAGCCGTTCGCGCAGTCGCCACCAGTGGCCACGGTAATAACGGATGCCTCCACCCTAGGATGGGGAGCTCATCTGGGGGATCTTGAGATCAAAGGGCTTTGGTCTCCAGAGGAACAGGTGTTTCATATCAATCTGTTGGAGTTACGGGCTGTACGTTTGGCTCTCAAGGCCTTCCTCCCATCCCTTCGTGGTCAGTCGGTACAGGTCCTGACGGACAATACTACCACGATGTGGTACATAAACAAACAGGGAGGAGTAGGGTCGTACCTTCTCTGCAGAGAAGCTCTTCGGCTATGGTCCTGGGCAAAGGACCATCAGATTTGCTTGGTGGCAAATCATCTGGCCGGGGTCTTGAATGTACGTGCGGACAGTCTCAGTCGCCAATTCTCGGCAGACCACGAGTGGCGTCTCCATCCAGATCAAGTCTGTTTAATCTTCCAGATGTGGGGGTTTCCTCGGATAGATCTGTTTGCCACTCGGGAGAACGCGCATTGCCCGTTATTCTGCAGCCTCCAGTATCCGATGCAGGGAGCGTTGGGGGACGCGTTTCAGATAACCTGGTGCGACCAGTTGCTTTACGCGTTTCCCCCCATACCCTTGATTCCTCGAGTGTTGAGGAAAATTCGCCAAGACCGGGCCCAAGTCATCTTAATAGCTCCGGATTGGCCAAGGAGGGTATGGTACTCCGACCTTCTCCAACTCTCACTGTGCCCTCCGCTCCGTCTCCCTCTCAGGGCAGACCTCCTCTCGCAGTCGCAGGGGCAGGTTTTACACCCCAACCTCCAGAGTCTGCACCTACATGCTTGGAGATTGAACGGGGCAACCTGAGTTCCTTCTCTCTCCCGCCTGATGTAGTGGATGTTATCTTAGCGGCCAGGCGACACTCCACTAAATCTATCTACGCTAATAGGTGGTCTAAATTTGTTATGTGGTGTGGAGAGAGACAGATTGATCCCTTACATGCTCATCTGTCACATGTTTTGTCTTTTGCACTGTCTCTAGCGCAGAAAGGTTGTGCAGTAGCTACCATTAAGGGTTATTTGTCGGCCTTGTCAGCCTTCATTTGTCTTCCAGACCAACCATCGTTATTTAAATCCCCTATTGTTCTCAGATTCTTGAAAGGTCTTCTGAATCAATATCCTCCAAAACCATTCGTTATGCCTCAATGGGATTTGTCCTTGGTCCTGACTTTCCTTATGGGGTCCCCTTTTGAGCCTATGCATTCTTGCCCCTTAAGGTATTTGGTTATTAAAACAGTATTCCTGGTAGCTATAACATCTGCAAGGAGAGTGAGTGAGTTGCAGGCCTTATCGGTTAAACCCCCTTATATAACGTTTTATGGGGATAAGGTGGTGTTGAGGACCAAGGCTGCTTTCCTTCCGAAGGTTGTTTCACCCTTCCATTTGGCTCAGACAATCACTTTGTCCACGTTTTATCCTCCGCCTCATCCTTCAAAGGAGGAAGAAAGACTACATCGCCTGGACCCAAAAAGGGCGTTGAGCTTCTATATCGACAGAATGAAGGATATCAGGCTGGAGGATCAGCTGTTTGTCGGATACGTGGGCAAGAGGAGAGGAAAGGCAGTCCACAAGAGAACACTCTCCAGGTGGGTTGTTCTTTGCATTAAAATCTGTTACTCTTTGGCAAAGAAGGATCCGCCTGAGGGCATTAGAGCTCACTCCACCAGAGCTAAGTCGGCCTCTTCGGCCTTGGCCAGGGGTGTTCCTGTGGTCGACATCTGCAAGGCCGCAACTTGGTCGTCCCTTCACACTTTTGTGAAACATTACTGTTTGGACTCTGAGGTCAGAAGGGACTGTCATTTTGCACGGTCAGTGCTGCAGGATTTCTTGGTTTGACCATTTAGGCACCCACCGCCGGGCGTGGTACTGCTTTGGGACTCTATTCATCAGGTGAGGAATCCACAGGTAGTTGTATCCATCAGAAGAACGAGTTACTTACCTTCGGTAACGACTTTTCTGGTGGATACATTAGCTACCTGTGGATTCCTCACGGTCCCACCCGCCTCCCCGTTGCCTTTTTGGTCTCTCCAAGCAATCCTTGAGTGTGCTCCTTTTGGTCTTCAAAGTTGCAATACATTTTGCATGTATGATATTTGTATATATGTGTATATTTATATATAAATCTATATATATATTGGGTATATACATGATTCGTATGTATAAATATATTTATTTGTTTTTTAAAAAAAAAAAAAAAAAAAAAAAGGTTATATTAAATCTACAGCTATTTTATTGCAATGTTGTGTGATTTACAATATTAAGAGATGTTGCTTTGCTCTTTCATTGCATTGGGTTATTATTATTCTCATGCACGTAAAAAATGTTGGTACTGTCATCGGCACGTCGGCGAGGACTTCTTATTGCCTGTATGACGTCAGACGGCGTCGCGTGGGCTAGAGTGACGTCCTCGTCGACGTGCAGAGACTAGTAAGAAGATTTCCGTCAAATGCTGGCGCCATGGGAGTATTCATCAGGTGAGGAATCCACAGGTAGCTAATGTATCCACCAGAAAAGTCGTTACCGAAGGTAAGTAACTCGTTCGTTTGGGCCTACATAGCATCCTGCTACATCCTGGACATGCTGGCCTGGGAGCGTCGCAAATACTGAGGGTGAGCCCCTGTGTTCTGGCTGGCGGATTGTGAGGACTGCACCCGGTCCTGGAACAGTGATTAAAAAAACCTCAGCGCTGGAGCTGAGCGATGCAGCCGCACCCGACCCCCTGAGGCTTCGGTGAGCGGGTCCATCAGCAAGAGGTGATTGCTCTCTCCCCAGGACGGCTGTGCCACAACCAGAGGAGGAGTGGTTCCCCCTACTGACTGCTCATTAACACCACAGGATGCTGCTGCTCCCACCTCATCCGCTTTGGAAGACCGTGGTGGCACGGTTGCAGATAGGACCCTAGAGCCGCAGACATGAAGCGGTTGGTGCTACGCTAGGCGGCAGTGCCGTGTTAAAGACGCTGTGCAGCATCGCTGAACTGGGCCCCAGGCTGTGACACTCACAAGACACTGCAGGCTGTACACAGGTGGCCCAGGTTAGAGATGCTGCACACCATTGTAAGGCCTGGTACTAACTGCAGGCATTACCAGCCCTACTCCCAATGCCTGCACAGCATACATTGACCTGCTTCTTGCGGAATCACTTGCGTTGGGGGGGGGCTGCTAAGATTTCCCTGGGCAGAATGGCAGCAATGGGGGCACATCATCTGGAGCCTCAGTTATCTGGGGACCTTGCACCATTGTAGTGCCTTCCCCCCCCTCAAGTGAATTGAGGACTTGGCAACCAGGCAGGTCAGTGGTGACCAACTCTGAATTGTTGCTGATGTCTTGGCCTCTCTCCTCCCCCTTATTCCTCCTTCTACTACAAGTAGGCCATGGCTGGTGACTGTGGATTGTGTCTCCCTGCTGATGTGGGGCAGCCTTCCACCCTGCCCCCTGGAGCTCTGCAGGGAGGTGATCATTGAGATGCAGTGAGGAATTGATTAGGCAGCACTGTCTTGGCGCTTAAAGGGCCACATGGCTATCCTACTCTCCCCACCCCCTGTGTTAATATCATCTGCAGTGCTTGAGACTGTGACAATTTGGGCTCACTTGGACCCGGGGCTCTGTGGAGAAGTGGATGAGCAACTGAACCTACCACTAGACCCCATAGTGCCTACTGGAGACAGAATTCTTCGGTGCGCCCAATGGTAGGGAAAGATATCCTCTTTGTATCAAAACATTTTTCGGTGCTTGCCGATTCTAATAGCACTTTCTAAGTGACAGAGTGGTGAAACCCAAAACTATCAAGACTCTGATACAGTTGGGGCTCCAGATCTGCTGCCCCCCCCCCCCACCCTCTGAACACACCTTAGGGACATTGAAACGCGTGTAAGCCACCCTACACAGTCATTCTACTTAATTCAAAAAGATGCTACATGCCATCTTGGATACTAAACCCACATTGTAAGCCAAAATCGACACTCTCCCTGGACGTCAACCTTCTTAGGGCAGACCACCAGAAACTGACAGAGCAGGTAGATGAGGTAAAGTCCTTGGTGACCTTCATGAGCCCCAAAATGCACGATCTTCAGGTCCAAATGAAACTTATGAAAGATGAGATATCCCCCCGTCTTCAACGGGCGGAAGATGCCAAGGGCCATTTGAAAAGGATTGATGTTCAGTTTTATGGGGTTCCCCAACGCTCAGAAGTCCCAAACGTGGAGCTCTTTCTTGAGAACTGTTACTGACCACAGTGCTGGAGGCAGAGCCCCTTGTTATTCAATTTTGAATGTGCCTACCACATACCAGGCAGACCACCACCATTGGGAATCCCCCAGCCCAACCCCTCCCCACCGACCAATGATTGCCCGCTTCCTGAACTAAAGGGACAGGGAGTTAATACTCCAGTTGTTCAGATTGAAAAGCCCCTGGACGTTTGAGGGTGGATCACTTCTGTGTAACCAGACTTCACTATGGAAGTCCAATGCCTACACAACTCCTACACTGTGGTCAAACCTTGGCTCCGAGAGCTACAGTTAAAGTATGCTCTGATGTCCCCTGTGAAGCTTAAAATAACTGACAGCGAAACTTCTCACTTCTTTCCCTCCCCTGAAGATGTGTGGACATGGCTCCATGCTAAAGGGTTGTCACCCATCTCCACTGATGCTCAAACGAATGGTGAGTGGCTAACAACCAGACCCACCATAAGAAACGGAGAAACATCAGGAATTGTCCCACACAAGATCAAACGGCAGGAAGCAGGCATAGACCGTGGCAGAGGCATTGTGTCATATTCAGATTCCATTTTAGACACTGTGATCAGACTGCACATCGGACATTAACTCTGACACTGGGGAGTCAGAGACCTCAACAGAGGATACGTCCCGTGGCCCTGACATGACACTGAGGCTGGCTGATGACCTGCTCTGAGACTCTGGGAGTAACAAATCTGGTATTCCTTTGGCTGTGACTTGTGGCGAGACATGCTGGAAATCGTCTGAAACTTACACAGATGTGGGTCAGATGCACTGACATACGCGGCTTGCCTGCATACAGGAGGATGCATATTTGTAGCATACAGCACCCTACGTGGTATCCAACCAGGACTAGTTTTCCATTGTCGTTTTTCCTTTGGTTCTAGGATGGTTGGCTGTGAAGTTGTGGCTGGGGGCGCGTTGCCCACATAGCCTGGGAGGGTTGGGACAGTTCTGTTTATTTTTTCTTTCATTTAACATGTGGAGTTTAAAATGTATAGTGTGGGGCCGCAATCTGGATAAGGATGGCACATATACTGGTAAACACAGGAGGTCCCTCATCCTGCGCCCATATGGGATTTGTTCCTTGCATACCTGCAAATGTTTACCCACCCAAACAGCTGATATGTACACCAGGTAACCTGATCCCACAATATAATCTGATGACGTGGAACCTGCGATGCAAGGCCACCCCCAAGAAGCGCTACCAGATACATGCATATCTTAAACACCATCACACACATTTTATCCTTACAAGAAACGCATTTGACACGGGCGGAGGTGGGTAGGGTGCATGCGAAATGGTGCGGACAGACATATGGTACTTCGTCAGCCTATGCGCGGGGAGTATTGATTTGGGGAGCCCCTGGAACCTCATAGGTGGTGATACACACAAGATAGATGAGGATGGCTGATATGTAGGTCTCAAGGGCCATTTAGATGTAATACCGCTCACAATGGTTTGAATCTATGCACATAACACAAACCAGGTGGCCTTCTTTGGCACCCTTACTCAAGCACTTTTACGGGCCTTGCACACATCCGGCATATGGGCTGGAGACTTCAATTGTGTTCCTGATGTCACCGGAGACCGCTGTCTTCCCCCACTACAAACGTGCCCTGCATTCATACATCACAACACTTCACTGACAGGATGGCGCATAGTCAGCTGTATGATGTGTGGTGATTGGGCCTTCTAACCAATAATGAATTCTCGTTCTACTCACGGGTACATGGCATACAAACATGACTAGACCTGTTCCTATGTGATGAGGGGTTGAGTCCACAGATTGCATGTATGGAGTATCTGGCGTGCACCCTATCATATCACTGCCCATTGCAGTTCACATTGAGCTGAGGACGCATGCAACCTAGTATGCTGATGTGGAGGCTCCAGACAGAAGCACTCTTACACTCTGCCATCCGGGAATCCCTGTCTACACATATAGATCAATCCTTTACCCTTAACCAGAATTCTACCCCTACCAGCATGCTGGTAGGGGTGGGGTACTTAATAAGGGGCATTGTATGGCTAATACACGAGGAGTCCTCCAGGTGCTGACTGGAAAATTAACAAGACTTGAACAGGAGATGTGCCATCTCGAGACCCAACTGCTTGAACAGCTGGGAGAGCTTGAACAACTTTGGACCTTGAGGAAGGACCATAGGGAGTCAGAGATGTGGTTGGGAAGACATGATTATAAAACACCGGCTTGCCCTCCTATACACTGAGGGCAATTTTTGGGGAGGATTTTGGCATGGCTGGTCAGTGGAGACCAACAAGCCCACTGATTAGGGCCATTTCATTGGAGGACAGCACGGATGCTAATGCACAGCTTTCCATTAATACTGCCTTCGAAGAATATTTGACCCTATGTACGTCTGCTGATACACCCCCCCTTAATAGGGTAATGGATTTCCTGGGGAGCTTGCCGCTACCACTGTTAACTGCTTCAGCGTCCTAACGTGGGTGAACCACTCCAGCTCTAGAAGATATGGGTGGCTATTGCCCAAATTGCCTGGAATAAAATGCCAGGAATAGACAGTCTGCTGACTGAATATATTGTTCAATCTTACCATCCATTGTCATTATTAAATATAGACTATAAGATCTTGGGTAAGGTGCTGACCAATCACCTGCTCCCTATAATTGGCACGCTAGTGCATGAAGACCAATCTGGGTTTATACCTGGACAGCTCACCGTTTTAATTATCAGTAGACTATTATGAGTTGGAAAAGACACCTCTTTGGGTTCCCATGAACAAGTGGCAGTATTGCTTGATATCGAAAGAGCGTTTGATACCCTGGGATGGGACTACTTGCTGGCGACAATGGAGATCATGCTGGTGGGACTGGGATACCTTAGTTGGATCCGAGCCTTATACAAGAACCTGATGACACGTGTATGGACAGAGTAGCTTATCTTGGATAGCTTTGTCATACAGAGAGGCACCAGGCAAGGTTTCCCACTGTCCCCACTGATTTTTGCCTTGTCCATGGAACCACTGGCCTGTTGTCTGCGCCTACAGGCGTGGCAGTGGGGGATACTGGCACACAGTGAATCCCACATTGTTTCACTTTACGCAGACGATGCCTTTTTTCTGCACGATGTGGTGGTGTCACTCCCAGACCTGATGGCGGTACTAGAGGTATTTAGCATTGTGTGGGGTCTTCAAGTAAATTGGGATACGTTTTTCCTTTTGCCCCGGTGTCAGAGCCCAACAGGGAGACCCTCCTGAGAACAAGACTCAAATGGTGGTATTACACATTTAAATAATCTGATAGACTTCTATCCACAGATTCCTTACCTTTGAATTCTCTCCCATAAGCCATACTGGATCTGTACATTTTCTCGCTGTTGTACGTCTGTGCGTCGGAGGAGGTTGTTGTGCAACTCCGTAGTGACGTCGTCTGCCGTATGTGACATCGACAGAGTTCATATAATCCCTCCTGGAACACACCGTCAGTTCCTTTTTTTCCACACTTTCAATGTGGATCTGGGGCGGTTATCAGGCCGTTTTTTTAGCCTATCTCGATATTCTTGTCAAAGGAACAATATGTCGGGGTGTAAGCCCTGAGGGTCCTGCGGCAGGCAGATATTGGTCACAGACCCACATACTATTTGTATGTGGTGCCTCAGGGAGCACCACAACTCCGAGGAATGTGGCACCTGCAGTCGTCTTCAACTGAAGAAGTTAAGAGAGCATAGCAATAAGATGTTGGTAGCATGCTTGGCAGTGGCCCGCATCGGCGTCGTTCTCCTTCAAGGACTCGGGATTGATCGCTGGACCAATCCAGGAACCATTCCCACAAAGGTCCATCGCCTTTGACGTCGAGGGAGTAGACCTCGAAACAAAAACAGTCAAAAGCGACTTTGTCACATTAGTCCTGCGTCTTCTATGCTATCTCCCAGCCTTTGGTTGCGTAGTCAACACAAGAGTTCACCCCGGACCTCCCTGATTTCCCTGGACCTGAGGTGACTATGGCCCAGTTGTGGGAATATTTTAATTCCCTTCATTTTATCTTTGGGCCCCCACCTCCCTGTGGTGCGCTTTCCAGCCCCAATGAGGTGAGAAGTGTCCTAACTGAATTCTTGCCAGTGGGTTCACCCTCTGCATCAGTCAGGCTCTCTGGATCGGAAATCAGATCTGCGCTGGTGCCGGGGTGCACAGCCCTTCGGTGCCCCCATCTGTAAAGCCAGAGTCTAATCAGCTACTGCTAATAGGGATTTCTACAGTGTCAACCAGCGCTGACCCGATCACCCTCTCCAACGGCTCCAGGTGGCGTAAGATGCAGCAGCAGTGGCTCAGACTTTTGGAGATGGAGGAGAGGATCTGGGGTTTAAGAACCCCGTGGACGAGACTGTCCAGACTACCCTGGAGGTTAATTGGCTGACGGAGCTGGGTGAGGCTAGTGGCCTTGAGTCCTCCCAAGCTTCTGACATCCTTTCCCCACCCAGTATTGCTCAGAGGTGAGCTCCTCTTTTGCTGAGGGGGGCAGCTGCGGTACTGGACTGGCAACTCCCTTTAGTGGAGGTGACCAAGGACCCATTGTTAAATGTGCTTCACCAAGGCCAAACAGGAGCAGATCTTGTGCTACCATATAGTGAAGCACTGTACGACCTTTTGTTAGGGGCCTGGGCTACACCTGTTATGAGGCCCGGGGGAACAGTCCATAGCCCACAGACACTGGCCTGCCCCAGGGAGCCCAGTATGTCCCATCCAACAGCAAGTCCAGGTAGCTGGAAAATTGTGGTAGAAATATTTATCCTCAGTCAGCTCAGCCTTGCAGACTTTAGACACTGCATGTGCTCTGAATCATTTTTCCCATGTGTTATGGGATTCTGTGGTACACCTGCAGCCTTCACTTCTGGAAGAGACTATTAGTGATCTCATACAACCACTACAGGATGGACAAGGAGCAGCTAAATTTGTGATAAAATGTGGTATGGATACCACGGACTTAGTGGGTCGAGCTATGGCTCAGTCAGTAGCGTTGCCCCGTCATTTCTGGTTATTCCAGTCTGGTTTTTCAGACTCTGTACGGACCACCCAAGAGAACATGCCTTTTGATGGTGCCCACCTGTTCGGCATACATGCTGATTTGGCATCACAGCATTTTAGGGACGGTCGGGTGAAAGAGACTCTTAAATATGTCTTTTACTGTCCAGTCAGACTTCCTTGTTCCTAACTTTTTCGAGTGGTAAAGGGGGTATTTATATTTATTCTTTTATTATTCTTATGGATTGACTATTCCAATCCTTTCTGTTGAGTTTACCCTATTCCACATTCTGGTGGCACCCAGTGTGGTGTTCCTGGCTTCTGCAAGTATTATTATTTTTAAACTTAGAGACTGTCAATGACAGCTTTTTGTTTCCACTATTTGGGTGGTATTTCTTTGCAGCCTTAAATGGGTTTAAAACCTGATGGAACAAGGTTTTTTATTTTCTTTCTTTTTCTTTGAAGAAGGGCTTTGTGCTCAAGAAATAGTAACCGTTAGGTTTGGTGTGTTTCCTGCTCTTCGAAGAGCATCTTTCTGATGACTTATTGGTATTACTAAGGAGTGAGCCTGGATAGCTCAATCTGTAGAGCATCAGTTAGTTACTCTGAAGATCCATGGTCCAAGTCTATATTCAGGGAATTTTTTGTATCTTTTACAGTGGGCTTATTATTATTACTTCCTGTGAACCTTTCAATATGGCTCACTTCTTTGCTTAGGAGTTTAATTGCGGTAAACCTCTTGCTTTGATCTTTGTAACATTACATATGTTTCTGTTTCTAAGGTCTCCTCTTGAGAAACTTGTAATTTCTCTTACAGAGTAGGTGGGCAAGGGGTAATGCCTTTCCACATCTGTGCGTTCTTGCACTTATTTAGCAAACTGATCTTGCTATACCACAATAGCATGGGGTCTTGCTACTGACCTTGCACGGTACAGGTGGTACAGAGGTTAAAATTCCTTCTTGTTTTTTCTATAGATGGAGATTTTCTTCATTCTTGTACCCTACTGGTCTTACTTGATGCTGGCACCTTGCCTATATTTATAGTTTGTGTGGGTCATGCTTGAAGTACTCTTCCCTAGGACCTCCAGTCCTCTTGTCATTATACTGGTGCTTTATGTAAGGTGATATATGGCACTTAGTTATTGCTTGGAGCATGGTTCTGTACCTTCCTGTTACAAGCATCTGTTACGAGTTCACACATCACCCAGGGCCTCAAGATATCTACTTATGGCACTGTAATGTGGTCATCCTTGAAATTGCTGGCTATCTTCTATCTTAAAGTGAATACCCGGTGGTTAAGCCTGTCCCTTGAACATGATGGTTCCTTTCACTCTATTTTATAGAGAGGCATAATATTTCTAGCCCTTCTGGGGTAGTTATAGTGTTATTATTTGAATTCCTTCCTTCATAAGGGAATTTTTCCCCTCTTGCTCTATACTTCTCTTCATTTGGAAGAGGCCAATGTACATTAGTATAATGAAGGGAGTAGGAGCATTTTGTCTTCCAATGATGCGTGATGTAATGTTTTCTGTTTTTTGTAGGGCCTTTGTTTACTATAATCAAAAAGTGTTGCTCTTGTATAGGTGGCAACTCTTTCTGTATATTCCTCTTTTACTACTTTGTTTTTAGTTTGTGGACCTCCACTTTGTGGGGTTTTTGTCCCTAGAGGACTATGGGCCTCATTACGATTTTGGCGGACGGAAAAGCACGTCTGCCAAAATCCCAACAGGGAGGTTGCCTCCATTGTGGCTGCCTCCCCACCGGGCTCATTACGAGTTTCCCACTGGGTTAATGGGCAGAAACCTCAGTTTTCACCCGCTGGCCCATCCGGTAACGGCCTACAGCATTGTCTCTGGCTCGTAATAGAGCAGACAGTGAACATTGCAAAGGTGCTGGCCAGGGGGACCCCTGCACTGCCCTTGCCAACCGTTCTCCGCCAGCCTTTTCATGGCGGTGCTACCACCATGAAATCGCTGACGGAGAACGAGGTCGTAATGCCTGGCAGATTAGGACCACCATGACTGCCATACTGCCAGGGTGACTAATCCTAGTCATGAGACCACCAGGTTCGTTATGAGGTCTTATGTGTTTTACCTTTAGTTCTGTACTTCAGCCAGATCCTCTTATGTCTGATATCACTTAATGTTAGCTTTTAATGCTGAATACCTGTTTTAGGCCTTCAGTGTGTTGACCTATACTTCCCCTTTACCTTCTTCTAAGTCCAAGCGGTGGCCTTGTTTTTTCTATGCTCACAAGGTTTTCTCTTTTTATACATGCTGTTTTCTTTACAAGTTTATAATTTCTTCGCCCTGATTGTGGGTCACTCAGTCAGTTGGCATTAGTTTAAAGGCTTCAGCAGCTTTCACTTTACTGGGATGTGTGATGTCCTCCACACTTTCCAACCTAGTATCTTAGCAATACCTTGCTGATTACTAGGCTCGATCCTTATATATCTATTTATGAAATTGTTGCAGAGACGACCTCTGTCTATAGCTGATATTATATATAGATATTTTCTTTGGTTGTTAAGTAGGAGATTGTTTTGCTTTCCCTCTATGTGTGTTGTACATTATAGATGATTTCAGAGGTGTTAATATTATATCTGACAATCTTTTCTTAGGACAAGAGTTGGTTCTGAACCGATAATTGCTGTAGTTGTCCTCTACATATTTCTATTATTGTATTGTGCTATTCTCCTCCATAAGAGATGGGATTCTTGGATTTCACCTTTTCTCTGTGTTTTTACACAGAGTATTTGACTAAAATATTGTCTTTCTACCGCAAAGTGCTTCAGTTCAGTGACATTGTCTTTTGACTTTGGTCCCCTAAGGGCAGCCGAACATGGGTTTTGATCCCACTATGGGAGCAGGTAGTTTTCAAGTTCATATTGTCGGTTCTCTTCCGATACAATGTTGCACTTCTGCCATGGGTAACGCTATTCCCATACTTTTCAAATGTCTGTCTGACTGTATTTGCCTGTGGTCCTTTCCACAGTTCTTATGGTTTAGAGTATGTTATTACTCGTCTAAGTCCTTAAGTTCATCTGGTCTCTTCCTCTTGTTGTAGACAGTTTTTGTTCTAGTTAGAGACTTTTAGTAGAATCAGTTTGCATCACCACCTCCAGGAAAAGTATCACTTTGGTATCTAATTCAAAGGTAAGGAATCTGCGGCTCGATATCTCTATCAGATGAACAAGTTACTTACCTTCGGTAACACATTATCTGCTAGAGTCAAGACCTAGCTGCAGATTCCTTACAGACCCTCCCATCCACCCCGCTCTGTAAACTGGATTCTCTTTTGTCTCGTGATTATTTGACACAGAGAGGTCTCTTTTGGCACAATGTTTCCATAAGCAAAGGTGGCTCCCCGTTTTTGGCATGGAATATAGTCACGGAAGAAACTGATGTTGGTGCATCAGAAGGGGTATTGTATAGACTCCATCAACGTCACATCATGTGGACGATGTCACTATGGAGTCACGGGACACCCTCCTCCAATGCGCAGACGGACTAGGGGAAAATATTTCTGGATCTAGTCTGGAGCCCGGGGGAGAATTCAAAGGTAAGCAATCTGCAGCTAGACCCTGTCTCTACCAGATAATGCATTACCGAAGGTAAGTAACTTGTTCTTTAGCTGTCCAGAATAATCAGACTGATAGTGACCTCATGGGGGGCAATTTGGATAGGGCAGTGTGCTCGGTCCAGAAATCCCTCCCTTTTTGTCTGTCACTGCCGTTATCACCAATGGGACATGTAGCGATTTCCAAAATGCTCATACTTCGCCATCTCCTCTGTTTCTTTGCGGCGCTCCCATTGTCCCTCTGAGATTTTTTAGAGAGTTTAACGGCATTCTGCTGGAACTGATATGGGGTGTAGGTAGGAGGAGGGTGGCATTCTCCATACTTCAACCACCTTTACTTGAAGGCGGCCTTGGTGCCCCTGACTAGGAATTAAATTATGAGGTGGTGCAGCTGCAGTGAGCATGAGCCTTTGCCCTTAAAAAGCTACTATCTGTCAAATCCTGGGAGTACTCAGATCTATACATGGTTGTCGGACTCCAAAGCTGGACCCTGTCAGGAGACACACCAGATGACAATGGCCTGCCTTTGCTGGAAAAGATATGTAGATGACACAAAGCAACACCCACCATACTCTCCTCTCATCCCATGATTTCACGTATCAGAGCTTTGTGAAGTAATCTGGAGGTTTAATGTGGAACCTTGAGGGAAGTCCACATTGCTCTCCTAGGGGATATATTTGCTGAGGGAATCCTTTAGTCCTGTCAGGACATTATGGACACCCATGGTGGGACGGCCGGGCACTTCTTGTTGTACCATGCAATACAAGATGTGATCCAAGATACTTGGGGACCGGAGGGAGCTGAACCACCGCAATTACCGATTCTACACACACTACTGAACTGCAGCAGTACATGATGTGCTACCTCTATTCTGTACACCGGTTAAATGCTGTTCAGGCGTGTGCGACTGCTCGAGCCCAGGCTCTTGTGTTAGTGTATAATTTGTTTGTATTGTCACGTGTTTACACTATACAAAAACATGAGTATCTTCCAAATTGATGGTGCGAAGAATGTGGATTGTTACAGTTTAAAATACTCCACTAAAGGCATTTTTATACTAAATACCTCCATGTGTAAGCCTTTGAGTAATTTATATGCTAATTTTAATGACTTGTTATTTAAGGCGGATGATGCTATGCTTTTATCATCCCTAATGGATCATCTCCTTGCCTTGTTTCTGATGAAAACAATAAAATACATTTTTTTTTTTAAATTAACAAAAAACTTAAGACCCACCTGCTCTGTTAGGTACTGCCTTACTTTTGACCCCCCAGGCCCCAGGTAGGCACCACAAGACCTGCAAGGGGTAGTATGCGTAGTACAATTGTTATCAGTCAATGAAAACAGTTCTTCTATTTGTATGGACCTATTACAGCAATATCCAAATGTTCAAACTATTATACTAAAATTTAGACACCTTTTTCAATTAACCGTTTACTGGAAATGAATCTCGCAAATAATTGTAATCTTCTAGTAGGCCATTCCAGGCAAAATAACATATATTTTGTTGTCTAGCTAAACATGGTGAACTGTACATACATACAATTTATCCTCTTCCCCAAATGGGGTTCTCCTTAGAACACACGTTCACCTTAGAACTCATATCAGCAAAATGTTTTTTGTTTCCAGCTGGTGGTTGGAGTTTTCTGCTGCTTAAATGTGGAGTATATTTGTGTCGTTTTAGCATACAGAAGAATATGAGGAAGAAGAAGAAGAGGATGATTATGAAGAACAAGAATTTCCTGAAGAAGGAGCACCAGGAGCAAACAGCAAGAAGCTAATCTCTGTAATTCTTCGAGCACATGAAGGTGTTCCCTCAGACTATCCCTTCTGTGTCACTCCCAGACAGATTGTAAGTGTTTCTACTCATTTGCTGAAGCCCACAAACATACATTTACACATATATAGGGCAACAAATGCACATAACATATAACTTGTAGACAAGGCATGTGGGGAAACGTAGGCCAGACAAATAGTGCTGTCTTTGTTCACAGGGATAGGAATACAGAAACTATAATGTGGCTTTATCTTAATCTGTGATAGGACACCCGCTGAATAGTTTTTGGGCTTAATGTGTGGGAATTTGTTTCCAGAATGCGTGTAGCAAGAGTAGCTTGGGAGTGGCAGGGGTGCTACTAGCCTTGAGCTGGGGTGAGATAGCAATATGAATATGGGGCAAGTTGGGACAGGGCCAGGTACTCAGTTGAATGCATTGTAGAATAAGCACATTTTTAACCTTTATTTTCTGTAAAATAGGGAATTACCAAATTATTACCATTGAACTTTTTTGCTGACCTTTTAAAATACTAGTGGGTTGATACTAAAAATCAATTTATTCTCTTGTTTCTAATATTATTTTACCTCAAGGTCATAAGACGGAAGTTACTTTGAGAGAAATGGAAAACATTCATGTAAAGTCTTGTATAAAAGCGAGATGAAGTAGTTCCCCTACTTACTCAGTCACCAATTTTGAAACTTTTATTCATTGGTGTCGAGAAGAGCAAATTTGACAGATTTGTGTTAGTATATTAAGTTCTGTTATGTTGTGGTATGTCATGTTGATGTGTTGGCTGATTTTCGAAGGCGAGTGTGTGATAAAGTTTAAATCATTCACTTTTGAGCTGTTGGACAGGAAAAGGGTAACATCTATGTGGGAAGGGCCCATAGACTGTGTGCTAGTCTTTGGAGAGGTTTAGAGTGGCTTTATTCCATCTAGACATCTGTAAAAGCATCTAAGGGGAGTGGGTTCCTCAAGGACTTGATTGACAAATTCAAAATGGCACAGCAAGACTCAAGTGCAAAGACCAAATAGGGTACCTTGCTTTCAAACTCTGTCCCACCACTGAGATTGAAAAAACGCTGCCTAAAGTTCAAAAGCTCTCTAAAGATCCATCAGAGAATTACCATTTCTACAGCCTTTCAGATGCCTAAGACTGCTTTTTGTTTACTCAGTGCCCAGTGTCATTACTTTTTCCATCTCCCGCTACATTATTACTACTCCTACTCCCCCCCCCCACCTTTTGCCCCCTCATAAAGAGTGACTGTCAGGCTGAGCAAAAGTCAGCACGCTTTTCGCAGACTCCTGGCTGCCTGAGCTGAACTTTGCTGGACTGAGGAGGTCACAGCCCCTATGGGTGACCTCCTCGGCTCAGCAAAGGTGCCTCGAGGCCCTCCCCCGGGTGACGAGGAAGCGTCACCCATTGACTTCGACCTGGGCACTTCAGGTTTAAGCCCTGAAGCACCCAGGGCAAGTATCAATCAGTAACACCTCATCACAGAGTGGTGTGGGGTCAGCGGTCTCACTGCCCCCATCCCACTCTGTGACAAGGCTGGGACTGCTGCCTTCCCTCATTGAGGGAAGGCAGCAGTCCCAACCCTCCTGGGACCTCCGTGGCTGAAGGTAAGTGTGTGTGTGATCTTTTTAAATGAATGTTTGGTGCGTGCGTGTATGTTTGAATGTTGATGAGTGTTAATGGATGTGCGTGGGTGCATGCGTGTGTGTGAAAGTGTGAGTGTGCTGCTCGCCTGCCCCCTTCCCTTGCTTTAGCATCCTTCATTTTGTTCATTGGTATCCCAGGGCTTGGCTCCAGCAACCAGAGATTATTGTGGTTTTGTTCCCCACTACTTGCATTAGCGGTAGGGGATGGGCGTGGGGTTCTTTTACTGCAGCGGGCTTTGGCATGCTGCCAGACCTGCTGTAGCATTCAGGAGGCCCTGTTTGTTTATCAATGCCTGCTTTTTTGGATTATTTCGGCGCTACTTACCGTTTTTGGCAGCTCCTCTTGCCCACATTACTTTCTGCACTGAGCACTTCTTTTCCTCTTATGAGGCGGGCCCGTCCATTTTTTGCTTTGCATTCCTGCAATCTCACGGGCGTTTCCGTGTTTTGTGATGCTTAGATACCAGCGGGAAGTTGGTGGGTTTCATTTCTGCAATAGTGCTGTTACTGGCTGGTTCCCTTATCTTGCATTATGGATGACTCTGGGGACTCTGGAACATCTAGGAAGGCCTCCACACAGCCCTCCTTGCAGGAGATGATTGCTGTGGCTATAGAAACTGCTTTTTGAGCCTGTGAAGGCCCTCTTGCGGCAGCCAATTTTGCAGTGCAGGCGAATGCATTTTCCATTTACATGGTTCAATCATTGCTCAAAGGTTTCCACTCCTTGGCGGACAGCATGGTAGAGGGTATAGACTGTTTGTCCCTCCTTGCTCTTATGGAACAATAGGTTTCTTTCCTTTCGGATGTGACTTTGTGTTACTCAGCGGCTGCCTGAGGGGCTGCTGTTTCGACCTGTCGTCACTTGTGGATGTGTACATGGAGCCAGATGCTTCACATAAAGCTGTTTTGCTGAAACTTCTTATTGATGGTGTTAAACTGTTTGGGCAGCTAATGGAACATATGATTAGAAAGACTGCCAAGAATAAGAATTTGATTGCGCCTGTAGAATCTTTTCCTAGGGGAAAAGGTTTTGCCTACAAAAGAGCCTTTCCTTTTTCATCATCTAAAGGGGCTTCTTAGCCCTTTTGGGGTAGGGGTTGTGAGCGGGTGGGCCCTGTCTCTGATAAATCCCGGTTTCAGCCCTCAGCTGCTGGTTCCTCAGGTACAGTGGGGGGGGGGGTGTCTGTGGCATTTCCTCAGGCACCAGCGGTTTCTACGCTTCACAGTTGGAGACCACCATTACTAATTTTGAGTCATTGCCTTTAGCTTAACTTCAGCTCCAAGAGTTTTTACCAAGCTCTTGGCTCCCTTGGTGGGTATTTTGCATTCTGCTGGTATCCATGTGTTCCCATATTTGGATGACTGGCTAATCAGTTCTTCTTTTTCCAAGCCCAAAGACGATGTCATGGAAGCGTGTCACATTCTGAAGAGCCATGGATTTCTGTTGAATCTGGCCAAATCCAATCAGCATCCAGCACAGACACTCCAGTTCATTGTGTCTCTACTTTGTATGGACAGGGGTGTGGTGTTTCTTTCCCCAGAGAGGGCCACCAGGATAGTGGCGCATCCTTCGGATCTTTTGGAGAGTCCGCAGGTGTCAGGCCGCTTATGGTTAAGTCTAGGGGAAATGGCTTCAGCCCTGGCCTTTGTCCCTTGGAGACATTTGCATCTGTATTCCTTATTACAGAATTTTGTTGCACCACCGGAATCCCCTCTCCCAAGACTTGAAGGCCCTACTTCCTGTCTCTCCTCCGATCAGGGAAGAGTTACACTGGTGGTTGGTTCCAGGGAAATTGCAAAAGGGGTTCCAAATGACTAAGCACATTCTTCTGGTGGTCACTACAGCCACCAGCAAAAAGGGTTGGGGTGCTGTTTTTGGGGACCTCAAAGCCCAGGGCCGGTGGTCCACACTGGAAGCACTCAATTCCTCCAATTGGAAGAAATTGGCTGCAGTGAGAGCTGCCCTACTTTGGTTCCATCCTGTGATTCAGGGGCATCCTGTTTGTATTCAGACACACAACCAGATAGTCATAGCCTATATCACCAGGCAGGGGGTGATGGTTTCCTCCCTTTACAGGTTGGCCAGGGAGATTTGTGCTTGGGTAGAGTTCAATCTTCTTTCTCTCCAGGCAGTTTATCTTCCAGAGAAGTAGAATGGGCTTGCCAATCAGTTGAGCAGGCCCTTCCCCTCATCGATCTCCCTGTGTCTCTCTCCCCTGGTTTTTCAAGACATCACTCGTCGGTTCGGCCTCCCATGGTTGGACCTGTTTGCAATGAAAGAGAACTTGCCCCTCCCTCAGTTTTGCTCTCTGATTCCTACCAGGGGTCATGGGCGACAGATGCCATCTCTCTCCGGTGGGTTCCCAGTCTTCTGTATTGTTTCCCTCCTTTTCCATTGATTCCAAGAGTGCTTCAGAAGATCAAGGCGGATCATGCACTGGTCCTCTTGGTGGTCCCCAATTGGGCGAGGTGGCCTTCGTTTCCCCTGTTGTAACAGATGCCAGTGGCTCCTCCTTGGCCTTTGCCCCTTCAACCTTCCCCTTTGCTCCTGTCGACACTTTCTCTGCGGTCTTGACATCATTTGAATCTGGGGTTTTGGCTTCTAAAAGGTTAAAGTTGTTGGCTCTGGATTGTTCATCAGCAGTGGCGGACTCCATTCAGCAGTCCTGTCGTCCTTCCCCTAGGAAGTCATACAATAGGCATTGGGGGAACTTCGAGAAATCGTGTGTCTCCAAACAGTTTTTGCCCCTTATATTGGATTTTTTGAGGGATTGCTTTGTACTGGGTTTGGCGGTCTCATCCATTCATGCTCAGTGGGTGGCTATCCAGGCTGTTCGAGGTGAGGGAATGTTAACTCTTGCTCCTTTGGTTTCCAGGCTGTTGCGGAGTATTTTTCTGCAGCGCCCAGTTATCTGATTCCTCCTTGGGATTTGCCCTTGGCCATTTGTGGTTTGATGAAGGCACCCTTTGTGCCGCTGGATTCTGTGGGCCTTAAGTATCTAACACAAAAGATTGTGTTTTGGTGGCTATTTGTTCTGGGCCCAGGGCTGGTGAAATTAGTGCTTTGCTTTCTGTCTCCCCTTTCATTTGTTTTTTTTCCTGATAAGGTGATGTTGCCCTTCAATTGAGCATTTTTGCCTAAATTTCCGTCCTCCTTTCACTGTTCTCAGGATATTGTTCTTCCTGTGTTTTACCCTGCTCCATCCTCAGATGAGGAGGGTCAGTTGCACACACTTGATCTACACAGGACGTTGTCAATTTATTTGTGTAGGACCTCCTCTTTTCGAAAATCTGATTCCCTGTTTGTTGCCTTTGGGGTGGATAATAGAGGTTCTTGTTCTTCTTATTCTTCCCTTTCCCGTTGGATTAAATCTGACATTCTGTGTGCATACAATTTATCTGCCTGTGAGGTCCCTTTTCATGTGCAGGGTAGGTTTACCAGAGAGGTAGCTGCCTCTTGGGCTTCCTTTAAAGGGGCTTCCATGAAAGACGTGTTGTGCAGCTACACAGTCCTCCACTCATACATTTCTGTCCCATCATCGGGTTCAGTTAGGTGCCGAATTTTCTTCTTCTTTTGCTCCTCATGTGCTGTCTGCTGTGCCATGATGACTTTGTTTCTGTTTTTTGTATTAAACTCTTTCTGCATTTGTACTTTGCAGTCTGATGTTTTTGTTTTCATGTACATATAATCAATCTGTGGTGCTTTGGTGTTTCTCATGTGTAAGGATTGGAACGGGGAAGATGACAAGGATGTAATGCTCTGGTTACTTACCGGCAATCTTCATTACTCCAGGTCCAAGTCTTCCTCTATACAGTCCTGGGATTTCCCCCTTCCCCCCGGTGGGGTGATTATAAGTGGTTCTTTTTGCTGTGGTTTGCTTGGTAATACAGGATGTGTGGTGTGTCTACTTCCCCTTTGCAGTGGCGCCTGGGTAACGGTAGCCATGTTGAGGGAAGTATTTTGAGTTGGCTAGGCAGTAAGGTCTCCCAGGAAGAGGTGGAATCTCATGTGTAAGGACTGTATCGGGGAAGACTTGGACCTGGAGTAATGAAGATTACCAGTAAGTATCTGGAGCATTAAACTACACTGCAAGGTTCTTGATCATTTCTGGGGGAGTCCTGTTGTCCTAGAAACAAGGAAACGTACAGAAGGCCTATTGAACAGTCTGCAATTAGTTTGCACTATGCAAGTCACTTTTTACTGTACTAGAATTTAACCTATTGTGAAGAGTCGTATTAAACTTACTTTGTGTACAAACAATATTTGTCCTTGACAAGGACTTTGATAGGCTAACCCTATGTTTCCAGTAAGAAAATTGAAGAATGAAGCAAGTTATCCTTCTCCCAGAAAGAGGGATGATAGAAGTAGTAATGTAGTGTCATCAGCTGCTATTACAGCTTCCAATGTTTCTGAGTTTAGTACTGTTTCTACCAGTGAGATGGAGGCCCTCCTCACAGGGGTGAAGTAGGGCTCTCCTGTAAAAATTCAGGGGATATCTCTAGTTTCCCATTTTCTCATTGATTCAGTTATGCATTTGTGTAATTTGTCACAAAGCATGGTGTAGGAAATCTGCCTTTTCTATGTGGTCACCTCTTATTTTTTGCTTTTTGCGGGCTTTAGAACTTTGTGCACTTTAATCCTGCTAACTAGTGGTAAGTGTCTGTGCTCCTCATTTAAACATGGTCAAATTGGCATGTTCTTGATTGGTACATTTAACTTACATACACGTCCCTTGTATATGGTACAAAATGTAGCCAGAGCATGGATGTTGAATGCCACTAGTGGAATGCAGCAGCTATTGTGCCATTAACTACAGTGACATTGTAAAACATGGCTTCAAGCCTACCATTGTAGCATGACAGCAGCAGTTTAAGTAGTGCAATCAACCTGTCCAAATAAACCCTTTTGGCAGATCAAAACCTCTTTTTAAACATTTATAAGTCACCCATACCTACATTGTATAGCCCATAAGGCAGGATGCATGATATGTAAAAGTAGTACATGTAGAAATGTAATGTTAACATGTCCTTACAGTGACTTGCATGCAAACATTAATGTAGCAGGCTTAGCTGTCCTATGTAGAAAACAAAAGTACAGAATAAAATCCTAATAAAGTATCTCAGGAATGGGACTAGCTAGAAAAAATAATTAAGCACTTATTTGTAATTCTTATTAAAAATCCAGTTCAGTTGTGAAGTCAGGTTTTTATTAAATGTTAGAGAAAGTAACTTTTAGAAATATACCTTTTCCTGCAAGCTAATTTTCATTTGTACTCCAACTTCTCACAGCCAGTAACTAGCTTTTGAATATGTGTAAATGAGGTTTGGAATTCCTCCCAGGACCTACAAAATAGGTTACTGTGATTGACAGGTCAACCTGAATGGACAAAGAAGACTCCTTTGATATCAACAGAAGTGTGGGGGCTGTCAGCATCCTTTTTGACAGTAAACTCTTGTTGGATTGTCAAATACTGCTTGACAGATCTTCTGGTTGTGCATATAACACTGGGGGCTCACTTGGAATGACGGGAACAGGATGGCAAGACAATTCTTGTTTATTCACTGTGTATTTGTTGATGAACTCTGCTTTGTCCTGCTAATCTTCTGTCTCTGGGTTTAGTGGGGGTACAGTGGCTGCTAGAATCTGGATTTTGGAGTCAGATCTGGAAGGATACTATGATTACTATTGTACACTGCCAACACACATCCCTAGCCCTTCGATCCCAAGTTGAAAGTGGCTGAAGAGTTTGTCATTTTGAAAATGCCCAAAGTGGGTAGAGTAGGCTCAGGAACACATACTCCATTTGTTTAGAGTATTCCCAGTAGCCATTCCTACCCACTAGCTAATACAAGAAGAAATGTGGCACCTCTTTGAACCCCCTTCAGAACACTGCTGGACCTGAGGAAGAACACAAGAGGAATGTACTGGCTGTCTGTGACCTGAGGGGGGAGCCCTGAACGACTGGACCTGCTCAATCATTTCCCCAAAACAAAGAAATGTACTCCAAGAGTCAGTTGGATCCTCCTTCGGAGCTACGGGATGACCTCAAGCAACAAGAGACATTTGCAGCAACGATCCAGCCAACCAGTGGCTAGTGGCTGTGGACGGTTCCCTGCTGTTGGCCTCAGTGTAACACACTGTGAGTCTCTAAGTACCTCCAATGAGGTCCTGGTGGGTTTAAGAGGAGTACTCCTGTGGCGGATTGGGACTTAAAGGACTACAGTCAGGAGGTAAAATCTTTGACCAGAATGAACCTGGTTGGTGCATCTGATATTCACTCCATGGTGTCCAGCCTCAAATCGAGCCTAGGTTCTGATCTACTCCTCCCATTGACTATCTTTGGTATTTTGTGCCTTTTGGCACTATTTCAACTCAAAACATTAAAAATTCATCTCTCTGATTCTCCTTAATGGATTTTTGTAATTTTGGTCTCATTTTGTTGATTGAGTTTTACTCTTGTTTAATCCTGAGTGGGATTTTTATTGTTTTCCATTTTGACATTATTACTGTTTTAGTACTGCATAAATACTTTGCACAATGAACTAAGTTAAACATATTTGCTCTGAGTGTCTTTAAATTGGAATTCAACCTTCCATATTGTTATCTGTCTGGTGGCCGACAGAAGTTGATCAAACCTAGATTCCCATGTTCCTTGCCAGACATCTAGGCATGTTACTTGGTGCCAACTTGTCATTTGCACCTCAGATCTCTTAGGTTGCTTCTGCTTGTTTTGTAAATTATTTGAATGCTTTGTAAGTCTTTTTCCCTCTGCTCCACCCAAACCTGCCCTTAATAACTTCACTCACCAATTACAGCAACTCCCTTTATTTAGGTGTGGTTTCGGAATATCTAGATCTCACAATATAGTGACCACAATACCGATGGCCAAAATATCGACAGGTAAGTATGTAAATATTTTCTATACCTAAGTCCACATTTAGATACCTGAACAATATGCATATTCGTGTGGAGTTAAGAATACTAAATTTATACCTCGCTTTGCGCATTTACTGTCTCAATATTTTGGTCATTGGTATTCTGGTTACTATATTGGGTGTTTTGATATCCGCTGTTCGATATTCCATGTTACAATCCTTAATTTAGGTTTGCCAGAGTATCTCACGAACAAACCTTAAATGGTGCAAAATGCTGTAGCCTGTTATTCTTGAACTTGCCAGGTGGTGAGTCAGTGCATCAACATCTTGAAGCTTTACACTGGCTTCCTATTCACAAGCGGTGCACTTTCAAAACTTTCTTACTACCACGTAGAACTTTCTATAACTTGGGTCCCACCTATCCTAGGGATACGTTGTTCCAGTGCCATCCAACCCAACCTCTACATTCTACTACTTCCAGCCTTTGCAGAATTCAGTGGCAAGCACAGCTAACATGAAGGTTGCCTTTTTTGTGTAACTACCATAAAATGGAATACCTGCCGATATTTATGAGAAGTATCTCTTCTGTGGTCGTTTTTAGGAAACAGCTTAAAATATAACTTTTCTTTTCCCCTTAATTGGTTCTCTGTTAACTCTGGCTGGGGCAGACAATAAGCATGGGGAGAGAAACCCATGTACATAGCCCCCGGCCATGGGGATTAAATATATAGCGTTGCACTAACACCAGGGCCCTGGCTCATCGAGTGGGTAATTTTTGGAATAACGGTAGAGAATTTTGTTAATTTCTTCTCTTTGACACAGGCAGATCTTTAGAGCAGCATATTTCTGGCCTCGTTAGGCCGTGTTCAGTTTCTCATCCTGCTGCTGATAGAAACCCAGGACCTGGCATTACTATATCTCACAAAGAGCATCTGCATGAGAACTCCAACACGTGACTTACGGTGTGCAAACCTGCATGTTCTAGTCGTTCCTAAAATATTATAGCAAACTTTCAAAATCTGAGCAGTTCCACTGCTTCAACTGCATTTGGACACTCTACCCTTCGACTCCAGAACACTCTATTCCATTCTGGCATTTAAGAAGGCATGGGAGGCTTACCTCATGGCCACAGAAGAGACACCACAAGAGTCTTCCAGCACCATCATGAGCTCCCGGTGCCTTCGTGCTCCCTGAATCTTAAGGTTACGGGTACAAATTTGTACGAGCAATTGCTCACAAACCTCATTCCTGTACTTCGTCCAGTTTACATAACCACTGACTGCGAGGTTCTTGTGTACAGAATTTATTTTCAAGTGGACATTTTCTTGCAGATCAATGTAGAAAATGCAAATCTATGTGTTGTGGTAAATTTGGGACCACAGTAACTACAGAAGTTGGTTAGGGGCATAATGAGGCCCAACATAATGTATGGTAGTTTTGAATGGGAGGATGGTGCTGTGCCATAGCTTTTTGAAGTAATGATCCTAGTGCTGAGTGTGTTGTGACATTGCAAATTCTAAGACAGCAATATCTCATACTTCTAGACATAACAGTGAGAGGCACCCCAACTAAGGGGGTCATTCTGACCCTGGCGGCCGGTGACCGCCAGGGTCACCGACCACGGGAGCACCGCCAACAGGCTGGCGGTGCTCCCGAGGGCATTCTGACCGCGGCGGTTCAGCCGCGGCCAGAAAGGGTAAACCGGCGGTCTCCCGCCGGTTTACCACTGCCCTTGTGAATCCTCCATGGCTGCGGAGCGCGCTCCGCAGCCATGGGGATTCTGACACCCCCTACCGCCATCCTGTTCCTGGCGGGTCTCCCGCCAGGAACAGGATGGCGGTAGGGGGTGCCGCGGGGCCCCTGGGGGCCCCTGCAGTGCCCATGCCCATGGCATGGGCACTGCAGGGGCCCCCGTAAGAGGGCCCCGCAAAGTATTTCAGTGTCTGCTAAGCAGACACTGAAATATGCGACGGGTGCAACTGCACCCGTCGCACCCCTGCAACTACGCCGGCTCAATTCTGAGCTGGCGTCCTCGTTGCAGGGGCATTTCCTCTGGGCCAGCGGGCGCTCTTTTGGAGAGCGCCGCCGGCCCAGAGGAAATGTCTGAATGGCCGCTGTGGTCTTTTGACCGCGGTGCGGTCATTCAGCGGCGGTACCTTGGCGGACGGCCTCCGCCGTCCGCCAAGGTCAAAATGACCCCCTAAGTGTACTCTGCACAGTGACATTTCATCACTGTGGTAGCCTCTACAAATCGTGGTCTCTGGCACAGTATCAGAGCTGCCTATGCAGCAGGGTGTTTGTTTTTAATGTCACCATGACTCACTTTGTTTCATGCCGATCAATCTTTGCCCTTCTCTTTTTGTTTATTGTCAACAGACCATTCCTGCTCGGGGCAGCGGCTCAATCCACATTTCTTTCACCCCCCTTATGTTGACGGAAGTGATAAATAAAATTGAGTGTTCGGGGTTCGCACTGGGTTTCATGAGTTTGGACTCTAAGGTAATTGTTCTTTCTGTACAACTATAATTTGATGCTTTTGTTACAGTATATTTCAAAGATATCTCGCTTACTTCTAATTACATATTGTTTCACTAAATCTCTTACGTGTCTACAATCGTATGTATATGTAATGCAAATCAGTTCCTTGATAATTATACAATCTGATAGAGACATTTACCTTTCTAATTTCACAATGTGGTTATCTCCTGATTGCTACAACAAACGAGAATGCTGGTGTGTAGGCTATTTGGCTCTCGAGGACCTTGAACATTTATTTGGCCCATTTTTGGGGCTGAAGTATTTTTGGTGGTGTCTTCTGTGTATTGCTCTTTTCTAAGCTCAACTCAGAAGAACCTTTGTGTTGGGAAGGAAGATGCTTCTTAAGCTAATGAAATAAAAGAGGGCTACTGGTTTAATCATAAATGCATTCAAGTACATGTGTACGTTTGCAACGCAAGTGGGCTATGCACCCATATCTCTTGCGATTTTTTTATTTGGAGTTTTGTAGGGTTGAGTCTGCGATACCATGCGCTACCGCATGCGTATCGCTCGCAAGAGGCTGTTGTGGTTAGAAAAGGGCTCGGAGCCCGCCTCAACTCACCATTTGTTGACTTGTCTGGCCCTCTTCTTTACAGCCGCGTAATATGTCAATTTCAGGCCTGGCATGATTTGCAGTCCTGTCCGTGGAGCCGAGACCAAGCACTGATTGATTTAACTTAATTAGGGCTCGTCCGCTCCTCCTGACATGACCGAGGTTCTATTTCTCCCCCCCCCCCCCCCTCCCGCTGCCTGCTGCTCCCTCGTTAGCGTTTTTTTCTTGTTTGGAATGCTTTGGTGATAGAGTTAGACAGGGCAGATCTAAGATGATATGCTACAGTGCATGTCGCACAAGTATGTCACGTTACTGTAAACTGACGGTGTGTATTTCTGAAGGGCTGTGTGTATCAATAAACACTCCAATTAGGATATGAAGTTTAAGTACAAGTGCCCCCAGCTGTCACAGCTTTGATCACATATGACATTTGTTGCTAGCAGTAGCTCGTAAGCTGTACGATAATGGACAATACTGATACAAGGAATTACAAAAATAAATATCCCAGAAAGCAAAGCATTGTTGGATGATAAATCACAACACTAGGTGTCCACGTTGGCTCTGGTGCAACGTTTTGCCCAATGACTACCTCTTATAATTTGCACTTGAATTTATGTGGTAATATTTCTCGTAGTCTGTGAATTTTTCACTTGAATTACAATAAATGCGTCTGGTTTATACGATTTCACCACTCAGAGCGACGCTACAACAAGTGCCCAATGTTGTACGCATTTATGTTTTAAAATCACTAGAAATGAAAAGATATGGACATATTGTTTGTCTCGACTAGAGGGCAGATCTTCCAAACATCAAACAAAGGATGCGAGGGGAGAGCCCAAGAAATTCAGAAATCAGATCTGCAGATGGACCGCAATATATTTTTTAAACGGACATACAATCAGACCACTTTACGTGTTCCTAAACAGGAGCAATTAACGGCAAGCACAGGAAATTGAAAAAAGCCCTACCTTATTTTAAATTTTCAAAGAAGGCACAAGTGGCCCTTTTCACACAAGTGCTAGCTGCACGAAGAGCTCTTCGTGTAACTACAGCAATTTCTAGGTCGTCAGGGACGAGACCTCGGGAATCTAGCATTAGTGCCAGGCTAGTAAAGCCAGGCAACAGACAGAGACGGTGTCCCCGTGTGATTCTGCTCTCCCTCCATCTGTCACAAATCACAGCAGCTCCGGAAGACCATCCTCAGAAAGGCCGCAGTAAGTAACAAGCAACTGAGGGGAAAAGGTGCAATTCGAAATTTCTCAAAATACCAGAAATATGCCTTCTGTACAGGGCCAGCGCACCATCACGAGACAAAGCTTCACTGTTATTCTGCGGAACAACTGCTCCCAAAGGGACCTTGCTTAACTTTTAATCCGCTATTAACAAAACAAAGGGGTAGAGAGAGCGGGAATCCCTATAGGTAATTGCGGGAAAGGTGAATGCTTGCTACGTTGTTTGCTTTTTTTGTGCTGAGTACAGGCATCCAAGCACTTCCCCATAGCTGAACACCTGCCTTGTCCAAAGCGGAGAACGTGCTAAGTCCAGTGAGATGAATACCATTTAAGTACAATTTAAATGGTGGAGAGGTAAGTTCTTTAGATATAAGGACAAGCTCATGGACTTGACCACGTGCAGTGACCAGGCTAATGTTTTGATTCTCTTCTGCTGCAGCTCTCACCCCTATCGATTCACCATGCCACATAATTACACTACATAATTACACTATACACCACAGAATACCACTCCATGCATTTCCGCAACTAACAATTCCAACCCATCCCACATAGTTCCACTCCACACCACACACATCCACAACACTCCAAACAAAAAAAATGGGTAAAAACCATTATCATTTACACCAACAGCTCTAACTCTCGCAAATGTGAGACCTTTTGTATTGCAAATGCTTGTTTTCTAGAGGTGTCCATAGCCGGAACTGCATCCTTTCATAGCTGTAGGTCTGCCACTAATTCAATAGAAGTGTTATACAGAGGAAGAGAAGTTATGACACTATGGAGTCACTTGCCATACTGAAGATATATGCAGAGCAAGAATCAATAGGGGAACACGGCTTAATCATGTTGATATGTTTTTTTATTAGACAAAATGGCCACAGCACACAGAGAGTATAGTCCAATAGTGTGGCAGGGATGAGTATCCCTTATCTTCTGTTGCTATGATTGCAAAGTTGAAAGGAGTCTCAAGTCCTGTTTGTAGAGGGTGTCTTTTATTTGTAGATACTGGAAATCATTGTGTCATCAGCGTGATACAGCCAACACGTGTTTCGTCACAACAGTGACTTTATCAAGGCTGCAAAATGATAGTTAAAACAAGAGTTTTGGCATATAGAAGTATATGGGCACAAAAATGTGTTTGTAGGAGAGCAAGTGAAGGAGACTCCAAAATTGATAATAATGACCAGTGAGCTATGTGTGAGGCTAAGTGGGTATTAAAAAAGTGGGTAGGTGAGAGGTTAAAAAGTCTGGAAAGCATAATAAGTGGTAGGGACCCGAAGTGCAAGATATGAGAAAAAGTGTGAATCACCGTGTTGTGTAAACTAGAAAGAATGTTTCAAAGGTATATGGACAGAGTATATGGTGGATAGAAACCATTACGTTCCTGGAATAAGTAGGAGACGAATGTAAGGTGAAAGGAAAGACTGAGACAAAGAGATCAGACAAGTAGAAGAATAAAGATACAGTAATGGAGTTGGAAAGTCAAACGGAAGGGCCAAGTGTGTGGCTCATACCTGGGCCAGCCGGCCAGGATGGTGCGTAACGAAGGTAAGTAATGAGGGAGCCTCGTGATCAGTTGAGTGGGCTCAGGGACGTCAGTGGTGACTGAGAAAGGAGCAAACGGTAATCAAGTGAACAAGAGTAGAGTAGAGAAAGAAACAAAAACTAAAAAGTCTAGGGAAAAGGTATATACATAGTACGTAAAGAGATTATAGAGAGAAAAAGGAACAAAAATACATACCTTCTTAGAGTAGACCTAATGAGAGTATGGTTTAGTAAGAAAAACTGAATGCAGACCCTGGTAAGCCTGTGGTCGGAACCTAATAAGTGATGGATATGAGGGAAAGGGAAAAGGAAACTGAGCTATTATCAAGTAAAAGAGGGAAAATGCACATGAGGTAATTACTGTGTACAGAACAAGCTAAAAGGCTTGTAAGAACGGTAGTGTTGTTAAAGAAGACTAAAACGAAGCGAGGTCCAGTATGGTGGCAAGGTCGTCATGATCGTGAAAAGTATATTAAACAGTAACTACAGAACAAGTGAAATAATCAGTAAAAAAAAGGGGTTATCGTAAGCTACGCGTGATCCCGAGAAGTGGGGAGACCTTCTATTAGTGAAAGTATTGGCCGTCAACAGACGCGCACACTAGTGCTGTTGGGGAGAGTGTGGCGTGAAAAAAGCCCGAGCGCAAAAGGGCAGCGCATTAACAGCGGGGAGTAATAGTTTACATTGAGCAGGCGGCGAGGCAAGCAATTTAAGTAAATAAGTGCGGCAATTAGGAATCGCGGTGCGAAAATCAAAAGGGCAGCGTTTAGAGCGCTTGTACGCTGACTAGTAGGTAGTAGGCAAATATTAACAAATATCGTGAAAGAAGCCCGTGTGCACAGGGCAGCGCATTAAAAACGGGAAGAAAGTGATGTAAGTAGAAAAAGAGGCGAGGCACGGAGTGTAAGTACAAACTGCAGCAAGTTGGAGCTGCGGTATGGAAATTAATAGACAGCGCTTGGTGCGCTTAAAAGCAATTCTAGTAAGTAGTCAGATAATTTAAGCCGCTAGCGAGGAAGGAGAGTTAAAAAATAAAAGTATAATCAGTCGAGGGCTTACCTGAAAAGGCGAGGGGACGTGTGTCAACAAGCTGTTTTGAATGAGTACTGGTCGGTATAGACCTGTGCTCTCAGCTTAAGAAGTGCAACTGGGAGTGGCACAGGGATAGAAGAGGGGCTCAAAGTGGGAAGTGGAAACAAATGGCGGCCATCTTGAGTGTAGAAAATAACGAGAGACAAGGAGTAATTGCCAGAGCATGGCAATCAGTAGGTGGAGAGAGAGACTAAAGGTGAAAGAGGGGGCGGAAACCTAGAGCGGATGAAAGTGAGCGGGAATGAAACCCATAGATGAAAAAAAAATAAAAATTAAAGTAAATCGAAAGTAGTAGGTTCAGAAGCAAATCGAATTGGGAGGTAAGAGAGAATGAACATGTCCTAACCAAGTGCAGGTTAGAGAGCATTGTGAAGTTAGGGTAGTAGGTATGTAGTATGAGGTAAAACTAGGTAGAGTAAACCGTAGTAAAGAAGGCAAGGGTGGTAATGTGAGTAAGATGAACGGTAGGTAACAACGGTGTCCTACTGGTGAAAAGGTAATTTGTGTGGGTGTAGTCAAGGAATGTAGTGTTGTACATAATTAGTAGATTACAACCAAGTACAGTGATAAAACATTTTTGTTAGGTACATTGAGTGAACAGTAGCGGAGCATACGAAGATCAAGGCCATGGGGCATAGTAATCAAGTGTACCGAGTGGTTATATAAAGGAATGGGATAGGTGCTGAAATATATGATAAAAAAGCGACATTGTAGACATACAATAATAATACAGAGAAAACCGTGAGATTAAACCATACAAATGTCCATTTGGAAAAATGACAGTGAAGCTTGTAGAGACCGAGGTTACGGGGCATAGTATTTACATGTGACAAGGCATGGACTCGCTGGTGAAACAAATGAGCAGGAACGACATTGTTGAACATGTTGATAATACATCTTGAACCGTGAGAGAAACACAATAGGCCATAAAAGGACCTAATTATGAACTAGGCAGACAACAAAGGAGTGGGAGTTACCATTCATTTGAGAAAGTAGTGTAATTCTCGGTCTGTGTTCAGGCCTAGCTCCACTGCGCGGAGTTTTAGGATCCACTTAGCCTCGCATCTGCGTAGATCACCTGTTCTATCTCCCCATCTTGGAGAGTTGGAGACATGTGCGATGCCATGGAATCTGATGTTTAAGAGGTCTTTTTCCCCGTGCAGGTCGTTGAAGTGTATAGCAAGAGGATAGTTGGTATTGACATTCCTGATGGCTCTTACATGTTATTGTATACGTTCCTTAAGTGGGCGTATGGAGCTTCCAATGTAGATTAAGCCACATACACAAATCAGGCAGTAAACAGTGCACTTGGTATTACAATTCATGAAGGTTTTGATATGGTGCGTGGTACCGGTATTGTAAGAGAATGATGTAGTTTTATTAAGGGCCAAACGACAGGATATGCAGCAGCCACATTTGTAGAAACCATTGGGTTTTTCTGGGATCCAGCCCAGTAGGCGAGTTGGGGGGAGGGACAGAGAAAGCTAGGGCACAGAATGTTCCTGAGCGTGCGACCTCTAGTGTGTACAATAGTGGGTGACACGCCCACTGAATTCTTGAGACATGTGTCCAACATTAACAAGTGCCAATGTTTTTTGAGAATGCGCAGTATTGTTTTGCTCGCAGGGCTGTATTGGGTGATGAAAGAGACTGGTCGCCTGTTAGGAGAACCCCTATTCCCAGGTTCTTTGGGTTTTTTAAGCAAAAGGGTGTGTTGGTTCTTGTCAGAAACGCGTTTACTAGCTGCTGAGATAAGTTTGTTGGTGTAACCTCTAGCCTGGAAACGTTCAGTTAGGTTCTTGAGTTCCTGCCTGAAAACATCCGTGTCAGTGCAGTTACGTCTAATCCTGACCATTTCCCCGTAAGGAATGGCCCTGATTTGTGTGAGGGGATGGGCGCTCTGTGCATGCAGAATGGAATTGCAGGCCGTGGGCTTTCTGTAAAGTCTAGACATGATCTTATTATTGGTGATGTACAGCAGTAAGTCTAAGAATTTAATTTGATTGGTGTTCACTTTGTGAGTGAACACTAAGTTGAACTCATTCGTGTTAAGGTGTTCTATAAGTTGGTTGAGGTCAGGGATGTTGCCAGTCCAGATACCAAGAATGTCATCAATGTATCTCCCCCAGTACAAGATATGTTCAGTGATATGTGTCGGACATTTGGACCACAGATGGTTTTTCTCAAATTGGCCCATGTACAGATTCGCATATGATGGAGAAAATTTGGCTCCCATGGCAACACCCTGACATTGCCGGAACCATTTACCGTCATGTAGAAACACATTGTTCTCAAGCACTAGTCGAGTGAGATCAAGAAGCATCTGCGTGTGTTCATACAGTGTGGCGTCACGGCTACTAAGAGTCAGTTGGAGCATTTCTAGTCCCTTTTCCAGGGGAATTGAGGTGTAGAGAGAGAGCTAACGTCAAGACAGATAAACATGCAATCTTCCGTCCATTCAATATCCTCAAGTTGACATAGCAAATCCCTAGTGTCCTGTATGTACGAGGGTAAGTTATGAACCAAGGGCTGTAGAAAAGAATCAATGTACTCAGAAATGTGTTCCGTAGGGGAACCAATCCCCGAGATGATGGGTCTCCCAGGTGGAAAACCCCCTGGTTTGTGGACTTTGGGTAGAATGTAAATGCAAGGAGCCCTAGGCGTTTCAGTGTACAAATATTTGTATTCTGAGTCAGTTAGGAGACACAGATTCTTCCAAGCCGTTAGTTTCTTTTCAATGCGACTGGTAATGTCAGGAAGAGGGTTACCCTTTAACGTCGAGTAAGCCTGTGTGTCATTGAGTTGTCTGTCAATTTCTGCAATGTAGTCGGTTCTGTTCATAATGACAACGTTGCCCCCTTTGTCTGCCTCCCTGATGACTATGTCCGTGCAGGTAGAGAGTTTGTGTAGCGCTCGAAGTTCATTGGGGTTAAGATTTTTGTAAGGTCTGTGGGTACAGATGTTGGTCTTATCCTCTAAGTTGTAAAGTTCCGTACTGACGGCTTTATAGAAAACATCAATGTGATTGTCTGGTGGCAATATTGGTATGAATGTGGAGCTGGGTTTGAGTCCACTGTTAACGTCTAAGTTTGGTGTAATGTCAAGTTGAGTTAGTAGTATGTCAAGGCTAGGTGGTGATAACAGTGTGTTGTCAAGGGAGAGGATAGTTTGGATGTCCTGTAGGTCTCTGATGGATTGATTGCAAGTAGGTGGTGAAATGCGGGCAGTACGGTCAATGTCTGGTCTATTTTGGAAAACCTTTTTCAATTTAAGATTGCGTATGAACTTAAACAGATCTATGTGAATGTTAGTGTAGTCAGGTTTTGAAGTAGGACAGAAGCCCAGACCTTTTTGCAACACATTTATTTCGTGTACAGATAGTTTCAAATTAGAAAGATTCATGACCTGTACAGTATCCTCTGAAAAAGTACAATTGTGTTCCATGGGGGGACCATCTAGGTTCGTTGGATTTTTGCGGTTGAACGTGTTGTCATGCCCTCCCTGGTGTTTGCTGTGGTGTTTCCTGCCCCCCCTTTCGGGTAGGTTTGTGTCTGTGCCTGACCTGTTGTAGTTCTGTCGTAAACCCTTTCTGTATCGGCCAAGTTCCTCTAAAAAAGGATTTGGCTGTTGGGTTATGTTTTGTTGGTGAGCACTGGTAGAGGAACCATCTCCAGCTGAGTCTAAACAGTCGCTAGAGAGATTGTAGATGTCAGATAAGCTACCTGCGATTGACCCAATGGGTGTGGTAGCCTTAGTGGGTCTAATGCTAGTCTCCTTGTTGATCTGATCAAACCTACGTGCAAATGTAAAAATCCTACCATTTTGGTAGTCATTGTCATCTCTGATGAGTTTGCGCATTTTCTTGTCCTTAATGTATAGTTGATACCCAGTGAGTATCTCTTTCATGATCGTGTAGTTTTTGTCTGTTGCTTCAGTAAGATTGAGGTTCTTAATTTCTTCCTCCAGGGTTGTTATATCCTGGAGTAGTTTAGTGCGTTTTCTATCAGCATGTTTGATAAGAATGTTAATCATACTGAAGGAGGTGGAGGAGATAAGATGTTCCCATTCCCCAAGTAAGTCAGGGTCAAGATCCTCAAAAGAAGGGAATATAATCACCCGCAGTCCCCTAGGGACTTGTTTAAGTTCCAAATAACGTTTAAGAGTGGTTATGTCCCACCAACGGGCTAGCTCTTGTTTTCTGAGTCTTTCAAGTTTAATGAATTTTTGTCTCAGTCCTTCCTTGGAAGGTATACGATCTATAGTGCGTGTTGCTGGTGGTTTCATAGAGAAAAGTTCTGCAGCTAGGGTGTCCCGGTTGTCATCAAATGAAGCCATACTGTGCGACCTATAGTAAGAAAATTATTTCTGAGCAGAATAAAAAAACACGTAGTATAGTAAGACAGTAAATGTTACTAGAGTGCGGCTCACCCTATTCAGACAGAAAAAAAACGCCTTAGGCAAAGCACAATAGGGTAGTAAGGGTGAAAGGCGCCGCACATCTAGGCAGTAAAACAATAATTTTAGACAAGTATCAAAGTAACCGCAAGATCAGGTGCAAACTGGCCCAGTGCCTTACTACCCGGTAGGCACCAAACAGGGTATTAGAATACCCAAAGACAAAATTGGACAAAATGGCCACAGCACACAGAGAGTATAGTCCAATAGTGTGGCAGGGATGAGTATCCCTTATCTTCTGTTGCTATGATTGCAAAGTTGAAAGGAGTCTCAAGTCCTGTTTGTAGAGGGTGTCTTTTATTTGTAGATACTGGAAATCATTGTGTCATCAGCGTGATACAGCCAACACGTGTTTCGTCACAACAGTGACTTTATCAAGGCTGCAAAATGATAGTTAAAACAAGAGTTTTGGCATATAGAAGTATATGGGCACAAAAATGTGTTTGTAGGAGAGCAAGTGAAGGAGACTCCAAAATTGATAATAATGACCAGTGAGCTATGTGTGAGGCTAAGTGGGTATTAAAAAAGTGGGTAGGTGAGAGGTTAAAAAGTCTGGAAAGCATAATAAGTGGTAGGGACCCAAAGTGCAAGATATGAGAAAAAGTGTGAATCACCGTGTTGTGTAATCTAGAAAGAATGTTTCAAAGGTATATGGACAGAGTATATGGTGGATAGAAACCATTACGTTCCTGGAATAAGTAGGAGACGAATGTAAGGTGAAAGGAAAGACTGAGACAAAGAGATCAGACAAGTAGAAGAATAAAGATACAGTAATGGAGTTAGAAAGTCAAACGGAAGGGCCAAGTGTGTGGCTCATACCTGGGCCAGCCGGCCAGGATGGTGCGTAATGAAGGTAAGTAATGAGGGAGCCTCGTGATCAGTTGAGTGGGCTCAGGGACGTCAGTGGTGACTGAGAAAGGAGAAAACGGTAATCAAGTGAACAAGAGTAGAGTAGAGAAAGAAACAAAAACTAAAAAGTCTAGGGAAAAGGTATATACATAGTACGTAAAGAGATTATAGAGAGAAAAAGGAACAAAAATACATACCTTCTTAGAGTAGACCTAATGAGAGTATGGTTGAGTAAGAAAAACTGAATGCAGACCCTGGTAAGCCTGTGGTCGGAACCTAATAAGTGATGGATATGAGGGAAAGGGAAAAGGAAACTGAGCTATTATCAAGTAAAAGAGGGAAAATGCACATGAGGTAATTACTGTGTACAGAACAAGCTAAAAGGCTTGTAAGAACGGTAGTGTTGTTAAAGAAGACTAAAACGAAGCGAGGTCCAGTGTGGTGGCAAGGTCGTCATGATCGTGAAAAGTATATTAAACAGTAACTACAGAACAAGTGAAATAATCGGTAAAAAAAAGGGGTTATCGTAAGCTACGCGTGATCCCGAGAAGTGGGGAGACCTTTTATTAGTGAAAGTATTGGCCGTCAACAGACGCGCACACTAGTGCTGTTGGGGAGAGTGTGGCGTGAAAAAAGCCCGAGCGCAAAAGGGCAGCGCATTAACAGCGGGGAGTAATAGTTTACATTGAGCAGGCGGCGAGGCAAGCAATTTAAGTAAATAAGTGCAGCAATTAGGAACCGCGGTGCGAAAATCAAAAGGGCAGCGTTTAGAGCGCTTGTACGCTGACTAGTAGGTAGTAGGCAAATATTAACAAATATCGTGAAAGAAGCCCGTGTGCACAGGGCAGCACATTAAAAACGGGAAGAAAGTGATGTAAGTAGAAAAAGAGGCGAGGCACGGAGTGTAAGTACAAACTGCAGCAAGTTGGAGCCGCGGTATGGAAATTAATAGACAGCGCTTGGTGCGTTTAAAAGCAATTCTAGTAAGTAGTCAGATAATTTAAGCCGCTAGCGAGGAAGGAGAGTTAAAAAATAAAAGTATAATCAGTCGAGGGCTTACCTGAAAAGGCGAGGGGACGTGTGTCAACAAGCTGTTTTGAATGAGTACTGGTCGGTATAGACCTGTGCTCTCAGCTTAAGAAGTGCAACTGGGAGTGGCACAGGGATAGAAGAGGGGCTCAAAGTGGGAAGTGGAAACAAATGGCGGCCATCTTGAGTGTAGAAAATAACGAGAGACAAGGAGTAATTGCCAGAGCATGGCAATCAGTAGGTGGAGAGAGAGACTAAAGGTAAAAGAGGGGGCGGAAACCTAGAGCGGATGAAAGTAAGCGGGAATGAAACCCATAGATGAAAAAATAAAAAAATAATTTAAGTACATCGAAAGTAGTAGGTTAAGAAGCAAATCGAATTGGGAGGTAAGAGAGAATGAACATGTCCTAACCAAGTGCAGGTTAGATAGCATTGTGAAGTTAGGGTAGTAGGTATGTAGTATGAGGTAAAACTAGGTAGAGTAAACCGTAGTAAAGAAGGCAAGGGTGGTAATGTGAGTAAGATGAACGGTAGGTAACAACGGTGTCCTACTGGTGAAAAGGTAATTTGTGTGGGTGTAGTCAAGGAATGTAGTGTTGTACATAATTAGTAGATTACAACCAAGTACAGTGATAAAACATTTTTGTTAGGTACATTGAGTGAACAGTAGCGGAGCATACGAAGATCAAGGCCATGGGGCATAGTAATCAAGTGTACCGAGTGGTTATATAAAGGAATGGGATAGGTGCTGAAATATATGATAAAAAAGCGACATTGTAGACATACAATAATAATACAGAGAAAACCGTGAGATTAAACCATACAAATGTCCATTTGGAAAAATGACAGTGAAGCTTGTAGAGACCGAGGTTACGGGGCATAGTATTTACATGTGACAAGGCATGGACTCGCTGGTGAAACAAATGAGCAGGAACGACATTGTTGAACATGTTGATAATACATCTTGAACCGTGAGAGAAACACAATAGGCCATAAAAGGACCTAATTATGAACTAGGCAGACAACAAAGGAGTGGGAGTTACCATTCATTTGAGAAAGTAGTGTAATTCTCGGTCTGTGTTCAGGCCTAGCTCCACTGCGCGGAGTTTTAGGATCCACTTAGCCTCGCATCTGCGTAGATCACCTGTTCTATCTCCCCATCTTGGAGAGTTGGAGACATGTGCGATGCCATGGAATCTGATGTTTAAGAGGTCTTTTTCCCCGTGCAGGTCGTTGAAGTGTATAGCAAGAGGATAGTTGGTATTGACATTCCTGATGGCTCTTACATGTTATTGTATACGTTCCTTAAGTGGGCGTATGGAGCTTCCAATGTAGATTAAGCCACATACACAAATCAGGCAGTAAACAGTGCACTTGGTATTACAATTCATGAAGGTTTTGATATGGTGCGTGGTACCGGTATTGTAAGAGAATGATGTAGTTTTATTAAGGGCCAAACGACAGGATATGCAGCAGCCACATTTGTAGAAACCATTGGGTTTTTCTGGGATCCAGCCCAGTAGGCGAGTTGGGGGGGGGGGGGGACAGAGAAAGCTAGGGCACAGAATGTTCCTGAGCGTGCGACCTCTAGTGTGTACAATAGTGGGTGACACGCCCACTGAATTCTTGAGACATGTGTCCAACATTAACAAGTGCCAATGTTTTTTGAGAATGCGCAGTATTGTTTTGCTCGCAGGGCTGTATTGGGTGATGAAAGAGACTGGTCGCCTGTTAGGAGAACCCCTATTCCCAGGTTCTTTGGGTTTTTTAAGCAAAAGGGTGTGTTGGTTCTTGTCAGAAACGCGTTTACTAGCTGCTGAGATAAGTTTGTTGGTGTAACCTCTAGGCTGGAAACGTTCAGTTAGGTTCTTGAGTTCCTGCCTGAAAACATCCGTGTCAGTGCAGTTACGTCTAATCCTGACCATTTCCCCGTAAGGAATGGCCCTGATTTGTGTGAGGGGATGGGCGCTCTGTGCATGCAGAATGGAATTGCAGGCCGTGGGCTTTCTGTAAAGTCTAGACATGATCTTATTATTGGTGATGTACAGCAGTAAGTCTAAGAATTTAATTTGATTGGTGTTCACTTTGTGAGTGAACACTAAGTTGAACTCATTCGTGTTAAGGTGTTCTATAAGTTGGTTGAGGTCAGGGATGTTGCCAGTCCAGATACCAAGAATGTCATCAATGTATCTCCCCCAGTACAAGATATGTTCAGTGATATGTGTCGGACATTTGGACCACAGATGGTTTTTCTCAAATTGGCCCATGTACAGATTTGCATATGATGGAGAAAATTTGGCTCCCATGGCAACACCCTGACATTGCCGGAACCATTTACCGTCATGTAGAAACACATTGTTCTCAAGCACTAGTCGAGTGAGATCAAGAAGCATCTGCGTGTGTTCATACAGTGTGGCGTCACGGCTACTAAGAGTCAGTTGGAGCATTTCTAGTCCCTTTTCCAGGGGAATTGAGGTGTAGAGAGAGCTAACGTCAAGACAGATAAACATGCAATCTTCCGTCCATTCAATATCCTCAAGTTGACATAGCAAATCCCTAGTGTCCTGTATGTACGAGGGTAAGTTATGAACCAAGGGCTGTAGAAAAGAATCAATGTACTCAGAAATGTGTTCCGTAGGGGAACCAATCCCCGAGATGATGGGTCTCCCAGGTGGAAAACCCCCTGGTTTGTGGACTTTAGGTAGAATGTAAATGCAAGGAGCCCTAGGCGTTTCAGTGTACAAATATTTGTATTCTGAGTCAGTTAGGAGACACAGATTCTTCCAAGCCGTTAGTTTCTTTTCGATGCGACTGGTAATGTCAGGAAGAGGGTTACCCTTTAACGTCGAGTAAGCCTGTGTGTCATTGAGTTGTCTGTCAATTTCTGCAATGTAGTCGGTTCTGTTCATAATGACAACGTTGCCCCCTTTGTCTGCCTCCCTGATGACTATGTCCGTGCAGGTAGAGAGTTTGTGTAGCGCTCAAGGTTTAGTGGCTAAAAATGGGAGTAGAACCCCACTCTTTAATGAGACTTCTCACCAAAGTCAACCCAATCTATCTGAACAGACATGGTCGTTAGCATGAGAAAAAGCTGCAGCTTGTAAAGTAGCCAGCTGGCTTAGAGCAAAAACATTTCCTTTTAACCAGTCCCACATCACTAACCATAACCTAAAAATAAACATTACAAAAAGTTAAATTCATTTGATGATGCTTACTTGAGTTTTGAGACCTCTTGTGACATCAATCACTAGATGACCCTCTTAGCATTATGCACAATATCCTCACCAATATTTTTATTAAAACTACAGCATTTTGCACATTCAACTTGAATTTATCTTTTTACAGCTTTCGTTTTTCCATGAATAATAAATCAAACGTTACATCCCACCTGATAGACAAGGAAGAGAATTAAAAGTCAAACAGGCATGCAGGCATCTGTAAAGATTTACCTTTCAAGCCTCCCATTAAACTTCACTTTTCAGGGGAAATTTATTTGCAAGCAGGAAGAGAAAAAATTTAACTCCTCTAACTTTAATATATAAATAACATGGAGACCACTCATGCGGTCTTAAACAATTGTTAGAAAATAAACAGTTGAGACTATCTTCTTGTCAAATGCATTGTAACTCCTTTTCCATTCTCATAACTGCGCCCATGTTCTGCTGCTTTCTCTTTCCACAAACTAATCTGAAACCTCATCTACTTTTTTCTTTTAAAAGATACATTAAAATGGAAAACACGTTGTTGATAATGAACTTTGAAGGACACCAAACTATACATTTTCACCTTCTTAAGTCCCTATTTTATCATTGTATTAAATAACATTTGATTAAAATTAAACTTTAGCATAAGCATTTGATTTTTTAGAATGGTCAATTTTTTGCTATTTCCTAAGCATGTGTACTGTTTGAGCTCTTTTTAGTATTTTTACAGTACAAATATGTGTAATTTTGGTAAACAATTAAGTAGAAAATAGTTTTATGGAGCTTTTTTAGTAGTATCATGAAATTACTTTTACTCTTTTGTTTCAGATTGCACAAAGGATTCCAGGAAAAGTGAACCGTGCTCAAGGATATTCACTAGAGCCTATAAGGCTCGACCTTCAAGGTTTCGTAAAACCTGCTCTGTGAGTACATTTTTCTCTTATATTCAACGGGACATTTCTTTTAATGTGTCAAGAGCAGTTGGACTGGCAAATGTGAGGCTTGTGCTCAATAATAAAATGAGCTGACTGGCAACACATGAAGGAACTCATAGCCAATAATAAATGGATATATTGTCCGAAAATGACTTTTATATATGTACACAAACTTGCTTTGAAAATGGTTGATTCCCCTTAGGACTTGGTAGGAGTAAAGACCTCATGTCTCTATGTGCCCATATGAAAATATCCATAGATAGGTACCTGTGGCAGAGAGACTGATTAGTGGAATAGCATAATACTAACCAATTTTGACATGCTCGTCACAGAATCTGAAGTGAAAATCAGCAACCCTTACATTTCTTACATTTTAAGATAAGAGCATCGCTGGCAGTAATGGTTTTGAGCTTTCTCTTTTTTTAGGTTAACAGTTGACGTGGATGACGATGATGAGGAAGGAATGGTGTTTTATTCAGTGGCAAGTGATTTAATACCCAATGAACCCATTTGTGGAGTAAGTATGAATCATCTTTTTGTTTTGTTTTTTCTGTTTATTTTGGTGGTGATAGACGGGATGTAAGACCTTTTGAGGCTTGTCATTTGTAGGTATAAAAAATTCTACATGTTACAAGAAGAATAAAGAATGCATACAATAATTGCATGGCTACAGCCACACTCAATGTCTTGCCACTGCAGCATACAGCAGACTTATCTGCCCTTCTAAGATTACTGCTCACACTGTATCGCTGTAACCAATGTATTTCCTTTACACCTTTTGGGTGGTGTCATGCTACACGCTGTATGGGCTGAATGTTGAATATATGCATTTATTAATTGTAATAAACAGAGTTTGAAACAATAATAATCCAGGCAGGGTAGGTTAGGAACAAATTATACATTAAATAGGCATTACAATTGTAATACTAAATCTTAAAACTATAAATTAAAAAATTGCTTGCCAAATAGATGCACACAAGATTAATCACTTTTGCCAAATAATTAACTTCAACAGTATAACACATTTATGTAATCCTACTAATAATAATCATGATGATAATACAATTATTTAAAAGAAGTAAAAAATAATCAAATTACCACAGAAAGTCAGCATGCAATCGAAGGAATATCACGAATGATTAAAATATAGGCGTACGTATATAACATTAATACCAATGTGTAGCTTAATTCTGTGAATGCTCAGCTAAATATGCCTTTAGATTTATTTTAATTGTACTGAAGGATAAGCAAACATTTGAGTGCTCCTTGAAGACCATAAAACAACATTTCATGACTAATTGACTGAGACCAATTGATAAGAGTTCACATTAGAAATGTTTTCAGTCATTCATACCATGACCTCCAAAACAACACTACTAAATTCTCCCTCATTTATCTCACCCTGCTACTATGATCTCCCTAACCCTTCCACAGACTCTTCCTTTCTCTATCCCCCTTAACTCATCCCAAGTCTTTGGGATGAGTAAATGAGGGATATACTCCCAATTAACACTTCTGGATTTCTTTCCTCCTCCATCCCTCCATTACTCCAGTCAATCTAACTAACAAACTCTCATATCCGCGGCTCAAATTAACTCATAATAATACTAAAACTGTACTCATATTTCCCGATACTAATCCATCACCAATTCTTGTTGGGTTCCGGAGTAGCGTGCTATGCGCCGAAAAGCGCTTCAGCGCCTCGTAAGGGGTAGTAAGCGCTATATAGATACTATTACAATACAATACAATACAATTCAGGAAAAAAAGGCCTAATCCCATCATCTAAATTAAACTTTCATCCAAAAAAGAATTGCTTCTTTTCCTAAAAAGACCACTTCTTAAGAAATATGTCTACAAACTTTAGAACTGCTAGCTAAGGTAACGTAAATATTTACAAAGAGTTTATTCCACAGTATCTATGATTTCAATCTGCCCTCAGCACAGGAATGCTGATCCAATATTTTAACCTAGCTTGGGGTTGAAAAAAGAGCAGTCACCATTTTGTCATTCCTGTGGCTAGTGAATATATAATATTGTCAATCCATTTACCTTGAAGTCGCAAAATATCATTAATGTGCATTTTTTGCAAAAAATTGCACCAAAGCTTTGCAAATAGTGCTTTATTTCTTTTAGAAGCATTTCAAAACCCCTCTAACATTGCTAGAAGCCATTTTAACATTTATTGACATGAGCCTCTAGTATGTATGAAAAGAAAATATGTAACTTTCATTGTCTCAGGACCACAGCAACAACTAAATTATATTGTAAGCAATTGCCCCTTATTTCATGTAGACTCCTCATTAAGATAGAAATATGTGGTGCTTTTCAGGTGTCTTTCCTGCCACAGACAGTTAGAGTGGCAGCTTCATTTCTGGCTAGATCTTTCCCCATCAAGCGTAGGACTTGTCATACTGAAGATTAGTCTTCCTGTTTACTTTACTGCCAGGGAAAGGAGAGGTCCTCTTGTTGGCAAGCTCGTTCCCATGCTCAATGACTCAACGTTGTACTTAGAACCGTTTCCTCCATTTTAGCTATGTGTTTTGTACAACGGGGTGCTCTGCTGGCTTTTTCAGTCCCTGGTGTTCCTCTAATTCCATTTTTTCAGAGTATCTCTTATTTGGACGGTCGGATCCTTTATAGGGATGTCAGTGCCTGGTCCACTGAGAATGTGTATGTTGGCTTCAGTTATCCCTTTAGGGTGCCATAGTGGACATTTACTGGTTGTGGTATGCTCCACGTCATCTTTTACAGACATGCTTGAGGGGTGCTTTTGCACATGTTCTGTTGCTGTTGGTGAGACCCCCTTTGGTACTGATTTTGAATGGACTTATGGTTAAAGTCTACAGTTTGGGTGGTGTTCCACCATACAGCCTTTCTATCCAAAACACTTGGGTCTGGTAGGCATCTGTCCCTACTTTTTCCAAGGTGTTTGGTCCCCATCTCCTGTCAAAGGAAGGTATAAAGCGGGCTGTTTCACAATCTTTTGTCAGTTCTTAGTGTGACACTGTTGAATTCCATGAGATACTCGACTGGCTGACCATGGTTCGACATGCTGGTACCTCATAGACATGGATGTCGATCATTGTCCTTCGGGTCTGTTAAAAAAACTAAAAAATCTTTCTGGAATGCTGACACACCATTCTTATGAGGTGGATATTTATAGGATTCTATGTTAGATGTTTTTGGAATGCTGTATCACTTTCGTAGGACAAGACTGGTTCTAGCCAACCATCTAGAAGTGTTCCTAGCCAGTGCATGTATTGGAGCATTGCCATGGTCTTCAGTTCCTCATCAGACATTTTGCTGTCTCCACCCAAGCCTTCAGGGATGTTTGCCTTCATAAGTCAATATAGCAAGACTGTTTTGGTTTTATCATCAGACCCTCCCACTGGGGGAATTGCTTTGGCATTGATCCATGAGGTGAAGAATCTGCAGGTAGAAGTATCAATCAAATGAATTTTTGTTATTCAACAAAGATTCCTTACCACCCTGCCTGCCTCCCCGTTCTAAAGAGTGTTGTAGTATGTTTAATAAGGTTCCAAATAAGATTTCTGCTTTTGCATTTCCATCACTTTGTCAATCTTATCTCTGCAGGCATGGAGTAAAAGTTAGGAACTGAAGTCAGAGTACTGGGGGTGGTTCCATGGCATCACCTACCAGTAAAGCAGATGTATTTCAACTTTTTGGTCCCAGTGTAGCATCTTCAGAGATTCATGATGTGAAGAATCTACTGGTAGATAGAGTATCCACCAGAAATATTGTTGCCAAAGGTAAGGCACTTATTCATCACAGACCTACTTAGATGAGGCACTAGGAACCAGCAGACATCACCCCTTCAGCACTATCCGCAGCAAACAACCCATTCGTGATCAGCCAATAAACTAAATGAGATAAAAACTAATAATGCCATACAAAATGCATGTTAATTAACATAATTGTATTATACACAGGCTAAATAAAGTCATATCAGCTATCCCAATTAAATCATTTGACTTCAACTAGGGAGTTTGATTTCAGTGAAATAGCTTCTATCTGATAAAGTCTTCTGGCTGCAGATTCCTTACCTTAGAATTTCCTGGCTTCAGTTTGGAATCTGGAACTCTTGCAGAGCAATACCCTTTCGTGTGCTATCTGGTGGCATAATTTGGATCCACGTGGCGTCGTCGGCATTGTTGGAGCTGTCTGTGACGTCACACTCATCTATGGGCACCACCCAGATACGTGTACGTTAGTTCTTTTCCTTCCACGCCGGTTAAAGCGCAGATCCGGAATCGAGCTACCCTATGTCTTTTTTGACAGGTCATTTTTTGACTCTTTGTCGAAGATTTTTGTTGTCTGTGCAAAGGATGACATCTAGGAAGATGAGGTTCAAGCCGTGCAGCACCTGCAACTGCGCCATGTCGGTGACGGACCCCCATAAGGTATGTCACTGGAGTTTGGACGGAGACCACGACTCGAAGTTGTGTTCTGACTACAGGGCCATGGCCCTGAAAGCTTTGAGGGAGTGGACCCTGAAGCTCATGGCGGCCCAGCAGTCGACATCGGTGGGCGCGACTCCTCTGAGGTGACGGTTCCGGTCGAGGAGGAGGTTGCAGGACCGCTCCATGAGCTCAAAGTCCTCTTCATCCCAATTGAGGTCCTCCGGGAACTCGGTGAAGAGGCACAAGAAGAAGAAGAAGTCCAACCGGACTTCGACTTCATTTTGCCTGTCGGTCGACAAGGCGAGTCGGAAATGTCAACACTGCAGGCACGGTTCCGCAGAGCCGTTGCCAGGGCCGACTGCGACCCTCCTTCCCTTTCCAGGAGCCAGAGCGACCCCCGTTCAGCGTGTGGAGTTTTACGAGGCCTTGCATCTCATATTTGGGCAGGCTGGTCCCACTGGCATGCCCTCAGGCTTTGCAGGGTCGGCAGGGGCACCATCAGGTTCCACACCGGCGGCTTCGGCGTCGGCGCCAATGGGGTCTCTTGGATCTGATATCGGATCCGGAACGCCGCTGACACAGTTGGCCTCCTCTGGCACCGCTCCAGACGTCGACGGTCCCGGGGCCCACCAGTGGCACGAGCCCCATTCTAATATCCGATGATCCGGATCCAGAACGGGGTCACACAACGCTGATTACGGTGCCAACAGGTGCCAGATCATTGAGTTAATCTTTCTATGATCAGCCAGGCATTGGTGATGAATGGGAGGGGGTCTCAGGACCCTCTGGAATCTCAACTGGAGTGATTGGACTGGTATGAGGGATTAGGAGAGGCCTGTAGATTGGACACCTCTCCAGATACTGGCATGCTCTCACCTCCTACGGTGGCTACGGAGGAGGGAGCATCGCATGCTACGGTGGTGCGTAGGGCAGCTGAGGTCCTGGACCTAGATCTGCCTATGGTGCCGGTCAGGACTAACATCCTGACTGAGGTGCTTCAGCCGGGGGTTTCCACATCGGAACCGAAGTTACCCTTTAATGAAGTCCTCACGGATGTCCTACTGGGTACGTGGTCCAAACCCAGCACAGAGGCTCCTATAAATAGGACAGTTGGCTGCCGTCATCACCCAGCTTCGGGTAATCTTAGCTTCCTCACACAACACCCCACTCCGGAGAGCTTGGTGGCCCAAGCCTCCACTTCGCATGGCGCGGTTCCCGTCGAGGAGGAGGTTGAGGGACCGCTCCATGAGCTCAAAGTCCTCTTCATCCCAATTGAGGTCCTCCGGGAACTTGGGGAAGAGGCACAAGAAGAAGAAAAAGTCCAAGCGGACTTCAACTTCATTTTGCCTGTCGGTCGACAAGGCAAGTGGGAAATGTCAACATTGCAGGCACGGATCCGCAGAGCCGTTGCCAGGGCCGACTGCGAGCCTCCTTCCCTTTCCAGGAGCCGGAGCGACCCCGTTCAGCTCAAAGAGTTTTACGAGGCCTTGCGTCTCATATTTGGGCAGGCTGGTCTCACCGGCATGCCTTCAGGCCTCGCAGGGTCGGCAGGGGCACCATCAGGTTCCACACCGGCGGCTTCGGCGCTGATGGGGTCTCTTGGATCTGATATCGGATCCGGAACGACGCTGACACAGTTGGCCTCCTCTGGCACTGCTCCAGACGTCAACGGTCCCGGCGCCCACCAGTGGCACGACCCCCATTCTAATATCTGATAAATCGGAGCCAGAACGGGGTCACACAACGCTGATTACGGTGCCAACAGGTGCCAGATCATTGCGTGAATCCTTCTATGATCAGCCAGGCATTGGTGAGGAATGGGAGGGGGTCTCAGGACCCTCTGGAATCTCAACTGGAGTGATTGGACTGGTATGAGGAATTAGGAGAGGCCAGTAGATTGGACACCTTTCCAGATACTGGCATGCTCTCACCTCCTACGGTGGCTACGGAGGAGGGAGCATCGCATGCTACTGTGGTGCGTAGGGCAGCTGAGGTCCTGGACCTAGATCTGCCTATGGTGCCGGTCAGGACTAACATCCTGACTGAGGTGCTTCAGCCGGGGGTTTCCACATCGGAACCGAAGTTACCCTTTAATGAAGTCCTCATGGATGTCCTACTCGGTACGTGGTCCAAACCCAGCACAGAGGCTCCTATAAATAGGACAGTTGGCTGCCGTCATCACCCAGCTCTGGGTAATCTTAGCTTCCTCACACAACACCCCACCCCGGAGAGCTTGGTGGCCCAAGCCTCCACTTCGCATGGCGCCTTCCCTTTTACTCCCCAATAGGGAATCCAAGAGGCTGGACCCGCTTGGGAATAAGATGTTTTCTTCCTCCAGCCTGACATTGAGGTCAGTAACCACTTCATGGCTATTGGGACGTTTTTCCCCTGCTTTATGGGATTCGGTGGTGCAGGTGCTGGCTCAGGTTCCAGAGGACGTGCAGAACACTCTCTCTCAAGCAGTCAAAGATGGGAGAGATGCAGCCAAGTTTACTATCTGGTGTGGCTTGGACACGACTGACTCGCTGGGTACAGCAATTTCGTCGATGGTGGGCCTTCGTCGCCACACCTGGCTTCATACATCTGACTTTTCGGAGGATGTCCAGGGAAACCTTATGAACATGCCCTTTGATGGGTCCTGCCTATTTGGTGAAAAGGCAGACTCGGCGCTGGAGCGCTTCAAGGACTCCTGGGCAACAGCCAAGTCCTTGGGCGTCTCAGTGACCCCTCAATAACAGTCTGTCTTTCACCCCTTTCGACGCTTCGGAAGGGGCGGGGTACCACGCCATCCACAGACCAGCCACTGTCCTCCTTCAGGTCAGCATCCCTTGCGGGAACGAGGTTGTGGTGACTTCAGACCCAGAGGGTCTGGCAGAAGTTGTCCACCACCCAGCCCCCCTCCTCCACAGTGCCCAAGTCCTCCTAGTGTGATTGTGCAAGACCATACACGTCCAGTTGGAGGTAGGATTCAATTTAATCTCCCTCATTGGCGGTCCATAACATCGGACAAATGGGTCTTGCAGATCATACAGAAAGTCTATTCCCTCTCCTTCCTGTCTTTCCCTCCCTCTATGCCTCTGTTAAAATTACAGCTGATGGAGGATCACTTAGTTTTGCTTCACGAGGAAGTTACAGCTCTCGTGGCCAATGGAGCCATAGAAAGGGTTCCGATGTCAGAAGTAGGCAGTGGTTGTTATTCACGCTACTTTCTGATACCCAAAAAGAACAAGGATCTTCGCCCTATTATGGATTCTCTTCAAAAAGGAGAAATCCAAAATGCTCACTCTCGCTCAGATCTTGTCTGCCCTAGACCAAGGAGACTGGATGGTAGTGTTGGACTTGCAGGATGCGTATTTGCACATCCCCATCCTGCCTGCACACAGGATTTACTTGTGGTTCAAGGCGGGCCATGAGCACTTTCATTTTACCATCCTCCTCTTCGGTCACCCTCAGGTGTTCACTAAAGTGATGGCGGTGGTAGCAGCTCATCTGCGCAGGTTAGGGGTTTCAGTCTTTCCCCTACCTAGATGACTTGCTGTTGAAGGCTCCTTCGCCCCAGGCTGTTGTCGCCCACATTCAGACTATGGCGAACCTCCTGCATTCACTGGGGTTCACTATAAACTTGCCAAAGTCACAACTGACTCCCTCTCAGACGATCCGTTTCACCAGAGCTGTTCTGGACACAGTGCAGTTTCTGGCCTATCCTCCTGAGCACCGAGTCTAGGCTATTCAGGTTATGATTCCGATGTTTCAGCCTCTAACCTGGATTTCAGTGAGACAGATTCTGAGGCTGTTGGGCCTCATGGCCTTCTGCATCCTGTAGTCAAATATTCCAGATGGCATATGAGGGCACTGCAGTGGGACCTGAAGATCCAATGGGCACAGCATCAGGGAAATCTCACCAACACAGTTCAGATCTCAGAGGAATCTGAAAAAGATCTGCAGTGCTGGTTAATGAACTGTGATAGGCTCAGAGGCAGACTCCTCTCCCTTCCTCAACCACAGTTTACAGTAGTGACAGATGCGTCACTTCTGGAATGGGGAGGCCATCTGGGAGAGGTGGAGATCAGAGGCCTCTGGTCTCTGGCAGAATCCGGACTCCATATAAACTTACTGGAGCTCTGGGCGATCCAACTGGCACTGAAAGCATTTCTTCCTGTTGTAAAAGGGCAACACAGTCGCAATGTGGTACTGCAACAAGCAGGGCGATGTGGGATCGTGGACCCTTTGTCAAGAGGACCTGCGTCTTTGGACATGGCTAGAACAGCAGGGCATTACCCTAATAGTTCAACACCTGGCAGGTTCTCTTTCAGCAGTGGTGAGAGCCTTGGTTAGATCTGTTCGCCTCCGTAGTGAACGCGCAATGTCAGCAGGCAGCACTCGCTCAACAACGCTTTTCGTCGCAAATGGAGTTTAGGCTTCATTTATGTCTTTTCGCCCATACCACTTCTGCCCAGAGTTCTCAAGAAGATCAAGAATGACCAGGCCCAAGGAATCCTGGTGGCTCCGGACAGGCACGGAGAGTCTGGTATCCTGAGCTTCTGAAAATGAGCATCGATCCTCCATAAAGATCTTCTGTTACAGCAGCAGGGGAAGCTTCTCCATCCAAACCTGTCAACCCTGCGCCTTCGTGCATGGAGATTGGGTGGTGACAGTTGACAGCCTTCGACCTTCCTCACGAAGTATGTAAAGTTATTCTAGCAGCCAGGCATCCCTCCACTAAGATGGTATACGCCTGCCTTTGGAATTGTTCTGTAAATTATTGTACAGAAAGATCTATTGATCCTGTTTCTGATTTTCTCCCTGACATTCTTCTCTTTATCTTATCCCTTGCCCAGCAGGGTTCTGCCCTGGGCACTCTTAAGAGCCATCTTTCCACCTTATTTGCATTTCTTTGGCTGCCTGATCAGCCTTCATTATTCAAATGACCTATTGTACATAGATTTCTCAAAGGGCTTGTACATATGTTTCCCCCTACGCACTTTGTTATGCCACAGTAAGACTTAAATCTAGTTCTCACATTTCTTATGTGTGCTCCCTTTGAGCCTTTACACAACTGTCCCTTCCAGCTGCTTACCATCAAGACAGCCATTTTAGTGGCAGTAACATCTGCAGGCTGCAGGCTTTCTCATCTAAGCTGTGTATCTCACCATGTTCCCAGACAAAGTGGTACTTCAAACCAAGGTGGTGACCCAATTTCACCTGAGTCAAAACATCACCCTGCCCACCTTCTTTGCTCCACCACATCCTTCTAAAGAAGAGGGGCGACTCCACCGGATGAACCCAAAAAGTGCGTTGTCGTTCTACCATGACTGCACAAAAGAGTTCTGGATGGATGAGCAACTCTTTGTGGAGAAAGGTCTGGCAGTGCAGAAATGAACATTTCATGCTAGGTCATTCTCTGCATTAAGATCTGCTACACACTGGCCAAGAAGCAGCCTCCTGAGGGCTTGAGAGCTCATTCCACAAGGCTGCTGCAAGGCTGCTACCACTGCACTAGCACAAAGTGTTCTAGTGCTGGATATCTGTCAGGCAGCGACATGGGCATCCTGGCACACATTCTCAAGACACTACTGCCTGGACAATCAGGTTCGCCAAGACAGGCATTTTGCCCATTCGGTCCTGCAGGACATTTTAGTGTGAAGAAGATCTGTCCGCAGCCTACTGCTAGGCGGTTATGGTTTGGGTATCTATTCTAAGGTAAGGAATCTACAGCTAGAAGTCTATATGAGATGAACAAGTTACTTACCTTTGGTAACACATTATCTGGTAGACACTCTATCTAGCTACAGATTCCTTACACCCACCCATACGTCCCTGCTCTACGGACACATCTAATAGGGTCAGGGATTGTCTCTTTCTGGGCCCTAGTTTTTTGCACAGGCAAGCTGTTAGTTCTTTACATGGTTCTGCACTTCTGGCGTGGGAGTTAATGGAAAAGGAACTGGTGTACGCGCACCCACCTGAGTGGTGCCTTTATAGGCGACGGTGACATCACAGATGGCTCCAATGACGACATCACACAGATCCGAACGACGCCACCCACCGGCACGCGCACGTTATTGCTCAGCAAAAGTTCAGGTTTCTAAGCTGACGCCAGAAAATTCTAAGGTAAGGAATCTGCAGCTAGATAAGATTCTCTACCAGATAATGCAATACCAAAGGTAAGTCATTTTTCATTAAGAACCGACATAGTGCTTAACCACTGGTGTGATGTCACCGAAGGGAAAGACTCACTTCCCCTTTGATCCGCTGCCTCCCCTCAGTTTCCAGTGACCCAAGTGTGACAGCGACTGGTAGTTAGTGGTATCCTCTGCCTTCCCTCACCTCTTCTGAATCTCCACATAACCGACTGAGGTGGAAGAATATGGACAGTGGTATACCTGCAACAACCACCTTCTCTCCTGTCAGCATGGTTTCTACAGACATGTGCTGAGGGGAAAGCAAGCACCACTAATAGTTGACTCCCACATACCAGCTGTCAGTATAATTCTGGTTGGTGATGGGAGCGCATGGGTGGTGGTTGTGAGTGCAAGGGGAAGACGTAGGGTTTTTTTTTTCTTCCAATTTTGGCAGGTGGAGGGATGCAGCAGAGGGTGGTGACTGGAAGAAGGCCAGGTACTGATTATTTAATTCAATGCTAGTGGAGCTGGGTGGTTGGATGTAAGACATTCTTTTCATTGTTTTGGTGGAATGGTTTGTGCGGAGGGTGGTGTGGGTTGTTGACAGGAAACTTGATATTTTTATATTTTTGAATTTGAGAACGTGAGAGTTTTTTCAGTTGACGGTGGGGGAGAGTGGCAGGAGGCCAAGTATTTATTTTTTCATTTGAGAAGGGAAGAGTATCTCAGGGATGGTAAGGTGAGTGGCAGGAGGCCAGTTTTTTCAACATTCACTGTTTCCTATGGCTGCCTCATAATACCCCAGTCTCTGGGTTTATGTTGGAAGGAGTGGCAGAACATTTTGCGGATGGTAACATGTACAACATACATTTCTAAATGGGTAAAACGTAAATTACAGGGATGGTTTTCACCTAAGGAGTATGGTTAACATCAACTCAAGGTTTGCTATTGTTGTCCATTTGAACCCCTCTGTGAAAAACCTCCCCATAATTCACAGTTACCCATTCATAATTCCATATATATCATCTTTATTTTTTTATGCTTTAGGCCAGGCCTCATGTAGTAGGCGGTGGCACAGGGTGAATAAATACACCCACACAGGTAGAATGTGGTTTTCCAGCACTGAAGTGTGACCCCAGACTCTTTTATTCACTTTTCCCACTCATGTCATGGCCGGCGCCATCGGTAGCATTTTGCGAGGGTGTCACAGTGGAACACCCTCCTGCTTCGTCACTCAGTGGGCTTACCTACCAACTCAACACAACATTCCTCCTTTACCATAAGCAGGAACAAACAAACTAGAAACATATCAGGTGAGATGATGTCCCATGGTCTACGGTCCTGGTTACAACATAATAGCAGGGGAAAGAGAAGCGAGAGAGAGAGAGAGAAAGGGGGAGTGAGAGAGAGGACGCAATTAATCATTCAGTTCTATATAAAGTCTTTCAGACCATCAGACGAGAGGACCTTGTAGGATAGCGTAGGAGATGGAACCTTTTGGTCCTGCGGTAGTAACTGCTTCTCTTGTCATATCTCGTCTTGCCAACCATGGGAGCCTGCTGGAATCAGACGGCACCTCTTGGTCTGGCCCTGAGCAAGAAAACCTCCTGGCTGCTTGGGGCCCCGGGAGACTGTTCCACTGCTCTGGAGGTCTCGGTCGGTGAGACGATTTCCTCATCGCTTTCCGTTCCATTTCCTGGGGCTGTGTGAAGATCAAAATCAGGTATGTTCAAAGGGAATCGATAGTGCTTGAAAAAAAAAAATTCTTCGTAATGGTCTCTGAGCTGTGATCATGGTCCCCTTTATGGACTGTACTCTCCATGTCTCCAGCTCGAACGGTAGCATAAACTTGCCCCGCGGATGTCTATTTTTTACGATCACTAGGTCCCCTACCATGATGGAACATCTTTTCGCTCTGCGAGCTCGGGACATGGGGTCATTCTGAATCCGGCGCTTTGATAATACCTCAGCAAAGTGTTCCTGCATCACTGTCGGACCTCCTATTTGGAGAAAGATATGCCCATTAGGTCGGTTCAAACACAGAGAACTGTGGCTGACGGTTGTTGTATGAGGTGTCAGGTGATATTCCCTAAGGAAGGCATACAGAGCGCACTCCATATTCTGTCCGTTGGCCAAAGCAATTCTGAGTATTTTATTCAACGTACGCATGAACCGTTCTGCTACTCCATTTGCCTGTGGCCAGCATGACATAGCCATCCGGTGATGAATGCCCCAAGACTGTAGCTCCTCTACAAATTCTGGACTCGAGAAAGGAGGGCCATTGTTGATGCATAATCCTCTGAGTAATGCCATGATTTTCTCCATCCTCTGTATTGTTTGACTTCCAGTCATTGAGTCTATGACTTCAACCTCCGAGTACTTTGAAAAATGGTCTATTACAACTAACATGTGTTGTCCATCGGGAAGACTTCCAAAGTCTGTGCTGGCTCTCTGCCACGGGAATGGCGAGATTTGTTCATGATAATGGGTTCTGGCGGCTCTGCCTGGCCAGCAGCTTGGCACAGCGGGCCATGACAAACTGACGAACAGTGCATTCAACCAGGTTGTCTAGACTGGGAAACCAAACCTTGCACCTCAGCTGGGACTTTGTCTTAAAAATCCCTTGATGTGCTAGGTGGGCGAGGTCAACTACTTGGAACCACCAGACAAGAGCCTCTCATAAGGCAACCTTCAGGAGAGAGGGCCAATTTGCTGTGGACCTGGTACAGGGAGATTAAGGTCGCCCTCTCTTCTTCAAGGCGATAGAGGGTTTTGTCGATTAGGGTGTACCATCTTCCTGATGACATTGATGAAACAGCCAGCTGGAGACACTCATTAGTAGCTGTGGCCTCAATGTTCTCTGTGAGAGAGATTGCTAGTGGCCTGTTACGTTCCACCATTGGCCGACTGTGCATGTCGTGACAGATAATCTGCTGGATTCTGGCTTCCGGGGCCACAAAGAATAGTGAAGTGATATTCCTGGAGCTGCAGGATCTATTTTTTTTATTCTTGGAGGGGGCTTTGAGGATGATCCCATGAATGGTGGGATTAGAGGTTTATGATCCGTATGAATAACAAAAGGCTGGCTGTACAAGTATAGGTGGAAATGATGACAGCCCCAGTGCACTGCAATGGTCTCCTTCTCAATGTGGAAATATCATTGTTCAGTCTCTCTCAGCACCCAGCTGGCGTATGCCACTGGAGCCCATTCTCCCTTGTTCCGTCTTTGCCACAATACTGCCCCTCAGTCTGTGGGACTTGCATCCACTGACAGCTCTGATTCTCGGGCGGGTCAAAGTACACTAGGGTTGTGTCAGCAGACCACGCTAGTTTTGTTGCTTGGAAAGCCTTTTCTTGATCAGGTCCCCGATTCCGGACTGTATTAGTCTTTGTTAGTTCTCTCAAAGGGGCTGTGAGTTCGGTCAAGTTTCGAATAAATCGTACACAGTACGTGACCATAACTAAGAAGGTCCTCACTCCTGTGACTGTGGTGGGGGCCAGTGCGGACTGGATATCCTGGACTTTGACAGGTCAGGTAGCACTCCACTCTGGGAGAATCAGTACACAAAAATGCTATTTCCTTTTAGAGAAATGTGCACTTTTCTTGGTGAAGTGGTAGAGCACTGTCACGCAGTCGTTGGAGTGTGGCTGTTAGGTGATCCATGTGTTCTTCCAGCTTGGGGGCATGTACTAGTATGTCATCACTGACATTGAGAACTCCTTTCAGGTCAGCCAGCATGCTCCAGATTGTGTCCTGAAATACCTCCGCAGCACTGGAGACTCCAGAGCTGAGGCACTTGTATCTCCTGAGGCCCACATGGGTGGAGAATGTACTGATAGCTAGAGATTCTTGGTCAAGCATTAGCTGGTGGTAGCTGTCTCTCAAATCCATTTTGGAAAGCCCTTTCGGACCTACTCTCTTCCGCCGCGATGTCATCAACAGTGGGCTTCAGATGACGTTCACACTTGATGGCCAAATTGGGTAGGCGCATGTCAGCACAGATCCAAACCTCCCCAGGTTGTTTGGGCTTGCGCACTACTACAAATGGGGACACCCATGGAGTCCGAATGTTGACTTTCTCATTGATGTCAGCCTGTTCTAACTTTTTCAGCTTCTCTTCCATAATCGGTCTCAGGTAGAAGGCCACTGTGCGGTGTTTCAGCACGACAGGTTGGATCGAGATGTATTCTACAATCTTTTAGGCACCCTAAGCCTTCAAACAGCGACGTAAACTCTCTCACCAGATCATCCACACTTTCCTGGTTCACACTGAAAGCAAAAGCGACAAGTTGCAGGCGCTGTGCCGTCCGGCAACTTAAGTACATGGCTGAACCTCCTTTTGTGACGTACACCTTGACCAATGTGACGTGAGCCTGTGAGTAATCTCTGCTGTGCATACCCTGGCCATAGGGGAGTGGAGTTGTCAACCCATATGCAAATACCTGTGTGGAGGTAGGGCGCAGGGTACACTGCTCTGGAAGTGTGTGCATAACTGATTACACCATAATATTGATGGACGCTCCAGTGTCAATCAGCGCTTACACTTAGTGACCAGCCAGCAGCACATTGCACTGAAGGATTCATTTCTTTGGGTTTCCCTCCCTGATAGCATAGCATGTATGACATGAACCGCCCTTTCGATGTCATCATCATCCATGTCTTCTTCTTCATCTGGGATGTTTGAAGTGAGCATAACATTGACCAGTTCTGCTTTCTGGCTTTTCTGGGGCATTGAGGAACGGCATACCTTTGAGAAGTGGTGCAGTTTATTGCCAGCCAAGCATCTCTTTCTTGCGCTGGACATGGTCCTTGGTGTGGGTATGAACCCTCTGACCATTAGCATTTTTGGGGGGTTGGATTGGTCCTGGTGCGCATCTTCCTCTTTTCCGGAGTTTGGGCAGTAGCTGCATTGACGGGTTTTGTTTTTACTTGGCGTTGCAGTGCAGCTTCCATGTGCGTTGCTCACACTTTTGATAGTTATTTGGACCTGCCCATCATCAGCATGTCTGCCATGGGCATACCAGGAACCTGAAGAATTCTTTCTGTCAGCTTTATTGAGGAACATCCCTGGATGAATTGGCGCAAATGTCATAGTTTGCATCAGGTAGGCTGCAGGTTCTGGCCAGGTCTTTCAGGCGGGCATTAAAAACATTCACTGACTCATCGGGTAGTTGTCTACAGCAAAAAACGTTCATAATCTGGACTTGAAGATGGTTTGAAGTGCACTATTAAGGCTTATTTCAGCATGCCATACGTAAACAGTGGCCCTCCTTTTGTGACAAACTTCCCTAGCTTGTGAATAGCGGCACCACCCAAATGCAGTAACATGGGACGCCGTCTGTCATTGTCCATTGCCACGGCTGCGAAGTATGTTTAAAAGCACTCCATCCATTCTTTCCACTTTGCCGCTTGAATAGATGGGGGACCATCAACTATGAATGGCTCCATTGGTGGTATGGGTGCCATCATGGGAATTGCAGCTGGTCCAATAGTACACTGTGTTGGTGCAGTCAGAACAGCAAAAAACACTGCATGTGCTTCCTCAGCAGTACTCCGATGATTGTAGCCAGGTCCAACAAAGGGGTTGACAGTCTTGCCTCCTACAGTGTTGGGGTGGGGGCTGGCTTCACATGGACAAAGGGAGGCAGGCCCCAGCAAGGGAATAAAGAGAAGAGTCTCACTGGTTTGGTAGGCATGGCACGGGGAGTCAGAGCACCTCCTCTGTGACTGACTCCTGTAGCAGGCTCTGACTGGAAACGAGAGCTGGATGAGGCATTACACAAAACCGCCAGCAGGAGATTGCCCCAGCGCTCCGATTCTGCAATCTCCCTCCAGAGTGCACCCGGGCTGTGGGCCGCATGCAGTGGAACTGGAGCGCACCACGGGACACAGAGCAGCTTGTCGGGCAGCTCATCGACGAGCAGAGGGTCGTGGCTCAGCACAGCAGCAGAGGAGAGCTGTGCGAAGCAACTCGGCTACAGTTAGGGCGAGGTAGCGAAGTCCATCCGCCTCGTCACCAGTTGTTATGCTTGAGGCCGGTCCTCATATAGTAAATGGTGGCGCAGGGTGAATAAATACATGCGCACAGGTAGTATGTGGTTTTCCCGTGCCGAAGCGCGAGCCCCAGGTGTTTTTATTCACTTTTCTCACTCACGTCATGGCCGGCACCATGAGTATCATTTCGGGAATGTGTCACACTGAAACACCACTCCTGCTTCGTCACTGAGTGGGCTTCTACCGGCTCAACACAACACATTTTAAAATCTTAGTCAAATACCCTCAAGGTAAAAGCTCCCATACCTAATCTGATTGACAATTTTTCATTTTATTTGATCTGTATTGGCATGGGTAGCTCTGATTTCAGCAAATAACTCTTCTAATGTACCTGCATCTGGATCGGTATTTATTTTAGTAGGTATAGCGGGAGGCAAGGGCTGCTTTTGTCTGTTCCTATGAATAGCATCTGGTGACATTTTTGATTAGTAGCATCTGGTGACATTTTTTGTTTTTCCTTGATTTTAGAATTCAATTTTTTTTAAAAAAGTAATATTACTTAGATATGCCTTCAAAATTGCTGCACTGTGAAATCGGAGACAGTTATATATTTTGCAGCTCTAGAGTAAAAGTGCATCCATGGAAAAGGTTGCTAATTGTCGCAAGTTTGCCAGTCTTATTTTTTGATCTCGTCCCACGTCCAAAGGTATACGCTGGAAAAGGGCATACCCCACTATAAAACCGGGGGGGGGGGGGGGGGCTCATATCAATTTTCAGTTTTATATTGTTCCCTTAAAAAGTAGAGGTTTCCTTCACATAGGTACATGTCATTACAGAGCTGTGGCAATTGTTACTCCTAAACAAATAGCAAAAATTAAGAAAGTCTACCTGTTTCTCTTCATTCATGTAATAAATTCCATTCTGGTTGTGATTCTTGGCAAGCAGTGATGAAATACATGGCTTCAGTTTAACTTACCAAGGAAGGGTTCGAATTTAACAGTCACCTAAAACTGGGATGTTTTAAGAGTCAAAACCAGGATTTAATGATCTATATAGCAGTGAAAAAATGTGGAAAAAAAATTGTGATAAAATTGGTTAGTATTATCAACATGGGACTCTTGATGCAAACATTTCTCTTTCTTAGATTTTAACTGAAACACTCACAACTCGCAGCCTGAAGCTAATAAATTCCACCGAGACTCCGCTGTTCTTCAGGCTCCTTCTTTCGCGGCCTTTCACTATATCTGGGATTGACACCAACAAGAACATCAAAACATCCCATAGCGATCGAGATGAACAAGGACAACTTGTACTTTACCCTCAACAAAACATGCTGGTAGGTATCAAAGGGTAATTCTAACTTACGCCTCCTGATGGGAAATTATTCTTTAGAAATATTTTATGGAGGATAAAGTTCTGGATAGAAATAATCTCATTTTGTCCAACAGGTTAACATTATCAGCACATTTCTGTTGTTGCCAGGCGCTATCAACATATCAGAGATTGTCAAAGAATAATATATTTTTTTAAAGTACAATCTAGTGTATATAACAGCTTAAAGAAAGATAAATGTTTAGACCTCATAACTCATCTGGTGGTTTTGGAAAGAGTAAGTTACAAGAGAATAACAATAGATCAATGAGTATTTGTATGGTGCAAACCAAAAATAACATTATTTTAGCAGATAGGAGTTAACATCATTCCACTCTACATATTTTTAAGATCAGTATAGTGTGGAGAGGTGAGTCATCTGGTCTCACTCCACCAAGGTTGTGGGCATTTCGACATTACCTCCGCTATTTGCCCTTCTCTTCTGGCTGGCCTTGCGATCCCTCTCCGTCCTGCTTTCACTCTTGGGCTGCATTTATTTGACTTGCATCCTCTGGGCTGTGATCTTTCTCCCAGCCTCACGCACCCTTGTGGATGTTCTTTATTTGCGGTTGCCATATCTTTTGCCCTGCTCGTATCCATTTCCTGGTGGTGCTAGTATTGTTCAGAGTCACTTTACATGTAGCATGGCAGCAGGTAGATTCTTTCTTGTCACATTAGGGAGGTGTTTCGTGATTAGGATTAGCTCTCATGGTGTGCTGTTATTTACAGTGCTGTATCACTTTGGCTTCTTTGGCTGGTCTCCACTCTGATACTGTGTTACATTCATTATTTTCTATATCCAGAATTTTTTTATTTAAGGATACTATTTCCTCAACATATCTATGGATATCCCTTGATTTCATCAAGTAACTAAACCCTTAAGAAACTTAGGACTTGTAAAGTGGTGTCAGATCCTGGTATATTAGCCAGGGGAGAATACATTGCCTAGTTAGATAAAACATGGAGTCAATGAGAAAACTTGAGCTTAGTCCCAGATATCAATGTAGTTTATCAGCTGCAAAACAACATTGAGTTCAGGAACCCAAATAAAGGGCCTCTTCTGTTAATAAGTAGGTCGCAAACCATAGGTGCTAATTGCACATTTACATTTTGCCACCTGCCCAGCATTTCCCAATGAGACTCAATTACTTGTCAGTCACATCACAAAATAGATATTTATGGATCACTGAGCATCCTGCCTCATTTACCTTAAGGAGATACCATGCAATTTGTGACCCTCCATCCCATAACTTAGCTGCAAATGCAGTATAGCGGCCCTTGAGGAGTAGCGGGCCTTCGGACCTGTGTCTCTATTCCCTGGATATCATTTGTTTTTAAGAAACAACAATCGAGGTTCATTGAAGAGACAACTTCTGCTTTAAAAGATAATATTGGTATCTAGGAGGACCATGCAATGGTTCCCAGAGAATTGGCTGCTCCCGTAGGCCACACTCAATGACTGCTACTGGGGAAGCTTTTCCATGCGGACGGCACCCTCCTTAGTGAATCAGTTAGCAATCCAACTCAAGTGTTGTTAACTTATCAATGGTTTGTTACCATAGTTGCACGCTCAAACCATTGGCACATACCTTTGCAACTTGCAACAAGGAGGGAAAACTTCTTTCACACCCCACTATTTGTGATTCAGAAAGGGTTGCTAAAACCCTATAGTATCTGAAAGACTCCAGACTCCTAGTAGGGCTTTTGTACATTGTGAAATGATACAGTTGCAAACCTTGTGATATTGTATATTGTAGGTTTTGTAACTGACAAATACCTTTGTGCATCATGCCCAAAATTCCCAAACCAATTGAAGGAAAAGGACAAAAAAGAAAAATGACCCAAAATATACATAATCTGGTTAACAGAATCAGAAATAGAACATTTCAAACCTTAAATATGAAAAAGCGCAAAAAAACATAAAACATCAGTGTTAATAAATGTGTGTACATCACCATGTCCTACATGTCCTTTTAGGCCATGGACAGTGGATAATGGATTAGATACAGCCCAGTGGTTCACCCCAATAAAGAGCTTTACCTACTGACTTCTTTATGAAAAATCACTTGGTCCAGTCGGGCAGGGCAAGATGTTTATTTAAAACGTAGGTGATGTATAAAATGGGCATTTAAGTCTGTAACTTGTGTTTTTAAATAATTATGAGTTTAAGAGTCTCTTAACGTCAGCAGTGTCAGTTATTGAGATGTCAACTGGATTAAGTTCATGAGACATAACTCCCTGAGTGGATTCAGTGTCAATGATTAAATGATGCCACTTTCTGTATTATTATTGGATAAAGGGGTGGTTAAGTGATGTCACTTTCCCTCCCATGGATTTTCAGTGAATTGATGGCCGTCCACCAAAACATTGGATACCTTTTGTACTGAGTCCCATTGAAGCTTTACATTTTGACACCCGAGCCTTGAGATGTGTCAAGTTTAAAAACGTGCCTTCAGGTTGCTTTGCCATTTAGTTATTACTTTACCCCAGTTCTTAATTTGTGCTTGTTGTTTCTGGTGCTGAGCACCGGCACTTGTTTTTGAGGGCCGGCGCTTAGTCTTCTGCCTCTAGCATTTACTGCGAGCAAAAGACACATATGGGAAAGACGGAGGAAGACAAAAACGAAAAAGTGTCACAATGGGAGAAAGCAGAAAGCTGCAAGAGTGAGCTGAAGGGGCAGGGAGTGGCTTTAAATGGATTGAAGAGGCCAGAGATGGCTTCAGGATTACGCCTCCTCAGTATTTCGTGCTCGCACATTTAAATACAGCAGCCGCGTGCTTCAGAGGAGGGTTTTGGGCACTGTCAAGTTGTTATTTACAAATTAAGCACTGCTTTTACCCATTCCTAGGTTTAACCTTTGGACACAGAAGTAAATATGGAGCTTCCAACATAACATGGTTGCGAGCCATAGCCGGGCTCCATGAGGCCACATATACTCTCCACAGGGCTCCGCTGATGCTTTTCATTGTACAGCAAAAAGCTCCGAACGGGAACCGAGAAATGTTTCCCCTGAAACCACGCTTTTCATGGGGAGCTTTGGCACTTTGTCCCGGTGCTCTGGCAGTTTAGAAGTTTCTAGCTCTGAACCTTCCTTGATGCTGGTGTTCTTTATCCTGGTCACTCTGAAAGCTCTCATCCCCAGAGTACAGGTAGCAACGGGAGGCGCGCTCAACCACAGTCTTCAGTCAGGGCTCCAGCACAAGTTCCAGTGCCCACACTTCTGCTCGTATTGACAGGTAAAATGCCTTTTTTGTCTGTTATATCGCTGGACCTACAGGAAGCTAGCTGATCTGACCCTTGAGAAATGTTTCCAGTTCTTGGAGGCAAGGGAGAACAGGTCCAGACTGTCATATTTCAGACATTCACAGACATTCACAGAAACAGGTTATTTCCCTTCTATTCTATACTATTGTGTTTTTGAGTACTGGTGATGAAAATCCTTTCTTATAAGGGTAACTGACTAGTGAAAACTCTTAACTTAATCTCAACAATGTTCCCACAGTCACAGCAGCTTCCTTTTCCACAATTTATCGAAATGTTAACTACTGCCATTGGGGCGAGAGGAACAAGAAATCTATGTTCACCATTACATTTTGATCATTACTACAATGGTGAGTGGATGAATTATGTAGCTGCTTCCTAGGACAAGTTATGAATAATATAACTTCTACTCAAATAGGCGTTTACAGTCTTGAAAAGCTACCACCGGCTTTCCAGCGAAGTAGCACTTTTAACGAGCGCCACTGCAGTGACATACCAATCCTAATACCGGCCATGTCCCAGCTTCTTCGTTATACACCCACGCCTTCTGAGTCTGAGGCTCTATGTAAAGGTGATTTAGCAAATATAAACAGTAGATTTTTCTAAAGTGATGGCAGAAGTTTTGGCTACATCCACTCACGTCTGCATTGGCCGTCCTGAAGCCATTGTTTAACGTCACAGATGTGGGTGGTCTAAGATCACACTGCAAACCACAGGTGATAACTGACTTGTATTGCCACTGGTGCCCGTTCTGTGCCATATCACTGTGGTCGGATATGCTGATTAGGATTAACCTTTTGTCATCATGGTTTAGGGGTCAAAGAGAGCCGATGGTGTTTTTATAGATTACCAATGCTCAGATCAGAGTCAAAATCACAGACACTCAGTGAGAACAACAGGGTTGCACAGCAGGCTAATGCACTTTCTTACAAGTAGTTTACAGACATGGCTTGAATTTCTCTGTGCCATGACCTACTTCAGAGTATCACATAAGGCACATGATGGAAAAAGAAATACATATGGATTCAGATGTTGAACAGTCCAGTCATGAATTATATCCCAAAGGGATAGATAGAAAGCCCATTTAGAAGTCATTCAACTGGTATGAAGCAGAAGTCTCAGGCCAAAGAATTGGACCCTTTGCAACAGAAATACACCATGAGGGCCTCATTCTGAGTGTTGTGGTAAAAAGATGTGCTTGTACAGCACCCAGAATTGTCTACACTGCGGGGATTGGTTTTTCTTAGGTGAGGAATCACCACATTATTCCAAGAGTTTCTGCTCAGAATACGTTCTAACCTGCTGTATCTGTCTATTATGCACACAGTGTGAAATAGTTTCCCTCTTTTTAAGATTTTTTCCAGTTCACATTTTGTCAGGTTTTTACTCAGGAAATTCAAGGGAAGGCAACTACTCAATATGTGGGTTTTCTTACACAACTCTTTATTTTGATTTGGAAGGAAACACTTGATTTGATGATATACTTTGTGTGATTATGTGATGTCAGTGATAGATTGTGACTGCTCTCCTCTAGGTTAAAGTTTCCTTCTGCACTACATTGGAGTTACTGACCTACCAGAATCTGCCAGAGGAGCAAATGCTTTCTGGTACCCAACTGCTTCTGTCTGAAAATGGGGAAAAGAAGTTGGTATTTAGTCAACAGCTGGTTCTTGAGTACAGCAACAAAGCCAAGCAGGTATGTAAAAGTAGCGGTGTTATACCGTAGTTGTAGTTTAATGAGTGTCATCACTGTGTATAGCTGCAGGCACAGTTTGACTTGCCTATGTGCAATTGGGAGATTTCTGAACTGCATGTAAGCCCTGAAATGTCAATAGCATTGTGGCACTGGCAGCAAATCACATGGCTTGGCAATCTGATAGGTGTTTGCCTACGTCCTATTTTGATTTTAGCCCCTTGATACATTGGGCTGTCAAGAAAGATCCTTCTTCCCCTATCAGACTCTAGAGGGAGCTAGACATTCATAACGGAAATAATAGGGTAAGAGTGCTAAAGGTGTGTCCTAGAAGACTGGATTCAGTCATTATTTTCAGGATTATCAGTGCTGTGTTATTGAGCTCCCCTTAAATATTTAAATTAATTGTATGTAAATATCTCTTGCGTGGATATCCTGAAAATCTGGCATAGATACAGCCTTACTTGATTTATGTAGGCTGCCCCTGTAATGAAGCAGTGGTCTGGGTCTGAGCAACATATTTAATGATCAGTCTGTACCAAAGTAGTCCACAAGTACATCTTAAAGAAAAGGCACACACTAAAAAAGCTTAATCTCCAAGTTTAATGCCAAAACCCTTTTAGTAGTGTTATGCCCTCATATACAAATATTCTATTTAAGGAATCGTAAAGTGTGACAAATAAAGATTTGCACTTTGTGATTCCTTAAAAGGAAGTGATTTGCAATTTATGATCCCTTAAATAGAATGTAAAAAAATGGATGTTAGAAGTTGGTGCAATTTGCCACTGACTTCTAACAAATCTACTGGGTTTTTGATAACCAGCCTGTTTATTAATTGGTTGATTCTCAAAAATACCAATTCATAGTGGTTCACAATTCAACCTACCTCATCAGTATCCATGAGATAGGTTGTAAATTGGGACCCACTACGATTGGCTACCGTGACAGGCATGGTGACCTGCTAGGGTCAGCAGACCACCACGTTTGTGATTGCTTTTAAATAAAGCGTTTTTTTTTTGTTTGTTTTTTAAATGCAGCCCCTTTCCTTAAAGGAAAACGGGATACACTGGAGAAAAAAATGACACAAATCTTTTTTTCTGAGCATGTGCCTGTTCATAAAAAACGTTTTTGTGAACATTCACAAAGGGGAAGAGGTCCCATGGGGACCCCTTTCCATTTGCAAATGGCTTTCCATCTTCTTTAAGGACTTGGTAAATATTAATGTTTTGCGACTGGATTTTGATTGAAAAACATGAATACATAACTTAAAGGTTCGGTAACTGGAAGAGACACCCTTAACACGTCCTTTCCAAATACCGAATATGTATTTATTCTCAAAACCAATTAGCGATTTGGTAAGATTTGGTAACATGTTACCAAAACGCTATTTGGGTTTGGTGAATTAAAGAAATTTCGTCTTGCCGTCAAAAAGGTTCTGATTTTTCGATTCGGAGCCTTACAGAAATTAAAATGATTTTGTATATGAGGGCTTTATTGTGTAGCCTGTAACTATTATGAATTGACTACTTATCTGTGGTTCCTAAGTACCGAGGGATAGCAGAGACACTGTATGTTATTCGATCTGGCCACTTGTTTGATTTGCAGTTAGAGGGAAGCTGCAAGCGATACAGTTATATGCCAGCTATACAAAACTTTAATGGTTAATGGGCTTGTGTGCATTTAGAGCTGAATGATCTAGAATGTTTGAGCTAAACGGCCTGTGTAAATTTGATTAGAGGATTTACAGTAGCATTACCTTTAAAAATATTATAATGAATTCATAATAAGGATAAACGATTGTATTTATGATAAATTAGGCTGAATTGTTGGTTTCATGCAAGGAATTATTTGTAGTGACTTTATGTATCCTATGATGTTTTGTTCTGTAGTTTTTTTTAATACTGAATACAAGTATTTTTGATAAACTTCTCATGAAATATAGCAAAGTATGACAAGAATTAAAGCTAGATCAGAGGCATGTTCCTTGTTCTAATAATGATTTGAAAATACAAAATTAGGATTACGCGAAAATGCGTTTTTTTTTTTAGAATGTACCTGCTTGAAGAGCAGAAGGTCAGTTGCTTGTATACATTACTCCTTGTATACCATGACTATGGTTTCATTGTGGATCCATAGCATGGTTTTGGGTATCATTAAGGGTTGAATCGTTTGCACTGACCTTTTACTTGCCGTCCTATTTCTCTTTCGATGCCCACCTCTGCAGCAGTTGCCGCTCTGCGCATACCTTTCTGTGCCAGTTTTGCAGCTTTCTCGTGACACCGTCGACTTCGGTACTTGTTTTGTTGGACAGACCCGCACACAGGAAGTCTTCCTGCTGAACAGGAGCGGCTCTAAAAGTTACTGGACTGCCTTGATAGGTAAGGCGGTTATATTGTCACCTTCTTCCATAATGTTTTCATTATTTGTTTTTTTGAATATTGGAAAAAGGGCGGGTGAAATTCTGGCTCAGAAACGTAAACGCGACAATCTGAACCTAGTTAGGTTCTGGAATCATAGAAAACAAATGCCCTAAAATGGTAATTTAAAATTGGATTTTCCCTCAGCTCACAACTCAATCTACAACTAACCAATTTCACAGGGCATTCTTGACTTTTGTCATAATGCGTTTGCAAATAGAAATGAAACTGTAGGATTGCCTGGTCTGATCATGGCCGTAAAGATACAAAATACATAATTTGGCAAAGCCATTATTAATCTTAGCTGATAGCCAAATAGTCGTTTTGCCTGAGCAATTTCCTCCTATTGGGTATCGCTTGCCTTTGGTGGTGATTTGCATATCTCACTGATCCGTTTGGCAATCTACTGAGATCAAATGCCATCGCTGCAATGCTGTGTGAGTAGAGGAGCCATTTCTGAATAACTAATTTGGCTGCTAGTTTTACTGCTCTCTTGAGCATTTTGGGTTAATCACAGTAGTATATTATTGTGTTCATTTATTTCCAAACAGTCGTTTTATAGGTACAGCTCCAATAACTTTACATTCTCCATAAAATATACCTGGAAACTGGAGTAGAAAGCATGCCAGGTAAAGTAGTGTTTGTTCACATGAAAATATGCATTTAACATTGTGCTTAAACATATCAGTGTCTTTGCTCTACATTTTATCATGGACTGGGCAGCTTTTTCAATTCCCTACTTCTCTGTGTGGGGATGGGTAAGTATGTCTGCTGTTCCATGCGATCGGCAACATTTGAGTGAGGTTAAACTACCATTTTGCCCCTTCTGACCTCTTAGACAGATACTTGGCAAGAGGGGATTTTTCCCCAAGAAAACTTGTCCTTAATTACTAATGGTAAAGACTACTGCAGAGAATTTGGCTTCATATATAATCTGATCGACTACACCCCATGCCGCACATTTTAATCTGGATCTATGATTAATTAATGAATTAATTGTCACCAAAGGGTAAACCTAATCAACACTGAAGAAAGATGGATGGCAGGTCTAAGTCCGTGTAGGACAGAACAAAGGTGGGCTCATGTCTTAAGCCGAAGCATGACTGGCTCATTTTCCTATCGCTTGTGGTCAGAGTCTGTGAGTTTGTAGGTAGGAGTTTACATATGCCATCTTTGCCTCTGATGAATTCTGTAATGTCGAAGGACTTTTTTTCAGTGACTGATTCCTTTTCGCATAATTTCCACTTTGCGGGTAATAAGATTTTCACACAGGAAAGACAGAGTGGGATTGTCTGTGAACACGAATTAAATATGATCTTCCTTATTTACTTTCTTATTTATTTTGAAATTATTTTACAGCACAGCCCTACTGTCTTGGGTCTCCATTTACAACCGGAAGCTTCAATATTGTCACATAAAATCCCATTTCGGTCTGAGGAGAAAAAATATCAATGTAAATTCAAACCATTAGCCCATCATTTCACCAAGCCTGTGAAATATTAAGAGGAAGTTCCAACACAAAACCAACTAACTATCACAGTCTTTTAAATTCTTTCCAAATCTACAGGATTATGTATAAAAGTCTCAGTTCAGCAAGGCAGACGCGGCTGGCGACTTGAAAAGTGGCTGGTGGGGGAAATAAAACAAAAATAAACAATACAAAAAAAAAAACTTACCTGAACATCGCTGACGTTCTACAAGTAAGGTCCTTGCAAATAGACTACTGCCTACGTTGCCAGCGCTGGTGCACGCCGATCAGAATGGCTTTATTCCCCCTAGGGCTACCTGCTATTACACCCACAGACTGTGTCACATAATGGGAGCCTTGGACGGAGCCGCTGACCATCAGATAGTGGTGTCCTTGGACTTCAATAAGTCATTCAACACCCTGAGATGGTCCTACCAGCTGCTTGTGTTAGAGGGCCTAGGGATGGGACCCGAGTTCCTTTGCTGGGTTAAATTACTGTACACAGCTCCACAGGCTAGGGTAAAAACAAGTCATAAGATATTGCTCAAGTTTGCAATCGGCTGAAGCACCCCTCAGGGTTGCCCCTTATCACCCATAATCTGTGTCATGGCGATGGCACCCCTGGCATGCCTACTGAGGGCATGGAGCCCAGACTGGGGCGTGGCTTAAGGGGGCGACGGGCATAAATTTCCCTGTATGCCGATGATGCTGTAAAAAATATTCGAGATCAGTGGAGGGTCCTGCCATATCTACTCAAACTGCTAAAACACTTCAGCGTGATTACTGGATTTAGGATCAATTGGGGGAAATCTTGATTGTTCCCTCTGCGGCAAGTGGGACAGGCTGAAGGGACAGGACTACTAGTTGAGCGCCTGTCTTGGTGCATGGTAACATTCAGCTATCTAGCAATTTATGTATATGACTCAGACAGGGACGTTGTTGATGGTAATCACGGTATAGTGTTAACAGCTACGCATCATTCCCCGGCCTTTTGGAAACACCTCCCTCTCTCACCCATGGGCTGTACATCCATAGCGAAGATGTTAGTCCTGCCACACTTCTTGTACCTTTTCATGACCCAACCAGTGCCAGTTGTTCCTTCTTTAAGGAGCCTGATATCTAATCTTGTCTGGGGAGCCACCGAAGAGTGTCAATTGACATGCTCCAGAGGCCTCAGATGGTGGGTGGCCTGGGAGTGCGAGTCATCAAGGTTTATTACGCTACAGTGCAACTCCAGTGGCTAATGTGATGGATGACCAATAATATGATACCTGAGTGTGTGGCTGGCTGGGACAAACTCTGGGGAACCAAGATATTAGACTGTCTGCTGGACAGGACCAGTCCCCTGAGAGGACTGAGTAGGTGGGCGCAGGCGGCTAAGGTTTGTTGGAACAGGTACGTTCAACCATGGCGCAGTGAGGTATGCACCACAATAGCCGCTTTGGAGTTTCCTGGGGCTGAGAGCTGTGCTAGCTGTCCACGATCTGACCCCGTGGAAGAAGACTGTGGTTTGTCGAGTAGGTGATCTTTACACAGGGGCTTTTCATGCCCTTTCCAGCCATGCAATCATCCCTTGACCTGGGGGCAGGCCTTTTTTTGGCACACAACGCGTTTCTGCTTGCAGTGAGGGAGTTGAGTTTGTTACGTCTAGACGGACTTAACAATCCCCATTATGACCTGGGCCTCTTCTGGGCACACACGCTGGAATGGTGAGCTATTGGATGTATTTTGGCATGTGTACTTGAATGCCGGTGCTGGCTATGCTGTGTCCTATGGTGGTACAGTAAATTACAATTGTTTGTTGATTCTCAAAATGAAAAAATGCAATAAATACTTTTTTTTTTTTTTAAGGATACAGAGTCCGTGGAGGATATTCATTTTAATTACTTTTATTGGACAAATGAAGTAGTGAGCACCATGATCCCAAAAAGTGTTGAATTAAGTTTCCTCGCAAGTAGTATGCCTAACTTTTCTCCCTCTGATAGTAAGACTGTCCCAGTTTCAGTAAGATCTACTCCGCGCACAACATTTAGTTCCAGATTGATCTTAAATAATTTGATTATTTCCTGTTCTATTTCATTTCTGTACATGGGCTTTGAGAAGCTCAATGTTTATCTTCCAGTGGGGTCAGCCGCTACCACCCCTTTTGCCCCCATTCTGTTGCCAAGTTTGCAGTATCCATTTTCTAAAATAAGCGCATCCATTCCAGGGTCATACATTTGTAGTCTAAGAGGCAATGTGTCCAATGTGTGTGCAAGTCGAAAGATTAGTCCTTGTTCTAGGTGTGCAGTGCCTGCTAAGTATCCTCAAACAGAGATCGTCAAACATTCTTCTAAGTCCTTTTTTACAACGGTCCCCATGAGCTAACTCTAGAAGTGGCTCTGTCTAAATTGGACTCCCCAGTAAAGTTAAAGTCTCCTCCAAAATCATTTCCCACGGGTAATTGTCTATCAACTTATCTAATGCATCTTTTAATAAGGTGTCTTTCCGTGGGTTTGGTGCATAGATAAATGGGAGAGTAAGCCATGAGTAGCTGAACCTTGAGGTATCCCCCTCCCTGGTCTCTTTGCACCTTAGGGCTTTGCCCCTTAATGTGCACAGGATGGCAACACCTGTTGTCTTAGATGAGGTCAAGGCCTGGAATTGCAGAGGTAAGCTTTTTGACTCATTCAGTATTGGTCTTAGTAGCAGCCAAGTTTCCTATATGGACAGAATACCAGGATCATGTTGCCTACCATCACTCAAGATCCTAGCATCTTTTAAGGGAGTTGAAGGTCTTTCACAATAAATGATAGTTTGAATGTTGCAGGCACAGTGTGAGAGACTGTCTTCACTTTGCATCCCCATCACGTTGTCTAGCTTATTAAATTCACCAGGGATCCCCATAGGCAGTAACGCCCCTCAAATGTATAACTTCAAAGGCCAACAGGCCAAAAGAAGCCTTTCAATTAAAGCATAAACACAGCTATTAGAAAAGGCTGTTGACTCTGCTTTTCCTCCTCAACTTGACCATTACCTTTACCCATTATAGCCAAACCACCCTTGTTTCACTAGATGAATGTTCTCACTATTCGTGCCTAGCAAAATTTGGACTACGTTCTTTTATCACCCCTCCCTTATTTAATGTCCCTCATTTTCCCATCCCTCCTCCCCCTCAGCACCTTAACTACTCCGTTGAGGACGTCATTGAGCCCAACAAAAGCAACTTCTTAGAGGACCTGAAGAACTTCAGCCTCACCCAGCCACTGGAAGGCCTCTCCCACAGCACTGGACACCCACTTGACCCCATCTTCACTATCTTCAATGGCAGAACAGTAGACAGCCTACACCAATCCCCTGGTCCAAATATGCCCTTGTCCGCTTCAATATACCCATCATGCACCACTGCAGGAATGCCATTGCCATATCTTGGTGATGCTAAGAGAACAAGATCTCAGCAAGATCGTGGTCTGCGGTGCTCCTAGGACCTCCCAGCAGCACCTCAATGATTCCCCCCAGATCCATCTACCAAATTCAGAACCTGGATCACCTCCTGTGCAGACATCCTTATCCCACTCAAAATTACCAAGGCTACAAGAACCAGACAACAAGCAAGCTGGTACACCAAAGGGGTCAGACTCACCAAACATCAGTGCAGGGAACTAAAACAGATGGAGACAAAACCAGGAAATCACCAACAACAGTGCCTCCAGGTAAGCCCACTGACTCCACCACCAACAAATCGGCACTTCTAAATGTGTTGCTCTCACTGACCACATTGAAAACAGCGGCAACAGTGCACAGGACATATTCACCAATGTGAAAGACTTTACCTGTCTGGACGCAAGCTCCACCACCACCCTTCCCTCACAGGACCTTTGCAGCCAGCTATCCGTCTTCTTCTACAGCAAGCTCACCAACATCTATGATGGCTTTGAGCTCCAATTGGCATCCTACAACCTCACACCACCTTCTGGCCATCACGAGCAACACCCAGAGGATGACAATGACCACCTGGCCCACCATCACGGCTCAATAAACCTCAGCAACCATGCGGTCCACACCCTCCGGCGCACACTTCAACCCCCTCCCCACATTACGGCTTCACTAGAGGACTGGACCCCATCAGCGCAGCACTTATACTGATCCTGAATGGCTTGATCAACAGAGCCACCTTCATAGACACCTGGAAACACACCACAGTCCTCCCCTGCAAAAGCCTAAAGTATCCCTCAACCGACCCTAAGATGCTAGCCAACTGCCAACCCATCTCTCTGATGCCTTTCCTGGCAAAAGTCATGGAGAAAATCATAAACAAATGCCTAGCTCTCCATCTCAATGACAACCACTTCCTTAACACAACTCAGTCTAGATTCAGTCACAGTAATAGCACTGAGACCCACACTCCCATCGCCTCCACAGACGCTATCCAGCTGATCACAGACAGAGGAGACACAATTGCGCTCATCCAATTGGATTTATCCACTGCCTTCAACATAGTCTCCCACCCAATCCTCATCTGATGCCTGCACGAAGTCGCCATTCAAGGACCCTTGCTCTGCTGCAGTAACTCCTGGTGGAGGCTGAACTCAGAACCACGTCCTACCTATCCAGCCATGTGAAGAATCTCATAATAGTAGTCGACAACCAGCTTGCTATGACCTTTCAATTAAACAAAGTGGTCTTTCCCACACCTGTTTCCATACAGTTAAGAAACTTCAAACGTTTTTCAAGTAGCTTGCAATCAGCACTTGCAGAACCATCTCTCAGGCCACCAGTAAGCTGGACCATGGCAACACAATCTATGTAGTAATTAATGCACAACTGATCAGAAGCCTGCAGACCATACAGAATTTAGCAGCCCAACTCACACTCAAACTACCTCAGCACATATACATCACCTCACCTCAAAGACCTCCACTGGCTCGGAATCCACAAATAGGTAACTCCTCATGCACCCATATAAAACCTCGCACAAGAGCACCCTCTCTTTCCTTAACAATTGCACCAACTTCCACAGGACCAGTCAGCTCCATTCAGCCAGACTCGTACTCCCACACATCCACGCAAGTGCATAACTATATTTGGCGGCTTATCCTTCTCCTACCTTGCTCCCAAAGTCTGGAACAACCTGTCCCTGCACATCAGAACTGCCACCTCAGTTCTTGAGTTCCTCAAGGAACTGATAATATGGCTCTTCACCTGGGTCCCAGCCCCACTTGGCCTACGTGCCAGGATACCCTCCTGAGTCAGTTGTGAACTTTACAACTACACATAACATAACTAAGCATCACATTGGACAGATGGGTGCTTCAAATCATCCAACATAGATATACCTTACCCTTCATTTCTATCCCCTCCAAACATGCCACGTATACACCTCAACGGCTTTTGGCAGAAATCTTGTGCATTTTACGAAAGGCAGTCACACTCTTTTGGGAAAGGGAGCTATTGAAAGAGCTTTAGCATCAGCGGTCAGAACAGACTGCTACTCCCGCTACTTTTTGGTCCTGAAGAAGGATAGAGGTCTTCATCCCTGTCTAGATTTCCAACTCCTGAAGAAGGACAAGTGCAAGAAGCTTACCCTGGCCCAAGTTCTGTCCGCCCGGCGACTGGATGGTGGCACTTGATCTGCAAGACACCTATTGCCATCCCACTTTCCCATCCTGCAGTCCTTGAGATGCCACCTGCGATTGTAGGTAAGCCAGAGCACTTTTATTAATCATTGCTCCCCTCTGGCCTTACCAATGCCCCTCTTGTTTTCACAAAAGTGATGTTGGTGGTTGCTGCCCATCTGTGGAGTATAGGAATATCAAATTTTCTGGATTAATGACACAATAACTTGTAAACAATATCGTAAACAAAACAATTGTGTCAAAAATATTGTTTACCACAATATCATGTTTTGAAACTTATAATGTAAGTGACGAACATTGAAAAAAATATTGTTGAGAACATACAAAAATATAATCTTTCAAATACATACAGTTTTAAGTAGTACATTTTAAATATTTTAATATCTAAAATAAATATAATATAAATTAGAGTCCACTGATTTTTTAATACTATACATAAATATGTATATATATAAACGTGTGTATGTGTGTGTTCGATGGCATGTGTAGCTGCAGATACACATGCTGTGCATATCCTGCCATCTAGTGTTGGGCTCGGAGTGTTACAAGTTGTTTTTCTTCGAAGAAGTCTTTTCGAGTCACGAGATCGAGGGACTCCTCCCCTTTCGTCTCCATTGCGCATGGGCGTCGACTCCATCTTAGATTGTTTTCTTTCCGCCATCGGGTTCGGACATGTTCCTCTTCGCTCCGTGTTTCGTTCGGAAAGCTAGTTAAATCTCGGAAAATTCGACGATATTGTTTGCGCTCGGTATCGGGTTAGTTATAGCAAATCGACACCAAATAAAAGAAGAGCTCCGGTAGCCCTTCGGGGCTTCTACCCCCGGCGGGGCCTGGTCGTACCGACCGCGTGCGTCTTCAAGGCTCATGGAACGGACCCCATTCCGCTTCTGCCCCGAATGCCACAATAAGTATCCTTACACAGATCAGCATTTGGTCTGTAATTTGTGTTTGTCCCCCGAACACAAAGAGGATACTTGCGAGGCCTGTCGGGCATTTCGGTCGCAGAAGACGCTACGGGACCGGAGAGCTCGAAGGCTTCAAATGGCATCGACGCCGTCAGGACACCACGACGTCGAAGAAGAGGAGACTTTCTCCATTTCCGATTCAGACTCGGAAAGTCAGCAGCCGGCGAAAACCTTGAGTAAACCTGCCCCGGCCAACACTCATGGCAAAATCATGAAGGCCCAGGGGACGCCACCGCCGGCAGGCCATGGCTTAACCCGTAAACTCGGTGACCAACCATTGGCACCGAAAAAGGGCACACACGTGTCGAAGACATCCGACTCCGGTCGAGATACCGGCACAGAGTATACTCGGCACCGAGATACTGGCTCCGACCAAACTCGACACCGAGATACCGGCTCCGAGCAAAGTCGGCACCGAGAGATAGGCACCCCGAAACTGAAAAAGGTGGCTTCGGAGCTGAAAAAGACTGTAGAAACTGTTTCGGTGCCGATTCACCCAGCATAGGAGCCGAAACAAAGTTCTTATTCCGAAGAACAAGGCCTTTCAGCACAACTACAAGGCCATAAATTTGGACAAGAATTAGAGATGGTGGAGCCAGACTATACACAAAGCAGGCTCCATATTCAAAAAGAAAAAGGGAAAATAAGAACTCTTCCCCCTATTAAAATGAAAAGGAAACTTGCTTTCCAAGACACAGAGAAACAGCCAAAAGCAAAGGTGGCGAAAGAAAAAACTCCACCACGTTTTTTGCCACAACCATCGCCACAGCACTCACCGCAACTATCACCAATTGCAACACCCCCTATGATGCAATCTCCAACGCACACAGGGATGACCCAGATGCATGGGATCTATATGATGCACCAGTATCTGACAATAGCCCAGATTGCTACCCGGCAAGACCGTCACCACCTGAAGACAGTACTGCTTACATGCAGGTGGTGTCCAGAGCAGCTACTTTTCACAATGTAGCACTGCATGCTGAACCTATTGAGCATGACTTTTTATTTAATACTTTGTCGTCAACACACAGCCAGTACCAGAGTCTGCAGATGTTACCAGGGATGTTAAAACACACAAAACAAGTGTTTCTAGACCCCGTCAAATGCAGAGCCATTACACCTAGGGTGGGAAAAAAAGTACAAGCCTCCCCCTACGGACCCTGTGTACATCACGCAACAACTAACACCTGACTCAGTGGTAGTAGGCGCAGCACGCAAAAGGGCAAACTCACAGACTTCTGGGGATGCACCACCACCCGACAAAGAAAGTCGAAAGTTTGATGCAGCGGGGAAAAGAGTTGCAGCACAGACGGCCAATCAATGGTGTATTGCCAATTCACAGGCTTTATTGGCAAGATATGACAGGGCTCATTGGGATGAAATGCAGCATTTTATTGAACATCTTCCCAAGGAGTTTCAAAAGCGTGCACAGCAAGTGGTGGAAGAGGGCCAAAGTATCTCCAACAACCAGATACGATCGGCAATGGACGCAGCAGACACAGCCGCCAGGACTGTGAATACAGCAGTCACAATTCGGAGACACGCATGGCTCCGCACCTCTGGATTTAAGCCAGAGATCCAACAGGCTGTGCTTAATATGCCTTTTAATGGATAACAGTTGTTTGGGCCGGAGGTGGTTACAGCTATAGAGAAGCTAAAGAAGGACACTGACACAGCCAAAGCCATGGGCGCGCTCTACTCCCCACAAAGCAGAGGCACCTTTAGAAAGCCACACTTTAGAGGGGGGTTTTGAGCCCAAAGCACAGAACCCTCAACCTCACAAGCCAGACCCACATACCAGGGCCAGTATCAAAGAGGAGGCTTTCGGGGACAATATAGAGGTGGAAAGTTCCCTAAAACCAGAGGGAAATTCCAAAGCCCAAAGGCCCCACAAACTAAACAGTGACTTCAATGTCACAAATCCCCAACACATAACACCAGTGGGGAGGAGACTCACAGATTATTACAAAAATTGGGAAGAAATAACTACAGACTCGTGGGTCCTAGCCATTATCCAACATGGTTATTGCATAGAATTCCTACAATTACCACCAAATGTGCCTCCAAGAACACACATGTCCAAACAGCACTTACATCTAATGCAACTAGAAGTCCAAGCGTTGTTACAAAAAGAGGCAATAGAACTCGTACCCAACCATCAGAAAGGAACAGGTGTTTATTCCCTGTATTTTCTAATACCCAAAAAGGACAAAACTCTGAGACCCATCTTAGATCTCAGAACACTAAATCTTTACATCAAATCAGAACACTTTCACATGGTAACGCTTCAAGACGTGATCCCCTTGCTCAAACAACAAAACTACATGTCAACATTAGATCTAAAGGATGCGTACTTCCATATACCCATACATCCTTCACACAGTACAATACTTAAGGTTTGTAATCCAAGGAGTACATTACCAATTCAAAGTGTTACCATTCGGGATAACAACAGCACCAAGGGTATTTACAAAATGCCTTGCAGTAGTAGCGGCACATATCAGAAGACAGCACATACACGTATTCCCGTATCTAGACGATTGGTTAATAAAAACCAATACTCAGAAACAGTGTCTTCAACACACAAAATACGTCATAGAAACCCTTCACAAATTAGGGTTCTCAATAAACTACCTAAAATCACACTTACAACCGTGTCAAATACAACAATACTTAGGAGCAACAATCAACACCAAAAAAGGGATTGCCACTCCAAGTCCACAAAGGGTACAATCATTCCAAAATGTAATACAAAGCATGCACCCAAACCAACAATATCAAGTAAAATTAGTGATGAAACTTTTAGGCATGATGTCTTCATGCATAGCCATTGTCCCAAACGCAAGATTACACATGCGCCCCTTACAACAGTGCCTAGCAACACAATGGAAACAAGCCCAGGGTCAACTTCAAGATCTAGTGTTGATAGACCGCCAAACACACAACTCGCTTCAATGGTGGAATCCTATAAATTTAAACCAAGGGCGGCCCTTCCAAGACTCAGTGCCTCAATACGTGATCACAACAGATGCTTCCATGGTAGGGTGGGGAGCACACCTCAACCAACACAGCATCCAGGGACAATGGGACACTCAGCAAAAACAACTTCATATAAATTAACTAGAACTACTAGCAGTGTTTCTAGCATTAAAGGCATTTCAACCACTAATAGCCCACAAACACATTCTTGTCAAAACAGACAACATGACAACAATGTATTACCTGAACAAACAGGGAGGCACACACTCAACACAGTTGTGTCTCTTAGCACAGAAGATTTGGCATTGGGCGATTCACAATCACATTCGCCTAATAGCGCAATACATACCAGGAATTCAAAACCAGTTAGCCGACAATCTCAGTCGAGATCACCGACAGATCCACGAATGGGAAATTCATCCCCAGATACTACAAACGTACTTCCAAAACTGGGGAACACCGCAAATAGACCTATTCGCAACAAAAGAAAACGTAAAATGCCAAAACTTCGCATCCAGGTACCCACAGCCTCACTCCAAGGGCAATGCGTTATGGATGAGTTGGTCAGGGATATTTGCTTACGCTTTCCCCCCTCTCCCACTTCTTCCGTATCTAGTAAACAAATTGAGTCAAAACAAACTCAAACTAATACTAATAGCACCAACTTGGGCACAACAACCTTGGTACACAACACTACTAGACCTGTCAGTAGTGCCTCATATCAAACTACCAAACAGACCACATCTGTTAACCAACACAAACAACAGATCAGACATCCGAATCCATCATCGCTCAATCTAGCAATCTGGCTCCTGAAGTCTTAGAATTCAGACATCTAGACCTTACACAAGAATGTATGGAGGTCATCAAACAGGCTAGAAAACCTACTACAAGACATTGCTACGCAAATAAATGGAAACGATTTGTTTATTACTGTCATAATAATAAAATTCAACCATTACACGCGTCAGCGAAAAACATTGTAAGCTACTTACTACACTTACAAAAGTCTAAGTTAGCTTTTTCATCCATTAAAATACATCTCACAGCAATTTCTGCCTATCTGCAAATTACACATTCAAATTCACTATTTAGAATCCCAGTCATAAAAGCATTTATGGAGGGTCTAAAAAGGATCATTCCACCAAGAACACCACCAGTTCCTTCGTGGAACCTCAATATTGTATTAACACGACTCATGGGTCCACCATTTGAACCCATGCACTCTTGTGAGATTCAATACTTAACCTGGAAAGTAGCCTTCCTAATAGCTATTACATCTCTCAGAAGAGTAAGTGAAATACAAGCCTTTACCATACAGGAACCCTTTATACAAATACCCAAACATAAAGTGGTTCTACGCACAAATCCCAAATTTTTGCCAAAAGTTATATCACCGTTCCACTTAAATCAAACGGTGGAACTCCCAGTGTTCTTTCCAGAACCAGACTCTGTAGCTGAAAGAGCATTACATACATTAGACATAAAAAGAGCACTAATGTATTACATTGATAGAACCAAACAATTTCGCAAAACAAAACAATTGTTTGTAGCTTTCCAAAAACCTCATGCAGGAAATCCAATATCCAAACAAGGCATTGCCAGATGGATAGTTAAATGTATTCAAACCTGTTATGTTAAAGCAAAGAGACAACTGCCTATTACACCAAAGGCACACTCCACTAGGAAGAAAGGCGCCACCATGGCCTTTCTAGGAAATATACCAATGACAGAAATCTGTAAGGCAGCCACATGGTCTACGCCTCATACATTCACTAAACATTACTGTGTGGATGTGTTAACAACACAACAAGCCACAGTAGGACAGGCAGTATTACGAACATTATTTCAAACAACTTCAACTCCTACAGACTAAACCACCGCTTTTGGGGAGATAACTGCTTACTAGTCTATGCACAGCATGTGTATCTGCAGCTACACATGCCATCGAACGGAAAATGTCACTTACCCAGTGTACATCTGTTCGTGGCATGAGACCGTGCAGATTCACATGCACCCTCCCACCTCCCCGGGAGCCTGTAGCCGTTATAAGTTGATAAAAATAAACTTGTACATTTGTAAACTTGTAAATATAACACTTTTAATAACATTATGTACATACATACTTACTCCATTGCATGGGCACTATTACTATATACACAACTCCTACCTCACCCTCTGCGGGGAAAACAATCTAAGATGGAGTCGACGCCCATGCGCAATGGAGCAGAAAGGGGAGGAGTCCCTCGATCTTGTGACTCGAAAAGACTTCTTCGAAGAAAAACAACTTGTAACACTCCAAGCCCAACACTAGATGGCGGGATATGCACAGCATGGGAATCTGCAGCGTCTCATGCCACGAACAGATGTACACTGGGTAAGTGACATTTTCCATATATATATATATATATATATATATATATATATATATATATATATATATATATAGATATATATATATGTCTGTGCGTGTGTGTATATATATATATATATATAGTATGACATAATGATATCTATTTTACATTATATACTTTTTATTCTTTTATATTTTCAAATTAGTACTAGAAATACATATATTAATAGGCACTTAATATATATGTATGTCAAGACAATAGACTTTTAGACTTAGAGTGCTACATAAATTATGGAAAAAAAGGAAGCAGGGAGCTCTGGGTAGTTCCTATGTTTTAGGTGGAGAGCCGCTCCTTTATAGCTAGTGCCAACCCTGCTGAGCTGAAAAATAACAACAGCCTTTCACCACTCCAAGCACAGAATTATAGCTTTGGAGTGGTAAAATGCCACCCAGGCAACCTAGAATGAATAAAGCAACCCCCTGACATGTGCTCCACACTTTTTTTAGCTCTATAATAATGTATAGCTTTGTCCAGAGACAAGGGAGCACCCAGTGTAAGTGAAGAGAATACTGTTTCAGACTTAGGGCTTCATTACAAGTTTGGCGGCCATGAGACCGCCAAACTCACAATGGAGGTCGGACTGCCGCACATCTGAAGGTCCGACCGTCAGATTACGAACCTGGCGGTCGGATTGCAAGGAAGCCACCACCAGGATCACGGATCCCGATGTGTTGGCGGAGGTCGAAGTCATGGTTAGCCACGGCAGTGCTGACTTCAGAACTGCAGTGCTGTTCACAACTTTCCTTTCCTCCAGCCTTTTCATGGCTGGGTACCCAATTGAAAAGGCTACTGGAAAGGCAATGCTGGGGACCACAGAGGGGCCTCTGCACTGCCCACCACCATGTCACAACAGTGCAGGGGCCCCACTGCCCAGCACCGTCGGAACGCACAATGTCTGCTATGACAGACAGTGTGCATGCCGTGGGCGCTGGGGGCACCCTCTGTTCGACGGCATAGACCTCGCTCCCTGAGGAGTCAAGGCCAATGCCGGCACACTGTTTCCACCAGGCTGACTGGCAGAAACCTCCTACTACGAAGGTTTCCGCTGGTCAGCCTGCGGAAACATTGTAGCAGGCCCAGGAGGGAGACCTCTGGCTTCGCGGCAGTCTCCTCCCTACAGGTCTGGTTGGCTGATGGTCGACCTGCTAAACGCGTAATGAGGCTCACAGACTGTCATATAAATTATGGATAAAAGTGATATATCACATACCCAAGTGAAAAAAACAACATAAGAAATATTAATTATTTTTTCCAATAAACAAAATACTAAAATATTAGAACTCGAAAAAAAACATTTACTAAAAAAAAGTAAACATTAAAAAAAAAAAATATGAAAACAAACAATATTAAATATAAAAAAATAAAGAAATAATAACACAAATTCTATTTAACCAATATTAGGAAAAGTGTAGGGAAAGTGTTGGACTTAGCAGGGGTTATAATGACTATTTCCACTCCAATTTAAACAACAGTATAGAAAGTGCTGGACTTCAGATATAAATGTACTATTCCCACTCCAGTCAAAGTAACCCTAAGGGGTCAGATTTACTATTCCCACAGCAGTCTAAGCAACAATGGGGAAAGCTCTGGACTTCGGAGGGGTTACATTTACTTGTCCCACTCCACTCTAAGCAATATTAGGGAACGTGTTGGACTTTGGGGAGCACCGGTTAGATTTTACTATTTGTACTCCAGTCTAAGCAACAGTAGCGAAAGTGTTGGACTTGAGAAGAGTTAGGTAAAGTATTGAACATCTGAGGGGTTAAATTTACTATTCCCACTCCAGGCTAAGAAGCAATATGGAAAGTGTTGTACTTCAGAGGGGATACATTTACTATTCACACTCCAGTCTAGGCAACAATAGGGAAAGTGCTGGACTTTGGAGGGATCAGATTTACTCTTCCCACTCCAGTCTAAGCAACATTAGGGAAAGTGTTTGACTTCAAAAGCCTTACATAAATGAGCTGTCCTAATTACTAAAAATGCTTATACAATTAATTTAAAACATAATTGAGCTATTGTATATAGAACACAATTGTGATAAAAACACAGAAGATATTGAAATATATAAATGAAAAAAAATAGGAAAACATAAATTTACACATATTAACATCAGTTCCATAACTCCCCCAAAAGATGAATCAATCCTGATTTATTTGATTTCAGTTAATACATAGAAACACATACATTTAAGTTGCAGATGTCATTGCACAACTAACATTTCACAGGCACTTACTATTAAATACATTCAGCATTTTAACAAAAGAATAGATATAAAATAATTATATATAATTGCCAATTAATAAATCACATTCAAATAAAACATGATATAACAATATTACTTATGTATTTTCTTCCCAATCAACTCACCTAAAAAAATAACACAGGATTAAAAAAATAATAATAAACATATGAAAATAAATTTAAACAAATTGCACAATCATTAGCAAATTAGGTAATTTACATAATGAGTAATCACATAATAAATATTTTATTTAGTTTGTGTTACATTGAATTACATATAATTTTATTTACCTTTCCTCCCTATTCCACTACAAATTAAAAACCAGCAACTAAAGTATAACTTAAATAAATAAGTATTAAACTATCAACATATTTAACTACCAATTAAATAATGTATTTAATTTACATTCATTTTACATTATTTATTAGTAAATCAATTTTCCACTCTATATCCTTATGAACCCAACAACTCACTATTAAAATATATCCTTCTATTCAAAACATATTGACACTTAAATGATTACACAGTTGTTGATGAATTAAAAAAAATTAACAATAGAAAATAATTTATCAATAAAATATACATATTTCTAATTTCCCACTTCCCACCTTATCCCCCTACAAATCCAACAACCTGCCACAACACTATAAATTACTAATTACAATTAAAAATACAAAATCACTTAAAATGTAAAATTATATTTAAAAGAAAATTAAATAGGCCAACAAAACGAACACATACAATTAATATATTAATGAATACAGATACAAATAATCCCAAAACAATATTTTTACAACTATATTACTAAAAATTATATTCAAAACAACAATATTCTTGAAAATGATAGTATTCATTACTCTGGGTCTTACATTGTAGCCATCCTGGACATGGTGGTCCAGCCTTCCTTCCACCTCAATGAGTCCAGGGCATTCAGGCTATGATCCTGATGTTTTGTCCCTTGCCCTGGGTCTCACTGAGAGCAGCTCTGAGGCTTCTTGGCCTCCTGCATTCTGCTAGTGGACCATGCCCGGGGGCCCATGCAGGCTCTTTATTGGGATTTGAAGACACTGGGCCTCATTTACAAGGTCTTTGCACCACTGTTGGATCATGTTTTTCGATGCAGCAGTGGCGCTAAGCAGTGCTTTACAATGCTCCAGATTTACAAACTGATGTATTTTGCTCCGATGCCTCAGTTTGCAAAACTGTGCCTCACATTGTACCTTTGTCAGGTATAATGTTTGCAAGCTAGGCGTTCCCTGGCAAAAAGCCAGTGGAACTGACGGAGTGAAATTTATAACATTTCACTGCGTCTTTCTGTGACTTCACTGCATCACAATTGTAACGCCTGCTCAGAGCAGGTGTTTAAATAATGCTGGGCTTTTGTCTATGGGAGCCTTCCTTGCATTGCTGGAGTAGCATAATTTTTTTGGCTCTTGTCCAACAATGTGTCAGTTTAGCGCTACAGATCCGTTAGAATTTCTGATGCGTCTGTGAAAACGTGCATCATGGAGCACTGTATATTAAATACAGCGCATCCATGGAGTCGTTAGGGAATCGTTGAACAGTGCAAGAAATCTGATGCATCGGGCATGAGGCCCTCAATGTGCTCAGCCCCAAGGGAACCTCTCACATTCCTTTCAGTTGTTCAAGGAGGGTGTCAGAGATCTGAAGTGGTGGCTGCTGGACCACAGTTAGACTAGTAGCAGACTCTTCTCCCTAGCCTACCCCACTCCGAGCTGATAATTGTTATGGATGCATTGTTGCTGGGTTGTAGAGGTCATCCGGGAGAGGTGAAGATCAGGGGTCTCTGAGACTCTGCCTCTACATCAGCCTGTTCGAGTTGCAAGCAATTCACTTGACATTGAAAGCCCTTCTCCCTCCCATCAAGCGGAACAGGTGCAGGTCCTTATGGACATCACCACAATGTGGTACTGCAACAAGCAGGGTGGATTGTGGACTCGGGTCCTGTGCCAGGAGGCACTGCACCTTTGGTACTGACTAAGCAGTTAGGGCATCTCTCTGGTTGTATAATACCTGGCAGGTTCTTTAAATCCAGGATGCTGAACTCAACCATCATTGCCTAGTGGATCACAAATAGTAGATATACTCAGAGGTGGCACAGTGCGTTTTTGAGCAAGAGGGATAACTCCAGTTCAAACTTTTCACCACTTTGAGAATGCACAGTGTCCAAACCTTTGCTTATTGGAGTTCCAAGGCAGTTCTCACTTGGAGACACATTTCGCCTTGAGTGAAGATCGACACTTCTATACTCCTTCCAGTTCATACCTCTCCTGCCTAACGTTCTGAAGAAGATCAGGAATGACAAGATCCAGTCATCCTGGTGGCTGCGGAGTATGCCATAAGAGTGTGGTGCGCAGCACTTCTGGCCATGAACATCTGACCTTAGATGTGGCTGCCTTTTCAACAGGGCAAGTGCTGCACCTCAGCCTGCACAGCTTACACCTCCATGCATGGAGCTTGAGCAGCGACAGCTGACTGCCTTTGATCTCCCTTCCAAGGCAGTAAATGTCATTCTGTCAACCAGAGGTACATCTGCTATGAACTATGCAGGATGCTGAGAAGCGTTTGTTGTTTGGTGTTCTTCCCAACATATTCAACCCTTTCAATCCCTGTTCTCTGATGTTCCACTTTTACCCTTTTCACAATTCCAGCAAGGCTTTGCTGTGGCCACAGTTAACAGTTACTTGTCAGACTATTGTCCTTTTTTTCGGTTGCCTGATCAGCCATCTCTGTTTAAATCACCTGTTATGCGTTTTATAAATGGGCTGACCCATATGTGCCCATCAAAACCTTTTATGATACCCCAGTGGGGCCTCAATCTGGGTCTCACATGCTTGAAGTGCACTTCATTTGAGCCAATGCACAGCTGTCTTTTCGGGTTACCCTTATTGCAGACAGTGTTCTTCATAACAATCATGTTAGCTGCAAGAATTCAGGCACAGATTTATACTCTGTTTGCACTGAATTAGCATAATTTTTTACGCTAATTCAGTGCAAACTTAACTCCATATTTCAACGCCATATTTTGACGCTAAATTAGTCTAACATCAAAATATTGGAGTTAAAGTTATTTTTTGGAAGTGTGAACCCACCCTGCATCAATGAAATGCAGGGTGGGCATTCCATCCAAAAAATTACTCTAAGGCCCAAGCGCCTTATTTATCCTCCAGTGCAAAAATGTTGCACCGGAGGGAGGCGGGCATACATAATGGCACTAAAGCATGCTTAGCGCCATTATTTAACGCCTGGGTCAGGGCGGGCGTTGGTGAACCTGTGGACCCATTTCCATGGTCAAACACCATGAAAAGAGCCCACAGGTGCCCTCCCCAAGCCCCAGGAATACCCCCACCCACACCAGAGGAACATCAAAGGATGGGGGACCCCATCCCAGGTAAGTAGGATAAGTATTTTTTTTTCTTTCAAAGTGCCATTGGGGCCATGAAATGTGCCCCCTTGGTTGGCACTGGGTGCAATGGCCATGACCAGGGGACCCTTGTCCCCTGTGCTGGCCTTTGGGGTGGTGGGCATGACTTGTGTACTTTATAAGACAGGAGTTATGTGGTATGGATGGTTTTGCGTCACGAAATGACGCTAGGCTGGTTAGAGTTATTTTTTTTTTTTACTCTACCCAGCCTAACGTCATTGTTTGGTGCAAAAACCCCCTTCTCCCATACCGCCACCCCTAACCAGCTAACATAATTGTCTATGACTCTAGCCCACCCTTTGCACCGGATTGCGCCATTCCATAAATTTGGGGCCCAGCTGGCGTCCCGGAATGGTGCAAGCGGCACTATACTTTTTGACACAAAACTGCGCAGTGGCAGTTTAGCATCAAAAAGTATAAATCTGGGCCTCAGTGTCTCACAGACAGCACAACAGCAACATAGAATTGCAACAAATAGGGCGGAATGGTTTTGTGGGTCCTTTCCCAGGAGTCCCTGTGCCTCTAAAAGTGGTTGAACTTTCAGGGCATCTCCCTGATTTCCCAGTCCCTGGGTGAATCTTTATATGACTAGGTGAACAAACGCAGTCAGTGGTGCCTGTCAGATCACAAACAACCTTGGTAGGCACTGCTTTGGTATCTATTCACAAAGCGAGGAATCTGCAGTTAGAAGTTTCTATTAAATGAAGAAGTTACTTGCCTTCGGTAATTCCTTTTCTGTTAGAGTCTCTATCTAACAGCAGATTCCTCACTGACCCACCCTAGATTCTAACCTGAAAGTATGCACACTGCCATATTCTAATTGTAGTGGCTTTGTGTCCTGCTCAGACGGAGATCAGAAAGAAACTGACCTCAGTGCGCAGAGGTGGTTCACATATAGGGCCCTCTGTATGATGTCTTGGGCAGAACAGGCCCGATGCGTAGCCACCTGGAAAAGCACAAGGGAATTTCTACGAAAGATCCTGGATTGAGTCTGGCAATTGTGATATTCACAAGGTGAGGAACCTGTGGTTAAATAGATTCTCTACCTGAAACGACTTTACCGAAGGTAAGTAACGTGTTTGGCCTGGAGGTGTTGTCCCTACGCCGCATTTTGGGTGGAAGTTGAGGAAGATGTGTTTTTTAACTCACATCCAACCCCTCCACCTCAAAGGTTGCCTTTTGTTTTTTAATTTTTATAGTGCTAGTCCCCTTCTTCTAACAGCACACATTCACTATAATTCAGCTGTAAAAATGGATTTTGCAGGTTCCATCAAATTAAGGCACTTTTAGCTGCAACAAATACAATGGTAAACAAAGATTTGATTTTAATATTTTGCCTTTCACTTTTTTATATATTGATACTAGGAAAATTGTTAGACTCACAGATTAGATGTCACTGAATTACTACTAACATTACTTCTATTTTGCTTTAGATGAACAAGAAAGACACAATGAGAAGAAAACATTTAGCATCTCCCCTACTCGTGGAATGCTTGAAGCACACGTGACCCACCTTTCAGCTAGCAAAGAAGCATTATTGATTACGTTTACTGCAAGGTAACATGTTACTTTTTGCAACTGAATATTTGCTTTTCACTAGATATTTTGAGATCAATTACGTTTTTCAGGAATCATGCCTTTAAATTCATAACTAAAACTGAGTATTGGTGAACTTAACCATCCTCTGAGACAGCAGTTTAATCTCCTGGGTCAGTCAATGACCCTGTCTCTTTGTCTGGGAAACTGCACTTAAGGATCAGACCTGTTGTGGCAAACCAACAGCTATTCAGGTGATGGCACTGTCCTTAATGTGGTCAATTTCAAGATCACTTTGAATTTATTCAACGGGAGGAAACATTCCAACCAGACAAGGAGAATGGCATTCTTTGGAGTCTTGACTCTTCTTGAACCAGAAAAAGAATGGATGAAATTTAGAGCTTGCATGGTAACCAAGGTTACCCTGAGGCATCCCAAGTGCTAAAGTTCAACAAGGAGACTGTTCATATCCTTTAGTTGGGCCATGTCATACAGTATACTGACATCCTTATTCATAGAGCTGTGGAAAACTTAAAATTGGTCTCAAACAATGTTTGCTGTCTGTTTTAGATTCTCAGTTGGGTGCAAGGCACTTGTTTACATGTAGCAAATACTTGTGCAAATCCCTATAGGCTTAGGCATTGCCTGAGGAAATATGCAGTTTTAACATGATATAAAATCAAAACCACAAGTTGTTCCCCGACAGAAGGTAAAACGTGGGAGAAAAATACAGGATCGGATAATGGTAGTTTACCAGTGGTTTTACCACTCAATAATTCTGAAAAGGTTAGTATGAGGGACAAACGTGTTTTTCCCCAGTTATTTCAAACCAGCAAGAAGGGTGATGACAATGAGGATGAAAGGTACTTCTATCATCTGCAGTTTCCGGATCCTTTAAGAACCCACAGTGACTCTTCAACAGATCTCAAAGAAATCTGTTTGTGTGGCACCTTCATGTAGGTTTCTTTCCTCAACCCACTGAAACAAATATGGAGAAAAACTGTTGAGACCTTTTGGACCTTTGACTGAGACTCTAAGCCACTGAGATGTAAAAGATTGTATCTTCCTTTGCCTCAATTGAATTCTGACTTGCCGCTCTTAGCCCAAGTACTGCATAAAACCAGCATACTAAAGATTGTAATGCAAGCATGAAAGGACGAAATTAGCTTTTGCATAGCATGCATCCTCTGTGAATGAAAATGGTGCTGAATGGGCATCCAAGACAAGGCCCTGTGATCTACAGATTCAAGGATAGAGTGACATTAAAAATAAGTAATGAAAGCAGACTCTTTTCAATCTAGCGTGCTTAAAAGGTTTCTATGAAACAACATACAGAGTGGCAATGTTTTAAAGATATTTTAAAAGCATATAGACAGTGGGCATAATCCCACACGACCTAATGATGCACAATAATGCACCATGTTGGTTAGAAGGACACATTTAATTTTAGATTGTGGCCTTTGACTAGTGAAATTTCACCAGTGAAATTCTGTCTATGATAAAATGGAATCTAAAACATCCTATTAATTTATGAGAGCGCCAATCTCACTGTGAGAACAATCACTGCGTCAAGGGTACTGGGTGAAATGGTCCACTACGGTAAAACCTGCGTGTTAGAAAATGTAAGAATGTTTTGGGTATGAGTTTGAACGATAGCTAAAAGTGGGCTAAAAATTGTAATATCATACGTATTTAGCATAGGGGGAGGATGCTTTGAGGGGAAAGATAAATGGATGGAATTAACCAAAACAATACATATCTCTTTGACAACCCAAAGGGCATACAACCTCCTTCAAACATAATTAGACTATAAGTTACCAAAATATTCTACCATTCGATGCGTTTGTTTCCTTAAAATCCTACATGACCAGTTGTTCAACAAATATTAATAATAATAATATCCTCAGTTTCCTCCCTCTGCTACCTACTGGCCCGTGACCGCAGGGTCGGCTTTAGGGCAGTGTGACAGGTGCAGCCGTACTGGGTGCCAACCTGGGCATGGGGTGCTCTATTTAGCAGTAACTAGCGATTTAAAAAGACCTGCCGCAGAGTTTCTTGGGTGTCCAACTTTAAGTTTAAGGCAGCATGTCTCTTGTGATTAATATTCCAGCTTGAGAGAGCGATCAGAGTTTTTTCTAGTGGCAGGTTTGACGCTCCCAGAGATCTATCTTTTATGTGGATAGCTGAGTGGATTACTGCTTTTGTCACAGAGATTAATTTGTTACCACAGTTCATAAGATACAACCCTAATATAGAACGGTGACTGTTACAAGCTGTCATCAAAGAGCTGCATGCAAACTGCATCAAATAGGTTAGGAATTACGTTTTTTCCCTCCAGTCTTTCATTATCTATTCCTAATGTTGCTAGAAAGGGTTTGTTTGGGTAGACATACATTGTTATTAGTAAAGCCAGCATTTACCAGTGCTTTAAACAAATTAAATGAATGTAAAAGAGGGGCTAGAGAAAGATGAGGGGCACTTTTGCACGGTGGTAGTGAAGGAATCCTAGGAGAAGGTCATGGGGGGGCACCAAAAATGATTTTCGCACCTGAAGCCAGCGGCGCTAAAGCCGGCCTGTGTGACCATGGCCTTGCACTGATCAATGACCTCTCGAGTTTAGTACATTTTTCAAAATCACTTCAAAGTCCATAGAACAGAGTGGTCTTAACAACATCATGTACAGAATAGTCTGCACTAAATTATTCTAACAAAAACAAGACTTTATTGACATGTACCAAACATCAGACCTGATGTTGTACACTGAAAATATTTTTGTTGTCTGACAATCCAGTAAATAGATATGGGATGATTTAAAGCTTGGTGCCAGACAATGTTAACATTTGGGGAGATTTAATAAAATACCACTTTGCACTTGTCAAAAGAGACACATTACTAGTTTTGAGGTCCTTATCCAAACCAGTACTGTAAAGCAAAATGGTAAGGGGCCCCTGCAGAATGTGATGGGGGGGGACCTTGGATTTCCCATATCTCACAGATTTCCATTGGCCTTGGGCAGAATGCGGGCTCACTAAAGATGAGCCTGAAAGGTTGCTCCTCCATGCACCGTCGGGGCTGCAGTGCTACGTTTATGATGTAACCCAATAATCTATTTTCTATCAAGTTCTCATATAATAAAGTCTTACCAAAACCCTCGAATTAGGCCTCATGAAATGCCAGAATATTTTGATGCCTCTCATACAATTATAAAAGAATTATGAGTCATAATGATGTTGTGTTAATAAGCAAGTCTTACCTCTTGTGCTTCAAAATACATTTTTTTCCCCTTAGTTCTATAGAACATGTAGAGGTTTTTTTCTTGCTTTAAAATCTAGTTTTCAGTTTGCCCGAGTTCTTTTGCTGCTGTAAGCCCTACTACCCGATGCACTAAATTCTATTACGATTGAAAAGCCTCACATTCACAAAAGGACAATTTTTGTGACTGCAGAAGAGTAAGCCTCATTGCACCGAGACGAGATGTACTACAGCATTTTCTTTTTACAAACCCTGCAGTTCGGTAAATCACAGGGTTTGCAACAAAATAATGTAGTTTACAAATGTACTTACCCATGTAGCGATTCAGTAGCTTGTTACCAAGGGCCAGATGGACGGAGCTTAGTGTTTGGGATTACCAAATCGCGATTTTTGCAATTTGTTATTTCAAACACTAATGTACGATGGTGTGTTTTACAGTTTCAGAGATCCCCAGTGGATTGCAAATAGACCTACTTCATGAATATTAATGAGGTCGGTCTAAGTTTGCGACCCACTGACAATCTAAAATATCACATGGATGGTGGCCTGCTGGACTCAGTAGACCACCATGTCTGTGATTGCTTCCAAATAAAGCAATCTTTTTTTTAATGTAGCTCATTTTTCTTAAAAGAAAAGAGATATATTTAGGAAAAAAATGAAACAATTTCTGTTTCATTTTTCAAGAGTGGGCAGTGATCCATGGGACAACTGCCTGCTCTTAAAAATATATATATATTTTGCATTCGAAAACAGGAAGTGGTCCCACGGGGACACCCTACCTTTTGCTAATGACTTACCGCTAATTTGGTGGTAAAATGTGAAGGTTTTGAAACCACAGTTCAGCCATAAAACATTTGTCCATACTGACGTAAATTGTTATTAGGAAAGGAGGCCCTAAACACACCCCTTCCAAATACTGTTTGCAATCCCAAATTGCAATAAGGTAACAGGTTCTGAATTACAATTTTGCCTTTGTACATTTGAAAATGCCTTTTTCGTTCACAAACAGCCCGAGTCTGTGAATCAGTCCGTTGTGAATGCAAAAAAGCTTCGTACATCTGGCCCCAAATCACTAAATGGAAGGTATTTATATTTGTAAAGGGCATATTTAGGACGTCCCTTCCAAATAGCAATTCCTCATGGTAATTTATTAATTTTCGGCAACTGAAATGGAGTTGCAAAACATTATTTATTGAACCTCAAAGGAGGTGGTATCTCTTTGCAAACAGGAATGGGTCCCTAAGGTGCCCCTTCCCCTTCGTGAATGGCCTAAAAACATTTTCAGGAGGCAGAGGTACCTGAGACCACAGCTAACTCTTCAAAAATAGTTTTACAAACCTTTCTCTTTTTTCAATTTTTGTAAACGTATCCCCATTTATAAATCTTACCTCAAGTGTAGTTTTTGACTAATTACAAACTGAAAAAATGAGGAGTTAGACCTGTCACCTTAGGGTGTTATTCCCCATAACTTTTTTCCTTCCTCCTCTACTTTTTTAGACCTCGTTTTTGCTGGTATTAGGGCTCTGCGCACATTACCACTGCTAACCAGTGCTAAAGTGCTTGTGCTCTCTGCTCTAAACATGTTACTATTGGCTTATACCCAATTGACATATTTAAATTACTTACAAGTCACTAGTAGCATGACCGTACATGTGCCCAGGGCCTGTACATTAACTGCTAGTAGTGGGGCTGTAGCATTGGTTGTGCCACCCATTTAAGTAGCCCTTTAAAACATGTCTCAGGTCTGCCATTGCCGAGTGTGTGTGTGTGCAGTTTAAACTGCCATTTCAACCTGGCAAAATAAACCTTTCGCCAGGCCGAAACCTTTTTTGATAAATATAAGTCATCCCTAGGGGAGGCCCTTGATAGCCCAGAGGGAAGGGTGCAATGTATTTAAAAAATAGGATATGTTCTTTTAAGTTTTGCATGGTCTGATAGTGAAGAACTCTTATTGAATAAGTGTAAGTTCCAAATGGGAAGAGATAAATGGTTCATGTTTGGTGTCTCAGGAATCACAATTTAATTTCAAATCCTAACTTATGATGAAGTCAGATCTTAAATTGTAATTCTGAAAATGCCACTTATGGAAAGTTGGTATTTTTTTGTCTTAGCAATTTGGTGCCTGCGGCCTGCCTCTGGTCACATGACCAGGTGAACTTGCCAACTGCACTTTGTGTATTCCTCCTAAACCGCCTCACACAGTGGCAGCCTAGGTGTGACTTGATGGGCAATCACTGTCAGGTTGCGAGCGGGGGAGCTGGACACAGCCTCACTTAAGCTTGACTAGGCTGTATCCTGTCCACACACAAAGGACATAACAACCCATGCATTGTCACTCTAGCGAGCCTGGAGTCAGGGCAAAGGGAAAGCAGGAAATTCCTTGAACTTCCAAGCCATTGTCTAGAAGCTATCCCCCACTTTTCGAACCAGGGCAGCAGGCTATTAGACCTCAGGACACCACCACCTCAGTACACTTCTGGATACTCTTCCAGGAAGACAGACTGCTGTACTGCCACTCTGCTGGACTGCACTCTACTGGACACCTCCTTTGCTGTGTTGACCTGTTTTCTGCTGCCCTCTTGAACTGCACTCTGCTGGACACCTCCTTTGCTGTGTTGGCCTGCTTTCTGCTGCCCTCTTGCTGGGGTGAGAAGGACTGGACCTGCATCTCTTGAACCCAGAAATGAGAGTGACTCTAAGGGCCAGTTGGCTTGCCTCCTTATTTGAAATATCAGGGCCATAACAGGCTTCCAATAACCATGCATCTGCATCTGGACTCTGCCAAGTGGTGCCACCCCAGTCCTGGACCTTTGGAAGTGGGCCCAAGGTGCTCTGCCAGCCTGTGGTTTCAACGGAACCGGTGCATCTCCTCTGTTGCATGGCACCAACCTGAGCAGAACCAACGCATTGCCACAACTGCGTGGATTGAACCCTCCACAAAGGCTCGCATCACCGCATCTCGCATCACCCTCGGAACCACCACTGCGTGGTGCACCCTCATAGCAGGCCCTTTCATTTCTCGTTGATGGGCAGCCTTGAATTCGCCAGACACCTTATTGTAGCCTCACAGCTCTTAGGAATCAAATCACCGCCCGACTGCGCATAGCATCACTCACACCGCCCTTCACATTGCAAGCCCTGTCATCGAGATTCTCGACGTCAACAAAGCAGGAGCTCGCACAGCAGCCTCACTGCATCTCGGAAGCGGCACATCTCCTCAGATGCACAATGCATCCTTGGCACCAATCCATGCAATGCTCTGTAAACCAGAATTAAATACTTTTGTTCAGTGGGCCTAACTGGGACCCTGTAGCCGACCTGTGGTCTGCCTAAACTTTTGACCAGATGTCCACAGTTGGCACGTTACACCTTTTGGCTCTATTTTCTTCAAAAACTTTTACATTCAATATCTTTGGTTCTACTAATTGGATTTTTGATGTTCTGGTCTTGTTTTATTTATTCAAAAGTAAATTATTATTCTTACTCTGTTGTGGGCTCCTTTTGTAGTTTGTTTTCACTGTCTTACTGTTTGTAGTGTTGCACAAATACTTTACACATTGTCTCTAAGTTAAGGCTATCTGCTCTGTGCCAAGCTACTATGGGGTTGAGCACAGGTTAATTTGGGGTTTGCTTGTGCGTTGCTCTGAAAAGGAGTATAGTTGCTGCTGACCAGGGCTTACGTTCAACCACACAACCCAATTTCTTACATGAGGGAGGTTGAAAGGGCTGCCCCACTTGTTATTGCGATTCATGAGGAGTACAAATGCTTTGCAAACACAGGTGTCGCAAACCTTTGAACTGATACCATAAACTGGCTGGATGATATCTCTTTTTGAAATACAATTTTGGAAACATATACAACTGCTTTGATAATTTTGCCTTCTCTTTTCAACCTTTGTGTATAAGTTAAATAATTCTTCAATGTTTTATTTGTCATATATAAAAGATGTATTTAGAAATGTGTATTGAAGTAAATCCCTTGTTGGCACTTTTACTTTCTCTTCTATAGTTCGCCAAGCACACAAGGGTATATTGGGTTGTCTTTTTTGACTCAAGAAGATAATTTTTTGACATTTTCAGTACTTCAATGTCTGGCAAAAGTAGTGGGTGGTAACACCTCTTCAAATCATATACGCACTTACAGGGGTCCCCAGCTCATATTTTACGCTATAAGGAAGAAATTAAGAAAGATTTGTTGACATAAAAGCGACAGAAAGGTGGTTGGATGAGTGGGTTAAAGCATGGCTGGGTGAAAGGGTAGATGGATGAGTGGGTAAAAGGATGGATGGAGTGGATAGTAGAGAAAGGATGGAAGGTGAGTGGGTGAAAGGATGGGTGGATCAGTGGGTGAAGGAATGGTGACGGAAAGGATGGATGAGTGAAAGAATTGGTGGGTGAAAGCACGGGTGGTGAAATTTTGGCTCTATGGGTGAAATGATGGATGGATAAATGTGTGAAAGGATAGGTGGGTGGGTACATGGATGTAAGGATGGATAGGTGGGTAAAATGGTGATTGCGTGGGTGAAAGAATAAGTGGGTGAGGATGAGTGGTAGGTGGATGGGTGGGTGAAACGGTGGTTGGATGAGTGATTGAGAGGGCAGGTGGATGGGTGAGTGAAAAAATGTCAGAGTAAGTGGAAATCTGGATGTGCAGAATGATAGAAGAGTTAAATGGATAAGAGGATGGAAGCCTGAGAGGTTGGATGTTTGGGTGAAAGGATGGCTGAGTAAATGGAAATCTGATAGGCTAGATAAAGGATGAAAGGAGCAAATGGAAATCTGAGAAGGTGGTTGCGTGGGTGAAAGAATACGTGGGTGAGAGGATGAGTGGGAGGTGGATGGGTGGGTGAAACGATTGTTGGATGAGTGATTGAGAGGGCAGGTGGATGGGTGAGTGAAAAAATTGCTGAGTAAGTGGAAATCTGGATGGGCAGAACGATAGAAGAGTAAATGGATGAGAGGATGGATGTAAATGGAAGTCTGAGCGGTAGGATGTTTGGGTGAAAGGATAGCTGAGTAAATGGAAATCTGATAGGCTAGATAAAGGATGAAAGGAGCAAATGGAAATCTGAGAGGGTAGCTGCATCGGTGAAAGGATTGCATAGTAAATGGAGATTCGATAGGATGAGTGGGCAAAAGGATGGCAGAGTACGTGGAAATCTGAAAGGATGAATGGACAAAAGGATCAATTGATTGATGAAAGGCTTTATTGATGAATGGGTAAGTCAGATAAAGGGTGGCTGGATGTGTGGAGGGATCAATGCATAAAGAATGGATTGAATGACCAATGGATGGATGGAATGGTCAAAGATTGAAAATTAAATGAAAGAAAAAATGGATGTCAGAATGGAAAGGTGAAATGGTGGACATCAGCGGGTAGGTGGAAGGGCAAAATGATGAATGTATAGATGCTTGGATGGAACAGACAAAGGTGGTCTTCTGCGGTGCGTCAAGATCACTTGCTTTCTTTCAAAGTGGAGGTTATTTTCATTTTCTGGATACTCCCTTGAGCACTTGTAAGACAGTGTTGTCCCTCCTGACTGCTTTGTAGGCTAGATGGTGTGAGGAGTACTCTTGCCCAAGCAGACCAGAGAACAACCTCCTGCCCACTTCCGTAACTGAACCTTTCCCTCTGAAGCATTCATTCAGTGCAACCTTGCTTTTGACGCTCTGCAGCATGCTGTTCTATGGCTTATTTTTTTGGCCTTAAAAAGCCCAAAATATACTAACTGAAGCACTGCGAATGTTGCCATTATATCATCAATGGCTTAAAAGCCGCACAATGTAATGATATTTGTACAATGTATTTTTTAAGATTAAAATCATTTGAAATGTGTTGTTTTACTACATCATGGTTACAAAAAACTGAATTTAGAATTTCTTGAGGTTCACATGCTCGGTTCACCTGTTTAATTTTTAGCACATTCTTCTTCTTTCAGGAATGCAATTCAATATGAGACGCAGGTGACATTTCACGGCATGTTGGGAGAGCAGCCCTGCAGCTTACGTATCCAAGGCAGAGGCTCTTTTGATCAGAAATACGAGGCTATGCGTAACCCTTAGTGCATGTAGAGGTGTCTACATATACATATCTGCCGCACAGACTATTAATATAATGCTGTCTACATCCCTGGCCTCTTTAAATGTGTTAATATGATTACTTATACTGAACAATCAGGAGAAAAGAAAAACACTTTTTGTTCTGTACATTTTATCATCTGAATATATAAATGTAAAAAATGTATTGTACTATGTAAACTATTGCAGATTGGACAATAAAAAAAAGTCAAACGCCTTTTTAACGTTATTTATATATTTATGTGCTAGTTTGGTAAAGTCTTCTATTTAGCCATTGGTTACGTCTGAGCTCTAGGACAAGTACAAAGGAACCATGTGGTGCAAAAGAGGGAGAGTTAGACCCCTATTATGAGGTTGGTGGTGAAACAGCGAAACTCACACATTCAGTAAATACTGATTCCACAGGGTTGAGTAAACAAAATGTGTTTAACAACACTGATTATGAGTGTTTACGTGTACCGTGGAATCGGTGTTTAGCACGTGTTAAATATGATACAGCACCTAATAAATAGCACATGCACAAAACATCAGGAAGTGCCCTTGTTCATGCATAGAAAGTTCATGGAATGAGAAAATAAATCCAAAGGTAATAACACACAGAAGTAACTCTGGAACCTCTCCCATCCACCCGAAAGCCCATAAACAACTTCCTTCTTGGACTGTGCAGTCAGTCATTTTGTGTGGCCAACTTCCCATACAACACAACATACAGAATCCATTGACATTGCTCAATAATCACAAGCAGAACCCTTCCAAGCTCTTCCATCATGGAACCCAGCACACTAAGGAAGTACTAGTTTACAGATCTTGAGGTGAAAGTCCTGGCCAAGGAGGTGTTTAGACATTGCTAGAGCTGATCTTGATTCAACAAAATATGTGTTTGATATTTTGAACACTGTAAACACTTCTGCACTGAAACGACAACACTGCACTAACATAGCTGCATTTTCCTGTGATTGACACAATTAGACCCAAACTAGGGCACAACCCCATTTTCTTTTCTGAAGTAGTCATCATAATGCATGTGTTTTCATTCTTTTGTTCACCGCACATAACGCCAGTGTGCACTTGTAATGCTCTGTGTTGACGTACTCAAAGAAATACTTCGGAAATCTTTGCAACATTGAGATTGAAGCTTTGTTGCTTTGTCTCGTGATTCGGACTTAGAATATTTTTACTTTTCCTTCATGTCATGCTATTGCTGCATTTGCCTGAGCCATAAGCTAGTTCCCTTTATTGATGTGATATGCATTTGGACTATTATTTTTGCTTTCTCTATTGCACCTTGAACTCATTCAATAAACATTTAGGATGTGTATTTTACTAGGACCTCCAGAGAGTTAATCCGTTGAAATGCTATTTATTGATCTTGAATGAGTGTGCTATGTAGAGACATATTGCCTCATACATAGTTGACGTTTAACACAATCCCGATGGAGAGTAGGCACTTCCTCTGGCAAAATAGCTTTCAACAACCCCATAATTTAGTGTGCCATCACATGCTGAAGATACCATCAAAAGCATGCTTATAGAAGGAGGTACCGGCCATGCTCAATAACATATCAGCATATCTACATGATGCTGTGAACATTAAAAACTGGTCCAGACCAAACCTTGAAATGCTAGGTACTTAAGTGAGATGCAAAGCACAAGCAAGCACGAAAGCATGGCAGCTGTTGGTTGTTCAGCTCTACCTCAGGCATTGGAAGGAAAAAATATGACAATCCTCATCATATCTGAATTGGAAGACATGAAAGATCTCAAAGTCAAAGAAACACGAAGTAAGAGACATGAGAGTTTTTATGAAAGCACTTGTGGTTGTTAAAAAGTTGACTTGGCTTAGAACCATTATCATTGTGAAGAGTGACTGGTCGGTTTTGTAAACATATTCACACTGATTCATGCTTGTGCTGATATGTAAGCTATCAACTCCCAAATTGTACTGCTGGCATGTATTTAAATTGGACTACAATAATCATAATACATTGTTATCTTGATGATGAAGGATAAGTTCTGTACCCAGTAGTTCGAGGGCTATGATGAATATTGCGTGGCATTGTGGTTTGAGCAGTTCACTATACATAGGTCTGGATCACACAGCCTTTGCATATTAATGTAGGTAGCAAGCTTATTACTTTTTACATAAGTTCACCAGGGTATATATGACTGCAGTCAGTTAACACGAGGATGTCAGGGAATCTCTTTGTTGCATAGGGGTTCGCTTTGCTGACACTGACTGAGTGGGTATCCAAGGGTAACTGCATATGCTGTTGACTCACTCTCTGCAAAGCATCCATTGCTTAGCAGAGTATTTTGCTGAATGTTGGCTGGGAAATGCCATGCACCAATACTAGTGTTCCTTGTGTGGTGTATGTTGCAAATAATTCTAGCTCTGCTAGCATTTTCAGGAAGGCCAATAGCAGTGTATCCTAATGTTGGTCTCCGGGGCATCCATAATGACAAAAGTTTGTTATGCAATGTGCTCATATTGAGTCTGTGTATCCTGTTGATTTCAAGCTGACTCATATTTTCAGGTTTCAGCCTTACACTGTCAATCCTCCCTCTTGTCATGTAATTCTACATCATTTGAGGCCATTGATTAGTGTAGGAAGCTGGCCTAGTTTGTAGTGGGTACCTAAGTTACTTACACCTTATACCTGGTCCAGTTATCCCTTATTAATGAAATGTAGGCAGTGTTCTAGCAGCTTAGGCTGTCTAGTGGTAACTGTAGCAGAGCAGCTTAGGCTGAACTAGGAGACATGCAAAGCTCCTGCAGTACCACTATGGTTACACAGTACTTATACACAATAAAAGACAATGCTCCATGTTACCAAAAATAAAGGTACTTTATTTTAGTGACACAAGACCAAAAAAATATCTTAGAGGCAATACTCCTTCTGGAAGTAAGTATTATACACAATAAATACAACAGAGACCAAAATCAGGCAAGTAAATAAGAGCCCAGGAAAGTAGGAGTAAAGTACTGCAAATTTCCTCAGGACACACTACAAGTCGTGATAAGAGATATTGCAAGGACCAAGCAAGACTGCAATCAACAAATGGTGGATTCCTGGACCTGAAGACCTGTGAAGAGAGGAGACCAAGTCCAGAAGTCGCATAAGATTCCAGGAAGGACAGGAGCCTCTGCCAACCTAGAAGATGGTGCCAAAGAGAATTCTTCGGTTAGAAGAAGTCTGCAGGAGAGCACCAAAGACGATGGCTACAGGTTCCTGCGTGGTGCAGGAGATGGTCCAGGTCGAGATATTGGATGCAGGCTGTTTGGGTCGCTGGCTTTGTCCAAGAAGCCTTGGTTCAAGCTAGGTCGCGGTTTGCATAAATAATGGCACTGCCTGGACCCAGGAGGGACCTGGGGGCCTCAACTCGGACTGAGGAGGTAGAGAGGGGTCCCAACAATGGAGAGAGCCCACAGATGACTAGGCAGCACCCACGGGAGTCCCAGGACACGGGGACAAAGAAGGTGCAAAATGCCGTTGGTGCAGCACAACAAAAGAAGGTCCCACGCCGCCGGAGAACACCTCAGCGAGTTCTGCGTCACACAATAGAGTGCTGTTGACCTGGGCTACACTGTGCATGAAGGATTCTTAGAAGAAGTACACTGAATCCCAAGGAGTTGGAGATGACGCGGTGCACAGGGGTACTGTCGCAAACCGGGAGGGCAAGCTCTTATCTCCTCCAAATTTGGACAGCTGGACTTTAGGACAATCTGGGTCGTGTTGGTCCACCACCTGTGTTCCAGGGAGCACGCTCGTCATCAGGAGAGGAGTCCCAGAGAACTAGTCGTCGTCGCAGAAGGTGCCTGCAGTAGCAGTGAAGTGACTCTGTCACTCCACAGGAGATTCCTTCGGTTCTTCTGGTGCAGGGTGAAGAGCGTGCACACCTTGGAAACTGTTGCAAATGCTGGCTGGCGCTGAAGTTGCAGGTCACAGGAGTCATCCTGGATACTTTGTTAGAGTTACAGCGATTCCTGGAGCAGTCTGCGGTTGATCCGATGGTCAGAAGCTAAAGCAGAGGATTCCTGGAGGAGTCTTGCACGCTGAATCTGAAGAGACACCCACAGGAGACACCCTAAATAGCCCTGAGAGAGAGATTGGCTACCTACCCAGGTATGCACCTATCAGGAGGCGTCACATGCTGGCACTGGCCACTCAGAGATCTCCAGAGTGTCCCCACACTTTGGAAAACAAGATGGCTAATGCCAGGGACACACTGGAGGAGCTCTGGGCACCACCCCTGGGGTGGTGATCAACAGGGGAGTGGTTACTCCCCTTTCCTTTGTCCAGTTTCACGCCAGAACAGGGACTAGGGGGGTCCCTGAACCGGTGTAGACTGGCTTATGCAAGGAGGACACCATCTGTGCCCTTCAAAGCATTTCCAGAGGCTCTGGGGGCTACCCCTTCCAAGCCTGTAACACCTATTTCCAAAGGGAGAGGGTGCAACACCTTCCTCCGAAAGGAAATGCATTGTTCTGCCTTCCTGGGACTGAACTGCTCAGACTCCAGGAGGGCAGAAGCCTGTCTGTGAGGTGGCAGCAGCTGGAGCTACAATGCAAACTTCAGAGAGCTGGTTTGCCAGTACTGGGGGTCCATGGTGGACCCCCAGGATGCAGAGGATTGCCCCACCCAATACCAGATTTGGAATGGGGTGACAATTCCATGATCTTAGACACCTCACATGGCCATATTCGGAGTTACCATTGTGAAGCTACATATAGGTATTGACCTCTATGTAGTGCACACGTGTATTGGTATCCCCGCACTCACAAAGTCAAGGGAATTGGCCCTGGACAGCATAGGAGCACCTTTGCTAGTGCAAGGGTGCCCTCACACTTAGTAACTTTGCACCTAGCCTTCAGTAAATGAAGGTTAGACATATAATTGACTTATACATTACTTAAGTGCAGTGAAAATGGCTGTGAAATAGTGTGGGCACTATTTCACTCAGGCTGCAATGGCAGTCCTGGAGAAAGGTTTGTCTGAGCTCCTTATGGGTGGCAAAAGAAATGCTGCAGCCCATAAGCATCTCCTGGAACCCCAATGCCCTAGGTACCGAGTTACCATATACTAGGGACTTATAAGGGGGGTCCAGTGTGCCAATTGGCATTGGAATATGAAGTCACTAAACTATAGTGACTAATTTGGAAGTAGAGAGAACATAAGCACTGGAGTTCTGGTTAGCAGAACTTCAGTGCCACAGTTAAGCACAACTGACAACATACACATTAGTCCACAAACTATGAGCACTGGGGTCCTGGCTAGCAGGATCCCAGTGAGAAAGGCAAAACATACTGACAAACAGGCAGAAATTGGGGGTAACATACCAAGAAAGATGGTACTTTCCTACAATTGGTGGCCTAGTTTCAATCCTCATGCTGAATAGCTTCTTGTAGCAGAACATGAATCTTGCATGGCATGATATAGTGGCCTAGCAGTGTTGCATCTATGCTGCTGTACTCGTCAGTGGAAGTTTGAACTGCTGCAATCAACCAGTGAGTGCTTCACATGTCCATAGCTGTTTATGTAGGACTGCAGGTGTGTGTATGTGATGTATTTTCCCACTCAAACATTGAATGTATTGTGTTTTTGCAGTGTTGTTTTGGTCTTAGTTTGTTGCCTTGTTTTACAACTTTTCCTTATCTACACTTTCAGGAACATTTACCATCTGCTTTTGACTGAAGATATTATTACTGGTATTCAATGACCTCTCATTCTTATAGTTAGGTTCTATTTACCACATGCATTATTTTTCACATTTGGTAAATATCAGAAGTTCAAATAGCACATGTAATAAATAGTAAACACTCTACCTCAGACATTTTCTATTTAGCATAAATATTGCGTGCAGTCTTTAACTTGTGATTTGTTAAGTCAGTAAATTTATACCACTACCGCTAGCTCATAATCAGGGCCTTCGAACCAGACCCGATGCGTTAGTAGTTGTATGCAATGGTCTTCAGTCACAGCTTCTGAATCAAGACCATGTACAGTTCATTTGAAGATTAAACTAAATAGTTTCGTTTTCAAAAATTGCCTGATTCGCTTCATATTTGGTTCAGATTAGGATTGAGGGTGTTCCAGAATTTAAGTCCTTGAACATCCAGGGATCCACCATCATGTTACATCTTCTCAAAGGAGTATTGGTTGATCAGATGAGTAAAAGTTAATCAAAGGGTACCTGATTAGTGAATAGTGGGGTATCACTTTCACGTATTTTTGGCCTTTACCCCAGAACACTCCACTGGTGGTGAAAAGCATCATAAAGGTGATATCGTCTTTGCAGAGAATGGTTTTATTCTTTGCAGCTTCCTTTCAATTCTATTTGAACTTCATTTCTCTAAGGGTTCTTCTGAATGACTTTGACTTTGTTTACATTTTCTAAAGGCATTTGATACAGCCTGTTCTTAGCTCCAGGCAGTACTGTAGTGCTTTATTAAGGAAATTTATATTGCAGAAGCATCTGTATTATCAAGCACTGGATAAAGAACAATATAGTCGAGGAAACCAATGTCGTTAAGAACTACTAATTGGTACTACTAAAACTATCCAGTACATTTTTACATATTTACATTAAACCATTTTATTACAGTTACTAATTTGGTTAAATAATGAACATTTACAACTTGAGACATGTGGAAAAGTTACTTGTCTAGAATCACGATTCTTGGGCATATTATACAAATCTCCCTGATGCCTGGACAACAACTTTGCCATTAGGCTGGTAAGGTAGGGGGTGGGCATGTGCATTTGTGAGCGAACTCCCAATTCATAGACAGTTGCACTCACATAAGTACTTCATTTACACATTCCTTCCAATGCCCTCGTTCCTAACAGAAGTACAGGGAACTGTGCAAGCAGATGGGGGTCATATGTGAAAACGGTCACTCTAGTATAATCCCTTACTACTAAGAACATGCAGGTCAAGATTTAAAATGACACCTGGCTTTATGAAAAGAAAAAGGTCGCCAATTACCATGGTTGCTTTCACATCATGCATAGCAAAACAGACATAGGTGATTTGATTTTATTCAAACAAGCTATTTTTCATTTACGTTGAATTTCACTTAGAAATTGCTAGAAATATTTAAATCAGCAAGTCAATCTTTTCTAAACTGGGATACTTCCTTTCTCTGTAAATTCAGTTTTCTGTGTCAAGTGACACTGCTTTGAGCTGCCTACTTTATTCTGCATGCAATCGCCATGCATGACTGGCTTTAAAGCTGATGCCCACTAATGTACACAATCTAAATGCCAAACTATCCTGTGTAATCTTATTCAGCAGAAATCTTTTTTTACTAATTTGTTGCAACACAAGTTTTGAAATGAATCATATTCAAAGTTTGAAAATGCAAATTTCCTTTGACATCAATCCTCTTTTGTCAGGTTCACTTAGATCCATTTAACTTCTACATGAAAATTCCCTTGCTTCATCTTTATCTTCCTCCAGCTAGCCCTCTTTACTTAGGTAACTTGCATAACTGCACCTATATCGTCTCAAAGTCAAAAGTTAAAATATACTTTTTTCATGTTTTCCATATTAAAAACATGAAAGTTCACATAAAAACAAATCCATAAAATAACTATAAAAACATAACCTTACAAAAATACATTTAATTCAAGACAGCTTCTCCACATGACAATTTACAAATAAAAATGAGCTTCCAGAGAAATTTGATTAAATACATTTTCCCCTACCAACTTTAAAATTTATAAGATTAAAATTTCGGAGTATATACAAAGCATAGTAAAGTGGAAGATTAATTATTCTAGGACACCAACATTTCATTCGAAATAGCTTCCCCAGTCCTTTGTTTACATATTGAAATGGCCCTTTACAGAAATTTAGACACATCAAAACAAACTTCAAGGGAGTGCAAATTGTTGCAAAAAGAGTAAGCGGGTCTGCACTGTCTAACATTACATTTCTGTATTAATGGCTGTAAAAATTGTAACTGTGAAATGTCATAACATTTACAAAAACACATAGGGTGCAGTGTGCGTTGTTCTGAAACACCATTGCACGGACAGTCAATTTGGTTGATAAATCATTTACTCAAGGAAAATAAATAAAATGGTGAATAATACTATATCTAAAACGGGTTGGCACAAATCTCTGCTGGGGTTGAATACCTGCTCCAAATAAAGTTCGATGTCATTGTTATGTCATTGCTTGTTCCCAGCAGATTATCATGATCAACACTTAGCTTAGCACGTTCCTTAATCAATCTTTCCCTCTCTAAGTTATTCAATGCTAAATATTTAATCTCAACCTTTGAGACTCCAAGTAGGGAGGAAGGATCACAAAAAAGGGTTGTTCTACCCAGCTGTCAAAAAAAAAAAAAAACTTAACATATTTGAACCATGGTATTCTCAGGACAAGATCCTGGGACAAACAGTCTGTAATTATTAACCTGGTTAAAGATACCTCAGGTTGAGACCAAAACCTGTGCCATAGTATTACTGGGCATATCCTAATAAGAGCTTCTAAAAATGGTAGTCCCACCACTTTGTGACAAAAATAAGTAGATACAGTATGTGGGACTGCAAGGTATTTTCATATACATGCGTTTTCTGCACGTAAGTTCTCTAAATTCACAAAACCCCATACACCAGCCCCATAATGTGCCAAAGAAGTACATTTTGCTTTATAGATGGTACAGAGCTCTTTAAGTGCCCCCCAATCTAGTCCCACATCTGTAAAGCTCAATGATAGATTTGTTAATCAGCAAGGTTCTTTTTGTAACCAGCTGCATCTGATGGAGACTTGTACATTTTGCTTTATAAATGGTACACAGCTCTTTAAGTCTCCCCACCCTCCCCCCACAATCTAGCCCCAAATCTATTAAGCCCAGCGATAGATTTGTTCATCAGCAAGGTTCTGGTTGTAAACAGCTACATCAATTAGAGACTTCTAGCCGCAGATTCCTTACTTTAGAATCTAATCCAAGCACAAGACTGGATCCGTAAACTTTTTTCCCCCGCCACGTCTGCGCATCAGAAGAGGGCGTCACGTGACTCTGTACCACCAGATGTGACATCAGCGGAGTCCATCTAACCTCCTCTCTGACGCGCCAACATCAGTTAATTATTTTCCGCACTTGCAACCCGGATCTGGTAATTGTTTGTTATGCCGTTTTCAACATCTTCATGATTTTCAATGGTCAATATGCATTCTGTGCTCAAAAAAGTAAATTCTATACTCGAAACAATACATTTAAATGGGGCCTGCAGATCAGAACCCTCTTTAGCAGAAGCCAAATCAAAGTTGAAAAGTACATTATTGTCTTTTTACCATACACATACAAAGTGAGATAGATCCTGATCATTATGGTCCACATAACCACATATTTCCCTAGCAGGGTGGAAACATAGGCAGGTATTAAATCCCCCCCAAATCACCAAATTATCCCCCCCCTTTCACAGAGAAAACTGTTTCCAGTTCTTTTGCAATATTACAGATCACAGCAGCAATCTCCAAAGTGAAATATTATTATAATAGTTATAAATATACAAATGCACACTTCTAGTAATTTTAAGACCAATAACCTCATGGTAGGGTGAGTACAACTTGTTATAGAAAACATTTCCTGAGAACAAGGTAGATATATGGGTAATAAGACTTGCTATCTCTGCCTGCCAGAGAAAAAACTGCAGGTGTATAAATTGTAGTACAGCCATTGATATGATAATCATCAGTGGCCTGTGTTTCCTGGAAATACAGGATTGCAAAATTCTTAACAAAGGACAGCAAATCAGGGTTATGTATTTTGTTCTTAATGCCAGCTACATTCTAAAATAGGAGGCTCCTCTTGGTATAATTATAAGGAATTAATTTAGAGGTGTTAGAGGCTGATGTGTTCAAGTTGCTATCACAAATAACAGGAGATTGGCAAACAAACTTCTGAAATCCTGTTGAATTTAAAATGTCTGAATTGGAACTAAAAGGCTCATGATTATTAGACACAGGCCGTCTCACTACTTCGTCCAGAGGAATCGAGAGATGTAAGCCAGAATGAGTTTGTTTATAGCTAAGTCAGTCATTTGCATCCAAAGCCCCAGGTATCTAATCAGTTCATAGTAGGGACATTATATAGTTATCATGCCTCTTTCTCTGATTAAATGTATGCTTTTTAGCAGGATCTCTTGTATCAGGAGGTTCATGGAAAAAGCTCAAGGGTGTGAGCGCAGGTGTATTAATAAGAATTATTAATGAGTGTTCATGTATTCTGAATAATGGATGTGTGTAGAAAATATAATAATGTAGAAAAAAATAATGCACACATTGGAAAATGTGATTTCGATGAGTGGCGGCAACGTTCACGAAGTGTACTTATTAATATTCTAATACTGTGAAATGTTGAATATATGTTTGACTAATGTAGTAATATGTCATATTAAAGGTTATGCATTATGTCTTAGTTTTGTTAATTGTAGGCCTTAACTTAATGAAGATCTTGGCCTACTTGCCGGGCCTCATGTCAAAGCTGTATTTCTTAACGTTTAATAAAAGGCTGTCCTATAGATTTAAACTGTGATTTTCCATTGCATTGTTTAAATGTGCTCATAACTGAAAGTTTCTCATGAGAACCTACTGCCAGAAGATGCTGTTCCTGCTAATGTAACATTTTGTGTGTAATGTGTATGAGACTGACTTTCTCAGGAGGAGAACAATGGAGATACTGACTGAAGTAGAAGCTGCAACAATATTGTTACCTGACAAGCCGGATGATGAGGACATTGCAGGACAACCAATCAATGACGTGAACGGAGTAATAGTAGAATTCATAGATTTGGAGTTTTAGTTTTATTGGAAAAAGTGTGAACATGCGATTAATTGACCAATAGGGATTTGGGAAATTGTTTTTCTAGCTTTGATTTAACAAGACTGCATTGAGAGAAGACAGGTTCATTGCCCATTTTCTTGCTGGCCGAAAGGTCAATATATTCTTGTGCGTCTTGACAAGATACATGCTTAACTTTACTGCTTAACCGGTTCTGAGCATTGGACGAGGTGACCTCGTCCAAGGCACCAGTTCCAGTGTGCCTTGGACGAGGTCACCTCGTCCAAGTCACAGGAACTGGGGGGAGCGCTAGCGCTCCCCCCCTGTGCTGCCCACCCACCCCCGGAGGTAGGGATGGAAGGGGAAGCCCTTCCCCTTCCACCCCTGACCCCTCCCACCCCCCCTGTGACGTCAGCGTGCGCGCGCGCGCGCGCGCTGTTTTGTCACAGGGCCTCCCCCATCGCGCTGGAAGCTCAGCTTCCAGCGCGATCGAAAGAGAAATGCAAGGGGGGCAGAAACCACTAGGCACCGGGGATTTTTTTTTTGGCGCCAATGTCACGCAGGGGGAGCGACCCCGTAGGCAAGGGTCGCTCCCGGGGGGGGGGGTTTGAGGGTGCAAATTTATTTTAGGCCATTTCTGCCCCCCTGGGGGCAGATCCGCCATTTGTTATTAGGCCGATCTGCCCCCGGGGGGGGCAGAAACCTCTAGGCGCCAGGGCAAAAACATTTTTTTTGTTTTTTTTGTTTTGTTTTTTTGAGATGGGGAGCGACCCATTAGGCAAGGGTCGCTCCCCTGGGGGGCAAATTGTATTTAGACCATTTCTGCCCCCCTTGGGGGCAGATTGGCCGATTTTAGGTCAATCTGCCTCCAAGGGGGCAGAAACCACTAGGCAAGGGGATTTTTTTTTAGGCGCCAATGTCACGCAGGGGGAGCGACCCCGTAGGCAAGGGTCGCTCCGGGGGGGGGGGGGGGGTGAGGGGTTGTGGGGGCAAATTTATTTTAGGCCATTTCTGCCCCCCTGGGGGCAGATCCGCCATTTGTTATTAGTCCGATCTGCCCCCGGGGGGGGGGGCAGAAACCTCTAGGCGCCAGGGCAAAAACATTTTTTGTGTTTATTTATTTATTTTTTTTAATTTATTTTTTTTTTTAGAGATGGGGAGCGACCCATTAGGCAAGGGTCGCTCCCCTGGGGGGCAAATTGTATTTAGACCATTTCTGCCCCCCTTGGGGGCAGATTGCCCGATTTTAGGTCAATCTGCCCCCAAGGGGGCAGAAACCACTAGGCACTGGGGATTTTTTTTTTGGCGCCAATGTCACGCAGGGGGAGCGACCCCTAAGGCAAGGTTTGCTCCCTGGGGGGGGGGGGTGGGAGGGGGGCAAATGTATTTTAGGCCATTTCTGCCCCCCCTGGGGGCAGATCGGCCTATTGTTATTAGGCCGATCTGCCCCCAGGGGGGGCAGAAACCTCTAGACGCCAGGGCAAATATTTTTTGGGTGTTTTTTTTTTTGTTTGTTTGTTTGTTTTTTTAGAGATGGGGAGCGACCCATTAGGTAAGGGTCGCTCCCCTGGGGGGCAAATTGTATTTAGACCATTTCTGCCTCCCTTGGGGGCAGATTGTCCGATTTTAGGTCAATCTGCCCCCAAGGGGGCAGAAACCACTAGGTGGGGGGGCAAATTTATTTTAGGCCATTTCTGCCCCCCTGGGGTCGACTGAGCTAGAGGCCAAAATCCACAGGTAGGCACTTTGCAAAAAACACCTCTGTTTTCTGTGAAAAAATGTGATGTGTCCACGTTGTGTTTTGGGCCATTTCCTTCCGTAGGCGCTAGGCCTACCCACACAAGTGAGGTAACATTTTTATCGAGAGACTTAGGGGAATGCTGGGTGGGAGGAAATTTGTGGCTCCTCTCAGATTCCAGAACTTTCTGTCACCAAAATGTGAGGAAAATGTGTTTTTTTTAGCCAAATTTTGAGGTTTGCAAAGGATTCTGGGTAACAGAACCTGGTCAGAGCCCCACAAGTCACCCCATCTTGGATTCCCCTAGGTCTCTAGTTTTCAAAAATGCACAGATTTGGTAGGTTTCCCTAGGTGCCGGCTGAGCTAGAGGCCAAAATCTACAGGTAGGCACTTTGCCAAAAACACCTCTGTTTTCTTTAAAAAAATGTGATGTGTCCACGTTGCGTTTTGGGGCATTTCCTGTCGCGGGCACTAGGCCTACCCACACAAGTGAGGTATCATTTTTATCGGGAGACTTGGGGGAACGCTGGGTGGAAGGAAATTTGTGGCTCCTCTCTGATTCCAGAACTTTCTGTCACCAAAATGTGAGGAAAATGTGTTTTTTCTTAGCCAAATTTTGAGGTTTGCAAAGGATTCTGGGTAACAGAACCTGGTCAGAGCCCCACAAGTCACCCCATCTTGGATTCCCCTAGGTCTCTAGTTTTCAAAAATGCACAGGTTTGGTGGGTTTCCCTAGGTGCCGGCTGAGCTAGAGGCCAGAATCTACAAGTAGGCACTTTGCAAAAAACACCTCTGTTTTCGTTAAAAAAATGTGATGTGTCCACGTTGCGTTTTGGGGCGTTTCCTGTCGCGGGCGCTAGGCCTACCCACACAAGTGAGGTATCATTTTTATCGGGAGACTTGGGGGAACATAGATTAGCAAAACAAGTGTTATTGCCTCTTGTCTTTCTCTACATTTATTCCTTCCAAATATAAGAGAGTGTGTAAAAAAGACATCTATTTGAGAAATGCCCTGTAATTCACATGCTGGTATGGTCACCCCGGAATTCAGAGATGTGCAAATAACCACTGCTCCTCAACACCTTATCTTGTGCCCATTTTGGAAATACAAAGGTTTTCTTGATAGCTATTTTTCACTCTTTATATTTCAGCAAATGAATTGCTGTATACCCGGTATAGAATGAAAACACACTGCAGGGTGCAGTTCATTTATTGGCTCTGGGTACCTAGGGTTCTTGATGAACCTACAAGCCCTATATATCCCCGCAACCAGAGGAGTCCAGCAGACGTAACGGTATATTGCTTTCGAAAATCTGACATTGCAGGAAATAGTTACAGAGTAAAACGTAGAGAAAAATTGCTGTTTTTTTCACCTCAATTTCAATATTTTTCTTTTTCAGTTGTTATTTTCTGTAGGAAACCCTTGTAGGATCTACACAAATGACCCCTTGCTGAATTCAGAATTTTGTCTACTTTTCAGAAATGTTTAGGTTTCTGGGATCCAGCATTGGTTTCACACCCATTTCTGTCACTGACTGGAAGAAGGCTGAAAGCACAAAAAATAGTAAAAATGGGGTATGTTCCAGTAAAATGCCAAATTTGTGTTGAAAAATTGGGTTTTCTGATTCAAGTCTGCCTGTTCCTGAAAGCTGGGAAGCTGGTGATTTTAGCACCGCAAACCCTTTGTTGATGCCATTTTCAGGGAAAAAACCAAAAGCCTTCTTCTGCAGCCACTTTTTCCCAATTATTTTTTTTTTTAAACGAAATTTTCACTGTATTTTGGCTAATTTCTTGGCCTCCTTCAGGGGAACCCACAAAGTCTGGGTACCTCTAGAATCCCTAGGATGTTGGAAAAAAAGGACGCAAATTTGGCTTGGCTAGCTTATGTGGACAAAAAGTTATGAGGGCCTCAGCGCAAACTGCCCCAAATAGCCAAAAAAAAGGCCTGGCACAGGAGGGGGAAAAGGCCTGGCAGCGAAGGGGTTAAAGACTTTGCATTTTCTGAACTTTGATGCTGAATCCTGATGCCCTGCTGATCGACTGATGTCCTGAGGATGAAGACTGACTCTGCTTGCTGATTCACATTGAGGATAGATAAATAGACTGTTGATTATTGTGTCTATTTGCTTTTCCTTTCTAGGTACCAACTGCACTGTTTTGATAGAGCCATAGTTAGGTGTTTTCCAAATTTGTGTTACTAAATTGTTTTGCATGAAGCCCAACATCCTGATGTATTCTGATGTTAGTTAAGTATCCTCACTAATGAAATTGTGCTAATAAGGAATAATGTTTGATGAATTTCTCTTCTGAACTCGAATGTATGTAGTCACTTACTTGTATGAGATCCTTGCGGGTGAGTAGCGCGCTTAATAATTTTTTTTGATTGATTGACTTTGAGGCAGTTGATTTTGTTATTGTTAGACTTTTCATCCTTGGCGTGGTCTCCCTTAACTTTTTGCCTCTGTTCCCCAGGTTATTGATGTATGCTGGACTCTGATTTTGCTGTTTTTATTACTCTGGGCACTTTACCACTGCTAACCAGTGCTAAAGTGCAAGTGCTCCTGTTTAAAATGTGTATGTAAGAGGTTCTCCATGATTGGCATATTTGTTTTACTGTTAAGTCCCTAGTAAAGTGCACTAGAGGTGATCAGGGCCTGTAAATCAAATGTTACTAATGGGCCTGCAGCACTGGTTGTGCCACCCACACAAGTAACTCTGTAATCATGTCTCAGACCTGCCACTGCAGTGTCTGTGTGTGTAAATGTGCACTGTAAATTCGACTTGGCAAGTGTACCCACTTGCCAGGCCTAAACCTTCCCTTTTCTTACATGTAAGGCACCCCTAAGGTAGGCCCTAGGTAGCCCCAAAGGCCAGGTGCAGTTAAGGTAGGACTTATAGTAATGTGGTTTATATGTCCTGACAGTGAAATACTGCCAATTTCGTTTTTCACTGTTGCAAGGCCTGTCTCTCTCATAGGATAATATGGGGGCTACCTTTAAATATGATTAAAGTGTAGATTCCCCTAGAGAGTAGATGGACATGTGGAGTTTGGGGTCCCTGAACTCACAATTTAAAAATACATCTTTTAGTAAAGTTGGTTTTGAGATTGTGTGTTTGAAAATGACACTTTCAGAAAGTGAGCATTTTCTTGCTTAAACCATTCTGTGGCTGCCTTGTTTGTGGATTCCCTGTCTGGGTCAGTTTGACAGTTGGGTTGTTTTTCACCTCACACTAGACAGTGACACAAAGGGAGCTGGGGTGTAGCCTGCATTTCCTAATTAGCCATCTCTGCTAGGAGGGAGGGGTGGAGTGGTCACTCTCATCTGAAAGGACTGTGCCTGCCTCTGACAATGCAGACTCCAACCCCCTGGTGTGTGTCTGAGGCCTTGCCTGGGCAAGGCAGGATTTCACAAGTAGGTGTGAGTCCCCTTTGAAGAAAGGTGACTTCAAAGACTAAAATGGGTATAAGAAGGGCACCCAAATCTACAGACTTTAGAAACACTTCTGGAACCAAGAGGAACCTCTGCCTGGAAAAGAGCTGAACAGCTGAGGAAGAAGGGCTGCCCTGCATGTGACTGTGCTTTGTGGAGCTTTCCTGCAGTGCTGCTTCTGCCAGAGTAAGAGGGCAAAGACTGGACTTTGTGTGCCTTCCATCTTGTGAAGAAATCTCCAAGGGCTTGAATTAGAGCTTGCCTCCTGTTGTTTGAAGTCTCAGGGACAGCAAAGACTTCTCTTTACCAGCACCTGGAGTCTCTGGAGAGACTCCTGCTCTGACAAGTGGTGCCCTATCCAGTCCCTGGGCCCTTGAAAGGAAAGCTGGTGGAAATCCAAGGAAATCGACTTCGGACCGACGCCGCTGCTGAATCCGGTGACGCCACCTGCACCCGACGGCGTGACCTTCGCTGGAACGTGACGCTCTTCGCAGGCCCGACGCCGCGGCAGCCCCACTGAAGTCCGCGACTCCGTGGAAGTCGCCGCACCACGTCATGACCGACGCCGCTCGAAGTGCACGGATTCAACGTCTCGCACAGACGCCGCGATCCCCGACTTCGCGCATCGGCTTGTTTTCACTCTTCACCAAAGGTACTGTACTTGGGAGTCTACACGACTCCGCGTCCGGCGCCGCTGGTGTCGGCTTGTTGGGAACGACTCCGTCACGACGCCGTGTTAACATCTCATCGAAGCATTTTTGTTTCTAAGCGCTATTTTTGAGTTTAATCTTTAAAAATTCATAACTTGACTTGTGTATGTTGGATTTTTGTCGTTTCGGTCTTGTTTTGTTTAGATAAATATTTCATATTTTTTTTCTAAACTGGTGTTGTGTCATTTTGTAGTGTTTTCATTAAGTTACTGTGTGTGTTGGTACAAATACTTTACACCTAGCACTCTGAAGTTAAGCCTACTGCTCTGCCAAGCTACCAAGGGGGTAAGCAGGGGTTAGCTGAGGGTGATTCTCTTTTACCCTGACTAGAGTGAGGGTCTTTGCTTGAACAGAGGGTAACCTGACTGTCAACCAAAGACCCCATTTCTAACATTGGTGATCAGCGGTTGGGATTTGGACTTGCATTTGTACTTGACAAACAGTAATTAAGTGTACACTACTGTTTGAGTTCAGACCACTACGTGACCACATAGTACTAGTCTTGTGATTTTTGTTTTTTTTCTATTTGGACTGTTTTTGCTCTGCATTCAGTTTCTTTTTTCGCTGGTCCTGTGATTGACTTTTCTGGAACTTCATTTGAGAACTTGCTTTTCTGTTTTTGGAACTTTGCACTTTTTTTCAACCTCTCATCATGTCTCAGTCTGGAGATGCCCTAGCTGGAGCTGCTTTTGATTTGGAGAAATTGGAGAGCTACACAGTGGCTCAGTTGAAGCAGTTTTGTAGTAATGTTGGCTGTCCCATTAAGAGCTCATACAGGAAGGAAGGAAGCAAAAGGCGCTGAGGGCCTGGGTGACAGCCAAAGCAGCTGAGGGGCACACAGATGAGGAGCCAGAGGGGAAGGAGGAGTTGCAAGTCACTCACACTGATGTAGTGGGTGGGCCTGTTATGTCTCAGGAGAGAGTCTCCAGGGCAGGTAGCAGTGTGTCCTCCAAGGGTCTGACACCTGAAGAGTTACAGGACAGACTGGCAGAGAGGGAGTACCAATTGGAGCTGAAAAAGCTCAGTCTAGAGATGGAACAGAGAAGGCTGGCCATTGAGGAAAGGAAGTTAGCAATGGCTCATGAGCTCAGTTTAAAAGAGATAGATCAGAGGAGTCAGTCCAGAAGGGATGGTGGCAGCAATCCTACAGTGCAGCCTGAGAGAAGGGTACACATCCAAAAAGACCTTGTGAGGGATTATAAGAGGGAGGATGATATCTACTTGTGGTTCAAGGGTTATGAGTCAGCTCTCCACATGAACCTGGTCCCTAAAGCTCATTGGGGGGTAGCCCTGTGGAAGCATTTTGAGGCAGAGGGGAGGGACACACTGACAGCCTTAGGGGATGCTCAGAGTCTCACCTACCCTGTCATGAAGGAGGCCTTACTCACCAGGTATGGTCTCACCCCTGAGCAGTACAAGGAGAAGTTTAGATCCTACAAGAGAAAGGAATCCCAAACATGGTTGGAATGTGTTGATTCTTTTTGCAGGTCAATGGATGGTTGGGTGAAGGGCAGTAAGGTAAACACGTATGAGGGGCTTTACAATTTAATTGCTTGGGAGCACTTGTACAGTTTATGTTTTCCAGAGCTGCACCAGCACCTCATTGACAGCAAGCTGACTGACCCCAGGAAGCTTGCGCAGGAAACGGACCGCTGGGAGAGCACCAGGGTCCAAAAGAGGTATGGGGGAGACCCCGCCAAGGGTGGGCAGGGTCCCTCTCAGAAGAAAGGGGGGGGTAAGGGCAAACAGGGGGAGTTCTCTAAAGGGCCCCAAACTGATTCCCAGGGTAAGGATTCACAACCCCCCAGTGAAAAGAAGCCATGGTTGTCCAAAGGGAAGCCAGTGGCAGGTGGTCCCCCACGTAAATGCTATGCATGTGACCAGGTGGGTCATGTGAGGGGGGACCCCAAATGCCCCAAAAGTACACCGGCACCCACTGGTGCACCGTCCCAGGGTTTGGCCAGTGTAGCGCTTGGGGATGAGTTGGTTTCAGGTGGATGGGAACCAGCAGAAATGACCCGTCTCACTAGGGGACAGTGAGATGGTCCAGAGAAACCTAGTGCCTGATAACACTAAGAAGTACAGGCAATGGGTGACCATCAATGGACAGAGGGTGGAGGCTCTGAGAGACACAGGAGCCAGTGTGACTACAGTGAGGAGTCACCTGGTGTCTGAAGAGCAGATTGATCCCCGGGTACTTCACCAAGTAGTTGCGGTAGACAACTCTGAGCGCCTCTGCAGAGTGGCGCAGGTTCCCTTTGAATTGGGGGGGGTCTCAGGTTCCTGGAAAGTAGCTGTGAATCCAACCATGCCTGTTGATTGTTTGCTAGGTAACGACCTGGAGGATTCCCCTTGGAAGGAGGTGGAACACATGTCTCACTTGGAGATGTTGGGTCTGCCTGGGTGGGTATGCGTATCCACCCGGTCTATGGCAGCCAATCAGGGTAGTCAAGAGCCCCTGGAGCCTGAAACAGTGGCCCAGGGGACCGCCAAGAAGAGGAAGGACAGGGGGCGCGGGAAACCGGCCCCAGAGGTTCCCACGGTCCGGGAGGAGGCGGAGCCTGAGGGTGACGCCCCGGAACCTACAGGGGAGCAGGTGGCTGAACTGGGGGAGGTCCCTGAGCTGTCACAGTGGCAGCAGGAAGGGGGACCCCCCAGGGAAGCATTCTGCACAGCGCAGGAGTGCCTTACTCTTGAGGGGCTGCGGCAGCAGGCTGCAGCCCAGGCGGCTGGCGAGGCGCCAGGTACTCACCTGATATATTGGGAGGATGGCCTCCTGTATAGTGAGCCTAAGGTTCCTGAGCCTGGGTCAGCTCGTATGCTGGTGGTACCCCAGTGCTTCAGGGCCTTCCTACTGGGTTTGGCTCATGATGTGCCTTTGAGACCTATAAGAGGCTTGTCTCCCACTTTTACTGGCCCTTGATGCACAAGCAGTCAGCTGCTTATTGTAGGTCTTGTCAGACTTGTCAGGCAAGTGGCAAGAGTGGGGGGAAATGCAAAGCTCCCCTCCAACCTTTACCTGTAGTCAGTACTCCCTTTGAAAGGGTAGGAATGGACATTGTGGGGCCTCTGGATCCCAAGACAGCCATAGGCAACAGGTTCATCCGGGTCCTGGTGGACCATGCCACACGGTACCCAGAAGCCATTCCTCTGAGGACGGTCACTGCCCCCGTGGTGGGACGTGCCTTGATGGGAGTTTTTACCCGCATGGGGTTCCCCAAGGAAGTGGTATCTGATAGAGGTACAAACTTCCTAACCACTTATATGAAGTCTCTGTGGAAGGTGTGTGGGGTAACCTACAAGTTCACCACACCTTACCACCCCCGAAGTAATGGTCTGGTTGAGAGATTCAACCGCACCTTGAAAGGCATGATTCAGGGCCTGTCAGAGCCCTTGAGGCGTAAGTGGGACGTCCTCTTGCCATGCCTTCTGTTCGCTTACAGGGAGGTGCCTCAAAAGGGACTTGGCTTTAGCCCCTTTGAGCTCATCTATGGCCACCCTCTGAGGGGACCGCTCAGACTGGTGAAGGAGGCTTTGGAGAAAGCTCCTAGTAAACCACCCCAGGATGTATTTAGCTACATGCTGGCACTAAGAAACCAGACTGCCCGCTTCAGGAGTCTCGCTCAAGAGAACCTGGAAGCAAGCCAGGAGGATATGAAACAGTGGTATGACCAGAATGCCACTCTGGTTGAGTTTCAGCCTGGGCAAAAAGTGTGGGTCATGGCACCAGTGGAGCCTAGGGCTCTCCAAGATAAGTGGACTGGGCCTTTTGAGGTGGTGGAAAGAAAGAGTGAGGTCACCTATCTGGTAGACTTGCAATCCCCCAGGAACCCTTTTAGGGTCCTACATGTCAACCGCCTCAAACCACACTTTGAGCGAACTGAGCTATCCATGCTCCTAGCGACAGATGACGGGGTGGAGGAAGAGAGTGAGCCTCTTCCTGACCTCCTGTCTGCAGGAGAGAAAGATGGGTCTGTGGAGGGAGTGATCCTCTCCCCCTCCCTGACTGAGGAACAGCAGAGGGACTGTCGCCACGTGTTGGGACAGTTCGCCTCGCTGTTTTCCCTGATCCCAGGAGTCACACACCTGTCCACACATGATGTGGACACTGGGGACAGTACACCTGTTAAACATAAGGTTTACAGGGTGACTGACAGGGTCAGGGCTTGCATTAAGGAGGAAGTCTCCAAAATGTTAACCCTAGGGGTTATTGAGCACTCCAGCAGTCCTTGGGCCAGCCCAGTGGTATTGGTCCCAAAGGCTGCTGCTCCTGGTGCCACTCCGGAACTTAGGTTCTGTGTGGACTACTGGGGTCTCAATGCGGTCAGCAAGACTGACGCACACCCCATCCCCCGAGCTGATGAGCTCATTGATCGGTTAGGAGCTGCCAAGTACCTCAGTGCTTTTGATTTAACATCTGGGTACTGGCAGATTGCCTTAACTGAGGGGGCAAAGGAGAGGTCAGCATTCTCTACCCCAGATGGGCACTTCCACTTCAACGTGATGCCCTTTGGGATGAAGAATGCCCCTGCCACCTTTCAGAGGTTGGTCAACCAGGTGTTGGCAGGACTGGATGAGTTCAGTGCTGCTTACCTGGACGACATTGCTGTGTTTAGTTCCACATGGGAGGAACACCTGCAACACCTCTGGAGAGTGTTAGAGGCCCTGCAGAAGGCAGGCCTCACTATTAAGGCGAGCAAGGGCCAAATAGGGCAGGGTTCTGTGGTGTACTTAGGACACCAGGTGGGGAGTGGCCAGGTGGCACCCCTACAGCCTAAAATTGACACAATTCTGGCTTGGGAGCCTCCCAAGACCCAGACTGAAGTGAGAGCCTTTTTAGGTCTCACAGGATATTACAGGAGGTTTGTTAAGGGATATGGTACCATTGTTACCCCCTTAACTGAGTTAACTTCTAAGAAGCAACCCAAGAAAGTGATCTGGACAGAGGCTTGCCAGAACGCTTTTGATGCCCTGAAGGCTGCCATGACAGCACCTGTCCTGAAGGCACCTGACTACTCCAAGGAGTTTGTTGTGCAAACAGACGCCTCTGAGCATGGTATTGGAGCAGTACTCTCACAGCTTAATGAAGAGGGCCTAGATCAACCCGTAGCCTTCATTAGCAGGAGGTTACTACCCAGGGAACGTAGGTGGAGTGCCATAGAACGCGAAGCGTTTGCTGTGGTCTGGGCACTGAAGAAGCTAAGACCCTACTTGTTTGGGACTCACTTCCAAATTCAGACCGACCACAGGCCCCTCAGATGATTAATGCAGATGAGGGGTGAGAATCCAAAACTGTTGAGGTGGTCCATTTCCCTACAGGGGATGGACTTTACAGTGGAACACCGTCTTGGTACAGAGCACGCCAATGCTGATGGTCTGTCCAGGTTCTTCCGCCTTAGTGATGAGAACTCCCATGAGGTTGGGTAGTTGCTCCCCACTTTTAGCTGGGGGGACATGTGTTAGACTTTACATCCTTGGCGTGGTCTCCCTTAACTTTTTGCCTCTGTTCCCCAGGTTATTGATGTGTGCTGGACTCTGATTTAGCTGTTTTTATTACTCTGGGCACTTTACCAATGCTAACCAGTGCTAAAGTGCAAGTGCTCCTGTTTAAAATGTGTATGTAATTGGTTCTCCAGGATTGCCATATTTGTTTTACTGTTAAGTCTCTAGTAAAGTGCACTAGAGGTGCCAAGGGCCTGTAAATCAAATGTTACTAGTGGGCCTGCAGCACTGGTTGTGCCACCCACACAAGTAACCCTGTAATCATGTCTCAGACCTGCCACTGCAGTGTCTGTGTGTGTAAATGTGCACTGTAAATTCGACTTGGCAAGTGTACCCACTTGCCAGGCCTAAACCTTCCCTTTTCTTACATGTAAGGCACCCCTAAGGTAGGCCCTAGGTACCCCCAATGGCAGGGTGCAGTGCATGGTTAAGGTAGGACATATAGGGGGTCATTCCGACCTCGGTGGTCTTGCAAAAAGACCGCCGAGGCCGCAGGAGACAGAATACCGCCATTGCCTGCGGTATTCCTGGCTCCCTATTATGACGTTTTCGCTGGGCCAGCGGACGGTAACAGTGTTACTGTCCGCTGGCCCAGCGGAAATGTCACATCAACATTGCTGCCGGCTCGTAATAGAGCCGGCGGCAATGCTGATGTGCAGCGGGTGCAGTAGCACCCGTCACGCATTTCACTGCCTGAAATTCGGGCAGTGAAATGCGCGACGGGGCTATGCCTGGGGGCCCCTGCTCTGCCCATGCCAGGTGCCTGGGCAGTGCAGGGGCCCCCAGGGGCACCCCAAGTCCCCTTTCGCCCAGCCTTTCAATGGCGGTGTTTACAGCCACGGACAGGCTGGCGATCGGGGACTCATAATCCCCAGGACAGCGGTACATCTTTTAGTAAAGTTGGTTTTGAGATTGTGTGTTTGAAAATGACACTTTTAGAAAGTGAGCATTTTCTTGCTTAAACCATTCTGTGACTCTGCCTTGTTTGTGGATTCCCTGTCTGGGTCAGTTTGACAGTTGGGTTGTTTTTCACCTCACACTAGACAGTGACACAAAGGGAGCTGGGGTGTAGCCTGCATTTCCTAATTAGCCATCTCTGCTAGGAGGGAGGGGTGGAGTAGTCACTCTCATCTGAAAGGACTGTGCCTGCCTCTGACAATGCAGACTCCAACCCCCTGGTGTGTGTCTGAGGCCTTGCCTGGGCAAGGCAGGATTTCACAAGTAGGTGTGAGTCTCCTTTGAAGAAAGGTGACTTTAAAGACTAAAATGGGTATAAGAAGGGCACCCAAATCTACAGACTTTAGAAACACTTCTGGAACCAAGAGGAACCTCTGCCTGGAGAAGAGCTGAACAGCTGAGGAAGAAGGGCTGCCTGTGACTGTACTTTGTGGAGCTTTCCTGCAGTGCTGCTTCTGCCAGAGTAAGAGGGCAAAGACTGGACTTTGTGTGCCTTCCATATTATGAAGAAATCTCCAAGGGCTTTAGTTAGAGCTTGCCTCCTGTTGTTTGAAATCTCAGGGACAGCAAAGACTTCTCTTTACCAGCACCTGGAGTCTCTGGAGAGACTCCTGCTCTGACAAGTGGTGCCCTATCCAGTCCCTGGGCCTTTGAAAGGAAAGCTGGTGGAAATCCAAGGAAATCGACTTCGGACGACTTCGGACCGACGCCGCTGCTGAATCCGGTGACGCCGCCTGCACCCGATGCCGTGACCTTCGCTGGAACGCGACGCTCTTCGCAGGCCCGATGCCGCGGCAGCCCAGCTGAAGTCCGCGACTCCGTGGAAGTCGCCGCACCACGTCGTGACCGACGCCGCTCGAAGTGCACGGATTCAACGTCTCGCACAGACGCCGCGATCCCCGACTTCGCGCATCGGCTTGTTTTCACTCTTCACCAAAGGTACTGTACTTGGGAGTCTACATGACTCAGCGTCTGGCGCCGCTGGTGTCGGCTTGTTGGGAACGACTCCGTCACGAAGCCGTGTTAACATCTCATCGAAGCATTTTTGTTTCTAAGCAGTATTTTTGAGTTTAATCTTTAAAAATTCATTACTTGACTTGTGTATGTTGGATTTTTGTTGTTTTGGTCTTGTTTTGTTTAGATAAATATTTCCTATTTTTTCAAAACTGGTGTTGTGTCATTTTGTAGTGTTTTCATTAAGTTACTGTGTGTGTTGGTACAAATACTTTACACCTAGCACTCTGAAGTTAAGCCTACTGCTCTGCCAAGCTACCAAAGGGGTAAGCAGGGGTTAGCTGAGGGTGATTCTCTTTTACCCTGACTAGAGTGAGGGTCCTTGCTTGAAAAGGGGGTAACCTGACTGTCAACCAAAGACCCCATTTCTAACAGTTATTAATTTGCATAATAACCTTAGAATGTGTTGTAGTTCAAGCTTTGATTAGATTATGTTTCTTCCGTCGCTTTGGACAGCCAGTATTGTTTCTATTGGTGTTTCATTGGATTTTGAGGTTAATCTACATGACCTTAGCATTGTTAATATAGGGAAATACATATTCTAACTTCTACTAAATGTGTGGTTATTCATGACTGAAAGGTCATGGTGTGTGACAATTACTGACTATTGATTATTATTGTTATTGATTGTTGTTATTTATATTGTGTATTGGTTATTGATTTGCATGTACTGGAGCTGTGGTAAGAACATCTTAATTGCGAGTCAAAAGGTTCATCGACCTATTCCCATCTCCTTGTAAGTTTACTTATTAAGGTCAGACGTGCAAACAGAGATGGTAGCAGAGGTAATGGTTAGTATCCTTAAGAGCTTATCATAGACGTCCTCCGGTAAAGAGCGGTGAAGGTTTGTCTCCTTAAGAGCCCATGATAGATGTCCAGAGATAGTAACAGAGGCGAAGGTTCTTTATTATTGAGATTTGGATTTTATTTTTCAATGATGCAAAGTGGAGAGAAAATGTTCCCTTAAGTCCAGAAATGACTTTCCCAGAATCCTGGATCCTGCTAGTGGTTCTTTGAGGGTGTTCTAGTGATAGTGTGAATGAAGTAGGTTGCGCTTGCACAGCTTATGCAAATCACAGGTGAATTGTGAGGTTTGCGAGGGTTTAGGGAGTTTGCGTACTCCAAATGAAGTTGTAGAAGGAGTGTGGGTACTCTGCAGTGTGAGAGTAGAGAAGTCATCTAACTTCATCTGTGTGTGGCCCTTTGTGCTAAAAAATTGTCCATGTGGTTGTTGATGTACGGACCCTGCGTGGTCTAGGACTCCGGAGTATATTGAAAAGTGTATGAGACACTTGGTTTTGGTTTAGTAGGTTGAATGGGTGTGGTCAACACGTCAGAGTGTGAGTCAAAGTGAGTGAAAGAAAATTTTGAATGAGATTTGGCGAGTCCCATGTGCACCAGAACAGGCCCACTGATCAGTGGGAGACCGAGAAAGAAGGAGTAGCTGTTAGAGTGAGAGTCGTCAGTGAAAAATCCGTAAGGTTTCTGAAGCGATTGTGTTACCTTTCTTGTTATAAACCAGCAGATTTGATTTTTGTTTTTTGATTAGTGCTCGCAATTTTTGCATTTGTTTGTGTGAATCGGAGTTTGGGAGGACAAGCTGCAAGACTTTGTCAGCTGCAGTACGTGTGAGTGTGACATCATTCGAGCCGCATTGGGATAGGTCAGTTAGTGAGAAGGGTTGCACACGGATTGGCAGCCCTCCGTGAGAGGCAATTGGTTGAGAAAGTAGGTGAAAGGAATCTTGGGATTAAAAGTCACTTCCTGATTTGATTTTGAATAGCAAAAAGGTCAAAAAGATGAAATTATTCCGAGCTTTAAGGAGGGCTTGAAGGGGAGATACGTATATTACAGCGAGTATAGGCGAGGCTACACCGCCAGAAAATACACCCGCTTACACTGTAATGGAAGAGAAGGGTGTTGCGCCATGTCTTTGGCTAAAGCAATGGTGCAAATTGACAGAAAAGGATGGGAACTTAGCGTTTCCTACAAATGGGACGTTCAATTTGAAGTTTTTGGAGCATTTAAGGATGGTGCTATATGATGCGAAGCCCCTTCCGAGACAGCACAGTTTGAGGCATTAGCGATTTGGGAGCTAGTGGCCAGACAGCAACAGCAACAGAAATTTGAGAGGAGAATGAGAAAGGCAGAAAAGACTTTAGCAGAGGCTAGGTGGGACAGTGATCAGAGAGTTTAGAGGATGGAGACTTTGCACAAAATTAGGTTGTTTCCAGCAGTTACTCAGGACAATGAGAAGGAAGGAAGGAAAGCTACTAGGAAGACTAACAAAAGTCCGTCCGAGAGTAGGGAGGCTAGAAATTCTTCAACAGTGGAGGAGGAATCAGATGATGATGAGTTTATTACGCAGTTATTGAAAAATCGCCCAACCCCATATTGAGCACATGAGAGTGGTCCAAGTACCAGTGCTGATCCGACAGCCCCGACACAGGTTAATAAGACAATGAGTCCGATACAGGTTAATGCTAGCCTGACACAGAATGTGAAGCAGAGTGGTTTTAATGTGCCTACTACTCCTGTAGTACAAAATCAGATGCAACCGCTTTAGGTTCAGAGAATTTATCCTGATGTGCCATTATGGAAACAACTTCGAACTTGATGGTGCCTGTGGAACAGATTTACCCGAGACCGATATTGGTTCAGACTGAACCAACTCAACTTTTACTGCCCCATGTGCAGCCACAGGTAATGCCAAGATTCACTCCAGTAACAGGGACACAGTCAGATATGACTCCAATGATGAATCAGAATATGGGAGTTACTCTCCCACAGAGCAAAAGTGCCAGACCAACCCCAGATGGTATATCGCTATCTATTACTGTTGGTCCAGCCGTACCCTTATTTGCACAAAAGAAAACGAATGTAGGTGAACATTGAGCCATGTCCCAGAGTATGAGGGGAGGTCATAATGAAGATGCTCGAATAGTCTCTCCTGTGGGACAGACTTTTGACGGATCAAGATCATTGTTAGACCTTAGTCCATTTGTAGCACTTCCAGATACTGTGGCAGGATCAAACGTTAGCCAAAGTTTTAAATTGTTGACACAGCAGACCCCGAATGCAGTTGCACAGCAGGTGCAACAAGTCCAAGCAAATAACATTTTGCTGCAAGGATTGACAGCTCAACAGTTGACTGAATGGTTAGACAAGGTGAATACCCCGCAGAGTGCTCCTAAGGGAGTGGAGTGTTTGAATTATACTAGGCTAAGCATGGAAGCAGGTGAACTCATTTAGGGAACTATGGGGGTGAACAGGTTAGAATCCTGCACAGAGGCAGAGTTGAGGTATTTGTGCCTGAAGATTATGAGGGAAGTGAGCAATGTGCATCAGAAACTAGCATACTTGGCAGAGAAGTATGGCATAGAAATAGACAAAACGAACAACAAATTTGAAAAGGAGTGACTGATTAGATTTTGAGGCTAAAGATTTTGAACACCTGAGATCTGCCGGAATGAAGGTACACCTTAAGGAATTGCTTCAAAGTGCCCAGGCCTGGGGAGCATTAGACAAGTGGCATGGCAGATGGGTGAAGAAAAGAGACAAGAGAAAAAGGGATTCTGTGGAGCTGACTGCAAATGTGCAGCAGGATAAAGATCCAATGAAAATTTTATTAATGAGAGAGAGTCCAGGGGGGAATTTTGTTCATGTCCCTTGGAACAGAAGTGACATTCTATCGTTTACAAATGATTATCCAAGATTGAGCGAGAAGCTAGTAGAGTGGTATCAGCAGACAGACAGGTTTGTGAAACTTACAAAGTGCCTGTGGGAGGACTTGAACACATTACTAGAGATAGTGTTTTCAGCTGATATGTGGAGCGAGTGTAGGAGGAGTGTAGACTGGCCAACAAGCGAACCAGAGAGAGACAAAAATACAGGTGCACCATCTCCTGAGGTAATGAAATATTACTACAAGGTGAATGAGTTTTTGAAAACGAGAATTTCCCCCAAGAATATTGATTGGCAGTTGATTGACAGGACAGCTCAGGAGACAAAGGAGTCGATTCATGCAAAGCATTCAAGTGGTACAGAGACAATTGAGGCGAGATGAATGATTCATTTTATGTTCAGATTTGTGGATGGGTTGAGACCTGAAATTGGCCAGATGATTAAGAGTCATTTGATTTGCTGACAAGCGAAGCCGATTTATGAGGTGTTGCAGTATGCAAAATACTGTAGTGATGAGATTGAGTTGAAGCAGAAAAAGTTGAAAGAGAAGGCAAATGTGATGCAGATTAAAGCAGGTCAAACAGGAATGCAAGGGAATTTTCTGCAGAAGTTACGGCAGCAGCAGCAGGGGAACATGATGGTCCAGCCCCAGATGGAATGTAGAGGTCGTGGAGGAAATATGACTCGTGGTCCAAACTTCGGTACTGGAGGGGTTCAGAATGATGTGCAGTGAATGAAGAAATTATTGCCATGTCACGTTTGCGGAGCCGGTGGAAATTGGAAACTAGAGTGTCCAATGATGGTGCAGGAAGGTGTCGGTCAGCAGAGTGATTACATCAATTCATTCCAGAACATGAGAGGGCCGAGAGTGAGAGGTCCTAATCCAAATTTTCTGAATAATGTGAATCACGTGCAGAATTTGCAACCCATGCAGCAGTTGCAAATGCCACATGTGCATATGACACAGTTGCAACCAATGCAACAGCAGGTTCTTATGGTATCTAGACAGCGAATTCAAATACCTCAAGCCCCAATGGAACAGCAACAGATGATGCTTTCTCAACAGGTCACAGGTCAGAGGCTTAACCAAAGTAATAACACAGTGCACCAACTCCTGTTACACAGTGAGAATGGAATAAATGATGATTGGATGAGCGATAGTTCAGATGAGGAGCTGTGTGTGCTTGCAACTTCCTTAGAAGTAGTTCAAAGAGGTCCCTATTTAAAGGGAAAGGTTATGGGTCACAGAGTTTTGTTCTTGATTGACATGGGCGCTACACGCTCTACAGTGAGAAGCGCTACACGCTCTACAGTGAGAAGTGCAGAAGTACCAAATTTGCCCCTTTCAGGTAGAACTGTTCAGATTGTAGGAGTGGCAAACCAATATTTGACCAACTCGATTACGGAACCAGTTCAAGTTAAAATTGGCAACTTTCAGGGATTGCACAAATTCGTAGTCTGCGGTTCAAGTCTGGTATCACTACTGGGAAGAGACTTGCTGTGTAAAACGAAATGTTCGATTACTTGTTCAAATGAAGGAATTGAAATTCAGACGAATAGTGATGAACATAACCAGGCCCCAGAAATAGAGGGTGAAACTATAAATGAGGAGTACCCTCTAACTGAATTTTTCCCGTTGTTCACAGTGAAAGAGCTTCATCCTGATTTGCAGGGAATGGTTAAGGAGAAAGTGTGGGGTTTGACAGGAAAATAAGTAAGTCTGATAATGGGAGTTGAGCCAGTTAAAGTTACTGTGAAGTGGAATGCAGTTTTTCCTCAACTTCCGCAGTACCACATGCCGCAAGATATCCTTATGAAGGTTGCCCAGATAAATGCAGACTTTGTAAAGCAAGGGGTTTTGAAGGAAGTATTGAGCAGTCCATGTAATTCACCGATAATGGGTTTGCATAAGCCCTGTGGGAAAGTTCGAATTGTCCAGGACTTGAGGAAAATAAGTGACATTGTGGTCAAATTTTGTGCTGCGGTGCCAAATCCAGCTGTGATAATGTTTCAGATTCCATGTGATGCTGAGTGGTTCACTGTCATTGATTTGTCGCAAGCCTTCTTTTCTGTGCCTTGTAATGAGGATAGCCAATTTCTCTTTTGTTTCAAATTTCTGTATCAAGTTTACTGCTGGTGCAGAATTCCTCAAGGGTTTTCAGAGTCACCTTCCATATTCAATCAGATCTTGAAAAATCATTTGGAGTCATTGGAATTGCCTTTCCAATCGACCCTAGTGCAGTACATTGATGACTTGCTGATTGCGTCCAAAACAAGGGACGTGTGCAAGTATGATACAATTGCCTTATTGAACCATTTGGGAAAGAATGGTCACAAAGTGTCTCCGCTTAAATTACAGTACTGTCAAAAAGTAGTGAAATACTTGGGTCACCAGATTGACAAGGGTTCAAGAAAGATATCCAGAGAAAGAATTACAGCCATATAAATCCCCCGACCACACAGAGAGATGTCAGGATGTTTTTAGGGATGGTAGGCTATTGTCGCCAATGGATTCCAAATTTTTCAGTAATTTCGAGGCCATTGCAGAAGCTGACTCATAAGGAAGTCACTTATCCTATAGTGTTAGACCAGGCTGGAATGAAAGCGTTCAATGAATTTGAGAGAGTCTGTGCAAGCCTCCAGCTTTGGGTATGCCTGACTACACGAAACCTTTCACATTGTTTTGTCATGAACGTGATGCATGTTCTTTGTCTGTCTTGACACATGTCCATGGAGGTGTAAACCGCCCAGTAGCATATTTTGCAGCTACTTTGGACCCAGTTGCAGCAGCCTTACCAGCTTGTTTGCGTGCAGTTGCAGCAGTTGATCAAATCCTTACACAGTGTGAAGGCATTGTGATGGGACATCCCCAGACTGTAATGCCTCCTCACTCTATTGAGATTCTGCTTACAAGGACGAAAACCCAATATATGACTGGTGTGAGGTTAACCAGATATGAAACGCGTATTCTAGGGTCACCAAATGTGTCATTGAAAAGATGTACTGTGCTGAACCCGGCAACCTTACTCCCAAATGAAAATGTTGAAATTGAACAAGTGAAGATGTTGAGCATGATTGTCTTGAAGTAACTGATTTGTGTACAAAACCGAGACCTGTCATTAGAGATACATGATTGGAAGAAAATGACCAAAATATCTTTGTTGATGGTTCTTGTCTGAGAGACAATGCAGGGACATTGAGAGCAGGATATGCTGTGTGCACAATTGCTGGTATTTTGGAAGTTTCTTGGCTTCCAGGAGTGTATTCCACCCAAGTAGCAGAACTGGTAGCCCTTACTAGAGTGTGCCATGTTCCTGCTTAGCTGAAAGTCACAATCTATGCGGATAGCCAGTATGGATTTGGAATAGTCCATGATTTTGGCCAGTTATGGTCACAGAGAGGTTTCGTGACCTCTTCTGGTTCATCAGTGAGAAATGGGGAGAGGATTAAAGAACTGTTACATGCTATTCAAATGCCTGAAAAGATTACTGTGGTGAAATGCAGTGCGCATCTGAAGTCGCAGGACTTTGTATCATTGGGAAATGGATATGCAGATCAAGTTGCAAGGTTTTGCGCATTGAACTGTATATCATTCAAAGACAAGTGGGAACTGTTATCTGAAGAACACGAAACCTGTCCAAGCTATGCATTGAAAGTAATTGACACCTTGGAGGAATTGAAAATGTTGCAAAATAATGCTGACAGGGAGGAAAAACGTTCATGGAGCAAAATGAAATGTGTGCAAAGGCAAGATGAATTGTGGGTTTCAGAAGAGGGTCAATTGGTTTTGCCAAATCATCTGTTGTCTCAAATGGCGAGGTACTATCATGGTCAACCACACATTGGGAGGGATGCAATGATTCGATTGTTCAAACATGATTGGTTCAACCCGGGGTTTAGACAGGTTGCTGAAGCAGTTTGCCAATTGCCAGCAACTGAACAGGAGGAGAGGGACAGTGGTTAATTTGATTCACATTGGAAGAGCGGGAGGTCCATTCAGCAGAATGCAGATGGATTTTATTGAGTGTGTGGAGGTTTGAGATAGTGTTGGTGATTTTTTGCATTTTTACTCACTAGATTGAAGCGTATGCTACACAAAGAAATGATAGTCTCAAAGTAGCGGAACTACTGCTTAGGGAACTGATACTGCGTTTCAGGTTTCCGATCTCTTTAGATTCAGATAGGGGAAATCACTTCAACAATGAAGTAATTAAATTATTGTGTGCAGCATTGAACATTGAGCAGAAGTTGCATTATACCACCGCCCTGAAGCATCAGGATTAGTGGAACAGATGAAGTGTACCTTGAAGTCAAGAGTTGCAAAGATGTGTGCGTCCGCAAATTTAAAATGGCCTGATGCATTGCCTTTAGTGTTGATGTCAATGAGAAACACACCCAACAGGAAGACAGGATTGTTGCTGCATGAGATCCTTATGAGCTAAGCCATGAGGTTGCCAGTGGTGCCTGCAAATGCCCTTGTCAACATTACAGATGATATGGTGTTGAACTACTGCAAAGGTCTGGTTGATGTGGTTTTGCTCTTTCTCTCAGCAGGTGGAAGCCACCACACTGATCCATGACCCAGGGCACAATCTGAGAGCTGGAGACTGGGTTGTTGTCCGGAAACATGTGAGGAAAACGTGTTTGGAGCCTCGTTGGAAGGGTCCTTTCCTGGTAGGTCTGACAACTACCACAGCCGGGAAGTGTGCTGGAATTCCGAACTGGATTCATGCGAGTCACACAAAGAAAGTGGCATGTCCACTGGATCATGAGGAAAAAGAGTTGTTGAGAGTACTAACAACAGCGAAACAAGTCTCAGGGCCGGAAAAAAAACAAAGGGGAACAGAGACCGGATCTGAGCCCGTTGAGGACGGTTCAGACACTCCTGTGAGAGACAAAGGAGAAGACCTCCAGGAGGGTGACTGAGAGCCTATCTCAATTGAGGCAACAGGAGAGCCTAGTCAGAGGAGGACTTTCCCAGAAGCAGATGATTTTGAGAGACAAGCAGAGCAATTACCAGACCCAGAAGGGAAAGACGTTTAGATGGATCAAAGCTGTTGTGATCTGACTCCTCCTGAACCGATTGCCAGTCCGTCAAGAGAAAACACAGCCGAACAAGGAGAAGGTTCAAGTTCGACTCTGAAGAGAACACTGACAAAAGGTCCACTGAAAGGAGATAAGTGGCCAGAGTCGCAAGTAGAAAGAGAAAAGGAAGTGGGTGTTCAGGCAACAAACGAGGAAGAACTAGATACAGCAAGGAGAGAAGATCTAAGTGAAGGAGAATTGAATGGTGATCGAAAGTTGAAAAGAGAGAGAATAGCAAGTCGAAGATACGCAGGTCCTGAATGGGTATATGCAACTACAAGTGAATGGCAGAAAGAATTGTTGTCTTTTTGGTTTGATAGAGATACTTCGAGTCAGTATTTTGGCACTTGAAAGAAGCTGATGAACTGAACTGTTGAAACAATCGGAGAGAACATTTTTGAAAAAGAGACTGTTGAAAGTAAACGGAAGAGACATTGATAACCTGATTTGACTTTTGAAACCTGATTTTGACAAGCTGCTTACCGATTTTGACAAGGGATCCTGGAAGTGAGACTGAAAGCTGTAAATAACTGATGAAAGAAGAGTTGTTTATTTTTTATGCAGTTTTTATAAATTTCCTCTGCTTTCTGATTCTTTACAGATCATGAGTAACATTTGCCAGCAGAGTAGCGATACTGGGCACCCTAAATATATGAGTATTGGTTTGGCGATTATGTGTGGGATATTGCTTGTGGTGTTGATTGTGGGTATGTCTGTTCTTGATAAGAGTGAAGCCAACCATACTTCTGCTTTTGAGACAACTACTGCACTAACGGCAATAGAGAAGATTAGGTTAGACGAGAAGTATTTTCATGTGGATACTAATGCGCAAGGAGAACTCTCTTCTAATGTCTTCTATCGCTTGTTGAGTATGATGAGACGATGGATGTGAGGAATTGTTATGTGTGTATGCAGATTCCTTCATCAGTTGAGGAAGGAGTTACATATCATAGCTTGCAACTAACATATGGAATAAGTTGTAGTTTGCTACTAACAAGGTTTTATAACCAGGAGTACACTCAGTCGTGTTTTTGTTTGTCCCTATAATTAGGTATTGGTGTAGAGTAGCTAGGGATAATTACATAGTAATAGAGGTTTTTGTAAACCTACATTGACTTTTGGCACAGCTTATGCCACAGGAATAATCTGACATGCTTGCTTACACCTTTAGAGAAAACTTCTTACACCACACAGATGACAGGAGAAAGGCATTGAAGGAGAAGTTAGAAAAAGGGTTAGAGAAAGGGACTTACAGGAATGATTATGCTTATAGTGCAATTAAAACGTAAGGGAAATTAGCTTTAGATGCGCAACATGTAGGGAAACTTTGTATATACAAGCCTAAATCACACACTGACACTTTATTAGTGGGAACGAGTGAATGTAAGCATGTGTTTTTGTTTCAGAGTAAATGGATGTTTATGTTGAATGGACAGGACCCAGCGATTCCTGGAATTTATCATATCTGTGGTCTTAATGCTTATTACCGTCTTCCATGAGGATGGGACCTGTTATTTGGGGATAGTTTTCCCAAAGATTTATCAAATGGATGATTTGAAGAAGTTTCCGAAAATGACTGAATTACATCATATGGGACAGAGGAGGGAGTCCTCTTCTGGCATAGTGGGAGATATATTTGGAGCAATGATTCCTTCAGTGGGAGTCATTCTGAATTTGATAAAGATTTGAAAGTTGTCTACTATTGTGGATAACATGCTGACACATTTTTCAGGGACCATGCTCCTGATAGATACTGAGTTTACTGCTGATAGAGCTATGACTCTTCAGCATCGTCTTGCTTTAGACATTCTTTTAGCGAAGGATGGTGGAGTCTGTAGAATGATTAATTTTAGGCATTGTTGTTCGTATATTCATGATAATAATAGAGGAATTAGAGGCTTAATTATTAATCTGACTAATGAAAGTGCTGATTTGAAAGGGGTTTGGGAAAAGATTGGCAAAGGTTTTGCTTCAGTGGGAAATTGGCTCAGCAACATTTGGAATGGGATACTATTGAAAATCTTGCAGGGAATATTAATTATTGTGGTTTATCTAATTGGAATATGGGGATTGTGTAAATTATGCAAACGGATTAAATTGAAGAGGTCAAAGAATAATCAGAGGAGGGAAGAAAAGAAAACGGAAAAATTGTATAGAGAAAATTAAAAAAGGGAACAAAAGTATGAAGGGGTCGAATTGACAGAATTTTAGCTGATGCAAAAATTTGTGGATGGTATTTAGTGTGATGACATATTTAGTCATCAGAAGAGGGATTGCTAGCGCAGGTGTATCAATAAAAATCACTAATGAATGTTCATATATTCTGAATAATGGATTGGTGTAGAAAATATAATAATGTAGAAAACAATAATGCACACATTTGAAAATGTGATTACGTTGAGTGGCCCCCAATATTCATGAAGTGTACTTATTAATATTCTAATACTGTGAAATGTTGAATATATGTTTGACTAATGTAGTAATATGTCATATTAAAGGTTATGCATTATGGGGGTCATTCTGACCCCGGCGGTCTGAGATCGCCGGGGCCAGGGTCGGCGGGAGCACCGCCGACAGACCGGCGGTGCCCCGCAGGGCATTCTGACCGCGGCGGTTCGGCCGCGGTCAGATGCGGGAAACCGGCGGTCTCCCGCCGGTTTCCCGCCGCCCTGCAGAATCCCCCATGGTGGCGGAGGGGGATTCTGACACCCCCTACCGCCATCCTGTTCCTGGCGGGTCTCCCGCCAGGAACAGGATGGTGGTAGGGGGTGCCGTGGGGCCCCTGGGGGCCCCTGCAGTGCCCATGCCCATGGCATGGGCACTGCAGGGGCCCCCGTAAGAGGGCCCCACAAAGTATTTCAGTGTCTGCCATGCAGACACTGAAATACGCGACGGGTGCCACTGCACCCGTCGCACCCCTGCAACTCCGCCGGCTCCATTCGGAGCCGGCATCCTCGTTGCAGGGGCATTTCCGCTGGGCCGGTGGGCGCTCTTTTGGAGAGCGCCCGCCGGCCCAGCGGAAATGTAAGAATGGCCGCCGCGGTCTTTTGACCGCGGTGCGGTCATTTGTCGGCGGGACTTTGGCGGGCGGCCTCCGCCGCCCGCCATAGTCAGAATCAGGGCCTATGTCTTAGTTTTGTTAATTGTAGGCCTTAACTTAGCGAAGGCTTTGGCCTTCTTGCCAGGCCTCATGTCAAAGCTGTATTTCTTAACATTTAATAAAAGGCTGTCCTAGAGAGTTAAACTGTGATTTTCCATTGCATTGTTTAAATGTGCTCATAACTGAAAGTTTCTCATGAGAACTGACTGCTGGAAGAGGCTGTTCCTGCTAATGTAACATTTTGTGTGTAATGTGTGTGAGACTGACTTTCTCAGGAGGAGAACAGTGGAGGTACTGACTGGAGTAGAGGCTGCAACAATATTTTTACCTGACAAGCCGGATGATGAGGACATTGCAGGACAACCAATCAACGACATGTGAATGGAGTAATAGTAGAATTCATAGATTTGGAGTTTTAGTTTTATTATACAAAGTGTGTACATGCGATTAATTTACCAATAGGGATTTGGGAAATAGTTTTACTGGTTTTGATTATTTAACAAGACTGCACTGAGACAAGGCAGGTTTATTGCCCATTTTCTTGCTGGCCGAAAGGTCAAGATATTCTTGTGGTCTTGACAAGAGACGTGCTTAACTTTACTGCTTAAAGACTTTGGGGGTCATTACAACATTGGTGGTAAAAGCCGCTTACCGCCGTGCAGAAGACCGCCAATACACCGCCGCGGAATTCCGCCACAGCTATTATGACCCACATCTCGGAATCCGCCGAAATTCAGACACCCACACAAGTCCGCCACACCAAAGGTCAGTGATAAACTGGCGATAACAAAACCTCCACCGTCACGCCAACAGAAACACGCCCATGCTATCACGACCCACGAATCCACGTGGCGGTCTTTCAACCGCGGTATTCCATTGGCGGTACACACCGCCGCGCTCAAAATACACACACATCTCCAAAACACCGCCACATTGGACAATTCCAAATACACACACCTGATACACGTACACACACCACTCCCACACACCCAACACAATATAAAACACACACCCACATCACCCACAAACCCCTACGACCAAAAATCAGAGACGAAGGCGACAGACAGAGAGCACAGCAATAGACAACCCCACCACACAGAGGCACACAACACCATCACCCACACAACATCCACGCACAAAACACCACACACCACTACACATCACCACACTCATCACCACATACACCACCCCACACATCACCTACACCACCCCATGGCATGCCAAAGACACCCCAGGTTTTCGGAGGAGGAGCTCAGGGTTATGGTGGAGGAAATCGTACGGGTAGAGCCACAGCTATTTGGATCACAGGTGAGGCACACCTCTATAGCTAGGAAGATGGAGCTATGGCGAAGAATCGTGGACAGGGTCAACGCAGTGGGACAGCACCCAAGAAATCGGGAGCCCATCAGGAAGAGGTGGAACGACCTACGGGGGAAGGTGCGTTCCGTGGTCTCCAGGCACAACATCGCGGTTCAGCGGACTGGCGGCGGACCCCCACCTCCTCCCCCACAACTAACAACATGGGAGGAGCAGGTCTTGACCATTATGCATCCTGAGGGCCTCGGAGGAGTCGGTGGAGGAATGGACACTGGTAAGTCAAATCTTAACTATCATATCCCCCACCCTACCTGCATGCTATCACACACCCACACCCTCACCCCCTCCCCTATCACGCTAAATCCTCACTAATGTACTAATAACGCAAACCACACATCCCAACACCAAGCCCTGCATGACACAACAAAGCATGGACACCCATCACTAAAGCATGCCCACTGCACATACTCATAACACCCCCTAACCATCATCACACAAGCCCCCACACAGGAATGCTAGCACTGGGGTACACGCTCACCCACCCATTGCACACCATGACACACACAGATGCAATAATCATGCTTTTATACCTCTGCAGGACCACTACCTAACGTCACCAGACAGGAGGGTCCAGACATCTCTACCCCACCCACAGAAGAGGCCCACAGTGACGACAGCAGCTCTGGCCAACTGGATCCAGATGACCAGCCCGGACCATCGTGGGCCTCAGGACAGTCGGTTCCCCTTGCACAGGCACAGCCCAACACTGACCTTCCACCCTCTGGTAACAGCAGCACAGCACCCACCCAGCGGGCCCATACCTCCGTCCCTAGGACACGTCAATCAGCTGTGTGTCCACCACTACAGGGAACCCAGGATAACCCACCACCCCAACAACAACAGGGACCTGGGGGCAGTGGTAGTGGGCACACGGTCCAGGGGACGGAGGCCCAGGAACACAGGGGAACTGGGAGGGCTGCTGTGCGACAGGGGGCGGACAGGCCAAGGGAACCCACTCTCCACGAGGCCCTCTCCTCCATCATGGGAGCATACCACCACTCCCAGGAGACGATGGCAACGGTACTGGCCAAGTTTCAGGAGACCCGGCGCCTGCAGGAGGAACAGTATTTGGGCTTCAGGGAGGAGCTCAGAACCATCAGCTCTGCCCTGGGCACCATCGTAGGGGTGCTGAAGGACATACAGAACACCATGAGGGACACCATGACACTCCAAGGGGCCCCTGACACTAGCATGGACGATGAACTGCCCACCACCTCCGCTGGCGCTAGTGGACAGGATGCCCCGCCACAGGACCACCACACCAGCACCCCACCCTCTGCAGACGGAGAACCACCCTGCAAGCGGTCCCTGAGATCCAGGAACAGGACAGAGCACGATGGCAAGACCCCCGCCAAGAAATGAGACCACCCTGATTGTCATCCCACTGTCCCACATTGTTACCCCGTTCATATTCAAACTGCCCCAGCTCCACTTCCTATGCCCATATGGGCAGTGCACCTGTGAGACTAATAGACTGGACTCTGCCATGGACATTCCTCCACCATCACCCCTCACCATTTTGCCACCCCCTCCAATAATTAGCACGTCAATAAACACCCTTGAACCACAAAACTATCTGGAGTCAGTCTGTGATTTCTAAAATTTGTATTATCTATGACAATGACAAAATCCTTTCGAAGATTGTAATGTAAACATACCTATGTCACACATCACAAGTCCATGAAGGATGCAAGCAGATGACACACGTTGGTAACCACACCTGTGAAACCGTAATGGAAATGTACAACTCAGTTACCAAATACTGCTTCAAATTGACAGACAGGATAGAGGTAGAAGTGTGAAAGTAAATGTACTAGTAAAGAAATTGTTCTCACCTGTGTGTCACTGGAAATATTGCTGTATGACAGAGTCCCTGTTGTCAATGTCTTCTTCCTCAGCTTCCTCCTCATCACTGTCCACAGGCTCCACAGCTGCCACAACACTGTCATCTGGACCATCATCCTGCAGAAAAGGCACCTGGCGTCGCAAAGCAAGATTGTGAAGCATAGAGCAGGCGATGATGATCTGGCACCTCTTCCTTGGTGAGTAGAATAGGGAACCACCTGTCATATGCAGGCACCTGAACCTGGCATTCAGGAGGCCGAAGGTGCGTTCGATCACCCTCCTAGTCCGCCCATGGGCCTCATTGTAGCGTTCCTCTGCCCTGGTCCTGGGATTCCTCACTGGGGTCAGTAGCCATAACAGGTTGGGGTAACCAGAGTCCCCTAATAGCCACACCCGGTGCCTCTGGAGTTGACCCATCACATAAGGGATGCTGCTATTCCGCAGGATGTAGGCGTCATGCACTGAGCCAGGGAACATAGCATTTACCTGCGAGATGCACTGGTCTGCCAAACATACCATCTGTACATTCATGGAATGATAACTCTTCCGGTTCCTGTACACCTGTTCACTCCTGCGGTGGGGGACCAGAGCTACATGTGTCCCATCAATGGCACCTATGATGTTAGGGATATGTCCAAGGGCATAGAAGTCACCTTTAACTGTAGCCAAATCCTCCACCTGAGGGAAAACGATGTAGCTCCTCATGTGTTTCAGCAGGGTAGACAACCTTCTGGACAACACGTTGGAAAACATAGGCTGGGACATCCCTGATGCCATGGCCACTTTTGTTTGAAATGACCCACTTGCTAGGAAATGGAGCACTGATAGCACCTGCACTTGAGGGGGGATTCCTGTGGTATGGCGGACTGATGACATAAGGTCTGGCTCAAACTGGGTACACAGTTCCTGGATCGTGGCACGGTCAAACCTGAAGGTGATGATTAAATGTCACTCCTCCATTGTCAACAGGTCCACCAGCGGTCGGTACACCGGAGGATTCCGCCATCTCCTCACATGTCCCAGCTGACGGTGCCTAGGAAGGACAACAGCGACCACAGAGTCAACCAATTCAGAGATATGTACCCACAGCTACACAGAACACGACACAAAATACAAAATACTTTCTGTATGTGTGTTGACTCCAGGCCTAGGTATGTGTGACGCAGTTGAAAATGAAGCCATGTGGGACCCTGAAATGTCGAATGCCTGACCTCTAAAATGGGACAATGGGATGTGAGGTAACTGCGCTGGCGTTGTACACCGTTGCGGTAGGCGGTCGTAGACCGCGGCGCAATGCTGCATTGGTTAACATAGGACCCTATGGGTCCCAGGAGCCAATGACGAAGTGTGCCGGTGGTGATGATACGCACCGCCGCGGACGTCACCGCCATTTTCTATCTGTTCAATCACTCGATACCTGATCTTCGACAGGAGAGGACCTACACTGCAAGTGCTGCTGTGACCTCGGTCTGGAAGAGACAATGGCACGTGCGTCTGGGGAAAGGGCCCCTGCCTTCACTGCACAGGAGTTGGAGAAGCTTGTGGACGGGGTCCTCCCCCAGTACACGCTACTCTACGGTCCTCCAGACCAACAGGTGAGTACATAGGGTGCAAGTTGTATGGGCTATGCCTGGGTGGAGAGGGCTGGATGTAAGTAGGAAGGGGGCAGAGTTCTGCGAGCATGAAGGAGTGTGAATGTATGTGCCACATGGCAAGGGCAGGGATGTGGGCCACTCACTTCGACGGTGCAGTTGGTAATGACTTCTCTTCTTCCCCTGTACATGTCATGTAGGTCAGCGCCCACCAGAAAAAGGATATTTGGCGTGCCATCGCCAAGGACGTCCGGACCCTGGGGGTCCACCAGAGACGGAGCACCCACTGCCATAAAAGATGGGAGGATATTCGCCGCTGGAGCAAGAAGACGGCGGAGGCTCACCTGGGGATGGCCTCCCAACGTGGGAGGGGTGCCCGTTGCACCATGACCCCCCTGATGTTCCGGATCCTGCCGGTGGCCTACCCTGAGTTGGATGGGCGCATGAGGGCATCACAGCAGACACAAGGGGGTGAGTACACTCACATTCTCATGACTTTGCGCGCAGTGGAGGGGTCTTGGTGGGGGAGGAGGGCTGTGGGTTTCCCTAGGCCAGGGCGAGTTCCGTAGGCTAGGCCCCTCCGTAATGCAGGCCATGTGGCACTCCACCCCACCTCTGTAGAGTGCCAAGTACAGGTATACATGCCCCTGTGTCATCTATGTGTGCAGATGTCTATCATAGCCATGTAGGCCATATCCCAGGAACTGCATCTGTAGAGCCCAAGAGTGCGGCGTAGTGCAGGGGGCTGCTGTGTCTGTATTGTCCACCAACGGTAGCGGTAAGCCATGCACTCAACCTGTCTTTCTTCTGTTTCCCCACCCCTTTTTGTGCTCTCCCGGTTCTCTTGTGCATCAGCATCATCAGGCGGAGGTACAGGGGCACCGGAGCACGAGGGGGCTGCATCCCACAAGACCATAGAGGGCCACACCACGGACTTTGAATACCCCAGTGGGGCGGAGGGCGAGGGGAGCTTCACGGCGGTCACCGGATCAGCAACCAGCGACACGGACTCGTCCTCCGATGGGAGCTCCCTTGTGGTGGCGGCAAAATCTGTGCCCCCCACTCCTACAGGTACAGCCGCCACCCCCCCTACCAGCACCGCCCTCCCAGCAGCCCCTCAGTGTTCGCCCCGTGCCCGCTCACCCAGGAGGGTGGGCATCACCTTCGCCCCAGGCACCTCAGCCCCTGCCCCTGTCACCCCTCCTCAGGTCACTCACTGTTGGGCAGTCTACCATTGCGAATGCCATCCAGGGTGTAGAAAGGGAGTTGCAACACACTAATGCATTCCTGGAGGGCATTCATTCTGGTCAGGCTGCCCATCATCGAACCCTGCAATCTCTGGCCTCAGCACTGATGGCAGCCATTGTCCCTGTGTCTAGCCTCCCCCCTCCAACTTCCTCCACCCAGACCCAATCCCCTGTACCTCAGCCTATCCCAAGCACACCATCAGACCAGCCTGCACACACGTCAACACACAAGGGCAGCTCAGGCAAACATAGGCCCCACACATCCCACAGGCACTCACACAAGCATCACCCACATACAGACACAGCAACATCCACTGCCTCCACTGTGTCCCCCTCCTCGTCGTCTCCCTCCTTCCTCCCAGTCTCGTCTACACTCTCACCTGCATGCACTACCACTACAGCCACTAGGACTCGCACCAGAACACCCAGCACCACACCCCGCTCAACTGCACTCACCACCCCACTACCATTTACACGTCCCCTGTGTCCTCTCCCAGTGTGTCTGTGACGCCCCCTCCCAAAGTACACAAACGCGGGCACACACACACCCAACATCCATCCACCTCACGACAGCCTCCAGAAAATGCACCTGCGCCCAAAGCATCAAAAGTTACACCTCCTACAACCACCTCCTCTTCCTCCACTCCCAGACCACCTCCAGCTACCTGTCCCTGTGTTCGTCAGAAACTTTTCCTGAGCAACCTTGACCTTTGTCCCACCACCCCCCCCCCCCCCCAATTCATAGGTCCCGTAGTAGCACCTCAGCCAAAAAAAGTCCGGTACCAGTGGTGGCTGTTAGAGGTATGTGGAGTGCACCGGGCACCAGGGCAGCCAGTGTGACACGGAGCCAAAGCACTGCCAGTCCACCCCCTGTGAAGCACCAGAAGTTAGACAGTGCCCGACGGGGAGGGTGAAGACTCCTGCAGGCAAAGCCACTCACAAGGGTCCCGGGGGGAGTGTCGAGTCAGCTGTGACTCCTCCCAAGGTGGGGAAGGGGCAGAAGAAGTCTCCAAAGTCTGGGAAGAGCAGCACGGCGGAGAAGGCCGCCATCCTCCCCGCTGCCCAGGACGCCACCGCCAGCCCCATCGTCACTGGTCAGGAGACCACCGCCAGAGTCAGTGCCCAGGATGGCAGCACAATCGTCACTGGTCAGGAGACCACCGCCAGAATCAGTGCCCAGGAGGGCAGCACAATCGTCACTGGTCCGGAGACCACCGCCAGAGTCAGTGCCCAGGAGGGCAGCACAATCGTCACTGGTCAGGAGACCACCGCCAGAGTCAGTGCCCAGGAGGGCAGCACAATCGTCACTGGTCCGGAGACCACCGCCAAAGTCAGTGCCCAGGAGGGCCCCGGCAGCCACAGCCCCGCTGGGCAATAAGGGACCGCCATGGCACACACCGCTGAACAGGCCAAGCACCGCTGAACAGGGCAAAGACCGCCATGGCAAGCACCGCTGAACAGGCCAAGCACCGCTAAACAGGGCAAAGACCGCCATGGCAAGCACCGCTGAACATGGCAAGCACCGCTGAACAGGGCAAGCACCGCTGAACAGGCCAAGCACCACTGAACATGGCAAGCACCGCTGAACAGGGCAAGCACCGCTGAACGGGGCAAAGACCGCCATGGCAAGCACCGCTGAACATGGCAAGCACCGCTGAACAGGCCAAGCACCGCTGAACAGGGCAAGCACCGCTGAACAGGGCAAAGACCGCCATGGCAAGCACTGCTGAACATGGCAAGCACCGCTGAACAGGCCAAGCACCGCTGAACAGGGCAAGCACTGCTGAACAGGGCAAAGACCGCCATGGCAAGCACCGCTGAACAGGCCAAGCACCGCTGAACATGGCAAGCACCGCTGAACAGGCCATGCACCACTGAACAGGGCAAAGACCGCCATGGCAAGCACCGCTGAACAGGGCAAGCACCGCTGAACAGGGCAAGCACCGCCAACTCAAGCATCGTTAGCCCATGTGCGGCAGGGGCAGTGATGGAACTGGGACCGTCACGGGGAGCGTGATGCACTGTGGGCACCAGTCCCCCTCCAGAACCAGTGGAGAACAGCATCCACCCCGTCTGTCCTTAACAGGATGAAGCACTGTGGGCACCAGTCCCCCTCCAGAACCAGTGGAGAACAGCATCCACTCCGTCTATCCTTAACAGGATGAAGCACTGTGGGCACCAGTCCCCCTCCAAAACCAATGTAGACTGTTATCCACTTGTGAGACTGTGGCTTTGCACTCCCCAGGATAGTACAGTGGGCAACCCACCCACTGCAAAGACTTGAGACTGTGGCTTTGCACTCCCCAGGATGGTACAGTGGGCAACCCACCCACTGCAAAGACTTGTGAGACTGTGGCTTTGCACTCCCCAGGATAAAACAGTGGGCATACCACCCACTGCAAAGACTTGTGAGACTGTGGCTTTGCACTCCCCAGGATACATCAATGGGCATGGAGCCCCGTCGTGGATCTAGCGTGGTGCTGTCACCGGGCTGAGGTGCCCCCCTTCCCTTCCCCCTGAGGTGCCTGTTGTATTTCTATCTGATGCCCCTGCAGTGTTCTCTCCGTTTCTGGACAGGTATTGTGTGTGGGCCTCGCCCATGCATTTTGGGCCCAGTGGTCCACGGACATTGAAATGTGCATACCTGCACTACTAATCGTGATGTATATATTTGGAATGTGTATATATTTATGTATATATGTGCTTACTGTATTTTGATACATTACAATGGTTGTACTTCATTTCCTTTTGTCTTTGCATTCTTCCAGGGGGGTTCGGGGTGGTTCCTGTGATGTTTGGTTATGCATTGGTGTGTGTGTTGTAGTGTGCGAGGGTCGGGTGGGGATGGGGGTGTTGCGTGTGTGTGTCCGTGACTTTTGCCTCCCCCCTCCCATATGTCGTAGGTGCAGTACTCACCGTTGTCTTCGGCGCTGCCGTTGCTGATGTTCGTAGAGGAGCAGGAACACAATCGCAGGGAGTATTTGGAGTTCCGGCTCCATGGTATCCTCCTTCCTCGTGGAGTGTGTTCAGGTGAGCGTTTTCCCATTGCAAAAGCTGTTTCCGCCGTGTTTTTATCCATGGAGAATCCGCCCCGAAAAAGGTGGCGGATTGGCCTGTTGTAATACTGTGGGCGGTACTTTGTCTCCTGCCTGTCTGTTGGCGGTGACCGCCGTGCTGCTTGTCTGTACCGCCGTGGCGGTCGGAGTGTTAAAGTGGCTGTCTATGTTGGCGGTTTCCGCCATGGTCATAATTCCCTTTTTTGTTCCGCCGGCCTGTTTGCGGTATTACCGCTGCTTTAACACCGTCCGCCAGAATTGTAATGACCCCCTTTGCGTTTTCTGAACTTTGATGCTGAATCCTGATGCCTTGCTGATCGACTGATGTCCTGAGGACGAAGACTGACTCTGCTTGCTGATCCAAATTGAGAATAGGCATTATGAATTAGACTGTTGATTATTGTGTCTTTTTTGCTTTTCCTTTCTAGGTACCAACTGCACTGTTTTGATAGAGCCATAGTTAGATGTTTTCCAAATTGGTGTTACTAAATTGTTTTGCATGAAGCCCAACATGCTGATGATAATCTGATGTTAGTTAAGGATCCTCACTAATGAAATTGTGCTAATAGGGAATAATGTTTGATGGATTTCTCTGCTGAACTCGAATGTATGTAATCACTTTGACGCAGTTGATTTTGTTATTAATTTGCACCATAACCTTCGAATGTGTTATAGTTCAAGCTTTGATTAGATTACGTTTCTTCCGCCGCTTTGGACAGCCAGTATTGTTTCTGTATGTGTTTCATTTGATTTTGAGATTAATCTAAATGACCTTAGCATTGTTAATATAGGGAAATAAATATTCTAACGTTTACTAAAAGGTGTGGTTATTAATGACTTAAAGGTCAAGGTGCGTGACAATTACTGACTCTATTGATTATTACTGTTATTGATTGTTGTTGAGTATTGATATTGTGTAGTGGATATTGATTATTGATTTGCATGTACTGGAGCCATGGTAAGAACATCTTAATTGAGACTCAAAAGGTTCATCTACCTATTTGCGTCCCCTTGTAAGTTTACTTATTAAGGTCAGACGTGCTAACAAGGGTAAGGCAATGATCTTTGTATTTACCAGCCATGTTGTGCTAATGTGACAAAAAACATGCCTCATCCAGTCAGGGGATCTAAAAGTCATTACAACATAGTCTCCTGAATTAGTCCTGGGACTCCTACCCACTCAGCTAACCCTACAAAGCATGTTTAAACCATTAAAAATCTGGGTAGTGATGTCGGTTCTTTGACCCAATGAGTTAATGGATTTGATAATCTCCCAGGACCAGAACTGTTTAATTAGACTCAAGTGGCAGAACATCCCTCAAAGAAATTACGAATGGCATAGCATGTAGTGGCAGATCCAATTTAACTTGGCTAGTAGGGGAAACCTGGGCAGACTTTGTGGAGTGTGCCAAGGTGAGAGTCACAACTCTTGTAGACACATTGGCTCCCCTCAAGCTGTTATACTGTACAGCAGTGGTTTCCAACCTGTGGTCCGGGGACCCCTGGGGGTCCGCGAAGCCTCCTCAGGGGGTCCGCGACTGCTTAGAAAATTAAATATTATTAACAGATTAGGTCCCAGCAGCCAGTGGAGGGTGTCCCTGGATTCTAATAAAGAATCAGTGGGGGTCCCTGGGTTCCAGTAATGATAAAGTGGGGGTCCACAGAAGTCAAAAGGTTGGGAACCACTGCTGTACAGGAAAACCCTCACCCTCATCCACCACTCCATCCAGTTCTTTTGGGCCCGCCATATCTGCCGAAACACAACAGCTAGCTGGACCATTGTTATGTACAATTTTATGAGCCAGCCCCTGAAAGTCCACAATACACTTCACTTCCTGTATCACTGCAAGACAAATACTGGCAGTATTTTCAACCACCTTAAACCTGAACGGAAATAAAACCAAATAATTTTTGACCAATAATTGCAGACCCTCCATGGCCATCAATAGTTTAGTTATAGCCTCCTTAGAATTATTGTGTCTCTGCTTAGGGTTTTTCTTATTTATACAGCTACACAAGCTTCCCGCCTGCTAATTTTGGTACCTTCTTGAGGTACGTTAGACTCATTGTTGGGTAGTTTCACCACTGCTTTCCTTTTTCTTTTTGGAGGAAGGGTACCATCAAATACAATTTAATTTTGACTCTCTCGATTGTCAACGGTTCATGAAATACACAGGGATTTGTTAGAACCTTCTCAGTCAGAGCCTTCACCCTGATAGGTACATTTAAAGTGGAATTCGTGGGGGACGTTTCTGACACTTTTTTGTTGGGTTTTGCACCGTAGCTATAGTGCTTTTTGGTATTGCGGATCTTTCTTTCAATCACACCCAGGACATTAGTCAAATAAGTACTAGAGTTCGAAGCTTTACCTAGGGGGGCTGACATGCTGAACATCCATTTTCCTTGTACCCATATTAAGATTTTATTTTTTAGGCAAGACAGGTAGAACTAAATAGCGTGGTTAAGACTGGTGGCCCAGCCCTGCCTCTTCCGGGGGCAGATGGGCCCGCTCTTGGCCTGGTCTTCGACCGGGCACGTTCCTCACTGCGGCAGTGCATGGTCTTTTATGCACCCGTCCAGCACGTAGAGAGATGCAGCTGGCTCCCCTGCTGCAGAGAGTTCTGGGCGAGATAGTTCGGGGCCCCACCAACAGCACTAATCAGTCATCCCATGCTGCTGGAGTACAGGGGTCCTTTTATGCACCCGACCGCCGCATACAGCGATGCAGATGTCTCCCCTGCAGCAGGAAGTTCTCCGCCAGATTGTCTGGGCCCCCGTCCACCTCACCAACAGCACCGAGCAGACGCCCCGCGCTGCATGTATACACGAGTCCCTTTTTGCACCCACACAGCACTTAAAGCGATGTGGCTGTATTCCCAGCCGCATGGCGTTCTGGGGGAAATAGTCCAGGCCGCCACCAGGTTTCCTCTGTTCTGCTTACTATTCTGGTGTCTTCCATGCTTCATTTACCTTTATAGATCATTGCAGACACAGAAGAGAGATTGCGACAACACCAGGAAACACATTTCCTGTCTGTTCTAAATGAAAAACAGACATACAATTAACATTTCTCATTTTAAGAATTTTTTAGTTTTTTTATACTCACTGAACCTTAGATTCGATTCTTGTCGAGCAAATGTCTTTAGAGAAAAGTCTAATTTTCTGGGGGGAAAAAGGTACCCAATCATCTCGGCAGCTCACCAAAATACAGGTTCGTAAATCGTTGGTCTCCAGACTTGTTTTCTTTCTTTTGGTTATTGGCAGAACCATGGACACAAGCCTACTGGAGTTTACAGTAATCTCTAGGCCAACTTGCTAACGTAAAAATGCAATTCTATGCTCCAACTTTGTAAGCAGACATGCGTTGAAAATAAATGTAAAAATTATTACATATATTTCTTGCATTAAATATTAACTCCTCGTTGAAGGAAAAACGAGAGCTACCCAGTTGATCCTCATTTATTTTTATTCAAAAAGAAAAAAGGCAGACCATAACTGGTAGTAGGTTCTAAAATCATCCTTCTTGGAAGAACGGAGACTGTCAATTTTCATTTCTTTTTCGTGAAAGAAAGTCTGTAAATTTCTTCGTTATTCATTTTCCTAAACAATCAAAAGGTACCAATTTTCTCTAATTTAATCGCTGACGATGGATAAAGAGTTAATATTTGATCCTCACTTGATCACCCAGAATAATGATGGTACGAGATAATCCAGCTCTGTGATATTACACCCCTTTATTTTGCATTTACATGACCGAAACGTCTCACTATAGTTCAATGCTTTGGGTGTACACCATGGATAGAATCAGCATTACCATGGCTGACCTACAATCCATAATGACCTTTAATGTAGATTCCATGTTTAGACTGTATTTTTCTTGTTATGAAAAGTTGAGTTGGATGTAAAACGTGCTGAAAGGTTGTTAGAGGGAAGGTCTTGTGTACCTCAAATTGCCTAAAGCTGAAAAAATACCATTTTCTATCTAGTGTGGACTATATATGCAGCTTCAATCTAAAGGTTGTTTTTTCCGGTTACTCTTGTTTTAGACAAAAAGGTAAAAGACCACAACAGTAGAATGTTCTTAGTAGTATAAGAAATTATGATACAGCATTTAGCCCAATGACAACAGTCTGTTATTCCACTTCACACCAACAACACTCCACATATGAGGAACGTCATTATCTTTCCCTATATTTAAACAAGGACAGGCAGCCCGGAAATTAATAACTGCTAACTCGAAACCCCACTCAATGAAAATAGTGTAATGGTAAAGGTCTTCAAACTTACTGCTGAGTTTTAGTGAAATTGTCGCCCTCTTCAGACATATGCATGCTGACTGATTGAACACTCTTTTTGATAGATCAAGCAAACAAAAAGTGATAGACGGAATGCATGCAATTTATCTAACTACTGGCAATTACTTGGGGTAGCGTTCCAACTCATCATTCTTTTGCCCAACATGCCATCTTAGTTTTGTCCTACCCATATGCAAATCAGTTTCAAACCTGCTCCAATAGGAACAGTTCGGCCCAAACTGCCAGGCTAGATCCTCCCTGAACCAGAACACAAGAAACCCGAGACTGGTTTTGCCCTGATGTGGGCTTGTTAGTTGGGTGTAGCTTGGTTCTAGTGGTACAGTGAGTACGGGACCCATGTCTGGTTATTGCATCTCAGAGCGGCATTTCAAACATTTGATAGCCCAGTACCAAATCATCTGTACATAAAAAGTAGAAGTCACAAATTTCGTAAGAAAGGAGGCTTGTGTTCTTCATACTAGTTTATCTGGCAAGAATGTGGTGTATGGGGGGTTGACAGAGATGGGCTGTTGCTTGCTCACTCAGCGCGACAGTGGTATGGAGATGAGAAAAACTGTCTTGAGAGTGAGAAGCTGCAATGGACAGCAATGCAGTGCTTCAGAGTGAGTACACATTACGAATATGAGGAGGTCCCACTGAAGCATAATGAAAGGAGAGGGTGGAAAACCTAACGCATAACAATTGGTGATTTAAACAAACATGTCTAACATGACAACTGTAGGAAAGATATATCCTTTTACTATGTCCAATGCAAGTCCTTGCTGGGCTAGGGTCAACACAAAAAGCAGAACTGTCAAGTAGTGCATTAAGCTACAAATTTGTCCCAATGGCAGGCATTCGCCAATTTGGGGAGGGACACCTGGCTGCCAAACTGACACTGACAATGTCGAGAGGAAGACTGAATGCTGTCAACTTCCAGCTCTCAATCTCCAAGCATGGAGGTGGAGGTTCTGCATGCTCGGTGCAGAACCCTGCCCTGTTGGTGCAATAGAAGATCTTCCTGAAGCAGCCGTCTGATCAGAGGACATATGCTCATGCCCAGGAGTTCTGGATACCACCATTTCCTTGCCCAATCCAGTACCACGAGGATAGGTTGGGCCTGGTCATTCCTGATCTTCTTCAGAATTTGGAACAGGAGAGATAGTGACATACAGGAGCCTTGAGCTCTCCTCTAGGCAGAATGTGACTCCATTCACGGAAGAAACCTTGTACCACCTCCGAATGTAGCTGTAATTTGTGATCTGCTAGGTGACTGCAATGAAGCTTGTCTGCCCTGTTGTTCAAAGTTCCCACCAGGTGGTGTGCCACTAGAAAAATCCCCTTGGGTTCCAGCCTCTTCCAGAGGCCTAGCATCTCCTGACACAGGGTTCACAATCGCGCCTCGACTTGCTTGTTGTAGTACCGCAAGGCAGCGGCGTGGTCTACCAGCACCTGCACCAGCTTTCTTTTAATGGGTAGCAGCAAACGTTCAGCACCAGGTGGCGGGGTCTATCGCTGATCCAATCACAGGTTTTTTGCAGTCTCCTCTGAAATCTGGACATGACCGGAGAGGTCTCCCTGATGCAGTGCTCACTGAAATTTCAGATCCCACTGCAGAGCCCACATATGCCACCTGGCGTGCTTGACCAGCAGGATGCAGGATGCCATCAGTCATAGCAGCCTCAGAGTCATCTGCTGTGAGATCCAGGGCTGAGGCTGAAACATTTGGATCATAACCCGAATATCTTGAACTCTACGCACCGGTGGGAAGGCAGAAAACTTCACTGTGTCCAGGAAGGCTCTAAAAAAGGGGAGCGTCGGAGAAGGAGTTAGGTGTGACTTCAGCATGTTGATAGAGAACCCAAACAATATGAAGAGGTTCGCCATAGTGTGAAGGTGGGTGAAGACTGAATGAGGTGAGCGTGCCTTCATCAGCCAGTCATCAAGTTAGGGGAAGACTGGAACCACTTTCCTCCGAAGGTGTGATAAATCCACCACCATCACTTTCGTGAACACCCAAGTGGCACTGGTGAAGCCAAAGGGAAGCACAGTGAACTGAAAGTGCTCATACCCCACTATGAACCACAGATTGTGCTTATGAAGCCTGCAGTATAGGGATGTGAAAATAAGCAACCTGCAGATCCTACACTACCATACTAGGGTCTTGGGCATGCTGGACCTGGGTGAACATCTCCAATTTGTGCATCCGCAGGAAGGCTTTTGAGGGCGAAGGTCTACGAAAGGATGGAGGCACATTCCTTCTACAGCACCAGAAAGTAGTGGAAGTATCAGCCAAGGCCTAATTCTGATGTTGTCATCCTCTCTATGGCCCCTTTGGCTTCCTGCTGCAAGAGGGACAGATGGTCCTCAATCAGCAATTGTGAGGGTGTTCAGATTTGTGGTGGGGTTACAATGAATGGTAGGGTATAACCCTGCTGACCAATTTGCATGACCCACAAGTCTAAAGTGATTGCCTGCTACTCTGACAGAAAATATTGGATCCTGCCTCTGACAGGGTGGTTGTAAATCTCAAAGGGCATACAACAAATGTTTTGCAGCTGTAGGAGCTAAAGGGGCAATTGATTGGGCAGCCATTTCCCCCTTTTCACCATGTTCCCTGTGGGTACCGCAGTCTCTGCAGCGAAAGGGCTGCGGAGTCTGCTAGTCTGGCCACAGAGGTTGCTGGCGGTATGGAAAACCCCTACCATCACCACAGAGGGGGGGGTCGAAATTGCTGCTGTTGAGCATACTGTGGGCCTGCTATCCTTGAAGAGTTGGAGGGCTGAACCTGCCTTCTGGCTAAAAACAACAATAGCTATCAAAGGGTGTGTCTATCAAGGTGGACCTCATTGCCCGAGATGCCGGTGGATCTCATTCTGGCGTTTCTCCAGAGGGCCACACTAGGGCCTATTGCCCAACCAAGGCAATTAGTATCCAGCCCACAGCAGATAGTAAAGCTTACTGCATCTCTAGAAGCAAAAGGACCTGCACTATCACAACTAGAAAGGACCAAAGCTAGCTGGACCTGGAGAGGACAAGAAAGTCTATGTTTAGAGTGGCCAGGATCAGAAGGTCCAGGAATATCACACTCAGGGGGATCCTAACCCAGGGTGACAAAAACATAGGACGTAGGAGGACCAATGCCAGAGGGATGGGGAAGACCAGACTCAATAGGACCATTACTATGAGAACCATGATGGAGGGACCCATGACCAGATGATCAAAAAGAAGGTAGGATAGGCAAACCAGGAGACCAGGAGAACTAGTAGGAGTCGGATGGGCAGCAGGACCGAGGACTAGGAGGGCTAGGCAAAACAAGGCCAATGGAACTAGATTCAGCAGACCCAATACATGAGGGCCAGACAAAGGAGTACCAGAACTAAGACCAGGACTACATGGACCAAGGTGACTAGGATCAGGGGTATTGGGACCAGGCAAACAAGGGGATTATATAAACCACGGGAGCCGGTGAGGAGGACAGATGGACAAATATTAGGGTGAGGAGGATGGAAAGATCCAGGACTGGGAACCTGTGAAATAGGAAACCCAAGATCCAAATAAGTAGGGGCAGGAATACATGGGAATGACAACCAGTCAAACCAGGAGCAGAAAGTACAGGGCAAGGAAGTTCTTAGATTTGCATGAACTGAAGGTCAAGGAAAATCAGAACTAGGAAAGGCTAGGGTGATATGTGACAAGATAATTTATTGCAGAGCCATGTGGGAAAGGAGCAGGAGGACGAGGGACAAGAGGATCAATACCAAATTGAAGAGGACTAGGAAGCTCAGGACCTGAACAGCAATGGCAGTATGTCTGAGATAGTAGGATAAGCAGGACAGGAACAAGGGAGACCGAGGGAGGCCGCTCCAAGGTCACCCTGAAGAGTAGAGGAAGAGGACAGATAAACTTAAAGGATCATGATCAGGTGGACCAGAAACAAGGCTAAGAGTGTCATTAAGATCAGCACCTAGGGGAACAGGGATCAGATTACCAAGTAGGACAGAGCAATCATTACAAGCTGCAGGACCAGGGTGAGGAGAATTCGAGGTAAGAAGGCCAACCAGCATTTGGAAGACTAAATGTACATTGGTGTGCAGAGGACCAGGACCAAAATGACCAGACTCAGGAGGACCCAGACCAGGAGAACCTGAATCAACAGGACCTGGATCCATGACTGCAGTGCCAGAAGGACTAAATGGACAAGGAATAGATTCAGAGAACAAGGACAACCCAAACCAGAAGGACAAAGAGTGCCACGACACAGGAAGCAAGATGGACCAGGGCATACAGTACTAGGGCTAGGAGTTTGAAGATGGGGAGAATCAGGACAAGATGACTAATACCAAGAAGACCACAAAGGGACAGGGCCAGATGGGCCACGAATGGGAGAACCGGGAAGGGTCATGATGGCCAAAAGGCAAAGTTTATGAAAACAAGCACTATAGGACAAGCAGGACCAGGATGACCAGGACAAAGAAGACCAAGGTAGCAGGTGGGTAAGGTCCAGGAGAACTATGGCGAGGAAACACCCAACTGTAAGGGACAGGGCCAAGAGCATCAGGAACAATGGTTATAGACTCTCAAGAAGGAAAAGGACTATGAAAAACAAAAAAAGCATGACCTTACCCAGGAGTGCCAGGTAGCTGAGACCAGGGCACCAGCAACCAGAGTCAGAAGGAAAGGTTGTAAGAGGACAAGGAAACAAATGACTAAGGAGGCAAGGAAGATCAGGGCAAAGATGATCAGACCTTGAGTACCAGGACCATGAGGGCCAGGGTGAGAATAAAAAGGAGGATCAGGACCCAGGATACCAGGCCCAGGATGGCCACAGTCTGGAGCTCTAGGCTACAGGGCTAGAACCAGGATGGCCAGGCCCAGGAGGACCAGATAAAAGAGTCCCGTGGGGATTTTGTGTTGCAGCACGAAGACAAGCAGAAGGACGATCAGGGCCAAGAGGTTCAGGACCGGATCCAGGAAGGTAAGATCCAGGAAATAGGATTGGGGGCCAGAAAAAGCAAGAATTACAATAGGGTCGGTAGTGAGAATACCAGGAGGACCAGAGCCAGGAGCACCAGGACCACAGCACGGAGGATTAGAAGGATCAGCACCAATACAACCAGGAACACGCCTAGGAATGCCAGAGCCCCATGACCATAGAACCAGGACCGAGAGTGCCAAGTGAACTAGAAAGACCAGGACCTAGGGGTAGCAGGCCCAAGGTGAGGAAGATCAGGAGGACCAGAACAGCCAGAGCCAGGAAGACTGAGGGGTCTGGACCCGGATGCCCAGGAGGACCAGGACCAAAATAACAAGGCTCAAAAGGTCCCAAACAAAGAGAACCAGGACCAAGAGGACCCAGACCATTCATTGAGGTGCCAGACAGTCCATGAGGAGAAGACATAGGGCCAGTAGGAAAGGATGATCCAAAGCAAGAAGACAAGAGATAAGATAGCCAGGCCTAAAAAGGCCAGGACACAAGAGGCCAGGTACACTGGGGAGACTAGAAGGACCAGAAACTGATGTACTGGAAATCAGAAGAGCAGGGTAAGAAGGATCAGAAGGACCAGGTTAAATGGACGAGGGAGGAGGGGATCAGGAAAGAAAAGAAAGAGATAGAAGAAGGGGACCTAAAAGGACCTGAATTGCCCAAAGGACCAGAGACAAGAGGATTAGGTACACAGTGGCCCAAACAAAGAGGACCAGAAACAAAAGGATCAAGTCTAGTGAGCACAAAACCAGGAAGAGAACGTGGACAGTGAGGACAAGGAATAGGAAGAACATTGATAGACAAACCAGACTGAGAGTGAGGAAGACTAGGAGAAATTGACCTGAAGAACAAAGAGGAGATTGCAAACAGTGCCAACAGGATAAGAGCTAAGAGGACAAGGACAAAGAGGACCAGTTGCACTACAACCAAGGGGAAAAGTAAGCTCAATGTACAGAGGCCCAGAGTATCAAGACTTGGCATATCAGGACACGCAGGATGAGGAGAAAAAGGAGGACCAAGACAAGAAAGGCCAGGTTGGCAAGAGCCATGATAACCAATCTGGGTGGGTAAGAACAGATAAGAACAGGATGACGTGAACAAGGAGAATCAGGATATAGTGGGCAAGTTAGTCCCCGATGCCAAACAAGCATGAGCACCAGGGGTTGGAGGAGGACCCGGAGAACTATTCAGGTCAGGACTAGATGGACTATGGCCATTAAGACCAGCAACCTGGTGGGGGAGGATTATCTGAACTAGAAAGATCAGAAAAAGCAGGAGCAGGCACAGAGCTGAGAGGACTAGAGAGTCAGAACCAAAGGACTAGGAGCTGAAGTTCCAAGTGGAGCAAGATAATTATGAACTGGGATATTAGGACCAGGTTGGTGAGGATCAGGAGAACCAGAACAACCAGAGCCACAAGGACCAGTAGGACCAGACTAGGACCAAAATGACCAGGCCCAGTCCAAGAGGACCTAATAAGGAGAACCAGGACCAGTGGAGGCAGAACCAGGTGGAACACAAGGACAAGAATCAGGGCAAGGGGAATCAGGATGACTCAGAACCCGGGATAGGTAGATAAGGCCCCAACAGCCCAGCAGGATCAGGGTGAGGATCAGTAGTACCAGTTTTAAGAAGCCCAAGAAAAGACTAATATAAGGATGAGGCAGGGGCAGGAAGACCAGCTTCAGGAAGGATTACAACCAAGACCCCCTATTCAGAAAACCAGTAGCAGGGTGACAGGAAATAGATTTATCAGGGCCAGGATGAGGATCAGAAGAGCCAAAACAACCCAGAAAAGGGGGACTTGGCACAGGACCAGGAGGAGGAGCAACACCAAAATGCACAGAAGGAACTGGAAGTGACGTAATAATACCAGATGCAGGAGGACAACTATGTAAGTGTAGGCCACATGTATTAGGATATCTCTTTTGTAAATGGTTCTTATTCATGTTTCTTTTACTGCCAACTCCTAGAAACACCCATGTCTTCTGCCCAGTATAGAACTGGTAAGTATTTGCTTGAAGGTCAGGGCTTGCAAAGTGAATAAAAAGCCTCTGACCTCTGAGTGTAGAAGATGTGGTCTGATGATGACACAGTAATGTGAGAGTGGGTCTGAGGGCATAGGAAAATTAATTTAGCAGAGGAGCTTAAAGGTGGATGGCTGAAAATGAGTGTGGTTTGTGAAGGATGGGAGAAAGGGTTTGAAAAACTCAGATGGTTGAAGTCAGGAAAACGTGATTAGTGGCTAACAAAGGGGTCAAAGGAATATGGCAATCAGTAAAGGGAAGCTCATGATCATAAGGCTGTGCTGAGCAGAAGAGGGGGTGATGGAGTCTCCAGACAGATCATCTCAGGTGGCCCAAAGAGGAATTCTGTGTGACCGCCAGATCTTTGCACTGACATTCTATGTGTGTGTCTTTGAGGTGGGTATGTAGAAAAGGGCAGAATTTTTAATAAGTGACACAAGGCAGCAGTACAACTTGCTTCGCCATGTTGTGTGACAGGGAGAGAGCAGAAATGTGCCATAATGGCTAAGATATGATGTATTTCTGCCTCTCCCTCTGTTGGCGCAGTGTGTGCTGCCTAGTGCCAACACAGGCACCCTTTCAATATGGTGCAACACCACAATCTGTTCGGACACCTCAATAGTGGATCCACATCCCCTGTTCCTTTGTGTCTTTGACACCTGTATGTCTTTCTCTGATTTAATGGGAAAATTAATTCATAGTCTATGACATTCTGTTCAATTAATTATAGACTCATTCCTTTGCTTGTGGCTTCTCAACAGAATACTTCCACTGATGGCCTAACAAAGTATGGGTGTTTGAAGGAAGGAATTTATACCATCTACCCTATTCAAAGTATAACCTGGAGGTAAGGGACAGGAAAAAAAGATAGTGACACTATCTCCCTGGGAGAAGATTCCCAGCTTGTGGGACCATTAGTTATTTTTGTTTTAAAAAAACAAACTACTGTTTAGAGAGTTTGTTTTTGAAAAAAACTTTTTAAAACATTTGCTAGCCAGCCATCATGCCTGACTGTACTGTCCTTCAAATGTTTCGTGCATAGACAGGAACCACTATGACAGCAATTCCTGTCAATGTAGAGAGCTGTCCACAGGGCCAGCGGGCAACTCTTAATTTGGCAGGTCCCTCAGGATTTGGGAGGTATTGTCCTCCACCATCCTGAAGTACTTAACTCCATACTCAAAACTCTAAATCAGGCCCATAGTTTTTCTTACATCTGTCATGATCTGAATGAATCCTCGCAATTATATTGTGTTGGTCGCTTCATAACAGGCCCTATGCAATTGGTTCTATTTTGAAAAAAAACACTCTAAATATCAGGTGACTCTATGTTACTGGGGTACAATATTTCTATTTCAGTTTTTTTGCTTTTACAAATCATTGTTTTCAGGTGTTCTAGTCTGATTTGTTTAATTGAACTGACCAGAATTAATAATTCCAGAATGCCCTGATTTGCTGCAGAAAAAGAGGTGTTCTTAAAATGTGGAGGCTTTTGGTGACCCTACATCAGGTCCTTGGACGTTCCCATGGCTTTGTGGCTAAGAGTGAATAAATAGCTTTAGAAATGTAAGCAGTTTTAACTGGTCTTGCAAAGATTCTAATCATCATTATCATTAGTCACATCTGCAGTTAAATGCAAAGAAGTGCCAGCATTTGAGGAGCACAAAACACCACTATAAAGGGCCTCCAAAGTCGCTATGTCTTGGCCCACGGTGCAATGGAGTGTCTGTCAAAACAACTTGGAAACATTCAAACATTAGGGACTTTTAGACTTATAAATTATTGCCTGCATCTAAGGCAGTTTTAGCACTATGGGTCTGATTTATACTTTTTGCCGCAAAACTGCGCAAACTCTGTTTTCCAGCAAAAAGTATAGCGCCGGCTTGTGCCATTCCACAGCACCAGCCGTTCGCCATATTAAAGGAATGGCGAAGCCGGTGCTAAACTTGGGCTAGTGTCTTGAAAAAAAAAACGCTAGCCGGGTGTGAGTAGTGGTAGGGAAGGAGGGGGTTGTGCCTCAAAAAATGCTGCTAGCCTGGTTAGAAGCAAAAAAATGCCTCTACCCAGACTAGCGCCATTTCCTGGCACACAACCACCAAAAGCATGACTTCTGTCTTAGGAAAGACAGGAGTCAGGCCCATCACCCCAATGGCCAGCACAGGGGACAAGTGTCCCCTTGGCAAGGCCACTGCACCCTGTGCCATGCAGGGGGCCCCAAGTTAGGGCTCCCGATGGCACTTAAAAAAAGTTTAAAGATACTTACCAAAACTTACTCTACTTACCTGGGTTTACCCTACTTACCTGGAAGGGGGTCCCCAATCCTCTGGTGTCCCTCTGGTGTGGGTGGGGGTGTTGTTTCTGGGGCTTGGGGAGGGCACCAGTGGACCCATTCCATGGTGTTTAACCATGGAGATGGGTCCACAGGTCCCCTAATGCCTGGTCTGACCCAGGCGTTAAATAATGGTGCAAAGCTTGCTTTGCACCAATATTTAGCCCCTCCTCCCACCCATGCATCATTTTAGCACGGGGAGATAAATATGGGGCTATGGGGAGAGCGCCATTTTTTATATAGGAATGCCTACCTTGCATCTCATTGACGCAAGGTAGGTGCACACCTCCAAAAAATGGTGCAAACGCCTATATTTTGACGTTAGACATATCTAACGTCAAAATATAAATATGGAGTTAGGTTTGCGCCAAATTTGTGTCAACAAAATTATGCAAATTCAGCGCAACTGAAGTATAAATATGGGCCAAGGTTTGTGACAACAGAGATACTTATCATTATGTACAAAACTCATTTGATGAGTTGGAAATTTCTTTAGACTAGTAGAAGGACTTTGGCGATCCTTTCTGAATTGCAAATAGGAAGGTTCATGAAAGGGGTTTCTTGCCTCCCCTTTCCAATTCAGAAAGGAATTTATTGATAATTTGTTACTGTAATGGCTGTTGCAAACAATTGATGAGCTAACAACCACCAAGTTGGAGTGGTAACTAATGAGTTACTTTAGGACAGGTTTTTGGCAGCCTCAGGGGGGATAAGTTTTCTAAAATCTGCCAGCCAAACAACGCAGAATCTCGATTGTTTATACAGTTATAAGGTATATAGGGTCTCATTACAACCCTGGCGGTCCAAGACCGCCAGGACTGTTTTGACGGAAGCACCGCCAACAGGCTGGCGGTGCTTCCTGGTGTATTACGACCGCAGCGGTAGCGCCGCGGTCGCACCGCCGGGGCCGGCGGTTTTCCGCCACAATGGCCCCGGCGGTTGTAATCCAGCGCTGCCCAGGGGATTACAAGTCCCCGACCGCCAGCCTTTTTCTGGCGGTCTGAACCGCCAGGAAAAGGCTGGCGGTACGGGGAGTCGCGGGGCCCCTGGGGGCCCCTGCACTGCCCATGCCACTGGCATGGGCAGTGCAGGGGCCCCCTGACAGGGCCCCATGCAGCTTTTCACTGTCTGCTGTGCAGACAGTGAAAAGCGCGACAGGTGCAACTGCACCCGTCGCACGGCCGCAACACCGCCGGCTCCATTTGGAGCCGGCTCCCATGTTGCGGCCCACATCCCCGCTGGGCCGGCGGGCGGAAACTTGGTTTCCGCCCGCCGGCCCAGTGGGGATGTCCAAATGGGCACCGCGGGAGTGTGGCCGCATTGGCAGCCGCCCGGCGGTTACAGCTTGGCGGGCGGCGGTAGCTGCCCGCCAATGTTGTAATGTGGCCCATAGTCAAGTACTTCTGCTATTTGCACAGCTTCCTAACTAACAGTGCAGAATCAATACTATTCAGGAAGCCACCGCATGAATACTAAGGGGCATATTTATACCCTGTTTGCGCTGAATTAGTGTAATTTTTTACGCGAATTCAGTGCAAACTTAACTCCATATTTATATTTTGGCGCTAGACATGTCTAGCGCCAAAATATTGGAGTTAAAGTAATTTTGTGCCTGCGGAAAAGTACCTTGCATCAATGAGATGCAAGGTAGGTGTTCCCAGGCTAAAAATGACTCAAAGGCCCTAGCGCCTCATTTTTCCTCCCGTGCAAAAATGGTGCACGGAGGGAGGTGGGCCTAAATAATGGCGCTAAGCTTGCTGGGGTCAGCAGGCGTTAGGGGACCTGTGGGCCCATTTCAGTGGTGGAACACCATGGAATAAGGCCACAGGTGCCCGCCCCAGGGACACCCCCACCCACACCAAAGGGACAGCGGAGGATGGGGGACCCCATCCCAGGTAAGTGCAGGTAAGTAGAGGGAAGTATTTACCTTTTTTTTTTAAATAAAGTGCCATAGGGGGGGGGTCTAACTTGGGCCCCCCTACATGGCACTGTGCCCAAGGGCCATGCCCAGGGCACTTAAGTCCCCTGGGCATGGCCATTGGGCTGGGGGGCATGACTCCTGTCTATACTTAGACAGGAGTCATATCCATAGGAGTTGTGTGTCTAACAATGGCGCTAGTCAGGTTAGAGTAATTATTTTGACTCTAACCCGACTAGCGCCATTCTTTCACGCACAACCTCCAGTTTTCCCTACACCTCCCCCACCCGGTTAGCGTCATGTATTTTGATGCTAACCGGGCCTTAACGCCGGCTTGCACCATTCCTTAAATATGGTGCCCGGCTGGTGCTCTGGAATGGCGCTAGCCGGCACTATACTTTTTGACGCAAACCTGTGCTAACGCAGGTTTGCGTCAAAAAGTATAAATCAGGGCCTAAAGTTTTTCTGCTATTTCCACGATCACCTGCTGAACAGTTCAGAATCTCTACTGTTTAGCCAGTGGCTGAGTAAATAGTGAAGGTTTTCTGCTATTTGCACTGCCTCTAGCTAAAAAGTGTAGAATCTCTACTATTTACCCAGCAGTCGAGTACATAATAAAGGTTTTCTGTTATTTGCACGACCATTGGCTAAACAGTGCAGAATCTCCGTTGTTTAGCCATTGGCTGTGTAAATAGTGACGTTTATCTGCTATTTTCATAGCCACTTGCCAAATAGTAAGTAATTTCTACTAATTAGCAAGCAGACTAGTATATAGCAGAAAGAAATTACTATTTACCTGGCAGCCAGGTAAATAGATTCTACCAATCAGGAAAAAACAAACAAAAGCTGTGTCCACATTACACCGTATTATCACTGGGCTGCCCTTGTTGTAGTTGGACTCTTGCTCTAGGCAAGACTGCTGGTTTAGGGATGACAGCACTTTTGTTTGTAGGCGACTAGGCCAATCCTAAAAGAAGTCGCAACTGTCGGCCCAACCATCCCGGCTCACAAGCAGTACTTCACCAAAAACGAAAACAGTAAAAGTTGATTTGTGGCAGCCTTTACACATTGACTCAAGAGTGCAACATCTCAGGGGAGTCGTAGTTAAACAGAGATTACCCTTTTCTCACATGAGCAACAAGTCTCAGTCACACACAGGCAATAAAGGAGATGCAGTAAAGTTTTCAATAGGTTTTATTAACAAAACGGCAATACACTGTAAAATGCATGAGCAGCAATGATTAGGATAATGACCAATGCAAGAAACAGAATGGTAAAAACGAATTGTGAATACAAAGATCCCCACCATCTTGCAAAAACATGAGATGTAAAATAAGCCCTAATAGCCTAGCATGGAGAACCTAATGTCTAGCCTAAAGAGAGCTGTGTCTGTTAAATCCTACTATGCCATTACCATGTCCATGAGAATCGCCCCCCAACCCTCGCTACCTTGGAATGAGGTTTCTAGAGCAGACTCCTTGGGGACACAAAGGCTGGGTCTACATCAAGGTGATGTGTAGCATATGTAGCATTGATGGCATATGGTAGGAATCCCTCTGATAACCCTGTCTGCGTGAGATGTATTTAACAGATCTTGTAGGACCCCTGGTGCAGTTATGTTCCAAAACAATAGATAAGAAAGCATTCTTGGGGAGGCAATTACATAAACAATTCCTTGCAAAGTACATTATGTTCCTGTCATACGTAAGTGGGAACAGGACATGATGTGAATACCTAGGTATATCACTTGTCTTTGACGCTGATAGTAACGCCTTCACAGAGTGGCACTAATAACGTGAAATCAAAACATCTTCCTAACTATAAACATGGCAGCCATCTTGGAAGAAATTATTAAATAAATGTGCTAAAACAGAACAGGCTAAGTAGGTTAACAGTCACAAGGTGATGGGGGCACAGGCCTGCAAGCCAGAAGGCTCAGCGAACTCCTGATTTCCAATAAAACTAAATAGGATCCCCTACACCATCCCCATTGCTGGAACAAGTATGACGCCATAAGGATGACGCCAGAGACGGTGCATGAACCCTTGCTGAAATGCTCTGAGTTAAAACAAGCTAAAATACTTTTAAAATCTCATTAAACTTAGGTAAAAATAGCTAATACATACAAAGAGACAAAATGTCGACTATGAAAAGCACAGCAGGCCAAAGCAAAAGGCAATTTTTGGCACGACTTTGAAAGTTTTAGAATGAAGCCAATGGTCAAATTCATCTAACAATAGTCATAAACTTGAAGAATGTCCTCGAAGCCATCAAAAGGAAGGGCATTCATGATTGAAACCACATCGTCAGATGGATGACAGGATTGGCAGACGGATCCATGGAGCAGTAGTTCGCAGCAGCCTCAAGCGCAGGATCACCCACGAGGGCAGCACCATCCAAAGTGCCTGAAGGAGCCAGATAGTTCACCAAGGGCAGCTCATAAGTGGCCTCGCGAATCAGCCTTAGTCTCATGGGGCACAACCCTCATCGATAACATTAGCAGTTCTTGGTCCACAGGAGGTACTGGTGGGACAGCAAGGCACACTGAAGGTAGATGTTCAAAGAGGCACCAGGTGCTATGAATGACTGGTTGCACACACCATAAGACTGGTCGGAATGACAGTGACCAATCATGCTCCAATTCTTGCAGCAACAGAGCACCAACAAACTGCACCATGTGATCACGGCACAGCTGGGCTGGTGGTAGTAGCCCCATTACTCCATTTAGCTAGGAAGACACAACCACTGGGTATCAGGACCAGCAGCAGCAGTATCCCACCGATCAATGCCAAAATCACAGGAAAGCTGCCAAACACACTTGAAAAGAGTGAATGGATGGCTGAAGGAATGACTCCAAAGGCAGTCTGGAAGATAGACATGAATCCAGACTCGACAGTCTTAAAGCAGTGCACAATCCCTGTAGTGCTTGAAGCGATTAATATTTTGGATACTAGCTCTCCAAAGTGCTTGGGGAAGTTGGTATTTAATAGGGATTGTATCTTGGTTGATGATCTTGCTATTGGAGAGCATCCGTCTCTCTAGCTGATGTCAACGCAACTTGTTTCTGGAACAGCAGGTCTTTTAGTCTTCTCAGCTTGTCATAATTTACATTAGTAGTTTCAATGTGAGGCCACATTTCTGCTACTCTTATCTCTTGTGTTGGGGGAATAAAACATGTCCGCAACAAATAACAATCTTGGAGACTGAAATTGTGTAGGCAATTCCTGGTCTTATACTGCAACGGCTCTGTTCGTTCAAGACCACGTAACTTCCATTCGAAAGTATATGAAATGGTGGATGAATCCTTCCGAAAAGGACCCTTCCGAAAACAGGCCAAGTTCGTGACCCCCACATTGCAAAGGCCATGAAGGGACACCTGTTTGCAAATCATTGAATCACTAACAGTAGCCTTGCATTCGCTTCCGCTGAGAAGGACCTCTGTTTCGCCGTTCAGACATTCATATGCAAAGGGCAACTCCCACTCTTGTTTCATATACTATACCCTAGTATTGACCCAAGACAAAGCGAGGGTTCGGACGGCTAATCTTGAAACCCCCTTAGAAATTAACTAAATGCACCTGACAACTATTTGTGTCTACTGGCCACAATAAGTGGAAAGTGAAGAATTATATTTACCCCCCTGAACGTTTGCATTTAATTCTTCCTCTGTGACATTTAAAAATGACTTCCAAATATTGAATGTTGCCGGTGAGGGGATATAGGGCGCATTAATTTCCTTTATTTTTGCTATCCCTAGGCTGGATGTCTGTTGAATTGCATAATTAAAAAAAATAATTTAAACAGGAATAAGGCATGCTCTAAATAAAGCTTACCTACCCTGAATTTGCCAATCTTGTGTTCCCCATACACATTTTACATCACTATTTTTCTTCCAGAAACAAAGGAATCTGAATAGATCTCATTAGTGTTTGTTAGCAAATCTTCCTAATTTTAGAAGGTGGTAACTTGAAGTAGTATGATTCTGCATTCTTAATGTCATGCCCATAAAAATATGTGAATTTAGCTGAATAATGCTTTGGGCTCCCCACAGGCGGAGTGGAACAGTGTTCCCGCTGAGTGTAATTAAATACTGATTTGTGTCTAGTTGCTCGGTGCAGGTAGTAATGTCCCCAATTATTATAATAGACATTTCCCCATAATTCTTTCTGTTAGTGTACACATCATCAGTTTCAAAAACAGTATAATCCTGCAGTTCAGCAAGCATTGAATCAACTGTTTGAACATCCCAGTCAGCAGAAACAACAGCAGGTGTGATTACATCAGTCATTGAGATTTTGAAAACATATGGAATTTGAAGGACCTCAGTATGCCCGAATATATCAAATGGAACTTTATCCCAAACAATCCCATCTGGAATTGGTACAGCTGAAATGTTCACAAAGGACACGTCTATTCTGACCTTGTGTGAGGAAAGATAGGGAGTTAGAATTTCATTTACTGGCTCGACAGAAGAGCGTACAGGAAGATAATGATCATTTACAAGGAGAAAGAAAACAGTCATGAAACCAGTCCAAAATAGAACGGCAAGCAATATCAGAAATATCCACAGATAATTCCATGGATAAAGCCATATGTACAGCTTACGTGTCTTTGAAACATTTTCAGTTGCCGGTGCGGATAAAGTCGAAGAAAAGTTATCAAGGTTGATGAAATAACCGGATGCAGTCTCTGCAAACACAGGTCCGGTGCATTACTGGTGATGGATCTTCTTTGCTTGGATGTTCAGTAGATGATATCATCTGTTTGTGTTGAGTTGGAGGAGAAGATAGCCACATCTTGAGCAGTTGTAGTTGGCGAAGTGATAACAGGAATCAGCAAAAGTTCATTTTCCACCCTCCCCATGCTCGAGGAGACATTTGTCTCATCGTTGTACATGATGTTGTAGTCAGAAGAGTTGTTGTTTCTTCTTTGAAGAGGTACGTCCTCTTTGGTAGTGAGAGGGGACCTGGAATTACCCAAGTGACCTCTGGGTCTACTGTGCAGGATCAGCCACATGGTATAGTTTGATGTTGTCAATGGAGACAAATGTGTTTGCTTTGTAACTAGGCAGCAGTGGTAGGATGACAGTTCTTGTACCTTGTATTCCTAGGACTTGGACCGGTGCTCTGTAAGATTGGCTGAATTCCTTCTTCACAGCAATCTTCTCATGAACAGATCCCCGACTTTAGGAATCTAGTTTGTAGAAGTTGTTGGCAAAATCCTTAGTCCTAAGGTGGCAGCACTGGCAGATGAATTATCATCACAAAATTGCTAAAGCTCCTGTAAGACAGTGAGACAGTCATTTATGTCAAAAGATGTATCTGCTGCCACCAAACCAGGACCTTCTAGATCTGGGATATACATAAGTATCCCAAAGAGAACCTCGTAAGGAGTGTGTCCTACCAAGGACCGTCTTGGCAAATTATTCAGTGCTCTCTGGGCCCCATATAGGTGATGAAGCCAACTGCAGCCAGAACCTAATAATCTAGCTGTTAACGACTGCTTTAGATCTTGATTCCTCCTCTTCACAACCAAATTACCCTTGGGTTGGTAGGGTGAGAAGTAATGGAGTTCAACACCCAACATCCTCATGATGTTCCTGAATGCCTTAGAGGCAAAGGCAGGGCCCTGGTCCGAACGGAATGCTGTAACCGCATGTGTACCGATAAAGATCAGCAAGTCTTTTATAACAGTTTGAGTGTCAGCCCACCACTGAGGCCATACCCACAGGAATCTAGAACAAGTATATACAGTGACTAAGATGTATTTGTATGCACCATCAGGTTGAAGGGGACCATAATGGTCCAGGTACACACATTGTATTGGCCTATTGGACACTAAGAGGGATATCTGCTGTAGGCGTTTGATATTTGAGCCTTATATCTGCTAGCAGTCACAGCAAAAAAAACATTGCTTGATCTGTTTGTAAGACCTGGCCACCAGAAGCGTTTCTGTAAGGGTGTTATTGTGGCCACAACACCAGCATGTGCAGAGGCGACACCCTCATGCGCTGCTTTGATTAGATCTAATCTCTGGTCTTTGTTGGGGATCACTCGATCTCCAACCCCAGAAATTGTTGTATAGGCAAGATTCTGTGCACTGATGTGGTATGAATATTTTGTAGGGTATGCATTTAGGAGAGGCTTGCCTTCAGCCGAGGCTTTCACAAGAGCCAGAATGTCATTATCCAATCTCATCTGGGAATGAGTCACTGCAGCAACAGAAGCCATAGCTACTGTGGACTTGGCTGCTTCATCAGCAAAGGTATTGCCAATAACGTGTACTCTTACACGTTGATGTCCCAATGTATGGACTACATGAGCATTAGGTAGCATTTCTTTGAGATCAGCCACCCTCCCCCTACATTGTTCTGTGTTTTATGGTGTTCCCCTTGAGTCTCTGAACCAGTTTAATTGCCAATGATTAAGGTAATCATTGTAAGACTTAACACAGTGGTACGAACCACAGACAATCAATGTGAGTTGTCCTGGAGCCGTATGTTCTAGCACTAGGATAAGGACTTTAAGTTCAGCCAGCTGAGCTGTGCAGTCTGCCAGGGTCTGCGTGTTGGTATTGTGAGGGTGGAATATAACATCCTTCATCACTCCACTCACCGCTGCGCAAGCAGCTGAGTACTGACGTTTAGTACCAACAGCTGGTTGTGTTGAACCAACAAGTTTAAATGACAGTATGGTATCTGTCAAGTGGGAAGATATAGAGGGGTGCAGGGTACTCCTGTTCGTATTGGAGAAATTCTTGTGTTTGAAGTTTTGGATCAAAGATATAATCAACATCGGTGGCAGTCAGGGAGGTTGCCCACCGAATCCAACATGGATGTAATGCTTTAGCGCTAGGAACACTAGCTTTGGTGAGGTCCTCTAAGGCTGGCACCGGGGTAATGACAATAATGCGCTTCCCTTGGGAAAGTGGCCTCTAATTGGTGAAAGCCATCTGTACTGCAGTTAGAATTTTGTCTGTAGGTGCAAAGTGTTGTTCTGCATTGAAATATAAATTAGATTTATATGCTATGGGCACTGGGTCTCCTTCATTAAAGGTGGCATGAGTGAACCCAATGAAACCTGCACTTATTCTGATGACCAAATTTGTTTTGTTGTCACAAGTGTGTAAGTGTTTTGCTTCTAGCATGTCCTGTTGCAATCAATTAAGGATGCACGTGTGTTCTACTGTCCAGTGTCTGCTTGAGAAATCTGGGCGTCTTAAGTTATAGAGTGGCTTGATGCATTGTATATAATTAGGAATGTATGTTCTGCCAAAGTTAAAGAAAAAAAGTAAAGAATGTAGTTTCTTGATAGTGTTTGGTAGCTGGAGTTGAGCACATTTTTCTAAAAAGTGCAGGGCCAGGCTCTTGCCCTCGTTTGAGTATAGCGAAGGTGCTTGTGCCAAAGCCCAGTTGACAGTGTAGGCTTGTTTTACCGCATCTGGAACAAGACCAGAGAAAAAAGGCAAAATTACATCTTCCCCATGTGGGAGCTTACAGACGTGTTCAGGGAGGCCAGTCTCTTTCGGCCAATAGGATATCACAACTAAGTTCATCCCAGAATATTACACGAATGCTGCGCTCTATGTCTCCCTCAATTTGGATATTTAAATCATGAATCCTGTTGGGAGAACGCGCCCGTCCGAGGCTCAACTGCTATAAAGTCGCTAGTTGCTGTCACATCCAGATGATCTTTCAGACTCTTGCATCATACCGTGACTTCTGTCACTCTGTCCAGCAGTGTCACAGCCCAGGTCTTGTTTTTCCAGCAATGTTCTCAAGTTTACTGGTATTTTTAATTGAAAGTGCTGCCACCTTTTTCTTTTTAAACTGTGGCATTTGTTGTGGGGACTCGTCTTCTTTTTTGTCTGAAGACCGCGGTGAGTTTTGTTTTTGTTTCACGTAGTCGGGACGTTGCTTCGACAAGCCCAATCTCTCGCTATATCTATCCGGTGCATCCTGAAAGGAGTGACAGGGACGTGACTCAGTCTATCAGTCAAGAGCTTTTATATTCTCTCTATTTCTGAGATTATATATCCTTTCAGAGTTCTCCAGATGTGGAGATTCTGCTCTCTGACTTAAACTGTCTTTAATTTGCTTTAGTTTATCCCAACGCTTTTTAGAACTCTCCTGTGCTTGTTTAGTACCTTCCTTAGGGGTAGTACTCTTTATTTCAGGCTTTGTTTTGGCTTGGCTCCCAAACTATCCCGTCCTATAATGGTATAGGTATTGGAAATGATTTTTGGTCGCTGTTTCTCCTATTCCAAGTGTGTAATCTCTCAGAGCCGCTGGCACATAGCCAAAGCTACTGCTTCCCCTTTAATGTTACTAAGTATTATTGAAGAGACTGTGTCGAAGTTACGCATCGGTTTCATCCCCAAATCTAGGGCTGGAGCAGTCCTGTGTTCATTCTGAATTTGTTTAAACACTTATGGTAAATTGACAAGTGTTGGGGTACCATGTGTGGTAATATAAATCACAGAGAAGACTTTACCCCATGTGGCGCAGTCATCCACTGAGGGAACCATTCCAAATGGCAAGCACATTGTGAGAATTCTGTTTTTCCTGTGGCCCGCATGGGGAAACACAGCTTCCAGCTGATTTGTTTTTTGGGTTATCCTGAATAGGATTTTCTCTCGTTCCGTGGGCACTTTGCCCATGATAGAATGTACTGTTTGTGGGTTTTGCCGCAAATGTGACGCTAACGGGCCACTACCATGGCACCATATTTACAAGGCGGTGAAAACTAGGTTTGCGCCACCTTGTAAACCCTTTGCACCACATCATGCATAATATATGCATGATGTATGCAAAGGGGGCATTCCCTCGTTAGAGGGTCACTAAACATGGCGCAATGGAATCTATAAGATTCCGCTGCGCAATTTCTAGCGTCATTTTTTAATGAGGCTCCCATTTATTATAATGGGCCTCTTAACACTATACTGGATTAGTGTCATTTTTTTTTTTTTTTACGCTAATCCAGTATGGCGTTACAATAGTGTACAAAAATGAAGCTATTGCCCCTAACATGGGACATGGTGCGCCATATTGTAAATACAGAGCTACCATGGTGGCATTAGGGGACACAAGAAAAGTGGCACATTACTAGTGATGCACCACTTTCTTGTACATATGGCCCCTAGTCTCATGGGTTGTGTTACATGTGGTAGGGCGCCATTAACCCAGTTCTGATGTTCTTGATAAGTAATCAGTATTACAAGATACTGGTATGCTTGGTAACTCTGTACGAGTGGAATGTGTATGTTGTAGAGTCCTCCCCAGGAAAGGTGACCCAAGAATATAACGTTTCTGTTTGCTAAGCTTCATTAGCTTCTACAATGAATGTAACAGTGAATGTAGCCATGCGCTATTAGATGTAGTGTTAGTGCATGTCTGACATTCTCTGGAATGTCTATGGCATTAGCCATATTATGAAGTAGGTAAAGAGATGGAACACCAAATGGGGAGAATGTCCGTTTAAAGGTTTGATCTTGAACAACCTACAGCCTAGTTAGGTGTTCCCGGTCCAGCTGAAGAGTATTAGCCAAAAGACCACGGACATCTCTGAATAACGGTACTTAGGGTACCTGTTGTGTGTGAGACAGAGATACTCAGGACATCTGTAAGTTAGTGCCATAAGAAGCGTCCCCCAACCCTTGTTACCTTGGAATGAGGTCTCAATCAAAGACTCCGTGGGGACACAAAGGGTGGGTCTGCATCAAGGTGACGTGTAGCATAGATAGCGTTGATGGCATCTGGTAGGAATCTCTCTGATAATCCTGTCTGTGTGAGATATATTTATACAGGTCTTGTAGGATCCCTGACACAGGTATGTTCCCAAACAATAGTTTGAAAGCATGTTTGGGGCGGCAGCTACATAAACAATTCACTCCAAAAGTAAATTATGTTCCTTTCACACGTAAGTGGGAAAGGGAAATGATGTGAATACCTACATATATCAATTCTCTTTGGCGCTGATAGTGACGCCTTCACAGAGTGGCACTTATAAAGTGAAATCAAAACATCTTCCTAACTATAAACATAGAAGCCATCTTGGAAGAAATAATTAAATAAATGTGCTAAAACAGAGCAGGCTAAGTAGGTTAAAAGTCACTAGATGACGGGGGCACAGGCCTGCAAGCCAGAAGGTTAAGCGAGCTCCTGATTCGCAATAAAACTAATTAGGTTCCACTACGCTCCTCAGCTTGTCGGTAGATTCCCACAGGACCATCATTCTTGTCAACTGAACTGCATTTAGTAAGTGAATCTTAGTTTCTGAGATTAACATGCCACTGCCACTTCCTATCAGCGGCTTTCCTTTCCAAACCAACTCTTTTTTATACGTCTTTGTTGACAGTGTAGGCGATCACAATTTATGTTATTATTCTGATATTTACAGTTATAAATATTCAGATTAGTCTAAGGTACAGTTTATTTCAATTAAAAGAAGTATACATTCATTTTTAGCTCTACAGTGGAAATCATTACACATGCATCATGTTGTTATAAAGGTGCACAGCAAGCTGTTTCTTCTGATTCATGTTGCTGAAAAGGTTATCTTTCAGTAGCTCAGATCCCAGGGTATTCAAACACTGCAGCTGCACCCATCCCTGTCCCCATGCACATGGAAACCACGCCATATGATCTGAAAAAAAAATAGAGATGAAATTCACATTAAAACATGACATGGAATTTTATTTAATTTGATACCTTAGTATTCAGGAAAAGTACTACATATTAGTTCATACACTGTCCCCTATTTCTCTGCCTTACTGAAGTTCTGTTTCCCCTTGAATAGTCAGGCCCCCAAGGAGATCATGGCCTGGTCTGCCACATTTTGCAGCCACAAAACAAAACTGCAGCTAAAAAAAGCTACATTTGAAAAATGCCTGTAACTAAATTTCAGTCAAATTTTCTTACAAATGAGGTAAAATAAAAGCCTTGATTGTTCAGTAAGTTCAAAGGCTCTGGATGTGCAATTTGACATGGCCTTTAATAGCTTGTTGTAAAATTCCTATACGTTGCTCCTATGTCACTCTTGTGTGAACTGCAGAGCATATGCTGTAGGTGATGGAAACCTGCAGCTCCCAAGGGTAGCATCCTTCAACTCTGGCCATATTTACATGCTGTACAGCTAATGTAGTTTACGCTGTATGGTAGAGACCACTCCAAAATGTTAAGTATAAGTATGCACAACTGCATCTATTCCCACACCATTCACCGACATGCACAAAGTCAGCTTAACACTTGCTGTGACATGGTTTCACACACTTTAAAACACTTCGCATACAGGCCACACTACTTTCACCAACTGCTTAGCATTGTGTCTTGCTCTCACTCCTTTTACTTTTAATTCACACCATTGTGCATTGCCACAAAATGGTACAAACACAACATTTTCCCTCAAAGACATCCAGGAATCCATATAGGCCATGTAACAGAAGCACATTATTCCATTTAGAGCCAACCCATGCAAAAGTCCAAAAATGTGCTTTAGCACCTCATGTGGTATGAAGCAGTATATAAATGCAACTACAATACAACACCAACGTTTTGTAGGCCTTTCCTCCCTTCTGCTTTCCCCCTTCTGGCATTTACCTACCCAGTCTCTTCCACATAGATTTTCAGTCATACACTCTGATGGAGAATTTATTTTGAATGGCAGGTTGTCTGTTGGGATGGCAATGTTCCACACATGGCATACAATTATGTACCCTTGCCTTGAGTGGCCGACTGCATGTAAGACTGATATCTTGGCTTTTTTTTGTTGGTCCTGCAACCACGCTTATCTATTGCATGCCCAGAAGCCTAGCCCTGTCCACGTAAACACCAAGGCCCATATTTATACTTTTTTTGTGCCGCTTTTGCGTCTTTTTTTGACGCAAAAGCAGTGCACACTTGCAAAATACAATTGTATTTTGCAAGTTTGCGCCATTTTTGCATCAAAAAGCGGCGCAAATGCGGCGCTAAAAAAGTATACATTTGGGCCCAAGTCCAGAACCTGTTACAACCTGAAGAAGCTCATCAAGCATGCCGTCATAACAGACTGTCCATGTCCTGGGTTGATTATATGAAGCAGTGGTGGCAGCTTACTAAGCTTTGTCGATCATCAGTCTTGACCAGGCCTTTTTTCTGTGCAAGTGGTTCTCCTGATACCACTCATAGTAATTTCCACTTTATGGTGAACCCCAGACTCATGCATTGCAATTGCTTTGTATCACATGTATAATAGTAAGAATATGTCTGGTGAAAGTCTGAGAACTGGGACTAGTGAGATCCATTTTGGTGGGCCTTGGTTTACCATGGCAAAAGAGGAAGGTGAATGCAGTGTCATCCAGCGGCGGATCCTCCGCTATAGCGGAGGAGCACCAACCCCCTCCCCCGCAAGCAGCAGCCACTGCAAACCTTTAACAATATATCGATAAACTGTGTTTATTATCATTTTATTGTTAAAGGGGCAGGACCATGGGGGATGACAGGGACAAAGGGGAAGTGCACAGCACTCCCCCTCATTGCACATGTATGTTTGGCCAGCCTTCTTGGGCCGGTCAAACACACATGCGCACTATGCTCTCTCCAACCCGGCACTGTGTTGCAGGGCTGGAGAAGTAGGCACAGGCTCACAGTTTGCCTGGGAGCACTCAGCCAGGGTGCTCCAGCCAATCATAACGCTGCTTTCATGCAACGTTAGAATTGGCCGCAGGGCAGGCTGAGAGCTGGTGCCTCCAGTGACCAGGAAAGAGGAGGGTCGCGGGGGCAAGGCAGATAAGATTTTAATTTTATAAGAAATGTAGGCCCTCATTATGACATTGGCGGTAAATCCCGCTTACCGCCACGATGACAGCCGCCAACATACCGCCGCAGTGGTTGATATCCGTTCTCCATATTATGACACACACACCAATCCAACAGAATACTGCCACATACACAAATCCCCCAGCCTAAAGGTCAGTGCTAAACTGGCGGAACCAACACCCATGCTGTTACGCCAACAGAACAACGCCCACCACATCATGACCCATGAATCACCACAACAGACATTCAATGGCGGTAAACCATTGGCGGTACACACCGCCGCGCTCAGAATGGACACCCAAATACTAAGTTACACAACACTGGCCAATACCAAATACACACACCTGACACCCATACACACACCACACACACCCACCCACAACACTTTAAAACACACACCCACAATACCCACAACCCTTTAGGAATACAAATTATTGCCACCAGACTGACACCAAGACCACAGTGAAAATAGACACATATGTCCTATACACCCACACATCTCTCACACACCCCACTTCACACACCCAACCACAGTACCCAACACCACAGTCTCACACACACCACACAACAACCATGCTCCCACAAAGGCACCCCCATTTCATTGATGAGGAGTTGCGGGTCATGGTGGAGGAAATAGTCAGGGTAGAGCCACAGCAGTTTGGAGCACAGGTACAGCAAATATCCATTGCCAGGATGATGGAGCTATGACGGAGAATCGTGGACAGGGTGAATGCCATAAGACAGCATCCAAGAACAAGGGACGACATCAGGAAGAGGTGGAATGACCTACGGGGAAGGTACGTTCCGTGGCAGCAAGGCACCAGCTCGCCATACAGAGGACTGCCGGTGGACCCCCACCTCCTCCCCCACAGCTCAGCGCATGGGAGGAGCAAGTCTTGGCATTACTGCATCCTGAGGGACTCACTGGAGTTGTCGGAGGACTAGACACTGGTGAGTCAATATTTACTACTTATCATCCCCCCATACCCACATTCCATCACAGTCCCTCACCCTCAGTCCCATCACTCCATTCCATCCCACACACTGCACCTACACCTATGACTAACCCCAATGCCAAGCCCTGCATGCCATACCAATGCATGGACAGCCCTCCCAGCCCTGCATGGACACCCATCACAAAAGCATGCACAGCATGGAGAATTTACAATCCCACAATAGAACACCATACACAAACAAAGGTGGCAGGGCAACAGCAACCATAGAGGGAAAGCTAGGGATGTACAATATGTCACAGACATGAAGCATAATACATCACATACATCCCCACTGGTGCCTCAGCCAATTTCAGCGGAGAGGAGGTGCCACCACTAACCAGTTCCCCAACAGAAGATGCCCCCAGTGATGACAGTTACTCTGGACTACAGGATCTGGATGAACTACCTGGTCCATCAGGGACCACTTGTCAGTCGGTCACTTCCGACTCCCAGTCAACCACAGAGCCTCCCCATCAGTATCCAACACCACAGCACCCACCCAACATACCCACACCTCTGTCCCAGGAAAAGTCAATCATCAATGTGCCCACCTGTACAGGGATCCAAGTCCATACCTCACACCCAAGACAATCAGGGACCTGAAGTCAGTGGCAGTGGGTACACCGTTCAGGGGACACAAGCACAGGGCAACAGGGACACTGGGAGGACCGCTGTGCACCGGGGGAGGACAGGCCCAGGGAACCGACTCTCCAGGAGGCACTCACCAATGTCCTGTGGGCCTACCATCAATCCCAGGACACAATTGGCCAGATCCTTAACAACATGCAGGAGAACAAGAGGCTACAGAGGAACACCATCAGGAGATCAGGGAGGACTTGCAGGCTCTCAACACCACCATGATCTCCATAGCAGGGGTGCTGATAGACATGGCCAACATCCTGAGAGAATGGTCAGCACAGCAGCGGGCCCCTACCACTAGCCAGTCTCTTGACCAGCCCTCCACTTCTGCTGCAGCTAGTGGGCAGGAGGCCCACCACAGGCCCCACAGGCCACCAGCACCCCACCCCCTGCAGAAGGTGAACCACCCCACAAACGTTCCCTGCGACCCAGACAGAATCCAGAGACACTTGCCAAGACAAAGACCACCGCCAGGAAATGAGACTCTCCTGATTGTCCCCCTTGTGTCCCGCTCTGTCACCTTGCCCATTTCAAACTGCCTTTGCCCCCCTTCCCATGGCCCCTTGGACACTGGACATGTGCTACGAACAGACTGGAACAATACCCCGGACTTTCCTCTATGATCTAATTCCATTGCACTTTACAGTCAATTATTTGCACTACAATAAACACCCTTGAACACAATTTGTGTGACACCGTTTTATGTGTTGAAAATGTGCATTTATGAGAACAATCACATCTAGTACAAATGATCTGAACACTGGGATAGCATACAAATAATGACCTTCAGCTGTCTGCGGTAAACACATCAGGGCCCTGTTGTCATATCACCAACATCTGTAAAAGGACAAGCCACAGGTGACAGTCAGTTGAGATGCACAGGACGTGAATGCCTTCCTGCTATAGCCACACAGAAAACATCAGTAGTCAGAGTAATGGTCAGTTGCACTGTCCCACCTGTGTGTCAATGGAAGTATTGACGTATAACTGATGTTGTTGTCCACATCCTCTAGCTCCTCATCCTCACTGTCCTCAGGGTCCACTGCTGCCATAGGGGCATCCCCAGTCTCCTCCTCCTGCAGAAAAGGCACCTGCCATTTGAGGGCCAGGTTGTGCAACATGCAGCATGGCACTACTGTCTGGCAGACTTTCTCGGGTGAGTAGCACAGGGATCCACCTGTCAGATGCAGGCATCTGAACCTGGCCTTTAAGAGGCAGAAGGTCTTCTTGATTATTCTCCTGGTTCGCCCATGTGCATCATTATAACGGTCTCAGCCCCTGTCCTGGCATTCCTCACAAGGGTCAGGAGCCACAATAGGTTTGGGTAGCCAGAGTCACCTGCAAAGAGTGAGGGACACATTTTAGCCTAACACAATCCCATGGGGATAACACTTGAAGGCATACACTGACATACAGTGGATGGGGACTCTGGCTCACTTATTAGCCACACCCTGTGCCTCTGTAGTTGGGCCATCATATTTGGGGTGCTGCTATTCCTCAGAACGAAGGCGTCATGCACTGACCCATGATACTTGGCAGTGACATGAGAGATGTACTGGTCAGCCGGGCACACCATTTGCACATTCACTGAGTGGAAACTCTTCCGATTCCTGAACACCTGTTCATTCTGGCGCGGGGGGGAACAAACGCAATATGTGTACCGTCTATCGCCCCAACAATATTGGGTATATGTCCCATTGCATACAATCCGGCCTTCACAGTGGCCAAATCTTCCACCTGGGCAAAAGAAATGTAGATACACATGTGTTTCACCAGTGCAGACAATACCCTTGGCAGCACAATTGAGAACATTCACTGTGACATTCCTACTGCCAAGCCCACTGTCACTTGGAATTAACCAGTTGCCAGGAAATGGAGCACTGATAGAACCTGCACAAGAGGGGTGATCCCAGTGGGATGACGGATAGCTGATACCAGGTCAGGCTCTAATTGGGCACACAGCTCTGTGATTGTGGCCCTGACCAGTCTATAGGTGAGTATAATGTGCCTGTCCTCCAGTGTAGCCGAAGTCCACAAGAGGTCTGTACATGGGGGTTTGTCTCCTGCTCCTATTCACCCACAGTGGTAGGTATCTAAGGGACACAAGAGTGAGTGGGCCGTCACAATTTGAACAATGGAACCAACACTTCAGTGTGTATACAGCATTAATGTGATAGGACAGATGGGAATGGCAGTGTATGTGCAATTTCCAGCAATAAAGCAGTTATGGAATATCTGTATGTAGTCCACCACCTTGAAATGGTGACCGCCTGTCCTGTATCTAGGGATAGGTGGAAGTGAGGTAACTCCGCTGGCTCTGGCCATCGTGGCGGAAAGCGGTCTTGCACTGCTGTGCAATTCCTCATTGGCTAATATGGGGCTCTATGGGGGACAGTGGCCAATGGGGATCAGCGGCGGTGGTGACGGTGTACACCGCCGCGGACTTGACCGCCATTATCTGCCCATAACCTCACATGATTCCTGACTTTCCACAGGAGAACACCTACACTGCGTGTGCTGCTGTCACCTGTGTCTCGGACCTACCATGGCCCGTGTGACCAGGGAAAGGGCCCCTCCCTTCACTTCGGAGGAGTTGGAGCGCTTGGCAGAAGGGGTCCTACCCAAGTATGTACAGCTGTATGGCCTCCAGACCAACAGGTGAGTACACCTTGGGCACAATGCATTTGGGAAGGTTGCATGGAGATGTGTGTGCAGGCATCGTTTCATTTGGGGGGGAAGGTCTGTTGGTAGTGTACATAGTGGGCACCAGGCGATGTGTGTGCCAATGGAGTTGGAAACGGGATTTATTGGGCCATTTGTGTGACAGGCTGGACTGTATGTGTAATGGCATCCTCCTGTTTGTGTTAAATCTGCAGGTCAGAGCCCATCAAAAGAAGGGATTGTGGCATGCCATCGCCAAGGACCCTGGGGGTCTACAGCAGACGTAGCACCCACTGCAGGAAATGGTGGGAGGACCTGAGATGCTGGGCACGGAAAACCACGGAGACCCAGCTGGGGATGGTCTCCCAACGAGGAAGGGGTGCCTGTCGGAACCTGACCCCCTGATGACACGCATACTGGCGGTGGCCTACCCAGAGCAAGGGTCCTTGAGGGCATCACAGTAGCCACAAGGGGGTGAGTACAGTGGGTGTTACTACAATAATTGGTAGGTGGCATGGGATCTGGGTGGTGGTTGTGAGTTAGTGGGTGCCCCTTAATGCCATGTCAGAGTTTGCAGCGTGATCCAACTCAAGGGTAATGGGTGTATAGCAAATGCAGGTAACCTAGCTTGGTTGCTTCCATGTCAGTCAGGGCTTCGTGGGTCCCAGGAGGGGTGCAGTTGGCGGTGGTTGGCCCTCATCTTTCTGTGGCATCTAGCCAATTGAATGCCAGTGCAATGCATAGTGCTCATTCCTGATCCCTGTGTGTGACGTACTGTCTATTCCAACTGTGGTGTTGGTGCTGTAATTGACCCAGTGCCCCCTTTCTCCCCCCCCTTTCTCCTTCTGTCATCTTGTTCATGTGTGCATTAACATCATCTGGTGGAGGAGCAGGGGCACCGGCGACAGAGGGAGCTGCATCCCACAGGACCCAGGAGGCAGAGTCCAATGACGCTGAAGGAACCAGTGGGACGGAGGGCGAGGGGAGCACCATGGTGGAGACAGGAGGCGACAACACTGACTCAGATACCTCCTCCGATGGAAGATCCCTGGTGGTGGCGGATACCTCTGGGACCACCCCAGCTGCAGGTATAGCCGCCACTCCCCGTACCAGCAGTGCCCTCCCAGTAGCCCCTCACCGAGTTGCCCATGCCCGCTCACCCAGGAGGGTGGGCATCTCCTTCACCCCCGGCACCTCAGGCCCCTACCCCAGTGAGCCCTGCTGCCCTGAGTGAGGAGGCCATTGATCGCCTGACATTCATCTCTGTAGGGCAGTGAACCATTGTGAATGCCATCCAGGAAATGGCATCCCAGATGCAGCAATGCAATGCATTCCTGGAGGGCATCCACAGTGGTTTGGCAGAGATCGATTCAGGCTCTGCCCTCCTCTCTGATGGCAACCATTGTCCCTGTTTCTACCGTCCCCCCTCCAACTACCACTTCCCAGTCCCAGTCTTCTCAACCCCAACCCATCAAATGCACACATACAGACGAGCATGCACACAAGACATCACACAAGAGTGGCACAGTCAAACACAGGCACCACACTTCAGTCCACAAGCACTCACACAAACACCACACAGTTGCACACATATCCACATCCACTGCCTCCACTGTCTCCCCCTCCTCCTCCTCCACATCCCTCACAGTCACGTCCACACTCACACCTGCCTGCACTGCTTCAACAGCCACCACCACCATCACCACACCAAGCAGCACACACACATTACTAGCAGACACCTCCACAACATCCATCCAAATGTCCCCTGTGTCCTCTCCCACCCTGTCTGCCCCCCCTCCTAAAGGACACAAACGCAGGCCCTCAGACACCCAACAGCCATCCACCTCACATCAGCACACTGCCCATTGACCTGCACCCAAGTCCACCAGATGTACTCCTCCAACAACCACTCCCTCAACCTCCACTCCCATCCCTCCTCCCACATCCCGCCCCAGTGTCCCTAAGAGGCTTTTCCTTGCACATCTTGACCTCCCCCCCGTCCTGCCTGTAAGAGCAGGGTGCCAACGACCCAGCCCAGCACCTCAGCCAAACAGTCCACAGGGACAGTGGAGGCACCTCCTAGTCGTGGGGGCAAGACAGTGAAGAATCCCATTCCACCAGCCAGGAATGGGAAGGATCCCACTCCACCAGCCAAGAAATGGAAGGATCCCACTCCACCATCCAGGAAAGGGAAGGATCCTACTCCACCAACTAGGAAAGGGAAGGAACCCACTCCACCAGCCAGGAGGGGTAAGGTTCCCACTCAACCACTGATGCAAGAAAAGTTTCCCACTCAACCACCAATGCAGGAAAAGGTTCCCACTCAACCACCAATGCAAAAAAAGGTTCCCACTCAACCACCAATGCAAGAAAATGTTCTCACTCAGCCACCAATGAATGAAAGGGTTCCTACTCAACCACCAATGCAAAAAAAGGTTCCCACTCAACCACCATTGAAAGGAAAAGGTTCCCACTCAACCACCAATGACAAGCAAGAAGCCCTCACATCCAGCTGGGACACAGCAGCCCTCACCTCCAGCAGAGGCTACCCAGGTGATACCTCCCCCAGCAGAGACAATGCAGCCCTCACCTCCAGCAGAGGCTGTCCAGGAGACACCTCCCCCATCAGAGACAATGCAGCCCTCACCTCCAGCCGAGGCTGGCCAGGAGACACCTCCCCCAGCAGAGAGAATGCAGCCCTCACCTACAGCTGAGACACAGCAGCCCTCACCTCCAGCAGAGGCTGTCCAGAAGACCCCCCCCCCCAGCAGAGAAGATGAAGCCCTCACCTCCAGCTGAGACACAGCAGCGCTTACCTCCAGCAGAGGGCGGCATGTAGGCCACCCTCCAGGGACTTTTGTACAAGGAGCCCCCTCCAAGATCAGTGGGCCAGTTCCCCACCTCAGAGGCTGTGACCTTGCCCCCGCATTGGGAAATGGGCATGGAGCCCCCTCCTGAACCAGTGGGCAAGTTCCCCACCTCAGAGACCGTGACCTTGCACTCCCCAGCAAAGGGAAATGGGCATGGAGCTCACTCCTTAACCAGTGGGCATGTTCCCAACTTCAGCTAAGTGCCCCCCCACCCCTGTTAGGTGTCTATCCACTTCTGTGATGTTGCCCGTGCACAGTTTTGTGCGTAGTTAGTCAGGATCAAGTTTGGGCTTGGACTGTGCCCTATGGCCAGTGGGCCTTTTGGACTTTGGACTGGACATTGGCCCTTTCTGGACGATTGTTTATGTATCTCTGTTATAAAATTGGTTAATATGGTGGCTTTTGCCTTGCAATTACAATTTCAGTACTGCCAACCTCTAGTCCTTGTATTATTATACCGTGTGTCGTGTTCCATTGGTTTACATCTGCAGCTGGTTGTGTGTATGGTGTGTGTCGTGCATGTGTGTGTCACTCTCCTTTTTCTCCCTCCCTCCCTTGTGTGATAGGCGGCTGTACTCACCGTCGTCGCCGGCGTTGGTGTTCCAGGTGGAGCATGAGGTAGAAGAGCATCAGGAAGACTTGGGGCCATATTTATACTTTTTGACGCAAAAATGCGCCAACGCAGTTTTGCGTCAAAAAAATTAGCGCCGGCTAACGCCATTCTGAAGCACCATGCGGGTGCCGTATTTATTCAATGACGTTAGCCGGCGTTAGCCGCCGGCGCTGTCTGGTGTGCGTTAAAAAAAATGACGTACACCAGGCAGCGCCGGCGTAGGGGAAAATGGAGCTTGGGCGCCAAAAAATGGGGCAAGTCAGGCTGAGGCAAAATTTGCGCCGCAACCCGATTTGCGCCATTTTTTTTTTACTCCCAACCCGCATTGACATGACTCCTGTCTTAGCAAAGACAGGAGTCATGCCCCCTTGCCCAATGGCCATGCCCAGGGGACTTTTGTCCCCTGGGCATGGTCATTGGGCATAGTGGCATGTAGGGGGGCACAAATCAGGCCCCCCCTATGCCACCCAAAAAAAAAAAAAAAAAAAATACCTACCTGAACTTACCTTAAGTTTCCAGGGATGGGTCCCTCCATCCTTGGGTGTCCTCCTGGGGTGGGCAAGGGTGACAGGGGGTGTCCCTGGGGGCATGGGAGGGCACCTCTGGGCTCCTTCTGAGCCCACAGGTCCCTTAACGCCTGCCTTTTCCAGGCGCTAAAAAATGGCGCAAAAGTGGCCGTACGTAATTTTTTTTGACCCGCCCACTCCCGGGCGTGAATTTTGCCCGGGAGTGTAAATACGGCGCACATGCCTCGGAGTCGATTTTTTAGACGGGAACGCCTACCTTGCATATAATTAACGCAAAGTAGGTGTCCACGCTAAAAAATTACGCAAACTCCATGGACTTTGGCGCTAGACGCGTCTAACGCCAAAGTATAAATATGGAGTTAGTTTTGCGTCGGAATTGTGTAAAAAAAAACGACGCAATTCCGGCGCAAACAGAGTATAAATATGCCCCTTGAAGTTCCGATTCCATGGCGGCGTTGAGCTTTTCTGTGTCTCTTGGTGAGTCTTTGGGCTTCTGTGAAGTGTTTCTGCCAGGCTTTTGATGGCGTTGGTACCGCCCCCAAAATCATGGCGATGTGCTGTGTCATAATATGGTGGGCGGTACCTTGTCTTCCGCCTGGCTGTTGATGGCTACCGCCGTGGTGCGTGGTGTTAACGCCCTGGCGGATGGTGTTGTACATTGGCTGTTTATGGGAGTTCTCACCACCATGGTCATAATTTGGGGGTAATTACCGCCAGCCTGCTGGAGGTATTACTGTCACTTTAACAGTCACTGCCATTGTCATAATGACCACCTAAATGTTTATTTTTCCCCACCCCTTTACTGCGCAGTGATCCACATCTGGTGTTATCAGATAGTGGAAGTGCTTTGATTGCACATTCCTGTGGCAGGAGGGTGTAGAACCAGACACTGAGGGGCAGGTTAACTAATTTTTCATGCAACACAGGGCAGCAAGCAAAGTTGCTGCCCTGCATTGCATGAAATGGAGACCACAGATGTCTGACATATTTACTAAGATATGGCACCTTTCTGCTGCCTCCTGGCGTTGGTGCACTCTGTGCTGTTTTGTACGCGTTCGGACACTTGGGTCACATTTATGGTAGAGAATGCTAATCGGCTATCTCCAATAATCACAACATATCACGTTAAAGCAAGGAAGCATCACAACACCCTTCCCAGGTAAGCCTCGCACATATTGCGAATACAATGGAAATGCGGATTTCATTTGTAAATAAACCTGCGGGTCAGAAGGTAAAGTATCTTTTGTGCATCAACAGCACTGTTATTTTAGATTTGACGCCAATAGTTCTTCAATACATTATGAGAATTATAAGATTATATATACAGAAAAATTTAACAAAATTGTGAAGGTAACTAAAATCAAAGTTATGGGTATGAGGTTCAGGTCTCCAAATAGGAAGTGGTAATTGGAGGGCAATATCTCAGACCAATGCACTCCATATCAGGACTGCATTATTTAACAAGCATTGGAAAGGCCAATAAGTCTTGCCTTTCTGAACTCTATTGGCTTTGGTCGATTGGAGTTGAGTGGAGTGGCATTTTGTGAATTAGATTTTAGTGTAATTGTGTGGTGGCACATGTGTAGTGGAATTGTGTGAAGTTGAGTGGAAATATGTGGAGTGGAACTGTGTAGCAATGTGTGGATTCACATTTGTGTGGTATGGAGTGTCACTGTGTGGAGGAGAATTGTGTGGAGTGGAGTGGCATTTTGTGGCCCAGAATGAAGTTGATTAGAGTGGTGTGGAGTGGTGTTGAGTGGAGTGGAATTTTGTGCCTTTGTGAGGTGTGGAGTGGAGCTGCATTATGTGGTATGGAGTGACACTATGTGGAGAGGAGTGGAAATGTGTGGCATTATGTGGAGTGGTACTGTGTGGCATTGTGTGGAGTGGAATTGTGTGACACTGTAGTGTTTTGGAATTGTGTGAATTGGGGTTGTGTGTCATTGTGTGAACTGGAATTAGGTGGCACTGTGTGGAGTGGAATTGTTAGGCATTGTGTGGCCTGGAGTGGAAGTGCGTGGTATTGTCTGGAGTAGAGTGGAATTGTGTGGCGTTGTGTGATGTGGAGTGGAACTGTGTGGCATTGTGTGAAGTGGAGCTCTGTGGCATGGAGTGGAATGGAATTTTGTGGAGAGGAGTGGAATTGTGTGGAGTGGAGTGCAATGGAATTGTGTGGCGTGATGTGGTGTGGAGAGGGATCGTGTGGCATGGAGTAATGGAATTGTGTGGCATTGTGTGGCGTTGAGTGGAGTGGAATTATGGGGCACTGTGTGGAATGCACACAAATCTCACTCACAGTAGTAGGGAGCAGAAGACACAGAGAAACAAGTAGTCAGAAAGTAAAAACAGGTCTTACAGCTAGGGTTTACGTTAGAGCAGTATATGAATATCTCAGACAGTAAGAGAAATAGTTACAACATACATGCTAAATAAATCTTGTATGGAGGATTCAGACACATTTTCTGGAACAAAATGACAACTGAGCTCCAGTTTAATTTAACAGATAAACGCAATGCCTTGCAGCAAAAAGTTCATGTTACAGTAGACCAGCATTTCCTTCTATTTTTTACAATGTTTGTTTCCGACAGCAATGCAATGTTCCTGAATCAATGGGGGGTGTAGGCAGGTAATGAGGTTGGGTGGCAGTAACAGTAGAGAGGTCTAATGGTGGACAGAACGCATCAGCATATGAGGGAGAATTTGGGGATGAAGTGAAAGCAAACTTGGGGAGCGGATGCAGTGTTATGATCAGAGCTGCTGACTTTGGAACATAGGGAAACAGGTCCGAGACTCAGCATCGGCTCAAGATCTTGTGATTCTGGGCAAATCAGTGTGCCTAAAAAAAATGAAAGTGTACTTGTGTAATGTGATTGCTGCTCATTTAAAGCATTTGAATACCTTCAGGTCAAGTTTGCGCTATATAAAACTGCAATAAAAAAAACAACAGGAGGCATTTGGGGGGATGTGGAAGGAACACAGAAGCACGGGTAGAGGGTGGAGAAAAGCAAACAGGTGAGCACAACAGGAAGGGAACCAGGCAACAGAGAGCAACACGGTGAGACTTACATTAGGGAGGCAATGAGGAAATAAAAAGTGCCTCAATCCCAGAACAAGCAGCAGTGACAGGATACTAATCAAAGATAATCAAACTGTACTTGGTCCATGCTCCTGAGGAAAGAAAAGGAAGTGAAGCTGGCAAATGTTGCCCAATTCTGAGGCAGAAAATGAGAGTGAAAACAAAGCCAACAAATGTAAAGCAGTAGGCAGGCTCCAAGCCCCTTTTTGTATACAATACCTCTCACAAGCAAGAGCGCATGCAGTGTATGAGCTTTCAAAAGAGAGACCTTAAAAGCAAGATATAACTAGTAAACAGAGCGGTATGTATCAAAGTGTAACTCACCTCTTTTCTCTGCGCTTCAGTTCGTTTAAGGGAGTTACAACCTGCCCTGCTCCAATGCAGCCCAGGGGATGCCCCAATGCCACAGCTCCGCCATTGGGGTTTACCTTTTCTATAGGAATTCCTAACTTCTCAATGCAATATACCACCTATACAAGATATGTAACAAAGAGCATATTACACAAGAAGTAATGATGCAGCTTTTCAAATTTCACTGTGCGTGCAATTCTCGTTCCTTCAGCTCAAAAAAACTAAAGTGCAGGCCTCTGGAATGCTAACTCTCTGTTTCTGCATTTAAGATTGAAAAGAATACGTTCATAGGAAAAACCTTTAACAATAACAACTGCTTCCTAAAAAAGGAAGTTATTTGGCATCCTTTCTGGCTCAAGCCTAGACTTCTTATACTTACTGCTAACTACACTCAACAACCCTCAAAACAATGTCTGACCAGAGGATAAACTATGAGATGTAAGAAAACCTGTTTCCAGCCTTTGTGGTTGATACGGCTTCAAAGGTATTGATTACACCCCAGGGATATTTGAGGGGAGGAGAAGACAAAGCCATCATGTCCTCCTGAACTAGGGCCTTTGGTTTGGTCACCATCAACTTTCCACCCTGAATTCACTTATGGGCTCCTCAAAATGCATTGTTGCTTCAGCCCAGTTCTCCTGCCTGGTGTTGTTGTGGGTAAGCTGTGGCATACAAAACCATCTCTCTAGCTTTAGAGATAGGGAGCGCTCTCTCTTCTGTTTAAGACGTTATGGGCTGCTGTAGGATCAAGAGAAATATGTGACATTCCAGCTAATTACAGTTAAATCTGCCTTATAGTTTTTCACTTTTGAGTAGTTGTTCTCCCAGCGACCGACGCATGGTTGCTACTGTGCTGCTTACGGATTGGGAGGGCCCTATTGGTTATTCAGGAAATGCAGTTCATGGAATGAGCTCCCTCTACCAAAAGAGCCATGGATCAGGCTAGTCCCCGAAGCTCACACTAGATTTGCAATAATTCATGTGCAGGAGCCACACACATTTCTTAGTTTTTAGCTTGCAGTGAGTGGTTCAGACAATTTTAGCTTCCATTTTAAGTACTTTGTGTTGCTTTGGCAAATCTACTGGGCAACACTGAAAGGCAACCGCTTCATACAGTTTTTCCATTGCCCCACTGTGAGTCTTAGGAACATGTGTCCAAACGCTTAACATCTACAATATTTTACCTGTGACGGTTCCCTTATTTATATAGAAAAGCTTTCAATGATAATTAAAAATGAAAAAACAAGCCGGTAAGATCTGAGGATAGTCTCATCTGACTGTCAAAGCCTTCATTGATTTCATAAACATCCACATCATCTACATTTAGACCTGTGAGAAAAAGGACTTGTTAGGGAACAGCTTATCAGTTTCATTATTATCCGATCAGTCAATACAGTTTGTAATTTGACAACTTTTGGTACAAATTATGGGCACAAAATAGACATAGTAGGCAAATTTACGAGAACACCACTGACAAGACATTGTAGGGTACAGTCTAAATTAACTACCTAGTGGTTTGTCTTGATTGTTGCTTTTGTTTCTTGCACACAACAACTACTATTGCCTCACTAGCCAGCACTACGACAAACATACCTCTTATCCGCGACACATGACAGGGGTCAATACTAAATGGATTACTCTAATCCCTGCACACCCCTAAGGCTCTTGACTTGGAATGTTAGGGGACTTAATCACCATAGGAAAGTGCAGGCAGTTTTTACATATCTTAAGCACCACCACGTAGACATAGCAATACCTCAAGAAACTCACTTTGTCCCAAATAGTCCGGTGCTTGCCACGCATAGACTGCAGGGTTGCTTTGTAGCCGCAGGATACACATCACATGCCCAAGCGGTTTCTATTTGGACTGCTAAGACTTCAGGGGTGCAGATCCAGGGACTTGCCCGTGATCAGAATGGCAGGTGCATAATTGCTTGATGTAAAAAAGGTAACCTAACTATTTTGTGAGTAGGGCTCTATGGACCTAACCATGATAACCCCCAATTCTATCAGGACCTATTGGCAATGGTAGTTCGATTGGGAGATATATCACAAATTTGGGGGGCGGGGGAGAGATTTTAACTGTGTGCTAAATCCAGTGGTGGATCGTTCCTATGGGCCACCTAGATGTCCTTCAGCCTCTGCGGTGTGTACGATGACATTGGACTTGGGTCTGGTTGACTTATGGTGCACAGGCACCCCACAGTGGGTGGCTTATACACATTATTCAGCAGTATATAATTTACACACACAAAATTACTACTGGTTGATGTCCAGGAGCCTAGTGCTGTGCATAATCATCTCCTACGCCAACGACCCCCAACTCATCATCTCCCTCACCAAGGACCCGCACACCGCCAAAACCAACCTCCACGAGGGACTAAAAGCCATTGCCGACTGGATGAGAGACAGCCGGCTAAAACTGAACTCGGACAAAAGAAAGGTCCTCATCCTTGGGTGCACCCCCTCTGCCTGGGACAACACATGGTGGCCGACCACACTGGGTCCCCCACCGACACCCATCGACAGCGCACGAAACCTCGGCTTCACCCTCGACTCCTCACTCTCCATGACAAAGCAGGTCAGCGCCATCTCCTCCTCCTGCTACAACACCCTCCGCATGCTCCGCAGAGTCTACAAATGGATCCCAACAGAAACAAGAAAAACAGTAACCCAGGCCCTCGTCAGCAGCAGACTCGACTATGGCAACGCCCTCTACACCGGTATCTCAGCCAAACTCCTACAACGCCTCCAACGCATCCAAAACGCCTCCGCCCGACTCATCCTCAACATCCTTCGCCACTGTCACATCACCCCCCACCTAAGAGACCTTCACTGGCTCCCCGTCAACAAGAGGATCACCTTCAAGCTCCTCACCCATGCACACAAGGCACTCCACAACATCGGACCAACATACCTGAACAACAGACTCAGCTTCTACACCCCCACCCGGCAACTCTGCTCCACCAACCTCGCCCTCGCCTCCATCCCCCGCATCCGGTGCAAATCCTCTGGCGGCAGATCATTCTCGTACCTCGCCGCCAAGACCTGGAACACCCTCCCGTCGGATCTACGACAGACCCAGGACCTTCTTTCCTTCAGAAAACTCCTCAAGACCTGGCTCTTCGAGCAGTAGGAGCACCCACCCCCGCCACCCACCCCAGCACCTTGAAACCCTCACAGATATGTAGCGCGCTTTACAAATTGATTGATTGAGTGAACCCACGGGGAGAGTCCTAGGGGGTCCCTCAGCAAGACAGAGAGTTCACAGAAGAAAAGGCAGCCCCCACAGGAGACCCACTGGAAGAGAAACCAGAAGTTGCAGAGGAGCCCACGCAGCACAACTGGAGAAGGGTCCCACGCCACAGGAAAAGCACACAGAGGGCTGTGCGTCGCAGGAAGGAGTGCTGGGGGCTAGAGCTACATGGAGCCTGAAAATCCCTTGGAGGAGATGCCAACAAGCCTTGGTAACTGCAATGGATGTGGTGCATGGGGTACTCTCCTGCGTCGGAAGGCAAAGGCTTACCTCCACCAAAGTTGGACAGCTGGTAGAGAGAACCAAGGGGACTACTCCAGACCACCACCTGTGGTACAGGATCCACGCAGCTCAGAATGAGAGGAGATCTATGCAGCCAGTCGTCATTGCAGTTGGTGCCTGCAGATGCAGGAGAGTGACTCCTTGACTCCAAGGGAGATTCCTTCTTCCTTCTTGTGCTGGCTCAAGACTTGCCACACTCAGAGGATGCACTTGGGGAAATGTTGCAGAAGCTGGAAGGAGCTGTGGAAACAATGTTGCAAGCAGAGGCTTTGTTGTGGATGCAGACTGTCGGTTCCTGGAGGTTCCAGTCGCAGTTCCAGTGGCCAGAAGTCGAAGTAGAGGTTGCAGAGGAGTCCTGCTGGAATCTTGCAAGCTGAATCTGAGGACCAACTCCAGTGGAAGACCCTAAATAGCCCTGAAAGGGGGATTGGGTACCTAGCCAGGTGACCACCTATAAGGAGGGGGGTCTGACGTCACCTGTCTCACGTGGCCACTCAGATGCTCCCAGAGGCCTCTGCCCATCTTGGACCCAAGATGGCGGAATCAAGGGACCCTCTGGAGCAGCTCTGGACACCACCCCTGGGGTGGTGATGGGCAGGGGAGTGGTCACTCCCCTTTCCATTGTCCAGTTTTGCACCAGACCAGGGACTCGGGGTCCTTTAACCAGTGTAGACTGGTTTATGCACGGAGGGCACCAAATGTGCCCTTTAAAGCATACCAGAGGCTTGGGGAGGATACCCCTCTCAAGTCATGTAACACTTATTTCCAAGGGGAGAGGAAGTTATCCCCCTCACCCGAAGGAAATCCTTTGTTCTGCCTTCCTCAAGCAGCAGGAGGGCAGAAACCTGTCTGAGGGGTGGCAGCATCTTGGGCTGCCCATTAAACCCCAGAAGGCTGGTAGGAGCAATGCTGGGGGTCCTCTAAGGAGCCCCTACAGTGCATGGAATCATACTTCCAATATTGGCAACAGCATTGGGGTATGATACTGACATGTTTGATACCAAACATGCCTAGATTCAGAGTTACCATTATGAAAGTGGAGCTGGAGTTAGTGGGGGCACCTCTGCTCATGCAGGGGTGCCCACAAACATAGGTACTTCTACCCTGCCCTCTGGGCTAGGAGGGCCTACCATAGGGGTGACTTACAGTGACCTGGCGCAGTGACCTGTAGTGAAAAGGGTGCATCCACCCTTTCATGTAGGCTGCATTGGCAGGCCTACAGATTCACTTTGCATGGGCCCCAATGGGTGGCTTAATACATGCTGCAGCCTATGGGGATCCCCTGGCACCCCAATGCCCTGGGTACCTGGGAACCATATGCTAGGGACTTACATGGGGGCACCAGTATGCCAAAAGTGGGGTGTATGTGGTTCAAGTAACCAAGTTTAAAGGGAGAGAGCTGTTGGTGCGGACCCTATACATGAGCCCTACAGCATGAGTGAGGGTTAACGCCACTATTTCTGACGCTGTGCCAATCACCAGGGGCACTAGGCAGGGGTGCCCTTTGCCACCCTTGTTGTATGCCCTGGTGTGAGAATGATTGTCATGCGCCATATTGGAATACCTCAGGTGTTTGTTTCCCAGGATACACATTGCTAACATCTTCATATGCGGACGACACTCTGTTGTACGTTCGAGACCCAGAACGTAACCTTTCACTATTGCTCTGCAAGGTGGTCCAATCTGGTGGTTACTCCGGTTTAAAAATTTAATTGGAACAAATCTATTATATTTCCAATCACCCTGGCCATGACACCGATGCCACTAGATTTTCCACTCACAGGGACAGCGGATTCTGTCCGCTACCTGGGTATTCAGACGCATACCGACCCGACGGTTGTTCTGCTTGATAATTATGTCAGAGCAATACAAAAGGTATCGGAAGTGGTAGATAGATGGATCAGGCTCCCCTTCTCTTTGATGGGGTGTATTGCCCTCACGAAAATTGTGGTCCTTCCGAGATTCCTATTTTTATTCCAAAATGTCCCAATAGTACTCCCCAACACAACATTTAGGACATTGTAATCCCTGCTGATCACACTTACCTGGGTGAGAAAGCAGCCCAAGGCCCGATGGAGCGTGCTAACATTGCCATATGAGATGGGAGGATTAAATGCCCCTGACTTGGAGACATATTATGAGGCTGCTCACTGCATGCTAGTACATAGATTGATTCATGGCCCACATGACGCACCTCACGCTTATAATGAGCATGCTATCTCGCTCCCACACACACGGCCGCAGCGCGTATTCCTTTCTCCAAATGTGGAAGGGGTGCCTGTCATACCCTGACCCCCCTGATGTTCCGCATCATGGCGGTGGCCTATCCGGAGTTGGATGGGCGCTTGAAGGCATCACAGCAGCCACAAGGGGGTGAGTACAGATTCAGAATCATGACTTTGCACGCGTTAAGGTATTACCTGGGTGGGGGATGTGGGCTGTGGCTGTCCCTAGGCCAGGGCGAACATGGCAGGGGATGTTCAATGATGGGCAAGCTCAGATGCACTCCAACCCCAATAATGTTAGTGGGCATCTACTATTGGGCAGGGTCCTGTGGGTTTCAGGTGTGCAGCTAATGGCGTTAGGCATTGTACCACATGGGCTGGTGGCTATCTTGGTAAATGGTTGGGCATGGCCTAGTCCATAGGGCTGCTCCCTGTGTGATGTGTACGCCTATGGTAGTGGTGTTGCTGGCATTGACCAAGTGTATCCTCTGTCTCTCCCCCCTTTTTTGTTTTGTCACCCTGTCCTTGTGTGCATTAGCATCATCTGGCGGAAGAGCAGAGGCATCGGCGACGGAGGGAGCTGCATCCCACATGGGCCTGGAGGCCGAATCCACAGATGGTGAGGGCACCAGTGGGACAGAGGGCGAGGGGATCACCATGACGGGGACAGGAGGGGAGACTACAGACAGCGACTCCTCATCCAATGGAAGCTTCCTGGCGGTGGCGGACACCTCTGTGTCCACCCCAACAACAGGTACATCTGCCACCCCCCCTACCAGCACTGCCCTTCCAGCAGCCCCTCAGCGTGTTTCCCGTGCCTGCTCACCCAGGAGGGTGGGCATCTCCTTTACCCCAGGCACCTAAGGCCCAGCCCCAGTCAGCCCTGCTGCCCTCAGTGAGGAGGCTATTGACCTCCTGAGATCCCACACTGTTGGGCAGTCAACAATTCTGAATGCCATCCAGGGTGTCGAGAGGCATTTGCAACAAACAAATGCATACCTGGAGGGCATTCACTCTGGCTAGGAGGCCCAACAGAGAGCATTTCAGGCTCTGGCCTCTGCACTGATGGCAGCCATTGTCCCTGTCTCTAGCCTCCCCCCTCCAACTTCCTCTGCCCAGTCCCAATCCCCTCAACCCCAGCCTATCCCAAGCACACCTTCAGACCAGCATTCACCCAAATCAACACACAGAATTGGCTCAGGTAAACACAAGCACCACACATCATCCCACAGGCACTCACACAAGCACCATCCCCATGCAGACACACCAACATCCACTGCCTCCACTGTGTCCCCTCCTCCTCGTCCACCTCCCTCCCAGTAGCATCTCCACTCACACCTGCATGCACTACATCCTCATCCACTACCTCCATCACCAGCACGCCCATCACTACTCACCCCTCACTGGCAGTAACCACAGCCACATCCATACACACGTCCCCTGTGCCTCTCCCACTGTGTCTGTGACCCCGCCTCCCAAAATACACAAACGCAGCCATCCACCTCACAACAGCAGCCAGCACATGCACCTTCACCCAAACTCAGCAGACAGACACCTCCTACAACCACTCCCTCTTCCTCCACTCCCAAACCCTCTCCCTCTTCCCAGCCCAGTGTGTCTAAAAAGATTTTCCTGACAAACATTGACCTCTTCACTACCCCTCACCCCCCCTGTTCTTCCCCTCGGTCCAGGGTGTCCAGAACCCAACCCAGCACCTCAGCCACCAAGTCGGCATCCGCTGTGGTACCTGCAACTCACAGAGGCTCAAAGGGGGCACCCGTCAGGCCAGCCAGTGTGCCACCAAACCCTGCAAAGGACCAAACCATTCTGCCACCTGCCAAGGTGAAGAAGGGGACAGCAGGCATCAAGGGCAAGGAGCACGAACCACCCAGCAAGGCCTCCTCCAAAACTCCAGCTGTCAGAGCCAAGGTCACAACAGCATCTGCCAAGGTGAGGAAGGGGCTGAAAACCCAAGGCAAGGCACTTCAGCCGTCGGAGGCTGCAGGTGAAGGCCTGGTGCCCACAAGCACAACCGCCAGGCCCGCCACCTGCACAGCGGGCAGCACAGCGGGCAGCACGCCAGCAGCACCGCCGCAAGCACCGCCACCTGCGCCGCTACCTGCACCGCCACTTGCACCGCCACTAGCACCACTACTGTCAGCAGCAGCATCCCCAGTGGGCAGCCGTCCAAGGCTGCAGGAGAAGTCCTGGAGCCTCCCTCCACAACTGGCAGCACCGTAACCGCGGCCAGCACTGCCAGCAGCCCCACCGCAAGCACCGCCACCTGCACCGCTGACAGTAGGACCACTACCAGGAGCAGCCCCAGTGGGCGGCCGTCTGAGGCTGCAGGAGACTGGCTAGAGCCTCCCACCACCACTGGCAGGACTTCCACCAGCACCGGCACTACCACCAGTTTGCAGCCTTAGCCACCACAGGATGGAGTCTAGCCCTGCCTCCATGGACTATCATGCAACCTGTTCCCTGCAAATCTCATGCCTCAGACACCCAGGTGAGGGAATGTGAACTTCCACACCCCAAGTGCTGCATCACTGGACACAAGGCCCCCTCCAGAACCAGTGGAGATATGCATCCACTCAGCCCCTCCCTGGCAGGATGAAGCACACTGGGCACAAGGTCCCCTCCAGAACCAGTGCCCCCTCCAGACCAGTGGAGATATGCATCCACTCAGCCCCTCCTTTGCAGGATGAAGCACACTGGGCACAAGGTCCCCTCCAGAACCAGTGCCCCCTCCAGAACCAGTGGAGATATGCATCCACTCAGCCCCTCCTTGGCAGGATGAAGCACACTGGGCACAAGGCCCCCTCCAGAACCAGTGGAGAAGCCATCCACTAGTGAGACTATGGCTTCGCACTCCCCAGGACCAAGCAGTGGGCAGACCACCCACTTGAGAGACTGGGGCCTTGCACTCCCTAGGACCAAGCAGTGGGTAGACCACCCACTTGAGAGACTGTGGCCTTGCACTCCCCAGGACCAAGAAGTGGGCAAAGCACCCACTTGAGAGACTGTGGCTTTGCACTCACCAGGACCAAGCAGTGGGTAGACCAACCACTTGAGAGACTGTGGCCTTGCACTCCCCAGGACATCCCTGTGGGCATGGAGCCCCCTCGAGGAGCAGTGGTGTTATTCCATATTCTGGCTGAGGTGCACCCCCCTTCCTCCTCCCTCTGAGGTGCCTGTGTGTTTTGGACCTGATGGCCCTGCAGTGTTCTCTCTGTATTCAGGCAGGGGTCAAGTGTGGGCTTGGCCCATGATTTTTGGCCCAGTGGCCAACGGACATTTGGAAAGGAAAATGTGCAGCCTTATGTACATATTGTATATTTTTGTAAGTACTGTTTTTCTATTCGTTACGTATATCTGCATATTTCTAACATATCACTGATTTGACTCACTTCCTTTTCTCCTTGCGTTCTTCCAGGGGGTTACGGGGTGTAAATGTAGGGTTGTTGCATGTGTTTGTGTGTATGGTGTTGTGGGTGAGGGTGGGGGTGCGGGTGTGGCGTGTTGCGTGTGTGTGTCACTCTCTTTTTCCTCCCCCTCCCCTGTGTACTAGATGCAGTACTCACCATAGTCTTCGACACCACCTTTGGTATTCCTGGTAGATGAGGAGGTACACCAGCAAGGGCAGGACCTGTAGTTCGGGCTCCATGGCATCCTGGTTCTTAGGTTGAGTGTCGAGAGGTGAGTGGTTTCCCTTCTGTGTTCTGTTTCCGCCATGCTTTAGATGGCATTGGTACCACCCTGGAAAAGCAGGCCGATTGGCGGGTTGTGATAGGGTGGGCGTTACATTGGCTTCCGCCTGTCTGTTAGCGGTGACCGCCGTAGTGTTTGTTGCTTCCACCGTGGCGGTCGGAGTGTTAAAGTGTCTGTCTGTGTTGGCAGTTTCCGCTGTGGTCATGATCCCATTTTTTTTACCGCCGGCCTGTTGGCGGTATTACCGCCGCTTTTACACCGCCCTCCATGGTTGTAATGAGGGCCTTTATCTCTTAGTATGTTTTTAGCTATTCATTTTAAAACATTTTAATTATGGTTTTTATCTACCTTTTATTCTTTTAGCTTTTAGTCCAGAGCATTTTTTTAGCATTTGGATTCATTCACCTTCCGTGGCATCCAGTTATGGTGTAATACTTGTTACGGCAATGGGGAGGGTGTAGTGAATCCTAGTTTGTTTTAATGGGATACAGGAGTTAGCCTTTGGCTTGTAGACTCATGCCCCCATCACCTAGTGACTTTTACCCTACTTACCTTGCTCTGTTTTAGTGCATTTATTTAATTAAATCTTGTAAGATGGCTGCCTTGTTTTTAGTCAGGCCCATGTTTTAGTTTGCGTTATCAGTGCCACCACGCTAAGGCGTCAAAGTCAAGCGACAAAGATAAACAAACTGTAGGTGTTCACATTACGTACTTTCCCTCTTTCACGCTTTCAAGGGAATTGTTTATATGGATTACCGTCCCAAGGATGTCTTGTTATCTATTGTTTGGGAACAGACCTACGTCAGGGGTCCAAGCGGACCTGTATAAATACTCCTCACTCAAACAGGTAGGCATAGGGATTCCGACCAGATGCCATCTCTGCTATCAATGCTGCACATCGCCTTGACGCTGACCCAGTCTTTGTGTCCCCATGGAGTCTGAGGTAGAGACCTCATTCCAAGGTAACGAGGGTTGGGGGGCTCTTCTCATGGACGTGGCATTGGCAGATTAGGTTTAAAATGCCTAGCTCTCTTCTAGGTTAGAGATTAGGTACATCATATTAGGGTATTAGGACATATTTCACATTTCATGTCTTTTCATGATATTGCAAGATGGGGGGGGGGTCTTTGTATTAATTACTCTTGTCTTTACCATTCTGTTCCTTGCACTGTTCATTATTCTAATCATTGCAGCCCATGCAACTTATCGCAGATTGCAGTTTCGCTAAATAAACCCTATTGAAACCTTACTGCATCTTCTTCATTGCCTGTGTTTGATTGAGACATGTTGTTCATGTGATAAAGGGGTAATCTCTGTTTAACCATGCCACTCCCTGAGATGTCACACTCTTGAGTCCATGCGTAAAGGTTGCCACAAATCACCTTTTACTGTTTGGGTTTTTGGTGAGGTGCTGCTAGTGAGCCGAGAGGGTTAGGACGACAGTTGCGATTTGTTGTAGGATTGGCATAGTCACCTACAAACATACATACTGTCTTCCTTAAACCAGCAGTCTTGCCCAGAGCAAGAGTCCATCTACAACATAGTGACCGGCTGATCACAGTGTAGTGTTTCTCTAATGTTCCACCAGCCACTCCTGGAGGGATGGCTTCCATCCATCACAGGTGCCACTGGTCAGGTGACCTTGCTAATAAATGGGACCTGGTGCACGTTACCAATACTGTAACCATGTGTCCGTGCCCATCATTTATTTAGTATGTCTGCTGAAATCCGCCTTGCCGTTCCTTGAGGGAGGGAAGAAAATCCAGAGTAGGAGGTACCCCCGCACCTGTTGCCAGCACCTGAGGCACGACAGGGCAAGAAGAAAGTCACACAGTGAGTGAGCCCGACAGCGTCTGCAGGTTGTGACGTGCAATCGTCCGCCAGACTGACCAGTCCTGAGGTGAGAGAGAAGAGTCTGTTCATCTCCAACACTCTGACGCTACACTGCCGTCTGCCTGCTGAGTGCCTGTCTGAATCAGAGGGCAGCATGATGAGGAGGGGTTAGCGCCGACAAGAGATCGTGCCCCGGAGCCCTTTAAGGTATGGCAGGGCCTGTGAATGTCAATGCCCCCTACCTGCTGAGGCACCCACAAGCTGCCCCCGGCTGCCGCCACATGTCCCAATAAGTAGGGGAGTCAGGCTCCTTCCCAATGATACACACACAAACCCCCATCGAGGCTTACACATACTCTGAATTACTGCTAGAGACGCTCTATTTTTTAGGGCCGAGCCTGCGTCGCATGCGCTTGCGCATGCGTTTCGCTAGCGAGACGCTTTAGGACTTAAAAAGGGCTCGGAGCCCCGTCCACGTCACGTCAGTGTCTTTCATTGGTTTGTGGGCTTGCCTGTTAGAATCTGCTTGATTTCATTAGTTGAAGGCACGCATACGTCATGCCTTTTCCGGTGGTTAGCCCTCCTCGAGCGCATCGACCACGTACAGAAAACATACGAGGCTCGCTGTTTTCCATCCAGTTCGTGGACTACTTTTTCTCTGTTTTTGCAGCGCGATCTCGCTTGTTACAAGATGCCGTCACCTGATTGCTACAGCGAATTACTTCTACGTATCCACCCAAAACATACTACACAATTTGCACGTGCACTGCTTTCCCAATTATAGTTTTGTGCAGGAGGCAACTTTACCCATGAAACATGAGCGCTTCGGTTTGATGTTGCCAAGGTACGTAAAAAAAAAACACCAAGACGCTACTTCAGCCTGCTCTTGCAGCAGCTGCTACCATCAAATGCCAGGTGACGAAACACAACTAAATACAGAGGCTGTGGTAGAAGCAAACATGACAACTGCAGCATCATGTTAGATGGTGACCTGCAAATAATTAAGAGTGAAGAATTAAAACAATTTTTTCGCATATGTAGCAGGAAGTGTTCATTATTGTTGGGAGTTAGCGATGCTTAACAAAGCTTCTGAATTGACAGCACCGAAAAGGGAAATGTAGTCTCAGAATAAAAAGCAGGTGCTGAATGAATTCTAGCTTCCTGCGTGTCAGCCTGACCCGGTTCCACTCGCGGTGGGCTTGGCGTTCAATAGCTTGGATTCAAGGCACTTCTAATTACTGGTCTCACTTGAAAGACTTTCTTCTAGGTTGTCAGCTAACCACACAAATGGTTCAACACAGGCCTGCGACATCATGCATGAAAATCACTCAACTGCCGCAGGCATTCACGCACGTACCAGGTAATGGCTGACCATAAAAAGTTGTAATGTTGTAATCAACAGGAGAAGTTGTAATACGAACCAGCAGTCCCAGGCTTGCCAACTCGCCTGCACAGTTCGTGCAAACTACGTCATGAATTCATACGCCATAATGGTCTTTGTAGTTTGCACATAACTAGGGGCCAGATGTACCAAAGGATTTTACCCATTCTGTGTCTATGGGAAAAAGATTTCGTACATATGGCCCTAGGTTACTAGCAACTTTCGGTTTCAGCTGTAAATACGGATGCAAAGTGACACCACCAGCAACGTCAACTCCGTTTTTTAGTTCACACTCACTGGATTCTGGGATCTGAAGTTTTTTTTGCTATTAGAGGAATGCCGTAAAAGTAGTAGCTTGACACTAGAATTAAAAACACCAGATTGGCTGAAGGTGCTCTGCATGACATGAGCCAGCTAGCAACCCAGACCTCCATCGCCCATTTCTGATACACAAAAGTTCTTCAACTGTATTGGACTTTGTGGGAACAGATTTCACACCCGACCCGTATCACTTCCACGGTATGCTTCCGAGAGAAAAACCGTCATGTAAAACCAATCTTGGGGTTTGTTATGTGAGAGTAAACAGTATTCTAGCCTTCCTATTTCTTTCTATTCCACTGACAAATTAATGACTCAGAATGCAAAGAAAAACAAAACAGGAATTGCAGGAGGTCGTCGCGAATAGATCTGAGGAAGGCGAGTTTGCTCTAGAGGTGAGATCAACGTGTTATTTTCGGGCTAACTGTTAACTTCTATTTGGGGTGCTGCTACTGGTGAGTTTAAACGCCCACCGCACGCCTATCACTATCAGGCATTCATGGGTTTGCCTTTCAAAAATCCTTTGTTAGCATTGGCAAATGCTTTACCTTTGTCCTTCCTTAGGGCGGTTTTGTTAACGCCTTGAATACCGACCCTGTTACATTGATAATTGCATGTTTGTTGATAGTTTGACTGCAAGCAAACTCCTTTTTCCTTTTGTGTCTCTCCTTCGCGCTCATGCTCATGGCGGCTGTGACGCTTTCAATCGGCTCGCTTATGTCAATTGTTTCACTTTCATTTTCAATTTAAGTGGCAAGAAAAGTCCAGTTAGGAATTTACAACACTAATAGCTCTAACTCGAACAAATGCGAGACCCATTGCATTGCAAATGCTTGTCCTGCCAGCAGTCAGCTGCTACACCCTGCCCGCATGGGAGAAAGCTGCCCTGCCGCACCAACACAGGAGTAACCCTGCCTCTCTCGCCATCACCGGTGCAGGGCTGTGACCACAGAGAAGGAGGGAAGACCTTGCACTGCCCCTGATATCTGCACCTCACTGCTGCAAGAGACCGAGGGCGTCCCCTACAGCAGCCCAGTCCTGCTGACACCTGCCTGATGGCCGCCATAAGGAAAAGAAGCCATAGGGAATTCTGGCAAACAGCCAGCACTGCGAGTCCTCATCTGCTGGTGAGTGGAGCCCTCATCTGTTTGTGCAGCGGCCTTACCGACAGCCTACCAGGGTGAGCTGCCATGTCTGGTACCATGAGGCGTAATGTGCCTCTGCTGTGTGCCCATCCTGAGAGTCTCACAGCGGCCTCTCTACGAGGTGCTGAGCCAGCCTGCAATGGCCGACTGTACGTAAGGACGATGGCTGCAGCGCCGGTGCGGTTGCTTGTCTGCACCGTACCACAGCCCGGGAATGATGTGAAGAGGCCCGATCGGGGCCAATTCTGAGAATAAGCAAGCCAACCTGCCGACCGGCGTCAGCGGAGAGTCGGCAGTGCCCGCAAAGCAGCCCCTGCCTTTCGTTCACCAGAGTAATCAGCACACAAGAGCTCAAAGAAAAGAGGAAGCACACGTGCCCATCATAAAGTATTTTTTAAGAGAACCGGCATTGTTAGTCCCTACCTGCTAGTGGCTGAACCCTCCTCACCTCGTACGCCAGGCCCCAAGGCCATCAAAGCTCCCGACGGATGCTGTGTTCTACTGTGCTACACTCTGAACTTTCCTGAAGCCACCGGCCACCAAGACAAGCAGTGTGATGACGCAGAAACGAAGGTTTTACATTTATTAGCGCATAAAACGTAGTGCTGCATTAATCAAGTGTGACTTTAACCGAACTAATAAAGATTGTACAGGGACAAATGTGCCCTCAGAGTAGTTCGCCAACATTTATAAGCGTGCTTTATATAACGTGATGTATTAGAATTGTACTAATCTGACATAACCGTAAACGTGTGCCATGATTTGCTTGTTTGAAATGTTTTAACTTAGCATAACTTTAGTGGAGGCTTCGGCCTAGTTGCCTTGTCTCACGGTTTAGATGCTCGTATTTTTCTAATGTGCTAATAAAACGTGTATTCTTGCTTGAAGCTGTACTTTTCCAGAGAGATCGGTTCACATGCTTATCTTTAAGGTTTCGTGCCAGCCTGGCATCTTCTTCTTTGCTCCAAGGTCAATCTGCAGGGGCAGACAATGGAAGCTCTGAAAGTGAATTAATTGGTAAAATATGTTGCAACTTACGTTCCCGACTCCAAGGATAATGTATGCCTAGGTAGAAGCTTGTAAATCGTTGTTTTTGATTGGACAATTTGAAGCCAACCTATGAACCCTCCAATGGAAGACCCTACTGGATTTGAACTGTTGATTATTTAAACCTGGTGCACAAGAAGAAAGCAGCCATTATAGCCATTATAGCCATTATAGAACATTGCCCATTGAGGACATTGGACATTGAGTCCATTGCAGACTTTACAGACATTATGGCCCATCTTGCCGACCTCGTCATTTTGCCATCTTCTACGATGCCAATTGATGTTCGACGCCATTTTGAATGAGACTTTGATGCTTTCTCTAATCGAGAGAAAGAGACTTTAAGAAATTCTCACCCTAGAGACTTTAACTTTGATTCGTCCCTTTGCATAAAGTAGTAGTTTTGTCCTTTTATCTTGCCGCTGTGAGGCAATTGCCCCGTCCACCCTGCCCCTTTACCCCCGTCCCATGCTGAATCCGGTACCTGTGAGACGAAGACTTCCTTGAATGCTGATTGAATTTGGTAAATATGAAAAGATAAAATGTACAATTGCATTGTGTTTTCTTTTTAGGTAACCAACTGCTGATTTTTGATAAGGGCCCTAGTTAGGAGTTTTTCCAAATTAATGTTGCTAAATTGTTTTTGCAAGAAGTCCCACATGCAGATGCTAATTTGAGGTTAGATGAGGATTCATTTGTTGCACAATGCAATTAGAGACCTTGTTATGCTGACTAATGTATGCAATTAGCCTATTACAGATTATCATTTTAGTGGTTTGCGTTGCTATCATCGAATGCATTGTTATTCAAATGCTGCATAGATTGCATCTTTTTCGCCGTTATGGACAGCTATTAATGTTCATTTACATATATCAATTGGTGTTGAGACACATTTATATCGTGCTAGCTTTGTTAATATAGGGAAATAAATTCATTAACTTTGAATAAACTGGTGTGGTTATTCATGGCCGAAGGGTCATGGTTCGCCGAAATGTTTTCTGGATTAATTGTGAAGTGTTATGTTGATCAGGGCATTGCTTATGTTCGTTATTGATTATTGATTTGATTAAATTGATTACTCTCGGGTGAAGAGAGCCCCACTTGGTCAAAAGATTCATCGACCCAAGAGCGTCCAGATACAGGTAATTTATTAGGACGGAACGCTCTATCAGTAGATGGTAGCAGAGGATGGTTTCGCCCTTTGGGGACCCCACTCGAGAGGTAACGGTTTCGCCCTTTGGGACCCCGCTCGAGAGGTAACGGTTACGCTCTTTGAGACCCCACTCGAGAGGTATATGGTGTTGAATTAGATTTTTCTTGGGTAAAACAGATTGAGAGAATGATGATGCCCTAAGTCCCCCGTGACTTTCCCGGGATCTCGGAGCTTGCGAATGGAGAGAATGGAGGTGTGAAATCGGCGTTGGCGGTACTAGTGACGGTATGAGTGAAGTCAGGGTTTTGCGCTTGCACAGCTTATTGCCGCAGATTGTTTGAAAAGGTTGCAAGGATTTTAGAGAATAGCGGAGGTGCGACTCCGAGTGTGAGAGTAGGGAAGTCGTCGAACTTCATGTGAATGTGGCGCTTTGTGCAGAAAAATGTCCACGTGGTTGTTGTTGTTGAGACGGGCCCTGCGAGGTCAAGAGACTCCGAAGTATGTTGAAAAGTGTATGAGACACTTGTTTTATGTTGTGGTCTGGTCGGTTTAATAGGTTGACCGGGCATGGTCAACGAGTCGGTACGTGTGTTAAGGGAGTGAAAGAAAACTTCGACTTCGGGCTTTGACAAATTCTAAGTGCACTAGAATATATCATTGACAAGTTGAGAGCAGAGTCTGCGGGTCAGGATTTGCTTGCGAAAGTGGGGACCGAGAAAGATGGAATAACTGCCGAGGCTAGTGAAAAATCCCTAAGGTCCTGAAGCGATTGTGTTACCCTTCCTGTAGTAAACCGACAGATCTGTTTTATTATTATTTGGTTGCTCGCGATACATGCCAGAAGTTGTTACGAGAGGAGCTGAGTGAAGGAGGACAAGCCGCGAGGCTTTGTCAGCCGCAGTGTGTGTGAGTGTGACGTCACTAGGAGCCGCGCTGGGATAGGTTGGTTGCAGAGAAGGGTCGCGCACGGATTGGACGCAGTCCGTGGGGCTCGGTTGGAAGGGGAAAGGCAAGCAAAGAGTATTCCGGGAATTAAAGTCACTTATTGATTACAAACTTTGTGAAATAAAAGACGAGAAAATGAAATTTTTTAAAGCATTAAAGAGTGCGATGAAGGGGGAGTCTTACATTAAAGCGAGCGTAGGAGAGGAGACGCCACCCGAAGGTACACCAGCTTACATTGTAATGGAGGAAAGGGGGGTAGCTCCGTGCCTTTGGCTAAAGCAATGGCACAAGCTGACAGAGAGACATGGGAGCGTAGCGTTCCCGATCCATGGGACATTCAATATAAGGATTCTAGAGAATTTGAGATTTGCGATGTACGACATGAAGGTACCTCCAAGGCCAGCACAGTTTGAGGCTCTAGCGATTTGGGAACTAATGGCTAGACAGCAACAGCAAAAGAAGTTCGAGACCAGGATAAGAAAGGTAGAAAAGGCACTAGCGGACGCTAGGTGGGATAATGCACAGAAGGTGTGGAGGTCAGATATATTGCAGGGGATAAAATTGTTTCCCGCAATTGCTAAGGGAGAAGAGGCGACAGGCAAGAAAGCTGCCTGTAAGACAAACAGGAGGTGTTCCAAAGATAGAGAGGACGAGAAAAAGTTAAGGAGAGAAGACGAGTCAGAGGATGAGGAGTTCATCATGCAATTGCTGAACGACCGTCCACCACCTTGTGCAGAGAATGGACAAGGTCCAAGTACCAGTTCTGCCCCTCCGGCACCGGTACAGAATAATGAAACTCCGAATTCAGGAACGCCATCGGGATCTAAGGACCCGAGTTTACTGTTCACCCCGCAGATACCGCAGGTTAGGAGAATATATCCAGATGTGCCTATGTTGAAAACAGCAGAAAATTATCAGCCGCAGGTCCCAAGGTACTACAGCAGTGACAACAGTACGGGAATGATTCTAGATCCAACCGTAATGGGAGTACAGAATGGTCGCAACCCAACATTGGCACAAGCTGAATCAACCCAGCTTTTGATGTCTCAAAAGCAGATGCAGGGGGGAACCGTACATGCTCAGATGACGGGGAGTCAGACGGGCATGCCGGCAATGATGACCCATAGTGTGGGAATGAACATGCCTCAGAACCTGGGGAATGGACAGAACCCAGATGCGATATCCCTACCCATTACTGCAGGTCCACCGGTACCTTTGTACATTCAGCCTAACTCAGGTATGAGCGGTCAAGGATCAATGGTGCAGAGTGGGACGGAAAGGAGGTGCATAGAAAACACTCCAGAGACAACTCCGATAGTGGCTCTGCCAACTGGATCTGGGTCCTTGATGGAGTTTAGTCCCATATGTGCTCAGTCAACAATGGTGAGGTCGAGTCCCCCACTGATGATACCGCTATCATCGAACACTGAAAAGTTGCCGCAACCATCAATGGCAGTCGATGTGAATGCTACACTGATGGGGTTGAATGCGCAACAGCTGACACAGTGGTTCAACAGTCTGAATTCCACACAAAGCTCAGCCAGTGGGAAGGGAGAAGACTATCTGAATAAGGTCAGGTTGAACATGGAAGCAGAAGAGTTGGTGGAAGGGACTATGGGTTTGAATAGGTTAGAATCCTACTCGGAAGAAGAGCTGAGGTATCTATGTCCCAGGATTACGAGAGAAGTGAACAAGGTACATAGAAGGTTGCAAGAAATAGCTGACAAAAACGGGGTTGAGATAGACAAGACAAAACACTTGAGCAGGAGCTATAGATTGGATTTCGGGACCACAGACTTTGAACACATGAGGTCAGCAGGCATGAAAACGCACCTTAGAGAATTGCTGCAGAGTGCACAAGTGTGGAGGTGCTTAGACAAATGGGAGAGCAGATGGGCAAGGAAAAAGGAAAAGAAGAAAGACAGTGTCCCAGAGCACAAGGAGAAAAGACCACAGAGTAGTGATGCAATAACTATGTTACCAATGAGGGAGACAGCAGGGGGAAAATTAATACATGTACCGTGGCACAGAAGCGACATTCAGTCTTTTACGGATGATTTTCCCAAACTGAGAGAGAAACCGATTGAATGGTATCAACAGACTGATAGGTTTGTGAAGCTTGCAAAATGTATTTGGGAAGACCTGAACACCCTCTTTGAGATTGTGGTTCCGGCAGATTTGTGGGAAGACTGCAAAAGGGCTGTAGGTTGGCTGACAAGTGAACCAGAGAGAGACAGGGATACGGGTGCACCATCACCTATGGTAATGAGCTTGTACTATAAGGTGATTGAGCACTTGAAGACGAAGGTTGCCGCGAAAAATGTGGATTGGCAGAAGATTGATCGGACTGCCCAAGAGGCTAAAGAGTCGATTCATGGTTACTATGAGAGGTTGTTGAAGGCGTTCAAGAACTACAGTGGCACGGAGACAATAGAGGCGAAGGACATGCTCCATTTTGTGTTTAGATTTGTGGAAGGGCTGAGACCAGAGATAAGTCAGATGATAAAGACGCATTTGATTTGTTGGCAGTCGAAACCGATTGATGAGGTGTTGAACTATGCGAAATACTGTAGCGACGAAATTGAAGTGAAACAGAAAAGGTTGAAAGAGAAAGTGATGGTGATGCAACTTAAAGCAGCTCAGACAGGTTTGCAAGGGTTGCAAGGGTTCCAACAGCAGATGCAGCAGCCGCAGGGAAACATGGTGTTTCAGCCACAGGCGAGAGGCAGAGGCAGAGGAGGCTTTGGGAGTAATGGTCCGGATTTGAACACTGTTGCGATTCCGAATGGTGTGCAGGCAATGAAAAGGGTGATGCCGTGTCACGTGTGAGGAATCGTCGGGCATTGGAAACGCGAGTGCCCGATGGTGATGCAGGAAGGTGCAGGTGTTGGTCAGCAAAACAATGATGTCAATGCGTTCCAGACAATGAGGGGACCGAAAATGAGAGGTCCAAACCCAAATTTTCAGACCATAAATCAGCTGCAAGGATTACAGCCCATGCAGCCGCAGCAGATGCAGATGCCCCGTATGCAGATGACGCAAATGCAGCCAATGCAACAGCAGTTTCCCATGGTACCTAATCAGCAAATGCAAATACCTTTGGCACCAGTGAGTCAGCAGCAAGTGATGGTTCCTCCACAGGTCTCGGGTCAGGTGATGAATACAAATGGCACAGTACAACAGTTCCCATTACACAGTGAGAATGGAATAAACAATGCATGGGAGAGTGAAAGTTCAGATGAGGAGGGAAATTGTGTGCTTGTAGCATCCTTGGAAGTTGATCAAAAGGGTCCGTATGTGGAGGGAAGAGTTATGGGTCATTGTGTTTCATTCTTGGTTGACACAGGAGCCACACGCTCAACTGTTAGGAGCATTGAAGTACCAAATTTGCCACTCTCAGGGAGAACAGTTCAAGTAGTGGGAGTAGCAAACAGGCACCTGACAAACCCAATCACAGATCCAGTACAAGTCAGAATTGGTAACTATCAAGGGTTACATAATTGTGTGGTATGTGACTCAAGCCCGATATCACTGTTAGGGAGAGACCTATTGTGCAAATTGGGATGTTCGATTATGTGTTAGAACTATGGAATTAGAATTCAGACGAGCAGTGATGGGGAAGAAGAGGACAGTGTAGAAGGGGATGAGATGGAAACTGTCGATGAAGAATATCCTCTGATTACCCTTTTTCCGATGATAACTGAAGCAGATATTCCAGCTGAATTACGGGAAACAGTCGGAAAGGAAGTGTGGGATATGACAGGAAAAGAGGTGGGATTGGTGAAAGGAGTGGAACCAGTGAAAGTGACCGTAAAACCCAATGTAACCTTTCCCCAGACCCCACAATATCATATGGCACAAGACACCCTCATGAAAGTCGCCCAACTCATTGACGAGTTTGGAAAACAGGGAGTACTGAAAGAAGTGTTAAGCAGTCCATGTAATTCACCAATTATGGGACTAATAAAGCCGAGTGGAAAGGTCCGAATTGTGCAGGACTTGAGGAAAATAAATGACATCATAATTAAATGCTGCCCTGTAGTACCGAATCCAGCTGTGATAATGTTTCAAGTCCCTTGCGATGCCGAGTGGTTCTCAGTCATCGACTTGTCACAAGCATTCTTTTCGGTGCCTCTTCATGAGGACAGCCAATTTCTCTTTTGTTTCAAATTCTTAGACAGAGTTTACAGTTGGTGTCGAATTCCTCAAGGGTTTTCGGAGTCACCGTCAATTTTCAATCAGATTCTAAAGAAAGACTTGGAAGCGTTAGAATTGCCATTCGAGTCAACCCTAGTACAGTACATTGATGACTTACTGATTGCATCTAAGACAGAAAGTGACTGCACAGCCGACACCATTGCCCTATTGAACCATTTGGGAAGGAATGGACACAAGGTGTCTCCTTCAAAGTTGCAGTTCTGTCAGAAGAAAGTGAAATATTTGGGTCATCAAATAGAGAAAGGGTCACGGAGAATAATGAAGGAAAGAATAACAAGTGTACTTCAAATGAGTCCACCAAAGACGAGGAGGGAGGTGAGGAAGTTTTTGGGGATGGTGAGCTACTGTCGCCAATGGATTCCCAACTTCTCAACTCTAGCAAAGCCTTTACTGAAACTGACCCAGAAGGATGCATTGGATGAAATTGAGCTGAAAGGAGATGAGATGGATGCTTTTATTGAATTGAAAGAATGCATGTGCAGGGCTCCAGCTTTAGGTATGCCTGATTACACAAAGCCTTTCACATTGTTTTGTCATGAACGTGATGCATGTTCCTTGTCTGTCTTGACCCAAGCCCATGGTGGCATAAACAGACCAGTAGCGTATTTTTCAGCTACTTTGGATCCGGTTGCAGCAGCACTGCCAGGGTGTTTGCGCGCCGTAGCAGCAGTTGGTATCAGCCTCACTCAGAGTGAAGGAATAGTGATGGGACATCCATTAACAGTCATGGTCCCTCACTCAGTTGAGATACTTTTGACCCGCTCCCGAACGCAACACATGACTGGAGCAAGCCTCACAAGGTATGAAACAATAATTCTGGGCTCACCGAATGTGCAGCTGAAAAGGTGCACTACGTTGAATCCAGCAACCTTGCTTCCCAGGGAAAATGCTGAAATTGAGAACGCTGAAGACGTTGAGCACGACTGCCTTCAGGTGACTGAATTTTGCACAAAACCCCGACCTGATATTAGGGATACTAAGCTTGATGAAAATGACCATATTATTTTTGTTGATGGTTCATGTCTAAGAGATGGGTTGGGAATTTTGAAAGCAGGATATGCTGTATGTACTGTAACAGGTGTCTTGGAAGCGTCCTGGCTTCAAGGAGTCTATTCCGCACAAGTAGCAGAGCTTGTAGCCCTTACAAGAGCATGCCAACTGTCTACATTGATGAAGGTTACCATTTACACTGACAGTCAGTACGGGTTTGGAATTGTGCACGACTTTGGGCAACTATGGTCACAGAGAGGTTTCCTGACCTCTTCAGGGTCCCCAGTGAAAAACGGGGAGAGAATAAGGGAATTGTTACACGCCATTCAGATGCCAGCCGAAGTTGCAGTGGTAAAGTGTAGTGCTCATACAAAAGGACAGGACTATGTTTCCCTGGGAAATGCATATGCGGATCAAGTCGCAAGATTTTGTGCCTTGAACTGTATATTGCTCAGGGATGAGTGGAATTTGATAAGTGAGCCAGAGCTCGAACCAGCTGAAACATTTGCCTTGAAGGTCGTGGATACAATGGATGAACTAAAAGCATTACAGAATAGCGTCAGGGAGGATGAAAGAGCTTCCTGGATTAAGTCACAATGTACAAGGAGACCAGATGAATTATGGGTTTCAAATGAGGGAAAATTTGTTTTACCAAATAGTCTCTTATCGCAGCTAGCGCGGTTCTATCATGGGCAGGCTCACCTAAGGAGAGATGCCATGATAAGATTGTTCAAAACTGATTGGTTTAACCCCAGATTCCGTCAAGTTGCAGAAGCAGTTTGCCATCGTTGTGTCATTTGTCAGCAGATGAACCCAGGAAAGGGAACGGTTGTGAACATGAGCCACATTGGCAGGGCGGGTGGCCCGTTCAGCAGAATGCAGATGGACTTTATTGAGATGCCTGTGCATGGAGGTCTGAAGTATGTGTTGGTGATTGTGTGCATTTTTAGTCACTGGATTGAAGCATACCCCACACGTAGAAATGACAGCCTTACAGTTGCAAAACTATTGTTGAGGGAGTTGATACCACGTTTCGGATTCCCGATCTCTTTAGAATCAGATAGGGGAAGTCACTTCAATAACGAGGTGATAAAGTTACTTTGCGCAGCGCTGAACATTGAGCAAAAACTGCATTGTAGCTATCGCCCTGAAGCCTCAGGACTGGTGGAACAAATGAATGGTACACTGAAATCAAGAATTGCGAAAATATGTGCATCGACAAATTTGAAACGGCCTGACGCATTGCCTTTGGTGTTAATGTCAATGAGAAACACCCCTGACAGAAAGACTGGATTGTCCCCGCACGAAATTCTCATGGGCAGGGCCATGAGACTTCCTGCAGTTCCCGCAAACGCGCTTTTGAATATTACAGATGATATGGTGTTAGACTACTGCAAGGGTCTGGCTGACGTGGTTCGCTCTTTCTCTCACCAGGTGGAAGCAACCACCTTGCCACCGATCCAAGGTCCAGGACACACACTGAAAGCAGGTGACTGGGTCGTGATAAAGAAGCACGTGAGGAAGTCGTGTCTGGAACCCCGTTGGAAAGGCCCTTTCCAAGTGATCCTGACGACCACTACCGCTGTGAAGTGTGCGGGAGTTCCCAACTGGATCCACGCCAGTCACACAAAGAAAGTGTTGTGTCCCACAGATGAGGAAGTTGAAGCGCTGAAACTGCCAGTACCTGATAACAAAGTGCCGAGCGCTAAGGCAGAGCAAAACAGAACTAGAAGCGAACAGGCAGAAATAGAGGAGGGAGAAATATTCTCTGAGGACGAAGCAACCGATTCACTTGGGGAAGACCAAGGAGGAGCCTCAGACAGCGACGAAGCAGCTGAAGGTAACAAAGAGCCTGAAGCAGCTGAAAGTGACAAAGAGCCTGAAGAAAGTAACGGTGACAAAGGGCTCGAAAGAGGTGAAGAAGCAGGAGAGCCTGATCAGAGGAGGGCTTTCCCAGAAGCAGACGGTACAGAAAAAGAAAAGGAAAACCGGATTGACTCCCCAGAAGGAGGGGACAAGGCAGAACAGAACGAAACTGTTCAAACTTCTTCAGAAGAGATCGCAGGTCCATCAAGTGGACACAGTGCAAAGAGAAGACCAAGTATATCACCAGTAAAAGTAAGGACTAGAGAAACGTTGAACGACAGTGAAGGGCCAAGAGTGAAAGAGAAAAGAAAGGAAGTGTCTGTCGTGGTACCAACATCGAGTGAAGGAAAAGACTTGGCCAAAGAGGAAAGTACCAGTGAGACAGAATCAAAGAGAGATGCAAAATTGAAAAGGAAAAGGATACCAAACAGGAGATATTCCGGTCCAGAATGGGCATATGTAGTCAATAACGATTGGACCGACGAATTTGTATCTCTTAGCCTCGAGAACGAAGAAGAAGAGATACCAATAGAAAAGAAAAGTTTTATGGACACTATTGATTGAAAAGGTGATAAATGACATTGCTTGCTATAATCTAACGTGATACAACCAGCTGAGACATTGCTAAAACCGGATGAGACGTTTGCTAACTTGATAAGACTTTGATAACCTGATTGACTCTTAAACCCGATTTGAGACAACGTTGCTAACTAATAAAAGACTGAGTTATTGCCGAATTGAGACAAATGCTGCTAACCGATAAGTGACTGGGCTCCTGAAGAAAACTGTGTGAACATTGCGCTCGTTCAGCTTTGTAACTAATTGCTAAATCGTTTCTTTTATAGGTGCTTCTAGCTCTCTGATTCTATACAGATCATGACTAAGTACGCTACACAAAACAGTAGAGTGAAATATTGTAAATATGCGTGTATAGGCTTGATAACTGCATGTGTACTAATAATAATGGCAATAGTGCTTGGAATGCGTGGTAAGGGTGAGAATGAGAAAATTGGTGCTTCTACTTCTGCTCCTGTTACTGTCACTGAACTAACCGCATTGAAAAGACTAGAATTAGATGAGAGACACTTGCATGATAAGAAGGAACTTTCGTATAATGTTTTCTATCGCCTACTAACAGAATATGTTGAGACTATGGATGCGAAAGATTGTTATGTGTGTACACAGATACCAACATCGGTAACGGAAGGGGTGACTTATCACCACATGCCTCTTACATATGGGATTACATGTAGTTTAGTAACTTCTAGATTTTATGGTCAAACTAACATACAGTATTTTTATTCAAATTATGATGTTACCTTTGCATATGTTCCTATAATACCGCAACTAAGCCAGATTGCTAAAGATTGGGATGCTAAAATAATGAGGGAATTTTTCGAGCCAATGCAACCTTTTGAAACAGCTCACGCTCATATGGAAAACCTTACCTGCTCGCTCTCTGCAGTAGAAATAAGCTTTTTAGATCGCACAGATGATAGAAGGGCACAAATGAATGCGAAATTAGAAAAGGAGCTAAGTAAGAGAACTTCAGTAGATAATTATGCTTTTGCCGCAATAAAAACACAAGGGAAAATAGCTTTAGACGCTTGGCATGTAGGGAAATTTTGTATATATCGTGGTGAGTCTTATTATGATAACATTTTTGTGGGTGCGAGTGAATGTAAACATACGTTTATCTTTAAGGCCAAATGGACATTCATGCTGAACGGACTTGACCCTGTCATACCTGGTGTATATTACATTTGTGGGCATAATGCCTATTATCGTCTTCCAAAGGGATGGTGGGGGAGATGTTATTTGGGTATAGTGTTCCCAAAGGTTTATCAACTGGATGACCTATCGGTGATTCCAAAGACGTCTGGATCTCATCATATCCAGAAAAGAGAGACCGCAGCTGCTGTGGTAGGAGATATATTTGGAGCCATAATTCCTTCATTGGGAGTTGTGTTGAATTCCATCAAAATAAGAAAGTTGTCTACTATAGTGGATAACATGTTGACAAAGTTTTCAGGTGCTATAATTCTGATGGATGCTGAACTTGCAGCGGAAAGAGCTATGACTCTTCAAAACAGGCTTGCCCTAGACATTCTTTTAGCAAAGGATGGCGGCGTTTGCAAAATGCTTGGTGCACGTCACTGTTGCACGTACAGTATATACCAGACAACAGTGTGAAGATTAAAACAATGCTTGCAAATCTAACAAAAGAAAGTGCAGACTTGAAGGAATTGAAAGAACCAGGAGTTTGGGAGAAGGTTGGAAAGGGAGTTGCTTCAGTGGGAAATTGGCTTGGTGGCATTTGGAATGGAATATTACTAAAAATAATACAGGGAATACTAATAGTACTAATTTGCATCTTTGGGATTTGGGGAATAAAGAGGGGAATACTAATGATCATGGCAAAAATTAAGAGAAGGAAGGAAGAGAAAATGATGAAAAGAATGGCAGAAGAATACAAGGCAAGAACAAGGGGAACTAAAAGGCAAAGAGAACTGACAGAATTTTAATGGAATAAAATTTGTGGGAATGGTTTTGTGTGATGACAAATAGTCATCAGAGGAGGGATTGATGACGCAGAAACGAAGGTTTTACATTTATTAGCGCATAAAACGTAGTGCTGCAATAATCAAGTGTGACTTTAACCGAACTAATAAAGATTGTACGGGGACAAATGTGCCCTCAGAGTAGTTCGCCAACATTTATAAGCGTGCTTTATATAACGTGATGTATTAGAATTGTACTAATCTGACATAACCGTAAACGTGTGCCATGATTTGCTTGCTTGAAATGTTTTAACTTAGCATAACTTTAGTGGAGGCTTCGGCCTAGTTGCCTTGTCTCACGGTTTAGATGCTCGTATTTTTCTAATGTGCTAATAAAACGTGTATTCTTGCTTGAAGCTGTACTTTTCCAGTGAGATCGGTTCACATGCTTATCTTTAAGGTTTCGTGCCAGCCGGGCATCTTCTTCTTTGCTCCAAGGTCAATCTGCAGGTGCAGACAATGGAAGCTCTGAAAGTGAATTAATTGGTAAAATATGTTGCAACTTACGTTCCCGACTCCAAGGATAATGTATGCCTAGGTAGAAGCTTGTAAATCGTTGTTTTTGATTGGACAATTTGAAGCCAACCTATGAACCCTCCAATGGAAGACCCTACTGGATTTGAACTGTTGATTATTTAAACCTGGTGCACAAGAAGAAAGCAGCCATTATAGCCATTATAGCCATTATAGCCATTATAGAACATTGCCCATTGAGGACATTGGACATTGAGTCCATTGCAGACTTTACAGACATTATGGCCCATCTTGCCGACCTCGTCATTTTGCCATCTTCTACGATGCCAATTGATGTTCGACGCCATTTTGAATGAGACTTTGATGCTTTCTCTAATCGAGAGAAAGAGACTTTAAGAAATTCTCACCCTAGAGACTTTAACTTTGATTCGTCCCTTTGCATAAAGTAGTAGTTTTGTCCTTTTATCTTGCCGCTGTGAGGCAATTGCCCCGTCCACCCTGCCCCTTTACCCCTGTCCCATGCTGAATCCGGTACCTGTGAGACGAAGACTTCCTTGAATGCTGATTGAATTTGGTAAATATGAAAAGATAAAATGTACAATTGCATTGTGTTTTCTTTTTAGGTAACCAACTGCTGATTTTTTATAAGGGCCCTAGTTAGGAGTTTTTCCAAATTAATGTTGCTAAATTGTTTTTGCATGAAGTCCCACATGCAGATGCTAATTTGAGGTTAGATGAGGATTCATTTGTTGCACGATGCAATTTGAGACCTTGTTATGCTGACTAATGTATGCAATTAGCCTATTACAGATTATCATTTTAGTGGTTTGCGTTGCTATCATCGAATGCATTGTTATTCAAATGCTGCATAGATTGCATCTTTTTCGCCGTTATGGACAGCTATTAATGTTCATTTACATATATCAATTGGTGTTGAGACACATTTATATCGTGCTAGCTTTGTTAATATAGGGAAATAAATTCATTAACTTTGAATAAACTGGTGTGGTTATTCATGGCCGAAGGGTCATGGTTCGCCGAAATGTTTTCTGGATTAATTGTGAAGTGTTATGTTGATCAGGGCATTGCTTATGTTCGTTATTGATTATTGATTTGATTAAATTGATTACTCTCTGGTGAAGAGAGCCCCACTTGGTCAAAAGATTCATCGACCCAAGAGCGTCCAGATACAGGTAATTTATTAGGACGGAACGCTCTATCAAGTGCCACAGCACAACAGAAAGCACTGCACCTGCATTTCTAGCCCAGCACAGCTCCCAGCTTCTAGAATGCTGCCATGCATGTAAAAGGCAGCCACAGCGCACCTAGCAGACAGTTGCTGCCAGAACAATAGAAGTCATTCAAGTCTCGCAAAACACTGCCAGAGTCCCATGCCATAGTGGGTGTGGAGGAAAGGAGCGCCCGGGGCATGTGTCAAGGCCGAGTGAGAAGACGGCTGCACAGCCCTAACCACAGGCAAGAAAATGAGCTGAAGAGACTTAGCGCTGCTCTCAAGCACCACAGCACAAGACTGTCTAGAGAAAGTGCCACACGGCCCCCTGTGGGGCTGCCGCTCGTGTTGGGAGCGGAGAGAACGATAACCCCGAACAAAGAGCCACAGGAAGCCCAAAGCTGCAAAGCCAAGAGAAGTTCAACGAAGGTAACAGAACCAAAGGTAACAAATCCCCAAGTAGTAAAGCCAAAGACAGTGAGCCCTGCTAAACAGCTAGGAAGCCACGAGGAGAGCTGTGCGTGCACCCCCTTGTGGCTGTCCTCTGCCACCGCAGTTAGGAAGCATGCCCCTGGTGGTGAATGGCCACCACTGAAAGAAAGAAGAGCAAGCATGCAAGGCGCCAGCAGAGGGCACCCTGAAGAGACTGTTTAGAGCACACGGAAGCCCTTATATCATGAGGACACATGCTGCACAAAAGAGGCCGTGCCAGCCGACCTCCCCAGCACCGAATGGCCACCATTGGCCCATCAAGGAAAATGTCCCACAGCATAACTGACCCTGCCAAGTATGCATAAACCTAGGCAAGACCAACCTCCACAGCAGCGCAGCCTCGAGGCGCAAGCACTATGCCCTCGAGCAAAGACAGAAGGAAGGTGATCCAGCGAGCAGATCTCACAGGAAGTAACAGGGCTGATGAGAGGCACACGAGGAGGAAGAATCAAGTACTATTGACAGAACTAAGCCTGCGAGAGGCTGCAATAGAAGACGATGCACCGTCCTAGGAGCAGGACACAACCAGTGAGAAGTCCAGGAGAAGCAACTTGCGGCACGTGGCACAACGCAACCTCGTGCAAGAAAATGGAAAGGAGAAGAGAGAGGAACATGGCATGATGCCATGTTGTGAAGAAAGTTGGAGGAAGAAAAGTGTGTGACAGACCTGTCACACTGAAGAGCCCAGCAACCACGGGTGAGCAGGAGGAAGGAAGAAGAGTTATAAGACTGAGGACTTGTGCCACTACAGCAGAGTACATCCAGCAACACAAGCCAGCCACCAGGCTTAGCGATGTCACTGGAGACAGCACTGAGGGAGTACCGGAAGTAAGCCACCAGAGTGCGCAGACCACGTAGCTGCCCATGCTTCACAGTGCGACCATCCAGACACCTGTCACCGGCTGCTTGAGAGAGTTTGCATCCCTGCCAGCGACTGCACATGCCAAACAATACCAGTACCAATGATGTTACAAGTCCAGTGGCCACAAAGTCCCTGCAGTCATCACTCTGATCAGACGTTGCCACCTGCAGCACAGATTGTTCAGTGGTAAAACTTGTCATCATTACCAGGTGCATTACCAGAACTATCTAAGGAGCATTGCACTACCAGAGGGGAGCCGTACATCTGCAAAACAACCAGAGGTTAACAAGGCGTCTCTGACACCATGGGAGACTGGCCACCCAGAAATCATCTGCGAGCCCCTGTGAACCTGAGGCCTGCCGAAGTGAGCATACATGATCACTGAACAATCCTCCCTTGGGGTTGAACAAGGCTTGGACGTAACCCTGTTGGGAGTTCCGCAGCGACTCTTTTGCGTGGCCTAATTGAGGCCCCACACAGCCCATGCAGTCCATTGGCAATCCAGGGGCCTGGGTCTTAAGGGAATTCTGGTGAAAGGGGGAATCCTGATAAGAAAGATGTGTCAGAAGCAGCTCCACAACAGACACCAGGAAGCACTGAGGTTGCGGGCAGAGACTGATCACCCAAAGACTATCTGATGAAGGCCCGTGAACCTCAGTCTTGAAGGTCAGAGCACACAGACCCTGAGACAATGACTCTTTGTGGCTGCAAGAGCAACTTGGATGTGGTCCTGTTGGCAGTTCCTCAGGACGCGTTCGTGCTGCCTAAAAGAGGCCCTGCACAGTCCACACAGTCCCTCTGCACCCTGGCAGAAAGGGCTTCAAGGATAATCCTGTGGGAAGGGAGCCCTGGCACGCGAGGGGAGTCTGAAGCTGCTCTACCAGCAGGCGCTGGGAAGCATCTAGACCTTCAAGGAAGACGCCCATTCATCAATGTCATTCCCAGTCTTTGCAAGTTTGCTGTTAATGGAGCCTGAGCACCTTCAAAGAGATCTCTGAAGTTGGACTCCCCCACCGCTCTGGATGCACCCACACTGAATTATGTAAATAGACTCCACCACTGCTCAGGATGAACCATCACAGTGGACCTTGTAAATAAACTCCAACACTGACCGGGCGGGACAGGACCAACCATGCCCAGGTGAACTGTAACCTCATGGCCAGGCGATTGAGAGATCCAGACTTCATCAACACTGCCATTTGTGCACAGAGTAGTCTGGTTAAACTTTTGAGGTGTGGCATGATGTACTGCAAACAACCTGAAGAGACTCAGTCGTGTTTTGGTGGGTTGTTTTGTTCTCTCCCACAGGTTGGACTTGTTGTCCATTTTCATTAAAGTTTGGGAGGGATATATTGACCGGCTGGTCCTGGTTTAGTGTTTTTATAAAAATGTTTTTCCATCAGCCACTCATTGAGGGCTGGCTTCCACACTTACCCCACACCCATCCATCACAGTTGTCACTGGTCAAGTAATCATGCCACTAAAAGGGGCCTGGCGCATGTGCCCTGGGTCAGTTATTAGTACTGTAACCATGTGTCCGTGTCCATTATTTATTTAGTATCTACAAGGCTCTGGTTCTGAGCTCTGCCCCACCAAGCCTCTGGAGAAACCCTGCACCCCAGGTGAGTGTATCAAGCCAGGTGAGCTGGGCTTTCTATGCTGAGCCTCTGTCATCTGCTGTCAACCCTACCCCTAAGTCGGGCACCCAGGGCCGGCCTCGGGCCAGAAAGATTAATGCTTTAATCTCAACAAGGTGCTGTAATCTGAACCAACCTTGGTGACTCCCAGTAGAAAGATAAATTTGCCCACTCCTGCTCAGTCTTTTGCACAGCCAACTCGAGGAGGAGTGTACATGAGCCAAAAAGGAAGGGAGCATGGGTATATTCATTCATCTGTCAAAAAACAAGAATTTCAGAGGCTTTAGAGTCCATAGTAGTGACATTTGAGGGGTTTGAAAAAAAGATTAGGGTTTTGATTGAAAAAAAACAAATGTTCTTTGCCCTGATACTTTAGATACAGTAAATGAACTACTGGGACAAACCAATGTTGTGACAAATGCCTACCAGTGAGACAGACTGCTTATTTCCAGGTGTCCAGTCATGATCCAAAACCTTGCTCCAATGGAGCCAACTGCTATAGAATGAAAAATTTCCTAACTAAGGAGAAGGAAAGTTTCAATTCTATTAACTTCAGAGAGGCGAGGATTACGCTTTACTGTCTGCACTTTATTAACCCTTTATTAACACAGCAGTTTAAAAGACAAGAAAGAAAAAAACATAAAAACTACATATCCCATGAACCATAGGGAATGAGAGTATGCAACATAGTCCAATCACATTACAGTCTGCAGTCATAAATATCTACGATGATGGGGATAAATGGGAACCGATAGCTATGCTTCTTTGAGATCCAGCCTGATCATCCAGCCTCCAGGGAGGAGGATGTCTCTCAAGAGATGTAAACCCTCCATCTTGAAGTGGCGATAAACTATCCACTCAGTGAATTCTTTCAAATTTATGACAGGTCTGAAATCTTTGTCTTTTTTTCTCCACGAGAACAGGTTGCTTAAAAATCCGTTTGGATGAATTATTGTTGACTCTTTTCTGTAAGAGTTTTGTCGCTTTGGAATTTATTAGGTTCATTTCTTTATTCAAGAAAATCAAAGGTCTTGGATGTGGCTGTTGGACTGGATAACCATAGAATTTGATATGAAAGCCCCATACAATTTCAGGGATCCGCTGTAACCTCCGAATTGTGAATATATTTCTGAAGTCTTTGAAGGGAAAATAGGGTAATGCTTACCGGGACTCCCTCCAGGGGGCTTTGGCTCCACTTTTAATTATCTGGTTGCCCTTTCTTCTGTAGGAGCCTCTGCTGGGATAGTAGGCTCCCTGACGACCATCATTCCATCTGTTGTTTCTCTTACATTGGCCTTGTGAAGGGCCTTGTTGATATAGGCGGCCGGAGGAGTGACCCCTGCCCCTTCTGGCCCCAGCAAAAACCTGTCCTGGAAAAATATTTTTAATTGATGATTGAGCCTTATCAAGCGTGGAAAAGGTTAACACAAGTTTCCCAAGTTCCATTACAAAAGGAGCTCCAAAAAGGTTGCCTTAGGCAGTGGCTCTGACCTCCGAAGTATCCAATTCTCCCAGTTTGGGATCGATTTCTATTACGAGGGATCACCTGCATTCAGCCGCTAACACACAATTTGCATTGCCAAGCACACATATAGTTATTTGAGGCCATCCTGCCTCAATTTCTGTGGACAGAGGAGTCCCCGATTATTTACCATTGTCTGCTAACTGGATTATTTAAGTTATTGGGCCAACTACATCCAAGAGCTTATCTAGGCAGCTCCACCAGGATCTGTCAATGCCATTCTTAGGGTCTTTAATATATTAACTAAAGAAGGTGCAAACTTTGGGATCTGTATCTGATGTTGATGCCACTTCGCCTTGTAAAGAACGTCAGAGACACACAGGGCCGTATTTATACTCCGTTTGCGCCGAATTTGCGTCGTTTTTTTCGACGCAAATTCGACGCTAAACTAACGCCAACTAACGCCATATTTATACTATGGCGTTAGAGGCGAATAGCGCCAAAGTTCCCGGAATGTGCGTCATTTTTTAGCGTGAACCCCTTCCTTGCGTTAATGATATGCAAGGGAGGCGTTCCCGTCTAAAAAATGACTCCCAGGCCTTTACGTGGTATTTATACTCCCGGGCAAAAGTGACGCCCGGGAGTGGGCGTGGCTAAAAACGGCGCATTTGCGCCGCTTTTTAACGCCTGGGTCAGGCATGGCGTTAAGGGACAAGTGGGCTCAAAATGAGCCCAGAGTGCCCTCCCCTGCCCCCAGGGACCCCCCCTGCCACCCTTGCCCACCCCAGGAGGACACCCAAGGCTGGAGGGACCCACCCCAGGGACATTCAGGTAAGTTCAGGTAAGTTTTTTTTTTTTTTTTTTTAATAATATTTTGTGGCATAGAGGGGCCTGATTTGTGCCCCCCTACATGCCACTATGCCCAATGACCATGCCCAGGGGACAGAAGTCCCCTGGGCATGGCCATTGGGCAAGGGGGCATGACTCCTATCTTTACAATGATAGGAGTCATGTTGATGGGGGATGGGCGTCGTTAAAAAATGGCGCAAGTCGGGTTAAGACGATTTTTTCGACGTAACCTGACTTGCCCCATTTTAAGACGCCCATGCGCCATTTTCCCCCTACGCCGGCGCTGTCTGGTCTACGTGGTTTTTTCCCACGCAAACCAGGCAGCGCCGGTCTGATTGCGCCGTCTAACGCCAGTCCATAAATACGGCGCCCGCATGGCGCTTCAGAATGGCGTTAGACGGCGCAAAACTTTTTGACGCTAAACTGCGTTAGCGCAGTTTAGCGTCAAAAAGTATAAATATGGGCCTCAGTTCTAAATCTCGCTCTGGCCTCTTTGTCAAGAGGTTGGAGAATTTTGTTAGCGACATATTCAGCTACTTTATATTCCGGTGTCCATTTAGATGATCGTAGATGATAGATATCTGCAGGGTCAAACATGGCCAAATGGCCTGCGCCTCCTTCAGGGGAATCTGAAAAAAAGGAAGCAGGGCACCATGGTCTGCCTACATCCTGAGCTTTGTCGGAGGAGACATCTCTACCCGACTCACCCTCCCCTCCATGGGGGACCCCACTATCAGGGTCTAAATTTAGTGAAAACTCTTTGCTTTTTTCTCTGGATTCATCTTCCTCCTGGTAGGGTAGATTTTTAAGCGTGCGCGCACTCTTGCAGAAGGTTTCAGTAAGCTGATCAAACCTTCCAGGTTCCCCACATCTGACTTATTGGCCTTTTTATCCCCAGTCTTAGGGTCACAAGAACCTGTCTTATCCTGCATGAGGTCACTCAAACCCCCAGGAATTTTTTGCCTAGTTTATCCATTTGGTCATGCAGGGGGGCCAGTGCTCTAGAGATTGCCATTGAAAGCGCCTGGTCCACCCCTGCTGGAAAATGCTGAGGAGACCAGTCTTGTTCTGCATCCTGAAAGGATGCTTGTTCAATATCATTGGAATGCTCCATATTAATTAATCAGGGTGACCGTAACAATAAAGTATATATTTATAACTAAAATAAATATATAAAATAAAATACACCCAAAGTTTGTATATACTGGGAGCCTCCTCGCGCTGGTGCTCAGAAAAACAGAGTAGAGCGGTTTAAATTTCAAAGTGAAACGTGCCACAAGGTGGCGTTCATTTTATAATTACAGCTGCAGTTACTGAAATCTGCTGCCAAAGCAGTATCGTTAACGAGGGCTGGTTTGGAGAAAACAAACTGTTGAAGCTCTGAAGAGATTCACTTCAGCACTTCACAGTGCGCCTGACAGCACCGTCAAAGGCGCTCAACTGCACTCTCACAAGACCCGCGAGGTACTAAAAAGACACGCTCAGGCAAGAGCCTACCATGCTTAACAATAAGCAGTCGCTTATAATAAACAATGCAATAAACGTATAAATTGAATATAAATATGTCACAAATATGTAGTTTAGGACGGGAATAGACTTAACTGACGAGCAGTAAACAAAGAGGATGTGGAAGTGACTTATGCATTTATATACTGCGGACTGTATTGTGATTGGACTATGTTGTGTACTCTCATTCCCTATGGTTGATGGAATATGTAGTTTTATGTTTTTTCTTTATTGTCTTTAAAACTTTTTTCTTTATTGTCTTTAAAACTATTGTTTTTTCTTTATTGTCTTTAAAACAGTTTATTCTTTATTGTCTTTAAACTTTAAAGTTTTCCAAGGACCCCCCCCTACGCACAGCACCCTGGCATGAGAGATCCTGAGTGAGCCCAGAGGGGAAGCCCTCCTTGTTCTTTGCAGTGGGGGCCCCCTCCAGTTTCATTACGCCGCTAATGAAGTACAATGAATGAATACTATATTGTGTTAGTACTTAAATTCATTACATTAATGAAGTACTATCACAGTAAAAACGGTAAGACTAAAAACGTGTGATTAAGAGGAGTGCATTCATCTTAAATACAAAAACATATGTAGTTGGTTGAGTATCATGCATTAGTACTTCCGGCAGGCCACTATTGGTGTAAAGTGTGGGTGCTTTATCCAGCTACTTAAAGAAACGCCTCCACGCAGGCTGTTTATTAGGTGATTAGGGCAGAAGGGTGGGAGTTAGGTGGGGCCTTATAAATGGGGGGCAGGGTGTGGGAGGCCTCTTTGTCCATTTTGCCACACCCTAGTATAGTCATTTGTTGTGTTTGTGAGGTAGGCCTTAGATAGCTCTTCGTGTTTTTGTGGAAGTTTCATTAGGAGTTGTTGGCAGTTAGTCAATTATAGATATGGACAATTCTAGCAATGTTATTCAGGTGTTGAAAATGTTACAGGAGGAGGGTAGAGAGTATCTCTTCCAAGAAGATGTCTTAGAACAGGCTTGGGTGGGGTTAAAGAGACCCAAGAGGGCATCTTCCGAGGCCGTGGCAGTGGCGGTAATCGCTTGCGTGTCACCAACTCGAAAAGCGAAGACATTCAGGCAAAAAAGTGTCACCGGTAGGAAGATCACGGCGTTACCTGATAGTGTGGTTGTGGTTCATGACAAGAAAGGTGGTGGTTTACCTGGGCAGAGTTTTGTTAGCAGGAGAGGTGGCACGAAGTTCGCGCGTCATTCTAGTGCGTCGATTAGGCAGCGTGTGGTTGCTAGGGGGATAGGCGTTTCCAGGCAGAGTGCAGTAGCTTGTGATAGCCACTTGGGGGATGGTGTTCTTCGCGCGCATGAGCCTGGGGCAACGCTCGTATTTGCTGCACGGCAAAAACAAGCTCTACTCCACTCGGATAATAATAGTGAGCGAGGGGAGGGAGTTTTAGAGGAAAGACAGTGGGGAACGGCTCCCAAGATGGCGGCGCCCACTGCAGAACATCGGGATGAAATTATTGTGTTGTTTGATTGCAAGGAGGAAGAGCATACGGGCAAAGGATGTTTTATTTCAGGTATAGAATTGGTCAATGTTCCTGTTTTGAGACAAGATGGTGGAAGGATGCAATTGGTTCCCAGATTGTTTAGTCCAATATTACATAAGGTACAAGAATGGGATGTTAATAATCAGACCATTTATCAGACAGGGCAGCATATTGAAGTTGCAGAAAAAGGTGGGGTAGGTATGAGAGGTAAGTTGTATGGTGAAGCTGATGTTAGTGGTAAGGCTGGTAGGGCACAAGTGAGATTGGATTTTTGGCAGCTAGGGTCATCAGTTCAGTGGCCTGGGTGTGGTGGCACTTATGCATTGGGCGGGCATGAGGAGCACACTGCATCAGCAGGATCTGGGCGCCCTGCTTATAATGAAGGGACATCGGTGGGGGTTAGCACACCCTCAAGACACCGGAATGAAGAGAGGGCGAGATCCAGAGCGGCTCGCCTGACTTCGGGGGAGACAATCTTACCTGTAATGCAGGATGTGCAACATTTAGTGCATGATGAGCCGTCTACCAGCTGGAGAGCTGGTGGTATGGATAGAAGTGTTGTCATGGAAGAAGAACTTTTGGACTATGATGATGGGAATGCTTCTGAGGTGGTAGACCTCGTGCAACACAAAAGAACAGAAAAAAGGCTTGTGCAGAATAAATCTAACAAGGGAAGGAGTTTGGGTGTTTTGCAGGAGACAGCAACGAGGGCGGTCCGGAGCGATCATCATGGTGGAGGGAGTTGGATTATTCTTTCGGCTGGAAGCTTACCTCAAGGTGAGGAGAGAAGGGAAGGTATGGTTTTGAGTGGGAGGGTGTCACAAACTGGGAGCGTGGTTTTGGCAGCAAAGGCTTTGGTTAAAGACATGGGGGTTCAAGCTGGGATAGTGGACAAAGATGATTCGTTGAATAAAGATTTAACAATTGAGGTAAGTGGTATGGACATGGGTTCTGGTAAGTCGGAATCAAGTCAGGTTGGGAAAAGTCAAACTCAAGACAGTTGACCTGATAATGAGTGTGCTGGGGGAAGTGTTAAGAATAAAAAGCTTCCTTACATGGGAGTGTCGATGCCATTGGGGGCACATCTCACTCAAACTTTGAAGGATAAAATTTGTAGAGGAGAGTTCATTGATATGTTCAAGCTACTTCATAGGGAAGTCCAGGCTAAGGAGGGTTCAAAGGAGGAGGAGTGGGAGTTAGCACGTAGGCGCAGAGTACCCACCACAATTGAGAATTGGACTTCGGCATTTTTGATATATGCAAGTGTTTATTGTGAACGCTATCCAGACCGATGTGTAGCTTTATTTAAATACATGGATATTGTGCGGAGGGCTCAAATGGATTATGGCGGTATTGGTTGGTTTAGGTATGACGAAGAATTTCGGGCTAGGATGGCGGTTTATCCAGATAAGGAATAGGGAGAGATAGATAATGAGTTATGAATGCAGTGGCTGCATACGGCGAGGAGTGCTCCAGTCATGCATACTGCTAGTGGTTTGCCTTTGCAGTATAAGCCCTTTCAGGGTCTTCCCACCAAGTATGGGGTGAAGGAGTGCTTCAAGAGGACAGCTGCCTCAAAATGGGGCATGCTGGTCGTTCAATAGCGGTGTGTGTACAAGACAACATTGTAAATTCAGACATGACTGCTCCAGCTGTGGAGGTAGACATCCAGTTTTCCAATATTTTGGAGGCATGCATGGGGGGCGGCAAGATCCACATGGAAGAGGTAGTGACAGGGGTAGGGGCCATATGCAACAGGTGGAAGGTAAGGGGCCCTACGCCTATTAACTTAGATGTTATGCAGTATTGGTTACAATTGTATATGAAGGTGTCAGAGGCGAAAGTTCTGTTGTGGGGATTTTCTGAAAGTTTTAGGCTTTGTTACCAAGGGCCAAGAGTTTGGAGATGGCCAAAACATTTGAGGTCGGCCTTGGATCAACTGGAAGTAGTGAGGGCCAAGTTTCGTAAAGAGCTGGAAATGGGTAGAATTGGATGCCCATTTGATTATTGGCCGTTTTCTCCATTTGCCAAAGAAGCAACATGGTGAATTTTGTTTGATACATCATTTGTCATGGCCGGTGGGGGCATCCATTAATGATTTTATTGCCCCGGAAGATTCCATGGTGCATTATGCCTCAGTTGATGAGGCAATTTCATTGGTGAAACTATGTGGTGTTGGGGCTGAAATGGCAAAATCTGACATTTAGTCTGCTTTTAGGCTCCTTCCTGTGCACCACAACGATTTTTCTTTGTTAGGAATGCAATTTGATGGTGCTATTTTTGTTGACAGAATGTTGCCTATGGGTTGCTCAGTTTCATGTTCATTGTTTGAAATTTTTAGTTTGTATTTACAGTGCTTTTTCCAGTCACGAACAGGTTATAAGTTTGTAACTCACTACTTGGATGATTTCTTTTTGGTGAGAGCAGCTGGGTCAGGTGATTGTATGTCAGCGTTGTCGGAATTTGAGAGGGCTATGCTTGACATGAGCGTTCCCTTAGCTCAGGAAAAAACAGAAGGGCCCAAGACATGTTTGATTTTTTTAGGGATAGAGCTGGATTCCCTGAAAATGGAGGTACGTTTACCTAGTGATAAGGTTGAGTTATTGATTAGGCTGTTGGAAGAAGCTGTTCAGAGACCTAAGATGGAGTTGAGGCAGGTCCAAAGGTTACTTGGGCATTTAAATTTTGCTTGTAAGGTTGTAAGAGTTGGAAGGGCTTTTTGTAGGAGGTTGAGCTTTGCTATTAGTGTTGCGGTTTTGCCTCATCATCATATCCAGCTTCGGGTCAGTGTTCGTGCTGATTTGAGGATGTGGATTTTGTTTCTACAGGAATTCAATGGTGTGACTATGTTGATGGAGGATGAGGATTAGTTTTGCCAAGTATACGTTTTTTCATATGCTTCAGGTGCGCTTGGTTTTGGCTTGTTTTGGGATGGACGTTGGGCTGCGGGTAGTTGGCTTGGCAGGCTAGGAGGCAGTCCGGCACAATATTGCATTTTTGGAATGTTTTTCGTTAGTTGTGGCTTTGTCAATTTGGGGTCACACATTAGCCAACAAAAATGTGGTTTTTAATGTTGATAATCAGACAGTTGTGAATCTTGTTAATTCACAGAAAGCAAAGCATGAGAAAGTGTTATGTCTCTTGAGGCTGTTCTTATTGAACTGTTTGAAGTTTAATATAATTTTCAAGGCCAAGTATGTTCCAGGCGTCAATAATAATTTTGCTGATGCGCTATCTCATTCGCAGTGGCGGAGATTCCGTGGACTTGCACCGGGAGCAGACACACAGAAGACAGCAGTTCCTGGGGCATTATGGGAGTTGGGAATTTGAGGATGTTGGAGCTGATTCAGCAGTCTATAGCCCTATCTACACGAAAAAGTTATGAGCAGGCTTGGTCTGATTTCATTAAACAAGGGGCAGTAAAAAGATCGGGGAGGGGGGTTTTGGTTTGTGAGGAAAGGCGGGAGGATGCAGTTTGTTTTATCATGCAGCAGATCGATTTGGGTTTGTCGGCGGTAAGCATATCTGGTAAGTTGTCAGGCATTTCTTTTTACGGTAAGTATTTTTGGGGTTATGATCCCATGGAGGGAGAAATCTGTAGGAGGATTATTGCGGGTTGGGCTAGAAAAGGGGGTGCTAGGCGTTATCAGAGACGCTCAATTACGTCACATTTGTTGAGGGAATTGATTTTAGTTTTAAAAGACGTTTTTTTTTTTCCTGGGAGGTTATTCTCATGTCTTTATGCATGTAATGGCTTTTTCATGGGGCCTTTCGCATCTCTGAGTTGTTGGGTTTAAAAGGTAAGGAAGGCATTTAGCGCACGGATGTCAGGGTGAGTAAAGGCATTACATATTTATGGTTACGGTCATCAAAAGTTGATCAGCTGGGTAGGGGTCGGGAGGTAGTGATGCAGGGGGGAGATTTTCCTAAGGGTCCTGTGTATTGTTGGTGGTCTTTTGCCAGTCTTTTGCCGGAGGGTTCTAGGTTTGTATTCATTCATCAAGATGGTACCATGTTGAAGTCACATCAGTTGCTTGCAGTTTTGAAAATGGCTTTAAAAAAATTGGGGATGGATCCACAATTTTATGGTACTCATTCCTTTAGGATTCGGGCAGATACAGAAGCCAGACAACTCAGGCATTCAGACAGGGAGATTTTGGATTTGGGGCATTGTAAGTCCCAGTGTTTTAAGCGCTATGTTAGAACAACCCAGTTCTGAGGTTTGTTGATATTTTTGCACGTATTTCAGTTTAATTGCATAGGTAACGGTTCTGTTTTCTGCCTTTACAGGTTGTGTGGCTGGCCCGAACAGAGCAGTTTGTTCAGTTTGGATAGTGGGGCATTCCTTCGTGCGTTGGGCAGAGAAGCAGGCTTCGTCACAACATTTTGGAAGGCAATTGGGTTTGGATGGGACCAGGATTAAGATCTGTTGGATGGGTAAAAGTGGTATGAGGTGGGGGGAATTATTATATTTTCTTTCCAAAAGATTAGCTCAAGGGGTTTGTCCCGATTTATTAGTGCTTCATTTAGGTGAAAATGATTTAGTGGCTCTATCAGGGATCAGGCTTTTAAAGGCCATGAAGATGGATTTATTGAGGATCAAGCAAAAATGGGCTGTGACACATAGGGGCATATTTATACTCTGTTTGCACCGAATTAGCGTAATTTTTATCTTTACTCTAATTCGGTGCAAAACTAACTCCATATTTATACTTTGGTGCTAGACCCATCTAGCGCCAAATTTATGGAGTTAAAGTCATTTTTTGGAAGTGGAGACCTACCCTGCCTTAATGAGATACAAGGTAGGCGTTCTCGTGCAAAGAAGTGACTCTCTGGCCTTAACGCCATATTTAGGGGCATATTTATACACTGGGACATATTTATACTCTGTTTGCACCGAATTAGCGTAATTTTTTAACTCTAATTTGGTGCAAAACTAACTCCATATTTATACTTTGGTGCTAGACCTGTCTAGCACCAAGGCCCTGATTTATACTTTTTTTGTGCCTCATTAACATAATTTTTTGACGCAAAAGTGGCGCAAACTTACAACATTTTGGCCCTTGTTTTTACTTTTTGCTGCAAAACTGCAATAACTCAGTTTTGCATCAAAAAGTTTAGTACCGGCTTGCACCATTTCTGGGCACCATATTTATGGAATGGTGCAAGTCGGTGCAAAGGGTAGGCTAGAGTAAAAAAAACATGACTTTAGTCGGGTGGGGCTGGCGGTATAGAAGAAGAGGCTTTAGCACCAAAAAATGACTTTAGGCAGATTAGTGTCATTTTATGATGCTAAACCTACCATGCCACATGACTCCTGCCTTAGAAAAGGCAGGAGTCATGCCTACCACCCCAATGGCCAGCACGGAGGACTGAGCATGGCCATTGCACCCTGTGCCATGTATGGGGGCCCATTTCAGGGCCCCCTATGGCACTTTCAAAAATAAAATGCAATCTTACCTGTACTTACCTGGGATGGGGCCCCCCATCCTCTGCAGTCCCTCTGGTGTGGATGGGGGTGCCTCTGGGGCTTGGGGAGGGCACCTGTGGGCTTATTCCATTGTGATCCACCATGGAAATAGGCCCACAGGTCCCCTAACGCCTGCCCTGACGCAGGCTTTAAAAAATGGGGCAAAGCAAGCTTTGCACCATTTTTTGACCCCCCCTCCCTCCCTTGCACCATTTTTGCATGGGAGTATAAATATGGCGTTAAGGCCATGGAGTCATTTTTTTGCACGGGAACGCCTACCTTGCATCTCATTAAGGCAAGGTAGGTTTCCATTTCCAAAAAATGCCTTTAACTCCATAAATTTGACACTAGACGGGTCTAGCACCAAAGTATAAATATGGAGTTAGTTTTGCACCAAATCAGAGTAAAAAAAAGACGCTAATTCAGTGCAAACAGAGTATAAATATGCCCCTTATCGTCAAAAAATTACGCTAATCTGTTTAGAGTCATTTATTTTGACTCTAACCTGCCTAACGTCATTTTTTTACGCTAGCCTACCCTTTGCACCGGTTTGCACCATTCTATAAATATAGGGGCATATTTATACTCTGTTTGCGCCGGATTTGCGTCGTTTTTTTTTACGCAAATCCGACGCAAAGCTAACTCCATATTTATACTTTGGCGTTAGACCAGTCTAGCCCCAAAGATCTTGGAGTTTGCGTCATTTTTTAGCGTGGACACCTACCTTGCGTTAATTATATGCAAGGTAGGCGTTCCCTTCTAAAAAATGACTCTAAGGCATGTGCGCCTTATTTAAACTCCCATGCAAAAATGACGCACGGGAGTGGGCGGGCCTTAAAAAATGACATCCAGCCGCTTTTGCGTAATTTTTTAACGCCTGGTCAGGGCAGGCGTTAAGGGACCTGTGGGCTCGGAAGGAGCCCAGAGGTGCCCTCCCATGCCCCCAGGGACACCCCCTGCCACCCTTGCCCACCCCAGGAGGACGCCCAAGGATGGAGGGACCCATCCCAGGGAACTTAAGGTAAGTTCAGGTAAGTATTTTTGTTCGTAACTTTTTTGTGGCATAGGGGGGCCTGATTTGTGCCCCCCTACATGCCACTATGCCCAATGACCATGCCCAGGGGACATAAGTCCCCTGGGCATGGCCATTGGGCAAGGGGGCATGACTCCTGTCTTTGCTAAGACAGGAGTCATTTCAATGAGGGTTGGGCGTCCAAAAAAATGGCGCAAATCGGGTTGAGGCCAAAATTTTGCCTCAGACCTGACTTGCCCCATTTTTTGACGCCCAAGCTCCATTTTCCCCTACGCCGGCGCTGCCTGGTGTGAGTCATTTTTTTTGACGCACACCAGTCAGCTGCGCCGGCTAACTTCATTCAATAAATAAGGCACCCGCATGGCGCTTTGGAATGGCGTTAGCCGGCGTTAAGATTTTTGACGCACAACTGCGTTGGCGCAGTTGTGCGTCAAAAAGTATAAATATGGCCCATAGTGCCCAGCTGGTGCTAAAAAATGGTGCAAGCCGGTGAAAAACTTTTTGGTGCAAAACTGCGTTAGTGCAGTTTTGCACCAAAAAGTATAAATAAGGCCCATATTGTTTGGACAGCGTTGGTTCCTAGGCGAGTTTGGAGGGGAGCAAATTCATTTAAGGGTATAGAAAAGCAGCGGAGAAAAGTGAACAGGGAAATGCGTAGCTTTTGTCAGGTTGACGGTTTTTCAGTTTTGCAACATGGAGAGATTGTTCATGGGGATGCAGATCTTTTTAGGCAGGATGGGGTGTTGCATTTATCTTTTCTAGGTAATGAGCATTATTTACCAGAGCTGCAAATGAAGATCTTGGAATTGCTCGGTGAGAATTTATGGGATCGGAACTAGTGTAAGATATTTTCGGGTGGGGCAAGAAAACACCTGGCAGGTTTACCTGGGTGGCAGGGTCTTTGCAGACATGCTTTGGGGGGGGAGGGTACGGATGCACAAAGATGAGAGGTCAGGGAGTTTGGACAAGGAACAAAAGGGAGGAAAAGGCAAGGGAAACTACAGAAGGTGGACAGCAGGACAGATGGGTACTGGATTGGTCGGGTCAAGGTGGGCATGGAAAGGGGGTATTGATGAGGGGTAGGTTTTGTAAAGGGTGTGGGTGGGCTTTTTAGGAATTTTATGTATTAGTGACGAGTTCTAGTTTTGTAAGGCAAAATGCCAAGGTTAATTGTTCCAGACCTGTTCTATTAAAGTGGTCTTTTACCCCCATTAAGAGTGTTGTGGTTTGTATGCCGTTTCGCCCGATGGGGTTTGGGGGGAGTGAGGGCTTGCCAGGTCTCCACCCGGGCAGATCGGGCATCGGTGGTAGAACCCACCACGCAGGCTGTTTATTGGGTGATTAGGGCGGAAGGGTGGGAGTTAGGTGGAGCCTTTTAAATGAGGGGGAGGGAGTGGGCGGCCTGTTTGGCTGCTTTGCCACACCCAGGATAGTTGTTTGTTGTATTTGTGCCCTCCCTCCCCCTTTTTTCTTTCTTTTCTTTCTTCTTCTTTCTTTTATCCTTTTCCCTTTCCAAGTTTATTTTTGTCTATTTAATTTCATCTATTTATTAGTTTATTTAGTCTAGTTAGTTTAGCCAAATTTAGGTCCAATTCAGCATTTAAGGGTGTTCAGTGAGGTTGCATGTTCATGGCATTTATTTATCATTTTAAGAGAACAGGTCGTGGGTTTTTTAATTGTGTAATTGTTTCTCTTTCGCCGCTGGTAGGCCGGTTTGGTAGGTGGGGTCTTTACAGACATGCTTTTGGGGGGAAGGTACGGATGCACAAAGATGAGATGTCAGGGAGTTTAGACAAGGAACAAAAGGGAGGAAAAGGAAAGGGGAACTACAGAAGGTGGACAGCAGGACAGATGGGTACTGGATTGGTTAGGTCAAGGTGGGCATGAAAAGGGGGTATTGATGAGGGATAAGTTTTGTAGAGGGTGTTGGTGGGCTCTTAAGGAATTTTATGTATTAGTGAGGAGTTCTAGTTTTGTAAGGCAAAATGCCAAGGTTAATTGTTCCAGACCTGTTCTATTAAAGCGGCCTTTTACCCCTGTTCAAAGTGTTGTGGTTTGTACGCCACTTCACACGATCGGTAGATCAACGAGCTGCAGTGGAAGGGGCCTATAGTGTCAGATACTGCCTATCATTTAGCATTGCCCACACATGATGCATTGATTTGCCAAATTTTGCCAGATTCGGCGCAGAGTCCAAGGAGTACAGTGAGTTCAGGGCCTCCACAACCATTGTGTCCCGTGACATAGAAAAAATAGTTTTAAAAGCCGCCATCGGGCATTAGGCAGGGCAAGGCAGAGCAGCAGCATTATCAGATGGATGACAGACTTTTGTAGTTCCACAGCCTACAATGTTGGTAAGAGATTTCCAGCCCGCGTTCATTTCTTTTATTGAAAGAGAAACTAATCGGGCCCATAATATTTTTAGGCCTCATTTTCCTAGTGCTTGATGCAGGTACAATTGCGTATTATGAAGAGTAAAATCTGTTGTTAGCGGAGCGTGTGGCTCTTTCTCCATTTTGGCCTTAATAATGTCCGATGCCTTTGACAGTAACTGAAGTTGCTTTTTAGGGTTGAGCGCACAAACGCTCCGTCCTTGTTGTAATCTCTCTTTGGGCTTGTAACCACGCCCATGTCAGGTCTGTTACTTTCATTGGTTTGTGGGCTTGCCTTTCAAAATCTGCTTGCTTTCATTATTGAAAGGCATGCATAGGTCATGTCTTTTCCGGTGTTTTGCCTTCCTCGAGTGCACCGGCCAACCACCGAAAACTTACGAGGCTCAATGTTTTCAGCCTCAATTCTGCACTACTTTATCTTTTTTATTTTCCATGCAGCGTGATCACACTGGGTTTTTTATAGTGCAATCGGTTTTTTTCTTTCAATTTGTATGTGAAGAAAAGTCCGGTTAAGAGTTTACAACGCTAATAGCTGTAACTCGAGCAAATGCGAGACCTGTTGCAATGCAAATGCTTGTTTATAGAACATTCAATTGCTCTCCATGGAATCAAGTCTTTGCCAGATTTATTTTTCTGAGGTTGTGATCAAATAGTTGTGCCATGGATTGCTCCTAGAGGTAAAATAGTTTTGAGGACCGCTTTCATTGAGTTTTCGGGAGCTTTGATAGTCAGAAAGAATTATTTTGCATGAACAGCCATACATTGGTAGTTTTGTGATGTTAGACGGAACTCTAGGCAAACCAATGTATTCCGAGTGTAAGAAAGAATTTGGAAAATGTGCTTGTGCCCCATGCATTGTATTTTATCTAATTCAGTACTAAGTAGACCTGGGTACCCTTGCTGTCTGTAGTTAGCAGTTGTCATGAGCTTCACTTTTATCACTCTCCAGATGGCCTCGATCTGGGGCTGTAAAGGCTGGAGTGTAGCTTGCACAGTGCACATATGGACGCTTTACCTTTGATCTTCATCTGGTGTTGGTGTATGGTAGGCTGCCCTGTACCGTTGAACAACACACCCAGATAATTATAAATGTGTATATTTTCTGTGGTCCTATCCTCTTTTTCTGAGCCCTTTTTTTGGGCAGCATCCGAAAATGACCACTTTGGTTTTACTTGCACTGGTGACTGGCTAATTTTTTCATTATATTTGTTCAGCATGTCCAGCGCCTCCTGAATAACTGTTTTCCTGTGGTCTAAGGGGATTAGATCATTAACGTACTGCATTAAGATCTTATTCTGGCCTTCCTCAGGGTCATTAAACTAATGTAAAATGCACACCTGATTTAATCTGTGTAAACCTCATAAACCTACTGCAACAGTTATCGTTGGATTTTCTTTGAACACCTGCTCATCGGCTTCTGTAACCATCACTCTGGGTGTTTCAACACAGAGGGTTGAGCTGGAGTGCATAATGACTACTAACTATCGAGTATTGATTGCACATGTCTTTGCAATGGGATTTACTGATAGGAATTCTGTCAGGACTGGAGGCTTCGGATTATGCTATTCTTTCTTTACTGAGAAACAGCAGCCAATCAAAAATGTTTAAACACAAAACTAATTTTCCCAAGATACCCAGTAGTCCATACTGTTATCCAGTCACATGTCTGCTACATGCATATATGTCACTGAAATCACAGTCCTTCCTCTTTCTTTGCTGCTTCCCGCCAGAGATAAGTAGATCCCTATATTCTTATTATTGTGATTGATACATAAAAAATAAGATTGTTGTGATTATTGTTTCAATGTGACATTTCCTCTCTTTGGGATTTCCGATTAATTCCCCATTTTTCAAGTCAGCCCTGGAGCAGGAGCGGGGATAATAATAATAACCGGGAAACGTCCTCTACGCCGACTCTTTAATAACGAAGTCCTGGTTAACGAAAGCGGAACAATGCTTTCTTTAACCACGACTTCTTTATTTTGTGCCTAAACCACGCATGTCCTGAACAACGAACATGCGTGGTTAAGGCACAAGGGAGTCGGCTGAGGAGGACGACGCGGATGACGAGGTGACGACTCAGGTAAGTGGGGGGCAGGGGGGTCGGGGGGTTTTAGGTTTTGGGGCGGGGTGGTGGGTCGGGGGTTTTAGGCTTTGGGGTGAGGTTGGGCAGGCAGGGCGTTTTAAGTTTTGGGGCGGGGAAGGGGGGTCGGGGGGTTTTAGGTTTTGGGGCGGGGTTGGGGGGCAGGGCGTTTTATGTTTTTGGGCGGGGTGGGGGTTTTAGGTTTTTGGGCGGGGGTTGGGGGTTGTGGCGTTTTAGGTTTTGGGGTGGGGGTCGGGGTTTTAGGTTTTGGGGTGGAGTTGGGAGGCGGGGCGTTTTAGGTTTTGGGGCGGCGGTGGGGGGTCGGGGGTTTTAGGTTTTGGGGTGGGGTTGCGGGTGGGCATTTTAGGTTTTGGGGCGGGTGGGGGGTCAGGGGATTTTAGGTTTTGGGGTGGGGGTCGGGGGTTTGGGGTGGGGTTGAGGGGGCGGGACGTTTTAGGTTTTGGGGTGGGGTTGGGGGGTCGGGGGGTCGGGGTGACGCATGCAGGATCAATGGGTGCCTATTACTAAAGCCTTTACCAGGAATGCCTTTACAACGAAATATCGTTGTTAAGGCATTCGTGGTAAAGGCATTAGTGGTAACAACGAGGTCGGTGTTCTGACCTCGTTGTTCAGTCACTCGTTGTTTCGGCAGGCGGCGTTCCGACATACAACAATAATAACCAGTGTATTGCAAGACCGACCGGTACTGTATGTACAATTGACTCGCGCTATAGGCTTGCTGCCAACAGTTTACTCTTGCATTGTCTATTGACGAACGCCTGACGGGATGCATAAACACTAAGGGCTCTGCCCTTCTTACAAGGTGCATTTTTGGCCCGGAGCGGGTTCCCTTCACGCGACCGTTGGGTGTGGAGGACTGTTATCCACTTTCTGTTTCCATCGTCGTGCATGCACACAGTGCTGTTTCTCCATGTCTAAGCGTTCAGATCAGCCGGAGTGCTAAAGTGACGATCCTCCATAAATAACTTATCCCCTGGATTGCCCAACGGGGCGCTTAAATGTTGTAGGGCTCTGCCCTAAGGATTAATTTGCAGGTGTTCCCTCCACATCTAATTTGGCTGACAGAGGCTGTTTGTCTCACAACTTTATAGAGCATTTAGCTATTGTGACCTGCTGGGGCAGTCCCCCTTGTACTCCTTCATATCTCTTGCTTATTAGCCATGGCGTACAACGCGAAAGAGGATGAATACTTGCAGGAGCTACCTGAAGTACCCTATGAACATCAAATGGAAAAGAGGTTAGTGTAGGCCCTGGGGAACCATGTTCAGGACTCCATAAACCAAGCTCTCGTTAAAGCCCTGAATCATTTTACTCAACCTCTTATGAGGTTTGGACAATGAGAATTGCGGGGAAGAACCCCTCCTGAAACTTCGGTGAGAGACGACCAGGCATCTGATTTGTGCGTTGCCCAGAGGGCCACATTTGGACCTGCCTCGTCAGCCAAAATCCTTGCGCACATGACAGCATCAGTTCCTAAAGATCATGATTATGTGCCTGTCGCATCAGTATGTTCCACTGGGTCCTTCTCTGTGCCCTCTTCGCAAACGGCTGAGTCGCCTCTTTCTACCTCATCTAATTTTTCAGACTCTGATTTGGTGCAGGATGAACCCAATCCTATGGGTAAGAGTAAGCGTAAAACCCGGAGAATGTTATACATCCATGCTCCTCTGAGTGGGTGCCAAGCATGGAAGTAGCACACTATGTGCAAGACAGGTTGAGGAATGGTTTTGACCGGGATGTACGCAACACCCTTCATTCACAATTTCTTTGCCCTTCTCTCCTAGGCAAGGTGGTGGACATGCCTGAATTAGATCCCAATATTGCGACGTTCATAAAAAGATTTGCTAAGGATTCTAAAAAGGGGCTGGACCGTGCTTGGAAAGGATGTCAGGACAAGCTCCTGGACATTTCTGGTCAAATTATGAAGATCCTGGAACCGTACAAGCAAAATAATCCAATATCCAAGTAGACCCTGAAACAGTGTTAGAATGCACTCAACAAACCATATGTTTCTTGGGAAATCCCAACTGTGCTATGACCACCAAATGTAGGCGGTCTTCCTTGATGTGCATCGACCCGAAGTTGGCGGAATTGGCCCTGACTGAGGCTGGTACCCTATCGAACGGACTGTTATTTGGGGACACATTTGTGAAAGATTTAGGGAAGTACATGGCCACCTTCTCCGCGTTGGACAAGGCCATGAAAAAGATGTTCAGTGGAGGCATTTTTGCCAGGACCGGATGCTGTAGAGGCCAAGGGCCAGGCCGTGGATTCTACAGCACCTCACAAGGATACCCCCAACCAAGTCGAGGTAACAACTACTCAATGTCTGGATTCTACCCTACCCAGTCCCAGAGAGGTCAGGGTCATGGCTTCAGAGGCAGTAACCAAGGTGGTTTCAACATAGCAGATGGCACCCCATCAGGTGAGAGTAATCCCCTTTTCAGAGGTTGTTCTGGGGGGAGGATAAGGTGACATCTCCCAGCCTGGGAATGCTTTTCTCAAGACGCATGGATCTTACAGACAGTTTGGGGGTACAAACTAGAGTTTTACTCTTCCCTGCAGCAGAAACCTCCTGCCTGTCCCATTCATTTTTCCCCAAACATAGAGCAGTTCCATAGGCCATTTTCGCATCCACCCCGGAGATATTGATAGAATCAGATGCCAGTCAATGGGGCTGGGGTGCTCATTGTGGATCAGTGGAGACAGGGTCCGGTGGTCATCTGAGGAGCTGAGTCGCCATTTCAATTGCCTGGAGCTTCTAGCAGGGCTTTTGCGATTCGATCTCTCTCTCCCTGCAAACCCAGCTGTTGTATCCTGCTTCGCGTGGACAACATCTCAACAGTCCGATACATAAATTGCCTAGGAGGGACCAGGTTGTGAGTTCTAGTGGAGATTGCCAAGGATTTTTGGCATTTTTGTCTCCAGCACCATATTTCAGTGACGGCAGAGTATATTCCGGGGCATTCCACCGTAGTGGCGGACTGGAATTTTCACTTCTTGGCGGTTGGCAACGATTGGAAACTCAATCCACAAATGTTTTGCAGTCTGGAGCGCCAGTGGGGACAGTTTTCAATAGACCTCTGCGACGGGACTGAATTGTCACCTTCCACGTTTTTTCAGTTGGAGACCCGATCTCCTAGCAGCGGGATCAGATGCCTTCCTTCAAACATGGACGATGGGTCTTCTCTATGCATTTCCTCTGTTCTCCATGATTCAGAGGGTACTCTCTCAGGTGAGGAGGCAGACAGCGAAGATAATCTTGGTGAGGCCTCTCTGGAAGGCTCAGTCGCAGTTTACGGTGACAAAGTCACTGTCATGCGTTCTGCTGATTCGAATCCCATTCTGCCCATCTCTGCTTCTGGATCCTGCTGGACTGCCTCATCCATTGATAATAGCAGGGCAGTTGTCATTCATGGTGTGGAGACTTTCCAGAGCTGTTGGCAAGTGCCTGCAGTTTCAGACAACGCTATGTTTTTCTTATCCCAATCTTGGGCCCGTCCACGCATAAACGCTACAAGGTTTCCTAGAGGAGATGAGTTTGTTGGTGTGGTGAACAGTGTTTTGATCCTCTGGGAGCAAACATTAGTATGATTGTCAATTTTCTTTCCTAATTGGCATCCCAGGGTTTGCTTACAGAACCATTACTAATTTCAGGTCTGCTGTTTCTACAGGTCGCCCTCATCTGGAAGGTAAACCAGTAGGTGAACATCTGCTGGTTTGTAGGCTCCTGCAGGTATCAGGATGGTCAAACCCCCACAGTCTAAATATTCTACATTAGGGGATGTAGATGTCATGTTACATTTTTTTAGAGCCTGCCCATGTAATGAGGATTTTTCACGCAGCAAAGCTTATACTTCTTCTGTCTCTCATATCATGCCCACATGTTTCAGATGTACATGCTCTGGACTCAGCAGGTAGAGTATCTACTTCTTCAGGAGTTTCTTTCACTGTTCTGACGTCAAAGACTGCATCTCATTGCATTTCATATGCAGCTTTTCCCCATAATCATAAAATATGTGTGGTTAAATGTTTGAAAGCTTATGATGATTGTACTTGTGAGAGTCGTAGAGATACCCAGGGGCAATTGCTCATTTCTTTACAAAGTCCCTTTCGTCCAGTATGGCTACTTTGGCCAGATGGGTTAGGTGGTTGTTGAGGGAAGCTGGGGCAGACATTTCTAAATTCAGTGCACATTCTGTTAGTGGAGCCATGGCATATAAGGCTTTTTGTACAGGTTTTGGTCTAGAGGACATAATGGCCACGGCAGGCTGGTCTTCAGATTCTACTTTCAAGTTATTTTATCATAAACCCATTGTTGATGGGGTGTCTACGGTAGTGAATCAGCTTTAAACTAGCATAATCCAAAGCCTCTAGTCTTGACATAGAATAAAATATTGTCTAGCTATCGCATCAAGAATTTTCAATTCTATTAAGGACATGGAGGCAACGATTATCCCACCAGTAAGGGGAATTCTGGTATAGCTCTGTTATTCCTAGATGATGATGTATATGCATAATGATGTTATGATACTATTTAGCATACCTTCCTGTTCGAATTCTTTGGTTTGGATTGGTATTATTCACATGCTTCCCTTTGTCCTTAGGTTCGAACAACAAGGTTACATGAATGACCTCGGGGATTCCAGGAAGGACAGCTCCGCGTCGATGCCTCTAGGCCAGTTGGCAGTGGTGGTTAAGAGTTTTCTGTGACAGAACTTCTCTTGGTCTCCAGTTTCTGAGGTGTCAGATTGATATGTTCTCAATTGTTTGCAAAAAAAGATGAAGGACTGTGCTTTCAGAGACATATATACATGGAGCAGACATGCAATTGGACAACAGTATGGACTACTGGGGATCTTGGGAAAAGTAGTTTTGTGTTTAAACATTTTTGATTGGCTGCTGTTTATTTCTCAGTAAAGAAAGAGAAGCACAATCCTCACCTTTGTGACCTTAATATAATTGATCATTCTTGACGTGATAGCTAGAAATTATTTTATTCACAGGTGAGGTGTCGGGTTCTACTTTAATTTTTATCAACAGTACACGTAGTCCTCTTTTTATGCCCATGTGTTATATCCGACCTGCAGTAACGTAGGGATTTAATTGGCAGCCAGCTGTTTTTTGAGATGGTATCCCCTCAGTGTGGGTGTACTGCGTTATATCATGTGCGTCAAAGGCTTTCTTGGACACTTAGGGGGTGATTCTGACCCCGGCGGTTCCTTACCGCGGTCAGAAGTGGAAAACCGGCGGTCTCCCGCCGGTTTTCCGCTGCCCTGGGAATCCCCCATGGCAGCACAGCTTGCTGCGCCGCCATGGGGGATTCTGACAGCCCATACCGCCATCCTGTTCCTGGCGGTTCTCCCGCCAGGAACAGGATGGCGGTATGGGTTGTCGTGGGGCCCCTGGGGGCCCCTGCAGTGCCCATGCCAATGGCATGGGCACTGCAGGGGCCCCCGTAAGAGGGCCCCACTTTGTATTTCAGTGTCTGTATTGCAGACACTGAAATACGCGACGGGTGCCACTGCACCCGTCGCACCTTCCCACTCCGCCGGCTCAATTCTGAGCCGGCGTCCTAGTGGGAAGGGTTTTTGCACTGGGCTGGCGGGCGGCCTTTTGGCGGTCGCCCGCCAGCCCAGTGCAAAAGCCAAAATACCCTCAGCGGTCTTGCGACCGCGGAGCGGTATTTTGGAGGGGGGAAGTCTGGCGGGCGGCCTCCGCCGCCCGCCAGACTTAGAATGACCCCCTTAGACTAGTGGTAGCGGTAAATTTGTCCTACCTCACATTAGTGACCTTGTTTTTTAATCGAGTGAACAAAAATAGAGCGTGTTTACTTTTATTCTTTTAAGTGTTCTGCCCATCTCGGTGAACTCCATTAAGGAGTTGTGTTTACTCGTTCATTCAGTCTTTTTGTCAGTTTTCATTAAGCAGTTGAGTGCTTGTTACGTGAAGAGTGTGGGGACAGAGCATGGATCATAGTGGTAAGACTGTTCAGCACGGATACTTTTTCTTGTCACTTCACCACTTTGACAGTATTTCATTGACACGGAGTGTACTTGTTTCCTGCAGCTTGTACTGAGCAGTGGTATGCTGGTTACTTCACTAAGCTTGGGTCATAGGACACGCAGCAACTGCATCATTGACAGATACTCATGAGTACGTTATTAGTCATTTGGTGTTTTTACTATTAGCAATGGGTGTCACTGGGCTTATAGCTCTTGGGTGTTTTTGAAGAAAATAGGCATCACTGGTGTTTACTCACTTTGAATAACTTTGTTTTCATTGATTGTGAGTTTACGCATATGGGCGCATTGAACATGGAAAAATGTTCTATGCAGCAAGCACTTTTTGCATGCTTGGGTTCACATGTGGTAAACACTTTCTGAGCATGATGCTCAAGCATCACAACCCTGATATTACTGAAAATGAGGTTTTGGGGGTAGCTGACCTGGGGAGGTCTCCCCCTGGAATTATTGGGGCAATGGAGCAGTCCATGACTGCTCCGGCTATTTTTGGGCTCCTTTTGGGCTATGGTTTGCGTGATATATTTATACGGCCATTTTAGGGGTTAGTCACCATTTTGTCGTAGGCAATACGGTGACTGGCTGTTTGTAGGAGTAAAATTGAATTAGGGCTAAATTAGTTAGGTAGAATAGTAGGTTTGTAGTAGCGCCCTCTATACAGTGAATATGCGGTATACAGAGGAAAGGTATTTACAGTAGATGAACTGACCATGTCGGAGGAATTGGTGCGTCAGGTTTTGTCTTTGCTGGAGGAGGCGAGCAGATTAGATTTGCTGGCGCCGGCTGCGCATCCTCATGTGCGACCGGTGAGAAGAGCGGCGGCGGGCGTGGCAGCAGCAGTGTTAGCGTGCTCGCCACCACGTGGTTATGCGGACACATCAGGGGAGGTGAGTGTAAGAGGCCGCTCGCGTACTCGGCGAGTGGGCCCCATGGGGAGGAGTGGGCAGCACGTAACGCATGCAATGCGGCCTGCATCAGAAGGCTGCCTAGTGAGAAGCAGTACGATGCAGGCCAGTAAAGAACATGTTGAGGGCGGCGACGTGAAGGAAGTACGCCGCCCTTGTCGGGGTGACGCAAGACAAATAAAGAAAAGGGGAGGGGCCTCTCTTAACACTTGGGCCGGTACGGTGAAAGGCAGAGGGATGGGAGGGGGAGGGGGGATAGGAGGGGAAGAGAGGGACAGTTTCTCGGAGCAGGGTTAGCTGGTTTTAGGAGGAAGATGAGTACAGAGGAGAAGGAGGGAGAGTGTAGTGGGGCTAGTTTGGAGCAGCATGATTTTTTGGGAGCACAGGGGGAGGGGGTTTCACGGTTTGGCAGGCTGGAGAGCACAGGGAGATGGAACTTCAAGGTCCTTTAAGATAGTGTGAAGATTTGCAGGGTGATCAAAATATTGACTTAGACAGGGATATGGTGGGGAGTGAAAAAGGGGAGTGGTCTGGCGAGCATAGCTTTGAAATGGGGCAGGGCCTGGCATCGGCACTGGTAGTAGCCTTGTTGGAATGGAGTGATGATTACGATGAATGGCACTGTAGGCCCCCCCCACAAAAGTGTATTTCAGAGGAAGCAGTGTTGGTCAAAGGGTTCGGGAGCGTGGTGGTAAAGCAGCGAAATTAGTAGTTGAGAGTACAGGGACGTTAAGGAGTGGACTGTTGTTTGGGGATGAGCCAGGGTGGGGAGGCGAGGTGACGGAGTTAGGCGGGGTCGGTATAGATGTGTACAAGAGGTTTAAGGCCAGCACACCGGGCCCGTGTTCTTTTCCTTCTTCGCAGCAAGTGATGGCAGATACGATTCAGAGTTCGAGGGGGCTTCAGACGGCTCAAGACCCTCGAGGAGAAGAGAAGGCTGAGCCCCGAGCGGCCGGCTGGATCTACGAGGGATCGGAAGGATCAGCTGGATTCCACGGCTGTGACGTTGGAGGGGTGCAGTGGGATGGCAGGTCTGGTGCACGCGCTGGCATCTCAAGGCATCAACAGACAACAGGTATGGTGGCGAGGTGGGAGAGCGGGTTCCCTGCAGCCCCTCGACGCCCATCAGTGGCTACCCAACATACACAATCAGAAACATATACTTACTTGGAAGAACAACCAGGGCCGTCGGGTGTGGCACCGCAGGTTTTCAGTGGGCGCACGGTGCTCGATTTTGATAGAGAGAGTTTAGAAGAAGGGGAGGTGCAGGAGGTGTATGGGGCACAAAAAAGAGAAGTGAATGGTGGCAGAGGGACAAGATCCAAAAGGAGAGGGTAGGTGGGGGGCAGATGATCCTGTTTTTCATATTTTACAGGGCTCAGGTTCCAGGGGACAGAGTGGCATGCGCGGTGCTCCAAAAATGGAATAGCTGGCAAGGCGGAAGAGTCATGAGCGGCCACTGACCTTGACGCCAGGTAAGAAAGCTCAAAAGCAAAGGGCAATGGTGTCAGTGTCAGTCGAGACCACTGAAACAGTTAGCAATGAGGCACACTTGTGGAAAGGGGTATACATCACGGATATGGCCGTAAGCACAGAAGGGTGTTTGGGGTCGGAGGTCGACTCAGTTCCTAAGAAAGGCTTGGGTAGTCAGTCCATAGAAGGTAAGGCAGTAACTGGGGAGGGGGGTAGGGGAAGTACAGGTAGACACAGAATCAAGGGATAATTTGAAGGCGGGTTTAGAGAGTAAAGAGGTTAAAGTTAAAAAAACTCCCATATATGGGGACTTCAAAGCCCTTGGGGCCTCACTTAATGATCGCTACAAAGGAAAAGATATGGAAAGGGGAGTATGTTGAAATATTGAAACTACGCCATAGAGAATTACGAGCAAAGGAAGAAGAAACTGAATTGGCTAAATGCCCTAGGGTACCTGTAACAATTGAGAATTGGACTGCAGCCTTTCTGATATTTGCTAGTGTGTACTGGTAAAAGTAGCCAGATCGTTCAGTAGCACTTCTTAAATACATGGACGTGATTAGGAAGGTGCAGTTGAATTACAGCGGTCATGCCTGGGTGCAATATGACGAGGAGTTCAGGGCCGCATGGCGGTGGACCCCGACATTCAATGGGGAGAGGCTGATGCAGATCTTTGGTAGCATACCATGGGTCCGGCCAAATTTGGGAAGACGGAGTTTACGGCTAGTGGTCTTCCTATATTGTATCGTCCCTTTCGGGACCGTCCCACTCGGGCGTGGGAGCTACAAGAGGACAGGCCAGTGGGTTTGGTAGTGGACAATTGGGAGCATGCTCGGACTTCAATAAAGGGCTCTGTACAAAAGAGTATTGTGTTTTAGGCACGAATGCTCCAAGTGTGCAGGCAAGCACGCCTTGGTTAACTGTTGGGGGGCAAGCAGCTGGGGGTTCAGGAGGTCAGTGGCAATCGTCGCAAGGAAGTGGAAGATCACAACAGTTCCATACAAACACAACAAGAGGAGGAAGAGGTGCGCATGGCTCTGGGGGTAAAAGCTCCTAGTCCAGTTAAATTGGAGAAACTGGGGTTTTGGCTTCAGAAATTTCACAGGCAACAGGATGCTAGTATGCTAAGGGAAGGTTTCACATGGGGTTTCAGGCTGGGTTACATAGGTCAGAGGGGGTGTAGATGGGCAGAGAATATGAAATCAGTAGCAGCACACAAACAAGTAGTGCAGGAGAAGTTAAGGAAAGAGATTTTGGAAGGTCGCATGGCAGGCCCTTTTCTTGATTGGCCGATGCAGAACTCCCATTGGGATTGTTCCCAAAAAAGAGGCAGGTCAATTTCAATTGATTCAACATCTATCATGGCAAGAGGGAGCTTTGGTTAATGACTTTATTCCTGAAGAACAAGTCTGTGTGTCATACCCATCAGTGGATGTGGCCTTTGAGTTGGTGGAACAAGCCAGACAGGGGGCTTTGTTGGCTAAGAGCGACATTAAGTCAGCTTTTCGGCTGATGCCGGTACACCCTGATGATTTTAAACTTTTGGGCACCCAGTTTGAAGAGAGTTGGTATGTTGATAAAGCATTGCAGATGGGTTGTTCCATATCGTGCGCACTTTTTGAATGCTTCAACACATTTTTGCAATGGATTTTCCAGCAAAGCACAGGACATAATGAAATAACACACTACTTAGATCACTTTTTCTTAGTAGGTAAGTCAGAGTCAAACCAGTGCAGTGAGATTTTTGAGGCTTTTCAGGCGCTTATGATGGAGTTGGGGGTGCCTTTGGCCCGGGTGAAGACAGTGGGACCTGTGACATCATTATCATTTCTTGGCATTCAAATAGATTCAATGAGCATGGAAGCACGGCTCCCATTGGATAAGAATGTTGCAATGGCGCATTTGTTACATCACATGCTGAATAAGGAAAAAGTGACAGCGAGGGAGATACAGGTGCTTTTGGGTCACTTGAATTTTGCATGCAAGGTGTCAGAGCTGGAAGGAGTTTCTGTAGGCGGTTGGGGTTATCGTTGTCAGGAAATCGGTTGCCTCATCACCATGTCCGCCTGTCAGCGGGAGTGAAGGAAGATTTAAGGATGGAGGATTTCAATGGTGTTCCTCTGAGGCGATGGCTTGAGGTGGAATGGGACGCCCAAATCTTTTCGGATGCAGCCATGGGCACAGGTTTTGGAGTTTATTGGCAGGGCAGGTGGTGTGTGGAGGAGTGGCCGCAGGCATGGAAGCATGGAGGCAGAAGTATGGTATTTTTTTTTAGAGTTGTTTCCCCTGTTGGTAGCGGTGGCATTATGGGGTGGAGAGCTGGCACACAAAAAAGTTCTGTTTAGGGTTGACAACATGGCAGTGGTACATATTGTCAACCGTCAATCTGCAAGGGACGTTGAGGTTTCGAAGTTGCTGCGCGTTTTTGTGCTGCTTTGTTTAAGGTACGATGTTGCTTTCAGAGCAAGACATGTTCCCGGAGTGGACAATGATATTGCGGATGCTTTGTCTCGTTCACAGTGGGAGAGGTTCCTTGGTCTGGTCACGGATTCAGAAATCAGGAAAGTGCTTGCAAGCTTGGAAGGAGTTTGATCATAGTGGGGCATGTAGGTGACGAAAACAGTGGGAGAAAGTTGAGAATGTAGTGCAGTTTATTCTAGGGCTTATTCAAAAAGGGTAATCTAGGATTACTATTTCGGGCAAAATAGCAGGCATTGCCTTCATGGGCAAGTTATTGTGGGGTTATGCTCCTTTGGCCGGAGACCTTCGTAAAAGCATGCTAGAATGTTGGGCTAGAGAGATGGGGCAATAAGGGACTGCCAGGAGACCAGTGCTGATTCCAGTGCTGTGGGCTTTGGTTCACAAGTTACCAGAAATTTGCTTGGATGAGGGAGAAGTGTTGCTTTTCAGTACTCTCATGGTGTGGATGTTCTTCAGGGCTTTTGGAGTGTTGGAGCTGTTAGGGGGTGGGACACAGTCAGGGATACAGTGGTCTGATGTTCAGGTAAGGCAGAACACTGTCTGCATCTGGATTAGTAAGTCAAAGTCGGACCAAAGAGGTATAGGAAATATGGTTCCGTTAACTTCGTACCCAGATGAGCACATATGGCCAGTAGCGTGGGGTCGGGCGTTGCAAGCAAGAAAAGGATTTCTTCATGGGTTAGTCTTTTTGCATGAGGATAAGCAGCCAGCGACAGCATTCCAATTGCTGTCACTGTTAAGGAAAGCAGCTTTATCTTTAGGACTCATTCCTTCAGAATTCGGTACTCATTCATTTAGAATAGGCATATCGACTGAGGCAGCCAGAAAAGGTTGGGATAGGGAACAGATTATGAAATTGGGGAGGTGGCGCTCAGATGCTTTTAGAAGGTACGTGCGCATTGATCAAGACAAATTTTGAGCAAGTGTATTTTGTCTCTTGTGTTTGTTCTTTTTCAGGTTCGGTAGCTGGTCCAGCGGATGAGGTGATGGCGATCTGGCTCGTGGGGCATTCATTTATAAAATGGGCACATCTGCAAGCTCAACGGGGCAGTCATGGAGTGAGTTTGGGGTTTAATCCAATAGCATTCCAGTTACAGTGGCACGGGAAGGGGGGTATGAAGTGGCCAGAATTACTGCCATGTTTAATAAGTTAGTGGTGCAAGGACAATGTCCAGATGTTTTGCTACTTCACCTGGGTGAAAATGATCTAGTTGAAGCAAAAGGGATACAGTTAAAAAAAAACTTGAAATGAGATTTAAAGGATATTCAGAGGCAAAGGGCTGGATGCCATGTTGTATGGACAGCATTTGTTCTGCGGATGGCGTGGAAGGGTGCGAGATGGCTGGGAGAGATTGAAAGGGCTAGGAAGAAGATTAACAAGGAGATGAGGAGTTTTTGTAGGGAGCGAGGCATTACATATTTGGAACACTCTGATCTGAAATTTAAAGATTATGTTTTCTTTAGAGGGGACGGTGTCCATTTGTCTTTCATGGGTACAGAGCTTTATTTGTTGCATATCAAGGACGTTTTGCAAGACCTTTTTAGGCTATGTTAATAAAGGGCAAGGGGGGGGGGGCAGAAGGAGCCCATTAATGGACTCCTTCTGGGTGGCGGGGGCAGGGCCAGTTGGCACAGTTTGCACAGTTTTAGGCTTGAAAGGGGCAGCACAGGTGGGAAAGGAGAGGGGAAACTGGACTTCGCATGGTCGAGTCACATTGTTAAAATGTTCGGCAGGAAGTTAGAGTTGTTATAGTTGCAGAGTAATAGCATCTTGAAAGGAGTTTTAAAATAGCTATTGCTACAAGAAAAAACAATACTGTTTGTTGGGGGGGAGGGTAGAGTAGGGATGGGACGGGTGGCGTAGTTGAAGCACATGTATAGTGAGGCGGTTAGTTTTGTAAGGCAAAGGCCAGGTCTTAATGTTTAGGGCACCTGTCTTCAATAAAAGTTGCTTTTTCCACACAATTCGGTGTCAGTCTTGGCTATGCCCCCATTTTCCCCAATTTGTTTTTTACGGGGTAGCCAACCGTGGAAGGTCTCCCCCCGGAATTATTGTGGCAATGGAGCAGTCCATGACTGCTCTGGCTATTTTTGGGCTCCTTTTGGGCTTATGGTTTGCGTGGTATATTTATATGGCCATTTTAGGGGTTTGTCACCATTTTGTCGTAGGCGACTCAGTGGCTGGCTGTTTGTAGGAGTAAAATTAAATTCCCTCCCACCCTATAGCTTGGCAAAGGGGTAGAAGAAAGTGGTTTTCAGCATCAGCCAGGTAGATGGCAGGGGAAGGAGCTTTTCCTGAGGTCAGGTGCTCTAAGATAGGTTTCTATGATGGATAGATGTCGCTTGGAGGCAGGTGCTATAGCGGGGGCAGGGCCAGTTGGCATAGTTTTCACAGTTTTAGGCTTGAAAGCGGCAGCCCTGGTGGGAAAGGAGAGGGGAGACTGGACTTCGCATGGTGGAGCCACGTTGTTAAAATGTTCGGCAGGAAGTTAGAGTTGTTATAGTTGCAGAGTTAAAGCATCTTGAAAGTAGTTTTAAAATAGCTATTGCAATGAGAAAAAAACAAGAGGACAGGATTGCAATACTGTTTGTTGGGAGGGGAGGGTAGATATGGGTAGGCAACACATTTGACTAACTCTTTTAGCAGAAGGCTAGCATATGACTTCCCCTCAATATCCAAAAGTCCAATGAGCCTGTACTTTTTTTGGGGTCTGTATTGTCTCCCTGCATATGGATTGGTTGGAGTAATGAACCCTGCCATGAGTCTGGGACGTATTCGTTCATTTTGCACTCAAGATACAAAGGGGAAAGAACAGCTGTGGAGAAGGGAGGGGGGTTTCTTCTCTAAATAGGGACTCTGGAAGGTTGTTTGGACTTTGTGCACCATACCGCTCTGAAGCTTTTTTTTTTTAAAATTAATTACAGCCTGTTTATCCAGCCATGCCTGTTCTGGTTTTGCGAATTGTGCACAGGTTTTTTTATCTGTTGGAAAGGGCAGGGTCTATGATATTCCTGTTTTGTTGTCTAATGTCTCAATATATGAACTTTTGACGTGTTTTACCCATTTATCTGCTGGTACTGAGTTGCGCCTGTCAGTCATGGTATGGATTAGAGTGTTTATATGATGCCAAAATTGTTGCTGTTTGTTCCTTGACAATAGATCAATGAGTTTAACCCATTCTGGCTCTTGTTGCTTTCTCTTTTGGGCCCATACCAGATGCTTCTGATTTCTTGTGACCTTTGCTAGATATCGCTGGGTGGCGATGATTCCTATTCTGTTGTTTGCCCACAGGGCACCCCTTAATTTGCAGGAGCTTAATTTGACCTCCCATACTGGATCGAGGGTCTAATTATTAAAATTGTTATGGTTATGTCAACAGTGACCTAATAGGAAAGAAAGCAAACTTCCGACAAGTTCATACCAGCCTTGGACGGTAATATACCTTTGCGGCTTGATTGACCTGCATTCCCAATGATTTTCACATGCTTCCATCTTGGTTGAGCTTAAGGTCGTCCATTTTACCCTTCTTGTCAGTTTGTAGTGTTACTCGCTTTTTGTTTGCTCATTTGCTAGTAACCTGACTGAGTTGTTCTGTGTGGAGACCGAAGGGCCATGGGTTCAAAATGGTCACTTTCTGCCCTCTGGGCTATCTCTCGAGATCAAATAGTGCTTTATTCAGATTGGTGGTCAGAAAAATATAATCGTTTGTAGTTGATTTGTTAAATGAATAGGGGTATATATTGCTTGGGTGATTGTTCATTGCTGTAGACAATGCTGATTCAAGTTCATGGATTTGAAAGAAGGTGTTGAATATCTGACTTGCTTGTTTAAATCTCCCATTGTTGTGAGATGAGATTCCTTAAAGGTCCTGCCAATATGTTTCCACCTTCTTCGTTCATTAAGGCCTCAGTGGGATCTGAACCTGGTCCTTAACTTCCGCATGTGTACTCCTTTTGAGCCTCATCCTCTTCGGCTCCTCACCAGGATATTTTTGTGCCAGAGTGGTCATCTCTGAGGCTGTGCATGTCGAAGTAACCCATTAAAATGATTTGTGATGACACGCTCACTGATGAGCTCTTCCAAGAGAGCAACAATTTTTCTTGTTTTCTCCAACCTCTTTCTGTTTTGACAGTTTAGGTGTATGTTAACTAGTAAAATTGGCGTTTTACCTTCATTGCCTCTATATCCTACATGATTCCAGCATTCAGCGTTTCTGATGTAACTTTTATTTCAGTAATGATAAGTTTTGCAGAGTGTTTTACAAATAGAGACATCCTGCCCAAGGGCCTCCCAAATAGATGGACTTTTTTGGCGGGCTTCTGGATCTCTGCAAAGCCGGGCAGAAGTGTGGGTGTGGTTGATCAAGTCCCTTGAAGACAGAGGGCGTCTGCTTCATTCAGGAAAATGAGTGTAGTATTGCTTTGAAGGATCTTCGTAATTTCTGCTATGTTCCAGGATACATTTTATGTTATTGTGGCTTGCTGATTTACACTTTTCACTGCATGGACACGGAGTTTGAGATGTCTGAGTTTTTCCCGGTTGAGGTTTGTGGCTATCCAAAAGCCCTCGTCTACTTGATCTTTTGCCACTCCTGGCATTGTGATTGTTCTCTGTTTTCTTCCATGAGCCTCTGGTTGATACAGAATGGTTAGGTTCTTAATACTGGATTGGGACTGCCAACCTGGCATGCCTGTGAGAATGCATTTTTTGCAGACTGGGACTGGTCAGCGCCGGCTGGATTTGTGTTTCTTCTTTGTTGCACACAATGATTCTCCAGTTGCAAAAATGCTCTTTTTCCAGTAGCACTCTTCTTGCCGTGTCTGCAAAGGTCTCCAGGCAACTGGTGTGAATTATTTTGCTTAGCCTTGGCTTGCGGTAAAAAACTGCATGCTTAGAAGATCTTCGCATGTGATGGAGGCAAGTGAGGGTATACAGAGTAAGAGTTTGAGAATGTTGGAATGATTCAGGACATCTAAGTTGCCCCGAGATTCATAGTGTGGGATAAGAATTGTATTTTGTGGGACCCCCTTTTCTACTGACTTAAGACTTTCTGTGTCATGTGATGGATACTAGGAGACCGTTTTAGTGGGCTAGAATTCGGCTGCCGAAGACACATATATGTCCCACTTGGTGGTTGTGTGTGGCGCTTGCCCTACTGCTGTGCTTGTTGAGAGAACATTTGCCCCTAAGCTACTGCTTACCAGTCTTTGCTAGTTGAGGCTCTTCAATTCTTGCTGGTTGAGTGTGTAGATCTCATAGGGGCATCATCTCTCTCTCACTCCAGATGTAATTACTCTGTCATTCTCAGTGGTGAGTCATCCACCATTTTCTTTACCATTAGTTAGCTGACCATTCTCACTGGATTGTTGTCACCCAGCTTATATCTTTATGGTTGTCAATGGTGTCCTGTTTAGAGGGTCCTCGATTGTGTTGCTTCTGATTAGCATGAAAGTGTCTTAGGGTGCTATTTTTGGAGTTTGGAAATTTGGCCCAGTGTGATAGGGGACTTTGTTTCCTAAACTCATTGTTTCCTTGTGATCCCGGCTTGATTCGTGCTGGTCCCTCCTCGAGAGCTCTGTTGTTCCTTCGTTCTTTATTGAATGACTATTCTCATCAACTTTATGTTGCATGACTTGTGTGTATGTAATCCTATTTGAGGTAGGAGGGGCATCTCGGTCACAGGTTTGTTGGACCAGGTTCGGGCCTCTGTTGGTGAGAAAGATTGGGTAGACTGTGTTTGTCGCACTATTAATTTGTTTTTGGTGCAGCCAATGGTTCTTGCCGGATCTTTAGCTCTCCTTTTTTCATGTGCTGATCTTGATTTTCTGTTGCTTTTTTATGCGCCTCTTTGCTCGCCCTTACAGGACAATAGGAGTTTGATGGTTGCTTCTTTTTTTGCCATCTGAATCCTTCACTGACTCAGCTGGGGGAGACTGTTTGCTACTGATGATTGTGTGACCTGTAGTAGCATCTACTTTCCGATTCGATTCCAAATCCCAGAGACATTGCCCCATTGGTTAATTTCTGTTGTTACTGTCTGTGCCCTGAGAATGTCTGTTCCTCCTTCCATTTCCCCCATAGCTTGTGTTCCCGGCTGGCATTTGGTGGACCATTTTTCTACCAACTCTGACCCTGACATTCAGGACATTCAGTTGTGCAGCCCTTTATGTGTATATTGTCAATTTTCCTAGCCATTTGAGCCATTGTGTGGGGCATTACCTGTATTTTTTTTATCTGGAACTCTAGTTTATGGGTCTGCCATGTCAGGGCATTTGTGGTTGCCACCAGTGTTGAGTTAATTGAGTTTAGTAGCTTGCCCTGATCGGTAGACCTGGCTTGTGGCGAGTGATTGAAGTCTCTTGGGGGATTCAAACTGCTGTTGACATGTGGACGCTTCCTTTGAATGTGGGCATGAGCTTGTGTACCTTCCTTTTTTGGATCATGTTCCCTGAGCAACTGAGCTGCCTCATGTTACAGAAGTGGGTAGACTCAGAGTGAATACAAGGTGTCGCAGGGAGAAAATTCCTTCTTTTCTTTTTTCTTGTTTCTTAGCTATTTTTCTTCAATTATACAGAAATGACATGAGGCAGGTGTCCGTTACTATTATTAGAGCTCATCGAGTTCTCCCCTGGCCGGAAGGCCCTCGAGTGTTTTGGAGCTAGTGTGGTACTGCCCTGTAGGATGTTGTTTGCGAAAGGCTCAAACCATCCCTAGTGTTTGACAATATTAGGGTTTTCTGTGTACGAGCCATCCTTTTGATCATGGCAGTAAGCATACTTGAGATAAAGGCTTTGAGGGTAGTTTCCAGATCCCTGAGATACTCCCCTTGGCTCTAGCCCTGTGGGAGCATTGAATGCCATGGGGTTGGTGAATAAGTCCGCGTGCTGCCAGTGGCTCTTCCAGATTTCTCATCAAGAATGAAGTTGTGGCTGGTTAGTGGAGCTGGTGGAGGTAAGGGTGATATGGAGGGAGGCCCACAAGGCACTACCCAGTCAAGCGGGGCTGCTCCGTGGGCCTAGGCTCAACCCTCTGTGGTGCAACAAAGCAACCACCCTACCACTACTACTGCACAACCCTGACGCGTCTACCATTACTTGCCACTTCTCTAGCTAACTGTCAACATCAGGACAGTGCGCACTCTATGGGCGACGAAAATGCAAAAACCCAGCCTTTATGCAAGAGCATAATTCATGCATTGTGTTTATATGCAGTTTGTTAACCTTTTGCATTGCAGACTTTCACCTTGAAAAAACACTATTAATGATGTTTGCAATAACTGTTCAATTGCAAGGTATTGCTGCAGACGTATTGAGTGTGTTAGGGTGTGGTCCCTTTCTAGGACCTTCTAGAAGGTTTCTCTGCAGCATGACTGGGTGTGGTCTGTGGGCTGGGCCAGACTCTATATAAGGGAGCCAGCCCAGCAAAACGTGCTCACTATTCACAGGTCCCAGTACAGAGCAGCAGCAATTTCCTGAGCTGCTGTTCCGGAGGCCTATCTTGAAGTTCCAGGCCTGCACAGCATTATCTTGGTGATCCTAGAGCAGGGTGGTAAGACGGTGGTCGGGCTGGGCCCCAGACCCCTCTCTAAAAAGACTCTTGAATTTTTGGGCTTATTCTTGAAACTTTCAGAGTACGCTAAGCATTGCTCTGATGTTAATCTTGGTGTTCGGATCGGCAAAGGTTTGCGCGATCGTTTCATGGCATTTGCATGCTCTTGTTAGAATCGTCTGTGAGCGCGATTCATTTCCTGCATGACAATCTTGGTGTTCGGATCGGCAAAGGTTTGCGCGATCATTTCATGGCATTTACATATTCCTGTTGGAATCGGCTGTGTGTGCGATTCATTTCCTGCATGACAAAGTTGGTGTTCAGATCGGCAAAGGCTTGCGCGATCATTTCATGGCATTTACATATTCCTGTTGGAATTGACAGTGTGTGTGATTCATTTCCCACATGTTAGACTTGGTGTTCAGATCGGCAAAGGCTTGCGCGATAATTTCAAGACATTTACATATTCCTGTTGGAATCGGCAGAGTGCACGATTCATTTCCCTCATGTAAAACTTGATTCCCAGATCGGTAACAGTGTGTGCAATCATTTCATGGCCATACAAAAAACTTTGAAGTGTAATGTTATTTAATGTGCACATATTTATTTTGTGAAGATGACAAATCCTAAATGTGACGTTCTTTGTGCATATTAAGTTCCTAGTACAATGCCAATTGTTTTCCAAGGATGGTTTTCAGATAGCCTTTAGTCCTCATGTTAAAAAAGGCAGTGTTTGTTCTGAAGCAGTATTCTAGAAGGTTCTTGTATTTCTAGACATTATGTGACATGTTATGAAAAGCTTCTATGAAACATTGCATTAATCATCCTTGATTCCAGGTATCCAGAGTTCTTGAGGTCTAGTTAAAGTCACTCCTTTGAGTACCCATGGTAACAGTAAGACAATACTAAAAACCATAACCTAGTGAAAGTCATTGTGATTTTATTCTGATGTTGTGTTGTTTAACCTTTTGCTTCCTACAGGTCTCCTTCCCAGCTGTTCCCTACCTAATCCCCTCTTCCCCACTTGGACTCTCTTAGACTCTGTGACATTCTAATCAGAGTATTGGAGCTGTCTTGTGGTGGACATGTTGGGAACGTGCGCAGACCCCGAGGATCTGGTGACTCTGACACAAACTGCACAGTGCTCCTGAGTCACGGTGCTTCTAGGTCAAATTTCAAGTTTCCCCCTCCCAGGTGACCGCACGCCCCCTAGCCCCCTAGCCCCCAGGAGGCCTCCAGAGAGGGCTGCCCCACACACTCTCCTCTGAGTGCAGGTGGCAGACTCCTGCATGCTCATACCACTTAGGATCTGGGATCCCTCTACCAGGTTTTTCAGTGTTGGGTCGGCATCTGGGTGTTGGTGCGAGGCCCCTGTGGAGTGCCCTACAGCCACAACAACCCCCAAACAATACTTGGTGCACAGGCCCCAAGACCTACCCACCTGCTGGAACCACTACAGTCGATTAACCCGGAGTGCCCGTCAGCTCGAGGGAGCACCAAAAGGACAAGGGCCGGGTGGGGAGGGCAGACTGATGGCAAACCCAAGGGGCAGGAGCCCTCATCACTGTGGCCGCGAACGCTGAACTGCTCTGCTCGCCAGATGTGCCAGCAGCGGCTGCTCCTCCGCTATTGCTGAGGCGCGTCGCCCCCCTGCCAGCAGCAGCAGCTGTAAAACCTTTACAGGAAAACAATATTAAACTGTGGTCATTATCCTTTTCTTGTATAGGGGTGGGGCCTTGGCCTGTGACATGCACTGAGGGGGAGCGCACAGGACTCCCCCTCAGTGAGCATATATGGTTGGCCAGCCATCTTGAGCCGACCAAACACACATGCGCACTGTGCTCTCTACAGCCTGGCACTATGTTGCCGGGCTGGAGAGAGCAGGCACACGCTCCTAGTCTGCCTGGGGGTGCCCTGGCTGGGTGCTCTCAGCCAATCCTAACGCTGCTCTAAGTAGCGCCAGGATTGGCTGCAGGGCAGGTTGGGTGCCTGTGCCTGCCTCCAGTGACCAGCAAGAAGGAGCGGCAGCGCCACGGCAAAGTAGGTACGTTTTTAGTTATTTCTTAGTTTAATGTATATTGCCCCTCCCCCACCCGTGCCACCCCACCCCTTCAGTGCCCTGAGACCCGTGACTTTGTGCCAGAAGTGCATCACCTGGAAACTCCAGGTCTCTGGACCTCTTGCACACTGAGAACATGTTCACTGAGAGGGCGAGCAGCAGAAAGATCGTCCAAAACGAGTTGGTGAAACCTTTACAATCTAAAATGGCTTTTTATACATCACACAGTTATTTGAAAATAAGACTAAAAGAGAAAATATTTTGTTGTGACAATGTAAAAGGCAGAACTCTTTTGAACCGAAACTCTCTACTAAGTGCTGCATTGTAAAAACAGAGGCGCATATTTACATGAAAGTGGCGCATCATAGATGATGCGCCACATTTCGGGCTCCCTCTTACTGGTACCTAACAACTCTATGGTTGTGCCGTATTTACAATACGGCACACCATGGCGGCCGTTAGCACAATAATGTAAAACCTTTTGACGCTATTGGTGCGCTTTGCTTCACTAGCTTCAAAGATTTGGATGCTAGTGCAGCAAAGCACAGGGAGGCCCATTGAACATAATGGGTGCGTCATTTTAATGCCTGTTGTGAGCAGGCTTTAAAAATTACGCAAAAAATAGAGCAGAGAAATCTTGTAAATTTCACTGTGCTATTTTCTTCTGGCCTCCCAGTGCTAGAATTCCCCCCTTGCATACATTATGCCTGGCGGAGGCATATTGTGGTGCAAGGGGTTACGAAGTTGTGCAATGTAAGCATTATGCCACTTTGGAAATATGGCGTGTTGGAAATACCTACCTAACGCCACATTAGCATAAAAACATGACACTAATGTGGTGGAAGGGGCTTGTAAATATGCCACAAAATTCCCATATTTTCAGGGCCATGCTTCACTAGCTCATGCATCCTTGTTTTTAGGGCCGAGCTTGAGAAAGCATGCACTAGCGCATGCATCTTGCTTATGAGAAATTATTATATAAAAAAAGGGTTGGAGCCTGGCATTGCTTTACAATTTGTTGCCACCACATCACTTTTTTTGCTGCCTCCTTAACTGCGCAGTGTAGCCGCAACATCGTTTCTGATCATTTCTGTGGAGTAGGGACCAAGCAAAGATTGATTTAAGTTAATCTGTGCCCATCCACTGCAGAATTTTCTTTCTTGTTGCTTCCTCGTCCTCGCATGTTTTGTTTTTTTGTTTTATGCACACTTGTATCAATCAGTCAGTCAATCAAAAGGAGTTTGTAAAGCACAACTACTCACCCGTGAGGGTCTCAAGGCGCTAAGAGGTTTGACTTCCGAGTTTCAGTCGAAAAGCCAGGTTTTCAGGTCCTTCCTGAATTGGGGTAGTGATGGTGACTGCCTGGTGTGCAGGGGCAGGGTGTTGCAACTCTTTGCTGCAAGGCAGACAAAGGATCTCCCACCAGCCGAGGTCTTCCGTATACGGGGTACGGTGGCTAGTGCTTGTTGAGCAGAGCGGAGAGGTCTGGTGAGGGAGCATAGGACAAACCCACTTGTAGCTCCTTAAATGAGCACCAGTCAAGCTGTCATGCAAGCCCTGATTTTTTTTATTTAACATTGCACTTAAAAAGAAAACAATATTGTATAGTGAAAACCCGACCAGCAGGTATTGCAGCTCTTTACATGAGACCAGTTATATTGCATTAGGTCACAGTCATGTTCTTTTTAGGCGAGGCCCATGAAGTGATTTGCCCAAGCATTGGCAAAGACAGTAAGTTTTGCCTATACAAGATCTATTGGCTTTGTCAATGTTTTCTTTCCATGTTGCACAGCGGTCTCACTGCTGTGCAACAAGGTGAAAACATATTGTATAGGCGAGACCTCTTGGCTTTGCCAGTGCTTGGTTTCTATGAATTCCAGGACTTGTAGTCCTGGCTGTCCCATTACATACATGTCAAAATTTGGTAACACGGAAGTGGGACATTTTGCAAAAATAATACAGGGAATGTATTTCCCCCATTGACTTCCATTGAGGTGGAGACAATGTTAGGAGGGAGAAAGCAGAAAGTGTAGTTTTTGGCTTTAAAATCAAAAGTATCCTACCTGGATCAGTTCTTTTGGCATGTATCCCGTTATAAAATTAGGACTGTGTGGCGGGGTCAAGATGGCCACAATGAAGGACGTATGATCCGACTCCTCCCACTGCCCGCCACATGTAGAGCCGCTAGCATGAACCCTGGTACCCAGTGGTGCCCCCCAGATCAATTAGAATACCCAGACTTTGCAACCGTTTGGTGGGGTCTGAGTATGTGTCTTCCAAGCCTGCTGCTCAGCTGCAAGCCATGGCGCTCCAGGGCCTGGTCACTGCACAACATAAGATGGCACCGGCCACATGGTAATTGTGGGCTGGTCAAGCCAGCAGCTGGGGGCCCTGTGCGGGTCCCAAGAACTACCTAGCCACTCAGCACACCAGGGTCCTCCAGTTTATAACTCCACTTTAAGGAGGTGCGTGAACATCCCCTCCCCCCACCTTTGTTTGGATACTGGCTGTGGTGCTCTGGGGTCTGCTTGACACCTGGCTTCAAATGGCAGTGCCACGCAGGGATGGGGGAACCAGACAATTTGCACTAAGAGTCCTGGACGTGGACCTGGGGCCCAATAGAGCTCCATAGTATGACAGAATCCTCCCTATTGTAACTTCGCCTTTGGGAGGGAGGCTGAGCAAGCCCCCCCACCAAAACACTGCATTGCTTCTGGCTGTGGCGCTTTGTGGCTCCCATTGGCTTTGAGACTGAGGGCTGTGATAGCGCTGGTGGTGGACTGGCAGGGGTGCTGGCCTGAGGTTGCCACCATGAGGACAACACTGTTGCTGGCTGTGGACTTCTGCCTCGCTTGGGTCTGGAGCCTGGCTCGCATGGCTGGGGGGCTTGTGAGCCTGTCTAGTCTATGATACAGATGGCAGTGAGAAGGAGAAGCAAATTTTGGGATGTGGTGCAGGGGCTTTGGTGACACCTGGTGGGCCATCTTGGGCCACTGGAGAGCCTGAGTGGGCTTCCACAGGGGAGGTGGCGTATCTGGCTGTGCCGTTCCCAGTCGCGGCTAGTCTACTTGGGGCTGTATCTGTGCCTTCCATTGACCAGAGCCTCCCCCAATGCTGAGGGGGTGGACCCTGGGGGCTGCAAAGTTGTCATTCCAGGGACCTCCTCACACCTTCACCGTGCACTGATCTTGCCGGGAGCCAACTGGTATGGTGGCAGCATGGGGGAAGAAGGAGTAGACAGTGAACAAGATGCTTACCTGCTTTATGGATCTAGCGGCGGACGATTCCTGGCAACAATACAGGTCCCCCACCACATCAGATGGTAGGGATGAAGAGGCCCCATTGGGCAGGACATTATTGGAGGGATTATTTGTGTCCCTGCGAAAGGACATCCAGTCTGTGAAGCAAGAAATCTATCAAGATCTCCGGAAAGTCAGACGCGACCTGGCAGACATGGGTACTAGAGTTTCCACCCTTGAAGATAATGAAACTGTGAAGGGCAAAGAGCATGAACATTTGCACCAGGAAGTCCTCCTCTTACAAGAACAACAAGCCATCCTGCAAACCCGGTCTAGGGACCTAACAAATCGTTCCTGTAGAAACAACATCTGCAAATGGGGGGCGCAAGGGGGGTGGAGGGCTCTGCCAGAGCAGATTACGTCTGGGCCCTGTTCAAACAGATCCTGGATCTGACAGGATCTGGATAAGGACGTGCAATTGGATAAGGTCCACAGAACAGGCACCCCTAGTTCACCCTCATTCCGGGGGTGGTCGCCCCCAGTTACACTGGCTTGTGTTCATGACTTTCAGTTCTCCTCTGGACCAGGGAAACTCACCAAGTGCAGTTCCGGGGTCATCAGCTAGCCTCATACCATGACCTTTCTTCCCTCACCCTCAAGAAGCACTGTACTTTTCACCCCATTACAGACTTTCTTAGGTTAAGGGTGTCTCATATTGCTGAGGTCATCCTTTCCACCTCCTTTTCTGATGGGAGGAAGCACTACACCAGCTTAAGACAATGGCTGAGGCTCTTTGCAATCTGAATCTACCCAACGACTTGGGCTGGAGCTCCTGAGATGATGGGTGACACCCACCATGGCAAAAGGTGAGATGCTCCTCCTGGAGATTTCACCCAGACTCTGTAGCAGTGGCCCTGGGGAGGCAGGTGGTCATCAATAAGCGGGAATCCACAGAACCACAGCTCTACTGCGCACTGACTCAGTTGATGCTTTTGCCATCTGGATCCCGGAGAGGTAATGAGTCCTACATGCTAATGTGGTGGTGGGGGGTGGTGGGGGAGCCAGAAACCTTTGGGTATGGAACCATAGGTGGAGTGTCTAACCCTGACCCTGGAGGTAACAGGGGTGACATTGTGGAATCTGACAATTTCTGTTGGACTACTCATTAGTTTGCTTGTTTATATTTTATTGTTTATTTGGGGTTTCAAGTGTATTAGTACTCACACTCTGGATGACTGGTCTCATGGGATGGGGTCCCTGTGTACTCTCAATCTCTGGGCGCTGCCCTTCACTCCGAGTTCAATCTCAGTCCCTGCACACCACATCTAGGAGGCTGCAACATGAGCACTGACACTCCTCCCTGCCATCGCTGAGCTGAAAGTCATCAGCCTCAGTGTCCAAGGCATAAATAACCCTACTAAGCGGATGGCACTCCTATCCTTCCTGGAACATAACTTGGGATACATTTGTCTCCTCCTGGATACTCAACACCTCTCCAGTATTTGCCACTGATTAAAGTCTTGTGCCTATCCCCACCAATTCTTTTCCTCTAATGCTACCCAGACAGGCGGTGTGGCGATTTCGGGTCGCTCGCTCCTTCAGGAGGACGTTGAGGACAAAACAGCTGAGTTACGAGGCAGACTTTTAGCATTCTAGGTGCATGTGAGTGGGTCCTACTTCACTGTTGCCTTAGTTAATGCCCCTAATGAAAATCAGGAGGGATTTCTGAAAAGCACTCTGTGGAACACCCTAGTTTCACTTGACCAGGCGATCCTGATTGAGGGGTGACTGCAACTTAATGATGGGCAATGCTCTTGATTGCTTGAGGCAATGCCATGGTCAGGCTGAGACTCCCTCTGAGAAGGGAGTGGATTGCGGCAGGAGGTGGGGCTCACAGACTTGTGGAGTGTCGCCCATCTGCACAACAGGGATTACACATACTATTTCTCTACCCACAAAACATATGCGCAGATAGACTACTTTTTGGCACGCCTGCTTTGCACTGTATGATCAAAACCATAGACATTGAGCCCTGGGCCCTATCAGACAGTGCCCCCTCTGACCCTTACCCTACAGGTTGATCATCCACGTTTGACCTCCAGGGTATGGAGGCTCCATGACTCTTTACTGCATTGCCCAGACATAGTTGACAAGGTGTGGCATGTTGTTTTGGACTTTTTGAGGCTCAACAACATGAGCAAGACTACTGTCTCTACCCTCGGGGAGATGCTGAAAGTGGTAGATTGGGGGGAGCTCATTGTTATCTCTGGGACTGAAACTAAGTCGTTCAGGGACTCTTGGGCAAAAACAACAGATGATGGACAGAATGAAGAACAAATCAAATATTCTCCCCCACTCACAGATCTGGGTTTAATCCATCAGTTTTTTTTGCTTGCCGCTTGCCATGCCATTCCAGTTTGGACCCAGCCATATGCAAATCAGTCTTGACCCTGTTCCCCATGGGAACAGCCCAACCCGAACTGCCAGGCCAGGTCCTCCCTGGAACAGAAAAAAGCATCCTGGGAACGGTTTCAGGGTATCACCCTTCATCCACCAGGCTAGCTCGAAGCTGGTGGCATAGCAAGCACGGGTATGCCCAGACGTGGGTCCCGTGCTCACTGCGCCACTGGATTCAAGCTAGCTTAGCTGATGAAGGGTGATGCCCTGAAACCGGTCCTAGGATGCCTGTTTCCGGTCCAGGGAGGACCTGGCTTGGCAGTTCGGGCTGGACTGTTCCCATGAGGAACAGGGTCAAGACTGATTTGCATATGGCTGGGTCCAACCTGGGGTGGCGTGGTGAGCAAAAAAACGATGGATTAAACCCAGATCTTTGTGACTGGGGCTCAATGTTTGATTTGCTCTACATTCCGTCCATCATCTGTTCTTTTTGCATTTGTCGCCCCAAGTGGGAATGGTTTGCCCCGACGTGGGTCCCGTGCTCACTGCGCCACTGGATTCAAGCTAGCCTAGCTGATGAAGGGTGATACCCTGAAACCGGTCCTAGGATGCTTGTTTCCGGTCCAGGGAGGACCTGGCTTGGCAGTTCGGGCTGGACTGTTCCCATGAGGAACAGGGTCAAGACTGATTTCCATATGGCTGGGTCCAACCTTGGGTACCGTGGTGAGCAAAAAAACGATGGATTAAACCCAGATCTTTGTGACTGGGGGGTGAATGTTTGATTTGCTCTACATTCCGTCCATCATCTGTTCTTTTTGCAGGGACTCTTGGGGACATTGGAGACAAGTGCATGAATTAAAGGCTATTCATAAGACAACTAGTGCATCGAGAGGTTGGCGGCAACTTGAGACTGCTGAAGCTCAACTGCACGGTCAAGCTACGGATAGGGCAGAATATGACCTTCTGCACCTGCGATACACGTTTTACGTTGGTGGCAACAAAAGTGGCAGGCTCCTGGCTCATAAACTCCGAGACATACATCAGGCAGAACGGGTTGGTGAACTTTTGGCCATTTTTGGGGAGACAGTCACAGGAGACACACCAATTGTGAATTCCAATTGTGAATGCCTTTTGTGACTTTGAGAAGGTTCTGTATGAGGCATAAGACTTGTATGCCATGGACACGTTGGCATTTCTTCAGCAGGCCCACACACTGCGGCTCCCGTCACAAGTGGATTCCCTGGATAAACCTATAAGAACAGAGGAGGTTATCTCTGCAATAGTGCACTTAAAGTTGCTAAAATCCCCAGTCCCTGGTGGCTTCCCTCCCCTTTTTTTTGCCAAATCTTGCTCCACTTCTTACTAGGTTCTTCAATTCAATCACTGATTTGGGCACCTTATCCACTTCCATGTGGGGTACTCAGTGTCTGTGCTCCCTAAGCCTGGTCAGGACTTCCATCACTGTGGATCCTGTCTCCCTCTTTCACTTAGTAATGTAGATGCTAAACTATTTACAAGCATCCTGGCAGTGCGACTTAACCCCCTTATGCCAGGACTGATAGAACCTGACCAGTCGGGCTTTTTCCCTCACACACAGTGTGGAGATAATACTAAGTAGGTCCAAGTCCTCATTGACAAAGCCAAACGATCATTTCGGGAGATCATCCTCCTAGCTATCAACATGGGGGAAGGCATTCAATAGGGTGCACTGGGCATATTTAGACGTGACTATGGTGGTCATTACAACCTCGGCGGTCTTTTAACAAGACCGCCGAGGGACTGCCGTGCGGAAGACCGCCAGTAGTGGCGGTTTGCCGCTCGGCATATTATGACCGTTGATGCCCTCCGTCGTTTTTCCGACGGAGAGCCTCCAACAGCCATACTTGCGGGCGGCGGGGAAGTGGAGGTTGCTCCACCTCCACCTCCACCGCCACACCAACATAACACCACCCAGCGAATCACGTCCTGTGATTCTGCGCAGCGGTGTTCTGTTGGCGGTGTGGTGTTGGCTGCCCCCGTGGCTGCCCCCATGGCTCCCGTCCCCTCCCGGCGGATCGACGGAACAGGTAAGTCGATCGTCCGTAGGGGAGGGGGTTGGGGGGGTGTTGTGTGTTGTGTGGGTGCATGGGGGTGTGCGTCTGTGTATGTAGGGGGGGTGTTGCATGTTTTGAGAATGAGTGCGTGCATGTCTGTAGGTATGTCTGTGTGGTTGTGTGCGTGAATGTGTGAATGTGGGTGTACGTGTCTGACTGTGTGTGGATGTTGGCATGTATGTCGGTGTGTGTGCGTGTATGTGTGTTGGTGGTGCCTGCGTGCGTGTCGGGTGTGTATGTGTAAGGTAATGTTGGGGGTCGGGGTGGGGAGGGGGCCCTGCCACCTTTGGGGGGTGGCAGGGGTGGTGGGAGGTGTAGGGGAGGGAGTCGGGTGGGGGTGGGGGTGGGGTAGACCCCTATCAGTGCCAGGGAAGGAATTCCCTGGCACTGATAGTGCTTACCGCCATGGATTTCATGGCGGTTCCTACCGCTGGAAATCCACGGCGGTAAGCCGGGTCAAAATACCGGCGGCGGTATTGTCACGGCCGCTGGGCTGGAGACCCAGGTCTCTAGCCCAGCGGTCGTCTCTGCCCTGGCGGGCGGAACGGGGAAGCGGCGGATGACCATGGCGGTAACCGCCATGGTCATAATACTCGAAAAAAGACCGCCAGCCTGTTGGCGGTCTTACCGCCGCTTTAACACAGTCTGCCAGGGTTGTAATGACCCCCTATGTGTCACTTTGGATTCAGGATAGGTTTGACTCCTGGGTTTTAAGCAGTAACAGCAACCTTAAAGCAGCCATACGAGTCAACAGAACTCTCATCCACCTTCCTGATTTGCAGAGTCACAAGGCAGGTCTTTCCGGTAGCTCACCTTTGGCTCGCGCTCTACATGGACCAACGTGCCTGTGATGATCCACAGATCATAGGGGTTCGATTGGGGGGGAGACAACCATGTTATCAACCTGTATGCAGTCAACGTATTGGTGGCGCTATAGGACCCGTCCCGCCCTCTGCCGCCCTTCCTGACAGACTTGAGATATTCAGTAAAGCCTTGAGCTTGCATGTCAACCTCTCGAAGTCGCAGGTCCTTAAACTGTCTGCTACGCGGCACACCCGAGATCTCCTGAGGGTCCGGCACGCCCTACCGTGGGCCTACTCCCCTATATTCTGTCTGGGGATACAGATTGCTCCAATGATCTCTGACACTGTCGCCATAAATTACCTTTCTTTACTAGCCCAGATCAGGGTGAACTTGGCCCAGTGGTGGCACTATCACCTCTCCTTTATTGAGAGAATAGCAGCTCTGAAAATGAATGCACTTCCTAAATCCCTATTCCTGTTCCAAGCCCTGCCTTTGAATCCACCACCTGGGGTCCTTAAATCTCTTCAAGTGATGTTCACCAGTTTCATCTGTGGGGGTGGGGGGGCTGCGTAAGCACTGTAACCAAACAAATTGTCCGGCTGACAGGGGAGGGACTGGGTGTACCCAATTTTAACAATTATTACCAGGCAATGCAAATACGCTTCTAAGTATAATGGAACCATCCAGAGTCCGAGAAGCACTGGTGCTTCATTAGCCCAGCAATAGCAGGCGATCATTTGTGGAAGGTTCCCTGGCTGCCGCGCAGACACAGAGTCTGGGGGCCCAATGTCTTGCCTATCACCCAGGCCACCCTGGCAATGTGGAACTTTGTGGCCGCTCTGAGGGGGTTCATGTCTTTTCCCTTCCCTCTTATGCCTACATTGGGGAACCCGGAGTTCTCTCCAGGTCTCCAGGCAGTAGTCTTTGAGGCGTAGCAGAAATCTGGCTGTAAGTCGGTAGGCCATCTCTTTGACTCAGAGGGACTCCTATCTTTTGAGCACCTGAGGGAGGTCTATGGTCGTCTGGGACAAAAGCGCCCTCATTATTTTCAGGTCCACCACTGGGTGACTCATCCTGATATGAGAGCGGGGACACAGAGACTGCTTACCACATATGAAAAATGGGTCCTGACCAAGTACACTTGCCTGCAGCAGAGAAAACTCTGAGGCAGAGGCGCTGAAAGTGAGAGATGGTAGTTACCCTCCCACACTAGGAATGGTAGGAGGTTTACAACAGAGCTCGACACACAGGCACAACACTGCCAGTGTAGAAACAGCTACTAAAATAGCAACATACAGGTACCTCACCCCTGCCTGGCTCCACAAGGGCAACCTCTCCCGCACTGAGTGTTGCTGGTGGGGTTGTGGGGTGATGAGTACATTGCTCACCAGCTGTGGGCTTGTCAAAAACTAACTAGATATTAGGATGCAGTTCTGACAGATATGAACACTCATTTTGACACGCAGCTCCTGTGTTTCCCGACGTATGTTATTTTAGGACTTCCTAATCCTCTGACATTCCTCTTGAAATCTCACTTGGGCTACCTCATTGGGTTGATGTTGGAGGCAGCGCTTCTGGTAATTCTCCCCCACTGGGGTACAGAGGTGGTCCCTACTTACTCAACATGATTACACAGGATCTGGCATATCTTGGGCATGGAGAAACTGAACATGGCAATGACGAACCACACTGTTGAGTTCTGGGATATGTAAAGGCCGTTCATAGAGTTCCTCTCCTCTGAAATCAATGAGCTGAGTTGCTCTAGATACTTGCAACTCTTGCAGTTGACAATCACAGGAAGTGATATTTTTGTGATGGAGAGAGGATGAAAGGAAGGGGTAAGTGAGGGAAGGAGAGGCTTGCTGGGCATACCCAACCCCAGGTTGAGTATCAATGGTGAGGGAGGGGAAGGGTGGAGGGGTTGGCTGGGGTTCTGTTGTTTCCACTGTACCAAACAGTGACTGTCGCTGCCGGTTCTCAGGATAAGGCCTTAATGAAAGTTGTTTTTACTGCTGTTTCATACTGGAAAAAAAACAGATTTAAACCATAAAAAAAAGACCTGAACTGGATTAGCTACTCATGCAGAAATGGCCAAATTAAGCAAATGCTAATTGTAGAGATTCTCCCTTCCAATAATGTTTTCCATGGACTTCAGCATGGTCACCAGCACCTCAAACCTAGATTGGTAACTAAATTGTTAGACCTGTCAGCCTTAGGGCCTGATTTATGAAAAGTTAGCGCCGCCTTTGTGTCATCTTTTGACACAAAAGCGGCACAAACTTATTGTAAGTGCGCCACTTTTACGTCAAAAAATGACGTAAAGGTGGCGCTAACTTTCCATAAATCAGGCCCTTATTGTGGTCTTCCCCCAAACTTTTTGCCTTCCTCCTCCTACTTTTTGCTGGATTTTTTCTTGTTTGCCTTAGGACTCTGTGCGCTTTACCACTGCTGACCAGGCTAAAGTGCTTGTGCTCTTTCCCTAGGCATATTTAATTTACATGTACGTCCCTTGTAGAGTAGTATACTGTATACCAAGGGCCTGTAAATTAAATACTACCAGTGAGCCTGCAGCACTTTTTGTGCCACCCACTTAAGTGTCACCTTAAAACTTGTCCCAAGCCTGCCTTTGCAGCCTGAAGGCAGTGTCCCACTGCCACACGGGCTTGGCATTTAAAACCCATTGCCAAGCTTTATAATGCCCCTTTTATTACATATGTCACCCCTAAGGTAGGCACTAAATAGTCCATAGGCAGAGTGCTGCGTAATTAAAAGGTAAGACATGTACTTTTTAGTTTTACATGTCCTAGTAGTGAAAAACTCCCAAATGTTATTTCTCACAACTGAGAGGCCTACCACTCCCTAAGGTAACATTGGGGATTCCTCATTAAAATTAACAAGTTGTAATTCCTAAACCAGAGGTGGTAGATATGTCATGTTTGGCACCTATGAACTTGCAATGACAAACCTTCTTCAATAGTAAATTCGGATTTATCATCACAAGTTTGAAAATGTCACTTTTTAAAAAGTTGGCATTTTCCTGCCCTTAGCCCTCTGTACCTGTACCCTGCCTTAGGTCACATGACTGGGTGTAACTAACAATTGGGACTTTGCAAATTCACCCCAGACAGTCACACAATAGGGGGATTAGCAGAGCCTCAATGGGCCATTAACTGACTTGATGGGGGTGCTGAACTAAGCACAGCACAACTTCCTACTAAATAGGCTGGACTCAGTCACCATTCAATATGCTTAACGACCCTGTATTGTAAGTGAGGTCAGTTAGGAGCCTGGGTAAGGGAGGCAGGAAATTCTGGAACTTCAGAGAACCCTTTCGGAAACTTCTCCCAACTTTTAGGGCAGGGCACCAGGGTATAAAAGGAACGCTATCAAACCTGCTCCTCAGTTAACTACTGGACCTGTGGAAGGACTCTCAGAGGACTCCCTGCTCCCGTGATCTGCTGGGCACTCTGCCAGACTGCTGCTATAAGTGGAAGGACTGCTTTGCTGCCTGGATCCTTTTTGGGACCTTCATAGACCAGCCCTGCTGAAGAGCCCTGCATCACTACTTACACCCAAAACTCAAGAAGTGACTCCAGGTGGCATTTCAGCCGTTCTCCTGTTTTGAGACATAGAGATATAACAGGCTCCCACTATCTTAGACCTGCATTAGGACTCAGTCTGCATGTGCCTTGCACCCCCGAGAGGTCTCCCTCCACTCCTCAATCCTTGGTTGTGGTGCTAAAGGTGTCCAGGTGGCCATTTTATGAAACTGAGGACTTGCTATTTTTATTTATTTTTGTCCTCATTCACTTGAACAGCCAGACTCTGAGGAGTCATCTCCAAAGATCTTACGGAGAGAGGGGGGACCCTTTTTACTTTATCACCAATCTCCCCGAGGAGGGTCCTGACTGGGATGATCAAAATCTCTGATATGTACAGATTTTGCAGCCCACCTTCAGAGTATGTCTCAAGACCAACAACTAGTATAATCATAGGACAGTGCCGAATTACTAGTTATATATTTTTTTCCCTTAATCTTTCAAGCCATTTTTAGTGGATCCCAACATTTGTATTTCTTGCTCGCCTCCTTCATGTTAAGTTTTACATAAGTGAATCTTCCACTCCAAGGAAGACGGAGGGAAGGCACTGGTCCAGTTTTTGCAGATCTCTCTCCTGGTTAGCAAAATCATGTGAAAAAGTAATTTAGCACTGTCTCTATTAACCAATGATGGGTCCTGTAGGCATCCAAAAATAACTCGGGGGGAGCTTAACTGACAATTTATAAGAAGAATTTTGCCTATTACTACACCAACCTCTTTCCAGAACCTGGTGAACTGTGGACACTCCAAAAACATATGTAGATCGTCAGCAGAAACCAAGCCTCATTTCTTACAGCTAGTCACATTACCCTGTCCCAGTTTGGAAAGTTTCTCTGGGGTCCAGAAGGCCCTATGGATTGCAAACAAATGGTTTCTCCTTAGAGAGGTGGGTTTAACTGTAGCATACAAAAGAGTAGTAGATACTTGCCATAAATCTCTTATCTCTATTCCAGGCAAGTGTTCTCCCCATGCTTCTTCTGGCAAGGTGAATTCTCTGTCTAAAACGTCTATTATCAGCCAGTACCATCTTGTCACTTCCTTCGTCAAAGGGGCCTTCTGACATTACAGCTCTTCCAGGTCGTTCGAGCCCCCCACCTCATCCTTCACACTCTTCATCCAGCTGATTATTTGAAGGTATTTAAATTTGGAGAGATTCCCCCCATCTCCATGTTGAGGCCCTCATAATGCATCACAACACCATTACTGCGGAAGGGCCCCCATTCCAGAAACCCTGCCTCTTTCAAGGGTACAGCCAGAGTATCTCTAGTCCATTCTGGCGAATCTAGAGAGTCCCAAACGGGGGCACACTTAATGTAATAAGATACATTGGTAACTCTCCTAACTGCACACCAGAGCTTTGCCAGGTTATGCAATACCTTAAATCTCACTTTCTTAAAGAATTTGGGGTCTCCAAATGTATATAGGAAGCCCTTCTGTGGACCATAGCTGATTTTCCTCATTATGTTGAATATCTATCCCAGCTCGAAATCCCGTGGTTCATTTAATAACTCTCCCGCATTTTTCAAGGAAATAGGCCCACACATAATATCGCAGATCAGGCAAAGCCAACCCCCTTTCTCTCTCTCTCTCTTCTCAACTTCTTCCAAGAAATACGTACTCCCTTTGAGGCCCATATGAAACTGCTAACTTTACCCTGAAGCTTACTCAATCATTTTGTGTTATACATCAGAGGCACCGCATTAAAAATGAATGAAAATGTGGGTAGGATCGTCATTTTAATGAAATTAACCCTCCCTAAAATAGTGAGGGGAAGATTAGCCCAACTCTTCATTAGCCAACATGAGTCCCTCATAACCTTCCCAAAGTTAATTTCTGTTATTTTACTTACATCGTGAGTTATAATGAACCCTAGATATTTCACCTCCTTTTTAAATATAACCCTGTCTGTATGCATATTCCAAGCCATAACTTCAGTTTTTTCGTTATTGACAGCATATCCAGCAGTTTTTCCAAACTCCACTGTCAGTTCTTCCAGGGCTGGTATAGTTTGTCCCAAATTAGCCGTATACACTATCAAGTCATCTGCGTATGGGGAGACCTTCCAACACCAATTCCCATACCTCAACTGGGCTATCCTCTGGTCTCCTCTAATTTTACAGGCCAGGGGCTCTTTATACAGGTCGAACAATAATGGCGATAATGGACACTCCTGCCTCATTCCTCTTTTGAGTTTAAAGGGTCGAGTTAGAGAGCCATTGACCAGAATTTTAGCGTCACAGTTTTGATATAGCTTTTGTAACACCCTAATGAAGTTCTCACCCAGATTAAAAACATCACGAAGGGTGTTCAAATACTCTAGTTGACCCTATCAAACACTTTTGTAGCATCTACCATGATAACCACCAGGGGATCTTGGCATGTGTTAGCTAAATCTGTTGAGCCTATCAAACCCTGTGTCAATTCGTGCATTTATCTACCTTTTAAGAATCCTTTCTGATCAACATGTAAAAGCCTTCCCATGACTCCACCTAATCTGTCTGCCAGGATTTTTGCAAAGATTTTATAGTCGCAATTTAACAGGGTTATTGGCCTATAAGAATTGCAGGACTTAGGGTATTTTCCCAGTTCTAAAATTTATGTGATGATAGCTTCCTTCCAAGATAGAAGGGTCAGTCCCCCAGCTTCTTAGACGTTACTATACAAATCTCTCAAAAATGTTGTTATGCTGCTTCCCAGGGCTCTATAAATTTCAATGAGTAAACTATCAGGGCTTGGGGCGTTTCCTAATTTACCAGACGTTATGCCCTGCTCCACTTTAACCAGTCCTATCGGTGCATTCAAAACTCTATTATCCTCCTCACTCAAAGTAGCTAGGCCTAACTCTTCTAACCATTACTTAACTGACTCAGGTGACACCACTAGATTTTCTGAGTATAATTCCTTACATTTTTTTTTAAAGGCTTCCCCTGTCTCCTCCCTGTTTCTTCTGATCCCCCCGAGGTTCTTACCCGGAATTTCTGCCACCCTGTTTCTAGCTAAATACGAGTTAACCTTCCAGGCCGCCCTTATCAACCTCCCTCTCAAAAAAGGTATATAAAAAAGCCTTAAAAGCTTCCAACATCAAGACTGGCATTGTTGACCCTGCATAGAAATTTAAAAAATCCTCTGTATCTGCTACCACATCCTCATCTAGTAATATAGTTCTGTCTATAGTCCACCTACTCTGACCTGCATTCCGGTTAGCTGAATCTTCAAGCAAATTGTTGTATGGTCTGACAAATGAGCTCCAACATGTACTATCTCCTCAACACTCTCCCTCAAGCTCCCATCTATTAAGATATAATCGATCCCAGACTGATGTCTGTATTTCTTATTGTTATACGCATATCCCCGTATTTCCCATCTTCTCTCTCCATACATCATGCAGCCCCAACTGGGACATCATAGACAGCAATTGAAACTGCATTTTTCATTAATTCTTGATCTACTACCTGAGGATCTAACTAGCTCATGGTCTAGTACAACATTAAAATCCCCCATCCATATTATGATGTCAGAGAGTTGCAGCAAATGTTGGAATAAGTTGATTAAAGGTGCAATGCCATCCTTGTTAGGCAAATAATATCCCACCAGAGTGAATGCAGAGTCATATGCCACCAATTTCCCAATTACCCACACCTCTACTGGTCCCTCCTGGAAGGAACTATTAGGATGGTTCTCAATTAAAATAGCTACCCCTTTACTACCCCCGCTATGGCTAGAGATTACTATCTGTTGCACCCATTCCTGCTCAGACAGGTGTGTTTCTTGCAAAACCAGCACATCCGCTTGTACGTCTCTCAGGTATTGCAATAGCCTTGTTTGCCTATTCCTCACCCATAAGTCATTAATATTCCAAGACAGGAACCTCAACTCCTTTTCTCTTATCATCTACGTTTAAGGCTGTACATGGAGGGGGAGCAGACTATCTAGCAGCTAGACTTCGCTGGTACTGCCCAGGGCGCGAACTCAGATCTAAAAATGCACATTTGATCCAGGTTTGCAGAACACGCAGAGTCAGATGGGGAGACAAAGCCTTCACTGTAGCAGCAGCTAAGCATTGGAACTCGCTTCTTGGGGATATCAGGAAGGAACAAAACTTCCTGACTTTCAGAAGGCTGGTGAAAACTTAGCTGTTTCCACGCTAACTGGCTGGTTTGCTGCATTTCTCTCTTTCTTATTCTCTAGCGCTTCAATGCTAAGGCCGGAATGCACTTTATAAATAACCATATACATACATACATACATACATACATACATCTATGTACTATCTCCATTTCCAGTTAAATATTACCCCTCAGCTCCCCCTTTCTCCACCTCTCTGAGGACACTTTTTTCCTTTTTTACACCTCATGCTCCCCACCCAGTGTCCCCTCCCCCCTACCCCCCACCTGTCCCAACTCAACCCCTCCCAGAGGAGAACATGGCAGCCGACTAAGCAGCGGGCTGTGGGAGGAGCTCCGTCGGACTTGAGATCGGAAGGAGGCCATGTAAGTCTTACTGTTTTTTCAATTCCCCTAATGTGGGGAATATCGCAGCAGCAGCCGGGAAAGTAAAAAATACAGCTTACCTGAGGGGGCTTCGACTCAGCAACAGCAGGCAGGTGAGCCGCAGTGGAGGGGGTGCAGCGCGGACGGGGCTCGGAGCGAGCTGCACTATGGACGAGGGCGGCGCCTGACCTCTGACATGGGAGGGAGTTGGCCGCGAGGATTCCATTATGGGGGAAAAGCTGGAGAATCAACACACGTGGCAGAAGGCACGAAGGAGATGGGGTTTGCCCCCTGCTTGCAGTGGATTCCAGCCAAGTAGGACGAGGTACCGTATATTCGCCTGTTTGGATTGCAGTTCAGCAGGGGGGCTCTGTTAAGCTACTGGGGGCCAGTAACAATCCGAAAGGCGACCCCAAGGAGGTTGGTGTGCAGTAGAAAAGAAGGGGGAGCTGTGATATCTAGCAAGCTTGGTTGGAGCCCAGTTTACTCTCTAAGAAGCGGCAGGAAGATTTTGGGAGTCAGGGAGAAATTGGCAAGCGTGGGTGGTGAGGCCTCCCTTAAATTAACCACACCCAGAATCTAAGAGGACCAAAGTAGAGGTAATGATAGGGGTAAAGTTGTTCTGAAACTAAAAGGTGTGAGGCCTCTGGGTAAGAAACCCAGGATTACCTCCCTCGCTGAGAACATATTTTACAGTTTTACCCAGATTGCCAGCCAGTGAGGAGAAAGAGGAGAGAGAGAGGGGAGAGAGGTGTCGCAGCAGGACAGGTACATGGACACGGATATGGCTGTTTCAAGGGGAGTATGAGTCTGGAAGGAAACCAAATAGCCCGAATAGAGTACAGTCCAAACAGCTTTCAAGCCCTGGAGGGTTTGGACTCAGCAGGGACGGGGGACAGCAGGTCCTCCATGCCTATAGATTCGGTAGCTGACCTACCAGGGGGGCACTGGATAGTAACTCCCAGAAGCTCGCGAGGGAGGAACTTGGGCATGGAGGTAGTCAGCAGCTAGGTCCAAGGTCCATGGTTACAAATCTGCCAGGCAAGACTCTACTCCAAGCACCAGCAGGGGAGGAAGAACATCCGGTACAGAGTTACTCAGACGGGACTCCTAGCCAGTCTATTACCGGAATGCTGAGAGTTCCATCTATGGAGGTCAAGGGCGGTTTTGAGACTTCAAACTCTAATCGGACGGAGATCAGAAGTCTATGTGGGAAAATGATTGATGAACTGGCAGGAAGGACGGACCCCCTTGAGAAGAAGGTAGGGGACCTTAAAGTTGCAGTGGAAAAAAACAAGGAGAAAATTCAAAGTTTGAAAGCAGGGGAAGAAAATGTTATAACTAAACTTGAATCTCTGGAAAACAATCAGAGAAGGAACAACTTGAGATTTTTAAGGGTCCCTGAGGGAATGGAAGGTGACGATCTGAAAGGGCTGGTGGTCCACCTAATTATACAAGGAGTACAAATCAAAGATGCAGAGGTAGACATTGCAAGGGACATTCAAAGGGTACATAGAGATCCTTTTAGAAAGCCTCCTAACAGGGACAAGCCTAGGAAAATCCTGGTTTGCTTTCACGCGTATGCAATTAAAGAATGTACCCTAGTAGCTGCACTAAAGAAGAAGTCTCTATTGGTGGAGGGAGTCCCTTTTGAAATGAGATTGGATCTCTCAAGTATAACATTTAACAAACAATGGGAGTTGGGGAAAAGAACTGATGTGTTGAAGGAGTTGGGGGCCACGGCCGGATTGAAGTTTCTGACTTCCCTGAGAGTAATGGCAAACAACAAAATATATACCTTTAAGGATTGCAGAGAAGTAGATGTTCTGATTAAGACCCTGAAGAAGGGCAGCTAGTCTGGACAATTTTGGCTCCCTTCCTTGCCCTTCAGTTTTGTGTCTATGGCCCTCATTACAACCTCGGCGGTCTTCACAGAAGACCGCCAAGGCTGCGGGTGCCAGAATACCGCTGGCGGTATTTCTGGCTCACTATTTCAACTTTTCCGCTGGGCCAGCGGATGGTAACAGTGCTACTGTCCGCTGGCCCAGCGGAAATGTCACATCAACATTGCTGCCGGCTCGTAATAGAGCAGGCGGCAATGCTGATGTGCAGCGGGTGCAGTAGCACCCATCGCGCATTTCACTGCATGAAATTCGGGCAGTGAAATGCGCGATGGGGCTATGCCTGGGGGCCCCTGCACTGCCCATGCCAAGTGCATGGTCAGTGCAGGGGCACCCCAAGTACCCCTTACCACCAGCCTTTCCATGGCGGTGTTTACCGCCGTGGCCAGGCTGGCGGTCGGGGACTCATAATCCCCAGGGCTGCCCTGGGTATTATGAGCACCAGGCGGAAGCATGGCGGTATAGTGGAGGGGCCGGCGGTATTGCTGTGGCTGTTGCGCCACAGTCATAACAGCTGGCGGAACACCAGTTCTGAAAAGCTAAACACAGGTTCACAAAAGGTATTGTGGCTGTTGCGTACCCAGGGTTCACACCTCAGTCAACCAACAACCCAATATCTCACATGAATTAATTGAGAAGTATACAAGTGACTATAGATGATTCAATTCACAGCATATTCAAACACTGTTCTTGTGCCATCTTTTAAGCAATAACTTCATTAACTCCTCTCTGTTGCATGTGCAGATCCTCACACCGAAAGAGAACACTCTCCAAGGAGCAGATCTTTCAGGGTGGTAACCAGGGAAGGACTGTGCTGTAAAATACACAATTTTGGATTTTGTTTTCCAAATTCTTTTGGGGCAGAAAACGCCTCCCCAAACATTGCTTGCAGTGTTTTGGCTCTCTCGCTGCACTCACTGCTCCCTATGCGCTGTATAGGGAAGAGCCTGTTTTTTGTTTTGTTCTATACTCTCTGTTCTCTTGTCTGTCTTTTTTGCTTTCTCTGCTAGAATGTCTGTGGTTATGAATGGGTATCCTGCTGCACTGTGAGGTCATCACTTTGTTGTAAACTCCTAAACCCAGACTCCATTTTGAGCATGCTAAGTCATTATCTTTAGCAGACCTCATGAATGTGTAAATTAATCTAAACAATTTCTTTGCTAACATATATGGTGACATGTCTGGCACAAGCTCCATGATTTCGACATTTTGTGTTCTGACAATAAATGTGTAAAATAGACATGTAGTCCCAGTTGATGTACTTTCATAATGCTGGTTAATTCCAGCAATGTACAGTTAATATAAAGTCCCCAGATCTACGGTAAAGTTCAGTGGTCAACCCCACATAAACCCCATGAACTGACCATTGAATGTGAGAGGTCTTCATCCCAGGTAATCGCAAGAGGTGCTGCCAGGCTGTTCCAACATCTATTCCTGTGCTGAGACTCGAGAGGAGAGGAGCTTATCCCACTTGATGTGTCTTTTCCTTCTGAGGGACCCGTCTCCCAGCTGAAGTCTGATAAACACAGCTAAGCTGCTATGAACACGTATGTAGTCTGTTGGGTCCAAGAAACTCAATAGGCAAGTTAGCTACTCCTTGCTCTTATGTTATAGAGTACAGAAGTGGCCTTTGGGATGATAGACTGACAGGAACTTTCTCATCATGTTAGAAATGTATATATATTCTTGCTCATAGTAACATGCATTAGTGCTGTTTTAATCATATACTCTTTGGTTATTACTCATGCACCAAGCAACTAATCAAACTAAATGGATATTCCAAGTGATTCACTGCCATTCCAGTTTTATATGGTTAATTGTATCATGTTTACTTTATGCTGTGGGGATACAGGAGTGTCTTTTGGACACTTTCTATGTTCGCCTGGTGAAGATAATTGTAGGATTAAATAGCTTGAGGGGCAAGGACAGGACTCAGTGGTCAGAGGTTGGTGTTTGCTGGGGAGTTTGCCATTTCAATTCCCTAAGTAAAGAACTTGAAGGAATGAGGTAGGGCCAGTTACTTGTAGGATTATTTGTATAGTAGATAGGATGGCTAAGCTAGTCCTATTAAATTTGACTTTGTATTAAACATGCAAGTTGCTGCTTAGGATTTTTAAACATATCATCTTGGGCTGTCAGAATGTAGAGCTGTTCTGGAAGGGAGTTTTTAAACTGATGAATGTAATCTTAAGAACTAAGCTAAATAGATATTCTGGTTTGGCTGCATTAAATTATATTGATGAGCCAGACACTTTTACTATTAGCCCTAGGTTATGGGTGATGTGTGTTAAGAATACATTTGAGCATGTGTAGCATGAAAAGCAAAAGCACGTTTAAAATTATTTAATATCAGCTCCATTTTTCACAGTGTAGATGATTTGAGGGGAGAGGTGAATGGAAGGAATGATTCAAAATGCTATATATTTGTTAGATAGCCCAGGTGCGGAACCATCACATTCAAACTTGAATTATCAAAGCATCCTACCACCCAATACATTTGTTTCCTTAAATCACCTAAAACAGTTTGTTCACCAAAATCCTCAGTTTCCACCTTCCGCTGTCTGCTGCCCATGGTCACCTTGTACTGATCAGTGGCCTGTCAGGTTTCATTCAGTTCTCAAAATCAAGCCACATTCCATAGACTAGAGTGAACAATACCATCATATACAGAATATTCTGCACTATATTAATCTTACAAAAATAAGACTTTCTATTGCTTCAGTAAACATTTCTCAGGTTTACCAATAAGGGTCATCCTTTCACCGAACCAAGAATTGATACATTGGAAGATCAGCTCTAGATTTGTGCACTGGTGATAGTTTTGTTGGGTTCCGAATAGGCCAGTACATTGTTATGAAGGAGTTAAAAGCTTAGTGACAGATAATGCTAATTTTGGGGATGATTTAATCAAATACTCCTTTGCACTAGCCAAAAAGGGTCCTTTACTAGTTATGCTTACCTTATCTCTACCAAATAAACTAAGGCCCAGATTTATGAAAAATTCATGCAACGCACCACAGCCACTAAAGTTTCTGCGTTGCATTCCGTGAAAGCTAGAGAACAGCACCATATCTACTAAGATATTGCACCGGTTTGCCCGCTCCCTGCAATGGCACACTTTAAAAGTCTGCCATGCGTCAATGCAAACACCTTTACGCCATAGAACAAGTGTGTGTGCTTCTCTAGTTCTAGAGGCCTATTTCACGTGTATCGCTACACCTGGGGTATTTTTTCTTGGATTAAAAATGAGCATTCAATTTCCACAGTTCTTCTCCAAAGCTGCTGTTATATATCCTCGGCTACGTTTTTTTCTGGTAGCAAAGCCTATGATTAAAAAAATTGCAGGACTTGTGACCATAAGAATGTCACTTCTGCACTAAGAGTACTTTGTGTCTGTTTACAAATCAGGATGACGGAGAGCTTCCCTCTGTATTGCTATTCACAATTAGAAGTGTCACTGCTTTCAAACCACAATTGCAGTTGCTAATTGGTAAACAGATATTGAAAACTGACACAGGGTTGGATCCCACTGGCGAATTAGACGAAAGTAATGAGCAGTAATTTTCACCCTGTGATCTGTGACTGCTGGTATTGGGGGAGCGGACTGTGATCCATGGTACAGTGCAAACCCTAACCTCACATACCACCCTCTCACCTCCATACCCATGTCACTATCTGAATGCCGAAATTTATTTTTAAAAGCCAACTCTGTCCTCTTATGAGGCATTAGCAGCTTTAACAAATGTTGGTTTTTGGGGCATGAAGATGCAGGAATGAAGGTCTGTTGTCATGGTTTTCAAGGGACACACCTGAGGTGCCCTCTGGGAGCATGTAGTGATAAGTTCATCACTGAAATCAGTGTAGGCTTATCAATATGAGATGTTTGATAGCCATCACATAGCTGGGGAATTCGTATTGACCAGTATCCAGCACATGCATTTAAAATGTTTTCCCTGGCCACTTTCTATGTCTAAGAATTGACAGAGACATAGTGCACCCTGCCTTGGGGCTGTAAGGCCTACTCTAGGGGTGACCTACATATATTTCATGCAGTGTTAGTAGACATGACATACAGAGATGTGTGACATGTCGCGTTTTTATTTTGGTCTGCACCAAGACACGCAGCCTGCAATGGCATCCTGTCATGTGCTTGGTGAGGGGTCCCTTAGGGTGGCACAATTTGTGCTGTAGCCCTTAGGGACCCTCTTTAGCACCTCAGACCGTAGGTACCAGTGGTACCATTCACTAGGGACTTACAGAGGGTGCTAATGCATTTGCCAATTGGGGAAACAGTTGTACAGTTTTAGGGAAAGAGATCTGGCACTGGGACCTGGTTAGCAGGATCCTAGTGAACTTTCAGTCAAAATCACATAAGATATCAGGCAAAAAGTGGGGGGTAACCATGTCAAAAATAGGCACTATCCTACAACATAAAATGAACTAAATCCACAAGAGAGTTCTGGAGATAAAAAATTACTAAGCAAAACGTAAATCACTGCTTTTCACTCAAAATGCAAACAAGCATTGGCAACTAATAGGGTTAGAAGTTACTTTGAAAACTTGTGAAAACTTTTTGTAAAGTTGTGCTCAGTTACTGTGGCTTGATTTGGGTCAGAGGGGCCAGAAAGGCTTAGCATTGTAGTCAAAGTGGTCTCCAGTCCAGTTCAAGGCTCTATGAGCAAACTGCCATAGACATCAATGGAGTGGTTCAGATATAAGGGATACAAAGATGCTGAGATGTTGAGGCTGTTGAGTATGATGATCCAGTTGACAGGGATCCTCCTGGGGCCATCCCTCAGTCCACAAACACACTGAGGTGACTTTAACAGAGGTCGATGTCCTTGGAAGTCCTAATGAAGTCAGGCCAAAAACCAGCTATTACTGGTCTACTGCTGTCTGATCACAGAGAAATCGGCAGTTCCCTTTAACTGAGGCTACTGTCCTTCTGAGTGACCAAACTGCACTTCGAGAACTCTCCCAAGACAAGCAGATTTGGGTGCAATATTTTTAGTTTTGGGGCTCAGTCTCCTTGAATGTGGTTTGGCAGATTTTGACGATTCAACAGTTGTGGCTACCATCTCACCAATATGGCTTCCTCAGCTTTTCTGGCCCTGGAGCTGCAACAGGAAGTCAGCCAACTCACACTGGAAGTTCACCTCTTCATTCCTGGGCTCGGGGACAACCTTTCCTCGAGCAGGGTACCACAGGCACAGCTTTCTCTTTACTAGCCCAGGAGCAGCAGGTGCATCCAGTCTTTGGTGCAGCCTCTCTTTGCCAGGCCCAGGGAACAGCAGGGCTGTTCTGCTTCAGTCCTCTCTCTGGTACAGACATGATCTGAGGTCTGGGTGTCAGGGGTGGCAAGTTTATGCCCACAACTTGCACTCGGATGATGAGGTGTCTACTAGCCAACAGACTACCATTTCTCCTCCCGCATAATGACGACTTCCTGCAATGTGTGGCATTCTGCCCACTTCCAAGATTGCAGAACCTTTTTCTGGTTGTGAGGAACTTGGTAGCACACCCTAGAGATGTGGCTACCTGAAGGCTACACACCCATGGGAAAACTGGTATGGCATCTGCTTCCACCTCTGTCAATGCCAACCCGTCTACCAGAACAAAAGTGTAGCCCCTCTGGTATGTGTCCACCACTTTCCCTTCAAAAGCGGCTCCCCCCTTGACGCTTGCTTTTTGTGCTCACACACTGTGGGCCGTATTTATACTCTGGTTGCGCCGAATTTGCGTCGTTTTTTTCGACGCAAATTCGACGCTAAACTAACGCCAACTAACGCCATATTTATACTATGGCGTTAGACGCTTCGGGCGCCAAAGTGCCCGGAGTGTGCGTCATTTTTTAGCGTGAACCCCTTCCTTGCGTTAATGATATGCAAGGGAGGCGTTCCCGTCTTAAAAAATGACTCCCAGGCCTTTACGTGGTATTTATACTCCCGGGCAAAAATGACGCCCGGGAGTGGGCGTGGCCAAAAACGGCGCATTTGCGCCGCTTTTTAACGCCTGGGTCAGGCATGGCGTTAAGGGACAAGTGGGCTCAAAATGAGCCCAGAGCGCCCTCCCCTGCCCCCAGGGACCCCCCCTGCCACCCTTGCCCACCCCAGGAGGACACCCAAGGACGGAGGGACCCATCCCATGGACATTAAGGTAAGTTCAGGTAAGTATTTTTTTTTTTTTTTTTTGTGGCATAGGGGGGCCTGATTTGTGCCCCCCTACATGCCACTATGCCCAATGACCATGCCCAGGGGACAGAAGTCCCCTGGGCATGGCCATTGGGCAAGGGGGCATGACTCCTATCTTAACAATGATAGGAGTCATGTTGATGGGGGATGGGCGTCGTTAAAAAATGGCGCAAGTCGGGTTAAGACGATTTTTTTGCCTCAACCTGACTTGCCCCATTTTAAGACGCCCATACGCCATTTTCCCCCTACGCCGGCGCTGTCTGGTGTACGTGGTTTTTTTACACGCACACCAGGCAGCGCCGGTCTGGTAGCGCCGGCTAACGCCATTCAATAAATACGGCGCCCGCATGGCGCTTCAGAATGGCGTTAGACGGCGCTAAATTTTTTGACGCTAAACTGCGTTAGCGCAGTTTTGCGTCAAAAAGTATAAATATGGCCCTGTGTGCCTTCCTGCCAGGGATTGGTAACATCTCATCCAATAACAGGTCTCTATTTTGTACTTTCCTGGGTGTCGTTCATCCCTCTCTCCAGGAAGGCAGCTAGCTGTCTTGTGGTCAGCATTTATGAATGGCCACTGAAAAACGTGAGCAGCAGAGTGGCAACATTCTAAAGTTGCATTTTACTAAAAGGTTATATTAAATTCAAATTGGGCATAATGTAATGATTATTTTGATACCTTGAAGTACCAACGTTAGAAGTGTGATTCAAAAGTTAGCACAGCTCTTTGTGTAACCCTGTTTTTGCCAATGAGGTTGCTTGTCTTTCCACAATAGAAATGATGATCTGGATTGGTTACTGTTAGGACATATAAAACTACATATCTTTATTATTATACAGCACCCTGTGTGCTCAACAGGCCTACTTTTGGGTAACATATATATTAAATGAAGGCCTGAATTTTGTCATTAGTTTAAATGGTAAAGTCAAGTTAGCAATTTAAAACTGCTCTACAAGTCTGCAGGGGCAGGCTGGGAGACATGTTTCACTTTGTCACACCCACAGGAGCACAATAAGTTCTGCAGCCCATGAGAGACACTAACTTACAGGCCCTGGGTACCCCAGGTACCGTATACCAGGGACTTATAAGTAATTTAACTCATGCCAATTGGTTAGGAGCAAAATAAACACGCACTTTTAATAGTCAGAGCACAGGCTCTGAGGTCTAGTTAGCAGGCCTAGTACACTCTGTAAGTCGAAAAACTAGCAGCATCAGTCCAAAATTTTAGGACAGTACAGTAGGTAAATTTGTGCTGTTTTTTCTTTCTAAATAAAGGGGCATATTTATACTCCGTTTGCGCCGAAATTGCGTCGTTTTTTTTGACGCAATTTCGACGCAAAACTAACGCAAACTAACGCCATATTTATACTATGGCGTTAGAGGCGAATAGCGCCAAAGTTCCCGGAATGTGCGTCATTTTTTAGCGTGAACCCCTTCCTTGCGTTAATGATATGCAAGGGAGGCGTTCCCGTCTAAAAAATGACTCCCAGGCCTTTACGTGGTATTTATACTCCCGGGCAAAAGAGACGCCCGGGAGTGGGCGTTGCTAAAAAACGGCTTTTTAACGCCTGGGTCAGGCATGGCGTTAAGGGACAAGTGGGCTCAAAATGAGCCCAGAGGTGCCCTCCCCTGCCCCCAGGGACCTCCCCTGCCACCCTTGCCCACCCCAGGAGGACACCCAAGGCTGGAGGGACCCACCCCAGGTAAGTTCAGGTAAGTATTTTTTATTTTAATAATTTTTTGTGGCATAGGGGGGCCTGATTTGTGCCCCCCTACATGCCACTATGCCCAATGACCATGCCCAGGGGACAGAAGTCCCCTGGGCATGGCCATTGGGCAAGGGGGCATGACTCCTATCTTTACAATGATAGGAGTCATGTTGATGGGGGATGGGCGTCGAAAATAAATGGCGCAAGTCGGGTTAAGACGATTTTTTTCGACGTAACCTGACTTGCCCCATTTTAAGATGCCCATGCGCCATTTTCCCCCTACGCCGGCGATGTCTGGTCTACGTGGTTTTTTCCCATGCAAACCAGGCAGCGCCGGTCTGATTGCGCCGTCTAACGCCATTCCATAAATACGGCGCCCGCATGGCGCTTCAGAATGGCGTTAGACGGCGCAAAACTTTTTGACGCTAAACTGCGTTAGCGCAGTTTAGCGTCAAAAAGTATAAATATGGGCCAAAGTTAGAAATGAGGTTTCCTATATCCTGATGAAAGCTTTCAAAGAGTTGTATCTGGAGCATAGGAAGGATAAAATTAACATGGGGACAACCATAATTTTTAAGTTCACCATGCATCTTCACCAAGTGATGTGTTTTGGCCACCAGGCTTTGAAAGGAGTTTTCATTTTAGCAAGAAATGTAAACTCAAGATGTAATCTAGTTAATTCAATGTATTTTTTTAACTCCAATACCCAGCTATTTTAAGCAAGAAGGCTGCCATTTTAGATTGGATTGTTAGACCTTATGAGGTAAGCATAGTACACTGGATGGGAACATTTCAGTTTTTTCTGTATCCAAAGACTATCCAGAGACAGATACACAGTTGTTAATTAGCCTCGGGATTTCAGGTATTGCTTCTTCTGTGTCACTGGAGAATATTAGTACATTTTCTCCCTAAGTGGCCCTTTTTTGATCCTCTAAGGAAAATGAAGATACCTTTTACGAGAGGATTATTATGAATACTATGAAGTAGTGGCTCTATGGTACAGAGATACAACAGAGGGGAAGCCTTCTCTAGAGCTTTGATGTTGCGACAATGCCTTTGACAAGTCCTTCTAATTTATTACAAGCCAATGGCTTGTGATATAAGGACATGGCCATTCAAATAAAACGTGGTCCAAAATTGAACGTTTTAGAACCACATTGAGGAACGGTGTGGGGACCTTATCAAAAGCCTTTTCTGCATCTAGTGCCTTAGCCATGAAGGAGAAGGAATGATTTTGCCTTCTCAGTGATCTGATTGAGCAGTTGTATACTGTTTGCAGCACTTCTACCCATTATGAAACTTGTTTGAGTAAGGGTGATCAGGAAGGGAAGCAATTTCTCTAATCAAAGCAAAAGTATTTTGGCATATATCTTGTAGTCAGTGTTTATTAGCAAGATTGGTCTCCTGTTTTTATGTTCATGTGGGTTGTTACATTCTTTGTGGATCACCACAATATATGCCTACGAAGCAGTACCAGAGCTCTTTCAAGATGACTCAAAATATGTCAATTCCTTAAAGTGAGGTAATATTGCATCTTGCTAGGTTTTATAAAAGGCTGCTGAGAAGCCTCGGGTCCAGAGGCTTTTCTATATTTAAGGGATTTGATGAAGCATAGTATTGTTTTATTTCTTCAATTTCTTTATTAAGGTCTTTGCTGGCAATGTCAGTAAGTCTAGGAAAAGTTAGATAATTAGGATATTTTTGGCAGACAGCATCATTACTAATCAACTTGGGGTTATATAACTCAGCATAGAAAGTAAGTAATAAATCCAAAATTGCATTAGAGTCCAAAAGGATGGAGCCTTTTTTTATCTCTAATTGCTGGCTTGAATGTACCCGTGTTTCTGTGTTTCAGATAAAGGGTTAGGTGTTTCCCAGTTTTGTTATGTTCCAGGAGGTTTTTGGCTTTAAGTTTGTTTTATATTATATGTTATCTTTCACTAATAATTTTGCAGAATCATATTTTAGGGTTTCATTTTAAGGGCAATTTAGAGAAGATCATATATGTGATCTTTCACTAAGAATTTTGCTGAATAATATTTCAGAGTTTTATTTTAAGGGCAATTTAGAGAAGATCTTTCTAAGTTCAGTAGTTTTTTTGTGTGTGATTCTAGGGCATCTAGTCTAGTATTTAGATTTTCATTCTTCTAAGCTATGATTACTGCCTTAATGGTGGCCCTCACAGCACCCCAAACAGTTTGTGGGGAAAGGTCTTGAGTGATGTTGTCTTAAAAGAAATTGATCAAGGCCTTGTGAATGTGTTTGTTCACAATGAGGTCGTCTATACTATTCTCACTCATTCTCCATTCCTGTCTATAATTCAAGAATGAACGCATTCATTCTTCAAATGGTTTTGCCAGGTAAAGGTGATACAAGCATGATCAGTGATAACAATAGGTTCTATAGCGGCGTTTGTAGTTAGTGAAGCAAGATTATTACTAATGAGTAGGTAGTCTATTCTAGTTAGCCAACTATGGGGATGTGAGTAGCAAGTACATTCACAGCTGCTTGGTTTATACAAGCATCAGGTATCCTCTAGCTTATTGTTCTTATACAACTGATGCATTTGGGGGTGCGATTTTGAGCTGTTTGTATGAGCAGTAAGATAACCTGTCTAAAGTAGCAACCCATGGAAAGTTGAAGTTCCCACTTAAGATTATGTAGCTGGAGGCGTGGCCACGTAAGGTGGCTGGCAGGTCGCGCACCTAAGAGGCTCCGTCTGACCCCACTAGAATTCTGCCTGAATCTGTATTGCTGGATCTACCAACCAACTGTGCAACATCTACATGACATCCTGCACCCTAGTTGTCCAAAAATTTGGGATGGGGAGTTGGCCCGGAGTAAGCTGCGGAGAGGCAGCCGACGGTAGGCCTCGTGGCCCAAGAGACATGTGGCGGGCTGCTGGACAGGCAGCGTCAGGATACAAACCCCCATGGCTCCTGCATACACCTGTCTGACACTGGAGGTGGCATGGATATCGCGGAGGAGGCATGACTGGCTCTGCAGACACAGAGGTGAGTTCACAGGTGTGCACCAGCAGCCCGCTTTGGCTACTCCGAGCTCCTTCTCCTGTGTGGCCCCAGGCAAGCTGTGACTGGCTAGGCGGTGAGGCCCTGAGGCAGCTCAGTCGCGTGAAGACAAGACGGGTTGGGGAGACACCATACCTGGGCTGCTTCCATGCGAGGATGCAGCCCCTTGAGCCCTGCTGCACTTGGAACTACAAGGCATGCACAGCGAGAGGCGGCCGCAATTGGGCATGTTGTCCCCCTGGGGACGGGGGTGATCACTCCTGAGCTTGGCAAATGTGCCTCCTTGCGGTGGAGGGAGGACACAAAGAGGAAACAGTGGCTGGGGACCAGTCTGCATACGGAGGACTGGGTATCACAATGACATGACCCGGGCCCCTCAGACTTCTGTGGGGTCCCTGCAAAAGTTGCCATATATGGTGTGCAGATTGCCCCTGCTTGCCAGGGTACCTTATCTCTTCTTATTGTGGCCCCTAGCCCTCTTTGGGCATTGACCTCTGCATTGCATCTGGCTGGAGGAGGGGTGATGTTGTGGCCCGGCTGGGCTGGCGCAGGAGGCTTGCCCCACTGGCAGATCACGAAGGCTTCTGGGACCCTCCGGCAGACAAGGAAACTGCTGCTTCTCGGACACTTGTACCCCCACAGAGCTACTTCATAGTAGGGGAGCCTACCTGATAGTACAGATTTGCATCTGGTTGGGGCCTCGGTGATCTGAGAGAGGGCTGCACATTGACTCTATAGATACACCTAGGGGTAGGAACAAGCACTCCATGCCCCCGCAGGGGAACACCATGGAGGTTTACACCACCCCAGCAACGCCATCACAGTGGCTTACATATCTGGTCACAAGTAAGGGGGGACCAGGACCCAGACACCTCCCCAAACGAGCCCACGAGGGCAGAACTAATGGCTGCAATCTCAGTGGCCCTTGAGATTAAAATCAAATCTGTGACCCTTGAGGTGAATCGGATACACATAGACCTGCATAACGTCTCTGATAAGGTCAGCATGGCTGAAGGTTCCACTGCAGAGCCCCAGGCGGTGGTACCTACCCTGCAGAAACAGTTGGCCATGGTCACTTCCAAAACTTGGTCCTTGGAGGGGTGAGTGGAGGATGCAGATGGGAGGTCATGCCGTAACAATATTCGCCTTCTGGGGTTCCTGGAGCGTGTGGGACAGGTTGCCACCGAAACCTTCATAGACAGATGAATCTGAGATACCCTGAAGACTAGCAGGCTGTCTCCTATGTTTGCAATAAAAGAGGGCTCATCAGGCAATGGTGGCCCGCCTTGGCCTGGGGCAGTGCAGCGGGCCATAATAGCTGTAATTCTGAACTACAAGGACAGGGACTGTATCCTACATGTGTCCCGAGTCACAGACAATGCCAGATTTGCGAACCATAAAGTCGCCATATGTCCCTAATATGGATAATCAGGGTTTTTACGAAGGTCTCCAAGACCTACTGGAGTGCAGTGTGTGCTCCCCTATGCTGTGGACAGGAGATTTAATTGTATCATTGACGGGGTCAGAGACAAGTACACCTGCTGCAGGGTACTAAACCCTTGATGGACAGTTCTCTGGTGGCAGTCATGCACAACCCGGGGTTACTGGACAGCTGACGCACCTTGTGGCCGGAGAGCTGAGAGTACACCTGCCTCTCGGGGTTGCACAATACTTATAGTTGTCTGGACTGTCTCCTGATGGGGGGCATCAACTACTCTAGATTGACAGCAATGACGCACTTGGAGCGGTTCCTCTCAGATCATGCCCCTGTGCTGATAGCCCTGGCGCAGGGGGATGGTGCCGATGCTGGCGTATGCCTCTGGACCTCCTGGGTTCTACACTGGTGGCCTCATTGGAGAGTTATCTGGAGGCGAATTGAGGGACAATGAAAAACAGTGCCCTTGAGTGGGATGTGCTCAAGGCACTCATGAGAGGAGAGTGCATAGGGACTGTTTGTGGGGTGCAGAGGCGACAGGAGGCTGACTTCAAAGTACAGGAGGTGCGCTTGGCTGACCTATAGAGGAACAAGGCTTCCTCAGTGGAGAGGTGCACTTCTATGTTAGGGGTACACAAAGTAATCCGTAGACTCTGGGACACTCTAGATAGGACACTCTTAAAATATATTGTCAACTCTTACCTAGGGAAAATGATAAGTCAGGCAGGCTTTTGGCATGGATCCTTTGACGCAAAAAACAAAATTCCCCCAATTCTACACATTTGGGACTCCAACGTTGTGTTAGTAGCCAGACCGCAAGACATCCTTTCAACTTTTAGCGATCATTTTCAAGTGCTATATCAGGCTGGGGCGGCTGGCCCAGTGGGGGGAATTGATGATTTCTTGACACAGGCTGGTGTGCCCCACCTGCGCCGGGGCTATCTACAAGATCTGGAGGAGGAAATCAACCTGGAGGAACTGGGCGCAGCCATAAAAACCCTGGATAGGTCCAAAGCCCCAGGAGGGGCGGATTTCCAGTAGAGTTCTATCAAACCTACTCTGCTGTGCTTCGGGATAAACTCCTGGAAGTCTTGCTCGAGGCAAAGGAAAAGGGGCTCCCCCCAGAAACTATGTGGGAGGGAATTGTATGTCTGATGCTTAAATAAACGTGGGGGAGATGCAGCAGATCCTTCCTCATGTAGGCCTCTAACCATGCTAAACATGGATCTAAAGATATTATGTAAACTTCCTAGTGTCCAAGCTGCAGTTTGTGATCCGTGAATTGATCCATGAGGATCAGTGCGGCTCCCAGTACAATGTATAACCTATGTAGACTGGCCCACATACTGCATGGCACCTCAGGTGAAGAAGGTGAGATGTCTGTGGTTTTCCCCGACCTCAAAAATGCACTTGACACAGTGGAGTGGGACTATCTGTTGGCAGTCTTGTTTGGCAAGGAGTTTGGGCCTAACTTCTGCGCTTGGGTGCGGCTCTGAACCTTCTATAAGGGTTAAAGTGGGGGGGGGGGAATCTCAGCCATGGACAGTGGGGAGGGGGACTAGGCAGGGGTGCCCTCTATAGTTTATTCTATTTGTCCTGGCATGGAGCCCGTTGCCCTGCTGCTCTGCAAGGAGATGGAGCCTTGGGGATTCGGTGGGCTGTTCTACCCATGCTGTCTCTTTATATGCTGATGATACGCTGGTCTATTTACGAACTCCTGGTGAGTCTGAACCGCTTTTGATGAAGCTGCTGAGAGTGTTTGGATTAGTTTCCACTAGGAGGATTGGTCATGAGGCAGGTGTAACAGTTGCCATCAATGGGGCTCTGGTGGGAAACAATGGGGTTAAATTACCTGGGAGTCTGGGTCACCCACAGCTGGGCAGAACACAAAAATAGTAACGTGGACAGAGTGGTCAGTGGTCTAGAAAATTTGATTAAGTTCTGGATCGGGCTCCCTCTTTCCGTGATGGGTAGGGTGACCATTGCAAACATGGTTTTTCTCCAGCTTTGTCTCTACCTCGTCCAGAATTCACTCTTCCCGAATGAGCCTAGGTTTTTCCACAGACTGGACAGCCTGTTGGTCTTCCTATTGTGGACTGGTGGGCCCAGTGGGGTTGCATCATCAGTGCTTAAGAGGTATTTGGAGGATGGGGGGTTAGCTGTCCTGGACATTCAGCTTTATTATTACATAGCACATTTACAATATGCTGCAAGGTGGTTTATTGAGCCTGATAAGTGAGAGAATAGGCTGCTTGGGACCTAAGCAGAGGAAGACACTTTACTGCAGTTATTGATGCATGGAGGTCGATCGGATCTCCCTGTCCCATACTTGGTCAAGACCGTGGCAGCAAATTGGGTGAAGGTGGTCCACAGTGTACTCCATAGAGCCCCCTTCGACAGGGAACCTCGGCAATGGGATCTTGCGCCTTTTCAGGTCATAGATACTGACTTCCATGGCGCAATGAAGGGTGGAACGTTGTCGAGTGGTGGGTGATATCTATCCAGGCGAGACGTTTATTGCATTTCAAAAAGCCCAGGAGACTTTCGGAGTTTGTCCAGGTCACTTTCTACATTATGTAAAACTTGAGAGCATGGTGAGAGAGGTTTGGTGCAAATTTCCAGCAGGCCCGAAGCCCTCACAGGCGGTGGGAGGTTTATTGAGGAGAGGGATGGCATCTAATCATGTTATTTAACAAAGCTTTTAGGGGTGAAATGTCGCTCCTACCCTACATTCTGCGTAGAGCCTGGGAGAGGGAGCTTATGGAGCCAATTGCAGACCCCGACTGGGCTAGAGCGTCTGAGCTGGTGCTCACAGTCTCCTGCAATAATAAGTTTAAGTTGCTACATTTCCATTTCCTCCACCGCACCTACATGACCCCTTATAAATGAAATAGCTGCAGTGATGTGGGAGCTACCTTTCTGCATTTGGCCTGGGAGTGCGCGTAAAATCCCCGATAAGCTGGCTCTGCTCCTGGCCAAACGTAGCGTGGTCATCGAATGGCTAGGCACCAGGATGCAACTGGTGGCTCAGTGCCTAAGAGTCTTAATGGAATGGGAGGGTGGCAGAGGAACACCACATGTGCTTGTCCTACACTGCTGAAGGTGCAGCGGAGGAGATCATGCTTTGGGCCCAGCTGCTTGATAAATTTAATGAGGAGGAAGACTCAAGTATGGATGAAGGCTATGGGGTAGTGGGGTGACCTTCCTGGTTGAAATCCACTCGGTCATACATACAGTGACCAAGAGGGGTCTGTATTATGGTCCTTCGTTATTTTGCAGTCTGTCATCTTGGTTCATTTTGTTCTATTCACTGGGGCTTGGACCTTTGTATAGTCTTACTACCTGACATTTGAATAGTGATTTATTTCGACCTCTGCATGTTCATCGTGATATCTGAGATATTTTAAGTGTAACTGAAACCCTTGCACTGAGTGTTTATTCTTTGCAGTGTTCTAAACACCATTGAAATACAGTTTAAAAAAAATATGTAGCTATCAAGGAGTAGTAGAATGAACTTGTAGGGCAAATAGAAGGGCTTTGGATCAATAAATCTACAACAGCAATACACTGAGTGTAGTAGAGAAAAGATGTCAGTATATATAAAATATTTCTAAGGTGAGGATAAGTCTCCCATCGACACTTGTTATCCAGATCAGGACTGGTATAAGCAATTGGTTTAGTCATCAGCATTAGCAACATTATAATCTGAAGAGAGTGAAAAAAGGTTATCAGTGATAACATTGTCAATACTATATTAGGACTACATAAGTACTAAATTAATACTATTGTGCAGTAGACAAATGGAGCATGCCAATTTATATGGGTCCAATCGAGCAGGAACTATTCCAAAGTAATACGTTTGAGGAAAACCTGTTAATGGGATTTTGTTGTGCATCAATTCAATATTACAGTTTGAAGTAGGGAGCAGGGCATTTAGAAAATCTGAGAAGCACGATTAAGGCATAGATTCAGGCATAAAAGTTGGGAAATGTACAATATTTTGCACTTCAGGCATATCATAAGAGCTATACAGTATTTGAGACATACAATACCAATCACCACATCTGCACTAATGGGACAACCATGAGCCAGCAAGATCCATCACAAATGAATCAAAGTCTTTCAGGTCATCAAAGACCTTTGAGCACCCATCATTGGTGATTTTCAGGTTTGCAGGTCCCACGAACAAGAGGAGGCTTTTTAAAGATCTGAGATTTGGCTTCAGAATTAGAAAACCTTTCCTGCGAGTCACCTTGGGTTTTGCATAGTCCTGAGAGATACTTGGGGCCATATTTATACTCTGTTTGCACCGGATTTGCCTCGTTTTTTTTTACGCAAATTCGACGCAAAACGAACTCCATATTTATACTTTGGCGTTAGATGCATCTAGCGCCAAAGTTCATGGAGTTTGCGTCATTTTTTAGCGTGGACACCTTCCTTGCGTTAATGATATGCAAGGTAGGCGTTCCCGTCTAAAAAATGACTCCGAGGCATGGGCGCCGTATTTATACTCCCGGGCAGAAATGACGCCCGGGAGTGGGTGGGTCAAAAAAAATGATGTCCAGACGCTTTTGCGTCGTTTTTTAGCGCCTGGTCAGGGCAGGCGTTAAGGGACCTGTGGGCTCGGAAGGAGCCCAGAGGTGCCCTCCCATGCCCCCAGGGACACCCCCTGCCACCCTTGCCCACCCCAGGAGGACGCCCAAGGATGGAGGGACCCATCCCAGGGAACTTAAGGTAAGTTCAGGTAAGTATTTTTTTTTTTTTTAAATTGTGGCATAGGGGGGCCTGATTTGTGCCCCCCTACATGCCACTATGCCCAATGACCATGCCCAGGGGACAGAAGTCCCCTGGGCATGGCCATTGGGCAAGGGGGCATGACTCCTGTCTTTGCTAAGACAGGAGTCATTTCAATGGGGGTTGGGAGTCAAAAAAAATGGCGCTAATCGGGTTGAGGCGAAAATTTTGCCTCAGCCTGACTTGCCCCATTTTGGGACGCCCAAACGCCATTTTTCCCTACGCCGGCGCTGCCTGGTGTAAGTCATTTTTTTTTACGCACACCAGACAGCTCCGCCGGCTATAAATACGGCGCCCGAATGGCGCTTTGGAATGGCGTTATCCGGCGTTAACTATTTTGACGCACAACTGCGTTGGCGCAGTTGTGCGCCAAAAAGTATAAATACGGCCCTTATTTTGTGGCAATTCCAGACAAGTATCTCATTTTTCACATTCTATCAAGGATTAGTTCAGTGTGTTGATACTGGGTGGCCTGAAAATCATTGGACCTGGGTTCTGTTGGGTTGATGAGCTCCTATGAGGAATTCTGTGGGAATTCTCTATGGGACACAGTATTTATTTTTCTTCAGTTTCTTTACTATGGTCTTTTTTAGCAATGCCAGTAAGACTAGGAAGATTTAGATATTTGAAATATTTTTGGCGGAGAGCATCATTACTAATCAACTTGGTTTTGTATAATTCAGCATAGAAAGTAAGGAATAAATCCAAAATCGCATTTGAGTCCCAAAAGGATAGAGGTTTTTTATCCCTAATTGCTGGTTTGAATGTCCCCGTGTTTCTGTGTTTCAGATAAAGGGCTAGTGTTTCTCAGCTTTGTTATGTTTCAGGAAGCGCTTGGCTTTAAGTTATTTCTATCATATATGCAATCTTTCAGTAAGAATTTTGCCTAATCATATCTTAGGGCTTTATTTTAAGGGTGATACTCTGATTTAGAGATGATCTTTTTAATTTCAGTTGTTTAATGTGTGCTTCTAGGGGCATATAGTCTAGTTTTTAGATTTTCATTCTTCTCAGCCATGAATACTCCTCTAATAGTGGCCTTCACCACAGCCCAAATAGTTTGTGGGGAAAGGTCTTGAGTAGAAATTGATCAAGGCCATGTGAATGCGTTTGTTCACATGGGGTCGTCTATACTACTCTCATCCATTCTCCATTCTTGTCTATAATACTCTCATTCATCTCTAAGTATTTTGTTAGGTGGTTTTGCCAGAAAAAGGACACAAGCATGATCAGTGATAATAATAGGTTCTACAATGGGGTTTGTAGTTGGTGAAGCAAGATTATTACTGAGTAGGTAGTCTATTCTAGTCAGCCAATTATGGGGATGTGAGCAACAAGTAAATTCACTGCTGCATGGTTTATACAAGCAACAGGTATCTACGAGCTTATTGTCCACATACAACTTTTGCATATGGGGATGGGATTTGAAATGTTTGTATAAGCAGTAAGATAACCTGGCTAAAGTAGCATCCCACGGAAGGCTGAAGGTCCCACTTAAAAGTATGTAGCTATCAAACGGTAGTAAAGTGAACTTATAGGGCAAATAAAAGTGCTTTGGATCACTAAATCTACAATAGCAATACACTGTAAATGTACTAGAGATGTTGGTAAATATGAAATATTTCTAAGGTGAGGATGTCTCCCATCGACACTTTTTATCCAGATCAGCATTGAGAGATACTAATTTTGCTCCTATTAGGGATCCTATGGGCTTTATCTATTTCAAAGCCTTTCAGGGAGGTTATTTCAAGAACTTGTGGTATCCTTGACTTAAGAAAAGAGACGCAGCATTCTTCTTCCTTTCCTCGATTTTAAGGAAGGCAGAAAACTCTCATGTTACCTTTTCTGTTTCTGTCTTGAAGCTCTGTGATCTTTCTAAAGAGAACCTCATTTCGTTGACATGAAATCAGACCTTTTGCTCATTACCTATCCTTATTTCCATCTCTTCCAATCTATTTGCCAGAGTCTTGACATAATTTCTCAAGCCAGACATTTCCAATTGTAAGACTTCTATGTTCGTCTTTGTGCATTTCGTGAGATCATGGATGGAATGTATCGGCTATAGGATAACATCCGTATTACTGGCACTATAGGACCTCTTTAATTGGAGGGTCTGGAAAAGATGGGTTCTGCGTTGTTTTTTGTTTTTTTTGCTGATCCTTAATGTCATTCTTGCGTTTATTGTCCCTTTATTCCGCCATTTTTCCGAGCTGACCAGCAAAAGTACTCATGGAATCAGTCAGGCGAGTTCAGGGAGTATTGTTGTTTTAGTGGACAAGCAGGGTGAGTCTTAAGAGACTTAGCAAGAGCAGTATTGTGGACTGCCTGTGAAGTGCTGAAATCAGGTGCATTTTGTGCCATATACCAGCGCAGATCTGATGGAAAACCCATATTCCAGATTCCGAGAGGAAACCCGTGTGAGGCAAGTTTCAAGAAAAGGAAAAAAGCCTTTTGCTTCGCCTACGTATCAGCAGGTAAAGGCTGTATGTTAAATTGTAGATTTCAAATGTAACCTTGCTTAGTAGTTCTGGAAAGCCCATTCTCTAGTGGGGCCTTGTGTGCAGCGGAGACATGGTGACAAGCATAGCATTAGCCCAGTAGCAGACCCTGAGACATGCCCAGCACAGTCACAGAAGCTGTGAGCAGGAATGTGCGCTCTTCGGAGTAGACACCCTCTAATTGGCAGGATAAGCTTGGACCCCAAAGAAGCTCTGTGGCTATGTCCTCTCATCACAAGAAACCTAGAAAGCCATTCAAAAGCTTGGTATGCAGGAGCGGACACGATCCGGAGCATTAATTCATCAGTCTCATCTAAGAGAGGACCACTGCTGCTAGAGTGGACAGAGTCTCAAAAGAACACTGTAGCGGGACTCCTACAGGGGAAAGTAGTGCTCTTACTCCCAAACCAATGCATCCAGGATGAGCAAGGGATTCTCCATTATCCGCTTGAGAGAGTCTCTCTCTCTCTCTCAGAAAATTAGTGAGGTCAGTTTCTCGTATGCTCACCCTCAGTGGAAGCAGGCTGCAAGGTGGTGCATCGGTGATGCTTTCTGATCATTGGTGATAGAGTTCTGCCATTGCACCTCCGCCGCGAGGCAGAGGTCCGATCCCACACCGCCATCTTTATCAGGTGCTGGCCATAGCTCCTGTCCCACAGGCCTGCTTTGAGGGGTGGGTAGCCTGGGGAACCCTCCGTCCAACCAGACCAGAGATCCTCCTCTTGGTCCCTTTCCTAACTGCACCTTCCCTCTAAAACATTCATTCAGTACAGGCCTTCTACCGACACTCCAAATAATCCTGGACGTTATGTTCTACACTTTGTTTTTGCTCCTTTTGACTTTGCAAAAGAGCTTCACTTTGTTTTCACTCCTTTTGGCTTTAAAAGGCCCAAAAGAGCTAAACTGAAGCAGTGCTTATGTTGCTAATATATGATCAGTGGCAAAAAAGCACAACTTAATGATATCTGTAAAACATAGGGGCATATTTATACTCCGTTTGCGCCGAATTTGCGTCGTTTTTTTCGACGCAAAACTAACTCCATATTTATACTTTGGCGTTAGACGCGTCTAGCGCCAAAGTTCATGGAGTTAGCGTCATTTTTTGGCGTGAACACCTTCCTTGCGTTAATGATATGCAAGGTAGGCGTTCCCGTCTTAAAAAATGACTCCCAGGCATGTGCGTGGTATTTATACTCCCGGTCAAAAATGACGCCCGGGAGTGGGCGGGGCAAAAAACCCCGCATTTGCGCCTCTTTTTAACGCCTGGGTCAGGGCAGGCGTTAAGGGACCTGTGGGCTCAGAATGAGCCCAGAGGTGCCCTCCCCTGCCCCCAGGGACACCCCCTGCCACCCTAGCCCACCCCAGGAGGACACCCAAGGATGGAGGGACCCATCCCAGGGAAGAAAAGGTAAGTTGTGGTAAGTATTTTTTTAATTTTTTTTGTGGCATAGGGGGGCCTGATTTGTGCCCCCCTACATGCCACTGTGCCCAATGACCATCCCCAGGGGACATAAGTCACCTGGGCATGGCCATTGGGCAAGGGGGCATGACTCCTGTCTTTGCTAAGACAGGAGTCATGTTAATGGCGTCTGGGCGCCCAAAAAAAATGGCACAAATCAGGTTAAGACGATTTTTTTGCCTCAGCCTGACTTGCCCCATTTTGGGACGCCCAAACGCCATTTTTCCCTACGCCAGCGCTGCCTGGTGTACGTCGTTTTTTTTCACGCACACCTGGCAGCGCCGGTCGGCTAACGCCGGCTAACGCCATTCAATAAATACGGCGCCCGCATGGCGCTTCAGAATGGCGTTAGCTGGCGCTAATTTTTTTGGCGCAAAACTGCGTTAGCGCAGTTTTGCGTCAAAAAGTATAAATATGGCCCATAGTTTCTTGCAGATTGAGATTTATTTTTAATGCATCAGGACTATAAAAATGAATTCAGGATTTCCTAAGATTCACATGCTTGAATGATCTGTTGCTAATTTTTTTAGCACATTATGCTTCTTTCAGGAATGCAATCCAACATGAGACGCAGGTTTCTCAGCAAGCGGAAAGAGCTGCCCTGCAGCTTAGGTATCCAAGGTCCGGGCTCTTTTGACAAGAAATGCGAGGCTTTGCACAACCCTTAACCCATACAGAGGGTACTACAGATAAATATCTGGCACTCAGACATTTAATCTAATGCTGTCTACATCAATGGGTTCAATAAAAGTGGTACTAATATGATTAACTTTTAAAAAAAAGTATAGAGAAAAGGAAAACAGTTCATTTTGTGTTATATGTTTTATCATCTGAATATATCAATGTAAAAAGTCAATTTTTGCTATGTAATCTGTTGCAAACAGTACAATAGTAGAAATACAAACACGTTTTTAGCATTATTTATATATTTATGTGGCAGTTTAAGAAAGTCCTGTGGATAGCTTGGGTTATTTCAGAACTATATGAATGGCACAGGAGAAACAGGTGGTGAGGGAGATTTAGACCTCAATTACGAGTTGGTGGTAAAACCGCCAAACCTGCACATAAGGTAAGTATCAATTCCACAAGGTTCAGTAAATAACACGTGTTAGACAACACCGACTATGAGTTTTTACTGTGTACGGCAAAATCTAAGTAACTGCACGTGTTAAATATAAAATGTATGCTATTTACTATGTGTGGTAAATACCACACCTGATAAATAGCGCATGCAGAATGCATCGGGAAGTGCCCATTTTCAGACGCTGGGAGTTCCTGGAATGAGAAAATTAATTCATAGACAGCAAAACAACTAGAGGAACGCAAAAGGAACTCAGGATGCCACAAAGCATGTCAACCCCTTTGTGGTGCTGTGAAGGCAGTAATTTTGTGTGGCCAATGCACCTTACACCAAGTCTAACAGAAACCATTGACATCCTCTGACATACATCATCACAAGCAGAAGCCTGACAAACGCTACCATCATGGACTCCAGCATGGCAACGAAGTACAAGTTTGTGAATTCCGAGCTGGAGGTCCTGGCCACAGATGTGGTAAGCCACATAATTGTCCAATGTGTCTAATGTGCCATCCCATGCTGGAGATGTCACAGAAAGCATCTCTGTGGAAAAAAACATAACAGACAAATCAAAAAGATATCTACATAGTGTTGAGAACATTACAAACAGGTTCCAAACCTTGAAATGCTAGGTACTTAAGTGAGATGCAAAGCACAAACAAGCATTGGCAGCTGGTTGTTGTTCAGCACCTCACCTCTACCTCAGGCACTGGAAGGAAAAAATATCACCATCTTCAACATTTCTGAAGTGGTAGACATGAAAGAAGATCTCAAGGTCAGAGAAATTCTAGGTAAGAAATATGAAAGTGGTAATGGAAGCACAGGTGGTTGTTAAAAAGTTGACTTGGCTAAAAATTATCATAGAGTGACTGATTTTTTTACACATATTCGCAGTGATCCATCTATGTGCTGTCATAGGCGCTAAGAACTCGCGAATGGTGCTGCTGACATATTGAGATTGGACTATAACAATCATAATACACTGAAATCTTGATGATGACGGATGAGTTCTCTGCCCAGTTCTTTTAGGGTTATGTGTCACCATAGTTTTATTAATGTTGTTTCTCTGTACAATAATAGCATTACGGTTTGATCCAGGACACCTCAAAGCAGTTCTCCATACACAGGTCCACATCGCACATTTGCACATTAATACTGCGCTTTATTTTACTGATGTGGAACACTTGTTCCTGTCTATGTGAGCGCATCGCTGTGTGCACGAGTGTGGTTAATGAATCTTAGGATGTCAGGAAATCTCGCAAAAGGATGAGTTTGCTTTGCTAGAAAATCTGTGTGGGTATACAAGAGGAACTGCATATACTGCCCCCTCATTGTCTGCAAAGCATGCATCACTTACCAGAGTAGTTTTCTCAAGGTGGGCTGAGAAATGCCAGCCATGAATCTTACTGCCTCTTCAGTGGTGCCTATACTGAATCCAAGATGGGGTAGTGGCTGAAGATCCCTATGTTGGGCTCCAGGGTATCCGTAAAGATGAACATATATTTTGTGGGGTGCCCATACTGAGCCTGTGTATCCTCTGGATGTCAAGCTGATTAATGTTTACAGGTTCCAGCCTTATTTTGTAAATTTTGGCTTGTATCCTATGTTGCTGCACCCTTTGAGGTCATAGGTGACCTGGTGTCCATCCTCATTCTGCATTGTTTATTGCAGCCAAACGTTGATCTGGCATAGCATAATGCGGTGGCCCAATAGGGCTGCATCCCTAGTGGTGTACTGTGGAGAGGAAGAGTGATCTGCTACAATCAACCAGTGATTGCTTCACCTGTCAATTGCAGTTTATGTAGGTTTGACCAGGTGTGAGTGTAATTTTATTTTTTCAGGTTAATCAGTGCACGTTTTGTGTTTTTTGCACTGTTGTGTGGGTCTTAGTATTTTTGTCTTGTTTTACAGCTTTTACTTCCCTAAGCTTTTAGGAACTTGTGTTACTTGCTTTTGACTAGAAGTATTTTAAGGTATTATTTACCACTAGTTTTAAATGACCTCTCATACTTCTAACACAGTTTTATTTACCACATACATTATTTTTCGCATTTGGTAACTATCACATACAAAAAATAGCACATGGAATGAATAGTCCACAAACGTGGTGTTTAGCATGTGATAAATATTGCACGCAGTTTTTAACTAGTGATCAGACAAGTCAGTAAATGCATACCACTATGCCTATTTTAAAGTCAGGGTGTCAGAGTCTGACTCTGTGGGTTAGCAGTTGTGTCCAAAGTCTTTAATCACAGCTTCTGAATCAAGACCAAATATAGTTGAATTAAAGGTAAGACTAAATAGTTATGTTTTCAGAGGATTTCTGAAGTGCTTGAGATTTGTTTCAGATTAGGGTTAAGGGTGTTCCAGAAGATAGATCCTTGCACATACAAGGATTGGCCAACAAGCTGAACCCTCTCAAACGAGTATTGGCTGATTAGATGAGTGAATGATGATCGAAGGTTTCCAATTGGTGAAAAGATTTCTTGGCCTTTGCGCCAGTCTACGGTGGCGAAGAGGGCCTTAAAATGTGATATCTTCATTTGCAGAGAGTGATTTAATTCTTTGAAGTCACTTTTCAATTTCATCTGAACAACAACTCTTAAGAGTTCTTCTGCATGGCACTAAATTCTTTTAATTTTTAGGTAGTTGATACATACTGATAACTCCATGCAGTAATTCAGTGCCTTATTGAAAGCATTTATATTGCAGGAGCATCTGTAACAGGAAGGTACTGGACAAAAAAAAATATATATATAGTTGAGGATATCAATGAAACCACATTGCAGAAACCAGGATATGATGATGGGTCGGTAGGAAGAACTCATTGGGACTACTAAAACTATGCGCTACATGTATACATGTCTATATTACACAATTGTATTACAGTTACAGGTATTTAAGTTAAATAACATATATCTACATATCGAATCACATGATTTGTGATCAATTATTAAAGGATAAAATATTGTGCAGATCTCCAGGACGCAATGACAGCAACTTTCTGGGCTGGCAGACTAGTGGTCGGGCAAGTGCATTTGAGTGCTCACCCACTTCAAAAACTGTTGCAGTCATAAATGCGCTTTATTTGGATATTCCTTCCACTGTCCCTGGTTGTAGCAGATGCACAGAGAACTGCGCATGCAGACAGGAGTCACATCTGAACACTGGCAATCTAGTTTATTCCCATACTACTAAGAACATTCTCATTTTTTATGGCAGGTCATTGGGTATCTCTCCAAGGGAGAGACCTATTAGAAAAACCTACAAGTTTTCTTTCCACAGACACATCATCGTCCTTTCATCTCGCTGGTGTGAGCTCGGAGAGCTTGTACAGCTCTCTTTGGAAACATTTTGCTGTTTTTTTCTTGTGTTGGATCCATCTAATCGCAGTCTCTGTGGGGATAAAAATGTAAGCAGCATTAATGTCAAGTGTGTATGTCACACTTTTATGGAGGTGTGTCACTTCTCGCAAGGATGCACGTGAGTCTTTCCCATCGACCCTGCTTTGGTGCCGCCAATTGAATCTTTGCTGGATTGCAGAAACACGTTTCCAGATGCAGTTTGACTCCTGGAGGGTACGTAGAGATAAGGTATCAGCAGATGGAGTAAGTCTTACAGAAGGTAGGTAATTTGTTCTTCACACCTAATTGGTGAAGTTGTATGTTTATTTCTCAGAAAAAGTATAAAGTTTTAGCAGGTAGAGATTAGATTTAGCTTCCGGCTTGGTGGCGGAGAAAAGGGTCACTGGTTACCACGGCTGTTGTCAGGTTACATACAGCACAAATGACTCCTCTGTTTTTTTTTTTTTTTTTATCCAAACAAAATATTTCACACTCGTGTTGAGTTTGTTAAAAATTACTAGAAATATAAAATTAGCAAGTACATCGTTTCTGCACCGGTGCTCTGTCTAATATATAAACAGAATTACAATTTCTAACGTCTTAATATTTTTGAGGGTCGTATTCCCCACGTGTGACCTATGATTCAATTCTGGTCGAGCAAGATTCTTTGACAGTCTAATTTTCTACAAAACAAAAAAAGTTGGTGACTCATCAAAATGCAGATTCACCAGTCTTTAAACAGCAGGCTTGTTTGTGTTCTCTCTTTTGGTTTTTAACCAAAATGAGGTAGAGTCGTGGATGTAATCCTGCTGGGGTTTACAGTAAACTCTAATCCTGCTTGCTAAAGTAAAGAAGTTTTAGAATGCCACAAATATGTAAAAAACTGACATACATTGAAAAAAACTGTAGCGGTAAGTGCATATATTTGTTCAGTCAAGTTTTACCTCATCATTTTAAAGGAAAACAAGCTCTGGCAATGCCAATAGGTCTCGCCTATGCGACAATCCGAGAGCTATTGGCATTGTCAATTTCAATGTCTTTTAGCCATGCGTTATAGAGTGGATGTATGTGGGTTGGATTTCAATTGTTTGCTGTGGAATTGTGTGGCATGGAATTGGGAATTGTGTAGTGTAAGTATGAGGCATGGTGAGCAGTGGAATTATGTGGATCGTTATGTGGTATTGAGTGCACTGGAATTATGTGGAGTGTAACAGTGTAATTATTTGTAGTGTAGTGCGTGTCATGGAATAGTATGTATTGGAGTCAACTTATGTCGTTTGGAGCTAAATTTGGGGCATGATGTGGAATTCTGTGTTTTCGATTGGATATATGTGGTGTATAGTGTAATTGTGGAGTGGTATTGTGTGGTGTGATGTGAAGTGGAATTGAACTGTGTAATGTGGAACTGTGTGGCGTTTAGTGAAATTAAGCTGAATGGAATTATGTGGAGTGTATTTATGTGGTTTGTTATGTTGCAAAGAGTATTTATGTGGTATTGAGTAGACTGTAAATATGTGAAGTTGAATTAAGGGGTAATATGAGCAAAGGTTTAGTTGGCTATATTGTAGCTCAGAACAGGGAGGTAAAAAATCCCCTTTATTTACAGTTACCATTCAGTTTTATGTTGTGTATCGATTTCAGGCCTGTCGACTGTCGTGAACAGGCCTTCCCAGTCGTTTTACTTTAAAAACAGAAATAAACATGGACTGAAAAAGGCAGGCAGCAACTCCAGGACGGGTATTGTTGCACCACAGAAGAAAAAAACGCTTAGTTACTCCCTGGGGAGACATAATTCAAGCGAATAACAGCAACCAAACCCCTCATCTACAGCCCATTGTCTGTTCAGCACCTCCTATTTATATTTAAAAAAAACTCCTGCTACAATAAAAATGTGACAGAATTTTCAAGACAAACATTTGTGTAAGTAGCCTTTTAAGAAGTACGTACCCCAGGTACTTAAGATATATTTAAAAAAAAGTCAGGTTATTTATTAGACTCCGTTTATTTTATTAGATTTACCTATGAGGGACTTAATTTAGTTAATATTTTCTTGCTAAGTGAATGATGAGGTGTCCTTGGGAGCATTAAATTATCAGTTGCAATCCAGAGTTTCTAATTGGAGAGATTCTATATTTTTGTCTTCCACATTATCAGTTGGTATTTATGCCACTGAAATGCAACATGCAGGATTTAAACGTTTTACATCAATGAGCAGGTCAGGTTACAGCTACTCGATCGGCATACGGAAATTAAACCACCAAATACACTTCAGTAACTGGTGGAAGAAGAGGAGTAATGTACGGCCCTGCAAAAACCACGGTCGGGAATCTGGGTGCGATATTAACCAGACGTTGGAGTGGGGTTGGGACGCAGTAACAGCAAAAAATACCAAGTAATGAGTAATGCATATTAGCACGTAGAATAAAATAAAAAGAGCCCTCGAAGAAGCACAGCCTGAGGGCAAGTGGGACACTTCCTTGCACTACAGGCAGTAATGGGAGCCAGCTGGTGGATGTCAGAGCCGAATGTGGTGGTTGCATTGCCTGAAGCGCTCAGCAGTGAAAGTGGGGGTGTTTAGGAACACACGTGTATTTGTTCCAGCCATGTGCACACTTTTTGTGCAGAGGAGTGCAGCAGCCGTGATGCTACAGTTTTGTCAGCAGAGGGTCCTATGACCAAATTCTCCCCTCATATAAAAACAAATGCTTGGCAGCAGTTTCTGAAAACATTCGAAGCGGAAGCTGACTGTCATTTGGCAGGAGTGAAAGCGAATCATGCTTTCATTTTGCATCGATTCCGGATGTCAAGCTGTCTGTCTAGTTTGGCAAGCCGTCGTATGAAGGGAAAGCAACGAATCCTGCATTATAAAAGCTTTAATTTAAAGTGGCCTTTAAAGGCTTCAGCCAGAAAGTACTGTGTGAACAGACACTAATAAGGGTCGATCGAAAGCCAGGCATGGCTTCTATTTCTAGAGGTTTATCTCTGGATAGCGAGAAGGATTATGCTTGTTTGAGATATATGGAAAATGTCACTTACACAGTGTAGATCTGTTCTGGCATGTAGTGCTGCAGATTCACATGCTATGCATAACTCTTCCACCATCTAGTGTTGGGCTCAGAGTGTTACAAGTTGTTTTTCTTCGAAGAAGTCTTTTCGGAATCACGGTATTGCATGACTCCTCCTCTCGGTTTCAGTGCGCATGGACATCGATTCCATTGTTAGACTGTTTTCCCGCAAAGGGTGAAGGAAGGAGTGATAGAGTATAAGAATACAAAGAGATGTCCATGCAGATGTAAATGTATATACATATGTACAAATGTAAAACAAACGACTACAGGCTTCCGGGGAGGAGGGAGGGTGCATGTGAATCTGCAGTACTATATGCTACGAACAGATGTACACTGGGTAAGTGACACTTTCCGTTCGATGGCATGTGTAGCTGCAGATACATATGCTATGCATAGACTAGAAAGCAGTTAGTCCTCCTAAAAAAGCGGTGGCTAGCCTGTAGGTGTTTAAGTTGTTTGAAATAATGTCCTTAAGACAGCTTGGCCTACAGTGGCTTGTTGCTGTGAGAAAACATCAACACAGTAGTGTTTTGTAAATATATGGGGAGTTGACCATGTGGCTGCTTTACATATCTCAACCATTGGTATGTTCCCTAAAAATGCCATTGATGCACCCTTCTTTCTTGTAGAATGTGCTTTAGGATTGATCAGAAGGTGTCTTTTTGCTTTTATGTAGCATGATTGTATGTATCTAACAATCCATCTTGCTAAACCTTGTTTTGATATAGGATTGCCTTTATGTGGTTCTTGGAAAGCAACAAAAAGTTGTTTTGTTTTTCTAAAATCTTTAGTTCTATCTATATAGTACATATAAGCTCTTTTGAGATCTAGGGTATGATGACCTCTTTCTGCCAGAGAGTCTGGCTGTGCAAAGAAGACTGGCAATTCCATTGTTTGGTTTATGTGAAAAGGAGATACTACTTTTGGTAGAAATTTTGGATTTGTTCTAAGTGCAACTTTATGTTTGTGTACTTGGAAAAAAGGTTCCTCAAGAGTGAATGCTTGTACCTCACTAACTCTTCTTAAAGAGGTAATAGCTACAAGGAAGGTGACTTTCCATGTTGGAAATTGTATTTGACAAGAGTGCATAGGTTCAAAATGTGGTCCCATGAGTCTGTTAAGTACTATATTTGAATTCCATGATGGAACATGTGGTGTTGTAGGTGGAATAATGTGTTTTAATCCTTCCATTAAAGCTTTAATCACAGGAAGTCTGAATAGAGAAGTGTGCTGAATATTCTGTAAGTATGCAGATATTGCAGTTAGGTGTATTTTGATGGATGAAAAAGCCAAATTTGATTTCTGCAAATGAAGTAAATAGCATACAATATGTTGTATAGATGCTGTAAGTGGATCAATGTTTTTAGATTGGCAATAGAAAACAAATCTTTTCGGTTTGTGTAGCATTGTCTAGAAGTAGGTTTACATGCTTGTTTATTTACTTCCACACATTCTGGTGGAAGCTTTAGATAAACAAATTCTATGACTTCAGCAGCCAAATCGCAAGATTGAGTGCTTCGGGTTTTGGATGCCTGATTTGACCTTTGTTCTGTGTTAATAGATCTGGTCTGTTTGGGAGTTTGGAATGTGGTACTACAGACCGATCTAGAAGTGTTGTGTACCAATGCTGGCGTGCCCATGTTGGTGCTATGAGTATCATGGTGAGTGACGTTTGACGTAGTTTGCTGACCAGAAGGGGTAGGAGTGGGAGGGGGGAAAAGCGTAAGTGTTAGAAATGGTGTCTCTAGTTGGCAGTTGGTTTGCACACAGTCCAAGTAGGGACCCTCACTCTAGTCAGGATAAGGGAGATATCCGCTCAGATAACCCCTGCTCACCCCTTTGGTAGCTTGGTACAAGCAGTCCGGCTTATCTCAGAACCAATGTGTAAAGCATTTGCACATAACACACAGTAATAAGTGAAAACACTACAAACAGACACCGCACCAGTTTTAGAAAATGAGGCAATATTTATCTATATAAAACAAGACCAAATACGATAGAAATCCAACATACAGTAATAAAAATATGAATTCTGCAAGATTTACTCAAAAATACAGTTCCTTGAAGTCGATAGCTCCACCTGAGGCTATCACGGCGTCGTGATCAACAAAACAAACAGTTCAGGTAGGCCGCAGTGTTGCAGGCCAGTTACAATGTCGGGAAGACCCACAAACAGTACCTTGGATTTGCAGGGCGTCGTGATCCTCACATTGAGCTCTGGAGAGCGATGTCGCTGATGTTGCGGTGTCGGTTCCGGAGTCGGTGCAGGAGTTGTCGGGCCCTTAAGGTCACACGCGTTGCAGCTGGAACTCCAGGCTGATGAAGTCAGGTGCGCCGGCGTGGATGGCATCAGGGCTGCGGTGCGAAGCGGGACGATGCGACATGCGCTGCCCACAGGTCACGGTGCAGACAGTGGCTCGGTGATGGCATCCAGCGGCGTCTGTGAGACCAGGGCTGCGATGTGAAGCGGGGCAGTGCGACGTGTGGTGTCCACAGGTCACGGTGAGGGTAGGGGCGTTGTCACTGCTGAAGCGCCGTCATCGGTAAGCCCAGGCCAGCGGTGCGGTACAGGACGGTGCTTCGTGACCCTCATGAGCGGTGTCCATAGGCCACTGGGCAGGCAGGATGCCTGGTGACGACACAGGAGTCGATGATGCTGGCGCCGGTGGACCGGGGATGCAGTGTGGGACGGGACGGTGCTTTGTATACCTCACAAGCGGTGTCCACAAGGCACGGTGCAGGCAGCGGCGCCGGTGTCAGCAGGAGCGGCATCGTCGGGGATGCCCAGGTTGCGGTGTGAGCAGGCGATGCCGGAGTGCGGGGCCCACAGGTCGCGGTGGGAGCAGCGGCTCAGTGAAGCCATCCGATGACGGCGTCATTGAGATCAGGGTCGCGGTGCGAAGCGACTCCATGCGGTGTTGGCAGGTCATGGTGCAGGCCAGTGGCGTAGTTGGCGGCGTCGCAGTGGTTTCTCCTCTTGAGCAGCACAAAACATACAGTTCCCAGTGCTGCAGGTTGAGGAAACTGAAGTCTTTGGTGTCTCTGAGACTTCCAACAGGAGGCAAGCTCTTGGAAAACTTTCTCAAGCAGGACACACAGCAAAGTTCACCCTTTGCACTCTTCTCAGGCAGAAGCAGCAACTGCAGGTCAGTCTAGCAAAGAAACACAGCAAAGGAACAGTACTCCTCCTTCAGCTTGTCTCCTGGGCAGAGGTTCCTCTTGATTCCAGAAAGATTCTAAAAGTCTAGGATTTTGGGTTTTCTTCTTACACCCAGTTCTGCCTTTGAAGTTGGCAAACTTCAAAGCAATTCTCCAGTGTTTGCAAGATCCTTCCTTGTCAAGGCCAGGCCCCAGGCGCACACCAGGGGGTCGGAGACTGCATTGTGTGAGGACAGGCACAGTCCTTTCAGGTGTGTACGAACACTCCTCCCTCCTCTCTAGCTCAGATGGCCCATCAGGATATGCAGGCTACACCCCTGCACCCTTTTGTGTCACTGTCTAGAGAGGTGCAAAATAGCCCAACTGTCAAACTGACCCAGACAGACAATCCACAAACAGGCAGAGTCACAGATTGGTATAAGCAAGCAAATGCCTACTTTCTAAAAGTGGCATTTTCAAACAGACAATTTAAAAACCAACTTTACTAAAATATGTATTTTTTAAATAGTGAGTTCAGAGACCCTAAACCCCACATTTCGATCTGCTCACAAAGAGAATCTGCACTTTAAGGATATTTAAAGGCGGCCCCTATATTAACCTATGAGAGAGATAGGCCTTACAAAGTGAAAACCGAATTTGGCAGTATTTCACTGTTAGGACATATAAAACACACTAGTATATGTCCTACCTTAAACATACACTGCACCCTGCCCATAGGGTTACCTAGGACCTACCTTAGGGGTGCCTTAGATGTAGTAAAAGGGAAGGTTTAGGCCTGGCAAGTGGGTACACTTGCGAAGTTGAATTGGCAGTTTAAAACTGCACACACAGACACTGCAGTGGCAGGTCTGAGCCATGTTTACAGGGCTACTAATGTGGGTGGCACAACCAGTGCTGCAGGTCCTCTAGTAGCATATGATTTACAGGTCCTGGGCACCTCTAGTGCACTTTACTAGGGACTTACCAGTATATCAAATATGCCAATCATGGATAAACCAATCAACAGTACACTTTACACAGACAGCATATGCACCTTAGCACTGGTTAGCGGTGGTAAAGTGCCCAGAGTCCTAAAGCCAACAAAAACAGGTCAGAATAGGAGGAAGGAGGCAAAAAGACTGGGGATGGCCCTGCAGAAAGGGCCATTTCCAACAGTAAGCAAATATCCCTGACCTATTGATCCATAGATCATTGCCCTTGGGTAGGGGATGTGGGTGTCTGGTTGCGAAGTTTGGGCAGTTTGCATTTCGCTTGCTGCGAATAGATCTATGTCTGGTGTTCCCCACTTTTGAAAGTACTTTTGAAGTACTTGGGAGTGAATCTCCCATTCGTGTGTTTGTTAGCGATTTCTGCTTAGGAGATCTGCCAGCTGATTGTCTATCCCTGGAATATATTGTGCTAGTAAATGCATTTGATTGTGAATTGCACAATTCCAAATTGTTTGGGCTAGAAGGGACAGTTGAGATGAAAGTGTCCCACCCTGTTTGTTGAGGTAATACATGTTTGTCATGTTGTCTTGTTCTTATGAGAACATTCTGTTTGAGAAGAGGTTGAAATGCTTTCAGGGCAAGAAACACAGCTAATAATTCTAAGTGGTTTATGTGTAGCTGTTTCTGTTTGACATCCCATTGCCCTTGAATGGTCTGATTGTTGAGGTGAGCTCCCCAACCGATCATTGATGCACTTGTTGTGATTATGGTCTGAGGCACAGGGTCTTGAAATGACCGCCCCTTCATTAGATTGCTGCGAGTCCACCATTGAAGTGACATATGTGTTTGGCGGTTCATCAACACTAGATCTTGAAGTTGACAGTGTGCCTGTGACCATTGTTGTGAGAGGCACTGTTGTAAGGGCCTCATGTTTAGTCCTGCATGTGGGACTATAGCTATGCGAAATGCCATCATTCCTAGAATCTTCATGATAAATCTCACAGTGTATTGTTGATTTGGCTGTATGAGTGGTATGAGATTTCGGAAACCTTGTATCCTTTGTATATTTGGATAAGCTAGGGCTTGTTGAGTGTTTAGGATAGCACCTAGGTAAGGTTGTACCTGTGCTGGTTGAAGGTGTGACTTTGGGTAATTTAGAGTGAACACTAGGGTGTGCAAGGTTTCTATCATGTAATGAGTGTGTTGTTGGCATTGTGTAAAACTGCTTGATTTTATTAGCCAATCGTCTAGATATGGAAAGACATGGATGTGTCGTCTTCTTAAGTAGGCTGCTACTACTCCTTGACATTTTGTGAACACTCTTGGAGCTGTTGTTATGTCAAATGGCAACACCTTGAACTGGTAGTGTTTTCCTGCTATGACAAATCTGAGGTCTTTTTTGAGAACTGGATGGATGGGTATGTGGAAATACGCATATTTGAGGTCTAAAGCAGTCATGTAATCTTGCTTTTGTAGTAGTGGAATAATATCTTGCAGAGTTACCATTTGAAAATGTTCTGACAGGATGTATAGATTGAGGGGCTGAAGGTCCAAGATGGGCCTGAGGGTGCAGTCTTTTTTCGGATGAGGAAGTATAGTGAGCATACTCCTGTTCCTTGTTGAGAATGTGGAACCAATTCTATTGCTTGTTTTAATAGTAGAGATTGTACCTCTTATTGTAACAGAACAGTGTGTTCTGGGGACAACTTGTGATATTGTGGTGGTATGTTTGGAGGGGTGGAGATTAATTCTAGGCAATAGCCATTGTGGATAATTGATAATACTCAATTGTCTGTGGTGATATTTTGCCAATGAGTGAAATTGGTGTAGTCGTCCCCCCACAGGAGATGTGAGGAGTGGAAGGGAGGGAAGGAAGTCACTGTTTAGGTTGTGTTGTGGTCTGTTTAGAGGTTTGGAATTTACCTGTTTCTGAAATATTGTCTTCTATAGGGTCCTTTAAATCCACCTCTTTGATATTGGGTTTGTTGTGCCTGCTTTGTTTGGGAGGTGGAAGCATCTGAGGATTGTGGCTTAAAACCTCCTCTAAACTGTGGTCTGCGAAAGGAGCCTCTATATGGGGTGGTGTATAAAGTGCCCATTGCTTTTGCAGTATCTGAGTCCTTCCTCCGTTTCTCAATAGTGGTATCTACTTCTGGGCCAAAGAGGAGCTTCTTGTCAAAAGGCATATTAAGTACTGCCTGTTGAATTTCTGGTTTAGAACCAGAGGAGTGTAGCCATGCATGTCTTCTAATTGTGATGGCAGTATTTACACTCCTTGCAGCTGTATCAGCAGTATTGAGGGCAGATCTTATTTGATTATTGCTGATAGCTTGTCCCTCTTCCACCACTTGTAGTGCTCTTTTTTGATGCTCCTTTGGGAGATACTGTATAAGATCTTGCATTTCGTCCCAGTGGGCCCTGTCATACCTGGCTAGAAGTGCCTGAGAAGTTGCAATTCTCCACTGATTTGCTGCTTGTGTGGCAACTCTTTTCCCAGCTGCATCAAATTTTCTACTCTCCTTATCAGGAGGCGGTTCGTTTCCTGATGACTGTCCGTTTGCCCTTTCCCTTGCCGCACTGACTACTACTGAGTCTGGAGGGACGTGCTGAGTGATGTAATCGGGGTCAGTAGGGGTAGGCTTTTACTTTTTATCAATTCTAGGGGTGATGATCCTAGCTTTGACAGGTTCATTAAAAATGTGATCTGCATGCTTAACCATTCCTGGTAACATTGAAAGACACTGGTATCTGGAATGAGTAGAAGACAGTGTATTAAATAAAGTCTTCTTCTAATGGCTCAGAATGCATGGCTCCTCCATGATAAGCTGCTGCCCTAGATATTACTTGGGTGTATGCAGTGGTGTCTTCTGGAGGAAAAGGTTTTGATGGATAAATGTCTGGATCATTGTCCGGGATGGGATCAGGGTCATAGAGGTCCCATGGGTCTGCTGTGTCTCCATGTGAGTATAAAGAATGTGTTGGAGAAGGCAGTGGTGGTGGACTATTCTGAGGTGAGAAAGAGAGCTGTGGAGATTGAGGAGAAGTATGGAGAGGTAGTGGCTTCTCCTCTTGATTTTGCACCTTTGCTGGTTGTTGCACAGAGTCTAATGCCTCTTGGAAAGTCAGCTTCCTTTTGGTTTTTAAAGGAGGTGCAGTGATGATTCTTCCCGTCTCCTTATGAATATGGATTCTTGACTGTCTCTCATCACTAACCTGTAATATTGGGTCTATCTCAGTCTCTTCTTCAGAAGTTCTATGAGATGCCATGATTGGCTTTGCAATCTGTTTTAATTTTTTGGAAAGTCCTTGTTCCTCTGAATATGAGCATTTTTTCAGCTCTGAGGTGTGAACCTTTTTCGGTCCCGAAAACGTAGTCGGTTGTCTCGGCTCCGAAAGCAGATTGCCGAATTTTCGACTCCGAGGAATGGTGTCTTTTACTGGAGTCTGAAGTGGCGCTTTTAATGGATTTGCTCGACTCAGAGGCAGACGGAGGAGTGGCCTTTTTCGGCATGACCCCGAAGGATGGTCGCCAGCAGTCTTTTTTCGGACTAAACCATGGCCTTCCAGTAGTGGTGTACCCAAGGCCTTTGAATGTGTTTTCTGCAGGGGTGTAGGGGAAGACGTACTCACAAGCTGCCCAGCCGTGATGAGTCTGTCGTCTTCTGATTCCTGTTCGGAGTCTGTGTCTCTGATGGAGACTGCCACCTGCGCCTGCTCTTCCTCCATGAGGTTGAGATGTTCGCTGCTTTTCGACGCCATTACGAGTCTTTGGGCTTTGCGATCTCTCAGGGTCTTTGATCGAAATGATTGACAGGCCTCTCAATCTTCCTCCTGATGGTCTGGAGAAAGGCACAAATTACAAACCAAGCGTTGGTCTGTATAGGGGTACTTCGCATGGCACCGAGGGCAGAATCGGAATGGAGTCCGATCCATCAGGCTTTCCACAAGGTAGGCCCGAGTTGCGCGCACGCACCCCAAAGGGCGAAATTAAGTTTCCAACAGTACTACTGGTTCGATGCTAGATGAGAAACGCAATCAAAACAATATCGACTAATAAGAAGGTTTTCTGAGGTGTTCCGAATTGAAATCTCGGAGTGAGAGGAAACACATCCGAACCCTACCGCGGAAAGAAAACAGTCTAACAATGGAGTCAATGCCCATGCGCACTGAAACCGAGAGGAGGAGTCAATCTATCCTGTGACTCCGAAAATACCTCTTCGAAGAAAAACAGCTTGTAACACTCCGAGCCCAACACTAGATGTCGGAAGAGCTATGCATAGCATGTGTATCTTCAGCTACCCATGCCAACGAACATATATATCTGCATATATTTTATTTACATTATACGTTGGGCCTGATCCCATAAAGATTCTTTCAGCCTTTAAGAACGCCAGACCAACAGCTAGTGTTATCGTCGAAGCATCTGAATTTGCGGGCTCCCCAAACTGTATCCCCTTCCAAATATAAGATCTTAGACAGAGTTTGGACCTGATTACCGAAATAAGAACATATTAGGAGGAGGAACGCTTTCTGAGCCACTTCTTGATCAATGAAACCACATTCCAATTGAATCTGGACCTGCAACGCCGTGTGAGAGAGATTGAATAAAATACAGTAAACTTTGCGTTAAGCTATATTAAGGAAGGTGCTGAAACTATCTGGGAAGGCCTTTAACATTTTCAATAGCAGAGTCTAGAAGACATCTTGCCTGAGAGTGCCTGAAAGGCAGCTATTACAGACATGACCTTTAAATCCAATATATTAAGACCTAGAGGATGCCAAGCCGATCTTGCAGTCATACCCTCAGATATCAGGTTATTTCTCAAGATTGGTGTTTCCCCTTAATGCCAGTTGCATTTGTTTAACCTTTATAGCAAAGACACCTACATTTGTTTTGCCAATGTTGACACCCACCTCGTTTTGATCGCAGTATGTATTCAAGGCGCCTCTATAAACCTGTCCTGCTTAAACTTAGGAGAACATCATCAGCGTATCGTGCTGCATTGATAAATCCTTGTGATCCCCTATGCATCAAGTGATTCAAAGCCAAAAAGTGGCAGCTTACACTCAACCATCAACTCTTAAGACATATGGGAGCCATTCTATCTTTGTACAGGACCAGCACTTGCAGACTGCTTTCTATTCACGACTCTTACACAACTCCTGATGCTTGTGCAAAATGATTGACCATGAGAACCCTGTAATGCACCCTAGCACCTTTTGTGCAAGGAAATAAAAAGTATAAAAATTCGAAAAAAGTTGCTTTGGGGGCATATTTAACTACCACGAGACAAATAGATGGCTATGTGGACTGCAACACAGTTAAAAGCTGGTTCAGATAGCAAGAACTATGATGTGTTTTCTCAGTTTAATGCCTACTGAAGCGGTGCGAAACTCCCATAAACAAAGCCATTCTCCTGGATCACCAGAAATTAACATAAAAATCAACTTTAGTCAATAGAGACAAATCTAAGAAAGTCCACAAAGTAACTTGTTGAGTCAACACACACCCACCCAAGAAGCCACAAGTTTAAGTAAATGAATAGGCAACTTATCCTAAAAGGAAAACAGCTCCACATCCTGATGTGGTTTGGAATCTCACATGGCACAGTTCTCAGAAAGCTCTTGAGGGTGGTCACTAAACTTAACGTGACACCTTCATTCACATGAACACACAAGAAAACAAAAGAAAAAGAAGGCATTCCAAACAAGAAGAAAAACGCTAATGAGGTACTAATTCTCCCCCTGCTCCTGCTCAATCACCTTGGGAGCAGCAGACAGCCAATAATTAAACTAAATCAATCTGTGCTTGGTCCCTGCATCACGGACAGGACTGAAAATGATACCAGCCCTAAAGTGGACAAATTACGAGGCTGTAAAGAAAGAGTGCCACACAAGGCAACAAATGGTGAGTGACAGGCAGCTCCAAGCACTTTTTGAACTACAAAAGGATCTCGCAAGCAATATGCATGTGCTAACGCATGCTACTGCAGGCTCAACCCTAAAAATAAAAGCTATCCGTTGGTCCTCATTTCTTTTTATCAGTAAAGAAAAAAGGCAGAAAACAACTCATTTGACAGAAAGTCCTAAAGTCATCCTTCATGGAAGGAATGGAAACTGTCAATTGATTCTCATTTCTTTACCATGAAACAAATGTTGTAACTGTCTTCCATTTTCTTAAAGGACTAAAGGCTACCATTTTTATCTAATTTCATCTCACATGATAAATAAGGGGTTAATATTAGATCTTCAGAGTTATGGTGATACAGGGGAATTCAGCTCTATGTTATCACACCCCTTCATTCTGCATTAACATGACCATCCCTTATTAGGTCGAGCATAAGCATTCGTCCTTGTGTATACTTTTAGTATACTTCTTATGGCTTAAAGCAATTTCATACGTTGGTTGCAGTGTCCTTTAAAAATTCTTGCTCGCTAGTGGTCACTTCTGCCTTTTTCTGTTTCAGAGCAGTGACCAACTACTCTATTATTCCACTTTGGTTTCTGATGTTCTAATGGACTTCTTTTATTTCTTTGTTGCTGCCTTTTCACTGTGGGTGTTTTAGGCAGGCAGCTGCCTGTTTTATTGCAGCATGCCGTTCCTCCCACCTCCTCCCATTTCGCTGACATTTGTTTTGGCTTTATTCCAGTGCTGTCCTCATTTACATCTGGCTCCTAAAATAAGCTTATTTTACAAAGGAAACACCCTGTGGTTTAGCTGACTGCTGAAAGCCACAATATGCCCTTTCTCGTAGAATGTCGCTAAACCTAGAAGCAATGATGTGAAATGTGCTTTGCCTCACATAGACTCTCTCTCCAGGGCCCCTCCCTGCCAGCACTCACGACATCATACACAGGGCATTGCTTATCTCCTTTATTAGGGCCAAAAATCTTCTCAGGATGCTCGGCTACCATTAACTTAGTTAGAGCTTTGTTGAAGTGTGAGGCAAGAAACTCTTGCAAGACTTTTCATTCTGTTAAAATAAAAAATAAAATATTTTTCCTGCCTTATTTTCTAATTTCTGCTCCGATGTTTCTGATGTCAGTAGTCGCCAGTGACCACCGAAATATGGAAGGAAATTATGTATGAGACAGGGTTGACCAATTTATGTGGCAAGAAAAGTCAAATTTTGAATTTACAATGCCAATAGCTCTAACTCAAGAAAATGCGAGACCTATTGCATTGCAAATGTTTGTTTCAATTTAGTTCAATGCTCTGGGTGTATACCACAAACAGAAGCAGAATTACCTATTGTGACTTGAAACCCATAATGCTCTATAATGTAAGTGCCATATTTAGATTGTAGTTTCCACATTATAGAATGCTGAGTTGTAATCAAAACATTTGTTGGAAATTAGTAGGAGGGAAGGTCTTGTGTACCTCAAAGATCCTAAAGCTGAAAAATTGCCATTTTCTACCTATTCTGGACTGTAGTGAGGCAGCTTCACTTTTCTGGCTTGTCTGGCCTTAAACAGAAAAGTAGGCGACCACACTTGTCACAATATTAACCCACTGACCACAGTTTGTCATTTTGCAATAGAATACTTTTCACTGCTATACACCAATGACACTCAACACGTAATAGGAACGACATGCTCTTGTACTTCAACACAAACAAGTACACACATACAGACACACACTGAGAAGACTTTGGGTATAATCATCTCTATAAAAACAAGTGATAACTGGTTAGCAACTAAACCCACTTTCTTGATTCTTTTAAAACACAACTGGAATCCTTTATACAAAACAGCGTCTCACATTATCACAGGAACATTGGCACTTCACCAGGTGCTTTCTTCCATGTAACATGCACCATTCACTTCAGCAGTGGTACAAGTATTTTAATTTCGAGACCAAACCATATATTTTCTTGATCTAGAAAAAAAACATACACCATTCACACCTGAGCAGAATGAACAGTCACATACTCCGGAAAACAAATTATCAGGAGCTCTGTTACCCTGCCTAGCACACTACATTTTCTTATACCTGAACAACGGCAGGAATTCTCACAAGCTCTGATATGAATACCTGCTTTCTGGAAACCTGACACCAAAAATTTTGTAATGAATAATGTCTTCACACAGAGTGCTGAGGTTTATTAACCCCTCTTCATGCATATGCCGTATGACTGAATAAATATGTTTTTTGGTAGCTCAATACCAAATAATCTTTAACTGAAAGGGCAAACAGTTTGCTCTTTTCCCAAACCCTCAGCCCACCTGTTGGTTGAGGTAAAATATCATAGTAGTGTTGTCAAAAAAGTTGGGTACCTTCAACTATTCTGGTAGGCTCGCCATCTACCTTCAAATTTCTCTCTACCTGAATATATCCATGTGCTAAACTCAATCAGGAACATTCAGCAGTAGCTCTTAAGCACCGGTAGGATGTGTTGGGTCTGTCTTGGTATTGGTTAGTGACAGGACATCACTTGATCCATATAAAGCCACTACAGTGCCCTGATGTCAGTCCTCTTCCATTTTTTCTGAACCCTTTGAGGTCTCAGAGATCAGATCCCTGTAATCTCCATTGTCTATGCAGTGCACAAACTAACTTGGAACTTTTTCATTCAGATGACTATGACCTTTCCTTTGAACAGATTCCCCTACCCCCCAATTGCCTATGGGGTCACAATATCACTACCCTACCTAGCCCCCTTTATGCTTTTTAAAATTCTGTTTCTAGGACAGAGGACTGAGTCCCCAAGGCCTAAAAAGGTTGCCAGCACACTTTTGTTGGTGTGGTGACAGCCAATCAGATCTTATCTTCCAATCTCCTGAATCTGCAGATGCTCTGTGTCTCTACATATATATACATTTTAACCTTAATTTATCAAAAATCAGTAAATGGACTTACACCAAATCCCAAAAACACGCTTTCTGGATCATGTTCTAGCTTTCTGCCAAATTTGTGGTAATTCTGTTTAGCCATTTTGGCTGCAGCTTTATCTTATTTTTCTCTGGAAAACAGCATGGGGAAAATGTGTTTTGGGACCATCTTTTTTCTCAGCACCCCACTTGATCGATCACCCAGAAACTTTCCAGGAAAGAGCTGAAGTGTCTAAGATTTGTTTTGGATAGCTTTGTGAAGATTCATGGAAAGGCATCAAAGTTGTTAGCAAACTAAAAAAATCTATTTTATATGGAAACACGGTTCAAACTAGAATGCTAATAAATATTTTATATAATTTTCTATATTATTTTATAAGCTCAAGTCTCCATCATAAGGGTTAACAAATCTCAATTGCTTGATTTTAAAGTGTAATAATTATAAGCGGTCCAGTTATTGTGGCAGTTCAGTATCACAAAGGAGATACACCATATAAATCCAAGGAATAAATAAAATTCCTAATACCCATGACACTCGATGTGTGAAGTTGAGGTGTCTGTATTTGGGGTGGGGGGCGGGGCGGGGGGGAGGAGTATAAATTATATCAAATATTTTGTCTGTTCAATCTCATCTCAGACTGCACAATTCAATATACCTCAAGTTTCCAGTCCTACATATCGTCACAGTCCTTTTCCCCATTGGTTCTTTCAGTTGTGCAAAACACAGCAGGCAGAATTTACACATAGTTTATTCCATTATATATTATTATAAACATCTCTATTAAAAAATTATTTGGTCTTCATTTGAATACAGACATTTGCTAAATGAGATTAAAGACTTCTAGAGGCAGCTATACCACCACAATCTATTCACAAAGTGCAATTATCAAATTTAAGCAGAACATAATTTTGTTAACACACTTACAACTGATGCAATATCACAGTATTAAACAAAAAATGATCACACTCTTAGGTAACAAAGGGCGATCTGTTTCTACCTGGCTGCCCTCTTCAACCTGTCTGTAGATACCCACTGGGCCGTCATTCTAGTTAGGTGAATGACGTTTAGTAACTGAAATCCTCTTAGTCACTGAGGCACACACATGCCACTGCCACTTCCTTCTCGAATCTAACTCTTTTGCATGTCATGTCTGTGAGGTCAGTGTGTGAGATCACAATTTCTGTTATCACTCTTATTCTGTGAATGAATATTGTGGTTAGTCTAAGGTACCGTTTAATTAAAAGTGTTTATTGTAATTTTTAGCTCAACTGTGTGAATCATTTCATATGAATAACATGGTCTGTAAAGTGGACAGCAAGCTGTTTCTTCGGATCCATTTTGCAGAACAAGGGTTTCCTTCATTAGTTCAGATCCCAGGGTATTCAAACACTGCAGCTGCACCCATCCCTGTTCCGATGCACATGGAAACCACGCCATAGGCTCTGAAAAAATACACAGATAAGAAACTCACATTAAAATATGTCCTGCATTGTTATTTAATTCACCACCTTAGTATTCAAGAGGAGGACTACATATTAGCTCTTTAACTCTTTCCTTATTCCACTGCTTGACTACAGCTTTTCTTGCCTGCTCCCCTGAGCACCAAGCCACCATTATCCACAAGTCTGTCTTGAATAGCTAGACTAAGTGCTTAATTTGTAAATCAAAACGTTCCGGTGCCCAAAGCGTTCCTCTTAAACATGCGGCTGCTGCAATTAAATGTGTGAACACGGAATACTGAGGCAGCGTAATCCTGAAGCCATCCCGGGCCTCTTCAATCCATTTACAGCCACTCCCTGTCCCTTCAGCTTACTCTTGCAGCTTTCTGCTTTCTCACATTGTGACGCTTTTTTGTTTTTCCTCTTCCTCCGTCTTTCCCAAATGTGTCTTTTGCTATCAGAAAATGCCTGAGACAGAAAAATAAGTGCATGCCCTCAAAAATAACTGCGGGTGCTCCGTACCGGAAACAAGCACAAATTAAGCACTGGTTAGATCCCTTTCCTCCCCCACCCCCACATTTCTGCATGAGGATTACAGTTGAATTTATATGGATAAAAAAACATTTGACTGTACATGTAAAATCCAAATAATCTGCATACGTAATTTGACATGGCCTTCTAGAGCTGGCTGTAAAACTCCTGAAGGTTGCTCCACTGTCACTACCCTGTGGGCTCCAGAACATACCCCAAATTTGATAGAAGACTGCAGCTCCAAAAGATAGCACCCTTCAAAAATCTGGGCATTTTTTCATGCTTTACAGTCAATGTGGTTTAAGATGTAAGCTAGAGACAACTTCAAACTGTTAAGTATAAGTATGCATGACTGCATCTATTCTGGTAACATCCTCCTACATGCATAGGTGCAGCTAAACAATTGCTGTGACATGGTTTTACATACAACACTTCCCACACAGGCCACACTACATTCACACATGTTCTAGCCATCCATACCCCAGCATCTAATGCTTAAGCATTCTGTCTTTCTTCTTTTCCCTTTAATTAACTCCAAAGTGCACTGTCAAAATATGATAACAGCACAAGTCTTTTCCTCAAACACATTGCAATACTACCCATATAGGTGCTGACAAATGCTATTCCATCCAGAGCCAGCCCACATAGTAGTGCACTACCCGCCTGCAAATGTGCTTTAGCACCTCATGAGGTATGAAGCACTATATAAATGCAATTACGATATAACACTAAAACATTTATAGCCTTTCCTCTCTTCCCCTTCCCAGCATTTACCTATGCAGTCTCGCCCACATAGATTTTCAGTCATCACTCCGATGGAGAATTTACTTTGAAGGGTAGGGTGTGTCCTGTGATGGGATTGTTCATTTCGTGAATTGGATGTGAAAGTGATATCTTTTTGTTGGACCTGCAACCACGCAAATCTAGTGTGTGCCCAGATGCCTAGCCCCGTCCATAGAAAGACAAAGACAGGAACCTGTTCCGTGACCTCAAGGGGCACACCACACATGCTTTCATAATAGACGTGGAACTACTGTACATGTTCTGGATAGATCACATGAAGTGTTGGCAGAGTACTGAGTTTTATGAATCAATAAACTTGACTAGGCTTTTTTTCCTGTACCAGCAGCTTCCTTATGGCACTCGTGTGCCCCCCCACACCCTTGTGCTACAATTGTGTGTGCTTGACAAGTGTGTGAATGTGTAGCACATATATAGTAGTAAGAATGCAAGTGAGAATCTGAGTACTGGGACCAGGGTGATCCATTTTGAATGCCTAGTGGTATTAACTGTTAAAGTAATATACACCCCCCCCCCCAGTGGGGCCAGATAGAGTGAATTGACACCTGTGTCTACTCAGTGCCTATGCCCATGCTTCATATGAGGGACTGTAGATGTTATGAGAATTTCTGGAGATGGGAAGGAGTATTGGAGTGTAAACATTATTAATAAAATGATGTCACTAAAACATAATGTGCAACAATGTGTATTAAATGGCCTAACTGAAAACGTAAGTTTGGAAATATGATTGCTCTAGTATCAGCCACAATAAAGTTCAACATGAAATTAATGACTAATGAAAATATATTTTGTTTAAACATAATTAAATATACTGACAAAGTTACTAATGTAATGCTAAAAGATTTATGGCTTGAATTTTAAATGAAATGCTTTATTATTCATGTTTATCACTAGTTTCAAGGCCTCACGCTTTAGTAATTTTCCAGAGACACGATGTTTAAAAAGAATATTAACTCTGCAAAATAATGGTTCTTTAAACATTCTGTGTGCCTTGCACAGTGGAAATTTCTGTAATGCTTTCATTGCTTGTGTTGCATTTTTCATTGAGATAAAAATTGTTAGTTAAAGAAAGGAGCTCTGTGTCATGTTTTTCATGTAACACATTCTGTTCCTGCTCGAGTTTCATTTTTGGCAGGAAGCTCCTGTAATATTTCCACATAGTTTTAAATGTAATTTTTGTACGGAAGCTAATGTCAGGAGAGGAGAGAGGAGTGACCGTGTTAATCCAATCATGGCTGCACAAAATGTGAAGAGATACATCTGATGCGTAGAAGATGATCATTGACTCCAAACTAAAACACCCCATAGTCTGTCCAATAGAAGATTTGTTTGTAACTTTTGGGACTTTAATATAGCAATGTTTTGGGTGATGTGAGCCAGTTCTCCATTTTCCAAGCTACGAAATGCTGCTTAGTTCTTTCGTAAGAATCTAACAGTTCAGATATATTAGGCCCAACTTTACTGAACTGTTTCCCTGTAATGTTTTGTGCTGATTAATGAAGGACTGATGTTTGTCATCTGCTGAAGAAGATTCTGCTGCTCGCTGATCCATTTAGGAGAGGTATAACCAATGTGCATTTGTGTTTTCTTTGCAGGTTTTCCCTTTAGAAAATCCAACCGCTCATTGTGGTTAGTGCCATAGATACATGTTTTCAAAATTATTTTTTGTCTTATTTTTCTTTTTGCAGTGCAGGATGCCCACACATGCTTTTCTGATTGGAGTGCTAGTCAGGGATGCTTGACCTAATGTCTATTATTGATTGTTTATTAATTGATGTAGTTTGTTTCAAATGCACAGGCTAAAGGTATGCTGTTTTTCTATTTCACTTGATTCTGTCGCTACTCTGCATTTTTCTTTTGGAATGTTTAATGTTGAGTTTTTTAATTAGATTGAGATCTTTCAGACGTTTTGGACAGCCTGTGATGTTTCTGTATTTCTATCATTTGGTCTTGCGCATGATTTACATGTTCTTAGCATTATTGGTCTAAAGGGCAATAAATGTTTAAACTTTACTAAACTGGTGTGGTGATTCATGGCCACATAGGTCATGGTGTGTTTAAATTACTGACACCTATGGATTACGTTCATTATTTGATGTCATATTTGATGCTTATTGATTCATATTGTTTGGTCGGATGATTACACAGACTCCTGTCTGAGTCAAAAGGTCAGAGTCGACCTCTGAGGGTAATAGATGACTTACCCTATATGCCTTATCATGATACTATAAAAGCAAATAAGGTCTGACATGGCCACAGGGGCACCGTGTGGAGTGTAGCGTTTCACTGAGATTTGTAGAGGAGATGGCAACCCTGTAACTATATTCCTGTTTGAAGTACATAGCATATTATTTTCTGAGGATAAGCAGCAGGTTGGAAAATACGTAACTGTCTTTTGATTGACATTTGAATACTGAAGTCTTGCCTCACATACTACCTCTCCGAGAAGCCTGTGACTGTTCACCCTCGCTGTACTGGCACTCAAGTGCAGAAGAGGTGTACTTGGTCCAGTTGCAGAGCCAGTAACCCCTGCTTGCCCTGTGACTCCCATCATGAAATGTGAAAATAGAAAGTAACAGATCCCCATCTCAGTCAATAGCAGGGCTAAATCAGAAAGAACTCATGGTCTCAAACGATGGAACTGAACCTCAGATTACAAAGCGCTTACAGATTCTAGCAGTAGACCTACTGTTTGAGCATTTACAATGAATGTAAGGGCTACACTGATTGTAACGGCTGTGACGTAGGTACCTATGATAATGTCTTAAAAAGCGTTATCAATGTAGATGCTCATATAAGAATATAAGAATAATAGTCATAACAAGAAGCGCTCTGGAACCACAGAAATGTCATCAGTAAAGTGTGTCTGTAACTTAGTGAGACTATCATTCAAGTGGCATATTCTAATATATGATGAAAACCCAATCATACTGTGCTCAAACTATGCTTCACATTTCTTGAATGCACAGATTTTGGTCTCAAAGCAACATTTTTAATTTGGGTTAACAAAAACAATCCATCCCTCTGCCCTCAAACAAGCTTATCTTTTTTAAATTACTCTTTGGCACCTAAATGCCAGCATTTCAGTTCTACTAAATTCCCAAATTTTTTCCGCCTCAAACATTTGCATGTCCCACAAGGACAGACTCTGCCTCACAAGACCATATATTTCAAACTTACTCAAGGGGTACCGGTCATAAATCAATTTCAGCGAAGTCCGCTTTAGGTCAGAATGACCTCAGAATCCCTAGATGGCTACGTTATACCATGAATAGGCACAAAAATGCAGAGAATGCAGATAATATGTCAAGTAAGTCTCCCATTAGATATAAGATGCTCACGACGCTCCAACAATGGTCACCTTTATAATAGTAATCATATCCATAAAATGCCCAGAATAAGCCATCTCGGGCTACCTAATGCCAGGGTCTTGTGTACCTTTAAGGCACACATTATGCCAGAGAACATTATATAAGGGCCATCACTAAGCCTAGAATGACCACAATAATCCAAATAAGTCTACCTTACAGCAAGGCCATCCAAAATAACTAATATACCCACCACAGCCTACCATTGTTATTGTCAAAACAATTTACCACTTTCCCTTCAATCCACCTCTCTCAGTCACCTCAATTTCTCAGATTGTAGCCTCCATTTTCACTGCTTCACATGCCTGAATCTCTACCTCGCTCTTACATTTCTCTTTTTTTCCTCTTATCACCTCAAACTACAATTTGCACACACAAACTCATTTTCCAGAATTTCTCCCTTCCCATTTTCTGTCCTGTATTTATCACCTGCCTCTTTCATTTCACCTCATCTCTACATTTTCATTCTGTCTCAATCCACACTTTTCACCTTTTTCAGCCTTTGTCTACCTTGATTTGTTTTCCTTTTTCATACTGCTTTATTTCCCAACTGTCTTGTGTGCCTTTCTATCTTTGTCTTTTGTTCTTTATCTATTTCTTCGCAGAGTTCTTTTGCTTTCTTTCACATGTGTTTCTTTCCTCTTTTTCATTTTTCTGTTTGTTTCTTCTTTCCATTGACATTTCTTCCCACGCTTCCCTTTCCTTCCTGTCCCTTCTATCACCATCTTTCTTACCATTTTCATACGTTTTTTCCCTTCCATTGTCTAAAGCCCTCACACTTCTACGCTTTCTTTTTCACTCCCCTTGGGCTTCCCCTTTCTTTTATTTCGCCTGTTTCTTAATTTTATCTTCTTTCTTTTGTCTTCTGTCTTGCTTTATTTCACATTTGCCTTTTGTCATTCATTTTTCTTGTGCCCTTTCTTCCAATCTTTTCCTTTTGCCTTTTCTTCTTCCTTTTTCTCACTACGCCCCCTTTCACACAGGTGAATACTAAAATAGTTGTACAAAATATTTACCTCCTTTGCAAATCATGGAAAGAATTTATCCTAACTATGAACAAACCTAGGAATCTAAATAGCAAGTAAGTTTGAAGTAACTCCTTTCCAGGTTCTGTGCGAGTCTTCCCTTCTTTGAAACAACAAGAAAAAAAATCTACACAATTAATGACAGTACTTGGCCAACATTGTGACTACTGGTTAATAATCAGGTTTATACATATTCTTACACTGGTCAGATTTAGGGCAGTGAAGGTTAATCAGCTATCTCCAAAAATGGTAACATACCAAGGGTAAAAAAATTATGCATCATGACACCCTTACCAATTACACTTCACCGATATTGTGAATATAATGGAAAGGCAATATCATTTGCCCCTAATCTCTAGTGCTACATGGTAAAATAGCTACTGAACTGTAAAACACCTTTTATTTGATGGTGACAGTTATTCGATATTCTCTGAATACATTTTAAGACTATAATCAGTAAAATAAAACAAAGTTATGGGCATGGAGTTTAGTCCCCCAAAGGTGAAGTGGGTGCTTGGATGGTAATGTAACATACCACTGCACACAATATAATTATATCAGTAGAACTGAACACTTGCATGAAAGTCGAGAATGGGAAAGAACATATATCAGAACTACATTACTTAAAAAGCATGGGAATAACAGTAAGCAGGGCAGTATGTGCAAAAGAGTTACCCACCTCTTTCCTCTGCGCTTCAGTTCATTTAAGAGAGTGACAACCTGCCTTGCTCCAGTGCAGCCCAGGGGATGTCCCAATGCCACAGCTCCGCCATTGGGATTTACCTTCTCCGCAGGAATTCCCAACTTCTCAATGCAATATACCGCCTATTTGAGATATGTAACAAAGAGCATATTACACAAGAAGTAATGATGCACCTTTTTCAATTAGAATTTCATTCTCTTTCCTTTAGCTCAAAACTATTTTACAGTACATGCCTTTAGAATGCTACCTCTCTGTTTCCCCACCTGCACGTTTGCTTAAAAGGCACACATTCACAGGAAAAACTTATCAAATAACACCAAGTTACTCAAAAAGCAAGATATTTGACAGTCTTTCGGAGTCAGTCTGCTCTTTTATACCTACTGCTAACTACACTCAACAACTCTCAGAACAATATCTGATTGCAGGACGATGTAAGTGATGAAAGAATACAAACGTTTCAAACCATTGTGGTGGAGATGGCTTCATGGGCATGGACAATACTGGATAGATGTTTGTGGGGAGGAGGAGGAGGGGGCAGTCACAGTGTCCTTCTGATCTAGAATGTGGTTGGTCACCTCCAGCTTTCCTCCCTGAATCCACTTATGGGCTCCTCCCAGCGAACTGCTGCTGCAGCTCTGTTCCCCTTCCTGGCGTGTGTATGCTCGGGCATGCAAATCCAGTCTCCAGATTTAGAAAGGACCATCTCTCTTTCTCCTATTGAAATTCTGATGTGTTGCTGTGGGCCTAAGGATATCAGTGAGTGCTTCTATTACAGTCAACGTCTGCCTTCTGGTTTTCCACCTGTGCGCAGTTGTTTTCCCCAGCAACCAATGCATGGTTACTACTGTGCTGCTTACTGATTGGCGGATCCTGTTGGATATTTGGGAATATCAGTTTATGAAAACAGCTCCCTCTACCAAAACAGCTGGTTCAGACAATTTTAACTTCCATTTTAATTATATATTTATTTTGCTTTGGCAAACTCATTGGACAACTCTGAAAGGCAGCAACTTCATAAAGTTCTTACACTGCCCCAAAGCAAAGCTTATGTCCGTCTGCCCATTTGCTGAACGCCTGCAGTATTTTATCAGTGGTAGTTACAGGTAGAAACTTTCAATGAAAGTAAAACATGAAAAAACAAGCAGATGCATGTGGAAGATAGTCTCACCTGACTTGCAAAGGCTTCATTGATTTCATAAACATCAACGTCATGTACACTTAAACCTACGAGAAAAGGACTCATTAGGGAGGAAAGCCTATCAGTTTCATTGTTGTCCAGTCGGTCAGTACTATTTGTAAGTTAACACTGTGCACTACGAATTAATGACAATATGTAGACGTAGTAGACAGGTTCACAAGGGTTTCACAGAAAAAACAAGACATTGTAGGGTATGGGATAAATAATTTTAGATTGATAATACAAAACGCACAAGTGACGCAGACATGCAATTTTATATTTTAACTTACAGACTTACAGGTAGATGTGACACAACTATTATAAAATTAATTGCAAGAATGCATTAAAATGTGTCTGAAATGGAAAACAGTAAATAAGGCGTTAAAATGAGAACAGGGGAAATACATTTCGAACCTGTGGAATACAACAACACATTCAAAGACAAATTGTGCATATCGATCTAAGAAAAAGATTACAACCCCTATAATATAGTGCAGTCTTCAAATGAAGTTCAAGTAGTTTTCCCAGCTTGTATCAAATAATAGTAAACCGACTGCAAACTCCAGGAGAAAATTATTATTTTGGCAACTCGTGCACTTCTAATGTTTGTCCTCTGACCAGGTCATGACAATTTGATGATACACACATAGGATATATGGTAAACATTTTATTTTGACCTAATTAAATCCCAGCGACTATGTTCTTTCTTCTAACTGGACAGAACATGTATTTACTAGACAGAATGAATAAATGACCTTCATATTTCTATTTCTGCATTTAATTAACTTTTTAAATCATCTCCTCTTGGGGGTTGACTGGCCCACCCAAGATAACTTTTTTGGCATCCCTAAAATAATCCACAGAAATAGCGTTTTTAAATTAAAGATTTTATCCGATGAAGTTAGTTGGTACTTAGTCAGTAGAAACAAGTTATCCAAGTTCAACAAGAACCACTTCTGAATAATTTTGAAACAAGCAGGAAAAAAATTACTCGCAAATATATATGGGTATAAGCTAGATTTTAAGACTGATAGATTTCTTATATGAAGGCTCAGCACCACTACCTTACATTAATGTTATTTAATATCCTTGTGCACCTACAGATAAGGTGTAAGCATTTTTGCAGAAACCGGCAGTTTGATTACGCATTCCAACAGTGCAAAGATACAACATAAATTTTTTAAAAAACTGTTTTATTCAATAAAAACACTACAAAACAAAAGCATAGAACCTCAAATGCGAGCACAATTAGCAAGGTACACAGGCATAGACTACCAAAGTAAGCGTGAGGGAGAACATCAATATACTGTCTCAATAGAGTGAATTTAACTGAACGAATTTTGGAAAAGTTTTTTTTTAACCTATTAATCCTAGTTATTTATGTTTTTTAGCCTATCGCATTCAACTACAAAGGGGGTGAACTGTGTGTGTTTGGCTCATCATAGGTAGCCAAAAGAGCTCAATGCTAGAAGTGCTTTTCCCTAGGTCCATGTATGAAAATGTTGCATAATTTAACGTTGTCTTAATGGTGTGGCACCCAGATGGTTTAGTCAGCAGACCTTAGGGGTACTCTCCTGCCAAAAATGGTAGGAGCAAAGATTCTGTCCATCTGGCATTTCTGCGGTTCAATCACACCTCTAATAGGGGCATTCTCTATTCAGTGCAGCTTCTTAACGAGTCTGTAATATCTAGTCCTTAATAGGCTTTAAAAAGCTTCTGAAGGTCTAAATTTTCTAGGTAACGAACATTTTGAAATCAATGCCAAGAAAACTCTAGGGAGCAAGTACTTAAGTAACTAAGTTCAGCAATCCGTTTTGACGAATGAAGTCACCATCTCTTTAGATGGTTTCATTTTTCATATTTGCTCCAAACTTTCCAGAAATAAATATAAAACATTTTTTAAAGCAAAGCTTACCAGCCTTCTCCAAAGCAGCAGGGATTGCAAAGGCTGGTCCAATACCCATTACATCAGGTGGGACACCGACCACTGCAAACGATTTAAGAATCCCAAAGATTGGAAGCCTCATCTGCTCAGCTTTTGCACGACTCGCCAGTAGAACAGCAGCAGCACCATCACTGACCTGGCTGGCGTTTCCTGAGGTTATAAAGCACCCATGTGAATATGGTCCCTTTCTTTGTAGACCAGATTTCTCAGTGCTACATTTCCCCATTTACAACCACAGGGAAAAAATATTTCAATTAACTGTTAGCTACTTTCTAACAGCTTAGAATGTTCTGGATATCAGTTTAGCCTTGACAAATGGCTTATGGACTTAACTAATTTACACGGGTTAATAAACTCTTCACAACTCTGCATACCTCTTTAGGTAAACTTAAGTTGGGGAGGGAAGTTAATGAAATAAAATAAATGTACTATCCATAAAATGATCAAATCTAGTCAGATCTCACCCACTCGTAAGATTGATTGTTCTTTAAATACATCTCTATGAATTCCTCACCAACATACCAGCGGTTGTGCTGCCATTCTCCTTAAAAGCAGACTTGAGCTTTGCTAGGCCTTCCATAGTCGTGCTGGGCCTTATTCCTTCATCCTGTGTGACTGTTACGGTTTTGGTGTTACCCTGATCATCCACGACTGTAGTGGTAACTGGGAGAATTTCATTTTGGAAATTGCCAAGCCGTTGGGCTCTGGATGCCCTGATATCACAAAAAGTAATGATTAAGAACAAAAAGGACAAAAAGGGTACCTTAGATTGTACTGTGCTACAAATCACACATGGCACAAGGAGAACCGCCATATCAAAAACAGATAAGGGAATCGCCTTTTGTAACTGTGCTCTTTATAACAATGGAGAATAGTGAAACCAGGAGGAATTTACAGGTTAATGAAGTCAAAGATGAAACTGAGGGCCTCCCACGTGGCTTCTATTTCCTTTTTCTTTCCTTTGCATACCTTCACCTTTAGTTATCTGAAAAAAACAGCATTAAGGAAAGTTGTTGGGAACGACTGCAGTACAGTCAAGTCGTTTTTCTCTATATTTATCTCTCCATTTATTCAGTCCCTCACAAGATTGTGAACCAGGAACTGAATTAATAGAGCCAGCAAAGAGTCTGGAGAACTAGATGTCAAAACTACACATCAGGTTTGGACCTACACTCTAGGAAAGAGTGACTGCATCCAGCTTGCTACTTAAGAGGAGCACCTACTCTACAAACAGAAACCTATGAAAAGCAAATGTAAGTAACTTTAATGGTACAGCTGTCTTCTGGAGAGAGCACCACTGAACAGATAATTTAATTTAGAATTACAGGAGGATAGCCAACAAGAAGTGGTCGTCTTGCAGTTTGCAAAGATCATTGGTGATGGGTGATTTGACAGGTATGCCAAGTGCCCAGCATGTGATCAAATGTTAGGTCCATTATCACATGATTGGCGTAAGGCATTAGCCACAGGTGCAGGGTGTTGAATTACCTTAAACACACAGGCTGTTTAGGACACTGTCAGAGTGGATGGAATATGTAATCAATTATGTAATTTAACAAGTTATGAGTGATGTAATATGAGAGGTCATAAGCAATGCATATCAGGTCAAGAATTATAGATAACTCAGTAAACTATAACTTGTGAATTTAATTTGTTTTGCTTTTTAAATGTTAACTTTTATGTAATTTTTATGTAATTTATGTCATGTTGCTTGAAAAAATGTAAATATATATATATTATATATTAGAAAAACACTTTAATGTAACAATTACTTTACACGGGAAAACAATTATTCTAATAGTCACAATTTACCAGTTATAGGTTAATGAGCTAACTAAAAGCTGTGCCCCCACCATGGCCAGTGTTGCCATCAATGATATTATTTGCGACATCAGTGATGTCATCAATACTGTCATTAAACAAGTCATAAGTGATGCAATCTGTGAGGTTATAAGCAGAGCATGCTGGGGGCACACGTTTTTTTGACTGGTGCATGTCAATGTTTTTGAGTTTAAAATGTTACATTTTCACTAACATTTTCACCTAAGTATAAAATCACTTTAGCATTTGAATTTCTGAGGTTCCCTGATGTCAGAACTGCTTTCGGAGAACAACAGCCAAGCCAGAGCTACTGGGCCCAACTGCGGGGATTGGTTCCTTCCCCTTCATGTCGCTTCACCAGTAGAAGGAGACATCATTCCTTGTGCTATGTGGTAAGCGGAAGCTGCTAGCAGTAGGACTCAAGATGCTGTCACGTTGCTGCCTCCGCACCCACCGTGGGGTTTGAGGCATTTTACTCCTGATGTCCCAGGACCTGACCTACTATAGATCCTGAGCTTCAGCACTTTACCCTCAGTGATTGTGTGGGTCGAGCAGCCCTAGGCCTCTTTGGGGTGGGCGGGGGGGGGAGGGGGGAGGGGCTCAGTGGAGTAGATACAGGGGAGGGTGAACATGGGTTCACAACTCTAAGTATGTTCAATAACAGCAATAAAAGATTGTCCAGTCAAATACTGTCTCTTTTAACAAAAGTAGTATTACATACAAACACAAAGTGAAATATGGTATACACAACCAATACACACAGCCTCCTGAGGTCAGGGCTCTAGTGTTCAACAGGCAGGCCCCTGAGTCCCACTCCCCTCTCACTAGTGGGCATTTCTTATTCACTACAGAAGACATTCAGATTAGGCCCCACTAGTAGTCTGAGTCTCAGGAATCCAACTTCGATTTGTTTAGAGTGGTCAAAAGTGTTCTACTGCCAAAGTGATAACTGGCATACAAGTTTCCGAGACCTTTTGGCCCTTCAATCAGGATTACCCACACCAGCAGGGATGGCTCAACTGAAGTCTCTGAGAGCTTCTCACTCGCAGGTGCGTAGGCTGCAGCGGCTGCCTCCAGTGACAGCTCTGCAAGGGTAGCACCTGGGTGTCCTCGGCACTCCTCAATGTGCAACGGTAAGTTTCCTTTGATCCTTACAGTAGGTAGGGGTATTATACAGTTTTTGATTCCAATCACAGTCAGGGCTCGGGCCCGCAAGGGACACTAGGGTGGCTTCTCCTCTACACAATGGACTCTCATTAGTCTCAGGAAGTTACTCTTCATGGCAGCCCCCTGTGGCATATGGGGTCACCAGCGCACATGGGCAATGGCCCAATTGGCACGGTAGTCCTCTCCTCACACCTCTCTACAGGGTTCTTCTCTCCAGAATGAAGCTCTGGACTTTGCTCCCTCCAGCAGTCTCCTTTGTCTCACTGGGCACAAGCAGGTAGGCACTGTTGCTTCAGGAGAAGTTGGTCATGGATTTTTCCAGGGTGATGTCCCCTCAACCAGCTGAGAGAAAGACAGGCCTTAACACCGTCCCCCCTCCCACCACCATCCTGGTCACAGGAAGAAGACTTGCAGAGCTTCTCCTCCTTATCGCACAGCCTAGCAGGCTGCTTGACAGTTGACAATTTTGTGGGCCTTGATCTCCCCTTCTAATAGTCTGTTTCCAGAAACCAAATGTGATTTACAATCTGAGTCTTTGAAGTTGGTGTTTGGGGTCTGCTTATTATTTTGAAGTGCCCACTCCTCTGCTCTCTCTTCCACCTGAAAGCAGTCTGTCACAGCAGGAGTAACTCCAAATCAATGGGATATCACCCATGTGCAGTGTGGAGTTGAGGAAGGGTCTGGCTTGCGCTCGGCCATTCTTCCGCCCCGCCCCCATTGGGAGACAATACCCTGCCATGCACAGCAGCGATAAGTAGCCTGGGCTTGGGCATAGGTGCAGCAGTCGGCCTCCACAAGGCCCTGCTTGTACACCCTGACCCAGCAGGTGGCCAATAACCCCGGCACACAGCCTACAACATGAGTTTGGGAGCCAAACCCCAACGTACAGCCACCATATTTGTATTTTTGTAATTTATTTTCAAAGTCCTTCAGGACTCCTGTGGAATCACAGCGACCCCCAGGCCATTTTTTTATTTTTATTTTTTTTATTTTGGTCCTAAGGAATGAGGGGCCACTCTGGGAGCCCCCATATATGGGGTCAGGGTACACCAACCCTGCCCCCTAGTACTGTATTTGTTAAACGTTTTTAGGACAGGAGAACAAAGGCCTAGAGTCCTGTAATGGCTGCCACAACATTTCTGTTCATGTTGCGGCCAGCCAATCAGAGTGTTCTCTCCAAAAAAAGCCCTCTCAGCCAATTAAAAAACGCTTCAATATTTGAATTTCAGCCCAACAGTGAACATATCTATACATTTTAAGCTTTAATTTCTCCAAATCTACTGAACAATGTACAGAAATTCACAAAAAGTATGCTTACGGGGAACAGGTCTAGCTTTATGCCAAATTTGGTAGAATTTCATTCAGCTGTTTTGGCAGTAGTGCTGCCTAAAATTTCCTTTAAAAACTGCATTGACAAATTCCGTTTTTGGAGACCCTTTTCTCAGCCCTCATTTGACAGATCACCCCTAAACTTAACAAGAAGTAGTTAAGGTGAAGAAACTTTTCTTTGAAAAATTTAGTGAAGACTAGTTACCAATTGTTGCTATGTCATTAAGGAGTTCTAGCCTAGGCTGACAGGGCTCTCTGAGAACCTGTCGGCGGAGCGCTGCTTGATTGTCTGTAATAAAAGCAGAAAGGTAGGCTGTAAAGGTGCTCGGGTTGGTTACGGATTCCATGTAAGGTTTTTTTTTAAAAAATATTTGGACACGGAGGAAAGGCTGTGTTTCGTAGAGCTCCCTCATTATTCGTTTGCCACTGGGTAGCAGTTGAAAGCAGGGAAGACGATGTTGGGAGCCATAGATAATATAAAATTATAGACGGGTAAAAATTGAATTACAGGATGTTTTTCACCTCGGGGTTCTGAGTGGCATGACAGACAACTTGAGCTTCACTCTCGTTGGCTATCTAATATCACATAGAATCCCTTGGTGAAAATCATCCCGTAATTCACTGGTACCCATCTAACACACATATACATGTGCATATTTATGTTATTTTGTTTTTGGTTGTTTTCATTTGGGGGTGGAAGCATTAATTTATGTACGACAGTATTTTTATATTATGTATATTATTTTATTGTGCCTCTACGTACATCTTTATTTTTGTGTCATAAAATCCAGTTATTAATTTGGTCTACAGTGTTGTGGGAAAATAATATTATTGTAAAATGTATTTTTGTGAAGTAATTTTTGTAAAGGGTGTTTTGGAAATGTATGTGATTACATGCTATTTAATTTCAACATCCTTGATCTGCATCAAGTTAATTTTAAAAGATCATCATATTTTGACTGACCCTAGTGTAATTTTTCTGAAGAAAATGGTAGGTATGGAAATCTGGGAGAAAAGGGAAGTAAGAAATGATTTCTTAGTAAAATGATAGGCATAAAATGTGTTTTTAGTAACAGTCTGTCTTAGGAAACAATAGAGTATAATTTGAACAAATAGTCACTGGTTGCCACTGAGCGAAGGGTCAGTTTCAACAAATACGACTAAACATGATCCAGATATTTCCGTGCGCTCATTTCTGTCACAGGTGGCAACAGGTGTAGCAGCTGTTGAAAACAGTGCCAAAGATGCAACACTGGACGCTGAAACATTTCTAAAAAAGTTCAGTAAATCCGGTTTTACTTTAACACTACTGATATGAAATTCAGGCGTTATTATTTCAAAGAATCAACGACGTTAACACGGGACGAGAAAGGAAGGTTTTTTTTTTTCTAATGTCGAGTAACAGAAACTGGTCCTGTACGGTGAGCTGGGATATGTGCTGCTTGATAACATTCACGCAAGTATTGCCAATGTGCACGTCACTGAGCACTGCGTCTTTTCCTCACAGGGTCGGTCACCAAATAAAACAGTTATAATGTGTCCCATTTAACTTGTCGTTTGTGCGCTCTACTGAGGAGTAAACTATTTATGGAAGAAATGAATTGATTCTAAGTGTACTTAGTTACTAAGAGGAACTATTTTTCTGCAATTTAGGACTGTCTTATTCGTAGTTCTGACTGGAGTGGAAGGACATGGTAGATGTATGAGGGAGAAAAAAATAAAAGTGACTTCACGCATTAAATCCCTTGTAAAAAGCAACCAACTCTGCAGCCTTGCTGGAAAATGACACTGTGCCACGTTATAGCCAACCATCAGCAGAGGAAAACAACATAATTTGAAAGGTAGTGCATGCAGAGAATTCAAGGGAGATGAGGCCCGGTGTCAGACTGGGAACCCAAAGCAGCCCTGGCAAATTTTGTCAGACCAGCCTCCATACGGTGCATAGTGAGCGGGCTTGACCACGTCAAGGGGTCTTGGAGGGGGTGGTTCTCCCTCCCAAAGTACATTTGGGGGAAAATGGTGCAGTCTTTATTGGAGCTCTTTAACGTTTCCCTCACTGTCACCCTCCAACAGGGCCTCTCATCTCTCCATTCTCTCTTTAGCCCCTCTCCCCTCTCTCATGTATTTCATTTGTTGTATACCGCCTCTCATACCAGTGTAGGATGTCAGAGCACTTTACACCACACACACAAACAATGAATCATACGTGTGTAAATCAGTGTATAGAAAACATTGATAAGACAAAGGGGAGTGCAAGGTGTAGGTATTCATGTTGTTTAAGAGCGCTTGGTTTACGGAAGCACAATCTCAGGATTACATACTTATTACTAATAAGTATGTATTTCTACCCAAACACTTGTTAGCAAAATTAGGATATGAAAGACTGGGAAAACATAACTTCTAACTTGGACCGTTCAATTTGGATGCATCTCTTTGATGGCAGTTTATAGCTTACTGTGCTGTATTATGAACTTCACAATAACAAAAGGATCTATGTGACAAAAGCAGTAAACCACTGAGCTATGCATCTAAAACACTGATCTGCCATCTGCATAGCACACGTTCTTTGCAGCAGGCATATTAACCCTCTGCGCTACTTTACATGAGTCAAAGCTGCCATTAGACAAGCACTCAGATCACTATTCAGCAGGTATATTATTCACCAGAGTTATCTTGGCTATTTTACTGTTGCCTGAAAACTGTTGAATATACAAGGAACCCTGCAGTGCTTTTAAAGCTGCGGCACTGCTACAAAAGCGCCCCCCACCTTTCCATCCTTCCGTAAAAACGCCCGATGCCCGCTACGACCCGTCCGGTCTTGATTAGGCCCAGGTACCAAGACAAGGCAGCAGAAATATTTTGGTCTCGTTAAATGATGCTCTGTCACCAGTTTCAGACGGTAGTTTGTAACTGTGCTATGTAAGTCCCTGAAATGGTGTCTCAGGGTTTTAATCTATGTTCCATTTTCACTTTCCTTAAATTCTACTCTTATGTTTTGGTTTGTTTGAGATCATCAGCATGTAATGTTCATGCTACGGCTATGCCCAGAGCCTAACCACTCCAAGAGAGTCACACGTGTGCCACGAGTCAGAAAAGCCTCTATAAAAGAACACGATTTGCCTTCAGGACAAACAATATATTTTCAGAACTCAAGCATAACATTTATCACAAGGGTATTCTTATCAAGGTTAGCTTAGCTTAAGAGCTTATATAGCGCAACAGCTACCCACATATGGTACCAATGCTTTAGAAACAGACAGAGATTCCCCCAGGCTAACTGATTCAGACAACCACGTTTTCAGTTGTCTATGGTAAGTAGTGAGTGAAGGACAGAATCTTAGATGTTATGGAAGGGTGTTCTAGAGCTTAGGGCTGAGATATGCAAAGGAACGACCTCCCATGCGAGCCTTTTGAATTCTACAAACAGTGCAGAGGGACAGGTTGTTTAAGCGGTGTGAGCTAACTGGTAGATGAGGCTTTATCAAATTCATTATGTGATGGGAGGCAGTCTCTCTCCTTGCTTTAAAAATATAGCACATGGCATTAAATTGAATGTGTTTTTCCACTTTGAGCCAATGGAGCCCAAGAATGAAGGGAGTAGGGGGCGGAACCAAGATAGAGCTGGCGACGGATGCTCTTTGAAGAGCTCCATAACAGCCTCCGCCCAAAATCTTGCATGCACATCCTGAATCCCTCCGGATCTCCCCCGGGGCTGAGAAAGTGATCCCCGGAGTAATTCCCCGGTGTGGGGCGGCCGATTGAGGCAGAGGCGGCAATCTCGGAACGTTCAGAGCACTCCCGGGCGGCTGCGAGATTCGTGCGGCCTGGCCCGGGACGCTTCGGAGTTTGCCTCCGAGGAGGAGCGGACGAAGGCGGGACGCCTTGGACTCGGCCTCCGTGGATAAGCGGATGGAGGTGAGGACAGCCTGCGGCGCAGGACCCCAAGAGATAGGCCCACCACTAGAGCATGCCTGGACCGTTTCACAGTGAAATGGGGGGGAAGACAGCTGAACCCATGAGCCGGGGCAAGCAGCAAAGAAACCACACATTAAGGGGTGACTAGAGGTCCCACCACACAGGGCCCTCCCCCCCCCCCCCCCCCTTAGTTCTTGGCTGGATGAGTTGCCAGGGCAGGCGCTGGAGGTTATCAGGATTACCAGGAATCCCCCAGAATCTGCATGAAGATGACGCGAGGCACGAAAGGTGAGACCTCGTTTTCTGGAGCTGGTGGACGTCAGAGGATCCAAAGAGTCGCTGGAGGGAAGATATCGCTCCGGGGAGTAGAGAGAGGTGAAAGGGGTTGCTGAAGCGGGAGCGGATCCCCCCCCCAACGAGGAGTGAGACAGAAATCCCTGCTGCAGGACTCGCAAATTAAGGTTCCCAGGGCGGACAATAATATCCAGCGGGGGCAGAGGGTTTCCTTTTTCAATCTCCGGAGGAGGCCTGGGGATGGCTAGCGGAACGCCCTCGGTTCTCAGGGAAGGGGAATTGAGGGACTGATGACAGGCCCCAGGAGAAGGAGGGAGTGAGGCCAAAGGAGTGGTCTCTCCCTAGACGCAGGGGACGGAGAAGGCAAAGAGGTGGAGGAGACACGCCATGGTGGCTCCCCCTAGAGAACGCAAGGGGAGCAGATTCAACTGATTCGGAAGGTGACAACAGCATGAGTCTCCGGAAAAGAGACAGGAGAGCAGATAGAGATTCTATCACACCAGGGAGCCACTTGGAAATGGACAGGGAGTCTCCTCATCCGCTTCTAGAGGTCATTGAGAAATTAGAGACTGAAAAAGAGGCCCCGGGGCCTATAAATCCGGAAAGGCAATCTCATGAGCAGAGGCCGGAGGAGTGTGGACAGATTTCTTTGCTTCCCCCGGCTGATAGAGACCCCACATATGACTATTGTTAGGGGGCAACGAGACCTTTGTGCACTGTGTGCTGAACTGTTGGGTCTCTGCTTTTCGTAGTGGGAGACCCCCCTAACTGAGTTTCTTAGTTTAAATTGTTGAGGGGGGACGGAGGGGTGGGAAGGCTTCAGACCTCTTCACTCCTGTTGAGCTGGTGTAAGGGGATGCATACTCACAGGGGCCGGCGGGAGGAGGGGAGGAGGGTAGGACTGGGTTTCAATCAAGGAAGGTTTGTTCCTTTTTGGTTACAGCTTCACAAAGTTAACCCACAAACACAGAGAGTTGGACAGTTTATCCATAGGGAAGTTGGTTCTCCAGCTCCCCAGTTAAGATCCTGGGGGTTCTGGCAGATGAGGGACTGCTTAATTATTGCCTGTAGTTTTAAATGGCCCCATAAGTAACAGCATGGAGGCACCCCGGGGGTGAGCAGAGCCTTACAGTCCTCTCCTGGAATGTGAACAGACTAGGAGACAAGGTTAAACACAGCTTAGTGTCCCACTATATGAAAAAGGCAACGACCAGATATAGTACTCCTTCAGGATAAAAATCTTAAGGGCACGAAGTGCACTTTTCTGGGTAGAGGGCCTTATGGCACGCTGGCACACGCGGGCTATACACGTTGTTGTAATGGGACTCACTTGTGCAGCGCAATGTGCGCGTTCAGCCCATCGCGCTGCACGAGAACAGTGGGCTCGAGGGAGAACTTTGGTGGGAGGCGGTTGGGAGAAGGATGTGGAGAGAGCCAGGAGACCTCCCGTCTCCTATACATGTGTGTCGAGTTTACCAGGAATAATTTATTAATAAACCGTGAAGAACTCAATTCCGGTGTGATTCATCTCTACAAATTTGGCGACGAGCTGACCGACACACATTTCCGGAACCCTGTGTGCCACCGTGACTTCTACATGTACGAAGCGCAGGAGCCCATTGATATCAACACACGGAAAGGACGCGTCCACAGTATCGGGACTTCACAAAAAGAACATAACTAACATACGGAAGGTAATTGTTATCAATTTATTACCTCCGTTGCTTGCCGTCTATTTCATGCGCGCTACCCTCATTTTTTCAAGCTGTTGAAGCTGCGCAAGTACAGAGACGCGTAGCGTGCGGTAGTGCTTCATGGTTTATATTGCCTAGCAACACTCTAGCCTGCGTCCTGCGGCGTGGTGACGCATTGTTGCTTCTTGTAAAGCGCTACTTAAGGTAATAAAACAATGTGGATGGCCTGATCATATTCACTACCAAGTATATTTAGAAACAATTGTGGACAAGCATATTTCTAAAGAATACAAGATTATGGCATCTGGAAATATATATAATTTGTCTCCCCCACAAGCATTCATTCCAGGATCTGGAGAACCTTTATTAAAATGGGAAGAGTGGCGAGAATATTTTGTCAATTATATCTCCACATTTGATGATGATGAAGAAAAGCTAACACCAGAAAAGAAAAAGAAAATTTTGTTGCATTGCCTAGGTGCTGGAGGCTTAAGAGTGTACAACAAAATAAATAAAAAGGTTAGACTTGCAGGAGATGGAAATGTCTACACGAATGCATTAGATGATTTGGATAATTATTACAAACCAACCGTATGTGTTGCAGTAGACCGATACAAATTTTTTAATAGGAAAGAGGCGAAAGACGAACCTATAGAAGACTATGGCCCTCATTCTGACCTTGGCGGGCGGCGGAGGCCGCCCGCCAAAGTCCCGCCGTCAGGTTACCGTTCCGCGGTCGAAAGACCGCGGCGGTAATTCTGACTTTCCCGCTGGGCTGGCGGGCGGTCGCCTTCAGACCGCCAGCCAGCCCAGCGGGAAAGAGGCTTCCACGATGAAGCCGGCTCGGAATCGAGCCGGCGGAGTGGAAGCTGTGCGACGGGTGCAGTTGCACCCGTCGCGTATTTCACTGTCTGCGCAGCAGACAGTGAAATACATGTAGGGGCCCTCTTACGGGGGCCCCTGCAATGCCCATGCCAGTGGCATGGGCACTGCAGGGGCCCCCAGGGGCCCCGCGACCCCCCCTACCGCCATCCGGATCCCGGCGGTCCGACCGCCGGGATCTGGATGGCGGTAGGGGGGGGTCGGAATCCCCGCGGCGGTGCAGCAAGCTGCGCCGCCGCGGAGGATTCAATGGGGCGGCGGTACACTGGCGGGACCCCGCCAGTGGTGCCGGTCCGACTGCGGCTTTACCGCCGCGGTCGGAATCCCCATTGGAGCACCGCCGGCCTGTCGGCGGTGCTCCCGCGGTCCTCCGCCCTGGCGGTCAAAGACCGCCAGGGTCAGAATGACCACCTATGTCTCATCATTGAAGAAATTGGCTATCACTTGCCGGTTTGGAGCGTTACATGAAGAACTGATAAGAGACCAGATAGTGATGAGAGCATCTAATGAACACATTCAGGAACAATTATGGGCGAAGGGAGAAAGACCTCTCCAGGAAGTAATTGATATTGTGAAAAGAGCTGAGTTGACAGGAAGGTGTGCAAAAGCTGTTTTGAAGGATGGAAATGACAAAAACACGGAACAGATTGTAGCAAATGTGATTGGTAGTAAGTACCCAACTCACGTTTTAACCAAGAAGAGGTATGGAGAACAAACTGCACCGGAGGAGAGAAGTAACCAATTCAATACTGCAAGGAAAAAATGCTATAGATGCAGCAGTGCAAATCATTTGGCAAATGATAAAAGATGTCCAGCAAGGAATTTGAAGTGTGGGAAGTGTGGTGTGATAGGACACTTCCAGAAAGTTTGCCAGAAAAAAATCAGGAGGAAAAATAAAACTGGTACACCAAGAAGAAGATGGTCAAACGAGCTCCTCTGATGACACTGATTTGAATATGTATGTTTTAAGTGTAAATGATGAATGCATATTATATGGGGACACCAGTAGTAGTATAAAAAAAAGAGAAACCTATATGTGATGTGTGCATTGGGGGTATCAATATCTCGTTTGTGGCAGATTCAGGTTCACCGTATACCATTATTAGTAAAAAAATGTGGGAGAGAAAATTGGAACATAAGGTGAAGGGTAAGTTGGAACGGCCAGATGGATCTCTCAAAACATTTACTGGTGAACAAATTGAAATTATGGGCTACAAAATATTGAATTTTGAGTTTAAAGACAGGATGAACAAAGGGAAATTATATGTTTCAACTACTGGGCCATCGGTTTTGGGGTGGATTGATCAGGGCAAACTGGGCATAACCTTAGATCCTAACAGTGCAGAACTAGTTATGACAATACATTCTAAAGAAGCATGGGGTGAACGTGTTCAAAAAGAATTTCCCACAATTTTCACAAGTGGCATAGGGAAGCTAAAGGGTTTTTGCCATAAGATACAGTTAAAGCAGGATGCCAAACCATGTATACATAAAGTAAGGAGCATACCTTTTGCACTTAAAGAGGATGTAAAGAAGCAGTTAGAAGAGTTGTTGAGGGATGACATCATTGAGAGAGTGGAATCAGCAGAATGGGTGTCACCTTTGGTTGTAGTGAGGAAATCCAATGGAAAACTGAGATTGTGTGTTGACTTGCGCGATCTTAATAACAATGTACTAATTGACCAGTTTCCATTACCCAGGATTAATGAAATGTTGGCACTCACGAAAGGTGTAAAGTGGTTTTCAACTATTGATCTTTCTGCTGCGTATCATCAAGTTTGCTTACACCCTGATAGCAGGAAGTATACTACATTTGTAACACCTTTTGGGTGTTATAGATACAAAAGAGTACCGTTTGGTTTGGCTTCGGCAGCTGCGATGTTTCAAAGACTAATGTATGAACTTTTCAAAGGTATAGAAAATTTGTTAGTGTTTCAAGATGACATACTAGTGATGGGAAAAGATAGAGCTGAACATGATAGAAAGATGTTACAAGTGTTGTGTATTTTAAAAGAGAAGGGCTTGACAGCAGAGTTAAGCAAGTGTAAATTTGCGCAGGAACAAGTAACCTACCTAGGGCATGTTATCTCTAGAGAAGGAATTAAACCGAAAAGTGAGTTATTAGAGGCAATCAAGAATGCACCTACTCCAAAAAACAAGGATGAAGTGAGGGCATTTTTAGGTTTGGTGGAATTCTATGCTAAATTTGTGAAACAAATTTCTTCTCACACTTATGAACTGAGACAACTACTTACAGCGAAAAATACATTTGAATGGTCCACCCGTCATCAGGAGAGCTTGGAATGTCTTAAAAATAAAGTGTGTAGTGCTCCCTCCCTACAGGGTTTTGCTACGGATGCTAGTTGTAGAGGGGTAGGTGCGGTACTTACACAAAAGGAGGAGAGTGGTAAGGAAGTGACCATTGTTTTTGCTACCTGCTCTCTAACAGCTACGGAAGAAAAGTACTCGGTTATAGAGCGAGAAGCACTGGCATGTGCATGGGGTCTAGAGCATTTTAGACAATACGTGTGGGGGAAAAGAGTTATATTGCGCAGTGACCACAAACCCTTAATTAAAGTCTTATCTACAAAGGGGTTATATAATGCTTCCCCAAGATTGGCTCGTATATCAATAAGAATGTTTGATTTCAATTACCAAGTACAGTATGTGCCGGGGATAAAAAATGTGGTTGCAGATTTTTTAAGTAGGTTACCTTTACCATCTAGTGTTCCAGAAGAAAACATTAGTGATGATTTTATGGTAGCAAATATAACAGAGGAATTCCCAAGTATAACAAAAGAAGAGTGGTACAGTTCACAAAGCAATGATGAATTGCAAAGCAAATTAAGTAAAATGATTTTGGAAGGATGGCCTGGCAAAAGGAATATTGAGGTAGACTTATTGCCTTATTGGGAAGTGAGAAATGAATTATCAATGGAAGAGGCCTTGAATATGAGGAATGGGAGATTGATTCCACCTGAGACATTGCGGGAAAAGCTCCTAGAGGTGTGTCATGAAGGGCATTTAGGAATTTCTAAAACTAAACGGAGGATCAAAAACTGGTATTGGTGGCCAGGGTGTGATTTGGATATTGAGATGGAAGTCAGGAATTGTAGGGAATGTGAAAATTCTGACAAGACTCAAATTACTCTTAAACCTCCACTTCATCCATTGAAAAGCCCCGATATGCCATGGGAAAGACTAGGTGTGGATATTGTAGGGCCCATTCGGGAACAGGAAGAACCAGTATATGCTATTGTTTTAATTGAGCATTTCACTAAATGGCCAGAATTGGAAATCATACAGAATGCCAACACCAACAGCATAATTACATTTTTGGATAGAATTTTCATTAGAGAAGGTTTACCTAAATGTATTGTAAGTGACAATGGAGCACAATTCACAGCTGTGAAATTTAAGGACTATCTGAGGAGGCATGGTATCACACATAAGACCACATCAGTGTACCATCCAGCAGGGAATGGGGCTGTTGAACGTTTTAATCGAGTGGTCAAAGGTATTATTCAATTGGCAAATAATAATAACCTAATGTGGAAGAAGGAATTGTATAAAATGTTGTGGGCATACAGAATTACACCCCTGGAGAGTACAGGGTCAAGTCCATTTGAACTAATGAGGGGTAGAACAGCTATGTCCAAGGACAATATTGGATGGATGCGGACGCCGAGGAGGAGTGATTGGTCACCTGATACAGTCAAGGAGAAACTTATCAAATCACAAGCTGTATGCAAGAAATACTATGACTTAAAGCATAAATGTAAACCAGTGCATCTGGAAATCGGTGATGTGGTGAAGGTAAAGAAATGCAGTTTATTGGGCAAAGATCAGAGTCGGTTTTCTCAACCTATGACAATACAGAATTTTTTTTGTAACTCTGCAATGTTGAATGACGGAAAAGTTTGGCATTTGTCATCTTTATCCTTATGTAGGAAAAAGTGTAAAAACGTGGGTAAATTGGAGATTACTGAACCCATGAATGCCAAGAGACCGAATTATGAATGGTTGAATGAGGAGAACGAGTCACAAGGAGTACTGTCAGATGTTTCAAGCAGAACCACTAGGATGGATACATCAGGAGGTGGAAGTGAGAATGTTTTTCGAGAAGAAAACCATGTGGATTCACAAGGAAGGGAAAACAGTAACAAAGCAAGGAGGGTGGGGCGGTTTGTGGTTAGACCCAAGAAGTTTAATGATTATATATGTGAATGAAGATGGCTGCTTAGTGAATAGTATGATTATAGATGAGTTAGGTGTACCATGAGTTAGGTGCACCAGCTAAAAACTTGGTAATGTATATTTTGTAACGCTTATGTTGTGTTTAAGATTTTAGGTTTCAATAGAACATTATATTGTTATGGTATTATGCTATAGGAAGGGGGATGTGTTGTAATGGGACTCACTTGTGCAGCGTGATGTGCGCGTTCAGCCCATCGCGCTGCACGAGAACAGTGGGCTCGAGGGAGAACGTTGGTGGGAGGTGGTTGGGAGAAGGATGTGGAGAGAGCCAGGAGACCGCCCGTCTCCTATACATGTGTGTCGAGTTTACCAGGAATAATTTATTAATAAACCGTGAAGAACTCAAGTCCGGTGTGATTCATCTCTACACACGTCTGGATACAGAGGCATGGCGATCTTGATTCGTAGGTAACCCCCCTTCCACATCACCCACCAGTGGTCGGACCCTGAGGGCAGATATGTAGGAGTGAAGGGGTTCTGGGGACGAAAGGAGGTTTTGTTGTTGAGTGCGTATGCTCCACCGAGGCTCTAGGCCCCCGCTAGAGAAATTGGCAAAGATCCTGATAGGGGTTAATTCCCCACTCCATGTTCTGGGAGGAGATTTTAATGATGTGATGGAGATGAAAATGGATCGATCCAGGACGACGAAATCTTTATGCCCCACTACCCCACTCTATGAGTTTTCTACAGCACTGGCGTTGTCGGACCTGTGGAGGAGGGCCCATCCCACAGATAGGAAATATTCATACTTTTTAGGGGCTCATAGGGTGTTTTCCAGACTGGATTATATTTTCACCCCTGCTGGAGAGGTGGGCACTATACCACAGGCCGATTACTTAGTGAGAGGGTTGTCGGATCACTCCCCTTTGATGGTGGCAGTAGAAAGTCGGATGTGTGGATGCGGAAGGTGAGGTTGGGTGCTTGGGACCTGCAGAATTGTGAAGTGGCACTTGGGCTTCGGATAGACACTGAACTATACTTTAGAGAGGATAAAGGGGTCAGTTGAGTTTGCAGTGGTGCTATAGGAGGCATATAAAATGATAGTTTGTGAGAGTGCTCAAAATCTAGTAGCCCAGAAGCAAAGGAGAGAAAGTGAAAACTTGGAAAAAATGGAACATCAACATTGGAGGAAACCTTAGGACAAACGCAGACACTCTCAGCACTACGTCAGCTGGAATTGGCGAGAGCTGAATACTGGGAAACTGCAGAGAAGGAGGCTAAGGGTCAGTTGGAGGCCATCCAACATAGGCTTTATGAGACGGGGACAAGGCCGGGAAACTCCTTGCTCGACTGGGGAGAAAGGAGAAGGAAGCGAGCGAGATGGATACGGGAGGTAGAGTCCCAGGAAGGGGCTATGGTGTCTGCTGATAAGGATATTGCGGAGACCTTCGCCTGCTCCTACAGTAATTTCTATAGGGCAAGCCCACTGGAAAATGTCGACTGCATCACTGTGTATTCAAGCAGTATAGATGTACCCATCTTGGATGCAGAGATACAGGAAGAGTTAGAGGGAGATGTTACTTTAGAAGAGGTTACAGCCGCCTTGACATGACTCCGACCGGGCAAGGTCCCAGGTCCTAATGGGTATCCAGGGGAGCTATTCAAGAGCTTACGTGATATCCTGGCCCCCATCTTTTAAGTATGTTTCTGGAAGCCAGAGGAAAAGGAGCTCTCCCCCGGAATTTAAGAAGGGCTGAAATAGTCGTTATACATAAGGGAGAGCCAAGTGGGCATGTGCATCCTACAGACCGATCTCCCTCCTGAATGTGGAGGTGAAAGTCCTAGCCACGATATTGACGGCCCGCCTCAATGGAGTTATTTCCCCGCTAGTTCATATGGACCAGACTGGCTTTATGCCGGGACACTCCACAAGACATAATCTGAGGCGAGCGCATCTTTGGCTGACTACCACAATGGATCACCTGGACCCACATGCATTCTTAGCCCTAGATGCTCAGAAATCATTTGATGCTGTGCATTGGCCTTTCCTAGAAGCCACACTGGAATGATTCGGATTTGGCCCTTGATACTAGGAATGGGTGTGACTGCTCTACTGTAACCCAGTGGCGCCAGTAAGAGTAAATGGGGTCCTTTCTTCTGAATTCCCCATCGAATGGGGTACTAGGCAGGGATGTCCCCTGTCCCCCCTATTGTTTGCCCTCACTCTGGAGTCCTTAGCGTGTAAGATCCGTGCCTGTCTGGGAATACATGGATTCAGACTAAGGGAGGAGGAAGATGAGGAGGAACGTATTTCTCTGTATGCAGACGACATTCTCTTATATGTTGCGCACCCAGAGATATCCCTACCGATACTCTTTCCTTTGCTTGAAGACTATAGGAGACACTCGGGTATCGAATTCATTGGGATAAAACAATACTCTATGCTCCGCACGGGGACGTAGTACTTCCCCCCTCCAAGTACACCTGCAAAGCACTACTGAAGGATTCAAATACCTTGTTATCTCTATGACACATAAGGTGGAAAGTTACCATGCTAATAACCTGGGGAGGGTAATGAGAGAATGCCGTGCTGATTTGGAAAGATGGAGAACTCTGCATCTCACGTTGATGGGGCGGGGCGCCGTGGTTAAGATGATCTCTCTACCAAGGTTCCTCTATGTTTTACAAAACAAATACTACCAGACCACCCTGGGCTTTTTCAGGATCATAGATCGAGACGTGCGGCTCTTTTTGTGGGAGGGGAAACACCTAAGAATAGCCTTAAGACGCTACAGTGCAATCACTATGTGGGGGGATTGGCCCTTTCGGATCGAGAGGCGTACTATTGGGCAGCGCACTTGGTTAATGTGAATGATCGGTTCTTGTTATCAGGGGATCACCCTAATATCACCCTAGAGAGATTGCAGTGGGTAAGGAAATCATGTAGGCACTACTTATATGGGGGAGATGGACCAGACACCTTTTGGCAGCCACTCGGGTGGCCTTAAAGGCTTGTGTAAAGAAATGGCTCCCTGTTGCAGTTACCCCCCACTTTTTGCCTGATACTGATGCTGACTTGACTGAGAAGTGTGCTGGGACTCTGCTAACCAGGCCCCAGCACCAGTGTTCTTTCACCTAAAATGTACCATTGTCTCCACAATTGGCACAACCCTGGCACCCAGGTAAGTCCCTTGTAACTGGTACCCCTGGTACCAAGGGCCCTGATGCCAAGGAAGGTCTCTAAGGGCTGCAGCATGACTTATGCCACCCTAGGGACCCCTCACTCAGCACAGACACACTGCTTGCCAGCTTGTGTGTGCTGGTGGGGAGAAAATGACTAAGTCGACATGGCACTCCCCTCAGGGTGCCATGCCAACCTCACACTGTCTGTGGCATAGGTAAGTCACCCCTCTAGCAGGCCTTACAGCCCTAAGGCAGGGTGCACTATACCACAGGTGAGGGCATATGTGCATGAGCACTATGCCCCTACAGTGTCTAAGCAAAACCTTAGACATTGTAAGTGCAGGGTAGCCATAAGAGTGTATGGTCTGGGAGTCTGTCAAAAACGAACTCCACAGCTCCATAATGGCTACACTGAATACTGGGAAGTTTAGTACCAAACTTCTCAGAATAATAAACCCACACTGATGCCAGTGTTGGATTTATTAAAAAATGCACACAGAGGGCATCTTAGAGATGTCCCCTGTATTGTACCCAATTGTTCAGTGCAGGACTGACTGGTCTGTGCCAGCCTGCTGCTGAGAGACGAGTTTCTGACCCCATGCGGTGAGAGCCTTTGTGCTCTCTGAGGACAGAAACAAAGCCTGCTCTGGTGGAGGTGCTTCACACCTCCCCCCTGCAGGAACTGTAACACCTAGCAGTGAGCTTCAAAGGCTCAAGCTTCGTGTTACAATGCCCCAGGGCACTCCAGCTAGTGGAGATGCCCGCCCCCTGGACCCAGCCCCCACTTTTGGCGGCAAGTCCAGGAGAGATAATGAGAAAAACAAGGAGGAGTCACTGGCCAGTCAGGACAGCCCCTAACGTGTGCTGAGCTGAGGTGACTCTGACTTTTAGAAATCCTCAATCTTGGAGAAAGAGGATTCCCCCAATAGGAATAGGGCTGTGCCCCCTCCCCTCAGGGAGGAGGCACAAAGAGGGTGTACCCACCCTCAAGGACAGTAGCCATTGGCTACTGCCCTCCCAGACCTAAACACACCCCTAAATTCAGTATTTAGGGGCTCCCCAGAACCTAGGAAACTAGATTCCTGAAACTACAAGAAGAAAAGGACTGCTGAGCTGAAAAACCCCTGCAGAAGAAGAACAGAAGACACCAACTGCTTTGGCCCCAGTCTTACCGGCCTGTCTCCTGCCTTCCAAAAAACCTGCTCCAGCGACGCTTTCCAAAGGACCAGCGACCTCTGAATCCTCAGAGGACTGCCCTGCTTCACGAAAGACAAGAAACTCCAGAGGACAGCGGCACTGCTCCAAAAGAACTGCAACTTTGTTACAGAGGAGCAGATTTAAAGACCCCTGCAAATCCCCGCAAGAACCGTGAGACTTGCAACACTGCACCCGGCGACCCAGACTCGACTGGTGGAGAACCAACACCTCAGGGAGGACCCTCCGGCGACTCCAAGACCGTGAGTAACCAAAGTTGTCCCCCCTGAGCCCCCACAGCGACACCTGCAGAGGGAATCCCGAGGCTCCCCCTGACCGCGACTGCCTGAACCTAAAGTCCCGACGGCTGGAAAAGACCCTGCACCCGCAGCCCCCAGCACCTGAAGGAACTGAACTTCTGTGCAGGAGTGACCCCCAGGAGGCCCTCTCCCTTGCCCAGGTGGTGGCTACCCCGAGGAGCCCCCCCCTTGCCTGCCTGCACCGCTGAAGAGACCCCTTGGTCTCCCATTGAAATCTACAGAGAACCCGACGCTTGTTTGCACACTGCACCCGGCCGCCCCCGCGCTGCTGAGGGTGTACTTTCTGTGTGGACTGGTGTCCCCCCCGGTGTCCTACAAAACCCCCCTGGTCTGCCCTCCGAAGACGCGGGTACTTACCTGCTGGCAGACTGGAACCGGGGCACCCCCTTCTCTCCATTGAAGCCTATGTGTTTTGGGCACCTCTTTGACCTCTGCACCTGACCGGCCCTGAGCTGCTGGTGTGGTGACTTTGGGGTTGCTCTGAACCCCCAACGGTGGGCTACCTTGGACCAAAAACTGAGACCTGTAAGTGACTTACTTACCTGTTAAAAATAACAATACTTTACCTCCCCCAGGAACTGTGAAAATTGCACTGTGTCCACTTTTAAAACAGCTTATTGTGTTTGATGTAAAAAGTATAAATGCTAATGTAATGATTCAAAGTTCCTAAAGTACTTACCTGCAATACCTTTCAAATGAGATATTACATGTAGAATTTGAACCTGTGGTTCTTAAAATAAACTAAGAAAAGATATTTTTCTATAACAAAACCTATTGGCTGGATTTGTCTCTGAGTGTGTGTTCCTCATTTATTGCCTGTGTGTATGTACAACAAATGCTTAACACTACTCCTTTGATAAGCCTACTGCTCGACCACACTACCACAAAATAGAGCATTAGTATTATCTCTTTTTGCCACTATCTTACCTCTAAGGGGAACCCTTGGACTCTGTGCACGCTATTCCTTACTTTGAAATAGCACATACAGAGCCAACTTCCTACAGCTTGTTCTAGAGCCACTATGCTGACGGGGTGGCATCGTCGCCCCACCAGGGAGACCCCTCTTTGGGAGGGAGACTGGCTGTTATAAATTAAGAAGTTGACAGGTTTTGAGTGCTGGGACCGCACTGGTATCTCAAAGGTAGGGGACATGATGGAAGGGGGGATATTATGCCATTTGAATCTCTCCGGACTGAGTATGAGCTTGGCAAGACACCGTTTTTCCATTGCATATGCCTGCGACATGTGTGGAGGGTGGAGGGTCTCCACGGGTGAAGGAATACCTGACTATGCCCCTCTAAAAGGTGGATTATTAATAGAAGGCCTAGTCGCTAAAGCAACATCCCTGACATTTAAGACTATCAATGATAATATGCCGAACATGCTTATAAAACTGTGCAGGCTGTGGGAAACGGAGTTAGAGGAACTGGAGATATAGACTGGAAGGCAGAACTGATGTTTCCCAGAGAGGTGGCTATCCGGTCACGTCTTAGACTAATTCAATTCAAAATTCTTCACAGGGTATACTATGATAGACGTTGGGAAGAGCGCAGCATCCACAATGTATTAGATGCCGAGGGACTATTGGATCCTTCTTACATACACTCTGGGAATGCCCTGTGATCCAGGAGTACTGGAGTAAGATAATAGGAGAGATGGAGGGAGTGATATCAAAGAAGATCCCCCCCAAGACCACAAATTTATCCTACTGGGAATACCCATTGATATCGATTTGCCCCGAAGGAAGCTTATGCTTTGTGGACTTAGACTGATGGTGGCAAAGAGAGATATTGCCCATCTCTGGGGCTCTGAGATATGCCCCTCAGTAGATATGTGGAGAAGAGGAATGGATGGGCTCATTATGGGAGATAAGGTGACATATATAAACAGGGGCTGCCCATGGAAATTTAAGAGGATATGGGGAGATTGGATGACATACTACTCCTTGGACGTGTAGTCGCCGGTAGAGCATTGACTCATGGGCTAATGGGAGGGCCATATGCTATTGAACGCTGACAGGCCTCCAGGATACACTGAAGGTAGAGGAAATATGAAATTTGGTATTGCTTGAAGAGCCAGTGGGTTTCTGTGTCTGAGGACGGTTTGGGGGAGGGAAGGGTTTGTTTGATATATTTCCTTAGTTGAAAAAAAAAAAAAAAAGAAGAATGAAAGGGAGTAGCTAATTGCTGTTTTGGGAATTTATATATCAATCTAGCAGCCGCATTCTGCACTACCTGTTGGCGTCTCAAGGAGACTTTATCCACTCCCATATACAATATGATCCCATAATCCTGTCTGGACAGAATGAGTGCATGGATCACACTTCTTTGAGCAGACAGCAGAATTATCCAGATAAATGTCTGAAGCCATTTTAAGGTCGAAAAATAGGTAGCAGATACCTTTGCCACCTGAGACATCATGGACAGCTTTGAGTCCAGTAAGAAGCAAAGGCTCTTGACTTTAGGAGCCAGGGCAAGAATAGCTCTGAAGGCTACCAGCCAGTGCTGAGGACCCCAGAAGGAAAGGTTCTTACCAAACACCAGCACCACCGTCTTATTCCATTAAGCTTCAATGAGTTGCTATTCATCCATGCGGGCACTTGAGACAGGCAGCAGTTCAAAGACGTGGCACTGTGGTCCTGGACAGATGGCACAGAGAAGCTGATTTGAGTGTCCTCGCATATAAGAATACAGTGAGCCCACATCATTCTATAAGATCAGCTAGGGCAAACATAGATGTTAAGAGGACCAAGCTTAAAGCAGAGCCTTGAGGAACACCCAAAGTCAAAGCATGACATGTAGACAAGGTGTTCCCTGAACTAACCTGGAAGGTACAGCTCTTTAAAAAAAAGATGACATCCAAGAGGGGCCGTTCCCTGGAGCCCCAGTTGTACTAATCTCATCAAAAGCATGTTGTAGGACACAGTGTCAAAGGAGGAGCTAAGATCCAGTAAGATCAGCGCCACCGTCTAACCTTCATCCAAGAGTTGCCTAAGATGTTCTGTGACCCCAAGGATGGAGGACCTGGTACTGTGTCTAGCTCGGAATCCAGACTGGGAGCCATGTAAGAAACTTTGAGAATCCACAAAGACAAAGACTTGATTACAAACATGTTTTTCTAAGATTTTTGACAAGATAAGGAGCAGAAAGATATGTCTGTAGTTAGCCCAATTGGAGATGTCCAGATTAGGTTTCTTTACAAGAGGAAGAACTGTGGCATGCTTCCAAGGCTCTGAAATCAAGCCCTCCGGGAGAGAGCAGTTGATAAGTCTTACCGGGGTCAGCAGAACCTCGGAGTCTAGAAGGCAAAGCTTCGCAGGGGCAAAAGAAACTCAAGAGCACCAGATCTTATGGCCTGGGTAAGGGACAAAAATATTAGCAATTCCAAGGCTTCCCAGTCATTCATTTTCAGGAGAGCAGATGAAGTATTGGCCAGAATTGTGTCGCCCTGAACAGAAGGTAAAAGGAGAAAACTTAACTGAGGGGACTCCCCTCCAGCACTCTGCAGAGAGCATTGGATGTTCTGCACTTTGTTGACAAAGAGGGCCGCCAACATCTAACAATGCCCAAAAAGTTGATAGAAGCAGTACTGATACCCAAGATGTCCGCTAATCCCTGTTACTGCAAACACTATACCTTAGTGAGACCATGTATGGCTTGAAAATCCAAATTACGCAAAATCTATGCAGTGCATGGGAGAAGTGAGGAGAGTATCCAGTAATATGTACGTATTTAGAGATACTGTGCGTGCCGTACAGTCATCATGAACCGAACTAAACTGTACGGTTCAATGGTCAATGAAAGGAACACAATTATGTTCAAATGACAAATTTGCAACATCATGGAAACTGAGACTGTTAAGTAAACACTGATCAGTTCCATAATAACCAAACTTCCACGTATATAATGAGCACTAGCAAATCCAAAAGGATGGGCTTTCATGTACAAACATGAAATCAAAGATATCTATAACTGTGCTACATTTCTGAGTAACCTGCCTCTTTCTGTGCCTCTTATGTAAAAACAAGTCACAGGCTAAGTTGCAATTAGACTCTGCAACCTTTCCCACATGTAAGGCCAGTTCAGATGTAGAATGGCAATCCAGTATGTAACTTGCGCATTTTACACAACAATACCAGCCACATATTCTTACTCATGCTAACCAATCAATAAAGGAAGTACCCCTCTGTGGCTTTTTCGTGCTTCTCTTTCACATCTTCACTTCCGAGACGAGAAAGTGCTGATTAGCTTGCTCAGCCAAAAATGTTTGCACTCTTGATACAGCTGAAGTTAGTCTTCTTCCATTCTCAAGATTTCAGTCTCCAGGCACCTGTACACTCCCTTTGTTGAGCTATATCCACATGATTGTTGCAAAACCGACCTGATACTACTATAAAAGTTTGCCCTGTCTCTGTGCCCCCACCACACTTTGCTCCCACATTTCTAGGTTAAACTAGCCGACTGGAACGGATTCACTGATCATTTTTCTCTTGCTGATAAACTTCCAAACTTTGATTGGTGTGTGCACAGATTTTCTTTAACAGACTCTTTTGGACTTGTTCAGGGGTGATGTGCATTCTCCTCTTTACGGCAAGCCGTTGTCAGGGGAGATGGCAACAACGCAAAAAAAGGTCATGTGTAGTATTTTTTTGGGGAAGGACAAACAGTCTAAGGAGAGAAGGAATGCACTGGTGACCTCCCCCTACACAATAAGTATAAATGTTTCAGGTAAGAGCACAGAAGAGTATAGCTGCAGATTTGTATGTCCTAGCTTGACATCTTCAGCCCATGACACAGAACAGTTTCATGCAGCACACATATGGAAAATACAGGAGACCCAAGCATGCACCAGGCAAAGCAACACACATGACAGGAATCTATCACACATGTTCGAGACATGAGCAAAGTTGAGAACTCCATTTGTGAGGATTTACTAGACCGTTCACAGGGGAGATCATTGTGCAATATCCACTGTAGGGGTATACATAAAAAGACCTGCATGCCCAACTATTACGAGGCTGCCATATCACCTGGGTTGAGAGTGTGGTAATCAAAATGTAGGTACTGTTTGTGTATCTTCTTGACTGACCCAGCTCAGATATTAACACTGAACTCACAACTCAGTGACAATCCAATAACCAGCTGCCTCTCCTATTAAATATTAACTGCATACTTGCCTTTGACGATGTGCCTTGTTTTGCTTACTTTTAGCCTAGATTTGTGCAATAATAAATGGATCAGGGGCATGCACAGTGGGCTCCCATGACTGACTGGCTCAAAGGGGGAAGCATAAAGCGCTGTTCATAGACAGAAAAAAACAGGGTAGCACAGCCTGTCCAAAGTCAGGCGAAGAATCAGTGTCCCAGCACACCTGCTACTTGGAGGTTCGTTCAGAGTGTCAAACAGCTGATGTGCTGAAGGTGAAGTCAAGTAATTACTTGTGACTGAATCTATAAAAGTCAGCATGGATACAGTTCCATTGTTAAGCACAATATAATAAAAATGTGTAAATAAATTGTGTACCATATCATTATTTTCTCTTTTGCATGCTATCCCACAATTCAAATTACTTTGGTCATCTTGCCTGAAAAATAATTGGCAACACTTACTTTTGATGCGAAGACAAAGCAAAGGCATCTTGCTTTTCCCGGGTAACTCCAAACCTCTCTGCGACATTTTCTGACGTTATGCTGCAAAAACAATATACAAATATATAATCAATGAAAAACACAATCGCACCGTCAGAAAAACAATTAGCATTTTTGAAGAATAACCTGTGCATGGTGGGAGAGCGAGCTATAGTGACTTGAAATAACTAACTATACCTGCTGAATTTCTATGGTTTTGTACGAGTAAATTCAGGCCCTTACCATAACGTCCCTGTAACCTTTGTTTTTTCTTTGAATATATATATATATATATATATATATATATATATATATATATATATATATATATATGTGCTAAAGTTATTCTGCTGTTTGACTATCATTGCCAATATATGTGCTTGTGCTAGTGTTTTATTAAAGTCACATTGCATCAGCTACATGCGTGTCTCTCTTTAGTGAGTGTCTTTATTGATTTGTACCTGACTGCACACGCTTGTGTTGCTTGCCAGCAGCCAGTCCAATACAGGGACCATACCGGATATCTAAGAAAAATGCCATTATAATACCACTTCTGAAAAAAGCTATATAAAATACTCTATGGCGTTTGAATTATAGTCTTATTTCCTAATTATCAACTCTGTCTAAAATCGAGAAAGATGTCACCAGCTTTCCAGAATCACATTCTGTGCTCTATCCCTTTCAGTTTTGCTTCCTTGCAGACATTAGCTTGGAGACCGTGTGGTGAGATAGGAGATTAATCACATAAGATTTATCTAGGATGAGAGGGACGATGATGCCCTCGTCCTCCTTGAACTCTTGGCTGCCTTCGAAACCATCTCCCATAATGCCCTGCCAACTATAACAAGAGAGACTAGTATTGGGAGAACCAAGCTTTAGTTGTCTGCTTTTCGGATTGGCTCTCTTCAAGCTGATTCAGTGGCTACTTTTCACTCCTCTTTTAAAGCTATTGTTTGTGGCATTGCTCAAGGTTTGCCTCTTGGCCCAACCTTGTCCAGCCTCCATATCGCCCTTTCCTGAGAATCTCACTGCATCTTTTGGTTTGTCAGACACAGTGGCAAAACTATTTTCACTCCTTAGTGGATGAAAGCCAATTCTCTATGTTTAAACACAGATAAAAGAAAGGTTCTGTTTTTTCTGAAAACTGGAAATCTGGTCCTCTTGCTGTTGGCCCACCTCCACTGGTACGTGTCCTATTCTACCTACATTTCCTAGTAATATGGGAGTGATTTTTGTTCGGAGACCACATCTCTAAACTCAGGTCATAATATTTTGTCAAGCTCACGGTTTTAAGAGCAATAACTGCCATTCTTCTTCCTGCCACCAGACAGAAGTTAGTTCAGTCTATGAACGTGAGTATGTTGGTTAGGAAAGTGGGTTCTTGGTTGAGAGGGATGGAAGCTCCACTCATGCCACGACCACAAAAGTCAGTAAATTACCCTGTGTTTAACTTTCTGGGACCTTGGCATAAAAGCAATCATACTTTTCTTAGAAGCAACGTGTCACGTTTTTATGCAGCACATAAACAGTAATAAAGTGAAAACCCAAGAAAAATGCCAAACCAATTTAGAAAAATAAGAGTAAAAATCAATAAATAGACACCAAAACCAACAAAAACTCATTCAGCAGAAACAAAGATACTGAATTTTAAAGTATTAAGTAAAAACAGAGCTATGAAGCACAAAGTGCCACTTGCAGTTATATGGCTGCTCTAGACCGGGGAAAAGTCACTAGTTGAGACTGACCACACTAGAGTGGGGATCAGATACAGGCACCGGGTTAGTCCCGCTGAAGAGTTACTTTCACAAGTCTGGCGCCAAGAGCTCCGTTCGTGTTGGAGGGAGCCGTGAGGAGGAGGTTTTCAGTATGAAGAGCAAGTCAAGCATTTCAAATGGTCATTGCTGTACTGTGAAGAAGTGATTGTCGCTGGAGCTTCGCACTGGTGGTCACTGCATGCTGTCGTTACTGTAACACGAAGAGACGGTCATCGCTGGAGCTTCGTATTGGCGGTCGCAGAGGGCCGTTGTTGCTGTACCGTGAATCGCAAGTCTTGCGTTGCTGGGTGCTGCAGATGCTTGCTGTGGGCAAGAAAAGCAGGTCTTAATGGACCTTCAGGTTGGCAGTAGTCTCGAGCAGCAAAGTATTTGTGCGAGTAGGCATGTTTGCGGTCATGCTAGGACCAGGCCTCATAGTTCACTGTCAGAGCCCAATAGACATTCTTGACGGGGGTACCATAACAGGCCCAGGCAGCTGGAAACTCACAGAAAGGCCACAGGAAATTTGGGCAGGAAAATGCTAACCTTCCAAAAATGCCTTTTTCTAAATTATAATCTAAAGTAAAAGTCTACCATTAAAGAGGAGTTTAAATTACAGTTCATTTGAATGTAAACAGCATATCTGCTACTAATCTGAAGATAGCACTTATTAAACTTAATACGGTAACCTAGTGCTAGCCTTTGGGAGAGAGAGGCCTTATAACGTGAAAAACAACTTCAGGAGTTTTAAGTTGTTTTTCATTGTCAGGACATGTAAAACTTAAGCCCACATGTTCAGTCTTTTAAAAACAATGCACCCTGGCCCATGAGCCTTAAGACACTCAATGAAGGTTTAAGTACGGGAAAAGGTTTATTTAACCTGCTCGAAATAGCAGTTTAAAACTGCATTACAGGCTGAGATACGTTTTGTAGTACTACTTTAGTGAGTGCCACAATGAGTACTGCTTCCCAGTAGCAGTATTTAATCTTATTTTATCTTGACACATTTGCGGTCTGTTCAAGGACAGAGGTCAAATGTCAGTTTGTCTTTTACCCAAGTGATGCTTATCTTACCCTGAAAAATGGTGTTTACTTTTTAGGTTGAGTGTGTTTAACCACATGTATACTTTTAGTATACTTCTTATGGCTTAAAGCAATTTCATTTGTTGGTTCCAGTGTCCTTTAAAAATTCTTGCTCGCTAGTGGTCAGATCTGCCTTTTTCTCCGTCCTTTTTCTGTTTCAGAGCAGTGATCAACTACTGTATTAGTCCACTTTTGGTTTCTTTATCTGTTGCTGTGACTGACTATTTTTGTGATTTCTCTGGTGCCCCCCCTTTTACTGTGGGTGTTTTAGGCTGGTAGCTCCCTGTGTTTTATTGCAGCATTCTGTTCCTCCCATCTACTCCCATGTCGCTGACATTTGTTTTGGCTTTATTCCAGTGCTGCCCACGTTTACCTCTGGCTCCTAAAATAAGCTTATTTCACAAAAGAAAAAAACGTTGTTTAGCTCACTGCTCACGAAAGTCAAAATATGCCCTTTCTGGTAGAATGTAACTAAATCTAGAAGCAATTATGTGAAACTTGCTCAGCCTCGTATCGTATCTCAAAGTCTCTCTTTCCAGGGTCCCTTCCTGCCCGCACTCATGACATCGCACACAGGACATTGCTCATCTCCTTTACTGGGGCCATACATCTTCTCAGGCTGCTCTGCTCCTCGAAATGCGAGGTAAAAATGATTGCAAGACTTTTAATTCTGTTAAAATAAAAAGAAAATACTTTTCCAGACTTATTTTCCAATTTCTGTTCGGACATTTGCACAACTCAAGGTAGTACAATCATCATCTTGTCTCTCCTCAAGGGCTTGTGATTTCTGATGTCCGTAGCAGTCAGTGACCTCCACAACATAGCAGTTAAAGATTAAATTATCAGACAGGGTTGACCAATTTATGTGGCAAGAAAAGTCCAGTTCTGAATAGCCAATAGCTCTAACTCAAGAAAATGCAAGACCTATTGCATTGCAAATGCGTGTTTCTCTTGCTACTGTTAGAGGATTTTGTAAAGTGAGCTGTCGGACAATCATTGTGAAACAAAAGGCTGTAGGATGTCAGTTTTTTTTTAACCCACAACATTTAAATAGCTTGCCAGTAAATAGTACAACCATTTCAAAATATACAAGGAATTACAAATGTGCTTTTTTTGTAATTCTGAAGTGTGATGCAAAGATTTTATTAGGAGCAAAACATATCAAAACACGTTACTTAGTAATGTCCAAATGACAAAAATTTGCAGAAACTTGATTTCCAAACATTACTGTTTCTACACTATATAGTTTTATCAGTAAAACCGCATGTCACTTGGAAAGTTATGGGCTATTTTAAAGTCAAATGAGCTGACTGGATATGACTTCATACTTTAGTTATTTCATTAAAAGTGATAGTTTGGACCCATGATTAGAGAAATCTTTCTGCCCCACCCCCAATGACAATGCTGTTAATGAACTAAACGCATGGCCACAGGAATTATGCAGCAGAAGAGGTAGGAATTATGCGGCAGGGTTTAGTAAATGATGCCACAAGAAAAGGCGAACTATGTGGAATAATGTGGCACAGTATGTAATTTTTAAACTTGGTAACATGCTCTAGGCATTGGGTGCACCTCATTAGTATCAATATAACACAGCAACACATGCTGTCACATTTTTAGTAACTTTTGAACCGTTTCAACTAGAAACACGTTTTTGTTAAAATCTGCAGATTATGTGGCAGATCATGGATTATGTGGCAAAGGTGGAAAATTCATAATTATGTGAAAATTGACACAGCTGCACAATCGCATAATTCCAGTGGGTCTGGATTTAGGTTCTTAAAAACTGGCACACTTAGGAATAGAAAATCTTTCTTGTTCAAAGAAAAGTGTCACTTACCCCATAGGGATAATGCAGTCTTTGGCTTTAGGATGATCCAACATGCGGGAACTCACATCTCCTGGTTTTGATGCTGACCTGAGAGTCATTGATTCAACGCTGGATAAAAAAAAACAAAAAAGGAAAGTAGTGGTACAGCATAGTCGATGATTAAAAAGCTATGAAAGAAAAACAGAACATAAAAAAAAAATATGTCAGAATATGGTCTGTGGAGCAAAGTTTGTTCACAAAGGTAAAGTTGAGCACATTCAGCTACATTTTGTATATATTTAAAGAGAATGGAGAAAAATGATATGCTTTGTGCACTTCTCCAGGGCAAGAAGACTGACACGTTGAGAGACAGCGTGCATTCTGGTGTCTCTTGGGCAATACCTATGCCACAAAATACATCATCAAAAAAGCCTACTTCAGTGATTTGAAAAAATATGCTGGAAAAAATTATACTAGCACTGAAGCACGTCTATACCATTCATTTTATCACAGTGGACCTTTCTCGCGATTGCTGTAGCTATTTTCTGAAATGCTGTGATATATCAGGAAAACACAGTTCCGTATAGGCCAAACTAGGCCTCAATTAAGTCTTGACCCCATCTGTTTTTTTTGGGGTAGCGTAATATTCATTGTTGGTTTATATTTCTCATTGACACTGCGCATAGCAAAATATGCACCAATGCTTTGTGATGGCCTACCGTTCTCAAAGAACTCTGGAGGAAGTCTCTATTTATTTTTCATGGCTCTTCCTACTCACTCACTACAGGCTATTCATTCATCTGACTTTTCATCGTTAATATAACCAGATGTGTTCTCAGACCTCTGATGACATCAGGGAAAAGGAAGCATATTATTATTATTTATTGAGGGGATAGTTCTAGTATGGTCGCAATAAAAGACATTTAATAATGTTGTACTGTGATTTGACAATGTCTTCATACATTTGCTCTCCCCATGCTGACTGTGTGGTTTTTATTGCTTTCCACTGTTAACTTTATAATGAAAAGCTCTGATTTTGGGGGGGGGGGGCGGCGGGAGGGGGGGGTTAAATTCTTTTGGGTCTATACAAGGGATGCTACTTGTTTCGCAACAGTGTTGCTGCACACTCTAGACTTGGTATATTCTCAAGACTTTGTTCATGCTGTATATATTTTACATGCCAGAAACCTTTAATACAATTGATTTCTGAACCCTATGGCCGATTATTTGAGGCTAACAATTATTTAGCCTTCTGTATTGCACTTTAATATTTTAATAAACTTTCATGGCTTTTTAATTGACTGATCTCACGACCTTTCGGAGTCAATTCTTATTTTTGGACTGTTAATTGTAATGCTGTTTTGAGTCTATCCCCATCTGTTCTTGAGGACAATACGTCCTTGAAGCCTCACCGGTTCTATGATTATCATGAAGATTATCTGGGAGATAGCACCAACAGCAGCAAGCTCAATTTAGAGTTCTGCTGCTTGAACAGAAACTTCGGGAACTGGTTTGCCAACCTAGGTGCAAGGCACACATTTTCTCGAGGTAAACGTTCTTATTACTGCCTTTCAGCAGCAGGCTCCTTGTTAATCCAAGGCTGGCACGTGAGAGCTTTTTCTTTTTCCAGAAAGATGGTCTGCACAAGTGAATAGTTGGCAGACATGACTTCTCCTGAAGTACTGCCACTTCTCACAAAACACACTTAGTCAACTAACCATGCAGCAATATGGCACTTGCTCATCTATAAACCATGAAGGTAGAGGAGCAAGACAGCGTAAATACAAACTTACAAGCCATGGCATGAAATTTAATGCAACAAACATTTGTCACCAGCAATAAATGGTATTTAGAAACACACTAAGCAGGGGGAGGAGACGGTGGTGGCTGCTATCCCCACTCCTTTTTGTCTTGCATGTAGAAATACTGGCAGTCAACACAAGATTAATCCCTCGGATTAAGGGGGTACAATGGGGAAGCAACAGCATAATGTAGCGCTGCATGCAGACGATATGCTGGTCATGTTGTCGAGCCCCCTGATCTTTATCCTGATCCTCCTATGTGAACTAGAAATATTTGGCGGGAATGATGGGTTTACAATGAACAGAAAAAAACACAAATTATGAGCATCAACAACCCAAATGATATGCAAAACACTCTACAAGGAACAGTCCCATTAGCATGGACACAGCACCGTATGCACTACCTTGACATCAAAGTGTGTCCCCCCCCACATAAAAGTCATTCCAAACTACACTGACCTATTGGCAATCGACACAGAGATTTGCAGAGTTCACAATGAGGGGGATTGTGTCATTTTGGCCATACAGAGGCGGCCAAGATGACCTTGTTCCCTAAAGTCATGTATGTGTCTCTTTGCTGCCCCATCAGGTATAACAGGCAAAATACAGCTGAATACAGAACAATTTATAGGGGACGGTAAAAAGTCACATTTGTTATGTTATGGCCAAAGAACACACATAACGAGTAGTAGAGGAGGGAGGTCTGGGGCTCACTTGCCTGAAGCAATATTAGATTGCTGCAAAACTTTACTATATAGTGGAGTGGCATCTTCTCACCTCAAAGAAACACGGATGTTGTATGGACCAAGTGGTTACAGGCACGCATGTTTGGGAGGTCCCCTGGTGGGCCAACTAGTACAAGCCCTGGGATGCATGTTCTTCCCAGTACTAACAGCAATCATGGAAGCACTGGATAGAGTTGGTTTCTGTGGGAATCCCTTTACCTATGACTCCCATAATAGGCAATCCTGAGTTTTCACCCGCTAGGGACAGCATACATAAAATGGTCACAAACGACAAATGAGTTGAGGACTTCTACAATATGGAAGGCATCCATGTCTTCAAACTGATATGAATTCTGGAGATTTCCGCCAGAACAGCAGGGTGGGATCTTAAACTAACGTTTTAGGGACTCCGTTCTGTGCACCCTCTCAGTTAGAGATGCCTATTGGGCCGCAGTCCTAACACAAGCCCACCAAGCCTGTATTTCTTCCTCAGGCAATGTTTTCAGGTTACTTATCAATAGTCTTGTTAAATGAGTTCAGGGACACAGGGGCAATCAAAACTACTTTTACATCTTACAGACAACAAACAAACATTGCTGTTAAAATGTAGACCTTGTAGGTTCAAAAGTTTATTTTAAGAGTCTTGATTTTGGGCAACTGAAATGAACAGTAATGACAGAATGTGAATAACACGGAGTTACCCCTTAGCCCATCGCAAGACTACTTTGATTAGCAGACTAAAATTCCTATCTGTAGATTAAGCTTCAAATATTTGGGTGTGTGGGTTGCGCTGCACACGGAGCTTGCCTGATCTCTCAAACTCCAGCCGTTGATTAAGAAAGCCAAGGCAGACCTCGTCCGTTGGCAATCTCTCCCCCAGAGGGTGATGAGTATAGCCGTGTACAAAATTATGCTCCTCCCCCAATTCCTGTACATTTTCTAAAACCTGCAACTTCACATGCCCCGATCATGGTTCAATGCGCTGGATAGTATGGCGAGGATGTTTCTATGGTTTGGGTTGCATCCGGGTATGGCATTCAAACACTGCTTGAAGAGTCCCTATGATAGGGGCTGGAGATGTTCAGTCTATACTTGTACCACTTAGCATCAAATCTCTTGGTGATTAACGACTGGTTCAGTGGATTGTGGGCTGATCCACCATATAGGCTTGAACTAACCATGTTGCGGTTCCCGAGGTTGCAGGCTATGCTCTATGGGTCCCCCATATCTGAATCAATTCCCCCGTAACCAAGGAAGTCTTCCTGGCCTGGAGAGCGGCACTTCGAGACACACGATGGGGGAGGGCAGGCTCACTCAGCAGACCCTTCTTTGGCATGGCAACTGGTTTGGGGAGGTGGCAGCGCTTCCAAGGTTTGGGGCCTGGGACCGAATAGGGATAACCCGATTGGGAGATGTATGGTGAGGGACACAGATTCACACTTTCCAGGACCTCTGGGGCACCTATGCCCTTACTCGCTCTCAATTCTATAACTATCTGCAGCTGCGGCACACTCTCCAGACCCGGATCACGCTGTCTGAACCACTGCCCGAGTACAGCCCCCTAGAGGCCAAACTACTAATGGTGTAGTTGGGGTATCTCCCAAATCTATTGTACACTGATCACTAATACACCTGACAAGCTGGAGTACCTGCAGCGCCAGTGGGAGGGATGGATCAGCACACTAGAGGAGAAGTACTGGCGTGATGCCCTAATGACCCCGTGGGAGGTGGCCATCTCCTCCAGGGTGCGCCTAGTGCAGGCATATCACCTCCACACTGCCTATCTTGCACCTCTTCGTATGCATAAAGCCGGCCTCCGTCCTGACCCCTCCTGTCCTAAATGCAGGCAAGACCCTGCAGATTTCTATCACATGGTGTGGGGATGTTCGGTAATCACGCTCCATTGGGCAGAAGTGGCACAGGAACTGATGCAGACCCTGGGCTGGGAGGTGCCCCTCCCTCCCAAATTGTTATTACTCGGGATGATGGAAGGCAAAGGGGGTACGAGGGCTGAAAAAGTATTGCTAGGCACAGCACTCCTGGTGTCTAAGAAAAATATTGCTGCGCGCTGGATGTCGTCCTCCCTCACAACCCTGTACGAGTGGCAAAGAGGATTGGACTGATGGGCACAACAAGAGCGTGCAGTGTATGAGGCCCGGGTTGCCAACAGAAACAGAAACACAACTGTATCTGGGGCAAATTGCCGAGACAACTGGGCTAAGGTGTTGGGAAGAGTGGGGGATCCTACGTACCAAGAGCTGTTATATTGTGAGCATTCTGATGAGAAGGATAACAGGGATTGCTCTCCTTACAGGGCATGTTGGGGTGTGTATGTGTCACAATCTTGATGTTTATGTTTTTTGTATGATTTATACCAAAAATCAATAAAAATTGGTTTGTCAAAAGATCGCAGTTAAAGTTGCTACGATTGATGAGAACATAAACATGTCAATCATGTTTGCAGGTTAGATAGCATCCGAGACCCTAATGCTATTTCTAAACCTTACACCAATTTAATAGGCCAAAAGGTTACATAGAATCCCTGCCTCTCAGGCATTGGGAATTGGCCCACAACATACCTTTTGCAATATCAAGTCTGGCTGTTTGTTATCAGAGTTCTCACACTAAAGGACAGGCTCGTGCTTCAGTCAAGGGCAGGACTCCCAGCACATCTCCTTGCAGCTGGTTCTCCTCATCTATCTCTCGGACCGAAGAACAGTCTGGATGATCAGGAATCAGCATCACCTCTAGTGATAATCTCTAGAGCGAAGACCTCTCCTAATCAATGGCCAAAAGTCTGTACTTTTATAGGAATCAAGGTAACTTAAAAAAAAAAAACCCTGTCAACGCCTCCACCCCTAATCTTCTCCCTCCCTCCCATACAATCAGTGACTGCGTCGTATGAATAAAGCCTTTATTACTGTTCACTCATATTTTCCATCTCAGGGTTTCACACTTCTATGTTTGAGTCAGGTCTGCTTTGTTTGCCAATTGGGATTAGTGTGAATGGGTAATTCAGAGGATTCTGACTTATCTGGGGCGGTTGAGCAATTTATATTCTGTTGAGAAGAAGTCAAGGCACCGTCTCCCCTCACCTTCCACGTTTCTCTAAGGCTGCCGAGCTTTTCCTAGGCTAGAAGCTCCCAAAGCCTGTCGAGCCAAGCCCCATATTTTGGTGCCTGTTCTTTCTACCTTACTGCTGTAATGGCCTATCTGGCTGCATATAGTGCCATGGTGCTAACCTTTCTCCTTGTTCCCAGAGAGAAAGACTGCCTATTGACGTCTAATAAGAAGTTATCAGGGAAATGTGGACTGTCTGAATCAAATATAGTATTGATGTTGCAAACACCTCCTTCCAATATCGATCTAGTTAAGGGCATCTCCATAATAAGTTTTCAAATGTACCATTTTCTCTACATTTGCTCCACCATTCAGCTGATCTCTCAGGGTGCAACCTGTGAACCTGTTCTGGGATGTAGTGCTGGTGTTGTGCTACTTTTAGGTCGGGTTCTTATAGAAATGTGTTCCCATGCCACTGGATTCAAGCTAGCCTGGCTGATGAGGGGTGAAACCCTGAAACCGGTCCCAGGATGCTTGTTTCCGGTCCAGTGAGGACCTGGCTTGGCAGTTCGGTCTGGACTGTTCCCATGAGGAACGAGGTCAAGACTGATTTGCCTATGGCTGGGTCCAAACTGGGGTGGCATGGTGAGCAAAAAAACGATGGATTAAACCCAGATCTATGACTGGGGGTGAGTGTTTGACAATGTTCAGCATTCCGTCCATCACTTGTTGTTTTTGCTTCGTGGTTTGTTAGCCTTAAGGTTAACTGAGGGGTGTGAGACTCAATGGCAGAATTGCAGTTAATGTAGATGTTCCCTCGTAGTCTTATTTGAGTTGTTCTGTTGTGACCATCACGATAGTTCCCATCTAGAAATGTTTATTTTAAAAAGTTTGCCTTTGCTTTCAATCTTATCAGTGTCTGTATAAAAAGTGAGAGATTCCTTCTCCATGCAAACTGTGGATAAACATTCACACCTCCAATGCCCGTCCTTTAATGTAAGTCTGTGGAGTTAAGCTTGCGCAGCATGTTGCGTATGAATTCGTTTGTAAATCACTATTTTATTAACAAAGCAATGTTTTCTGCTGGGTATCAGTAAAAGTAATCACTTACTAGACTTGCTTGGAAAACATAATTATTCAGAATGAGGCTTAGTCCAAGCACCCTAGTAAACCTATTTGACAACACATTCATGTAGATTTTATATTTCCCATTAAGAAGGGAGGTTGCTGAAGGGAGAACTAAGACATGTCAAAACTGCAGTATGACAAATGTCTTTTAAAATACCTTTAACAAGATGCAGGCTGTTTTAGGAAGCAGATGCTGGATAATTAGAAACAGAAGAGGCCTCATGCTTAAGAGATTATATGTAAATAGGTAACAACCCACCTTACAGCCCCACTTATAAAATACACAAACAGTAGCTACTCATGACTTATGCTAATCCACAGTAATGCACAGAAGAATACTATACTATAAAAATGTTGATGAAAATATAAGACCAAGATATGTATAATGGGGTCATCTGCTCCAATTCCGCCCCACCTAGACACCAACAATGATTATGAGAAGCAAAAACCAGACTTTACTTTATCTTTGTTGACTACTAGCCTCATCTGCACTCAGTATTTTTTCAAAATAAACAATTTTTGATGGAAATCGACTGGGGTATAATCCATTAAAATAAAATAATCAGAGACAGTAAGCAATTAATGTACTTCACGCCTATTCATGAGGCGATTTTCCGAACTGAGTAAATCTGCAAAAACGCAGCCCTTCGTAAAACCATTAAACAATGGAAGACATTCAGACAGCAGACCACCAAGAAAGATTTCATTCTCGGCCCATTTACTGTTATGAAAAAGTATTACCATATACAGAGCAAGCCCGGGGAGAATTGCTCAGAAAGCAATTGTGCCCATTGTGGACTGATCAAGGTGAAAAGAGACCTAAAAGTTCACAAAAATGCGACAAAGCTACTTTACGGACTCAGTCGGTTTCAGGGCAGTGGACTAACGGGGGAAGCATTGAACCACGGTTAAAGGTATCAACATTTCAGTTATGTAAGACTTATTACCGGGGAGAGGGAGAGGGAGAGAGAGACTTCGTTCACCCCTCCATCCTCAACATAAGTAATCTTTGCATAATATGCTCAGTATTAATCTCAGTTGGTCAAGTAATGTAAGTCTCCTAAAACATCTCAAACTAGTTTTCCTATATATACCTTTTAATAAATAAAGGAGATAAAAAACAGCAGATCGACATAAAGTAGTTTTTCACAAAATGTAAGGTCCGTCAAAATAGGTGTTTAATTCTTTCAAGGCAGCATGCTTGGAGCTAAGCAATTTGTCAATGTGATGATGCCAATTACAATATTTTAGTCACATTCTGATTGTCGTAAGCCTATCACAGAATGCATCTTATTTTGTATGCCCATTCAATTTTAGGAGCACTTATAAAGCTAAGTGTAGGGGCATCACTCATTCTTTTACTGTACAGGGAGTGCAGAATTATTAGGCAAGTTGTATTTTTGAGGATTAATTTTATTATTGAACAACAACCATGTTCTCAATGAACCCAAAAAACTCATTAATATCAAAGCTGAATATTTTTGGAAGTAGTTTTTAGTTTGTTTTTAGTTTTAGCTATGTTAGGGGGATATCTGTGTGTGCAGGTGACTATTACTGTGCATAATTATTAGGCAACTTAACAAAAAAAAATATATACCCATTTCAATTATTTTTCATTACCAGTGAAACCAATATAACATCTCAACATTCACAAATATACATTTCTGACATTCAAAAACAAAACAAAAACAAATCAGTGACCAATATAGCCACCTTTCTTTGCAAGGACACTCAAAAGCCTGCCATCCATGGATTCTGTCAGTGTTTTGATCTGTTCACCATCAACATTGCGTGCAGCAGCAACCACAGCCTCCCAGACACTGTTCAGAGAGGTGTACTGTTTTCCCTCCTTGTAAATCTCACATTTGATGATGGACCACAGGTTCTCAATGGGGTTCAGATCAGGTGAACAAGGAGGCCATGTCATTAGATTTCCTTCTTTTATGCCCTTTCTTGCCAGCCACGCTGTGGAGTACTTGGACGCGTGTGATGGAGCATTGTCCTGCATGAAAATCATGTTTTTCTTGAAGGATGCAGACTTCTTCCTGTACCACTGCTTGAAGAAGGTGTCTTCCAGGAACTGGCAGTAGGACTGGGAGTTGAGCTTGACTCCATCCTCAACCCGAAAAGGCCCCACAAGCTCATCTTTGATGATACCAGCCCAAACCAGTACTCCACCTCCACCTTGCTGGCGTCTGAGTCGGACTGGAGCTCTCTGCCCTTTACCAATCCAGCCACGGGCCCATCCATCTGGCCCATCAAGACTCACTCTCATTTCATCAGTCCATAAAACCTTAGAAAAATCAGTCTTGAGATATTTCTTGGCCCAGTCTTGACGTTTCAGCTTGTGTGTCTTGTTCAGTGGTGGTCGTCTTTCAGCCTTTCTTACCTTGGCCATGTCTCTGAGTATTGCACACCTTGTGCTTTTGGGCACTCCAGTGATGTTGCAGCTCTGAAATATGGCCAAACTGGCAAGTGGCATCGTGGCAGCTGCAAGCTTGACTTTTCTCAGTTCATGGGCAGTTATTTTGCGCCTTGGTTTTTCCACACGCTTCTTGCGACCCTGTTGACTATTTTGAATGAAACGCTTGATTGTTCGATGATCACGCTTCAGAAGCTTTGCAATTTTAAGAGTGCTGCATCCCTCTGCAAGATATCTCACTATTTTTGACTTTTCTGAGCCTGTCAAGTCCTTCTTTTGACCCATTTTGCCAAAGGAAAGGAAGTTGCCTAATAATTATGCACACCTGATATAGGGTGTTGATGTCATTAGACCACACCCCTTCTCATTACAGAGATGCACATCACCTAATATGCTTAATTGGTAGTAGGCTTTCGAGCCTATACAGCTTGGAGTAAGACAACATGCATAAAGAGGATGATGTGGTCAAAATACTCATTTGCCTAATAATTCTGCACTCCCTGTATCTATTGAAGATGGATTAATCGACCTACTAAAACACAAAACAGTGTGTCTTATGAAAAATTCTGGCCAACCTCTAAAGTGGTTAATTATTGCTGAACATTGGCAGCTCCGCAGCTTTTAAAGTTAAATAGGAAACCTGGGAGGAAAATGCAATCCCAGACACTTTTAACCTACATGTGAAGCAACAATACTGAAACCAAAGGATAAGGATTGCACAATTACACTGGAAGGACGTACTGTAAAACTGCTCAACCTGTACGACTCAACAACTAAAAGGTCAGCTCTCAGCCTAAAGTATCGCACACACAAAAAAACAGCACAGCTAGAGTTTCTCAAATTTACTAGTTAAGTTCCTGTCCACACTATTACCTTGAACCACACCTGAACAGGTAAACAAACATGTTTTTTTAGAACCCTGATGGTTTTTAGGTTGAGCATAGCAGCGCGCAAGTGCTGCTTTTCCGATGTGTTGGTATCTATGTGGGCTTTTAACCACACCCACCTCACGCCCATCACTTTTACTTGTTTCCAAAAATCCTTTGATCACATTGGTAAATGCTTTACGTTTGTCCCGCCTTGGGGCGATTTTGTTACCGCCTTGGGGACTGACCCTGTTACATGGATAACTGCATGTTTGCCGATATGTTTGACTTTGAGCAAACTTCTTTTTCCTTTTTTGTGTCTCCTTTGCGGCCGTGGCACTTTCAATTGACCTGCTTATGTCAACTGTATTACTTTTTATTTTCAATTTATGTGGCAATAAAAGTCCAGTTAGGAACTTACAACGCTAATAGCTCTAACTCGAGCAAACGCAAGACCCATTGCATTGCAAATGCTTGATACTTTTTACAGTTTTTCCTTTAACATGCTGAAAGTTTATTTTTCTAGAAACTTTTTACCCCTCGCTATTCTCAAAATAATCAATTCAAGGAGGCCACTTTTTAGGGTCCCATTAGAATGGGAATGTCCTTTTCAGAAAGCGGCAGTATAAATCAGGGGCAGAAGAGGACAGCAATGCAAGTCTACTAGAAAACTGTTTTTCACACCAACTTTGCTTTCAACTCTTACTCGACACCTAGATCCAAGATACCTCTTTATATAATTTGCCCGACTCTCTAGAATCTCAATTCCTTAAACGCTCAAGCCACTCACATCACCTAGATTACTACCGCCTCAATGTATTATTGAACATGTAAGAAAGTGGATGGGTGAGCAGTCACCCCTCTTAAGGAATAATAACACAAACTTGTCAGGGTGAACCCTATAGCCACTAAATTAACATGAGCTCAATCCCCCTGGTAGCTTTGTCACAGAACAGATAAGTTTAACTTAGAGCAATGTGTAATGTATTTATAGTACATAAACAGTAACTCAAAAACACTAAACAATAAAAATCCCAAAAGTAATTAGGAAAATGCAGTAAACGTTTATGAGCAAAACGACACCAAACAACAAAAATCCAATAAGAAGAACCAGACATGAATGTTTCAAGTTTAAAGTATAAATAGCACCAAAAAGCACTAAGGGCCAGATGTATGATTCTGGACCATTGCGATTCAGTAATTGCGATTTTTAGGAAATCGCTATTACCGACTCGCAAAGGGCCATGTATCACATTTGCGAATCGGTAATAGCGTTTTCTTAAAAATCGCAAATGCAATTACCGAATCGCAAATTGCGATACTGGCCCCATTCGCAGCTATGGGCCTGTTGGCCCATAGCTGCAAATTTTTTGCATTTCCAAAATTGCGATTCCTGAACCAGAAATCGCAATATTGCAAATGCAAAAGGCCAGGGTGCTGGGGGCCTTAGGCCCCCTCTCCTGCACCCCAATTTTTTTTTTGGGAACATGTAAAGTACACACATGCCAAAAGGGCATGTGTGCTTTACATGTTACATTTAAAAATGCAGTTTTACTGCATTTTTAAATTTTGCACCAGGTTACCACCTGGTTGCAGACCATGGTATTTTGCATGTGCAAAATACCATTCTGCGAAAAATCGCAATTTGCGATTTTTTGCAGAATTGCCTTGCGACCTGGATTTTGCTAATCGCAAATTGCGATTCGCAAAATCCAGGTCGCAACGCAAAAAAATCGCAATTTTTGCGATTTCTAGTTTTGTGGTCTGCGAATGCCTTTGATGCATTGCAGACCACTATTTTGCACTCGCAAACAGCCGATTTTGCCGTTTGCGAGTGAATTTGTTTTTGATACATCTGGCCCTTAGTACCAATGACTGTCTTAGGTGGACCACAGGTCAGCTACACCAAGTGAGTTTGTTCCGGTCAAAGATTTTACCTTCTGATTTTCTTTTTTTTTTTTTATGGACTTCAAAATCCTCCAGTGGAGAAAGCATCTGCTGTATCTAAGGAAAGTGCATCAAACTCTGAAACCTTTGCAGCAAGATATCTAGACAGCTCCAGAGATCTTGGAAGTCAAACATTTCTCCAAGTCCTAACTTTTCAGGGTTTATGGATCAGCTTTTCTGGGTCACTTCTAGGGTTCCCAGGACCTCAGTGATACGGCAATTAAGAGGCCAGGACTCAGTCTAGCAGAGGCCACCAGCAAAGGCCAGTTGGAACAGGTCAGCTGGTCACTTCAGGAAAAAGCTTTCTGGGTAGACGTAGCCACACAGGAGGTCAGCAAAATGACCCTTGGAATCCACTTCTTTGTCCTAGGTAGAAGATGAAGTAGGTCCAGTCCTTCAGAGCTAATGTAAGGTGGCAGGCAGCAGGTCCAGTCCTCTTCTGATCTTCCAGAGGACCAGAAAGTGTTCTGAGGAGGGTTTCTTGGAGTGCCAAATTTATGGCTTGCACTAGCCAATAGGTGGAGGTTACTTGTGGACACTTCCTAACCAAAGTCCGGAGGGTAGCCCTACCCACTTTTTCACGAGTTCTTGTTCTCTCTACTGCAAGCAATCCCACCGTGCCCCCAATTTCTAACAGTGAAGATGGGAAAGCATTTTTCCCTTCTGTATCCACCCAGAGGTGTGGACAGGGAAGTTAGCAGTCCCCATCCGCTGTGGCCACTCCAAACCAATTGTGGGGGTAACTTTCCTCCCACTGTGGTTGGTGCTAGACTGGTTGGGTTCAGGGGGGGGGGGGGGTTCAAGGCTTGCCTTCTTCAGGTCTCACCTTGCATTTATGTGTGAAAGAGCAAGACAATTTACAAGTTAACGAACATCCAGGGTTCACCCTAACTGGTCTTCCTGCAAGAGAAAGAAAAAGACCTCCATACCCCCCAAGCCACATGTCGTTTAGGTCAAGGTTTGGCTGGGTAGTTTCTGGAGAGCTAATGCAAACTAGCCTCTAGGATAGTGGTTCCCAACCTTTTGACTTCTGTGGACTCCCACTTTATCCTTACTGGAGCCCGGGGAACCCACTACATTTTTATTGGATTCCGGCATCACCCCTCAGAGTCATTATTGATAGCTGGGGACCTAATCTGTTAATATTATTTAATTTTCTAAGCAGTTGTGGCCCCCAGAAGGAGGATTCGTGCACCTCGGACTACAGGTTTGGAACCACTGCTCTAGGATTTTCAGACAGAGAAAGTTAACTTTCTAAAAGTTACTTTTCCTTAATATTTATCAAATATCTAACTTCACCAAGGAGTTGGGACATTTAATAAATATGAAAATTAGACTTTAGATGACTTTTGCAGCAGTTTTCAGTCAAACGTTACAGGTTACAGTTTTTAATCCATAAAGTGAGATTTTCTAGGATTGAGCTACAGTCATGCCAGTGAAAATAGCTTTTGGGACCTAATCACTGGAGGATCACGCCTATTTTAGTTTCACACATTTTCTACTTCTACATACCAGGCACCCTACCTTTTAGGTGTCAAGGAGTAATTAGGGGTGACACTTTTTAAAATCAAGGTTTCTCATCTGTCATACAGGGGTATTTTGAAAGGGTTGTACAGCAGGATTAGACTGATACAGTCAAGTTACACAGGTAGTCCTGAAGCAATGGTTTCTCTGTCAGTGTAGTGGATGGTACAATCAGTGCCACAGTCCACAAGTAACTTTTAACTTGACATGCCATTAATTTATTTCTGCACCACATATTATGGCCTTAAAGGGAAGTTAAACATGCCCATTAGGGTAAGCCATTTTTGACAAATTTAAAGAGGGAGCACAGGGACATTACTCCTGGTTACCAGGGGTAAAAAAAAAAAGCACAGAACTATAAATCCAGCAAAACGGTAGGGTGTGTTAGAGGCCATCCAAAAGATGGTCATTCCCTACACAACAGATCATCTTGATACCAACCCTTTTTCAGTGCTTACCTTTTAAGTGCTGAGGTCCAAAGTTTTGTTCAGAAGTCCGCTTTCAGTACTGTCAAAGGTCTGGGTGCAGAATAACAAGGCTGTACAGTCTTGATTTGTCTCATGCCTCTTTAATCCACCACCATACACTTTCTGCCTCTTCATTCCACTCTTGCAGGCTCTTTCCATCTGTGCTTTCTCTCTCTCTCTCTCTGTCAATATCTTTCTCTTCATCCATGTTTCCCCTTTTGCATTTTTCTCTCTTGCGTTGAGTTAAAATTCATTGAGGAAAAAATAAGTGCTGTTCCCCAAGAATGAGGGCTGGTGTGTCTCAACTGCAACCATAGCTTAAGTCAGGCATTGCCCTTCTTCAGTTTTCTTTATTGGCAAACTATCTCACCCCTTAGCCCCGCTTGCAAATTCATTTATACACTTACTTCAGCCAGTCATGCTGACAATAGCTCTAAAGACACAGACACTGCTGGGAGTTCAGATCCCAATCTCTGTTTTTAAGTCTTTGGGTGAGGACTGACTGCCATCATACCCTTAAAAAAATTGGCCCCGGGGAAAGACTGTTCAGGTGTTGCATCTACATGTGCCCCATCTTAATTTTTCATTGTTAATAACCTACGGGTAGATTTGTTGAAGTCACCAACATTTGCATTCCAACCTTAATCAAACTTTGGCTGACTGTAGATGTGTCCAGCAAAACCATCTGACTCAATCTCATAATCCATTCTAAAATATAACAGAGATGCATTTGCACAAATACAGCATGCACAGCACACATAAATGACTTTATACCTCATTGCCTAAAATTGTATGTTACATCGCCAGTGCCTATTGTACTTCGTCGAAAGTCATGCACACTTAAACTGTGCTACACAACATTCATCTGCCATCACCAACTAGGCTGACAACGAACAAATGGAAAAAGGATGACCAAAACTATAAGACTGCATTGTTGCTCAACCAGGTAAACAGCCAAGTATTCTCTCACATTGCATCACAGCAGTATTGCACAACCCAAGATTGATGAAATGTGGACATCATTTTGTGATGGAGTGTGGAACAATGCAGTGACAAACTCTGGCTTAGACAAGGCAAAACATATGGCCTCTATAAAAGACCCCACCCTGATTTAAAAATAAAATCGCACACACCACTATTAGTAACCTCAAGAAGACATTTCTCTCCTATGTACTCCCATGATTTTAAATCCTTTACCAATCTAATGCAAAGCAACATGCTGTTTCAGTCACTTGACTATTGCTTTCTTTTGTTCGCCAACTCTGTTAAGGAGGAAGTATCATCCAGAAAAGAAAGGAAAGGTGGAAGGATTCAATATCACCATCAAAGAGAGCATGCAACTTGTGAGACATAGTGGGAACGACTGGCAAAGGATAGCTGCTGTTCTGTAAACCATAATCCTATGTTGCAACTCCTCTTTCCAATCTTTCCCATAAGAAAGTATGAAAATTACTTATTGCCATAATACAATAACTCCGGTCCTTTATCAATCGCCTTGAACAAAAGTTGGGGGAGGTGAAGTCCGATGGCCCACGAGTCGGTACGTGTAATCTTCTGGTGCTTTTGTACGCGGATGACGCAGTACTCATAGCGAAAACTGCCAGAGCCCTGAAGGCTCAGTTAAACTCTTTTGCTAGTTTCATGGAGGAGTTGGACTTGACTGTTGAGGAGATTAAATTTTCTTACGTGGGGTTACTTTTTGATTGAGCTCTGAGTTTGCTCTCCTTAATCAACAAGAAGAAAGAGGATTTTTAATGTTTCAACGCTGCAGTTTGTAGTTTTGCCTCCAGGTTGGGGAGAAGCCCAGTTATGTCTCTTACACAGGTTTATAGCGCCAAATGTGTGTTTAAGGTCACTTATGTAGGGGCTGTGGTAACAATTCTAAGCTGCAAGGGGAGGAAAATAAGTTTCTACGGCGACTGCTCTGCCTCCCTCAATGTACCTCCTTGCTGTCGGTGCATGAGGAATTAGGCATAGGTTTCATCTCTGGCCTGATAGTTTTTCATCCCCTTGCCTTCTGGCCGGATCTATGGTCAAGGATGGGAATCAGACTAAGCACGGAAATCCTGAGAGATTGTCTGTCACTTGATCATGCACTTCACACCCCTGGTTTAAGTTTATCCGGGATGATTTTCGGAAGCTGGGCAGGGGCGATCTTTGCAGCTCCCCAGAGGGTATTTGCAAGGCTGATTTATCCTGGGCTAGAGAGGGTTTCTATAGACACAGGTTAATGGAAAGAGAGGAGGAGACACTCGTCAAGCCTTATGGTCGGTGCCACGTTCTGTTACAAACTCTGCCCTCTACGGAACCCTACCTGCTTTGTGTGAAGAGTAGACAAGACTGCTTTCTGCTAACTAGGTTTAGAATGGACCTATTGCCTTTTTTGCTGTTTTACCCTAGGGGTATGTATAAAGGGCACAGACTGGAATAATACAGCTGCGTCAATAGGTCTCCGCAGGACACCATGTATTTTCCATGTTCTGCCAGTTTTATGAGTTGCAACAGAAAACGTACCTTGTACGCGCGCTGAAAAGGGCCAACTTTCTGCAAGTAAGACTGATCCTTTTGTATTTACAGATGTAGGAGGAGAATATTACCCTGAGTGTACTTAGCTTTTTTAAAGTCGCTGTGAAGTTAAGGAATAGTAGGGATTGTGACCTTGAAATGCCTTAGGATCCCTATGATGTACTGTATTGTGATTTTGCCCACCCCGACTTTTGTTTTTGTTTTACCTTTGGCATTTGATGTCACCGATGTATGTTGATTATTAGTTAACGTATCTTTTTATTGAATGCTTGGTCCTTGTGATTGCTTTTATGGTTTGTGTACTTAAATCGAATGAAGCTTATTTGAAGATGATGACTTGGGTCCTTGGCCGGCTAATCTGCCAAGACACAGGACAACCCTAAAAAAACTGCTCTACATGTCATTCTATTATGCATCCACTACTCCACTAAGGTTTTTCTGAGCTATTTACTGACATCAGTAGCCCCCACCAGAACGACTCATCGCTGCAATAGTGTACCAGTTCCACTCACGGTTTGGAGAGGAGGAAAAAAAAGTCCAATTGTCTCAGAAATGCAGAAAAAAAGAAAAACATTTAATTTTTTAATTTTCCCTACTGTTCTGCTACATTAGGAGTTAATTTCCCACCTCGGGGAAGTGTTTTTTACTGCCACTGCATGCCAGCGACATCCCTTACTTTGTAGCTGACGGGTGAAATTAAACCTGTTCGCTACATATACACAGAAAAAAAACAGGTCAAGGACCAGCACAGGGTACTTTAAAAAAAGGCACAACGCAGAAAGATTACTAGTAACTTCAGAGTGCCGTATTCGAGGCCGTATACTGATAGGGATGGCCTATAAATGAAGCATCTGGGAGCTGCCCATCTCCACGCTTTCTACTCTGGGTTCTAATGAAGAAAAGAACTACGCAAACAAGAATCGATTTGAAAATGAAACGTCTCAGTCTACCATATGTTGTGCAATAATTTAAAAATATATATTTATATTAAAAAGTATACTTACCCGCATGCCAAGCCAATGTCGTATGAACCATTTCTGATTCCACCTGGAACAGGAGTGTTTACATTTTAAAACCAAAACTATTAACTTTTTTAGAAAATATAATAAGATACAAGTTTTATTGGAAGCACTGAAAACTCGTGTCTAACAAGAAAAGACATTTGGATCTTTGCTTTGAAGATAAGGGAGAAAAAATTACTGTTTTCTTCCCCGAGGAAAAATTAAAACCATTAATCATTCTGACCCAATATGAGCCTGTGACAATTCAGTATGTAAAATATTTATTTGCCTTCCTCCATAAACGCACATTGTCCTCTCTCGTGTTAAGATAGGTAGTCAACTAGATTAGTTACACAGTAAAACCACGATTAGGAAATGGGGAAAGGGGTGCTATTTATCAGATCAAAATAGGGACCGTGTATACCAAAGCCCCTGCCCATCTGTGATACTTGGTTTGAGGCTAATCTGAGGGCCACACATACTAGTCCTGCTTAACTCTTGTGAAAGACAAGTATTAATGCTAATGGGAACTTTCCTGCATGTAGGTGAAAAATGGAGCTTGTCTATAGATAGCTTTTAGTTGGCTGCTGTCGGAGACCTACTGTAGAAAATACTAATTTTTGGGAAGCCCATTGCTCATGATGTGTTGGCTTTCTTGTCAATACTGTTTGCTTCCTTATTTGATGGATTTCCATCCTCTTCTTGTGTTTAGTCCTTCCCTGGAGCTTAGCTTCTTTACCATTCTTCCTTCTTTCAGCAAAATGCATACAGTTTCCTTAAATACATACCTCCAGCACACTTCATGTTGGTCAATCCTACCCCCTCCCAGCTCTTCCAATGCTAACCTCTCTGCTCTTTTGCTTTGCTTATTTTTTTTTTTTTATATCCTCAGAGTCCTCTGTTGTTCGCCTGCCTCTCCTCCCTACTCCAACTCCCCCCCGTTCACTTCTGCCCCCACCTGCTCCTTCTTCGTTGCTCCCCTGGCCTTCACTTCTCGATTTTTGGAGAGTCCCACAGCTGCAATTTCTTGGCAGTCAGCTCTTAGTACAAAAAGCACTTTCACACATGTTTAAATGAATGTTTTTTTATTTATAGCTCCAAGACAGCCATCCGCTATCATGGATTGGTAAATAAAAAAGTAAACAAAATGGAGGCTATGCCATACCCCATAGATGCATGCATGGTGATGGGTGCAAACATGAAGTCCGTTGGGCCACCCTAGTGTCATGACTCATAATGGTGCATGTGTGCATACATCATGCTGCTTTTCTTTTAGTCCTTTTTTGGTGAAGCAGGAAAAGGAAAACATCTGAACAGCATTAGTAAAAAACATTGCCGAAGCCTAACAGTTCTGAGGTAGCAGGCAAAATGTGAGACCTACTGGCTTTAGCAAAGCTTGGTTTAAGAGAAGAAAACCTGCACAATAATTGTATTACGGCTAGGTAAAATAGCTTTCTTACCGGCTACATTGATGACAGCTTGCAAACCTGAGGAACACTGTCTGTTAACACAATACACAGGAACAGACTCTGGAAAGCCACTAAAATACAAAAAACAGTCTATCAGCCACTAAATCAAGCATGCCCGGACATCCCTTTCCCTAAACATTAGTCAAATGTAATCCAGGCAAAAATCATTACAATGAAAGATCTATCAAATTACACCTATCAGCACACCCTTCTGGCCTGCCATCCATTCCCATCTCAGTTTTCTTTTCCTTTAATAGAGGTTTGCTCCTCTTTCTACTTTATGCTGGATTATCTGAACAAGAATAACCACAAAGGAGTTTAGGGATACAACTTTGTAAGGTCCTGACTGCACGAATCAGACCCTAGACTTTACCTCAAATCGACTATGGTTTAGATAGGTTGAATACTAATTGATAGAGGAGAATTAACAGAGCCCAAGGGAGAAAAAAATATTTGAAGAGGGTATCTGAAATGACAGATATCAATTGTATTGTACACCAGTGCATATATTTGTAGAAACTTCCCTTTAATAAAATTAAAATGTGTTGCATGACCTCAGTTGCAGCATCAAATACTTGACCGGAATTTCTGAAGCCTGACAATCCTAAACAAATTATTTTGGAAAACAATAGGAACACTTAAAAATCACATGTTTTTGTTATTGAGATCATGTATAGCTCTGCATTAATGAAGAGAACACCTGATGCACCAAAGCAAAGGGCACTTATGCTTTCATAGCCTCACCATTTTGAACGAGATCCAGCTACCCCGAGATCCAGCTACCACAATGGTTCCTTCCCCATCCCAGAACCAGCATAACAAGATCACTTGCTGACATGCTCATTCATCCCCACAGAATGCGCTCCAAGCCCGCTCCATTAAAATAAACCTACTTAGGCTAGCAGTGATGCACACCCCATTAAGGACGACAGTGCCACAGCTTCCTTCCAATTCTATAATCTCCTTTTATGCCCAGTGCAGTAACATTTGTCCAATGTCTCATTACAATGCATCCATAATGCCACTCCACCTACGTATTAGAATATTACTGTCCCTAAACCTTTTTAAAGGCCACTGTTTTCCTCCACCCAACCTGGTTTTATTTGGGGCCCATAACCTGACCACAAGGCCTCAGCGTATTACTGAACCTCTGGCTCACCATTCACTCATCAGTATCCTTGCCATGGCAACTTCACTCACTCAGCAGCCTTCCGCTAACTCACTCAATGCCCCCAGCACAGTCCACTAAAGCCTCTAATTGTATGCCTTTGACTGATCCATTTACGCAAAGGTTACGCTGCCCTTTCTCCCACATTTCCGAGGCCACATAAGGAAAGAATACTCGTGAAGAGTCCTTTATAATACCTATGAAGGCAAAACTGACACAGAGATGTACGTGTAAACGCTCTAGCTTGACCTGTACATTTTCTGTATACGAGAAGAACGACTGCACTCCTATCACTGGTGCTGAACTCACTGGGAGAATGGGAGAGAGAAACGGAGGAAGAGAGGGCGCTTGCTGCAGATTGCACCATACTTGTTCAAAGGTGCGAAAGACACAAACAGACAAAGGGGGAAAGGTGGCCGATTCACCCATCTTACAGTGTCTGGTTTGCTTGTACTGCTAGGAATGTGAATGTACAGTCAAGTTGAAGGTGGGGGAATCCAAATGAGAAGTGCTTGTTGCTTGAAAACTAGAACACCCTTGTCTATTATGTCCGTTAAGTGTGAGAAATTGCAAATCTGTACATAGAGCACATCTTGATACTCAACACAAAGGATTCCACTGTACAGAGCTGGTTTGTTTGTGTCTTTCGTGGCAGTAGAGACAGAAGAGTATTGGGCCACTAATATTATACACCGTGTAAATTTGGCTCCTATTCAAAACCTTGAAGTACAGCTTTGTTCTCCAAATCACCTGATATTTTAGGATTTGTGATGTTCGGCTTTAGCTAAACTGTGTCAGAACACCATCAGATGTACCATGAGCTAATTCAAACAACGCACCACGAGAGATGCACGTAATCAGATTACAGTTTAAAGGAAATTAAGTAATTTACCCCAGGAACTGAGCAACTCGTGCAACAAAGGCTCCGGCTCCAGGCTGCAAAACATTGCCTAGGTGAAAAAGGTTAAGCCTGATTAAAACATTGTAGTCTTGACAGGTCAACACATTTAGCCAGATGGTTACATAGGTCTCAAAGCATGCTAAATCTAGGGTTGTTCCATGATACCGGGGTGGCACTGATTCAATGGAAACGGATGAATCATTTGAGTTATAAACTGTAGATAATGGTTCTACGCTACACACACGAAATACATTTACTTACTGGGATGTCTTCCTTGTCTAAGTGTGCTACGTTTATGGGCAACAGAACTTGGGCCCATATAAATGGGTGCAGGATACCAAACATCAGCTTACAAACTATTACTCTAATTTACCTACCCATGCAGGGAGAACAGCTCAACTGATGACATGCTGTCGAAGAAAATGCTCGTCCATTCAGCATTTGCAGGACAATAGTCAGCTGGTTCTGAGAACCATAACATTATCTCAGTAATTAAAGAATCTGCTATTTCAAAAGGACCATGACGTTTTCTGTGAGGCCCGATTCTAGAACAATTTACAGTGATGCTGACCAACTAGCTTGTGGATTTGTGTGTTTTTCGCAACTGTGTTCAGGAAAACTTTGTAGCAAACAATGCGACTCACAATCCTATTCCACAGACGGTTATTTTCATTCAGCTGTTTCTTGCCTCCCGTTTAAACCATCGATGATGGATGTATAAACAATATTTGTGGAAAACCTAACAGATGCAGTCATTAAACTTAGTTCAATTGACTTAATTTACATTTTGAGCTTAAAACGTCTGGGCAGATAACCTGCTTTTAAATATAGAGGCTCAAATATATTTCCCCAATTGGTGATGGTCCACCCAGGACAAAGGATCTACTTAGTGGATCAGAAAAAAACGTGATTGTTGATTACTTTTACCACCACTAGACAAGGGGCCTGATTCCTAAAGGTAGACTTATACTTTTGTGTAAGTTTACTTTTCCTTTGTTTTTACAAACTACGAGTTAATAGCAAATCTACAACTGTGGAGATTCTGCATTTGGGACGAAGAACTCCGCAATTAAAAAGATAGGACAGGTCTATTTTTCTATGTGTGGGATTCACCACCTATACCGTGGAGTCCTAAGTCACAAACGTACTATTAACTCAGTTTGTAAACCGTAAAAAAATTTAAAAAAGAAAAAAAAAAAAGTAAACTTACACCTTTGTGAATCAGGCCCATGGTCTATTTCCCGTCAAGAGATCTGCTCAGTTCAAAACATTAATAAACATATGGAAACATGTGAAATCGCCACTTCTTTTCCTCCTGGTCTCCAAATGACCCAAAGACATTAGCATCTTACTGCCACTGAATCGCATCCTTCGGCATGTTACCCAAGAGTTGAATGAACAATAATATATTTACCTGGGGAAGCAAAACATAGTATTTCAAAAACGCACACTTTGCCCTGGCAAGTAATAAGGTACATATGAACGGTTTGGGTGTATTACAGTCCCTGTTGGACAGGCTCTTCAGCCTTATAATACTATGATGAAAATGCAAAGAAAAATACTTTTTGTGTTGAGTCCTAGATGCAACAAACTGCCAAGCTTCAAGTTATTGTGATATCCTTGGTGAATTCTACTAAGGTACTACCATTAGCAATCAACCCTCCCCAACGGCTTTGTGCTGAGATGATTTATTCAGCCTTTTCTCGAGAATGGGAATTTCCGTACAAAATACTTGGCATCTTATGTGTTTTGGTGAGTTTTTATACAGTTCCCAAATCACTTTTTTTTTTTTTACAAAAAAAAGTATTCATTTTTTCTGATGTATACCAGCACTTATTTTCCTTTAATCCCAAGACTCGTGGCCAATTTGTGTTGCAGTACTGAGTTATGTACACATGGCGATTAGAATAAGAAAACCATTTTTATTGCAAATGGATTTTAATATGAACTAGTGTAATTTTTAACACGTGTTTGTTAATCCTAATATTTTTAACTATTTGTACTTTTTTGTATTTTTTATTGTACTCTATTGTAGCATCTTTTATGATGTATATTTAAACCGAATATAAATCAATTGAACTAAATCATTTATTCACCAATAAAACTACAAATCTATAGTGAAATATTTAATTTGAAATTATCTCCAGCACTATGGCCTTCAAGGTCAAACTTACCTTGCAACAAGCACTTAACTGAGTCCAACTGAGAGCACAGCTAAAAATCTAACAATGTCTGACTAGTAAACAATCTCTTGGCATCTTTAAAAAAAAATGTAAGCACACGTGGCTTCCCCCACAGATCCGTATCCAGTCACTATACACAAAGCCTTACTGTCAAGGCAAGGTCTTGTCTCAGATACACAGCCCATCATCTATGGCTCAATAGACTACGGTGTGGCTACAAGGGCCTTAAAGCTCTGATGAACTGCCTCTAGAAGAATCTATCTTTGAGCACAGGAAAGCATCACCTTTTTCCTAACGAGCTGTTTTCCGTTTAAACATCTTGAGATGGAAATCTCTGTTCAAATCGAAACCCACTGGACAGTTAGGACATTCTTCAGGTAATTGGTTTTAGGCAGGCTAGAGAGATTATGGGGGTCATTTTGACCCTGGCGGAAGGCGGAGAAGCGGCGGTAAGACCGCCGACAGGCTGGCGGTCTTTTTTTTGGAATTAGGACCATGGCGGTTACCGCCATGGTCATCCGCCGGTTCTCAGTTCCGCCCGCCGGGCTGGAGACCTGGGTCTCCAGCCCGGCGGCCGTCACTATACCGCCGGCGGTATTTGGACCCGGCTGACCGCCATGGATTTCATGCGGTTTGAAACCGCCATGTAATCCATGGCGGTAAGCACTATCAGTGCCAGGGAATTGCTTCCCTGGCACTGATAGGGGTCTCCCCCACCCCCCACCCCCAACCCCCACCCCGACTCCCTCCCCTACACCCCCTACCACCCCTGCCACCCCCCAAAGGTGGCAGGGCCCCCCTCCCCACCCCGACCCCCAACATCACATCACTCACTCACACACGACACGCACGCAGGCACCACCAACACATATACACGCACACACACCGACATACATGCCAACATCCACACACACAGTCAGACACGCACACCCACATACAAACATACACGCACACATCCATACAGACATACCCACAGACATATACGCACTCATTCCCAAGCACGCAACACCCCGCAAGCATACACGCACTCACACACCCCCTCTACATACACACACGCATACCCCCATGCACGCACACAACACACAACACCCCCCCCTCCCCTAACGGACGATCGACTTACCTGGTCCGTCGATCCTCTGGGAGGGGACGGGAGCCATGGGGGCTGCTCCGCCGACACCACACCGTCAACAGAACACCGCCACGCCGAATCACAGGACGTGATTCGGTGGGCGGTGTTCTGTTGTCGTGGCGGTGGAGGTGGAGCAACCTCCACTTCCCCGCCGCCCGCCAGTATGGCTGTTGGCGGCTCTCCGTCCGAAAAAGGACGGAGAGCTGCCAACGGTCATAATACGCAGAGCGGCAAACCGCCACCACTGGCGATCTTCCGCACGGCGGTCCCTCAGCGGTCTTGCCAAAAGACCGCAGAGGTCAAAATGACCCCCCAAGTCTTTAATAAGATCTGCTGACAGGTTAACAAATGCTAGTGGCAGTTCAGTCCTGTTAAACTGGTCAGAAGATTTCCATGCTGACCAAACCATCATGCTAACCGGACCTCGCAAGCCTAGCATGAGAGGCAGTGGCATTAAATGTAATACAACCTCTTGTCCAAATGGATGCTAGGCATCACCAAGTCTGTGTTACCTTGGAGATCATAAACAATTCAAGAATTGGTATCAGAAATAAAGAAAATTAGGGCTGAATATTGTACTTATACAAATACCAAATACTCATACAGATTGGCTATAGAATACCCAGAGGGCACTCCTGGCAGGATCATCAGATTAGATAGAGGAAGAACATGGCGGCACACAAGATGGTCCCGATCAAATACTGTGATTTTTCATCTCAAGTCCGCAACAATCTAAAGTCAAAAGGAGAGAGTGGTGGGTTCATGTATATAAGCAAACTTATGGAATGGCTAATCAGGTCTTGAGAACGGTCAAGAATGGGAATGTTATGTTCAAGACCTGCCTGAAGTTTCTGGATACAAGTAACACAACACAGAAATGAAGAAGCAAGTCGAAACCAGATAGGAAGGCATCCCTGTCCCTGGAATGAAGGCCGGCTTACGTTCCGAGTTAAACAGATAGTAACAAATGAAGTAAAGCAGTACTTTTTTAAATGAAAAACAGATCTATTCCCTCCTGCGGGGACGACAGAAAGGAGGAGCAGAATCCAGAAATGAATAAAATAAAATAGCATTCAGTGCTGGATTAGGTCTCTAAAGAGGAATCTCCAGAAGTTAGTTTTTATTTTCATATATGGGCCTCAGCATCTCAATACTAGGTCTGATTTTCTCCAGGTCTGGTCATGCAACCTGGAGTAGTGCAGGTTTGAGACTCCTGGTCAAGAGGCAAGAGACAGAGTAAAAAGTAACAGCGTATTTAGATCTATAATTCACATTAAGAGGACAGTGCTAAGGCTGTACTTTATTAACTCATCTGTACATCACATGTACTTATGAACACTGGGTTAGGTTTGTTAGTACTGTAATTATTAAAACGTTAATAAAGATATATTTTAAATAAAGTATGGACGCGATGGAGGCCCAGAGTTTACCAGGGGGTGATATTAATTTACAAAGCCCATACATTACTTTTTTTTACGGTCTACTTGGTTTCAGCTACAGACAGCGGACTGCACACTTTGACGGCTCCAACTGGGAACTGCATTTCTTTACATCAGGCATCTCCCTTCTGTTCCTCCAACTATCCCTTTCCTTTCCAGTCCTACCCACGCTCCTCTCGAGACACCATAGCTCCAAACTTCACAGCGGGAGGATGTCTCGGATGGCCCAGGTTCGTCCTATCTCCTGGGTGGTGAGGGTAGGGCAACACATGGTGCCCTCATGCACTTCATTCGTCTAAAGCAGATGCTTCAAAGTTTCTTCCAAAGGGCAGACAAACAGAAGAAACTTGTTGAGGAAGGGAATTAAAGGGGCACTAGTAGGTAGCTAGGAAAATCAAAGAGTACACCGTATTACAAATGTAGAACTGTGGCAACCAGAGAAAGGCACATTTGCAAAGGTGCGGTGGGGTAGGTACAATGGACCCAGCACTGCAACTTTGAGCCTGTTAATAACTGGTTGCAGAAACACCTTAACTAGAATTACAAACAGAATACCCTCCAGGCGAGGAAGTTAGTATGACCCTAAACTTCAATAGCAAGAGAGGGCTTCTTCTGTCCTTCTGCCATTGGGTGTGAACCACTCTACAAACAAATGAGCTGACAGAAGGCATCCTGCAGGAGGGCTTCATGTCCTCTCAGAGGTTTGTGAGTATCCATGTGCATTGGTACAAGTTGTAAGTTAACCCTCCTATTTTAGCAGGCGCGCCCTTGGCAGAAGGGATAAAGTAGATGTGTGGCTTTTCCCCTCCGGAAACATGGAGGTGGACAGTAGATGCCCTGCATCAGGCCTAATGCAGCAAACTCACACTGCGAAGCTCATAGTGTGTTCTGGAGGACAGCATAATCAAGACATAATTGCAACTATACGAGAAAAGGAGTATTCATCACACAAACTGATGTTGGAGGAAGAGAGTACACCGGACTTTAAAGTGATAAATGTTTAAGGCCCTAGACCAATAAATGTTTGTGCACAAGCAACATCCTTCTAGCCGAAGGCAGCATGTTTCACAAATTTCATATTGCAGGCCAGTTGATACACTTGTGAAGCAATGGAATCTATAATGGATACAAACAAACGTGGAGTACAGGTGATTGGGATACTAGTCTTCTAACCGGTATTTATGATTCAAAGTGGTATACTAATTGGGTTATATGAATAATCTGACACAGGACTACAGATGTAGATTTGTTGTGGTTGGAGGACACTTTTGGAATGTACATAGAGTTATATACAGTTATCAATTATTTTTCCAAAGAGGCAGGTTTGCAGCTAGACACTGTGTCGTTGTGTTTATTACAGGAATGACATAAAAAAGAACCTGGGTTGCATTCCCCAGTTTTAAGTCGAGGCAGCAGCTGGTTGGGAAACAACATGGCGTGGAGGGGTAAAGCAGCACACATGGGAGAAGCAACACGGTCAGTGGGGCAGTATGGAGAAGGGAAAACACAGCAAATGAGGGAGACAGCAGCGTGTGGGTGGGTATTTGGGGGTGAAGTTCAAGAGGAAGAGAGCTGGAAAACACATTCAATTTCAGACAGTGCTAAGCCAAAAAGGAAAAATAGTTCACTACAAGTGAGTAGTGGAAAGAGAAAGGCCAGCCAATCAAAGAGTAGGTAATGAGGCTATGCTCCAGGAGAGGAGCAAACAAAGTGAACAAACTGGGACAATGAAAGCCACTAAATAAGAAGCAAGCAACATTTTGATTCGGGGGGTGTCAAACAGCACCAAAAGGGTTGTAAGGGTCTCACTGAAATGGGACCATGATTCTTGGGGAGGGCTGTGAGCAACCACTGCTGAGAGTACCTTAAGTTAAAAGCCACTGTACCTTACACAGAGGGCGCTGGAACCATAAAAGGACGTATTAACCCTGGTTGAACCTGCTACCCTAAAACTATGCTGCATGCTCAAATGCAAGAATAAGGCCACAACGAAAGAACATCCTGTCGAGATCACGGGCGAAAGAAGGAAATTGATACTACAATTACCAACAATAAATTAATGCAGGATTGAAAGCAAAGTCTCCAGCACACAACCTTAATAGCAAAGTTCCTTCAAGTCTTCAGAGATCATATCTCTTCACTATGTTAGGTAAGTTCTCTATGCATACTCAAGATATCATCCTCTTTCACTCGGTTTGCTTTTGAGCTCTGATGATGTCTGCCTGACACGTGTTCTGGTAAACACAGTCAAGTAAATTATCTACCTTGTAGAAATCCTGAACTGGCTGTAAATGACACATGAAATTCCTTTCTTTTTCAAAAAGGTATAATTAAATATAAACAGAGTCCCCAAAACCATAAAATTACCCACGCAGAGTGATCGTATTTGATGGACCTTCTACTATAGATTTTCACTTAAAAGTATTACAACTAATATTAAAACAACACTGAAGAACTGTAGTTTGAACGATCTAATGTTGGTTACGCAACATATATTCCCACATGACACAGGTACATTTAGAAGAGGAAAGTTCACTCCATCACCTGATAACTTCTTGATAAGGTATTGCAGACTTTAACTTCTTCTACTTGTTGCTTAAGACACATGTTTTAGCAGTTGACAGTCATAAGGGCGATCTGTTGGCCACCACCTGCTCCCAAATGACAACTTGCTCATACAACTACATTTCCTGAAGGCGTGTGAGAACAAGCATGTGCGTTCTTGAGGACTATAGCGGGTGCCTTGTTTGCTCTGCACTACGCAAGCCACGCATATGGAGGTCTGGGAAGAAGTAAAGTTTCTCCTTAATGGAGAAAGAAATAATGTTGTTCTTCCCCCCCCCCCCCCCCATCAACCGTGTATACCTAACAATTAAATTTAGTGCAATAGGTCAGTTTAGCAATCAATCAGCAAGGGCCCTTGCTTAGCAAGGACTGGAACCAATGAGTACCCAAGAGCTAGAGTGGCAGCCACTAAGCGTTGTTGGGCCACTCTTCACGGAGCCACTCCCCAGGCTCCCCAGTATCACAAAGACTGTTTCCACTAAGAGGGACTGTTTCCGTGAGCAGCAAGTCGGATATTGCCAGGACATAAAACTTAAATCAGTCACACGAGCTGCTCTTCCGTCACCTTTCTAACCGGATCACGTACCTACCCATCCAGGACTAAGAAGAACTGGCAAAAGGACACTCAGGTTGATCAGACCGGCTCGGACGTTTTGAATAATGAATGAATGAATGAATGAATTGTTCATAGTGTAGAGTGGCCCGCACACTTGTTAACCTAACAGCCTACCTATCAGTCTATGATGAAAACGGAATTCACGCAAGTCGTGAACTCAAACTTGTGAACACCCCCAAAACGCTGTTCAAGCTTCGCAGTTTTTTTTCCAGTGGGGCTCTTTGGCTTCATACTAAGCATCACATCTCATATGAAAAACGTACACTACTTTGGGTTCATAAACATTCAGCAAAAAAAAAAAAGCTGTTGCGACTTTCTAAGCACTATGGTACAGTTGCATAAAACCCTTTACTCTCGTCCTGACTATACTGTACCGTGCCTTCCAAGAGTATTAACGAGTATATGGATTTGCATAATGAGAAGTGAGACTTGAGGCCTAACACGCTATTTTCAAGCGCACATGGGGCCGAACACAGGTCACTGAAAAACAGGAGGCACTTTCTCCAAAGTATTTCTTTCTCACTGGTTGGGCTGAGCTCAACAAATGAAGCCGGAGGGCGGTGATGAAATGAAAGATTCAATGCCCCATCTAGCGAAATAGCTACAGAGCTAAACACTCACCTAAACATCCAGCCAAAATGTAGCACCGAAGCTATGTGTGGTGTCTATGGAGGCAATATGTTGAGCGAGTGGTGGAAGAACATCCCTTAAACAAAAAGTGCCCTCTTATTTGAACAATTCATCAAACAGAGATTATACTATTTAGAGTAAGCAGTAGTTTTGGTACCCAATAAGAGGCCATTAACTATATATGCAATTCAAACAAACATTTACTTTTAGAAATATCAAACAAAATTACACAGAACAATATAGTAATTAATAGAAGTTCACATTTTTTTTTAACCAAAGCAAAACATAGCTTACTTTGAGAAAAAGTAATATGAATGTACACATCTATTAGATAAGATCACCCTAATGCACCAGCAAACCCATACATGGTAAAGCAACCTACTACTTGCATTATTAATACTTTGAGAGGTGATATATTATACAATAAAATTGCACATTTGTAACAGCATTATTTATGGTTGGTGCTGCATTTTGGCTGGATTCAGTGATTTTTTTCCAGCCTGTAGAAACATACTTTCTGTTCTAAGTTTCAACTGTTATCGATGAGAGTAAAAATTAATTTTACCATTCAAAACTAAAAGCTGTGTTTCACCGAAGGGAGGGATCTCTAGTAACCTATGTAAAACTGTAGAATCCATGAGACTCCACCACTACTCCTCTGTCTAGTATTTCCAGGATTATAACAAATGTACTGTTTCTTTTGAGTACGTCCCTAAGCGCTTGATGTCGATCAAATAATTCAAAAATATAGCAGTAAGTGGTGAAATCAATTAACTCATTGCCAGGGTGTTCGTAAGTTAAGACCTCAGGAGCTGTATTATGCATATGATGCACTTTTCCAGTTTGGGTCATGGTGCACCTTTTAAAAAGTGTGCTGGGTGCAAACAGGAACAGTGCACCATATTACAAAGAATGCACTACCCTCAGGGCAGCCGCAAACTTTTGCTGCCTTAGAGGCAGCACATTCAAGTGAAATATGGAGCGACTGCCTCATGGTCACTCTGTGCTTGACAATGTAGATGACTTCTGCACTTTGAAGACGGGAGGGAGATCCCCTTGCAGCTGGGTGCACCCACTTGCCGGTGGATGTTGGGGGAGTAGGTATCCATGGGCCCCACTTTCTCTGCTCCTGAAGTGCGCCACCTTTCTGTGTCCCACTTTCAGTGCGCCTCCTAAGGGCTTGTTGGCCTCCATGCCTGTGTACCTAATGCAGCGCAGAGGCAAAGAGATTCCTTCATTCGCATGGTGCCGCGCCCCTAGGCAATTGAGGGCATGTCATCTCACAATAGAGCTGGTGCTACATGTGCACCAGCACTGTCAGTATTACAAAAGGGGATGCTCAAGCGTATGTGGCCTTTTCTGTAATACTATTGTACCCCGCAGACGCATAAAGCGAACAAACATGCTTGTTGTGCCCCCAGAATCCTATGTATAATACGGCCCCAGAACTGCAGTGAGGGGATTGTAAACTTATCCATGGACCTTAGACACGCAGGATCTCTACATTTGCTTGGAAATGTCTTGTAAGAACACTGCGTCTCCAGTCCTTTTATTTCTTAGTTCTTTTTTCTTAGTAGTGGAAGAGGACCAGACCAGTGGTGGAAGTGAGCGGCAGCCTTCTAAGCAAACTGTTAAGCCCCAGCACTTATTTATATATTTTCAAAGCACTGCCTTACGACCATCAAAGATAAACAGCAAAATGCTGGTATGTTTATGGAAACATTGTAGAGAATTTAAGGCAAGTGGGCGACAGAACTACATACAACTGCTATAGCCGTCCTCAGAAAATCCTGAAATAAAACATTTAAGGCTTGTTTGTATTGCCTGACACAAACAGCAAAGGATACACTATGACTTCATACTGACAGGTATAATGAGTGATGGTGCTACAACTGTATTTAAGCTAAGAAGAAAAAGTGAAAATAGTCTGACAAACTTCTCATTTTCGAAACAAGATTAGACATGCAAGACTGGGTTCTAAAATCAAAAATATGATTTCAACTCTCCTCTTTCAAACTGGATTATTTAAGTGAAATTAGTTTATAAAGCTATCAGTAACTTGAAACAGCTCCTGTTCGATGCCAGGAAGCATAACATGAAAGGAAGCTCTGAGTGAGGTGAACATGTAAGTACCCAGATGCTGGCAGAGGTTTCCTGAATTAGGAAAAGACCTGGGAAGAAAGAAAAAAGTCTGGGCGCAGAAAGTGATGACAACATAATGTCTACTGATGAGCCAATCATCAACTTCAATTGAAATGGATCACTGATAAAAACAGAATTTACTAGAAGTGAAGAAGTGGCTTGATACAATCCCAATACAATATGTTATAACCAAGCAGTAGCTAGTATACTCCAGCTCTGCACTGTGAAGGGCTGATAAGAAGAACAATGGTATAAAATAGTACACCGCCTCACTTTTTAGGTTGAAGCATACCAGACAGCACAGCTGTCTGGTTTGCTAATGCTAACGACAGCTTGTGGGCGTTCTGAAAGCTTTCCTGGGAATGCAATCCACCCACTGCTTACCACTGGCTTTGTATTTTGTAACTCACATTTTTTGCTTTCTATTTGCTGGCTGTATTAGCTTCAGCTTCAGCAGGGTGAGGGAGGGAAGGGACTGTGGATGGATAGAGCGAGTGGCAGGAGACCAGTTATTTTTAGGGTCGAGCCTGCGTCGGATGCGCTTGCACATGCGTATCGCTAGCGAGACGCTTTAGGTATTAGAAAAGGGCTTGGAGCCCCGTCTACGTGACGTCAGTGTCTTTCATTGGCACGTTGGCTTGCCTGTTAGAATCCGCTTCCTTTGATTAGTGGAAGGCACGCATACGTCATGCCTTTTCCAGTGGTTAGCCCTCCTCGAGCGCAGTGACCAAGTACAGAAAACATGCGAGGCTCGCTGTTTCCCATCAGGTTTGTGGACTACTTTTTCTCTATTTTTGCAGCCTGATCTCGCTGGGCAGAAGTCGAGTGCTTCACATACCATCAACCTTGTTACACAGTTAATTGCACTTTTGCCGGTTACGTTGACGGTTCATAATTGCACTTTTGCCGTGTGAACTGCAGCAGCGAGATTGCACAGTTTTTTTCTTTTAATGCAAGAAAAATCTGGTTGGGAGTTTACAACTGTGAATAGCTGTAACTCCGACAAATGCGAGACCCTAGTGCATTGCAAATGCTTGTTTCATTTGGGAGTGGGTGAGGTGGGTAATGCCGGGCATAGTGTGGGAGGACTGCAGCATATCAGGTATAGATTTTTATATCTGGGTGAGGACGGGTGGACATAGAGAGGGGAATACAAAACACCAGATGGCATATGGGATCAGATCATTTCATATGAGTGAGGTCATGTTGTCTCTGGCTCTCCAAAACTATTCTATCTCTGTACAGAGGACGTGAGCTGGGGTCGAGATGAAATGGAGAGGTCATATATAAAATTAAATTATGCATATGTACCTATTAATAAAAGATTTTTTTTTTTTTTTAAGTTCGGGGATTTGAGTGACATAATAAATGACTTAAGCATCATACTCGTATTTTTGACGTCACATTGGACTCCTTGATGAAAAAGATCCCTGAGCCTATAAATAACAATCTATAATTCTGTGCATTACACTATCCTGGGAGAGGTGGCTGTTTTGAATCAGCATATGTAGAATAAACGTTCCAGTGACCATAACAGAGGTAGGCAGCGGTTGTGAGCTCCATTACTATAACCTTCAAAGTTAAAATTGTTTATTCTTATTGTCCAGAAACCTCTTTCTGAGTATAAGTGTTTTATGAACAACTGGCATAACACAAGATTGTATTTTCCAAGCACAAAAGTAATCTTACGTTCCTCCCAGAAGGTCCAAAAGCAGGGTGTTTACAAAGAGCTTAACAGAAGGGTCAAAGGTAATATTTAAGATAAAGACAGGTGGGTACCTAACAAGTGGTGATCTGTTTTGTGAAGAAATGTGTTCAGTTTTTTTTTTGTTTTTTTTTACAAGAGGGTCGGGCAGTTCAGATGGTGATAGGGAAGCTGTCCGGTTCAACTGTGCAAAGACTGAGAACGTCTGTCTTCTGCTCTTTTAGTTCCTGCGTTTTATTGAAGCAGCAGTTTACCACAAAGTTTTTGTGCAAAATCTAACTTCAAAACCTTTCTTATTTACATCATTTCTAATCCAAAAAATACCAACAGACATTCTCAGGTCAATTAAAGAGACACAAAAGGCCCCCTTTTACACTCGCAGCGTCCTGATGCACGTAAACCGGACATTGTCCTCCTAGATATATATAATGGGGTACACGTATCAATGCAGCACAAGCATTAAGGAGATACAAGAAGCTGCAATTTGGTGAAATTCTTGAATTAGAATAAACCTGAAAGAAACAATATATTGTACACCCTGTCAAGAGGCATATTTTAGACGAATTTAACTAAATGTGCAAATCCACACATCGGATTCAGCATCCCCCCTACTCCCATTTACTCTGCATATAATATCAAATCATGTTTCTGAAAGTTTTTCAATCATGAAGGCCACATTGCACTTGATCAACCCTTAAATAATGTTTCTGACCACGTCTACTTTAGCAAAAAAATGTGATAGGACAGGGAGATTTAACATACCCAGGAAGTACATTCCATTACCATTTGCAATAGTGAACAGTTTTTATAAGTGAATAAAAAGTGTTTTAATTACTTCCTACATTCCACTGACCGAATAATAGTCAGGTTTGTAAACTACCAGTCAAATGTAGAAGGGATCAGAATTTACAAAGTTGCAGGTTGAGGGTAAGGAGGGAAATTAGGAGAGCAGATATAAAGAGAAGAGGAAAAGATTACATCCTCCTAAGTACATACCTACACAAACATCTCCTAGTTCCGCTGCCTCTAGGTTGACATCCTTGAGGACAGCAGCCATGACAGCAGAGAGGAGCTCATCTGGAGTAGTGTCCTGTAAGAAAAAACAAAATGCTCAACACAGACCGCATTCTCGGGAAACACAAGTCGTGATTTATTGCAAAGTTGTCTTCTTAAACTTTACAGCACAATCTAAGGACACGTTTGTGTCATCACCAGTAACACCTATTTGCAACAAGGGATACGCAGGTACTTACTTATTTAGGCTCCTTTGCCGCAGGTGTGGTTTCTCCTGACAGGAGGAAAATCACATCTCACATGTTAAATAGTCGCTACTGGGCCAGAGATCAGACAAGTTCCCTCGAAGGTCGGGGTGAGGGACAAGGCAGAGAGTGCATTAAGCGGTGCTTCGACAGCTTTTCCTAAAATACCACAGGGAGGGTGAAGCATTGCGGCTGGCCCAATATTTCTTTTAACTTTTCCTGACGAGGGGGCAATGGCTGGCCCCTACTAATACCCATTAGGCCCCCGTAGCCCTCATCTCCCGAACTAAAGTGTCCCATAGACCCTATCCCAGAGGGCACGCAAAGAGAGCTCTGCTTCACCACAGGCAGGGGACAAGGTGCAGCTTGTTGGCAGGAGCAAGAGTAGAGCTTCCTCACATCTTGGTGGAAGCAGAACAAAAGATGCTAGCTCCCACACGTTGCCCATGAGGTGTGCTCACCGGGAGCCAGCAGGAGCACCCAAAAACAAACAACTACAAAAGACCCAAAAGCATGGTTGGTTCCTGCTTTAGGCAAGTGGGAAACCACTCATTTGTTTACCACTCGGGCAGGGAACTCCCCATAATGCCCAGCAAGGGGGCTATGGGGAGTCACTAGGCTAAAGGTATTTTGACCTTCCCTAACAAATTTTGCATAATCCTCGTGTTGCTTATTTACCTTTTACTACTGAGATTGTTTTACTGATATTTAAACCTGTTTTTACATGCCTGTGTTCAGTGGCATTTTGACACTCCTCTCCTCACTAAAACTGCTATTTCCACCCTCCTGCTTGTTCCAACTAGAGCCGCCATTTTGGGAGGCGGTCTAGTCTTTCTTGCCTGCAGCTCTGGCCCACTATAAAGGGCTTGATGAAGCGAGCATGCAGCGGGCGTGCCGCTGGTGCGCCTAAGGCAAGCCCATCTGCGCCCAATCAAGACCAGGGACCAGGAATGCTACCCAGGGCTCTCCCGAAAGCTTAGTCAACTGTTAGCTATTATTACGGACACTTCTCACCTCTGTAAACATTCTTTAAATCATGACTCCCCTATTATACTTTGCAATGTGTGTCACTGGTCTCCCTTGTCTCATTTCCCATTCCAGCAGCGGAACAGCTTTGGTGGAGGTTGCCAAATCATTCTACTCTACTGTCGTTCCCTGCCTGCGCATAAACAATATATTTTCTCACTATTAATTGATTAAGCTCCGGAGGCGTTATTTCTAACAGAAACCTGGCTATCCGAGGACTCTGGTCCCGATATAGCTATGGCTCTTCCCCATTATTATCATATACACCGATTAGACAGACCTCACTCCAAAGGAGGTGGAATCGCAATCACTGTTAAAAATACTATAAATTGTACTACCCAAAATTTGTCTATTCCAGACTGTGAAAGTCTCTTTTTCTCGTTAACAATCAATCCTACCTTTACTCTCTCCGGGAACATTAATTTATCGTCCTCCTGGTCTGGAGAGGAAATTATTTCAGTCTTTACCAGAACTAATAACAGACTTTGCCTGTAGTAACTCTAACTTCACCATTTTGGGTGATTTTAATATTCACGTTGATGATGAATATAACAATCTGGCAAACACTCTGTTGGCGGATCTAGCAGCTTTAGATCTGCCACAGTTGATCAAAAGGCCCCACTCATATTAAAGGACACACCATCAACTTGGTCTTTAGTAATTTGTCAAACCCTTCAGTTTTGCCTCTACTCCCTCTAGTTTGGACTGATTACTATCTAATTTCTCTTTCACTCCCTCATACCCCTGCACCCCCACAGTCCTCATCTAGCACTATCACCCATCACCCCTGGTCCAAAGTAAGTCACAAAAACTGGATAGCTAGTTTAGAACTTCATCGTCCGTTCTCCACTTCTAATGAGACTTGCTTGGCGACAACATTTAATGAATGGATTTCCAACTCCCTGGACAATGTACTTCCGGCTAAGACCGTCCATAACATTGCACGTACCAAGAAGTCCTCTTGGTTTACTCTTAAGATATGGCAACATAAAAAGATATGTAAACAGTTAGAAAGGAAATGGAGAAAAACCTATGATGATTACTCTAAACGTGAATATAGGGCAGCAATTAGAGACTATCAAGCAGAAATTAAAACCACGCAAGGACTGTTCCATGTTGCCAGAATAGAACAATCCTCCAATTCTCCTAAATAAATCTTTACAATTTTTAAAGAATTAACTCAAGACCCTTCTCCTTGCAGCCCAATTCAAGTATCTTCGGAGCACAATAACAATTTAACAATTTGGCAGCTTTCTTTCATGAAAAACTTCTTGATATTCAACGAGGCTTCTCCCACCTCTCCACACATTAAGCCACTACGGCATTTCAAGACCCTTCGAATGTCACTTTCATAGCGTTTCAGCCTCGACTAACATGTTAGCCTGAAATTTGTTTTTCTCGAGGATTACAATCTTCTACATAACACTCACTTGTTTTAGACTTTTGCATTGCACGGAATCTGCCCTGTTGGCAGTTACCGAGGACACCCGTCAACACTTGAATTCAGGTGGCTATGCAGCAATTATCCTTTTGGATCTGAGTGCTGCATTTGATACTGTAGATCATAATATTCTCCTTCAGAGAATCTCTCGGATGGGTTTTTCAGGGACCCCATTTCAGTGGCTCTCTGACTTCCTGAAGGACAGGATCTTTCAAGTCCTTGATCAATTATTTTTCTAAACCTCTACCACTCAGTTGAACCCTACTCTTTTTAACCTTTATATGTCCCCCCTGGCAAGAACTATTGAGCCACATGGACTATCGCTAGTATCTTATGCAGATGATACTCACTTGGTCTACACTCCTTCTCTGCTAGGAATACCCAAGAACAGGCCACCTTACCTTCTTGTCTCTCAGATATCACCAGATAGATGATAGAGAGCAAGCTTAATCTCAACAATGGGAAAACAGAAGTTATGATCGTCGGGAATCCTTCCTTACTTAGGTCCCCATCCTTAGCAGTGACCTTGCCTAAGGATCTACCTCCGCCTAAAGATTCCATAAAAAGCGTGGGCTTTTGGCTAGACCTGCACCTTACAATGGAATGCCGTTCTAAGAAACTGGCAGCTACCTGTTTCGGTGTTCTAAGAACCCTTAGGAAAATCTTTAAATGACTTCCATTTTCAGCCAAAAGACTTCTTACTCAGGCTCCGATACTTTCACGTCTCGATTACGGGAACGAACTGCTCCTGAGCTCTCCTTCGCTTGTTCTAAAGAGACTTCAGGTGGTGCAGAACGCTGCTGCTCACCTACTCACAGACACCCCCAGACATTCATCTGCCACTCCAGCCTTGGCTTCCCTCCATTGGCTTCCGATTGAACAACACATTATTTTTAAAGCTATGGGTTTTATTCACCAAGCCCTTCGAAACAAGGGTCCAGTCTTCCTCAGATGAATGATCACTCCCTATACCCCCCGGAGAATACTCAGATCTTCTTCAGCTTTTTTAATTAACTTCTTTCATGCTAAGAAAGTTAGCTGGGGGGTAGATCATCTGCCTGTAGAGCAGCGAAGATCTGGAACTCCCTCCCCTTGGAACTTCGTCATGACATGTCAGAATCTTCTTTTCGTAGAAAATTGAAAACTGTATTGTTCCCTGTTTAGGTCTGTTCCTCTTACCTAGTGATCTTCCTCAGCACTGGGAGGCCTTCGGGTAGCCATGTGCTCTACAAATTCTCGAAACTAAACTAAACTAATTTGCATATCAGTTTCTTTCTGTGGTGCCCCAGAATGAGTAGGGCACCACTAGTGTTAAGAAAATGTGTTGTGGAGGCATGGCAAAAGGTGCAGAAGTGCCCACTGAAATGCATCAAAGGAATGTTACCCTATCTCTTTCAGAGAATTACATCCATGGTGCTCATGTGCTGGGGATGGCTGCTGGCCCTCCTGACACACGAGTCAGGAAATCACTCTGGTGCAAGCACCAGAGGGATTATCTTTCAGGAAAAAGAGTCTTGGGAGGTGGGGATCAAGTTCCCAACTCCTGAGGCTGTTTTTGGTTTTTACTGAGATGACGATCAGCACTTTGACATCATTTCAATGAAAACAAAAGTGAAATGAGCCGATCGGCTGATTTCACTTTCCTTGCCTCCTTGCTCAGGGGGCTATCTCACCCTCCCGAGCACCCAGTAAGGCGGGAGAAGTATCATTGGAAAGGGGGGGAATCTCCCAAGTGGATCCCTGCTTGGGGATCACCTCACACCACTAGGCACAAGGGACGGGGGAGCTGCTCCTTGGGCAAGGACTTTTGCTCCCCCTGATAGTTTTGGGCATAGTCAGTCTTTCTGCTCTCACAACCACCCGGGGGCACATGGGGCCAATAGTAATAGCCCTAAAACAGCACCTCCCCCAGAGCGCTGGGGTGGTGCAGAAAGCCCACTAGTACACCAGGGAATTTTTTCTTTTTTTTATTATTAGTGTAGGCTGGCCATGATAGCCTTGTCAATGCCCTCATCCCAAAAAAAGTGCGCACAGTCAAGGGCAACAGCCCCAGATCTGCCCCCGGTGAGGGGGGGGGGGGGGGGCGAAAGCCAACTTGGACGCCAGATATGATCTTGATTTATTTTGTGTAGGGGTTGGGGCGGGCAATGGTGGCCCTGTCAATGCCCTCAGCCCAAACAAAAATGGCCAGTTTTTCTGCCCCACCTTGGGGGCCAGTTGGGGGCAATAGCCTCTGATCTGACCTCCACCGTGGGGGTCTGAAAGCTCACTAGGCTTCAGGGTTTTTTTATTTATTTTTAATTAGTGTATGGGTGGTGTCAGCCCATTATGGGCATGGCAATGCCCCCACCCTAATTAAAAAAAAATGGTCACGGTCTTTTTTCCCCTTGGGGAGTAGATGGGGGCAATAGCCCCTGCTCTGCCCCAGGGTGTCAGAAGGCCTACTAGTCAAGAGGGACTGTTAGGGTGGGGGCTGCCAAGAATGGGCATGGCAATGCACCCACCCACCAAAATGGGCAAAGTCTTTCTGCTCACTCCGCTGACTAAAGCGGAAGGAAAAGGAGATTTGACTCTTTTGTGTGTCGATTTCACATATGGGCCAGCAGAGCTTAATTAACTTCCAATATCATCCCACTTACAATGGTGAGCGACTGCAATTTTTGGGCTTGGGTAGACTGCTACCTGGAAAAACCTACCAGACCCAGTCACGTCTGAAAAGTAGACATCCGGGGAATTCCAGGGTGGCATGCTTCAAATGCAGCCCACAGCACTGCCTTATCCACAATGCCCGACAAAACTTCAACTTTGCCCGAAGTCACACATTTGCCCTACATTTCTGTGATGGAATCTTCCATACTCTGCAGGAATCCACAGAATTCCTACCACCCAGCATTGCCCCACCTCTGTTGATAAAACATTTGCCCCACTTCTGTGGCTTGGCCTAGTGCCAGCGACAGGAACGGATCCATCCGAGGTCAATAGGTGCCTCCACGCTAGTGTTCCCACTGTCGGTTGGTTCGATCTGTTCCTGTTGCGGCACTAGGCCCAGCCACACAGGTGGGGCAGGGTTTTTTTTATTGGCACAGGGCAATGCTGGATGGTAGGAATTTTGTGGATTGCTACAGATTCCGCAAATTTCTATCACAGAAATATAAGGAAAATGGGTGATTTCAGGAAAAGTGTGAGGTTTGCAGGACATTGTGCTAAGAAAACCTAATGGGATCCACGCAACCATCCTGGATTTCCCTAGGCATCTAGTTCTCAAAAATGTAGAGGTTGGCTAGGTTTCCCCAGGTGCCGGCTGAGGTAGAGTCCAAAACATAGAGCTTCGCACACTGGAAAAAGAGGGTCAGTTTTTGGTGGAAAAATGTGCTGCATACATGTTGTGTTTGGGCGTTTTGTGTCACGTGCACTAGTTCTACCCACAAAAGTGAGGTACCATTTTTACCGTGAGACTTGGGGGAATGCCAGGTAGAAGGAAGTTTGGGGCTCCCCACAGTTTCCAGAACTTTCTATCACAGAAATGTGAGGAAAATGTGTGTTTTTACTCACTGTTTGAGGTTTGTAAGGGATTATGGGGAAAAAAAAAAAAACATGGGGGGAGCCATGCATGTCAGCCCACTCTGGAAACCCCTACATGTCTAGTTTTCAAAAATGCACAAGTTGGCTAGGTTTCCCTTAGTGCCAGCTGAGCTAGGGTCCACAATACACAGCTAGGCAAAAAACAAATCAGTTTTCAGTGGGAAAATGTGATGTGTCCACGTTGCATTTTGGGGCATTTCCTGTCGCGGGCACTAGGCCTACCCACACAAGTGAGGTACCATTTATATGGGGAGACTTTGGGGAATGATGGGTGGAAGAAAGTTGGTGGCTCCCCTCAAATTATAGAACATGGCATCACAGAAATGTGAGGAAAATGTGATTTTTTAGACAAATGTTGAGGTTTACAAAGGATTCTGGGAGGCAGAACTTGGTGAAAGCCCCACAAGCCACCCCGTCCTTAATTTCCCTAGGTGTCTAGTTTGCAAAAATACACAAGGTTACTAGGTTTCCCTAGGTGCCAGCTGAGCTAGACCCCAAAATCCACAGCTAGGCACTTTGCACAAAACAGGTCAGTTTTCAGTGAAAAAATATGATGTGTCCACGTTTTGTTTTGGAGTGTTCCCTGTTGCAGGCATTAGGATTATCTGCACAAGTGAGGTATTGTTTTTATTGGGAGACCTGGGGAAACATAGCAGAAGAAGTATTCTTACCAATTGTCTTTCTCTGAAGTTGTGCCTTCTAAATGTAAGAGAGTGTAAGAAAGAAGTCATTTTGAGAAATGCCCTGTAATTCACATGTTAGCATCGGAACCCACTAAATTCAGAGATGTGCAAATAACCACTGCTTCTAAACTCCATATCTTGTGCGCATTTCGGAAATACATATGTTTCCTTGATAACTATTTTTCAATCTTGCTATTTTACCAGATGAATTACTGCATGCCCGAAACAATGAAAAACCACTCCAGGGTGCAGCTCAGTTATTGGCTCTGGGGACATAGGGTTCTGGTGAACCTACAAGCCCTATATACCCCAGCAACCAGAAGGGTTCAGCGGGCACAACGGTATAAAGCTTTTGAAAATCTGCCATAGTTAGAAGCACCAGAAGAAAACGCAGGCACAAATAGCTGTTTTTGTTCACTCAATTGCAATATTTTTTTATTTCAACTGTTACTGTCTATAGGAAAACCTTGAAATATCTACACAAATGAACCCTTGCTGAATTCAGAATTCTGTCTACTTTTCAGGAAATGTATAGCTTTCCGGGGATCCACCATTTGTTTCACACTCATTTCTAACATTAACTGGAAGGAGGTTGAAATCACAAAAAATAGGAAAAATGGGCTATGTCCTAGTAAAATGCCAAAACTGTGTCGAAAAATGTGGTTTTCTGATTCAGGTCTGCCTGTTCCTGAAAGCTGTGAAGATAGTGATTTTAGCACCGAAAACCCTTTGTTGATGCCATTTGCAGGGGGAAAAAAAAACAGATGTTTTCTCCTGCACCACTTTTTCCCATTTTTCCTCCCCCAAAAAATATTTTAGCTATATTTTGGCTAACTTCTCAGTCCCCTCCAAGGAAATCCACAAACCCTGGGCACTGTTAGAATCCCCAGGATGTTAGAAAAAAAGGACGCAAATTTGGCATGGATAGCTTATGTGGACAAAAAGTTATGGGGCCAAATTGCAAACTACCCCAAATAGCAAAAAAGGCTTAGCACAGGAGAGGGGAAAGGCTTAGCAGCGAAGGGGTTAAGTACTCCTGGAACTGAATCTTTTCTACTTGGGCTCTGGAGTGTGGGGGCCCCTTCTGTGTGGTCAAAATACAACTGCATTTTAAAATAAAAGTAAAAGAAAGATTCAGAGATGCATGATTTGAAATGTGCTTTCTCAACAACATATATATATTGACAATGCAATGTTTACCAATATAATGAATGTTTTTGACTTGTTACAGTTTCTCTGGATTTTATTGGTGTTGCAATATTTAATTATGACACGTGGCTGCTTTTATTGATGTGGTGACACCATAACAGAGCCAGAAGGACTTCCTTATTGATAAGACCCCCCTTATGTTGCGATGTTTCAAATGATGTGTGTGTTGAATATTGTGCTTACAGGATTCAGGAACTACAAGGGGTGTAATGTACATGAGGGTCTCACAAACCGAATTTCCAATTACTGATGTGCAAATCTGTAATTGAATGCACAGTATTTAGTAGAGTGAATGGATAATAAAAGTAATTTTACCTTTTAAAAGAAAAAGCACTGCCTGGACAACCATTTACTGAGAGTTGCTGCTGCATACCAGCGAGCTGAAGATACTAGCCCACACCCCCTCCTCTGAATAGGCACTGGACCACTCTGCGTCACTACCTTGAGAAAGTCAAATGCTACAATGGGGTACTTGGTTCCCATTATAGAGACAATTGTGGACTTCTGAAGGACTGACACCCTTCGCAACTACTAACCCATTTTATTAAGGTATTAGTGTAAACGTAGGAGCCTTTTTATCTATTTCTACAAGGTCACCTATTAGCTTACAGTAGCATACTATCTTCACAACTGCACTTTATGAAGTGAAAAATCGAGCATATCAATAGAAATGTGGATTGCCATTGATGAAATCACAAGAAATGCATTGGGAAAATTATAGTTTCAAAGCTAACTAAAATTGATGGATTTAAGCTCCTCTTTCAGGAACATCAACCTTATTATTCTGTCCTTGGCTATACACAAACTGCGATATTCATTATTCTCCTTTATGGATGGCACTGGTTATTACACTACAGCAAATTAACATCTTATGTTGAGGCTAAATAAAAATACATCATTATATATATTTGCACCACTGTCTACTCCGTCTTTAACATGTCTAACCCCACTCGGCATACAACTTCTCTTTTAGTCTGAAATGGGACTAAGAACATGGAGTCATTACCTTGCATTTTCATAGTTAGATGTCATTGGTTGGTTATTTTCAAAATCTTAGTGTAATGATTACATCTAGCGCATTACTTATACCAGCCTGGCCTATCTTAACTGGTAGTCAGACTATTCTTCATAGATATTTCCAATAGAGTAGCTAATCACTAGGACCCTTCGGCTCAAATCAAGTACTGTTCCTACTCGATCTACTCCTCATACATATCGAGTCTGATGAAGCACTGGCATCAACAGTACCTCAAAGGTTCGGAGGTGGCAGAGCTACATTCTGATTTACAGGAGGAGGGACTCAAGTGTGACTGCCTTAATAAAGACTACTCTACATCACATGAATATAAATAAACACACATACACATTTATTTGGTAAGGGAATTTCCCCTGCGTGGTATATGGGAGTGTCCCCCTGCTGTGATTGCCTAATTGCACGTACATCTGACATGCTGGCTTACTTTTTAGGTACCAAGATTTTTTAATTAAATTTTAACAACATCCATAATTGGCTATTTCTGGGACTTATATTCATTGCTAAAGGTCATACAGCATATATCAGATCTCAAAGTATTGCCACAGTTAAATTACCCACCTCAGCCACCCAAACAATCCTAAGTTAGACCACATGAAAAGGTATTGTGTGTAGTTGTGCTGCCCCCATTCACTTTAGCCTACGAAGACTTGATCACGTTCATTCTTCAAATATATATCACACCACCATAAACAGGCATTGGCAAAGCCAATAGGTTTCAGCTTTGTGTTTTATTTCTATCTAGGTGGATTGTAAAATATTAGAAAAATGTTATAATAGTTTGTGTTTAAGATTTGATAAACCGTTAATGGTTTATCAAATTTTGAAACAAACATGATTATAACACGTTGGTAGTATTTGTATTCCAGTTAGAAAGAATAGAACGAAGAAACAACGACGAAACCTTTTGGCATGATGAGAAGAAGACAGAGAACCAGCTCCCTGTATTGTGGTACCGATGCGCTTTAATTGCCCTCAATATGCAGCTCCCTGTATTGTAGTACCTTGTACTATTGATACCCTTTAAATGCCCTCAATACGCAACTAAAATATTGAGGTATTTTGTACTAACGGTACCCTTTAAGTGCTCTCAATAAGCGGCTCTCTGTACTGTAGTACCTTGTACTATTGATACCCTTTAAGGGCCATCAATACGTGCCTGAACACGGGTGAGAGAAAAAGAGGTGTAGGTAGACGTAGGCATAGGTAGAGGTATGTGTAGGAAGAGGCAGGTATAGTTAGAGGCAGGTGTATGTAGAGGCTAGTGGTAAAGGTACAGTGTAGGTAGAGGTAGGTGCAGCTAGGTGTAGGTAGAGGTATAGGTAGGTAAAGGAAGGTATAGGTAGAGTTAGGTGTAAATTTAAAAAAACATGGAACACTTTAGATACTGGCAACGTCCCATTTATTCGGGAGCATTTCCTTAAATGAAGAGTAAAATGAACTTCGTAAAAATATTAAGAACGCTAAGCCAATACTAATAATCATTGTGGATCACACTAAAAAGAAATCATAGAAAGCACTGAAATACCTATGTTTTTGTTTCTCACACTAAACATATATTTTTTTTTTTATCACAATTCGTTGTTTTAAACTATCTCAAAACAATAGCTAAATGCCATAAAAAAACACCACCTCACTAATGCCACTGAAACTCCCAAAACTCGTTATTTTAAAGTATTTCAAAACAATAGCTAAATTCCATTAAAAAAGACTGCAACACAAATCCCACCAGATAACAAACACGTTTGCTGACAAGACAAGGTTCTTCTCACTTCAACAACAATAACCGGCAGCTAAAATGTAAACTACCACTGCTCCTTGAAGTATGCAACCTCTTTTGACACCAGCAGAAGAGACGCGCTGATCACAAACATCCCTTCAAACAAAATGTGCTCCTAAAAAAAGCACAACCTGTAAGCTGTCTTATGAAGTACTTCTTCACAGTGCTTTAAGTGGGCCGGTACTGTCCGGTACTGAGTAACGGCACTTTTTTATTTTGCGATGGAGAGTACCTGCACTTCTCAAGAAAAACGTAATACTTTTCACTGGAGAGTGCCAGCACTTCTCAGTAACAAGCAGGTACTCCAGCACAGAGTACCTGCACTTCGATATTTCCATTTCAAACACTGCTTCTTCAGTATGTTAAGAAAAACAGTAGCAAACGAAAAGGTAACCAGTGGGTGGACCCTGGCACTAACCAATAACAAAAAAAATCCACCTTGCAAGAGATAGCCCAAGCAAAGCAGAATAATAGGAAGTTAAAGCACAGACGATGGGTCAGCCAATAAAAACAAAGTAAATTGAATCGACATTACAATAAACTAATAGGATAGTCAGGTATGCAAGGGGCGGGCTTAAAGTCACTTTACAGAACTTTTTTTGAGATACAAAAGACTTTGCAAGCGCATGTGCAGGCGAAACCTAAAAATGATATGTATTATTACAATATCAAAAATAAAATAAAATCAGGGCTCTTAAACAAGTAGGACAGGACAGGACAAATACTCTATAAGCAGATGCTCTGAATCAAGCTCATCTGGAGTATGTGCAGAGATCTTGGTCTGTCCTTGACAGTGCGATGTTCACGACCAGTCCTGTGATCTGGGCGGTGAACCAAGCGTGCCATTGTAGTGGACAGAAAATTTCTGTCCTACTCTTGGGTTTCACACATAAGGCAATGGTGGCACTATTCTGTAGTCTGTGATCATATAGAGTTGACCAGATCAGACTACTGACCCCTGTAATGGAAAACCAGCTATTATGTGAAACCCAGAACCTTGCACTGACTTCCTGTGTGTATGTTTAGTATGCCTGCAACAGACGTACGTAGGACTATGACTGTATATGGTAGAAAGAAGCGGCTTCTGCAAAGCATTGTGACACCCGCGGGTGGCAGCTAGTGAGGTATCTGATGCACGTAGCAGTAGAAACAGTCGCAGCGTTGGATTGCCATGATGAGCGAGTGATGTCCAGCCACCGTAACCTGAGGCTTTTAAGGGGGTGTCGCGGTAGCGAGAGGTTCTAAAGAGACTGTTACAATGACTGAGTAGGTAAGTGAGTGATACCGATTGGAGACTTTGGAGCGAATGGCATAGTAGTGGACGTCCTTCAGAAAGCACCACAATAAACGAAGACTTCGCTAAAAGTGAACAGCTCCTCTTCGGTGAGCAGAGGCTCTGGGTGAGTGCATGTAGTCCCCGCAGTAGACGACTCAGTGGGTGGGCTATCGATGGAGTGACAAAGGTTTTGCAGAGAAAGAATGACTGTGAGAGACAATGAATATGCAGGGATGGTAATTTACCTTGAAGGCACCTCGCTTGGCTTTGCAGATGGCAGTGCGCAGCCCGTGCACCACCACGATGTCCTCGGGGCTCTCCCTGTGATGGAGAGCTGAGCAAGGCGCAGCCTGCAAAGAGTACGCGCCGGTTCCAGGAGACCCCTGGACCCCTGGAAGGAGGTGCCCCAGTACCACGCTGAGCCGCTGCATCTCGCAATGTACTCCCACTTTGCCCTTCCTCTCTGCTCCCTAACAGCTGCTCGGACACAGGCTGGCACCCTTATTAAGCTGCAGTACAAGTGCACTCTGCCCCCTGAGCGCCACCGGGGAACCAAAGTGCAGGCAGTAAACTTGGCATACACAAGGAAGAAGGACTATGTTAAAAGTAAGCAAGAGGGAGCCACAGTGGAAACAAAGAAAGGCTAGACCGCAAAAATGCATTACACAACTAGACTGCTAACCTTCCTATTTAATAAGGAAACGCACGCGAGTAGGCAAGGAACTAGGGGCCATGTGTACGAAAGCCTTTTCCCATAGACACAGAATGGGTAAAATCCTTTCGTACATCTGGCCCTAAATGCCGCTGAATATTAGTAGCCATGGGATTTACCTCTCGTGGAAGAGTCTACGAGAAACTAGCAAAAGTCGATTGCCCGTGCCACGTTTTCAGTGTGTCTATGAGTAACATTTCCGTGTTTTTAAGGGTGCTACATGCTCCTGTACAAAATATAAATGCTTTGCGTGTGACACTTTTTTTTCTACTGTAATGAGATAAATAAAGGACATTATCAATTTTGTGAAATATATCCTTAAACACGCTGCAATGCACCGGAAGTGTGTATACTTGGCCCCTAATATAACGGTTTTGCCATGATCTACCACCCTGCACCCCAACCCGCCCCCACACACTTTTCTATGCTTCCCACTCCCTCTGTCTGCTGGGAGCAGACAGGGGACTGTGTTGCCTGACAGTAACAGATAAATTACTTTCATTATTTCTTACTTTGTAGGCCTCTTTAACTTATGCTTCCCTAGATGATCTGACATTTGTCCAAAAAAAACGGGACATTTACTTAATGATCTGACCTTTGTCCCAAAAAACGGGGCATTTATTTAAAATTAAGAGAAGCGTCGGGACACCGGGACTGTCCTCTAAAAACTGGGACTGTCTGGGGAGATCCGGGACATCTCGTCACCCTATCACTGAGTAGTACCTATAGGTTCGTCCTGCTGCAATATTTTAGACAAGGATAGATGGTTCCGTACATATGAGGACCTGTCAACCCAGCGCATGTGAGGAAGCTCTAGAATCATTGTTGTCTCGGCTTACATTCCCACCATTCTCTCTTCACTATATCCTTTGTCCTCCCACTTATTTTCACTTTGTCTTTGCTCTCTCCTCCATCTCTTCTCTTAACTCTTCTCCTTTCTGCCTTCTTTCTACCTTTTCATACTGTTTGAGGACCCCAAAGCTATAAGAATGGCTAGGGTGGCAGGTATTAGTTGTTTACAATGCATATTGAATTTGCAAACAACTGTTGTTCTGCCCATCTTTAAATTACAAAAAAACAGCATTACCATGTGCCAGCTGTTAAATCCCGGTGTTGGCAATTACTTGCTGGTGCCGAGCACTGGAAACCATAGGCTCAAATTAAGCACTGCCTTGTCCTTTTATCCCTCTTTCTTTTTTTCTTTGCTGCCATCACCATTTCTTTTAATCTTGCCATACCTTTGTCGCACATCTCCCCTTCTCTTTTTGATTCGCTTCTGATCTCATCCAACTCTCTCCTCCCTTTACTTATTTTCCTACCTTCCATCACCTTCCTTCTGTTGTTTCTCCTTTGCACCTCATGGCTGCGTCGCTCTCTTCTTCCACCCTCCCTTCTCCACTGTCATTTTATCTCCCTCATCTCCTTCTTTCTTTCCTCTGTTTCCCTATAGTCTCCCATTACTCTCCTTCTTGTGTGTTTGTCTTATCATTATTTCCTTATGCCATCTCTCCATTTACCTCTCCCACTCCTTTCATTTTTAACCCTTTGTTAACTTTGCAGTTTCTAAGGTACCGTTAGGGTTGTTGCCCTCAAAATTTCATCTCCACCCCGACTGCAGGGGGGCCTTCCTGACACTTGCCTATTATATGGCTCTGGGAAGGGACACTTGCTCCACCTGGTCTATTCTTGTGAAGTGCTGCTGGGCGTAAGGAGACAGCTGTTAAAAGTCCCCTTCAATCGAAGACGCATGCGGAGGCGGGTGGTGCTGGCCTGCTTTGATCCAGGGGACCCACAGCTAAATTACAGTTTTGTTAAATTCTTGTTGAAGGTGGGAAAAAAATATGCCTCACAATACACCCAATTATGTTGCTAAGCGGGTGCAATGACTTAAGCTAAAGCAGAATGATATCTCTCATGCGGACAGCCCTGCCGGATCTAGCGGCAAACTAATCATGTGCACAGTTTTCCTGCAATTAAGAGGGAAGGTTTACTTGGATTTGGTCTCTGTAGAGGGTGAACCTTAGTGGCATGCCCTTCCTTTTCATGCCCTGTTGGCCCTCTGGGTGCCTCGTTTCTGTCTTTGCACTTTAACTAGGGGGTTGTTTGGTCTCTTGCCATCTCACTACTCTGACCAGGCGACGGACAACTCCGGGTGGACCAGTGGGCTTAGCTTTAATTTGTCTAGCTCCCCCATGATAGGCTGCTTAAGGCTGGTGGCCCACTTTTAACTTTCTTCTTGTGGAACACACTTGTACAGTTGAATTTCTAAGCTTTTTTTAGATCTGTGGCACTTTATTTAACCCTTTTTATTGCTTGTTTTACGTATGTGGTCTGTTCAATCATGCATGGGACTAACTAAAGCTAATTATTTTGAGGAGGTTACTAGATGCCATTACAGAAACAGTATTTTGTGTTTTAAGTCGCCGCCTTTTTATTTCAAAGGTTTTAAGTAACTATACAATTAATAAGTAAATCTGAAATGTTTCATTTTAACATATAATACTGTACGTAAGGTTTTTCACTTGGGCTGGGTGATGAGTCCTTTTTATTTTTGCTTAGGCTATTTCAAACTAGATCTCAAAATAATCATTTTCAGTCATTTAATTCGAAAATAAACAGTTTGATTTAAGTACGCAATTAATTGCAGCATTGCTAACTTTTCAACAAGCAATATCAGATTTTGTTGGAACACTTCAAACGATAGTTGCCAAGAATATTATACACTATAACAAATACTCTGTGCCAAACCAAGATGTCGCAGTGAGGTCCTGCCTGTGGAGCAGAAGAGCGTCTTTGTAATTTCAGAGGATTTACATACTTACACAAAGGCAGGTGGTCAGCCTTTGAGTCCTGTAAGAAATTGGGTTATTGGTTTAGGGGGTTGGAAGCCCCACTCAGGCAACAACTACAGTCCTTGTCAAGGTGAACCCCAAAAAGTAAATAATTTAACCTGTGCTTAACCCTGTGGTATCTTGACACTAAAGCAGTCAGGTTTAACTTAGAGCCACATGTGAAGTATTTATGCAGCACACAAACAGTAATAAAGTGAAAACACAACATAAGAAAAATCCCAAACCAGTTTAGAAAGTACATTCTAATATGTAAAATGATGCCAGAACGACTTAAATCCCGTCAGTAGTACAGCTGAAATTTGATTCTAAAGTTTTAAGTGAAAATAGCAACTGAAAACACAAAGCAACACTCACAGTCATCTGGTCGCGATTGGCTAGGGGAAAATGTTACAGGTTCAGGCCAACCACAATGGATCATGTGTTGGATACAAGGACCAGCTTTTCCACGCTGAAAAGTTACCTCTCAAGTCCGGCAGAAAGAGTTCCGTTTGCCTGATAGGAGGCTACGAGGAGGAGGCTTCAAGCATGAAGAGCAGGTCGACTGTCATGGACCGTCATTGCTTTTTTTAAACACATTTTTACTAAGTTTCATGCTTATGCTTATAAAATTCTTTGCCACCTCTATCCTTTCTTTATCAGGGCACCATGCCAGGTGAAGACACACAGTGAAGGATAGAAGAAGTTTAGATTCAGGCAAGTCCCAGTACAGGAGAAACCATTAAGCCAACTAGTCCATGCATAGGTGGTCCAACAGGTAAGCATTATTCCACATGTAGCATATATTCTTGTTTTGATAACAGCAACATATAACACAACCTTGGCAAATGTATTGTTTTGCTGGAGTAAGAGTAAGTTACTAGAATGGAGAATTTGTGGGCTAGGGGAAATGTGCAACGCATTGTCCTTAATTCTGGATCTGCATCAAGTGTGGAAGGGTAGGGAAGTAGAGCATCCAAAACGAATAGAGGAGTGATCTTGGGTGGAGAAGCATTGCTGTAGCACAAAGATCCAGTTTTCGCTGGAGCTTTACGTCAGTGGTCATCGCAGGTTGTGGTTGCTGTAGTGTAAAGTGCAGGTTTCGCATTGCCAGTCGTCGTGGACAGTCACTTTTAGCACAAAAAGCAGGTCTCACTGGAGCTTCACATTGGCAGTCATCGCGGTTGGCAGAGTTTCAGTGCGAAGGGGCACCTTTCATGGTCTTGAGGAGCCCAAATTTCAGAATTTTCCTCTTTTCTTCTTGGAGGAGCTTCCAATGATTCAAGCCAGGGGTCCAGGACTTGGGGAGTACCTCTTGAGGATCAGGACTTCCTCCAGCAGAGGCCAGTAGCAGGACTCAGGCATGTTCAGGCACGCCCAGTTGCAGCTGTCAGGTGGGCAGTTGCAAGGAGGCCTCTGAAGCGTCTTGTGTCCCTGCAACTCTCACTGGAGGCTAGCCCAGTAGCCCTTGGAGTCACTTTGGTGGTTCAGGGTTCAAAGGAGCAGGTCCAGTCTCCTTCCTCAGACAGCAGATCAGCCCTTCCAGCAGCAGGGTGGCCATTCATTTGAATCTTCCACAGGTTGAGCAGTGTACCAAAGAGTAGCTATGAAGGTCCAATGTTTTACATGGTGGAAGCCTTTGTGTGGGGAAACTCCTTGTCCTACCCTCCAAATTGGTTCTGGAATGTTCTTCCCCTTGTCAAGTCTCCAACCTGTCTGGTGTGACAAAAAGCCTGGTGTCAGTTTTCTTTGTGTGTGCTGTAGACAAAGCCCTTTGTAGTGTAAGTGGGGATGAGTACAGCCCCTCCCCAGTTGTCCTGCCAGGATTCCTGTAAGCGCCCTTTTGTGTCACTGTCTGTAAGTAATACACAAACCCCAACAGCAGAGCTGTTAACAGTCATGTGGCCCAGGACACTGACAGAAGGCACAGTTGGTTGGGACAAAAATAAGGCAGCTTTCTGAAAGCAGCAATGTCAAAATTGTAGCTTAAAATCCAACTTCACCATTAAAGAGGATTTTAAATTGCAATTCACTTGAGTGTAAACAGCATAGCCCTTTCTGCCCATGATCTAAAGTTAGCACTTATTAAATATAATGAAGTAACCCCGCATTGCCCATGGGAGAGGTAGGCCTTACAACATTGAAAAACGACTTTAGGATTTTCCTAATGCCTGGACATGTAAAACCTAAGTACACATGACCTACATTTTAAATACAGTGCACCCTGCCCTATGAACCTTTAGAGCCTAACTTAGAGTGACTTACAAGTATTAAAAAGGAAAGTTTAAGCCTTGCAAAAGGTTTATTTTTCCAGTTAGAATTGGCAGTTTTAAACTATACTAAAGTCTGCATTGGCAGGTCTTTGACATGTTGTACAAGGCTACTTTATTGGGTGGCACAATGAGTGCTGCTGCCCACAAGCAGCATTTAATTTACACACCTTGGGTACATGTAGTATCATTTACTAGGGGTTTACAAGTAAATTAAATGTACCAAACAAGTATATGCCAATTATACCAGGTTTTAGGGAAAGAGCACAAACACTTTACCACAGGTTATCAGGGAAAAAGTGCACAGAGTCCTAATACCAACAAAAACGTTCCCCAAAACAGAATACAAAAATCTGGGGATGACCCCACAGTAAGGGCCAGGTGCAATAAGTCATTTATGTGGACAAACCCTGAGCTAGTAGGCCTAGGTCTCCCGTGCAAGAGCAAACACTGGAGGGAGGGGTTAGCAGCCCCAGCAACAGAATACAACTGGGTCATATGCACTGTCCTGCTGTGATGATTACAGGGTTGCATGGTGTGCATTATGTGAGTAGACTCAGGGTTCCCAACCTGAGCTTAAAATCAGCATTGTTGATTACATCACTAAAGTGACATCACATAACCTCCAACCTTCATGTTGTCAATAAAAATGATGTGCCATAATTTTTAGAACTAGCTGCTTCACAGAAGGCCACCTGCACACTAACAATACTTAGGGCCCGATTACAACCCTGGCGGCCGGTGGTAAAGCGGCGGTAACACCACCAACAAGCCGGCGGAAAAAAAATGTAATCATGACCACGGCGGAAACCGCCAACACAGACAGACAATTTAACACTCCGACCGCCATGGCGGTAGCAACAAACACTGCGGCGGTAACTGCCAATAGTCAGCCGGAACTTGTATTACAAGAGGCCTATCTGCCACCTTTTCCGGGGAGGTACCAGCGCCATCAAAAGCACGGCAGAAACAGTGTTCTGAAGGGAAACCACTCACCTCTCGACACTCAAGGAAGAACCAGGACGCCATGGAGCCCGAGCTGCACGTCTTTCCCATGCTAGTGTATCTGCTCATATACCAGGAGTACCAACGCCGGCAACGACGACCACAGTGAGTACTGCACCTAGCACACAGGGGGGGGGGGAGGAAAAAGAGAGTGGCACACACACGCAACATGCAACACCACCACCTGCACGCCCAACACCATACACACAAACAGATGCAACAAAAGTACATATACACCCGTAACCCTCAGGAATAACGCAAGGACAAAAGGAATTGAGTCAAATAAGTGTTATATTAGAAATATTCATAAATACGTTTGGAACTCAAAAACAGTATTTACAAAATATACAATATTTACAAAAGGCAGGACAATGTCCACTTAAAATGTCCATGGCCCACTGGGCCAAAACACATAGGCCAAGCCCACACTTGACTCCTGCATCAATACGGAGAGAACACTGAAAGGGCATCAGGTCGAAAGCACACAGGCACCTCAGGGGGTTGGGGAGGTGGGGCACCTCAGCCAGAAGATGGGACAACGGCACTGCTCCTGGAGGGGGCTCCATGCCCACTGCTTGGTCCTGGGGAGTGCAAAGCCACAGTCTCTCAAGTTGGTGGTTTCCCCACTGCTTGGTCCTGGGGAGTGCAAAGCCCCAGTCCCTCAAGTGGGTGGTTTGCCCACTACTTGGTCCTGGGAAGTGGAAAGCCACAGTCTCTCAAGTGGGTGGTTTGCCCACTGCTTGGTCCTGGAGAGTGCACAGCCACAGTCTCTCTAGTGGGTGGTTTGCCCATTGGTTGGCCATGGGGAGTGCAAAGCCACAATCTCTCTAGTGGGTGGCTCCTACACTGGTTCTAGAGGGGGCTTTGTGCCCAGAGTGCTTCATCCTGCCAAGGAAAGGGTGAGTGGATGCCTTCTTCCACTGGTTCTGGAGGGGGCTTGGTGCCCAGTGTGCTTCAACCTGCCAAGGATAGGGTGAGTGGATGCCTTCTTCCACTGGTTCTGGAGGGGGCCTTGTGCCCAGTGAAGCAGCACTTGGGGGAGCCAGGTCACTGTCCCTTACCTGGGTGTCAGAGCCACGAGATTTGCAGTGGCCAGGATGCATGATACTCCATGAAGGCAAGACTACAGTCCATCCGCCGGCGGCTACGGCTGCACAGTGGTGGTGGTGCCGGTGCTGGTGGAGGTGCTGCCAGTGGTGGGGGAAGGCTCCAGCTCTTCCCCTGCAGCCTCGGACGGCTGCCCACTGGGGCTGCTGGCAGTGGTGCTACTTTCAGCGGTGCAGGTGGCGGTGCTTCGGCGGTGCTGGTGGCGGTGCTGGCCGCGGTGCAGGTGCAGGTGCCGGTGCTGCCAGTGGTGAGGGGAGGCTCCACCCTTCCCCTGCAGCCTCGGACGGCTGCCCACTGGGGCTGCTGCTGCTGACAGTAGTGGTGCTTAATGCAGTGCAGGTTGCGGTGCAGGTGGCAGTGCTGCGGCGATGCTTTCGGGTGTGCAGGTGGCGGTGCTGGCGGCTGTGCTGAAAGCCACCAGGCCTTCATGTGCAGGCTCGTACGGCTGAAGTGCCTTGGCTGGTGTTTTGTGCCCCTTCCTGCCCTTGGCAGATGGTGGTGTCACCTTGGGTCTGCCAGCTGGAGTCTTTGACGTGGCCTTGCTGGGTGGTTGTGGCTCCTTCTCCTTGCTGGATGCTCTCCCCTTCTTGACCTTTCCAGGTGGTGGAATCTTCTTAGCTTTGGCAGGGGTTGGTGACACACTGGCTGGCATGATGGGTGCCCCATTAGAGCCTCTGACAGCTGCAGAAACCACAGCGGACGTGGACTTGGTGGCTGAGGTGCTGGGCTGGGTTCTGGCCACCCTGGCCCGAGGTGAAGGACGCAGGGTGGGGTGCGGGGGGGAGGAGGGGTTGGGAACAGGTCAATGTTGGCTAGGAAAAGCTTCTGGACATTCGGGCGGGAAGAGGGTGAAGGTTTGGGAGTGGAGGAAGAGGGAGTGCTTGTAGGAGGTGTCAGTCTGCTGTGTTCGGGTGCAGGTGCACAAGCTGGATGCTGTTGTGAGGTGGATGGCTGTTGGGTGGGTATGTGCTTGCGTTTGTGTACTTTGGGAGGAGGGGTCACAGACACAGTGGGAGAGGACACAGGGGACATGTGCATGGATATGGGGGTGGTGACTGCCAGTGAGGGGTGTGTAGTGATAGGCGTGCTGGGGATGGAAGTATTGGATGAGGATGTAGTGCATGCAGGTGTGAGTGGAGACGCTACTGGGAGGGAGGTGGACGAGGAGGAGGAGTGGGACACAGTGAAGGCAGTGGATGTTGGTGTGTCTGCATGGGGATGGTGCTTGTGTGAGTGCCTATGAGATGAAGTGTGGTGCTTCTGTTTGCCTGAGCTACTTCTGTGTGTTGATTTGGGTTATTGCTGGTCTGAAGGTGTGCTTGGGATAGACTGGGGTTGAGGGGATTGGGACTGGGTAGAGGAAGTTGGAGGGGGGAGGCTGGAGACAGGGACAATGGCTGCCATCAGTGCGGAGGCCAGAGCCTGAAATGCTCTCTGTTGGGCTGCCACGCCATAGTGAATGCCCTCCAAGTATGCATTTGTTTGCTGCAAATGCCTCTCAATACCCTGAATGGCATTCAGTATGGTTGACAGTCCAACAGTGGGGGATCTCAGAAGGTCAATAGCCTTCTCACTGAGGGCAGCAGGGCTGACTGGGGCAGGGCCTGAGATGCCTGGGGCGAAGGAGATGCCCACCCTCCTGTGTGAACGGGCATGGGAAACATGCTGAGGGGCTGCTGGGAGGGCAGTGCTGTGTAGGAAAGTACCATCTTGCCTGGCATGTTACCTCCATTTTTCACTGTATATATGTTGTTTTAGTTGTATGTGTCACTGGGACCCTGCCAGCCAGGGCCCCAGTGCTCATAAGTGTGCCTGAATGTGTTACCTGTGTTATGACTAACTGTCTCACTGAGGCTCTGCTAACCAGAACCTCAGTGGTTATGCTCTCTCATTTCTTTCAAATTGTCACTAACAGGCTAGTGACCAATTTTACCAATTTACATTGGCTTACTGGAACACCCTTATAATTCCCTAGTATATGGTACTGAGGTACCCAGGGTATTGGGGTTCCAGGAGATCCCTATGGGCTGCAGCATTTCATTTGCCACCCATAGGGAGCTCTGACAATTCTTACACAGGCCTGCCACTGCAGCCTGAGTGAAATAACGTCCACGTTATTTCACAGCCATTTTACACTGCACTTAAGTAACTTATAAGTCACCTATATGTCTAACCTTTACCTGGTAAAGGTTAGGTGCAAAGTTGCTTAGTGTGAGGGCACCCTGGCACTAGCCAAGGTGCCCCCACATTGTTCAGGGCCAATTCGCCGGACTTTGTGAGTGCGGGGACACCATTACACGCGTGCACTACATATAGGTCACTACCTATATGTAGCTCCGAATATGGCCATGTAACATGTCTATGATCATGGAATTGCCCCCTCTATGCCATCCTGGCATAGTTGGCACAATCCCATGATCCCAGTGGTCTGTAGCACAGACCCTGGTACTGCCAAACTGCCTTTCCCGGGGTTTCACTGCAGCTGCTGCTGCTGCCAACCCCTCAGACAGGCTTCTGCCCTCCTGGGGTCCAGCCAGGCCTGGCCCAGGATGGCAGAACAAAGGACTTCCTCTGAGAGAGGGTGTTACACCCTCTCCCTTTGGAAAATGGTGTGAAGGCAGGGGAGGAGTAGCCTCCCCCAGCCTCTGGAAATGCTTTCATGGGCACACATGGTGCCCATTTCTGCATAAGCCAGTCTACACCGGTTCAGGGACCCCTTAGCCCTGCTCTGGCGCAAAACTGGACAAAGGAAAGGGGAGTGACCACTCCCCTGACCTGCACCTCCCCTGGGAGGTGTCCGGAGCTCCTCCAGTGTGCTCCAGACCTCTGCCATCTTGGAAACAGAGGTGCTGCTAGCACACTGGACTGCTCTGAGTGGCCAGTGCCACCAGGTGACGTCAGAGACCCCTTCTGATAGGCTCCTTCAGGTGTTGCTAGCCTATCCTCTCTCCTAGGTAGCCAAACCCTTTTTTCTGGCTATTTAGGGTCTCTGTCTCTGGGGATTCTTTAGATAACGAATGCAAGAGCTCATCCGAGTTCCTCTGCATCCCTCTCTTCACCTTCTGCCAAGGAATCGACTGCTGACCGCGCTGGAAGCCTGCAAAACTGCAACATAGTAGCGAAGACGACTACTGCAACTCTGTAACGCTGATCCTGCCGCCTTCTCAACTGTTTTCCTGGTGGTGCATGCTGTGGGGGTAGTCTGCCTCCTCTCTGCACTAGAAGCTCCGAAGAAATCTCCCGTGGGTCGACGGAATCGTCCCCCTGCAACCGCAGGCACCAAACAACTGCATCACCGGTACCTTGGGTCTCCTCTCAGCACGACGAGCGAGGTCCCTTGAATCCAGCAACTCTGTCCAAGTGACTCCCACAGTCCAGTGACTCTTCAGTCCAAGTTTGGTGGAGGTAAGTCCTTGCCTCCCCACGCCAGACTGCATTGCTGGGAACCGCGACTTTTGCAGCTACTCCGGCCTCCGTGCACTTCCGGCGGAAATCCTTTGTGCACAGTCCAGCCTGGGTCCACGGCACTCTAACCTGCATTGCACGACCTCCTAAGTTGTCCTCCGGCGACGTGGGACTCCTTTGTGCGACTTCGGGTGAGCACCGTTTCACGCATCCTCGTAGTGCCTGTTTCTGGCACTTCTGCGGGTGCTGCCTGCTGCTGAGAGGGCTCCTTGTTTTGCTCGACCCCCCCTCTGTCCCCAGACGCAATTGGCGACATCCTGGTCCCTCCTGGGCCACAGCAGCATCCAAAAACTCTTACCGCATGATTTGCAGCTAGCAAGGCTTGTTGGTGGTCTTTCTTCAGGAAAACACTTCTGCACGACTCTCCACGGCGTGGGGGATCCATCCTCCAAAGGGGAAGTCTCTAGCCCTTGTCGTTCCTGCAGAACCTTCAGCTTCTACTGTCCAGTAGAAGCTTCTTTGCACCCACAGCTGGCATTTCCTGGGCATCTGCCCATCTCCAACTTGCTTGTGACTTTTGGACTTGGTCCCCTTGTTCCACAGGTACCCTCGACTGGAAATCCATCGTTGTTGCATTGCTGGTTTGTGTTTTTCCTGCAGAATTCCCCTATCACAACTTCTATGTCCTTTGGGGAACTTTAGTGCACTTTGCACTCACTTTTCTGGGTCTTGGGGTGGGCTATTTTTCTAACCCTTACTATTTTCTAATAGTCCCAGCGACCCTCTTCAAGGTCACATAGGTTTGGGGTCCATTCGTGGTTCGTATTCCACTTTTGGAGTATATGGTTTGTGTTGCCCCTATCCCTATGTGTCCCCATTGCATCCTATTGTAACTATACATTGTTTGCACTGTTTTCTAATACTATTACTGCATATTTTGGTATTGTGTACATATATCTTGTGTATATTTGCTATCCTCATACTGAGGGTACACTCTGAGATACTTTGGCATATTGTCATAAAAATAAAGTACCTTTATTTTTAGTATATCTGTGTATTGTGTTTTCTTATGATATTGTGCATATGACACTAGTGGTACTGTAGGAGCTTCACTCGTCTCCTAGTTCAGCCTAAGCTGCTCTGCTAAGCTACCATTATCTATCAGCCTGTGCTGCTAGACACCCTATACACTAATAAGGGATAACTGGGCCTGGTGCAAGGTGCAAGTACCCCTTGGTACTCACTAAAAGCCAGTCCAGCCTCCTACATGCTGGTACGGGGGTGGCAGCTGTACCTGTTGTTGGAGTGGGCACAGAGGTGTCCATCACTGCCAGGGAGCTTCCATCGGAGGAGGAGTCGCTGTCTATAGTGTCCCCTCCTGTCTCCATCGTGGTGCTCCCCTCGTCCTCCGTCCCACTGGTGCCCTCACCGTCAGTGGATTCGGCCTCCAGGCCCATGTGGGATGCAGCTCCCTCCATTGCTGGTGCCTCTGCTCCTCCGCCACATGATGCTAATGCACACAAGGACAGGGTGACAAAACAATAAGGGGGGGAAGAGACAGAGGATACACTTAGTCAATGCCAGCAACACCACTACCGTTGGTGTACACAACACACAGGGAGCTGCCCTATGCACTAGGCCATGCACTACCAGTTACACAGCTAGTCACCAGCCCATGGGGTACAATGCCTAACACCATTAGCTGCACACCTGAAACCCACAGGACCCTGCCCAGTAGTAGATGGCCACTAACACTGTTGGGGTTGGAGTGCTTCAGAGCCTACCCTGCCATGTTCACACCTGGCCTAGGGGCACCCACAGTCCACATCCCCCACCCAGGTAAAACCTTAACGAGTGCAAAGTCATGAATCTGAATCTGTGCTCACTCCCTTGTGGCTGCTGTGATGCCTTCAAGCACTCATCCAACTCCGGATAGGCCAATGCCAGGATGTGGAACATCAGGGGGGTCAGGGTACGACAGGCACCCCTTTCTCGTTAGGGGGGCCAGCCCCAGCTGGGCCTCCGCCGTCTTCCTTGCCCAGTGGTGCAGGTCCTCCCACCGTTTGCGGCAGTGAGTGCTCCGCCTGTCAAAGACCCCCAGGGTCCGCACCTCCTTGGCGATGGCACGCCAAATACCCTTTTTCTGATGGGCGCTGACCTGCAGGGAAAAGACAGAAGAAAATGGATTAGTCATACCGTCCGGACTGTCATACTCATGGCCCACCATATCCCTCCATTCCCTTACGCACATATATTGATCACCATACATGCAGCACTCTGCCCTGGACTCCTCAGCCCCCCCTACATGAGGCTGACACACACAGCACTCCATACATTCATGACCCACGCATCATGCTCACAGTGTACTCACCTGTTTGTCTGGAGGACCATAGAGTAAAGTGTACTGGGGTAGGACCCCATCCACCAGTCTCTCCAACTCCTCCGAGGTGAAGGCAGGGGCCCTTTCCCCAGACACTTGAGCCATTGTCGCTTCCAGACACAGGTCACAGCAGCACTTGCAGTGTAGGTCCTCTCCTGTTGAAGGTCAGGTAGCAAGTGAGTGAACAGTTAGAAAATGGCGGTTACGTCCATGGCAGTGCATACTGTCACCGCCGGCGTACATCGCCATTGGCTCCTGGAACCCATTGGGCCCAATGTTAACCAATGCGACGTTGCGCGTCGTTGTCGACCGCTACGGTGCACAACACCAGCAGAATTACCTCATTTCCACTTGTCTCTCCACAGAGGTCAGGCAGCCGCCATTTCAGGGGGGCACAGGGCATGGCATCTAACTGACTCTCGAATTCACATACTGTTTTTTGTAAAGGAAGAGATGCATCATTAGTTCAATAGATGTGTGAATATGTCCCTCTGCTCACCATTTCTCTCCCTACACTTCAACGGCTGAGGATGAATATGAGATGGAGACATTCTCCTGTGTACAGACCCCTGGTGGACCTGGCGATAATGGAGGACAGACACATTATCCTAACCTACAGACTTGATCGGGCCACAATCCATGAACTGTGTGCCCAATTGGAGCCAGACCTGATTTCTGCTATCCGCCAGTCCACAGGTATCCCCCCTTTAGTAGTGCAGGGCCTGTCAGTGCTCCATTTCCTGGCAAGTGGTTCCTTCCAAGCGACTGTGGCCATGGCATCAGGGATGTCACAGCCTATGTTCTCAAACGTGTTGACCAGAGTGTTGTCTGCCCTGCTGAAACACATGTGCAGCTACATCGTATTCCCCCAGGGGGAGGATTTGGCCACAGTGAAAGCTGACTTCTATGCCCTGGGACATATCCCCAACATCATTGGTGCCATTGATGGTACACATGTAGCATTTGTCCCTCCCAGAGGAATGAACAAGTGTTCAGGAAGAGAAAAAGCGATCACTCTCTGAATGTGCAGATGGTGTGTTTTGCGGACCAGTACATCTCCCATGTGAATGTCAAGTATCCTGGCTCTGTGTATGATGCCTTCATCTTGAGGAATAGCAGCACTCCATGTATGATGTCTCAACTCCAGAGGCACCGGGTGTGGCTAATAGTTGAGCCCATGGTCCCATCCAGTTGATGTAGGTATATGGGTGTGGGGTTGTGCTTAAGGGTGAGTGTATGTCTAACAGGTATCCCTTGAATATTTGCAGGTGACTCTGGTTACCCCAACCTCTCATGGCTACTGACCCCAGTGAGGAATGCCAGGACAAGGGCAGAGGAACGTTACAATGAGGCACATGGGCAAACAAGGAGGATCATTGAAAGAACCTTTGGCCTCCTGAAGGCCAGGTTCCGGTGCCTCTATCTGACAGGTGGATCCCTGTACTACCACCCAAGAAGATCATCGTTGCATGTTGCATGTTGCACAACCTGGCCTTGAGATGCCAGGTGCCTTTTCTGCAGGAAGATGAGCCTGGTGATGGTCTTGTGGCAGCGGTGGAGCCTGTGGACAGTGAGGAAGAGGAGGCAGAGGAAGAAGATGTGGACAACAGAAGCTCACTCATACAACAGTACTTCCAGTGACACACAGGTAAGACACTGTCACTTCACTTTCCATTACAGTTTTGTGTTAGACATTGAACATGGCAGCCTGATTTCCTATGTCTATGGCCCCTTACTGTACCCTTTGGCATCTCTATTTTCAGATCTCTGTGGCCCACTCTGGCTCCTGGTGTGTTTAGTGTTGCCCACTCCAGGTCATACCAACGTATATATAACTGTACATATGATTTGAAATCTTTACAGCTTGTTAAACTAATACATATTTCAATCATTTGACAGACTCTATACATCTATTTGTTCCAAGGGTGTTTATTTAAGTGCTAATAAGTAGAGAGGGATGTGCAATGGGCTGGGGTGATGGTGGAGGAATGTCCACAATAGAGTCCAGTCTATTTGTATCACAGGTGCATTGTCCAAGGGGGCATAGCGAGTGAAGCAATGGCAGTACAAGGTGGACAGGGTGACAGAGTGGGACACAAGGGTGACATTCAGGAGAGTCTTATTTCCTGGCGGGGATCTTGGCAATGTTCTCTGGCTTCTGCCTGGATCACAGGGACCGTTTGCGGGGTGGTTCTCCTTCTGCAGGGGGTGGGGTGCTGGTGGCCTGTTGGTCCTGTGGCAGGGCCTCATGTCCACTAGCGCCGGCGGAGGTGGAGGGCTGTTCTTCGGTGTGGTCAGTGTCAGGTGCCCATTGGTGTGCCACTGCCTCCCTCATGGTGTTGGCCATGTCAGCCAGCGCCCCTGCAGTGGTGACCAGGATGGTGTGGATGTGTTTGAGGTCCTCCCTTATCCCCAGGTACTGTCCTTCCTGCAGCCGCTGGGTCTCCTGCAACTTGGCCAGTATCTGGCCCAAGGTCTCCTGGGAATGGTGGTATGCTCCCAGGATCCCTGCAAGTGCTTCATGGAGAGTAGGTTCCCTGGGCCTGTCCTCTCCCTGTTGCACAGCAGTCCTCCCAGCTTCCCTGTTGTCCTGTGCCTCTGTCCCGTGAACCGTGTGCCCACTGCCAGTGAACCCAGGTCCCTGATTGTCTTGGGTTTGTGGGGTTGCCTGGGGTCCCTGTAGTGGTGGACACACTGCTGATTGACATGTCCTGGGTTCAGAGGGATGGGCCTGCTGGGTGGGTGCTGTGGTGGTGTTTCCTGAGGGGGTAGGCTCTGTGGTGGTATGGGACTGTGGCAGGGTAACCGACTGTCCAGAGGTCCCTGATGGGCCAAGTTGGTCATCGTGATCCAGGCGTGCAGAGCTACTGTCATCACTGTGGGCTTCTTCTGGGGGGGACTGGATGTTTTTGGCAACTCCTCCCCGGTGACGGTCCGTTGGGGATGTATATGCAGTGTTACTGTATCTGCATGTGCCAACTTGTGCATGGGTGTGTTTCCCTGTATGGTTGTGATTGCCCTGTCAGCTTTGCCTTGTGTGAGTGGTGATTTTCTGGGCTAGGTGATTCTCTCTAATGTGCATGCTTTAGTGATGGGTGTCCATGCAGGTCTGTGATGGGTGTCCATGCATTGGTGTGGCATGCAGGGCTTGGTTTTGTGATGGGTGGGTTGTGATGGTGGGGTACATGTGAGGTGGTGGAGTGATGGGGGTGAGGGTAGGGGTAGGAGTTTGTGATGGCATGCAGGTAGGGTGGGGGATATATTAGTAAAGATTTGACTTACCAGAGTCCAGCCCTCCTGCTACTCCTGCCAGGCCCTCAGGATGCATGATCGCCAAGACTTGCTCTTCCCATGTTGTTAGTTGTGGGGGAGGAGGTGGAGGTCCACCGCCAGTCCTCTGTACAGCTACCTGGTGTCTTGCTACCACAGAATGCACCTTCCCCCGTAGGTCGTTCCACCTCTTCCTGATGTCATCCCTTGTTCTGGGGTGCTGTCCCACGTCGTTGACCCTGTCCACGACTCTCCGCCATAGCTCCATCTTCCTTGCAATGGACATCTGCTGCACCCGAATAGCTGTGGCTCTACCCGGATGATTTCCTCCACCATGACCCTTAGCTCCTCCTCTGAAAACCTGGGGTGTCTTTGGGGTGCCATGGATGTGGTGTGAGAGGTATGTGGGGTGTTGTGTTGGGGTGTGTGCTGTTAGGCGCGTGGGTGGTGTATGGGGAATGGTGTTCTGTGGCTCAGATTGAGTGGGTGCTCCTGGCTTGTCTCTCTCTCAGTTGGCAATCTTTTTTTTTCATTGAAAGGGTTGTGGGTAATGTGGGCGGGTGTTTTATAGTGTTGTGGGTGTGGTGTGTGTATGTGTGTCAGGTATGTGTAGTTTGAATTGTCCAATGTGGTGTAGTTTTGTTAGTGTGTGTGTATTTTGAGCACAGCAGTGTGTACAGCCAATGGTTTACCGTGGTTGAAAGACCGCCGCAGTGATTCATGGGTCCTGATACTGTGGGCACATTTCTGTTGGCGTAACGATGTGGGTTTTGGTACCGCCAGTTTATCACTGACCTTTGGGCTGGCGGACTTGTGTGTGTGTCTATATAGTGGCGGATTTCTATGTGTGGGTCATAATACTCGTAGCGGTATACCACCGCAGTCACAGTATGTTGGCGGCCGTCAGCACCGCGGTAGGCGGCATTTACCGCCAGTGTTGTAATGAGAGCCTTAATCTCTTATCACTCAGCTTTTAAGCTCACAATATATCTGCATACTCCCTAACGCTCACATCTAAACTTGTATTAATGCCCTTGAACCCTGGTTCCCAGAGTAAGGCTCTAAAGGCAATTAGTGACAGTCTCCCAAATAAGGCCCCGGTCCGGATGGGATCTCGATGGACCTTTTCATAAAATACCTAAAGTTTTGGGCCCCTTTGTTGACCAGGATTTTTAATATGGTGTGCAGGGTTGAACCCCCTATATCGTGGTAAACTTCTGTAGTGGTTCCAATTTTTAAAAAAGGCAGTACCCTAGATCCTAGATGTTAACGGCCAATCTCGCTGCTCGACTACTCCTCAGAATTAATGGGGAGGGTGGCTTTGGAACGTTTGATTTCTTGGGTGCAGGATGAAAGAATTCTTTCTTGGGCCCAATATGGCTTCAGGAAAGGTCTGGGCACTATTGAACAGTGCCTGAACTTTTACCTTCTTAAGGCCAAGTACAAGTATGTGAAAGGTGGGTCCATTCACTTGGCCTTTATGGACTTGTCTAGCTTGTTCGATTATGTTAATAGGGAAAAACTCTGAGCAATTCTTCTAAACATGGGTCTTGATGATGGCCTAGTAGATCTTTTGAGAATCCGTCACCAGGGCCAGGGGACAAAAATGAGGTATGGGTTGAATGGCGAGACCACCTCCAATTTTGGTATTAGTCGGGTGTTCGCCTGGGGTGTGTCCTCACCCCCATTCTATTTCTTTTATACATTAATGACCTAGAGAAAACCTTGGTTTATACAGGAGCTGATGTGCCTGGCATACACAATAACGCCATTCCAGCCCTACTGAATGAGGATGATGCAGTCATACTAGCGAGGACTGCAAATGGGCTCAAACTGCTAGTGGATAGTTTTGTTGAGTTCATGAAAAATTTACACCTGGAAACCAACTGCTCGAAGACCTTTGAAATGGGTTGTGGCCCTAAAAATACCAAGACGCGCCCTATTCGGATAGGAAAACGAACTTTAACAAAAGTAGGTTCCTTCTTGTATCTGGGGCTAGAATTTGACGAAGCATGTAGTTGGCGTCCCTGCTTAAAAAACAAGGTTTTACACATGGTGCGTACAGTAGGTATTACCCACTCCCTGGCCGCCAATATAGGGTAGAAGCCGGTTGCCCCCATATTGGAGGTTTAACAGAAAATGCCTGCCGGCTGTGACCTGTGGCATGGGGTTGGGAGGGGTATAATGATGTTGGGAACCTTCAGGTAGAGGAAAATCAATTCTGTCGCAGGTTGTTGGGTGTCCCGCCCTCTACTCCCCATTTTTTTGTCCACCAGGAATTGGGTCTTAAATACTTACAGGATAGAATTAGCATAGCCCCGTTGGAGCTGTGGCGTGCAATTTGGCTTAATAAAGAAGCCGCATTCAACCAGCTGATAATTCAGGATTGCTTTCTTAGTGATGCGCTTGTTCAATCCCATGGCTGAAATACATCAAAGGACTTCTAAATGAAGTGGGTGGCCCACATTTGTTTAAAAATCTACATTTGATTACCAAAAAAGACAAAGCGTGGATATGTGACCGCTTCCTTGAGCGTGGGTGGCTCGTGAATCAAATGAAGTGGTCAAGGTAACTGTCAAAGATTACTGTATGGTACAAATGTGCCCAGGCCCAGCCCCTTATTTATTGTTTGTACATAATGTGTATGAGAGATTGCTTTTAACCCCCTTCAGACTAGGGTCCCTTAACTGGTTACTGTCCTTTCCTCAAAGACAGTTCTCCTCCAGCACTATCTGTAACTGCCCCTGTGATGAGCACTCCCCACAAACGCTGCTACATTTAATGTTGTTCTGTAAATACTATGGGGCATATTTATACTCCGTTTGCGCCGGAATTGCGTTGTTTTTTTTGACGCAATTCCGACGCAAAACTAACTCCATATTTATACTTTGGCGTTAGACTCATCTAGCGCCAAAGTCCATGGAGTTTGCGTCATTTTTTAGCGTGGACACCTACTTTGCGTTAATGAGATGAAAGGTAGGCGTTCACGTCTAAAAAATTGACTCCGAGGCATGTGCGTCGTATTTATACTCCCGGGCAAAATTCATGCCCGGGAGTGGGCGGGTCAAAAAAAATGACGTCTACCCTCGTTAGCGTCATTTTTTAACGCCTGCTCAGGGCAGGCGTTAAGGGACCTGTGGGCTCGGAAGGAGCCCAGAGGTGCCCTCCCATGCCCCCAGGAACACCCCCTGTCACCCTTGCCCACCCCAGGAGGACACCCAAGGATGGAGGGACCCATCCCAGGAAACTTAAGGTAAGTTCAGGTAGGTATATATATTTTTTTTTTGGGTGGCATAGGGGGGCCTGATTTGTGCCCCCCTACATGCCACTATGCCCAATGACCATGCCCAGGGGACATAAGTCCCCTGGGCATGGTCATTGGGCAAGGGGGCATGACTCCTGTCTTTGCTAACGCCGGCTAACGTCATTGATTAAATACGGCGCCCGCATGGTGCTTCAGAATGGCGTCAGCCGGCGCTAATTTTTTTGACGCAAAACTGCGTTAGCGCAGTTTTGCGTCAAAAAGTATAAATATGGGCCTATGTGCTTCTAAGAAAATTGCTCTTGGTACCTCTGTTATGAAATTATAGCTTTACCAATTGCTGGGCTGCTTTGATTTTTTCTTCACCAGTTAAATGATTATGAGGTATGTAGCTCAGTGGGCCATTTTTTGAAAGGAGCGGTGGCCTGGAGTAAGAGGATGCTGTTTTAAAACAGTTGGGATGATTTGTTAGGCGAGGACCTGTAAGTGTTTTAAATATTTTATATGTTTTTACATTCGATGTGATAGGTGTTTGTTTAATTGCATATAGGGGAGGACCTGTATGAGTTATTTATATTTTATATGCCTCTTTATCTCGCGGTAACCCGACTGCTGGAGTTTGGCGAGCGGACTCTTCAGCCCGCCAAACTCATAATGAGGGACAGAGAGTGAGGGGAATTAGAGGAGGCCAGTGAAGTAGGGCCTATGGCCTGTCACCAGGATTATGAAGGTCCAAACCCTAGCAGTGAAAGCCCTGGGAATCAGGGTAACTGTTTCCACATGCCAAACTTGTCCACTTCACACACTTTCATAAGTAAGGTATCCTCTGAACCAGTTTTCAGTGCAGCAAAAAGCACAGAACAGGATAGACCTGGTTTACTTGCCTTTCTTGAGTTCAACCTCCCTTGGCAAGCCTCAGCACCTTGCCCCAGTACTTTGGAGGTGGAAAAATTACTAAATTCCACTTTTATACAATTGCTGGGAAAGTGTTTTTAGGTCAGTTCTTCAACCTCCCAGAACTAACTTCTGGGTGCTACATTTCTCTGCAGCCTGGGCATCTGCAAGGTTGAGTCTTCTGGGCCCTCTAGTAGTCAGCATTTGTGTCTCTCAGGCATGCAAGCAGGAGTCCAACCGTTTGAACCTTGGAGATATTCCAGTTCCTGGGTGCCTACAGGAAGTTTTGAGTCCTCTTCTTCCAAGAGGAGTCACCTCTCTTCCAGCAGGGCCTTCTTCCTCTGGAAATGAATGGAGCAGATCTAGTCAGCCCCATTTTGAAATAGTAAGTTTGAAAAAAGTGTGAAGGTTGCCTTATTTTCTACCAAGAGACCTACACCCCCACCCAGATGGTGAATCTTTTCTAAGTGGCCAGTGTTTAACACCATTCTGATCTTCCTGAACTCAGAGGCAGTGTATTGTCCTTTTATCGGCAGATGTTAACTCTCCCTGTCAAGGATGAGTATTTCAGCTCTGGGTGTGAGGACTGGTAGATGTGGTTTGAGGTCCGTTCCAGCTCAGCTGAAAATACATTTTTATAAAGTTACTTTTCCACTAAAAGTATGAAAAATCAGATTTCACCATTAAATCCAATTTTGAAAATTAAGTAGAAAATAACTTTAAATACATTTTCTTCCATTTTCCCAAGTGAGGATAGAGAATATATATATGTAATCACACCTAGGCCTGTCTTATGAAAATTTACCTGAATCTATACAGGGGGGATAGCTTTAAGGCCTTCAATCACTGTGAGGGCTTATCTGTATATAGTATGCTGCTTTTTATATTTTAAGCAACTTGAAATGTGGGCATACAAAGCACAATTTAGGAGTGATTTTTAATTAAAAAAAATAGATTTAGCTGTATGGCGAATTCACTTTTGTTTGTAATGTGCTACTACAGTGCTTTTAAGCTACAGTCCAGCCAGAAGGCAGTGATGTCCCTTCCAACTATGTATTTTTCTTCCATATGTGGGTGAAGTAAATACACCCTGCACCACACATATGGCATTTATCGTCCACATCAGTAATGCAGTTTCTGGATCATTTGCCATGGCCTTACCAAAAGTTAAAGAAACTAATTGAGTGAAACCAGTTTTACCACTACCATTTTTAGGGACTGAACACACACCCTGTGGCATTTAATAGCCACGTCAGAGGACACAGGGTCCTGATACCAACAGAAAAAAAACACAAAAATTTACAGTCACCATGCACTAAAGGTGAATTTTCACACAGTGCAATTAGTTATATGCAAACAGTGCTTAATGACAAGAATCATAATCTATGCCATACTGGCAAATCCGGGATACTTGTAATTCAGGTAATTATCCCAAAGTGTAAGGGGAGCCTATCTCTCTTATTTCCAAAGTGCCCTGCCATTGCATAATGTGTAGTTGTGTGCCATGAAAATTAATATTGCATTGTTAACATCTTGTCACACTTATATTTATTACCACTCATTAAAGTGCATGGCTGCTAGTTAAATGCCTGAGCAGTAGAAGATCGTACTGTTCTAGCCAATCCCATAATATTTGTCCCCTTTGTCCTTCCCACTTCCTATAGTTCCTGCTGTCTTTATTGTGTTGGGATTTGGTCCTGCGGTTCACAGCGCCTGTCCATCTCAATGAAGATCAATACATTATAAACCCTTGTGAGAGGCATTATGTGTAGGTTTGAAAACTGTTGCCTGTTGCTGAGGGTGGACAGTCATGGGTTACTATGTGTAAAGCACCTAAACATCAGTCGCCAACAGTTCTAGTGCAGAAATAAGAAGACGGAATGAGGAAGTGAAGATTAGAAATATCAAAAATAGGATGGTAATTTTGTGCATTCCTAGAATACAAAAAGATGAGAATGAGGGGTTTCTTTCTGGAGAATGAAGGTAATTCTATCAGTTTGTTGGCTCTATGTCAAGTCAATTGGAAGATGGTAAAGCGCCTTTGGCCTTGCAAAAGGTATGTAAGCCCTATATAAATGCTGATACAATACACTACATTATTTGTGGGAAATATGAGAGATAGCTACAAGATGGTCTTTTGTGGGCTGTATGAGTCACTGTTGGAGGTGTGTGAAGTTTTTAGAAGAAAACACATAGGGCAACTGATAATTGTTTGAGGATTTTGAGAATCAATGTTAGAAATGGTGTTTCTGCTTGCCTAGGGCATGCACCTCAGCCAAGCAGAACCCATCACTCTAGTTAGGACAAGTAAGTTACACTCCAAAGATAACCTGTGCTCACCCCCTGGTAGCTTGCCACAGAGCAGTCAGGCTTATCCTCAGAGGTTATGTGTAAAGCGTTTGTGAAACACACTCACACCAGTGACACAATAACTACATCACAAAAGAGACTCCCCACGTGATTATATAAAAAATACCTTTTTATATTATGTATATGTCATGGGCCAAAACAACATGAACCATAAAGATGTTGTAGGTCATATATATATTATAGATGCTTTGCACATTCTGCACGAGTCATAAATATTTTGCACGTTAGGCATAATTTCCATACAGTGTCATCTCTTAGATTGTACTTGTTGACAAGACACCACCGACATGTCTCAACAAAGTGGCTTTGTACGTAATCCAGATAAATCACACAAGGGGTACTGGATTAGAGGTACTTTGTGAAGCGAACCATGATCAGGCATCTCAGTGAATGCAGGTCAGACTATGCAAAGGCACATGGATGATGAGCTATCACTATCGAATCAAGAACATACTACAGGATTGGTGCATAAGTTATCCCCAAATACTGCCATCCACGTGTGGGGTGCAGTGCCCCGTGCTCCTACTACCTGAAGTAGGGTATTTCTATCCAGTTTCCCAAAGAGTGGCAACGCAGGGGCTTCTTTCGAGGTCTAACCCCGGTGAGCTGAATTAGACAAGGGCAGCTGCCCGCAACCGTGCGGTGCAGCTGCGAACATACCTGGCCCCGGGCACCATGAGGGGCCACCAACATGATCGACAATGGCACCCGTGGAGAGCGGGCAGCTGTGGGACCTCGCCTGGCCTCTCTTGCTCACTATGGCCTGGCGACGGTCAGGTGGGTGCCGCACGCTGGATGTAGTCAGCGGGCTTTGTGTATGAGGCCTGGGCTGCTGGAAGCAAGTCTGGCGGGTTGCTGTTCAGCAGGGCAGTGTGGGCATCCTCCCTACCACAGGGGATCTACCACAGGGGATCCTCAGTGGCACTCGACATGGCAGGTGGTGCACCCAGCCCGTGGGTGAGAGGTATCCTCTATTAGTCAGGCCCCACACACGGGAAGTTAGTGCTCGGCAGCTGTTGCTGGAGGCTCTGTTGTTCCAGGGGCAACCAGCCCTGTGAGGTCAGCGCTTCCCTCTAGTGTGTTGGTACCCCCCCCGCCCCCCCATCTCAGGAAGCATGGTGTTGGGGGAATAAGTGGTTGCTCCGACACCCGCTGAGAGTAAGAAGTTCTCACTCGTGCTGATTCGGAATCAAAAGGGGACTGAACATGAAAAATTAAGTGCTCACCATGTGCTTCTGCTTAGGGCAAAATCAAGTACTCCTTGGGGTAGCATCAGGTCTCCAAGTAAGCGCTGTCCATGCACAGGGTGGACAAGTGGTCAGGAGCAGCAGGCAATATTCACCCCATGCTGGGGCTCCTGAGAGAGCACCTGGAGGCACGAAGGGGCAGGCAGGCCAGCACAATGAAACCAGTAGACTAGTTGTGGTTCCCCCTTGCAACCCAACAGTGCATTAGGAAAACTAAAGTCAGGGAGCAGCTGGCAGCAGGTCATCACAGAGAAAAGTAATCCAGCTAAGTCCTTTGTGCCACCTAGCAGTCACCTAGTAGTCAGTCAATCAATCATACTTTATTAGACTCAAAAGAGCCATAAAAAAGTTAAAGTCAATTGCATATGCAATAATCATCAAAAATATAAATATCAGGATAAACACATATTCCAAAAATGTATAACACTTGCGAATTCCAAAAAGCATCAAGTATAAAATTTAACACAGCATGTATCGTCCCTTCACTTCCGAAGTCTTCTAGATATGAATAGGCAAAATAGCTAGAACTACTGCCTAAAGACAAAAGCACAGGATGTAAAAACCTTCTCCTAGGTACAGTAAAGAAATGAAAAAAGATAACAAACTGCAAAGTGTTTTGGGAAGAATTACTGTCACATAAACATGGCAGAAGTTTTTTAAACCAAGTGCCCTGAGTGGGAAATGCTACTAAAAATGTATAGACTTCAAACGAAATCTAGTCAATAAAAAACTGTGCCGCTCTAAAAGAATGATAGTGAGATATAGCTTATGATGTAGCGGCTGTGGCAATGACTGCTCCAAACCTCTGATGTTTTGCCAGTCAAATTCAGTTCTAAAATAGAATGCCAATGGAGCTCCTTCGTCCTTTCTTTGGCCTTGGCTGGCAAGAACTCAGGGGCAGGGAAATATTCCCCAACCCCAAGACGGGAGAATAAGGAATTAACACATCCGAGCCAGGGAATATCCACAGACCGAGTCAGTGACAAACAGTCCGAAATCACTGATCTACAGATTTGATCTTCGGAATTTAGCCAGACTCTTAACCAAATCAATAAGGGTTGCAATCTTATATAGTCGGCTATGCCACTCAGACCAACTTCGTCATGACAGAAAGTGGCCGGAGTGGATTTTGGAACTGCAATAACTTCCTCAGAAACCTATTCTCCACTATCTGAAGCCTTGAGCAGTTGCCAAAGCCCCAGACCCTGGCTCCGAATGACAAAATAGAGAAACATTTACTTTTAGAACCAGTCAGCATTTCCCTCACAGGTTTATGGCCTAGCTTGTTTGAGAACCTGAAAACAGCATCTATCGCTCTTTAAAATTGCAAAACACAAACACTAGTTAAAAAATTCTAGTTAAAACCAACTAATATAGGGACTGCAATTTAAGTAAATTTCAGAACTTTTAATATTTCTGAACCTTAAAGAACAAATTTCTTAGTTTTTGATAGCTTTGGACCACTCTCCATCACATAGGACTTTGTTCTTTTTGTTCTTAGGGCAAGGCTCCCCATAAACGTACTGAAAGCATCCAACAAAGATTGAAGACCATTTGCTGTCCTTGAAATAAGGACAGCATTGTCCGCATAGCAGAAGACTGGGACTGGCTGGGAATTAATGATTGGCAAATCCTTCCCCTCTAACACAAAAACTCTTTCAGACCATTTATATAGAGAAGGAAAAGAAAAAGGTGCCAGCACACATTCCTGTGTAACCCCCTTTAACGAGGGAAATTCCTCCATCATATGGCCCACCTGACTGAAACTGACCCTAGCAGAGGTGCAGGCATTCAGTCTGCTGAGAAGAGAAATTATACCTTTATCCACCCCCATGTCTGACATAACAGCCCACAGTTTGGGTCTGTCAACTGTGTCAAAAGCACAGGGAAGATCCTTAGAGGCTAGATGGACACAGCCTTTTTTGGCATTAGTATATTTTTGTACTATTAGAGTCAGGTTGAGAGTCTGTTCAATTGTGCCCAGCCCTGGGCAAAACCCAAACTGTACCTTTGATAAACAGTCGGTTTCCTTGGCCCAGGTCTCAAATTTTGGTAGTACCACTCAGCCTAAGATCTTAACAGAGCTGTCTATGAGGGAGATTGGATGATAACACTGTGGTTCAGCCCTATCCTTTTTTCTTAAAAATAGGTACAATGATCGCCTCTCTCCAGGTGTCTATCAGGGGGCCTATCGCAGCAGATCTCAAAACATTGGTAAGTATTGGCCCCCAAAATTCTGGTGTAATTTTATATACGTCAGCAGGGATTCTATCAGGTCCCGAAGCTTTGTCAGGAGGGCAATCTTGAATAGCCTGAAGAAAGTCAGACACTTTAATTGAGTTACTAAAGGCTATGGCTAGAGAGACATCTATCCCATCAAAAGGGCCTTTCACTGCTCCCTGGAGGGTATTATCCCCGGTTGTAGTCACCTAGTAGCAGGTAACAACAGAAGAGCAGTCCAGATGAGTCATTTTGCATCTCAGCAGTTCTTCTGGCAAATGTTCACTCCTTGTTCCAAAAAGTGCTCTAAAAATCATGGGGCCAGAGCCCCTGTAGTTATACTCAAAATTGTCTTCATTCAAGGGGCAAGTTCAAAGAAACCCTTTCAAGTGTAACACAACCGCTTTCAATCCCAGCCCAGCCTCCAGACATCAGTAGTGGGTGGGGACACAACCTATACAGTTGCAAAGTGCGCCCTGCCTTCCCTCTCTCCCAGCCCATGCAGCCCCTCCTGTGTAATTGCTGTCTGGAAAGCTGTCACTCTGTAGCAGGTGTGAATTGGAGTCAGACTGCAAAGAACTAGAGTGATAAATACAGAGAAATGCCCACTTTCTAAAAGTGGCATTTCTAAAATAGTAATGCAAAATCTACCAACACTAGTAAGCATGATTTTTCACTACCATTCCAAACATGCCCACGCTACTCTTTGCAGATCACGAATTACCACCTAGACATATATGAGGAAATTCCCAATGGAAGCCTATGAGTGTCACGACTTGAACGCTTCTTACCGCAGTAATCCGCCAGTCTCTGCGCACCACCTGGTTTCTTGCTTGTTCTAGATTGACCAAAGTAGGGGCGACCCTTTCCAGTAGCCACGGTGCTGCTGATAATGAAACAGCAAGCAGGTCGTAACCTCCAGAAGGAGTCCCAGAGGAAAAAACCCAGCAGAGAAAAACCTCTAATCAAGGAACTCCTGGAAGATAAGAAAAGAAAAAATATTGAGGCACAAAAAGGACTGGAAGAAAAACTGAAGTCAGGAAAAAAGGTAGAATCCAAATCACGGGATACAGGAGCGAGGAGCACCACACAAGGAACAGAAGATAAACTGTGCTTATATACAGACAAGACAGGAAGTGACATGCAAGAAGTAATGAAGACACCATCTTGGATTGGAAGAGCCCTATAAAGGTAAATAGAAAAATAACCATAGTATAAGATAGGAAGCAAAGCATGCAGGGAACTAATACAGACTTCTGGGAAACAGAAAATATGGCCAAAGAAGAAACAAAAAGAAAAAAAGGGAAAAAGAAGAGAAGAAGAAAAACAGAAACAAACAGGTAAGAAAAATTAAGGGGGCAAAAGGTGGATGCAGCCACACACCGAGCCTAAAGGAAAGGTCTCAGGTCGCGCTGCAGCCTGAAAAACAGATCGCGGACTGAAAGAAAGGCCTGCAGCAGAAACAGCTGTCCGAGATGCGGACTGCTGATCTGACTACGGCCCGCGGGTGGGGCGCCACTGCTCTGCGCGGCAACACAGTAGATCCCCTCCCCGAAGCCCCAGGCTTGTCCAGAAAATTTTGAAAAAATGTGCGGACCAAGCGAGGAGCATGGACATCCTTTCTTGCGAATCAAGAACTGGAGGCGATTTCGAAAAAAGCGAGAATCGCATATCCCCTGTACTTCAGACTCAGGATGGCCATCAACCAAAAGAGGAGGGGGACAATGGGCATCTCTCTTGTAAGAATCAAGAATAAAAGGTTTAAGTTGAGACACATGAAACACAGGATGAATCTTCTAAGTCAATGGTAGACGAAGTCGAACAGAGACTGGATTCTCCACATGCAGGACTCTAAAAGGCCCATAGTAACAAGGTTTGAACTTATTCTGAGACAGGCAAAAGGGCAAAAACTTAGATGAAAGCCAGACCTTGTTCCCAGGCTGGTAAGATGGTGCAGGACTACGCAGAGTATTGGCACCTTTCTTCATGTAACGTTTTGTAGCTAGGAGATTGGAACATAGCAGATCCTGAACCTGACGGAGATTTCGGACAACTGAGGTAACTGCGGGAACAGAGGAATCCTTATTAGTGATGGTAGGAAAGGCAGTAGGGTGGAAACCAAAAGTACAAAAGAATGGTGTGGACTTTGTTGCACTGTGGACTGCATTATTATAGGAAAATTCAGCCAATGGTAGGTATGAAGACCAATTACTTTGAGTTGCATTACAAAAGCAGCGTAGATACTTTTGTAATCCTTGATTTAGGCGTTCTGTTTAACCATTGGTCTGAGGATGGAACCCTGATCATAGAGCTACCTCAATATGCAAACATGTACAAAATGTTCTCCAAAAACAAGACACATATTGAGGGCCTCGATCGGAAATGATTACTTGAGGGAGGCCATGCAATCAAAATATATCTTGTAGAAAGATCTGACTCATCTCCTTAGCAGTGGGCAATTTCTTTAGGGCCAAAAAATGAGCATTTCAGTAAAAGTGTCAACCGTTACCATTATGACCTGATAACCCGCAGAGGATGGCAAAGAACAAATAAAATCTGTGGTTAAAGTATGCCATGGAATAGATGGCACAGGCAATGGCATCAATAAACCTGCTGGCTTAGTCCGAGATGTCTTTGCTTGAGCACATTTTGGGCAAGGTCTTACATATGTTTCAGTGTCAGATTTTAACGTGGGCCACCAAAAGGAGCAGAGGAGCAGTTCCTGGGTGTTCTTAATTCCACGATGTCCAACAATAGGGGAGTCATGAAACATTTGCAAAGCTCCAGTTTGCACTTCCTTGGTAGGCACAAATAAGGTGTTTTTATGATAATAATATTCTTGATGCCTCTGCAAATGGGAATTTAAAGTGTTCCATTCTTCCATGGATAAATTCTGATACCCTGTCTTCACTCGGTCGAGAAAGGATTGAACGACTCCAACTGTTCAACATGGCTCTATGATGTGTGGGAAAGTAGTAATTGTGCTCTCAGGATATCGGCGAGACAAAGCATCTGCTAGAACATTTTGGGATCTAGGTATGTATGTCACTACAAAATTGCATTGACTAAAAAAGAAAGCCCATCTGGCTTGCGACAATTCCGGCATTGAAAACTGCAGAGGCATTGTAGATTGCGATGATCTGTTCTAACTTCGAAAGCTTCCTGTGAACCCATTAGAAAATGTCTCCACTCTTTGCAGGCAGTCTTTAATGCTAGTAATTCCCTCTCTAACATATAATAGTTTCGTTCTGCATCTGACAACATGTGGGAAAGATAAAAGACAGGATGTTTGAGGCCATCATTGTCTTTTCTTTGTAACAACATGGCTCCAATAGCTCTGTCTGATGCATCAGTGACCACAATAAATTTCTTAGTAGTGTCAGGATGATATAATATGGAAGCCTGTGTGAAGGCACGTTTTAGACCCTGAAAGGCTCTTTCTGCTTCTTCTGTCCAAATGAAGCCTTTCTCTAAGCTTTCTTTTTTAATGGCCTGGGTTATCTTACTCTGTTGTTGGGCAAAGTCCTTTATACATTGTCTGCAGAAATTTGATAACCCTAGAAAGCACTGTGTCTCCTTAACTGAAGTAGGAGAAGGCCAATCTAGTATGGCCTGTACCATTTCTGGGTCTATGGCGATGCCAGCTTGGTTGTTACGGCAACCAAGATATTGGACCTCGGTCTTGTTAAAGTCACACTTTTCAGGCTTACAGTATAGATTGTTTTGTCAAAGTCTTTCCAATACCTGAAGAACATGCTGAGTATGGTGTTCAGACCAACAAATAAACCAGAATGTCATCTAGATAGACTACAACACTTTGATTCAAAAGATCAGAAAAAACTGAATCCATAAGTCTTTGGAATATGGAAGGTGCATTAGTCAAACCAAACGGCATTACGCGGTATTCAAAATGGCCTAACGGAGTGCGAAAAGCAGTCTTCCATTCATCACCCTCCTTAATTCGTAAAAGATGATAGACACCCTGCAGATCCAACTTGGTGAATATAGTGGCCCCTTGGACTGCCTCCAAGATATCCTTAAAAGAGGCAGGGGATACCTATGCTTGATGGTAATCTTGTTTAACTCTCGAAAATGTATTTAGGGACGGAGATCTTTAGTCTTCTTTGGCACAAAGAAAAGAGGAACTCCGGAAGGTGATGAAGAGGGAACAATCAATCTGCTTTGCATGTTTTTATCTATGTATTCCTTAAGTACTCTTCTTTCCTGCTCTGATAAGCAATACATTCTTACCGCAGTAATCCGCCAGTCTCTGCGCACCACCTGGTTTCTTGCTTGTTCCAGATTGACCAAGGTAGGGGCGACCCTTTCCAGTAGCCACGGTGCTGCTGATAATTAAACAGCAAGCAGGCCGTAACCTCCAGAAGGAGTCCCAGAGGAAAAAAAACAGCAGGGAAAAACCTCTAATCAAGGAACTCCTGAAAGATAAGAAAAGAAAAAATATTGAGGCACAAAAAGGACTGGAACAAAAACTGAATTCAGGAAAAAAAGTAGACTCCAAATCACGGGATACAGGAGCGAGGAGCACAACCAGAACGGAAGTGTTTGCAACGCAAGGAACAGAAGACAAACTGTGCTTATATACAGACAAGACAGTAAGTGACATGCAGGAAGTAATGAAGACACCATCTTGGATTGGGAAGAGCCACATAAAGGTAAATAGAAAAATAACCATAGTATAAGATAGGAAGCAAAGCATTCAGGGAAAGAATAGAGACTTCTGGGAAAAAGAAAATATGGCCAAAGAAGAAACAAAAAAGAAAAAAGGGAAAAAGAAGAGAAAAAGAAAAACAGCAACAAACAGGTAAGAAAAATTAAGGGGCAAAAGAAGGATGCAGCGAGAAACCGAGCATTAAGGAAAGGTCTCGGGTCGCGCTGCAGCCCGAAAAACAGGTCGCAAACTGAAAAGCGGCTGCAGCAGAAACGGCTGTCTGAGACACGGAACGCCGATCTGACCACGGCCCACGGATGGGGCACCGCAGATCTGTGCGGAGTCACAATGAGAGGAGCAGCATTCATAGTGGTGAAAAATGAAATAGATTGTCACTACTAAGACACATAAAAGTATATAACTGTAGGGGAAATTGGATGTGTTTTACTTTATAATACACGGACTACAGGGTTGGTTGCAATCTAATTAGTAGAGTTTTATTGGTTTAGTGATCGTATAGGTAGAAGTTCCAAGTTTTTCCAATTATTTTCCAGGTCTTCTTTTCTCTTTTCGCTAGAAGACCTCTTGGTTCCAGTACCAGTCACTTCTGGTGGGACTCAGTGTACCTCGGGGAAGGAAGAATAAAGAATTCTGGTCTCAGGTAAGTGGATTTTTTAAAAATAATTTATGATATGGTTATTAGGGAAGGGAGTGTGGCATTGTGAGGGAGGGTTCACACCAGTGACACCAGGTGTGTACCTTTATGTGTGCCCATGACATGCATAGGTGTCTGTGATAGTGTTTTCATATTTATTTTACAGGTGTGAGCCTCTTTTTTTATTACTCACCCCCATCCCCTCTCCCGTTTTCCCAAATAGGTGAGTCTAACCAAAACACTGCTTGTACCTTGTCCTCATTCTTCCATCACCTTCTCTCCTCTTTTTGCTCCTCTCTCTGCTTCTCTCTCCGCTCCGTCTTCTCGCCTCTCTCTCTCCTACTCTCTCCGCTCAGTCTCCTCGCTCTGCTCCTTCTACTTGCTCCGCTCCTTCTCCTTGCTCCGCGCTTTCTGCCCATTCTGCTCCATCTCCTCACTCCGCTCCTTCTCCTTGCTCCACTCTTTCTCCCCACTCTGCTCCTTCTCCTCGCTCCGCTCTCCCTCCCCGCTCAGCTCCTTCTTCTCGCGGCCCTCTTTTCCCCATCAGTGCTTCCGGGGCATCCCCCCTCTTCTTCACGGGTTGTTGTCATGGTAACGGGTGATGCCAGAAGTGCCGGGAGCACACTTGTCACGGCATCTCCGTTACAGAACCCCTCCTTCCCGGGATGGCCGATCGGGCCAAGAAGGACCAGAGGAACGTGACAGGAAATCGGCAGTGACCAGCTGTTTCCCCGGAAGGTGAATGGCCTTAAATGAGAAGGGTTGAAGAGCTAAGAACCACCGAAAAATCCTGGGATTTGTGTCCTTATGTCTGGCCAACCAGGTTAGAGGGGCATGGTCCGTGTGGATAGAAAAAGGACGTCCAAGCAAGTAATACTGTGGGGACTCCAAGGCCCATTTAATAGCCAAACATTCCTGTTCAATGATTGGATAGTTCCTTTCACGGGCAATAATTTCCTACTGATATAGACTGCTTGATGCAACACATCATTTGCATCTGGCTGGAGCAGCACTGCGCCTAATCCCGGGGGGGGGGGGGGGGGGGGGGTTCATCGGTTTGAAGAATGAAGGGTTTACAAAAGTCCGGGCACAGTAATACAAGGTGGTTGCAAAGGCTCAATTGTAAACTATCCTTCTGTAGATTGGTTAAAGCTGGAATTTTATTGGGAAGTTTCCCTTGTAATAGATTCAATGGGGCGGCCTTATCTGAGAAATGTGATATAAACCTCCTGTAATAGCCCACTAACCCCAAAAAGAACCGTATTTGTTTTTTTGTAGTGGGGTACGGTATCTCTTGTATTGCTTGTATTTTTGCGATTTGTGGACAGATAATGCCCTGTTTGATTTCATAACCTAGATATTGAATGGAGGTATGTGCTAATTTACACTTGCTAGGATTCGCAGTGAGATTAGCCTCTCTAAGAGTTTGTAAGACCTTGTTTAAATGTAACAGGTAGGTATCCCATAACGGGCTAAATATGACAATATCATCTAAATATGCAGCAGCATGTTGTTGGTGTGGTGCTAGAAGTTTATCCATCAGCCTTTGGAAGGTGGCAGGAGCCCCATGTAATCCAAACTGCATTACTTTGAATTGATAAAGACCCGAGGGAGTCGAAAGGCAGTTTTACAACGGTCCTCTAGGACAAGAGGTATTTGCCACTACCCCTTAGTAAGGTCCAGAGTGGACATGTGTTTTGAAGATCCAAGTTGTTCTACCATCTCGTCTACCCTAGGCATAGGATAAGCATCAAAGGTGGAAATAGCGTTGAGTTGGCAAAAATCTGTACAGAACCGGATACTATTGTCTGGTTTCATTACTAATACAATGGGAGAACACCAGGGACTTGTAGAGGGTTCTATAATGTCTAGTTCCAGCATTTTTTGTTTTACTTTTTCTTCTACGGCTCTTCTTCGAGCTTTGGGAATACGATAGGTTTTCAGCCTAACGTATTTCTCTGGTTCAGTATGGATATGGTGTTGTGTAAGGATCGTTTTACCTGGTTGCATGGAAAAGACATCTTGATACTAATGGACAAGGGCTGTTATTTGTTCCTTTTGCTGTACAGAAAGGGCACTGTCAAAATCAGAAACGGAAATCTTTTTGTTATCATTTAAAGGCGGGAATTCAATGTGCAATGGTTGGGTGGTGGTAAACAGAGAAACAGGGTGAGAGTCTCCTAGTTCCTTCCATTCTTTCAGCATATTAATATGGTAGATTTATTCCCGTTTTTTCATGTGGGGCACTGCCACTCAGTAAGTGACTGGGGTGACTTTATCAGTGATCTCAAAAGGTCCCTGCCATATTGCTAGCATTTTATTGTCAGAGGTCGGGAGTAAAATAAGCACTTTGCTTCCTACTCCTAGATTTCTTAATCAACTCTTTCTATCATAATATTGTTTTTGGGTTTGTTGACTGCACTCCATTTGTCTACGTACGGTGTCCCATAATGTATGCAAAGTGTATTTTAGTTGTTGGGCGTATTCCAAAAGATCTCTCCCTTCTGTCTTCCTTCTCATCCTACTGTTCGGCTGCCACATCTAATAGGTTACGGGGCAATCTACCAAAGACCTCCGGTGGAGGACTGGAGATGACTACGAATAGCAAAGAGGGCCAGGGGCAGTTTTTTATCCCAATCTCTACCAGTGTTCGCAATGGTTTTCTTAAGTATAGACTTGATAGTGCTGTTATATCGTTCTACTAGGCCAGCTGTTTGAGAATGATAAACTGAGGTTTTCAATTGAGTAATACCCAGAAAGATGCATATTTGCTTCATTAATTCAGACATGAAGGGAGTTCCCTGATCTGCTAAAAGTTCTTTAGGAAATCCAACTCTGGAAAGGAATTCAATCATTGCTTGGGCCACAGTTTTAGTGTGCATACTTCGTAATGGTACCGCCTACGGGTATCTAGAGGCATAATCCACCAATACTAAAATATATTGATAACCCCTAGTGGATGGGATCAGTGGTCCGACTAAGTCCATCCCCACCCGGGTGAAAGGGATATCAATAATTGGTAAGGGAAATAAGGGGGCTTTAGGCACTTGGGGGGTGTTCGTAACTTGACACCTGGTACAGGTGGCGCAATATTTTCTGATGTCAGAGAAAAACCCCTGGCCAATAGAAACGTGATAAAAGGTAGGACTCAGTTTTTTCATGGCCATAATGACCTCGACCACATTGACCATGGGCCAAGTGTAGAACCTGACCTCTAAAAGGACCAGGTACAAGCAACTGGGTTGTTCTTTTATCTGGGGTTATTACATGCCTATGAAGAATACCTTTCTTCACATGAAAATAAATTCCTACCTGATCGGGTAGTTCAGGAACAACCTGTTCCCAGGCATGTTTAAGTGTAGGATCTTCTCTTGACAGGTACGGAAGCTCTTTGCAGGGCTAGGCATGGACAATACTGTAGGGGAGAAGGAAACGCTATAGGTATGATCTCCCAAACAATATTGTTTCTTATTCTCCCTTTTTTGTGTTTGTGTTAATCTTTGTCTTTCCTTACCTGGTTCTATGTCCTCCCAATAAAAAGGTTCCTCGGATAACCATTGTATGGAATTTCTTCTGCTATAGCTTTTTCTAACAGGGATGTAAAATCTGGGTAATAAGTGCCCAGTATTAGGTCCTGGATAAGGTTGGGTATTCCCCCCACCTGGAGAATTTCTGTCATGTCCCTACATTCTAAAATGACTTGGGCTGGAGGGTAAGTCCGGGCTTCCCCATGGACACATATTATGGCGGTTTTCTGATTGGGTATCCTTTGTTTAGGTATTACTCTTTCTGCCTGGATCACAGACTGGCAACATCCTGAGTCAATTAGGGCCTGTATGGGTTGTCCATTGACCTTTATCTTAAGCAAGTACTTCCTCTGGAGTTCCTCGGTACATAGAATTCTCCCTCTCGAACACCCTATTTCCATAGGTTCAGGGCTATGACCACGTCGGCAATTTCTGGCGATATGTCCCCACTCAGCACAATTAAAACATTGAGGTTGAGTATTTGTATCTCTGCCTAGGGGTCGAGAAAATCTAGGAATCTCAACTGGTTTTCTTGCAGTGGTTTTCTCAGGTATGGATTTCCCCACTGGGGTTAAGACCCTGGTATTGCAGGACATATATCCCCTAGGTTCCAGGTTTCTATGGTAGGCATTAGCTAGGTCTATCGCTTCGGCGTTTGAGACATTGGGATATTGCTTTATCCAGTGTCTTGTAGGGCTCGGTAAGGCCTCTAAATACTGTTCAAGCAGGATTTTCTGGATTATTTCTTCCTTTGTAGATTCCTCAGGTTTTAACCATCGTAATACGAAGTCCTGAATCCTGAAATATAAGGCTCTAGCATTATCCTGGGCACTCCACTTCTCTTGTCGGAATTTTATTCTATAGTATTCACTGTCATAGCCTTATCTTGCTAAAAAAGTTTTTTTAATGTCGTCATATGGAGTAGTCCCTCCCGGGTTGGCGACCTGATAAGCACTCTGTAAGTCACCTGTTAATAACGGGGCAACGTATTGTCCCCACCATTCTCGGGGCCATGTGGCTGATATGGCGACTCTGTCTACATTGATAAAAAAGGATTCTGGAACTTCTCCTGGTACAAATTTATGTAAGACCGAACTAGGGACGTTAGGATGTACCTTGGCATTAGCCATCGTCTCTGTTAGTTTTTGTATAGCAGTTTCATGCACTAGTTGATTGTTTGCTGTTAGGGTAGCTTGGCTTTTTAAAGCCGCCTAAAGTTGCTCTTGGTCTTTTTCTGCGTTTTTCACTTGTTCCTCAAATATTATCTGTAGATGTCTTCGACCTTCAGGCCATTTGACGTAACATGTCTGTTATACTAGTGTCGGTATCCATTTTCTTCCTGGGTGGATGGGTTAGCGTTAATAAAGCTTTTATAATCCCACTTCTGACACCACTGTAGGGGAAACTGGATGTGTTTTACTTTATAATACATGAACTACAGGGTTGGGTGCAGTATAATTAGTAGAGTTTTATTGGTTTAGTGATCGTATAAGTAGAAGTTCCACGTTTATCCAATGATTTTCCTGGTCTTCTTTTCCCTTTTCGTTAGAAGACCTCTTGGTTCCAGTATCAGTCACTTCTAGTGGGACTCAGCGTACCTCGGGGAAAGACGAATAAAGAAGTCTGGTCTCAGGTAGGTGGATTTAAAACACAAAAATTCTGATAGGGTTATTAGGGAAGGGAGTGGGTGCTGTTGTGAGGGAGGGTTCACACCAGTGACACCAGGTTTGTACCTTTATATGTGCCCATGACATGCATAGGTATCTGTGATAGTGTTTTCATATTTATTTTATAGGTGTAAGCCTCTTTTTTTATTACTCACTCCCCCCGCCCCTCTCCCGTTTTCTCCAATAGGTGAGTCCAGCCCAAACACCACTCGTACCTTGTGCAGCCACATTCCTCCTGGAATGTCGCTGGGCTGTTGGCATGTAGAGTTCTGGTCCCCTCCTTCTTCCGTCACCTTCTCTCCTCGCTCCTCTTTTTGCTCCTCTCTCTGCTTCTCTCTCTGCTCCATCTCCTCGCCTCTCTCTCTCCTTCTCTCTCTGTTCAGTCTCCTCGCTCTGCTCCTTCTCCTCGCTCTGCTCCTTCTCCTTGCTCCGCTCCTTCTGCCCACTCCGCTCCTTCTCCCCGCTCCGCTCCTTCTCCTCACTTTCTCCCTGCTCTGCTCCTTCTCCTCGCTCCGCTCTTTCTCTCCGCTCCGCTCCTTCTTCTCACTGTCGTGGCTCTCTGCCCTCTTTTCCCTGTTAGTGCTTCCGGGGCATCCTCCCTTTGTCACAGGTTGTTGTCATGGTAACGGGCGATGCCGGAATTGCCGGGAGCACACACTCGACATGGCATCCCAGTTACAATGACCTACCTTTTACATACACAGGCCCCTGCCCATTGGGCTACCTAGGGCCTACCTTAGGGGTGGGTAACTTAGGTGTAGTAAAAAGAGAGTTTAGGCCTTGGCAAGTAGTTTGACTTGCCAAGTCAATGTGACAGTAAACTGTGCACGTGGGCGCTGCACTGCCAGCCTGAGACAAGTTTGAAGGCTACTTCTGTGGGTCGCGCAATCTTCGATGCGGGCCCACTAGTATCACTTAATTTACCACCCCAGGATATTTGGTATTTACCACAGGTAAATTAAATAAGCCAAACAGGTGTAAGCCACTTATACCAAGTTTTAGGAGAGAGAGAGCAAATGCACTTTAGCACTGTTTAGCAGTGTTAAAGTGCACAGAGTCCTACAAAAAGAGGGTCAGAAAAATAGGAGGAGAAAGGCAAAAAGCTAGTGGACAACTCTTCAGAAAGGACCATTTCCAACAGTTGTGTAATGAAGGTATGTGAAGTATTAATATTCTAATAATGTTATTTTTAAAAATAAAATTGCCTTTATTGAGTTTTGTGGCATGATATATAACCTCATAACAACAGTGTGATAAGAACCTTCATTAAAGAATGCTACATATGTGCACAGTATGTCAAGTTGTTGGTCCTTCTAACATGAAGTAAAATAGGAAGCAGGTACATTGCTTATGACATGCATCAATCAGAGAACACGTCTGAAATATGCTATGCTTAAATAGCACGGTATCCTATATAAGAAAAATAAACATAGTAACTATAATACACTAATGTAACGTGACCCAAAGAGTACTCTGTAGTCTATCAGTGTCGTTGTCATGGTGGTTCACAGGAGGGGCAGAATTGAACCCATCACAAGGTGTTAAGGAAGTTTGAGTCACCGGGAAGAGTGACATCCAGATTCTTTTAAATTTGGAATAGATGGAGAGCTCATGTGCGGGTGGCATGGAAAAAGGGGCAGTAACCGAGAGAGGAACCCGTACCAGTGGTACCCAGATAATCAAACCTCTTCCTTGTGCCCGTCATAATGGCCATCATACGCTCCATGGTGAAGGCCTGTCATAGCCTGGTTTACCAATGTGACACTGATGGGGCTTCTGTCTTCTTCCATGCTGCTGCCAAGGTGATCTTAGCTGCTCCCAAGCAGCCTACTGTTTGGTGTGTCAACGTGGGGTCTCGGAGGTCCAAGAGGGCCCATTTTGGACTGTGAGGGATGGGGTAGCCTAGAGTATTTTTGAGGTGTGATAAGATTTCATACCAGTATGGGCGAATGGTTGGGCAATCTCACCAGATATGTTTAAAGTCCCCTTGCATACCACAGCCCCTCCAACAAAGATTGCATGTATTCAGGAAATGTTTCCTGGGGTTTACTGGGGAGAGGTACCAATCGTGAAGGAGCTTATAGTGAGTTTTCCTCAAGCTTCACTCAAGCCCATTGGTTTATTAAACAGAGTGCTGTACCAATAGAGTGACAAAGTGTTCGATGGGGAGCAATTCCCTAGTGGCTGCTTGTCACATCAAGGGTTGTGATACCCAGTGTACCAACCGATTATAACAGAGTAGTTCTGAGGGTGGCAAGAGGTTATCACAACAACAATTCTCAAACGTTTGAATACTGTGTCCAGTCCTCCCCGATCCCTCGGGAGGGTGAGCATTTTAATGGATAAAAATGCTCGACGCACCTGCCAGATAAAATGAGTGAATATAGTGCCGAGTTTTGTGAAAAAAAATCTCTGATGATTTCAGTAGGGAGTCCCTGAAAAAATCTCTGTGGATTTCAATCGGGAGTTCCTGAAATCGGGAGTCCCTGAAATAGTTACAGGAGTCGTGGCAATACTGTCATTTTAATTGCCTTAATACACCCAACCCACGCAGGGCATGCCGATGCCCAGCTTTTAAAATTGGCCCATAGCCTTCTGAGGAAAGGGATATAGTTTGCCTTGAACAAATCGGGAATTCTGGGTGTCAGTTTAATTCCTAAGGAGGGCATCTATTTTTTGCCACACTGAAAGGGGAAGTTAGCATAGATGTCCTCTATGTCCCTTTGGGGGATCGTTAAATCGAGCAGATACGATTTTGGAAGGTTTACCTGGAATCCAGAGATCTCCTCATAGGTCTTTAGTTACTCCTGAAGGAAGGGGAAGCGCGTTGCTGCCGGGACCTTGCCGGGACCTTTATTGAAGGGCAGGAGCCCTTTAAATTACTTTCGCGCTCCCGCCGTCGCGGGAAGCGCGTTGCTGCCGGGACCTTGCCGGGACCTTGATTGAAGGGCAGGAGCCCTTTAAATTACTTTCGTGCTCCCGCTGCGCGGGCGGCGCCCGGGCCAAGGGCGGGCCCGTCCTTCGCCTGTCATCAACCGGAAGAGGCCGGGCTGGGCCCCCCCTAATGTCTACTCCTTCCGCCTGTGGTAATTCCATCTGGGTGCTGTGTCAGATACTGTGTGAGTCTGTTATTAAATATGGGGAAAAGAAAGACTAATGTTCAGAAGGGGGAAGCCGGGTCCAGCTCCCTTCAGTCCTCCATTACTAGTTATTTATCTTCTGTGATGGGGGCCATTGAATCTGAACTTGAACATGTAGAAGAAAGAATTGGGGCTGTTCAAAGTACTGTTCAACACCCCCCCTTGGAACCTATCGTTCACATTTCCACCTTTCCAAGAACTGGTCCTTTATCACTGATCTCGCCTCTGAATACCAGTCAGTTGGGCGTCGATATACTCCCCACTACCGACCGAATCAATTCTTCTCCCCTTTTAGCTACTCCTCCTCTTGAAAGCTCTTGCTCTCAGGCCGATTCTCCTCCTTTGAAGAAGAGGAGAGCCGGGAAAAAGCCCAAAAACACAAAAAAGGCCCTGGGCTCCAAAAAGAAACTACCTACCTTCCCGGCCAAAAGTGACCAACCCCCAATCTCCCTGGTCTCCTTCCCCGAATGCCCTCTGAGTAAGGATGCTCCTGAAGATTGTTCTAGTTTTATTGACCAGACACTCAAATCCTTTTGCGCAACTCTAGAGGCAAAAATTACCACTTTGATCGCTAGGAAGCTTGATTGCTTTTGTAATGACGTGACCAGGTTTTTATCTAGTTTTTTAAAACCAGGTCCTTTATGTACGGGAATACATCATAGCCCTGAACCAGCCCATCAATCCACTCCTCCCTCTACTTTGGTACCCCAAGGAGTAAGTAATTCTTCGCTTGATCCACAAGCCGTCTCTGGTCAAGGAACTCATGTTGACAACCCTGTATTAGGGCCGACAAGGGAAGTTTATTCCTCTAGGACACATGACAAAGGTCCAAATAAACTTACTAACCATGCAGACTTTTTACATTTACCACCTGCCTGCAATCCGTACGTTCTGGTTCTCTCAAATGTTCCTCCTCTAGAGTGCTCCAAACAAGAAGATACCCACTCCCTAATTAGAAAAGCTGGTCACTGGTTGAACTCCAATTTCAAACCTAATTGTTTTCATAATGATAAGATTCTCATGGCCCGAAGAGTGAGGAGGGTAGGATATTCCAAGGTATTGGAGGAGGGAGACTATGTCGTTTTAAATTTTGCTAATCCTCGTTCAGTAGACCTTTTTTTGACCAATTTGGGCCACTGTAATATGTCAACTAACAGGATTCAAATACATCCCCTGTGTCATTTTTACGACCCTGTGCTCCTACCAAACCGCACTGTCACTAATTCAAGTATTTACAGACCAGACGCAGAAAGGCTTCATTTACAGGTTACTGTACCCTCTAGCAACCGGTTCTCGACTCTTAGTCACCTTGACGAGAACGATTGACTATCGGTGATCCACCCCTGTTCTTCTAACATGGCGAGACCGAAGGCTGGGAACGTCGACGTTGAATGCACCTGGGACACAGGAAAGCCTGAATTGGATCTGAAAGTTCCTATAAATACTAAAGTTCTAATGTCATGTCCTGTGTCTAGACCATTAACTCTGCTTAGCTGGAACATAGCAGGACTGCGATCCAAATCTGACAATTCGGACTGGAAGAGCTTTATTTCCTCCTACGATATAATTTGTCTACAGGAGACCTGGTCCAAAGATACGTTCCTTCTGAACGGTTTCACCTCTCTGTGTCAGCCAGCACTAACCTCCCAAATGGGGAGAGCTAGTGGCGGCCTTTTAGTTCTTGTCTCCGTACATCTTCCGCTTTTAAATGTGTCTTTAATCTGGTCTTCCCTTTATTTTATGGTAGTCTTGGTCTCTATTAGTGGCCTAAAGGATATCCTAATTTTAAATTTTTACAATAACATCCCTCGGGGCCTCCTTATGGGTCATCTGGAAGAGGTAACGGACCTCATAGATTCTTCACATGTTTTGCAGAATAGTGATCTAATTATTATCTGGGTGGGCGATTTCAATACTCCTCTGTGCAGCAAAGAACACATGGACCTGTGTGCCTTTCCTGCTGAGGGCAGAGAGTCAGTAATTAATTTTAACCATACATCTGAAGGAGATGCCTTAAACCTTTTTACTTGTAAATTTGATCTGGTTCATGTCACCAAGAAATTGGCCCCCGACGCCTGTAATACACCAACCTTTACAGGGAATTTGAGGGGGAGAATTATCGACTTCATACTTATCAGCTCCTCTGATTTTTATGTAATTCAAGAATTTAAGATTACGCCTCATTGTGCGAGCGATCATAACCCCCTTAGCATTATATTGGACCTAAAAAATTTCCAGGCACCCAAGAATAAAAGCTTGAGCGCTGCTACTGTTTATAATCCAAACTGTGGCATACGTCTAAAATGGGACAAAATAGATCCAAAAATTTTTAATCAGGAAATTGTAAGAAGTAGGTCTGACTCGATTCATATGTGCCTGTCCCAGCAGTTAGATTCTGACTGCATAGTGCGTGAATTTGAATCTTTAAGCACTGACATCTCACGCGCCCTGGCGGTGGACAGGCCAGCGAAGGGGCCGGTGGCCCACAGATGGTTCGATTCTGCGTGCTCATCTGCCCACAAAAAACTCAAAGATGCACTTAAAGCAGTTCCTCTCTCCCGTCAATTAGTTAAAATAGCCAGAGCCGATTATAAGGCTGCCATTGACAAACGGAAATCAGAAATTAGGTCTAGGGCCTGGGGCGAACTTTTGGCTGCATCTGAGCAGAAGGATACTTCTAAATTCTGGAAAGTGATAAATCACTCTTACTTTTCTGGTAACCACTCTTTGGCCAATGACTGTCTTATTGCTGAGGACGTCTGGTTAACTCATTTTAGGAAAGTCTTCTGTTCAGGAACTTATGAGAATTTGCATGTAAATCCTTCTGCACTTTTTATTTTAGACTCCAAAACTAAGGCCCCAAACATTATTTTTGACCTCCATGAGGTCAAAAATGCCATTGATAGATCAAGGCAGGGAAAAGCTCCTGGCCCCGATGGGGTTCCCGCTGATCTTTTTAAATCAGAAATTGATCTTTGGGGTCCGTTAGTTACAAATGTGTTGAATAGTGTGGTAAATAGTAACGTGCCCCTCTCATGGAAATCGGCTATTATTGTTCCTATCTTCAAAAAAGGAAATAGACAAGATCCTTCTTGTTACAGACCAATTTCTCTTATCGATTCGACGGCAAAGATTTTAGGTAGCGTGATCCTGTCCCGTTTAGAAGATTGGGTGTCCGAGGCCCAGATTTTATCCCCTATTCAATTTGGTTTCAGACCTGGCGTAGGCACAGTTGAGCAAGTCTTAAACTTGCAGCTGATACTCAGCAAATACGTGACAGTCAAAAAAGAGTCTATTCACATGGCTTTCATTGATCTAACCAGTGCCTTTGATATGGTTAATAGGTCAAAGTTATGGCAAATTTTGGAAGCCTTAGGCTGCGATCCGCCTCTATTGGAGCTTATTAAATGCCTACACACAGACCTAACGATTTCTGTTCAGGCCGGCTCACATGGGCAGAGAACCTCCCCCATCCCGTCAACTAGGGGTGTAAGGCAGGGATGTATCTTAGCCCCTTTTCTTTTTCTGATTTACATTAATGGGCTCTATGATTCACTGTTAAAACATGCAAAGGACATACCGAAGATGGGCCAGAGACAACTTCCAGTTTTATTATATGCTGACGATGCAGTTTTAATTGCTTGTACTGCAAACGGTTTACAGGGACTACTGGATGTATTTTATGATTTTATGTTGAACCTTGATCTGAAAGTAAATTACCCCAAGACTTTCGTTATGACTTGTGGCCCACGCAATACAAAGTCTAAACAATTTACTATGGGAGGGCAAACTCTTACTAAGGTCAAAGAATTTTGTTATCTAGGCATGTACATGAGTTCTTCTTTGTCCTGGAAGACACACATTAATTTTAAGCTCCAACAGTTGATAAGGAACAACGAAGCAATTTTTTGCTTTTCAAATAAATTAGGTCACAGACCCCCTGCACAGTTGAAAACTCTTTATAATTCCAAATGCACTGCATCAGTCCTTTATGGGGCAGGCGTCTGGGGCTATAATAAAATACCGTCTCTTCAGAGTGTTGAAAATAAATTCCTGCGCAGATTATTGTTGGTTCCAAAATGCACCGCAAATATAATCTGCCATGAAGAACTTGGTCAGTGCTTTTTGGAGGACAGGGTCTTTATGGCCCCCCTACTGCTCTGGATCAGATGTTGGTCAAACCCTATGGCAAGTTTGGTCCAAGACTGTATCTCTGATTGTCTACAATTGGAAAATTCAAATAGGATTCCCTGGCTTATGTTTCTGCAAAACTCTTTTGAGAACCTAGGGCTTAGATACATGTTTGATGATCCTCATTTGTTAACCACAAACTCTAGGTCTGTTTTGAAGTCTACTTACTCCAAGCACATATCAGAGCAGAGATTTTATAGTTCCCTGAAATTGAAATCTTTTGATTCCTACTCTCGGATTGTGACTGTTCCATGCCTTGAACCCTATTTGACCTGGTTTTCAAGTTTTAGAATAATTTCATTTTTAACACTTTTTAGACTTAATCTAATTCATTTTAAGGTAGCTTTCCCCGAACCATGTTTCTGGAAAAAAGGACTTACCACTTTGTCCCTGTGACTCCAAATCAACTCAGAGCACTTTGCACTTTGCACTTTTTTGCCCTTTATACACTGCTCCTAGAGGGGCCTTTATTTTACCCACGTTACGCCTTCTTAGACCCATTCATTATAAGGAAGCCCTACTATATCTTCAGAGATTGCCTGATATTCAAATTTGTCATCATGTATTAGACTTTGTCACAGCTTCTTTAAGTATTAGGAAAAGGCCTACTCCTTTTTAAAAAATTTATGTACGTATAGTATATCATTTTAAAGCTAATATTTGTACTTTTCTGACTTTGTGATTTTTAATCATGTCTAGTATATTTATCTATGTATGTCAAGGGGTTTCAGATTGGATGCTCATGTGGTGTTTTCAGCAATGGTTTTAAGTTTTATTTTATACTATTTATAGATCGGTAAATGTGTCTTGGTTTGTACTTTTATGGCAATTGCCGAATAAAGTTATTTGACTGACTACTCCTGAAGGGCTGTGAGGGAGTCAGAGGGGGAGGCAAGCAGGACGTCATCTGCAAATAGCAAGACTTTGTGTTCCTCCGTCACAAAGAGTATGCCTCTAATTTCAGGATTATTTCTAATCGTAGCCGCTAAGGGTTCAATTCTGAGAGGAAAGAGTAAAGGGGATAGGGGAAATCCCTGCCTTGTCCCTCTCGTCATGGTGGTGTTGCCCCCTCACGGGTAAATGTACCTTTGGCACCTGGTCTATGCAGATCTGGGGCCAGGGCAGTTATATTATTGTGAGTCAGTGATCGCTGTTTGAGTTCAGTCGCATGTACTATTGTTATATCACTGTTCTCCACATGAGGCATGAATGGGGCTTTATCATCATGTGTGAACCAAAATGCATTAGGGTTAGGTAGGTCCGCATCCCCATGAAAATACAATTAGTGGCACCTTGGGGATTTGTGAGAATTGTTGTTATATTGTGTAATACTATGATTTAGTAAAATTAGGAGATGATGATACTTTTATTTTGTGAGCGTATTGTATTTTAAGTAACGCTGTAAATGTGAATTTAGGTTCAAGATTTTAAGCTATTGTTCTTAATTAACTGCTTTTAGATTAAAATTTTGTATATGTTAAATCCTCTATCCACGATGCTTGGAAAAACAATTTATCCCCACATCATTGGAACTTGGTTTTAAAGCAATGCATGTGTCACTTTATCTAGATCTGCCCGCCATATTTAAACCCTAGAGCAATGCTTTAAGTATATTTACTGGACCTGGCTGGTTTTGTACCATGCAAGACTGCAATGAAGTCTGTAAAGCCTTTAGTGAATAGGGATGTGTTAGGTAATACTGAATTTTATCAAGAGGGCATTACAATCCAGAATCGATATGAACTAAGAACAATTATAAAGTTGTAAGCTACGCAACAGATCAGTTTCATGAATTATTATATTTTGTATTTATGTATTATGCTTTTATGGCTTTTTATGCTGAATAAATAATTTATTATTATTGATCATGTGGAGCCCACTACTCATGTTTGGAGGCAGGGGTCCATCTCGTGATCGATTTCTGAATGCAATTTGTTTGGGGGCTTTTGCCGTTTTACATCAGAACGGGTGTTTCTTTGTTCCTGTCCACATCTCCAACAGGTATTCGCGCTTAGGTGCTGGCGGCTGCTCCAACCTTATTCCTGCCAGGCACCATGCCATTGATGACTATTCATGACCGGGGGCAATATTTCCTTACAGTGTTCCTAATCTAAATTCTCATAGGCCTATCACGTGTTAGTATATTCAGGAAAAAACATCTGCAAAGTTTAGGTTGTAGTGCCAACCAGTCAAGTACTACCTCCATTGGGGCATGATCCGAGATAATAATAGTGTATATTTTGGATGAACCTATGGCTTGCCGAAGGAGGTGGTTAAGAAAGATATGATCAATCCTCGAGTAGGTCCTGTGGGAGTGGGAGAAATATGGTTAATCTTTTGTGTGTGGGAGTACACTTCGCCAGGCGTCAAGGAGACCTAAGTTGTGCAGGACTGATTTCACAGATTTTGAAAAATGCCTGCCTTTGCCGGGTGCGTATGGGTGGCATCCATGGCCGAATCCCAAATCACATTAAAATCTCCTAAAAAAATAATTTCCCCTTCTGCGAAACCACCCAGTATGGTTATGAAATTCAGGAGGAATTGTGACTGGCCTGCGTTGGGGGCATATAGTTTAGCTATTGTATATAATTTACCTTGAAGCATCCCCTTGACCAAAATACACCTCCCTTGTCTATCAGTTTTACTCTCAGTTGTTTGGAAGTGTACCGAGAATTTGATAAATATAGCCACCCCATTGAGCTTCATGGGAGCAGAGGATCTGAATATTTGTGGGTAGCTTTTGTTATGTAGTCGTATATCCTCCCCCGTTTCAGGTGAGTGTCCTGAAGTGCTGTTATATCAAATTGGTGGTCCTTGAGATATTTCCACACCTGAGACCGTTTGTTGAGGAAGTTCAATCCCTACACATTGCATGTTATAGTAGCAAGAGCCATCAACTTTAAGGTTGATGTTAGTGATCTTTGCCAGCCCTGCCTCCAAGTGGCCTACTTTAGCTTCAATGAAGCGTCCTCTCTCCCACTGACCTTCCTCTCACCCCCCTCCTCCCATGTTTTAACCCCTCTGCCGAAACCTTATTAAGGTCATGTGAACAAACAAACAATTTAACAAAACGTAAATCAACAGGTAACTGGAGTGATGTGCGCCAATTTCGTAACATTAGTCTGCTACCATGAAGGGTGGTGGGCCTATACCTGCATCAATACCCCGCTAGTAGTTGTAGTAGATGCTCATTGTGATGCCAGTATCTTCAGCCTGTGAGCGGTCGTTGACATCTCATGTCCGCACTGGAGCCACAGATCCCACACAGCTGCAAGTTCCCCTGCTCCTTCAGAATCTCACATTTGGTTTATTTTGTTCTTTCTAGGAATTGGGGATGAAGATATAACAGCAGTCCTCCTAAGGAAGTAGTCCTCCCTATTGTTGGGTTCCGAGTGGTTGCTCCACTTTGTGCTATGTGTCTCTTCATCCCCAATAGTTTTCTTCCCTCTTTCTTCTGTTGCTGCCATGAAGAGAGGGGTCCCCTGGGGTTTCTGGTTGTAAAGCCCCCCGTCCCACAGTTCCATGATTTCTTCCCTTTGGGAGACAGAGGAAGGCTGTCGCTTCGGCGAGTTCTGTGAAATGGGGTTGTTTATTATCCTGTTGGAATGCTATTCCAAATGGGTAGGTCCATCTGTATCTAATTCACCTCATCCGTAGGGCATCTGTGACCAGTCGAAATTGCTATCTACCGGCCAGTGTCGCTAAGGCGATATCTTGGAATAAGGAGCATGTGGTTCCCTGAAAGGTTACTGCATCCTGCTTCCTGGTGGATCAGTTCTTTTACCTTAAACAAAGCCACTTTAGCTAGCACGTCTCGAGGTCAGCTTCCGATGTAATCTGACGCTGTGGACACGTTCCAATCATACTTCTGGGTGTTTGTCCCCCAAGATCATAGAGAAAAGGCCAACCACAAAGGCCTTCAAGTCCAGCCATTCACCACCTTCTTCTAGGCCTCTTATTCTGATGTTATCTTTATGACAGTGTTCTTCAGGTCTTTACATTTAAGAAGGGCCACATCCAATTGCATTTGAGGAGAAGTAAATCCATTCGACAATGGATGAAGCTGCTCTTCTAAGTGTTGTGCCTCAGTTTCCAAAATCAGGGTTCGAGTTCCGACTGAGTCTATATCGGCCTGAAGTGAGACAAAGCAAGTGTTAATTTCTGACTTGAGGGAGTCTAGGGAAGCTTTAAAATCCACTTTAAGTTCCTCTCTGAGCTCGATCTTAAACTCACTGGGAGATAGCATTAAGTCCTCTTTTGTAAGTGCCATATTTACTTTGGTGTGGTGTCTTCTCTTTGTTTTATTGGTTTAAAATAACTTGCTACTCTAGTTAGGGCTTCTTGCGCGACATAGGGGCCGCACCTTGTTTTCTCACAGAAGAGTGTCAGCTGGTTATTGCTTTAAGTGGGCTGTATCTGTGGGCATCTTATAGGTAGTTCACTGGTTTTGGAGCCCTCATGGTGGCTTTGTCCCCTCGTGGGTAAATGTACCTTTTGCACTGTGTCTATGCAGATCTGGGCACAGGGCAGTTCTATTATTGTGTGTCAGGGATCGCTGTTTGAGAAGTTTAGTCTCACGTACTATTGTTATATCGCTGTTCTCCATATGAGGCTAAACAATGGGCCCTTTTCATCATGTAGAGGCCACCAACCATGTTTGCACGCAGAAGTCCGTGTTGTGAACAATTTCTGAATGCAATTTGTTTGGGAGCTTTTGCCATTTTATATCGGAATGGGTACCATCTTAAGGTCAGGCAGCTCAGTTCACTCCTCCCGTTGACCCCTTATGGGCCATCACATTCAGTCCATTCAGCCCCTCTGTGTTCGCAGCTAAGATTGGCTAGATATGTAAGCTCCACTGCACCTTCCCCAGGAGGTGTCTCTCTGTCTGCCAGTCTCCGGCTGAGCCCCAACGGCCACCACAATTAGGCCTCGTGGCTTCCGGCCGGCTACCACACTGTGAGTGCCAGCCCGGTTGTGCTGGCTGTTTCTTTCTTCGTGTCCACGTCTCCGACAGGTATTCGCACTCAGGTGCTGGCGGCTGCTCCTACCCGATTCCTGCCAGGCGCCGGAGGCTTAACTTTCTTTGCGGCTGCGAGTTGGTGCATCAGCCATCTTGTAGGCCGCCACAGGCGGAATCATCACCAGAAATAAATATATTTTCTGGGAGTCCCGGGTTGTCGAATGGGACATTTCAGCTCCCCCCTTCTATTTTGTCAGCTACTGCGGCATTTAGGGTCGCGGATGGTGTAAGATAAACACGTTTTGCATGGTATTTCGGCGGAGCCTAAGTGGATCATGTCTGCTAGGCCTTGCTGGCTGGCCACGCCCCTTTTAATAATGTTTTTTTAGCTCTTGCTATCAACCACCGTTTCACAGTGCTGTAAATAGTAATAGTTACAGTAATCTAATGGAATGGTACTCCACGGAAAAACAGAAGGCTGCTCACGCCATTCAGGAGTCAAAAACTGCAAACTTCAGGTTGCACACTGAACAGATCTGAGCACTTAATACAGATTTCCTCCGAGACTAAAGCCTCAGGCCACCCTCTCTATAGCTTATGATCTTTAGGTTTCATGTAACTTACATTATAAACTAAATCGCCTCTAGGCTTGTTTGTCTGGGAAGCAGGTTAGATCAAAGAGATTCCTTCTCATGTCTGCAAGAGGAATAAGGTCTCATTCCGTTCCTTCTGCCTATTTCAGGGAAAAGCTGTTTTAAAGATAGGTACCAGCATTTCTTCGAAATAAGAAATTACTCTCTGATGAAATTATATGAATACTCTTACAGGAGCAGTCATCAGACTGTAATTGTTGTCAACTACAAGCTGGTATGGGGGAAAGTACATTGTGACAAATGAAGAATTAAAATATTGCTTTAGGTAATTTTTAAGGTATTTGTTGACATTAATGTCTGCTATATATGACCATTATCATTCTAATTCTTTGGCACTTATTAGCTGGAACTTGAAGTTGCATAATAGCGTCGGAAAATGTCAGTATATTATTAGTTTGAGGCCAGATAGGTCCTGCAATTGAGGTACTTACACGCTTATAGTACGACCATGTTAATTCATGTGCAATTGCAAGGAAGGTGTTAGGTCGATTCAATTAATGTAGGTGATTGACCTTGTTATAATATTCAGTCACGTGTATTAGGAGATTTGTTTTACCACTTTTTAAAATATGGATTTGGAGCCTTTAAATTCAAGAATCAGAGAGCACAGTGAAAACACTAAAAAATGAATACATCTTCTTTAATGTATTTTATATTCAGCAACTGCTGATAGTGAAAGGCCACATTCATTAGTGGAAATTGCAGCGGCACATGGGTTTTACTAGATCCTGTGGCTGACATATGTTTTTAGACTGCAGATAAAAGGCTATGGAGAAAATTGCATTAGTGTTTAGCTTTTTCTTGAAACGTATTACTGGTGCCTCATGGCGGCTGTTTTTTCGGGTGAGAGTTTTATTCACCCAGTGAAGGTTTTTACCATGGAACATCGATAATCTCATGATGAAAAACCCACACGCCACAACTGGGCCAAGTAGTAGCCACTAGCAATTGCTCATCTAGAATTTTGACTAGGGTTGATGACATTTTGGACCATGGTAGATGGGTCACAAGGTACAGAGTTACATGTGTGCAAGAGATAACTGTGTGTTTCTTCCTTATCCCTATTATTGTGGTAAACATCCCCACGTACATGCCTAAGGCATCCTACGCCTTTCATTAAAAATGCAAATTATGGAAAAATTAAAAGGTCTGATAAAGGAAGAACTGTTGTTGTACAATAGGTGCCTATAGAAGAGTTTTCGCTTTCTCATGAAAAAATATTGGCACCACAAAAGTTGTCATCCCAAAAGTGTGCAAAGGCAGATAACGGATGGAGTGGGGGTTGATGGGATGGGTGTGAGGAGAAATCATGCAAATGTGAGACAGTTGGAAAAGGTAATTGAGGAAGATAACTCTAAACCTACCATAGGTGATTTTCATTACAGGACCGGAGGCTACCATTATGCAAGAAACCTTTATTACTGGCCCAACATGCAGCCCTTTAAAGAATATTAATACATCACAAAGACAATATTCCAAAACAGAACATTTAACATCATGTAACTCCGTATCACTAAGCATCTTCCTCTTTTATTCGCTGCTCCTACACAGTTAAGTACTATGCCCTTTCGTATCCTAAGATGTTGCACCATGTTTATCTAACTTTTATTTTTCTTACAGAGTACCTTTGGAGGTAACTGATTATACATATTGTATACATATTATATTTTAATATTTTCCTTTTTTCCTTAATTACTCTGCTAATTTATGGTAGTGTTAACATTCTTGTTATCAAAGCCTGCACGTCCATTGAGCGACGCATAGGGCGAGGACAGAGAGGTTGTCTCGTAGCCTCCATGCTTCGGAGCCCGGGCACCTTTTGAGAAGAATGCAAGCCGAGGCAGAGGGGTCACCTCATGGCCTCATTGCCCCTGGACCTGTGCGACTTTCGCGAGACGCGCGGGCCGGGGGCAGGGAGCTCCACGCTTCAGACCGGAGCCGAGCATTGCTCGGAGGCGGCACTGAATGTCGTGAGCTCGAATAACGGATTAATTTTGTAGAGCTCGTCGGCAAGCTTAGAGCTCGTTCGCAAGCTCGATTATTTATTTACTTATATTTTTCCTTTGCCTAACGCATCACGAGCGCTGGGCCAGACTTGGATGACGTCTTGTTTTTCATAACAAGAAAGCATCTCGCTACCACGCGTAGATCGTTTCCATGGTAACACGCTCCTACCATTGATTAACCCAATATGCAATTGGGAGTTTAAACCGGTAGGGAGCAGTGCTATTTTTACCTTAACTTTCTTTAACTTTACTAATATTTAAAATAAAAAAGTGGATCTTAAAGGAAAGAGGATAGGAAATGTCTGAATCTGGTAGCCCACTCGAACTACCGGTAACACAGATGACTGAGGACATGTTTAAAAAGTTCATAGATAGGGTCCTAAAATCCTCTCTCAGAGAGGCTGTGGAAGCAGCCTATGCAAAAAGGAAAAGGGATTACCCTTCAGAAGAGGACTATTTTTCTGTCCCTGATGAAGAAACAATTCCTCAGGTTAAAAAGGGTGGCAATGCTACTAAAAAAACTGAACACCTTTCGAAGTGGGCGAACTATGCGCTGCGAATGACCAAACCCAATCTTTAGACAGCCTGAGTGCTACAAAAAGCCACAATCGTTCTCTGGGCAGCCTGAGTGCTACAATGGAACGAGGTGTCCATAGCGGCACACATAGCAGCAGCCACCTTGTTGGCGCAATGGATATAGGTGTCCCTTGTGGTACAAAAAAAAATGTGTAGCCTACCTGGCACAAAAGATACCAGTGTTGATACTGACGATGAGTATGCAGGCTTTAACGAGATTGAGGATGAGATGGATGAGTATGTTTTTGACCCGCAGGAACTACTGGAGAACGATCTCCTTGACAAGGATTTAGATCAGCCATCAAATTCACAAAAAAAAGGCGATTAGAGATCCTTTGGGTATGGAAATGTTCGATCTTACTCGCATTGTCCACACTAGAGGCTCGGATTGGTGGCCTATGGACCATGTGACTTCGTTTATTAAGTTCTGGATCTGCAAATCCCTTAATAAGGAGACACAGAACCTACTGAGGGCTGAATGTCCAAGACCGTTCATTGACAATAAGTCAGGGATAACACCCAATTTGGACCCGGAACTTCTGAGTTTCCTTTTTTGGTCAGGGAAAGATCCTAGGAAGGGTCTTGAGCATTGCCTCAAACAATGTCAAGACAGATTACTGGACATCCTGGGTCCGCTGACCAGAATCTTAGATATGGCTGAGGAAGCCTCACTTGAGGGTATCCCTGCAGACTTAGAACTTCTCAGCTTGAGTCAACAGGCTTTATGCCTCCTCTGCAATGCAAATGCTAGTCTAATTGCTGACAGAAGGAGAGCCATTTTGATTAAAATTAACCCAAAGTTGGGGGACCTTGCCAACCAAGAGATTCCAGGGGAGCCAAATGGCCTCCTATTAGGTGACAATTTTACAAAGACATTGGGTAAATATGTATCTACATTTACTGCCTTTAATAAGGCACAGTCTAATATGAGGAGAATGTTTAACAATAGGGTTTTCAGAAGGGGTGACAGGAGGGCACTGGCTGTCAGCTGTGGAATGCCAAGATCCCAGTACTACCGGCAAGACCAGCGGGAATATGGAAGACGTTTCAGAGTAACCAACACTTTCTACCCGCAAAGAGGTTGAGCTTCACGCTCAAGAGGCAACAGGGGCAGATCACAAGGTACTGGAAAACAAGGTAAGTCCTCCTATTGTTTTTTTCCAACCAAAAGTAGGAGGAAGATGACTATTTTTTGCTCAAAATTGGTCAACTATAACAGAGGACACATGGGTATTAGACACTGTAAGAGGATTCAAAATAGACTTCTGTCAGATTCATTTTCAGGATCGCCATCCGAGAGAATTAACACTGAGTCAGGAACAACTGGCATTGGTAGATGTAGAGGTCTCACAAAAGTTGCTCAAAAGAGCAATATGCAAAGTCAGAGACTCAGAAAGAGGTTTTGTAAGTACTGTCTTGATAAGAAAGAAGGACAAGGGTTGGTGACCTGTAATAAATGTAAAGGAGTTTAATAAATTTCTAGTAAACAGACACTTCAAGATGGAAGGGATCCTTCTTCTACGGCACATTTTACAGGAAAAAGACTGACTAGTGAAGTTGGATCTAAAGGATGCCTACTTCACAATACCTATGGACTTAGACTAACATAAGTATCTGCGGTTCAGGTGGAAAAGTGTCTTGTACCAATTTTGTTGTCTTCCATTTGGTCTATAATCAGCCCCTTGGTGTTTCACCAAAGTCCTTCGTCCTGTAGTCAAGTTCTTGAGGAATAAAGGGGTTTGCTTGGTGATTTAGCATTACAGGGCTCTCCAGAGACTGAAAACGAAGGGTCTGAGGAGAGGTCTATGGCATGTGGATACCATTCCACTGTCCAAGGAAGCTCGAGAAAACCTTCAATGGTGGTCGAACAATCTGGACAGCTGGAACGGGAAAGCTCTATTTGGAAATTCACCAGAATTTAATGTAGAATCCGATGCAAGCAGACTTGGTTGGGGTGCCAAATTAGGGAAACTAGAGACAGCGGGAAGGTGATCCAGGGAGGAGTTGTACCTACATATAAATTGTCTAGAGTTGTTAGCCGGCCTTAATGCATTAAGCGCTTCAAGTCGACTCTTGCCAGCAGCGTAGTATTGATCAGAATGGACAATTTCATTGCAGTACCTTATATCAATCACTTGAGGGGAGCAAGGCCAAAGAATCTTGCAGATTTAGCAAGGAAAATTTGGTACTTTTGTTGGAGTCAGAAGACAATCTTGAAGGCAGAATTTATCCAGGGTCATCAGAATGTCAAAGCAGACTGGAACTCAAGGTACTTAAGGGATTCCAGCGATTGGAAATTGAATCTGAAGTACTCCCAGAAGATTCAGAAATTGCGGGACCCCTTGAAATAGCTCTGTTTGCCAGCAGACTGACGTTTCAGGAAGATAAATTTTACAGCTGGAGACCAGATCCCAAAGCACTGGCGGTGGATGCTTTAGTGCAGACTTGAAAGAGAGAGAATGGTTATGCTCTTCCCCCCCTTCGCTTTGATCCAGAGGGTGTTATTGAAAGTTCGGAAAGAATGATACAGCATCGTTCTAGTGACTCCCTTTTGAAGCTCATAGATTTGGTTCCCAGGAATAATGGAACTCGCAGTGAAAGTTCCTCGTATGATTTTAAGAACTTCAGATCTTTTGGAGGGTCAGGAAGGTGAGGAGAACCCTTTGGTGATGTAAGGGATCCTGAACCTTCTTGTATGAAGATTTCAGGAGATCCGGGAGACATTCAGGCCTTTCAAGAGAGGCTAAAGACCTTTTGGAAAAATCATGGGCACCAGGTACCAGGAAAAGATATGCAGGAATATGGAGTAAGTGGTGTAGTTGGTGCATGAAGAGGAATTTGGATCCTGTGGAGGCTCCCTTAGTAGAAGTAGCAAACTTCTTAGCACAGCTGTTTAGAGCAGGCCTCTCTAATAGAACCATGAATTGTTACAGATCTGGTATTTCGGCCGGTCATTCCCTAGTGAAGGACTACTCAACTGGTAGTGACCCCTTGATACGCAGAGTAATGAAAGGAATGAGCCTTCGGCATCCACCTAAGGCTAGGTATGATTCACTTTGGAATGTTAATGATGTTTTCAACCTGTTTGTCTCATGGCCTGACAATTCCCATCTTTCTAGGAAACAGATTAATTAAAACTGGTAACTTTACTCTGTATAATATCTTTCAGAAGAGTATCAGATGTAAAGGCACTTTAGACTTCTAGTAGATTCTATACCCTAGATGGGGTGTATTCTGAGATTTGGAAAAGGATGAAAACGACGTCTGAGAAACTTTTTTACCCATATTTTAAAGAATGTAGAAAATTGTGTGTTGTGAATTGTATAAGGGTTTACGAACAGACAGTGTTGGAATTCAGACCTGATGGGGAGAATCAATTGTTAATTTCATATGTTAAATCTCATAGAGCAGTTTCAACAGCTACTATTTCACTATGGGTGAGGGCTGTTATGACTAAATTTGTGGCTCACCCCTCTAGGGGTGCTATGGCCAGTAAAGTGTTCTGGGCTTGCTGATATTATGAAAGCAGCAGGTTGGTCAAGCGCTAGCACTTTTGCAACTTTTTATCTCAAACCAGTGGAACATGTGAGTGATGTAGCATTGGAAAGCTTTAAACATGCATAATGGTAGCCTCCGGTCCTGTAATGAAATGACAATTCTCCAATGAACATACAGAGAGAATATTGATTTCATTAAGGACAACAGAGGATAAATTATCCCGCCTGCCACTCCCTTGTTTTTCTCATCACCTTTTCATTATTTGAAATGCATATCTAGTATGGTTTAATGCTACACTAACTCTCTAGTTCTTTCTTTAAGGAAAGTTGAAGTATGCTACACTAACTCTATAGTTCTTTCTTTTAAGGAAAGTTGAATAATAGTTTCTTTTGATGGTATCACTTGTACTTTTCTTTCAGATAATTTGCTTTAAGAAATGTGTCCAATCAAGACAAAGTAACATCGCCTGTTTCATCGCAGCTTAAGAGGAAGATGCTTAGTGACACGGAGTTACATGATGTTAAATGTTCTGTTTTGGAATATTGTCTTTGTGATGTAATAATATAGCTTTAGAACCCGCCGAAGCGGGCTCTACCGGCTATTAAAGGCCCGCTCCCGTGTTAAAGGCCCGAGCCGAAGGCGAGGGCCTTCAATAAGGGAGAGGGCCTTTAATAGCCGGTAGATCCCGCTACGGTGGGTTCTAAGGCTATTAGAACATTCTGCCATTAGAGGGCAGAATGTTCTCCTAAATAAAACAAAGGCTTCACGGAACCGGAGGGGATTAAAATCCCCTGAGGCTCCGTGAGGCTTTGTTCACAGCTGCTGCTGTAAACAAAGAAGATTGGAATGTTGGCGCTGCAGGCTTTTACCGGCCAGTAAAAGCCTGGAGCACTCCATTGTTTTCAATGGAGCTGCCAACATTCCAATATTCTAATATTCTTTAAAGGGCTGCATGTTGGGGCAGCAATAAAGGTTTATTGCATAATGTTAGCCTCCGTTGTCCTTAATGAAATCTAGATTCTCTCTGTATGTTAATTAGAGAATCGTCATTCTCAGAACTCAAGGATGAGCATTGAAAGAGCTCAGCCCTCAAACGAAAAAAAAATCATTTAATGTCATTTTGCAGAAGTCTTCTGGCGACAACCATGAAACTGATATCAATTGTTTGGGTTCCTATTATGTTAAATAAAGTAGGGCTCCATGTATTAAATCATAGATACAGCTTTATTTCCTGGAGCTGCAGGCAGCACATCTATTACTGACTCCGCCCATCGGCTCCCCCTCTCTCTGAGTTCCAAAAGGAATCTCAAGCATTCAATCGTCATTCAAATATTCCCAACTCCAACATGGTAACCATGGAACCCTAAACATAACAGTTATGTTGGCAGATTTGCTTCTGTAGATAGTTAAGACCTGTGTGAATACAGTAAATTCGGTCTAGGGACGCGACGACTTCTGGCTATGTTTTTGACAGTGAAACCTGACCTTGAGGATAACCAAAATCTGTCTACACTTGATGTAAACGACTGACAAATGGAGGGGGTGGGGTTTCTAAATGATACCAAACAGAAATGAGCTGGCGGGAGGGCATATATTTCTGGAATCACCAATAGGGCCTGAAGAGCTAGTTAGCTCATCACAGAATTTCATAGATACTGCCATAATTAAGGAGCCCGGGTTATTGCCCCAGGAAAGTACCGGTTTTTTATCCTTAATTAGCTGGAATATTGCTGGGCTTCGATCCAAAGCTGAAAATTCAGAATGGTTGGAGTTTGTATCCACTTTTGACATTATTTGTCTTCAAGAAACCTGGCTTACGGCACCCTTTTATTTAGATGGTTATTATTCTGTGTCCCAGCCAGCTCTTCCATCTAGAGCGGGCAGAGCAAGTGGTGGGCTTTTGATACTTGTGTCACTATTACTCCCAAAAATTGAGGTTTCTCTGATTTGGTCTTCCACATTTTTTCTGGTGACTTTACTATCAATGACCGGGCGGAAAGACATTTTACTCTTACATTTGTATAACAATATTCCAAGTATTGCCCTGTCAGGAAGCCTCGAAGATCTTACAGCCTCTTTAGACTCCGTTGGCAAATTACAGGATAGGGAATTTGACATGGTTTGGGTCGGAGATTTTAATGCCCAACTGTGCAATCACGAATTACCCCATTTATGTGGCGCCTCTATAGAAGGCAGAGAGTCATTTACTCACTTTACCCACTCTAATTTAGGCATTGCCCTGAATACCCTCATCTACAAATTTGATCTTGTTTTTGCAAGGGACACGACAAATAGTCAGACAAGGGAAATACCCACCTATACAGGGAGCATGAATGGTAGCATTATTAATTTTATTCTTATCTGCCCTTCACTTTCCCGTTTAATTGTGGATTTTAAGATTAAATCCCACTGTGCTAGTGACCACAATCCCTTAAGTATAAAATTGGCTTTTAAGACTAAGTCAATTTTACCTAGGACAATATGCAAGGGAAAAGAGGTTTTGGAAAGAAATTTTGGCCCTCGTAAGAGATGGGAGAGAGTAAACCCTAATACTTTTTATGAGAACCTTATAATACAAAATAAGGTCCATATTAACACTTGCTTGTCTTTGCAATCCACTGGCGCCCACCTTATAACTGCTTTTGAGTGCTTAAGCCGTGCCATCTCTGAGACAATGACGTGCGCTGAATATCTTAAATGTATTAAACCCCAACGTTGGTTTAATTCGGCCTGCACGGCCGCCCATAGAGATTTAAAAACAGCTATTAAATCTATACCATTTAACCGCGACTCAATTAAACAGGCTAGGGGCCGATATAAGTCAGCCCTTGAGGAGAGGAAGAATGAAATTCGTACCAACGCATGGAAAGATCTTATGGCAGCTACAGAACTGAGGGATCCCTCTCAATTTTGGAAGGTGGTTAATCACCCATATTTTTCAGGACAAGTAAATAGGGAGGAAGACTGTTTGATTCCGGAAGGGGTCTGGGTAGAACATTTTTCAGCCGTATTCCAGTCCTCAAATAACATTAATCATGGTGCAGAGGTTTGTGACCTCTAATGTCCGGTTACTCCCATTACATTTAGAAGCGGAATTTTACTTGAGATACACGAGATCACCACAGCAATAAATAAAATGAAACTAAGGAAAGCTCCTGGCCCCGATGGGGTTCCTGCGGATTTATTTAAATCTTTACCTGATTTGTGGGTTCCGTTAATCACAAATGCTCTGAATAGCGCTATTCAAAGCTTTATTCCTCCCTCATGGCTAATGGCAATAATTGTCCCGATATTCAAAAAGGGCAATAGGATTTACCCCTCCTGCTATAGACCTATATCACTCATTGACTCCACGGTAAAGATCTTGGGGAGTGTCATTTTGAATCGGCTTGAGAAGTGGGCGGCAAGGTCAAACATTCTTTCGCCAATTCAATATGGGTTTAGGCCTGGATTAGGCACAGCGGACCAGGCCCTAAACTTACACCTTATTCTTAGCAAATATGTCATAGCAAAAAGGGAATCCATCCACCTAGCCTTTGTAGATCTTTCCAGCGCATTTGACATGGTAAATAGAGTAAAATTGTGGGAAATATTGGACACAATGGGGGTTGAGCAAGATTTGTTGGATTTGATCAAACGTTTATATTCTAATCTTATCATTACAATCCAGTTTGGACAACATGGTGAAAGATCACAACCCCTTGCATCTAATCGGGGCGTCAGACAGGGCTGTACTCTGGCTCCTTTTTTATTTCTGTTGTACATAAATGGCTTGTATAACTATTTAGCTCAAAATGGCAAGGATTTTCCAAGGGTGGGTTTTAGACAATTCCCGATTTTATTGTACGCTGATGACGCCGTTTTAATTGCTCGCACGGCCAATGGCCTACAGATCCTCTTGGACCTCTTTTTAATACACACTCAGGATCTCGATCTGAAAGTCAATTTTAAAAAGTCGCATGTTATGATTTGCGGTTCTAAGAACACACGCACTAAAAGCTTTATAATGGGAGGGAATATTCTAACAAAGGTAAATAATTTCTGCTACTTAGGCTTGCACCTAAGTTCTTCTCTGTCATGGAAATTCCATTTGAATTTTAAACTTCAACAAATGGAAAGAAATGTCGAAGCAATTTTTCGCTTCGCTCGCAGACTGGGGCACAGACCGGTACACCAGATCATTACGCTCTATAAGTCTAAATGTGTCTCGGCAGCAACTTATGGGGATGGCCTCTGGGGATATACCAGCTCTACTATTCTACAATGGGCAGAGAATAAATTTCTTCACCGGCTACTTATGGTACCCAGGAACGTAGCGAATATTATATGCCATGAAGAGCTGGGGATTGGTTACATCACAGATTTGATAGATATTGCCCCCTTCTGCTATGGATAAAAGTATGGTTAAATCCGGTGGCTACCTTAACACATGAGTGTGTAAAAGATTGTATTTCATTAGCAAACCATAACAAAATTCCATGGTTAAACTTTGTTCATAACTGCTTTCGAAACTTGGACTTGGAGTCCATGTATCTTAAACCAGAGCTCTTGCCCTCCAATGCGAAGGAAATTGTTAAACTACGATATAAAGAGTATGTTATGAATTCTAGATATCAAGCGGCAGAGAATTTGAGCTCTTTTGGTTCATATGTACAAATTCCATCCTCAAATTTGTTAGAACCTTATTTTATTTGGTTTCCGATTCCCTCCCTATACTCCTTACTTGTACTTTTTAGACTCAATATGATACATTTTAGAGTGGCGTTTCCAACAAAATGTGTGTGGGAAAAAACGTTATCACCATGCCCTTGTGACAATTTTCCGAAACAAAGCACGTCACTTCATTTTATTTTGTACACTTTACTCAGCTCCTAGGGAAACTTTTTTACTACCTATTTTGCGTAATTTGCACACCTAATCCTATAAAGAAAGATTGATTGGCATTCAAAGCCTCTTGTCCAAACAAATATGTAGCTCCATTTTAAGCTTTATCAAATCTGCTATTAATATTAGGAATCGATATGAATCAGTAACGTGATTATTTTTTAATGGAATCTAGATATTGTTTTATTGTTGTATATGATTTTATAAGTATTTATTATCTTATATTTAGTAGGTTCAAGTGGCACGTTTAGGTTCCAAAGACCTCCAGATTGAAGAGTCTTGCTTTTTAAAATATGCAATAAGTATTGTATTTTATGATGATTTATATGTATGTATGTGTACTTTTATGGCAATACGCCGAATAAAGTTATTTGGCTGACTGACTGACTGACAGTGAAACCAGAAGATGTAAACCTTAATCCTAGGAATACTAGCATTCCCGTTAGACCAGTTGTGATGTGGTTAATTACTTCATCTCCCAGTACCTCAGGCCCTTATTTTTGAAAATGTGGTACACTTCAATACAAGGTAAATGCTAGCATTAACTACTGCACAAATAGGGATCATTTTTGCTTGCCAGTGATCTCGATATCAGGCATGTTCAGACAACTACAGGAGTGCTTGATGTTCCCAATAACCACTAATGATGTAAATATGTGCAATATTAGATGTGTAAATTTGTATGGCATGGATAACCTGAAAATCTGTAATGGATCTGGCCCTCCTGCACCTACTTTAAAATGTCCTGAACTGAATGATTCATTTGTTTCATTCCTTAATTAGTGAAGAGGGCATTATGTGTTCTGCGACAATAGCTTTTTGATCATCACACATGTTTTCGATTTGTCTATGATCTGCTGCCCTCTGTTTCTGCACATTTCTACCAAAAGCACACATTTAGATTTCCAGCATAATGGTCCACTTGTTTTATAACACCTTTCTTGTTAAATGTTCATTAAAAATTCAGTAGAAAATTATGAGGTAAAACACAGATATGGGATTAGTGTTACCGCTGGGGCTTCACCTTCAAAACTATGGCTCAGCAGAGATAAGCTATACATAACAGAGGTATAATGATCTTTTTATACATTTTTCCATGTGCATTTGCCATCTACATTTCTTCTCATGGTAGGTGCTGATGGCTACCTCTTATGTGGTTTGACTGTGCCACCAAGGGGCTAAACCATAACGCAAGCAGTTTTCCCACTGAGCTCCTAAAGTATGCATATGGTATGTACATAAATCTGAGAAGCGCACAAACTGACCATATGCTTGGCAATGTAAATATATGCTCTGAGGTTCACTACTCTTGCATATTCTCTGCTTCAATTAAAAAAAAATACTTTTGTAGAAGGCCATAAAAACCAAACACTTAAAAAAAGACACAATTCATTTATTGAAATACAATTTGATATCTTTCTCTCATAAAATAGGGCCCATAATAAAAACAAAATTCGGAAACGTGTAATTTCATGCAAAAAAATATTAAGAGAGCTTTGCAAAGTACATTCAACACATTTTGACAAAACTGCTGCTTATATTCATTTAATGCACTGTGTGTCATTGGTTTTTCTTTAGTAATGCACAGATATTTCAAAAGGCATTAGGAAAATGACATCTGATACATGTATTACTTTACACGCATTACATTATTGCATAGTTTTATAGCAGAATTATACAAACGCAGTAAAACAACTAATGGTCCTTTTATATGCATCATTTGTATATATGGACACTGCTGTTACAGCTACTACATGACTTCATGTCATATGGGACCATATTCTAGTTGTTTTCCTTCTACAGTCCATTGTATTCTAAAACAGCTTCCTAAACTTTTTAGAATCCGTAACCACATTTTTAGGACGACAAACTTTTGTAACCTGACCAGCTTTAAAGAACATGAGGCGGGGGCAATTTTTTTATAACAGAAATTGTTTGTAAATGTCACAACCTTGACAACATCCTCCGATATCAGACTGTGGCCAATGTATCTGCCCATACAAGCAGCAGATATTGAACTGCACTGGAGTCTAGAGAACTTTTCAGAGTGTGATGCTGGCCTGTGGCATTCATTCACTAAAAACACAAGGCTTCTTAAACATCTTGCTGTTGATACCAGTGATTTTAGCAAATCTGAAAAAACTCCTTCTGTAGTAGAATATGGAGCAAGGCCCCCCCCCATCAATTTTTGTGTTAAAACAAGGCCCAGTGGTGTAATTTGATATGTATGTGTGTGTGTGTATACATATATATATATATAAATATATATATATACACATATATATTATTATATATATATACAGGTATATATATATGTATATATTCACATATATCACATATATATAGACATATCAATATATATCTCTCACTGTATATACATTCTCTGTAAACACACACGGTCAGATGCATACTATTTTTAGCACAGAAGATTATGTGATTTCCCAAAATCAAAGGCTGTTGAGTCAACAATGGTACTCACGCCTGGTTCCCTCGCTCTAACGTCGTCAGCTCTGCCTGTTGGTTCACATCCATATTTCTCAATTCATTTTTGAAAGTCATATGGTCAAGTGGTATGGTTATACATGCTCACATATATTGAGAACAATCTCCGTTGAAATGGCTTTGTGTAGTAATAAAAAAAAACAGCAGCAACAAATACTAAAAGGTTTACCTGCAGACTTCCTTGAAAGTACATTCAAGGATTTGTTTTAAAACTGGGCTTAGGGGCATAGTGCAGCACCTTCACACTGGTGCACAAACACAGCTAACCATTTTAAATATTACTTAGATAGGTCACGACTTTCAGATTGGCATCCACCAGTGGGTCCCAACCCCCAGTTTGGAAAATGCCGATCTAGAACTTTAGGGGAACTGGTTTAACCGAGGTGAGTCCCAACTACAGTTCGCACAATGCATTGTGCTGTTAGATGTAAGCTCAGGACTAGAAAGTCAGTGGTTCTTGTAAATATCTTTTGTCCATGCAGTCTATCATTTGCATGCTTATCCTTTCCAGTTCGTTTCATCACTAATACATGCATGCTTTTTATCAATCCAACCTAGATACATGTAACCTTTCTATTATCGTAAAATTCAGAACGCTTTGGCATGCACTTTGTTTTTTGATACCCAATTCAGAGATCCAGAACTTCCACAAGCATAGATACATTCTACAGTCCACCGAGTTACCAGCCATCAAAAAGCTGAACGAACTCACATAAACTGTGTGGTTACTGCTAGATTTTTTAAAGATAATTTGTGATCAATTACCAATGTTTTTTTCCAATTTGTCACTGCCCGCCCAGAGACACAAATACAGTTTTTTCCAAAATAAATGATAACATATTGATATTGCGCGATCCTTGGGTTCTAAAATGTAGAGAACAATAAAAGGTTTGTAGGAACCATAGCACTTCGGTTTGTTTGGAATGGGGGGACATAGGACATCCTGTTATTAAATCAGTGCTGCAAATTTCTAGACGTTTACAGAGGTCATTTAGTTTCTGGCTTATATTCTGTCATAATACAACCTCTCTACTATTTTTACGCTGTAAGATCCTTGCAGTTCCTCTTGATGTGTCTAACAGTATTTAAGGAGCCATTTTGAGAGGTGATGAGGTTGTGGCTCTTTTCTAGTGATCAACCATGAGTCTAACCACTTATCAAGAGAAGCATGCATGCTTGCTACAAATGGAAACCTAGGATGAGAACTAAAAACGTTCATGAATCATAATTGCTATGCTGGGGTACAATGTCAGAGTCTTACAGAGGAACGCGCCAAGACTGGAGAAAACTGAAGATGGGTAAAACTGAAAATCAAAGTTACGTGGGACAGAGACCCTACACATCTCTTCTATGATCAACAGTGGAAAAGGGTTCGACTAAACACCACTAAATGTTCCAGCAGTGCTTGATTCATATTAATCAAATGTAGATGCCTACGTAGGATTTATTTAACACAGGATTTATTTAACACACAAACTGGATATGTGTCCAGGATGTAATAAGGTGGTCCGCTGATCGTGTGTATATGATGAGGCACATAGACAAGTACAGGACTTCTGAAGTGCAGCTGTCCTTGAGTTACAGTCAGGTGTTGGTACGTAATGTAGAATACATGCTAGAATGCTGTATTCTAGGTCAACAGGGACAAGCAGAAACAATAAAAAATTAGACACAAGTTTATGGCACTATGCCTGGTATACGCCTAGGGATCTATTGTGATACAATAGCTCCAGAGAGGGTGGTTCAATGTTTGAAAAATGGAGTAAAGGTGTAGGGGAGTCGGTAATGGCAAAGGAAAAATTGATGCACAAATACACATAACATAACAATCATAATGGCTTCATGTGAAATATATCTCTGGATGGGAAATCAGAATTAACACATGATGGGCTGAGATGCAGCAACCTGCTCTACAAGACAAATGTTAATGATCTGCCCTGCAGTTATGTTCACTTGTCTTGAGAAAACAATAAAAGATTTTAAAAAAATACTTAAAGACTGACTGCCAGTTTCCACAGGGCGCAGACCTGTAGAGCCAAAATCTTGCACTGATAAGGCACTGCTTAACTATCAGGCTTTCTTTTATAGTGTAATACAGTCTAGTGAATATGGTTTACCGTGGAGTATTAGACGATTTGTTTTACTGTTATCATTTATTATCGACATCACCCTGGAAGGTACCCATCCTAATAGTGTGGTCAGATTACAAGTTCAGTGCATTTTGAGACCCCCATCCAAATGTTGCCAAAAAGCAAAGAAAAATATTGAGGTGTCACTGGTATAACAATAGGATTATGAAAGTGCATGAAGGTAGAAGCACTTTGGTAGACAGCTGTGCACGTGTGTGTGTGTGTTTTTTTTTTAACAAAAAATGTTCTGTCAAAAATCTGTTGTTCTTTTCTATATTTTGTTTTTGATGAAATTGACATCTTCCAACCACTTATTTCTGATGCATTTGTGGGAGTCACAGGGGTATTCTCCCACTATTCAGAACTCTAAATATTCTGTATAAGTTAGGTCTTAAAACGTTCTGCGTGAATCTATTCTAATATTATAAATGGAAAAATAATAATTATTAGAACTGTGAAGTGCAGCCTAATATACACTCATACATTTGCTATGGTCAGGTAAAACTTCACAGAAAATGTTGCCAAGACACATATGTGAAGTGATGCAATTCAACTGGCCCTAGTTTGACCTTTTTTCATATTTTTCAAAGGCTGAGAGCTAGGTTAAACTGAGACACTCTGACCAGCTGAATATAGTACTTGAATTTAAAGGGAAGTACTCACGCCTTCGTGGTGTTATGAGCTGTAGAAGTTGCATGGTCTCTTCCATGTTCTTATAATATCAAGAGCAATACTGGGGCTGAAAGTGAGGTAAACTCACTGAACCTCAAAGACAATGAGCAAGTAAAGAAAGTAGTTCATTGGTACTTCACTGCGAAGTGTTCTCCAAAGAAATAGAAATTAGAGGAAAGTAAATTCAGAATGGAAGAAGAAGACAAGCTATAGGCTGCAATCCTTAGTTAACCTTCACTTAGACTAATCATTATAGTTTTTCTTTGCTTAAAAAGGGATGACAAATTCTACCTCCTTTGAGGCACTGTCCTTTAAGCGGGGTATCACACAGGTTCTGTGGGAGCTCTTTTGGTAATTTGTTGAGTGAGACAGTGGGTGAGGTTTGCCATTGAACGAGACATATTTACGGTTAGTAGGGAATGTCATGAATGTGCAAGCACACTCCTATTACTTAGAAATAACAAGGCAGTAACTGAGGTTCAATAGGGTGGCTTTCCTTTAACCCTCTCCTCCTGTCCACAACCTTCTGAATACAGCATGGGACACCACTGTGAAATGTTGGTGGTGCTGAATGCCTAAAAGATCAAGACACCACTGATAGGGCTGCCTGAAAGCTATGACAAGTCCGAATTATTTAATGTCCTCAGAAGCATTCATGCAGGTTAACTCCTGTCTCTTCATCTGGGGCTTGCAATTTTGATGACATGTTTTTACCACACAATTTAATACCCGCACATGTTGGCAGACTAAGTGGCCCAGTGACAGTCCAGTCAGCCTACCAGAGTTACTGAGATTGGGTGCATCGGTAACTCTGGGAGGCGGAGTTAAATGGGATTATAAGTGGGACACTAAGGGTCCCTTTAGTAAAAAGAATTTGCAATTACTGGGAGAATTGGTAATTCCAGTCCATATTTCAATGGCAATTATGCATTAATCTCTAAAACTCAACCCAGAGATGTAGGCTGTTTCCAGGTGAAATGCAAAGGATCTGTGGATTTACCATGGATCACCTAATTCCAATGAGGCCAGTTACTACATTCCGCGGGATCATGGGGACACTTGTAATCGGCCTATAACTATGTCACAAAGTTAACAGTGATGGAATTAGACTAGACTTCTTCGGACAGTGTATCTTGTAGTATGCCAACCCTGTTTGAAGTGTGAACTAATCATATTGCACATCAAGAAAAAAAGAGCAGGGCAACCTCAACTTATACTGGATGTGGCGAAACAGAACTGGTGTGTCAGACATGTTGAAAAACCATAACATTGATATTGCCTTTCAGGTTACTGCTAATGTTACAGAAGTCATAACAATTAAATGCTCAAACTTTCAGCAAACTCTGTGTATGATTGCATCAAATAGATATTTTTCATAACCTATTGATTATTTACATATTTATTGAAAAAAATGTACATTTCTATTACTCCATTGGGTCAGTCACGCAAGGTAGGGCCTTCATACCCCATGGATCTGTTTTTGCCTTCCCCACCAACTTCAGTTTGGTATGCATCAATAACAGTGTGGTTATATTTGGCTAGGTGAGAACAAATTACAAACTTCCTCAAATACAGCATAAATCGGCTGATATACAATATCACTCTCCATCATTTCCCCACTCTGGGAAAATTTCTATATCTAAAGACAATGATCTAATATCAAAAATCATATTGCAAAAATAATGCAAATTGCTACTATTGTATATTACATGAATGCATTTTCAATACAGTACATATGAAAATGTAAATATATTTAACATTCCATTCTAAAATTTCATTATGTACATCAAAACACTGTAAGGTTATTAAAAAATATAGGAATTGACACCAAAGGTATGATTCACATACATGAAAAACTTCATATTACATTGACAGTTTGGTAAGTATTTCAGGTCCAAAGTGGAAAACTTAAGTTCCAAGCAATATACCTCATAAAGCCCCATATCAGGCATGACACTACTCTCTAACTGGACTTGCAAATGTTACTTTGAGGGAATCAGGACGTTTTGGGTTAATTTATATAAGAGAAGGTCATGGCTGCACGTTTAGCTCTCATTTCAAAGGCTACAGAAAAAGTAAATAAACTGTGGCTATTGAGGAGCCTGCTCCAATCTGAATAAAGTGTTGCAAGATACCACTTACCACCACATTAAAGAAGAAAGTGCTGTTACAGAAAACAGAGCAAGAGTCCAAACAGTGAAGAAAAAAAAACGTGAAGCACCAGGAAGTATGAGAAAAATTACAGGGAGGTCAAAGCAAGTGCAGGGCAAACTGACACCAGTGGGGGAACAGTATTTGCAAAGGATCCAGTATAAAAATGTAAGATAAGGTTCTAAACTTAGGGGAAAATTGGAGTTTGATGGACTGGCGTAGTGAAGGCAGGCATTGTCATGGCATCAAATTTAAGTTTGAGCTTACAAGATGGATATTTTTATTCTGAAATGGCAACTGTGTCCATGGCTGGAGCTTGCTTTGGGGGAAACATTTTTGTGCCAGGTCCACCATACCATGTCATTGTGTTCCTTTCATCACTTGTATTCTTTCAGACAATAGACCGCGCACCCACCTTGACTGCATAGCGGGCATCTATCTTCGCAAATAACATATCGCCTACCTCCACATGCTGGGCGATTTCTACCACTGCGCATGGGGTATTTTATGGGTTTTTCTACCTTAAGATGCTATGGTAAACATGTTAGACCTGGAAAGATAATGTCTGTAGGAATGACATCTGAAAGGCCACCATAAATTGGGTGGCACCTCCATTAATACTTCCACTAGCATCGGATGTAGCACAAATGTTTTTGTGATGATGAAGTTGATAGTGGGTAGGCCATGGGGAACAATGCACTCCCCCTTGTTCTAAATTAAGTGGGGGAAGGGAGAAGGGTGGACAGCAAATGATTGGTGGATAACTCATTAATGTTCTTCTTTAAATGAGCCATTAAGTATTTAGTGTGGGCACTTTCACGTTGATACTGACTGCATCACTGTACATTTGGTCCACAAAATGGCACTTCAAAGATTATGGAGTGGCGGTATATAACTGGCTCTAGGAGGCTTTTCAGAATGACTCAAGCCTTGTGCTATCTGCCTCAAATGGGAGCGAAGGCTAGCAGTATAGAGGTGCAGAACACATGTTTAATTCATGAGGACAAGTTTACGAATTCCCTTAATCCCAGCTCTCATGTATGAAATGCCTGGGTTTGGCCACAAGTAAACGGAAAGAAATTCAAGGTCTCCAATACAACTAGAGCATGTCTGTATGAGGCCGCATACACCCTTCTGTCAAATGACCATCAACATTGATTGGCCTATCGTAAGGCAAGAGCTTCTAATGTGGTACCAAATATGTCCAGTCCAACCAATCCAATCCATCAAGATGTCAACTAATCCAATTTAATTGACAGCCATGGCATACAGAGGCATTGCTATCAATAGTGTAGCAGGTGTATGGGCACTAGGGCCCAGTGTGTGAAGGGCCTGCTGCACCCAAAATAAAGCTAGCTTTATGTTCCTAACTTTCATTAGGGCCAATGGCACCCTTTAAATGCCACTGCTGGCATGAACACGGTCCTGAATAATTATGGACCGCTAAACCTTAGACAATGCAACCATGTATGCAGATGTGATTATGGATCTTTTGTAGGCTTAGTTAAATGTGGATGGGGTCTCTATCTCCAGCCTTCCTGTGGGCAAGGTGTACAGACCGACAGACATATGCACAGGGGACTGCCACGCAAACCATCATGAGTAATGTAAGTGTGAGACGCAAAAGGCAAATCAAACATTACCCTGTATACAAACACAACTTCAGCACATTGATTTTCCATCAGCGATGAGTTTCAGAGAAGGTTTTATTCCTCTGGTAACTGTTAAAGGCACAAACGTGTTTCAAGCATTTACTGAATTGCTGAGAAGATTGAAAGACAAATAAAAAAAAACAGCTCCCCACGGAAGCTTGTGAGGAATGGTTTATAGTGGGTTTTAAAGGCCAGAGGCTGCAGTTGAAGGTGTTCATCGTCCTTGGGCTTGATGCAAGTTCGTCTCGTAAACAAAAAGCCATACATGAGCTTCAGTGTTGCCAGCATTTGCTATAGAAATGTTGTCTTATAATGTCAATTGAGGTTCAAGCTAAACACTTCGTGTTTTTGCTTCCCAGAAGACTGATCAGCAAGACGGTGAGTTTTGAACATTACCAATGCCATGTTTATTTTCTGGGTGCTGATGCTTATTTCAGCCTGCCCACTCGTGTGTATTTAAACGGAGCCTTTTGCCTGCTGAAATCACAACAAAGAAGTCAGCTTCAAAGACCGGGACCAGACAATTCAACAGTAACCTTGATTTTGCTGCTTTACGGCCGACCGTTACTTTCTCGGTATTTGCATGGATTGCTTTACACATAAGCTCCACGACTCCTCGGTTCCTCCGGAAATGCACGCAAAATAGGCTTCCTTCAATCTATAGTTTTACAGAATGTTGCTCAGGATGTGCATTTTAGCAGGTGTAAACTTTGGATTTCGGATTGTCTCACTCCACACCAATCGTGAATGATGAAACTGTGACGATGTTCCTACCTTGCCGAGAATCACAACCAACTCCAATGAACACAATAAATTGAACTGGCGTTTAGGGTTGTTTCTCAGATGAGTTGGCATTTGGAACTCATGAGTGATCAAAGACTTGTCGATTACCAGAGGGGCACCTGTATTTTTTACTCTTCCTATATAGCCAGTAGGCACCTAAATGGTACAGTTCACAAACGGGTGCCTCAGAAGTTCTTCTGCAGTAGGCCGCCTTTTTTCCTCCACAAATGTCTGTTTCAAGAAGTTTTTACAGTAGTCTGAGGCACAGTCAGGAAGCTTTGGTTTTGTAGGCTGTGTTGCAATTTTGAAAATGGCCGCCATGGCTTCATATTCGGCCCAAGGTGGCTTCTCCGTTAACATTTCCACCACAGTGCATCCAACACTCCTAAAATAAAAAAAATTTGAGAGAGTTTAGAGAACGGCTAGAAAAAGTAATAAGAGGGAACATAGTATTAAATAATATTTTTATACAGCCAGATATCCTCACTGTACAGATAATCAAAGCATGGGAAGCCCAGTTGGTCCCCTGAAATCTGAATTTGTGACCTGAAAGGAACTCACTGATCGATGCAAGAGGTGCACTAGCTATGTGTGTGTGTGTGTGTATATACATATGTGATATGTGTTGCACGAGCAAAAAAGGCTTGTGAGCTCCCCTACAAACCACAAGTCTAGTATATTCCTTCTGCTGGCCTTCAAGTCGTTTGCCACCAAACACGTTTGCATATATTGCCCTTATGGACAACTTCCAGGATCCAGAGAGCATGTCAAGTTTATTTTTATTATAATTATAACTGAACTGAGAAAAGAAATAAAAATGTATTTGTAAAAAAGTGTTAGCAGAAGGGAGTTTCTGCCATGAGCAGGAAGTGCTTGAATTACAAAAATGACATTGGCTACTGAGGAAGAAACTGCAACTGAATATCCTAAAGTACCTTCAACTTAACTACTGCCCAGAATATAAACTTCCTTTTCTGGCCAATGTCATCAAAAGCTGTGTCAAAACCAAACTAAAACAATTCACAAACAATCTACTTGACCAGCTATAGGTCAAGGTTTCAGAGTGAGCAGAAGTAACGAGATGGCCATACATCAAACAATCGATGATGCTCTCTTTATCGTGGACAGCGTGGACTCATGCCTTACCACCCTTCTCCATATCTAGGTGCATTTGACTCCGTCAACTATCAGACCTTTCTCAAGATTCTTGACAAGTGGACATCAAACATCAAACTTCTACATGGCACTTCTAAACGAATTCCATTTCAATAAGCTGCCCCCCAATTACACATTCTCTCGCCCACACTTTTCAATCTATACGTGGAATGTCTGGGGACTCTCCTTCACAAATCCAGCATCTCCTACCGTTTCTACCCAGAAAACTCTCAGTTTAACTTGAAAGATCCCTCACTCAAGGACATTGAATTCCTCAATCATACTCCAGAAAGACATACGTCTTTACCATAAATATCTTTTCCACATTTTCTTTTTTTTTAACCAAAATGTAAGTATTTTACAGATAAGTATAAATAGGTTTATACTTACCAGTAAAATACTTACGTTTTCGTGGTAAAGACGTGTTGTAAAGACATATGTGTGGTAAAAAAAAATAGTGGAAAAGACATCTGTGGTAGAGACACATTTGTTGTAATGGAGTCTTTGTAAAGGCGTGTGTGGTAAAGGCATGCATGGTGCCTTCATACAACAAAAAAATTGCTTCCCGTCCAAATGCAGGGAATTTAAGGTTGTCTTTGTTAAATGTTGAGAGACATCTCTTTGGAAAACATTTACAAGATTGGGGAGTTAGAACTAGAATATAGCCCTGGCGCACCTTGCTGCTACTTTATACTCTATTGCAGGTCACAATCATGGTTGCCAAAGTGTGGCTGTGTAATTAGGATAATAAATATTCTTGGTGAGGAGGGGCTCCCACGGACATCATCTTATGCCACAATCGTGCTCTGGGGACTGTGTTGAAGGCCTTCGAAAAGTCTGTAATTGCACAACGCAAAGGTGCAACCCCTCACCTGGGACAACTGGATCCCTATTATACATAGCCACGGCGCACATGAAAACAGGTGCACTAAGCGCAAACAGATAAAGTGCGCCCCATTACATATAAAGTTCTGCCCCCAGGACAGCCGTGAACTCGGCCTGCCCCCAAGGCATACCATTCATGGAAAAAACGTATGCTGCTCCGCGTTTCACAGTGTAGACGCCCACCCACCTTCACTTTGAAGGCAGATTAGAGATCCCTTTGCAGGCTCGTGCAGTGAGTGACTGCACCCGCCTGCAACGGTATGTCAGGGGTGGTGCATGGGCCCTCCTTTCTTCCTCCAGAGGGCTGCCATCAGGGGGTGCATCTTTCAAGTGGCGACTGTCAGTGTGACTCCAGACTGCTTTGTTGCCTTTTCGCCCACATCTATAACATGGCGCTGGTGCAGGGGCAAATAGATTCCCTCATTTGTTTGGGGCCATGCCCGCATGCAAACGAGGGAACTATCTCTGGCGATTGCGCTGTTGCTATATTTGTGCCAGTGCTATTGGTATTAAAGAAGAGGCCACACAAGCGTCTGCGGCCCCTTCTGTAATACCAAAGTGCCCAGGGGCAAGCAAAGTTAGTGCTCATGCTTTCATTTGAGACATTCACTTCACCATCTTCAGATCCACTTTACTCTTTACTGTGTGTTCAGGTGACACTTAAATTCACATAGTGCCTAGAGCACACACTAGTCAAACCGCAGCAAGCATTGCTACAAGCGGCATGGGCTTGGTTTTGGCCTTGACAGTGGAATTTCTTTTTTTCGAGTCACAACATCATATGTTGTATAATTTTATGGACATAAACATACTCCCAATCAGGCTTTTACCATACCAACTGCTATCTCTTGCTGATTTTTCTAGTCCCATGAGCAACGTATTCACCAAATGAAAAGCATACTGTGCTACTTACTTTAACTGCTTGCTCTATGGTGTGGTGAGCATGCTAGCTGATTATAGTATTATACAGAAGAATAAATATATAGTATAAATTGATAATGTGATAACTTTTTGCTGTATCTAGCAGACATACAGTTCTCTTGTTGCTGATGCATGCCAGGTACCAACAGAACTGCCTGTTCTTGGATCACACTTGACTGGCTGCACTATCATGCAAATGCTATTGTACTATGGCTCAGGCATGACTGAAACTACAGGTAAAGGATACATTCTCCAGTGCACTTTTAAAAGCAAGTAGTCCCAACTACTGGAAATTCCTCCTTATAGCAAAATTAAGAGATCAGAAATTTGCTGTGTGGTCACGTCAGACCTAGAAACAGACTCGGAACACATCTGTGGAAGGCTTAAAGAGCAACTTTTCCCTTGATTTTCTAGTGTTCACTCCAGATGTCAGCACTTCTGTGTGTAAGGCTGGTCCCTAGAGACCATGACTACAGAGAGAAATATAAAGGAGGAGAGTCTACTGGTCAATTCTGGTCCTTGTAGTTTATTTTAAGTGACTGCGTAACCAGGAGCAAAGATCGACCCTGGCAAGAACTGATGACGACTAGGGTATGACTCCTCCTGTAAATCTGCCTATATGGCTCAAGAGCCCTACAAGCATCTTCATCATGGGCAGTAAGAACCCCATTACATTTCCAGTCTCAAGGACCAGCTACAACTGAGAAACCATGCACTGTAAGTGAAAGCAAGGGGCCTGTATTGACAGAAAGTGGAAGTTTGTCTGTAAGTGAAGGTAGTCCTTCTCCATGGTTCCAGGTGTGATGTTGGTAGTGGTGCTCTCTACTAAGATTTTGATTACAGAAACCAACGATGCTACTGGGCAAACACTATTGCTCACTCAATAGACCTTTGATTTCGAAGGCAATCATTGTTCCAGGAAGGTCTATGCAAGAAACAGAGTTAGCCAAATAGAAATGCAGCAAATAGAAAGCAGTTCTAGCAGTATGTGACATTGGTTACAACACATCATTCCGAATATGGCTACTCTAATAAGTCACATCATGCTCCTATTACATACAAAGGATCAAGCAGGGCAGGGGTTTCTTTAAAATCTGTTGAAAAGATGAGAGAAATTTGAAAAAGTCATTCTATTGTGTACACTGAGACAAGTCTGATTTCGAAGAGGTCACCTCTCTAATTGCTGTTACTAGACAGGAGAGGAGAGGAAACATGCCTTACCAAACATCTGCTTTCCTGCCATATCCTTCTCCGCTGATCACCTCGGGGCTCATCCAGTATGGCGTCCCAGTGACAGATTTGATTCCAGTTCCGGACATGCAGATTGTTTGAATGCGTTTCCCAGCACCAAAATCTCCTAGCTTCACATTTCCGGCAGAATCTCGCAAAATGTTAGCCCCTGCAAAATATACACATGTAGAAAATCCAAATGAGACCCAGTTTTGCAGTGTTCTAATGAGCATTTGAGGAGACCAGATTTATGATAAACAAAAAATCGTCCTCCCTCGTCCTCCAGACTATCCTGGCAAATACTGTTTTATATTTATGAGGTTTTTTGAAGGTAATTCTTTATCTCAAAGTCTGCAAAAAACATCTCCTCCCAGCTGGCATGCTTGCCACTATGGACCTCCATCTACTACCTAGCTTATTACCCAGCCAAGCCATGGTGGATGATGCTGCTTTATGTTCTCGCACAGGCGTTCATGGCTCGGCGGAAAAATAAGATATGCTGGTTGATATCATCAAGGGGCGTCCTCTACTAGGCATCTAGGATAAAGCAGAAACTCGATGGCTGCAAATACGGCTTTTGGGAGTCCATATTCTCCACTATCTTTCAACTCCTGCAGTGAGAGTTTGGTTTTGTAAAACAAAATGCTTTGCCATGCTAGAGCACCGAACATGGCAATGAACTCTCAATATGTCAGGCTGCGGTCCACCAGGCAGCATTGTACATTCCTCTATTTAAAAAGTCTCTTTGACTCCCTGTCCTCTCCTCCTCTGTTCTTGACCTCCAAGGACCACTGTTGCCATCTCTGTTGGCCTTCTTTAATTCTGTCTTCTCTTACCTGCTACTCCTCCTTCAGCTATTTATACAATGGATTCCTTCCATCACCCTCCTGAAATCTATTACATATACCATGAATAAGGAAAGCAGGGTCATAAACGCAGAAACATATGAGCTGTTTTTCTCTGACGGACAATCATCTAATGCATGAAGGAAGCTACAAGCTTCTTCTATTTCAGAATCGTCCCCTGCATTTCTTTACAAACCATCACAAAGTCTGAAGGCCTTCATTACTCAGGTGACTTTCCAGGAAGTCCCCTCAATGCAATCCTGGCTGCTGTCCCTATCTTTTGATAGTGCAGAAAATGTCCCCAAGCTACAAAAAGGAACTCTTTGGCCTTAGTAAATGACACAAACTTAGAGCTGCAATAGAGATCTCAAGTGACCCTAAGCCTCCTCCCTTTCCATTTAGTAACATCATTATTTGCTGCTACTCTTGACAGGCTCGACAATTCCCATACTGGGGTAGTCAATGAAAAATGTCTACATTCCATACACTTTGATAATTCTGGCCAAAAGTGGGATATGATAAGCTTTCCCCTACAACTCTGAAAAACCAAGCTTCTTTTATGAATTCTTTCTTAGTGTTTCATTGCGTTCCACACCACTTAACCACAAACTGAAGCTTTGCTAAAAGATATCACTTAATATCTGTCTCACAAGGCCCTATCCTCTTCTTCATACGGAAGTTTGAAGACTTCTTTGCTAACTTTATTTGATACCATGACCCAGAGCAAATAGGTAAGCAAGCCTTCAAGCACCTTTAGTTTCTATGTAGGAACTGTGAGCATCACCCGTTGGGATATGTACAAAATAAAATACTATTTAAAGTAAAACTAAACAAGCACAAAGAAGTAAGTCCATCCTAATCATGGCCTGACCTTTAATGTCCCGGTGCACAATCATGTTACTGTGCAAGTAGAAGACGCCTTGCAGGATCTGCCTGGTGTACCGTCGGGTAACATTTTCTGTCAGGGCACCATAGGCCTTCAATTGATCTTTAATTGAACCCTGTTAAATGAAGAGAACACACAAAAAAATCTTTGGCAACAGAAAAATAGAGCAAAGAGCACAAGTAAATAAGAGAAGTCACTACCACAGAAAATGAACTCTGACAGACTTTGTCCGTATTCTTTATTCATAGGTTAAAGACACACTCGCCAAAATACTAATACAGACACTAAACTGGGTAAAATCTAAATTACGCTGGCAAAATTCCCAAGGTTCCTAAAGTTCACAGAATGAAAACTTCATGAAATGTCTCAATATGTTGCATTATATTACTTCACTCAAGTTTTGCTTGCAGAATCCTGGGTTGCACAGAAAATATCTAGCCAGAAGTATTTTTATTCTTGAGCTAATCACTTGTTGGTGCCTCACATTACTTTTTTTTAAATGGAAAGTATGCATTCACGTGAAAAGAATCTTGAGATAATAGCAAACCATTTCTACAATTTCACACACACACCCACAGGCAACTTGTTATTCTCACACTATTATGGTACAGCTGGTGGTCCTTAGGCTTTGCAGATCTATGTAAGGCTGCTAAATGTCTACTAAGCACATCCCCCTCAGCAGTGTATTAAGAGCATCACTAGTTGCTGTTGATTCTCATTCAATCCTTCCCTTCTTCAGTCAAGAATCGAATTTCTTAGCTTCAGCATGGCTGGACTTCTCAGCTAGGCAAAGTGGATTTTCACCAAGTAATAGAGTCCCTCCACAGCAGTGTCAGAGAGTGGAAGAGCAACTTTGTGATGTGCCTGCCCGGTTCAGTGCAATCTACCACACAGTAGCAGGCTGCCCAGTTTAAGGGCATTAAAAAAAACTAGGAGGGTCCCCTTGAGAAGTATGTGCAGGCTCCCCCTCACGTCTAGACAAACTTTGAGCACAAAATTTGCAAGTCCGTAGTCTGTAGCCCCCTCCTCTTCAACAGATGATGCTGGCCTTGTGCTAATTCCATGCACTGGTCAGTACTGCCCACAGCGGGACCTGTCACTCCTGGGAGGTTCTTACCTTATTTGCACAGCATTAATGTGTATCATGCCAAGAACTATGTCAAATCACAAACTTTATATTGATGTTTTAAACGTTATGTGTTATGTGCATTACTGGCACAGCAGTCTGTGTGTTAAATTAATGTGCATCATGACAGTGTCTGTATTCTAAAAGATAAGTTACTAAATGCAAACAGTTTAAAGCACACTGCCTGACATCCCAGCCTTTAAATCAACCCCATTGCATCATGATAAATGTCATTTGTAAAAATGTCGTACTCCGTTACTTTTAAAATTATTTCATCATCAAAATGGGTGCAGGCATTGCTGTACTCTGGACACGAACGTGTTTCTGGGTTAAATCCCTTCTTCAGCAGAGAAACATGAGATCATTCCGGGGTGCTGGAAATGCCGCCATTAATGTGTATCATGCCAAGAACTATGTGAGTCACAAACTTTATATCAATGTTTTAAACGTTATGTGTTATGTGCATTACTGGCACAGCAGTCTGTGGGTTAAATTAATGTGCATCATGACAGTGTCTGTATTCTAAAAGATAACTGTCTGGGCTGAGGCGCAAGTCTCCAAATATGTAACTTGAGTACATTAAATAACCTGACCCATTCACAGCAACCAGATCAGGCGACACCCACACTCAGAAGCATCCCTGGCACAGAAAGCAGCCCCCAGCGCAATGAGATGGTCTGGTCTATTTGGGCCTCTGTGGTCACTCTTGACAGGGTGGTGTAATATTGCAAACCACTAATAAACAACTGAGAGCACACTGAATATTTGTGCATGCACTATATATACATCTACACACACAGCCCTGGCAACAATTCTAGTTTGTTTTCTTTTGTGGAACAAAAATATTGGTGGGCTAGTCTTAGTCACTTTAGGGACGGTGATGGGCAGTATGTCCTAAAACAAACAGTGGTGTCACACCTCCTGGCAAAAGTTCCCAATAGATATTCCTTTCAGTAGGCCACACTTTAGCAGGCAAGAATAAGTTACTAACCTGCAAGTGCCGTCCCTCAGCACTGTCCTCTCCTATAGCATGTGAATCCATAAAACTTTCAAGACGCTCCTTTGGTTAAAATAGCTGCCTACTCTGCATGCAGTGTTTTGTATCAGGTACACCTTTTTACAGGTACATTAATGCCAGCAGTGTGTCCTTCTCTCTGCAGGTGCCCCCACCATGTTGAGTAGCATCTGGAGGGCACATTAGTACTGACTAACCGTTTCACACCCTCAACAGACAGGTGTGTGTGTCAATGTAGACTTACCTAGGGTTCCCTCACTCTCTCCTACACGTATGTATGGAGGCCTCAACCTGGTACAAAGAGCCATGAACCTCAAAGTGTCAGCAAACACAGAGGCCCGAGCAGGGAGTTATGCCCCCCTACTCTCACTTATTTCAAACAATCTACTTGCTAAGAAGGGATCCAATCTGCCTATCTTGCTAACCGCAGGGATGTTAACCTGGTTAAAACCCATCCTAGCATGTTGGAAAGCCAGATCAGGAAACACACACGACTTGTGTAGGGGAATGCACTTGTATTCCCTCAGTTTCTAGGCTCTGAAGCACTGTGGAATGGGGCTCCAGAATGATGTTCACACGTTGCATGCTGGGATAGCTCAACACTTCGTGTGAGCTATACTGGACACTCTCAAACTAGTGGCCAGGCTGGTAACTAACTGAGCTCTGGGTGTAACCCGGGCCTTGCGTACAACATTGGGTTGATAGGAGTCAAAACTGCAAGAATGAAGGCAAATATGGCCTAACAGCTGCCAAATGGGGAACCTATTGTCAAATGGAATGCCCATGGGGCTAAAATAAGCCAAACACTAAAAGCACCACTTAGGGGCACAAAAAAGACAGCAAACTCCGCATCTCGGTAGGAAGGACCCTTGACGGATGCCCATCCCATATACACAGGAATGCCTCACCCTAATTGCAACAAGGGCAAGGGCAAGTTTATGGCTTCGTGTGTCACTGGAAAAAATCCTGTGGTGGTTGAAAATTGAAGCAAAATGTGGATGAGAGTTCCTTTAGCTACAGACTCGCAACCTGCACCTGATAGAACCTGCGGGTAACAAACACAAATCCTGGTAAAACCAGCACTAAACTTTATACTTTCACAGTCGATAAAATTTGTCTCATCCAGACCGGTAATATTTTCCACCAGTTATTTTCACTGCTTAGACCCTACATAAAAGGCAAAACTAGGGGACAATTAAAGAACACGTTATTATTATTTACGCCCTAGGCTTTAGACAATTACGAGTAGTTACTATTATTCCTCTGCAGGGATCTTGCTTGAGGTATCCCCACCAACCTTAGAGATAAGGAAAGGAAGGTCTTTCGGCTCTGGTCCAGTCAATGAAATTGGCAGATTTATAATTACTTATGCCATGATGAGCTTTACGCAAGAACCGTGTGGATACGGTGCGAAAACATAGATTTAAAAATATTGTTTTGTATAACTACAACTAGGGCCTAGTAAATCTCTAAAAGGTATATTATTAACTATGCTCTGTGTCGTCCAGAGGCAACGGCCAAAAGGAATCGCTCATCTTTACCACCAAGTACCAGCAGATGGCAGGACTATATAAGAAAAGGAAAAAGCTTAAGCGAACAATCTTTTCAAGTGAACGGAAAAAGGGTGATGGTGGGTAGAAAAGTGTTGATTCTTTTACCCTGTTGGATTGAAAACTCGCTCCATCTGGTCATTTGAATTTATGACCATCACAGTAAATGAAAAAATGAACTAACTTTACTGGCCGTTTCACAATCAGTCCTGAGGTCAGTCGCAATGTTGTGGGACATCAGCCTAGCATCTATTAGAATATTTTATGCCTCACTGGCAATCTCGCCCAGTGGGATCACAGAGTTCGATGGCCTGCAGATAGCATGTTCTGCAGTGTTTAGTCTTTCCTCTTACTGCAATCATTTGTTTACTATATCGGGCGGTAGGCGACCCGGCAATTCCTCTTGATTTGTTTTTAAAATCTTTTAGAGAAAGATAAGTGGCGTAGATGCACAGCACCATTCACGGATGCTGTTCAAAGATTAGTATACTGGTGAACCAGAGCGCCCCTAAGCCTACAGACACAGATAACTTGTGGGGACTTACTCCTGCCTGACTGGAATATCAGGGGTAGTCTGATACAAAACGTCTAGGGACTTTGGGCAGAATACGGACCTTCAGAACCCTTTTTTTTCTTTTGATATAGGGCCCACATAGCTCCAAGGGAGAGGATGCATCTTATGGCCATAGCTCCAGATTTAGGATGTATGGATCCAGGTTCGCGTCTCGGCATCGGCTCACCATTGGACAAATTACTTAGGGCCCGGTTTAGAGTTTGGCCGAAAGGGGTACTTAATCGCAAAGGAAATGGAGTACCCTCTCCACCAAACTGAAGTTCAGCCCACCTCAGGTAGAGTCGGGCTTAATGGCCACTAGAGTAAGGGCTGTCGGAAGTTTGGCCATTTGACCACTGTCCGATTTAGAGTGGGCGGTCAAATGGCCAGTTTCCACCGACGGGTTTGAAGGCCTTTAATCTCTGTGGCCTTGCGTACTGTAATTGTTGCTCACGTAGGTGCTCCAATTTCTATATAAAACTGTAAAAAAAAAAGGAGCATGCAAGTGTTTTACAAGGTCAATTTTCTTTGTAGCAGGAACCTCATAACATAAGATCCAGTTACGTTAACTGGTTCTGGTATAGCTCACTAGTGCCTCTATTTTAATCAGGTAGCACTCTATGTTCATGGGACACGTGAGGCCTTGTTGAGACCGGATCAGAAAACAGGATGCAACAGGACTGAGAGTTGTGTGAAAACGTAGCTAGACAACATACACTTACAAACAAGGCACATGGAGTTAAAGTTACTTTCCAACAATTAGATGTTTTTTGGGGCCAAATGTCGAAACTGTGATTAGAACTAAGGTCACTATTTCCCAGAATCGGCACATTTGCTGTATGTTTTCAGAACTTAAAGAAGGGGCCTGTATTTGTTACGTTGTAGACCTACAACAGTGAAATACCTGTTTACCATGTGAGAGGAGGTGGCAGGAACTTGGAGGGGGTGGACTTTGTGTTCAGCCTACTTGGTAAGGGAGGCTAAAAAAGAGGAGGATTTGGGAAAACTATCTCAAAAGCTCATGCATGGAAAGAATTTACATGTTATGTGAATTTCAAGTAGCACGTTAACTCATGATTTCTGTTAGGTTACGTTTAAGCGTTCCTCTTTTAAGGGTTTATTTTTGTTGATTTTATTGGTGTTTTCTCAATGTTTCCAAAACTTTTGAAGCCCATGTTTATCGGTGCTCATTCAGAGTTGTTTTTCGGTGTTTACAAGACAGTGTTTTGGTAGGCATGGAGAACTGGAGCCATCCGCTGTACTAATGCTCTGGGTCAATAGACCACACAGGTACACTGCACTCAAGCTTATGATTATTGGAGCTACTGCCACCTTTTTTAACCTGCTTACGGTAAAGAAAAACGCCTGCCATTAATGCAGAGGTCGAGTTACGGTAGGTGGCCATCCTGGTTTCATCAGAATTGTCCCTTTTTGGCAGGTGTGTCCCATAGCCTGCACCCAGATAGTGTGGGATGTTAAATGATTCAATATTAGCTTATCACAGAGGATGATGCACGCCCAATTGACTTGCTAAATCTAGAATCAGATTAATCTGTTCAGAGAAGTCATCTATCTGGGTAATGTAAGACAAAGGGAAGGCTGGTATATCTCTCACACAGCTCTGCACACCATGCATGAGCTGTGCAGAGGTGCCTTTGAAGGCCATCAATAATTTATGTGGTAACAGGGATGGAAGACTTCAGACCAGAAGCTTTAAGAACACATTTACATTTTAAATGCCAATAGGGAGGAATGATAACACCTAAGGTGAAAGCAGCCCTGATCCTGCAGAAGGGTGGCTCTAAACCAGCAGGGAAGCTGCCATGAACCAGGGAGGTACTGCTCTAAATCCTTTATAATGCGAGTCAATGGCTAGTCTGAGACGAAAATAGCCTGGGACTCCTAGTGAAACAATTTTATTTTCTATAAAAACTACAGAAAGTAGAGCTTTCTAATTTCATGAAAATTGGAAACTATTTTCACCACTGTGGGATGTGCTGAACATTTTATATTTCGCAACATATTTAGAATAATCACAATGTAAGAGCAACTAACAAACTTGAAACTAAATAGCGTGTTATGTTGTTTCCTTAAACAGTAAGCAGTGTAGTCCAGGTGGTTTTACCTGTCAACTATTCCCATTTAATCGTGAAAACATGATTCGATCCTAATCATGTATGAACGAAAAGAGGGCTGGGGTCTACTCTGGAAAAAGCCCATGGTGATCAATTCCCCTACCAAGCCTGTATCACCCGTCTCACATAATGACGGAAAAGGGGGCAAATGCATAGGTAGAGCTTGATTTGCCATAAATCAATCAATTTGGTTAAGTAGGAGAATTGAGACTGAAACTCAGGACTGCTAAGTTAAAGGACTAGATAAAGAGACTGGGCACTTTCTCCCCGGCGACAATGCTCACTGTGTACTCTGTCCCAGTCCGGTTTTATTATTTGAATTTACTGACATCATTAAGCCTGATAGTAGGCACTCCCAAACTTTGAACAAAAAACAAAATTAAGGCGAGAAGAGCAAATATATATAAAACAATTTGGACAGATAGGAGTAACCTTTTTTAATACATGTCACCTGGTTCCACTGGAGTGGGAAAGACAAGGCCAAGTAACCATCATTCACATGAAAATGCCACTGCATTAGGTGCACTGCCCAGATTTATGAATGATAGTCTCTGATACTGGCATAGTTTGGTAAAGTGGTAAAGTGGTAAAGCTAGGATTAGATGTCAAATCTCCAAGTCCCTCAGCTAGACCTTGCCCATAGGACTACATCTAGTGGAGGGAGGGGTGTGGTCTGCCCAACCCGGAGAATTGTCCACATTCCAGGAGCTCTGTTAAGGTTTTTTTATAGCACTCAGTAAATTAGCCTGATTCTAAGTGCTTCTAAATTTTGCAGATAAGGGAAAGGGACTGTGAGGTATTTTCATTGCCTTTCTGGCACTAAATGTAAGTGAGCAAAATCAGTGGTGTTCTAAGTGTTTTTCCAGGGACTATTTCATTCCAACTGGAGAACCAAGTTGCTCCCTTTGTAAACTTGGACAATGACGAGGAGCAGTCAAGGTAAACTGTAGAAGGTGGTAGAGGAATCCCACCTCGGGCACAGTATGGCATTGTAATCACACTGAATGAAATCAATGTATGGTAAGATCTATATCTTTTAAAGAGACCAGAGCCCTGATTTAGAGGAGGTTAGTATGGAATGAAACTCCAAAAATGCTCTCCACCACTCGTAGTCCCACCTAAATAACCATCGTCAGATGGCTTTCCTTTTCATGCCAAGTGATAGTGCAAACATGGGGACCCTGACTCTATCTGGACATATTGCTAGGCACTAACATGGTTTGTTTTTGTTCAGAACTCTTTGATATGCCAGATCACGTGACAGTCAGGAATATGGAATCCTCTCTTTCTGCCTCTGGTATTGGATCATACATTGGAGAACTCAACATGTTGCCAGTTGCGTGAGTCATAATGCAAACTAACCCTTTCATGTAAAGAGGTTTGAGTTGATAAACTCATCTGTGGGTAATGGGACTTGAGGGCAGGACCTGCATAATTGGTGGGAATTGTGGAAAAAACATTCTAGTGAGAGGAAAGCATAGTCCAAAAAACATCCCAGTTTCTCACAGTGGGGATCCAAAGAATATGGCAAGTAGCTTGTGGCTAGCGGATTTGCCCGAGTGGCTAGCAGTATACAGAAACTTTCCTTTTATGCAGATTCAAAGAATTTGGTGGGATAGGCATAGACGGTGAAATTATACAGTATGACCGTATTTTCTGTGAGAAGTTTTTTATAATGTGATGGATAAGAACCCCTGACTCATCCAGTCTGCCCATTTACTCACTGGACTTGACAATTCTTGAAGTGCGAATCATTTTGAACACAATAGTCCTTTTTGCCCCCATCACATCACTTCGAAGGCTACCCCAAACAATACATTGGGTGGATGAGGGACAAGAGTGTGCTTCCCTGAGACATTATCCTGAGTCAGTTTTAAACCACTCCTCCTCTTTCCTCATCTGGGTGTGACTACACATGAAGACGGGGGCAGTACATGGTCACTGGGTAAAGTGAGCAGGAAGGTGCTGTGGTGCTGCACAGGAAATGAGCAGTAGTCAATACCTGCCCCAGACAGATTTTAGTGGGTTAGGGCTGTACACATTTTTAATAGAGATGGTTGGTTGATATTTTTACTGACTGCCCTGCGGAGAGTAATCCTTAAGACTGTTGTATCCCAGTTCTGTGGACTTGCTAACATTCCACACCTCAGCCCACTTTCCTTGCATTATTAAACATGCATAGCTGCGGTTTTGGAATTCAAGGGATTTGCTGGTCCCTCTAACACACTGCATGTTCCACACAGGGGTGGCTCCTCTGCTAAGGTGGTGGAGCCTCACCTTGCTGCTTTTAAGCAGAAGGGGAAGGAAAAATAAAATGATAAAAAGAATCATTATTATAATTTTATTTTTCCTGGGAGTCGGGCCAGGAGGGGCTGAGTTGGAGGGCTCCGGAGGAGGGCTGGAGAGAGGAGCAGAGTGCACAATAAGTGCACGTGTCTATTTGGCCAGCCATGTTGGGTCGGCCAAACAGACATGCGCACTTTGCATTTCTCCACCCAGCTGTATTGAACAGCTGGGTGGAGAAAGTGCACAGGCTCCTACTCCCTGTGTGAGTGGTGATGCCAATCACAACGCTGCTGTCATGCTGGTGACAGCAACATTGTGATTGGCTGGGAACCTGTGTGCTGCCTGGAAGAGAACGGAGGAGACTTGAACGCTTCTCTGGAAGAAGGACGGTAGCCGCCACTGGTTCCACACTGTGCTATCTACCAGTGCAAACTATGAGGCTGTTAACTCTTCTGACACCACTGACCGTAGAGGGGATGAAGCTTCCATGATGGCATTGCCTCGAGCCCCCAAATTGAGGGATGTAAGTCTGCTTAACAAAAGTCCTCATTGTAATATTGCCATTCATATAAGAAGCCCAACATGGAGTAATAATAGCATCTCCACATAATATAAAACACTGCGATAGTTGGTATTGCGTCCTTCGCAAAATGATGGTAGAAGTTAGGAATAAAATAGATTGCATATTTTCCCTCTAGTATGTCACATTATCTAATAAAACACTGATGCATATCAATGAAGGTCTTCTAAGATACATTGCCCGACTGTCAACATGATGCTTTCATGCATTTTCATACCTCACAGAGGCCATGTACACACTTTTATGCTACCTCTGGTGACACAAAGAAATAAGCCACAAATATATACGGTACATACAAAATGGCAAATTTGCAAATACTTGTGCACTTCCTAACTTACCCCAGGCATGTACTCAACAAAGATGGAGAGTTTTCTTTCTGACACATCCCGTAGACAGCCGTAGTACTGAACTATCCTCTCATGGCGAAGTGTCTTCAGCAGCTGGATCTCACACTCTAAAGCATTCACTTCCTGGAATCAACCAAAGAGGTAGCGTGAAAGGACTGCAAGCAAACGCTAACCTAAGAAAAACAGGAGTAAGAATCCTCTCTGCTCACAACCTGCTTCTGTTTATTTCTCCAAAAGTAAATCCACAGAAAAGGTTGGGTGCAGTATTACTTAAGAGTTATTATATCTATTCCTAGCAAACACAGTTCACTAAATGATATATGGAGTGTGAAATTAACACAGCAAATTGAAACCAGCGTAACACATGCATATGTATGAGCCATGCCCCACTCCCCCATCTGAGTTTGCTTGCTTCTCTGTTATTCCGCAACTTGTGGTCCCCACAGTTCGACTCTGGACTGAACTATTTTTCTATAAACTAGAACTATGTAAAAACACATATCGTTAAGAAATAACTTCAAAAGACCGAGTCAAGGGCAGCAGGCCATTCACTACTGACTTACAATTACAGTACAATCACATGCGCTAAATTAAAGTTGGCAAAACATTATATAACCTCTCCCAAAAGGGGCTATCAAGGATCCTCACTGTGAAACCTGTCTAATGCATGTATTTTCTAGATGCATTGCTTGCTTTTGATGGTAATGTGTGAGATTACATGTACCTAAGTACCTGCCTACAGCCTGTAACGTATTGTGTAACACTCCACGGTAAGAGGCCTACTAACTTTAACCCATGATTTTCATAATAAAAAAGCTAGGCCTACTGCCTTTCTCATAATTTATCATAATAAACAGACCACGCCTATGGCACTGGCTTAACTTTTCCCAGCACACCAACCAGGCATTTAGCTGTTATTGTTCGCATATCACCATAACCAATTCAAGCATACTTCGTAAGCTTTCCCATAAGGCAACCACAAGACGTAGCCATTAAATTACAAATGTATACAAATCACAGTTAGCAATCTCTTCTACGAGGATCTAACAAGGATTATCACAATGCAAATCTTCTATGCCCGAGGTTTGTCAGAGGGGAGTAAGCAATAACAAAACCACTGCCTACCATAATAATCTGTGAGATTCCAGGTAACAAAATACCTATATGTAGGCTTCAATATAGGGTAATAATAATCCACGCTTTAATGCCTACTAACTTTAATATTTGCTTTTCACAATAAATACTTCTGGCTAAGGCCTTTATTATAACAAGCAGATCAGACATAGACATAACCTTTCCCCTTGTGTCAATCAGGCCTATAGCTTGTCACCATAACCAACTCAGGCCTACTGTTTTGAGTGTAAGCTTTCCCACAAGACAACTATCAGGCACACAGTCACAAAATTAGAAAGGTATGCTCAATTATAGTTGGCTAGGCAAAATACTATTGCTCATACGAGGGTCTAACAAGAATCCTCGCAGAATAAGTACATTTTTAGAGCTTTCGGGATTGGGTACACCGTTACAAATGTGGCGGATATCTCATCAAATATATTACAAGTACCATTAAATATAATGCATTTTTAGCATGGCGGACAGGATAGCCGTCACATTTGTGACTGAGTATCCAATTCGCCAAACACTAGGTTAAGCCCTAAACCTTCTATGTCTGTAGTTTGTCACTGGAGGTAATCAAAAAGCTTTACCTACTACAATAATCTGTGAGGTTCCATATAACAAAATCATTATCTACAGTCTTTCATACAGAGTAATAACAACCCACCCTTAAACTGACTGATATTAATATATGGTTCCAGACTAATATCTTTGTTGTAACATTTCATAATTAACAGATCAGTCCTATTGGTCATAATCATTGGCTTGTCACCATAAGCAACCCAGGCCTGCTGCACTGAGTATACGCTTTGCCACAAGCCAAAAAGTGCAATAGGCACTCTTAAAAGGAAGGTCTCAACTTAGCCCCAATCAAATCCTAAACTCTGAGGGTATCATCATGAGGGTGGAGCCTCAGCACATCTCTCGGTGGTGCTCTGGAAGCTCTTTTTCTGTTGACCACATAAGGTTTGATGACAGCTGCGCTGCCAGGCCAGACCAAAAAATACACCAGCAAAAGACATACGAATACAAAACCTGTCAATGTACATGCATAGAAACTGAAACACAAACTCGTCAGAACGCATAGATAAACCAGATTCAATGGTATTAGGTCTGTAAATCAGCCAAAGTTGTCCATTTTACAGAGTACAATAAATTTAAAAGTGGGAGAAAAGCTTTGATCGCGTACATGATGATCCCACACAGACACTCCATCCTGCAGATAGACAGATGCAAAGCTAGCTGTAGGACATCACCAATCTACTATTGCAGGATAACTTGTGCTGCACCAAAGACCATGTAAACTTAAATATTTAACATTGCTAGATGAAACAGATGTAGGGTTAGTGACCAACTATGGAGAATTAACATTTTTTATATAACTGTAATATTTTTTATTCTGAGCTGCTTTCGAATATTCCATTCGTTGATGTCTTATTCTAGCAGCATCTAACAGAGCCATGTTCAGCCTGGTTCATGTCTGCATTCATATACGATTTTCAGGTTCATCCACTTAAGACACACTTCTATACTATATGGGTGTTATTTGCAAACCCATTTTCTCATGTAAAGATATGTTTACAGCTGATAATGGCTCTCTTTTAAGGCTTTCGGGCATCTAAAAAATTATATCTCGCAGGCATAAATGTTTTTACTACCGCATTTGTATGCCATGACTGCTTACAACTACATAGTAGTATACCGCAAGCAAGGGGTGAGGAGTAGGAGGACCAAGGCATGAAATGCCTACGGAGTTTGCGAATGCTCACAAACTTTGAAATTTGTTCTGTATGGCCCTTCATCGCTCTGGAAATAGTCAGAGATGTGCTCTAGAAAAGGGCAGGAGTAAATCCCATTTAAGGGTGGCATGAGGAATGTCATACCCAAGACTTAATGGCGGTATAGTGCAATAGGTTTCTCTAGGAGGAAACATGTTTTCCCCCATGGAGGAAAAAAAAGAGACAAAAAATTAACTTGTGCAGTAGGACTCCCTTTCCCAATGAGGAGTTGTATGGTGCATACAACTCTGCTTTGTGGAAACAGCAAATGTTATATGACATTCCCCGCAGTAATTTGACTGGCGCAGCTTCCTTCGTAATACTAGGAAGTAGGCTGAATCTCAAAACCCGTACAGCTGTGCATAGGTATGTGTGTATGGGTGTAGATTTAGGAGTTTTCTTTGTTAATCAGGCTTCATGCCTCCAAATGGAACTCATTTAGCCAGTTGTGCTCCTGAAAACCTTGCACCGAGCTAGCTCACGGGCATTGATATTCCTGATCAGATCGCTTTTCATGTAACATCAAATCCAGTTAACAGTTGTACCGCATTTTCTGAACCTATACTAGGAGTTGTACCAGAATACACAACTTACTTTCATTAGTGCAGTGACAAACAATTTATTTCATGGATCTGACAAATAAAAGTCACTGATGCTCTGCTTTAAGTGATGATGACCTCATGTGACCGATGACTTTTCCCCTTGGTGCGGTTATTCCCATGACACCTTTCGATGTTATTGTGAACTTTTTCACTGACACAAAAAAATAAATACTGCCTCTATATATGGACCACCAGCAAAAAGGATCCGAAAACTCCTGAGTTTCAGTTATCGCAGTGATAACAGAAGGAGATGGAGCAACAAAACAACGAAGGATTATTTTCTTTAAGGTATTTAGAACCTTTGGCCCCAAGCAACACTGCCCTGAACCCACAGTTACCAAGGCCAAAATGCTTATATTTAATGCACCACTACACACAGTCAAGTGCGCTGCACTCGACTGAAAAGAACACTATTCCTTCCCACCTTCAAAACAAACCCAAAGCGGCCAAACACAACCCAATCAAGTAGTGGCATCAGATTCACAAATTGCCACCAACATCCCAAGAGCACAAGATCTACTTATACTTACTAAAACACTCAGATGACTTTTGATATCTGCATCATATTTGACACCTACAGGGAAATCACATTATTCAAAACAAGAATCTTTCTGTGATACTCATAACCAAATAAACCAAACATGAAAACCAAAGCAAGGCCCTATACTGAGTAATTCGATTTAGACCAATCATTTTCCGGACACTCAATTCCTCACTCCACGTCAAAAATGACTATCATCAACAATGCAGGAGCATTGACCAGGCTTTCACACTCGCACATTCACCAGCCATTGCACCGCGTTACTCTCTCAAATTGAAGGTGGGCACCCTCAATATCGACTACAGAATATGAATGGCACATAATATCGAGGTTTAAAATAGTGAAAAAGTAGAAAAGTAAATCTAGATATTCTGTACCTAACGCCACATACATAGCAAACCTACGTCCCTATAAGCAATTACCTTTCGTTATTTTGCACCATCTTGTTCTGTCCTGTATTTTCTTGTACAACAACATTCGTGGAGTCGATTTTCAGTAGTACAATCCAAATGGAACTGCTCATGCCCTATAACTCTAGAAAACCTCTCTGACTTTCTAACCCACCTACCCGCAGTAATATGGAAAATGTATACCAGCAGGCCTTATCAAGCAACCAGACTGTAAAACACCCCATCTCCGACTTCACACCATGAGAGAACTGGAATCACTCCTCACAAGCAACACTCACTGGGACCCCCTGTTCCAACGTAAGGACAACCTGGCCGTGCCGCATTACACGATGTGTACATCATAACACAAGAAACACCTGCCCATCTGTACAATGAAACCCTACTATCAGTCCTCTGTGGTACTTCCCCTCCCCTATACCACGTAGCGTGGTCTACTACGTGTTGAGGTTATGTCCACTAGTCTCGAGTATTCTAAATAAAAAATACAAATCCATGAAGTAGATGTGGGTGTCTGCTGCAAAGACTTGTGTGACAAACCAAATCCCAGGACAGTGATAGGAGCCAATCACCCCGCAATAAAGTGATGACCGCTGAGTTGGGTATTAATTACCATTATACCCAATGTAAAGAGGCAATGCAGTTTGTTGAATGTGTATGGTGAGGAGAGTAATGATTATTATTACAATTACGAGTGCTGCGCAGTAGTTGTTTAGTAGTAACATTTGTTGTAATTATTGTACTAGCAGTTGTGTTTGCCTAAAGACCTGAGTGTAATTTACAGCAGATCCACCTTCTCTAGCTCAAAAAGAGACCGAAAGATAATGCAAGTGTCCTGTCGACGGCTCATTCCCATTTATAGTCCAGTAATAACAATGACCCGGTTTTGTATGCACCATACTTTATGAACTGAGTTAATTGCTGACGCGTGGTGTTATTACGTCCCAAATCTACGGAACTCCTTTTATAAACCCCAGTACGTTAAAAGGCTGTACCAGGGCCACTTGTCATAATTTGATCAATGCGTGCATTAATTACCGAATCTGTATTATATGTGTCAGTCACACTGTACTTCTTCTAAAGTAAGGATATGGACCGACTTTTCTTTAGCTAATTAGCAACAGCAGCTATGTCACAAATCATTTCAAATTGAAACTTTGGGTCGCACATTTCTGGTTCCTGCAGCTGCTGTCACTTTTTAAGGGAGATTTTCCCAAAGTAAAGGCCTATGTCCAAAAAATTAAGTTTCGAGTTGTTCGTTTCTGTTTCATCATACGGTTGCTCTATTTCATATATTACTAAACCACAGACAGGGGTATGTGTGCTCTGTCTGCGACATCGAAAACCATCTGTGGAATGGAAACCACTGTTAGTAACATTTCGAAACAGTCCAGATGGTCAGAGAGCATTCCTTGGGATCTGCAGTCAATTCCTTTGTGGTTGGATATTGATGCCAAAGATGGCGCGGAAACCCTGCTCCTACCTCTGAACTTTCCCTCGGTGTAGCGTTCTTAGGGAGTGAGGGTGTTCTTTTCCCTGACCTGGAGGACTTCCCACCGAGGGTCTCATACCAGAACCATAACTCAAAACACTCCCATCCACTAGGGTTGCTGATACTGGAGACATATATACCCCCATGGGGATGGAGTTACTGGGAAATACCTGTGGGACCCTTAGGATCTCATGAGGAATGAGTAACTACTGAGTGATCAGCATTTCTGGTCTCCACCTGGGGCTCCTTGTAACACGTGTTGTCTCCAGGTGAAAGATACAAGAAGTGGAGGGTTACGTTCCACCGATTTTGTAATACCGGTGGGACCAGTAAGTAGTGTTGCTTGTGCTCCCTTGTAAATACGGGTGACCCTGTAACAAGGCCCTTAGAGTTGGGTTGTAGTCATGTCAGACAGGCCATCCTGTGCTTCAAGAGATGCAGGAAAAACGTATTTCATGTAGCATAGCTGTGCTCATTCTGCTCTGCTCGACAGCGGCAAATAATTACTGCCTGGGGCTGCAACGGGGCGTTCATCACTGCAAGCGTGCAAGAGGAAGGCCCTGCTAATATCCTTTCCAAAACAGAAAATGTAGAAAAATAGTAAATACTGCAGTGGAAAAATATTTGACTTTGTTGTGCAATGTGAGGCTGCTGGTAGACTTTGATCCCTCATGGGAGCACTACCTGTTTCCCGGTTCTTCCTGACAGTGGGTTTTGCTACTCCTGCAATGCATGGAAAACATGGCGTTCCATGAAGTGAGTGGGAGTGGGCTGTTGCAATGTTGGACCTTTAGGAGATCTTCCTGATCAAACGATTCACATACACAGGCCCACGTTGCATCCGTTCACCAGCGATTAATTATTGTAAAAAATAAAATTATAGTGCAGTACCCAAAAATTATCTTCAAAGATCACCTTGGGTGGTGTTGAATCCTTACCAAGAGCCAAGGCTGCCCATTCTTTATGTCACTTCCTGCCTCTTTCTTCCTCCGCCTACACTATTTGTCTCTATGTGTCATTCTAGAAGGAACTATTTAATTCCTAGGTTTCTCATTTTCCTTCTTTCTCTCTTTTCTAACATTCTCCTGTTTTGAGTCTGATTTTGAAAAATATGTCATAGTCCCCAAAAATGTGCCAGTGTGCATCACCAAAAACAACTACCACAAACTAAACACTTTTCAGCACATCACGTTGAGATCACAGCTCTAGGCAGGACAATGGCATCCGAAGGTGTTGAAGTATGATTTGATGAACATAACTGTTTGACTTGCTCTTGTTGCTGTAATCCCGATAACTTTACGGGAAGTTACCATGTTGAGCTGAGCCTCAAATGACTGTCAAAACTTTCATAAGGGCCATTTGTTGCTGAGAACATCATCACTTCCTCAAATGTCTTATTTTTTAGAATGTCTTTTGGAAGTCTCACCATTCCTACATATTTGCTTACCTTTTACATATTTCTTGTTAAGGCTTGGGTGTACCAAAGTGACGTGGGAAGTTATAGTCGTCTTCAGCGACATCAGTGGCATAACGCAACTGTATGGGAACCCATGCAAAGAACATGGAGGGAGCCCCCCTCCAGACTCACGCAGGCCAGGTGCTGTGCTGGGGGTGTCCCCTGGAGCTCGGGGGCCAACCCCCACACCGGGGTGTTGTAGGGGCCTTTATTACTGAGCAACATACCAAATCTGCTAGTAAGCACTCTACAGGTGAGAGCAGGGTGGAGATGTATTGTCTCAGAGCCTGAAATAAAGACACCCTGAATTATGTTTTTGTTCCTCAGCTATGCACAGGACCTTGTTCAGCATCCTCATAAAAGACACAGACTACCCACTGCCTGGATACCACAGAGTTGCCTTCCAAAGCTGCACTGCCAGTCAACTCATGCTCTCCTGGAAGTCTTTTCCAGGAAATTGGGACAACTGGCGATATAGACTGGAAGGGGTAACCTATGCCACAAACATTTTACTAACTTGTAAGTACAGAAACGACATCTGTGCCCAATATTTCACTAATATATGATATTAAGTTTGGTTGTCAATCACTACCAGCGGGTATTGCCCATCACAGACGTTACAAGATTCGAAACTTAGTTGTCATAAATACTAGCTCCGTGCTGAAGAATATTGGCAGCGGAATGAGTGTCTAACCACGCAAACATGCACTGGAGACACTTGGTAACCATGTCCTCCAATACTTTAATGGTTCTAAAAAACCAAATACTTTATTTGATGGGAACTATGATGAAACACTAATAGCCTTCTGTTGTGATGACCACTATCCAAAACATGTGATGGTTCCAGTGACATTTATGCATGCGCTGCTCCAGAGTGTGGAGGGAAGTAATGTAAATCTGCATTAAGATGTGTGGCTGGGCAATCATACATTGAATAAAAGTGGTTACTCGACCTCCTGTAAAAAATAAGTGGTAGGTACTAGATATTGTGCTAAACAATGTATTTCTATATAAACTGAAGTCCAAGGTGGCTCCAAAGTTCGACAATCCACTGTGTGAAATCAGGAAGTGTTCCACTGTGGAGTGGAATCTCAGAATCAAAAATATAATGGCTGGAGGTGCAGCTGCTGGAAGGAGGTTAAGCAAAAGAGAGTTTGGGAGAGATTATGGCCCTCATTATAACATTAGCGGTATATACCGCCTACAGCCGTGGCGATGGCCGCCAAGAGACCGTCGCCGCGGCTACCAGCCGCAGGCCGGATTATGAACATAGCAGGATTTATGCCAGAAGGATGGCAGAAATCCGGCTGTGGTCATGCTGGCGGATGGCGGTAAGGTGGCGCTGCTGCCAGCAGCAGCACCATGCCAGTAGACCGCCGCAGACCATATCATGACCCATGATACGGCCTGGAGGTGTTCTGCTGGAGGTCGCTGCTGCCTGCAGCAGCACCCCGTCCCGTCTCCATGCATGCATGGATGAATGTGGGTATGAGTGTGTGTATGCATGTGTACGTTGGTGAGTGAAGGTGCATGTATGTCGTGGGGGGGTCTGGAGAGGGAGGGGTTGGGGGAAAACCTGGGGAGGGCGAGGTGGGTGAGGAAGACCCCTATCAGTGACAGGGAAGGAATTCTCTGCAACTGATGGTGCCTACCGCCATGGTTTTCGTGGTGGTAAGGTTGCAACGAAAATCATGGCGGTAGGTGGGGTCATAATCCCACGGGCAGGCTAGTGAGGGCAACCTGGCAGGAGACTGAAGTCTCCAGCCCGGCGGTCATTACCGCCGTGGCGGACGGTGTGGTACATTGTCGTTATATGGGGGAAAGAACCGCCACCCTGTTGGCAGTACTTTTCTCCATTTTACCTCCATCGGCCGGGGTCATAATGACCCCCTATCTCCATGGATGGCTGTAAAAATAAGGTAAGGGATATGCAAGTGGTCTCTTTTTTTGCCCATGGCCATGTGGGTTGGTGTTGATAGGATGTGATGGAACAGGGTAAGGGGAGATCAAACAAGCTTGTGCAATACAGTTAATTACCTTGTCCATGGGGATAGAATGAGTAAACTATCAGACAAAGAAAAAGGCCACTAACGTAATCAAATGTACTCATTATCAGGGCAATGGTGAGAGATTTGGCTGTCAGGAATGGTCAGTCAAAGCATGTCCTTCAAATGACTGGAATCTGATACTTAACTGCTATGTAAGCAATGGAGAAGAACAACTCAAAACGTTTCAAGAAAGTTACATGAATTAATATAGCATAGATTTAGCAAATGTAGTATGTCAGGGTCAGTATATTACCTTCTCTGCATAAGAACACATTATACCTAAAAAAAGATTACTATGCACTCCCTCCTCAACATACTCAGTGTGAGGAAAATCCTTAAGATCCCATATATATTCATTTGGTTCTGATTATATCACTTAGATAAGAACATTGGACCAAAATTGACCGTGGAGAAATTTTTATTGTGGACTTTAGTTATGTTAATTGTGCCAAAAGTGTTATCGGTACATATTAAATAAGTTTCACTAACACTCACCTTGCTTGTTTCTTGACTCTCGGGGTCAAAGGGTACCTGTTTCACCGCCAGTTCTCTGCCAGTGTCTGCATCGTAACAGAGATAAACCTCTCCAAACGCTCCTCGGCCAAGTAGTTTGCCTAATCTCCAGTTCACAGGAGTCTGGGGTGCTGCAGTAAAACCATTGACATTTATAGAAAAAGATATGAGATGTAGTTCACAATATCTTTCCACGAGTGCAAAACAACGAAACAGGCCTTGGGCGCACCCTACACATACTAATAAAGTAATGGTGTTTTCTGGTGAGATTAAGACACCAGAATATATAAATGTACAATACATAGTCCAACTCTCCATGTTTCTCTAGCACAACCCAAATCCTGGTTCCCTCTGTAGTGGTAGAAAACCAGTGCACATGGAAGTGATAGGATTTTTTTCTTAAAATTGCATCTATTCAATAACTGTATCAATTTTATCGTCAAGACAAAAGTGGAAATGAACAATCAATGAGATGCACATTAAACTGTAAATTCGTCATGACTATGCACACTATCAACTCCCACTGTAGGTCTTTGGCAAAGGATTTCATCCCAGACTCAAGGCACATGGACAAGGGGTTTCAACCATAATCACTTTGAGGAGTTAAACATTACTTGAGTAATAAAACTTTTTTAACTGATTACATGCTGACAAAAGAAACTAATTACAAATCAAAAGTCGAGTTCAAAATAGCTTTGCACACAAAATGGTGCAACGTTTTGAGGTCGTGAAGAGGAAATATTCTGCCACCATTGAGTGTGCAAAGCACCACAGGCCGTTATGTACCTTAAACCCACATTTTCAACATTTAGGGCCAGATGTATCAAAGATCCGTTTTGCATTTTTTAAATAGCGAATTTTAAGAAATCGCTGTTTAAGAAATGCAAAATGGGATGTATGAAATTTGCAATTCAGAGATAGCGATTTCTTAAAATTCGCAATTGCTATTACCGAATCGCAATTAGAGAATGCGACTATGGGCTTGTAGGCAAACCCCAGGGTGCTGGGGGCCTAAGGTCCCCTCTGATGCACCCCAAAAAAATATTTGCAGACATGTGAAGGACACACATGCCCTAGGGGCATGTGTGCGCTTCATCATTCTTAAAAATGCATTTATAATGCATTTTTAAAAATTGCACATGCTTACCACCAAATTGGATTTCGTGGTATTTGCATTTCCTAAATGCCCAATTCGCATTTAGGAAATGATTGATACATGTGCTTTGGAAATCACAAATAGGAACTTCCTATTTGCGATTTCCTATTGCGATTCTCTATATGGGGTCGCAATTTTAAGGAATCGCTATTTTAGCGATTCCTTAAAATTGCACCGCGAATGCCTTTCGTACATCTTGAAAGGCATTTTTGCATTCGCAAACGGCTGAATTTTGCGATTCACACCGTTTGCGAATGCAAAATTGCTTGATGCATCTGGCCCTTAAACTCAAGAAACAGCACACGAGAGGAACACTACAAATCAGGACTCGGTGCCTTTCATGGGCTTACATTTACTTGGAAGAGGAGACAAGGATTTGAAGAAGGGGACAGTTTTTTCGCAGCCTGACCACCGCTTCTTCCTCGGCCCGTCATACGGGGCGGTGACCTGCATGTTCTCATCATTAAAGCTCCTCGTCCGGCTGCTCGAAACAATCTGGAAATGATTATCCGGAGGTACGTAACTCCTTGGAAAGGTTCTGCGGCCTATGGGGTGAAAGGCACAAGGCGAACATCCAGTCACACATTGAACAGAGACTGCCCTCCTCCACCCCCACGCTACAGCCCAACTCGACACAGACAATAACACAATTCACTTTCCTTTTTGGCGCTGTATCGTTTATCACATTTGACTTTTCACGTGAATACCTGTTTAAGAGCCTCAGCCGCTTCCTGATATTGCTTTAAATGTGAGGTGGATGGGTATTTTGCAAAAGTGACTTTGCCAAAAAAGAGGGGAAGCCCAGTCTCTCGAGCATGGCGACCCTCACACACGAAAGCAAATTATTTTTAGGGGTCTTTAGGTCTGTGGGCACAAAAACAAGCCAAGTGGCTTAAAAAACGTGTCTCAGAGGGGAGGGTGTGTAGAGAAATATTGGGAATAAGGAAGCAGTTCCGGCTTCATTGTCCTGTGTATATAAGTGAGTGATGTAACGCAAAATTATGCCCCTCACTGCAGAGTTTGATGAAAGCCCCCCCTGTGTCTCAAATATATATTACAGTTATTCAATGGCCCTGTGCTGAATGAGTAACCCTAAAACGGATGGGGGCTCCTTAAATGGTTGTGGGTAGCCCGCCCCACAAGTCATGCAAGGCCTGCGTTAAGCTCCTGGAAACAGTACAAACAGAAAACTCTTCATGAAAAATGATTAGAGAAGTAGATGAGCGCTGGTAAGGAGGTTCACACACTAGTAAGCAAGTTTGCATGCTATAAATAAACAGCATTCTAAAATGAACACACACAGCAGAATATCTTGTACTTAAATAATTCTAAAGCTCGGAACTCCCAAGAATCCAATTTGATTGGCTCAGTGACATTAGTAAGTCGTCCCAATACTTCGGACCAGTATGCGGCCAAAAAGGGCAATCCCACAGCATAGACTAGCCAAGGCAGCAGCGAGACATGGTCGAGAATTTAGTCACCTTTAGTAGGGGATAAATAGGCCCTATACAAAATGATGATTTTACCATCTCCTATGGTAGTCTTACCATCGCTATAATCCTTACGGCTCTGGGAAAGGTGATACTGGCGGGGAAAGGTCCCTCCTTTTCCATACTTTTCATAAAGTGGAATTTCATAACCTGGTTACGGAAAAAAATGAACTACTTAGACGATTTACAAATCATTAAAAATCATCAAAAAATATTTTCACATTTTTCAGCTTCAGATGTCATTGGCCATACAGATGTACGCTATACAATAGTTACAAATATATTTCTGAAGCATGAAACATGTACATTGATATTCATCCCACTGCAGGTTAATATATATATATTTATATAGTATAGCCTTAACATTTCTGATGGAATGCAGCCTACTGTGTCATACTCTTTGGTTAATTTGTTGTGTTTTATCCATGCACAATTGGTATATAGTTTATAAACACAAAATAATTAAAAAGTGTAACACAGAAGATATCAATTGTAAAATACGTGCTTCCAGAGAGGTGTAACAAAGAAAGAATTGAAACAAAGTAATGAGCTGAGACTAACAGTATTTGGAATATAAAAAAATGAATAAACAACTAAAGAACTGAAATGTGATTGTCTAATATTTTCTTCTGAAGTTCAACAATGCCTTAATAACAGCACTCCTATGTTCTCACAGGTGTTTGCCCTTGATTCTGATGAAGATAGCAACTGTTGTTATTGGTTCGATCAGAATTATAACGTCTGTGGATTTACCAAAGACCCTGTACTTTCATTCTACAGACTTCAGAAGTTCCAAGAAGAAAAACCAGGGCGGGGGTGATGGGTGTGGTGGGAAATTGGGAATATTGGTACACTGAGCCCTGACTGTGCGTAGTCGGGGCTTGCCCACCTAACAGGGCTTGGGTCTCTGGAGGGAGGGAGCTCTACGCACAGTCTGCATGCTAAGCACAGACTGTTTGTAGTAGGGGCTGGCCCAACAAATTGCGCGTGTGTGTCTGGACAGAGACGGCTTGACGAACCTAACGCTGCTTGCCTAGTATGGGCTTGCCTGACTAATGGGGCTTGAGTCTCTGGAGAAAATGGACTCTATGCACAGCCTGCGCTCTTATTATATGACTTGGATAGAAGGGGCTTTCCCACCTAATTGCGCTTATGTGACTGCATGAAGAGGGCTCTATGCCCAGTCTTCCCCTATTGCTCCATTGAGGGCAGACTGTGCGTAATTGGGGCTTGCCTACATAATGGCACTTAGATCTCTGGAGAGAGTGGGCTCTACGCACAGTCTGCAAATTGAGAGCAGACTGTTCCTAGTAGGAGCTTGCCCATGTAGCAGGGAAAAACAGAGCTTCATAGTGTCTTGCGAGAGCACTTTCTGTACAGAGCTATGCACAGCCCGAAGGTTACACTTTATTTTTTTATCTTTTTGACCTCTTCTGGTTTCACAGGACCCCCACAACCAAATATATATATATACCTATATATATAGCAAAAAGTGGAGGTCCCTCTGGAACCCCTCATTTGGCCCAGGGAGTCGGGGTAGCCAAACCCTGTTAACTTCTATAGGTTTTAATTTATTTTCAGGACATGAGGACACAGTCCCCAGTGCCCTGTAATGGCAGCTGCAAAATTTATGAAACTATTGCTGCCAGCCAGTCACAGCGCAAGTTTCCACAAGACCGTTTTGCTCCTGGTGGAGTAAGAGGCCGATAGGGAATAAAGCCCTATAGGCCAACCAGGACATTTGTAGTGCTGCAGGACCAACTATCAACATGCCTTTACATTTTCAGCCTTAATTCGTCAAAAAGTACAGAATAGATCTACACCAAATCTTAAAAAGCATGTCTCTGGGTAAAGATTTAGCTTCTAACAAATCTGGTTTAATTCTGCTCAGTCTTTTTGGCTGTAGTGCTGTCTAAAATTCCCTTTCCAGGAAGGAGCCGAGGTGGATTAGCTTTATTTTTGGTTTTGGAAAGTTCATGAAGATTTGACAACATGTGCCAAAGTTATTAACAAGACAAAGTCCACTCTTCTTATGAAAACTCTGACCTAATTATAACTATACAATGGCAACATCCACTGCGTGATATGAAGGATAAAGTACACCCTACTGTACATTTTTAAGATATTGCAAGTCACTGAGGAACGAGGCCAAAGGCTGAGTTCCTTTATAGGGTTATGGAACTCCTCAGTGACTTGCAATATCCTTATCTTGTGTGCCAGGGTGTAATTTATCCCATATAATACATGGCCACAACTTCCCCTTTCCCACAAACCCCTTAAAACGAGTATATCTGAAAACACCACACCCACTGTCATCCTCGCAGAAGCTGGAACAAGGTCACCAAAGACCAGCTCACCACCTCCCTCAGCAAAACCCCCACCAACATCCACGGAAGCCAAAACATCAGCAAGCAACCTCCACTGCTGGATCTCCAATGGGACCAACACACTGGCTCCCCTCAGAAAAAACCCAAGACAAGCAGCTCTCCAACAAAGCCAGCTGGTTCTCTCCCACACTCCCACTCCAAGAGTCCAAGCGCACCTGCAGACGGCTCAAGAAAATATGGAAGAGCAGCAAGATTGTGGCAGACCATGCAGCCTTCAAAACCTCCGTCAATGCACACCACCACCTTATCAGAACAACAAAGAAAGCAGCCATACAGGCATGCATCAACGGCAATGCACACACAGCAAAGAACTCCTTGCCATAGTCAAAGGATTCACCAAACCCAACACAGAGACAGCACACATTCCCCCCCCTCTCAAAACCTCTGCAACAAAGTTGGGACCCTCTTCCACCACAAGGTCAAGGAGATCTACGACAGCTTTGCAACCGAACACCCCACTACCCGCAACAATGGCTCCAGACCCCAGAAGACCCTGCCCAACAGGTCCACTCTCACTTCTGACAACACCCTCAGGATCATGAAGAACATCCACTCCAGAGCCCCCTTCGATCAATGCCCTCACCACATTTTCAACAGAACAGGTACCGCCATGGCACCCAAAATCTGCGCAACATCAACTGGTCCATCGAGTCTGCCACCTTCCCGGAAGACTGGAAGCACACAGAGTTCAACCCCCTGCCTAAGAAACCCTCTGCTGGACCTCAAGAACTACAGACCTATCTCACTGCTCCCCTTCCCAAACAAAGTCATTGAGAAACCTATCAACGCCCAACTCTCCGAATTTATCGAAACAAACCACATCCTGGACCTCTCCCAATCAGGCTTCAGAAGCAACCACCGCACCGAGACCACTCTCCTCGCCCACTACTTATGACATCCGCACTCTCCTGGACCGAGGCAAAACTGCTGCCCTTATCCTCTCTGACCTCTCAGCCGCCTTTAACACAGTCTCCCAGCACACCCTTTGCTCAAGACTCCACAACGCCGTCATTCGCGACAAAGCCCTAGAATGTATCCGCTCCTTCCTCACCAGCCAAACACAGAGAGACAGTCTTCCACCGTTCAACTCAGAACCCACATAGATCAGCTGTGGAGTGTCTCAGGGATCCTCCTTGAGCCCCACCCTCTTCAACAGCTACATGGCCCCGCTTGTATCCATCGTGAAAAGCCACGGACTCAACATCGTCTCCTACGCCGACAACATCCAGCTGATTCTCTCCCTCACAGATGAACCCACAGCCGTCAACAGCAACTTCCACAACAGGTTGAAGGCAGTTGCCACCTGGATGAAGGACAGCTGCCTCAAGATTAACTCAGACAAGACCAAAGTCCTCATCCTGTGCTCCACCCCCTCAGCCTGGGATGACTTCTGGTGGCCCCCAGCGCTCGGAACTCCCACTACACCCACCTCAGCATCATCCTGGACTCTGTGCTCTCAATCAATATTTGTAAAGTGCAGCTACTCACCCGTGAGGGTCTCAAGGTGCTAGGGTGGGGGGGGGAGGGGCCTCATCTGATGAGCCACACCTTGAGGTTCTTCCTGAAGATGGCAAGCGAAGGGCTTTTTCTAAGGTGCAGGGGGAGGTTGTTCCAGCTCTTTGCTGCAGTGTGGTTGAAAGATCGTCCTCCGGCGGTGGTTTTGCAGATGCGAGGGACAGTGGCCAGGGCCATCTGGGTGAGCGGAGGGAGCTGGCGTGGTTGTGAAAGGAGACGCGGTGTTTCAGGTAGGCTGGTCCTGCGTTGTGTATGGCCTTGTACGTGTGGGTGAGAAGCTGATTCGCTTCACGACCGGTAGCCAGTGGAGAGTCCTCAGGTGTTGGGAGATGTGTTCTCAGTGAGTGAAGTCCAGAATGAGCCTGGCGGCGGCGTTCCAGATGAGTTGAAGTTTTTTGATGTTCCTAGTTGAGGTGCCGGCGTAGAGGGCGTTGCCGTAGTCGAGCTTGCTCGTGACTAAGTCGTGAGTGACTGTCCTGTGACAGTCTGATGAGATCCATCTGAAGATCTTCCGAAGGTTGTGGAGTGTGTGCCAGCAGGAGGAGGTGACAGAGTTTACCTGGCGGGTCATGGATCGGGAGGAGTCAAGGATGATTCCTAAGTTGCGGGCGTGCTCAGTCGGTGCATTGGGGCGCTGAGGGATGTGGGCCACCAGGAGTCGTCTCAAGCTGAGGTGGTGTTTCCATAGATGATGAGTTCCATCTTGTCAGAGTTGAGCTTGAGGCGGCTTTCTCTCATCCAGGTGGTGACTGCTTCCATTACTGAGTGAAAGTTCCTTTTGGCCGTGTCCGGGTCTTCCGTGAGGGAAATGATGACTTGTGTGTCATCGGCATATGACACGATGTTCATAACGTGGCTTCTGATGATGGCAGCAAGAGGGGCCATGTATAAGTTGAACAGTGTGGGACTCAGTGAGGATCCTTGGGGGACTCTGCAGTTGACCCCTGTGGGTCTGGAAGTGTAGGGCGGGAGTCTGACCCTCTGCGTGTTCCCGGAGAGGAAGGAGTGGATCCATTCTATGGCTCTTCCATGGATTCCTATGTCGTGGAGTCTGGCGCAGAGTGCTGAGACCGTGCCGAAAGCTGCTGAGAAGTCGAGGCGTATGAGTGCTGCGGTGTGGCCGCAGTCTAGGAGTAATCAGATGTTGCCGGTGGCTGCCAGGAGTGCTGACTCCATGCTGTGATTGCTGCAGAAGCCGGACTGGGAGCTGTCCAGGGAGTTGTTGGCCTCGATGAAATTCCATAGTTGTTCATTGATTGCTTTCTCTAGTACTTTGGCGGGGTAGGGTTGCAGTGAGATGGGCAGGAAATTCTCTAGTTCTGATGGGCGCTGAAGGTTTCTTCAGGAGAGGGCGTATTTCGGTGTGTTTCCAGTCCTCAGGGAAGGTGCCCGTGCTGATGGAGCAGTTGATTGTGTTACAAAGCTCGGGGCGATGGATGCGCTGGCTCTGATGTATATGTGGTTCGGGCAGGGGTCCGTGGGGGCTCCAGAGAGGGTGCTGTTCATGATGTTGACTGTTTTCTCTGTGGTGAGCGTGGATCAGTTGTGGAGGGTCTGGGTGGGTTCTGGGGGGGAGGGTCGGTCGCAGGTTCCATTGCCAGGATTTTCCGGGAGGAGGCTGTTGTAGATGTCCTGGATCTTTTGGTGGAAAAAGGAGGAAAGTTTGTCGCAGAGGTCCTGTGATGGGGGGATGCTGGTGGCTTCGGAGGGGGGATTTGTGAACTCTTTGATGACTGAGAAGAGTTCCTTCGAGTTGTGTGCAGAGGAGCTGATGCTCCCCGGGAGTGCGTCCTTCCTTGCGTTCTTGATTTTTCATCGGTGGGCGGCGGTTGCGGCTCTGAATGAGGCGAGGCCTTTGCTGGATTGGCTGTTCTTCCATTTTATCTCTAAACGTCTGTGGGTACGCTTTGATTCTTGGAGTTCGGTGGTGAACCAGCTGGCTTTCTTAGGTACGCGTTTTGCCGATGTCAGCCGGAGAGGTGCTAGAGTGTTGGCGCATTCGGTGATCCATGTGTTGAGACTGCGTGCTGCTGTGTTGGCATCGTCAGAGGGTAGGAGGAAGGGATTTGGCGAGCGATGAGGTGAGTTGCTCGTAGGTGATTTTGTTCCCTTTCCTGTGGGGGGTCCTGGAGGTGCGGTTGCAGCTGCTGGGTGTGGTGATTGTGAAGTGTATGCAGCAGTGATCGGTCCAGTCTGGGGTGTAGATGGTCTCGATGGTGATCCGGTTACTTGAAGTGAAGATGGAGTCCAGTGTGTGTCCTGCTATGTGTGTGCGTGAGGAGACCAGCTGTCTGAGGCCGATGGTGGAGAGGTTGTCAAGTAGAGTGGTGGTGTTTGGGTCAGTGAGGTCCTCGGGGTGTAAGTTCAGGTCGCCGAGGAGGAGGTAGTCGACTGACACCAGGGCCTGGGGAGTAGTGATGTCTACGACGTCGTCTATGGAATCTGGGCGGGGGCCAGGTGGCCTGTACACAAGGGTGCCACGGATGAAGAGTTGTGGTGGACCAGGAAGTGAAGGTGTTCAATGGTGATGCAGTGTTCTTCTTGGATGGCCTTGACACGTAGTGAGGACTTGTGTACGATGGTGAGTCCTCCACCCGGGCAGGACAGCCGGTCCCTCCTTACGATGCTGTAACCGTCTGGACTGGCAATGGCGATGTCTGGACCCGAGGTGTGGTTGGTCCAGGTCTCGGTGAGGAAGGCAATGTCCGGTCGGGTGCTGTCGATGAGGTCCCAGAGTTCGGTGGCATGTTTGTGGAGGGAGTGGATGTTCAGGAGTAGGCAGTTGATGGGGTTGTGGAAGTTGTTGGTATCTTTGTGTGCAGTGAGTACCTTTGGTTTGTTGAGGTTGGTGCTGAAGTTGCAGTTCCTGCAGGTGAAAGGTCCGTGGGTGTCCTTGGGGAAGATGGTGCAGCAGTTGTTGAGACGTCCGATGTTGAGGCAGAGGAGGGTCTTGGAGTCATAACGGAGTCAGTCCAGGGGGTGCTTTAATGGAGATCCAGTGTTCCTGGTGCTGGGCCCGCTGCATCCGGCATTAAGAAGGGGAGGGGGTGAGGGAGCACTCAGCTGGGAGGCGGTAGGGCGGGAAAGGTGCTTCGCGGGGGAGAGGGGTACAATGTAAGGAGGGGAGAAAGGAAAAAGAGGTAGAGGAAAATGAGTGATGATAGAAGAAAAATGCAGAAAATGCAAGAGTGAAAGAGCAACAGAGAGAAAGAAAAGAAAGGAAAATACTTATTTTTGATGGCCACTAGACTACCAGGGATGAGGCGCAGAGACGAGCCTGTGGGTGGAGGAGGGCCTCGAACTGAGAGTCAGGAGACTCTCAGTTTGTCCCGGCAGAGGCAGCAACCAGAGGAGCTGGGGAGGGCAGCAGACGCTCTCAATGAATCGCCAAATCAATGCTGTTTCATCCTCCTACTTCCACACGCTCCACCTGCTTCATAAGATCTTCAAGTGGATCCCCACCAAATCGAGGAAAATGGTCACCCATGCGCGTGTAAGCAGCAGACTCAACTACGGAAACGCACTCTTTGCTGGCACCACCCAGAAACTCCTAAAGAAACTGCAGAACATCCAGAACGCCTCAGTCAGACTCATCCTGAACATCCCACACTGCCACCAGAGAGACCTTCACTGGCTACCTACCAACAAAAGAATTAACTTCAAGCTCCTACAAAACCCTCTACAATGCTTGAACTGCGTGCCTCAACGACCTCCTCTCCTTCTACACTCCCACCAGGCATCTCCGCTCCGCCCAACTGGTCCTGGCCACCATCCAATGGATCCGCAAGACCATGGCTGGAGGAAGATCCTTCTCCTACCTTGCTGCAAAGACCTGGAACTCCCTGCCTCTGCACCTCAGGCAATCACCATCACTGCCGCATTTCAGGAAGGACCTCAAGACCTGGATCTTCAATTTAACTGCAGAGCCCCCCAGAGCCTTGAGACCCTTATGGGTGAGTGGTCGTGTTTTATAAGAATCATGATTGATTGACTGATTGAACATTATGAATAAAAATAAAGCTTCTGGTGCAAAATTAAACACCTCAAAAATCGGTTAGATATTTGTTGCAAACAGATATTAGAAACAGTTCAATACAAGTCAGTTAAAAAAAACTGCAGTAGCTCGGAAAGTGTAGAAAGATGCAGAAAGATTCTAGCTTATCTCTGTCTAAGAAGTGCAAAAAATAAACATATTCTCTCTGCTTGACACTGGAAGATATTAAATTAGAGCAGAAGAAAGAAAAGAAATGTTCTGTTTTTTTTGTTTAAACCGCTGCTCCAAATATGGCCCATTACTTGACCTGCCTTTGACCTCGGCTGCTGGCATTGTGATGTCAGAACTCCACATTATCAACCTTATAATAGTGGAGTTCTGATGTCTTTTCTTTATAATTACGTGACATTAGTGACTGCTGTTTAAACGGTGACAACAGAATCCCATGAAATATATCTATATCTATATATATATATATATATATCTATCTATATCTATCTATATATATATAGATAGATAGATAGAGATATCGATATATATATATATATATATTTATTCACTGAAAACCAAAGGTTAAAGGGGCCTTATAGGAAGTTGAAACATGAGTTAAAACATGCCATTTTAAACAATAACAGCCACTGAAATTCATCAGTTATAGTTACCTGAAGTAACTATAACTCATGTCCTAAGGTAACATTATATTTCATTTCAGACTCAGCTCTAGTTCCATATTTTAATTTCCCTCCTTTTAAGTTATAATGTTCTTTTTAAATTTGTCATTCTTACACAGAACCATCAGTCGACGAATACCAACTTCTAAGTAAATATTAGGACGGTCAAGTTCGTTCACAGCTTGTCCTTTGTTGGATTTTGAGGAACATTTTATATCCTTGGGAAGAGATACAGTAGGGCTGACTTTCCAGTCTTTTCTACTAATATGTTCCCTCTTTTTACATTTTTCTTTTAAATTATTCCTCTAAATGAGTGTTTTCCGGTGTGGCGTTTTCTCCTACGCACATACTGCTTATGAGAAGCTATCATTGCAAACTCCTCTTTAATATCACTAAGAGATACAGTTTAGTGTGTTTTTTTCAGATGACTATCAAGGCCTATCACGCTATTGGTCACCTATAAATAGCGGAGGAGATGTCTCTGACGGTTCCTCCTTCCAGGAACTGAAGCTGAAACCACAGTCTGCGACATCTAAGAAACTGCGTAGACAATTCATGTAAGTTTTATATCCTCCTGCCTCTATGCATTGTGAACATGGATTTAAATATTACTCAGTGCAACTTTTATTTGCACTTAGAATTAGTCAATCTTCCCAGCACAGCGACCAGGTTGACTTCCAACCTGTACAGGCCTACCAAGGGCCCAGGTTGAAAGGTAGTGTTCGCCTGTCTTAAGCATGTGAGTCATGTTTCTGGCAGCTAAATGTACAGCTAAAGGGGAAATGATATGCACAAAGGTTTCCTGTGAGACACTGCTCTCAGTTAACTACCAAATGACCAGCACAAATGGGTCTTTTTATGTGGCTCATTAAACTGTTAAGGTTGGAAACTCCTATAAGCCAACTATGCTGAGCCACTGCACAGCAATCAGGAGAAGGTCTCTCAGAGAAGCTTAGGATCTTCTCCTAAATTGAAGCTGTCTGGCAGTATATCTAAAGGCAACCATGGTTCCTGCATTAAATTCAAAAGACATTTTGAAAGGTTTTTACTATCAATGTAGAATTACAATAAGAGAGTAGTGAAAGAATTGGACTCATGGTGGGTCCTCTCAAGGTACAAAACGTTTGGTGAATTGCTGCTGTCAGTTTTAATGGCCTGTCTTCTAAATTCACAAAAGCTTTTGTTTTTTAGAAAACAAACTACCAAATTGGGGGGTTGGTACTGAAAAACGAATAACTAATGACCCTGACACAAAAGGAGTTTTTCCCCTGGGTGTGGAGGGTCAATATTTGATTGTTTTCTGACCTCGCTGCCTAGTGGTGATGGACAGAAAAAGGGACATCGTAAGATCCACCCTAAATAGCCGAGTGTCTCCCGACAAAAGCGAGGCACGTGGACTGTCAGTCTGGCAGACAGAGTACTGTCACTTTAGGACGGAACACGTGACTGCCAATCTCCAAAGCATGCCTTAAAACGAAATTTCTCTAAAATACCCGCTTTAGCCATAGCTCACAAATGAAGGGGAAGAGTGCCAGCAGGAAGAAGGTGGCGAACAAAGGAGAGGGGTGAGTCAGTTACAGCAGACACTTATCCCGACCCTCGCGCCGCACACCAACATTGCATTAGGCCCAAGTATAGAATGGGCCTACGTCAAGTACAGAATAAACTACCGTACCGTACATCCATAGTCAAAGCGACCACGCCGCAGGCTAGCGTGCAAAACCAGTGCACAGAGAGTGATGGTTCCTCAACGCCTTCCTAAAGGATGGATGTTCCCTCAAAATAGAAATACAAATAAGTACACCTATTATAGAAGAGTTACAGGGGCAGATCTGGGAAAGCAACAACGAGGAGCACTACGCCTACCACACAGTCTGTGTGAGGGTTATTACACACTCCCAGCTGGGTGAAATCAACCGTTCATCCTTCCGAGGTTGATAAACTAAGTACTATTGAGATAAGTAACATTTATTACGTATTATTATTATTAAGGACTAATACGTTTATAAAAATATCACCACTAAATTTAAACCCACTCTTGGCTTCACACGGTAAAATGTATTTTAAATTATTCCTCTGAACGGGTGATTTCCAGTGTGGCGTCAATACAAACAGAAAGAAGGCTTCAAGGGATAGGTTGCTCATGTATGGGAACAAGGCGGAATGCACCTTTTGTCAGTTTGCCTACAAAGCAGAGAATCAAAAAGAAAAAAAAATCTGCTTTGTGCTGGACTCGAAATCAAGCTGGATTTCAAGCATGAACATGGGATGCCCTCAGTTACCCAGACTGCACACGGTATGGTGAGGAGTGGATAGCCCATGTTTATTCTGAGTGACTTGCCAGCAGTATTAAGTTAGTCAGGAAACCCCCAAAATCAGGAGGGCGGGGGATTCCGTTTGTCTCCGGAATAGTGGTAATGAAGGCACATTTATTCCCACCTCGTGTCACTGCCCTGGGATACACCTTTTTTGGGAACAAGTGAAGGCATCCATTGAGGAGGCAGTTGGTGCTCCCATAGAGTTGACGCCTTGCTGGGTATATGAGGTCCTTCGGACCTTACGAGATACCAGAAGATTCTGGCGAATGTGGGATTTACAGTGGCAAAAACGAGATATCGCCCAGAAGTGGGGATGTGCGTTGGCCCAATTGCTCAGAGATTGGGAAGTAGGAGAGGAACGCTGTAAAATACTAGAGCGGGAGGTATACAGGGGCAGAGGGTGTGAAAAAAACGTTTGAGAAGTTCTGGGGGAACTGTGATTCTGGGGGTGCCAACTAGCTATCAGGAAGGTAGGAGGACACAACACCGGGAAAAGCGAAAGGTTTTTGGGGAGAGGACCATAAGGGAATAAGATTATATACACAAAGAGGATCCCAACATGAAGTGCTTCTGTTACAGGCCATTATCTAGGTGGGACTATGTACATGTAGCCAGAAGGATGGGGGTGGGGCGGAGTAGGGGAACAAGATTGGTACTGTACTGTTTAAAAGGTAAGGTGCAGCTGTGTCACTATGATGTTCATGTATTATTGTCGTTTTACTTTAAATGCAAATAAATCAAAAAATAATATTTTAAAAAAAGTTAGTCAGGAACAATGTCGGTGGCCACTACAACTATCTCAAAGACAAGATCACATCCTTTACTAGGAGCTGGTTTCTGGGTGCAGCAGTTTCAACCATCTGGCTACAGCATAAATAGCTGCTGAGTGTTCATATGACTAGGTCACCAGTATTTCATTAATAATTGAATCTGGTGACAAATGCTGGTGCATTTCAGGTGCTCAAAGTAGTAAGGTTCGTCTTCCCACGCCATGTGGAGCCAGAGACCAGTTGTACAAAAACTGATGACAATTTGCGACGACTGTTTTTGCAACCAGAAAATAATTGTATGAACCGACCTATGTGCCAATAGGACAGTTCGAAAATTCAAAATTGCAGTGGGTTGTAATCCGACCTCCTCATAATTATTCATGAGATAGGTTGGTAATCGAGACTCCCTCCCCCAGTAGGCCATCACAGCGATGGTGTCATGCTAGGACTAGAAGACCACCATGTGTATCGTCACTTTCTATTACACTAAACCTTTTTTTAATGCAGCTGTGTTCATTAACGGAAATAGTGATGTCTTTAAAAAAAACATACATTTTTCAGAGATTGTTTGACAGTTTATAGTCAACCACTGGACCACTGTCTACTCCCAAAAAAACATATATTTTTACAGTTTTCATAAATCTACGTCAATTCTCCTGGGACCACCTTCTCCCTTTTAATTTTTCATTAATTTACAACCGGATTTCAGGTGCAGTGATACATAGCATACTAATTTGGTGTTTGGAAAGGACTCCTATAACATGCCCCTTTGTGATACCAATTCAGTATGGGACTGAAATCCCATTTGAGGAGCCTGTAAAGGTTTATTGACTCCTAAAAGTAGCATTCTAAAGGTCGGGAACACCTACTCAGAGTGTAGGCAGCCCAAAAAATGCTTAGTATAATCCTTAGCTCAACAGGTATTCTAGTAAAAACGATTTCAGCCTTATAAATATTTGACTAGTTTACCTAAACATAGCTGTATATAGGGGCGAAGCTGTAGCCAAATCCTGTACAATTGCAAAGTAGATTTGAATCTGGGGCAAAATAGGTTGCGGTTGTATGCAGCACAAGAAGCTTGTCTATGCGTGAAACAGGGCTGAGCCTTGGCAAAAAAAAGACATTGATCCAGAGCCCTGTGTGACCCTGTAATTCTGTCCTAGCTGAATATTAAATAAGAATTGGCAGAGGCAATAAGTCTGACTTAATAGTAACACTGTAAGGTAATGTGAAGAATTGCAAGTACATAGCATATGAATTTGTGTAGAAGCAAAGAACTGTAGATTAATAAAATGTAGATTAAAGTGTCTAGTGACTGTTGCACTGTCAAGCCAGAGCTAAACATCCATGTAGGTTAATGACTGCCCTCCTCCCATCTGTGCTGCTGTCAGAGAAAAAAACATAAATTATCTAAGAATCTTTAGTCGCATTGCAATGTCATGTGTGTTCCCCTGAAAGTTCAAACTCCAGCAGCTGGATATGGAAGCAAATTGATAACAGCTATGTGGGAAGCAAGTACTATTTTTTGTGGAAGAGCACAACCTCTGCCCAATCAAAACATGCATTCCTAGCTCCAGGCATGTGGGTGAAGCCAAAGCACCTGTCTAATGATGCTCACATAATTGTCTGGCGACAGCTGCGCTGCCAAGATAGGTCATAAGAATTGTACCCGCCTAACAATCACACAGCTATGAAACATCCCAAGACCCATGTGCCACTTGGGGACAAAGTGACACAATGGATATTGTTATTTACCACAGGGGTCAACGAGCTCCAGAGGCTATTTAATTTCAACCGAATAACCAAGCTATCAGCTTTGTACATTTGACTCTCCTAGTGACAGCAAGCAGCGAAGGCACTGTTTACTTTTTAATTTATTTTGTATGGTGTTTTATTGCTTATCGCCGAGGATAATGGTGTTTTGTAACTGTTAAGTAAAAATGTTGTTGCATGCCAATTTCGATTATTCTCTGTCCAGTAACACTCTTTTCTATTAATTAGTGAAGCACTGAATTTTATTTTCTATTTCAAATGTATCAGGACTCGCCCTCTGTTACATATGGTATGCCTCATGTTGAGATTTCGGTTATACGTTTATCAGGCCACACCCCTTTCTGAAACATCGCATTTTTCATCACATATAAACCAGAGAACTCAACCAAAATAGCTGCTACATTGCTGCCTCAAATCTGTACAAACTATTATGATTTTAGAATTTCATGCGTTTCTTCATTTCTGCATTAATGGCACAGAGGACGTAGAAAGAAAAAAAACACAGTTTCACCGAAAGGGCCTGGAGGCAGATTAGATGCAGAGGTGTTTATGACTTCCAAGAAACTGCTGCTCAATTTGTTCACGCATCTGATAGACACAACTCTGTCTACAATGTTTAGATTTTTCATTGATTTCGAACATTGTACTCATCAGCATGCTTTATCCTAGACACACAACAAAAGATGAAGTTGACCTATATAACCAGAGTTTACAATGAGTCTGTTGTAGCATTTTCATCCTTCACAGGAATCAATGCTCTCTGAGGTGAATAAACCTTTGGACCCAGTAAGTGGTGTGGTAGAATCATCAACAGAATTTCAAAACAACCCCAAACAATTTAAACTCCATGACCAATGCAGCCACGGAAGGAAAACTCCAATCAGAAAATAAAGCAAAGAATGTATTACAAAGACAAGCTCAGAGTCATGTAGACTATGCACAAAACCAAATTGTAAAGCTACATAATCACCAAGAGTTGCCCATGGCACTGACATAGATCTAGGTGATTTAACATTAATAAGACTAAGCATTCAAGAAGAAGAATGCATATCATGAAAAATAATATCTGAGTTACTGAGATGATACGTTGCTCAAAGTTAGCAATCACCAGTGAATTCAAATTAGCAGATTCAATGATCTTTAGCTGGGCACAGGTCAACCCTACAACTAACCAAATCAGGGGAATACATGTTTGGGGACAAACACATGCGGGCAAAAAACAAAACATAAAGGGCAAAAATAATTTGGAAAAAGATAATCTCGGACTAAAGGGCACTAACTAAGTTAGGCAAAGGATAAGAATAAAGGGAAACTTCAGCATCTCAGAAGCTCCATTAAGAGTCTTCTGTAGGGGAAAACAAAAGGATTTCTAATTCTGAAAGGACATTTTTAGTGGCAATGGCAGAGAGGAAGATAAATCTCTAAGTGTACAGCATTTAGGGAAGCAACGCATAAGGATCAGCAAGCTTCAGGACAGCATCTGGAGACTGCAAGGATCTGTCAAGGACTGCTCAGGATTAGCCAAAGTTCAAATGTCCATCAATATTTTAGAATTCCCAAAGCATTCTGATTCGCCAAAGATATCAGTTCATGTCACGCTAAATGAACATCATTCAACAGAAATTAATTGTATGACTCTAAATTGAAACAATCCAATTCTTTCCCCAGTCTGTCATGGGACCATCTTCCATCTGTGTGACTCCACTCATGTTTGAAACAATTGTATACTATACCAGTCCATGTATGTTCTTCCATCAAGGACACTATGCTACATTCTCTCTATACTTAAACAATAGAATCCGTTACCAGCTGCCTAAGCTTCTCATGAGAACATAGCCTAAAAGAAAGTCCATGTTAGGAAATGAATCAGCGTTTCTAGCATGGTTACAAATTATATACTTCAACAGGCCTCACTCATGCTAACACAAAGAAATCATAATAATGTGTTTAATACGTTTTAGTGAAACGTCTATTATATTCAAATTTATAAATTCGGCATTAATGATATTTCATCATTATGAATGATGCATTTAATTTAAAATAGAAACATCAGAGAATTGCATTTCTCACCTTTGCACATATTTTTGAATTCATTACTCATTTACTAATCATGAGAAATTCCATATCGTTTCTATATGCACTGTTAGTCTAGAGTCTAAATTACATTACAACATAAGTTTTATCCCTCTAACATGTAAGTTAATTCAAATGCCACCTAATTCGAACTCTGAAATACATGCAAGGGCACATTTTAAAATGCATTTCAGTGCAGATTTCTACGTTCAACCATTAAAACTACGATTAACGCAAACATAACCCGTCACATTCTGATAAGTCTAACAGGCACTACTCATATGCTTGGTTCTTTTTAGTGTTCTTTTGCCAAACATGTGTGTTCAAAATACAGGCACATTGCCACAAGGGCAGTTTCTAATAGTCAAAAATGCAATAGTTTCGTAAAAGTTTCCATGACCTCATGTACTTGAGAATTATGCTTGGTAATGCATTAAACGTTCCAGTATTTAACTTCCTTCAGTTTAGGCATGTTATTCATTCCTATGACTTGAACTTTATGTGCTGCCAGCAAGAGAACCAATGTAACGGAAGACAGCCATTTCAAAGCAGTCAATCAGCCACAAGCAGCTGAAACAGAAAAAACACTGATCATAAGCTTTTAGGTTTACCTTTAAAGCAACATTCAGCGTATAGAATCGCCATCAAAGGTGCAAACAAGAAGTTCATGTTGTGGGGAGACAGAGAAGGTCTCAAGCACAGAGGCAATTAAATGTGGGGAATGGAAATCCCTGCTTTACACAGGCTCATTGGTGTGAGCCCAAATATGTTGCTATCAGCATATTAAGATTTGTTCCTGAAGATGATAGCTATTTTGTTGTGGAAGTTTTAATGAATATTTATTGAGAGAGGTTCATCTGGGACTTTAACAACAGAACACTCATGTGAGACCTCTCCAGGAAAAGCCAGGCATATATTATGTCACAGCACTGCCAAATCAAATTTGAGACAATCAAGTGATACACTGCCTGGCCTTTTTATCGACCATGGCCCCGGCACACAGAAGAGACCTGTCAATCTATGTCCTTAGATTGTGGCCAGGCATGATCCAGGAAAACGTGGCACATCATTGCCAATGGAAGCTGAAGTCTGATAATACAAAAGAAGTATTCACAAGTAGAAAGGGAAAGCCTAGCAGTGGTATGGGTCTGGAAACACTATCATTTGCTTACATATGCGGATGACTGTTCACCGCAATCACTGATCATCAAGTCAGTTTGAGAATCCCAAGGCCAAGGTGCCCCACTTAATGAAAGGTGTGGCTTGTGATTGCAGGATTATCACTTTCAGAATTATTCCCATATATGGGAAAGGACAGAATCCTACCAATTTATTCACCTATTTGTCCACTGCCAAGTTGTGGCACAAGGTTGAACTAGTACCTCACAGACATGTTCGACAATCCAGACAAACCCATCACTGTGATGACGGGCACCTGGGGAGTTGTTTAGCTGGGGTATCCTCTGGCTGTGCAAACAGTAAGCCGGGAGCAGGCCAGGAAAGGTCTCGGGCATGCAGGAGATCATACATCGGGGACTGGCACACCTGCATTTACAACTGACACTCTTTAGTGCCAGTCCTGACATATTTTTCAGTATATTGTTTAGATTCAGTCAAGCAGCTGATTGTTTTTTTTGTACAGTTTTTGAAACAACGTTATTTGGCCTAATTTCTAATATCTATGATCAGGGGACAGTACATCACACTCCACGCCTCCTTGACAGCCGAGCACCAAAAGCAGAGGATCATGTCTAAGTAAGTCAGCTAAGAGTCCTTATTCTCAAACTTTGTGTATTTAAAGTGAACCCAGATGTGAAAAACATCATCATGGGTAAGGGGCTCGGGGTCAATTCCAAGTACCTGAATTATGAAATCAAAATCTGCAACTTTTATGCCCACAGAGTGAACCTGGTACTGTTGGCAGTCCTCTAGTATGTAGAATTTTCTACAGTCATAACTTTAGGGGTTGGGCAAGGTAGGAGGGTTGTGATTGTGTGGTGTCCAAGCAAAATGCCAAAATGTATTAGCATGTGGGCACTGAAATATTGTGCATTAGATTTCCCACCTTTGGAAAACCCATCCAACTACTCATGCAGAAGGTACACTTCTATCTCGGTACAGTGAAGAGAACTCCCTCATATTTCACAGGGTGCAGGCAAAATAGTTTAACTGAAGACCAAAAATGTGTTCCCTGTGTAATAATAAATGGATCCGTACTTGCATCAGGACTCCACCTGAGGACACACAAAAATAAAGTTTGAAAAATGTAGTTACAATTCCAGAACCAACCATTTCTAAGCCAATGGAGTTCCATCAGGATGGAAGTGATATGATAATATGTCTTCAGGCTCTGGATAAGATGTGAGCAGTGTGAAGGATGCTCCTAAGAGTACAAGGGTGGGGCACGGGAGTTCATAGAAAAGAACATTGCCACCATCCAGTTGTAAGAATATGAAGGATTGAAGAGCAATTCATTAGGTGCTTTCTGGAAGAAACAGTTTGACTCTCTATAGAAGAGAGCGCTGGTACCAGCCTGACTTTGTTTTTTGATAAAGGGTTTCTTGTGGGTGAGGTTGGTGTCCAGGGTGAATCCAAGTGACTTGACGTTCAGTGAAAGTTGGGATTGGAGTTGGAAGCTGTCAAATTGCATGTCATTCAACCAGCTTTGTACTGTAACTTGTTTGTTGTTCTTTGGAAGTTACAGGAATTCTATCTTGGTTGCATTGAACTTGAGGTAGCTGCTGGACATCCAGGTCCGGATGATGTATAAGCACTGTTTGGAGTGTTGGATGCCTGAAGCAGAGGAAACTTTCAAGCAGAGTTGGGTATCATAGGCATATTGGTGAATCATGATGCTGTTACTGGTGAGTAGAGGACTAAGCGGTTCCATGCAGCCTGCCGTCCTTATTGGGCACCAGAAACAACAAGAGTAACACTGCTACTCAATTTTCTGCTCTGAGATTACCTCCACCATCCCTTTAGTAAAAAGGTTGCCTAGTCTTGTTGCAGAATGTGAATATTCTTGCCTGACTGGGAGGAGAAGAGCACAGAATGTCAGAGAGGGAGCTGGTGAAAAAGAATGGCATATCCAATTTATATAATTTGAAGGATCCATCGGTGCTTTGTGATGGCCTGCCAGACCTTTAAGTGGTGTGATACCCGTCTCCCCACAGGCTGCATAGGCTCACCAAAGAGAAAACGCAAGCAGTTTTCTGGGTGGTACTGCAGTGAAGGAGTAGTAGAAGTATGGCTGCTGGGCCTGCCTGGACTTGGATCTGACTCTATTGTATATAAAAATAAGTACTTCTACAGTGCCTGGTTTGGCTATTGGACTGGCTAGTAGAGTTGATAGATGAATAAAGGTCATACCGGTTTAGTAGCTGCAAAACTTGTAGGACTGAAATTGGCAGGCAGGAGATCACACCCTATGGAACTAACCAGTGCCCTACTATTTGAATATCTCAAAGGCAGACCCAGCTATTTTTGGCATCTGGGCATGTAATCCTCATATCTGCGTTGCTTGTTGTGCTTTTACTTTTCTTTGATGCTTGGAGGAGGGTGATGATCTGATCTTGAATCTGGACCGTGAACGGTGCCAATAGGGTGCTTGCCATGCGGACGTGCCATAAGCAACTTTGTCTTCCACTTCTTTATCCCCTTGGAGTACCTGTGGCCACATTGGTTATACAACCTAGAATCGTGCTTAGGGCACAAGCAACACAAGCGGAACTCTGCAAATTGTAAGATTGTTCTTTGAAAATGTTCCATGAACAGCGGTTCCATTTTTACATTGAAGGACATGGAAAACAGAGAACTAACATCATGGCTAGGGTGGCACTATATGACTACAGTGATGTCATGTCCAGGGTGGAACCTGACATTGAGATAGAGCCAACAACCCAGCGTAGAAGATCAACTGCACATTTCCACATCCAGTAAGGCACCTGGAGAAATACAAAAGGTAAGGAATCTGCCTCTAGAAGTATCTATCAGAAAATATTAATCTCCCAGCTGAGGACAGCCATGTATTCTGCAAGGTCAGCCTTCCCATCTCAGAAGTGTGCACAGAGATGATTCATGAGCCCTAGCACTGGTGGCATCTACCTAGATAGATGCTGCAGCCTGGTGGGATAGCAGTGGTGGAATTTGGGGTGTAAGACAAAGGCCTAGTCACTACTTTTTCCTGCAAGAGTATCTGAAGGGCACTGCAGAAGCTGTGTCAGTTGGAAGGTCAACATTAAATTAATTGAAATAAAATACCAAGGTGGCACAATGTATAGTTTTACGAGATCCCACACACCTCTTCAGATGCTGTGCAAATAATAGCTTTGAAGGATTCAAGACCCTGAATTCAAAAGCATTTTTACAAAGTCACCATTAGGACCAATAATAGTGGGAGATATGACGTGTAAATTCTGTTCTCAGCATTGTAAGACTGTGTAAGTAAAATATGCTTAGAGATACATTACAAACACTGGAAAGAGGGCATTGGTATTACCTTATAAAATCCTGACTTCAGGAGTAAGCCAGGTATACTACAAGTGTAAGACACAACTACTCATAGTCAAATCTTTGTGAACGTGTTCACACTTACAGATTGTGTTTGCATCTGTAAGCAGCGCATTTTAATATCCATTTGAGCCTTAGTTCATCAGGTCATGAGAGGTTTGTGAAGAAATGGCAAGGGGGATACTGAGTCAGACAACAGTGCAAAATGTACAGTGCAACACAAGTTTGCACTATGCTCACAAATAACATGTACGACCTAAGAAGATATTCTATAACTAGATATAAACCAAGGCTTTTGCAGAGTAAAGGGAGTATTTTACGAATATTGTATTGTATTTGGAAATACCATATAGGTGTGAAATGGTTATTTGCAGGATTGAAAAAAAGCATGTTACTCAAAGCACGGAGTAAAATAATAAACACCATTGAGATTTTTCATTTAAAAGTTTCCTGCGAAAAGGAATTCAACAGATCAGCTTTCTCAAAAGTGTGTATTTATATTTAACCTAAAGAAATGAACTAATGTTAGGGACGTCTTCACAACATTCTTCAGGTCATGTGTACAAAGGTTAGTTCTCTTGAGTGCCTTGAAACGTTTAGTAACTGGTCTATGGGAGAAATCAAAAAGGCTTAAAAGCAAAAAGCGTGCTCCTCTTACCCAAAAACTCCAAGCTGTCGGTGGTCTGACTCGTTCGCCTTGGAACAGCTGGCTGCGTAAAAGCTGGACTGGGAATCAAGATACAAACACCATGTTACCAAGCAAAGCAGATGATAAATTGACCACTGTTGCTTTTTTATCCACACTCCCCCACTGCTTCCAACAGACCACTGGGCTATCTTCCAGATATTAAAAAAGTAATACTAGGATTTGGAGGACTACCCAAAAAATGCAATTAAAGGCTTCTTTCGCAAGAGTTTAATACATTTCTTGCAGTCCATGGAGACTGCAGTGAGCAGGCATGAGTCACAGCTCTGTCTACTGTCAAAATACAGCTTACACGTCACCATGGTGACCGTATCTTTGGGCTGAAAAGTGGGCGATGTGTGGAGAAGTGAAGCCTGCCCCCTCATCTTTCCATTTGTTTGCGGCCACTGCCCTGTGGAAACCAACATAAACGCAGTTTTTGCCTTATGGGGATTTCTGCTAATTGTTCTCCAGGATCAGCACCAAGACTCCCCAATTGACAACACACCTACATTAGATCGGGTTTCAATTTGAATTTGAAGATAAATCTGTCCCACCTGTACTGAAAAAAACTGGCTCACTATCCTCAAAATGTCTTCCTTCCCATGTCACTTTAACACTCACTAGACATCTACAATTTCCCCTGTATTGTCAAAGTTAGAGACGATCTGCTTAAGGGTTTCCAGTCACCTTAAAAAGAACCTTTTTATAATTTTTATCCTAAAAAATAACTGCCTTATTGTTAAGGTAAGCCCGGCCGTGCTATTTCACAGCAAACACTGTGAGGAATGGGCCCAGCCATGGGTGTGCCAGCCTCGACTGTGTGAGTGCACGGCACCCTATATAATCCCCACTTTTGACGCACTAATGCAGTGATTTCCAACCTGTGGTCGGGGACCCCTGGGGAACCGCGAAGCCTACCCAGCGGGTCAACAAATACTTAATATTAACTGATGAATAACTTGTATATAAATAAAGAAGCTAAACGTACAGTTTCAAAGTTTGAAATGTTCTGTGAAAGTGAAGACATCTGATGTTGGAGGCTAAAAATGAAGTTAGTATCCTCAGATTGATTTGTGAGAGCAGTGCAACGGCATCATGCAGAATAGAGTATGGACGATGAGTGGCCTCAATTCAATTTAGAAACGCTCCAACCCTCCTATTAAAAGTACAATTTTGATTTTTGTTATATTTGATTGTGTATTAAATAGATGATTTCATTATTTAGGTTTTTTTTGTCCTGTATTGTTTGTGTATCATTTAGCGGATCAAATCCTTGAAAATGCTTAGGTCAACACCCTGGATTCTAGTAATAAATCAGTACGGGTCCCCGATTCCTATATTTCTTTAGTGGGGGTCCCCGGGCTCCAGTAATGATTAAGTCCAAAGAAGACAAAAGGTTAAGAACCACTGCACTAACGCAAGGCTGGATCCTGAGCACTTTACATGCATTGTAGAATCATGTCCATCCTTTCCTAGTTTAATAATTGCATTTCAAGTTGGCCTCATGGGGGAATTTACTCCACTTAACTGGTCACCACTTCCTCATTTTAGGGGGGCTGAAAGTGTTCCCAAATATCTTTGGCCGAGATCAGATGTAGAATAAGCAGTGAACAGACTTGAAGTGTTTTTTAACAACGTTTAATGTATTTCAAACAAAGAATATAAAATACTATTTATGTTTTTCTGTAAAACTGCTTCTAATTATTTAAACTTGAAAATAAAAATCTATGCTTTTATTTTCCTTTAACGATTGGTGTACACGAGTGTCTGAAAGGACACGACTAAATATTTCGTTTTACATGTAAATAAGTTTTTTTCAAATGTTCCAGCAGCACTTGAAGGTCCCATGGGCTCCCATGACACTTTATCCCGAAACTTGGTGGAAACAAATGTTTTTGTAAGGTCAAAAATGGTTAAGCTTATTTTCTAAACTCGAAATCATTATAAAGCTACATTCATTTAGCCTTACTCCTGCTTTCAATTAAAGTTGACACAACTGAAACCCCACTCCCACAAAACTGCATTTTTGATGTAACACTCAAATTCAAAAGGCAAGGGATGCTATTTATCTTCAGTCATATATATAACTTTTATTTAAAGTACCCCAAAATGTGAGGAAATAAAGGGCCAGATGTACGACCCTCAGTGTTTGTGACTCACAATTTGCATTTTTTGCGACTCGCAAGATGTACACCAGTGTCTGAGACACTGTTTGCAATTCCAAAATGGTTGCAAGAGACCTGCCTCATTAATATTCATTAGGAAGGTTGCAATTTGCAACCCATTGGGAATGGTCAGCACTCACAGGGATGATGGCCTGATGTGACTGTTTTTTAAATAAAGCAGTTTTATTTTTTTAATGCAGCCCGTTTTCCGTGAAGGAAAACAGGATACATTTTAAAAATAAAATTTATAAGTTTTCTTTTCATTTATTTTCTTTTAGAGTGGGCAGTGGTCCGTGGGACCACTGCCTGCTCTGAAAAAATGTTGGCGCCCCCATTCACAAAGAGGGAGGGGTCCCTTAGGGATACCTTCCTCTTTGTAAATGGGTGACCACCTCCTTTACAGAGTTGGTAAAGTATAAATGTTTTGCAACCGCACACCAGTTGAAAAATATTCATTCATGCAAGTGAGATTCGCTATTAGGAAGGGAGGCCCTAAACACGCCCCTTCCTAATACCGAATCGCAAGAGCAAAATTTGATCCGGTAACAAGTTACTGAGTCACATTTTGCATTTGTATATGTCAAAAAGCATTTTTCCGGTCGCTTTGTCAGTAAAAACGCTTCATACATCTGGCCCCTAGTTCGTCACATATTTTTTTGTACGCATTGAGTCTAGCGCTTAAACAGTTTGAAACATTTTCCCAGGGGCGTAGCTTGGTCGGTAAGTCTAGAGGCAGGGGATATTTTCCCAAAAATCACGCTGGTATATAATGTAAACATACATTATACGCGGGAAAGGAGTATGAGAGGTGTTTCAGGGGCAGTGGAAAGGGCACGGAATGCAGATTGGTAGGGGAACTAAGTGAGGGAAAACACAGTATTTTATAAACTTACCAACATTTTTGAAGAGTTTCAAAACAGGGAAAGGCACAGAGTGTGCGCGCGTTTTTGTTTGTGTGTATGTAAAAAAAAAACTCCCCATACCAGACTGAAAGCACCTCTACCCATCTATTTACCATAAAACAAAGTTATTAGAGGGGTTTAACTGCCCGAAACAGCACCCTGAAGCTACGCCCCTTCATTTTCCCCAGACAGATTACAAGGTAAAACTGCATCACGTGACACAAAACATCCACGTTACCACCTACAAACACCGGTGATAATTGTGGAGCTAGAAATCAAGTAAAAATCTGTATTGTTTAATGTGACATGCATCATTTTGTGTCCAAAAACGAGGTAGGGTCTAGCAGAAATATGTCTGCTAATGGATTTTACCTCCTGATTTCACACTGTGCAGTAAATGAGCACCACTGAGCTTCCTTTAGCGTTATGTATTTGCCTGTACCATACAATTTCTTCTAATCCTGTGGTATATTTTTCTGACTTATGACTTTTATCATTTCCCTCTGCTTTCCACACTGCGTGGTCTGTGCGTGGGGTGCATTAACAAAAACTGAACTATTTTTAAATGACCTGAGTTTTTGTTGTAAGTAGACTATTAGAGGTCTAGTGCTTCTCAAATTCTGCAACACATCGTTAGGTCCTACAAAAAATAAAACACATTTAATACCATACTTCTTAGTAAGTAGCGAAGTCACACAACAAATATTAGGTGACAACAGTTTCCAGTTTTATTATACTAAATAATAGATATCACAACCTCAGAATAGGTTACACCCTACAGAAAATTACATAAAAAGAATTGATAAACATATACCACAACTCATTTGGGAAAAGAGAAGGCGCAATGAGTTGGTAAGTGCCAGGCTGGGTTCAGGGCATAGTACCACACAGGAAACCGCACCATACTACACTCACTCGGACATTAGCAGATACCAACCCTGGTTAGTGTGGGGCGGCGACAATTACGCAACTGGTTGGGTTCAGCATAGGCCCAGCCTGGCAAAAGATTTGTCCTCATTTGGCAGTGCTAGGGTTGCCAGACTTCAAACCGATGGTGAAACACAATCAGATGGGCCACAAAACTTTGCCTAGCTGGAACCTCTCTCTGACACAATATTTTTTATGCTTTAGCCTTGGCTCAATATTATAAGTGCTATATTGGTCAGAGTTTGTCTGGCACAATAGCTTCCTCATGTTTTTTAATTTGCAATAACACAACAATTTTGAGAGCCACTTCTTCTCCTGGCCCAGTATTTATGCTTTGGCTCAGTCTTTCTAAATATCACAATTTCAGATATTACACACACTGGGCAGAAAATGTTCTAATGGAAATATAAATGTTTTGGAGGTATCAATGAACAATGCATCTGGTGCATTGGTATAAATTATAAAGTACAGTATTATTTCTCGAGGTCTTTCTCTCTGTTTCTTCTTGATTGTGGGCTTTTGTGCATGCTGGAGAGGGGGGCTGTCAGTGAAGCATGTGAACTATTAGAGCTCAAGCAACAGAATTATGCAAATTGCTCCCAAAATCCCAGTGGCAAAAGAATTTGATCAACTACACCTTCCGTTTTTCCAAAGCCCCTGCTTAGAAGAATGAAAAATGAAAGTGTTCCATTCCAAAAACCGAAGGCACGAAAGACTTATCGTATGAGGCACCATCAGTTCATTTTCTGACCTGCTGGGGATGTTTTCACGATTAGGTTAATTAACACCAAAATAAGCAAAAAACACATATAATGAGCTGGTCTGGGACCACCAACTATATTTTACATATCTACATTGACAAATCATTAGTGCACTTTTTGGTAGAAGCCTCATGGCATAGTGCCCATTTATGTTGAGGCACTACAGGTCTCCAGGTTTGCCCTTAAAACAATCAAAAACAGTGGAATTGAAGAAGTGCTTGATTTTCCTCAGTCAAATTGAGTTGGGAATCTAGAGATTGGCTTAGACGACTTCTTTCAACAAAAAATACATTTTTACGGAGTATATGTTTGATAAATAACATTACTCTACCACACTGTTTCTAGCAATATATTCTTCTAACACCAGCATCCAAAATACACCCTTAGATCCTACACCACCCAACCACTCCGAGAATGTATTTCTCTCCACTGTGTACACTTTTTGTGGAACAGTGGATGTTTTAGACCACAGGCCTCCATTGAGGTGACGCTGATGGCCGACGCCCACTCTGAAAACTGTTTCAGCATCACTGCCTCCTCTTGCGTTAATTATGGGCTCAAAATGAAAACAAACTTACATCTCAGAACTGTCAATCAACTGATGTCATCATCAAACCTAATCAATGAGACACTTCCATCCGGAGAGCCCAGTAAACATCAATGACCCTTTAAGTGTGCACTTTTTCTTACTTCCTAAATATCTGCCAGGATAACCCCGTTTGGTGAACAGGATTCTCTGGCAGCTAGAAATTGTTTATTCATCTAACTTTGCTAAGTTTGAACTGAAACTTAGCAGTTTGTTTCTATCAAATGCTGATCCAGTATTAGACGTTTTTATGAATTCTGTTAAAACATACAAACTTGGAGGCAAAAAAAAGAGAAGTTGCGTTCATAGCATTAATCATGGCTCCTCACAGCCTTCAAAAAAGTTAATTTGGTTAGTAAACCTTTTGCATATTTGTGCAGGAGACAGGTCTGCAAACTCGCACGTGACTCTACTCTCTTTCAGCTAGGGCCATTACACTGCAGAGTGTGGTAGCAGGAAAATGATACAATAATAACTTGTTTTTATACAGCAATTCACACCGCACACCTGCCAGTATAAATAATAAATGCTACTATTACCTAATTTAATCTTACTCAATTTACCGAAATGAGATGGGTCAAGGCTTAGTATGATTCGGTGACCTAAAATCACTGCATGTGTAAAAAGCAAGCACTTACTCATTTAGCCACATTGCTGGATATGTGCAGTGTTGTGAACTGGGAGACTGGAGTAGTCAGCCATATGCCAAAAAAACATGTTATAATCATTGGTGTAACGAAACTGGAGAGGGTGGGTGGCTGCACGGAACATGGAGGGGGACCCCCTCCAGACTCACTCAGGGCAAGTGCTGTGCTGAGAGGGCCCCCTGGAATTCAGCACCCCCACCCCTCCGCACCTCAGAGACTGCGGGGGCCTTTGTTCCGCCCCGGGTTGTAAACAGTGTATTGAGGTCTTCCTCGCTGCACTCTATTGCTTGAAAGAACCTGGGGACTGTATGACGGTGGGCAAGAGAGCTCTCCGTAAGCAGTTTCCAAATGCTAAGCTCCCCCAGATACCATGTTATTAAGATGCGACTAGAAATGTGCTTGCCTAAACCCAGTCCCAGTCTTGCGGGCTGTGAGCAGATACTCAGTTTGTACATTGACTTAGGTAAGTGTTTCCTCAGAACGTCGAGCCAAGATAGAAACTTAGGGACAACTCAAGTTTAGCACTCTAATTTCAGACCGACCCACTGAAAATACACAGTCTAAAACGTATTTCTCATTCTGAATATACCGATGGATTTTCATGGGTTTGAGGTAATGTCAGCCATTACTGGGAGATATAATGTCCATAATATGGATCCGTGTGGTTCTGAAGGCTTCTGATCATTAACGCCTTAACTAATTTTTGCAGGGCCAAAAAACTAAATTACAACACTCACATCACTAAATAAACTCCTTGTAATGGGGAGACACAGGTGAGATGTTGTCCATTTACTGGCCATGTGAATAACTAAATTTAGCTTAAGTAGGTATAGAAAAAAATCAGCATGAAAGACAATAGCTAATAATATGGAAGGCAACCTGTATCTAAGGATGTGATATAAATACCAATATAATAATAGTCTCTTAGTATGTTTGCTTGATACATTATTTAAATCCATTTTTCATTTAGTCACCATCCCCAAGACTGACTTCATAAAGCAATAGTTAAGAATACCAACTATGTTTATTTTTTTATACTGTGCAATTAAGGCTTCGAGCTCCTTATCCTTTTACCTCACTATTTATTGTACATAAAGTACTGTTTAACCAGCAATTTCTGAAATGGAAGTAAAGAAATGACTGAAGACCGCAGTGCCCCTGAGAAGATTGGCATCCATATTTGTGGACTCAATGAATTTATGTAATTTTTTCTTAAGACTGAAACTTTAATAGTGATAGACTGGAGTGGGATACTGCCCTCTTTCAAGCAGAACAATATTTCCAAAATAAAGAGGGATAAAACATATTGGTTGTGAAGGAGGGGGTTAGCTGTAACTTAGCCCCGCCTCCAAAGTTTAAATATTAAAATCCTAAAATCACATCCGTGTAAGGGAGCTCTATTCCTAAGGTGTAGGGACTTCCCACCCACTTACTGAAGGACAGACACAAAGCATAGTGCTGTAATGTGATCGTGAGGATGTAAAATTTCGCCCCACTTACGTTAATCAAACTGTTAGAACGAATAATTCTGTTGAATACTACTCAAGGGAACTAGGATGCCCTTATGGGGTAATGGAATTCTTCCACTAAAACTTGAAAGAAGTACTGGAAACTTGAAGGAGTGGGTATACTCCCTCAAATAATATAGCCTTATAGCCCGTCGTAGCAGGCCATACCAACCATTAAATGCCCACTTTGGCTTTGGCTTTTAGCAAGGCAGTGGGCCTTTAATGGCCTGCACCTATTTAGAGGTGAAATATTTAAAAGTAACTGAGTTCGTTTTTTGAGGAAACTACATTTATCATGATGCAATGGGGCAGATTATTTGCTGGGATGTTAGGCAGGTGTGCTCCTAACTGTTTGTGACTTTAAAAAGGCTCCCTTGAGCCACTGGGCTGACGAGCTCTGGAGCATGCCAATGAAGAGGTATTGAAACCGGATGATTAATGGCAGCATTTCCAGCACCCCGCAAACTTGTTCTCTGGTGAAGAAGGGATTAACCCAGAAACACATGTGTCCAGAGATGCACAGCAAAGGCTGCACCTATTTAGAGGTGAAATATTTAAAAGTAACTGAGTTCGTTTTTTGAGGAAACTACATTTATCATGATGCAATGGGGCAGATTATTTGCTGGGATGTTAGGCAGGTGTGCTCCTAACTGTTTGTGACTTTAAAAAGGCTCCCTTGAGCCACTGGGCTGACAAGCTCTGGAGCATGCCAATGAAGAGGTATTGAAACCGGATGATTAATGGCAGCATTTCCAGCACCCCGCAAACTTGTTCTCTGCTGAAGCAGGGATTAACCCAGAAACACATGTGTCCAGAGATGCACAGCAAAGGCTGCACCTATTTAGAGGTGAAATATTTAAAAGTAACTGAGTTCGTTTTTTGAGGAAACTACATTTATCATGATCCAATGGGGCAGATTATTTGCTGGGATGTTAGGCAGGTGTGCTCCTAACTGTTTGTGACTTTAAAAAGGCTCCCTTGAGCCACTGGGCTGACGAGCTCTGGAGCATGCCAATGAAGAGGTATTGAAACCGGATGATTAATGGCAGCATTTCCAGCACCCCGCAAACTTGTTCTCTGCTGAAGAAGGGATTAACCCAGAAACACATGTGTCCAGAGATGCACAGCAAAGGCTGCACCTGTTTAGAGGTGAAATATTTAAAAGTAACTGAGTTCGTTTTTTGAGGAAACTACATTTATCATGATGCAATGGGGCAGATTATTTGCTGGGATGTTAGGCAGGTGTGCTCCTAACTGTTTGTGACTTTAAAAAGGCTCCCTTGAGCCACTGGGCTGACGAGCTCTGGAGCATGCCAATGAAGAGGTATTGAAACCGGATGATTAATGGCAGCATTTCCAGCACCCCGCAAACTTGTTCTCTGGTGAAGAAGGGATTAACCCAGAAACACATGTGTCCAGAGATGCACAGCAAAGGCTGCACCTATTTAGAGGTGAAATATTTAAAAGTAACTGAGTTCGTTTTTTGAGGAAACTACATTTATCATGATTCAATGGGGCAGATTATTTGCTGGGATGTTAGGCAGGTGTGCTCCTAACTGTTTGTGACTTTAAAAAGGCTCCCTTGAGCCACTGGGCTGACAAGCTCTGGAGCATGCCAATGAAGAGGTATTGAAACCGGATGATTAATGGCAGCATTTCCAGCACCCCGCAAACTTGTTCTCTGCTGAAGCAGGGATTAACCCAGAAACACATGTGTCCAAAGATGCACAGCAAAGGCTGCACCTATTTAGAGGTGAAATATTTAAAAGTAACTGAGTTCGTTTTTTGAGGAAACTACATTTATCATGATCCAATGGGGCAGATTATTTGCTGGGATGTTAGGCAGGTGTGCTCCTAACTGTTTGTGACTTTAAAAAGGCTCCCTTGAGCCACTGGGCTGACGAGCTCTGGAGCATGCCAATGAAGAGGTATTGAAACCGGATGATTAATGGCAGCATTTCCAGCACCCCGCAAACTTGTTCTCTGCTGAAGAAGGGATTAACCCAGAAACACATGTGTCCAGAGATGCACAGCAAAGGCTGCACCTGTTTAGAGGTGAAATATTTAAAAGTAACTGAGTTCGTTTTTTGAGGAAACTACATTTATCATGATGCAATGGGGCAGATTATTTGCTGGGATGTTAGGCAGGTGTGCTCCTAACTGTTTGTGACTTTAAAAAGGCTCCCTTGAGCCACTGGGCTGACGAGCTCTGGAGCATGCCAATGAAGAGGTATTGAAACCGGATGATTAATGGCAGCATTTCCAGCACCCCGCAAACTTGTTCTCTGGTGAAGAAGGGATTAACCCAGAAACACATGTGTCCAGAGATGCACAGCAAAGGCTGCACCTATTTAGAGGTGAAATATTTAAAAGTAACTGAGTTCGTTTTTTGAGGAAACTACATTTATCATGATGCAATGGGGCAGATTATTTGCTGGGATGTTAGGCAGGTGTGCTCCTAACTGTTTGTGACTTTAAAAAGGCTCCCTTGAGCCACTGGGCTGACAAGCTCTGGAGCATGCCAATGAAGAGGTATTGAAACCGGATGATTAATGGCAGCATTTCCAGCACCCCGCAAACTTGTTCTCTGCTGAAGAAGGGATTAACCCAGAAACACATGTGTCCAGAGATGCAAAGCAAAGGCTGCACCTATTTAGAGGTGAAATATTTAAAAGTAACTGAGTTCGTTTTTTGAGGAAACTACATTTATCATGATGCAATGGGGCAGATTATTTGCTGGGATGTTAGGCAGGTGTGCTCCTAACTGTTTGTGTAAATAGCTATTTGAACCTCTGCCCCTTGAGGGCAGATTGTCCTAACATAGAAAAACAAAACCCTCTCGGAGCTCGAGGGAGATGAACATTCACAGCAATAGGTGTGAAAGGAGGTTTAAGTCAGCCCCTGGTTCTCCCATGGCTTGGCTAAACTGTGTTTTCTTGTTTAGCCAAACCAAGGAGACCCAGGAGCTGGACAGCATTCTCCCTCCCTCCTTTCAAGGCTTATGACACTGTGAGCTAGGGAGGGGGAAGGATCTAGTGTGGCCTGCAGCACAGCCTCTACCTCTCACTTTCCCATGCCCAATCCATATATTTTGGAGAGGCAGGAGAAAGACAGAGGCTGTATATTAGAACATTAAAATGTTAGGAGCAGAGAGCCTATACCAGTTAATATAGGCTTCTGCTGCTCTATTGTCTTCAATGGAGTTATCAACATTACAGGGTTCTAATATAGCTTTATAGCCCGTTGCTGAGGGCTAAATCGGTTGTTAAAGGCCCTGGACCTGAGTTATAGGCCTGAGCCGCAGGTGAGGGCCTTAAACGAGTAAGAGGGCCTTTAACACCTGGTATAGCCCAAGGCTGAAGGGCTATAAGGCTATTAGAACATTCTTCCAACTGAGGGTTGAATGTTCTACATTTAAAAAAGGGAGAAACAGAAAGAAAAATATTGGAATGGTGGAGCAGAAGGTTTATACCAGCCATTATAAGCCTGGAGCTACTCCACTGACTTCAAAGGAGCTCTCAACATTCCAATGTGCAATTATGTTTTGTTTTAGGGCCATGCTCTTATAGAATAAATTGGTTATGTTTGTAACATGGAAATACGTTTCCTTTCTCTGTGCCTTTTGGCATCAACTACTTTGGTTGACTAAACAAATGATTTGACATTTGCAGTGCTTAATTTGTGAATAAAAACGTGCCGGTGCCCAAAGCCCTCCTCTTAAACATGCGGCTGCTGCAATTAAATGTGCGAACAGGGACTACTGAGGTAGCGTAATCCTGAAGCTATTTCGGGCCTCTGCAACCCATTTAAAGCCACTCCCTGCCTCTTCAGCGCACTCTTGCAACTTTCTGCTTTTTCCTAATGTGACGCTTTTTCATTTTTCTCTTCCTCCGTCTTTCCCATATGTGTCTTTTGCTCGCAGTAGATGGTTGAGGTAGAGAAATAAGCGCCGGCCCTAAAAAATAAGTGCCGGTGGTCCACACCGGAAACAACAAGCACAAATTAAGCACTGGACATTTGTTTACTAGTAATTTTGGAGATAATATTGGGCTAGATAGGTAAGAAATGTCAGAGAGATGTGTGTCCATTGAAGAAATTGGTGACTACAAGGCACAAATCCTGGCAGAATATCTAAGTCTCCTTATCTAGAGTCTGGCAGATGCATGATATCTGCCAAAAACCCACAGATGTCCCGTCAGACTTATTTGTAGTGTACAGGGACTCTACACAATCAAAATAGGTCAGGTAAAAAAAACGCCACTTCTCAAGAGATGCCCAATGTTCACCAACCTCTAAATAAGCTTCTGGCATTTTATCCTTCAGAGTTCGATAAACAGAGACCCAAAGCAACCAGCAAGAGAAACTATTTTGTAATAATCTACAGAAAATGCAGAATATTTCTACTTTAGAAAATTATCGGTTCACTTTTCTTTGGTTTTGTGGAAGCAAAAACGTTACTTGTGGGAACGGAAATGATTCTTCATTACAACAGAGGTAAACGTTTATTCACAACACTAACATTAATAGTTACAGCATGGAGCAAGGTAGGATAGAGAGGTAATAATACCTGTCCACAGATCTGTCGAGGGATTGGCAGCTGCTGGAAAGGGAATCGGCGGGGCTGATGAATGGATCCAGTACCTGCTATGGACAGGGAAAGAGAGAGAGTGATGAGACCATGTACAGCAAGATGCTTGGTAACAGTCATCCAAAAACAGCAAACAAGTGCTGTGCTTTCTTTATTAAGTATAACATGTTAGAAAACCAGTAACACATATCCCGAGGTCAACTCACCAAGAATGGAGTCACTAGACATAAGTTGCAATGGTGCCAGTAACTTTTTAGGGTTGAGCCTGCGTATCGTTTGCGAGACACTGTAGTAGTTAGAAAGGGCTCGGAGCCCCGTCCATGTCACGTCAGTGTCTTTCATTGGTTTGTGGGCTTGCCTTTTAAAATATGCTTGCTTTCATTAGTGGAAGGCATGCATACGTCATGCCTTTTCCGGTGGTTAGCCCTCCTCGAGCGCAGCGACCAAGTACTGAAAACATACGAGGCTCGCTGTTTTCCGTCCGGTTGGTGGACTACTTTTTCTCTTTTTTCGCAGCACCATCTCGCTTGTTTGGCAGCGCAATCTTGCTCGTTTTTTTTCCATTTAATGAGGCAAGAAAAGTCCGGTTGGGAGTTTACAACTGCTACTAGCTCTTACTCTGAGAAATGTGAGACCCGTTGCATTGCAAATGCTTGTTTGTTAAGGTTTCAAATGTTCCCATCAAAGGCAAATGCAAACTTAAAGTGTGATTACTGAGATATATTAAAAATGCAAGGGTGAATCTGATGTCTCTTTCCATATAAGCATTTTGAGTTTTATGCTCAGAAAGCAGAAGCAGAGAAAGCAAAGCAGTTACACAGATTCCTGAAACGAAAATTGTCTGTGTCCAGCACATTTCTGCTGACTCATTTAAAAAACAAATTCTAGAAAACAAAACAAATCTTACCTAATAATTAAAAGAATCAAGTGATTTTGTTTTCTAGATTCTATTTTATTAGGGGTATTTTCAAATATGGAATTAGCAGTAGTGGTCAGAGGAGATTACACAAATGAAGAGGAAACAGAGTATTAGAGTAAGCGACACAGTACATCAAAACTAAGTAAACCCCATGTGACTTTTTTGTTTTTAAAGAAAAATCTGTTTATTGGTATTGGCTTTAAAACCAAACAACAAAAGGAGCGAATTTAAACAGACCGTTGTACACTGCATTGCATAGGTTGGAACAGAGAAAAACAATGATCCTTCCACCCTGGCTCCCGTATACGTCTCGTGGCTCACCCACCACCCCGGATCATTAGTTTCCGATAAAACATTTTGATCAACAGACAGCAAACCAAAGTCAGTCCCGTTATATACTGTACATGGGTTGCCTCTATATGCATTCCAGTATTCCCATATCTTTGTAAACATGCCCCATGTGCTTTTTGGTTGTCATGTACAAGTTAATGTGTCTTAGTTCATAGAATTAGGTATTAGCATACATTATATTACATTTGTATGATTAACACACTGAGAAAATATATAATAAAGGCAACTTCATACTAAAATATGCACAAAAACGCAGGCTGGTCTATTTCGGCCCTTGGATAGTTATTTAGCGGACATTCACCAGTATGGCGGTGGCAACTTTTTGTAAATAAAGATATTTTCAATGCCTTCTGTAAATGCGCTGTATTAATTAAGATGGTCTAGAGAAACTGCAAGGTAGCCATTAGTGACTAATAGTCCTAAAGTGCACAAATAAAGAACATTAGAGTTAGTGACTGTACTCTCACCCAAGCAACAAATTAAAGCAATAGCAAAAAACTAAAATATTTTGGTAGAAGACATATCGCGCTTTGGAAAGTTGAAGACACTTCACTCAAACAATCTAGTTTCAGTCTTTGAATGCTTTTCCTACATATGTATATGAGCATGGACTAATTATATAACTTTTTCTACCTGATTTCAAACAGATAAATCCAGTTTAACAATTTGTCAGGACTAATGTTTTTGCTTTTAATAGATACCAATTTTTTTTTTTTTTTTTGACTAGCAGTGATTGTAGTGACACTTACACTCTGATCCATGGTCTCAGGAATAAACTCTCCTTCGCTGTTAATGCTGGTGTAGGAACCCTGTCGAGCAATCTGCTGCTGTTCTTCTGGAACACTTCCAGGGGGAGGGGAACTCCGGCCTGTCTGCAGGGAACCTAGAGGCACCGTGAAAAAACAGTTGAGTCAAGCTGGAAGAGTTCAGTCGATTTTTCAGCGGCTCCTACTTCTGTTTGCAGGAGCTGGCTTTTTTTAGAAGATCGATCAAACTCAGTCAGGACACATTACAACAGAAAATCCCTCATGGTACATTCTGTTGTTCCTGGGACATCAAGACCCAAAGCCTCATCTCAGAATGCAGCTTCATAAATGTTTGGTTTATATTTAGAAGATGAGTCCAGGTCAGTGGGGAATGTGTGTTTCTCCTTGTAATGAGGCACACCATCTTTCCAGGACTGGGCTTTCATTCATCTGCCACAAGGATTTAGGGAGCTGGAGTGTAGGCTGACATAAAATTAACCAATAGAACTTGGACACCAGATTGCAACCGGTGGTCTGGGGACCCTTGGGGCCACAAAACCTCCTCGGGGGGTCCATGACTACTCACAAAATTAAATAATATGAACAGATTAAAAAAATATATATAAATAAAGTGGCTCAATGTACAATTGAACATTTTAAAACATACTGTAATTGTCAAGAAATTTGATATTGAAGGCTAAAAATTAAATTATTATCCTTAGACTGATTTGTGGGAGCAGTGCAGGTGCTTCAAACAGAATACAGTATGGACGATGTCTGGCTTCAATTAAATTTAGAAAAGCTCCAATCTTCCTTTTAAAATTACATTTAAATTTTTTTAATTTATATTTGTTTACAAATTAAATACAATGTGTTATCATGTGTGTATGTGTTTGATGAATGCTTGTTTCTGTATTTACTTTGTATTGTTTTGCGGTTCAAATCAACAAAAATCTTAGGCCACGGTACCTGGTTTCCAGTAATGATGTAGTTGGTGGGTGGGGGGGGGAGGGTGAGGGGGGGGTGATGGGGGAGGGTTCCCAGATTCCACTAATGATTCAGTAGGGGTCTCTGGGTTCCAGTAATGATAAAGTGGGGGTCCACATAAGTCAAAATATTGAGAACCACTGCTCTAAGCATTTAATTCATCTGTTAACCTTCGTCTGGCTCACCGTGGGCTTCGACATTATGCAGAATGTCTAACATAACATAGCATTACCAAGTGTACCTAAAGATAATTGTTGTTTCAGTTGTCATTTCACATATGGATCTCCAGAAGAGTTCTCTCCTTGAAGGTATAAAGAATTTCAAATCACATGGCTGAGACAACATTGTTAACTTTTTCAGCCGGCATCTTATTTTAGGAGCAAGACATTTTCCTTGAGCACCCAATCCAATAAATCACGAATCATAGCGATAAAAATATGATAAGAGATCCACAGTACCAAATACATAATAATTACATGGGATTCTGAAAACTGGATCCCAACACCTTAAAGGGAAAGGAGCTGTATTTGTTTTATGTTACGATTTGAGAATTAACTGTAAAATATTTGGTACTACCGCTTGATAGTAGATGTATAAGGAAATTCTCATTCATACTTATCTTTAGGTTGCATCCTTTTTTTGATCACCATATAATTCTAGATTGCCTTTTGTGGTACTGTGAATGCGATAGAAGTTTCTGATTAGCAGTGACTACTAGCAAGTTGGTCTATGTGTATAGTTTTAAATGACTAGCACAATTTGGTGGATTTTACAGCTCTTTGTGGTTTCTGGGATACACCAGAAGACTCAATATACCAAAACAAACAATGATACAAGGTTGAATCTTTTGGAACACACATATTTTTACTTTTTTGCACCTCAGTCCTGCAGAAGAGGGGAGGCCCATTCTAGAAGGTAGTAGAGCCATCTGCTTTGTTAGGGTCTATGTTATTCTTGTTGTCTTCTCTTTTGTAAGTAAAGAGCTTTCTTCTTAAAAGATGTACCTTCTACTAGATACTGAGTTTATCATGATTTATGATTGAGTCATAATGAGTCACAATGTATCTGATTTGCAAACCTATTACCACCTCTATAGTAAGTCTTGATGGTTCGATCTAGCTACCCTTGCTGAGGCTTATATGGGAATAGAGTGAGTTGGCTGTCTAATTGGAGTGAGACAGCCTTCTGTGGCTCTGGGATGCCACTGGTGAACGGTACCCAGCAAATGCACTGCCCACAAACCAATGACTACATCTGAACCACAGAAAAGGACACACCATAGGATAATTCAATAAAAGCATGATCAGCATATGTTGAAGCACCTTATCCAACCATCCCCATTAAGGTCATAACCCAAATACCTCAAAGAAGCTGTTGTCGCTGAAGATATGAGATTCCAGGACTTTGGCCTAAAATCTCAGAAAAAAAGAGATCACACGTTCCCTGCAAGGGACCCAGAATGCTGACCACAGGGGTGAACAGGAGATATTAATGTAAGGGTTTTCAACCTCATCACCCAGTCTTAACATTCCTCAGGCGACGATCAGTCTGTCAACTAATTCAGTGGCACTCAATGCCAGAGAAATGCCATGTATGGCAGAGATGTTCAATGATTGTGTAAAAATATTTTAGCAGAGGGGAAGATCATGACACGTTTCTTGCCTTCACTACATTAGCTACGAGACCAGTGCATAGAGGTACTGCTGAAGATGTTCTGGTTCCCGTCTGAGGCCTGGGAAATATTCAAAAGGTAAGGAATCTGCAGATAGAAGTCTCTATCAGAAACCCATCTGTTTTCAGGTTGATGGATATCTCTAGAATACTGATTGGCTCATTTGGAGGTGCAATCAAATATATAAAATACTCTCTGTAAATGGTATTGAGATGACTGGTGTGCCCTCTTCCACTTTTACATTGACCGAAAACGGTATTTACAACAGTTTTTGAAGCATGGCATTTTCCTTCAATGTATTGTGAAGCGCATGCAAATTTCTCCAATGCACTCTGGAGAAAATGCGAGTGTGCACATCCAGCGCTGGCAATTTGCGTGAAATCTCTGATGTGTCTTAGGTATAAAACTGCAACAAAAAGGTGATGGATGGAATGCTTGATTTAGTGGCTGAGATTAATTAAGCATTCCTTTCATCACTTTTTGTATGCTTTAGTATGTAGCCCTAAGTGGAATGCTTATTCCGAGACCTGGGCCCAGTGCACACTGTGTCACTGGAACAAAGCTATACCCAGCTGATGAGCCCTTAACAAGGGCAAAGCCAGTCCTAGTTTGATTGTGTTCTGGTTCAGGGAGGACCTGGCTTGGCAGTTCGGGCTGGACTGTTCCCAATTGTGCAGGGTCACGATTGAGTTGCATATAGCTGTGGCATGGTGAGGCAAAATAGCAATGGACTGCGATGGGCCCTGAGTAATTACCAGTGGCTGAGATTAATTCAAGCATTCCATCCATCACCTTTTTGTATACTAAGTATAAATCCATCATGTACACTTAGGACTGGTGCTCCCAATGAGGCCACAGCCTGACTCATAATACAACTTTAACTAGTACTATTTCTTGCCCATGTTGGTAACTTACAACGTGCTTGCTCCAAACGCTAATTACCACCATATTATAAAAATAGGATTCTTGAGGTGATAATCTGTGGCAAGAGCATTGGTGCATATTTGTGCTGTGGCATTTTGTTGTAATAGTGATGTGTTTTGTGGATTTGTGCTGCTGTGTATGTGTGCTGCATTACTGCAATATGATTTTCTTGTGTTGAACTACAGTTACCTTGTAGCCGCCTTGCGCTCTGCTTTGAATGTTTTGTTGTAATGTGCCCTGTTATATTTGTAATTGTGTTGTTATTTTGCTCGGTGTATGCTATGGTGTGATGTTCTGTTGTTTACTTTAAATTTGTCAACCAATGCAGCTACATTTCCAGTCAAAAGCAGCACATTCCTTGAAAGTTCCTGTGACAAGCAACCATTTACCACTGTCTAAGGTCATAAAATACCATTTAACTACCTAAAAACAGTGGGTCCAGCTTTATGTGATAGTCCCCACTAGTCACTGTTTAATTTAGAAAAAGACCTGGCTCATATAATATACCAAATGCACGCCAAAGGTAACTTCTCGCAACACCACTGAAGCAGAAAGGAAAAAAAATAAAAAAATCTGCGATCCCTTAATGGCAGGAAAATTCAGGCACAGAAACCTCGCAGCTGCATTAGAATTGTTTACAGCAACTGTTGCTGTATACAGTGTAAAAGGGCCATGAAAAGTGAGAGTGAAAACTGTTGTATTTTTGCCCACTGGGAATATGTGAAAAAAACAGCAAGGGAAGTTAAACAAAAAAACAATGCTTTTATAAGCCTACGGTTGGTACCTTGTGTTAGCAGCAACACAGCTTTTACTTCACGGGATTTCGAAGGAGGGCAAGAAGGCCTCTAAAGGAAACCATATCTCAATGTCCTGCAGAAGATGCCAGCATCCGTGGCAGCGCCCACAAGTCTACAACCCATATCCAAATATTCAAGTTGTGTTTATTATTTATATTATCATGAGAAAAAGCGCAGGGAAAACAAACAATGCCCACCTAACAGAGGTAAGAGGAGACATTTGAAAAAATGGCTTCTGTCAGTAGAGCTCTGAAAACTGCAATATACCAAGCACACTGTTATGACATGCATTTTGAACTTATTTCACCTATGGACCAAAACCTGTCATTAGCACCACCAAATAGCTGGTGATCGTTGTGATCTATAAAATCGTAGCTTGACGTGATATACATGAGATGATTGATTGCACAAAAAACAAAAAACTATTTCTGAAAGCATTTAATGATTTGATTTTGAAGCCTGAAGAAGGTGGAATAAATGTATCATTCTCCAAAGTTTGATGATATTTGTTGTCTTTGAAAAAAACAACTTTTTAAAATGAGTAAGACTCCTTTGGGTACTCTCTAATTTATAAGGGACACTACACATACTCATATGAATGGGTGTAAATGTGTGCTTATGGAAATTAATAAACATTCGATATAGGATGTTGAGTTATGAGCACAAAAAAACTTGGTATTGAAGACAGCAAGCCCACTGTGCAAATTTACATTTTCGCTCAATCAGTTTGGGGGTGTTTTGTTCCCCCTCCTTCTCTTGAGAGGCAGTTCCTTATTAGAGTTCATCTCTGACTGTTTTCAGGGCGGGAAATGTTCAGAGAGGGTTTGTGTATAGGCACAAACTCATGAGTTTGTGGGCGTTCACCCACAATCAGTGCTCCTCACACTTGGGTCTGCCTACTCTCCACCCCCCGGGTATCGCAAGAGGCAGGAATAGCTTTGTATTTATTGTTAGATTAGTGTTATGATAATGTTGAGTTTTTGGTTTCAGCACAGCTGTAGGATTGCACACTATGCCGGTGGCGGCCCCTCCGCAATGGCTGAAAAGTGTCGCCCTACTGGCTAAGAGAAAAATAAAATGATATTTCACTATAATTTTTATTTCATCGTGTGAAGGGAGGGGTCGGGCTGGGCCACGGGAGGAGGGAAGGAATAGGAGGAGTGGAGTACACTAAGTGCGCATGTGTGTTTCGCCGGCCAAACACACATTCGCACTTAGGTTTCTCCAACCCAGCTGTGCTGCACAGCCAGGATGGAGAAACTGCACAAACCCAAATGCATCGTCTGAGTGGCAGACCAAGGTGCTTAGACCAATCTTGATGCCGCTTTCATGCTAGGTATAGCATGAAAGCAGCACCAGGAATGCTGGGGAGCCTGTTTTGGTGTCCTGGTGAATGCTGGGACACCAGAAGCGCAGAGGAGCGAGGAAGCATGAGGCAGTGGCGGCAGCGGGAACGGTAAGTGTTTTGTTTTATTTGTTTATTTGTTTCCCCTTCCCCGCGATCCCCTCTGCAGCCCCTTGACATTTGCAGTGGTCGCCGCTGTGTATTCTAGTATTTCAGGTCTACTGCACCAAATATACCATTACTGAGAATAATATTACTGACAATATATTACATTGAATAAGCTATGCAATCAGTAGTGCAGTGGCAGCCGCCGCATATGTCAAGGATGGGGAACAGCGGAAACAAAAAAATTTTAAAAACACTTACTGTTCCCACTGCTTCTGCCTGCCACCTTGCTCCTCTGCTCTTCTGGTCTTCCAATATTCAATGGGACAGCAGCACAGGCACCCCAGCAATCCTGGCACTACCCTTAAGCTATACCTAGCATGAGAGCAGCGTCACGATTGGTCTGAGTGGATTGGTCTGCCACTCAGGCAATGCACTGGGGTCTGTGCAGTTTCTCCATCCCAGCTGTGCAACACAGCCTGGTTGGAGAAAACTAAGTGTGCATGTGTGCTTGGCAGGCCTAAGACGGCAGGCCAAACACACAGGCGCACTTAATGCACTCCACTTCTCCTCCCCCTAACATGGCCCAGCCCCACACCTCCTTTCACATGCGGGCTGAGCCAGCAGCAGAAAAATAAAATGATAATGAAATATTGTTTTATTTTCCTGCTGCTGGCTCTTAGCCAGTGGGGCGACACTCCTCCGCCATTGCGGAGGAGCCGCCCCTGAGTATATAACATACTTGTACTGACATACAACTATTTCAAACATAATTCTCCAAAGGCTACATGTTTACAAAATATTCCCAGGTATTCATTATAAAGTAATGCAACTACAGTATAAAAAGATGCCAAAGTCAATGCACCTGTGTGCTCCTATTGTACTCATCAAAGAAGGTTATATTTACTACTGGTGCTAGGGTGGGTTCATTGTGTATAGCAAAAGCCTAAGCTGGACATTAACCAAACACCTGATTGAAAGTAAGTGACCAGCCATCTGTTCTATTTAACATGGCAGGAATAATACCTATGCTTACCCGTCGAGAACTTGCGTGTCCTTTCGGAGTCCTTGTACAGAGAGCCCATGATATCCCCCATCGATTTGGATATTCTCATGTCATGCTGCTTACTGTTATTGGGATGTAGAAACTATAAATCATGACAAAATGGGAAAAAAGGAATCAGCTGAGATTTAATTTCAGAATATAGCATAAAAAACGACCATACCACAACAAGCAACATCCAAAGAAATGTGTAAGATTCAACCTCTTTATGTTACAGTATTTTATGGCAGTGTTCTACTGCCAGAGGACTTAGGGCCATATGTACAAACACTTTTCCCCATAGACACAGAATGGGGAAAAACCTTTGCTACATCTTGCCCCTATTGTGCTAATTTGATGGGGTGGGAAAATGCACTTGCACCAAGTTACTTAGGCAAGTTAAACTCCTATCAATAGCCTTAAGCTGCGTACACCAGGGAGGATGCTTCTGAACTACAAAAGCCTGCACTGAGAATAGCCCACCACTTCAGCAGGTACCACTGAACGTTCCAACAACAAAGAGGCCTTCCGTGTTTGAACATATGACGCATTTTGGAGCAGTGCATTGCCTGGAAAGAATAAACTGAATGTTGAGCCTACCACACTGTACACAATCTGATGTGGTAATTTGCTGGAAGCTAATGCAGCTGTACCAATAGGGGCCAGGGTTTGATGGCCATCTGAAACCTACTGCCACTCAAAAGGAGGCATTCTGGAACAGCAGCAATTCCTTAATGAGATGCTGCATCCTACTAGGTAGAGAAGATGTGACAATGCTGCGCTGCATAGTAGGAATTTATAGAAAGTAGCTTCTGAAGGGGAAAACCTATGCAAACGTCTAAGCCTATTGAGGAAAATTTAGAAGTTGCTTTAAAATGATCAGGTATCCTCGATTTGAAATCAAAAAGAATCTATGAATTCAGCAAATTTGACATATATGGCCAACAGCCAATAAATTAACCCGGCCAATATGTACTCTCTCAGGGGTAAGATTTCACCTCACAAACCACAACTTTCATTTTGATCCAGGTCAATTTAAGGTAGTTGGCTTTCATGGCGGTAAGGAAGGTCTGGAGTGTGATGGACGATTTGAGGGGCCAGAGTGGAAAACAGACCAAGATGTTTGTCATTACACAAAAGAAAGATTGATTTGAAAATCAGTGATTATGTTTTCCAACAAAACAGAGCTCTGGGACAAACCCTGAGGTACCCCAGGGATGATGTCCTCTGATGCAGATGTCTATTTAAGAATGGTAACTCCAACTCTCGGTTGTCCGACTCTACCAAGTAGAATACTGTGATGTATGACAGCGAATGTCTGGGCTAGCCTGACCAGCTGGGCACCTGGGAATTTCCCGCTTAAGGCCTCTTAACTTGCACTTTATAGTGTGAATAATTTACACAGTTGGTCTTCAAAACCTAGCCTTCGCTGGTATAACATTGTGGAGAAAACAAAAGATTTTCCAAGTAGCGGAAGTAACTACAATTGTGCAGACAGAGTAAAGAATTGCTTTCGTATTTTTTATTAAAGAACTTTGGAAAATCAAGTACAACACATCATTGGAACAAAAAAATAAATATTAGGACACCCAGATTCCTCAATTTTCTAATCATGTCTTTAAAATAGTTACAACAGCCTGCTTAAAAATGATTTGAAATGATTTATCTAAAGCACTTGCTCCCTTTTTCAATACTAAACCAATGACAGCAGATGTAGCGTCAGTTTTACACTGAGAGTTGAGTGCCACTAAATACTCAATTTCTAAGTCGTGACAAAAAAGGACAGGTGCTCAAACCCCTTTCAGTAGCCTTAACACGTTAGCCCAGTCACAGACCCTATAAGGTCTCTGAACACCTTTTCCTAGCAGCTCCCAATGCAAAGGGTTCAAACAATACGCACAGGGAGACAACACTGGTTGTGGTTCATATTTTACAACTATGTCTTCATTATCAAAGGCAGGTTATGATTGTTTCACTTTGGAGTCAACTCCAACCCTGGTCCTTTCCCGGTAGCACTGGTAATGGACCCCCACACAAACCAAAGAGATACCTAAGGTATTTGGGTTAGACTTTTGATCTCACCCTCCAAGTACCTCATAAGTTATTAAAACTGACATACCCACACTACTGAAAGGTGTTGAGAAGCTACACTAACAGGGGATATGTGCTATACAAGCGCCCACTGAAAATAACCATTGCCCAACATGATGAGGTAGGATCCGGGCTCAGCACAATGCATTCTGTGTCATCTTCTGATTCATATTTCAGCTTCGATGACCTGTGTCACTCAGGTTCAAATCTAAACCACTTGTCATCACTCATATTAGGATGCCATTTTACTTTGTATCACACTGGCCATGTATTCAAATAATGTAATCCATTATTTAAAAATGTATTGGCCTATGTTTAGCTTCCAGACATTAATCAAAGTTTTCCACTTTAAAGAGTATGAAAGACAGGCAAATATATAATTTCAGCGACAATTCTAGATTTCTAAAAAACGCCCATGGGACATGGGGGAAATGCATTATATACATAATCCTGCATAATGTAAAGTGCACAAATCCAGACAGCTTTATCATTTTTGTCACGGGAAAATAAAAGTTGGACAACAAAGTAAAGGAAAGAAAGCAAATCTCCACTGGAACATATTCATATTACCCATTACTGGAACAACATACAATATGATTAGTAATAAAGAGAATTCCAAACCATTAGAACTCCAGGAACAGCAGCACCCGCCACAATGGAATATCCTGCACACCTCCATGCGCCCTCCTAGCCCATGACCTTACAAAGCTGCGCAGACCATCTAGAGACACGCGCTCACCGTGGACTTCTTCTGAGGCTTGACGATGATCCTCAGGCTCTTCATGGAGGGGCTCATGTCCAGTTGCTCCACAGCCTTGTCCAAGTCTTCCTGGCACTTGAGTGGTATCAGCAGCTGGAACACACAACATGAATGCAGCGGGATCAGATGCGGCCAGTGCAGCACGCGACAGTCACAACAACGCTCCTAAATGCACAGGGTTTTCTTAAAGTGATCTCTATTTTCAGATGTTTGGGGATCCAGGAAAAGATGAGGCTTGATTCGAACGTGATGTTTTGGGTCACATGGAAAGGGGTGTTGCCCTCTCTGCGGGACAGACACATAAATGTGTCCAAGCCAGAATATATAAAATGCAGTGCACAACAGGCCTGCACTGGCCCATCGCTTTATGGGAGCTGGCCTTGCAGCGGTCACATACTGTACCTTGCAGAGAGTCCGCTCACTCTGGCAAGGACATCGCCACACGCAGCTGCCATTTTCCTTTTGTAGGAAAAATGTATTTAAAGAACGCATGCAACCGGTGTAAAATATATTTGGCACACGTAAATACCAATTAGTTAACAGGCTCCTTCTTTACGATCTGTGGACTTAAGGGTTGTAAGCATTTTGCGCCCAAGACGAAGAGTTCCATTCGGTACAGATGGCCAGTGCTTACCCAACCCTCTGGGCGGGAGAGACGGCACGGCGCTGGCCCTTGGAAAGGAGTTCGGTACACAGTGCTCTGTACTTCAGAGGATCATTGCCAAAAATAAACAGCTTCAAACTGACTCCGTGTACATTTATGCATTTCCCTCTCTGGGAGAGATGAGGTCGAGTAGCCAAATTATTGTCTGTGGAACACGGAGGACTGTCTTCAGACCCTAGCTTCGCTATATGACCGATTGGCGTGATCCTGAGCAAATCATTGTGTCTCATTGGGCCTCAGATCTCTTGTGACCAAAACGATAAGTGCCCTGAAACAGACTAGCCCTCCCTCCCATCACAAAGTACGTTTGAAAGACTGCCCATAGCTGCCAATAGCTTATGAGTCGGTCTCTTACTTAAGTACATGTGACCTGCACTGTACTGTTTCTTTGGCATGCATGCACGTTGGGATTCTGATTCCGCTGGACTTTTTTTTATAGCTGTATATGGAATTTATATTTTTAAGAAACAAATCCGCACCTTTAGAGGTATGTGGTCAGCACCTGGGGAAGAGTGACATGTTGTGATCACTACTAGGATGTGTTTTGAATGAAAGGCTTTGAACTCCGACTGAAGAGAAGACACTTTTCTCCGGGAAGCGAAATCATCATCTCTAAACAATAATTGGCAAAGCCAATAGGTTTCACCTACACAAGAGCTATTGGCTTTGTCAATGTATTGTAGCCATATTGTGCAGCAGCGTGGAGTGGAGCAGAGTGGAGTGGCATGGAATGGCGTAGATTGATGTGGAGTGACGCAGGGTGGAGTTGCAGAGAATGCCAAAGAGAAGAGTGAAGTGGCATAGAGTGAAGTGGCATTGAGGGGAGTGGCACAGAGTGGTGTGGAGAGGCGCAGAGTGGAGTGACATAGAGTGGAGTGGCATATAGTATTGTGGAGTACATCAGCATAGTGTAGAGTGGATTGGAGAAGAGGGGCGTAGAGTCGAATGGGGTAGACTAGAGTTGCGTAGAGGGAAGCGGCATGATGGAGAGTGCTGTGGAGTGCCGTAGGGTAGTGTGGAGTGCCGTAGAGTGTCATGGAGTGAAGTGGTGTAGAGTGAAGTAGTGTAGAGTAGAGTGGCGTAGAAGAGAGTGGCATAGAAGAGAGTGCCACTGAAGAGACTGGCATTGTCTGAGGTGAGGCAGGGTAGAGTGGCATTGTGTGGAGTTGCGTGGTGTAGAACACAGTGGTGCATAGCAGGTGCCAGAAAGTGGAGTGGCATGGAGTGGATTGAAGTGGTGTGGCACAGAGTAAAGCGGAGGGGCATAGAGTGGACTGGTGTAGAGTGGTGCAGAGTAGAACGGCCTATAGTGCACTGGGATAGAGTACTGTGGTTTACACTGCAGTGGCATAGAGTGGTGCAAATTAGGATAGAGTGGTGCAGAATGCAGTGATGAAGAGCAGAGGGCAGTGGTGCAGGGTGAAGTGACCTACAGTTGAGTGGTGCAAAGTAGAGCACAGTAGTGTAGAGTGCAATAGCATAGAGTAGAGTGGTGTAGAGTGCAGTGGCATACAGTGCAGTGATGTAGAGTGCAGTGGCATAGAGTGCAGTAGCATAGAGTAGAGTGGTGTAGACTGACGTGGAGTGTAGTGGTATACAGTGCAGTGGAATAGAGTGGAGTAGAGTGCAGTGGCTAAGAATAGAGTGGCGCACATTAGAGTGCAGAGGTATTAGTGTAGTGGCATAGAGTGCAGTGCTGTACAGTGTGCTTGCATAAAGTACAGGGTAGGGGGTGAGAGGTAAAAAAGTAATATGGAAGGAGGATGGGTGGTAGAGAATACAAGCTAGAATGGATATGGGACATGGATTGAAAAAACACACACTCATATGGAGTGCCTAAACACAAATAAAAAAGTAGCTCAAATTAGGGAGCAGTGAATGGACTTGGTCCATGGTCCAGGGGAGGGCCAAACACAAGAAGAGGACATGATGCCCGCATGCCGTGGCAAACGGAAGAGAAGCATATTAGAGCGTCGCAGAAACTAACAAATGGTAAGCTATGGTTGGGCTGTAAGCCCACTGTATGTAAACAACATGTCTTGCAGAGACGGCGCTTTTGCTGTTTAGGCGAAACCTAAAAAAATGTGGCTCATGCGTGGGAAGGGCTTGAGATGCAGTGGCGGAAGGCAACACTGGCCAAGTGCCAGATGCTATGTCTGGAAGCATAATAGGTTCCCTGGATTTTATCTGGAAATATAGCCTATAGGGATTGCAGCCCTGACGTGAGAATAAACAATTAAACTACAGACCCCTCCAAAAGTTTATTTCTGAATTTTCTTGGTCCTTTTATAAAGAGGATATAGTTTGGGAACTTTACAAAATCCATCACAGCCTATGCTTAATTTATTTTAATAAATAGTTAAATAAGTGCAGGGGCTTCCAGCACCACCGCTGAATGCCAGGGTCGATGGTCAAGGCTACCAAGTCTTTATTCCACCTCATGCCTCTTTTTTCCACCACCCTCTCCTTACTGCCTTCTTTACAACTCTCCTGGGCATTCTCTTTCCTTCCTGCTTTCTCCCTTGGTCACTCCAGTCCTTTGATCCTCGTCCCTTCTGTTTCTTAATTTTATGACTTTCTCTTTTTTCGCTCTGGATCAAACTTTGATAATGAAAAAATAGTACAGGTTTCCAAAAAGGGTGCTGGTGCCCACCAAGTGGTGTAATGCAAAATGAATCCCCCTCTACATTCTGAATGTAAAGAGTGGCCCCTGAGTCTCCCATATCTCACAGATATTCGTTGGCCTTGTGCTGAATGGGGGTCCCGATGGGTTATGCGGCCCCTAAAAGGCACCCTGCTCTTCGGGGGCCTGCGTTACGCCTCTGTGTCCACCACCAACACTGATTGCAGCCTTTCATTAAGCCTGGAAAGAGCCACTGAAGGAGACGTAGCGTTCTCTACCCAGTGGCGTAGCGTGGAAGGGTGCAGGGGGGGCCGGCCGCACCGGGTGCAACATCTTGGAAGAGACTAAATCCACGGGTTAGGGGGCGCAAATTACTTGCCTTGCCCCGGGTTAGGGGGCGCAAATTACTTGCCTTGCCCCGGGTGCTGACAACCCACGCTACGCCACTGTCTCTACCACACACTTCAAGGCAATGTGAAAAATGACATTCTTTTTAGCAAAAAAGTTGGACTTTGCCACAAGAAGAGACACTTTGGCAGCTTTGGGCCTGCAAGCTTTTCCAGCTCTCCCTCTTCCTCTGCCCCTTATGGATTTTTCAACAACAATTTATTAAGAAAATGACGGAAAATCTTGTTCCAAAGTCTATTAGGCTGACGGACTGTGCCCGGCTGAAGGCTCGTGTACAACCTAAACCCAGTTGGTGATGCCGAGCTCGGAAGGAGAACATTTTCATGCAGTACTGTAAAACAGTGTCCATTCTGAGGACAACAGGACAATGGAAAAAGAGCCATACCATACAGAGAGAGGGGTGCACAAAGTTTGTCAATTTAATTTTTTTCTTGACAATATTTACCTGTGCACTGTGGGGTAGGTTTCATTCTATTCGTAGCGAGCCAAGAAGGAATGCATGCAAAGGTTTGCTCTATAAATGTACCTTTTGCAACACAGGATGACAAGCAATCAGAATTTACTTAAAAGCAAATATGGAAATGCTCAAAGCTTGTCACCTTTGCTATATTTGCAAAGTTTTCCATTGCGCTTTGATAAGATTTCAAAAGAATAAAATGCCTTCCAACTCATAAGAAGTGCACTACATAGAGACCCATGAACCATGGCTAAATTGCAGACATCTGCCTCAACCGCAATATATCTGTGAGAAGATATGTTACATACGCCTGCAAATAGGCATCTAGGTACTTCCGTGATCAAGAGGGATGTTTCATTTCAAAAATCTCTTTTTGTGGAGGGATGTATGGGAACTTACATAGTACAAGGTGAATATTGATTTGCCAAAGACACAGCTTTAAGGGGAAGCCTTAAGGGGAATCCTCAACCAGTTACTTCTAGTTAGGGTTGCGCCTGCTTAATAACCACTGGTGCTGAAATGGATATAAAAAAGTAGTAGGTCAGAAAACAAATTCTATTGTACAGCAGGTCCATCAAAAGACCTACGGTTCATAGGCCACCTCAAGTTGGACAATAGAAGCCCAGTAGACAAGTCTAAAATGAAGGGGGTGCTGTGTGAGGAAGGCCATCACTGGTGGGTGAATTACTGAAGTACAACCCAAAACAACTGTTAACCTCTAAAGAGAAAAAAACTTCCATCACATAAATATTCTGACATTTGAGGATGGTAAAATATGCATGATGTGGGTAGAGCTATAACACCTGGAAGGTAACAGTAAAATGGCCGAAAAATGTGTTGCTGGGTTAAAAGACCTAAAGGTTGATGCTACTCAGAAGACAAACACTTCCAGTCCAATTTCCAACATAGATCATCTCTTAAATGTGTGAGTTGTTGTTTTCTTTTTGTAGTCAAACTCCAGTTATTACTATCAGTTCATTTCATGTCCTCCAGCACTTTGACCTGTGATGGGAAGCAGGAGGTCAGAGTCTTTGGCCTCCCTCTTTTGGTCAACCCCTACTGGTATTCCATATTGTACATGATTGAGTTTAACACCATTCACTTCCTATACATTGCTCACCATGACAGCAGTTCTCTCTTTGTGAAAAACAAACTCTGCGGCAAATAGCTCATCATCCCCTATTCGGAAACTCGAGGGTTATAGCTTACATCATCCCTCTCTATTGAATTCCCTACCAATGACAACTGAAAAGCTAGAAGGCTAATGGAGATAAGAGAATAAATAATATGACTAGTGTCAATGAATGGAAGCATGAAACAAACCAAAGTCTAACCACTCGAAGAAAGAAGTTCCAAATATTGTCTATCAAACTAATGCCTAACTGCAGGCCTCTGCACAAATGATCTACGCCAGTACCTTACTCCTGTCCAGAAAGGGAAAGACCTGTGGATCCCATTTAACAATGAGGTTTATGATAAACCAAGCAAACATAAAAGCACTGGACAGCAAAGGCTGATTTTGAGGAAGACAATGCATCACAAAGGGAAGTTACCCATATTCAAGGCCCCAAAAGCCAGATCAAGCCATTATAATAAAGCAATCAGAAAGAAACAATTTAATGTGGTTTTAATTTCTGTTCCGCTGCACATTTATGAAATATATGAATTTATAGAGTCCACATAAAATTATTTATGATTTATTGATCTGTAGCTATCACATGTCTGGGGTTTAACTTGTTGCACAACTCCTTACCTCATTGTTTGGGTAATGCAAGTCCATCAGCTGGCCAAAGGCATCTGTAACTTTCTGCAGCACTTCCTTAAGTTTAACAGGTTTCCGAAACTGGATAATCCTGCGAAATGAAATGTGAAAAAATTAGCAGGGGTGTCTTATCAGAAGGTGAAATTCAGACAATTGTTGCTTTCGACTTACACCCTTTAACGCTGTGAGCACCCCATTTAGCATCTGCCTTCCATCATAGACCCAAGACAAATAGAGAGTTTGTCCACTGTCCTCACACCAATATTAGGGATGCACTGGCTGGACCCTGAACAGCGCAAGTTTCACATTTTGCAAACACGCAGGACAGGAAGACTCCAATAGGGCTTTACCAGACAGCACACCTTTCCTATATGGAGAAAGATCCCTACAGTACTTCTTGGCTCTCAAGAGCAGGGCAGCACCCCGTGTAGGTAGTGCTGAGACTCAATTGCATGGCAGCATGGGCTGTGGTGGACTATGGTATTCACAGGCAGCATGGTCCGCTCCAGTCATCTGAGCCTCACCGCACAGTGGGCCTCATTCCAAGTTTGGCTGGCGGCGGGCGCCGCCAGCCAAACGGGAACCGCCACTTGGCCGCTCCGCGGTCAAAAGACCGCAGAGGCCATTCTGGCTTTCCCGCTGGGCCGGCGGGCGCCTGCCAAAGGAGCGCCTGCCGGCCCAGCGGGAAAGGCCCTGCAACAATGAAGCCGGCTCCGAATGGAGCCGGAGGAGTTGCAGGGGTGCGACGGGTGCAGTTGCAACCGTCGCGATTTTCACTGTCTGCAAAGCAGACAGTGAAAATCTTTATGGGGCCCTGTTGTGGGGGCCCCTGCACTGCCCATGCCAGTGGCATGGGCAGTGCAGGGGCCCCCAGGGGCCCCATGACACCCGTTCCTGCCATCCTGTTTCTGGCGGTGTAAACCGCCAGAAACAGGCTGGCGGGAAGGGGGTCGGAATCCCCATGGCGGCGCTGCAAGCAGGGCCGCCATGGAGGATTCTCTGGGCCAGGGGAAATCCGGCGGGAAACCGCCGGATCCCCTTTTCTGACCGCGGCTTTACCGCCGCGGTCAGAATGGCCCTGGAAGCACCGCCAGCCTGTTGGCGGTGCTTCCGTGGTCCCCGGCCCTGGCGGTCATGGACCGCCACGGTCGGAATGACCCCCAGTGTGTCTCTACTAATTAAAAGTGAAGGCACCATAGTACTTGGGTCCCATTATTGGGTGTAGTAAGGGCACCAGACTCAGGGGGTGCAGGGAGCCAATCCCATACACCTGCCATTGCTGAACACATTGGGAGAGCTACCTCACAATTTGGAAATAAGACGAATCGCTCGCCTCTGCTATGCTATGGTCAGGGAAGCAACATGAATGGGAGGGGATCCAGTATTTAAAGGGTGTAGCAGTGGTTGTGCCATCGGTCCTTCACCCCACACTGACAGGAAGAGGAACCAACTGCAACACAAAGGGCACAGACCTGTCCAATGAGTCTGGTGGGGGACAGGCAGGGCAAGAATACTCCCCCCCAAAAAACTTATTTGTATAAGATGAAGGTTGGAGAATAGAAGAGACGGAGACACAGAAACACAAAGGAGAAATGAATTATGCTTTCTCTCTCCCCCCCACCGGTAGGTGATGGTCAGTCAGTCAGTCAGTCCTTTGGAGGGAGGTGGGAAGCCTGGCAGTCAGAGGGAGAGTCTGGCACATGCCTTCTCTCTTCCCCAGGAAGGAGACTTTACCATGGATACAGAGTGAGACCGGAAGGAGCCAACTAGTAGCAACCTATTGAAATGAGAAGCAACTCCCTTCGAACCATTTAGAAACTTGTCCTTTAAGAAATCGTATCGTTCTGCATCAAGCTTTGCGGATTGGGAATCACTGGCATTGAAACCCCTCCCGCCCCCCCACACACACAGAATCATTTACAGCAGCACCACAAACACGTCTTGTAGCTCATGAATTACATAATGAATCATATTTTTTAAACTAAAAAGCGTGCATGTTTTTAAATAGAATAATTTATTAGCCACTAAACAATATGCAAATGCTTGAACAAACTTTTACCTAGTGAATTTCGCCATTTCTGTGATTTTCAGCGGCAAATGCAGGTTGGTAAGGATAATTTCAAGCCAATAGGACAGGTGACTCCATACGGGTAATTTCCAGGTTCAAGTTTAGGAATGCATGAGAATTTTGTATTTTGCCATAAACCGTAATCTAAACCCACACACGCGATTCGACAATCAGCAAAATGTGCAAGAACGATCTCCATTTTGTTTAGAAAGTGTCAAATTGGTGGAATGACGTTTCTGCTGATCTGGCCATAATAATGGACAAAATGGGCAGGCTGACCACATCACCAACCTGGACTGTCTCTAGAAACAGATTGGAGCAGCTGAAAGAACAAAACAATCTAACAATTTCAAAATGGCGGCAAGTGGTTCTCAGTAAATGCAGTTGCTCCTAGATGTAACGGTAACACGAGCGTTTCAGCTGCAATCATGGAAAGAGGATTATAGTGAAACTGCTGGTAATGAGACTGCCAACTTTGGCGACATTGGTTGCACCATGCCTAAGATGTTTGCGGAAAACATATATTGAAGTTTTCCACTACTGCAATTTTTACTCAAATTAAAACTCTTGTTGTCAGACATGAGTGTAAAGGTATCTTCACTTTCAAGGTATTTTTAAAACACTTCTCCTAAAGCATGGTATCTCTAGACTTATAGTTATCTCCCATGATGGGTTGCAAGTAGCTGGTAATTAACTCCTGGAAGCAGTCAACACTTCGAAACCAGGTCAAGATAGTTTAGGAGCTGCTACAATCTTATCATAACATGGTCAGATTCATAATTTTTCATTCTCAGTAATATGCGGTCATTTACTTCATCTTGGGTGTTGCTCATTGTAGGGCACTCCGTAAAAAGTCTGCACTCCTTGACATCCCATTTTTGAGGAGGGTTCCCATTGACTCGAATGTGCAGTCATTTGTGTCCATTTATTGTATCATATTGTAGTTCCATTTTTAATAAAGCTTATAACCTCTGATGAGGCAAGTAGCATGCTACAGCGGGAACTCAGGGGTATAGGTTAGTCATTTGTTTAATTAATCGATCAGTTCCACTTGTACTCTTCAGGTGAAAACCATTCCATGCATTAGTCTAGGATTCTTGTGAATTGACGTTAATAGGTTTTAGTCTTGTGTTCTAAAGACAACCAATTCACATAGTACTTCTAAGGTTTTTTGTGATTGGTTATTTTTGGTTACTTAGGTTAGAAATTAGAAGGGTAGGTTAGCATTGTCAATTAAGTGATTAATTATTTGAATTGAAGGGGTTGAGAAATAATTGCTGGTAAGAGATTTTGTGAATTCCTGTAAATGATTTGAGACCTGTGCAGGTGAACTACAAACACATTTGGAGATTGTGGTGTACAAGGAGGAGACATATATAGTGCCTGAGAGGTAGTATCCAGGTGATTAAAAGAGTAGAGCAAGCGAGGAGGAGTTGATGGGACTTCAACAAGGAAGTCTTGCTCGTCTTCATTGTCTTGAAGGACCAATGGTCATTCCACGCGTGAGGTGCTGTAGATTGTATAATCTTGTGCAATTTATAGTGTGTGTACGGTGGCATCCGCGGATGTGTACTCGAGCTGTATCACCATGAATGCGTGAATGAATGAATGAGGGAGATTTATAAAGCGCACTGCTGTTCCGAGGAAGGACCCCACGCTCATGACTCATAACGATAAAGAAGCTAAGGCGACTGAGTTACTTTACGTTTTTAGGGATTTATGGAAGCCCACTTTGTCTCAACTCATGTGTTACTGCCGTGTTTACGAAGACCATGCTAGCCTTTTAGATGGAGCGTGTGTTTCTGTTGACACTGCATTCCGTAACAAGCTGTGTCCTTTCAAGCAGTTACTGCAAGAGGGTGGACAGGCTTCAAAACCGAGCTTTATTGCTTTGGGCGCTGTGCCTGAAAAGTTGTTATCTGAAAGTGTTCTGAGCTCCAGATCAAACAAAGAACTCTGACATGTATGAAATTAACTATTTCTTCCCAGTTGACTACCACCACAGAAGAATCCTGGCCTACACAGTCCCAACTGCATTCAAACCTGAAGCGCATAGCACAGTCCAAGGAACAATCTTCATCTTTGCAATGAGCATCACAGGAGAAGCTCTGCCTGGAACCCTTGCAAGTGTTCTGTGGCACAAGTAAACTCCCGCCTCTCTCCTTAAAACCTAGGTGAAGCCCAGACTCCTATTTCCTTCTTCTGAACTAAATGAAAAGTACAATGCCAAGGTACACTTGAGTGTTATTGCCAGCCGAAGTGGTCACTAATGACTGTTCCTGTCCTGTCCAAGCACTAGAAGCCTGAGATGAAGGTGTTTGCAACTCTGACTGCTGTGCAGGGCCGGCTTTATGGCGGAGCGACTGGTGCAGCCGCACCAGGAGCTGACTTTGCTGGGGTGGTGTGGGGGTGAGCTCTGTTTAAAAATAACTATTCGTTTGAAAACAGGTGGACTTCCTTGTCTGTCCAGCAGTTTTCAGGCAACAATAAAAATGCTTTTCCTGAAATACTATTCTTTCTGTCTAGTCACATCAACGGTTTAATTTTTGTCTTCAGTTGATCTCATTCCTTGAAATATTGTCCCTTGACACTTGTGTGCAATTATCCTCCCACTCTTTCCTCTCACACTATCTTTATATCCTTCCATGAATCTTTGCATTCTCCTCCACCCTATTGTTTGTTTTCCTTAATGTTCTTTCTGCTCTCTGTTCCCCATCATTGGATTTTCATTTTTTCCTTTACTGAACCATGAAATGTGGAATCCTCTACCCCATTCTAGTCAATTTACTTCTTTGTTACCTGGTTGTAAAACTCATCTGAGACCGTATATTAATTTTCTATTTATGTCGTAAGGTATTTTCCTAGTTATATCTTAAATCTTGGATTGAAATGTGTTGCGGTGCGTCCTGCACAACCTCATCCTCCACGTCCCTTACGCTAATTACAGCTGTCAGCGGTTTTACTATTTTTAGTGCTATCTTACTGTTCCTCTGCCAGTGAGATAATATTTCACCTTGTAAGAGTTCATAGGACAAACATCGTATGCCCCTTGGTTTTGTCAGGACTCATCTTTATTAAATTTGTCCTTTTTAGAGTCAAGCCTGTGTGAGTCATGCTGTAGTGCATGCACTCTCACTTGCGAGATATTACTGTTCACAAAAAGGGCTGGGAGGCCCGCCTATTGCTTACCATTTGCTGTCTTCAGCTTCACTCTTCATTGCAGCCTCTTTAATTGGCCAGTGCAGACCAAGCATCACTTCAAATCCTTTATGTGGCGCACCGACCAAACACAGATTGATTTAACTTAATCAGCACTCATCTGCAGCTCCCTGCATGAATTGATGTACTATTCCTTCCTCCTCACCCACTGCCTCCTCAAAAGCTTTTTAAATTAGTTTAATTATTTATTTTGCTGTTTTATATAGGGCGAATTCGACCTGAAGGTATTGGAGGGTGTTACATGAGCATCAATAACATTACATACTTGTTCTTTTTTGTTTGTTTGAAAGGAAAGGGGGAAATTAGGTGATTTGCCATAATCGCAGGATGTTGAGCCAACGCTGAGACTTGAACCTGGTTCCCCAGTTCCAAAGTTGGAAGTTCTGGTCACTAGCCACCTCCTCTGCCATTCATTTCATGCAGGAATGTGCTGAACTAACAGGAATTGCATGTCTAGGATATTCTTTTTTATTGTATATAGTAAAGGCGATCCTGTGCAGTGATACTGTAATTTAGGACAGACATGTGGGGCTCTTTGTTGCAAGCAGAAGTACAACGAGATAAAACAGAGCATCTTCGGACTTCTTCATTACATGCTGTTAGACAATGGCAGCCATGTCTTGAGTCTTCATTATTGCAGGTTTATGATAGAATGAAAGGGGTGCTGTTATTCATTCCACACAATTATTAAGGATGACATTTATAGTTGGAAAGTAATTCATGCAGTGACCCAAACGCTAATCTACTCCACTCCACTGTAATCCATTACAATCCACCCTAATTCAGTGTAATCCACCACAATCCAATGTACTCCGCAGTAATCCACTCCAGTTCATTCCAATCCACTGTAAACCACTCCCATCCATTTCAATCCAGTATAATCCACTCCAATCCAATACACTGTAATCCACTCCACTGTAATCCACTGTAAACCACTCCATGGTAATACACTCCACTGTAATCCACTCCAATCCACTGCAATCTACTACACTGTAATCCACTCAACTGTAATTCACTGTATTCCATTCCACTGTAACCCACTCCAGTGTAATACACTGTAATCCACTCCACTGGTTGGATTACTGTATGAAAAAGTTCAGGTGAGAAGCCACATTCTTATCCACAGCAACAGACTGTGGCATTCAATTCTTAAATTACTCAGCAGAGAGCATGATTTTGGTTTTATACAGTGTAATGACTCCCAGAAGGCCGATTGCCCATCTGTCTGCCTACTTTCTGATGCTTGTGAGAAGTGAGTACCAACACCCGAGGAGTATATGCTACACCCCAGGTCCACATTTTCCATTTTTGTATCTTCCTTATTAAGAAATTTGAATGAAATGGAAATCTTGGAAAAAGTGCAATAAATTAGACAAAAGAAATAATAGGAATTTCATGAATAAAAAAACAACAAAGGTAAAGTTCAAGCAAAATCAACAATAAACAGGAAAGCCCATTGTGAAAGAGTACTACAAATAAAACACAAACGATTCTGCTGCATGTCTTTATTCAAAGACATGCAACACGCAGTGAGCAGGGCTACCACACACCCTCCTCCAAACACACTTCCTGCTGAATCTCTATGGGAAGCAGAGGGGCATTATGGAGGACCCTCCAGCTCATGCGGTGTCACTGTGTGCTTTAAATGGAATTACAGAAGTGCATGAGCTCACTATTGAGAGTGCCATCACTCTCCTGTTAAATGTATTGCAGCAGTGGTGAGAAGTGCAGGGACATTTTCTTTCAAATGAAAGAAGTGCGTGTACTGAGTAGTAGGAGTACCTGTTTGCTCCTGAGAAGTGCTGGTACTCTCCCATTAAATGTATTGCAGAAGGGCTGAGAAGTGTAGGTACTTCCCCTTGCAAATTAAAGAAGTGCAGCTACTTAGTACCGGACACAGGGTTCTTTCACTCAACACGGCCATGTGGTGAGGGCCACTGTCACACGGTGAGCGGGAAATCCTTCCACCCAATGGGTTTCCAGCTCAGGCCTGAAGGCCCGGCACAGCTGTGCTCTATCTAAATCCTCCTCAAGTATTATAAGTGGCTCCAGGTGTTTTTGTTCCTACTGGAGAGGAAGTCACGTGCAAATGTTCAGGCAGTACAATGGGGTCCGAAGCATCACCAGTCATAGCCCACCCCTGTCCAAGGCCCTGCTCCCTTTTCCTCGCACCACATGTTGAAAACGAATCCAAGACTGGTACATCTGAATGCGTGTGCGTAATAAGTTCGTTTCTTCAGAAGACTTTGCTTTTGTATTAGGTCGATGTCATCACACGAGATAAACCAAACGGTTCAAATGCAGAGAAGATTAAGCCCTTAACCTCAAAAATCGGCATCTACCAGCCACAGACTAACTTTTTCATTGAAAACTATGGCCACAAAGGCAAAGGATGCTGGGAGAGTGCGTCAGTGGTATTTTATGCTTCGTGGAGGGGTGTGAGGGGGAACCCCGAAAGCTAGACCGGTAATAGCTGACAAGAAGCAAAGAAAGATTTTTGCAGGCGCATGGAGACAAGACAGGAAACAGACGTTCCAAGTGTTCGCTACTGATAAACAGTAAAAAAAAAAAAAAAAAAAAGAGTTAGATTTACCTCTTCTCTTCGTCGTATTCAAACTTGATCCGGGCATCCTGCTGAAAGAAAACATCGACAGTTCAGATGGGAACAGAGCGGCAGATGCACAATCTCACAGGGGGCTCTGCGTGAGCTGGGCTCACCGAGGACCGGGAGAGCGAGGGGCGGCGAGGGGGCAGCTGGCTGGGCCTGCGCGCTTGGCCAGGACGACGGGAAGGGACCGTGCGTGTCAGCGCTGACACTTCCGTAAAACAAAAACTCTACACATGACATTTTGAGATTTTCCTTCCCCTTTGGTCTCCAGATTCTAAAAGCAGATGCTCCTGGATTCGCAGGATGCACAGTATAATTTTAATACATTGTGCCAAAAAGCCAGTCACCTTGACTGGGCCCGTGATTTGAATACGGGTCCTTCAGCTCTTCATGGAGGTAGCAGGGCCTAACATTTTCTCTGTGGGGAAACCCATTTTTCTATATCAGCGGTTCTTAACCTTGTGGTTTCTGGGGACCTCAGTCAATGACTAGAGGACACCGGGGACTCCTACCTATTTAATTTCTACGATCTGAAACTCAAACCAATGAACAAAAATACCGATACAAGTTTACATTAAACAAATACATAAATTACGAAATATCTTGTTTAATACATACACAAAAGATACACATAACTAACTTTTAATACCAAAGGAAGGATGAAGCGTTCCAGAATTCGGATGTATTTTTAAAAGGCAAAGTGATATGATAGGCACTTGCATATGTTTTTGTCTTTTTTGCTCGTTATATATGCTTTCTTCTGCTGGTGTATACTAGTGCCTTAATTTGGGTTACCAGCTGACAATAGTACTGTTTGCTCTACTTGAGCTGCTCCCATAAACCAAACTAATACTGGTTTAGTTTTCAGCTTAAAATTTCAAATTCTTTCAAATTTCCAGTACATTTCAAAATGTCAAATTTTACATTTATCCAGTGCTTAATTTGTAAATAAATAAAAACATAGATACCTGCTAAGGACCTGGTTAGGAGGCCACTGCGGCTTGCACCATATCAGTGCTGCTTGTGTCAACACAACTACAAACCATCACACTCCTACAAGCATGCCAATTCAGACTATTATATGCCCCCCCCCAAAGCTTTAAGATGGCTTGGGAGACAGGAAATAGACATTTTAAATGTAGGTTGAATTAATAAATAACTGCTGTTGTGCTAAACACTAAATCAGACAAAGAGCGCCACCATGTGGCAGACTGTTATAAGGCCCGGTGCTGACAATTAAGTGCTGATGCCAAGCACCGGAAACCACTGGCTCAAATTTAGGGCTGCATTTATGCAGCTTATGTACATATACTCTGTTAACCTGCCTAACAATATTTAATTTTTTGAAGAGTCGCAGATCCCCTGAGTAGGTGTCACGGACCCCAGGTTAAGAACCACTCTGCAACACCATTACATTTGTGACTTTCCCTGTAGAAAGGCAACCACACCTTCCTTTCTGGCATTTGTAAGTGCCTTTGGTAACTAAGATTCCACTAATCCAGATCAGTAAGGATGTTTCTGTCAAATAATGCGTTATATCGTTTTCTACCAAGGTAGCCACATTAATAATTATTAAAAAAAATAATTGCTGCTGAGGCTGGGTGTGGACTGTAAACACATCTGAAATTGAAAAAGTAATTACATTTACACGCATTTCTTCATTTCCCAAATTAAATACATAAACCAAATAAATTATATGTCAACATAATTTTCTCAGATTGAACGTAAATTTGCTCTGCACTCGTTTATAACAGAGGGTCACAGAAAGTCTGTTCCTCGATCTAATAAACTGGTTAATGTAGGTGGCAACCTGCTCAACTAAAGACAATTTTTGCCCTATGGTAGATATAACAGCAAAGCCAATAGGTCTCACCTCCTAGTCCTATCAGCTTTGTCCATTTTTTAGCCATGCTGTACAGCATCACTGCTGCTATGCAACAATGCTATTAAAAAGAAGAAAAAAAACATGATGACAGCCTCCTCGTCATTTTGTAAGCACATGCATTCGTTCACAACGTATGCTGATGCCCACAAAATGACATGGGCATTTTTTCTTTTTATGTACTAATCTGGCAGGGATTGATTAAAAAGTGCAAAAGCACTAGTTTAAAATGCATTGTGAAAGAGCTAACAAAACATACTAAAACATTAAAAAGATGAAAAGGTTGCAGGAGTGAGTTCGGAAAAAGCAACACTGGGCTGGGGAGAAGAAACATAAGCAAAAGAGAGCAATGTGGACCTTGGAAGAAGGGGTGGTAAAAGGCACAAAGAAGAGAGAGAGTGCAACACAACTGGGAAGCACATGTGTGAGAGAGAGTAATGTGTAGGGGGGAAACACACAGGGGAGATACTATGACCCACCCAAGGGACAAACACAAGATTGACAAGTTGGGACACCAATAAGAAGCAGAAAAATGAAAGTGACAGTAAAGCCACCAATAGTAAGCAATGGGTGGGCTGCAAGACCCTGTATGTCCTTGGTAAGACCACAGTATGTCTTTTGCAACCTGACAGTTCGCACTGCCTGGTAGTCTCAACCTAAATTAGGGAAGACAGATGCTCATCGGCCCTGGTGTGGAGAGCTTGAAGAAGCTATTGAGTTTGCAGGACTGCCTACACCAGACAGACCAAAATTGGATGCAATAGGGATTTTAAGTCTAAGTTACAAACGTTGCAGGATCTTAATTTATTCTCATCTTTAGCCCATCAGGATTCCTTCCTAAGCAAATTGAACCACACATTTATGTAAAATCTATGGAGAATAGCGGGACAGAGTAAATACACCAGATGAGACAGGCAATAAGGAAGTGGAGTTTGCTCTACAAAACAAAATGGATGAAGTGAACTCATGCATGGCAAATATTTGTGAATAGGCCTATTAAGTGTGGTATCAAGCGGAATGGCACAAAAGGAGGTGAAAAAAACATCTGTAGTAACTTGGCCAGCATCATTACAGGATTGCAGGAACTTGGTGCATGGGATACTGAGCAAGCAGAAACTCTGATTTCAGAAGGTAGTACTACATCTGGCTAACGTAACTATTTGTCCCCTGAATGGGACTGGACCACAAAGACCCTGTAATGCAGGATCATTTTTAGGGTCAAGCCTGCAAAGTTTTGCTTGCGAAACGCTTTAGGAGTTAGAAAAGGGCTCGGAGACCCGTCCATGTCACATCAGTGTCTTTCATTGGTTCGTGGGCTTGCCTGTTAAAATCGGCTTGCTTTCATTAGTGGAAGGCATGCATATGTCATGCCTTTTCCGGTGGTTAGCCCTCCTCAAGCGCAGCGACCAAGTACTGAAAACATGCGAGGCTCGCTGTTTTCCGTCCGGTTTGTGGACTAATTTTTATCTTTGTTCGCAGCGCGATCTCGCTTGGCAGAAGTCGAGCGCTTTCCATGACATCGACCCTGTTACATAGTTAATTGTACCTTTGCCGGTTACGTAGATAATCACACTTTTACCGATAGGTTTCACTACCACTGAACTGTAGCAGTGAAAAGTCTGGTTGGGTGTTTACAACTGCTAATAGCTCTAACTCGGAGAAATGTGAGACCCGTTGCATTGCAAATGCTTGTTTGCTGGTTGCCACCACTTTCAGGGTTAAACCTGGTGACATTTAAGTCTGCTCAGTGCAGGAGGGAATGTCTGAAACAGGACATTTGGGTGATGGGAGGTAGAGATTAATTGCTGGAGGCAGAACAGCAGGGTATAGCCCCCGCATCAGTTTCACTGGCTGCAATGGCCTGGCTGTAATGTGAGTGGTATATCTCACTGAGTTACTGCTCCGGGGACACATGCCACTCATAACGAGGCCCTCAGGGTGAAAAATATCCACAATATGATTTCTTTGACAAGGAGTTTTAATTTCTTTATGGACAGTAATAATAAGTGACAGACAGTGCAAATTCCCATAACATGGGAGAGGATGTAGTGGCCTAACTGCCTGCGCTGCAGACTTCAGAGACGAGGAATCGAGTTCAAGTCTCAGTGTCAGCTCAACATCCTGCGATTCCTGGCAAATCACTTTAGCTCCCCGTCGCCTACAATTCAGTTCCTTGAGACCCTCACGGATGATTTGCCACGCTTTACAAATCCTGTTCCTTGAGACCCTCACGGATGATTTGCCACGCTTTACAAATCCTGTTCCTTGAGACCCTCATGGATGATTTGCCACGCTTTACAAATCCTGGATTTAATGCATGGATATACCGCTCAGTCTCCATCCCTACGTTAACTTTCTCCACTGGTGTATTATAGAGTTTAACTTCTGCCTCCGCCCACAGAAATACAGAACAGAACCTCCACTGTGAAAGATACCAAAATTATATTTATTGCAGTGGCAGCTGTATAGTGCTTCATTCGTCTGAAGATAGACAGAAGCGCTTTAGGGGTTGGGTAGTATGCTAAGCCCTGGAGAATGGGAGGGAGGTGGGAGGCAGTTGAAGGAGTACTTTGTGACAAGGGTGTTGAATTGCAGAGAATGCTTGCTAAGAGACTGACCAAAGGCCTCTTATCCAATAAAAAGTTCACACAACCTAGCAGAACTGAGGGGGTGAAGGGTAGCTCTTAAAAGCTCCAGTGTGTGCCCAATTCACACTCATCTGTGTCATTTCGAATAGAGCGTGAATCATTTTTCCGAGACAAAAAGCTGCTTAACGGAGATAGCACTCTGGTGACGTGTGTTAAAAAATGGCGTCTTGTATCCAATTGAGAGTCTCGGTTTCTCTTCCTTTGGGGACTCCTTAGTTGAAATACAGGTTGGTGAATAAAAAAACCTAAAATCGTACTAAAAGCATTCTAAAGATCGAACTGGTCCAAGGCCTATCAAAATGGCTAATGTCACGAGTCTTAGGAACGAAGACATTGGTTTTTCTAGTTTTTATTATTAAACTATTTTTCATCGGTCGTGAGCATTTTGGGAAACTGTGCATTACATTTTTAAACTCAATAATGTTTTATGCGTTTGAAGGAAACCAAATTAAAATGTTGTAAAACCCCACACTTGGAGGAGGTTGCCACTAGAATGAGTCTATGGGGAAATGTGTTATGACAGCCCATCCTGCTCTGAAAGCAGCCAGCGATCCTGCAGCCTACTGGGGAAGTCCCAGGGACGAATGGCCACGTGATTTCGTTCCAATTTTTTTTTTTTTTAAAGATTATATTATTCAGCCATTTGTGAAATTGCGATCATTTCCGTTTGCGTAATTGTGGAAAATGAAGCGATGTTATGCAAAATTTAAATTTGGCATTTTTTTTGTGTGTGTGTTGTGTTTTTTTTGTGCAAATGCTTTCTTCCAAAACTGATGCAACAGTGCAGTGAATAAAGGGCTCTTACTGTCCGTTTGTTTTGACTCAGCGCTTTGAAGACAACATATTATTTATCAGAGCGAAACCAATCCCTGTGGTGGAATGGTGTAAAGTCATGAAAAAAACATTAGGCCTGATTTAGGGTTGGGCGGAGGCTGTTACTCTGCTCCATGCACCACGATCCCATAATAGCCCATGGAGATCGCACTAGGGCGGAGGGATATCGGACACGTTTTGTGATTGAATAACCCCGCCTGCCAATGTCCGAAACTACCCGAATTACAACATTATAATCGAATTTCACGCCTATAGACCGTTTAAACAAATAGTAAATTAGAGGATATTATTTAAGAACTGGAGCTCGTTCTCTGAGTTTAAAGCTCTAGCTGAGGGCGCTCACTGCAAGTATGCTCAGTCACTGACAGTTGTAATGCTCACGAGTAAAGGCGTTTGTTATTTAAAGTCAAGGATTACACTGTACGTGGGAGGGCGTTTCCCTTCTACGTAGCTAGTGCTGGATTTATAAAAATAAAATAAAAATAAATTAGGAGCGACCCATCACCTTTCCTGGCTCTGCCAGATACCAAGGCAGAGTAGTCTTCAGTCAAATTCACTTAGTCTCTAAGTCGTTCTTATATTTTACTTTTCATCTCTGCTTTTCTCCTGTTGTTACTGTTTTTCTGTCTTTCGCTGCCTTCTTTGTTCATCCCTTTCTGTTTTTCTCTCGTTCTGGGTCAAATTCCGATAGTGAAACACAGAGCTGGAAATTGAAAAATAGAAGTGCAGGCACTCTGTATCAGGGTACCTGCTTCTTTCTGAGAAGTGCCGGTACTCTCAATTAAAAATATTACGTTTTTTTTAGCAGAGCCGGTACTCTCCCTCTCAAAATAAAAAAGTGCCCGTACTCAGTACCGGACAGTACCGGCCCATTTAAAGCATTGGTGAAACATAAACCCTGTTCCCCAAACTGAATGCCGGTGCCAACCACAATCACAAATTAAGCAGAGAGCAGAGCGTACCCTCTGTCCACTGAAGACCGAGGCCCACAAAAACGGTGTAAGTGTTGAGAAAAGGTACTTCAGCCGCAGTGTACAGTTAACAACCTTCTGCAACACGGATTTCCAACTTGAGCCCTGGATAGTTTTACTCATGCCAGCTTTTCTGTATTACCACGGACACTGATTGCTTGAAAATTCATCTTGCAGAGATATCTTGTCAATCAGGCACGCAGCTCTCCCCAGGATTAGAAGACACCATTGGTGTAAGAGTTCTAACCATTACCTGCCAGCTGGAAGCGGTCAGAGCGGGGCCACAGCACCACAGCACCACAGCACCAAGGATGGGAATTCCTGTAAGTGGCTGCGTCGGGCTACTGGAACACTTCTAGTGGGCCGTAAGTGACCAGAGGATCTGTAATCCGGCGCCAAACCGTTATGTGGAAATCAAGCCACGCCTCTTTCTGTTAATAATATTGACAGTGTGTTTACAATGACTGTGATCAGCAGAACTTCAGACATAAGGGCACTGGGACAAGCACGGAAAGCAAGGAGTGAAGAGGGCAAAATACCCCCCAGAAGAGGAGGGGAACAGAAGGACGGGCAATACTGGCCCTGGGTCAGGAATACAAATACTTCCAAAGGAGAAACTGTTGTTACACGATCACGGCACAGCAGAAACATTGTAGGGAATGGACCAAGACCCGTCGCCCTACAGAGGCCTCTGAGATCTAGACTAACAACTAAACACTGCTATCTATGGCTGACAGATTAATTGAAGGGCTACGAGAATATCCCCTGCTCTCCAGAACACCCGAGTGGGAAATCTCAGGGCATACATTACAGGGGTTAGATGTAGTATCGAAGGCCCACAATCAGTCACCACCATTGGGAAACTTTACCTGACAAAACCACATGAGCTATCTTTCCCTTGGCTGCCCACATAGGTTCTCTGCTTGGAAAGCCGCATATCGCAGACTTTAAACTGCACCCCCTCACCCTAAGTACCTAAAAGCATCAAGAGGAAACGAAATTGGTGAACGCTGCACTATACAAAACTATGTAACATAAATTAAATGTGCCTTACCAACTCAAACAACCATTGGCAAAGCCAATAGGTCCCGGCAATGTGACAGCCATTGGCTTTGCCAATGTCAATGTCTTTCAGCCATGTTGTGTAGCAGCAACGGTTGCTGTTCAGCATGGCTGAAAGTCACAGAAATAAGTGCTATCATGTGGCCAGCACTGGCCTTGTCAAAGCGCTTTTTTCTAGGTTTAGGAGCACGATAAGCAACACAATACGAAGGGTGGCAAGCAAAACAACACAGGAGGGGTTACAGGGCTGGTGGGGAGAAGGTAAAAAAGTGCTATGACGCAGCCAGTGTAATTACGCTTAATACACTTTGTATTGTTATGGTGGTTGAGACAACAGGAGTGAGGGGCAACACAGAGAAAATGGGTGGGAGGGAAGAAGTCAACACAGCAACGGGTGGGAGGGAGCAGACAGACAGGGAATAAGGGTGAACACAAGCAAAGGTGAGTGGGGACAGGGATGGTAGAGTAGAAATGGATGGAGATGGAAGAGAAAAAGAAGCAAAAGGAATAGGGGTTGAGGGGGAAGGGAAAAGGAACAACATATGGGAGACAGCCTGAAAACACAAGCACTCATATGGAGTGCTTCAATCCCTCCCAAAACAGAGCCACAAATGGAAGTAGAGGAAGGACACAAGTAATTGGTCTCGCTCCTGGGAGGGCCAAACACACAAAGAAGGCATGACGCCTGCATGCCATCCTGAACAGCTACAAAAGTAATAGGACTAACACTGGAGTTTACCAGTGGTAAGCTATGGGCAGGCTGTAAGCCCACTGTGTATACACAAAATTTCCCACAAAGACGACGCATGCTCTGTCTAGTCGAGATCTAAAAAGCATTTTTGTACAAGAACACTTTAGGGCCCAGATAGGAGTGACCCCCAATTGTAGGAGGGCCAGTCAGTGTCTGCTGCCATATCACAAAGTGTCAGAAGTGAAATACCACGGAGAGGAATGCTGTTAGCATGAGGCAGGGACAAAGGGTATGCTCTAGAAGCAAGTGCTTTGTCACTATACCTGCCTCATCATGAAACCATTAAACAGGCAACTGCTTGAATGGGTTTTCACTACTAAAAGCCCTGGTGGCGAACACTGCAGCAGCCAGATGCTACAAACAGCAACATGTAGGATTAAGTATGTTTCTTTTCCATAGGGTTTAGAATACCTCTCCTACAAAGGATACTTGGAATGAGGCTTTTAGGTCTAGCTCTCTGGATTGTTAGCAATGTTTTTAAACATGGGTCTCCAACGAGGAGCACATGAGCTACTGGGAGCTCACCAACACCCTTGAAGTAGCTCACCAAAATGAAGCTCAATACACAATTCAGAGGGTTTATTTACATAAGCAAAGACTGCACTGATCAACTCAAGACTCTTAGGGTGGCAACCAGCCAGCCAGCCAGTCAAACAAATGGCAAGGCCTCATGCTAACACACAAACACACACTGTGTTGGCCTACGAGGCCCGCCACATGAGATCTGTATCCTTTTTCAATCTAGCAAAATCACAAGGAGACTAGACCTGTTGGAAACCTCACTCTATCATTCACACTATGTGAAGGAACAATGAGCCAGGAAAGAAGAGTGACAGCATTATCCAGAGCAGAGGCCAGAGAGGAGTCATGTAAGCGTGGGACGGCTGTAGCAAGAGATAAAGTGTGTGTGAGCTGGGTGCATGATCATCCCAGGAGCTAAACTAAACTGGAGCTATATCCAGAACTGAGATCCACTTCTAAGCCTCACTGTGAATACCTCTTTGTGTGACTATGTATAGGAATACACTTATTTGTGTCTGTGTGTTTGGTATTGTGTGTCTCCCTCATAAAAGTTGTTGCTCCATGGAAGCTATGTCTTGTGTCAAGGGCCACAAAAAGTATGTGGTTCCCCATCATATGAGGTTCATCTCCAGCACAATGGTGTCTATTCCTGCCTAGTAGTGGCCCTCTCATAATAAATGTAACAATTGACATTTTTGGTCACTATTGGTGTACATGTGCATACTGGCAGACATCTGTGACATATTGTGAGCATGACTGACTTAATTGTGACCATACCTGGCATAATCATGGCCTCAAATGAGTTACTGTTAACACCCTGGCCATTATGGTGACCAATGTTGGCACAGTGATGCCTCTAGTATAGCAGTGATCATTACTGGCATATTAGAGGGATTCTTGATATTATGACAAACCTCCATGGTATTTGATGCTAAAACCTGTACATCTGAAAGAAGATTCTTTCTATATAATATATTTGAACACGTGCATACACAATGAAAATGGCACGTTGATGTTTTGGGACAGTATATTAACTAAAAATGAAAAGTGATGTTTTAAAGACTAAAGTTATGTTTCTTTCAGAAAAGAAATTTGGTGAATTGAGCTTGTTTGCACAAGAATGGGAGAGGTATTTGATATAAAAATATGTTGATTCTCAGAAACAGATATGCTGATGAAGGCACAATAGTTGCCTTTCCAAGCTGATAGTTGAATGGTTATGCAAGCTGAGTTGAGGAGTCTTACTGCTGTGGTAAAGTCTTTTGTGTCAACGACCCTTGCGCATGCTCCTTCGGCTGTTAGTGCATTAGTCACGTAGAGGCATTCCATTCCGATAACTAATCTTCCTGACATTTCTGCTGTGCTGGAACCTTTGGGTGGTCAGGAGGTTTATGCAAATGGAATTGGACACTATTGTACTGTGATAAAACCTGATAGAAGCTCAGGATGATTTTCCTTGAGCAGACATAGCCCTCAGTACAGAAAAGGGTGGAGACCCCTGCTTTAAGATATATAGAGAGTGGAGAGTATTACTCTCTCGTGTCATGCCACATGGTGCATCATTCCATCTTTTAGGAAGTGCCTCTTTCGGAATCCTTTAGGAACCATTTAACATTTCAAAAGTGTTCTCGATCATCTTGAACTTTATTACAATTAATTCTTCATCTCGTATGTGCATTCTAGGCAGAAATCAATCCTTTTTTTTTCGCTATTTATTCCCGAGGCAAAACCAACAGGGCAGGCTATAATTTAAATAAACAACAATTGTCCATCCAAGATATGTAAACCGCAATTGTGAATTCCTGTGTTTATATGAGTTTTTACATAGAAGTGAGCACCAAAAAAAAGGGGGAGGGGGGAAAAAAAAGATGTGAGGTTCCACGTTATTAGTCCCAACCTAGCAGTTAGGCAAGCTAATAGTAAGAGGTAGCCTATATTCCATCCCCTAGTCTTTGCGACATATGTTCACCAAGGGCATTCTAAATTAGGATTTTAGAAGGGATTGTTCTCCTTTCCCCTTTCACCATTAAAGACCCATTATCCCTTCTTCCTATCCGTCAGGCTTTATAGGGCTCGGCTTCTTCATGGACTCCCATAGGGGCCTAGGCTTACTCAAAACAAGCTAAGTGTGCCTTCCATTATGTATGGTATTCATGCAGTGATGTTACCTCGAAAAGTGTACCGACCATCCTGCATTTTTCTGTGAGTTATGTATGCAAGGATATTATCCTAAACAAATGTATAACAATTTCCATTAATATGGACTCACAGCATATGTAGTGAAGTCAGAGTGAACATAAAATCACATTTGCTTTTTGTAAGACTTGAATATTTGCAAGGGTGTTTTGCATTTAGCATAATTATAGAACCTACTACATTTCTGCGGCTATTGACTTGTACTTGGTGAGAGAGTAGCATTAAGTAAGACTTAAGGTGTGCCCTTGTTGTGCTCCTAGGTTTATCTCGCCTGTTCCACATGAGTCAACGTCAGATGGCCGGGCACCAGAGAACTATTTACTAGTGGTGATCACATACACAATAGGGGAATCTATACAGTGTGTACCCCTCCAGAGTAGGGTGAATATTAGATTAGGTCCAGATGAAATGCCATATGACCCATTTGGGCACCTTCAGGTGTGAAACATGCAGAGTAGAGTAAGGGGACCATGGAACAAATGCGTTTCTATTGGTCTTCTTGTTTATTTGTAATCTTTGCATGAACCCCCAAGGAACAAAGCGAGTGCAAGTGAGTTTTAATTTGCACGACTATTTTATCCATAGTTCCCAAACATCCGCCACATCGCTTATGCACAGATCATGGTAACAGGCAATGAGAAGTACTCCCATTAAAAGAGCTCTCTGGGTTGTAGGGCCAACTAGGCATTCAGCGCCCGCACAGAGTAGAGCTGAACCCGATAATGAAGCATGCCTTCTAGGGGGTCAGGGTTCTAAAATCTTAATTTTGGGATGCCCTTGATGAACATATGTGAGAAACACTAGGGGATGGAATATAGGCTACCTCTTACTTGCCTAACTTCTAGGTTGGGGCTAATACTGTTGAGCATGACATATTTATTGATTTTTGTAAAAAAAATGTGAGCCCTAGTGATCTTGTCAATTGTTGTTTAAATATGAGAGTTCTTGTTTAAAGTGGGGAAACATATAGATATGAAACTTCCAGCAAAAAAGAAAACCTGCCCTGAACTCAGGGAAGCCAGAGTATCTTTCGGGATTTCAAGGAGACTCCCATGACTTAAAGGTGAGTTTAGCCATCTTCCTCAACCGATGGTAATAAATAGCATATTACGTTCTGAATATTTTAATATAGGGTTAATGCCGTGAAATGTTTTCCTGTGTGTTAGTGTTTTTTTTAAAGAAAAAAACATGAAGCTAGGGTTAGGTTTGTGCTGTAAGAATAGACCTCCTAACTATTAGGAGAGCTGTTTACATGTGTAAATAAAATTTATTATGCAATGTGTTAGGTAGAAGTCAATGTTTTTCTCATATTTATTTCACTTTACTAGAATTTGACCTTTGCACTGTAGTAATATGTTTGTCTGTGCTATTATTGGTACAGTGGTGCTAAATAACATGTTTTATTGAACTACATTTATTTTACTGCCATGGCATAGATAACATTTAACTAGCAACAGAGAGAAGGAATAAAATACCTGTTTTGAAAGCCATGGAGCAAACCCCTCATCCAAGAGGCTGTTTTTAAGGTCTACGCCTACCAGACAGCACAGCTGTCTGATTTGCTAAAGACAGAGCCTAATTTGTGCTTGTTGTTTCTGGTGCAGAACACCAGCACTTATTTTTGAGGGCAGTGCTTATTTTTCTGCCTCAAGCATTTACTGTGAGCAAAAGACACATATGAGAAAGATGGAGGAAGAGAAAAACGAAAAAGCGTCACAATAGAAGAAAGCAGAAAGCTGCAGAGTGAGCTGAAGGGGCCGGGAGTGGTTTAAAAGGATTGAAGAGGCCCGAGATGGCTTCAGAATTAGGCTGCCTCAGTATTCCGTGTTTGCACATTTAATTGTAGCAGCCGCGTGTTTAAGAGGAGGGCTTTGGGCACCAGCATTTTTTTCTTTACAAATTAAGCACTGGCTAAAGACAGGGGAATGCATTCTGCCCGTTGCTTGCCATTGGCTTTGTGATTTGTAACTCACATTTTCTGGCTTTCTATTTGCTGGTTTTATTTGTTTAGGATATGCAGTGTGAGCTTGTCACTCCCATGGAGTAAAGCCTTTTCGCACTACTTCTCCTCGTATTCTTACAGGAATGTTCCTTTCGGTGAACAGGCTTGTAAATCTTGTTCTTATCTTGTCACATTTGCTATTCATTCAAAGAAAGAGGTCAAATGTCAGGCTCTATCTTCTTAGGGAGTTTGGTGTTTACTTTTCTTTCTTTGACTTGAAAGTGAGAGGATTTACGAGAGACTCTTGCTGGATACTGAGGGTAGGGAAGTATTTTTTTCAAGCACCGAACAACACTTAAATGAACTGCAGATATTTCAGATTATATAAGAAGTAGGAAAGCACAAATGGCGCACATTTTATGTTAATTCTGAAGTGTGTTGGAAACAAATACTTTATTATGATCAAAATTAAATCAATACACTATGTGATGCCATTTCCACACATTATAGTTTGTGTACTGTATAGTTTTATAAGTAAATCCATATGTCTGTGCAAATGTAATGGTCATTTCAATTGAAAATGTGTTTGTAACGTCAGTGTGCTACCACACCAAGAATACTCTACTCTAATCTGTACCACTCCATGCCACTGCACCCTACTCTGCAGCATTCCGTTTTACATCATGCCACTGTACTCTACTCTACTATGCACCACTCAATTCTACGCCACTGCAATCTATGCCACTTCAATCTACGCCTCTCTACTCTACTCTGCATCACTCTACTCTATGCCAATGCACTCTCTACCACTGCACTCCACGCCATTCCAGTCTACTCTAGTGGTGTAGAGGAGAGCTGTGCACTCTGCAACACTGAATTCTGCTAATACACTCTATGCCAATGCATTATACTCTGTACCACTCCATTGTACACCACTCTAATCTACTCTGCACCATTGCACTCTATGCCAAGCACTCTACGCCACTTTACTCAAAACCATTTCACTCTATGCCACTCTACTGTGCGCCACTGCATTCTACCCCACACCATTCCAATCCAGGCCACTTCACTGTACTCTGAAACATGCCTCTATTTTATGAAACAGCACTATAAGCTATTCTAAACCACTGCACTCTATTCCACTGTACTCTACTCTGCACCACTGAACTCTACACCACTCTACTCTATGCCAATCCATTCCACATCACTCTGCATCACTCCACTCTACAACGCTGCACTGTCTGTCACTAACTCTATGCCACTCTGCACTGTTGCACTCTATGACAATGCACTCTAATCTGCATCCCTGCACTCAGTGCCACTCCACTCTGCACCACTGCCACTCTACTCTGCACTATTGTACTCTATGCCACTGCTCTCTATGCTGCTCTACTGTGCATCACTCAACTTTTTAAAAAAACCGACAGACTGTAACAGGCTACTGTTGTATGACAGTCACCATCCAAAGGGCCTTAGGGATAATCTTTTCTTTGAACAGTTTCTAAGTATCATCCAAAATTGTAGCACTATCACCGATTTTGACTTACAGGCATGATCCATATCTAAACAAGTTGAAGAAAGACCTCATCCTCGACATATTGTCAACTCGGCTTGCAAAAGGGCGAGAAATAACAATAGGGATGGTCACCTTAATTCTACGGGTCTCATTACAAATTTGGCGGAGGGGATTACTCTGGCCCCAAGCATGACAGATATTCCGTCCACTGTCTTTTACAAGTTCCATAGGATATAATGGAACTTGTAATTCGGCAGGTGGCATATCCGTCACTTTTGTGATGGAGTAATCCTCTCTGCCAGACTCGTAATGAGGCCCTATATCTAGGGAGACTGACAAGACCCTTACTTGGGTGACAACTTTCACTCCTAATTCCAACTGAATACAACAAAGTATCTGCAAACCATGGGGGATACTTCAAACTGGCTCTTTGAATCGCTCCTTATCGCACTTTGCTTATAAGTGGACTAACAACATATGTTACTTGATACTGCACAAGAGACCGAGAGACACACCATGAAGTAGGCAATGTAATCTTTGGGACCCGACACCTGTTATTGGCCACTATCCATGAGGTAATTGTGGTATTTGTCATGCTATAAAACCCACAATATCTCATAACACCACACATACTTGGACTATAAGAAATCATACCAACTGTATTACAAAGAAGTATTTACATGATTTCCCGCCTCTGCAGACTTAGGTACATCGGCATGACCACTAGAGAAGTAAAAATCCTGATCAAGGAACACCGTAGTGGCATCAGGTATAGGAGGGATATCACCAAAATGAGCACTCTTACATAGACAAAGATCACAGCTCCTATGACATCTTGTTGGTAGTCCTCAAAACACGCCTGAATGCATATAAAAGTGCCTTCTTTTATAGGGAACAGTATTGGGTGTATCAGCTAAAGAGCCACATCTACGGCCTTAATGATGAGATTGTGTGGAGTGAGCTGGATTATTACTAATTCTTTGTTTATATGGTTGATTGATATCACTCCCCTGGATCACAAGAAGAGAGGATATATCTTGGTTTAACATCCTCTCAACCATATTACCCACCTGGTTTACTCCTTCCGGCTCCAAGCTAGTGTGATGACTTGTATTGCTCTTAGTTTGTTCTTTAGGTGTAGTACCTCCTAAATACAGCCTGCATATACAAGAAGGTTATTTCTTGCACCCTATTTTCTATCCATTAGGGAGTCTGGGTTAAGGTTGATCAACACTGTCCCAGGATTCAAAATTTTAAGGATTGACTCACATGTTAGCGGAAAACCATCTGGTGGGACATGCTCCTCCTTATATGGTTTGTGTTAACTGTGGTATTCGAACAACCCCCTAGCCCCACCCGTTTATTTAGGCCCTGCAGGGGTTTCTTATAGTCGCTCATTTGAGAATATTCTCCCAACATGGCATCCAACTCTGCACATTGTTTTGAGCATGGGCATTTCTCCTACGCTCTATGTGTGTCACACCTCAGCCCGCTTCGCCCCCTTACAAGGCCACACCAAGGTCACACTTCAAAAGCCGCTCCCGACCCATCCTGGCTACTTTCAGGATTACGGATAAGGGGTAGGTTGCTGGTATCACTCCGCATTGTCCTTTGTAAGAACTCTCGTCACATTTACCCCAACATCCGCACTTTTTTGGGGGTCATTTGGATTTTCACCTTCTGCCTCACTTTTCTGGTTCCCATTAGTTACCACTAATACGCAGGGGACATCAGTAATACCTAAGAGGCACTATTCCGACTTCAAAGAGGTAGGAGGTTTTTTGATATACCACCTTCCATCAATTATTTATGGTTGCTTTGGGGTGACTTTATTGACCGTGATAGCATGTCTCACTTCGAGTGATCTAACATATGGGTGACTGTAGTTTATTATGTGCTGGACAGAATAAATATGTTATGTGCTTTGTTTGTCTAATCATGTGGGGTGTTTATTTACCTTGCTTAAGTTTTTAACGAGGGACTCAGCTATTGCAGAATTTCGTGTTCCATCTGCTATGAGCATTCCATGCATGCTTTTTGTTACATGTTTCTTCTGTGTACTATTGAGATTGCTGATTATTCATCTCTGGTTATGATCATACGGAGGAACTTAATTTATCCTGAATGATCTACACCACTGCCATTGTTTGTTTTTCCAAGGGCAGATGTTTCCTGCATGATTTTAGGGATTTATTTATTTGCACCAATATGGTGGGTTATTGGCTTGGGCACTACTTTCCACATTCACATTGGCCCATTAATTTAGTAGATTAGGATTTTTTAGCTTGGTCCTGACAAATTGCCTTCAATCATTATGACATTCAGGCAAGAAACATGTTGACCCTAAACTAACCTAAACACAAAGGAACACTCTTTTCCTTCATTATTTGCCTTTGTTTTTAATCATGACAAGGCCCACTTTGAGAATAAACAGAGTTTAGCTGTCCCTTACTCATTGTTATCTCTCACTTTTTCTTCCAATCTACACACTAGACAGTTTTCATTTTTGTTTTGACACAGCACTTCAAATGAAAGATCTCTGGCAAAGAACCCCCTTGTGTATGCCTGTGCACTGCAGCGCCGGCCTTTACCAGGAGCTGCCGGTTGAGGAAGCATGCTACATAACAGGGCGGGTGAGGGCTTTTGTTCCTAAATGTATCTACATTCTTCCAACCTGTTATATATCAGGGGTGACATATTGTGTCTTTACCCTGTTTTTCTTAGGCACTGCATATCCCTTTTTAAGTATCACTCCACTCTGTGCCACCGTACTCTGCAGCACTTCACTCTACAGTATTATATTCTACTCTGCACTACTTTATGCCACGCTAATCTGCACCACTGTATGCCACTACACTCTATGCCACTCTACACCACTGCAGTCTGCACCACTCCACTCTACAATGCAAGACTTTAATCTACACCACTGCATTGTTCGACACTAAACTAAATGCAGCTGAACTGTATTCTGCTGCACTTTATGCCACTATACTTTGCAACACTCTAGGCCAGTGCACTCTACACCAGTCCACTCTATTCTATGCCACTCCACTATATGCCACTCTATGAGACTCCACTCTATGCCACTCCAATATATGACACTCTAGACCACTCGACTCTACAACACTACTCCACTCATTGCCACTTTCCTCTAGACCACTCACTTTTAGCCAAGCTTAACAGCAGCCATGCTGGTTTACACCATGGCTAAAACACATTTGCAGAGCCAATAGCTCTTGCTTAGGTGAGACCTATTGTCTTTGCCAATGCTTGTTTTTCTACTTCGAGATATTTTATGTCGACACTCAGGGAATCATTTAATTCTTCTTTGCACCCTTTGTGCAAGCAGATAGACTCTTCACTGAATGATATATTTCTTCTCAAAGCCTCCCTCCATGAGAGGAATGCCTGCTTTCTCCTTGGGTGAGCTGTGCAACTTCCCATGAAGGCCCTTATCTCAAAACAGCGTTTGCAGAGAATGAAAGTCCACTTTCCATTATGTCATTTGTCAAGACAAACACCAAGCAGAATCTATACTGAGCCGAGGGAAGAGAGAATAATTACACTTTGACCTGGTGAAAAGCCTGACTGGGAAAAAGAGGATATCCGGGGACTCCCGAATCTGACCCCTGACCTCACAGACTACTGCAGTGCTCTTTGAAAGGGCCATCTGGTGAAGGTTGTAACAATATGTCTCTTAATAACCCAAGAAGACTTCATCAAAGTACCATTTTTTAATTATTTTGTTGGTGTTTATTAAAGCTTCAGTGTTCCTTCTCTTCACTGGGCGACCCCTTTAAATTCAGGAGCAGGGGGTCTTGTTCCTCCAAGTGCACTACCCTGTGACCAAGCACCACGCCTACCATTCTATACTCGTGACCTGCGGTGGGTATGAAGGTTGGAAATGCAGAGACGTACAGCCCTCTCCAAGAGCAGCGGCAGGGGCCACCATATTCCCACCAAAGAAGCCTCTTTCTATTGCGAATAAAATCACAGTATTGTATACCATAATCTCTCACCAAACTTCTATACTAGATATCTACTAATAAGAAACAAAAACACTGAACAAGGAGGCATAAGCAAGGGAATAAATCATATTGCACAGATTTCAAAACTATTCTCCAAGTCATGGCTGTAAACACAAAAAAGCAAGCACTGGTAAAGCCTTGACTTTGAACAGCGTGAGCCGAGCTTTTTGGCTTTGCCAAAGGTGTTGTCATCATCATTGGCTAAAACAAACAAAAAAACTGAAACGGCCAACCCGAGCTTGATGACGTGCATGCAAGTATGTGCCAAATATGCCTAATGATGCTGCTGGGACTATTTATTTGTTTTAAATGCCATTCCAATACGGCTGCCTCCATCTGGAAGCAGTAAATAACAGTAGACTGTATAGAAAGAACGGCTCAGTAGCAAATTACAGAGACTAGGGCAACCAAGACAAATATATATATTTTTTAATTAAATAAAAAAATAAAACTGAGAGGGGTTGGGGGCAGGGTGAGTTGTGGCGGAACACAAAAAGGAGCCAGAGGAAAGGAGAGAAGGAGAAAGCAACTCAATGCTGCTGATCAGCAGTGAACAACAGTGAGCAGGGATGGGTGGGAATAGCATTGGAGGGAGTGAAGGGGTAGAAAAAAATAAAGAGGGACACAGTGAGATTTGGGGAAGCAATAGAAGAGTTGAGGGGTGGACGATCAATACAGAGAGTACAGGTCTGGCGGTCAGAAGGGAAAAGCAGCAGTCAGGGGACAGAGCAGGAAAATGCATGCACTCCAACGCAGCGTTGAAACAGTAGAAAGGAGTAGTCCCTGACACCAGGAATGGCATTTAATCAAAAGGCTGGTAAGGGAGCTATGCTATAGAAGAAGTAGGAAAGCCATGAATAAGAAGCAGGAAAATTAGACTAACAAGAAAGCTAACAAATAAGCACAGGTCCAAAACCCACTCTAGGTATTGGTATTAAGCACTATAGGTCTTGTCTGTAGCCAAAGCCAAACTGTAGGGCGCACCTCCGAACTAACGGTGTGATTTAGATTTCAGCTGGTGGGTTACTCTGTCACAAGAGTGAGATATTCTGTCCACCAAAATATAAATCCCATAGGAAATAATTGGATTTATATTTCGGCGGGCAGGATATCTGTCACTGTTGTGACGGAGTAACTCGTCTGCCAAAGTCTAAATCAGGACCTCAGTCAGGAAGCCCATGATCCCTACTGCCACTGAAATTCTGCTAAGGTAAGAGCTGCAGATGAGGAAAGAGGGACATCTGCAATTGAGGGCACATCCTGATCCCACACACAAGTAGCTTTGGAGTCTAATGTTTACCACAAATAACCTTAGAAAGCTTGACCTGTAATTTTTGTTACCAAAGATGTCAAAGCACGTGGAATGCAAATATCCACAATGGCAAGCTTAACCCTTCAATTTCTGGATTTACTTCTCCTCGCCACCAGTGGTGCACAAACCATAAGAAACCCCCATGAATGTAGCTGCTAATTTTACCATAACCACAAAGTACACCAGAGAAGGTATGCAGTATTAAAGCACTATCTAATAACTTTAACATTCTTTTCCTTCAAATGCATGCCTGCATGCAGGGGCAAATCCAGCTACAAGACAGAAGCACCCCTCTGGACTTTGCATGACACACAATGCTTCCCGCGGAGGTTACGTTGTAAATATTTGCTTGCCGAAAATCCACAGAAGACACGTGTTTGACAAAGCTGAAAAGGACTGCACAGTACTTTGGTGCCACCAAAGTGGCAGCCTGTTTTCTTGGCTTTCCTGTATTTTAAGTCTTGCTCCATTGTTGAAGATTTGTCTGTGATGTGGCGCATATTTAGCCAGCATTCAGGTTAACTAGTGAAGTTTCTCAGCTACGAGATACATAGCCGAATTTTGCAACTATTTAACTAATAGCTTTCTGAATATCGGAGATCATGTACTATTTGGGCAGTGGAGTAAGCATTCCCATTCATGCAATGATCACGAAGGACATTTTTAGACACCGGTGGACATTATATACCGTATTTCCTGTCTGCCATATTACAGGAGTGTTATAGTCAATAACACTTGTAATATGCAAACAGAACACCCAGTACCTTAACACAAAATTAGCAGATGTCCCGTCCGCTGTATTGAGAGTTCTTTATAGTCAATTTCACTTGTAATGTGTCAGATGGGACATCCACCACACTTGAGACTGAATACTCTGACTCCTGAGCTCTAAACAGGGCCCTACATAGTTAAATGTATTTATTTGTCTTCTTCTTAGCCAGTCCTTTCAACCCCAATGGAAATGGAAACTGCAACTACACTCACAGGGGTTGGACAAACGTTTAATTTGGTCTGTGTCATCTGGCAGCAGTCTTAGGGCATTTTAAGTATTGCAGCATTATTGCTCTTTATCAAGTCCTGGAGTATTTCAATACAAGAAAACCTATGTTTCTTGGAAAAAAACCTCTGCAAAGATATAAATATGTGTTTACAACACCTCAACAACCAACCTGGAGAGACAGCCGTGACACTATACTTTGTAATTTCTGCCTCCCTCCACTATTGCTTCAGAGTTGGGTTTTCAGCCAAGGTACATAACGAACAGAGGTAAGACAAGGGTGCTTCAGAAAGGCCTTTGACCTCCCTTTCTCTCTAAGCTAATTCGCAAGGGTGTTGCAGCATTTTTGCTAAGGGGGTTAAGCCAGTAATCACTTTCATACTTCTGTCCTTAATAACAGAAAACCTCAATTAGGAAGACATGTTGGAGGAAGGCTGCATGGGTAAGGACAAAGGGAGAAGATCCTACCTTCTGGATTGCAGGTCTACAGGCTGGTGGAAATCCTAAACCCTATTTAGGGTGGAATCTGTGAGAGAAGCCATGCACTAGTGTAAGGAGCTGAACCTTCACTCTGGTTGAAGATAGAAGCTGAGGGGTGTGCCTTCTACAAAACTGTATGGGGCTGGGCAGACAAGCCTGCACAGGAGAAAGGGGTTGAACCTTCACTGTGGTTGAAGATTGGGAGGGGACGTTCTGCACTACTGGGAGGGTCTAGGGGGAGAAGTATTCACTGGTAGAAAAAGCTGAGCCTTGACTGGGGTTGAACTTGGAAGATTGGGTAGGGTGTGCTTTGAACAACTGGGTGGGGTGAGGAGTGAAGCCTGAACTAGAGGAATGGGCAGAGCCTTCCCTGTGGTTGAAGATGGAGGAACGGTAGGGGGAAATCTGCAAAATTGGGAGTGATTGGGAAGAAAAACCTACACTAGTGGAAGGAGCCGAGACTTCACTGGGGTTAAAGACGGAAGACTGAGGGGGCTTTCTCCACATCTGGGAGGGGCTGTGAAGAGAACTTTGCACTAGTGGAAGAAGCTCAGCCTTTGCTTGAGTTGAAGATGCCAGACTGAGGGAGGAGGAAATCTGCACAACTGGGAGGGGCTGGGAGAGCCTCCATTAGTGGAAATGGCTAAGTCTTCAACAGAGTTGAAAATGGAAGCTGGAGTGTGGGAGAACATTAAGCACAAGAGGAACTAACTGTGGAGAGAAGTCTGTATTAGCTGAGGAGGTTGAGGTTTCTGGGGTTTCTCTGCTTGGAGATAGAAGACGAGGGAGCATTATGCACATTGGGAGGGACTAGGGAGAGAAGGCTGCACCATTTGGTGGTTCGAGGGAACGACCAAAGTTGCTGGAGAAAAGAGGGAGAAGATCATTTTAATTAATGAGAAGAAAGCCCTAGCAATAACAGGGGGGGAGAAATAATTGCCAAGTGGGAAGGAATTCAACTAAAGCCATCTACATTTCAGGGAAGTAAGAGAGCAAAGATATTAGGGCTACTTTTGAAGAATGTAGATAATTACAAGAAGGCCTACTGGCCCCACTCCGAATTCTTCCCAAACAACATATTTCTAGCTTGCATACTTTGAACTGGCAACTTAAAAGAAAATGCCAAATGCTCCCAGAAGGGCACATTGTGGAAAAACAACGTTGCTCGTGAAACAGCATTCAGCGCAGCTTTCTTTCCGAGTCAAAGTTGTTTTTAAAACAAATAGGAAAAAGAACGTCATGTTTGAAGCTGGCAGAACACTGCAACATCTTTATTTTTACTCTCCAAAGAAAATGGCAATCTGCTGTGGCCTCTATCCAAGTAAAATAAACTGCACTGCACAACTGATTGGTTTGGGAAAATATAAACAAAAATGGCCATAGCATGGCAGGCTCAAATCCAGGCAGCTGGTCTCCATTCAGGCTCTTTCCCGCTCACGGAGACCAGTGCCTAGAGACGCTTGGCGGAGCACGGAGGATCACAAGTATGCTTCTTATTTACTTTAAAGCTTAATGTTCATTTTGCTCGAAAACATCAGGAAATGTCCATATCCTCAAGCTCCAGTGGCTGGTTTTGTCACAATATTTTTGGGGCTCTATTTGCTGTTGATAAACACTTCAACATCGCTGCTGATACACACAGAGGGAGAAGACGTGACTGGCCACAGCTGCCGATCTTTGGAAATAGGGAACCAGGTTCCAGTCTCGGCTTTGGCTCAGCATCCTGTGATTCTAGGGAAAATCACTTAATCTACCGGGGCCGAACAGAAAAAAACAAGCAAAGGCATAGATTTCACCTATGTGAGCTGTTGGCTTTGCTGATCTCTTTTAGCCATGTTGTACAGCAGCATGGATACTGTTCAGAATATCTACAAGTTAGTGGTGTGAAGTAGAGTGCCACTGATGATAGTGGATTAGGGTGGCTTTGAGTACAGTGGTGTAGAGTGGAGCAGAGTATAGTGTATACTAGAGAGTCATGGATTTGCGTAAAGTACAGTGGAGTGGCATAGAGTAAAGTGTCATAGAGTGCAGTGGAGTGGTGCAGCGTGGTATAGAGTGAAGTGCAATAGACTGGTGTAGCGTAGGGCGGAGTGGTGGAGGGTAGAATGGCGTGGAGTGGTGGAGGGTAGGGTGGAGGAGTGTAGAGTGGAGTGATGTAGTGTACAGTGGTGTAGAGTTGAATGGATTGGCGTGGAGTCTCATACAGTGGAATGGTGTAGAGTGCAATGGGGTAGAGTGGTTTAGAATAGGGTGGAATGGAGTGCTGTAGAGTAGAGTGACACTGTGTGGATTAGTGAAGACCAGAGTGGCACAGATTTGAATGGTGTAAAGTGGAGTTACATACAGTGGAGTGGCACAGAGTAGAGTGACGTAGAGAGAAGTAGAGTGGAGAAGCATAGAGCAGGGTGGCACAGAGTGAGGTGTGTAGTGTAGAAAGCGGTAGCATAGAGTATAATGGCATAGAATGGCAAGGACTGGCATAGAGTGCAATGGAGTGGAGCAGAGTAGAGTTGCTAAGAGTGAAACGGTGTAGAGTGAGTAGAGTAGCATAGAATAGAGTTGCATAGAGTGGAGTGGTGTAGAGTGCCGTGGAGTGGCACAGAGTGGAGGGTGCAGAGTGAAGTGGCGTAGAGTAGCTTAGAGTGGAATGGAGTGGTGTAGAGCAAACCTGCAAAGAATGACCTGGTGTAGAGTGAGTAGAGTAACACAGAATACAGTGGCATGGAGCGGCCCAGGTTGGAGTGGCACAGAGTAGAGTGCCGTACAGTGGAACTTTGTGGAGTGGACATGAGAGGCATGTTATAGAGTGGAGAAGAGTGGAGTGGCAAAGAGCGGAGTGGTGTAAAGTGGAGTGGCATAGAGTGGAGTGACAGGTTGAAGTGGCATAGAGTGGAGTGGCATAAAGACAAATGGCGTTGAGTGGAATGGTGTGGAATACAGTGACAAAGTTTGGGATGGAGTGGCATGGAGTTAAGTGACGTGGAGTGGCATGGAGTGTTGTAAAGTAGAGTGACGTAGAGTAGAGTGGCACAGAATGGAATGGAGTGGCATTGAGTGGAATGGAGTGGTGCAGAGTGGCATAGAGTGGAGTGGCATGGAGTGGACTAGCATAGAGTGCACACAGTAGAGTAGAATGGAGTGGAGTGGCATAGAGTACAGGGGTGTAGAGTACAGTGGCATAGAGGTGCATTGTGTGGAGTGGTGTAGAGTGGAGTGGCGTGGAGTGGCATAGAGTGGGAGTGGTGTGCCATAGAGTTGCTTAGAGTGGAGTGGTGTAGGGTGGCTTGTATGGGGGTAAAGTGGCATTGTGTGGCATAAAGCAGAGTGGAGTCATGCAGAGTAGAGTGGAGTGGTGTAGAATGAAGTGGGCTGGTGTAGAATGGGGTGGAGTGGTGTAGAGTGGAGTAATGTAGAGTAGAGTTTCATACAGTAGTACTGTCGTGGGTGTAAGTATCTAAAGTATTGACATAGACTGCAAATAGGGTGAAAGCAACATAAGTAGGAACATATATACCTGTGTTAAAAGTAGGAAAGTACACTGCAAGTTCAGCAATAATACCAACAAAAAGTGTGTTGCAAAAAGACAAGGAAGAACACATATACTTGATCCATGCTCTAGGGAGGAGCTAACACAAGAAAGAAAGGGAAGCCTAAGACAGCTAAGCAATCGAAAGATTACAAATCAGAGTGACAAACAACCATCGGAGGGCTGTAAACTCACTGAATATTAAACAATACTTCTGTGTAGATGTGACTTAAAAATAAATGTGACCTTGTGTAATGTAACTGGTGCCTATGTAAAGCACTCCTCTACCTTTGTGTCAAGCTTTCACTATAAAAAACACTACAAAAAACAAAATCAACTAAGTAACCAGCATTAGCAAACTATATTTACTTTAAGTCATGTTGCGCAGCAGTCTGCACTCCTGTGCAACCTCTTAAAAAAAAAAAAAAGTTCAGCATGAGTTATTTGGTTTTGTTAATGTTTTTTTAAGATGACAAAGTAAATAAAACAAAGCGGTATAGCATGGCCAGTGCTGGCCATCATTACGCTATTTGTTGTAAAGGGAGGGCAATAAAAGGACATGAGAGGAGGTGGGAGGGATGACAACAATGAAGTGGGAGGAGGTGGGAGGCAAAGGGCATACAACAAGGACTGAGAGGGTGTAGGGGAAATGGAGTGGGGTAGATGGGGCCTGCAAACACATGTATTCTTAAGGAGTGCCTGATAAAAAAATTAAACAGTTGCCTGTACAAGCGGCGGTCGGTGGTAGGACACTGGCCACAGAGACTGGAAACAGTACTTGGTCCAAGCTCCATGGACGACGGAAGAATGGAAGAGAAATTTAAAGCTTCAGTAGGCCCGACCATTGAGAAGCAAGGAAATGAGAATGACGTGGGAGCCAACCAATGGTAGGTAACTGTAAGTAGGGGGCGTGCTCTCAGTCCGTTTTTACGTTTTTTTATATTTGCAGTAGCTTTCGCTGACAGCACATTGTAGGCAAAACCTAAGAATGATAAGCCTAAAATACTCATGTGCCCTGAGCCAAGATGTGATTGAGAAGGTCTCACAACAACAGTTGAAAATTTAGGAGCAAAAGTAGCCAATGGCTGAAGTATTCTGACCGAAAAGTCCCTTTCTGTACATTGAGAGTATGCATTAAATACAATATGTTCCCCATGAATCAATCAAGCAAGCACCATTACATGTCAAACCTAAAAAAAATGCTGGCCGTGCAGCTATAACGCGGACAAATGTGAAAGATAATATAACTTAATTATGTTGAGAAGCATTTTGAGAGACTGGCCTTTAAGGACATGGCTTAAGTGACAAAAAACACTTGACATATTTATTTAAGCGTTACAAAACATCCCTACACATTACTGTTTCATCAGCCTTGATGAAAGCATAATCTTTGAGTACCATAAATTTTCATTTTTGTTCCAATAAGCTCAATGTTCTGTTTATAATACATCTAACACATCTGAGACGTGTTGCTTTAGGAATTATTGTTATTTATTTCATTAAAAATATCATATTGAAAATTCTACATATGCCCACATGCATGTTGCCCTTTTGTGCGTCATCAGGAGTTTACGTACAAAATATTATTCACTTGTAACAAAAAAGAAAAGCAATAATAGTTGGCTACACTAAGTAAGTACTGGTAGAAGACACAGGTGGTCATTCTGACCTCGGCGGTAAAAGGCACCTACCGCCGGTCAGAAATCCTCCATAATCCCGCCGCGGTCGCGGAAACCCGCCACGGTCATTCTGACCCGCAGAAGGCAAACCTCCGAAAATCCGACCGCCACAACAGACCGCCAGACCAGCGGTCGGCGGAAAGGTGGAGGTGACAAAACCTCCACCGTCACGCCAACAGAAATACGCCCATGCCATTACGACCCACGAATCCACGCGGCGGTCATTCAAACGCGGTATTTCATTGGCGGGACACACCGCCGCGGTCAGAATACACACAAACGAACAAAACTCTGCCACATTGGACGATTTGAATCCCACACACCTGATACACATACACACACCACTCCCACACACACAATACAATATAAAACACACACCCACATCACCCACAAACCCCTACGCTAAAAAATTCGTAACGAAGGCAAGAGCGAGACACCAGCATCCAAAAAATAACAGCCACAGCCACTCAACACCATCACCCACACACTATCCACACACAAAACAACACACACCACCACACTCAACTCACTTAAATACACATACTCCACCCCACACATCATACACACCACCCCATGGCACCCCAAAGACAACCCCGCTTCACAGACGAAGAACTCAGGGTCATGGTGGAGGAAATCGTTCGGGTAGAGCCCCAGCTGTTCGGCACACAGATACAATACACCAGCATTGCCCGGAGGACGGAGCTATGGCAGAGGATTGTCGACAGGGTGAACGCAGTGGGACAGCACCCCAGAAATCGGGAAGACATCAGGAAGCGATGGAACGACCTACGGGGGAAGGTGCGTTCCATGGTATCCAGGCACAACATCGCCGTGCAGAAGACTGGCGGAGGACCCCCACCTCAACCCCCACAATTCACATCATGGGAGGAGGAAGTCTTGAACATCCTGCATCCTGACGGCCTCGCAGGAGTCGGCGGAGGAATGGATACTGGTAAGTTGAAGCTTCAATACTGCTTCCCCCCCACCTGCATGCCAAATCAGACCCCAACCCTCACCCCCATCCTCGAACCCCACCCTCACCCCCACCCCCATCCTCACCCCCACCCTCACCCCCACCACCATCCTCACCCCCACCCCCAGCACACCTATTCCCCGCCAATGTCTCACCATCACAACCCACACATCCCAAAACCTAGGCCTGCATGCGTCCACTAAGCATGGACACCCATCACCAAAGCATGCCCAATGCATATACACATCCCCCCCACAAGCCACCCTCACCAAAGCCCCCACACACGAATGCCAGCACTTGGGGACACGAGAACCCACAGATACACCCATATGCCACACATTGAAACTATAACCATACCTCTATACCCCTGCAGGACCCGACCGTCAACACACCGCGGCGGAGGGGCCAGAATTATCCACACCCCCCACCCAAGAGGCCGTCAGCGATGACAGCAGCTCTGTCGACCTGGACACCGATGACCAGCCCGGACCATCGGGGACCTCTGGACAGTCGGTTCCCCTCACACAGGCCCAGGCCACTACAGACCCTAACCCCTCTGGGAACACCAGCACAGCTCCCACCCAGCGGGCCCATGCCTCTGTCTCCAGGGCGCGTCAATCTGCGGTGTGTCTACCACTACAGGGCACCCAAGATAACCCACCACCCCAACAACAACAGGGACCTGGGGGCAGTGGTAGTGGGCACACCGGCCAGGGGGCAGAGGCCCAGGGAAACAGGGGAACTCGGAGGGCAGCTGTGCGACAGGGGGGGGAGGAGAGGCCCAGGGAACCCACTCTCCACGAGGTCCTCACCACCATCATGGGAGCATACAACCGCTCCCAGGAGACGATGGCGACGGTACTGGCCCAGTTCCAGGAGATCCAGGCACTGCAGGAGGAACACTATCGGGGGTACAGGGAGGACATCAGAGCCATCAACACCACCCTGGTTACCATGGTAGGGCTGCTGTAGGACCTCGTAAACACCAGGGCGGACACTGAACAACACCCAAGGGCCCCTGCCACTAGCCTGGACCAAGAACAGCCAACCACCTCCGCCGGCGCTAGTGGACAGGAGGCCCCCGCACAGCAGCAGCCCACCAGACCCCCACCTCCTGCAGGAGAAGAACCACCCCGCAAGAAGGCCCTGAGATCTCGCAAGAAGACAGAGTAGGATGTCAAGACCCCCGCCAGCAATGGATACCACCTGATGTCATCCCACTGTCCCACATTGTCACCCTGTCCATCCTTGAACTGCCCATGCTCCATCTCTCCACAGGCCTCTGGACAATGCACCTGTGTGACTGTTACTCTGGACTCTGCCATGGACATTCCTTCACCATAGCCCCCACCCACTTGAAACCACCCATCCCATTTTGAGCACTTCAATAAACACCTATTTTGCACCAAAATATCTGGAGTCTGGCTGTGATTTCAATAGATTGTAATTGACATGACAGTGCAAATATGTCCTTGTACATGGTGAAGTCAACAAACAGCTGCCACAAAGCTGTAGTCCATGGGGAAACGAAGCACAGGACTCGTAGTGGGGACCCCAGATCTGAAATAGGGAGGGAAAAGCCACAACTCAGTCATCATACACTGGGGCAAATAGACAGGCAGCAGAGATGCTGGAGAGTAGTTAACATTTACTAAATTATCTTTGAAATGTTACCTGTGTCCTATTGGAAGTACTGTTCAATGATTCTGTCCCTGTTGTCTGTTTCAGCCCCGTCGTCTTCCTCCTCGTCACTCTCCTCAGGTTCCACCGCTGCCACAACACCACCGTCTCGACCATCCTCCTGCAGGAAAGGCACCTGGCGGCGCAAAGCCAGGTTGTGAAGCATGCAGCAGGCCACGATGATGTGACACACCTTCTTAGGTGAGTACATTAGGGATCCACCTGTCATATGCAGGCACCTAAACCTGGCCTTTAGGAGGCCAAAGGTGCGTTCGATCACCCTCCTAGTACGCCCATGGGCCTCATTGTACCGTTCCTCTGCCCTGGTCCGGGGATTCCTTACTGGGGTCAGTAGCCACGACAGGTTGGGGTACCCAGAGTCCCCCACTAGCCATACACGGTGTCTCTGTAGCTGTTCCATCACGTAAGGGATGCTGCTATTCCTTAGGATGTAGGCGTCATGCACTGACCCTGGGAATTTGGCATTTACATGCGAGATGTACTGGTCAGCCAAACACACCACCTGGATGTTCATTGAATGGTAATTTTTTCTGTTCCTGTACACCTGCTCCCTGTCTCTTGGGGGAACCAAAGCCACATGGGTCCCATCAATGGCACCAATTACGTTGGGAATATGTCCAAGGGTGTAGAAATCACCCTTCACTGTAGCCAATTCGCCCACCTCAGGGAAAATGATGTAGCTCCTCACGGATTTCATCAGGGCAGACAACACTCTGGATAACACCTTCGAAAACATGGGCTGAGACATCCCAGAAGCAATTCCCACGGTTGTCTGAAATGACCCACTTGCCAAGAAATGGAGTACTGACATGACCTGCACCAGAGGGGGAATCCCTGTGGGTTGGCGGATGGGGACATCAGGTCGGGCTCCAGCTGGGCACACAGTTCATGGATAGTGGCACGGTTAAGACGGTAGGTCAGGATAATGTGGCGTTCTTCCATTGTCGACAGGTCCACCAGCGGTCGGTACACGGGAGGATTCATCCGTCTCCTCGCCCAACCCAGCGGACGGTGCCTAGGAAGGACAACATGGAGCACACAGTCAAGCAACCCACAGGTACGTACTCACAGCTAGCACAGTATACGATTCTCTATGCAGTGAATGGCGTGTCTGAGTGGCTATGCAAGGCCTAGGCCTGTGTGACGCAGTTGAAATTGAGCCATGTGGGCCCTGGAAATGGCGGCTGCTTGACCTGTGAAGTGTGACAATGGGATGTGAGGTCAATGCGCTGGCGTGGCACACCGCGGCGGGCGGCGGGCGAAGACCGCGGCGCAAAGCCGCATTGGTTAACATTGAAGCCTATGGGTTTCAGGAGCCAATGGCGAAGGGCGCCGGCGGTGGCGGGACGCACCGCCGCGGTACGCACCGCCGCGGACGTCACCGCCATTTTCTATCTACTTATCCACTTGCGACTTGAACTTTCACAGGAGAGGACCTATACTGCAAGTGTTGCTGTGACCTCGGTCTGGAAGGGACAATGGCTGCTGCACCTGGGGAAAGGGCCCCTGCCTTCACTGGAGAGGAGTTGGAGAAACTCGTGGATGGGGTCCTCCCCCAGTATGCGCTACTCTACGGTCCTCCAGACCAACAAGTGAGTTTAATTCAATCTGGATTTGGGGACACTGGCTGGCTTGGGGGCCTGGCGGGGGGCCTGGCGGGGATGGGGGGCATGTTGGGCCTGGCGGGGGGCATGGCGGGGATGGGGGGCATGTTGGGCCTGGCGGGGGGCATGGCGGGGGGCCTGGCGGGGATGGGGGGCATGTTGGGCCTGGCGGGGGCATGGCGGGGATGGGGGGCATGTTGGGCCTGGCGGGGGGCATGGCGGGGGGCCTGGCGGGGATGGGGGGCATGTTGGGCCTGGCGGGGGGCATGGCGGGGATGGGGGGCATGTTGGGCCTGGCGGGGGGCATGGCGGGGATGGGGGGCATGTTGGGCCTGGCGGGGGGCATGGCGGGGGGCCTGGCGGGGATGGGGGGCATGTTGGGCCTGGCGGGGGGCATGGCTGGGGGCCTGGCGGGGATGGGGGGCATGTTGGGCCTGGCGGGGGGCCTGGCGGGGATGGGGGGCATGTTGGGCCTGGCGGGGGGCCTGGCGGGGATGGGGGGCATGTTGGGCCTGGCGGGGGGCATGGCGGGGATGGGGGGCATGTTGGGCCTGGCGGGGGGCCTGGCGGGGATGGGGGGCATGTTGGGCCTGGCGGGGGGCATGGCGGGGGGCCTGGCGGGGATGGGGGGCATGTTGGGCCTGGCGGGGGGCATGGCGGGGATGGGGGGCATGTTGGGCCTGGCGGGGGGCATGGCGGGGGGCCTGGCGGGGATGGGGGGCATGTTGGGCCTGGCGGGGAGCATGGCGGGGATGGGGGGCATGTCGGGCCTGGCGGGGGGCCTGGCGGGGATGGGGGGCATGTTGGGCCTGGCGGGGGGCATGGCGGGGATGGGGGGCATGTTGGGCCTGGCGGGGGGCATGGCGGGGGGCCTGGCGGGGATGGGGGGCATGTTGGGCCTGGCGGGGGGCCTGGCGGGGATGGGGGGCATGTTGGGCCTGGCGGGGGGCATGGCGGGGATGGGGGGCATGTTGGGCCTGGCGGGGGGCATGGCGGGGGGCCTGGCGGGGATGGGGGGCATGTTGGGCATGGCGGGGGGCCTGGCGGGGATGGGGGGCGTTGGGCCACTGGAAAGGAAAATGCTGACAAACTTGAACGTGGTATTTCTCCCTCCCTGTACGTGTCACATAGGTCCGCGCCCATGAGAAGATCGGGATTTGGTGTGCCATCGCCAAGGAAGTCCGGACCCTGGGGGTCCACCATCGACGGGGCACCCACTGCCGCAAGAGGTGGGAGGACATCCGCCGCGGGACCAAGAAGACCGCCGAGTCTCTGCTGGGGATGGCCTCCCAACGTAGGCGGGGTGCCTGCCGTCAACTGAGCCCCCTGATGTTCCGGATCCTGGCGGTGGCCTACCCTGATTTGGATGGGCGCGTGAGGGCAGCACAGCATACACAAGGGGGTGAGTACAAGCATTATCTACTCTGTTGTCGCGCAGTGGAGGTGTCTGGGTGGGGGAGGAGGGCTGGGGGTCCCCCTAGGCCAGGGCGATATCTGTAGGCTGGGCACCCCCGTAAGCCCCTGTGTCCCCAGCCACCACCCTCAGTAGTTTGTCAGTACAGCCATCCCTGGGCCGTGTCATCCATGGGTGCAGTTGTCAACTCTAGGCGTGTAGGGCATGTTCCACGGAATGCGTAGCGGACCCCAAGTGCGCAACTTAGTGCAGGGGGCATCTGTGTCTGTCATGTCCGCTAACTGTACCGGAGATCCATGTACTCAATATCCCTTTATTTCTCTCTCCCCCCCCTTTTTGTTTGTCTTTCTGTGCTTGTGTGCATCAGCATCATCAGGCGGAGGAGAAGTGGCATCGGGGCAGGAGGGAGCTGCATCTCACATGGCCCAGGAGGGCCATGCCACAGAGTCAGACTGGACCAGTGAGACGGAGGGCGAGGGGAGCTCCACGACGGGGACGACTGGAGCCTGCAGCGACACGGACACGTCCTCGGAAGGGGGCTCCCTTGCGGGGGTGGCACCATCCGTGCCCCCCGCCATTACAGGTACAGCCGCCACCCAGCGCACCATCTCCGCCCTCCCAGCAGCCCCTCAGCGTTCGCCCCGTGCCCGCTCTGCCAGGAAGCCGGGCATCTCCTTCGCCCCAGGCACCTCAGGCCCTGCCCCTGTTACCCCCGCTGCCCTCAGTGAGGAGGTCATTGACCTCCTCCGAACGCTCATTGTTGGGCAGACTACCCTTTTGAATGCCATCCAGGGGGTGGAGAGGGAGGTTCATCGCAGCAATGCGTACCTTGAGGGCATTCATTCGGGTCAGGCTGCCCATCAGCGATCGTTCCAGGCTCTGGCCTCAGCACTGACGGCAGCCATTGTCCCTGTCTCCTGCCTGCCTCTACTAACTCCCTCCTCCCAGTCTCCTGTTCCTCTGCCTGTCCCACCCACACCATCAGACCAGCCTGCACACACCTCAACACCCAAGAGAAGCTCATCCAAACATAAGCACCACAGATCACGCAGACATTCACACACGCAACATTCCGATGCAGACATGCCAACAGTCACTACCACCTCTGTGACCCCCACCTCCTCGTCTCCCTCCTCCCTCCCTGTGACGTCTACACTCACACCTCACCATCAGCCAGTGTTTCCATCACCAGCACACCCTCCACTCCAGTCCGCACACGTGCAGTCACCACCCCCACTGCCATTTACACGTCCCCTGTGTCCTCTCCCACTGTGTCTGTCACCCCCTCTTCCACACCACACAAACGCAGCCACCCACCCACCCAACAGCCATCCACCTCACGACAGCCTATCCCTCCTGCACCTGCACCCAAAGACAGCAAACGTGACTCACCTACAACCACATCCTCTCCCTCCACTCCCATTCCCACTGTACCTACCACTCTCCATTGTCCCAAGAAGCTCTTCCTCGCCACTACTAACTTCTTTCCTGACCCTGAGCCCCCCCCTCCTTCTCGTCGGGGTAAGAAGAGCACCTCAGCCACCACCAGCCCTGCAGCCCCCTTGACAAGGGTGCAGGGGTATTGGAGCCCGCCAGCCCGCATGTCTGGATCTTCGCCCAGCAGCAAGGGGACAGCCAGCCCACCCCCTGGGAAGAGGAGCAGAAGGCGGAAGGGGCGCCGCAGGAGCCCGCCTTCTACATCCCCCCCGGACACCACCCAGAGACAGTCACCAGCCACAGCTCCAAAGGGAGGAAAGGGCCACAGGCCCACGACTAAGGAGGGCAAGGGCAGCAAGTCGGAGAGGTCAGGCAGCAGGCCTGCTGCCCAGGAGGAGCCCACAACCCCCATAGCCGCTGCCCCGGGAGGAACCGGCACAGCTGCCCCGGGAGAGCCCACCACCCCCATAGCCGCTGCCCAGGGAGGACCCAGCCCAGCTGGCCAGGAGGGCCCCACCACCCACAGCCCAGGTGGGCAGTGAAGGAGCACCATCCCCGCTGCCCAGGAGGGCACCACCAGGCAATTAGCAGTTGGCCATAGACCGGCCGCCGTCTCAAGAACCGCTGAACTGGGCCCCGCCGTCTCACGCACCGCTCCGCTGGGCCCCGCCGTCTCAAGAACCGCTGAACTGGGCCCTTCAAGGCAAGGAGCGCTGAACTGGGCCCCGCCGTCTCAAGAACCGCTGAACTGGGCCCCGCCGTCTCACGCACCGCTCCGCTGGGCCCCGCCGTCTCAAGAACCGCTGAACTGGGCACCGCCGTCTCAAGAACCGCTTAACTGGGCCCTTCAGGGCAAGGACCGCTGAACTGGGCCCCGCCGTCTCAAGCACCGCTCCGCTGGGCCCCGCCGTCTCAAGCACCGCTGAACTGGGCCCCGCCGTCTCAAGAACCGCTCCGCTGGGCCCCGCCGTCTCAAGCACCGCTGAACTGGGCCCTTCAAGGCAAGGAGCGCTGAACTGGGCCCCGCCGTCTCAAGCACCGCTCCGCTGGGCCCCGCCGTCTCAAGCACCGCTGAACTGGGCCCCGCCGTCTCAAGCACCGCTCCGCTGGGCCCCGCCGTCTCAAGCACCGCTGAACTGGGCCCCGCCGTCTCAAGAACCGCTCCGCTGGGCCCCGCCGTCTCAAGCACCGCTGAACTGGGCCCTTCAAGGCAAGGAGCGCTGAACTGGGCCCCGCCGTCTCAAGCACCGCTCCGCTGGGCCCCGCCGTCTCAAGCACCGCTGAACTGGGCCCCGCCGTCTCAAGAACCGCTCCGCTGGGCCCCGCCCTCTCAAGCACCGCTGAACTGGGCCCCGCCGTCTCAAGAACCGCTCCGCTGGGCCCCGCCGTCTCAAGCACCGCTGAACTGGGCCCTTCAAGGCAAGGAGCGCTGAACTGGGCCCCGCCGTCTCAAGAACCGCTCCGCTGGGCCCCGCCGTCTCAAGCACCGCTGAACTGGGCCCCGCCGTCTCAAGAACCGCTCCGCTGGGCCCCGCCGTCTCAAGCACCGCTGAACTGGGCCCTTCAAGGCAAGGAGCGCTGAACTGGGCCCCGCCGTCTCAAGCACCGCTCCGCTGGGCCCCGCCGTCTCAAGCACCGCTGAACTGGGCCCGCCGTCTCAAGAACCGCTCCGCTGGGCCCCGCCGTCTCAAGCACCGCTGAACTGGGCCCCGCCGTCTCAAGAACCGCTCCGCTGGGCCCCGCCGTCTCAAGCACCGCTGAACTGGGCCCCGCCGTCTCAAGAACCGCTCCGCTGGGCCCCGCCGTCTCAAGCACCGCTGAACTGGGCCCCGCCGTCTCAAGAACCGCTCCGCTGGGCCCCGCCGTCTCCAGCACCGCTGAACTGGGCCCTTCAAGGCAAGGAGCGCTGAACTGGGCCCCGCCGTCTCAAGCACCGCTGAACTGGGCCCCGCCGTCTCAAGCACCGCTCCGCTGGGCCCCGCCGTCTCAAGAACCGCTCCGCTGGGCCCCGCCGTCTCAAGCACCGCTGAACTGGGCCCTTCAAGGCAAGGAGCGCTGAACTGGGCCCCGCCGTCTCAGGAACCGCTGAACTGGGCCCTTCAAGGCAAGAACCGCTGGCCCTTTGGCAGACGTGGCAGGGCAGGATCTATCTCGGGCAGGGCTGCAGGATGTCCTCTGGCCAACTTGCCTCCTCCAGTGGCAGTGGGGTCTGTTATGGACTGTATGGACTGTGGCTTTGCTCTCCCCAGGATGGCCCAGTGGGCAGGCCACCCACTGTATGGACTGTATGGACTGTGGCTTTGCTCTCCCCAGGATGGCCCAGTGGGCAGGCCACCCACTGTATGGACTGTATGGACTGTGGCTTTGCTCTCCCCAGGATGGCCCAGTGGGCAGGCCACCCACTGTATGGACTGTATGGACTGTGGCTTTGCTCTCCCCAGGATGGCCCAGTGGGCAGGCCACCCACTGTATGGACTGTTTGGACTGTGGCTTTGCTCTCCCCAGGATGGCCCAGTGGGCAGGCCACCCACTGTATGGACTGTTTGGACTGTGGCTTTGCTCTCCCCAGGATGGCCCAGTGGTCATGGAGTCCCCTCGTGGATCTGGCGTCGTGTACTCAAGTGGCTGAGGTGCCCCCCCTTCCCTTCCCCCTGAGGTGCCTGTCCGATTTTCTTTCTGATGCCCCTGCAGTGTTCTCTCCGTGGAGTTCTTGTCGTGGGACTGGGCCTTGCCCCTTTGCACAGGAACCCTGTGATCCACGGACAGTGGTTGGACTACATTTAGTAGCTGTATATATTTTGTATATAGTTTATTTATTTATTGCGATTACTGGTGTCCGTATTTCAATATATCTGCCCGTTTATGATCTCTTCTTTTGGTCTTTGCATTATTTCGGAGGGGGGTGGTTTGTGGGTTGTGACAGTGATCTGTGGGAATGCATTGATGTGTGTGTTGTAGTGGGTGTGGGTGGGTGGGTGTGTGCCGGTAATCTTTTCCCTCCCCTGTGTCGTAGGTGCAGTACTCACCGATGTCTTCCGCGCCGCCGGGCGTGCTCCTGGTATATGAGCAGGAATAGGAGTGCGGGGATGACCTGCAACTCTGGTTCCATGCTGCCGGAATCTCGCGTGGAGTGCGTAGAGGTGAGCGTTTTCCCGTTCGTAGTCTGTTTCCGCCGTGTTCTTATCGGCGGTGCTCCCGCCCCGGAAAAGGTGGCAGATTGGTGGGTCGTAATAGGGTGGGCGGTACATTGTCTGCCGCCTGGCTGTTGGCGGGAACCGCCGCGCTGTTTGTTTGTACCGCTGTGGCGGGCGGAGTGTTAAGTTGGCGGGCTGTGTTGGCGGTTCCCGCCAGGGTCAGAATTGCATATTTTAGACCGCCGGCCTGTTGGCGGCTTGGCCGCCGCTTTATCACCGACCGCCAGGGTCAGAATGAGGGCCACAGTCTTCAGGTATTCTCTGCAACCTTTAACTTTACCCCTAGTGTCCAAAGAGGACAATATTTATTCGTTTTTTGCCCCTAGGAACAGAAGCTATCCTCCTCTTCCTTCTCAACTTGTTGACAGCCAGGTCCTTTGCTTATAAAACCACCAATTTCACTATCCTAGTCAAGCAGCCTGTAGCCTCAAACACATGTGTCTCAGATCTGGGGTACAAGCAACGTCAAGATACCAGATCCCTACTTAGCTGCAAAATGTAGTCAGAGCTATCCACTCTACTTACATTTCTATGGACTAGAGGCAGCTTCCCCTGCTGATCCCACGACCAGGGTAGATCCTGATGTGCAACAATCTGGGCTATTGCCCCCAAGAGTTGTAGTCATCCCCTGCCATATTCCTTAAGGCTCCAGGAGGACCGTCAGCCCTCTCTCTGCCTAAAATATGTCCAAAGACATCCCGTTGGCTTCGCGCTACGAATGCAAAAGCAACAAGCACTACTAGTACAGCCAATGTGTCTTACATTTCGTAAACGTGCAATGGCACAGCTAACAGGCATTACTTTTTTTATTAGGGGAGTGTTTGGTAATCATTGGGCGAATTGTGTGTTGCTCTCAGCTGTCCAAGAAAGAAAATCTTATAACTAAGTAACCTCTTGGGCTACAAAAAGTGGAAGCTTGGAGAAAGGCCTGTTCGATGAACGCATTACACTACACTAGCAGCGTTAAACTATACCATCAAAGAAGAATGATATGAATAGGAGTCAGAAGATGTAATTTGAGCTTTTACGTGGTGAACGAAAAAGAAACAATCAGCCTAATAATGCATTGTAGATGCTCTTGAAAATGGGCCCGTTTTTCAGTGCATCCATAAGAAACCTTATTTGCGCGCACACTTTAATTTGTGATTTAAAAACCTGTAAATACAAGCAAACGTTATTAGAGCACAGTAAAACGAATGAACTTGCAAGGCCGATCAGTGAATAGTTTTAACCTACCATGAAGAAAAAACAGAACGCACTGTCTAATCCAAGAAACCTAAAACCAGCAGTTAAAATGTAATTGTGGCAGGGAAGTGAATACTTTAAAGAACACACACTGACTCTGACGTCTGCAGTCTAACAGAAGGAAGTCTTGAACACCATCGCCAATGGGAACCCAAATGGTTCAATGGAAACATCCTCAAAATGACATGGCCTTGAAGGATAGCATACCTAACCCGATCATGAATCATGAGAAACCAAATGGCTGAACTGGGCAGACCCAAAGGCCACACTGAACTACTTACATGTACTTTTTAGGGGCGAGCGCAAAGCACTCCATCCCCTGCTGTAATCTCTGTTTGGGCTTTTAACCACACCCATGTCACGTCAGTGACTTTCATTGGTTCATGGGCTTGCCTTTAAAAATCTGACTGCTTTCATTTGTGAAAGACATGCATACGTCATGCCTTTTCCGCTGTTTGGCCCCTCTACACAGCACCGGTAAACTACTGAAAACATACAAGGCTCGATGTTTTCAGCATGATTTCTGGACTTCTTTATCTTTTTATTTTCCATGCAGTGCCATCGTGCTGGGGTTTACATAGCGCGATCGCGCTCGGTTTTTCCGTTTTCAATTTCAGTGCGATTGTGCTGCATTTTACATAGCGTGATCAGGCTGCGTTTTTTTTTTCTTTTAATTTGTGGGGCAAGAATAGTCCGGTTAACAGTTTACAACGCTAATAGCGCTAACTCGAGCAAATGCGAGACCCGTTGCATTGCAAATGCTTTTTTTTTATTTTCTCTCTGCCTGTGCTCCAATCCAAAGCCATCAGCTATTAACTGCTGCTCTCTTGGGGTTTCGCACACGTTAGTGGGCTCTGTACTGCTCTTGTCAACCTGGCATAGGCAAAGAGGCCTTCTGATGCAGAAGAAGGCAGTGCAGGGAGAGCTTTCATTGAGGCCTGTTAGCTTTGGGTGCCTTCAGATTAGGTCTGACTGAAACGAGTAAAGAGCACTGTGGATATACAATCCATTTTGCTATCTTGAGGATAAGCTACTTAAGTAATCCATTACACAAACCATTACAGTAGCCGATCTTTGTGGGAATGAATATTCTGATTGCTATCCTGGATTTCCCAGACAAATCCAGGCTCTAAACCTCATGATAATGATTTGAACTCTCATGACTAGTGTATAGTATATTGCGGAGACATACATCTAGGATGTTGGCTGTCTCGGTTGAGAATTTAACTTTCAAAAGTGTGTTTTACCTTAATTAAGGGACTGATTAATGCGCACTAAATTAAACTGTTTCCTGGATTGTAAAAAACTGCTAAGCATGGGTGGGCCTCAACGTCTCAATGAGCCGCTATCCCTTAAGTCATAAGCAAGCCCAAAAACGTCTTCTATTGTAAAGGCGCATCCCCATCAAGATGGTTTGTGCAAGAATCAACGTTAGTTAATTTTGATGCTTTCACATATAATACCGCTCTCAGTGGGTACTCCTTGACGATGTACAGCAAGCCCTACAAAGCCAGCAGGTCTAAGCTCAAACTGCTAACACATAGGGTGTTAGCATATTAGATTAAGACACATGGGAGACAGCCACCAGGAAGTGAGAGATCTAGAAGCAGTGAGCAGAAAGGGAAACAGTTGTAAAGTAATCCCTCATGCAGTTCAAGGCAAGCACTCAAGTGGGGGTGGAAGAATACATCAAACTGCCAATAGCATTAAGTAAGAGATGAATACTTCACTTGGGTGGGCGAAGACAGATTGACAGAGTCTCAAGTCAATGGCTGAAAGAAATCTTTTTTTTTATGAATAAAAGTGTAACATCTGCATTTGCAGCCGACGCTATACTTGTACTCGAACGAAAGGGACTCATTTTAAGATCCAGTGCCAAAACGGGCAGTTTTTTTTTTTTATTATGCATTTGATTTTTGCTTTTTAAATCGTAAAAAAATTAGGGTGTAAATTGTAAAAAAAGTATTTGCTCACTATTTACATGTTTTATTTCTGCATTTTTTCATTGGAAACTGTAGTGCAAGGACAATTTGCTCGCAGCTTTAAATGTGAACAAGTGCTAAAATGAGGGAAAAAAACTGCTTGGGTCAGTGCTTAATTTGTAAATAAAAACTTGCTGGTGCCCAAAGCCCTCCTCTGAAATACACAGCTGCTACAATAAAATGTGTGAACACAGGATACTGAGGCAGCGTAATCCTAAAGCCATCTCGGGCCACTTCAATCCATTTAAAGCCACTCCCTGCCCTTCAGCTCACTCTTGCAGCTTTCTCCCATTGTGACGCTTTGTCTTTTTCTCTTCCTCTGTCTTTCCCATACATGTCTTTTGCTCACAGCAAATGCTTGAGGCAGAAAAATAAGGGCCGGTGCTCGGCACCGGAAACAACAAGTACATATTAAGCACTGGTTTGGGTTTTTTCAGCCCTATCACCAAGGTGTTGTTTGAGTGTACAAATGTTTGTGCATCGGGTCCTGAGAGAGATTGCAAACATCTCAGCAGCAAAGCAACTGCATCATCAGGGTGACATCAGCCATTGGTGCAGTATGTTAAGTGCACTGCAGGCCCACAGGTGTGAGGGGCTCATTGCATCCCAGACATGGCTCTCTATTAGCATCCAACCAGAAAACCTGGCGAGATTGTCCTTGCTTGCACTGGAATGCTTGGCACTCTGGATTGGCCACTGTGTATTACGCATCAGTGTAAGGGCCATTTGAAAGAATATACATGATTTTTGTTTTCCTTATAAAGAACAAACGGAAAGCAGGTGTAGGAGCAAGATGTTGCTGCAGCAAAGAAATTGAAAGCACACTTTGCTTTTCAGTGACCATGTGCTCAAGGCACTCGTTTTTTTACGAGTTGGACCTCAGCATGGAAAATCTAAGCTGGCTCCCACCCAGGAATCCTTTCACTTTAATACACCCTTGTGTGCAAGGCCTAGCTTTGCTTTCAAAAAAGAAGACTGGGGGAAAAGTCGCTTTTGGACTGCTTTCGATTAGGAGCAGAGGTTGGAGAATGGAAAAACGTCACAGCGAAATGAGGTGAATCAGGAAACTCGACAGTTGCCCCAAGAGACTGAGAGAACGAGCAGCCAGAACTGAAGGAAAAAGGGCACGAAAATACAATATGGCTCTTGGGGTGTGTCAGAAGACGACTGCTAGCTCGTGCCTTCCACTCCATACTTTGCTGCAACCGGGACGACGGGCACAGTGGGGGTTAGCGGTCGTTCACAAAAACTCACTAAATAGCAGACTCTTTCCTTCGAATCACTCACACTCTTTCGGGAGCATGTGTTTGGAAATCTCCTTCCTAACTGCTTCCAGTCTGAGTGAAAGTTAGCACTATTATGCACCAACAAAAAGAGAGCATGCATTAAGAGCAAAAAGAAACAAGCATTGGCAGAGACAACAGAGCTCGCCTATTTAAGACCTATTGACTTTGCAAATGTGTTTTAGCCATGATGTATGCCAGCATGGCTACTGTTCAGCATGGACAAACGTTAGTGGCATAGAGGAGAGTGGCCTGGAGTCTGGTACAGTGGAATGGGGCAGAGTGGAGTAGAGTGTTGTGGAAACAGAGTGTTGTGTATTGGAGTGGCACGGAGTTTAGTCGTGCAGAGTGGGGTATAGTGGAGTGGCACAGAATAGAGTGTATTGGTGTAGTGTGCATTGGCATAGAGTATTGCAGAGTAGAGTGGCACAGGGTTTGGTGGCATAGCGTGCAGAGGCCTAGAGTGCAGCGGCATACAGTGCAGTGGCGTAGATTAGAGCATTGCATAGTAGAGTTCAGTGGCATAGAGTGCAGTGGCATAGAGTGCTGCAGAGTGGAGTGGTGCGGAGTTGAATGGTGCAGAGTTGAATGGAGTAGAGTGCAGTGGAGTAGAGGAGATTGGCATAGAGTGCAATGCATAGGGTGGTGCAGAGTAGCGTGGCAAAGAGTAGTGTAGAGCACAATGGTGTAGAGTATAATGCCATAAAGTGCAGTGTGTGTAGAGTGGAATGATGTAGAGCAGAGTGACAGAGTGGAGTAGCGTAGAATGCAGCAGTGCAGAGTAGAGTGACGTAGAGTTCAGTGATGTAGAGTGGCACAGAGTACACTGGCATAGAGTAGAGTGGTGTGGAGCAGAGTGGCATAGAGTTTAGTGGCACTGAGTACAGTAGTGCAGAGCAGAGTGCAGTGGCATAGGGTGCAGTGATGTAGAGTGCAGCAGCGTAGAGTGCAGTGGCGTGGAGTAGAGTGCTGCAGAGCATGACTGAGTGCAGTAGAGTAGATTGGCGTAGAGTGGGGTGGAGTTATGTAGAGTAGAGTGGACTAGTGTAGAGTGCATTGACGTAGAATGTTGCAGAGTATAGTGGCGCATAGTGCAACGGCATAGAATTAGATTAGATGTGTACATAGTAGAGTGCGGTGGCATAGAGTACAGTGGTGCAGTCAAATAGTGCATAGGAGAGTGGAAGAGGCCAGTGGGATAGAATATAGTGGCAAAGAGTGCAGTGGTGTAGAGTGGCATACAGTGCAGTGGCACAGAGTGGTGCAGAGTAGAGTATAGTGTGGCGTGGTGTAGAGTGCAGTGGCACAGAGTGAAGTGCTTCAGAGGGCAGTGGTGTAAAGTGCAGTAGTGCACAGCGGAGTGGCGTAGAGCTCAATTGCAGAAAGTGCAGTGTTGCATTCTAGAGAGTTGTAGAAGTGAGTGGTGTAGAGTGCAGTAGCATATAGTGGTGAAGAGAGTAGCAGTATAGACTACAGTGGTGCACAGCAGACTGCAGTGACAGAGTGCAATGGCATAGAGTGCAATGAAAGAGAACAGTGGAGTAGAGTGGAATGGCACAGAATCTATTAGAGTGGCGTAGAGTGCAGTGGTGTAGAGGGCAGTGGCATAGCGTAGATTGTTTCAGAAAATAGTGGAGTGGCATAGAGCAAAGGTGTAAAGAGGTGTAGAGTGCAGTGGCACAGAGTGCAGTGGTGCAGTCGTTTAGAGTGGCATACAATGCATTGGCACAGAGTGCAGGGGTGTAAAGTAGAGTGGTGCAGAGTAGAGTGTATTGGCATATCGCGTAGTGGTGTTGAGTTCAGGGTTGCAGACTAGGGTGGTGCAGAGTAGAGTATAGTGGCATGGAATGGTGTACAGGGCAGTGGCATTAAGTGGAGTGCCGCAGAGTGCAGTGGTGTAGAGTGCAGTAGTGCAGAGTAAAGTGGCACAGTGTTCACTAGTGGACAGAGCAGTGTTTCAGAGTAGAGTGTCGTAAAGTGCAGTAGCGTAGAGTGGATTGGCATAGACCACAGTGGTGCAGTGAGTGCAGTGACACAGAGTGCAATGACGTAGAATGAAGTGGCATAGAGTACAGTGGTTTAGAGCAGAGTGACAGAGAGTGCAGTACCACAGGGTAGAGTGGCACAGAGTGGAATAGAGTGGCCTAGAGTGCAGTGGCATAGAGTAAGGTGGCATAGAGTAGATTGTTTCACAGCAGAGTGAAATGGTGTAGAGTAGTGCTGAGTACAACACAGTGGTGTAGAGTGGCATACAGTAATGGTGTAAAGTGGTGTGGAATGCACTGGCATAGAGTGTAGTGGTGCAGAGTAGATTAGAGTGGTATACAAAAGATTGGCATATCAGGCAGGTGCATAGAGTGAAGTGGCACAGAGTAAAGTGCATTGGCATAGAGTGTATTGGCATAGAGTGTAGCGGTGCAGAACAGAGTGGCTTCTACTGGAGTGGTGTAGAAAGCAGTGGCGAAGAGTGCATTGGCACAGAGCAGAGTGGTGCAGAGTAGAGTGGAGTGACATAGAGTAAAGTGAAGTGCAGTGGCGCACAGTGCATTGGCATGGTGTAAAGTGTAATGATGCAGAGAGGAGTGCAGTGGTGTAGAGTGGTGCAGTGGTGAAGAGTAGAGTACAGTGGCATCGTCGGGAGTATGCATTGTGTAGTAGCACACTGTCATTACAGACAATACATTTTCAAATGAATTGACCATTATATTTGCACGGACATATAGTTTTACTAATAAAACTATACAGCACACAAATGATAATGTGTGGAAATTGCATCAACTAGTGGATTGATTATCATATTAAAGTATTTGTTTCTAGCACATTTCAGAAGTAACAAAAAAAGTGCTTCATTTGTGCTTTGCTAACTGATATTTTCTCAAATGCTTGGGCAGTTCAATGTTGTGTGCTACAAAAAAAACCTTTCCTCTACCCTCAGAATAAAGAATGATTGTCACATAAATCCTCTCACTCTGAAGTCAGAGAAAGAAAAGTAAACCCCAAGCTCCATCCGAACACAGAGCTTGACATTGACCTCTGTCTTTGAATGCATGGCAGATGTGACAAGCTAGGAACAAGATTTACAAACCTGTTGACATAAAGGAGCACTTGTGGAAGAACACAAGGAGATGTAGTGTGAAAAGGCTTTGCCTCTTGGGAGGGGAAAACGGAGCATGGACAGCCTAAAACAAATAAAGCCAGTAAATAGTAAGCCGGAAAGTGTGAGATATAAACCACAAAGCCAATGGTAAGCAACGACAGAATGCATTCCCAGGGAAGCTTTCCGAATATCCTCATGATGTCTTTATCAAATCAGACAGCTGTGCTGTCCTGCATGCTTTGACTTAAAAATGATATGCTAGTGTTTGCATATTGCTATGTTTATCAGAAATTGAACCACATTTTGAAAAGCTCCAAACTTCCCATTAAAACTTTGATTTTTGAATACTTTTTTATTTTATTTGTGAATGAAATAAAATATATTAGAATGTATGTATTTGTTTGTTTTGTACTCGTTTCCCTACTTTTTTTTATGGAAGCTAACAATTTCAATACCCTTCATAGTTGCAAAGAATTTTAAAATTTTCAGTTGCACATTTTGCTTTTTTATGTATCTTTACTTTATTAATCTGCTAATGCTATTTTATTTTAGACCTAGTCAGAGACTACCTCAGTTCAACAGAACTCCATTTGCTATCCACACATTAGATGGGATCCACCCTACTACCTATTCTGTGGCAAATTTAAATTCCATGTCCATCCCCACAGAGTTAGACCACAATGAAAGATGCGTCCTCCCCCAAGACTGCTGCCTCTTTTAGTAATAGATGTGATAGACGTAACAGGCTTGTATACAGTCTGCATGCAAGGACCACATATTGACTATATCCCATCACGCAGGACAGTGCTATGGTTGCATCTCTTTGAAGGGTTGTAACATCGACCAACAGTGGACTTGATCAGTTCTCTACCAATTCAATGGTGCAAATTTTCCGACCAAGCTTAGGATGGCTTCGGGTATTTTTTTAAATCAATATCAGATAGAGACGTTGGGAAGGAGAGAAAATGCAAAGACCCCTCTATCTGGGAACGTAATATATTGCCTGTTTTCTGTTTTAATGGGCCAAGATAGCTCAGTGAGTGCTGACTGTTATCTCCTGAGTCGTAAAAGACAGTTGTTGGCCAGTGAGCAACCTAACCTATTTGTGAGGAAATCTTGCACTAGTGTTCCTTGCGCTATACTCTCTTTTACAAAGTGTCTTTATACTTAGAGGGCTAGTGATTTTGTTAAATTTAATAAATTCCAAGATACTTGCAGGAAGTTGAATGAATAAATCAATATATCTAAAAGTGGTTGATGGCAGATCTTCTAACATCAATAAATGTAAAATAACTAGTCAAAAATATTTGGAGCTGTGTAGTGCCATAGAACCAACATGCCAAATGAATACATTTTCACTCATTGTAATACCTTCATTGTGAGTTTTTATGAATTGTAGATTACAGAAGAGCTCTCTGAATGAATGATTGGATCGACAAACAGTCTCTACAAATCCATGTTGGCAAATATCATAATCCACGCAGAATGCAAAGACATAATACGTGATGACAAGAACTGCAACAATATTATGTTTCACACCTAAGACGTCTCTGAGATTTAAATGTCTAATATGCTTTTTCTATGATCCCATTTCAACATTTACAATTTCTCATTGATAAAGGTGAAGGATGTCATTTCTTCCAAAGGTGGTAATAAAAGATGCCACAAATTCGTGTTAAGAAACTGATTTCCTATAAAACCTTGCATTTGTTCCCAATGGCACTCTTTCCTTATTATAAGCAGCGGGCTCAAGGGGTACAGAAGGAGGCCGCTAAGTAACTCCATTACATACTTTCTGGATTTTGCGAGAACTGGAATCACATCCAGGAGAGAGCACTAAATTGGGCTTTTGACCACAGCACGGAGATGGTCACCTCTTCCCCATCTGTGCACATTACCCTGTCAGCCCTCTGTAAGCCCAAAAAGACAGATTTTGCGCAGAATGTATGTTGTTCACAAGTGGTGTGTGTAAGCCATTCTTTTCGTGCTACGTGCTCAGAATTCTGGCCGAAGCCTGAAGAAACGCCACATAAACTAGACTCTTTTGGCAGCAGATTTTTGAGAACAGCCCAGTAAAGTGCTAGAACAGCAACAATCTGAGTTCATCTCAGGCAACGAAGTATCATCAAAGCCAAAAGTCTTGGTGACTGCTCAGCAACATCCCATCATCCAAGGACTGCATTCCTATGTGGGAACACACACCTCACACACAAGCTTTTTTTCAAGAACCCCGAAATTTTCTACTAGTTTCGTAGAAGCATTGTTAAAAGGGCACAATCATCTTCAATCGAGTGGTCAGCTTTGTTCATAATCCTGGATGTTGATACAAATAAATGGCAGAATTTGTGCGTGTTACATCACACACGTTATGACTTCCAATCATAACATAAGCATGACCGCTTGTCCCATCCAACAACATCCTCCCCCACCAGCGTCCTATCTGCTGCCAAGGAACTTGGGAAGGAAAAAATGACTAGAAACTACAAAAAGTAAACAATATACCTAGACCCCCGTTCGGTTTCTGTTTCTGCTGCTTCCTTCATGACCTCTAAGCCAGGGGGCAATGATTGGGCACCAAAGAAAAAGCCAGAGGTAGTAACTATTACTCCGGCTACATCTATTTGACATCTATGTTTCTAGAGAAAAGGGTGAACAAAATGTGATTGGCTTTGCACTGGAAGGCGGTTCTAGGACATGTCACTGTGGGAAATGTACCATTGCATTCTATGCACCTGACTGTCCCGTAGGGAAATCCCTGTCTAGAGACAGACCCCATAAACTTCCCACTTAATCTTTGTGTATTAGAATAATGGCCATTCTCCTGTGTGTTGTTCAAGTCAGAAGAGCGGCACCCTGGAAAAGCAGGAAGGGGCAGACCAAAACCAAAGCATGAGGTCAGGTCTGTCTCCTCGTGTCATGTAATTTTTTTAAGGCTCCTCCCATTTTTGGGGTATTTATGGGTGGTGCTACCAAATCTCGGCAGTTTTGAGCATGAAGAGAAACATGTCCACAAATGAGGAGCTAGATTGATTACCGTAGCAGGAACTGTAGTTTGCTCTTACTTGATGAAGCAAGAACAGGTAGAGTTCACATATAATATGCCAATGCCCTTTCAAAGTAGAAAAATTAGTGTGTCGCGATTACACAATTTTAGTTCTAATAGAAATCGGGACATTCTTCCTCGTTTGCATATTGTTTTAACAAATTATTTTACTGCTATGCAATTATCCCTCCTACCAAATTAGGGTGGCATGGGTCTAAGCTAGCATAATTCTATTTTTCCAACCTTTTTTTGTTACATCCAGAAGTCTTTCTTCCCTGGAACATATAGCAGTGATATACCTGTTTATACTGCATTTAAATACGCTTTTTATGTTATTTAGCTTCCATCTGACACTGCTCTGGCTTTCTTGTGCAGTTTCTTAAATGGGTTTCTTACACGTTCTTCATTATACGCTTTTTATTTTTTTAATTCAACACAACCAACTTGGAACCAGCTCTACCTTCTGTGCAATATCAAAGTATAGCTCCAAGATCACCCCTTCAGAATTGCTGTGACACATAGGCAGCTGAAACCCCGACTGTCCCACCCTCTTTGCTCGCTTCCTAGACATTCATCTCACTACATATGGACCATTGTCCAGGTAACAGCAAAGCTCATCACTTGACTGAGAAAGATCTAACAATAGCCAGGCTGTAGGAACCACAACAGTTTCCCCTACAAGCCTGATTCACTTTCAAGAGCTGCATCTATTTAAGGCAGTCTCTTCCAACAAAAAAACCTACATAGGAGACAAGCTATAGATCCCTTGCAGTGAACACAAACATGCGGCAAGGACACTGATATACTTGAAACAAAGAAATGCAAGATGGAAAAAAAATACCCAAAGTCAGGCCTTCTAGTTCTATGCTTCAAAGATCTGGAATTACTTCCTAAAACAGATCGGACAAGCACCATCACTTGTCCAATTCCGGAAGAAGCTGAAGACCAATCTTTCAAGGAGCACTTTGCCCATACGTAACCCCTTTGATTGTTTACCACACAGGCATGCCAACAAAGACGATCTTATTTGAAAGCAACTCTTACTTACTTTAGCTTTGTAACCCTCCCCCGTATTCTACAGTGCTCCATCACCTTATAGCAAGATTTGTACTATATTATTGCCCGTGCACGTTTACTTACATAAATAACATTATATTATTACCCACACACATATACCTACATACATATATAGAGTCGCCTTCTAATATTTCCTAATTATTTCCCAACTACCCAAAGTCAGGCCTTCTAGTTCTATGCTCCAACGATCTGGAGTTACTTACCAAGACAGATCGGACAAGCACCATCACTTGTCCAAATCTGGAAGAAGCTAAGACCCATCTTACAAAGACGATCTTATTTGAAAGCGACTCTTACTTGCTTTCACTTTGTAGCCCTTCCCATACTCTCCTGTGCTCCATTACATTATAACAAGCTTTGTACTAAATTATTACCCATACAAATTTACTTACATACACATATAGCCTAGCCTATTCCCTGCGCAGCAGTTTTCTTGGTTAGTCGTGCTTAGATGACGCATTTCTCGTTACACAGATGTCACATTTTCATTTGTACAATTCTAATCTAAAGTGAAACACCCAATATTCTTCTCAAACCGGTAATTCCAAGTTATTCGACGTTTATGCCGGAACAAGGATTGCAAAATGTGCAAAATCATCATCCACAGCTGTCTTTCTAGGCAAACGTTTCACCAGATAAAATTTGCCTAAATCTGAGGGGAAAAACACAAAGTTTTGAGTTTTGCACTTTGGAATGACTAAAAGAGATGTTATTAATGCCTTACGCCAAACTCCAACATGCAAGACTCTGAATGGGCAAGTAATAATAAACCAAGCAACTGTGTACCTGAGGTGACATTATTTACAAGCCGTAGAATTGCACACCAGAAAAAAAGGACCTCAGAGTAAAGCTCAAAGTCTTGGCACCTGAGAAACAAGGACGTAACACATGTGATGCTTCTTTTAGCCTGCTTGTGGAAGCCCCCATGCTAGATGAAGAATGGCCAAGGAAGACATTTATTATTATTTATTTTTCTACTGACAACCATCGTGATAATCATATCCGGGATTCGGTCACCAGCGGCCACCTGTGAGGATATTTATCAGTACGCATGGGCTGCACTGATTCTGGAGGAAATGTCCAACTACACTTGTGAAAATCCTGCCCCTTTGTTATACCATTCTCTGTCCTCTTTTGGAGAAAATATTCACAGAATGCGCACCTGGATTGTGCCGTACTTCTTAGGTTGCTAAGGCTTAAATATACCCATATGACCTTATTCCAGCTAGAGAGGCTAGAGAAGTCCTGAGGGCTCTCTCCTTACAGGATCAATGGCTGGCATGAAAAAGCTAATCTGACCAAAGTAACTTCTGACCGAGCAGCAGCTTGCAGGTAGAGTTGTGTGGAAGGTGTTTATTTTCTAACTTGAGGTTTATATAAAGCACTGGTACTCATAAACATTTTCTCAGGGGCCAAAATGCTTCTTCAGTGGTGTGAAGAGAGGTGCATTGATACCATTAGGATGGTGGTCAGGGGGAGGTGAGTGGGTAGGGATCTAAGGTGGGTTTAGGGGAAGCAAACCATGTACATCTAATGTCTGAATTGCAAAATGTGAAGCAAGAAAAACTGGGATCAATCCCAGCTTCCCCACTTTAATAAATTGTGTGATCCTAGGCAATTGTTTTATTTCACTTTCCCTCCTTTTTCTTAATTATCACTTATAAGAGGACCTCCATGGAATACACCGCTTGCATTTTGAATAGCCTTTACCATATTATTAAAATTGTTATGCAAAATGTCTTTAAAAATGGTGTTCCTGAAGCTATGCAGTACAGAACATCCTAGTTACTTCATTTCTTTAACTTCAATTAACCTTTAAATAAATGCTTGCACATTGATTTAACATACTTTTAGTGTTAGTGCTGAGTCAAGTATGAAGCAGCCCAGTGCTGCTGTTGACCAGGGGGGCACACGTAAAGGACAGAAGAGCTGCATGCGGCCCCTGGGCGATACTTTGAGTATCATTGATATAGAGTGGCACTATGCCCAGGCTCGCTATCGGTCAAGTGTCACCCTAAACATGATTTCAAATCACTGCTGTTTAAGTGATGGATGAACTTCGCCAGGCTACTGATGATGTGGACATGTTTGTTATACTTCCAGGAGAATTTGATATGGTTGAGTATTTAGGACTGTGCATTTTGGCTGAGTGCACGGGTCCTGATAGGGTAATTCATAGTAGGCTTTCATATTTATTTTCTGGCCCTTCAGTGTGTTGATCTAGATTCCTTAAGATCTTAATGTCATGTGGAGACCTTGGGGTCTGTTTTAATTTCTGGATTCTGGATAATTATCACTGAAAAACACGGTTAAGGTAAGTTATGGTTCCAAATCAAAATCTTAGGGCCTCATGACGAGTTTCGTGGAGGGGATTACTCCATCACAAACGTGACGGATATCCCACCCGCCATATTACAAGTTCTACAGGGTATAATGCCAAACTCGTAATGAGACTCTAAATCTAACAAAAAAAACTAAATTTACCGGATATAGTACTCTACAGAAACCATAAGTCGTCGCACCTGTCAAAGATATAACGCACCACCAAAATGGTTTACTTTGACCCCTCACAAAGGAGGAGTTGTTGTAAGATGGACTATTATGTAAACTAATTCGGGTATAGTCAAAACCAACTAATGGACTTTTCTACCAGTCAAGCCCACCCAATACTAGCTCAACATGGATTAAGGACTCCAATAATTTCTGAACCACTTTCCATGCTAAAACAATTGCAGAGGGGCAAGAGATTTATGAATAGCCCAGAAGTGTCTTATATATTTATGCGTTAGTGTATTTGATTTCTATTGTACATTCATAGAATTGTTTAATTGTTATGTAGAACATGTGAGGTTGCCATTGACATAATTTAATTTGAATATGTTGCCACAAAACTCCCTTAGAATATGTGCATGAGTAATCAAACAAATATAGGTGTGGTTAGTATTAGTAGACGAGTTCAAATAGCCAAATGTGGTATAGTTGCAACAATAAAACAGATCAAGATCGATTTAGGTAAAAATGATATATTTGGTGTTTAATTTATACCCGCATGTTACCCTATCTTCATTGTATATGTCTATAGCCCAGGTGTGGTGTGTAATATGGGCAAACCCCTTTTCTGGTGAGGACAATAACTTTCCGAGACAAAGGGACAGATGTAGGAAACGATTTGCGACTCGCAAACGGCAAAAAATGCCGTTTGCGAGTCGCAAATCGCAGTTTCCTATGCAGAAATGCATTTTGCGAGTAGGGACCAACTCGCAAAATGCATTTCCGAATCGCAAATAGGAAAGGGTGTTCCCTTCCTATTTGCGATTCGCAGTGCGGTCGCAAATGGTGTCGCAGTTACCATCCACTTGAAGTGGATGGTAACCCACTCGCAAATTGGAAGGGGTCCCCATGGGACCCCTTCCCCTTTGTGAATGGACCACAAATTATTTTTTCAGGGCAGGAAGTGGTCCAAGGGACCACTACCTGCCCTGAAAAAATACCGAAACTAAAGGTTTCCTTTTTTTTTCAAGTTCAGCTCGTTTTCCTTTAAGGAAAACGGGCTACACTTAAAAAAAAAAAAAAAACTGCTTTATTTAAAAGCAGTCACGAACATGGAGGTCTGCTGACTACAGCAGGCCTCCATGTTTGCGAGTGCCCATAGTCGCTATGGGGTCGCAAAATGCGACCCACCTCATTAATATTAATGAGGTGGGTCTTTGCGACCCCATAGCGACTCGCAGACGGTGTCTGAGACACCGTTCTGCATTGCAAATTGCGACTTGCAATTTGCGAGTCGGAAGGACTCGAAAATTGCAAGTCGCAATTTGCAATTTTGCTACATCTGGCCCTTACTGCCCCCGCTAGGCTCCTGCAAAGTGCTGGTGATCAAAGGCAGCAGAGGTGAGCAGTGATCAACGGCTCTCCCAGTACGTCATGGGTCCTAGTGCAAGTAAGGAATCTGGGTCCCGGTGCACCAGAGCTCCCGGCACTGTGATTCCATATCTGCCCCTCCAGTTTGCCGCTCCTCCAGGCTATTCTTACAAGAGCTTGGTACTGGATGAATTCACACCGCAGTGGCTCCCTTACCAAAGGTGAAGAACATAGGTGAGACCTGGGGAAAGGTTGTGGTCGTACCAGGATGTGTATTTCTAAAACATGGCATACCGAAAATAGTAACATATGTAATTTTTTTTTTATGTATAGTCTGAGCTCAGTGAATTTCTCCCTTATGTGGCTCAGAGAGTCATGTTAGTGTGGCGATTCCCCTCAAAGTACGGCTAGAAATCACATGGTACCAGAGCACCCTTGTGGAGTTTGTGAAGGAGCCCTGATGTGAGCAGACAATCAATGTGGCATGGGTGGTGGACGTGGGTGATAACCATGGGTGCCTGTAGGGGGAAGCAAGGGGGGTACTTGCCACTCCCTGGATTTAGGTACAGCCTGGTGTGCAGGCTCACAGTAAGGCATAACACTACGGCCGCCGTAGTGTTACGCTGCCTCAGGATCGATGACGTTAAAATTATTGCATCCCCTGAAAACAATTCTGCGGAAGCCCATGGTGATAACCATAACAAACTGTCAATGCAGCCTGGTTGGCAGATACGGGATGTGATTTGAACAGATTGTCAATGCAGCATGGGTGGCAGATAAAAGACATGATCTGAACAGTGTCAGCGTGGCACTGGTGGCAGAGGTCGGTGATGATTTGAGGAGACACGCGAAGCAGCAATAGAGAGAGACACAAGCAAAGATCTGTTTTTCCAATACTATTGGCTTTTGCTTTTAAGTTCTATAGACCTAAATCTAAAATCAAAGCAGACGAGCACCCACTTGCCCAAAAATATTACTAATCAAAATTTTAAAAATAATTTGGATAGTTTGAAATCTATAATTGAGCCCTTCATTAAACTTTCCATTTAATTTTGGAGAAGAGAGAGAATTTGCTATCTGCTTCTGACATTAATCTGAATGGACATATATCGATGTACATTTCCTTTCGCCTCCCTTCATATCACGTTCTTGCTAAAATGTCATAATACACTATTTTTTAAAACTTTTTAAAATATATTGCAATAATGTGTGCAGCCCTTTGTTTTGCCTGAAAATACTCCATGAGTGAGCATTGTAGTTAAATTTGACATTTTGGTAATCTTTAAATGACTACTTTCGAAGTCCAAGTAAATCTAGCAGTCTTTCGAACATCTCTTTAAAGCAGAAATTCTTCGGAATTAGTGCGGCCAGGAGGTAAGCTATAAACAGTAATACATTCACAGTCCTTTTATATAAGCACCTACCCTCGCAGGCTGACTTCCAACCATACCTGGCTATTGTTCGGAACTGGCAGCACCGTTTTTTACTGACTAGATTGTTTACTTGAATTATATTCCGCTGATGGTGGGATTTCTTGCAGGCTGCTATTCCCATGCCGATCTCCCCCCCCGTCCATGTGATGGGAAATCAACGCAATCACTAATGCATATTATGTCTTTTTTGCTAATTTTATGTTAGCCCTAGGTATTTGGCACTGCTGTTTTTGCAACAGTTATAATCCACAATGGCATGTTTTGTTGTGCCATCATTTTTATGTCAGATTCTAGCATTTAGGAAAGCATCCCATTCTATATGATGCTATATGTATGAATTTGGTTCACTTATTTGAAGTAACTTGAGTTCGGGAGGCTGTTCTATATTTATGTTTTAAGGATTTCTATGAACAATGACATTTTAAAACTTTTATGGAATGCTTTATATATGTTATTGATTTTTATTTTATGCAATGTTTTGAGGCAGTTGCGCTGCGAATAATTTTGATTTGACTATTTTAGAAGAAAAGGACACAAGGCAAAGAAAGTATTCACTTCCGTCTAGAAGATTGGGCTATGTACCATTGCACAATCAGGAAAAAAATACGTAATGTGCACGTTCTGCACACAGCATTTGAGACTTCCCAAACCTTGGTTCTGGCTTGGGAAAAAGGGATTGTAAGCAATAATAGAGAACACACTTTCTAATATGGAAGGAAAGCACAGACCACAACCCTGAGAAACGATGGAAAACCATAGCCTGTGATCAAATTATGAAATATTGCATAACCAACTGACAGGAAAACAGCTGGTAGGAAATACAGCACCGTAACAAAAGAAAACCCCAATAATGACAGGAACCATTAATGCAACAGCCCCTAATAATTATCAAGCCCCTAGAAGAAAGAAAATGTTTTGGTCAAGGATGGCAGGTAAACAAATTTAAACATTAGTGTCAAGGAGGAGAGAGCATGTTAGCCCTCCCATTATTCTCTGCCTGTGCACAATAGTTGAAGGCAGGGACAGATGACTTTGGGGGCCATACATAACATAAAATTAAAGATGGGTAAAAAGTGAATTACGGGAATGGTCTTCACCTTCGGGTTCTGAGTGATATCACAGAGAACTCGAGTGTCGCTCTCAATGTCTATTTGATGTCACTCAGAACCCCTTAGTGAAAAACATCCCTGTAAGTCACTATTGCCTATTTATAATTCTATATGATAACTATCGACTGAAGTAACCAGAGTCTATAAAAAATGCTCCAGCACAGACATACACACACGGATACAGGGATGCAGCGCTCGTAAAAATGACACTTACTAAACCACCAATTTCCTACTTTTGGCACAATACAAGTACTCAAACATTCATTGAGGGCTGTTCAACAGAGAACACAGACATACACAACCTGATTCTTCATTTCACCATTTAAGACAGATGGTCTTCAAGGTAATAGCATGTTTGAAATATTCATTGGCAAAGACAATAGGCCTCGACTCATCTGGTCGGAGGAGAGGGCATACAATTCTTCCAATCAAAACACTGTGTGACTGAAATGCTCCTAGACGGAACAAATATAGGAACAGGGAGGAAAGCCACTGAATCAGGAGCATACCACTTAGACAACAACACCATCCAGTCACGAGCAAGGGGCTGACCCAAAGTCCACTCTAAAGTATATTGAAACATTAGGTGTGTCTACAGAAAGGAGCATCTGCAACCAAGACTTAAAATGGACTCTACCATTACTTTAGTCACATTACTTCATGACCATCCAGCCATTACTTCAACTACACCATTAGTCTGATTGCCACTAATGAGGCATAACTTTACTTCTATGTTAGGGTTGCAATAATGTCTTGATTTACTTATTTATTTTCATTTCATATAATTTAGTATAATTTAGGGGTGTAGTTAGTATTAATATATGAAACTTTAAACATATGAATTAAATATAATTTATGGCTATTTTAATGTAAGTTATTTATTTTAATGTAGTGCTCCTTCTGGGGCTATCATTTCATTTAAAATAAAGTTACTTATTTGTTGTATTTAATGTATGGTTATCATTATTATTAATTTAATACAACCTGAATACATGTTTCTTTGGATTAGTTTTCATGTAACACATTATGTATGCTTGGGTTAAGATTAGTGTATATATATATATAGATATATATATATATATATATATAGGTAAAGGGAAATGAAAAATATAGCCCACCTTGAAAACTCTAACACTCAATTAGAAAAATAAACAAGCAACTCACTATGAACCACACATACAATAAATATATGTGATATCGGAGTTTGATAGAATAGGTAAATAACAAGGACTGGACTTAGTAAACGGATTGAAAATGAAGGGAGACAATGGAGGTACGTTCTGTGGTGGATAAGGTAGAGATGTACAAAGGTAGAGATGTACAAAGGTAGAGCTGGCAATCTGCGAAAACAACACTAAAACAATTGCGATAATACAAAAATGAAGATACGGAGGAAAACCTAGAGAAGAACAGGTAACTAGAAAAGAGAAAAAGAATAAAGTGGGTAATTTAACACAAGGTTTGGGTAATTATGAAATGTTGCATTCTTTTTTTAACTTCTCTAAAATTACCAAGAAAAACCCTGATAAAGTCAGTAACAAGGCAGAATGCATGACCACGGAACTAACACTGACCACAAGAACAGCCTGGGATAATGCTCAGAAGTTTGCTTTCAGCATTCCAAAGTAGACATAAGCCTCAAAGACTCACCTGTCTGCTGGAGAAAAAATTATTTTTGTTGCGGCTGCTGTCCAGGAGACCTCCACATCTGCCCAAGGCAGCCAGATCTTTCATAATTGAATTGAGAGCTTCTTCTTCATCTGCAACAGAAAACGCACCAAACATCACCACAGTGCAAAACAAAGACTGAAAGACTTGTCGTGCTCTGCTACGCCTTGTTTACAGATAAAAGAATGCTTGGCATATGAAATTCTTAGGACAGGTTTAATAGGTATAGCTGGTGCAGACCAGCGATTGATATTTCATTATCAGATGTGGTGATTTTCCTTAATGAGTAGTAATAAAACACAACAACACAACACACGCATATGCCACTAACTTAGTCCTTTTCTCCACATCCTGGAGGACCCAGTGGCAACTGGACAGTTCTCAAATGAGGAGTTGTTTTTTACCACTGGAATCACATGACCACAGGTATTCTTGCGCTATTCAAAAGTGGCAAGGTTCCCACATGAGTTTTATCTCTCACAGGAAAGCGAAGTCGAGCTATGAAGGCCTAATGCAAGAAGTGGCTATGTCCTAAGAACACAAATTCAGTATGAGATAATCAAGTAATACTCACTAATGAAAGTTAATGCACAGACACAGCTTAAACAACACATAGGTCTTCACTTAGAAAACAGCTAAACAAGCGTTCAAAACTGTGATCAAACTAAAGACGAAAAAAGTGCATGATACCATCTAGATGTAAAATAGGAACCCAAATGCTTCCAGCACCGTAACATAAAAAAATGGCACATATTCCTGGATTCTTCAGCTTCATAAAACACCATTTGACTAGTCTCATGGTCTTCATTTTTAGGTCGAGCATAGCAGGGCACAAGCACTGCTTTTTGACTTGTTGTGATTTATTCTGTGGGCTTTAACCGCACCCATCACTTCGTCCCTGAGCTTGTCTTTCAAAAACCCCTTGATGTCAGTGGTAAATGCTTTACATTTGTTCCGCCTTGACACTCTTTTGTTATGCCTTGCAGACTGATCCTGTTACATGGATTATTGCACGACTGCTGATATACTTTAATGTGGGCAAACAACTTTTTTTCTTTCGTCTTTCCCCTTCCCTCTCCATGGCAGCCATGGCGCTTTGAACTTTCATATAGCACGAACTGAATTAGCGGTATTGGAGTGCTTGGCATGACTAGAAGTTACATCACATTATTTCTTTTGTCTCTCTCCTTTGCGCTCCATGGCGGCTACGGTGCTTTGAAGTTTCATACAGCGCAAACTTGATCAGCGCTATTGGAGCACTCATCACACTGTTCACACTGTAAGGTTTTTTATCGCATTCGCGCTCCATAGTGGCCATGGCACTTTGAAGTTTCATACAGCGCGAACTCGATCAGCCGTATGGGAGAGCAAGTCACATTGTTCACACTGTTCCCAAATCAGAGTCATTTTAATTTTGCTTTTGTCTCTCTCCTTCGCGCTCCATGGCTTAAAAAAATTCCTTGATATCATTGGTAAATGCTTTACGTTTGTCTCTCCTTGCGCTGTTTCATTAAGCCTTGCATATTGAACCTCTTACATGGATTACTGCATGATTGCTGATATTCTTTAGTGTGGGCAAACTACTTTTTTAAAACCTTTTGTCTCTCCCCTTCATGCTCCATGGCGGACATGGCACTCTGAAGTTTCATACAGCACAAACTCAATCTGCGGTATTGGAGAGCTTTGCATGACTACCAGTTGAATCACATTGTTCACAATGTCATTTCAATTTTGATTTTGTCTCTCCCCTTCTCCCTCCATGGCAGGCATGGCAGTTTGAAGCTCACACTCGATTGGAGGTATTGGAGCGCTGCAGTTGTTTCATAAGTAAAAACACAGAAATCCTCATAGCGGCTCTCCCAGAACAGCTGGAGAGCCAATACTACAATATTCACTGCACTTGGGAAACGCACCCCATAGTGCTTTGCGGGGCATTCCCTTTACAAAACATGTTTGCTCATAACTCAGCCTGTGGTGGTCCTAGGACAATGGGACCACCTTCAAAACATTCAACACAAAGTGCTCTTTCTAACAGGATCATCCATGGGCCCGACACTAAGTTGTTGGGGAGCCCGAAATAATATCACCATTCAGTGTTTCTTTAAACTCTCTTATGCCTAGAACTTTTGTTTTACAGCAGGGAGTAGTTTGTGTTTTAAAGTCCTTGTTTGAAATGATATTCCAGTAGGCCTGGTAGCCCTTTAGTTATGTGCAAGGCCACTGGCATTATGTGACAGAGACGACCAAATTATGCTACAGGGTTGACCAATTTATGTGGCAAGGAATGTCCAGTTATGTATTTACAACGCCAAAGCTCTAACTCAACCAAATGCAAGACCCATTGAATTGCAAATGCTTGTTGGAGAAATGTTTGCTATTTTAATGATTTTAAAGCCTATTGAACCAGTAACACTGGAAAAAACTAGAAGCACTGCACTTTGATTGGGCGGGTAAGGTGAAAAAAAATAGCTCAAGATCTGCAGCACCTGATCTGGGTGGGGTTGCTACCTGGCACTTTTTTTTCACTATCATGACTGGTAGCTTTATGTCTTGGACAGTACAAAAATAAAGAAGATCACCGAAAGCTGGTATTTTTCCTCTTGTCAGTATGAATTTTAAACCGTAAACATAAGGTGAAAGCACTTTAAAATGTGTTCCAAAGCTCTCCTATTGACCTGTAATAGCTAGACTATACAAATATTTATTATTATTATTATTAGTATTACATAAAGAGTCCCCTTCAATAATCATGCTCCTGCCTGTGCAGAATCTTAAAACATGAACAAATGTCTATTTATTTTTCATTGCACTTTTATATACTGTGAACTCCGCCCAAGGGCACTGGAGTGATTTACAAGAGCATCAGGTAAATGACTCTAGACCAAATTCATTTTTATTGTAGGACTTGGGTGATTCGATGATTTACTTAGAATCACAGGATGGTGAGCCAATGCCAGAGCACAAACATAGTTCCCCAGCACCGATTTGCTAAAGTCTGCAGCTTTGGCACTAAAGCCATATCCTCTGTAGTTTTTTCTTTGTACAAGGTGGTCTCACAGCGAGGCCTAGGCAAATGTACACAAACACCCTCCACCAAGGCCTGAAAGACACTGGGGCCAAGGTAACAACACCTGGGCCCTAGTGAGGCTGAGGCCCCTTTTGTTACTCAGCCCCTCCCCAGCACACCATCGCCTCAGGGCGATGGTCAGCAGAGGAGGGGTCAAGATAATCACACAGCCTCTGCTGCTCCAGCAAGGTTGGGGGAAGGTGGAGTGTGGGTGCAGGCTAAGGTGAAGATAGCCCTAGTGGCCGCAAAACCAGCTGTCCATTCAGTGAGGCCTATGCATCCTCCTTCTCTCCATTGCCCACCATAGCCTTATTGTGATGGCCTGACGGGGGAGGTGTCAGAAGAAAGACTGCTTCTGTGCCAGTCCAGACCCACAGAAGGCGGAAATGAGAATGGCCCAATGGCCAGAGCGACATCTGGCACCCAGTAAAGCTGGATCTGAAACTCACCCCTCCCTGGCCCACCATGGTCTAAACGGCAATGGCCTGGCAGAGGAAGAGTGAAACAGAGGGCACAGCTGCTGGGTCATCATTTGGTCTGAGGTGAAGATGGATCAAGGGCCTCATTACCTGCCTTACCAACAAGGCTGCTGTACTCTCCTACCTTACCTTTCAGCACAGCAGGGGAAGGGACATTGCTTCTGAGGGTATGCTCCGGCCCCACGGAGGCTAAGCTTACATCTGCCAAGGCTGGCACAGTACTGATTTAGTGATGCCACTGAAAGCTCCTGCCCTCTGAGAGGCTGCCTACCCACGATACTGTCCCCACATTACAGTGCCCTGGTTGGAGGGTTGGGAAGACAGTAAGGCTCTGTGAGCCGGATGACAGAGGTCCTAATAAAATCGGCCCACAGGTGACGCTTACATGCCAGCCCAACGCACAACTGCCCGCCTTCCCAATCCAACCCTTGTAGCATTGAGCCTTACAGTCCAAGTTAACTGAGGGAAATGCTGAATATATGTAACATGTGCTCAGCAATATCACTGGGGCATCCAACTGCTCAACAAATCTTTTGAGGATATGAGACAGTCTCCCAAGACCAGACACTTTAATACAGAGATGAGAATCGCAGCTACCAAGAATTGCTGCCTGCATCTGAGGCCATTTGACTTGATGAAAACCACTTATCTGATTATTATATTGACTTTGATACATATTTAGAATGCTTGTCATTTGTTAAGTTGTTTCAGTCACCTGAGAAAGAAAACATTGTGCACTGTTGTGCTATTTGCTTTTTCCCACTAGGTGACCAAACATTCATCAAACCGTCTTACAAAAACATCTCACAGGTACATATAAACCTTCTAGTCAGCTACCACAATTATATTTACCTGCTCTGATGAAGTAATACTCATTCCGCACTGACCCAATTGTCTCAAGTTGATAGATCTTACCACATGCATCCAAAACGGTTCAGGCATTCCATATATTTGGTTATCATCAACCCCACTTTCTCAGCTTCACGTCTACCACCCAATAAGGCATGTTATTTACTCTTGTCAAGCTGAATATTTATAACCTGCTCCCAGATAGCAGAACATGTTAGAGAGACCTAGTGCCAAGCTTATGTTCACAACAAGGTACCAATATCATGTAGTTTACAATGTGTTTCCAACTCAACAATATATACTGCTTATCAAATCAAAAAATATCTCACAACCCATCAGTGCATATTAGCTTAAACAAAAAAAAAACAATCTCATACATTTACTAGTGATGCTAGTCTTAAGAACAGTCAGCTCAGGTTGGGGAACTGACCACAATTCACCCCACTGAAAAGGTACAGCATCACTTTTTGGCACAGGAATCCATTCACACAACACTACAACAATCAATGACAAAACTGGCCCAAGGTAGATTCATATTGTAGTGTAATGTCATGTAATATAAGGTAGATTTGTAGAGCACTGCTTATCACCTGTGAGAGTATCCAAGCACTGAGTAGGTGAGAGTAGGCAGGTTGTGAGTCTGGGCCTGGGTACCAGCAGTCTTGATGGTCCCACAAGAAGACTAATTGAAAAGCCAAGCCCAGAGCTTTTTGTGGAATTCAGGAAGTGAGGAGGAGGCCCTGGTGTGTTGGGGGAGGTCGTTCCAGGATTTGGCGGCTTGGCAGGAGAATGATTGGCCTCTCATTCTGCTTCTGTGGATGCAGAGTATATATGGTTGTCTGGTGGGTTGATGGAAGTGAAGCCGGTGATTGAGGTGTGCAGGTCCCGTGTTATGTATTTCCCTTAATGTGTGTGTGATACGTTTGAAACTGGCAGAACTTTTGGATGGGGAACCACTGAGGTTCTCTGCAGAGTGCTCTGGGGTTGGAGTGGGAGGTCGAGTCTGGTGGCATTTGGATGGTTTGAAGTCTGTTAAGAAAATGGGTTGGGATGAGTGTGTTGCCATATTCCAATCTGCTTGAAATTAGAGCCTGTGTGATGTTATGTCTGGGGTCCAGTGGGAGCCACTTGAGGTTTTTACATAACATGCGAAAGAAGTGGAAGCATGTGGAGATGACGTAATTGATCTGTGTCCTCATGTTGAGGTTGATGTCCAGGGTGGGGCCTAGGTTCCTAGCGTGGTCCAATGGGGTGGGGGTGGGTCCGGCAGGCGATCATGTGGCATTCCAGGGTGAAATCTTATGCCAGAAGATTAGCACTGAAGTTTTGCTGGTATTGAGCCTACGGCAGTTCTCTATCATCCAATGGACCACACTTGTCATGCATTTTTTGAAGTTTGTTTTGGTGGTGAGGTGTCATCTGAGAGGGAAAAAAATGAGTCATCAGCACAGGAGATTAAACTGATTCCATGGGATCTGATGAAGTTATCCAAAGGAGTCATTTGTATGTGGAAAAGTGTGGGACTGAGTGATGATCTCTGTGCGGACTTTGCAGATGCGTTCTTTGGGATCTAATGTGAATGACTGGAGCCCATGGTTGTATAATGCCATGGGCGCTTTGCACTAATTTGTTCCAAGAAGATTCTCCTCTGAATCGATCAAGCAGGACATCCCTTTACATATTCAGTAGTAGAGTAGAGTAAATGTGATAAAGTTAGATAAATTAAAATTTTGTTTCATAAAGATTTTAAATATTGTTTATGTTAAGTATTATATTACATGTTTAGTGTGCATTTTGGTGTTACGTTTAATAGAAACTCTATTAAGCACCCTCGAGCTGCAACCAATGAGACTGAAACACGTTTTTTTCCTAGCGTCCATTCTACAGGGAAATTGTAATTTTTAGAGCATCTGCAAGGTTGGTCTGCATAAGGCTGTTTTCCAGAAATAATTGAACATGTAAAATACAAACAATGGAATGGAATGTGTCTTGCACAATTACCAGTGACTAAGATATTTAAATCATTTGCAGCTGTCACTTTTGTGCTTCATTCATGGGAAATCTGGCATGTCCCTGCACAAAGGGGTAATCTCCACAAAGAGATGCAACTACACGAACAATAAGATTATAATTAACTTCAGATCACCAAAACAAGAAGCCCATTTGAAGAACATTACATCATCCTTTAAGAAATACATTATGGACACTAAAGCTCTCTTTGTGAAGCCCTTGAAGATCACCTTCTCCAAAGCTAAAATCAGAGACTAATATCTCAGAGGCAAGTCACCCATTGTCCTTCTTTCTGAAATCACTAAACCAGAGATATCTTCAAGAAAAGACAATCAGTGGTGTCCACCTACAAGCAACTCTTATCCATCATGCTCAAGGCAAATGGACTCACTTGATTCCTTGCAGACTTTTACCTAGGTAGGTCAAGCATTCAATAAGATCCTGCGCTCTACCACCACCCCCACTTCCACCCAACACCAGAGACCGTGTCAACGCCCCTAGCCTTCAGAACGTTTGCCATTGATTTCAGATCTTTTGCATCAAGCCAATCATGAAAAAAACCAAACCTTGATCTAACAGAGCCAGGAAGCTAACAATCAATCACCAAGGGTCTGTTCCGCTATAAGCTCATTAGAAGAGCTGGTTTCAATCAGATGTCAAATTTCTTGGAAGAAAATAATATGCCCTTTGATTACCAAAAACTCTACCATCTCACACCAACAGAGAAGCTGAAAGATCTTGGAATTCAAGGACTTATTCTGGACTGCCCCACTTACCTAGCACCTCAAGTGAATCTAGCCATCAGAAGTGCCTCTTTCTAATGCAACAACTGCATAAAGAACAGATGATGAACGAAATACTGAACAAATCAAACCTTCACCCCAGTCACAGATCTGGGTTAAATCCATTATCTTTTGGCTCGCCATGCCATTACAGTTGGACCCAGCCATATGCAAATCAGTCTTGACCCTGCTCCCCAAGAAAACAGTCCAGACCGAATTGCCAGGTCAGGTCCTCCCTGGACTAGAAACAAGCATCGTAGGACTCGTTTCAGGGTATCACTCCTCATCGGCCAGGCTAGCTTGAATTGGGTGGCATAGCGAGCAAGGCACCCATGTCTAGGCACTCCCCAATTGAAAGAATGTGAAATGGTTGTAGGTTGGAACCACGCATGCCTTAACAACAAATTTCAATGTAAAAGCATGCCTAGTAACGGCATGTGTGGAAACGCAAGCGAAACAGCATGCGTGGTTCTGTCATGAATCCCCCCACCCTCCCTGAAGCCCACAACTACCCCCAATAACTTATCTACCCTGACCCCCCACCCGCCCTGGGCCTCACAAAAAAATTCTATCCTAACCCTCCACCCAGTCCCCACCCTAAACCCTAATTAAAAACAATTACCCAACCCCCCCCATGACATCCCCTAAAAAAACAAAATACCCCGAGCCCCCACCCTATTCCCATAAAAAATACCCAAACCCCCACCCCACCCTTAAAAAACAAAATAGCCCGCCCGATCCTCCACCCACCCCAATCCCTTAATCCACCCCTGTCCCAGCCCCACTTACCTCATTGCGCATTCTCCCGAACACTGCATTGCTTTTTATGTGCCTTAACCACGCATATGCATAGTTCAACACATGCGTGGTTCAGGCACAGAAAAAGCCATGTGTTGGTCAGGCAAGCGTGGTTACACTTGCATGTTAAACGTCAGCATCCTTAAGGATGCGTTGTTCAGGATGTTTCCCAGGTGTGCTTGAATCTACAAGTTTCGTCCTTTGTCTTTTCAGCACATTATGAACCCACACCTCCACAACCAAGCACAAAGAACTAAGGGCCAGATGTACAAAGCATTTTATTGTTTGCAAATGGCCCACTGGGCCGTTTACGACCAGAAAAATGCTTTTTCCAATGCACAAAATGCAAAATGTGAATCAGTAACTTGTTATTATCAGTAATACATACCATCCGGTTCAGTATTCGTAAAGGGCATGTTTAGGGCATCCCTTCCAAATACCGAATCAGTATGGTATGTTTTACTGTTTTGCGACCGAATTCCGGTCGCAGAACAGTAATACTTTACCACCCATTTGGTAGTAAACTGATTCGCAAAGGGTAAGAGGTCCCCAAATGGCTCCCTTCCCCTTTGTGTATGTAAATAATATTATTTTTTAGGAGCAGGCAGTGATCCCATGGACCACTGACTACTCTTAAAAAATGAAGCTGCAAAGTTTCATTTTTTTCTTTTAAACGGATCCTGATTTTCCTTAAGGAAAATGGGCTGCATAAAAAAAAAGCTTTATTAAAAAAGCAATCACAGAAATGGTGGTATTGGGAGTCCAGCAGGTGACCTTCGCTGTGATGGCTGCAATACCAAACTGGCCGTAAAATTGCCACCTACCTCATTAATATCCTTCAGGTAGGTCAATTTGCGACCCACTAGGAATTGCTAATGAAACTCAAAGGAGTGTCATACATTAGGAATACCAATGTCCTAATCGTGATTCGGAGAAAAACGCAATTAGGAATTTGGAATTATGCCTCCACTGTGAAGTACTTAAGGGCTGCTCTCTCCTTGTTGCTTCTCCTGTGCCATTCTGCTTGTTTTGTTTGGTTTTCTTTTCTTCTTTTAATACCACACCACCACTGTTTTTGCCTCTCTTTTCCTCCCGCCGTCCACTCAATCTGACTGCTTATTAACTTCTGTTGTGCTATCAGCATGGTGGCATTCACTTTAAGTTATCAAAAGGATGAACCTCTCTGTATGATTTTGTGAACTATAAGTTGGCTGGCACTCGCCACAAACACTGTATGGATACCTTAAATTATCTTCAAATTCACACACTATGTATTGTGGTATGTAAGCTTAAGAAAAATAAAGTAATATAACCAAATTTACTGGAATCCTAGGGACAGAATATCCATTAGCGGAGAAACAAATTAACAGAAAGACAAGAAAGACAGTTTGGTCAGACTAAAAGAAAAAAAAACAAGAACATTTTAAAAGTATAGTCGTGTACGGAAAAATCCTGGTTTTAAAATGAAATAACATTTTAGACCCCTTAGCAATCCTGAAAAGTGGAAAAGAGTTTTAATGTAATACCTGGAAAAAGGTAAGGAGGCGACGGTATAATGAGGCAGGGCCAGGTAAGGGTTAAGGTAAGTAATAAGAATACCATGGGCCTCAAACAAAACCGTGTACAAAAGTAGGAACATATGGGAGGGTATAAAGGAACTAATCTTAAAAATGGATGCGGGAGAGAGCTATGGAGTTCCCCTCTCAAACACAAAAATCGAGGAGGCGGTATAAAAAAGGATCATGGGAGGGGGAAAAACTGTCTAAAGATAGGGGGTGTTCCAGTGGGTGGCAACCAACAGAACAGTAATTTAAAAAAATAAAGTGTCACCCATTAGAAGGGACGGGAAATAGAATAATGTAACCTTGAAGAAACACTAACCATTTCACTATTAATGGAATGTAAAAGTCACTTTTGTTAAAAAAGAGTTGTTCTTTGACTTGATGCCCATCAAATATGGAATGCCGCTCATCTTGAAAATTCCAATTAAACGTATTTAGTGAAAAGACTGCACAGATTTGGTATTCTATAAATGGATTTTTCTATTAAATCATACACAAACAACCTGTTCAACTATCAGTGGGCTGACACCAGAGTAGAGATCTGCTAAATTATGTACTTGGTAAGCCAACACTTATTCTGGAAGTCTATTAGTAAGTGAGGGAGCCCACAACAGAGTACTATATAATTTATACAATAACAAAGAGCCACAGAGTGGATAGACAAGGGAGCGAAATGCTGTTAGGTGGTTTTTGTAAGGGCATGTCTCTTTGCCAGTGTTTATTTTTCACTTGCTGCACCAAGTCACCGCGCCTTCCTGTCACATTTCCCCTGTCCTGCAGCCCGCATCTCTCTGTCCAGCTATCCAGAGCAGTGGCAGCTAATGAACCTTTAAAGTAGTGGGACAAATGTACCAGCCTTGATTGGATTGTGCTAGTGAGTGAAGTGAGTAAGCCCAACTTTCTGAAGGTTTGAGGAAGCAGAGCGGTGCACCTGAACATGTTTTGACAGTATAAGGCTAGATGGTGTATTTAACAGCACAATTTTCAGACAAATTGACTATAATTCCAAGGGTTTTGAACTAACTATTCCAACTGATGTGTGATGTGAGGTGACCAGCAAGCTTTATCCTCCGTAGAGGCACTGGGCTCACACACACAAAGGCAATTTCCCAAAAATACTGACAATATATTAGAATTTTTAACACAATTTCTCTAAAATGGAGGGACGTATGTGCATTAAAGGCAGTTACATTTTTCGGTTATGCAGATCAAATGCTCCGTTATTTTGTAAAAATGAATGAAGCATTTTACTTCGCTTTATATTTCAACCCTCCTTTTTCAGTTTAGATGCTCGGTCAAATATTAGAGACAGAATGGAAACGGCAGGGGACGATTATGGTTATCATTTCAGTAACCAAGCAGGCTCGGAGATTTTATTTCATGCACTGTCCGGAGTTGTGTGACAGAACCATGCATGCCTTTACAACACATCCATTGGAAAGCATATGCCATTACTACGCGTGCCTTTACCGCACAAAATGTTACCACACATGTCTTTACAACAAAAATTTAGGTATTTTTCAGGTAAGTATAAATCCTTTGGCGATATATATATACACACATATATATAGATATATGTTTGTGTGTGTGTCTGTATGTGTAATATATATATATATATATATATATATATATATATATATAGGTAGCCTTATCGACCACAAACCCTAAACCCTACCCAGCCTAAAACCTTTGCCACCCAAATATTCCTATGCACCCTAAACCCTAAAAAAGAACCCTGCTACCCAAATTCTCCTACCCACTGTAAACCATAAAAATACCCTTGCCAACCAAATACCCCACTTACCCTCAAACCTAAAAATACCCATGCAACCCAAATACCCCTACCTAACCTAAACCCTAAAAATATCCTTTTACCCAGAAACCCTTACCCATCCTAAAACCTAAAACTACCCTTGCCATCCCAATACCCCTACCCACCCTAAAACCTAAAAATAACCTTGCCACCCAAATACCCCTACTTATCCTAAAACCTAAAAATACCCTTGCCACGCTGTTAGAAATGGGGTCTCTAGTTGGCAGTGGTTTGCACCCTGCCCAAATAGGGACCCTCAATATAGTCGGGGTAAGGGAGCCACACAACTAAGGTAATCCCTGCTCACCCACTTGGTAGTGTAGCACGAGCAGTCAGGCTCATCTCAGAGGCAATGTGTAAAGTATTTGTACAGACACAGTTACAGTGTGAAAAAGCACAAAACTACTTCACACCGGTTTAGAAATATAGCCAATATTTATCTGAGTAAAACAAGACCAAAACTACAAAACTCCAACATTCACAAGCAAAGATACACATTTTCAAAGTTTAAATCTGGTTGCATGGGAGGTGATGCGGTGTCGGTGGCGAGACATTGGTTCCTTACAACAACAGAGTGTTGATGAATCCAGCAAGCCAAAATGTGAGGTGTCAACTTTGCAGTGCCACGATCACAACACAGGCCACAGGTGCTGCGGCCGAGTCGGCTGTCGCGGACATCGGTGACACAGCACTCGGGACTCACGCTGTGGCGGGACTTCGGAGGCGCTGCTGCGGCGTCGGGCCTGCGGCATCAGTCACGTTCGGTGCTCTCAGCGGGACCACTGATCTGGTGCAGGCAGCAGTGCAGAGTCTGAGAGCGGTGCCAGTTCTGAAGTCGCTCCGGAGTTGATGTGCTTAGTTTAGCACCTAACCTCACTTCCAAGGACCCAGGAACTGGATTTGGCACCACTTGGCAAGTAAGGACTCTCAGCAGGAGAGCCCGGGCACTGGCAGGTGAAGTCTTTGGTGTCCCTGAGACTCCTTAACAGGAGGCAAGCTCAGTTGAAGCCCTTGGAGAACCTTCGAAAGCAGAAGGGAGAAAGCAAGGTTCAGTCCGGAAACCAGAAGCAGCAGGACAGCAAAGCAAAGCAACAGACAAAGTGTCAGTTGCTCCTACAGCATCCAGCTCTTCCTTCTGGCAGAATGTCTTCAGTTCAGAATGATTCTAACCTGTGGGGTCAGAGGTCCAATAGTTATGCCCATTACTGATTTTGAAGTAGGCAAGCATCAGTGCACAAGACCCTGCCTTTCCTGCCCTGGCCCCAGACACACTCCAGGGGGTTAGGGACTGCTTTGTGTAGGGACAGGCACAGTCCTATTCAGGTGAAAGTGTCAGCACCTCCCACCACTCTAGCTCAGGAAGAACCATCAGGATATGCATGGCATACCTCAGCTTCCTTTGTGTGGCTGTCTAGAGTGAATTCAGATCCAGCCTGTTATCCTGACCCAGACGCTTATTCCACAGACAGGCAGAGGCACAGAATGGTTAAGCAAGAAAATGCCCACTTTCTAAAAGTGCAAAAACAACAGATGATGGACGGAATGTAGAACAAATAAAAAATTGATCCCCAGTCATAGATCTGGGTTTAATCCATCAGTTTTTGCTTGCCATTGCTATTCCAGTTGGTCCCATGCAAATCAGTCTTTACCCTGTTCCCCATGGGAAAAGTCCAGCCCAAACTGCCAGGCATTTGTCGCCCAAAGTGGGAAGGGTATGCCCAGATATGGGTCCCCTGCTCACTGCGCCACTGGATTCAAGCTAGCCTAGCTGATGAGGGGTGGTAACCTGAAACTGGTCCTCGGATGCTTGTTTCTGGTCCATGGAGGACTTGGCTTGGCAGTTCGGACTTGACTGTTCCCATGGGGAAAAGAGTCAAGACTGATTTGCATATAGCTGGGCCCCAACTGAGGTGGCGAGGAGAGACAAAAAATGATGGATTAAACCCAGATCTCTGTGACTGTGGGTGAATGTTTGCATTGTTCAGCATTCTGTCAATCATCTGTTCTTTTTGCATTTGTCTCCCTAAGTGAGAAGGGCATGCCCAGACGTGGGTACCATGCTCACTGCACCACTGGATTCTAGCAGGCCTAGCTGATGAAGGGTGATAACCTGAAACCGGTCCTCGGATGCTTGTTTCTGGTCCAGTGAGGACCTGGCTTGGCAGTTCGGGCTGGACTGTTCCCATGGGGAACAGGGCCAAGACTGATTTGCATATGGCTGGGTCCAAACTGATGTGGCGTGCTGAGCAAAATAACAATGGATATAATCCAGATCTTTGTAACTGGGGTGAATGTTTGCATTTTTCAGCATTCCGCCCATCATCTGTTCTTTTTGCATTTGTTGCCCTAAGTGGGAAGGGTATGCCCAGACATGGGTCCCGTGCTCACTGCGCCACTTGGTTCACGCTAGCCTTACTGATGAAGGGTGATACCCTGGAACCATTCCTAAGATGCTTGTTTCTGGCCCAGGAAGGACCTGGCTTGGCAGTTCATGCTGGCCTGTTTCTAAGGGGAACAGGGTCAAGATTGATTTGTATATGGCTGGGTCCAAACTGATGTGGCTTGGTGAGCAAAAAAATGATGGATTAAGCCCAGCTCTTTGTGACTAGGGGTGAATGTTTGCATTGTTCAGCATTCCGCCCATCATCTGTTCTTTTTGCATTTTTTAAAAGTGGCATTTTCAAACGTACAATTAAAAAACGAACTTTGCCGAAAGATGTATTTTTTAATTGTGAGTTCAGAGACCCCAAACTCCATATCTCTATCCGCTCCCAATGGGAAACTGCACTTAAAAGATATTTCAAGGCAATCCCCATGTTACCCTAGGGGAGAGATAGCCCTTGCACTCGTGAAAAACAAATTTAGCAGTATTTCATTATCAGGATATGTAAAACACACCAGTACATGTCAGTCCTATCTTTTAAATACACTGCACCCTGCCCAGGGGACTGCCTTGGGCTTACCTTAGAGGTGACTTACATGTAAAAGTAAAAGGGACGGTTCGGACCCGGCAAGTAGGTGCACTTGACAGGTCGAAGTGGCAGTTTGAAACTGCCCAAGCAGACAGTGCAGTGGCAGGTCTGAGACATCGTAGCATTTGGCATGCAAGCCCTGAGCCCACATGGTGCACTATACTAGGGACTTATTAGCAAATCAAATATGCCAATCATGGATGCACCAATCAGTAATACCATTTAGACAGAGAGCACTTTCACTTTATCACTGCTCAGCAGTGGTAAAGTGTGAGGAGTCCTAAAGCCAGCAAAAACAAAATTCAGCACAGGATCACAAACAAGAGGTCAAAACAAAAAGACAGGGGAAACCCTTCAAAAAGGGCAATTTCCAACACAATGCAATACCTCTACCCACCCTAAAACAAAAAAATGCCTTTGCCACCCTAACCCCATTACCCACCCTAAAACCTACAAATATCCTTACCACCCTAACATCATAACCCACCCTAAACCCTCAAAATACCCTTGCCACCCTAACCTACCCTAAAAAAAACCTCTTCCACCCAATAACCCTCTCCCACCTCTAAAAACTAAAAACACCCTTGCCCCAGTATTATATATGCAACTCAATACTATTCTTTTGTTAGTGACATTTGAGGGATGAAAGGCTGAGTCTGCTCTATCATGATACAAACCTGTAACCTGCAACTTATCAGGAGGTCTCTGCAACAGCCCCTTAGGTGCCTCGGCTGTTTAAGTGGCAAAGTGGTCTTTAATAATATATTAACGCTATATAACACCAATGCACCGCGGTCTCCAATAATTGGTATTTACGGGTACAGAGGCCACATTAATAGAGATCTTTACAAACATGTACTTACATATTTACAAACAATTATTACAAGTATACAATTATATAAATATGTATTTACAATACATCTGTGCATATTTACAAAAAGTATTACAAGTATACAGTTATGCAAATATGTATTTGAAAAACATCTGTGGATATTTACACATAAGTATTACAAGTATACAATTATACAAATACGGATTTACAAATGTATATTTACTCCAAGTTAACTGCACTGTCATGTCATGTTTCTGACGAGTAAAAAGTTAAGAGTTAAAAGTTAAGGATGAGTTTAGAATTAATTCTGCTTTTTTGTATTTGTTAAAACGGTATTGTCTGCTCTAACTCCAAGTCTTGCTCAAAGAACATTCTTGATCCCCCTATGTTAAGGCATGAACTGTTAATATTTTTGCTGCAATAACGAATCAGGAATACCGCAAAACACTAAACACAAATCACTGCAGTAATACTAGACAAAACGTTTGCGAGATGATAAAAAGCCCCTTAGAAACGGTTCGGGCTGTCTAGACAGGTCTGTTATGATGGCTGGCTGCGTCGAAATGCCATCACCAGGGAAAACTGTGCAGCAAAACCACAGTTATTTCATTCAGGACGTTTAACCATCTTAGCCACATCTGAAGCAGAAAGTCTGGGCAGAATGTACAGCAACTAAAACACTCAAAGAACACATTTAGTTGCTTACTGTATAATTCTTCACCCCATCCTTGCTATATCCTTCTACGCTGGCTGGACCCAATTCAGAATTTTTTGCGCTCAAAATGAATGACCAATTTATTAGTGGAAAATTCCAATCCAGATTCAAAGTTTCAGTACTATTTAATTTTTGTTTTCATATTAACTAAGAAAAAAATCAAGCATTCAAAGAGGGACAAAATAATTGAAAAACCGAAAATTAGATAGCAAATTAACAAAGCCTTAAAAATGTATTATATCAGTGTAAACTAGGTATCAAATCCTCGGTCCTAAAAAAAAACATAATTTTGGGACAAACTGCATCCTAATGTGCCACGTTTCTTGTCCTCAAAATGGAAGTTTGTTCAGATTTTGTTTAAACAGGAAATAAGCAAAAGGTGTGAATAATAAATGGTAGAGGTCAAGGTCACAGTAATTATTTTTCAATTTTCATTGGGAGGGATGGTGGAGGAAGAGAAGGGAGGTTAAAGGGTGGCATGATGAAGAAATGGTTAACAGCAGGTTGCAGGATAGGCATGTAGGTTCCCTAAAAAGAAGATATGGGGAACATAGGAGGAGAATGTGACTGGAGAAACAAACCAGCTCAAAACAAGCACTGGAAAAAACAATAGGACTGGCTATGACGTGCCAAAGCCAGTCAACACAATTTTTATTTACATATGTTGCATGCACAAATGCTGTTTAACACGTTAAAGCCTGCCCTTTTGGCTTTGACAATGCTGGGGCAAAAGCAGCAAACATAGATTGCTACGTGTAATAAAATGTTTATTAAAGTTAAAGAAATGAATGTTGCAAACAGTGTGATGATTGAGTACACTTTTGCAGACGTAAAATAGCCCCTAATGCACAGTGGAATGAAACACCAAATAACCACTGGCCTGAGATTAGAAGGTAATACTCTGGGCGGGGCCAAAGACTATTCTTTATATTATTCATTATGTTTATATTATTCATCACGTTCTGCAGAGAGCTGAGCTGTTAAGTCAGACCTATAAAACGATGAAGTGGCTTTTGGGGTGGCTTTTGCAAGGAAATTTAAAAAACTGGGGGGTGCGGGGGGAAGAGACGTACTTAGGATCAGGATTAGCATAGGAGGGAAAACAAAGCGGGGGAAGAGGGTAAGGGAGATTTAGGGCCGGATTACGACCTTGGCGGCGGGGATTATTCCATCACAAACGTGACGGACATCCTGTCCGCCATAGTACAAGTTCCATTATATCCTATGGAACTTGTAATACAGCGGGTGGGAGATCCGTCACGTTTGTGATGGAGTAATCCCCGCCGCCAAGGTCATAATCAGGCCCTAAATCCCCATGGGAGGAAAAAAAATGAACATGTGTAACAAAAGGGGGGAGGACTAACACAGTGATGGAAACCAGGGTCGATATTGGGCTGGGCAATGTCAATGAAATACAGGATTGATGTGATCCACTGAGAGACACTAACTTTGTGTAAAAAAAAAAATTGCATTGAAGGGATTCCCCCAGTTGGTTTTGAAATTTTGGTAAATGTCATTAGGTTCAAAACTGTGAGTATACATGTTTGCGCGTCCAGAAAAAACCTTTAGAAAAAAGCACTGTAATCGCAGCCTGTAATATTATGTTTTAGGGCGGGTATAACAAATGCTGCAATCCTGCTAGCATGGGGAAGTTGCTGCATTCAGGGGTTTTGTGTAAGGAACAGAATACTACACGTTCCTAGGTGGGACAGCCTGAAAAGGCAAGTGACATGTTTGGGGTATTTATATCCCCCTTCCAGGTAGTTTTCCAAACTGGAAACCGACATGAATTTTAAAAATAGCTTTTCCATAGTGTAATGGGGTGAAAAGATACACATCTTTGCTTGAGGAATAGGGGGTTGGGCATCATCACATGGAAAATATGTTTGCACTAGGGTAAAAAAAAGAATACACGTTACTTTAAAAGTACCCTTCAGAATTCAGAATCTTGCAACAGTACTTTCATCCCTGCCTTTCCTAGGTGCTCCTGCAGTCCCCCGGCTTTACTCTAGTTCCTCTCTATTTGCCCTTCCTTTTGCTCACTCTCAGTTTTCTCCATTTCATAAACCTATGCCCTGCCTTCTGCTTTCCCATTTTAACTCCCTTTCCATCACTTGCCTCAGTTAGCTATTCCCATCTTCACATTCATTCCTCTACTTTCCAGCTCATGTCATCTTTGTTTGTATTCTTTGCCTCTTTCTGACCATGTTCACCTCCATCCCTCCCTGTGCCTGACACTCCAGGTTTTTACATTTCACCTCCATTTCAAAGCCTTGTGCCAACTCCTCCCTCGATCACCATCTGCACTGCCTGTGAGAGCCCCATATGTCCTCTAACACCATTTGCTTTTTTTCTGCCCTGTTATTGACAGTCTGGGAGCAACTCACTTGTACCCATTGATAGCCACTTTTATGCCTGAGTATAGTTCATCAACAATATGGTGGTGATAATGTTTCTGAAACTTATCCGTAATACGGACCGATCTCTATACCCTGTGGTAGCTCAGACTAAGTACCAACTTGAGACAGAGAACCAAGTGGACTGTAACCAAAGAACTACCTGTGCATTATACGAGGAAGTGGCGCTCTGGGCAATGATCAGTCCTGCAAGAGTAACAGATGTACTTATTGTTATTAGGTTCCAACCCTGCTTTTACCATGAAGAGATTTACTTAAGAATACCACTACGAATATACTTTTCTATCTTTTTTCAAATCAAAATCTTATTATAGTCCACATAATGATCAGCAACAAAAGCAAACAGAATAGTGGTAACAATGGTGGTAATAAACAGATTATTACAAATAATTGTAACATTGTAATGGTAATTTTGGATTTCCCTGCAGTTGTTCTCCCAACCGTCCCTTCTTGCCTCTAACTAAAGTATCTTACCATCAAAAGGCACCTGTACGAGTTTCTTAAGATTGTCCTGCCTTTCACCCGCATACCTTGATGCAACAATGAAGATACCACATTTTTGACTTCAACTACCAGGTGTATTACCAACCTAAGGTAAGCATAACCAATAATTAGAACATTGGAATGTTGGGGGCTCCATTGCAGACAACTGAGTGTGCCGGACTTTTACTGGCTGATAAAAGCCCAGAGCATCAACATTCCAATGTTCTCTTTATTCACAGCAACAGCTGTGAACAAAGCCTCACGGAGCCTGAGGGGATTTTAATCCCCTCGGGTGTCGTGAGTAATTTGTTTTATTTGATAGAACATTCTGCCCTCTAGTGGCAAAATGTTCTAATATCCTTAGAACCCACTGTAGCGGGCTCTATTGGCCATTAAAGGCCCTCTCCCTTGTTAAAGGCCCTCACCTTCGGCTTGGGCCTTTAACACAGGAGCGGGCCTTTAATGGCCGGTAGAGCCAGCTAAGGCGAGTTCTAAGGCTATAGTAGCATGCTCGGGACACAACTCTCCAACACCAAAATATACACATTAAAACATTACCACCAAGTCTAGCGATGGAGCAGAACACAATAACCAAAACATTGTTATAGAACAACTCAGAATCCAGTCTGCGATGGAGACCCTGCAGGTGACACCCCGAGCCAGACAAATGATATTACCATAACATAATAAAGTAATTTTCCTGTGACTTATTGTTTGATACCAGTGCCCAGAAAGGGTGTGCACAGGTTGGTTTCACTCATGTAACAGGTGCCTTTGTTAATGGATTATGCAGCAGTTAACACTTCCCCTAAGCAGATCACAGCATGTGTCAATATAAGTGATTGACAAGCTGTGGATGAACTGTGATACTGCATATTGTACATGTTCACATTTTTTCAATGGAGTTCAGGGCATTGCACTTGCGAGATGGAGAAGTGGTGTGGAAAAGGTGGTCATCAACCTCCGGTCCTCAGTGGTTGGTGTGTAGGGAAGTTGTCCGTCAGATTGTCAATGAGTTGAATTACAAATACATAAGACACCAGACAAAGCTCAATGCATTAGTATTATTTTCTCTTATGTGGGAGAAACTTCCAGCAATGGCCTCTGCCAAGTACCCTTTGCTAGCCATTCAGACTGAGCTGAGAGCCTCACTAATCCTATCCAAGTTTTGGCTGTTTCAACTATATAGTATTCATCCAAATTATCGGGCTATAGGAGCTACACATCCAACAAGCACTTCCTTTAAAGGCGCTCTAACAAATAGGAAATTATTTCAACTTTTCACCAACAATCTTCCTTCACAGCAGTCTTGGTAGTGAGTGATGTGGGATGGTTTTCATTACTGAATATAATTCATCCTGGCCTCTGGTTCCAGCCTGTCCTGGAGACCTGTAAACCCTGAATACTAAGATTTGTACCATCAAGGGATGTCCTTATTGAAAACATTTCGGGGTGACATACTGTTTGCAAGTTTGCCTTACAGCAGTGGTACTACCTTATACTTTAATTCTCTACACTATAAGGAAATCAGCATGGTGAACAACAAAACAGAAAACAATACGTAGACAATATGAGAAGTGCCTCTAACTCCATCATTAGTATTGTGGGCCAGGTGCTGTGCCAAACAACATCCCACAAAACTAACCCCACGTCCATGTACCACTGCAAGTCCCTTGACTGAAGAGGAACACGGAATCCTCTGCATCCAACCAATGGTCTTCCTACAGGCCTTGTTTACATAAATTGCACAGCCACTCCCCATATGACACCACTGTAGAGTCTATTGAAACAAGCAAGTAGCTGAAGGGGGGGTGACTTAAACACAGCCTCAGGGTCCCTGAGTTTTGCCTTAATCGTGACTTGTTTCTTGTTTGAAAAACGGGAGAGAAGTTGTGTCTCAAGAAGAGTGTCACATCAGGTAAGTTACTCAGCTGGACAAGCATTTGACATTATTACACTGGGTAACAAAATGACCGTAGGTCAGCTCTGGCAAGGACATGGCCATCTTCAGTTAAGCTATGGAACTAAAGAATAGTTACCCTGCGAGCCAGCCACATTTCAGCCTGCACTTTTCCACTAGAAGGGGGCCAAGGAGCCAAACGCTCCTGCACCTCCCCAGGTTTTCATTAGCTGAGCAGTGGTCAGATGCAACATGCTGAAGCTATACAGAGCACCACACACAAATAAAGAGTAAATGAATGAGCTAATCCTCATTCGTTACCAAGGGCCTGATTTAGATCTTGGCGGATGAATTACTCCAACCCAAACGTGACAGATAGCCGGTCAGTCGTATAACAATCTGCATAGGATATAATGGAATTGTAATACAGCAGGCAGGATATCAGTCATGTTTGTGGCAGAGTGCCCCCCCCTACATCTAAATGAGGCCACAAATCTCTGAAAATCTGTGCATCAGAAAGGACCAACATAATCCCTCTTTTTACAAATAGGGCAGAGTGTTGTTCCGAATATTGGCTGTAATGGCCTTCGAGCTGGCTCACTGTCCAAACCGAAAGGAACTTATTCAAGCCCCACTGGTGACATCTATTTCAGCTATCCTTCAAGAGGGATGTACATAGGAAGGACTGCAAGGGGCAGTAGACAGCACTGCTCCTTCCTTTAGCCATAGAAAAGAATGTTGCCCCCTATGGCAATGGTCTTTAACGGGCCGATGTCTAAACTTTTTCAAAAACAAATGGAGAAATACTTTGGTCATAATATATATTCATCAACTTATTTTAAGTGCTCTGTCTAGCACCAATATAATGCATTTCGACAGCTTCAGAGCGGTTTCAGAACAGTAACTGTGCAAAGTTGATAAGTACCAGAATTCAGAAAATACAATCAGCTGCAGCAAACTCTGTGTGAGTGTGTTAGCAATAAACGTGAACGGAGGAACAAGCCGAGTGCAAACAGCAAGTCGTGCCGAGGTACACACCCAGTGAGCAAAGTGCCAGCATCAAGGTGTGTCCAGGTACATGCCCCATTGACAAATGTTCATAGAGAGTGATGACAGATAATGAATTCCAAAGTCATCTAGTGTGACTACATTCCTACCAATTCTAGCAACCAGAAGGCCTACAAATGCAAATGAGCCCTCTGTGCCCCTAGCCGAATGTTTTTTGTCATCTTGGGAATCAGCAAATAGAAGCCTGAACTTTATTGCCATTTGGAATTTAGCTATGCATTTACCATGGAGAGTATAACTGTGAACCTATCTATTTAAGATTCAACACATTTAAATGAGTTTTGACTCAAAGTAATAACAACCAAGAGAAATTTCAATCATGTTCTACTCCTCCTATTCTACAGTGCATAGTTTTCACTGTAAATACAAAACTAGGCCTAGGCAGAGTTCACAGAGTCCGACTCCGGGGAATTCTGCGGAGTTGGGAAAAAAATCCATGGCATTCCGCAAAGACGGAGTTCCGTGACTCGCAGAGTCCTGAATGCGCCCGACCTCGGAAGCGCTAAGCAGGGTTGGGCCTGGTAAGCTTACCAGGCCCGACCCTGCTTAGCGCTTCCGAGTTTGAGCGCATTCAGGAGAGGGCCTTGGCAGTGAAAACTGCAGTTTCAGGCCTCTTGTGCACCTGCCTGTCCTGTGTGCAGTGCTCACAGGACAGGCAGGTGCACAAAAGGCCTGAAACTGCAGCTTTCTTTTGCTGACTATGGCCCTGGCCTGAATTTAGGCCAGGGCCGTAGACAGTGGACGCTGCGAGGCCTCTTGTGCACGGGCCTGACTCATGTGCACTGCACACAGGACAGGCCAGTGCATAAGAGGCCTGAAACAGCAGCTTTCACTGCCTACGGCCGAGGCCTGAATTCAGGCACAATCTATGACAAAAAAGAGGAGAGGACTTACCTGGGCCTTTCTGGGGGTCCTCCTCTCTGACGAGCGCGGCTGCCACCCTCCTCTGCTCTGGTGCACGCTGCAGCCCATACTGGGCTGCAGCACACACCAGGTGAGCTCTGCTCCGCTGGCGGGGCTAGCAGAGTTTTTTGGACAACTCCATGCTCCAAGCAGAGCGTGGAGTTCCAAAAACTCTGTTTGCTCCACCAGCAGTGCAGAAACCCCCATGCACTCCTAAACAAACCACATCCCAAAGGGAATCAATTGCTCACTTTAATCATTTAGTTTCCATTGGAAAGAGTTGTTGAATTTGTTGCTTATGTCTAAAGGTTCTGTTAGAAGAATGATATGAAGTGCCCTCATTTTATTTGGTCAAGAACGATGTCTAGCGTCTCCTGTGACAAAATATCAATTTAAATAATTGTTTTGCCAAGTGCAAGCTAGTGATGTAAGTAATTCATAGATAGCACTGATGCAGTGAGCACAGACTGTCATGAGTAAGAGTAATCCCCTTCCCAAGTGAGAAGAGGTACATGAAACAGAAGCATCAGAAATCTCCTGGGGTTTCTAGATATCACTCTATGTCCAAGAGTCTGCATTCCACGAGGCAGCCACACGTAATACGTATGGAGTTAGGCACGACCCTTTGATTTGACTAAATGTAGATATGTGCTGTGCTTACTCTTTCCACCACCTCTCTTCAACCATTGGTCTGTTATTGTGTCATTCACATTTTTCTTCCCCTCACTACAGCCTAAAGCATAATGTAGTGGGTCAGCCTACTTCAGACATTGGCAAACTCCACTGTGAGTGACGGTATTCTGTCCTTTCACAAGGAGCACATCCATACAGAATATATTTCCCTTCGGTGCCAGGGACTAGCGCAAACTGCTTTTTTTGTAGGGTGACCAGGTGTCATTTGCTGGGACACTCCCGTTTTTTCACCAGCTGTCCCAGCAGATTTCGGGAAATTTAGCTGTTCCTGTTTTTAGAAAGGGTGGCCTGAAAACTGTGAGAGGTGTGTTTTTTGTGCTTCTCAAACAAGAGATAGTAAGCAGGTGTTATCAGAAAACGGGCATTATACTGGCTTTAAAAAATGCATTTTATTTATGTTCTTAGTGCCTCTTCTGTAATTCAATGCTGATGAGCGCTGTCATTTCTGTGCACTCGGTTGAAGTTAAATTGTAGTACTTCTACTTTTGTGAAATGTCCCCGTTTTGGCTTTAAAATTCTAGTCACCATATTTTTTATTTTTAGACAAAAACATTTTTTGCTTTCAGCTCATTTTTTATTGAAGCGACTAGAAAGCTTCCTTAACATTAACGTTTTTCTAAAAATGATAACAAAACATAGTAAAAAGCACGCTTTTACAAAGCCAAAAGGCTGGCAGTCATTAGCAGGCTTATTGGCTTGCCAATGGTAGTTCTAACGGAGAAGGGTAGTCCGGGTCGTTTCAGTGAGTGATGGGATTAAACATGCAAGGCCTTGATATTTTTCTGGAATGATGACAGACTTTGCAGGATCTTTGGGTCAGGTCACAACAAGCTCCATAACTGGGACCCGGCACCTGTATCGATCGCTGTTACGGATTGCTTCTTGCAGTGAAATCAGTGGCGTAGCGTGGGTTGTCAGCACCCGGGGCAAGGCAAGTAATTTGCGCCCCCTAACCCGTGGATTTAGTCTCTTCCAAGATGTTGCGCCCGGTGCGGCCGGTCCCCCCTGCACCCCCCACTCTATGCCACTGAGTGAAATTGAGGATACCCTCCAACTTTATAGCAAATCTGTGCTCTCAACGAGAAATAGAAGGGTGGTTATGTTCAAATAACCTGCAAAGTGACAGAAATGATGCTAAATAAGAGCAGGAGTTAGTTACATTTTGTTTATCAGTTAGTCACTTTAATGAAGCATAAGTGGAACCAGTGACAGCCTCGCGTATATGATGATGGTGGTGCCAGTGCCCCTACAGCACACTAGGATGTAGCAATCGAGTTTGTAACATCACAGAGAGGGCACGGACATTTGTTTCTGTACATGCAATACCTGTGTCATCATGTCTCAATTAGAGGTCAGTTCTATCCTAATATTTTCTTGTTAATAATGTGCTGCATCCAGAGCGTGGATCCTGGGGCTGGAAGGGAGAGCCGATACTGGACAAACGCGACATGACAGCGTTAGCGCTACACAAGGTACCGGACACTGAGATTCACTTCTTTTAGTGCTTTAAATGGAAATACAGAAGTGCAGGTACTCTCTATTCAGAGTACCTGTTTGCTCCTGAGAACTGCCAGTACTCATCCATTGTAATGTATTGCAACAGCGCTGAGAAGTGCAGGTACTCTCCCCTTGATATTAAAGAAGTGCAGGCACTCAATACCTGGACAGTAACTGCCCCTTTAAAGCACTGCCTTCTCTGGTGCCAAGTGGGGCTCCCGCACGCTCACGTCAATTTTATTGGCAGTCAGCACGTAAGAGCCGCTGGCTGCGGTCAAGTATTTGACGCGAGCGTCTTACGTCAGATGGCTGTACAGAGCCGGGACACTACATCATGCAATGCTCGGAATCATTGCCACAGTTTCAGGGGCTTCATTTAACTGAAATCCTTGGGGTAACAGAAGTAATACAATACAAGCCTTGACTCCCCACCCCAGCCCCCTTATGATATCACAGACTAATCACATAATCTGTAACACACGACAGGCTGTTGTATAGTTTTCTAAACACTATTAGGTGGTAGCAAGTCAATAAACTGTAATTGAGGGACTAACACAAAAAGCTACAAAACGACCAAAACCTCAAAGCATTTTACTTTTACTGTATAATGAGTCATATTGGTAAAACCACATGGTTTGCAAAGCACAGCACCTAAGACTACAAGCAGCAACACAGGGGGCGCTGCACAAAAAAAGACAGCTGCACAAGCCCATTAGTGCGGTGCTACAGGGTTGGTATGAATCTGGTTTAAGCAATGGAACAATACTTCACACTTGTCACCCTAAACTCTTCAGAGGCCAAGAACAGCTTTTGTTCAGGGCTTGACTCAAAATATGGGGCAAAAAGTACACCCTAGTAGGCTGCAGAACACCATCTCATTCAACCACCTCAGCAGCCCGGAGCAAAGGCACAGAATGTTCTTATTGGCACACATGGGAATGTAAGCTACTGTAGAAAAAAACGCTCCTTTATATGACTTTCTTACAGCCCCTAAACTGTAACTAGCCACATATTTGGAAATTGTTTTAGTTTAGTTTAGTTTTGAGGATTTGTAGAGTGCATGGCTACCCGAAGGTCTCCCAGCTCTGAGGAAGATCACTAGGTAAGAGGAACAGACCGAAACAGGGAACAATACAGTTTTCAATTTTCTACGTAAAGAAGATTCTGATATGTCATGACGAACTTTCAAGGAGAGGGAGTTCCAGATCTTAGCTGCTCTACAGGCGAAGGATCTACCCCTCCATCTAACTTTCTTAGCACAAAAGAAGTTAATTAAAAAAGCTGAAGAAGATTTGAGTATTCTCCGGGGGTATAGGGAGTGATCATTAATCTGAGGAAGACTGGACCCTTGTTTTGAAGGGCCCGATGAATAAAACACATAGCTTTAAAAATAATGCGTTGTTCAATCGGAAGCCAATGGAGGGAAGCCAAGGCTGGAGTGGCAGATGAATGTCTGGGGGTGTCTGTGAGTAGGTGAGCAGCAGCGTTCTGCACCACCTGAAGTCTCTTTAGAACAAGCGAAGGAGAGCTCAGGAGCAGTACGTTCCCATAATCGAGACTTGAAAGTATCAGAGCCTGGGTAAAAAGTATTTTGGCTGAAAAAGGAAGTAATTTAAAGATTTTCCTAATTGTTCTTAGAAAACCAAAACAGGTAGCTGCCAGTTTCTTAGAATGGCATTCCATTGTAAGGTGCAGGTCTAGCCAAAAGCCCAAGCTTTTTATGGAATCTTTAGACGGTGGTAGATCCTTAGGCAAGTTCACTGCTAAGGATGGGGACCTAAGTAAAGAAGGATTCCCGACGATCATAACTTCTGTTTTCCCATTGTTGAGCTTAAGCTTGCTCTCTATCATCCATCTGGTGATATCTGAGAGACAGGAAGATAAGGTAGCCGTTCTTGGGTATTCTTAGCAGAGAAGGAGTAGACCAGCTGAGTATCACTCGCATAAGATACAAAATGCTTGCAGCGCTTAGTTTGTGCTTATGGTTGCACGTGGCAGGCGCCAGCTCTCGATTCTGGCAACCAGGGCTTTTCATTGTCAAACTTTGACCCAGACGAAGGGAGAAAAGTAGAAGAGAGAGACAAATGCCAACAGTTCTCACATTTGCTCGAGTTAGAGCTATTAGTGTTGTAAACTCCTAACCGGACTTTTCTTACCACACAAATTAAAAGAAAAAAAAAACAGCGCGATCGTTCTGAAATCGAAAATGGAAAAACCGAGCGCGATCGCACTATGTAAACCCCAGCGTCATCGCGATGCGTGGAAAATATCGACCCTCGTATGTTTTCAGTTTACCAGTGCTGTGTAGGTGGGCTAAACACCGGAAAAAGCATGACGTATGCATGCCTTTCACAAATGAAAGCAAACAGATTTTAAAAGGCAAGCCGACGAACCAATGAAAGTGACTGACGTGACATGGGCGTGGTTGAAAGCCCAAAGAGAGATTACAACAGGGGACAAAGCACTTTGCGCTCGCCCCTAAAAAAGCAAAAATGAAAAAGAACCTGCAAGAGTGAAATAAAGAAAGTGGAATTGTAGAGTCGGGGAGGAAGAGGTCTGGGGTGGACTTTAAAGTAGGAAGCATACATATTTTAGCAACTCTGGTACTGGGCAGTGCTTGCAGTGGGCTCCTAAGACAACGTTTGAGGGCTGCAAGTATTTATTTTGCATATTAAGCACTGATTGCTTGATCGTATTAAAAAAATCTGTGGTGGGAGAGCCCACAGAGTTTGTTTGTGCAATCGGTGGTAATATGGGGCTGATATTAAAATATTTTTCATGACCACTTTTAATTTGAAGTTCACCCATCGGTTGAAAGCTCTTCAAATGGGGAGAGAAGAGAATTAGATCACCTACAGACTTCACTTAATTTCCAATCTAGCTCGGAATTATTTTAACCATTCTGGCATTCACAAGTGACTAAAGAGAAAGGGGGCCGTCACTCGGCTACTATTGCATGCATGCCAACATTTTACAACAGGAAAGTGGGAAGTTTAAAAAAAAAAATCGGGAGAATATAATTCCCTCATGGACATATAGTGAAGCAGGGCAATTTCAGGCGGGAGGAGTCTCCCACCTAATCGGGTCTATTGCCATGTACGCTATAGCTGCCACATGGCCTGTATTTCAACCTGTATTTTATCAGGATGGTTAGTACGTTTATGTTAAGGCCCGTACAAAATGAGAAAATATGAAAAACAAATAGTACATAAATGCCATCAAACATTTGTAGAGCTGCCCAATGTCTTCCTACATGAAAGTTAAAGCAAACAAGGGTCAAATATGGCATGCTAACAAAATAGAGGCGATTGTACACAAAATCGTATTCAAATACCAGCTTCAGGCCCGTTTATAATTCGGTGACATGACCAAGCGGTACTTATCTCTGAACAAGGTGGCAATCATATGCCAAGGTTGCACATGCTTGAATGCTGGGTTTCCCTCCAAATTCCACATAAGGCAAGTTCGATTTCTCTTCTCCTAATAACCACCAAGGATCATAGGTCGAATAAAAAGTTTCTTATTAACCGTGGGGCACCCTGTTCGAAGGAACAGCCTGCTGTCACACATGCCAACACTGGGTTCTCCGAAGAGGGTGCTCACCTCTAAAACTCTACATCATTGAAGGAATGTAACACCACCTTGAGGATTCCAATCAAGTCAAACATTAGCCATGGGGAGCGTGGAGTCAAGGTTACAGAGTCCAACAAACACTGGAAAAATGCAGTCATAAGAGAAAGTGAGATACTGAATGAGGGTGGAGCTACCAGACACCAGGTATAGAAACACCAGTGTGCACAGGCATTGAAACGCCGGGGTGAACAGGCAGGCACAGAACATGAGTTGGCTAGAGCACACTGCTGCACTTTAAAAAAAAATCAGGTACAACTCTGAAAATTATAAATTTTGATCAGCTGATTACTAAACAATCTAACCAGTACTTTAAATGGAAATCTACATTTGGAGGTATTTGCTACTTCACAGTTCCTGACTGCTACAGAGAAGTGCTGGTACCCTCCCATTAGAAGTATTGCACTAGCGCTAAGAAGTGCAGGCACTCATTTTCAAATTAAAGAAGTGCAGCTACTCAGTACCTGTGAGTACCTGCCCAATTAAACCATAGTTACAAACAGAATACAAAGTAGCCACATTCCTCAGTCCTGGCAAAGGCAAACGTATCAATGGTATTTTGTGTTTAGAGAACAACACTAGGGTGTGAAGAATGTATTTTACTATTGATAGAGTATTTAACTCAAAATATTTCATATTTAGAAAGAGAGCTTCACACCTCCCGGGAGACAATAACATGCTACTTTAAACTGTGACTCTTAGAATTAAATGTGGAACTTGCACAGAATAGACCAGCTGGAATGATCTGCTGGAGTACAAAGTCCTGACTTACGATGGTTTTCATTGGGAAACTGATCAAGATTCACTTGCTGTTATTCTTTTTTTGTCGTGTCTTATGCGACTGCATGGATGTTCTGGAGCGGGGGTTGAGCGATATACAAATATGCATACTAGTGAAAGATCTTGGATTTGTCCCTTGTGTGGCATTACAGTCTCTATCAAGAAAAAAAACATAACATTTTGGGTGTTCATTTTTTTCATTTCCTAATAATGTCCTTAGAGTGCGCCCTTTACTCTTTCCCTAAATCACTGTGGGGACCGTGAAGCCTGCAGTGTATTCAGACTTCTTAACCAACAGTATGTCAACTGTTTTCAAAGGTATATACCAGATCCATGCCCCCATCTAAACCAATGATACTCAAAGTAGGGCCCGGGCGCCATATGAAGCCCCTGGTCCACAGCAGCACTGAGCTACTGCTTACTCGACTCAGCATTATCATTACAAATATATCATGTAAACTGACAATTGAACTTTGTTCTGCACGCTTAACTTAAGGAGCACCTTCATTTTTAAATACACCTTGCAGAAAATATGTAATAATATGATACAGTCACTTCAAAATTCAAAAAGGGTGTTTCATGATGATACTCTTATAACTGATAATGAAGAACAAGGAAAGAAAGTGAAATGAAACAACTGCCTAGGATCACACAATTTGGTAAAGTGAGGAAGCTGGAATAGGCCCCATGTTTCCTGGTTTGAAATTGTGTAATTTAAGCCATTAGAGGTTCGTGGCTTGCTTCCCTTAAGCCCGCCTTACACCTACACCGACCACCACCCTGCTGGTATCAGTGTGGCCCTCGCTCATACCACTGATCAAACCTTTAGGCCCCTGGAAAAACGTTTGTTAGTACCAGTGATCCAAAGACTCCTCCTACCTGACCGAAAACCTCTCCCACACCCGGACTGACTAATGTGCCTCATTAATCACAAACAAGAGATAAGAGACATATAAGACCATTCAACGAGGCCATGGATCTTAAAGCTTACAACTACTGCTGTAAAGTGCTCCCAGATGCTGATGTATTTAGCCATATTCCCAATATTCACCAAATAAATGTTAAAAACAAACGATGGTATTCATTTGCCACTTGTACGAAGTCAGATTTTTCTTCAATCCATTTCCTATCTATGATGATTACATATCTAATCATCCTGGCAAAGAACAAAAATTACAGATCAGGAAGAGAAGTGTTAAAAGTATTCTCCACTGACATAATCGGGATCCATACCACATGCAATCTAGACAACCTAATATGACAGACGTCTCTAAAAAAAACTCTAAACTTCATCTTAATTTCTGTCTTGGGGCAAAAAATATAAAATCTAAAAAAAATATAAGAAAGTCAATCGTACATTTTGAAATCTGGCAAAGCCCAGGAATCCGTTTCAAAGCATGAGAGGCTTTCTTGTACCTGAGTTTTCCTAAAACCTCAGAGTGAAATGCAACCTTAAAAACCCAAACACCTGGTAAGAACACTAGCTTTATAATGTTGCATCATTCAACATATGCCAGAGGACGACTGTCTGAATGTTGCTTTCGCGATTTACCCAATTTCAGATTACCAATTATTTAGTTCATGTTTACCATTATTTCCGCGTCACTTATTCCTATATATTAATTCTGATCATTTGTTTCTCGTTTTACAAACAATAATTATTGTTTCTTAATATTTTACTTTTTAAGCTTTTTAGCAGCATTAGAACACACACATTAACGTTTATTACATTTCCGTGTTTTAACTCAGAAAATTATTGTATATAAACCCATATTCCACACTGTGAAATATGGAGCATGTTTCACGGTCCTCTGTGAAATACGTGTTTCATCATAATAATGACAGCCCCCAGGTCACTCTGCATCTGCAGAGCTCTGCTCCTGTCGGGGTCACTAGGATTGGGTAACAAGGGTATCTAAATTATGTGGCAAAAAAGGCAACTTATGCTGCCCTCTTCCAGGCAATATTTTTTCAGCCATATTTTGTTATCCATTTGAGCTAAAAATAACATTTTCTGTGGATTCTGCAAAGCATGGAAATTACTTTTTTGCAACTTAGTGGCAAATATAGCCGATTTATAATCATACAATAAATACTACAGCAACGGAATCACATTAACCCACTGGCCCTCTCCTCTGTCCATTGTTTTATAAATAATTGATAACAAGAAAACCTAGACATTCCTGCTTCAGTAGGTGCCCACTGTTAGCTACACTTTGAAATAAACGGCTTTTTCAAACTAAAAATCCAACTTGTAATATTAACATAATTAATGAGTAACGTGTAACATAGCAAAACAATTCTACGTTTTGGTGGCATTTACAAAACACTTGGCCTTTGTCCTCATGGTTTATAATGTCAGGAGAACCCCTTGATGCTCATCGTGGACTATATAGCACGGTCACTTCATAATGTGTCTTATGTCCTTCAGTTGCCAGGTAGTGAGGAAGATGTAACTGTGATGCTGTTGCTACACAAGTGGAGCAATGTCTACCATAGCTCTGCAGCTCATCGAGAGTTTACTGTGCATTTTACAAGGACAGTCCCTCAGGAGGACAAGCCTCTGGGGTGATGTACACTGACATGCTTGCCCCTATTCATCCAGCTCCCTGTCTACGTTTGAGATAAAGAATGCCATTTCCTTTCTGTCTCAATCGTCTGTCTGTCTAATGTTTACGTCTCTCAAACCCAGTACCTGAGTTTATATTCCAGCTGCAGGCACTCTCTGTCCAGGTGTTAATGTCTACCAGAAATAATGCCTATGTCTTCTTGTCCAACCGTTTCAAAACCGCTCATCCAGTGTCTGTATCTCCATGTCCTGCTCTCTGTATTCCATAGACTCAATGTCCGTGTCTCTCTGTCCTGTGTTCAGAATCTTCCTGATTCAGTGACTGTTACTTCCCATTCCAGTGTCTGTTTCTTTTGACCCCGTGTCAGTCCATCCATGTCATGAGTCAGGATCTAAGTCTTCCTATCTCATCATCTTGGCCTCCTGGTCCAGAGACTGTGCCTAGTTGTTTTGCCTCTGTGTTTCTAGTGTGACTGCCGGTGTTGGGGGTCGTGTCCTCCGCCTCAGGGTGCAGATCTCCCTTACAAAGTTGTTCATATTTCACTACCATGGGAGTGACAGTTTCAACTTGGTGCTGTGAGGCTGTTTACCTGCCACTACTATGTATCTGTCGTATTTTCCACACTGTCACTAGGCTTGACGCCCATGTCTTCATGTTCCATGTCTCTGTATCCCTGAAAGTGACCTTGTTTTGTTGTTCAAGTGTCTGTGCTGCCATACCCAGCGGCCTTGCCTCCCTACCATAGTCAGCGGGGAAGCTTGGCCAGTAAGATTGGAGGGCGGTGAGCTTCAGATTTCCCGACAAATACGTTGGAATATAAATTTAAAAAACATCATTGGACAAGCAGGATGCATAACAGGGGCTTAAGAGGCAGTGGAAAAGGAGAGGAATGCGGATTGGTGTAAGTACTAGATGAAAGAAGCCCAATATTTTGTAAAATAATCAACATTTTTTAGGGCTTTCAAAAAAGAGGTAAGAGAGAGTGTGTGTTTTTGCCAGTGTGTGCATGCAAAAATCCCTGGTGAAATCCAACAGACATCTCACCATACCCGACTAAAAGCACTTGTACCCAACTTTTCATCAGAAAATACATTAATTATGGGGTGTGACACCCCAAATACTCCTGTGAAGCTACGCTCCTGGCCATGGAGTCTACTGACACAGTACCCATGTCTTTCTGTCCTGGTTCCCCTAATTCCCTATCTCACTGTCCATGTCTTTCCAAATATTCCTGTGTCCATGTCTTCCTGTTCTAGTGTCCCGCTCTCCCTCACCCAAAGACAAAACCTTGTACAGTGCCTTCAGTGAAATAGGTCTGGCTACTGAAAGCCAATGCAGCACTTGCAAAGTCATTGATGGATTCCCATGATCAAAGGTGGAGAAGTAGCCTAGCCACTGTGTTGTGGACGCATTGGAGCAAGCAGACAAGGGAAAATCGGTGTTCCCATGTAGATGGATGGCATTGTCATTGCCAAGCCAAGGCTCTTGGTCCTATCCCACGACCCCCTTTGCCAGTCATCTGCTTGCCTAGTCTCATCAATCTATCCCTCCAACTCATTTCATTTCTCACCATCTTCTTTCCATACCTCATGAACCTTCTGTCAGTGATTATAGTGGCCTCAGTGGAGGCTTCATCTGTTGCCATCAGAAGTCAACTGCTTTCCAGTGCCAGTCTCTCCCTGTGCCAGGAATGTAGGCAGTCACATTTTCACTGACGGCCATTCCCACTGCCATAATCCGGCTGTATGAAGTACTCATCGTACTCATCCTGGGTGCCCAGGCCTGAAGATCTGCCATGGTCATGACTTCTCTCATAGTTGTCCCCCATCCCGCCTCTTGGAGTACGTTGCTACCTTGCCTAATGGTGCTGATAGACTCATAATTGTTCCTGGTCTTGGGTCACGGTGTATTTTTTGCCATCCTGGGTCACCTGGTGAAGCACATGTCAGGGGGTTGGGGAGGGTAATAGGTGGCTGGATAGAATGATGGGGCTGTGCATCACACATTGGGAGAAGAACAAACAAGTTGACACGTGCAGACTTGTTGATCTTCAAAACGGGAATATATGGACAAACAGAGAGACCGCAAGGCAGATTGTGGAGCCCTGTGAGGGCCAAATACTGGCAAATGATGAGTAAACACACAGTAAAAGACAATGGGGTTTGGGTAGACAGAGAGACCTGGAGCTACTAAACACAGGCGAATAAAGCCCTGTGGTATTGTTTATTGTATTTATCTCCTCTCTTATATGTTATTTTATCCCTCCTCCCTCTGTTCTTCCCTTTATCTTTATTATGTTTTGTGGTATCTTCCAGCTGCCCCTGCTCCAGCAATTGTTATGGCTGGAATGGTGGGGACATTCTAGGCAGTTGGAGAAGGAGCTTAGCAGGAGTGGCTGAAGTTTCATGTTCTCCCACTTAAAGAAATAAAGAAGGCTTTTCTGCTTACTTTTTTGGCATTTTTATACTCCATTATTTCAGGCCCCTTAGATGACAGGAAGTAGCAGTATAATGGTTTTGGTCTCTCTTGTATGGTTACCACCCTCTTCTTCTCAAGGGTGATCGTATGACGAGAGAGCTTAGTCCCACTGTTGTTTCCGGAATATTGAGATCAGTTGTAGCTTAACCATATTGTTCCTGGTCCAACTGTGGGACCATGCTGCGCAGTTTGGCCATCGACCAAGGACTACTTATAACATGCTTGCTGGTTCCATGTTTAGGGATTCCTTTAATATTGACTGAGTGCTGGGTAGGACTTTCCCTCCACTGTTATATATGTCTCATATCATTTTAGTGAGAAATTGTGACACCTGGGACTGCAACTTTACATCACTTTAAGCACTTTTCTTAAAACAACAGTGTATATTTGTTATTAATATAATATTGCTTCCTTTATCATTGTGTTTTTCTCTTGATTCTCATGTCTTTCGTCTGCTTCTTGTATTCTCTCTATTTGTTGTACATATAGGAGGTCACCATTTCATAAAGTGCTCAAAAGTGAATCGCTATTGGGACTTAACAAATAATAGGAGACCCGAAGCACCAACATACATGAGGGGACGTGAAAGGGGGTGGGGGGCTGAGACCGGCTGGAACACTGAACACAAAACCTAGTTGCACTTCATAGAGCAACACATTCAGACGAGGTATTAATACACCGCTACCTATAAATGATGACTCATGAAAATGTGAAAGAATCCGATCTACAGTGGAGCTTTGGCAGAAGATCACTATGCCCTATTCACAGGGGTAATTTACAAACAAAATCAGTTTCCTTCGGCTGCCAACCTGCCAAGAAATCACACAGCGATTTGTTGCAGACGCAAGACCATTCGCATTTGTGGAGATCTCTGACACTAGTGTGGAGGTTCCGACGGTTCACAATGTAAGATTATGAACGCCAACAAACAAGTATATTCGGGTGCATTCACAAAGCCCACTCATTCCGCTTTCCAGTTTGGAAACAGTAGGATTTGTGCCATGATGGTGTTTATACATTTACAGGGAGGGAAGGGGAATTACCCCAAAATGTGGTGCAGGTGTACAAGAAGAGTCTTCACCTTGGGAAAATTCCTCGCTGAGAAAAAAAGAAACAAGCATTGGCAAAACCAATTGGTCTCGCCTTTGAGACTATTTAGCTCTGCCATTGCCTTTATGTTCATGCTATACAGCATGGGCATCGCCGATTTTGGAAACGATGTGTAGCCATGATGTATAAGAGTGGTTGTGCAGCATGGCTAAAAATAATTTATAGAGACTATGATGCACACATCGCTAATGCACTTTAAACAAAAACAGTTCATTAGACCGGGGTGCTTCACAGCACTTTATTAAATGAGTTTTAGCCACACTGCAAAGCATTTTTGCTGCTGTAAAGCATGGCTATAAATCATTGCCAATAGCTCTGACAGGTGAGACCTATTGGCTTTGCCAATGCTTGTTTTTTTTGGCATATGCTTGTGATAACAAAAAAAAGCTGTAACAAAAAGTTAACCAGCTCACCAAGTTCAATGGCTTTGCTAATGCGGTCTTCACTCCATCAATGGATGTTTTACAAATGAGAAAAATGCCCTAAAGGCAATAACTAGTGCAGCTTTTAAACAAAATGACTTCATTCTTCTACAAAAATATCAGCAAATACGATGGTTGGGATTGGACAGGAAACAACGTGCTTTCCTTCTCCGGGGCAAGAATGCCTCTGAAGGATGTCCTTCGGCTTCTGTGCATTTATATTTTTTTGCAGTGTTACATAGCGCAAACTCGACCCGAGGGTATACGAACGCTTGACGTGAGCGCCAGTTGCATTACATAAGACGACGTTCATATTTTTAGGCACAGGGTAACTAAGTGATTTGCCCAGAATCACAGGATGTGTTGAGTGGATGCTGAGACTCAACTCGGGTTCCACAGTTCCAAAATCGGCAGCTCTGGACACAAAACCACATCCTGTCCCCATTCCCAGCTTGTTAAGCATGACAGGGTGTGGCCTTGATGTTCATAAGCATAACCTTTGTTTGGACTTCATGGGCCCCGTAAACCCACTTCCCAGCACCAGATGTTTTTACAAAGCATGCTTCAGGAGAGATTAGGAATGGTTGAGCTCTTCCTGGTAGGTAACCAGGCTTCCTAAATCCATCCCTACTGACAGAACATGAATGGGAGAACAGATAACGCTGCGATAAAACAGAGCAGAGAGAAGGCGGGTAAGGGGTCCTGGTGACACGGGACAGTAAAGTGCTGGGGGAGGGAAAAAATGTGACATTTGTATAACAAGCCGTACAATACACATGCCATCACATCAGAGACTAGTGTATTCAGTCTACACCACATAAAAACACCAAACAAACCAAAACTGGTTTATACTCAAACATTACACATTCCTAACATGTTATGGTGCCGAAATGTAATGAAAAAAAACTAAATAACACTAAACAAAACCACACCAAGTTTGTTTACACTCGCCTGAAATACAATAAGGTAAAATACACAGGCCACAGTTCACACCTGTTAGCATACATATCACGTTTACGAAGGATGAGGCAAAGTTCTCGAGTTTTCCAGGTCCAGGAGTGATTAGTTCATACCATCCTCTGTTCAGCTTTTCATTCTGGGATTTGTAGTCCTCACCTGAAAATCGTATAAACAGGACTTTAAACCCCAGAACGCAAAGCAAAAACATGGGATCAGATTAGGCTGTTATGCTTGAACCCAGGAAACATCAGAACTTAGATGCATCAAAGGAAAAAGAGAAGCAGTGGGTTGCCACATGAGATCTGAAGTTTTCTGAGTGGTGCTTTATGGCAGCAGCAACGCCAATGCCTCATTTTCATGCCGAGGGAAGACTGCAAACAGGAGTGTTTTGAAGCAGCCATCTTGCCTGTAGAATCCCCAGAAACATTGATTGACTTGTTAGCACAAACGAAATCCAAGGACGGCTGGCAGTGTCCAATGTTTCGATGGTGTCACCAGAAAACCGGACTGTCCATCATAAATGAAAATGGAGCAAACACGCCCTTATAGCAGTGGTCTTCAAACTTTTTAATGCAGCGCCCCCCCAGTTGAAAAATAAAAATCTTTGGGCCCCCCTCAGAATTTTTCACAATTATTTTAGAAAGATGGCAATATTTAAATATGTCTAAACCTATTTAAACATTGCAGTTAGGTACTGTTACCTTTTTAAAACTGCAATAACATGCTTCTGCTTAAAACAAAGGCGTGTTATCTGTATAATATTTCTTTTGGACAGAGTTTGGCACCCTCCTTGGGATCACTTGAGGCCCCCCTACGGGGGCCCACCCCCCAGTTTGAAAACCTCTGCCTTTTAGATAATTTAGTGCCAATGCTGGGGCACCTAATGTGACCATGCCCCTATTGTTTGGGCACAGCTGTAGTTATGAAGGAGAATAGATCTGCAGCTCTCACAAAAGGGAAGGCAGTTGTAAATAATGGCATGCAGAATTCTACATTTTATTGCAGTTTTATATAGCATGAACTCGACCGAAGATGTTGAAGTGCTTTACATTAGCACCAGTTACATCACACAAGGACACATTCATTTTTTTTCTAGGCACAGGGAACTTAAGTGATTTGCCCAGAATCACATACGCACTCATCTCTGCAGCAGGATCATGGACCTCCTGGGGTCTCTTACTAGTACTGAATGAGGTACTGGGTGCTGTAAAGTCGTGCGCAGCAGGTGCTGCTGTGTTCTTTTTTTGCAAACAGGCACAAGGCAGAGGCCGCCCTCCATCACTGCCCTGCATACACACAGATCTCCGCAGCAGTCACTTGGACCTCCTGAGCTCTCTCACTATTAATGAATGAGGTAAGGGATGCTGTAAAGATGTGCTCATCAGAAGCTGCAGTGTTATTATTTTGCTGACAGAGGCCAGGGAGGAGCTGCCCTCTGTCACTGCACTGCATACATACAGATCTCTGCAGCAGGCGCACTGACCCCCTACGCTCTCCCACCAGTAATGAATGAGGAATGGGGTAAAGGCCTGAGCAGCAGGTGCTGCAGTGTTTTGCTGACAGGGTTCCGGAAGTGTCTGTCCTGCGTAACTGCATCTCTGCAGCAGGCGCACTGACCCCTTGACCTCTCCCACCGGTAGTGGAGGAGGTACAATATGGTGTAAATCAGTGCACAGCAGGTGCTGCAGTGTTATTGTTTTGCTGATAGAATCCAGGGAGGAGCGGCAATTCGTCACTGCATACACACACATCTCTGCATCAGGATCACAAACCCACTGAGCTCCCTCACTAGTAATGAATGAGGTCACGGTTTCAGCTGTGCTGCAGTGTTATGTTGACAGGGCCCTGTGAGGAGCTGTCACTGCACAACCTGTACGACATCGTGTTTTGACAAGCGCTATGGAGGTTTCTCAGCCATAGAGCCCGTTAATCTGCCTGGGAGAGGAAACTGCATCAAAGCGATGTTAGCGATCATATTACACTCAGCCACATGGTGCTGTCATGGTCATTACCCCTGTGCAAGATTACCTACTTCTGAGACTAACTGTGCTCCTGGCAGCCCCACTTTTGGGTCATCGGCGTGAGAGGCCCCCCAAAAACAGAGCCCACTGCTAAAAGAATGCGGCATGCCCCAGTAAGCAGCTGTTTATTGGGTGCAAGCATCAAGATGTGTGAGGAGCAATCAATAAATGATGGAAACTAGGGGGGAGGACAAGCAACAAATCATGTGGGACAGGGTTTCAAGAAAAAACGAGTGAAGTTAAGGGGGAGAAGTAACAACAGAGCAAGCTAACGATGGGCGAAGCATCCACGAGGGAGATGAACCAAAACAAGTGCCTCAATGGGAGCGCAAGAAACGGAAGCGCACCAATAAAGAGATTAATCAGTGTTTGGGCCGTGCCCCATCGAAAGGAGAACACACAAAAACAGGAAGTGAAGCCTGTATGTGCTGCCTAATGAGGAGCGAGTAATTGTGAATAAAGAGCAAGCCGACCAATGATAAGTAAGAGTCGGGCTTAAAGCCTTTTCGGAGTTCTAGTTTTTAAAATGCAGTAGATTGTTGCCTAGCGACCGCGCCTGCGCGCTGGCTACAGGCTCGACTTAAAACTGTGCATCTGGTATGGAGAACTCCACACAGTGGGAACTGAACCTCAATCGGAGTGTCACATCAGCATCCCGGGAATATACATGGAAACTTGTGCTTGGCACGGCTATCCATGTGGATTCCTGAGAATGTTATTGAAAATAAGAAAGTAGTACATCTACACTCACATGGAGGTTCAAATCTATGAATGTAGAACAACTACGTTCTTTGTGAATCAGGCCCTACATGTTCAGGGCTCCACCTTATCGAACACCCTTTTGCTCCAGGTTAGTCTTGAAAATGACTTCTTCGCATTTAAGAAGAACTTCAAAACACACCTCTTTGTGGCCTATTACTAGTGCATATTAGTCAAAAATCAAACAAGGCCATTGCTTAACATTGTTCCTACCTAAGGCCAGGTTTTACAATCGCCACTGGTCATTTGTAGACTATTTTATGTTTCCTAACATACCAAGCAGGCCTTGATGGGCAAACTCGCCCTCGTACTTTATCACCAAACCTGCTCAGCTGGAACATCCTCTTCCTAGATGTGGCCGACTATCAGAGGGTTCTGATTTTGTCATGTCATGATTAGTAACAATTTGCGAACTCTCCCAAAAACAAATAAATACAAGACTAGTCTCTTTTAATTCACATCAAAAGAGCAATACTGTTTTGCAATTTTGTATTTGCAGTATGGAAGAACATCATCTGTAGAAAGGGGACCTTGAGCGGAAACCTATTTCTCTACCTAACACCATTTTGTGCTACTCTGCATCTATAAAGTGTTGTTTGTAGCTCCCACTGAAAGTGCAGTTTAAAATACACGAGGACAAGACAGTGAAAATGAGAGTACATACTGCTGTGGAGCTGAACTTCAAATGTCTGTCCCACAAAGAGGCTCTTACCAGAGAGAAACTATTTTACTTTTGTTGATCTATTTCACTACATCAGTTGAAATTTAGGAATTCTAAAATACTTTTGCTAGATATACGGGCTTTTAAAGGTTCTGCTTGACAACAAAGCTATTGCCAGACAATCACGTGATAACCACTGGGGGAAGGAATTTGGCTCCACCCACTCGATGGACACCAAGAGTATATGTTTTGATTGGGCGAAGTTGTGTGCTTTCACAAAAACGCGCTTGCACACTATATAGCCTTGATCATTTTGTTTATTTATCCAGCTTCCTGAGCTCTACCTTTTAGGGGCATACACCTGCCACTGTTATGCTATTAAAGTGTCTTAGATAATTAATGGTGGTTTTCTCCTGCACCAGCACAGGTGAGAGGGCAGTCAACCTACATGGATGTTTAGGTCTAGCTTGACAGTACAACTGTCACCTGACCTTTTAACCTTCGCCAATATTATTCTACAGTTCTTTCTTTCCACACATACACATATCCATTCCTGTGCTATTTACTTTTAATGCTTCCCATTACCATTCTTCAAAGCCAGACCTATTGGTATTGCCAATACTTGTTAGGTCTGGCATTAGCCAAAGCCTTTTGATTTTTCTAAAACTATAAGAAAGATTTACTTACTTATGGTTATTCGTCACAAACACGAACAACTTAAATGTCTGTGTGGACCAGGGTAGTTAACACCCATAAAGTGACAGTGGTTGACACAGAACTCATTCACAAGAAAATAATGTACACAAACAGCAAAATTACTGTAGTTGATATTTTTCCCACAAACACATTAATCGGGCTCCAGTTACAAGAACTGGTTTATTGACAGCATAAACCACAACTTTAAGTGGATTATCCAAACTGTTTTGTAACTTTAAAGAGTAATCCAGTTTCCACGTATCATGGATGGCAGGAATTACATCACAGATATTAGAAGGACCTGGAGTGGCTAGTGCTTTCACTCTGAAAGCCCACACACCCATCTCGATTGGCTCTCTGAATAAACACTGTGGCCTTCCGAGACCTAAAAGAGTTCCACATATCTAATTAATTTACCTAGAGGAGGCTGTTTCTTGGGCAGGAACTCCTACATTTACAATTTATGATTTTAGTTGTGGTCGGAGTTTTTATATCTGGTCTGAGGCCTTACTCTGGTGCCTACCCGAGTTTGAACCACTTTATGCTGTTGGACTTGGCAGAAGAGCCTAAATGCCCTTCTCTCTTTTCTGGATGTCAGTAAGTGGCTGCAGAGATGTACCCAACTTATTTCTGAAATAAAAAAGCGTGCAGAACCCTACAAGAAAACGTCTAATAGCAGTTGGTTCCCAAATGTATTTTTGTGGTGCATACCTAAAGCACTAAAAAGACAGCTCCACCAAGATATGAAGCACTACACAAATTAAAAACAGTAAAGCATTAAATTAAAAAAAACTATAACTCTCCTATAGCTTTTCTCCCATTTTTAGAATAGCTAGACCCAGTGCCTAACTCGAGTAAATCCTAGAAGTTTAGCCAGAGGTTTAGAGTTCCTTTGACGCGTACTACGGTGTTTCTAATTTACAACTTTATATGCAAGTTCAAGACGTATGGTAAATGATTCATTAGGGATTCAGTCAGAAACACCAAAATGGAATGCGAATAGCAGAACTTTTTAGTCCAAGCAGCATAGTTTCAAATGTTTTGCAACAGTCTTGTTGTTCCTGTCAGAAAGTCTCTTTTGATATGGGATTCATGTAATCTAGGTGAGAAAAGAACCACTGATTGAACTAACATCCTGGCTTTATTTCTGAGCAATAGAAATTAGAACATTTGCAGAACACACAAGTGAAAAATGTGTCTTGGACAATGTATCAAGAAAATGCCTGCAGATGTGGCCTTTGAAATAATTTTTCCAGGATATTATTTTTGGCTAGTTCGCTTTCCCTAATTAGATTATCTCATCTTGCAAAAGATGATGCAACCAGCAGAAACCATTGTTAGAAATATTTAGATTGTGCGAATAGATTGCCATTTATAGCTCATCATCTCCTAAACTGTTCCCAATAGTTTTGATTCGGATGTTTCAGTAAGGCACCATTAGACGTGTGGAGAAACGTTGAAGGTAACTGGACAAACAATCATGCAGATGAAATTGACTGCAAAATCAGAAGCATTTCCATATACACAAGGAGTCAGCAGTTCAATGCAGTGAAGAGAGTAATTTCTGATTTAAATATATGCCTGCCTTACATTTTCATTTCATTACAATGAACCAAATGAAGTGGCATTTTAGGGACATCAATTGAGTTTTGAGAAGAAGGCCTTCATTCGAGCCCTCTCTGTCAACTAGAGCTCCACCCTATTGTGTCAGATTTCTGGTCCCCCTCATGTGCTGGAGCGATCTTTCACCACCTTCATCCTTGCCTCCTGGTTGGCCATGGTTTGCCTTCACACTCTAATTACCCTCAACATTTTTGTGAATTTGTCTTTCTTGTCTGTCTTTCCCCTGAGGTCCCCTAGTACAAGCAATTTCATCACGTTCCTGAGCAACAATCCTTAATACACATAGTTTACCTCACTCTCCTCTAGCTTCCTAATCCTATTTCTCCTTCATCTTCCTATTCCACGGCAGTACTCTACCGTTCCCAAGATGCTTTAGTTTGTCTTCTCACCACCCTTGCACAGTACATCTACCTCTTATCTTGGGGGTGCCCCGTCATCTGACAACCCAAAAACAAAACATGTTTTTTAAAAATTTTCAAGATCCCCTCCTCCCCACCACACACCCCAGACAAGGGCTAAAAGTGTTAGCAAAGCTCTATTGGATTTGCGCGTATTTTGAAAATTTTACACAAGGGTGTTTGCATTTCTGAGGGCTGAACCTAAACAGCACCATGCTGCTAATATGGCCAGCTAGGGGATATTACCCAACAACATGAAAATCATGTCTTCCTTTGTATGACTTATGCGTTTCGTTTTCCACAAAATGCAGGTCACATTGTTGACTGATTGGGTCTGATCCTATATTCCAGGAACGTGTGTGCAGCTCTCCTTCCCTAGTCTGTAACTCCTAAATCTCCTCTTGGTCATCTATTCCCAGTGTTTGTGATTTTTGAATGTTGTATGCTAGCGTTTAGCTCCAATTTAACCAGTGAATTTCGTTTGTGTTGGTTGTGTATTCATGTTTCCCAAGAATGTGTATATCTGTCCATATTTTTCCTCTAGTCACTTTGGGTAGTGACGTTGTTGACTTCTCTCATTCTTGTCTGTATTTCCGCCTCTGACTTGAGATGATGTATTACAGCTACCATTCAAACTTTTATCACATTTTTACAGTTTGTTAGGTTTTGAACTAAAACGATTTGTTGCTGTTTTAGAAAAGTTGCCTCAAGGATTTTGTGGTACATATGTTGAGTAGTAGTGGACAGTGTCTTAATTTTGCCCAACAGCCATTGTTGGTGATATTCCTGTGGACCGTCAGTACTTAGACAGTAACAGGTGTATTCTTTAAGTTGGACTACTGGAGGCATAGTGTAGGACAGCCATAATATGTGCCTTGAGGCATCCACTCAGATGTGGCAGAGACCAACCTATATAAATGGGTATTATTCAACAAGTCATAGAGTATACATGAGGAATCCATCCAAGTGTGGCAGATCCATACTGACGGCCATTATACAAAAAGCAATGGTATAGAGGTTGACCAATCAGCAGGTGGGAGGGAGTGAAGCAGTGTGAGGAAACATGGTTTCCTCAGGTACGGATTGAGATAAGGAGATAGTGGGTGCCTAGGTACAGAAGCTCACAATGACTTGATAGTTCTAGCAACACAGCAAGTTACACTTTAAGCCAGTCATGCAGTTTACACAAAACAGATATATTTCAAGAATATACTTCAATTCAAGGGACTCAAACAGATTAAAAAATTACAGTGGTAGAGCATATTATACTTCACACAGGTGGCGTTGTTCATAGAAAACACAGGTAGTTCAACAATCCCTTTCTATTCAATCAGCCTTAGATTAAGAAGCGTTGTCAGTAGTGCTTGCCAAAGCACATTTCAGAGCAGAAACACATTTATAACAAACAGAGATGGCAGGGTTATCGTATGGTGGTCAAATTGTCCCTTGGCACTCTCAAGAACCAGGCACCGCCCCAGCATTGCTATGATCTTCCGCATTATAGTGTAGGCCTAGAATGTGCCCAGCAGTGTTCTCCCAGAAACATCAGAAGGCACCATCATAGTTCTCTCCAAGTTATGGATGCTGGTTAGATCTAGTCATTGTGTAAACATCTTGGGAAGAGCCTGGCCTTCACAGTCTTCCTGAATTCGAGGGGCTGTATTACAGAAGTACCCTGAGGGTGCAACAGGCATGTGCGCCCACTTTACTCACACAGAGGGCACTTTGGTACTGCAGAAGGGGCTGCAGACGCTTGTGCTGCCCCTTCTGTAATAGGGATAACGCTGGCACACATTTAGCAGCAGCGCTATCACCAGAGGGTTTTCTCTAATTTGCATGGGACCACACCCTCATGCAAATGAGGGAATCCCTTTGCCTCTGCGCCCGTGCCGTATTATAGATGCAGGCGCAGAGGCAAAGAAGTTGTCGAGCGGTGCACTGACAGTGCACCATCTGAAGGTGGGGCGCTATCAGAGCACCCCCTGATGGTAGCCCTCTGGAGTGGGGAACGGGGTCACATGGACCCTTCAGACATCACCTTGCAGGCGGGTGCAGTCACTCTCTGCACCCGCCTGAAAGGGGATCTCTCACCCCTCTTATAAGTGCAGACGAGTTGCCACCTGCGCAGTGAAACATGGAGCGGCTGCTTTTCACTTTTCACATGAATGCGCTGCCCCTAGAGCAGCGAGACTTTGCGGCTGCCGTGGGGGCAGCACATTCATACTAACATGGTGCATTTTCCTTGTTTGTGCCCGGTGCACTGTAGGTGTGATACGGCCCCAGGTGATTTATCTTGTAGGAAGAGAGGTCCAGAGCTTAGCTGCTTGTAAGGAGGAGGATGCCTCACGATCATGTTTCATCTTAAATGGAGGAATAGTCAGCTGTGCTGCCAGCCTAGAGGAGAGTAAATAGCTTATAAACAAGACTTCAAAGAAAGCTGGGCCTTTGCCATTGATGGCGCCAAAGGCAATGCAGAGGGCCTGTAAGGAGAATTGGAAGTCAATTAAGGTTTCCTAGAACAAGTGAAACGTGGTCAAGTACAGGAACACATAGCAGTTGTCTTTCAACAGAGTTCTGTGCTCTTTGTAACTGCCACAGAATGTATACTGAAAGCCTGTGGAGAGTCCATTTATACAGCTAATGGCATGTAAGGAGGGCTGCTGTGTGCATAAGCCTTACAGCTGTGGTGCTGAGAGCCAGAGTGCTGCTGGGGACTCTATATACAGTTCGTTTGATGGTGGGGTCGGGCGGAACGGGCGAAAATGCAGTTTTCCTTGTGGCCCTAATAATCATTGCTCCGCACCTCTACACCAGGCCCGCCCTGTCTCTTGAGATTTCAAATGTGAATGGTACATTCTCTAGTGCCTTCACCTGACATGAGAAGCTCAGGTCTCTACTGCCCTGATTTTTGTTCAGAGTACTCAAATTCGGACTCCTCCTCAAACATAGCCCCACGTATCCCATCTCTCAGCAGAAACATATCAGGAGCGATTCTCCGAGCCGTGCCATCTATAAAATGAAGCACTTCGCATGTTGTGAAAGTGCTATCTTAAGCAGGCAAATCCCATGAGAACTACACCTTTGTATGGTGCAGATATTAAGGAAGTGTGCAATATTGGCAATTTTTTAGGAGCTCTGCCTTACTTGGCAGAGACTAATCTTCGTGTCTGCCCATGGATCTAAACACTTCCTATGTAACTGACCCCATCTTTGGTAATTTCAAAGGTTGCTGAGGGGCATTTCAGGTCTGCAACGAGCTGAGGCATTGGGCTAAAATCACTTTAAGTATGGACATGCGAGAAGAAACCTTTAAACTCCCCCTACAGGATTGCCTCTCATGCCATGCCTTAACAAGCTGGAGAGTAACAAATCCCTTTGACAACTTTTGTGGGTGGACGTCATTCTGCATTATTCCACTACTGCTAATAGGTTAATAAAATTTGATTTAAAAAATCTGAAAAGGACTCATATTTTTAATGACACCATTGTTTGGCTGAATGCCCCACCACCACCAAAATGCACGGAAATAATTTGTGCACTCACTAACCTGAAGTAACAAAGTTTCTGAAATATTGATTTCCCACTGCTCTTTCAGTTCTTGGTGACTGTCTACTAATGCTGTAATTTACCTATAATATGAACCATGTCTGCGGTAACCTGGTGTTTGCATGTGTGCTCTACGGTAGATGACAAACAGTGGTCCAGTCGGTGATTCATTAAAGCTGATTTTGTTTGACTAGAAATGTCCCACGAGGTGTATTGTTTGAGGAATTACTCACCGGTGAAGGCTAACCAAAGACCTCTCTGACTTACCACACAATAATACGTAGTAATAAAATCTACAATTACCCGTGGCCTTTTTTACTTAAACTCTAATTGGCACAATCTATCCCCGTGGTCTAAAAGTGGACAATCATCTTAGTAACTCACATTGGTTGGTCTCAAGAAAAAGGAAAATCCTTCGACGTGGTCAGCATTCTGATCGTTTTTTGAGGGGGAGACTGTGGGTGGCAGTGTGGTCAGCTGGGGCACTATATAACTGTGGAGGATTCCTTTTCAACGCTGTGTGGAAAAGCTGTGATAAAGTAATAATACACTCCACCTCCCATTATATCGTTAAGTGATCTGATTGGCATGTGTGCTCTGGTACCAATACTGACATTGTCCACAATAGGTTTTCAACAACAGGCACTTAGAACCTGTCTCTAGGCAAGACCTAAAATTCTAACCAACACTGACCTCATCACTTCTCATATGATTTAAAATGCATACCCCAATCAGGGAAATTCAAGACATTTACTTGAATAATTCTGTTGCATTGTAGCTTTAATAAGTGCCTGACCAATTTTTCCAATTCTGTCCTGAACAAGCCATAATATAAACAATGCATATCTCAGCAACAGCAACACAACTGTCTGGGGGAAACAAAAGTTAAACAGAGCTCTAAAAATAATCATCATTAGCCGGAGAGAGGGAGCAGGAGGTTGTGTAGGGGAGGGAGGATGGCATAACAATAAGTATTCCCTTCCCTCCCCCATGAACTATCAGCCAAAGAATAAACTTACGAAAAAAGTAACAAAATATGGATACATCTATTATGAGAGCAGCGAAACCGTTATGGTGTCAATCAGAAGATGAGAACAAAAGTGCTAAAAAAAACAATAATGTAGAATTAGCAACGTTTTAAATTAAGGTGTTCATTTTATAATTCTAATCCTAACAATAATAGAACGTGTAGGGGGTTAGGGGACTCCTGTCACCTAGACATTGGCCTGTCTGCGTTTCCATCTTCTCGTGCACTTTTTGTCTGTCCTTTGCACTGTTGAGGGTTTGTGAGATCCAGGACTCAAACCTGCCAAATTTGAACACCCTTCACCAGGCGAGGGAAGATCAGAAGCATGCAGAAGGCTCAGAGCTTTCGAGCCCTCACAGCCAGAGCAGTGATGGATAGATATTGGAGGGGGCGTGGCCTATGGAGGGGGAGGAGTTCTGTGCTTCAGCAGCCACTCCTATCCTGCCCAAAACACAAAAAAAGGTTTCTGATAAGGACTCCTGTCTCTGAGAAGGTGCAAAATCTGAAATGGGCTTCAACGTAGCAGCGCCCCCACACACGAGCGGGAAATCTTTGTGGATCGGATTCCCAGCTCACCTTGTAAAATCGGCCCTCCAACAGATGAATGTGTGAAGTGCATCAAAATAGTGTGACACTTCAACATAAACAAATAAGGATTTACTACACGTTATTGCACAACTTTAGTTTTCATGTCCAAAGAGACTATGATGGAATCAAAAGTGAGCCAAAGTACTCAGAATAGTACACAAGCAAGTAACAGGCTAAAAAAAACACAACTATTTTTTTTACAATAAATATTTACTATTTTGACAAAGGTTGAGAAAATTGCATTTTTTAAAATAAAGACATAATGCCTAGTTTTGGATAAAAAAGTATTTTGGCCAGATGGCCTCAGACGTAAAGAAGTCAACGTGGCAACAAAGCAGCATTAACCTATAGGAAGAAGGGCCGGCCATTGTTCGACTTCAGTATGCAGAGAGGATAACATTCTTCACCTGAAACGCCACTGCGTACTGTTCCCAGGCGCAGATTTCTCTTTCAAGGGTTCACTTTTCAAGCACGCCCAGCATTTAACTGCCACTTTGGGAAACATCTCAATGGTAATGTAGAACAAAGGTCCGGTCACAAAAGAAAAAAACAATACGTGGGAAAACTGGCCTCAGAAGCATAACTGCCAAGCACTTCCACACAGTGAGTGACAGCAACAGTTGACTCTAATCTTTAGGTGAAAGGGACATAGGACAGTGATTTATTCAGGAAAAAAACAGGTGTGGGAGTGTGGACCACAAACCGTATTTTAGGATTATTTTGTCCAAGTAAAAATGGTCCATGTGTATTCATGTATTTGTTTATAGACACAGAATAGAAAAATCGCTTTGATACACCAGGCCCTGAGAGGCTGATGTAACATTTACTGGTCACAAACAACTGGTCGCAATTTGCTACCAGTATTTTTGTGGCCAGTAAACAGTTTCACAAACCAGGGGACGTACTGACAGGTGTTTGTAAAATTGTGATTTAGAGTGGGTCGTAATTCAGCCTACCTCAGGAACATTAATGAGGTAACTCACAAATTGCAATTCATTTAGATTGGTGGCCATAACAGGATTAATGGCCTGCTAGTGTCAGCAGACCGCCATCTCTATGACCGCCTTTGAGTAATGTAATTTGTTTTTCTTGTAATGCAGCAATTTTTCCTCAGAAGAAACATAGCTGATTTTTTTTTTTAGGAGAAAAAATGTACTTTTAAAACAAAGTTCATTTTAGAGTTGCACTACCCAAAATGCGTTTTCTGTTCAGCATTCACAAAGGGGAAAGGCCTATAGGGACCTCTTCCCTTTTGCTCATGGGTTACTATCCCAATTTGGGAGTCCGTAATTTTTCAATGTTTTAATAACAGATTTCATTCACAAAGCATTGATAAATCATATGTTGATTTTGTATTTGAACAGGATGCCTACAACACACCCCTTCCAAATACTGAATTGGTATGGGGACACAAACTCATTTTTGGGTTCAGTAAATGGTTCTGGATTCCTAAAATGTGACTAGCACATTCAAAAATGATATTTGCGATTGCAAACTCAAGGGGAGTGTTTGCTACTGTAAAAATGCTTTGTACATTTGATCCTAAGTGTGAAGGCCTGGAGCTGAGAAGATGCTCAGAGAGTATGTCTCAAGTGGCCAGGGTACGGAACTAATACACTGGAACAAAAATCATGCACTTAAAAATTCTTAACCAGATCCTTGCTTCATAAAATGATTAGTGAGCATCGTGTCGTGCCGCGAGTCCCGGCGCGAGCCGATCTTTCGGCTCTGGAGACAGCCACGAGCTGCGGCAGCAGGACATGCCGTGCCCCTGCCATACTCTATTTTTAGCGAGGCCCCAAATTGGGCATGGGGCCTCGACATGTTGGGGCCGCGGCGCGCCCCTGCTAGTTTTTGCCTCCCTCCACTCACCCCACTTACCTTCTGCTTCTTTTTTCTTTCTTCTTTTCTGCCTTCCTCGTTTCTTCCTGTATTTATGCCTTTCATTCATTTCCATGATCCTTTCTCCTTCCCAGCATGCTTTCCTTCTTCCTGCATGCCTTTAGAAACTTACATAACATGGTGACTTTTTCTATAGGTTTCTATGCTATATTCCCAATCCAATATGGTGTCTTTTACTTCCTGCCGGTCACTTCCTGTTCCTTGGGTATATGAGGTGTGTGATTTCTGTTTTCTTTGCGCTGCCACACGTCCTTTAGGTAGTGATCTTCGCTCCTGTTCTTCTGGGTCAGATTAATGTTTTCCGAGTCTGTCCCAGCTTTTTTCATTGTCATTTTTGTCTTTTGTTCAGATTCACTTTTTACTTTTTGTTTTTGTTCCAGGAGTTCCAGTTTGAGTTTTTTTCCCTTTTTGGTTTTTTTTCCCTTGGGGACTCCTTCTGGAGGGCATGGATTGCCTTTGGCGTTCCCTCCGTCAGCAGCACCGTGGCTACCAGAAAGGGTCGCCCCTACTTGGGTCAAGGCACTACCTCTAGGAACCGAAACCTCGCCACATTACCAGTGGCCACAGACACAGACAACGAGTTGGTCATGACACATCGATATACCCAACATCACCTTTCCACAACAGTATTCTCAGATGATCCATCTATCCCAAAACAAAAACTGGAACATTTTGGAAGGGAAATTGAGTGCTTGACACCTGTACTGTAGAAATATGAGTGATTTTGTGAAAGAACCAGGAAACTATTTGTGGGTACAAACATGTGTAAATCGACTCAATTGCACCCAGTTAGGGTGGCTGGATTGATCGTCTGAAAGAGCATACTACTTAGAGGAATTTCATTTTTTTTCTTTGGCACTCTTAGTGCCTACCTCGGTTCTACATGAAAAGGCAGTGGCTGTAAATTGATTTTTCCTAGGAGTAATAAATCTGAAGATGGGTCGCACTTGGGACAGAAAGGTACCATGACATCTGCCTGTGTAATTTCGTAGTCCCATGCAGACATAACATGTAGAACATTGAGTATGTGTGCTGCAGTATACATATAAGCAATCAGTAATAAAGTTTGGCTGTTACATACAAAAGACATTTCTGTGTTTAATTGTCCATCCACCTGTCGAAACAATGTGGCAATTATTATAAAACACTAACAGGCACCACGGTTTAAATACTTTTAAAGAGTGAAAAACAGTTATTGTCTTTGGCAAAGGTATGCATTGAAACAAATATTTTCCTGGGCTCCCTTTAGTCTTCTATTGTTAGCAGAAAAGAGGAAAAACTGTTCTCATCTACACATTGAAGTTGCTGCATAGGAAGCAAAGGATTTTGCCATGCAGCACGGTGCGATGCATTCTCTTATCTAGGTTAGCGCTCTAGTTCTCTGTTGTCTGCGCAATATGCTCAACCTTAAAGTGGTTAAACAAAGTGACCAGCCCATAGGCAGAAGTAGGGTGGCAGTTATCTGCACTGGAAAGACAGAGGCATACAGAGAAGACTGTGACTACAGTTCCATCTTAGCTGATAATATATATTGATTTCTAGAGGTCAGAAGGGTAGACTGCCTGGAAACATTTGATGAATGGGCTACTGAAATAGAGATCAAATTTATACCATTTTTTGCATACAATAAATGAAGAGGATCTGATCTGGATAAAAGCCTAAGGAAACTATTTTCTGTCACTTAATGAAAAGCAATAAAATGTTACTGGGAGATGTGGTCTAGTCACAAAAAGCTGAGTTTTACTGTGTGACTGTGATTATGGGCAAATTGCTTTATGTCCTTGTACATGGAAGTGTCAATATGAGTAATACAATAGAGATATGTATAACTGTATACTATAATTGTGCAAAAATAATTTTAGTCTACGGTCTTGGTGTGTCTTCACTATTTTTTGTAGTCAAGAATAAGCCAAACAAAACTCCAGATGCATGCTAGAGGATGTGATGGGCTTCATTACATCTTACTCTGGCAAAGTCTTTATGTCCAGATTTGGAGGCTGAGAACTATTGTTAATAAGGGATAGGTCCTTTCAGTTTTCCCTTCGAGGCTCTCAGAGTACTTGTTGCTATTCTTGCTAATATTACTTGCTGCTCTCTTCCATTCACTGTTCTCAGAATCGAAAAACCTTGATGAGGAAACCATCTGGTACCACGGCCAAACTTTGACTTTTACTTTTTTTGTCATGGTAGCTATGAAAGCCATTTACTCTCAAAAGTTTAGGCATGGCATGGAAGTAGTAGTAATTAGGATTTCCAAAAACCTGCATCACTACCACAATTTTTGACTTCTGCCCGTACTGTTGTGCCAGTAGTATCTTCATTATATGCCCCCACCAGCATTTTACATTACTTCCTGGTTTTCTGGTTTCTTCTAAACCAGACCTTCCCAACCAACATTTGGGTATGCAAAGTCTGTGTTGTATCAAATACTAAAAAAAACAAAAAAGTAAAATTAAGAAGAAAATACTGTGGTCCTGCAGCAAAATTTGAACAGCTTCACACTTAGCTTTGTACTACTGGAGAAAATTGAAGAAACTATTACAGTAAGTCACCGAGCAAATAGGCAAAACCATTTGACTGATACCAATTTCATATTCAACAAGCACAGTGCAAAGTCATCTTTGGCCTGGTGCAAAAGGTGCATATACTAGTAACCATATTTTATAAGAAATGACAGTAATATATGTGCCACATACCCATGTTTGCATTCAGATCAGGCAGCATGCAGTCTACTGGGCTCCAAACGAGGATATTTTAACACTTCCCCAGGACCAATCTGTAATAAGGTAAAACAATTTCAGATAAGTTATCTGAAGGGACAACACACAGAGACACATTGATGTATATGTTTAAAAAACAATACTTGCTCTTTCCCCAATTCCTGCATGGGGCTACCCACACTTAATAGATGGATCAATAATTTCCTTTGAAACAAATATTAATAAATAGAATGAGTATACATAAAATAAATCAGATGTTTTGTTAAATGTTTTCTTTCATTCCACAAAGCAAAATAAGATTAGAAATATCTTTGATATCACTAACATTTAGACACTTTGCTGTCGTAATATATTCCATCTGTGAATGTATGGGGCAGATAAAAATTTCCTGAGGTTTTTGATATGGAAAGAGCCTACAACCACAGACGATAAACGTTCGGGTCTGAATCTCCCTGAGACTAACGGAATAATGATGACAATAACTTGCCACCATTAACAGCCCTTTTAAATCTGTCTCGCATCAAGCGCAAGAGACTAATAAAGTGCATCATGAGGAAGAAAGCAAGAGCTGCTGACCTGCCTACTTCAATGAACTCTAGACATGCACATTATACCACAGACTAGTACACCAGCATACAACAAGATTACTTAATTTATAATTTTGAGAATGGCTGTAAACTAAAGTATTCAAGAGTTTAGACTTGAGCTTATTCCTCTAAATTAATTTGAAGATTTTTGAAACCTGAATTGTTTGCCGTCAAAGTTCTGCCTACTACGTTCTTATACAGAAGAACCTATAAAACATAATGTTTGTTTATGTCAGGCTTTACCTGATCTAAGGAGAACATTTCTGAAGGCTTTTTTTTTATCACCACTAACTGTAGAACTATTGGGGAAGCTATTATTTACTGTTTTTCTGATAAAGACTCACTTCATTAAAGAAATTAACCACATTTTTAGATCTCTATAACGCTGCCTTAAGAACACGTGATGTAGTGAAAACCGATGAATTTATACACAGTGATGGAAGTTATAACATATCTTTTCTTTTACGTTTATATTGTAATGGATATTTTAATATTTTCATACAATAAAATACAAAAATAATTATTAATCACACCTCCACTATCTATCAAACCTTGAGTTTTGTTTGAAGAGTTCATATTTCAAGGCAAAAATCATGGTTCACATTTGAGTCCTGGTGAAACTTAGAGCTATTAAGCACAGAGTGCAAATGAATGATACATGACATGCCTGCTTGTGCGTAGAAAAGGGACATATTTTTATCTGAAACCCATACACCATCTTAGGAGCGGGCTCATGTTCTTCGAGCGGCTCAACAAGATGTTTCAAAAAGGCTGGCGGGACATCCCTCAAGAAGAACTGCTGTGCACGTGCCTCTGAGGAACCTGCATCTGTTTACATGGTAACTGAGAGGAAAGCGCTATGGCACAATGTCTTGCACAGCACCGCTTTAGATATGCTTTTACATGTTGAAATGTTAATACAGAGGAGTGTGAACATTTGCAGAGAAGTGGCCCTCAACTAGTATGGACCGGCCTGAAACCCATTCATGCAGGTAGGTGATCTAACATTCATGGGATTTACCTAGTAGTCAGTCTGACCAAAACTACCTACATCCTTTCTCGGGAACTCACGGAAGTCCCATGTCCTGTTAGTGATTGCACTTACACGTTAAAGGCGGTAAGTGAACGAAGTCCTGATTACATGCTGGAGACAATCGAATGCTTGGAGGCACGTGAACAGTCTGCTGGATGGTTCCTCAGCCACTGAAGGCAGGTATGGAGGTCATGAGGGCAGTTTCAGTGGCGACTGAGTAAGTAATTTGTTCAGGCCTTAAGTCACGCTTGGCATGAACAAAAGATGTTAACTCATACCATAAAGTTTGTTTTTTGCCCAGTAGGTTTGACATGTCCGCAGACTACTTGGGGTGCATGCACGCTGTCTAGAGCCGAGACCTAAAAAGAAGGGCTCAGCTGCAACACTGCCTTCGTTAAAAATGTATTTGTCTTTGGCCAGATCCTCACAGATGACTTCCAAAGGGCCACTCCTCAACTAGGAAATACTGGTAAAGATAATAGGTCTACTGTTGGCTATCATCATTTTGGATCTGTCAATGATTGCTTTGGTTGGGCATGTTTTTGTAAAACATTCCTAATGGTGAAGCTGTGGGGAACTCATCACTCAATTTTTTTTTTTTTAAATACTAAAAGCAAACATATTTTTAGTCTCAAAAAGCATAGATTGGCATAGAAGTCCCTGGCACTTAATGGACTCCTTTGTATTTGGATGTGCTCCTTGTGAAAAAGCAAACCTCCATCGTTGACAGTGAAGTTAGCCAATGACTGAGTGGGCAGACTATATTATATGCTGTACAGCGGTGGAAGACAAATGTGAATGACACAACAAACGAATGGCTTAAGGGGCTGGCTGAAACCCCCTTTATGTAAGAAAATGACTTTAGTAAAATCAAAAGTTGTGTGCCAACAGACCTACAAAGCTACAGCTCACATCGGTCACATGAGAATGAGGAGGAGTGGTATGATGTATAGTGAATGACAGAAAAGTTCAGTGAAGGAAGAGAAAGAATTGGTGTAACAAGTGCACATTTTATCAATAGGGCATGGGAAGGTTGAAGTTTGTGGGCAATCAGACCCTTGAATGCTTACACATTATAAGAACACCGGCCCATTTCAGACGTTCTTGTCTGTGCATAGAAGTGGAACTTATACGTGCAAAAGAAAAGCAATATAGGATAGTACATTTCACATCCTGATTCAGAAAATCAAGATCTGTGAGAGGTAATGATTAGGAATTACAGCTACAAAGGTGAAACATTAACTCTTCTGACAGTCTGGGGGATTTCACAGCGCCTTAAGGGCAATTTCCAATACTGAAAATAGAAATTTGGGGAAATAGGTTTTGTGGGACAGTGGATGCAAAATGCAACACATAGCCACAACCTCGTAAGCTGGGGGTCTTCATAAACAGCTTGCAGGCAGCTGCTTATCTTGAGAAGTGCACTTCTCATGTGACAGGCAAAGGTAAGTGTTTTTCCAGCTAGAGAAAGGAAAATTGAGCTTTCACATTTAATAGTGGTGTAGATGAAGGGAAAATATTTGACCATATAAAATCATACATAAAAAACACATGCCCATCTGAATCGTTTACACATGAGTACATACATTTAGGTTAGAGTATTCCCAGAAATATGTGATTGTCATGTAATTCCACCAGAACGTCATGGATTCTCTGTGAATCCCAGGAAACCTGCTTCGACTGTAGCATTGTGTTTTTGGCAGCCTGCCATTGTTAACTGGGCCCCTTTTGTTAACTTTCAGTTTTTGCATGGCGAAAAAAGGGACCAGGCGGCTGCTAATCTCAATCAGCCAAAACCCTAACTTTGGTAGCCACATATACTAAATGTTATATGCTACCACTTGAGACGTTTTTGATGCAAATACTGTGCTACCACTTTGCTTGCACTGTTTTTATACTTCAGTATTCCCACAGCATTTGTTCTCCCAGTAGGAATAACTGGGATAGAGACGGTTGCAAAAAAAAAATTGTATTTTAATAATTCAACACTTGACCAAACAAGCATTTTCTCAGCCAATCAGTCACTTCTTGACAAGCTGGCACGGCAGCTGATTTTTTTTGTTGTAAGAATATGCCACAAAAATAAAAAGAGGAAAAAGAAATAAATAAAACATGCAGTCGTAGCATGGTGGCCATATGCTTGAAATAAAAAAAATCTAATAAAAAAAATTAACCATTGCCTATAAGATAATTAGAACACTAATTGCGCCTTCTAGCCCGCAGGCGTACATAGAAAACATATATAAACCCTGTTTTAATGCGCCACAGGAAAATATGATTCTTTTCGACACAAAGAAAAGATGCTTTTGGCTTTGAATTTTGATAACCTGAAAATATGATCTAAATACTTCAGGCTGACTAAAATTATATAAAAAGGATAAAGAATGGAAAGAAGAAAAATTGCCAAATTCAAGTATTGGGATTCCAAATCTTGCACTGATGTACATTTTTTAAAGGTGGATGTAGACATGTGATCAGAGATCTGAATAAACAACTTAACTCACAGTGCAAGAAGGCCAAAGGCTGATATAGGAAGCACTATTACCCCACTTTGTAGGCTTTGGTGGGCAGAAGAAAAAGGAAATAACAGCTGAACAGACCAAATGACGAAGCGGGTTAACCGAAAGCCTGTCTTTTTATGTATAGTTGTATGCATCTTAATTGATGGATTTGTTTGATTATATGAGGCATGTGAAAGAGCATAAACTGTCCAGAGGCCAGACCTTACACAGAGTTAAACTCTAACAAAACAACAAAAAAACAAACATTGGCAAAGCCAATAGGTTTTCTCTTCATGATCTATTGGTTTTGTTAGGGCTTTTTCACCAAGCTTCACAGCATCCAATATGTTGTGCAGAATGGCTAAAGTTTATTTATTTTTTTAAACTAAAAGCCTTTAACATGACCGTCTGCCTTATTTTGTAAGCACATGCAGCATGCATGCACATTCCTACAGAATGGCATAGGCACTTTTTTTGCTTTGTTGTTGCTACTGATACAAGTTGGATTGGTATGAATGCAAAAGCATAAAATAATTTTAAAGGAGGAAGGCATGAAGAGTGGTACCAACAAGGGGAGGCTGGTTAGAAGAAGGAAGCAACATAAGGGAAAGTTGGGAGGGAACATGAAAGTCACACAGGAGATTTGGGACGAACGTGGAAACAACCCATGGAAAGATGGGGTGTCATAGAGGCCACATTTGGGTTGCGGGAAGCAACACAGATGGCACGATGGGGGAAGCAAGGGAAAGAAGCATGCAGACAAGGGCAAGGGTGGGTTGAAGCAGTGACAAAGCAACATGGAGTGCAGGGGGAAAGATGTACACATGCACTCTCATGGAGTGCTTAATGCGAACAAAAAAGTAGCTCTTGAAAAGCAAGCAGTGTAAGCAGAGAAAGCAACTAATCAAAGAGACTGTAAAGAGGCAATCCTCCATCAGAGGGACATACACAAGATTGACAAGCTGGGACACTAATAAGCAGACAAATGAGAGCAAAAATTTCAGTAAACTAATAGTATGCAATGGGTGGGCTTCAAGCCCCTCTATGTTCTTGTTAAGCCACAATATGTCTTGGGGCAGGCATTACATGTGCTGTCTACTAGGCTCGACCTAACATGACACTATCTGTAAAAGAAACTTTATTTTCAGAAATTCCCACTCACAATGAAAACTTTCACACACTCTTGTGCTGAGCCACATTTGCTACCTTCCACTCAAGAAATGCTCCATTCCTCTCCACCATGTTATTTTTTCTGATGACTACCATTATTACTATAGGCCCTGCATGTCGACCTTTTATAAGTGAGTAACAAATCTAGTTAGTATATGCATCCAACTGCAAAATATTATGCTCCACCTAAAAATATGAATAATGGTCTAACATGATCCACATTTCTTCCATTATCTTTCTGTCCGACTCTTCTACACATCATCTGTAGTATGTTAAAACTGATAAATCCACGTTTATCAAGTGAATTCTTTATATTTACATGAAGGGTTTATGCGTCAACCTCTACGCATACACTTATGAGCATCCAAGTGGCCTTCCTCTGGCAGCTGTAACTCCTGAGTAAGGGTGAGAAAAGTCATTCCAAAACACTTTGAAAACCGCATGCCTAGTTTTCTTAGGTCTCCTCTATATCACCTATCTATATTTCCTAAAGTTTCCAGAGGAATGTACAAGACTTAAGTCAATCTGAAAATTCTTGAGCATCCTGGGCCCCCCCCACTTCACAGACAAAATCTGCTGATTCACAATGGTGATTTTTAGGATTGAGCACACGCAAGTGCTCTGGACCATGTTTTAATCTCTATGTGGGCTTCTAACAATGCCCATGTCATGCCCACCACTTTAATTAGTTCATGGGCTTGCCTTTTAAAAATCGAATGATTCCATTTGTGAAAGGCATGCATACGTCATGCATTTTCCGGTGCTTAGCCCTCTTCGAGCACACCGGTAAACTACTGAAAACATACGAGGCACCGTGTTTTCAGCTGGTTTCTGGACTACTTTATCTTTTCATTTCCTGCGCAGCGCAATCTCACTGGGCAGAAGTCAAGCACTTTGCATGACATCATCCCTGTTACATGGATAATTGCACTTTTGCTGGTTACATGGATAATTGCAATTTTGCCGATAAGTTTCACTGCAAGCAAACTTCTGTTTCCTTTTCTGTGTTTCCTTCACACTCATGGTGACCATCGGCTTGAATATGTAAAACTGTTTTACTTTTCATTATTAGTTATGTGGCAAGAAAAGTCCAGTTAGGAGTTTACAACGCTAATAGCTCTAATGTGAGCAAACGCGAGACCCGTTGCATCGCAAATGCTTGTTTGGTTTGCAACTGTCTCATTATTAGGCAAGTTTAGGGTACACACCCATCCACTGCTTACTGTTGAATTTTCTTCCCTGTGGCCGAATGGTTCAGCAGGATTCTGTTCTCCCACTGTTTCTCACCAGAGAAAGCTAGAATCCGCAGGACGTGACGTTAAGAACCATCCTGACAATTACATCAGTTTTGTGGATATTACTATAAAAGCAAACTCTGTAAAAGTACATTTCCAAAAGTTATTCTAATGTTGACCAGGAACACAGGTTCACAGTGGTGCATAAGAGAACAGTGGGGTCATCAGTGCCCCAAAAAGATGTATGGGCAGTCTTGAGGAATTGTAAATGTATGCAGAATGTGCATGCAAGGAATTGCACCACATGCACAAACAAATGAGGGATGCTGCGCTCATGCTGGCATCCTGTGCTTTGGTGGTCGAGAATGGGATGGGTGCATCTCTAGGTAAGCACAGACGATAAAGTAGGGTAGTGCGAAAATTCCAAATTTGATTTTGCGTAATTACTCGAATTCATACCAAATGTAAACCTAGCATTTGGTGCTATATTTTAGAGTGAAATTTGTACTTGATTCGGGACTCATATCCTGCAAACAAAATAGAACAAAAAACACAAATGTTGTGAACAACAGTCACTCACGTTCTGGTTGTTTGTGCTGTTCCTATACTCCAGCGATAATGTTTTGCTGTAATTACACCTTTGGTGTGATGTGTAATTTCAAGAATTGTCTATATCACGGGAAATACAAAATTTCCAAAATGATGTTAGACTATGCAGCGTAATGGAAATTTCGCCCAGGCCTACTATAAACTTGAGCATTTTGTATACTTCTGCAATTCCAAAACGCACAGTCCAACACCTGGTATATACTCACAAAACTATTTCTGTGGTCTGGCTGTGACAAATGCGTCTCTTCTGCAAAAACAATATATATATGTGGGGGTTGATGTAAACTTCTATAAGTGGGAATGAACAAAACAGTTCATGTGACTTTCTATTCTGACCTACATAATTATTATTTCAGAGAAGCTTTAGCTGTGCTGTGACAGGCTAACCCCCCCCCCCCCCCCTCCTTGCGTTACAGCTCATATTCAGTTACTAATAGACTACAATCTGATGTAAACGAAATAAATTGACATTTTTTGGAACATCTTTGAAAGGCTGATATGGGGGCATTAACTGATGGCTCACCCATCTGAAGAAGGGTGATGTACAACCATTGGCAGTCCTGAGAATAACACTTTGATGGGGAGAAGGTTATTCTACAGAGTTTGCAATCTGTTACTTACCTTGACCTTACTTTCAAGCCATGTGTTTTGAAGTAAACATATGCTAGCTGGGGAGAATGCAAGACCTGCTGTTATCTTTATGGCAAGGAGTAGGTTTTTAATGCCTTGCTGTAGCATTTTAGCCATCTGCTGAGGGCTATGTTGCTTATTAAAGGACTTTAACCCCAGGTATGGATCCAAGCTGCGGGTGAGGGCCTATAACGAGGGAGAGGGACTTTTACAACTTGTAGAGCCCTAGGCATAAAGGATATCATTCTACTAAAACATTCCACCCACTGAGCATAGCATGTTCTAAATTAAAGCAATGTTAGAGCACACTGCCTATTACTAGCCACCCCGTTATCTTCAATGGGTTTCTCAATATTCCAATGTTCTAATAATGGCTAATACACAAGTCTAATAAACTGTGCACCCTATCTAATAACAGAGTGATGGGGCTCTTTTACACCCCGGCCATTCACCTCTTAGATACAGCTAGCACATTTGCTGTTTCTTCAAATTCTCTGTTTATTGGTAAGACACTCACACAATATATACTTTCATAAATCTCTCGCGGTCAGCTCTGTGCAAGAAGGGGAAAGAAACCTATGTGAAAAGCAGTAGAATAAACCTACAGGGGGAATCCACCAAAAACAAGTTTAAAAAAGATTAATTTAGTGCAGAGAAAGGTCTATGAAATACGTACACAGTCCCTTAAATGTCGACAAGTTCTTGATATGTGTTTTTGTCCAAGCAGACAGAAAACGAGAAACTATTTCTCTTTGACAGTGAAAGTTACTCCCACTAACTTGCATGATTTGAAAACATCTAACAATTTAGTTAGACCAGTTTTGCAGGTTGTATACCTTGAGATGTCAGGTTTCAATTTGTTTCTATAGGCAGTACAGAAGTATCTCTCTTGATGCCAGACCTAACCACTGCAAAATCTACACTAATATAGATGAAAAAGTCTATTTTTATAGCACGTATAATCCTGACGTTTATATATAAACTAGCTACAAGATGGTTAATGACATCGCCAGAGCCACCACACCGTCCAAAGACTGGGTCACCAGTAGTTTATAGAGTCAGAAAAACTAGACAGGAGTGTGAATGCTTTTCAGTTATTTGAACTGGCAAAAAAGCGGCTATTTCGTATTTTTCATTGAAACTTTTTGGTATAAAATACACAATGTGGCCTCACTTTTTCCACCATTTTCCAAGAGGGAAGTATGTCGCTGACCACCAGATCCTGTAATTAAAGCTTAGTGGCTCAATACAGTTTGGCCACGGTAGTCATGCCCCACTGGTATGAAAGGTCATCAGCTGTACCCGCATGGCACATTTTCTTCATTGATTTCACTCATTAATTCTGAGCTCTGCAACAGCAAAAAGGCACATGAATATGCCTGGGAGCATGAAGTGAACAGGCGCTGCGCTGGAATATGCACATTACTGATAACCCACAGCATTACTTATAGCCATCACCGAAGTGTACATATTTGCAGAGGGCAACGGTGATCAACAATCTACTTTAACAAGAACTGATAAAACCTATAGGAAGAGCCAATGGAATTATGCGGCAGGGGAGCATCAAATTATGCAAAAGGTTGACTGAATTATGCAGCTGGAAATGGCAAGTTCTGCGGCATAACGCAGCACATTTTTGATAATATTACTTCATCATTTAGTAATTTTTTATATATGGTAATACTGTATTAGCAAAGATTTCTCTCCTCAGAATCAGTTTAACAACCAAATACATAAATAAGCAACTGAAAGGTGACAATTTAACCTTTGTGAAGGGTCTCCCAACACCAGTGAACTTATATTGCTCCGTTTCTAGTAACTTTTGATCGCTTTGAGCTACAAACATTTTTTTGTTAAAATCTGAAGATTATGCAGCAAATGATGAATTATGTGGAATATGTGGCAAATCCTTAAGTATGCGCAAAAAGCTGCAGCTGCAGAATCACATTAATCCAGTGGCTTTGCCTGTAGGCCTCAAATTTGAAGCTTTTAAGCATTGGCAAATAGAAAAAGCATGGTTAGACAACAGAAAAAAACAAAACAAACTCACCAGTGCACAATGTGTACATGCGGAATCACCAGCATGCATGTGCTTGTACGCATCATGACACTATGACACACCAGCATGTTTGGACAATCCTGCGTCACCCATGCATGTGCATGCATATATCATGACACACCAGCCATTTTGCTAAACCACATGTAGGGAAAGGAGCTGAAGGGTAGCAAATTGCAACAGCTGGGCCAGTAAAACAAATAATAATAATCGAAAAAAGGGACTCAGAGGAGATGTGGGGAAGGGAAAAGAAGAGAATGCTGCTCCTCAAGACAGTGATTAGGGTGGGACGAGAATGCCACAAACGAACCATGGGGGGGGGGGGAATTAATAGTAATAAAAAAGCCGAGCAGGGCCACTACAAGAAGAGAGCCTGGAGGGCAGGAGAAGCAGCCCACAGGAGAGAGGAGGGGAGAGCAAGAAAACACATGCACTCCCATGGAATGCTGCAAGTAAACAGAAAAAAGTAGATCCCTGAGAATAAGTAGTGGAAGGATTTAAGTCATCCAATCGAAAGGATGGTAAGGAAGATATGTTCTAGGAGAAGATCAAACACAAAAAGGAAAGACACTAAATAAGAAGCAAGAATTGACAAGAAAGCCAACCAATGATAAAGAATCTGGTGGCCCAAAGCCCAATGCAAGTATTGGTATTGTGCACCAGTGGCTTTGTGAACCTCCGCGTTAGCAGCTTAAGTGGGGGAAACCACTGAAAGTTGATTAGTTTAACCTTGGCCTCTGAAGGGCTGCAAACAAAAGCTAAAAAAAATGCTCGCAGGGCATGGCGAGATGGTGGGTGTCACGTGGTATTACGTCAGCCAAGTTCAGTAAAGGAGAGAGAGAAAGTAATGATGCAAACGAAGAAAAAATATGGCATAGAAAGCAGTAAATAGTGAGTGAGGGAAAAAGGAAATTTAGAAAATATGTGATAAAAGAAAGAATTGTAGTAGTTAAAAACTGGAAAGGGGAAGAAAGAAGAAAGAGTGAAAGGATAGAAATGAGGAAGGAAGGAAATGTGAAAGTGAGGATGGGAAGGAGGAAGGTAAAGTGAAAGGAAGAAAGGGTGAGTGAAAAGAAAAGGTATGGGCAAAGACGGATGGATGAAAGGTGCAAAGGATACGTTTTTCTGAAAATATCTAAGGGAGGTGGAAAGAATTGATGGGGGGTTGAATAGGTGAATGGAAGGATGGAGAGATGTGTGAAAGGATGAATGGGTAGAAGAGCGGATAGACCTATACGAGAGTGGAATAGTCGCTGGATGGAGGCATGAAAATATGGAAAGGCGAAAAGGTGGATGGATGGATGGGTGAAAGAAATGATGAATGTGCGAAGAGATAGATGAAATTTCAGTGGATGGTTAGAGTAATGAAATGATATATGAAAAGATGGAAATGTGAAATGATATCGTGGAAGGATGGCAGGACGAATGAACAGGTGATTACATGTAAGTATATAGAAAACTATTCTAGAAAGAGTCGAACTCAACTGTTTCTCTCACTCAGTGTGATTAGAGCCCTGGTTAAAGTGGGGATATTTACACTTTCTGGCTACTCCCTTGTTGTGCACTGTAGGTGTAAGTTTTTAATCGATGCAAACCATCAGGTTAAAAAAGTAAAATAGAGGTCCATGTGAGGGCCTGGATATGCACATGCAGTCCACCTGATAAGTAGCATATTGGGTTACTTTACAAATAAAAAAAACACATCAAATAAGCACAATTTTTAATTGTCCATGCACACAGCTTATTATGTACACAGCTGTACCGTTATCCTGAGTTTCAAATGTGTGCAATTTTTAAACAATTTCAAACACTGTATAACTTTCTAGCGTGGTTTTAAAATGCGGAGCGTTTCAAACTGTACACCTTCATACTAGTTTTAAATATTTTCAGACTTAAACCCCAGGCAAGTTTTCCTCTTCTGAAATATCATTTTCCCAGTGTTTTGAAAAATAGGCAGTAAATTGTTGCCAGCCATAAACCGTATCTGCAAGGAGGGTGCAGCAATGTTATTAGTGCTTCTTTCTCAGCAAAAAAAACAGAAATGCTTCAAGCAGAGATATTATCTGGAGTGTAAGAGAAACTCGTTGACAATGTGTCTGATGAACAGCCTGAACTGCACACAACTGGATGAGAAACCGCAGTGAAACTTGAACAGGTTACATGACCATATCCGGAACAGTGGTGCCACAGTGAACATGCGCAACAGCTTCAGTGTTAGAAGCCCTCTGGCTAAAAATTCTAAAGATTTATTTTTCCACTATTTGACAACCCTGATGAAGGAACCGCCAAATGAGACCAGAATCTTTCTAAAAAGGGACTTTCCTGAGCCTTCTGACTGCCAGAGAGCAAAATGTACAGTCTCCGCAGTTTAATAGACCGTCGTCAAGTGGAAAAAATGTATTTTCTACAAGACAAACCACAGAAACTTCCTGCAGGTTTCTGGGCCCCATTTCAGTTTCCTATATAGTGAGTCTACTGAAAGCTTAAAATGCGTTTGTAGGTTGCAGCCTCCCAAACAGCACAGGTGTCTAGTTTGTTAAAGACATCTGGAAGACTTTCAGAAAGTTAACCTAGTAATGCATTCCGCTTGTTGATTACCATTGGCTTTGTGGTTTGTACCTCACATTTTCTGGCTCTCTATTTGCTGGCTTTATTTGCTTTAGGCTCTCCAGGTTCAGTTCGTCCCTTCAATTGCCAAACTTTTTTTCTGTATTCCTCCACAAACTCGCTTTCTGTTAACAGGTAGTTAAATCTTATTCTCATCTCATCACATTTGCTGTGCATTCAAAGTCTGAGGTCAAACGTCAAGTGCTGTCTTCCAAGGGCGCTTGTTTACTTTTCTTTCTCTGACTTAAAAGTGATAGGATTTATGTGACAACTTTGCTGGATTCTGTGGGTAGGAAAGAGTTTTTTTTCTAGCACACAACAACATTTAAATTAACTTTGTGAGTATTTCTGAAAATATCAGAATTATGAACACCCAAATGAAGCACATTGTTTGTTATTTCTGAAGTGTTCTAAAATTGTATGTCTGTGCAAATGTCATGGTAATTTCAATTGGAAATGTGTTGTCTGTAATGGCTTTGTGCTACCACACCATGAATACTCCACTCTACTCCGCACCACTCCATATCATTGCAATCTACACCACTCCACACCACTGCAATTTGCACCACTCCAATCTACGCCACTGCACTCTACCACACTTCACATTACACCTCTCTGTGACCTTTTCTACTCTATGCCAATGCGCTCTTTGCCACTCTACACCACTGCACTCTTCGCAACTGCACAGTACACCATTTCAGTTTAGGACACACCAATCTATTCTGTACAACTCCACTCTATGCCACTGTACTCTTCGCCACTCTACAACACTGCACTCTAGGCCAGTACACTTTAACACTAAACTGTATGCCCCTGCACCCAATGCCAATCCAGTATATGCCACTCTAATCTACTCTGCATCATTGCACTCTATGCCACTGCACTCTACAACACTTTGCTCTATGCTATTACACTCTATGAAACTCTATGCAACTGCACTCTACCTTGCACTACTCCACTCTAATCCACTTTACTCTACTCTGAAACAATCTACTCTACGCCATTGCACTCTATTCCAATCTGCGCCACTCCACGTCACTCTACTCTTAATCACTGCACTCTACGCCAGTGCACTCTACTTAACTACACTCTATGTCACTGCACTCTACTCTGCATCGCTACATAATTCTACTCCACTCTACGCCACTGCACTGCATGCCTAACGACTCTACTCTGCACTCTATGCCACTGCACTCTACACCACTATATTCTGCAACACTCTATGCCAATGCACTCCACATCGGTCCACTCTACTTAATGCCACTCCAGTATATGCCACTTTACTCGGCTCCACATAATGCCACTCCAATACATGACACCCTCTGCCACTCTACAACCCTCTACTCTTCGCCATTCCACTCTACAACACTCCACACCACTCTCCTCTATGCCACTAATTTTTTGCCATGCTGAACAGCAGCCACGCTGGTAAAGAATCTGACTAAAACACATTGGCAAAGCCAATAGGTCTTGCATATGCAAGACCTATTGACTTTACCAATGCTTGTTCCAAATAACGCTGTCAAATAACAAGGCAACCATAAAGCCTAGTACTTTTGGGCTTTTTTACCTTTATCTAATCAGTTAGTTTGTCAAATTGTATTTAGTGGAACGCAAATTAGCTGCAATTATCTGTGGAATGAAGTTGCAAACCAAACACAACTGTCAGATTTGTGGTAGAATGTGCTCACCCGGAAAAGTCAGATAGAAAAGCAAACAAAAATTAACTCATAGAATTAACCATTGTTTTAGTACACAAGACAAATCACACCTGCTTTGACAACAAGGTTGTATGTCAGAACAGGAATACGAAAAATATTATCTGACAAATACATCATCTGGCTTAATTATCGTTTATAAAACGAATGGTCCACTGGCTGTGGCTTTTCTGATATGGACTACAATGGGGTGATATTTTAGTAACCGATAGTTGGAACACAGTAGTTTTGTTGGACAATAGTTAGGCCACAATATTCCGGTACCATACTGATGACGGACAATAAGAGGGCAGTCAAGGTCAAGCTGACACCTAACTCGCCATTCACTTCCTGAGTGGTGTATCAGAGGAGAAACACTCAGACAGAATCCCGCCCCTGCATGATCTCACAAAGGGGAAGGCGAGCGACTGACAGCATTTTCAGAGCATAGCAGCTCTTGTAACTTATTAGAAGGATCCTCAGCTGAGAGCACACCCTGTGAGTGTTCTCTGTCCATAAAAAACTGTGAATTAAAGCCTGGCAGGAGTCTGGGTCTGGCGGTTCCAGTCATAATATTCGTAATGCGAAGGCAAATTCAGCGATTGAAACTCGTGTAACAGAACCAACAAATAGAAAGACTGCATAAGCCCGAAGCCCTGAGATATCTGCCCGAATCTGCTCTCTCCTGGATGCCTCACCATGGATACCACTACAGTTTGGTCCACATACTGCCATCCACCTACAGAGAACGATGTAAAACGTGCTATAACCAGAGGAATTCCACCAAGAGCAAGTAAATAACGCACAACACTGGAAATCCCAAACCACCTTGATCAAAAACATAAAATCATTTATTTTCTTGGTTAAGTCCAAATTTATGGAATAACTGAGCAGTGGGCATCAGACTCTCATCCTTCACACATTGCTTTCCTGCAAGATAATTACAGCACACCGATTTCCCCCTTGATAAGCCAGTCACAAGTGTCCTACAACAGTAGATAGAACTCTCCTTTTTCACTGTTTCGTTGTTACTAAGGTACTATCTTGGTTATTCTTAAGACCTCTGTTGCCTTCCATTTTAGCCACACTTAAAAAAGTACTTTAACACAATGGATAAAATAGCCCTCGACTGTAGCGTATGTAGTACTGTAAATTACAGAAGGGGGGCACGACCATACAGAGAAACAAGCAGAGCCAGTACGCCTGACTGTAATATGTCCAGCACATGGAAACGTAGGCTTGAAAACGCTGTTAGCATGTGTTGCATTCGCAAACACTGTTTGGCACGTTAAAGCCAGACCTACTGGCTTGGCCAGTATTGTGGAAAAAGTAGCTAAAGGATCGTTTTCCATATAGACTGCATATAGGAACTAAAGAATTAAATGTGACACAATGTGATGATTAGATATATTTTTCATAAGTAAAGTAGGTAGTGTGTCATGCATTCCAACAAACGCACTTCCCAGACAGCGGAACAATACACACGATAGACATTGACATAAGGTAAGACACAAATACTTCTCTGGGAGATCAAAAAACATGTGTGTATATTTAAAAAAATAGGTACCACAGGCCTTGCAGGCAGACACTCCGACAATTCACTCTTAATGATGCCAGAAGCCGAGTTGCTATATAAAGTCAAATCACTCTGTGGCGAGTTGAAATATTCTTTTCGCGTGCTGCAAAGAGGAATGCATTTATTTTAATACATAGTCGTCCCCATATTCTTCTATAAAATACATGGTCTTTTATCACTTCTTATGAATAAAATCCTAGCAATGCGAGCGTTTCTTAACGAAAGTATGACCAGTACCAGGCTGGCTTTGGATTGCAGATTTCTTCCTTTGCAGTTGGTGTGAAGAATTAATTGAACGTAGAAGGCCGTGATTAGGCTAAGCTTTACACCTGGCCATCAGTATGGAACTTGGAGGACAGGACCGATGTGGTGTCACTTACAAAGGTTTAGAAGTTGCCTTAGGACAATATTCAGGATGCACCTGACTCTGTACTTTGGTAGGGTTGTGGCACCAATACACCAATGTACCAACACGTAGACCACATGCATAATATAGGGACTCCATGAACAAGGCAAATGTGGCCAACACACCATATGAGAACTTCGGTTATGAAAGATAAGGTAAAGGATTTGCTGGGTGAAAATTACAACTTTGGTGATTAGATTAACTTGTGGATTCATTTTCACTTCCATGTCTGGAACTTCTATTAATGGGACTTGTGGGGGTACTATAGCGAAAGAGAGGTGTAGTAAAAGCATTCAATTGTACGGATAGCTTAAGAATCTATTTAGAACCTCTCCAAGAACCCACCGCCCGACCCCACCGACCCGGACTCCGCCGCCATCAACCTCCAACAGTGGATCCTCAACTGCGCCAACACCCTCGCACCACTCAAGAGGCCCACCGTCAACCTAGAAAAGAAAAAAGCAGCCTGGTTCACAGACGAACTGATCACCTCCAAACGCACCTGCCAGAAACTCAAGAAAAAATGGCTTCTCGAGCGCACACCCGACAGCCTAGCAACCCACAAGGAAGCCACCCGCAAGCACCACCAACTTATCCGACTCGCCAAACGCTCCCACTTCACTGAACGCCTAAACAACAACGTACACGACAGCAAGGAACTCTTCTGCATCGTGAAGGAGCTCTCCAACCCCAACGCCAACGTCAACGACGTCCCACCATCCCAGAAACTCTGCGACACACTCTCCACCTTTTTCTACCAGAAAATCGCCGCCATCCACGACAGCCTCAACACCACTCCTCCGCCAGACCCCACGCCGACAACTCCTCCCACGCCGACCACCTCACCAACTGGACCCACGTAGATGACGCCGAAACCCGAAAGACCATGAACTCCATCCACTCAGGATCCCCCTCAGACCCCTGCCCACACCACGTCTACAACAAAGCCGACTCCACCATCGCCCCCCAACTTCGTAAGATCATCAACCTATCCTTCGACACCGCAACCTTTCCGGACAGCTGGAAGCACGCCGATATCCAAGCCCTCCTCAAAAAACCCAAGGCTGACCTCAACGATCTCAAAAACTTCCGCCCGATCTCCCTCCTCCCCTTCCCAGCGAAGGTCATCGAGAAGATCGTCAACGCACAGCTCACCCACTACCTCGAAGACAACTCCATCCTGGACCCCTCCCAATCCGGATTCAGACGCAATCACAGCACCGAGACCGCACTCCTCGCCGCCACAGACGACATCAGACAACAAATGGACAACGGCGAAACTTCAGCCCTCATCCTCCTAGACCTATCCGCCGCCTTCGATATGGTCTGCCACCGCACCCTACTAACTCGTCTCCACGAAGCCGGAATTCAAGACAAAGCCCTCAACTGGATCTCCTCTTTTCTCTCCGTCAGAACCCAGAGAGTCCGGCTCTCACCCTTCCGCTCCGAAGCCACCAACCTCATCTGCGGCGTCCCCCAAGGCTCCTCGCTAAGCCCGACGCTGTTCAACGTCTACATGGCACCCCTCGCACAACTGGCCCGTCAGCACAACCTCAGCATCCTCTCCTAAACGACGACACCCAGCTCATCCTCTCCCTTACTAAAGACCCACACACCGCCAAAGCCAACCTCCACGAGGGACTGAAATCCATCGCCGAATGGATGAGAAACAGCCGCCTGAAATTAAACTCCGATAAAACAGAAGTCCTCATCCTCGGACGCTCCCCCTCCGCCTGGGACGACTCCTGGTGGCCCACCGCGCTGGGACCCCCACCCACTCCAGCCAACCACGCACGCAACCTCGGCTTCATCCTCGACTCCGCTCTCACCATGTCCAAACAGGTCAACGCAGTCTCCTCCTCATGCTTCAACACCCTCCGCATGCTCCGTAGAATCTACAAGTGGATCCCGACGGAAACCAGAAAAACGGTGACCCAAGCCCTCGTCAGTAGCAGACTTGACTACGGCAACACACTCTACACAGGCATCCCAGCAAAAGACATCCAACGACTCCAACGCATCCAGAACGCATCCGCCCGCCTGATCCTCGACATACCCCGCCGATGCCACATCTCCCACCACCTGAAGGACCTCCACTGGCTCCCCGTGGACAAGAGGATCACCTTTAAACTTCTCACCCACGCGCACAAAGCACTACACAACACCGGACCCGCCTACCTGAACAACAGACTCAACTTCTACGTCCCCTCCCGCCAACTCTGCTCTGCCAACCTCTCCCTCGCCATTGTTCCCCGAATCCAACGCAAGACCTCCGGCGGCAGATCCTTCTCCTACCTCGCCGCCAAGACCTGGAACTCACTCCCGACCTCCCTGCGCCAGACCCAGGACCTCCTCACCTTCAGGAGACTCCTCAAGACATGGCTCTTCGACCGATAGCAGCTGCCCCCCCCCCCCCCCTCAGCGCCTTGAAACCCTAATGGGTACATAGCGCGCTTTATAAATTTATTGATTGATTGAGATGTCTACTTCTGATTCTCACAAATGCAGTCAAAGTATAAGACATTAATCTTGTAATTATTGATACTGTGGGCATTAGCAGAGTCAGCACATACTAAGGAAAAAAAATGTGTACCGGTGTGGACAGTCTAGTGCTTTTGCTCTTATTGGTGTGATTTCTCCCAATTGATTTGGGTCCTGATTTAGAATTCTGAAGATGGGTTACTCTGTCACAACGGTGACGGATAGCTCGTCCACCGAAATGTAATACCCATTATACCCGATGAGATTTAGATTTTGGAAAACAGATTAGGTACTATGCAGCCAAAATCAAAGTTGCACACTTAGGACACAGAAACCCTTCTTACCAGTATGGGACAGGAGTGAAGTAATACAAATTGGAGGAGATACAGTTTTAAGTTGTCATTTTAGATTGGCTGGATACGGTGAAAACAGGTATAACTATTTGATTGATTTGTAAAGAGCATTAATCTAGCTAGGGAAACAGAGCATATAATAGGGGAACAGAAAAATTCTAGACCTTGTAAGAGGAACCTGAAAATAAATCCAGATAGAATGCAATAAGAAGGAAGACGAGAGGAAGAGCTTCTTAGCTGCTAGGCTTACCTCATGATGTGCAGGGAGGCCAATACAGATTACTGATAAAGTGTTCATTAAAGAGACAACTCTTTCAGCCCTTGCTGAACTTCTGGAGTTATGTAAGAAGCCTGATATCTAAAGAAATGTTGTTCCATATCCTGGAAGCTTGTACTGAGAAGGCTGGTCCCTCTGTGAAATGAAGAGCTGTGGGAAAATCAAAAGGAATTCTAAGAGCAAAGGGAGATGAAAAAACATCAAAAATGGGAGATAGTGTTAAAAATTATCATCATCGGGCGCTCAGCAGGTGCATTTGTCCATGCTGGTATGGAAAAGTCCTCTGCATGGTAATGGACGTACACTCCCACCCCGAGTGTCCAACTGTACTTATGTCTGGATCCCTAATTCTGATTTTTTTGCCCTAGTCAAACACAGATCATGTGTGTGTGCCATGACATAGACATGCCTTATGGATTGCGAGCATGTTGGGCCAGGAGGGGTGCCCAAAGTGCTACCCTCATGGCCGTGAAAGGCTTCTGCCTTCACCAGGTGTTAAGCAGCACAGGTACAGTGGTGGCAGCATACCATGTAGTGATCAATAGGAGCGAACAGTGCCTTTTTAACCTGCATCATGGAGTGAGGCCTACAGGCTCACTCATTTTGAAGTTCCATTGCTGTGTGCTTAACTCACCCTTGGCCTACATCAGTTTGGTATGTAGTGCTGCACAGCACAAGAATAGTGTATATACACTGAGAATATGTGTACCTGGAAAGGGTACAATACAGGATAATGCAGTACTGCATGTGCTGGATATATGTGTGCCTTTGAGTGCTACAATACAGAGGATGTTGAGAAGGGCAGTGAGTGTGCATGGTAAATGCATGTGCTACATGTATGTGTGCCTATGAGTGGTACAATACAGGACGATACAGTGCTGTGCAGTGTGTGCATGTTATATGTATGTGCGCCTCTGGGTGGGGCAGTCCATGAAGGCTACAGGGCTGTGCAATGTGTGTAGTTTGTATACATGCACTTGGGGGATGTGTAGTCTCCTAATGTGGCTAGAGAAAGAAACATATTTGGGCATGTTTAGCAATAGCCGTGCTGCAGCATTCTGCAGAACTTGTAGTTTGTTTAATATGTGCTCATGGGCCATTAGGAATAATCTGTTAGAGTAATCCAGTTCTGCACTATCATCAAGGCAAGGGACCTGCTACAGAATCATCACATCACCCTACCCTGCACCATGGGATGGTCTGGACACGTACCCTGCAAGGAGGAGCTGCAAAGAACCTCTGGTCAATTCGGTGGTCTGACCATGTGTGATGAACTCTGCACCCACAGAGTCCAGCCCAACTGGGCCACATGCAGGGAAACTCACCTAATTCAGCTATTGCCAATCCAAGTGCCTGTGGGTGGAGCAGGCTCAGGGACTCCTGATGCTTTAAGCCTGGGGTGTGGATAAGACTGATTTTGGGCTAGTTGGTCCCGGATGGCCTTGCTTGCTAGATAGCAGTGCAGCGCTGGAACACTGTATAATTTAAAATTGTGTAAGAGTAGAGTCTTGAAACTCAAACTACTAGTGAGGCTTGCCCTGTATGTTGCCTGTAGTGAATATTATGTTATGCTAAATCAGACTGTAAAGTGCAGCATATGCCCGAAGGTGTCTTGGCACTAGCTAAATAGCATGATGATTTCTAGAGTCAAGATGGACTTACTCCACTTTGTTGTTAAACAGCCACATTTTTACTGCTTTCCTAAAGGCCAGAAAGTTGGGGGAGGATTTGATGGCAATTGGCAGATTATTCCAGGCAAGCGTTGCTCCCCTGAAAAAGCTTCTACCACCCCATGTCTTGTGCTTAAACTTGGGCACCACGGCCAACCTCGCTGAGGAACAGTGGAGGGTCCTGGATGGAATATACCATTGGAAGCTTTGTTTTAAAAAAAAACTGGGCCTCTATTATTAAGTGCTTTGTAAGCAAAACAGAGTGCTTTAAAGACAGTTCTCTGTCTAACAGGGAGCCAATGTAGTCTCCTAATGTGGCTAGAGAATGAAACATATTTGGGCATGTTTAGCAATAGCCGTGCTGCACCATTCTGCAGAACTTGCAGTTTGTTTACTTTGTGCTGATGGGCCATTAGGAATAATCCATTACAGTAATCTAGTTTGGCCGTGACTAGCAGTGTCATCTGCCTAGGATGTAATGGAAAAACCATGGGATCTGATTATGTCGGCAAAAGGGCTAATATAAACATTGAAGAGGGTGGGGCTAAGCGAGGATCCTCGAGGGACCACGCATGAGAGAGAAAACAAAGGTGAAACAAAACCACCCAAATTTACCTCCTGCTCGGTAAGAAAAGAGTTCAGCAGATCCCAAGATGCACCCCGGACCCCAGTTTTTTGCAAGGCGCTCTATCAGCAGCCCATGATTATCCATATCAAAGGATCTAGCAGAATCTAGCAGAAGGAGAACAGCTCTACTACCTTGATCAAGTGACAGTCTAATCTCCTCTGTTGCCTTGATCAGTGCCACCTCAGTGCTATGTCCACTGTGAAAGCCAAACTGTGGATCGTCCAAGATGTTTTTAGAATTGACAAAGCCCATCAATTGTTTTTGATAATTTTTTCAGAGATGTTTGCCAATAAGGTTAGACAGGATATAGAGTGGTAAGTATTGGTGTTTTTGGGATCCAGTTTAGGATTTTTTATAAGGGGGAGTATTGAGGCTTTCTTCCAGACTCCTGAAAAAGGGGCCGGTCTTAAACATGAGTTGGAAAATATTGTGCAATAGTGGAGCAATAGTCTTAGCAGTCAATCTCACTACTTTAGGAGGACAGTGGTCTTTAGGAGACCGGGATTTCACAATGGTTAATAGGTCTATGATTTCCAAAATAGAGAGTAAGGAGAACTGACTGAGATGCTTGTCAACCTCAGATCTTTTTGTACTTCCAGCATCAACACTGTGGGTTGGCATTAAAGATGAAAAGTTATTATACACAGCTTCCACTTTTTGTCGGAAGGTGGACAAAGAGTTGCGGAACTCTTGAATTATGTTTGAATGCATGTTAGATGGTACAGTGGTTAATTGGGTAACCAGTTAGAATAACTATTTGGTCTAATGTTTTGCAGTCTCAATTCTATTTGTAAAATATGTGGCTTTCTCCATTATTATTGCGGCTTTATAGTCTGCTAACAGCTCTTGTATTTAATTGTTTCACCCTCGTCATAATTGCATCTTCATCTTCTCTCTTGGCATCCACAAGTTTGTTTAAGAGCCTTGAGTTGATCGGAGAACCATGGGGCTGACTGACTACCTCTTTTTGGTGTTATCAATTTTACTGGTTCCTGCGCCATGGTGGCGATAGCATCATGTCACTTTGTGTAGTCAGAAACAGCTATATCAATGTTATCTGTAGAAGAATGGAGTGAGTCTATTAATACTTTGTTAAAACAGTCAGGTTGGATTTTACTCCAAGCTCGCACAGGTACCACACTGGGAGAGACTCTGATCGTGGATTTTGAGGTTGAAGTCCTTCTATCAAATAAAATGGCCCTGTGATCCTTCCAGGTCAAAGGAAGTGTCCTGATGTTGCCCAACTCAGTATTATTTGTGAAAATGCCATCTAACATGTGTCCTGCAGAGTGGGAAGGGCAATCTTTGATTTTTTGGAAGACCTGGGCCTAACATGGTCTGTAAGAGAGATGCTGTCTCACGATCATCCATGGCCTCCAGATGAAAGTTAAAGTAACCTAATACTATATAGTTTGAATCCAGGATGCTAAATTCAATAAGATTCCCTATTTCCTTTGGAAAGCCATGCCTAGGTCCAGGAGAGCGATAAGTAACCATACCACGAAAGGGCTGATTATTAGTACGTTTTATATAAACGGACAGAGTTTCACAAGAGGATGTTCTACTAAGTCGCATTTTACTGTTAACTCAGTCATATATATCTGAAGCAAGGTCACTGCCTCGTTTGCCCTGTCTCTGGTTAATGAGGAATAACAACTAGTTAGGAAGGAGTGTGCCCTGAGGGTCCTCCTAAAAAAATCACTAGAACCACTAGAACTAGTTGGACTGTTGTGCAGCTGTTTGTGAATGTTACATTTTTCCTTTGTGTTGGCAGCGGTAGAAATAAAATACTTCTCTTTCTTCATAAAAGAGAACAATTGGCTGGATAATTACTTATTTCTGCTGCATGTGTTTTCAGTTGTGAGCCGTGTTCACTTCCCTGTATCCAACACCCTTGCCCACCCCGAGGGAGCCTTGGACTGCTTGACCACATTATTACTGAGTCAAGTGCAGAAGGGCTTCTTGCCCCAGTTTCTTAAGATCCATGGTAGGCCAGGCCCCGGCTCATCAGGAGCAAAAGTCCTCAACCTACAGTTGGGCCTAATGGCTCCTGCTTGCCCTACGGCTCTAAGAAAAAGGGTTTCTTCAGTCCATTAATGGAGAGCACTACTATAGAACTCTGAAATGACCTGGAAGCTGATAGATGGTCTCAACAAGGTCTTTGAGTAAAGACTCAATTGTGGTAATATGTACAGATGAAGAATTGAGTGGCAGGGTAAAATATATAAACCAGCACACTCATAAAGGGAGTAAGCAATACAAGAGACACCTATTTTCTGGGTGGAACCTGGAGCTCACTCGAAATGAGCTGACAGCCCTGACAAGTTTCCTAGGTCCATGTGTGACCAGATGGTCCCGTCCAGGTTTTTTTTTTTATCTTGGACTTTTAGCATTGTTTCTGCAATAATAAATCCAGGACTACAAGTCCAAGAATGCAAAGAAAAAAACTGGACTGGAAAAGCTAGTCATGCACAGATCTGTGAAGCTGGGCAGCTATGGACTAGAGGGGAAAAGGCTGAGAAGTAAGTATATTAAAAAGTCTATTATACAAGCATTGGCAAAGCTAGTAGAGCTGGCTTTAATGTGTGAATGTATACATAAAGCAGTATTGCTTATCTGTATTGACAGTAAAACCAGACCTATTGAATTAATCAATTTTTGTTTATCAGCGGAATATGAGGCATGTATAACAAACAATTTATTGTGTGATGATTCAGTTTACTTTTGGGGTGTAAAATAGCTCCTCAAGCATTGTACTGCAAGCACTCAATTGGAGGTGGATTGATAAAACAAACAGGCATGAGAAGACCAATACAACCGAGAAAATATCATATTGGTGGAGCCAAAGCCCACTCTATGGGACTGAATACAAGCAGCCTGAGTAGGAAGCCGATCAAAAAAAAACTAAACATCAACTTGTTCAATATTCGTCTGATGCACTTATGAAGGCATATTTCAAGTTTGTGGAGAAAAACATGCGGATTTTGTTTCTAACTGCACCAAAATCAGCATGTTACTTTAAATATCCTACTGTTTTCCCCTGTTAAATTCTAGCAGGCTTGATCCGTTTAAATATAAATGAATGGTAAGATTTTTAAAGCACCCGGTAATTACCAGGTGCAGTAAATAACACGCTATGGTAATTCTGCTGCCTATGCAAACAGGGGATTACACAGGGGTCAGATATCACCAACCCACTAATAATCTGGACCTCTAAATATTTGAATTAATTCATACCAAAAAATTATGCAAAATGTTGACAGTATTATATTGTAATTTTTACACAAAGATGATACTGTCTGGGCAAATACTTCACCCAATTAGTACCAATTAACAACCAAATGAAGAAATAAGCAACTGAAAGGTTAATCTTTGGGAAGGGCCTTCCACTGTGCGTGAACACATCTTGAAAAATTGTTAGTAACTTTTGATCTGTGTGAGCTAGATGCATTTTATTTTGTTGAAACCTGCAGATCATGCAGAAGTTCATGGATTATGTGGAAAAAGCGGCAAATCCATACTGATGTGAAAAAAACCATGGCCCCACAATCGCATAATTCCAGTGGTCCCGACTAAACTGCTAAGTAATTTAGGGTAAAACTGAAGACAATGTAGTGGGGTCTAAAAGAAGAGAGCGGGCAGGAAAACAAGCAGTCGATATCAGCCTTCACGTTCTATACTACTGTGTTTTGTCTTTATCATACAGACAGGCAGTGACGCACACAGTCGCGTTCACAATGGGCAGAGAAAGACAAACAGCCCCGGAGCGCGCATGAGGTCACGCTCGATAACTCACAGCCACGTCCTTCTGGAAACGGGACGCACGGGGGTGGACGCAGCAGTCAGCTACTGAAGAAAGGCCGGCAGGGTAAAAATTGTCACAATTGGATGTCAACTCTCAATTAGGTCATTTACTCCTAATTACACCCTCCCCCCTCTCCTTGGAAACAGACAGGATATAGCTTCCTTTGAAAAAAATAAAAAAGAGGGTCCTCTGCGTTGCAATTACAGACACTGTTTTGCTCTTCGGAACATAGCAAGGCTTCATTGCAGACCTAATAAGGCAAGAATGGAACGGGGAGATTTAGAACAAAATGTGAACGGGGCCATGTAAAGAATTCGGGAAATGAAAAGCAGTTTGAGTTTTTTTAAACATTTTTTTTCAATCAATCAATCAATCAAAGGCATTTGTATAGCGCACTGCTCACCCGGAGGGTCTCAAGGCGCTGGGGGGGGGGGGGGGGGGGGGAAACGCTACTGCTCGAACAGCCAGGTCTTGAGTTGCTTCCTGAAGGCGAGATGGTCTTGCGTTGTCCGGAGGTGGATGGGGAGGGAGTTCCATGTCTTGGCTGCCAGGTAGGAGAAGGATCTTCCTCCGGCGGTGGCTCTGCGGATGCGGGGGACGGTGGCGAGAGCGAGGCTGGCGGAGCGGAGCTGGCGGGTGGGCTTGTGGAAGGTCAGGCGGCTGTTGAGGAACTTGGGGCCCAGGTCGTGGAGGGCCTTGTGTGCGTGGGTGAGGAGTCGGAACGTGATTCTTTTGTTGACGGGGAGCCAGTGCAGGTCTCTCAGGTGTTCGGAGATGTGGCTGTGTCGGGGGATGTCCAGGATGAGTCGTGCTGAGGCGTTCTGGATCCGTTGGAGTTTCTTCTGGAGTTTGGCGGCGGTGCCGGCGTAGAGGGCGTTCCCGTAGTCCAGCCGACTGGTGACGAGGGCCTGGGTGACCGTCTTCCTGGTCTCGGTGGGGATCCACCGGAAGATCTTTCGAAGCATGCGCAGGGTGTTGAAGCATGAAGATGAGACGGCGTTGACTTGTCTGGTCATCGAGAGGGAGGAGTCCAGGATGAAGCCTAGGTTGCGAGCGTGGTCCGTTGGCTTGGGGGTGGCTCCCAGGGCGGGGGGCCACCAGGAGTCGTCCCAGGCGGATGGTGATGATCCCAGGATGAGGACCTCCGTCTTGTCTGAGTTCAGTTTCAGGCGGCTGTTCTTCATCCATTCGGCGACGTCTTTCATCCCTTCGTGTAGGCTGGCTCTGGCGGCGTCCGGGTCGCTGGTGAGGGAGAGGATCAGCTGGGTGTCGTCGGCGTAGGTGATGATCTTGAGGTTGTGTTGACGTGCGATGGTTGCGAGGGGGCTCATATAGACGTTGAAGAGGGTGGGGCTGAGCGATGACCCTTGTGGAACTCCGCAGATGACTTCGGTGGCCGCTGACCGGAACGGGGGGAGGCGGACTCTCTGGGTTCTTCCGGCGAGGAATGAGGCGATCCACTCCAGGGCCTTCCCCTGGATGCCGGTGTTGTTCAGGCGCTGTACCAGGGTGCGGTGGCAGACAGTGTCGAACGCTGCGGAGAGGTCCAGGAGGATGAGGGCCGCAGTTTCCCCATTGTCCATTAGGGATCTGATGTCGTCTGTGGCTGCGATGAGGGCGGTCTCCGTGCTGTGGTTGGCTCGGAAGCCGGATTGCGAGTGGTCGAGGGATCCGTTGGTCTCGAGGAAGGCAGCTAGCTGTCTGTTGACGGTCTTCTCGATGACTTTGGCAGGAAACGGGAGGAGCGAGATGGGGCGGTAGTTCTTGAGGTCGGAGGGGTCTGCAGTTGGTTTCTTCAGCAGGGCACTGATCTCGGCGTGTTTCCAGCACTCCGGGAAGGTGGCGGTGTTGAAGGAGGCGTTGACGATGTCGCGGAGGTGGGGTGCGATGATGTGGTCAGCCGTGTTGAAGATGTGGTGTGGGCAGGGGTCCGTGGGGGATCCGGAGTGGATGGTGTTCATTGTGCGTGTTGTGTCTTCGGTGCTGACTGGGGTCCAGGTGCGGAGGGTGGCGGTGGGGGGCATCGGTTCGGTGGTGGGGTTTGTGGTTGGTGGGCCGAAGCTGTTGTGAATGTTGGCGATCTTGTCGTGGAAGAAGGCTGCGAGGGAGTCGCAGAGGTCTTGCGAGGGAGTGATGTCATTGTTTCCGGCGTCGGGGTTGGAGAGCTCTTTGACGATGCTGAAGAGTTCCTTGCTGTTGTGGGTGTTGTTGTCCAGTCGTTCCTTGAAGGCTGTCTTCTTTGTGGCGCGGATCAGTTGGTGGTGTTTGCGGGTGGCGTGTTTGAGGGCCGTCATGTTGTCTGTGGTCTGGTTGGTGCGCCAGGTGTTCTCCAGGGAGCGGCAGTTCTTCTTGGAGGTGATGAGCTCGTCGGTGAACCAGGAGGCTTTCTTGCTGCTGCGTCTGCTGGGGGGGTTCTTCTTCAGTGGTGCGAGGGCGTCTGCGCAGTTGGTGATCCACTGTGTGAGGTTGTTGGCGGCTTCGTTGGGGTCCGTTGAGCTGGTGGGGGGGTTCTGGCTGAGGAAGGTGGTGAGCTGGTCGCCGGTGATCTTGTTCCAGCTCCTGCGGGGGGTTTGTTGAGGGTGGTGGTGGGTCGTCGTTTTACTGAAGCTGAAGTGGACGCAGCTGTGGTCAGTCCACTGGAGATTGGTGGAGTGGCTGAAGGTGACATATTTGCTGGATGAGAAGACTGGGTCAAGCGTGTGGCCGGCGTGGTGTGTAGGGGTGGTTACCAGTTGCTTGAGTCCGAGGTTGGCCAGGTTGTCCAGTAGAGCAGTGGTGTTGCGGTCCTTGTCGTCCTCCAGGTGGAAGTTGAGGTCCCCCAGGAGGATGTAGTCGGTGGAATTGATGGCGTGGGGGCTGACGAAGTCTGTGATGTCTTCGCTGAACTGTGTGCGTGGTCCCGGTGGTCTGTAGATGAGGGTGCCTCTGAGCGTGGTCTTGGGGTTAGTGTGTATCTGGAAGTGGAGGTGTTCGGCGGAGGTGAAGGTGTCATCAGAGTTGGTCGTGATGCGGATGGTGTTCTTGTGGATGATGGCGATGCCTCCTCCTGTCTGGTTGACGCGGTCCCTCCTGGTGATTTTGTAGCCTTCTGGGACGGCGATGGCGACGTCGGGTGCTGAGGAGGCGTTCATCCAGGTTTCTGTCAGGAAGGCGATGTCTGGTGCTGTCGAGTCGAGGAGGTTCCAGAGTTCGACGGCATGCCTGTGAACGGAGCGGGTGTTGAGCAGGATGCACATCAGGTGTTTGTTGCTGGGGCTCGGTTTAGTAGGTGCAGTGTTGGGTCGTAGGCTGGTGAAGCGGCAGGTCAGGCAGGTGAAGGGTCCGTGGGTGCGTCTCGGGGTGGCTCGGTAGCAGGCGGTGTTTCGGCCGGCGTTGAGTGCGTGGAGGGTTCTGGCATCGAAGCTGTGCAGGGTGTGCTGGCGAGGGCGAGGACCAGGGGGTCTGGCGCTGGGCGCGGTCCAGGCGCGGACGGGCGCAGACGGGCTTACCTTTGGCGCACCTTCGGCGCTCAGTCGGAGCACCCGCTGCGCGCGTCCGCTGCGCGGTCGCTCTGGGGGCGTCATAAGTAAGGAGCCGGGAGGGAGGAGCAGCTGGGTGGCGGGAGCGGTCCGGCGAATGGAATCACAGGGGGGCGGGGCCGCAGGGAGGCAGCGGCGGGAAATCCCAGGAGCAGCGAGCGAGCGAAGGAATCTGCAGGCAGGAGGCGGCAAAGGCAGGCAGGAGCGGCAGCAGTGAGTGGGGCGACCAAGCCCTGTGGAGGGCTGAGCGGTCACACTCTGTGGTCCCCTACGGTCCCCTTAAGTAAGGAGCCGGGAGGGAGGAGCAGCTGGGTGGCGGGAGCGGTCCGGCGAATGGAATCACAGGGGGGCGGGGCCGCAGGGAGGCAGCGGCGGGAAATCCCAGGAGCAGCGAGCGAGCGAAGGAATCTGCAGGCAGGAGGCGGCAAAGGCAGGCAGGAGCGGCAGCAGTGAGTGGGGCGACCAAGCCCTGTGGAATAAAAACAGAGGGTAATTCACTGGCTCTGAGTGTAAAGATTAAGCGTTCCATTCGCCCGTCAAAGGGAACGCAGCTATTCAGACGCCATATTTATTGCGTTTGTTTATGCACCCTGCGATTGGGCCTACATAAGACAAGACTACTGAATAACCCTCGTTGTAATTGAGTTTCTTTCACGCCAAAAATATCAAGTACAAAATAAGAGACTTTTTGAAAGTGTTCTCGTCAAGGCAATAGACAGCATTCACCCCGAGGGAGGGGGCATTTTGAAATGTGGTTACAGTCATTATATATTCTGTGTGAGGAAAGGTGAACTGGAAAAGCTTACATTCAACCGAATATAAAACCAAAGGTCATACCCGCCTGAGCACTCATGTAAATTGGCGTTTTACGTATCATATAATGGCATGGAAGCAGCGCCTGAAAAGAAAATTTAGAAGTGCAAGTACTCACAATCTCCTTAGCGGCCCTCTTTTCAGGCTGCTTGTGTGTGACGTTTCTGTATTTCAGTGTGTTTGTTTGTGGTACTGCATTGGCTCAAGTGTGACACTAAAGCGAGTAGAACCAAGTCCTTAAGTCTTGCACACACACCAAACACGAGCTTTGTAGGAGTGCTATCCACCATTCCTAGAAGAGCAGGGCACCATTCTTCTCATATACTCTGCAGTATCAATAAGGATTCTGATTGGATGCATTTCCCCACACCCCGACAGAGGACTTCCACAGGTGACTATTTCTCCGTTTATTTGAATTGTCTTTCAATAAAATATTTGAACTTACAAAACATTAATGTATCAAGCTCTTTCCGTGAAGTTAGTCTTCCACTGACATGAGAGCATTAGTGAAGGTCGGCCCGCTAAGACATGCTAAATAGCTTCCTACATCTGGCCATCAGTCCTTTAGTTGTCTTGTACTGTGAGTGGCAGCATTTTCCTTAGTCATAGGTTCACAGTTGCCTGAAAAAGAGTGCACTGTGCAGAGTTCTTCACCCGGACTGCGGAGTCTTTGCACTCATAAACATACTATTAAAATGTAGTTACGTGAATACTGAAAAAGTGTAACCTTACACAAAAGCGTACTTTTACCTTTCTGAATCTGGCACTCAATTTTCCCCTTAGTAAAGAAACGTGAATGTGACTTGTGTAATGTAAATCTTTCTCACATAAAAGTCTCCAATACCTGCAGGTGGAGTTCACTCTAAAAAAAAAAGTGCACAATGAGGTAGTAACAAAGCATTAACATAAAAACAAGGAACAGACAGAGACCTATTTAGTGGCTGACTTTTACAAAGTGAAACCAGAAAACCTGGATAAATGCGACTTCCCCATTTAAATCTTGTGATCTTAGGCACATATTCTATTTCACCAAAACTATTTTTTTTTCTTCCGAATACCAACCATACAAAAACATATTGTGTTTGATTGAATATACTATATTGTTGCTCCATAGTGATCAGGGACACATACAAGGTTCACATGGGAACTGCCTTTCCTCTTCACTAATATCACTGCAACCAGCCCAGCATGGGTATGGGGCAGGAATGAGTCTAAGTTAATATTTAAAACTATCACTTTTACTTTATACTTCTCAGTACAGTGCTATGAAGTGAAGTATTAATGTCAGTGCTTCAATATGTAAAACAAATACACATTGTCCATTTTGGAGAGACTTTATCAAATGTTTTACGTGATGTTTGTTGTATAATTTACGCAGCAAACATTTTCAGGGCTCGGCTCGTGAACGGGTTCTAAGATCCAAGCCAGACCCTTGTCTCTGCTCTCTGTTAATTTGTTGGCTCACCCACCTCTAGTTCTGAGCAGCAGCAGCCAATGGTAAACAAGGCCATTCCGTGGATTGCTCACGCCGGGGACCCTGCAGCATTAAGTCCTGTGGTGGGTGGGCGTGGCACTGAATGCATGTTTCCAGTGCGTCTGTGCTGACGCAAGTTCCAGGAGGGTAGGTCAGCATGGGCTGGGCTGGAGAAGCGACATTGTACATTACAGGACTGAAATGGAAGCAGCTGCCAGTCAGCCCTGTAGCTTTTTCTGCAGTCAGTCTGGACTCTGCAGCAAGAAGAGAAGTAGCAACTCCACCGATACGCAATGCATCTCTGTCCTAGCGATGATGCAGAGATTTGATGTAAAAAGCTTTACTCTAAAACAAGATTCTTAGCACTTGGTAGGGCTGAATCTCAGAACACTAGTTTGATACTTAGACGTGCTGGTATTCTCCAATTAAAAGCATGGCACCCTTGGTGAGAAGGGTACTTTCATTTTAAAATGAAAGTGAAAGTTGTCATTACCTCCCAAACTAAAGATGTACATAAGTGCTTCTGATTTTAGCGGATGAGGCAGTTAGAGCAGAGGCTACAGAAAATGGCATAATTTGTTCAAATGCAAAAGGAGGTGTAAAAACAAAAAACCTTCCTCTTTTAACAGTTTGCAACTAATTTGGCTAATTGTTAACAGTATTACAAAAATATATTCTGATTTTAGTTTTATTCATTTTCTTCTACATTTGCATTTTCAGATTGTGTTTCAGAAAAACAGAAACTGTGCATAACAGCAGTGCCCCAAAAGCCAAACCCCCCTCCTCCCCCCCCCACTCCCCGTTAAGGACCACTCAGAGCCAACCCACTGCACACTCACAGGGGTTAAGTTGTAAGGTCCGAAGAACCAGTACCAATTGATCCCATTAAAAACCCTCCAAAACGCCAATGTGATTTGAGAAAAAAATCGCCCACCAAGAACATGTGCCTGAGAAAACTGCAGGTCGATTTCTGCATAAAGTGCCAAAAGTTCTAACAGTTGGAAAATAGTGCAATGTATATACACGTATTGAAAACGTCATCATTTTTTCCTCATTTCAGGTTTGCATGTACTGAAATTTGCTGCTCTTTGGGGCAAGAACTGTGCTTTGCAAATAATAAAATAAATAGTAGATTAACCACCAGGCAATATATCTTGCTTTGCACAGTCTTCATTTTTGACAGTGTTGATGGTATAAACTGCCTTTGTGGCAGTTAGCCTTCCCGCACTGCTTCAGGAAGCAATTAAATACACACATACTGCACACTTTTATTGGTACTGTCATTCCAAACATAGCTGGACAGGGTGCAGGAAGGAGGTTACATGCCAGCAATACTCCAGAAACATAATAGTGAAATTCAAGATGGGAACAGCTCAGCTCACAAGTATGTCATATTATCATTAGTCCAGCATCTATTTTAGAACTTCTTTCTTTTTCACTCTTCATCCCTACCTCTCATCCCTGTTTCTCATCCATCATTTCTACTTCTCATCCATTACCCCTACTTCTTCTTCCATAGTTCTCTTCCATTGTTCCTACTTTGTATTCTTTATCCCTACTTCTCATTCATCCCTACATCTCATCCCTGCTTCTCATCCTCACATGTCATCGAGCATCCCTACTTCTCATCCATCATCACTACTTCTCATCTACAATCCCTACTTCTCATCCGTCATCCCTACTTATCATCACCTCTACGCTTCATCCCTACTTCTCATCCATCTTTCCTACTTCTCATCCCTTATCCTTGCTTATCAATAATTATCTCTTCTTCACAGCCCTACTTCTCATCCATCATCCCTACTTCTCATCCCAACTTCACATCCATCATTCCTACTTCTCAATCATCATCCCCCCAATTCATCCCTGCATCTCATCCCTGGGCATAAGGTATACAACTTTACAAGGGACTTACAAGTACATTAACTATGCCAGTTGTGGATACACCAACGTTACTACGTGTAGGGGAGAAGCACATGCACTTTAGCACTTGTCAGCAGTGGTAAAGTGCTCAGAGTCCTAAAGCCAACAAAAAGATACAGCAGAAATGTAAGGCAACCAAGTTTTGGGATGGATCGCCACAACTTTGACAGGTCTAACAGCATGTTAGAAGCTTTGGTTAGACTGTGCTATAACATTTGTGAGTCTTTTCTTAGGCCCAAGGTCCAAGATCCAAGAAGAAGCTCTTAATTAAGATGTATTCAGGGAGAAGTGAAAACATAATATTTGACACCATTTAGTGGTGTTGCCTTGTTCGCTATATTAAGGAGGAACATGCTAGGCTTTCCATTTTATTAATAAAAACATGCAGTAACAAGAGAGCAAGGCTCCAAAAGGCAAGGGCCTGGGACAAAGAGTAAGGGCTGCCCTCCCCCTGTGTCAGTCCTGTTCTTCAAATATACATGGGTGTACACTGTTGGGCCAGTGTTTGGTCACACCAACAACCTCCCTGACTTAAAATAAATCATGACAACAAGTGTAAGCATGCTTGATTTGCGAGATAGTGTCTATTTAGGGTCTCGCACAAAACAACTGGCACTTGGCCCAGACTTTTTGTTTCTCCCTAAGCTCCTAGACAAATGTGAATGGTAGGAACGCACAGGCCTTTTATTCCACCTGGTATTTCTCCAGTGGGTTGGAGCCCATGGAGGCTGATTTTGATAGAATAGAGACACTCCTGGTTCCTCTGTCACTTTCCACGGCTCCTCGAGGTTAACTGAGGAAGGCATGGGGAAGCATCAAGAGAGAGAGAAAGAGAGAGATTTGGGCAAGGTAGAGAGAATGTGATCAAAGATGGAGAAAAAAGAGAGGAGAGAAGGAGTGACAGGATGGCGCAAGAGAGGGGAGTGCACAAGGAGATGAAGGGAGTGGGCAGGCTTGAGCATTTGTGACAGTGCAATTTTTGGTTCCGCAGTCTGGCCTTGGGGAAGGGCAGGTGTATGGAGCATCACGGATGCCACTGAAGTAGCTTCACAAGATTGCTTCATGTCACCGTTTTACTTGTTTCCAGTCCTAGACTTCTAGTTAGCATTCATTATTCTGGGAGTCGTAGTATGGGTTCATCTCAATAGAACATTTTGGATTAAAAATCTTGGAAATAAGGATCTATAAAGGAGGTGGCAGGACTGGAAAGGTTGTATCCCGTTGATGAAGAATCATGCGGTGGCCAAAGAAGATGCTTAACAAACCTGTACTGTGCCTATCTCTTGGTCTTCCGTAGATTTTTCTTTCTTCCCAGTGGGTGTTTATGGGTGTCCTGGACCACACCACGATTCAAGAAGTTCAGAGTTACCATTCTGTTTATTTATTACGTGTAAAGCATAGGCAGTGCCAGCGGTCCAGCTTCAAACACTAAGACATGCAAAGTGGAATAAGATTAAATAAAAAATACAGCGCTATTAGGATAATCCCTTGCAATGGCACTTAACAGGGGGATGACTAAAGAAAGCATGATTAAAAAGAGAATTGTGAAGGAAATTATCAATAGGAAAGAAAGCAATAATAAAAAAAGGTTCAAAAGTGCAGTTTCAGTGGTCAAAAAAGATATATTTGAACCTACTGTTTGTGTTCTACTTTCAAATTTAAGTAATCATCATTGAGACACTGTGGCTTTGTGTTCTAAACAGTAAGGCAGGATTCTGACTGGTTGCTTCAAACGAAAGAGGTTTGTGTTTTTTTTTGGAACTTTTCTTCTGATAGCTTTCCAACTCAGAGGCAAGGCCCTCCCTTGCAGTAGGTATTCCAAGGACACCCGAGCCTACAAATCTCTCCTGATAGACACAACCACGTGTTCTAAGACAAAAAGAAATGTGGATTGACCTGCTTAATATCAGATGAGGACAGATTTCTCGCATGTATGGCCATACAGTTTTAAAGTCTGGACATAACCATTGCATGAACTAGCTGCTTATGATGCTCCACTGTCAACACAAGGCACATTTTTAGGAGGCCTACAGGTGGAATTTAGCTGATTTTACAGTCTCTTGGATTCAAAGGTCAAATAGTATCTGAGAATCAAAAATGGTCTCGAAACATGTTCCTCCCTTAACCAGGACTCTTGGTTGACCTATTTGGCTGGGCCAGCACCAGGATAAGGGGAAGTTGGAGTTGATGTCTAACACCAGAGTCGCAATATTGTCACTGTACCAGCACAGGCCATTTAAGGGCGAGATTCGCTAAACTTTTTTATGGTCACACATAGTCCGATTCGCTGCTTATGAACACAAAAACTTTCTTGCCACTTATTTAACCCATTTGGTGAAATGGGTTTGTGACTCCGTATGGAGTATGAATTTAGAAAGGATGTGTTGTAAGCGTCCTTTCCAAATGCCAAACTGGTATTTGATGCATGTATTTTTTTTAAACAAAATCTAGTTGTAAAACATAAAAAAAAAACTGCCAGCTCTAGAGGTGGGATGGGAAGTTGTTTGCAAAATGGGAGCAATTCCCCCTGGGATTTAAAAAAAAAGGTAAACCTTTAAAAAAAAAAATGCAGCCCCTTTTTCTTTAAGGAAAATGTTGCATTAAAAAAAGTGATCACAAACATGGTGGCCTGCTGTCGCTAGCAAGCTGCCATCCCTGTGATAGCCACCAACGGAGTAATTGGAAATTTATGACCTACATTATTTACCTGTTTATCGCCTCGTAAGTCCAGGAATACAAGAATGAAAATACAAAGAAAAAACTTGGCCAGTATAAGCTATTCACACTTGGTCCTGAGACCATACTTAAATAGCTGATCCTGTCCAAGGAGCATGTGTGAGCAGTTTATCCAGTCTTGGACGATGTGTGATTAGCTTATCCAATTTAGGAAGGATCCTGCTATGCCTGATCTATTTAAGTTCTGCTCCTCTATCAACAACAACTCTAGGTTACAATAAGTCACTGAAAGTACTGAATCTCAGGTACTATTTACCCACAGAATGTACTCAACCACTGATTATGATGAGTAAATGTCACTATAGAGCCACTCTGTATTCTGGGCTATTCTTAATGCAAACTATAGATGATACCTAGCCACTCATAGTATTTGTTAATGATAAACTAGTGATATTCAGAAATTACAAGTACAGAGTTGCAGATAATACCAAGCCATAATTAATGCTGATGTTATCAAAAACACTGACCATACTTAGCCACTAATACTACTGATGCTACCCAGCCACTAACAATACTGAGGTACTCATGCTGCCTTTTAAGATGCAAGCCAATGCCACAAGCTAGTAGCAGCTGTGGCATACAGACAGGGTCAGACTGGCCTTTAGGGCAATTAGGAGGTGCCCGATGGGCTCGTCTGACAGATCAATATGTGGGCTGTTTGACTTTCACTTATTACTATTGATTTACCAGATATTACCAAAGACATTGCCTGCAGCATGCTCAAATACAAGCAGTTTTCCATACCTTGCAAGACACTTACACAGCTTGTCTTTGCAAGTTCATAAGTGTCCCAATTTGCAAGCATGGGCCACTTTTTTAGGTATCTAAAGCTACTTTTATTATTTGTGCCCGGGCCTATTTTCTGTCCCCGTCCGACCTTGCATAAAGACAATACTTCTCTTTTGGTACAGGCACTTTTCTCAGCAGTATTCTTTTGTATGCCTATCCTTATAGCCCCCTGCTTTTAGAATGTCCTTGTGGCCCACTCACAGGCTTTAGATGTTCGAGGAGTAGGTTTCACAGTTTGTGATGGGGTCCTAAGGCACCTCATGTCAGGCCCTGATAGTCTTCCAAGTTGTGGGGGAAAGAAAATGCAGCCACCACACCGGCACGCTGGCGTTACTTCTTCCTCATTAGATGTTGTTGTCTGTCACAAGCCTTTACTATTCCCCACCCCCTCTTACAGGTAATTTCCCTGGGGAAAAAATGCAGTCATGAGCCAACCATCCTGGCGGCTTCTTCATTCTTGCTGTGCACCGCTTTTCTGTCTTTCAGAGGTAAGTTTAACATAGCAATATGGCCCACTGCTGAGGGCTATGATTGTTACTATATGCCCTCTAACCGAGTTATAAGACTGATCCGCAGGCTTCCAACATTCCAATGTTATAAGAGAACTTCGACACATTCTTGCGTACGATTTGTGTTTATTTCAGAACTAACTGAGCAAACGTAATAGCTTCTGAGTTTGGAAACATGGCAAAACAGACTAAGGGCCTTATTTAGAGTTTGACGGAGGGGTTACTCTGTCAAAATGGTGACGGGTAACCCGTCCGTCAAAATATAAATCCCATAAGATCTAGTGGAATTTTATTTCGGCAGACGAGATATCCGTCACAACTGCGACAGAGTAACCCCTCTGTCAAACTCTAAACCAGGCTTGCACAACATATACACCCTTAACTAGTCCAAAATAATTAATTTTTAAACCACTATTGGGCTAGTCAATTCCTAACAAGCACTGGCAAAGCCATTAGTTCTGGCATTGGCCGTCTGCCTTTTGTCATTGTCAGTGATTGTCTTGTTATGTGTTTTTGCTAAAATGTGTACGCTGGAAGCTGTTGGGCCATCAAGCTTTAAAAAAAAAGATAAAAGCAAACTTTTTTCGTCTAAAAAATCTAACTATGCCACTGTAGTCATTGGCACTTAAAGACTATTTTGTGTGTGGATGTGCTCCTTGTGATTGGGGAGAAGGTCATCACTCACAGAGAAGTCTCCCAATGGCTGAAGTAGGGTGACTCTATGCTGCAGTGAGCAGTAATAAAATGTGACTGACACACTAACAGACCAGTGAATGAAGTGGGCTTGCTGAAAGCCCATACAGGTAAATTACATCTAGTTAGAGGTGGGTAAGCAAACAAATTAAAAGGGAGAGCCAAGTGTCTTGCATGGCACTTGGAGCCTGTGCACAGGCCAAGCCCTAAAATGTTTTCCATGTAAATCATACTACAACCACCACTTAAAATATGAGAAAGTACCTGTTGGAGGAAACAGGTGGATTGAGGATGAAATTAGTCTTCGCTGGGGTGGCAACGATGGTGGCCAAACATGACATTGCATGTAAATAGAACTCCCCGGAACCTCTGTCGCTGGTGGAGTGGAGAAGGAGCATGGACTGGTGTGCCCAGCAGGAGCAACTGATTTATGAAGCATGAGGATGCCCCCCGTAACACGAAAAGATCTGGGGCAAGTGGTGGGAATACCATGGACTGGCTGTATCGACATCGACTTCTTGGGTATATATTTTCACCTGATGTGCATGTTATAGACATTTGGAACTAGTCAATGTATGTCATTAATGTTATTTAAATCAAAATGAATAAAAATGTGCTTATCAAAAACAATATGAGAAAGTATTTTCAGAATTCGAAAAAGTGCATTTCTTTAACAACCCGAAGCTTTGGCATTGATACGTCACATTATATCACTGCTCTGGGAAGTGACATGAACTCTTAACCATTCCTGCTCCCGCCCTGGTGTCAGTGCCAATAGTGAACTAAGAGACAAGACAGTTGTCATGCCAACCCAGTACACTGCCCAGATTTTTACAAATACAGCAAATGTATTCTTTATTAAATCAAACATAATAGGTTTTTGTATAGCTGCTAATGTTAATGTACATTTTAGAAGGCACTTAAATATGTGTCAGTGAAAAAGGAGGGTTGTTAAAAAAATATTTACCTAGGATCACACAATTGGGATAAGTGTGGAATCTGCGATTAAGCCAGGTTTTCTGGGTTCACTTTGTACAAATTAGCCACTAAACGGGTATCTAATTGTCTCTTCTTTTTACATTAAATGTTAATGCTTTGTTTGTACCTCTTTGTGCATGAGAGTAGAGCAAGGGTCATAGGGCAGCAGTCACATGAAAGTTCGGCTCGTTATGGCCTGGAGGTTCCAACTGGACCTTGAGCTGTGCCTGGGCCGTGCTCGAGCCTGGCTCAAGCTTTCAGCGACCCACCAACTCTAGAAATAAATTTAGTACAATCAAAAGGTTTTGCTTATTGCAAGACCAAACAAGTTCTGAAGATAGCCAGTGTGATACTCTAACATCAACATATTAATCACTCCACAAATCCGCATAAAATGCAGTCGGGACACCAATAAAAATAGTTATAAAGCACGCACGATAAACTGAATTTTGTTTTACCACTTAATGTTAATTGTTTCTATTTCCTGACTTATGTTATGAAATGGCCCTGCTATATTCCTAACCCGCGACATGAAAGTTACACTGACATCTGTGCAGCAAGCACACAATCTCCTTAGCTATCTGAGTGGGAAGGAAGAGCAGATCTGACCAAGTAAGTACTCAACCACCTGACCTATTTTACATCGATCTATGTTTAAATTTCCAGAATTAACAGGGACATTTATTTAAATATAGTTGCTGGTTATATAGCTCACTAGAAGGGTCAGCTGCTGTTTCACACCAGTCGTACCAGAAGGTAAGGGCGCTTCTGTTTAGAAAGGCACAATGCTACCCACATACCTGTCACATAATGAAGAACAGGGACTTGTTAGCAAGTCCAGCCTTTTATTTTACAAAGGAGGATGGGAGCAGAGCAGAGGATGTCTTCTGAAGAGGGATACTGGTCAGGAAGCCTGCACTGAAAACGTAAACAGTCAGAGCACTAAATCTATCAAGACCTGTAAAGCATCCTGCGTTCTCGTTGTGGCTTTGGGCAGAGTCCAGTCTTTGGGTTGACACAATGTCCCTTAAGTCTCCGACTAATATGGCCACGCCCACAAACCCCACACTCCTTTGGGAAAGAGCTGTAGGTTGATTGTACAGAAATGTTTTCCTTACCTTTGTAACTCACTCTATTTGCAGAATTGCCAAGTATTTCCAAGTTGGCACTTTGAATCATATGGCAGCAGATATGGTGGTCTTATCGGGTGCAGCCTTTCTACCGGCTCCTGAGCTACACTTTACAGTTATCAACATAAACAAGTTTTAGAAACTAGCAATGATTATATGGCAATGCAATACTTCGCCAAAAGTACCAACAGGGCTTACATATTGTGCATCTCAGAATATACTCTGCATATCCTTAATCTGACACCAGGTAAAACCAGGGGCGGCTCCTCCGTTAGGACGGAGGATCGTCGCCCCCCGCCCCCACAAGCAGCAGCAGCTGCAAAAACGTTTAAAAGAAAAGGATAATAAACAGTAAAAGGGGCGGGCCACGGGGGTGAAGAGCAGCAAGGGGGAGTGCTCAGCAATGCCCCCTCACTGCGCATGTATGTTTGGGTGGCCGTCTCGGCCAGTAGGCTCTCTCATGCCTGGCAACATAGTTGCCGGGCTTGAGCGAGCCTGCACAGGCTACCAGTCTGCCTGGGAGCACCCTGACTGGGTGGTCCCAGTCAATCCTGACACTGCTTTGAGCAGCATCAGGATTGGCTGCAGGCTGGGAGCCTGTGCCTGCAGCAGTGACGAGGGACACAGGAGCGGTGTGCGGCAGAGGAGGTAAGTGTTTTTATTTTTTAATTTAATTTTTATTTACACCCCCACCTCCTGCCATTTCTCGTAAACACCAGCCGCAACTGGGTAAAACTTGCAATCAAGCATATTTGCTTAGTTTACACAACAAGCATTGTATTGCTATGTATACTTGGTGATGTTATTTACAGGGTCACTGGGATTATGTATTAACGAGAGGACATATAATGCATCAGGACTGACTAAAATATGAAGCAAGAAAGGGCAAATTATAGTGCATAATGCAACAAATTCTGTGACAGGATCACTTCACTCATCTATCATTTGAGGGCATATTACATTATAGCACTGGTCATCTGGAAATTGACCAGTAAATATGTGCATGCCACTGTGCATGACTATTTGCTGCACTTTTTAAAGTAACGTTTGATCCATTTGAGTCAGGAACACTTTTTTGGTAAAGTCTGCAAATTATGTAGCAGATAATGGTTTATGTAAGAATTCAACAAATCTATGATTATGCAAAGAAACGCAGCAGGGACAAAATTGTGCAGTTTAAGTGTCCCTGGTTATTAACAATGTTGGTCATAAGGGCCTCATTTTGTCTCTGGTCTTGCAGATTCCATGCAGAGGTGGGTGACCCAATAAATTAACACAGAGAGCTGAGCCAGAGCTGACCCAAGGGTCTGGCTCGAGCCCGTGCAGGAGCCGAGCCCTGAAAATATTTGTTATGTAAATCATACAGCAAACATCATGTAAAATATGACAAAATTTCATAAAAAAACAAAAAAGTTTATTTCTTTAACATGTAGAAGCTTTGACATTAATAGGGCACATGATAGAACTCCACTTAGAAGTACTTATTAAAACAAGGATTTGCAATACAACAGGTCTTGCATTTGCTTGAGTTAGAGCTATTGGCATAGTAAATGAATAATTGGACTTTTCTTGCCACATAAATTCGTCAACTCTGCCGCATAATTTGGACCTCTCTGCCACATAATTTCAGTGGCCCTGCATATAACTAAAGCACTTAAATTTACCTTCTTCCTCTATCTGCAGGAAAAATGATAATATTGCCACTATTTATTATATTTTTTATATTATTATTTCGGGGTCCCCCCCAACCTAGTGTGGGGAGCCAGAGATGACCTAGACAGAAAGAGCAGGTTGTGGTGTGAGTTATGAGAAAAATGTTTTACAAAAGGAATGCCCTGCAAAGCATTATGGGGCGAGTTTCCGAGTGTGGAGAATATTGTAGCATCTTGACTGTAATTCTCAGAACATCATGTAACCATACAGTCAGTCCCTTGAGGGCATTCCGACATGAAAACAGAATGACAGAACATAATAAAGTATAACCATATGTAGCCCCTAGAGGGTATAGTGCCTTACACATTTTCAGGCCTAACAGGCCTACTGCAATATTATCAGAAACAAGGCCCTTAAAACGCAAACTGCTCCAAACTGTAAAACAAAAGTTCAAACCATGAGAGATCTTAAAAAGACACTGAATGGTGGGAGAGGTTACTATTTTGGGGTCCGCCCAACCTAGGGTGGGGACCCCAAGTTGACATAGACAGAAAGAGTTCGTCGTGCTGAATATTTCGGTGGCGGTCCCATTATCCTAAGACCACCATATGGTGAGTTATGGGCAAAAATGTTTTGTAAAAGGAATGCCCCGCAAAGCATCATGGGGTGATTTTCCGAGTGCAGCAAATATTGTAGTATCTTGATTGTAATGCTTAGAACAGTCCCTAGAAGACACCATAATAAAAATAGCGTTTGTAAGAAACATGGGTGGTCATTACAACCCTGGCGGACAGTGTTAAAGCGGCAGTAAGACTGGCAACAGGCCGGCGGTAAAAAAATTGGAATTACGACCGTGGTGGAAACCGCCAACAAAGACAGCCACTTTAACACTCCCACCGCCACGGCGGTACAAACAAACAGCTTGGCGGTCACCACCAACAGACAGGCGGAGGACAATGTACCGCCCACAGTATCACAACCTACCAATCCGCCACCTTTTCCGGGGCGGATTTACAGCGGACAAAAACACGGCGGAAACAGGACCTCGAAGGGAAAACGCTCACCTCTACACCCCCACGAGGAATCAGGACGCCATGGAACCAGAGCTGCAGATCCTGCCAGCCCTTATCTTCTTGCTCCTCTACCAGGAGCACGAACGCCTGCGGCGAAGACCACGGTGAGTACTGCACCTACGACACACGGGAGGGGGGGGGAAACAGGGACACACACACCCAACACGCAACACCCCCACCCCCACCCTCACCCACGACAACACACACACTAATACATCATGATACATTATAGTTACACCCCACAACCCCCCCGGAAGAATGCAAAGACCAGAGAAAATGAAGGTAACCATTGTAATATATTAAAATCAAGTACGCAAAAAAAAATATATACACTATAAACAAAATATACACCAAGAATAGTAGTCCAGGTAGTGCTCCATTGAAGTCCGTGGAACACTGGGCCCATACGGTATGGGCGAGGCCCACACAAGATCCCCGACCATGACAGAGAGAACACTGCAGGGGCATCAGATAGCAATAAAACAGGCACCTCAGGGGGAGGGAAAGAGGGGCACCTCAGCCGGTTGAGTGTACAATGCCAAATCCACGAGGGGACCACATGCCCACTGTTCAATCCTGGGGAGTGCAAAGCCACAGTCTCTCAAGTCTCCACAGTGGCTGGTCTGCCCACTGTTCAATCCTGGGGAGTGCAAGGCCACAGTCTCTCAAGTCTCTACAGTGGGTGGTTTGCCAACTGTTTAATCCTGGGGAGTGCAAAGCCACAGTCTCTCAAGTCTCTACAGTGGGTGGGTTGCCCACTGCTGCATCCTGGGGAGTGCAAAGCCACAGTCTCACAAGTGGATGGATCTCTCCACTAGTTCAGGAGGGGGCATGGTGCCCAGAGTGCATCATCCTGCCAAGGACTGAGGTAGTGGATGGATCTCTCCACTGGTTCTGGAGGGGGCATGGTGCCCAGAGAGCTTCATCCTGCCAAGGACTGAGGTAGTGGATGGATCTCTCCACTGGTTCTGGAGGGGGCTTGGTGTCCAGAATGCCTCATCCTGCTCGTGACGGACTCAGTAGCGTCAGTGCCCTTGCCGCTCATGGGCCAGCGGTGCATGTGGCGGCGGTGCCCTGTTCAGCGGTGCTTGTGGCGGCGGTGCCCTGTTCAGCGGTGCTTGTGGCGGGGCTGTCCTTTGCAGTGACTCAGCTGTTGGCGGTCCTTCATGGACCAGCGGGGCTGGTGCTGGCGGTTCTCTCTGGCCCAGCGAGGCTGGTGCTGGCGGTCCTGTCTGGCCCAGCGGGGCTGGTGCTGGCGGTCCTGTCTGGCCCAGCGGGGCTGGTGCTGGCGGTCCTCTCTGGCCCAGCGGGGCTGATGCTGGAGGTCCTCTCTGGCCCAGCGGGGCTGGTGCTGGCGGTCCTGTCTGGCCCAGCGGGGCTGGTGCTGGCGGTCCAGTCTGGTCCTGGGGGGCTGGTGCAGGCGGGGGCCTCTTGGGCAGCAGGGCAGGTGCTGGCGGTGGCCTCTTGGGCAGCAGGTCAGGTGCTGGCGGTGGCCTCTTGGGCAGCAGGGCAGGTGCTGGCAGTGGGATCCTGGGCAGCGGGGATGATGGCGGTCTTCTCCGCCGTGCTGCTCTTCCCAGACCTGCTGACTTTCTTGTGGCCCTTCCCCACCATGGAAGGTGTTGCAGCTGACTCCACACTCCCACCTGTACCCCTGGGAGCGGTTTTGGTGGCTGGAGTCTTCCCCCTCTTCCGCCGGGCACTGGCCAACTTTTGAGGCTTCACAGGTGGGGGACTGTCCGTGCTGTGGCTCCGTGCCACACTGGCTGCCTTGGTGGCCGGTGCACTCCAGATTCCGGTGACTACAGGCACCACTGGTCACGGAGATGTTGTGGCTGAGGTGCTAGGTTGGGACCTGGAGAGTCAGGCACTAAGAGACGGACGGGGTGGGGGAGGTGTGGGAAAGAGGTCAAGGTTGGACAGGAAAAGTTTTTGGGAAACACTGGGATGGGTAGCTGGAGGGGGTTTGGGAGTGGAGGAAGAGGTTGTGGTTGTAGGAGGTGTTCGTTTGGTGACTTTGGGTGAAGGTGCATGCGCTGGAGGCTGTCGTGAGGTGGATGGATTTTGGGTGGGTGTGTGCCTGCGTTTGTGTATCTTGGGAGGTGGTGTCACAGACACACTGGGAGAGGACACAGGGGACGTGTGAATGGCAGTGGGGGTGGTGACTGCACGAGAGCAGGGTGTGGTGGTGTGTGTGCTGGTGATGGCAGTAGTGGCTGTAGATGTAGTGCAAGCAAGTGTGAGTGGAGATGAGACTGGGAGGGAGGAGGGAGACGAGGAGGAGGGGGATACAGTGGAGGCAGTGGATGTTGGTGTGTCTGCATGTGTGTGATGCTTGCGTGAGTGCCTGTGGGATGTGTGGTGCTTATTTTTGCCGGAGCTTCCTTGTGTGTTGACGTGTGTGCATGCTGGTCTGAAGGTGTGCTTGGGATAGGCTGAGGTACAGGGAATTGGGTCTGGGTGGAGGAAGTTGGAGGGGGGAGGCTAAACACAGGGAAAATGGCTGCCATCAGTGCTGAGGCCAGAGTCTGAAAAGCTCGCTGAAGGGCCACCTGACCAGAATGAATGCCCTCTAGGAATGCATTTGTTTTTTGCAACTGCCTTTCTACACCCTGGATGGCATTCAAAATGGTAGACTGCCCAACAGTGAGGGACCTGAGGAGGTCAATGACCTCCTCACTGAGGGCAGCAGGGGTGACTGGGGCAGGGCCTGAGGTGCCTGGGGCGAAGGTGATGCCCACCCTCCTTGGTGAGCGGGCACGGGGCAAAGGCTGAGGGGCTGCTGGGAGGGCGGTGCTGGTAGGGGTGGTGGCGGCTGTACATGTAGATGCGGGGGGCACAGATGTTGCCGCCACCACAAGGGAGCTCCCATCAGAGGATGAGTCTGTGTCACTGGTGTCAGCTCCTGTCCCCGCCGTGGGGTTCCCCTCGCCCTCCCTCCCACTGGTGAACTCCGAGTCCGTTGTCTCGCCCTCCAGGGCCATGTGGGATGCAGCTCCCTCCTGCTCCTTTGCCACTGCTCCTCCGCCTGATGATGCTAATGCACACAAGAACAGGGAGACCACAAAAAGGGGGGGGGACAACAGAAGAAAGACATGTTGAGTGCATGCATTACTGCTACCGTTGGCGGACACGACAGACACAGAAGCCCCCTGCACTACGCTGCGCACTTGGCCTCCACTGTTCAATCCCTGGGACATGGCCTACAAGGCTATGGACGACATCTGCGCACATGGATGACACAGGAGCCTGACTAGGTATACTTGGCACTGTACACAGGTGGGGTAGGGTGCCACAGGCTCTGCCAGAACAAGGGGACCTTGCCTTCTAAACTCGACCTGGCCTAGGGAAACCCAGAGCCCACTTCCCCCACCCAGACACCTCCACTGCGGGCAAAATCAGCAGAATGAGAGTGTACTCACCCCCTTGTGGCTGCTATGATGCCCCCAAGCGCCCATTCAACTCCGGGTACGCCACCGCCAGGATCCTGAACATCAGGGGGGTCATGGTGCGACGGGCACCCCTCCCATGTTGGGAGGCCATCCCCAGCTGGGCCTCCGACGTCTTCTTGCTCCAGCGGCGAATGTCCTCCCATCTTTTCCGGCAGTGGGTGCTCCGTCTGTGGTAGACCCCCAGGGTCCGGACGTCCTTGGCGATGGCACGCCAAATATCTCTTTTCTGGTGGGCGCTGACCTACATGAATTGTACAGGGTGAAAAGAAAAGTTATTACCAAATGCACGGTCACAGTCATTGGCCCCCATCCCTACCCTTGCCATGATGCACATGCACTCACCGTCATTTCATGCACGCCTCAATCTCCCCCCCCCCCCCATCTTTCATCCACACCACTCCACACAGGCATAGCCCATACAGCATGCTACCAGTGAATTTACCTGTTTGTCTGGAGGACCGTAGAGTAGCGCGTACTGGGGGAGGACCCCATCCACGAGTTTCTCCAACTCCTCTGATGTGAAGGCAGGGGCCCTTTCCCCAGTGGCACGAGCCATTGTCTCTTCCAGACCGAGGTCACAGCAGCACTTGCAGTGTACGTCCTCTCCTGTCGAAGATCAGGTGTTGAGTGATTGAACAGATAGAAAATGGCGGTCACGTCCGCAGTGGTGCGTACCATCACCGCGGGCGTACATCGTTATTGGCTTCTGGGACCCATAGGGTCCAATGTTAACCAATGCAGCATTGCACCGCGGTCTTTGACCGCCTACCGCGACTGTGTACAACGTCAGCGCAGTTACCTCACATCCCATTGTCCCACTTTACAGGTCAGGAAGCCGCCTTTTCAGGGCCCACATGGCTTAATTTGTAACTGCGTCACACATACCTAGGCCTAGCCTCAACACACATACAGGCCAATTTTCGGATTATGATTCGTGTTCTGTTTAAGCTGTGGGTATGCACCTCTGAGTTGTTTGACTCTGTGTTCGCTGTTGTCCTTCATAGGCACCGTCCGCTGGGACATGTGAGGAGATGGTGGCATCCTCCGGTGTGGAGACCGCTGGTGGACCTGCCGACAATGGAGGAAAGACATGTGATCATCACCTACAGGCTTGACCGTGCCACAATCCAGGAACTGTGTGCCCAGCTGGAGCCAGACCTGATGTCAGCTATCCGCCATCCCACAGAAATCCCCCCTCAAGTGCAGGTGCTGTCAGTACTCCATTTCCTTGCAGGTGGGTCATTTCAAACAACAGTGGCCATAGCATCAGGGATGTCCCAGCCTTTGTTTTCCAACATGTTGTCCAGAGTGTTGTCTGCCCTGCTGAAACACATGCGGAGCTACATCGTTTTTCCTCAGGTGGAGGATTTGACTACAGTGAAAGGAGACTTCTATGCCCTGGGACATATCCCCAACATCATAGGTGCCATTGATGGGACCCATGTGGCTTTGGTACCCCCCCCCCCACAGGAGTGAACAGGTGTACAGAAACCGGAAGAGTTATCATTCCATGAATGTGCAGATGGTGTGTTTGGCAGACCAGTACATCTCCCATGTGAATGCCAAGTTCCCTGGCTCAGTGCATGACGCCTACATCCTGCTGAATAGCAGCATCCCTTATGTGATGGGTCAACTCCAGGGGAACCGTGTGTGGCTAATAGGTGAGCACCTGGAAGCAAGTCAGTGGGAATGGTTGTCTGGGTCTGGGGATATCCCTCCAGGTTAGTGTGTGTCTAACAGCTGTCCCTCGCCATTTGCAGGTGACTCTGGTTATCCCAACCTGTCAAGGCTACTGACCCCAGTGAGGAATCCCAGGACAAGGGCAGAGGAACGCTACAATGAGGCCCATGGGCGAACTCGGCAGATAATAGAGCGGACCTTCGGCCTCCTGAAGGCCAGGTTCAGGTGCCTCCATATGACAGGTGGATCCCTATTCTACTCACCAAAGAAGGTGTGACAGATCATCATGGACAACAGGAACTCGGTGATCCTGCAATATTTCCAGTGAGACACAAGTAAGAATACAAACCTGCCTACTACATGTACTTTAACACTACTACCTCTCTACTGTCTGTCATTTTCACCCAGTGAATGGTCACTAAGTTGTCACTTTCCCTTACGATTTCAAAGATGTGTGTCCCACAGTGTGACATCTGCTTTGTTTCCTCATGGACTAGAGCTGTGTGACATAAGTATGTTGACATTACAATTGAAAGAGCATTTTGCCACAGTAATTGCTATTCCGAAATCACAGACTGACTCCAGATTGTTTTGTGCTTCAAGGGTGTTTATTTAAGTGCTCAATATTGGAGGGGGTTGTAAAATGATGAGGGGTGATGGTGGAGGAATGTCCATGGCAGAGTCCAGTCTATTAGACTCACAGGTGCATTGCCCAAATGGGCATAGGAAGTGGAGCTGGGGCAGTTTGAGGATGGACAGGGTAACAAAGTGGGACAGAAGGATGACATTCAGGGTGGTCTCATTTCTTGGCGGGGGTCTTGGCATCGTTCTCTGTCTTTGTCCTGGATCTCTGGGACCGTTTGCGGGGTGGTTCTCCCTCTGCAGGTGATGGGGTGCTGGTGTTGTGGTCCTGTGGCGGTGCCTCCTGTCCACTAGCGCTGGCTGAGGTGGTGGGCAGTTCATCGTCCATGCTAGTGGCAGGGGCCTCTTGTTGTGCCACAGTGTCCCTCCTGGTGTTGAGTACTTCCTTCAGCACCCCTACGATGGTGCCCAGGGTGTAATTGATGGCTCTGAGTTCCTCCCTGAAGCCCAAATACTGTTCCTCCTGCAGGCGCTGGGTCTGCTGAAACTTGGCCAGTACCGTTGCCATCGTCTCCTGGGAGTGGTGGTAGGCTCCCATGATGGAGGAGAAGGCCTCGTGGAGAATGGGTTCCCTTGGCCTGTCCTCCCCCTGTCGCACAGCCGCCCTCCCAGTTCCCCTGTGTTCCTGGGCCTCTGTCCCCTGGACCATGTGCCCACTACCACTGCCCCCAGGTCCCTGTTGTTGGGGTGGTGGGTTAGCCTGGGTTCCCTGTAGTGGTGGACACACTGCTGATTGACGTGTGCTGGGGACAGAGGTATGGGCCCGCTGGGTGGGTGCTGTGCTGGTGTTTCCAGAGGGGGGAAGGTCTGTAGTGGCCTGTGACTGTGTGAGGGAAACCGACTATCCGGAGGTCCCCGATGGGCTTGGCTGGTCATCTAGATCCAGTTGGACAGAGCTGCTGTCATCACTGTGGGCCTCTTCTGTTGGTGGTGTGGACATCTGTGGACCCTCCTGTCCGGTGACGTTGGGTAGGGGTCCTGCAGGGGTATAAAAGGATGTTTATTACATCTGTGTGTGCCATGGTGTGCAATGGGTGGGTGTCCGTGCACCCCAGTGCTTGCATTCCTGTGTAGGACCTTGTGTGATGGTGGTTTAGGGGGGTGTATGGGTATGTGCAGTGGGCATGCTTTGGTGATGGGTGTCGATGCTTTGTTGTTGCATGCAGGGCTTGGTGTTGGGATGGGTGGGTTGTGATTGTGGGACATTTGTGAGGAGTAGGAGTGATGGGGGTGAGGGTGGGGGTATGTGATGGCATGCAGGTAGGGTGGGGGATGTAATAGTTGAGATTTGACTTACCAGAGTCCATTCCTCCATCTACTCCTGCGAGGCCCTCAGGATGCAGAATCGCCAAGACCTGCTCCTCCCATGTTGTTAGTTGTGGGGGAGGAGGTGGGGGTCCGCCGCCAGTCCGCTGAACAGCAAGATGGTGTCTTGAGACCACAGAACGCACCTTCCCCCGTAGGTCGTTCCACCTCTTCCGGATGTCATCCCTATTTCTTGGGTGCTGTCCCACTGCATTGACCCTGTCCACTATTCTGTGCCATAGCTCCATCTTCCTAGCTATGGAGGTGTGCTGCACCTGTGATCCGAATAGCTGTGGCTCTACCCGGACGATTTCCTCCACCATGACCCTGAGCTCCTCCTCAGAGAACCTGGGGTGTCTTTGCCGTGCCATGGGGGGGGTGGGAGATGTGTGGGGTGGTGTGTGTAGTGATAAGTGGGGTGATACTAAGTGGTGTGTTGTGTGAGGTGCGTGGAAGTTCTGTGGGTGATGGTATTGTGTGCCTGTGGATGCTTGGTAGTTGTATGTGGTGTCTCTCTCTGGCCTTCGTTTGGGATTTTGGTCGCAGGGGTTTGTGGGTGATGAGGGTGTGTGTTTTATATTGTATTGGGTGTGTGGGTGTGGTGTGTGTATGTGTATCAGGTGTGTATGTTTCGAATTGTCCAATGTGGCTGTGTTTTGTATATGTGTGTGTATTTTGAGCGCGGCAGTGTGTACCGCCAATGGAATACCGCGGTTGAAAGACCGCCGCGTGGATTCGTGTGTCGTGATAGTGTGGGCATATTTCTGTTGGCGTGACGGTGGAGGTTTTGTTTCCGCCAGTTTATCACTGACCTTTGGTGTGGCGGACTTGTGTGGGTGTCTGAAATTTGGCAGATTCCGTGCTGTGGGTCATAATAGCTGTGGCTGAATACTGCGGCCGCGGCGGTGTGTTGGCGGTCTTCTGCGCGGCGGTAAGCGGCTTTTACCGCCAATGTTGTAATGAGGGCCATGGTCATGTAACCATATAGTCAACCCCTAGAGGGCATACCAACATGAAAACAGAATTTCAGAAAGTAATGCAGTGTAACCATATGTAGTACCTAGAAAGCGTAGTGCCTTACACATTTTCAGACCTACTTCTATACTATTCCAAACAAGGCCTTTAAAACATAAGCTACTTCCAGCTGCAAATCAAAAGTTCCAGCCATGAGAGAGCTTAAAAATATTCTGAAAGGTGGGAGAGGTTTCTATAATGGGGTCTCCCCACTAGGGTGGGGACCCAGAGATGACCTAGACAGAACGAGTGTGTCATGCTGAACATTTTGATGGTGGTTTCATTGTCCTAGGACCACCACACAGTGATTTATGGGCAAAAATGTTTTGTAAAATTAATGCCCTGTAAAGCATTGTGGGGCGATTATCCGAGTGCAGCGAATATTGTAGTATCTTGATTTTATTACAAGAACGGAGGCTCTTATTATGCTTTCCTTTCTTGCATTATTCGAATAGCAGCCAAGATAACATATCACTAAAACTACATATCCCATGAAAACATGAGGAAAAAGTAATTGATGATGTCACAAACAAACAACCAATAATAAACTTCCAACCCTAATAACCATCTTAACTACGAGCAACAAGTCCTCTTTTCTTGCTGCTCGCAGTCAAGATAAGTTCTTTCCTCATCTCGCCTTTCTAATCATTGTGTATTTATTCTATATTAAGATTTTATCATTATTTATTTCAGCGTTCGGTAAATATATATTAATTTTAATGTTTTCGTTTTATTTATCCCGATAATTGTCGCGTCTTCCGCCCGTTTTTTTTTTTTCACAGCGCTTGCTTCGCGCTTCTCTGGCAGAGCCAAGCGTTCTTTCGAACGTTCGGCTCTCCCGCCGCTCTCTCCTGAGGAGCATGTCTCACTTCAACGCGTTCCTCAGAAGAGCTCGGCCTGGCTTTGACGCGTCTCCACGGAAACCTCTCCCTTCGATCGGGGAGGCTCCGTCTTTCTCTCAGCTGTTTGCTGGGAGGCTCTGATTCATCGCGAGGGGCGCAACACGCCCTATTCTCATTATTTTTTGTTTTTCCCTTTCGGGTTTTGGGTGTCAATCTTTTCATTCACACGCCCACTCAACTTTTAACCCTTAATTTACTGCTTATTTTTTAAACAACTTCCCTTCCAATTTGTGAGCTTTCTGCCAGGCATCCTTATTATTTTCTTGTTGTTAATTAATTTCACTATGTCAAAACAAGCAGCTGATCATTCCAATGACATGGATATGGATAGTTTGCGTGCTGACTTAAATTCTTTTATTCAGGATACTGTACAACAAGCTGTATCTTCGTCCATGTTACAAATGTCGAAAAAGTTAGAGTTGTCTTTTAAGAAAATGTCCTCTCAGAGTACCAATGTTTCCGAACCGGTTAAAGGTAAAAAGTGTATTTTTTCCAAAGTTCATGTAAAATCAAGTGCTGATGAATCTCCCCAGACTGCTGGTCCTTCCCCCCGTAAGGATTCCAAAACGGTGGAAAAGGGTCCCTCTCCTTTGAATATAATTCAGTTGAGGGATACTGATGATGACATGGAATATGATGATGGGGACGATGATGATTTACAGGTTTCTGACGATCCCTGGCAAGGGCCTTTGGAGAAGAGGCTGAAAGTTTCTCTTTCTGATGCAAATCCTTCACAGGTTAATGACTTTACAGTACTTGATGCTTTGGGGGAACCAATGTTTGATCCAACTCTAATACACCGCCCAAATTCTACGGAATGGTTCCCGTCTGATCACGTGGCGGAATATGTTTCGTGTCATTTAAGACACTCTTTAGATAAAGCCACGAGAAATAAATTACGATCTGAATGTCCTCGTCCCTCCCTTCCTTTTAAAATTACTTCCACACCTGTAATTGATCCTAACATGGTGTTGTTTTTCTCTAAGTTTGGTAAGGATCCTAAGAAAGGGGTTGACCGTGCGTGGTCCGTATGCCAGGACCGATTATTGGATTTAGTTGGTCCCTTAACTAGGATTCTCGATTTAGCTGAGGATGCCAGGTTGGAGGGCTCACAGATTGACCCTGAAGCGCTGTCCAATTGGGCCCAGCGGGCAATTTGTTTATTGGGAAATGCAAACACTGCTATTTCTCAGGAAAGACGTAAAAGTCTTTTACTTAAAATAGAACCTAAATTGGGCAGTTTCGCTGCCAGGGAAGAAGGGCAGCAAGCTGACGGTCTTCTTTTTGGAGACTCATTTATTAAGGAGCTCGGTAGATATGTTTCTACCTTTGCAACATTGGACAAGGCTCAATTCTCAATGAAGAAGATCTTCAACTCCAGGGTTTTTGGCAGGGCCGGTAAATGAAGGAGCCGCTTTACCGGCCGTTTCGCCACCCGTGGTGGCAGTTTCCGAGGCTCTTCCATCTACTCCACGGAATTCAGACCTCAGTTCTACCCCCAAAGAGGGAGGGGTTTCAGGAACAGAAGCTACCGTCAAAGAGGAGGACAGGTCTCAGGTAAGAGATTTACATTTTGGCCCTCTTCCTGTAGGTGGTCGATTAGCCCATTTTCTTTCGAATTGGTACCAAGTTACTGCGGACCCTTGGGTTCTTCAAACCATTCAGGGGTACTGCATAGACCTCTATCAAGTTCCCACTCAAACATCCCCACCTCTTCCTCTAAGGTTCTCTCAAGAACAATCTCGTTTGATGAATTTAGAGATTTTATCTTTAATTACAAAAAATGTGATAGAAAAAGCTTGTTTTCATCCCTCGGGTTTTCTCAGCACCATATTTTTGGTCCAAAAGAAGAACAAAAAATTTCGCCCTGTAATAAACTTAAAACTATTCAACAACTATGTTGTTTACAATCATTTCAAAATGGAAACGATCCTGCATCTCAGGGACATTCTGTTGGAGGGCGATTGGTTTGTTCGTCTGGATCTACAGGACGCTTATTTTGCGATTCCTATCCATCCTTTTTACAGAAAGTTCCTACAGTTTCAATGGGAGGATTCGATTTTTCAGTTCAAAGCCCTTCCTTTCGGTCTAGCTTCGGCTCCTTGGTGCTTCACAAAAGTGATGAAACCAGTTGTAGCTTCTTTAAGAGCTCAGGGAATAAGATTGATCGTCTATCTAGACGATTTTCTCATAATGGCTCAGAACAAGGATACCCTGTTACAACATTTGCACATTTCCCTTCATCTGTTACAGTCCCTTGGCTTTCTGGTAAACATGGAAAAATCTTCTCTGGTTCCCTCGACTCAAGTGGAGTTTCTGGGGTTCCTCATAGATTCCAAAACCACTTCTCTGTCCCTTCCCCATCAGAAGGTATGTCGTATAAAGCACGAGTTACGACAGATCCTCAGTCTCTCTCATCTTTCTCTGCGGTCCTTAGCAAGAATCGTGGGCCTTTTGGCCTCATCCATTCAGGCCATATTCCCAGGTCCGTTACATTACAGGGCTCTTCAAAGACTAAAGATTCGGCATCTCAACAAGGGCCTTCAGTACTCGGATGTCGTTCGGTTGGATCAAGATTCTCACGCGGAGATACAATGGTGGCTCGATCATTTGGAAGCCTGGAACGGAAGAGCTATTTTCTCTTCGGCCCCAGATCTAGTATTAGAATCCGATGCAAGTCGGACAGGTTGGGGCGCAAGGTGTTGCAACGTCTCGACTGGAGGCGTATGGTCAGAGAGGGAGTCTGCCTTGCACATCAATTGTTTAGAGATGCTTGCAGGCTCCTTTGCTCTGAAGACCTTCGCGAAGGACAAGGTAAGCTGTTCTATTCTCCTAAAGATGGACAACATTTCCGCAGTAAGGTATATCAATCATTTAGTGGGAACAAAATCCAAACCCCTTGCCGATCTAGCCAAAAGTTTTTGGGAGTTTTGCCTTCTCCGGAAATTGTCGGTCACGGCTCAATACCTTCCAGGGAAATTGAATACCATAGCAGATTGGTGCTCACGCTACCTAAAAGATTCCAGCGATTGGCGACTTCATCCTTTAGTATTCAACAAACTTTCTTTGAAATTCGGCCTCATGTCGATAGACTTGTTCGCTTCACGATTGAATTCTCACCTCCCAAAATTTTACAGCTGGAGACCGGATCCCCAGGCTCTCGATACGGACGCTTTTCTCCAAGACTGGTCTCCCCATTTCAATTATGCCTTTCCCCCTTTTATGATGATTGCCAGAGTCTTGGCCCAGGTTCGTCGTCAATGGGCCTCCCTGGTATTGATGACCCCCTTTTGGCAAACCCAGCCTTGGTTCCCTTCGGTTCTGGAATTGTCAATAGACTTTCCAATCCTGATTCCTTCCTTCCCGGAGCTCCTGCTCGATCCAGAAGGTCGTCCTCACGATATGGTTCTCGACCACTCCTTAACTCTGGTAGCCTGGAAGATTTCGGGTCAGCCTGGAGAACCCCAGGAATTTCGGAAGAAGCTGCCTAATATATCCGTCACTCTTGGGCCCCAGGAACATCCAAGGCTTACAAGTCTGCCTGGTTTGTCTGGTGTGGCTGGTGTTTGGACAGGAACTCAGATCCCTTTTCAGCCGATGTCACTTTAATTGTTAATTTTTTAGCGTCTCTTGCCTCCCAAGGAAAGGCATATAGAACAGTGAATACTTATAGATCCGCCATTTCTGCTGAACATGTTCGAATCGATGGTAAACCGGTTGGGGAACATCCTTTGGTGTGTCGTCTTTTGAAGGGAGTAAGATTTTCTAATCCCCCTACACCTAGATACACGCATTTATGGGATGTGAATTTGGTTTTGAATTTGTTCAACTCTTGGCTCGATAATGATTTACTTTCTTTAAAGTGTCTTTCTGCGAAGTTAACTATGTTGTTATGCTTAGTTTCGTTGAAGCGTGTTTCTGATGTAAGAGCTTTGGATATATCTTCCGTTCAGTTTTCTCCTTCTAATGTGTCTTTTAGAGTTCATAGAAGAACTAAAACTAACATTTCTTTAATTCATTATCCGTATTTTCCTTTGCATCCTAAGCTATGTGTTGGTAGATGTTTAAAAGTTTATATCGCCAGAACTGCAGATTTAAGAACGTCCTCCTCTCCCCAGTTATTGATTTCATTTTCTAAACCTCATAAACCCGTTTCTTCCCCTAACCTGGCTCGTTGGGTTAAATGGGTTATGTCCCTTGCGGGTATCGACACTACCTCTTTTGGAGCACATTCTACTAGAGGTGCTATAGCTTCTAAGGCCTTTTGGGCTGGAGCTCGCTTGGAGGACATTCTTAGATCAGCAGATTGGTCTAATGTTACCACCTTTAGGACTTTTTATTGCAAACCGATTTCTTCTGTGGCTGATTCAGTAGTTAATATGCTTTAAACAAGCATAATAAGAGCCTCCGTTCTTGTAATAAAATTCAGATTTTCCTAGCTTTTGTGAAGGAAAGTCTAGATTTTATTAAAGACACGGAGGCGAGTATTATCCCACCGCTGTTACTAACCCACCCTTTCTTTTTCAGTGCCGGCTCCCTCTGAACCACTCGTCTCATCCTGAAGATGCCGATTCCGAGTGTAACTCCCTTCTTCGGAGTGATCTTTCTTCTGGCTCTTCCTATGTTCATCACTTATCGGTATCCAGATGTTGTGATAACCACCTGAAGCCGTCTCCTATCTCTTCTCTGGACTTTGCCAAAGACTTTTTTACTTTATAAATGGCCTTTTCAATTATTTTGGTTATTATTCCTTTATTCCGTCCGCTTTGACCTGCTCCTGCAAGAAAAGAGGACTTGTTGCTCGTAGTTAAGATGGTTATTAGGGCTGGAAGTTTATTATTGGTTGTTTGTTTGTGACATCATCAATGACTTTTTCCTCATGTTTTCATGGGATATGTAGTTTTTGTGATATGTTATCTTGGCTGCTATTCGAATAAAGCAAGAAAGGAAAGCATAATACTCGCCTCCGTGTCTTTAATAAAATCTAGACTTTCCTTCACAAAAGCTAGGAAAATCTGAATTGTAATGCTCAGAACAGCCCACAGAGGACACAGCATTTGAAAGAAACATGGTCCTGTAACCATACAGTCAGCCCCTAGTAGGGGATATCGACATGAAAACAGAATGGCAGAAAGTAATGTAGTTTAACCATATGTAGCCCCTAGAGGGCGTAGTGCCTTTCACATTTTCAGGCCTAGCAGGCCTACTGCAATACTATTAAAAACAAGGCCCCTAAAACATAAACAATTTCCAGCTGTAAAGCAAAACCGTGAGAGAGCTTAAAAAAACTCCAAATGGTGGGAAAGGTTACTATTTTGGGCCCCTCTCCTGTCTAGGGTGGGGACCCGGGGATGACCTAGACAGAAAGAGCGTGTCATGCTGAATATTTTGATGGTGGTCCCACTATGCTGGGACCACCACACCATGAGTTATGGGCAAAACTGTTTTGTACAAGGAATGCCCCACAAAGCAGCAAATAGTGTAGTGTCTTGATTGTAATGCTCAGAACAGACCCTAGAGGACACCATAATAAAAATAGTATTTGTAAGAAACATGGTCATGTAACCATATAGTCAGCCCCTAGAGGGCATAGTGACTAATCATACATCTAGCCACTAAAGGGTACATTTTATACATTTTCAGGCCTAGCAGGCCTTCTGCAATACTATTACAAACAAAGCCCTTAAAACACAAACTACTCCCAGCTGCAAAACAAAAGTTCCAGCCAGGAGAGAGCTTAAAAAGACACTGAATGGTGGGAGAGATTGCTATTTTGAGGTTCCCCCCAACGTAGGATGGAGACCCAGAGATGACTTAGACAGAAAGAGCGTGTCGTGCTGAACGGTTTGGTGGTGGTCCCATTGTCATAGGACCACCAGAGGTGGGTTATGGACAAAAATGTTTTGAAAAAGAAATGCCCTACAAAGCATTACAGGGTGAGTTTCACAAGTGCAGTTAATATTGTAGTATTGGCTTTCCCGCTATGCCAGGAGAGCCGCTTTGGGGATTTCTGTGTTTATTTCTGTTTTAAACAGTCCTGTTTGTATATTTTTAAACTGCTAAGCTTGTAAATTGGTCCTCATGTAAAGCGCTACTTTGATTGAAACAGAGCTATATGAAACTTCACATAGTCATGTAAAGCGTTCCTTCGATCGGGTTCGCACTATATGAAACTTCAGTGCTCCTCCTGATTGAGTTTGCGCTATGTGAACCTTTTAAAAAAAAAATATTAAATACATTAAAAAGAACCCCCCTCCAGCTTGCAGGCTTTGTGCGAAGACACCACAAAGAAACAGCAGCATGCCCAAAACAAGGAAGAGGAAGAAACATCATATGGCCATGCAGCGCGAAGCAGCGAGGCAAAAGAAAAAAATAGCGCTCCACACTAAGGTTTCTGGCTAATCGTGCAATAATCCGTGAAAGAGAGTCAGTATGCAAGGAGTAACAAAGCAGCCTCAAGGCGGGACAAACGTAAAGCATTTGCCTATGAAATCAAGGGAATTTTGAAAAGCAGGCTCAGGAACGAATTAAAGTGATGGGGATGAGATGAGCGTGGTTAAAGCCCACAGAGTAGATTAAAACATGTTAAAGAACAGCGCTTGTGTGCTGCTAAGCTCAACCTAATGATAGTTTTGTACAACTGCTAGTCTGAACTCACATATTTGAAAGTGCTTTCACAAGCAATTATGAAGAAGTTTTGGTGAAATAAAATATTTGCATAAGATCACACAATTTAAGCAGGGAAGCTGCAATTTATCCAGGCTTTCTGGTTTTACTTTGTAAAAATCATCCATTAAATGGTTATCTGTGTCTTCCTTTATGTTATGGCTTTATTTGTTCCTCATTTTTCTGCAGTTTTTGAAATGGAGCTTAACGGAACCCTAAATTAATAGACCTCTTTACATGCGCCCCAGCTCCACTAAGCAAGGTCTCATGCATTGTTTATCAGCATCAGGAGATCAAGTGATTTTCTCTGAAATACAGGATGTTGATCCAATGCCCAGACTCGAACCTGGTTCCTCAGTTTCACAGTCTACAGCGGTCCTTGGCCCAGTGCTTAATTTGTAAATAAAAACATAACAGTGCCCAGAGCTCTCCTCTGAAATACCTGGCTGCTGCAATTTTATGTGCGAGCACAGAATACTGAGGCGGCGTAACCCAAAAGCCATCTCGGGCCTCTTTAATCCATTTACAGCCACTCCCTGTCACTGCAGCTCACTCTTGCAGCTTTCTGCTTTCTCCTTTTGTGACGGTCTTTCGCTTTTCTCTTCCTCCGTCTTTCCCATATGTGTCTTTTGCTCACAGTAAATGCTTGAGGCTGAAAAATAAGCGCTGGCCTCAAAAAAATAAGTGCTGGTGCTCTGCACCGGAAACAACAAGCACAAATTGAGCACTGCCCCAGTCCCTCCTCTGTAGAGGGAGGGAGGCAAGCAGAAGCCACATGACAGCTCGGCTCGTTTTGGCTCGAGGTTCCAACAGGACCACAAGCTGTGTCAGATCCAGGCTTCAGACGCAAGCCTGGCTTGAGTTTCAGTGGCTCACCCACCTCTAATTCCATACCAAGAGCTCTACAAGGCTATACGGCCTTCTCATTCTCAGGATAACCAGTAGTCTAGAAGGAAGGAACATTTTCCCACTTAGGAACATCATAGGGAAGATGAGCTCTCCCCCTAAATTCTTTTGGAGGCTCCTTTAGTCTATGCATCCGTTACCCAAACGGATGACGCCAAATCCTCAGTAGGCAGGATGGTGGCACACATAGGTCTTCGTTTATTCATCATGGCACAATAGAGTGCCAACCACCTACTGCACATATGACATGATTTCAGGCTAAGCTACTAACTCGGTGAGCGCGGGTATTCTATACTTGAGGGATATTTGCAATTGGGCAACTGACAACTTCACAACAGCCCAACCAAAGCTAGTAGGCTTGAGTTTAATGTGCTAACATATGCAGTGTTAGGCCATTAGAGTGCGATCCCTTGTTGAAGGGGGCAGACCCAATGCTATATATATATACAGGGAGTGCAGAATTATTAGGCAAGTTGTATTTTTGAGGATTAATTTTATTATTGAACAACAACCATGTTCTCAATGAACCCAAAAAACTCATTAATATCAAAGCTGAATATTTTTGGAAGTAGTTTTTAGTTTGTTTTTAGTTTTAGCTATGTTAGGGGGATATCTGTGTGTGCAGGTGACTATTACTGTGCATAATTATTAGGCAACTTAACAAAAAACAAATATATACCCATTTCAATTATTTATTATTACCAGTGAAACCAATATAACATCTCAACATTCAGAAATATACATTTCTGACATTCAAAAACAAAACAAAAACAAATCAGTGACCAATATAGCCACCTTTCTTTGCAAGGACACTCAAAAGCCTGCCATCCATGGATTCTGTCAGTGTTTTGATCTGTTCACCATCAACATTGCGTGCAGCAGCAACCACAGCCTCCCAGACACTGTTCAGAGAGGTGTACTGTTTTCCCTCCTTGTAAATCTCACATTTGATGATGGACCACAGGTTCTCAATGGGGTTCAGATCAGGTGAACAAGGAGGCCATGTCATTAGATCTCCTTCTTTTATACCCTTTCTTGCCAGCCACGCTGTGGAGTACTTGGACGCGTGTGATGGAGCATTGTCCTGCATGAAAATCATGTTTTTCTTGAAGGATGCAGACTTCTTCCTGTACCACTGCTTGAAGAAGGTGTCTTCCAGGAACTGGCAGTAGGAGTGGGAGTTGAGCTTGACCCCATCCTCAACCCGAAAAGGCCCCACAAGCTCATCTTTGATGATACCAGCCCAAACCAGTACTCCACCTCCACCTTGCTGGCGTCTGAGTCGGACTGGAGCTCTCTGCCCTTTACCAATCCAGCCACGGGCCCATCCATCTGGCCCATCAAGACTCACTCTCATTTCATCAGTCCATAAAACCTTAGAAAAATCTGTCTTGAGATATTTCTTGGCCCAGTCTTGACGTTTCAGCTTGTGTGTCTTGTTCAGTGGTGGTCGTCTTTCAGCCTTTCTTACCTTGGCCATGTCTCTGAGTATTGCACACCTTGTGCTTTTGGGCACTCCAGTGATGTTGCAGCTCTGAAATATGGCCAAACTGGTGGCAAGTGGCATCGTGGCAGCTGCACGCTTGACTTTTCTCAGTTCATGGGCAGTTATTTTGCGCCTTGGTTTTTCCACACGCTTCTTGCGACCCTGTTGACTATTTTGAATGAAACGCTTGATTGTTCGATGATCACTCTTCAGAAGCTTTGCAATTTTAAGAGTGCTGCATCCCTCTGCAAGATATCTCTCTATTTTTGACTTTTCTGAGCCTGTCAAGTCCTTCTTTTGACCCATTTTGCCAAAGGAAAGGAAGTTGCCTAATAATTATGCACACCTGATATAGGGTGTTGATGTCATTAGACCACACCCCTTCTCATTACAGAGATGCACATCACCTAATATGCTTAATTGGTAGTAGGCTTTCGAGCCTATACAGCTTGGAGTAAGACAACATGCATAAAGAGGATGATATGGTCAAAATACTCATTTGCCTAATAATTCTGCACTCCCTGTATATATACATATATATATATTTCTAGCAATAGGTAGTATTTTCTGATGCTTTATCTACCTGATTTCTGACAACCCAGTTTTTTTTACAATCGCCTTATTAATCAGCATTTCTTTAAAAAAAAAAAAAACACAACTAGATCCGCATTTTGATAGCTCCACAATAATGGATAATTAATGTACCTCTTTAAATAATACCTCACACATATGCCCAAGAGCTGTAATAGCAGATGCTGTTATTTCCCAATTCAACGAGGCTCAATTTTACACCTCTAGAGGATGAAGGTCTGATTCGGCTTGGCTCACATTGAAACCTGAGGTCTACAGGTGGCACCTAGGTTTCTGCAGCAGATGAACAAGCACCGAGTCATCCATTTTAAAGATGGCGCATGCAGACAGCCACCCACACGACAATTACATGGTAGCTAGCTCTTAATGGTACGGATGCCAGGTCTTTATGTTTCAAGGTTGCGACGTTGTGGATTTCTCCACATATTTCATCATCTTCTACCCCTCCTTTTTCTCTTTTTACCTTTAAGCCCGGAAGCCAAATGGTGAGTCACACATTCCGATAGAAAAGTGTAAATATCAGGTGATTTAAGAGGGCGTGGAAGTCCTGAGCATAAACAGCCAATAAACACACATTTTCATCGGACGTATCGGGCTGTCTGAACGGCTAGCCGGCTTCATTATATAGCAATGAAATTCCTAGTAGCCAATAAATCAGCCATAGTCAGAGCCAATGGAATTATGCCTCAGTGGCGAACAAATTATGCAGCCGGGTTGACTATATTATGCTCAGGAAAAGGTAAATTATGCGGCATGACGTGCCAAATTTTGTATTAGTATTACCTCATTATTTTGAATTATGCAGCAGCTGATGGATTGCTTGGCAAATGAGGTATTTCCATAACTATGCGAAAAAGTCCACAGTCGCGAAAATCGCACAATTTCAGTGGCGCTGGCCAAAAAAAAGGTGGAGATGAACTGCAAGCCATGTAGAGACGCAAAGGTTCAGAGATGCCAGGCCCAGTCTGCTGCTGATTCCCCTATGAGGTGCCCAGCCTGCTCCGAGAAGAGCCTCATTTATTGATTTATTTCTATGCTGCACGCAGGAAATTAAACTGCCTGCAGTCTCCATTGAACAGGTAGGCACCAGTAAAGCAACCAATACTATTAGATGGATACTGCCTGAAAAGCAGCTGCACTGGGAAGGCGTGCATTTAAACGCAATAATAATAAAGTACATGTTTTTACAGCTTTTCTGCAGCTGAAGTCCTGATTACAAGTGGCCAACAAAATGAATGTGCAGATTACCCCCACTTTCCTTTGCGGTGGTTGAAGAATTTACGCCGAATTACGGTATGTGCGTCCAGGACTGGGGAATGTCGCTAAATCTGCAGGTAAATCCGCCAATTACTGGGTGAGCAAAGTCCTACTTTGAGCAATTTACTCCACCAATTTGAAACAGATTTTCCTAGCCACAACTTGCAAGGGCAAACTCCGAAGGGGGGCACAATTTGCCCCTGACTAGTAGCCCCGTTTTGGCCTTCTGCGGGAAGGTGCAGGCGAAATGGGAGCTGTGGCCCAGGCTTAACTAGGGTCTCAGTACCAATGATTTGCCCCAAATGTCAAGAGGCAATGAGTTCTAAAGTTTGTGCCCCAGTGCTGTAAATATGCATTTTCCTTTCGTGTGCTGTCAAGCTCCTGGAACCCCAAGTATCCCCTTCCTGTTACATCCCAAAATACCAGTTTACTCAGCTGGCAATCATTTCCTGTACATAAACTGAGCTTTTCCTTTTAACATTTATACAGCAGGCGCAATATTTCAGATATAATATGCTAGCATACCGGAAGCCAGTGTAATGTCTCCAGCCTGATGTAATGCTGACAAACTTCCTCCCCCTCAGCACTACGCAAAGGGTCGCGTTCTGCACCCACAGCTGCCGGGCAGTCCCAAGCCCTCTAATCAATGCTTTAGCGTAATCTCAGCTAAGACTGATCATGGACCCAACAATTACTTGATGACTGAACTGATCAATAAAAGGCAGGAGTGGTTTAAACTGAGAAAGGTGAACAGGCTACTGAGCTAATGCATGCAGCAAAGACTCCCCCAGCCCCTGTGGTAACAGCGGTGCTTCATTTGTGTAATTGTGTGCTGAGGTGGACACTGACTCACATTTTTCAGGACCGAGATTTGTTTCATAGTCAGATATTAACACAGAGTAAAAGAGAGAAAGGCAGAAAAAAAAAGAGAAAGGAGGAGGAAGAGAAAGATAGGAAAACAGTGTTGAAGGGAGAAAGCGGGGATGGGAAAAGACCCTGCACGAGTGAGATGAAGAGGCTAGAAGTGTAGGGTGAAGAAGAAGACATCTCACTCTGAGCAATTTACTCCTACAACACCAAAAGATGGCGGAGAGTAGAGAAAAAGGGGCTTAGAGAAAGTCTAGCAACTGACGTGCATCTTCATGCTTGTTTATGCAGGAAGTATGGTTCAGTTCATTAAACAAATGATGTGGGTGGGATCCACTAACATACCGGGCCTTAATCCGCTAAGATTCTTCTGCTTGTTTTTTTTTTTTTATTATGACATAGTCTTGATGCAGGCTAAAGATGGTCGAATGGTTCTTATGGAAACTGGTGTAGGAATTAGGTCATGTACGCAATGCGAACTGGAGCTGTGGACAGCTCTCTGGACCAATCTGAATCCCGTCCTCCTTTTGATGGACCAATGGGAGATAATTTTGTGAGGTCACTTGGTTCAACTGTATTATATTGCATTTGCATTTATATTCATAATATATCCTTGATAGAGCAGCAAAGTGTGCTGATAGGTAGCTGGCTCTCCACCCACTGGCAAAGATTAATGGTGCCACTCTAAGTTAGACAATCTCTAGCATGTAATGGAAAATAGGACAGCCAAGCAAGGGAGAAGCAACTGTCAATGAGGGAGACCAGCCGGACTGTGATTGGAAGGCCTGTGTGTGGTGAAGTGTGTGTCAGGGGGGGAGGGTGTCATGCCCAATTTATGTACCGATTCCTGATTCGAGTAACCAGCGATACAAGTTCATTAACCGTGACTGAAATTCTTTGTAGGACAATGGAGTTAATGAACAGACAAGGATTTGTGGCTAGTCAAAAGATACATCTATGGGATTAAGTGGACTAGTGTTGAGAATTTCAGCTATTAAGCCACTGAGGTCTAGGCCCCTAGCCTCCCCTTATATAGTTATATGTTAAAGGCAGTTTATGGTGGTACCGGACAGTCATAGGATGATGGTAAAAGGGGTCATGAGATTGTGTACCTGTATTTAGAGTTGAGGGACGTCTACTTAGGAATGGAAGTAAATGCTTTTAGAATAGAAAAGGAAGCAGCCATAAGTAGGTGTCAAAAGGAGTGCAGGGACTAGGATCCTCTGAGCTCCCCATTCCATCGTAAGGGGGAGAGGGGTCCAAAGACACTAACCACGGTTGACCTGAAGAGTGCATTATTGTAGCATAAACTCCAGTCACAGCAAGCCACGATCCCCAACACCAGTTCAGCAATATTCATTGGACAATAGTGTGATTCAGATTATAATTATACTGTAGCCCACCCTGAACAATGGATATTGATTTTTCGGAAATATCACTGTGTAAAACACAAAGTACATTCAATTTCACAGCTCGAATATGCGGCGATGGGGAGAAACAGAAACCACGGTACGTTTTGTGAACGATGGCCTCAATTTTTCCCAAGAATCGTAGGATAACCCTTAATTTCTCCTGGGGAGGGTCAGCTTTGCTTGCTTGGTGCAATATCTGCCTCTGTTCTAGGGCTGCTGTTGTGATCCATTCTGACCCAGAGCGGGAGGGTGTTGGGGGCAGGAAGGGTGAGGAGTCATAAAGCAGAGAGAAGGAAAGACCATATGTACTATCTGTTCCTCCACAGATTGTTGGCACGCAAAGCTGCAAATAACAAAGGTGAGGATGAACCAGGTCAATGACACTCATTTTATTGACTTCGGAAGGATTAGAGGCTGGGCGCATGGGGTGGGATTCGAACTGACAAATTTAGGACTATTACATATCTCATCACTCAGTGGGATGCATTAGTCCTCTGTCAGACAAGGGGAGTGACTTCTGCTGGGAACTTGTATCACCTTCTGTACACTAGCTTGGGCGATGTGGAATAGGTGCACTTTCCAAACTGTTTCTTAGTTATCAATGGTGTAGGAAATGCAGTGGCACCAGGGCACATAGGCCAAGGGCCCATTGAAGACTGATTTTTACCACCCAACCAGTAATCATGGGTGTGGGCATTTTCCTTGCTTGTAGGGGCGGGCATGACACTCTTACTACACTACTATTCCAAAATGCAGATTGCGTCTTAAAAATCAAAACGTTGGTGACCAGCTACAGACATAAGGTGGACACTCAAAAATCTGAGGAAATATATCAGTTTATAATATGATTGCTTTGTCTCCCACGAGAGATCGTAGGGAACATGAGGTTTGCCACTTTTTATGTGTTATTTATATTTTTGCTGCAGTTGTGCAGTTTTAAAGTGTGTGCCCACGCAGTGTATGTCTGTGTAGTTATCAAATACTCTGTTCTTCAAGCCCCGGAACTCATTCTTTTCTGTGTCAAAGCTGCTTGCAAAATCTTGAGCCAGAATTCCTATTTTAACCATTGATATTGTAGGAGGTCACCTTCACTTCAAGACAACACCACACAGGCCCTTGGCAAAGCAATCCTGTGCCTACTGCAGGAGAAACCATCCCCTTCAAACAATACTTTGTATAAGTCTGTTAATGCAACAAACCTCAATTAAATTGTAGATAAGAAGTTCATAACTTAAAGGATAAGATCCTCGCACCACACGCGTGCCTAAGATAGCCCAGTAGGTTTATGCGCAAGCTGCAGAAATCTGTCTTTATCCCGGAGGGCACAGATTTGAGCAAGTCCACTACGTAATTTCATCCTTCCAAAGTTGCCAGATGAGTCCAACTGAGCCAGGTGATAGTAATGGTAACACTGTATTCATTCAGTACAGAATGATGTCTGGCACACTCAGATGACCTAGAAAATAGTCATTCCTTACTGATTTAGAGCAGTGGTTCCCAACCTTTTGACTTCTGTGGCCCCCCACTTTATCAATACTGGAAACCAGAGACCCCCCACTGGATCTTTATTGGCATCTGGGGACTCCCCACTGAGTCATTACTGAAAGCTGGGGACCTAATCTGTTAAAAGTATTACATTTTCTAAGCAGTCGCGGACCCCCTGAGGAGGCTTCGCGGACCCTCAGGGTCCTTGACCACAGGTTGGGAACCACTGTTTTAGAGTATTCCAACTGAAAGCCTAAAGTATTGGCACCGCAGAGATGGGGACAGCTGGCGTGTTTGCTTGTATCAGAGAAATTGACTGGACCAATACTAATAGGCGAACTGTTCAAATGCCACCAGCTATTAACAAGTATTAACTGCCCTTTCTACTTCGGAAGTACCTTCAATGCAAGTGCAGGACAATAACGCTGAACTGTAACAATACCTGCATACCACGTGGGTTTTCAGTGTCGATTTTAAAACAAAAGATAAACAAAGTGACGTGACTAATGATGAAACCAGTATCGAGAAACACCAGTTTTGCTACAGACTGCCAATTAAGAATGATCTTTCCACATAGGGAAAGAAATGCAACTGAGGCACCTATTTTATGACCTTATTTTTCCTGTGTTGCAATCCATATTTTACTGTACAGCTTATGTAAAGACACGTAACACACCTCCTATCACAAACAAAACCTGGGCATAGTCGCCCCATAGTGATTTATCTGTTAAATGATTTTGGGAAGACCGGGCGATAAACATTTGGCAACGTCATTAAAAAGAGTAGAACCTCTTGATAAATGTTAACGTTTTAAAGTCCCTACTCTCTATGTGGAAGGAGATTTCGTTTGGATTCAGGTCACAGTGGACAGGTGGCTCTGAAAAAACACCATAAAAGTTGACATAATCGGACAGCTTTGCAGGTACTAAGATCAGCAGAAAGATGTGGGTGCGAAATAGACAGAGAAGCAGCACAATCCCTGGTTTGCAGAGGCAGAAGGAGGCTCTGCAGTTGTGATGCGTGGGTGGGTCACAGTTGGAAGCCAGCATGCCACCCAGGGGCAGCTCCTCCATAGGGGCGGAGGAGCGTTGCTGGCCCCCGCCAGCAGCGGTAGCTGCAAACCTTTTCCCAAAAAAGATCATAAACTGTGTTTGTGTTCGTTTTTTAGGGAAAGGGGCAGGGCCACGAGTGTGACGTGCACTGAGGGGGAGTGCATAGCACTCTCCCCTCAGAGCACATAAGTGTTTGGCCGGCCGTATAGGGCCAGCCAAACACACATGGGCACAGAGCTCTCTACAGCCCGGCAACACAGTTGCTGGGCTGGAGAGAGCCTGCACAGGCTCCCAAGTCTGCTTGGGAGCACCCTGGCTGGGCGCTCCCAGCCAATCCTGACGCTGCTCTAAGCAGCCTAAGGCTTCGCGCAGGGCAGGCTAGGAGCCTGTGCCTGCCTGCAGTGAGACGGGAGGAGGTAGAGGAGCAGCACGGCAGCGGAGGTAAGTGTTTAAAAAAAAAAAAAATTGTATTTAATTCTCCCCACCGCGCGCACTGACCCGCCCCTTTCAATTAGCGAAAGCTACGACTGATGTCCCCCATTATGAAAGTGATGCTTAATGTTAAAAAAAAAAGTCCTAGAGTCAGAGTTTTGTTCAGAAGCCCGAAAGTTGGGGTGGTGACTACCCAGAGTGGACAGATTTGATCCCACCTCATGCCTTTTTAATCCACCATCAGATACTTCCTGCCACTCTCTCTCTCTCTTGCAGGTTCTTTTTCACCCCCCATTATCACTTTTTTCCATGTTCGTCTTCTTACTTCTTTTCCGGTTTTCTATTTTTGTCTCTCTCACTCTGCATCAAGGTTTGTTGAGGAAAAACAAGTGGAGGTACCCAAAAATGAGTGCTAGTGGGCCCGACCCGCAACCCCTGACTCACATTAAGAACTGGATGCATGTGCTGCCAATGATGCATTTATAATATGAAACTTGCCATATGAGGTCTTGCTAATTACAAACAAGCATTTGCAATGCAATGGGTCTCGAATTGGCTCGAGTTACAGCTATTAGCATTGTAAACTCCTAACCAGACTTTTCTTGACACATAAACTGAAAATGAAAAGTAAAACAGTTTCACATAAGCGAGCCAATGACCACCATGAGCGTCAAGAAGACACGCAAAAGGAAACAGAAGTTCGCTCACAGTGAAACGTATCTGCAAAAGAGTAATTATTAATGTAACTGGCAAAAGTGCAAATATCCATGTAACAGGGTTGATATGATGCAGAGCGCTTGACTACTGCCCAGCGAGATTGGGCTGCATAGGAAATAAAAAAAGTAGTCCAGAAGCCATGCAGAAAACACAGCCTCATATGTTTTCAGAAGTTTACCAGTGCTCTCAAGGAGGGCTAAACACAGGAAAAGGCATGACGTATGCATGCCTTTCACTAATGAAATCAAGCAAATTTGAAAAGGCAAGCCCACAAACCAACCAAACTGATGGGCATGACATGGGCATGGTTAAAAGTCCACAGAGAGATTACAACAGGAGCCAGAGTGCTCGCGTGCTCAACCCTCTAATACAGTGAAAACATGCAATATAACAAAATGTGGCAACCAAAGCCTGGTCGTCAATCAAAATATTTGTATTTGGTCACTAAATATGACCATAAAAGCTCACATAGGATTAAAAATTCCATAATATCATATAAATTACATAAAACATTACAATCATAGACACTCATCTAAAAGCATTACAAAATACAGATGAATAAAACAGTTAAAATACGTCAATCTTCTCAGAATTGTAACAATTATAATAAGCCTTATAAAATCAAACAAGGGTCAAAAACAATCATCTGATTCAAAGGTTACAGTGCATATTTAATTTGTAAAGAATGGCAGAAAGAATAAATCTAAGGATGGCAGTACAGATTCCAAAGAAGATAAACTCTGTAGGTGAATCAAGCCCTCTTTATAAGATGTACATTTTTTATTTAAAAAAAGTGGACGCAGAAATCGCAATCTAAGGGAGCCTTATAATGTGAAAAAGAGCATTTAGGGCCATATGTACGAAAGTTTTTTTCCCATAGACACAGAATGGGTAAAATCCTTTCGTACATCTGGCCCTAAGTGTGGAGAGATAGCATTGCAGGGACAACATGGGAGGGATGCATACCAGGTTCATCCTTTAGAAAAGCCACAATTGAATGGACTATATTTATTCTCAACCTGGTGAGATAAAATCTAATCTCTGGGTTAGTTATCCAGGTTAAATACGACTCCATACTGCTAGTTATAGAAATTTGCATGTACCTGATAACTGATAGCATGTCGAGAGCTCTCTCAATTGTCACTTCCTCTCTGAATGATTCATAGACCTGACTAAAGCCCAATTTATAAAAACATTTTAAATGTAGGCCAGACAACGAATAGCGGTCATATTATCTAATTTTATACAATTCGCTTACTCCTGTTGCGAGAATTGCACCCTGGGTCTGCTCCATATTTTGTGTCATAGAAGGAGGGTTGCTAGGCTGATTTGGTCTTCTATGAAACCTAATCCCAGTTCTATGTGAGTAATGAAGTTCTCTGTAGTTTTTTTTATGTTGCTAAAAGTCTACATAAATGCTATTTTCAACTGCCTGGTGTTTCTCTGAAACAACATAACCCCAGGTCTTAGCTCCATAACTGCCCACTGACAGACATTTACTTTTACAGAGCTGGACCACGTCCTGTACTGGTTTTTCGCCCAACCGTTTGGCGAATCTAAATGTAGCATCCCCGATAGCCACCATTTTTTGCTCTCTTTGTGTCATCAATCCGTTCCACCCTCTATTGGCATCCAATAAAACAATAAATAAAATGTTCTTGACTTTGTATTTTTAGGGCCAACTAGCATTTCAAAGGAATTCTACTGATTCACCTTCAGTTTAAGTCTGAACATAAAATCACCAAAACCATTTATAAGCTTTTCGATACCGTTCACTGTAAATGCTTAAAGACCAGAATCTTCTGTGTACAGCAACACTGAAATTGCCTTAGTACCAATTCTGGGGACACCTTTGCTGCAGGCATTAACTCTTTACCTAGGGAGTTTATGTAAAATAAGAAGAGAAGGAGGCTAATATGCACCCCCACCTGACCCCTCTAACCACCTTTATTGGAGCTGTATAGTCCCCACTTTGTGAATAGCGAACTCTAGTTGTAGAGTCCCAGTGGAGACTCCTTATAAGGTCTGATAGTGGCGTATCTATTCCTCCCTGTTCCATTAATGCTCGCAATAGATCCCTAACAACTGAATCAAAGGCACAGGAGAGGTCCATCCGAGCCATATGCAGGACCCCTCTCCTGGCCTTGACATATTTACCCATAATTAGGGTAAGACCTGTTCTATGGTCTGTAAACTTTGGCGAAATCCATATTGAAATGGAGAAAAAAAGGAATTAGCCTCAGCCCAAGTTTCCAGTCTGCCTAAAATGACCCGCCATAGGATCTTCGTTGTTGAATCTATCAGAGAGATTGGGCGATAGCATGCAGGTAAATTCTGATCTCCTTTTTTTTTTTTTAACTCGGAATAATTACAGATTCTCTCCATGAGGGGATCAGTCCCACTTTCACTGCAGCCTTCAACACATTAGTGACCAATGGGGTCCAGAACTCTATATTAGACTTACAAAAGTCAACAGACACTCTGTCAGGGTCAGGGGCCTTCTCATTTGCAGCGTCCATAATGGCTTCAGTTACCAAGGCTAGGTCAGCAAGACTGACTATCCAATTTGTGTCAGTGATAGAGGAATCCGACCCATATTCCTCAATGTCTCCCTCCTCCCTTTTATCACTAAACAGTGATCCACCCAGTCTTGCTCAGATATATGACAATCAATCTCTGTAAACTGTCTGTCTGAAAAAAGGGATGAGTAACAACTTCCCAAAAAAGTCTAGTATCTTTTAATTGTGTTGCTTCATTAGGATCCTCCCAGCCTTTGCCTTGACATCTTGTTTCCTGCGGTGCGTGCTTGCTTGTATTTGGCCCTTGCATCTCTAACTGCCCTAGTGCTACGAGGTGTAATTTTAGTAACTGCTTTGAGACTTTTTAAAGCTGCAGTACACTCTGGGGTAAACCACATATCACCCACTTGCTTTTTTGGTGTTTATTTTTTTTAGAGGTGAGCCCACTAGATTTGGCTCTACAAATCCCCAAGAAGTTGTCCAAAATTTCTTCCCCCGTGGAATGACAACCTAAAATCTTGTTTGGATTTGCAGTCACCAAGTCATTAAAACACTTTTTTGGTTTGATGGCACCCGATGTTAAACATACCCCCTTGTTTACTGAATAGTTAACAGGGGGTATTCGCTTACCAGTTTTACTATAATGGAAGAGGGATTGGAATTTTAGAATAAATGGATTATGGTCACTGTATGGGAATAAACAAACTTCATAGCCCTCAGATCCCTCAACAAAGGACAAAATCTACTATACTGCTCTTACCCTTTCCTGTAAATGTGGGTGGGGATAGTTTGTCTTCGTCCTGGGCTTCCAATAGGAAAAAAGCCTATATGATAAAAATCAACTGAATTAAAGATTTACCGTAATTCAAATGTATGAAGTGACTTGTATCGTCTCCCTCAAGATTTGTGAATCCATATGTACGATCCCCATTTTGTGGGCATTTGGAAATATTAAAATCACCTGCCCATACAACAGATGTCAGCCTCCTGACAGCCAATTATACCAAATTGCCTCACAAAAGACAACCAATACTCATTTTGTGATTTATGGCAGATCCCCGCTACTTTCCATGAGAGCAACAATATATTCTGATCATTCTTATCAGTGTTCAAAAATTGAATATTCAGTCTTTGCCCATTGCGTAAATTATTATCTACATTATAAGCTATTACCGCTGAATTGAATAAGGCTGGTACTATATTGTTTTCCCATAAATGCAGTCAATCATTGGCTTCCATGTCAGACAGAGTCATATATCTATTCAAGAGTGGCAAAGAAATATTTTGTTGGTGTCTGCTACAAAGGGGGGTTGAAGACATAATCCAATTCCCCCCTGGAGTGGATAATTCTAAATGCCTATAATAAAACCGAAGAGGTAATATCTTCACCGTGTTAGGTCTTACCATGCTTCTTTTGCTTGGACCAAAATATTTCTCACAATCCTAGGGTTAAGGAAATTACAATAACAGTATCACCTTGATCATCTCCCTTTAGGGGGCCAATACCTGCCACTCGTCATACACAAATAATCTCATTGCCCAGGTCCCATTGACAATGAACATTTCGATTGAACCGACACAAGATCTTGTTTCTGAGGGACGATACGGTTCTATAGAGCCAGCCGGCAACTGTGGTGCATTTGCCAAGGTTATAACACAAGGGCATGCAGCTGGGGGATGATTGATCGTCACCAAGGATGCTGATTTATTAGCTTTATTTCCACCCTGGCTCTCCGATTGCGGTGCAGCGGCTCTAGGCCTGTCATTCTGAAATGAGGGTTGCATAGATTCACCAAAAGAATTGGCCATTTTCACAGAACTAGACCCACCATGATCACTAACTTCCATAACGTATGATGGACCTTTCATAGTCGACTGTGAAAGCTGCAGAGTCAGAGTTGTTGGGATTATAGGTGGCTGTAGAGAGGGTAGATCAACAGAATTCTGAGACTGGGGTTTTTCTGTTTGCCCTTCTCTGGAATTAACTAATCGAGTGAGGTTAGCCTCTACAGAGGCAAGGCAATCATGAATAGGTCTTAATTTGGTATCCAACAAGTCACTAAGATGGATCCTTAAGAACTCCCAAACATCGACATTTGGAGATGCCAAAGAAACTGTGTCGGGGGGGGCAGTTATTCCCAATGCCTATTTTGATTTACAAAAAATAGGTTTAACCACCTTCTTTCTACGCTTAGAGAATGGTTCCCCCATTAAGAGGACCCACGGCAAAAGCTGGCTCGTCCGATAAGCCATGTGCCTTTGGAAAATTTGAAATGGGCGTACCCGTGCCCTCAAGGCCAGTTTCCCTAGGTCCATTTGGTGAATTAACAGTGTGAATTGGATCATCAGCACTTAGGGGGTCATGGTGACGGTCAGACCGCCGCCATCGTGGCGGTCTGACCACTACATTATGACCGTGGCGGAGCCACAATGGTCCAACCGCTGACACCGCCAGGCTGCAGGCTGGCAGTCCCGGCGGTTGTAATCCACCAGGGCAGCAATTACGAGTCCTCATCTGCCAGCCTGTCCATGGCGGTTTACACTGCCATTGAGAGGCTGATGGAATGGGGCACTCAGGGGGGCATAGGAGCCCCTGCACTGCCCATGCACTTGGCATGAGCAGTGCAGGAGCCCCCATGCAGTGCACGGGCCCCCATGCACAGCCCCATCGCGCATTCCACTGCCTGACTTACGGACAGTGGAATGCGCAATGGGTGCTGCTGCACCCACTGCATCGCCACATTGTCGCCAACTCTATTAGGAGCCAGCTACAATGTTAAGGCTCTGTTCCCCGCTGGGCCAGCGGGCGGAAACACTGTTTCCGTGTGCCGGCCCAGCTAGGATCTTAAATTAGGGCAGGCGGACTTCAGGCCACCCATGTGGCCTGATGGTGGAATGACATTTGCAGAAGCCGCCCGCCAATATCATAATGAGGGCCTTAGTGTTACATCTACTACTAGCAGAGCTGTTAAAGGCAATTGGGATAAAAAGAGCTCGTCTGTCGTGAGAGAAAGGCGACGTTCCACAAGTTTAATTTTGTTTGTTTTAAAGTCCGCCACCCTCATCAGAAAACTGACAATGATTGTACATGGGGGTTTAGATTGTATATCTATATTACTTGCCATATTTGCCCTTCTTTTTTCCATGTCGTTAAGGCCATACAGAACAAAATAGTAAAGAAAATTTGCACTAACAGATTTCATTATTGGCCTTGCCTCTGTTGGGCTACGATGGGCCCGTCTTGGACTGGTCCTTGCCTGGGCCGAGGCACGGGCACGTCCTGCGTGCGTCCCATTGTGCGGGAAGCCCTTCAGCACTCTATAGCACAAGTCACCTCGGGTCCCACCTCTAGCAGCAGGTAAGCAGGTAGTGGAGAACAGTCTCATGGGATGCATAGTCCCTGTTACCAACAACAGTGTCCCCCCAGTGCGTGAAGCCCTTCACCGATTTATAGGTTGAGTCACCTCGAGCCCCGCATTCATTAACTGGTGAGCTGATAATGCAGGACAGTCTCCTGGAATGTGTAGGTCCCTGTTACCCATAAAAAAGTGCCCTGCCTCCAGCAGCTGGTAAGCAGGTAATGCAGAACAGTCTCCTGAGAAACATAGTCCCCATTGCCAACAACAACATCCCCCTGTGCGGGAAGTCCTTCAGCGCTTCATAGCTCAAGTCACCTTGGGCTCCTCCTCTAGCTGCCAGTGAGCAGATAATGCAGAACAATCTCCTGGGGTGCATAGTCCCGGTTGCCAACAACAGCGCCCCCCAAAGCCTGGCAGATAGTCTGGTCTTTGAGTACAGCATTAGAGGTCAGAAGGGGACCAATATGTTCTCAATGATGCCAATCCCCATTATTGGAGACAGGAAACCCAACTCAACCATTTCTTCGCTGAAATACAGCATCATGACAAGAATGCCCAGGCACCTTTACTCAAAGATCCACATCAGCCCAGCTCTCCACACCACTCACTGATTGTCTGTAGATAAGCACATCTCTTACAAAGCCCTTTGTATCACTCGCCACACACTACTTAGAAGAAACCTTTCTCTCTCCAGGTGACGTTACATAGTTTCCGACCAGGTATGGTCTTTTCTCAAAAACTCATGGCCGATATAAAAATCTCACAGATGGCATGTCATCATTACTTGGTGATTCAAAAATCTCCACTGAGACCACAAAACCATGGAATTTCTTTACCAGTGTCAACGGGAACTCATACACACAGTCCAACACCTAAACCTAATGTGATACCCGCCTCCACTGATTCCCCCCACTAGGCTAAGGCTTTCTCCTCAGCACCTCGCAACACCATCTCACATGCATCAGCTGAGCTATATGGATGTCTTTATTCTGCAGTGTAAGTGGAAAACCTATTTTGAAGTCAAACACACACTGCTCTGCTCTTCATATAGGTCACACCAACCAATACCCTTTCCATTCTATCATGCATGTTCCTGTAAACCCTAGAGGGCAAGGTAACCATGTGACGCTAGCACTACAGAAACGATAATAGCAATCCACCTCATTCGGCTGCTAGTCGGACTCCTCTCCTCTTTTATAAGATTCTTCCTCCTGCCTGTTTTTCCATACCTGTCAACTTTGGGGGAAAAAGTTCAATGTGAAAAAGGAGGGACTTGGGGGTGAGGGTTCTGGAGACGAGGTGGGACTTTATCCCATTTACTCTCACCACCTATAAAGGGTGAGGCTTTGTGCCAAGCACTGCACAAGCGCAACTCTATCCTCACCAGCCAGCCCCCAAACAAACAAGCACAAACAAAAGCCTCAGAGGATGCTACTGGGTTCGGAGGAAGTTTCAAATCAGCAGTGAACATCAGTGTGCACAACCTCCAAAAAGGAGCTGGAACCCCGCTCTGTGTTGGGTTCCAGCTCACATGCTTTCCTGCTGTGTGAACAGAGAAGGTATTGTGAGTCACAGCAGCACCACGTGAGTTTGATAGGTTTGTTTTTTCTTGTATCAAGGACTTTGATCATAGGTGGGTGGATGCTCTACAAGGTTGTGACGGAGAAGATTTGGCCTTGTGGTAAGTCATCAGGACATTGTAAGCTTCTGACACACAGTGGCAGAGTGGACACCAGTGGAATACTTATCTGCTTCTATTCTTAGTACCCCTAATCTTCTTAAATTTAGGAAAATTATAACAACATGGTTGTACCCCTATCAAATTACCCTTATAGTGGTTGAATTAACTAATTTTGATAGTGCATTCAAGCCACAGAGTAATTTGCTTTGCACTTTATACATTTCTACAAATACAAATACATGTCATTGTAACCAAACCCCAATAGCTATATAATGATATGAGCAAATACATGGAAGTGTGTCTTGATGTAAATTACACAGAACATAGGCATACATGCTATGCAACAGTTTTATATCGAGAAACTGGGGTGTAAATATTGTATCTGTTCAGACTGCTAATCTCTAAGGAGATGGACTTAAAACAACACTTTGTGACCAAAGGCAGAAACACCAAACCAGCAAAGGTAAACCAAAGAGATGGGACAATGGCTGCTAGCCTTTTGGCTTTGTCAGTGCTTGTTCTGTTTTGTTGGGCTTTTGTGAAAATGAATTGTTTGGGGAGCTGGCAGGCCATAATCAATAAAAAAAAAGCAAAACTATTTTTATTCTCAAAAAGCATGTTATCATTGTAGTCTGTAGCAATGAAGGGAACTACTTTGTGTTCAAAATTCCTTTTTGTGAAAGAGCAGAACACCGCCACTCACAATTAAAGTAACCAATGGCTGAAGTGGGCTGGCCCATTGCTTCATGCTGTAAACAGAATTGGGCATAAGTAACAAATGAATGCCACAGAAACAGATGAATGGGTGAAAAGACCTGGCTGACAGCTTCAAGAGTAAATATGCCATATATATATATATGTAATAATAGTAAAATCAAGATCTCGTCTGACAAAACTAAAAAAAAATCACAAACAGGTCGAAATCTGATTTGGCCTGTATAAATAAATTGCAAAACTGCTTATTACATTCAATTGACACAGTTTTAATGATTCTGAATCAAGTCTTTCCTCCTATCTATATTGGTAATCTGGGAGCCATAACATGGGTTAAAACACATTTTGGCTCACCACTCAACTTAATGATGCAAAGCGATCATTTACTGAACAAATGTACAGCTTTTCAAAGGGAGCCCGTGAGCCTCACACAACGTGACGTCGTGTCTTCTTGTATTTTGTGTGCAGTTAAAAATACACATAATTTATCCTGTAAGCGCATACAACGTGTCTATGTGCATTGATATTAAAGCCCATCAAAATGTTAGCGCCTTGACCTGAGAGTTAAATAATTTGTTGTTCACTAAATCGTGGGCTGCAAAAACACAGGCAGGGTAATAACTGGTACATTGTTGCTACTACATAATATTAAAGGCCTCAAACTTTCTTGAAGAGCCATGTTGTTTAGTGTTGGGTTTAGGACATTATCCATTGTTGATTTTGTGCTGTCTCGAGACATCACGACCACTGCCAGAACACGGCCACTGGTAGACCATACTGCACCCTATCACATCCATAGCCACAACACCAACATGACATTTAAACGACTGGCCATGATCTTGAAATGGCTGTAGCATCAAAATTGCTAAAATGTTGTTGAAATATAAATTCTGCCGAGTTGAGGTAATTGTCATCACTGTAATGTAATTTATGTGGTAACATGTCCCCACTACACTAACGTAGGCTTCTTTTGAAACTCCTATCAGGGCACTCTCTGAAAGTATTGAACATTCCATCCATTTTGATTGCTTCTTCAACTTCTCAGACAAATGTATAGTTCCATATTCATTGTGGCTCTTATTTGACTATTTGAAATTGCTATTATTTAAGCACTCAGCATCTTTAAGGTAGGAATGACACCAAACCAAACAAAACCGAAAACGTTATTAGATAACGTTGGGGGTTTGAATTGGCTATTCACCGTTCCCCAAGTCATTCGGACAGTTTCCATCTGAACTTTCATGGTGTTACCTAAGGCGTTCTGGGTGTTTTAGTCTTGCTTTGCTTACATTTACCTCCTTATACTAATACGCTTGAAATCAATGATTTGGCGCTAAGTTCAAGACTGGGGACAGAGTCCATAATGACCTGGAGTGAAGTGTTCACCATTGTTTTCAAATCCTCTCCAAATGTTGTTTTCCCATTCCTTGGTTATCAGGTGGAACAGAGGCCTGGATTGTGGGGCACCTGCGGACCCCTGCCCAGCAGACTGGGAGACACACAGTAGTCACACCTTGCTTCGTAGTACAGTCTACACATTGTGTGCAGCCCGTACTCAGATCCTCCATGGCCACGGGCACAGAGACATTGTAATCGTGAAAGCTGCTCTAAGCAGTAGAGTCTAGAAAATCAGTCTATACCTGCCAGGCTCAAAATATAATTAGCCACAGAAAAGAGAAAAAGGAAATTACCCAATTAAAATAGACATTACGGACTGGCGGTTGCCCGTAGGTAGTTATAGTTAGAACCTAGTTTTCATTGAAAAGTGTTTTTTGACTTGGCTATATCACTGATGCCATTTTATGAATCTTCACAAAATTATTCAAAAAAGGTGTGCCTGCGGGTCTTGTTGTGCATGAAAAGTTTTGTGGTGATCATTCAAGTGGGGGCCGAGAAAATAGAGGGGGGAGTGTAAACAAAAGTGTGTTTTTCATTTTAATTCCCATGGGGGGTTTTGAACACATCTACAGCCTGAACCACAGGACAGAATAACACCAAATTTGGCAGGAAGGTAGCTCTTGGTCTAGAAAGAATGCTTTTTGTTATCTGATGTAAATCCGTTCAGCAGTTTATGAAATATTAAAAGAAAATCTAGAAGCGGGCAGGCTTCACAAATCCTCCCAGTCTCGGGTAGAGATCTGATTGGCTGCCAAAACTTCAGCCAGGAAGTGTTGGCAGTCATTTTGAGACTCAGCTTCAGCCGAAGCTCAGAACAAACATAAAAAAACAAAAATGGGGGAGTGTACATTTCCCCTAACCCCCTAGCCTTGGTACAGGGGTCCCCTAGGATCTTGCCAGGGCAAAAAAGCATTTTTTTAAAAATGTTATCAAAAAAAGCAAACAAGGTCTTGCGTGCTTGCTATTAATTTTGCTTCCGGATGGGCCAGGCCCGGGGGCATGCAGGCTTATAAAACAAAATGACAAGGGGCACACAGGTCCCTCTCCTAGGGCTTTCAGAAGCACCAGGGACCACCACCTCCCCGGGGCGCCATGCAACAAAATATGCGGGTTGTGCAGAGGACGCCAGAACCCTGAGACTGCCACCTCCCCAGGGCTTGAACAAACAGTAATAGAGGGGGTTGCGTAGCCGCCCAGGTCCCAGGGACGCCACTTCCCTGGGGCTAAAAAATAAAGTGATTAGGGAGGCCCTGAGGACCCCCCCTAGGCCCCGGGAGCACCATCTCCCTGGGGCTTTATCTGATAAATATGCGCGGCCACATTGCCTCCCACACCCTGGGGACTACCACCTCCCCAAGGCTACATTTTTTAAAAGTTTAGTGTGGCGTAATTAGCAGTGCATTGCAGGGGCGCAAATTATAGTTTTCTTAGCCCACGAATTACAGTTGCTTAAAATAACTCCAACTATAACTGGTGAATTTCTAAGGTTTTGTACATTAATAATATGAGCCTAACTATAACACTCATTTAAGTGAATTATATATATCTAATAGCTAAAAGAGCTGCACATAGGTATACTACCGTGCAGTCTATGCCCTTGGCAAACAGTCCTATCTCTATACAGCCAAGAAGTTCTCGGTCCAACTAATTCCACCGTTTTAAGGTTTAGTATCACAACTCGCTTGAAATACTATTATGCAGAACTTCTTTGTCGTTACCTATCACTGTGCTATTCTCATAACCTTAGCTCAAAGCAAACAGTGGAGTACCTGCTTCTGACAATCACCATTCAGAAAAATTCGACTGGAAAGCAGTCGAGCGCACTCGTTGTCCAGAGCTAGTTTGTGAATCATTGATTCACCGAAGCCTCGTTGGGGAATAAAAGTTCTTAAATTCAGGAAGATTTTGAAATCTGGGTTGTATCTGCATCCCTGCCCTATCCTAACAGCTGTAAGCGCATACTTTAGCGCCATGATGATGCCCTTAGAAAATACCCAAATACGCATATGAATGCAAAGGCGGCCTCTGGGCCCAGAAAATAGAAACATTTTCCCCGAACAATTTTTATATGAACTTTAATGGATGAATACCTCAAAAGGACATTGGTCTCGAAATACCAATTCCAATAGCAATATTGTACTGATCATATGTATTCCTTCGCACTAAACACTGTGGTCAGGTAGCAGAAATAAATTCTCTTATCTCAGCCAACCCCTTTATTTAAATCTCCATCTAAGCATTTAGCTGCTGTGTACAAATTATCCACTTAAGTTCTGAATGTTTGCCAATAACTGATTTCATTTAATGATCGCTTTGTTTAGTGTTAATGCTATGTTGTCATGGACGTCATTTAATGGTCGCCAGGGACCCCAGCTTCCCCTTGCGACCCCTGGCCACAGACGTGGCTAAATCAGTGCCAGGAACACAGTGGCAGCTCGTCCTTATGGACGTCAGCGTGGGCTCGACTTCCTTGTTTCAACGAGTCTTTTTATTACATTCATAGTGAATAACATATAATTCACTATTAGTGTAATAAAAATGTAGTACACTTAGCTGGAATATGACCCTCCTTGGTACCTGGCGGTAAGTAAAAAACACTTGTAAGTGTATTTTGTGTGCATTCTTGCGGGTGAGAGCGTGCTTATGTAACAAAGTGTGTACATGAGTGAACGTGTGCTTGTGTAGGCATGTGTCTGAGTGAAGCAAAGATGAAATGGCGCGTAATGTCACTTCCACTACCCCTGGCTTTGCGGTGAAATGACGTCCCTGCATGTTGCCCGCGAAGACCACGTCTGCTTTGTATTAAACAAATAAATATATAAATAATATGACAAAATATGGAAGGTATCATTTCTTTATAATGGCTCATCATTCATTTTCTTATTATAGGTGCATTTTGTGGTTAGAAGTTAACTGGAATAGGGAAATAGTTGCACTACTTGCATGTTATAATTAATTACAATAGAGCAGTGATGACACCGTGACCATTCGTTCACGGCAGCAGATAACGGGTGAGTGGTCACCTTTTCTCAGAATCTGTGAGAAAAGGGTATGAGACTGTCTAATTAAACTTGTACCCGTCACTACAGTGCCCAGAGCCTGGAGGACGGGTGTGCTGCCTCTCTGCCTCGTTGAAGTAACTTGGACAAAGCCTGGACAAATCGTTTTCCTTACAGAGAGGAGATTACTCAGCAAAAAACACACATGGCAATACTTGGCATAGCAAATACACCTGCTAAACAGGGACTTTGGAATGTGTTATTTTTAAAAAGCATTTTTTCATCCATGACTCAGTAATATATTTTGTCTAAAGCAGATTTTTATTTTTTGCTTGCAAATTGCTACTCACTGTCTTCCATGAGTCACCATATTAAATGTAACACCTTCAGCCAGACATGTTGTTTGCCAACAAAATGTTACATTCTGGTAGGTGGTTTACATTTCAGTTTTGTTAATCTGGATTAATCAATCCTAGCTGCAAAGTGCTAAAGTACTCTTGGTTAAAACCAGGTCTAGTGTGAAGTCTCTACTTGGTAACTATATGTAAGCATAAAAAAAACAGAAGAGGGCAACACGGTAGGCTAGAGAGGAATCTGGTTATCAATAAAATTGAAAGAACATCGTTCCCTGAGGACTCGTTCTCACACAGTATTGATCTGGATAGAGGTGTGAATAAATTCTACAGGGCACAATTAATGTATGAAATGTTCAAGAGCAATATCTAGTTCTTAATTCAGAGGGTAAAACAAAAAATGTAATAGTTCATGCTGAAAACCAATTGTTACGGTAGCAAATGCATTAAGTACAGACAACGGGGTGATCAAAGTGCAAGAAACAATCCAAAAACCAAACAGTACTGAAATACAAGAAGAACAAGGGAAGGCAGGGACACGGTAATAGATGGCATCCTTATGTGAATTATGACGACCTGTAACCCATTTGGCTACATTTTGACCACACAGCTGAAATCCGGGAGACCATCATCAGGACACAGACATGCACCATGGTACACATCTCTGCCCCTTCCTCACCATCGAAGACTCTTCCACAAAGACTGTTTGAAAAGGCACCTTCATCGAGAAGCCGACGTGTTAAAAAGCGATAACCGCAATGGACCTCAACCCTCTACTCCTCTATTCCTACACACATTCAGCGTTCCGTCTTGCAATCTCCCTATATTTTCTGTGGATCCTCTCGTAACTTGGGAAGATCAATATACTCTGATAATTTTTAATCCTTGCATACTTTCTGTAATAATATATGTGTATGCAAAGGTCAATGTCTAAGTGAATCCCACCAGCTTGAAAAGGGACACCTAGCATTAACAGCAAGAAATTGTTTTACTCAGCTAAACTGAGTCTTTTCCTTTGTGTCCGCGCAGGCTGTTAATTGGCCACGCCAAGATATACTGTATCAGGCATCCCCTATATTCTTTGTATAGAATATGACCAACTGCCTTCAAATTGTTTAAAGTGCCTACATTATTGGATATGTTATAGAGATACATTCTTGAATTGAACTTAAGTGAGGATATAAATAAACTCCATTAAGTGGTCAGAGCTGCCATAAAACAGTTAACCGCTAGTGTTGATTATGCACTAATAACTACTGGAGTCAAGAAGCTTTCTATCTTAATTTGCCTTTTCTTGATGCAAAATTGAGTCACCCTGCCAAGTACTCTGGACCTAATTCTCCCCATAATTCCACAGCCCTGGTCATAACCATCGCAAGTCGAATTGTTTGTCAACGATCAACTTCAATTTCTACCAGGTATTGAGAAACACCACGCAGCACTATGTTATCCCTCCTTTGGAGTTGTTCTTGTTAGTGGAAATGATTACAGGTGTGTCTGTGGTCAAGTGGCCTGGAGGGTGGTAGTACTCTCTTTGTATGACAAGGAGTGCATCAGGAAGACAGGATTTGCCCCCAATGAGGTTGAGGGACGCAGAAGTCCTTATATGTATCTCAAATGACATAGGCCTCACCATGACCAGTAGTAGCCTTCTCAACGTGTGGTTCACATTTAATTAACAAGTACTGAGATGTAAAACTTGTGGACTAGCTCGCCTTCATGTTTTTTTTGTATAAACTTATAGACATGAACAGGTTCCGGGGAGAAAATAAGATAGAGGAAAATATGGTATCTCACCAGATCAACCACATAGGTGGGTATTATAAAGACATGGCGATTAAAGACCTGGTGTACTAATGGGTTTTGCCCTAGCAAAGCCTACGGTGTGAGAAATTGCAGGCTTTGTAAATGTAAAACCCAATGTCTCAGTGTACTGTGGACACATTACAGGTTACAAATGGAGTTGTGAATCATAATGTCCACTTTGTGACTCGCGAGGAAAAGCGGATTGGTAGGGGGCACCCCCATCTCTGTGAAAGCACGAATGAGTATCAATGGTTTGTGAGTTTGTGGTTTGTCAGTGCAACAACAGGTGCAGACCACTGACTGGAGATCGACACGTAAAAGGTGGCGGTATCTGTTTTCAAAGTGAAACCTGAAAGGGACAGCTTCCACTTTGTGAATTTGGGCCTTCAGCAATGGAGGGGGGTGGCGGGGCAGCATACAACACACACACACAATGTCTCTCGCACTGTGCCAGGTTTTTGACCGTGTACGGGACAAGCCCTGCCATCCGGGCATGTTGAGAATGTAACTACATTGATGGAATCGCACGATGTCCCTCATAGGCGTCCATCAGAGCATTTGCAGCCACTCGGAATGACATGTAGAGGAAATACTGACTCACATATGTACAAGAAGCAGGATTTCTTAAAATCAACACAACAGGCACTCTGCTCTGCTATTAACTAATACAAATGCTGTTGCGCAAAATTTCGTCGGGTCGAGTAGGCAATTGCTGCACAAACTTGCATTCAAGATGCGTGCCAAGGATAGATGGTCAGTCATTTAAACACCGACTAACTGACTTGTTCTAAGGAATTCTGTCTACTCATTCGGTGCAATCAGCCTGTAGAAATGCACAGTCCAGCTAAAATCAAGGGCTGACCAGACATTTCTGGGATTGTTTACTGCACTGAGTGAACAATGCCAATCACGTGGAAGGTGGCCTCTGTTATGGCTCCTGGGTATGTGTCACACTCAGGAGACACGTGTACTGTCTGCACAGAGAGTAGTAGCCCTTGCTGCTCATGTGGCGTAGGTCAAAGAGTCAAGCTCGTTTTCTTAATGATATTCAAAACAACTGAGCTTAACATCAAAGTTATTATATTTCCTGTTCTGGTTTGGGCTAATTCTTCCTATGTAAGGTACGGTAGTGATGCAGAATGCTATGTATATTTTTGTAGAAAAGAAATTACTTTCAAAATGTAACTTAAATAAAGTCGAGATGCCATACACCTTCCCCATTTGGTGGATTTGTAGAAGGAACAGTCAGGGTCGGACTGGACACCAAAATAAAAGTGGTCCCCATGTTTAAAAAAAAAGGTGGCCCATCTTTGCAAACTGAGGCAGTTTTGAACTTGTAAAGGCACTCTTTATAAGAATGTTTGCAAGCTAGGGAAGAATCATAGATGTGAGCTTGCTGCAGGCAATGTTTGGTTTAATATCAGGGACATCAACTGTAAAATCGGTCCAGCAGACCATAAAACAGGTCTACAAACAGCCCAAAAAACGCCCAGAACATGGATCTATCAAACCAGCTCTTTGGGCACTGCCTGATTGCCCTATAGGCCAGTCTGACGCCAGGAAGAATGCATCGACTAGAAGGGTACCAGCAGTCGGGTGCCGTGTAGTTGCTTATGATGTCTGGATGAGCTCCATTTTGGGTGTCACAATCTCCTCCATGTCAAACTTAGGGCCTGATTTTGAGTGTGGCAGTCCGAGGACCGCAAAGCTCGCACTGACGGTCGGACTCCCGCACTCCGGGTGGTCCAACTGCCTAATTACAACCCTGGCGGGCCCACCAGGGGACATCCATTCCTGCCGGAACATGGTTCCCGATGTGGTGACATCGGTCTGAGTTGTATTCAGCCAGGGAGGAGCTGAACTCAGCACCACCTGCCTGATTACAACTCCAGTCACAGCCAACCAGTGCTTAATTTGTGCTTGTTGTTTCCGGTGCGGAGCACCAGCACTTATTGTTGCAGGCAACTCACTATTAAGGATCAGTAAATGAAACATCTATGTTGTGATCAAGGTAAGGTCCTTTCTGAGGGCACAGTTACCTGCCGTCCAGAGGCTTCAGGTTGGCTATCCAGCAATCACTGACTGCACCCCGTGTGAGACAAGCATCTTGGTGCGTATCAATTTATTCACAAGACTTCTTCCTCACTCACTCTATATTGTTTCCTTCTTTGCAGTCTTCAAGTCCCTGTTTTTCTTTAATAGGAACATAAATTGGCATGAAGTGCTATACAAGCAACATACATTAACAAACATATCACTGCTGTGGGCAAAGAAAATGTTTATTCTGACACAACAATATGTGTGATGTGAGCACAATGATGTGGTGTGGGCACAGTAGTTAATATTGTCTTCATAAAGAAAAAGCTCTTGTGGTGCAGGGTTGTGAATATTAAGTCACAAGAGAAAGTGACCGTAGGTCAGAGTCCTGAGAGATTTGTGCGGGTGGATTTCACAAAGGCTCGTTTATGAAACGTATTTAAAAACCTACTCCTCACAGCACAGAAATAATTTATAAGGTACTATTCAGAAAAGAAAGTGACAGCAGTAAGCGGGCTGGTTTATACCTGAAAGTAAGTGCCTTTCAGTCACTGCAAGTTGAAACACTAAATAACTCGTCGTACATGCACTCTGTCCTTCATCTTTGCACACATGCATCCATTTATCCTCTCACTGACTCAGTCTTCCTTTCACGCATCTCACAACTCAATAAACATGAGAAAGATATATTAAACAATTGCAGTGCTTCCCTGCCCACATTTCTGACTGATTTTTCACCGGGGAGCCGGTCTGGGGTGGGACTTCACCCCCAGACACCAGCGGGGCCGGGAAAGATCTGCTAAAAGAACCAGCGAAGTCCAGCAACGCGCGTTTGCGTTGCAGCGGTTCCTTACCTAGATTTTCTGACTGAGTTTTCACCGCTGAGCAGGTTTGGGGTGGGACTTCGTCCCCCAGACACAAGCGGGGCCAGGAAGGACGTCCTAAAAGCATTGGCGAAGTCCTGCAGCACAGGCCATGCCCAGGCCGCACCCAGGTGAAGCCTGGGCCAAAGGCGGGCCCGTCAGTGCCACTCAGAGACCGGAGGAGGCCGGGCCCCCTCTTGGCTCTGTGAGCCAGTGTATACAGGCAAGATTAGCTTTGGTGAGGGGTGCGGTGTACAGTTAAGTGGCCCGAACACGTATTTATCAAATACAATTGGTGCCTTTGAAGAAGCCCAATATTTTTGGGCGATTGAGGAGGGCTTGGACTGCTTGTAAATGGCAGTGGGTATATTTCCGTATTCCATCATAGTTTCGTTGGGCCGGCTTGACTAGGTGTTTCAAAATTCAAGAGGTCCAAACTAACTTGTTACCATGAGCAAACAGAAAGCGGGCGGTTGCAGCCCTGTGCCTACCCCCTTTGTGAAAGCCACTTCCATCGACTGTATGCTTGAGTGTGCAGTGAGTGTTATCAACACAGTAATTGCTTCAATGGAGAGGAGACTTTCTCTAAATTTGGGAAGTGGCCCTGGACCAGAACTTTTTAACCCCCACTTCTATGGGCTCACCTCCAATATCTAACGCAGCTGTTTTAGTTAATTCATCTAGCCTAGTATCTACTTCTACTACCAATACAACCTCACCTAATACCTCACTTGCGAGGAGTTGTGCTTCAACCCCGGCGCCAGCCAGGAAAACTAAAAGGGTCACCCCGTCTAAGCAACCGGGTAGCAGTAATGTTGTGCCAAAGAAGGCCCTTTTGCAGGTTGAGGACTTAACAGCCCATCATCATCAGGAATAAAGAGCTTGGGGCCATATGTATGAACACTTTTTCCCATAGACACAGAATGGGTAAAAACCTTTGCTACATCTGGCCCTTGATCCATAACCCGAATCAGGATAACTTGGCGAGTTTAAGAGTGAGTTTTCTTGACAGGCTTCAAATAGTGTTGAGGGCAGAAATTACTCCCCTTCTTCAGCGGTTAGACACCACTAAAGCCAAATTGACATCATTTTAGTTTTGCACGCACCCGCCCATTTCAACGTCTGGTAACTCTGCTCCACAAGCAGAGGGGACTGCACAGCCACCAACCAATCTGCCTGCCCTTGTAACTCAAGCTCCTCTATATACAAATGTAGCACCTATGGGAGATATACAACTAGGAGAGAAGTCTTGCCCGGCCAAAATTTTGGCCGCACACAAGGTGCACCCCATGAACTGTGAATTCGGACAAAGGTTTTATTTCGGCAAGTCTGGTTAAGAAGGAGTCATAACCCAACCTAACTCCTGTGAGGACGGTTGTTAATTTTACTCCAGCCTTATGTCCATATGTAACTGTTTTGATCGGGGTTCCACCTTTACACAAAGTATACATTGAATCCTATGATGAACTATTCAATTAAGTCCTCGACTGAGAAGTGCAGTATAAAGAGCTACCAAACTATCACAACAAAGATATCTTCTTAGTGCAAAGATGTGCATGGATCGGGCCAGGCTCTATTGATAATATGGGTGGACTGTGTAATTGTGAATATTAGGTTCCCTCAGTTGGCTCGTAAATTATTGTCTGGGTTTAATTGTCAAAATGTCTTAAGGAGTACTATGATGTTGGTCCCTTTAGGTTATTTTTTTAATAAAACATCTGGCCCCTGAAACCAGAGGCATGACAGCCCACCAGGATGCCCTACAAATGATATGTGCCATCCGCATGACTCCCAGCATTTGATTTTACCACGCTTGCTTGGGGTTTACCAATCTAGATTACCAGTTAGGGACCCTACTTGAGGATTATTAGCCCCCACAGTAAGATCGACTGTTCCTTTTTAGGGTCAAGCGCAGAAGTGCTCTGTCCTCTATTGTAACCTCTCTGTGGGCTTTCAAACCACGCCCATCAGTTTGGTTGGTTTGTGGGATTGCCTTTTAAAATACACTTAATATCACTAGTAAAGACTTGCATACGTCATGCCTTTCCCCGTGTTTAGCCCTCCGCGAGAGCACTGGTAAACTGCTGAAAACATAGGAGGCTCTGTGTTTTCCGAATGGCTTCTGGACTACTTTTTATTTTTATTTCCTAAGCAGTGTGATCTCGCTGGGCAATAGTCAAGCGCTTTGCATGACATCGACCCTGTTACATGGATAATTGCACATTTACCGGTTTCATGGATAACTGCACTTTTGCCGATACGTTTGACTACGAGCGAACTTCTGTTTCCTTTTGTGTGCCTCCTTCACGCTCATGGCAGCCGTCTGCTTGCTTACGTGAAACTGTTTTCCTTTTCATTTTCAGATTATGTGTTCAAGAAAAGTCTGGTTAGTAGTTTACAACGCTAATAGCTCCAAGTTGAGCAAATACGAGACCCATTACATTGCAAATGCTTTTTCTCTTTCTACATCTAATAATTTAGATGCCCTGTCAGATCTGGATTGAGTCCCAGTAGTGGCGAATCATTCTGCCGGAACCTCGCATCTGTTAAGGTTGAACCCTCAGGTTCTAATCAAGGGCGCCCCTTTTCTATACTAAGTTGGAATGTTTCAGGTTTGAAGGGGAAAACTGACAATGCTGACTGACAAGCTTTTGCCAATGAGTATGATATTATATCCATACAGAAAACTTGGTTTAATACCCCCACATCCTATGATGGTTATGCCTGTTATTCCAGTCCGGCTGTTCTCTCAGTTCCAGGTAGAGCCACGGGTGGTTTATATATTTGGGTCAACTTGAGCCTTCTCGTAGAAGTCACAGTTATTGATTCTGGGTCTCCAGCTATCTTAGCTCTGAAGATATGTGATAACTCATTCTGTTATTCTTTTTATTTAATTAATTTTTATAACAACAATTTCACTAACGTTGTTTGTACTCATTTTACCTATCTGTTTATTTTTCTTTGTAAATTACAAATCATAGAAGGCAGCACAAAATGGCGGCCTTCCTACCTACCCCCTTCTCATTACAGAGATGCACATCACCTAATATGCTTAATTGGTAGTAGGCTTTCGAGCCTATACAGCTTGGAGTAAGACAACATGCATAAAGAGGATGATGTGGTCAAAATACTCATTTGCCTAATAATTCTGCACTCCCTGTATATTCAAAAATGGAAACTGTATGTCTCCAAAATGCTATCGTCCTATATCACTCATCGATAATATAGTTAAAATCTCAGGGAGAGTGGTCTATAATTGTTTCGCTTCCTGGGCCCAAGAGAGTAACATCTTCTTCCCCTTTCAATTCGGGTACAGTTCAGGCTTGGGTACTGTGGAGTAATGTTTAAATTTGAGTTTGATAGTGAGTAAATGTATTCATGTCAAGCATTGCTCACTGTACCTGGCCTTTATGAACTTGTCCACAGTCTTTGACTCAGTGAATAAGACCAAGCTGTGGTAGATGCTCCTGGATATAGGGGTGGATTTACCTTCAGTGAACTTTCTGCACTCTGTACATATAAATCTAGTAGCACAAGTGCACCTGGGCGGCAATGGGGAAATGTCTCCTGAATTTTCCCTAAAGCGAGGGGCGCGACAAGGATGTATTCTGGCTCCCCTACTTTTTATTATCTATATCAACGGCCTAGGTTCTTACTTGATCTCAAACCTGGTAGCCACCCCAAGGATTGCCAGCTTGCAGGTGCCTGCATAGCTCTATGCAGATGACGCAGTCCTCCTAGTCCGTACTCCTAACGCCTTACCATTGCTGATGGACCGCTTTGTCTCCCTTATGTCCAGCCATGATCTAGTATCCAGGTATGGGAAGTCACACATTAAGACATATGGGCCTGATAAAACCCATTTACGCAAACTCACTATCAAAGGTCAATTCCTTGTTAGTGTTAGAGATTACAGCTACCTAGGAGTCATTTTGAGCTCGTCAGCGATGTGGCTTTCCCAATTCAACAGCTTACACATTACACTTAGCAAGTTGTAGTCTTATGAGGCCTACAGGAAAAGGGCCCATCTCCCCCCCTTTTGAAAGTGTATAATGCGCAGCTCATTACTGCCGCCTCATGATGACAGGGGTTTGGGGCTTTGCCAATACCTCTTTTCTTCAAGCTGAGGAAAATCGCATCTGTCGGGAGATTTTGTACCTCCCATCGTCTACATCTATTTTTATTATCCACTCTGAACTAAATCTAGACTATATTGTAGATAAGGTTCATCTAGCCTCTCTATTAGCAACGGTAAGTGTCTGGGCAAATCCAGTGGCGTCATTATGCAAAGATATAATCCTGGATTGTCTCTGCATGGATAGGGGGGTCTTTAATTCCCTGGATGAGATATACTTCCAAAACATTCCAAGCCCTCAGCTTATCCTCTCTGTTTATAAATCCGAGGAGTATTATCAAAGAGGATGCAACAAGGGTCAAGTCTCTTTCTCTACGATATAGCAAGGAATCAAGGTTAAGAAAGAAACTATCTAAGCGCTCAGAATTGACCTGTTATAGGTTTTTGGTGTCAATGGAACCAGTTATCCATTTGTCGTTAGACCTTACCCACCGAGAGAGATCTCTTCTCTTTTGTTTTAGAGCAGGAACAATATGGTGCCTTTTTTGTTTCAATAGCGACCGTGGATTGTTGGGGGACTCAGCTTTGACCTGCCCGTGTGATAACATTAGCCAAAAATCACTGTTGCATTTTAAAGCTTTGCTACATCTTCAAATATTTAACTCCCCTGGCATATGTTTCTGGGTTAGCACCTTTGTTAAATCTGATATAAGACCTGTAAATTCATTGGGTACGTAAATGTGCCCATCACATTTGTTTTTAAACAATCACTGATTTTGTAAATGCTTAGTGTTTTTAGAAAAGTTATTTATTATGAGTGTTATTCAATGATTTTATTAATTCGGTTATTAAATGTTTAACTTAATAAGATATATGAATTATTTAGCCTCAGAAGATGCTAACTTTCGTGTTTCCTGCTACCTCTTTGAGTATGCACTTTATGTCATCTGCAGGAATTTTAAAACTGAAGTCTGAATGTACAGTCTTTTACTATGCTTTTCTGTGTCCGTTCTTTTATGACCTAATAAGGCTGAATAAAGATCTTTTTGAATTTGAAATAAAAGTATATACTCAGCACTCATGTGCTTGCATCTTTTCATAATCACAGATCAGCATGACGAAATCTGACATAGGGCATTGGTGGTTTGTCACCATAACCATTTCAAACGTACTTTAGTGTGCATAATCTTTACAACATGGCAAAAGCTGCAAGACACATACTCTTTTTCAGCAGAAGCACAGAACCTTTGACCAATCAAATGTTGTAGGAAGGACGATCAACATGTGGGTGGAGCACCAAGACTCTTTTATAAGCAGTACATCGTAACACTCCTCTTTTTCTATTGCTCACCTAAGGTCTAGCAACAACTGTGGTATCTTGCCGGACCTACAAATGAAACTCTTAAAATTGTGATGTATAGTATAATTTACATTTGTCAGGCCTTTGGTAAACAAAAGGGCAAGGGAATTGCATTTTGTAAAACTAAAAACTCTTAACAGTGTGTGTTTCTGTGTTTTGAGTGGCATGTTGAATTGGAAGCATCTCAACATTTATTCAATGGACTGTGAACATTTTTATAAAAGTTCTCACATGTTAATTCCACTGCAATAAATGCAATGTTTTTATAAAACAAACATATTATTGTTCATGAAACACATTTCAAAACGTTGCCTTTCATAATTTATAGTTCAATTTTTTAGGCTTATTTGAAATCTTTAGCTTCCAAATCCTCTTGTAATAAATATCATCAGGCCCTACCCCATGCTGGGGAAAGTTCCTAGCCTATAGACGGGAACAGTATATACCATAATCCTCAGATGTCTCTTGCATTATGACAATTTTCAGTTCTTTAAGGTGCAAGCACATGGCACAAGCACTGCAATCAAAGCATTTTCAGATTGTAAATGCAGTGATAACAGTCATCTGTTGTCCCTCACAAGCATTCCAACTCTAAGAACCAATTTTGAAAATGTACCTAACAGCATCATCTATATGGTTCAAATTAAAAAAATATGGAGGGATCCTTCTCCCACAATGCCACCAGTAGTGGTTCCTAAAACCTATCCTGAAATGACCGATCTACACAACAATATATGCCTTAAAATAGTTGTATGTCATGTTCAACACTTTCAGAATTCACGCAGACCAGAAAGATCCTGCTCTAAAGACACCTGAAAGATAGTTTGCCGTGCGTTAAACAGACTACCAAAATGGACCATTCCATTCTCCTGTAAACCAGCAGACCAGCCAAGATGCTGTGCCTCAAATCCACTCTCACATTGAAGCTACAATGTTGCAGAAACAAATTTGTCATGTAACTGGTAACACAAACAGCTTCTAAAACGTATTTGATTCCTAAGCTATGTGTCTGATTACATGTTTACATGCTCTATACAGTTCAACACATTCATTCTGACAAACCATATTGGTCACCCGAATGGAAATGACACACTGCACAACATAGTCTGGTGAAAGCACGAGAAACAGGTATTTCATGAATTCCAATGCACAATCCAGATCCCAAACTCAAGCAGAAAGACTTGCTTGCTGAGCCATCAATCAAGTGAATTGTTTACTGAAATATTACCTTTAAGCCAATACACAACCCTTAAAATTGCAATAGTTTCTCCCATATTCTCTTACCAGTCAATAAATAAAATTAGAAACCTCAAATAATATAATTTTAAATAAAAATATAGAACATACAAATAAATGAAAGCAATGACATTGTATTAGAGCATTGTCAATATGACACTGGCAGTTACGAAAAAATACATAGAGAAAAACATACCTTAATAGCACTAATTCAAGAAATAAAATAGAGCACAGAAGTTAAAATGTTCACTTTAAGCATTAAAAAGGCAACGTTGATGCATTTATGGCACCTCCCTGCCTGGCAGCAGATATTTCAGCAAATTTGCATAACGGCTGATGAATAGTGTGCAGCAGACAGCACCAGAAAAAATGGGGCATAATAACCTTAATTTACGAGAAAATAAATAAATGTTGAAAAAAAATGGAATTTGGGTGAGCAATTCGCTTTAACGAATATGGGGGCAAGGAGGAAAGACAATAAAACAGGTAGAAACAAGTGGTTAAAAGAAACCGAGCTTTTGAGTATTTTGTTTTGATTATAGCACAAACTCAATGACAGAGATCAAATTCTGAAATTATTTCAACATTTTTCATTTAGCAAGATACATATTAACAATTTCAATGTGCAATTACAACACACATTGACCAACTTTATTGAGTGGTGCATTTAGCTTGACAGCTAGGTGCTGGTCATAGTCAAATGGCCAAGCAGCAAAATTATTCACCATAAACCTGAAGGCATTTGTAGACACAAGGCAGGTGTAAGAAACTAGAAAATGAATCAACAACACGTTGTGCCATCATAGGATGAAATATGAATGGAAATAAAATAAAGCAACACTTACATAATTTTCTGAATAAGAAAAATCAGATTGTATTTCCAACAGGCTTATCCAATGTTCTATTAAAAGGTCAAAAACATTTCATTTCTTCCCTAATATTTTATAATGTGCAAATTTGGTAATATTTCAGACAAAACAAATTCGACGAGGAACAGCACAGCAGGACACTTTCTTCAATGTTTTCTTACTTTCAGTTGCATATTGTTATTGCTAAGTGCAAAATTATCTGTAGAGTTCTGAATTGCTGCAAAAATTAAAACATTCATTGTAAATTACTTAGGGGGACTGACACTGTAGAAAAAGACAGAAATCTGCATCTGCAGGATTCCGACCTCGCCTGTGTTCAAAGGTATTACATTATTGCATTTTGGAATTGACAAACGATTTCCAAGTAAATCTCGGATAAATATGACAGTCACATGGTTCCAGACATACTCCAGGAAACCCTATGTCAATTCTTTTTCATGTGCAAACATATATATGTCTATCTTATTGCATGTAAAAAGAGATGAAGAAGTCCACCCAACAAGGTTTTACTTTTTTCCTACATGAAAACTGCAGCTTCCCAAAAACCCTCTCCAATTAAAGACTGATCACTTAACTCATTCCTAGGAGAACAATCTCTCACCCTGTCAAAGTAATGAAGGCGCTGAGGCTAAGTTTCTAAAGACCCACAAACATGTTAGTTTGTAAGTGTTCACAAACTTACAGAACATTTCTGCCCTGTGACGTTCATCCCCACTCCTGAAGCCCTTGTTCATAGATGTACTCACAGGTAAATTTGTACGAGTAAATAATTTTACAAGTGCAAAACTTATCACAATAGCAAAAGTGTCCTTGCATTTGTAGGAAATCTATGTTTTTAGTCAAACTAATAGGAGCAAATAGTTTTGAGTGTTTTTTTAAGTTTTTGTGTTACTTTGTCAATTTGAAATGCATAAACATATCTATACCTGGTAAGCATGTAATTTTTGTATACTGAAGACCAAGCTAATTTGGTCACTGTAAAATATAATTTCATGGGTTGTAGTTGTGCGAAGTTGGTCCCCGAAGGTGAAAGTCAAGGCAGCTTTTAAGCTAAATGCTAATTAGTACATTTGTCTCACATAGATATTGTGGACAACAGCTTGATTCCCAGACGCAGGCCATTCACTAAATTCTAATTTCTAAATCTATCCTCTGTAGAAAACAAGTATCAATTTAACCCCTTAGCTGCTGGGCCGTTTCCCCCCCAGTGCTGAGCCCTTTTTTGGCTATTTGGGGTAGTTCGCACTTAGGCCTTCATAACTTTTTGTCCACATAAGCTATCCATGCCAAATTTGCGTCCTTTTTTTCCAACATCCTAGGGATTCTAATGGTATCCAGAGTTTGTGGTTTCCCCTGGAGGAGACCAGGGAAATAGCCAAAATACAGTGAAAATTTCGTTTTTTCCCAAAAAAAGGGAAAAAAGGGCTGCCGAAGAAGGCTTGTGGTTTTTTCCCTGAAAATGCCATCAACAAAGGGTTTCTGGTGCTGAAATCACTATCTTCCCACCTTTCAGGAATGGACAGACTTGAATCAGAAAACCACATTTTCCAACACAAATTTGGCATTTTACTGGGACATACCCCATTTTTACTATTTTTGGTGCTTTCAACCTCCTTCCAGTTAGTGACAGGAATGGGTGTGAAACCAATGCTGGATCCCGGAAAGCTAAACCTTTCTGAAAACTAGACAAAATTCTGAATTCAGCAAGGGGTCATTTGTGTAGATCCTACGAGGTTTTCCTACAGAAAATAACAGCTGAAATAAAAAAAGATTGCAAATTGAGCTGATAACAACAGCCATTTTTCTTTATGTTTTACTCTGTAACATTTTTCCTGCGATGTCAGATTTCTGAAAGCAATATACCGTTTTGTCTGCTGGACTCTTCTGGTTGCAGGGATATAAAGGGCTTGTAGGTTCATCAAGAACCCTAGGTACTCAGAGCCAATAAATGAGCTGCACCCTGCAGTTGGTTTTCATTCTATACTGGGTATACAGCAATTCATTTGCTGAAATATGAAGAGTGAAAAAAAGGTATCAAGAAACCCTTTGCATTTCCAAAATGGGATCAAGATAAGGTTTTGAGGAGCAGTGGTTATTTGCACATCTCTGAATTCCGAGGTGCCCATACTAGCATGTGAATTGCAGGGCATTTCTCAAATAGACGTCTTTTTTACACACTCTCTTATATTTGGAAGGAAAAAATGTAGAGAAGGATAAGGGGCAATAACACTTGTTTTGCTATTCTATGTTCCCCCAAGTCTCCCGATAAAAATGATACCTCACTTGTGTGGGTAGGCCTAGCGCCCGCCACAGGATATACCCCAAAACACAACGTGGACACATCCCATTTTTTGACAAAATACAGAGCTGTTTTTTTGCAAAGTGCCTACCTGTAGATTTTGGCCTCTAGCTCAGCCGGCACATAGGGAAACCTACCAAACGTGTGCATTTTTGAAAACTAGAGACCTAGGGGAATCCAAGATGGGGTGACTCGTGGGGCTCTGACCAGGTTCTGTTACCCAGAATCCTTTGCAAACCTCAAAAAGTGGCTAAACAAACACGTTTTCCTCACATTTCGGTGACAGAAAGTTCTGGAATCTGAGAGGAGCCACAAATTTCCTTCCACCCAGCGTTCCCCCAAGTCTCCCGATAAAAATGATACCTCACTTGTGTGGGTAGGCCTAGCGCCCGCCACAGGAAATGCCCCAAAACACAACGTGGACACATCACATTTTTTGACAAAATACAGAGCTGTTTTTTGCAAAGTGCCTACCTGTAGATTTTGGCCTCTAGCTCAGCCGGCACATAGGGAAACCTACCAAACGTGTGCATTTTTGAAAACTAGAGACCTAGGGGAATCCAAGATGGGGTGACTCGTGGGGCTCTGACCAGGTTCTGTTACCCAGAATCCTTTGCAAACCTCAAAAAGTGGCTAAACAAACACGTTTTCCTCACATTTCGGTGACAGAAAGTTCTGGAATCTGAGAGGAGCCACAAATTTCCTTCCACCCAGCGTTCCCCCAAGTCTCCCGATAAAAATGATACCTCACTTGTGTGGGTAGGCCTAGCGCCCGCCACAGGAAATGCCCCAAAACACAACGTGGACACATCCCATTTTTTGACAAAATACAGAACTGTTTTTTGCAAAGTGCCTACCTGTAGATTTTGGCCTCTAGCTCAGCTGGCACATAGGGAAACCTACCAAACCTGTGCATTTTTGAAAACTAGAGACCTAGGGGAATCCAAGATGGGGTGACTCGTGGGGCTCTGACCAGGTTCTGTTACCCAGAATCCTTTGCAAACCTCAAAAAGTGGCTAAAAAACAAGTTTTCCTCACATTTCGGTGACAGAAAGTTCTGGAATCTGAGAGGAGCCATAAATTTCCTTCCACCCAGCGTTCCCACAAGTCTCCCGATAAAAATTATACCTCACTTGTGTGGGTAGGCCTAGCGCCCACGACAGGAAATGCCCCAAAACACAACGTGGACACATCCCATTTTTTGACAAAATACAGAGCTGTTTTTTGCAAAGTGCCTACCTGTAGATTTTGGCCTCTAGCTCAGCCGGCACATAGGGAAACCTACCAAACCTGTGCATTTTTGAAAACTAGAGACCTAGGGGAATCCAAGATGGGGTGACTCGTGGGGCTCTGACCAGGTCCTGTTACCCAGAATCTTTTGCAAACCTCAAAAAGTGGCTAAAAAAAATAGTTTTCCTCACATTTCGGTGACAGAAAGTTCTGGAATCTGAGAGGAGCCACAAATTTCCTCCCACCCAGCATTCCCCCAAGTCTCCCGATAAAAATGATACCTCACTTGTGTGGGTAGGCCTAGCGCCCGCCACAGGAAATGCCCCAAACACAACATGGACACATCCCATTTTTTGGCAAAATACAGAGCTGTTTTTTGCAAAGTGCCTACCTGTAGATTTTGGCCTCTAGCTCAGCCGGCACATAGGGAAACCTACCAAACCTGTGCATTTTTGAAAACTAGAGACCTAGGGGAATTCAAGATGGGGTGACTCGTGGGGCTCGGACCAGGTCCTATTACCCAGAATCCTTTGCAAACCTCAAAAAGTGGCTAAAAAAATAGTTTTCCTCACATTTCGGTGACAGAAAGTTCTGGAATCTGAGAGGAGCCACAAATTTCCTTCCACGCAGCGTTCCCCCAAGTCTCCCGATAAAAATGATACCTCACTTGTGTGGGTAGGCCTGGCGCACGCGACAGGAAATGCCCCAAAACACAACGTGGACACATCACATTTTTTCATAGAAAACAGTGCCTACCTGTGGATTGTGGCCTCTAGCTCAGCCGGCACCTGGGGAAACCTAGCAAACCAGCACATTTTTGAAAACTAGAAACCCAGGGGAATCCAAGATGAGGTGACTTGTGGGGCTCTGACCAGGTTCTGTTACCCAGAATCCTTTGCAAACCTCAAAATGTGGCTAAAATAACACGTTTTCCTCACATTTCGTGACAGAAAGTTCTGGAATCTAAGAGGAGCCACAAATTTCCTTCCACGCAGCGTTCCCCCAAGTCTCCCGATAACTATGATACCTCACTTGTGTGGTTAGGCCTGGTGCCCGCGACAGGAATAGATCACACAACGGTCAATGTTGGTCCTTACGTGAGGCAGCTGTTGACCCTGGGGTGATACATTCCTGACACAGGCACTAGGTGTAGGCACTCAAGTGGGGTAGTGTTTTTATCAGGACAGGTGAGGAGTCACTGGGTGGTAGGAATGTTGTGGATCCCAGCATATTCCTGTAGTTTGTGTGACAGAAATGCAAGAAAAATTGAGTTTTTTTTCCAACATTTCAGCTTTGCAGGGTATTCTGGGTAAGAAAACTTTGGGGAATCCACACAAGTCACACCTCTGTGGACTCCCCCGAATTTCTAGTTTCCAGAAATGTTTGGGTTTAGTGTGTTTCTCTATATGGCCGCCGAATCCAGGACCAAAAACACAGGTGCCTGCCTTACAAAACCAGTTTGTTTTGCCATAGATAATTTTGATGTCTCCACAATATGATTTGGGTGGTGGAATTTGGGGCTGAACTAAATTGGGGAGCTCCCAAGAGAGCACTCTCTCTCTCTCTCTCTGCTTGCCACCGCATTCACCTGCTCTCTGGGTTGGCCTAACACACTATTACCCAGTTGCACGAACAGCTTGCGAAGGGACAGCAGGACTGTCCTCATCACCTCCCTCATAATGTACTGGAAGAGGAGTTATCAAATGGGACTCCTCTGACTGAAAAATCACTCCCAGAGTCTGCGCCATTGTCCTATCCCTCAGATGCTGTCTCAGTATCTGATGTCTCAGTCTCTGATCCTATGTCAGAGCGGTCCTCTATAACCTGAGTGCAGGCAGCAGTCATCCATCAAGATGCCATCTCTGCTATTGGCTAAACTGTTGCTCTAAAACACCAGCCTACGTAGACAGTCACAAAATCGATGGTGTGTGTGAGATACGTGCACCAGTAGAGGCCACTTTACCTGCGCTTCTTCCCTCAATCAGCACGTACTTTCAAGACACTCAAAAAACACCTTGTCACATACCATTTGTCACAGTCTTTAGCACCTCCTGCGCCCAGTCCATCAATCATTATTGGTGCTCCCACTCCCTCCTCCTCGGATTCCCTCATTACCACCCAGCAAAAGTGCCCTTCATCTCTCCATAGCCGCCCTCCACCCCGCACATACATTTCATTGGTATTATAGCGCAGGTAATGGCTGACTTTACTAATGTACTCAGCTATTTACATAAAATATAGATTTGCTCTTTGCAGTAGGCATATAAACCTTCTGCGCTTCTTTATGGCACTAAAACTGCCACTAGACAAGTCGGACCCTTTTCCCCCCATGGAAACCACACACATATTGACAAAAGTGATATATATATGACAGCCAACCACCTGAAACTCAACTCAAGCAAAACCGAAATAATCCTCTTTGGCCCACACAAAAACACCTGGGACCCCTCATGGTGGCCCACCACGCTAGGCCCTGCACCCACCCCCGCCAACCACGCACGCAACCTCAGCATCATCCTAGACTCCTTCCTCTCGATGACCCAACAAATCTACGCTCTCACCTCCTCATGCTTCAACACACTCCGTATACTGAAAAACATTCAAATGGATCCCCACAGAGACCAGGAAAACTGTCACTCACGCACTCATCAGGAGCAGGCTTGATTACGGAAACGCCCTCTACGCCGGCACCACTCTAAAACTCAAGCGCAAACTACGCGCATCCAGAACTCAGCAGCACGACTCATCCTCGACCTCCCCCGACACGAACACATCTCTCCACACCTCAAATCCCTCCACTGGCTCCCCACTGACAAAAGGATCACCTTCAAGATCCTCATCCTCGCACACAAATCACTCCACAACACAGGCCCAGCCTACCTCAATGAGAGTCACCTTCCACACCCCCACACGAAACGTCCACTCAGCTGACCTCTCTCTCGCCTCTGTCCCCCGCATCACACACCACCACCGGGGGCAGATCCTTCTCCTACCTTGCACCCAAAACCTGGAACGCCCTCACAACCCACCTTCACAAGACCCAAAACCTACTTCTTTTCAGGAAGGGCCTCAAAACCTGGCTTTTCGAACAGTGAACCTCCTAGCCCCTTTCCCTCCCCCGTACCCCCCTCCAGCGCCTTGAGACCCTCACGGGTGAGTAGCGCGCTATATAAATCTTTGATTGATATATATAGATCTACCTCTATATATATATATCTATCTACATAGATATATATATATATAGATCTATATATAGATCTATTTTTTTTAGTTGTTGTATGGTTTCCTTGGGGGCCAAAATGGCCCCCAGGGAAACCCTACAACATCTAAAAAAAAATATTGCCCCCTCAGGGGGTCACCCTGCCCACGGGCGACCCCCTGTCATTTTATTTTATATTTTTTTATTTTATTTTTGGGGGGAAAAAAAAAAAAAACCCTGGGGGGGGGCGCAATCGCGCCCCCCCCCCACGGGGCACCTACCTTTTTTTTAAATAAAAAATATGCCCAGGGTGGGGGGGCGGCCCGTTTTCCGAGGGGGCCGCCCCCCCAAAGTGAAATCCCTGGCGTCTAGTGGTGTTTCCTGGCCCCCGATCGCAGCTGTGCTGCGATCGGGGGCCAGGAAACACTTTCAGAAGGCCTCGTAAGAAAGGGGATACTCTCCCCTTTCTTACGAGGCCTTCTGAAACTGTTTCCTGGCCTCCGATCGCAGCACAGCTGCGATCGGGAGGCCAGGAAACCTGAAAGTGTTTCCTGGCCCCCGATTGCAGCACAGCTGCGACCGGGGGCCAGGAAACACTTTCAGGAAGGCCTCGTAAGAAAGGGGAGACTCTCCCCTTTCTTACGAGGCCTTCCCGAACGTGGGGAAGGCCGTTTTCCCCATCGAAGCAGGAAGCGGCCGCAAGGCTGCTTCCTGCTTTGATGGGGAAAACACCTTTGAAACGTCAGCGCGCCTCGCTGACGTCACAAAGGGGCGGGTGGGGGGGAGACACGGAAGCTTCCGTGTCTCCCGGGGAAAGGTTACAAAAAAAAATAATCCTCGGGTGCGACGCACCCGAGGATTTATTAATACCCTTCCTGGTGTCGGCCACTGGTCATGACCCGCACCAGGGAGGGTGTGTGGGCGTCGGCCAGTGGCCGACACCCGCACCGAAAAGGTTAAGACGCTCCCACAGGTTTCTGTGATCTGCTCATTTCTGTCATTGTTGCAAGTCTATCTGACACTGAAACCACCCAAGAGAAAGCCTGATACATGGATTTTTAGGGTCAAGCATGCAAGCGCTCTAGTCTGTTGTAATTTCTCTATGGGCTTTTAGCCACGCCCACTCTTGCTATTCATTCTTTGTTGTGCTTGTCTTAAATGCTTCATTTTTATTGGTGCATTTTGTGAAATGTCCCTCCTTTCTGTGCTGAATTTCCTCCCCAGGTAATTTAACTAACTGAACACTTCTGTTGGCCATCAAACTACGTCATGCTTCCTCTTGTTGATGGCCCCTCCTCCAGTTTCGGTTTTCCTTCCATCCCAGCAGCAATCCTTTCTAGACATTCACGCAGGGAGCCAATAACTCTTTCACTCACGCTCATGGCGGCCGTGGCGCTTTGAATTGACTTGCTTCTGTCAACAGTTTTAATTTTCATTTTCAATTGATGTGGCAAGAAAAGTCCAGTTAGGAATTTACAACGCTAATAGCTCTAACTCGAGCAAACGCAAGACTCATTGCATTGCAAATGCTTGTTTGAATAACTATTTCAATGCACATACATCATGTCTTACTTTTCCACCAATTTATTGCGCAAACTTAATATATGGGTTCAGTTTGACAGAAATGGCAGCGGTTAAAGAACAAAATCACTGCCATCATTTTTAGGGTAGAGTGCGCAAGCGCTCTAGCCTGTTGTAATCTCTGTGGGCTTTTAACCACGCCCACTCTTGCTATTCATTCTTTGTTGTGCTTGTCTTAAATGCTTCATTTTTATTGGTGCATTTTGTGAATTGTCTGTCCTTTGTGTGATGAGTTCCCTCCCCAGGCCATTTAACTAAGTGAATATTTCTGTTGGCCATCACACTACGTCACGCTTCCTCCTGTTGATGGCCCCTCCTCCGGTTTCGGTTTGCCTTTCATCCTAGCGGCGATCCTTTCTAGACATTCATGCAGGGAGCCTATAACCCTCGCGCTCATGCTCTTGGCGGCCGTGGTGCTTTGAATCGGCTTGCTTCTGTCAACAGTTTTACTTTTCATTTTCAATTTATGTGGCAAGAAAAGTCCAGTTAGGAATTTACAACGCTAGTAGCTCTAACTCGAGTAAACACGAGACCGATTGCATTGCAAATGCTTGTTAGGAGGCGTAGTTTAGTGGAAAACCAGTCCATTACATAACCAAAGCCCCATACTTCGAAAGTCAGCTCCCAAACAATCAAACTGTGCGACCCTGGGCAAATCACGTTACTGCCTGGTGGTCAGATCCCCGATCTGTCAAAGCTTAGCATAGAAATACAGGTAACACTAACGTCTTACTTGGTCTATCCACCACAGAATTTGCCTCTCGTCGGGGTAAAGGCACGAGACAGAACAAGCATTCTGAGATTTAAGTGTTACAGAGAAAGGGAATGCTACCTGGATGTGGAAACCGGTAATGCACAGGGAGTGGTTGATTTATAAAAATGAAAGGTAGTGCAAGGGCCCATAGTTTTTCTTGCGAGCCTTCTGACAGAAATGCGAGCGCCTGGAATGTCGAATACATGGGCCTAATCTTAATTGAAATTCATGCCTTTCTTCCACTACCTTACACTTTCAGTCTTCTTACCTCACTCTTGCAGGGTATTGTTCATTGCTACTGGCTAATTTTGTCACCGTCTTCCTGTCTTTATCTGTCCCTTTACTTCATCCTTTTCTGCTTTCAATTTTTTGCTCTGACCATGCAAAATAAGTCCTGGAATTTGCACACAACTGGCAACCACCAGCAAAAATAAAATAATGAGAGCAACACTGCGAGCACCCCCGTAAGAAAAAGTCTACTCCTGCAAGAGATGCAACTTGCTCTTGACATTCAGGGATCACCATTCATCTACCTTCCTTTATACACTAAAAAGATTGTCTCACAGTGTGGAGTTTAAAAACAAAATAAGATGATGTCAGTTTCCAAATGAAATAAGAAATCTTTGAAAATGTGTCCTTGATTATATTCTCCCCTAGTTTAAATTTTGAGTTAATGATTACAGAAGAGTGAAATAGTATTTTAAGAACACACTGGTATTGAACAATAAAACAATGTTAACACCGAAATTGTAAGGCAATGTATTACATTGTAATGTATTGTATTTAAATAGCAGGTCGGTAGCCAACTAAAATGTCGAGGAGTGCTTTGCAGGAGGGCTGTTCGATTGCAGTTTGGACTATATGGGAAGTGTTTTTTTTCTGTCGTATGAAATTGATGCGTAATGCCTTTTAGAAGTACATGAAAATATCCACATCTGGTAGCCATGTAATTCTTGGATGCAAGAATACTATAATTTAGCCCATTTACTTCACAACATAACCTATGCAATAGGCGTTCAACATTAGTGCACGAGGGCCAGAGCCATGGCAGGAAAAAACATTCCACACAGTTAGGAAGGTGAAAGCCGTGACGAAATTGTGAAGTCACTCACAGTCCCTCTTATATTAAATTCAAATTACTTTTTTTAATGCACGTGGCAGAAAGCTCTGTTATTATGGTGAATTGCTTAATATAACAATAATTGACCATGACCAGGTTTTAACTGTCAAGATGAGCAGGAAAAAGCTACACATACGTTAAATGGAATCTAAAATATGCGTAGCCAATATGTAAAACCCTTATTGCAAGTCCACACTCTCAAATCGCAGCCCCTTCTCCCCCATCCACCTCGCATCCATATGCTGTAGAGCTAACCACTATTCCCCAACAACAACTGTGCTAAATAAATACCACGCCATAAATGTATTTATATCTTTATCAAATAAATGTGGCGCAATAATAAGTGACTCAGAGGAACGGTAATTATAAATGCATAATGACATATTGCGTATTATATTGCAAATGACAACTTCCGTGTTATCACCAAAGTGCATCAAAGCTGACATGAGAACAACGCTGTTGCCTGTCTCTCACTGCATGATAAGAATACAATGACTTAACATAGAGAAAAAACAGAAGCGGCTCCTCCATTAGGGTGGAGGAGCGTCGCCCCCACCCTACCATCAGTGTTTATTATTGTTTTCTTGTAAAGAGGCGGGCCACAGGTGTGACGGGCAGTGAGGGGAGGGCACAGCACTCCCCATCAGAGCGCGTGTGTGTTTGGCCGGCCATCTCGGGCTGGCCAAACACACATGCACAGTAGGCTCTCTCCAGCCCAGCAACACAGGCTCCCGGTCTGCATAGGAGCAATCTGGCTGGGTGTTCCCAGCCAATCCTAATGCTGCTCCTGAGCAGGGTCAGGATTGGCCACAGGGCAGGCTGGAAGCCTGTGTCTGCTGAGTAGAAGCAGATGGAGCGGTGCGGCGGGGGCGAGCAAGGAGTTTATTATTTTTTTAAAAAAATTTAAGTTTAATCTCACCGGACCCCCATTCCACCACCCCCCCTGCGCGAACTGCCCTGCCCCTTCTGCTCACTGCGATTGTGAAAAATTGTGGTAATAGGAGGCAGGGCTGTAACTATCCGTAGTGGATCAGGTGCAGTGGCTCTGGGGCTCAGGGGTGTCAGTAGCCCACTTAACCCTAATAAGTGGCTGTATTTTTCATATGATACAAGTGGGTTGGGGTGAGGGGCAATTTCTTTGCGTGTACAATGGCCCGTGGTGACTTTGCTAAGCCGCTATTAGGCAGCTGCATCAGACTGATTTTACCTCACAGCACGAAATACCTTTAAAAAGCAAAATAAATCTATTTACATACGAATAAACTCATGGCCTAAACCATGGGTGTAGTAGTTCAGATTGCCATACAGCATCTGGCTTGGATAAAAACTCTCTTCAGCACGGTCATGTGGAAGCAGCTCTTTTCTTAGTCCATTTCCTACTTTCCCATCTATAAATAAAACCGCTATCTACATAGGATGGTAAGATGTACTAGTAGTTATCCTGGAACACTGTATTTATTTAAGGAGGGACTTCATTGGTGGGATTTATTTGGCTTACTGTCCCAGCAGGTATTCTATTAATAAATAAATAAGAATAAAACATGCTAAATAGAAAATTAACAAATCAAGTCTTGTTATTTTGTCCAAGTATTCGATTATGAGAACAGACACCAAAGGAACATTTTATTTGAGCCAACGGTGGAGCTGACGTTTTCATAGGCACAATCCTCCCTCTTAAGGGAGAGTGGGGCGATCAATAATGATTCCAGTAGGTGAATGGGGCGAGAAGTAGACAAACTAGTACAGGCCTATATCACCTACAAACACGTTGTGACAGACCCAAGCTGATAAATTCACACAAAATGTTTAGTTTAACAAATCAAGTGCATGGCTGTTCCAACCCTATTAGTGACTAAGAGCATTATATAACAGTGCCAAGAAGCACAAAGTGCCAATGTCTGTCAATGGTCGTAGTAGATTGGGACCTAGGCACAATTTAAGGCTGAAAAGTGATGGAATGTGGGAAGGACACATACACCAGGTAAGTCCTGAACATAGATTTTACATTTCGACATAGACCTTTCAGACCCAAGCTACCACAGGAGTACACTTCTAAAAGCTTCTCCCCAGGACCTCATGGAGGCACTTAGAGAAGCACAGGGTGTCAAGGAGCAACCAACAGCAGCGTCCATTCCAGGTCCCGTTACCAGTGGTCAAGTGGGCAGTTACAGGAAAGGCCTCTTGTAGATTGTTGTATCCTGGTAGCTTTAAGAGACGGTCAGCCTTATAAATCTAGGAGTCAACTTGTTTGGCCTGGGTACAATTGGGAGCAGGTCCCGTCCTTCAGGGCTCCCTTCATATCACAGACAGAATGTTAAGTTTTACTCTGTCCTTCCTCAGGTCCAGCAGCGTTCTGATGTAGATGCTTGAAGGTGCCACAATTATGTCTTGTACCAGCTAGTGGGTGGGAATGACACCTGGGCACACCCTAACCAAAGGGTTAAACGTTTCCACAGCTAACCCTACCCACTTTGGACATTTCCAAGATGGCAGAAGTATTCGGTCCCACTGAACTTCGGTGCTGAAGGATGGTGTGTGTGTGGGGAGTGTCCTATGGTAATGCTAGTGTCCTTACACATCTAACACTAAAATACAGTTTGAAGCAACCACTGCACGACCAATGAACCCAGAGAGAGAAGTATGATAGGACAGAAGCAGGGTTCTTCAGCAAAAATATAGTGGATACACACAAAATGTCTTGGCATCCTGTCCTCTTCCTTTCGAATGTGCCCAAGTGTCATGTGTGAGTCCAGCAGACTTGTCAAGCAGGATGTGAAACTGCAATGTCAAAAAGGATGTTTGCAGCCCGGACACTTCTGCTGAGCTCAAAGGAGTCATTCCTGCTCATTTAGGTCCCTCAGCCTACTGTGAAGCTCTTGGTAGGACGTAACACCCCATTCATACCTGTTTGTTAAATGCTAATTTCTGGCTGGTATAAGCTGAAGAGGAAATGCAAACTAGCCTCTAGGAACTTAAGGCAGAGAAAAGGTAACTTTCTAAACGTTTTTTTATCTTACTATTTCTTAAAAAGCTAACTTCATTGAATAGGATCTTTAATACTCATTAAGAAATGGTATCATTATTTTTCTATCTAGTCCCTTTCCTGAAATACAGTATTAGTATTTAATATTGCATCCCAATGTTTTTTTATGATCCAGACAGCCTTTCTACAGTGAAAAGAGCTTTGAGAAGGTAGTCATCAAAAGGGTAAGTTTAACTTTACATTTCTACATGTCGTGCTTTTAAATACCATGCACCTTGCCTTGTGGGCTTCAAAGACAGCATAAGAGTGACTGGTTAACATTTTAAAGGAAGGCTTTTAATCGTCAAAAGGGTTTATATTGACAGGTTGCAGTGTATGGTTAGCACTGTTACAGTTGGGCTACAATGTTAGGCCTGAGCCATGTTTGCATGGCCACTATAATGGAGAGCAAAATAGATGTTTCGGGCCACTAGTACCACTTAACTTCCAATCACTGGGTACACTTAGTGTCATGTAATAGGGATGTATATATACGTTGAATATGCCAATTTAAAGTCTACCAATTTAATCATGCTGAAAGTAGGAGCACATGCACTTTACCACAGGTTAGCATAGGTAAAGTGCACAGCATAAATATACAGTCCAGCAAAAAGCAACATAAATGGGGTGACCATGCATTAAAGGGTTATTTCATACACTTATCTATGGCTATCTACTTGCTGGCTTACATAATTAGTCTCTCATCATCCTCTGACATCTTGTGTAAGGTCTAGTGGTAACAACTGACAATGAACATACAGTGTTCAGCCAAGTGACCCCAATCATCCCTTAGTCCACCTCCTACCTGATGATACTAAGGAAAATACTGCCATTTCTAAGTGGAGATGGTAGAAGATTAGCAGAGTCTGCACTCATAGGGTCCCTATGACTGCCCTAACTCCATTTATCTTGGGATACTAGCAGTAGCTGCTGCCACAAATCTCTAGGGGAGAGGCGGGTGGGGGAGGGACAGGGATTGGGGAGGATTAAAAAAACAATTTTAAAAAACATACCTGTTCCTGTTGCCTGCTGCGTTGCTCCTCTGCCCTTCTTTTGGTGTCCTAGCATTCAATGGGACACCAACACCTGCTCCCAAGCAATCCTGCTGCTTTTGTGCTAAACCTAGCATGAAAGCAGCACCAGGATTGGTCTTAGTGGAGTGTTCTGCCGCTCAGACACTACGTGAGAGTCTGTGGACTTTCTCCAGCCAAGCTGTGTAGCACAGCGGGTTGGAGAAACCTAAGTGTGAATGTGTGTTTGGCCAGCTTGAGATGGCTGGTCAAGCACACATGCGCACTTAGTGCACAGATTCCCCTCCCCTCTCCCCCTTCTGTGGCCCAGCACCACCCTTCCATGCCTAGACCAGCAGTTGAAAGATAAAACAATAATGAAATATTGTTTTATCTTTCACCTCCTGGCTTAGCCAGGGGGGGGGCAACGCTCCTTCGCCATTGCAAAGGAACCCTTCCTGGATACTAGACTACTTGCTATACAAACTTCAAGCCATTCAGAATGCAGTAGGCCCCAGATTTGCACACACATGCCACTACTGTCCCAGATCCTTAGGCTCCTCACTAAACAACAAATTCAATTCAAGACCCTATACAATGGTTAAAGGTTTCTTCAAGGTCTGACTCCTGCATTTCTTAGTAGTCATCTAAATAGATATATTCTTGCAGATCTTTATGTTCTACTTCAATCAAGCTATTGAACAACCCTAAATTCTATAAACAAAAACTGTTGGTTGTAGCTTCACTATATGCTCTGTTGAACTTTGGAATGTCTTCCCTGTTGAACTCTGCCACATAGCTACTCATTACTTTCAGACTTTCTCTCAATTGTGTCAAGCATTTAGTTCTATTTAATATTCCATTTTGGTCTCTCAGGGTCTAGTGCTGACAAACCTACAAAGGTCGTGCACTTTATAAATCCATTTAATATTTTAATATGACATTTATCATAACAAGGGAAGGAGCCTCACTGTCCACTAGCTGCTCTGCAGTTTTTTACCACTACTGCTGTGCGGCACTATAAAGTCTAGCCTGACATTAGCAAGGGTGTGGCTGGTGAAGCCAAGTACAGCCGGACCGATCACTTTCACCTTGCATCATTGCCTACTTGTTCTGTTGACCATTTCCATTGGAGCTACATGCCAATTTCAAGTCTCCTGGCCAGTGACACCAACTCTCAGACAGCAGGAAAATGTTAGACTTGTTTTCTTCTTTGTATAAGCGACACTCTCCTACGGCTGTCCTAAGCTTGTTACTGTGCAGATCCACCTTCTTCCTCTGACAAGAGGGAGGGGCTCTAATACCTACTTACCCCCAGTACATGTTGGCTCTTCAAGGTCTCTGGTGAATGGAGTCATGAATGATACAGGACACTTTGGGGCTTATTATGAGTGTGGCAGCCTGGACTGCTGCCAATGCGGCAGTTCAACCTCCACATTACAACCCTGGCAGTCGGACCACCATGGAACCGCCAGCTCCACCAGGATCTTGGATCCAAGTGGTCTGGCAGTAGCGGAGGTCCTAATCCGCCAGGGCAGTGCTGCAAGCAAGAATGGCAAGGATCTCTGAGCTCACTGTGAGTTTTGTAGGGTCCACAATAGGGCTTTTTCAAACAGACAGCTAAAAACTATCCATAAATTACAGCAAAAAACCTGGTCTCTGCTCTTATTAGGTCAAAGCCTAGGTTTGTCAACAACATCTTGGAGACATTCTGAAGGCTTTCCTGGTAAAGAATTCCTCCCATTGATTACCATTAGCTTTGTGGTTTGTAACCTACATTTGTTTGTTTTCTATTTGCTCGTTATATTTCTTTTAGGCTGTCAAGCTTGAGTTATTCCCTCCGGTGGAGCATAGCCTATTTATTGTATTCTTTAACAAGTGCTTGCTTTAAATCTTATTATCTTGTCACATTTGCTGTGCATTCAAAGATGGAGGTCAAATGTAAGGGTCTGTCTTCCGTGGGACCTTGGTGTTTACTTTTCTTTCTCTGACTTCAAAGTGAGAGGATTTATGTGCCCAGCTTGTTGTGAAAGAAAAAGCTTTTTTCAAGCACACAACGAAGTTTAAATGTCTATAAATGGACTGTGCAGTTATTTCAGAATATATCAGTATTAGGAAAGCATAAATAAAGCACATTGTTCTGTAATTCTGAAGTGTGGAGGAAATAAATATTTTAATATGATCAAAACAAATCAGTACACTAAGTGATGACAATTCCACACATTATCGTTTGTGCGCTATAAACTTTTATCAGTAAAACTGTATATCTGTGCAAATGTAATGAACATTTCAATAGAAAATATGTTGTCTATAACTGCAGTGCACTTCCAATTTCCACACCATGCATAGTCCACACTATGCCACTCCACTCTGTGACACGCCACTCCATTCTACAGCAGCTCACTCCACACCACCTTACAACATGTCACTACACTTTATGCCACTCCACTCTAGGACACACCACTCCACTCTATGCTACTCCACGCCCCTCACTCTATGCCACTCTAGAACCCGCCACTACATTCTACAACATGACAGTCTTTGCCATTCCACTGTAAAATACTCTTCTCCACTCTACAACGCTTTACTCCACTCTATGCCACTCTACAACACTCTATTTTCCTCCACTCGACGACACTCCCCTCCAGTCAGTGCCAACCCACAAAACTCTACTCCACTCTACATAACTCACTCTACTGCACTCCAAACCACTTTACTCCACTCTACTCTGACACACTACTCCATTGTACTCAACTGTGCCACACCACTCTATGCCATTTCACACCACTCTATGCCAACACTCTTACTCCACTCTTTTACACTCCACTGCTCAACACCACTCTATGCCACTCCACTTTACAACACTCATCGCCACTCCACTCTATAATACTATGCCACTCCACTGTATGACACTCCACCTTATGATGCTCTGTGCCGCTCCACAACACTCTCTGCCACTCTGCTCTACTCTTTGACACTCCACTCTACTGAATGACACTCCACTCTAATCCACTCTATGCAACTCCCTCTACACCACTCCATGTCACTTTCCTCCACTCTACGCCACTCTACTCTATGACACACTACTCCACTTTACAGCAGTCTATGCCTCGCCATCACTCTTTATGCCACTCCACTCTACGACATTCTACTCCATGACACAATATGCCACTCCACTCTAAACCCTTCCCCTCTACTCCATTCCACTCCCTCTATGCCCCTCCACTCTTTGCCACTCCATGACACTCTACACCACAACACTTCACTCTGTTACTCTCCAACACTCCTTTCTATACCACTCCACAAAAATCTAATATACTCTACGCCATAGTAGTATACTCTACTGTACCCAACTCTCTCTATGTCACTCAATGCCACTTTACTTCACTATACGCCCTTCCACTTGACTCCAATTCAAGGCACTTTATGCCACTCCATGACACTCTGCTCCACTCCAAGACATTTTACGCCACTGCACTCTACACCACTCCATGGTTCTCCACTCTACGCCACTCCATTCTCTGAAATTCCACACCACCCCACGCCAACCTCACCTAAACCACTAAGTTTTAGCCATGGTAAACAGCAGACACACTCACTGGTGTACAACATGTCTAAAACACATTTGCAAGGCCAATAGCTCTTGCACAGGCGCAACCTATTGGCTTTGTCAGTGCTTGCTTTTTTATTTATTTTCATTAACTGTGTACTGGTCCCTCTCCATAAGCACAAAAACTAAACTGCCAACGCACACAGTACCACCGTGAGTCACACAATATCGTCTCTCTTCGTGTGGTTTCCCAGGGAACAGCCAACTTCACACGATGAAAGTGAAGACAAGCGGGAAATGCCTGCACACTGATGGCTTCCAGTTTGTGCGGATGCTCTGCACAGCTGACAGCCTTCAGGGGTTCTTCTTCCTCCATGGGTTACGGGCGTCAGCTTTACAAGTGTCGCATGGTGTTTTGGGGGAGAGCAAGAGGGTCTGTTCAGGTAACTGCCGGGCACTAAGCACTACCCCAATATCTCCCGGGGGCCTCTTAGCCACCTCTCCTACTGGTAAGGCACTGACGCGCCCCAACACTTGGCAGTGCTTCTTGGGCCCGCCCCCTCGAATTCTCATAGGTGGAAATCTAAGAAAGGTTTGTTGGTCTGCAAACGATTGCTCAAATAAACACAAACTTGCTAGGACAACAAACAAACGTAGATGCCGTTTACAAAAATGACAATAGGTCAGGGCATCAAGAAAATGAAATCATGAAATTGAGATTTTGTTTAAAAGAGTCCTGGGGGACACCGTTTTAAGAAAGTATGCGTCCGGCAGCACAGCACGAGCACGACAACAGCACCGTTTCCAACAGGGGCCCAACAATAGGAACAGCGCAGCCTGAGTCAGGGCTATCAGGCAGGAAGTGCAGAATTACAGAGAGGAAACCACATAGTTTTGGCAACTGCTATCAGATTTCGGAGCTGTCTGGCCTGTCTTTGAGATTCCATTCGAAGTCATTTGTCACCCTCCACGTAAAACATAATTTCCTATTAATAGGACTTATGAAACAGACCCAGTTTTTGAACCCCAGCCATGCGCTCTGCGTCGGTTCCTTGGAAAAAACAGCCAGCCAGCACAGATGGCACTAGTGCTATCCACCGGCCCAGCACAGAAAGGCTTCCTCCGAGATGGCAATCTACAAGCAAAACAAAAACAGCCCAAGAACAACAGGAATATCCAAAGAGTACGAAAAAACAAAGCACGTTTCCCGTTTTTATTGCCATGGACCATCAGGAAAGTCAAACTTTAGATAGAACTCACATACATTTTAAACCGGAAAGTGGGACAGAGTGATTACAGTGCCAGAGATTTATTTAAGCATTCCACACATTGTGTTTTTGTTTTTTTCTAGCATCTCTTCCAGTAACAAGGAGAAAACCCTAAAGTGCAGAACAGTAGGAAACTGGCCTGGGAGAGGAGGCACAGTAGACCTGTCCACAAGAAGGGTCAGGGCAGGCTTGTCTATGCAAAGTTCCACACGAAGCCCCTGTCAGTGTACAGGCGACCACCAAGCTGTTTCGCAAGTAGTGCAGTAATAGCCAGGTTCACAAATGGTTCATAACTGGCCTGCCTTTGCAGCGTCTTTCAGTTTGCTTCATTTTCTATGACTAGTTGACAGTGCAAAACAACAACCTGGGATGTTGCAAGGATTCTTTTGATCCCTATAAGATGGAGGTATCCGACTTAAAACATAAGACAGAGCAGAGTGAAAGCACATTCGTGTCATTTGAGTGTGGGGGCAGATTTGTAAAAGTTGTTTTTCAGTTTGCTGCAGAGGGGGTGCAGATTATAATGATTTTGTTAACAAAGGATGGACTACCCAAGGAAGGGGCACGCGTGAAAATGGCAATAGTAAATCAAAAACAGAGACAGAGAGAAAGAGCCTAAATAATCTAATCAACCACATCTCTAGAGGAAAATAAACTTTTAATAGTCCTTATGTAGTAGTAGGCACGCATATTAAACTAACGGACATTGCTCAAGGCTTTTTTTTAAAAAAAAAGAATTGTATTGAACATTTGCAGTGGATAAATTCATAACAAACATTTTGCATTTAATTCAGATTGGCAAAATACAAGCTGTAAGAAGGTTTGCTGTTGGAGGGAAGTTGTAAGTGGATCCAAGAATTCTTTAAGGTGGGACACAGAGTGAAGTTCCTGAGCATAGATGTCGGCTTGATCTCTACAATATAACATGTCCTGTATCCAGCGGTCGCGCCGGGGCACCACATATTGCATCAGTGCATAGTCTCACTCTGCTCCTGGCCAGCAAAAGAGCCATCCTAAGGTCAAGGCTCAGTTTCAAGAAGAACAATCAGTGGCAGGGCCAAAAGGTTTCAAATTCACCTTCAATCGCTGACAAAAGCAATAGGAAATGCCTGCTGCAGGGCAACTTACCTAGAAAAAAGATTGATTTGTATACATAAAGCATTCGTGAGATACCGAATGAAATGTGTGATGACAAGGTATGCTTACCGAATGAAATGTGTGATGACAAGGTATGCTTTTCAGATTTAAAATAGCGTCACTTATATTCCCGTATAGGTGGAAGGATGCACCTAGCCAAAAGTAAGAAAGTGAGACTAAAATATTCCTCTAGGATGATCCATGATGTGATTGGCAATGTCTCAAGCCAATGATTCCTGAGCCAAAGAAGCCAATGGCACCAGCTAAGCCAAAGCATCTTGGAGTATGTATAAAATACAGTAAGCTTGCAACGAATGGTGCAAGCGCTATTAAAAGTCACGCCTAAAAACGGAAAAAGGACAAAGTTTATACTCTATAGGGATCAAACTCTTGCAACATAAATTTCTGGAAATTCCTCGAGTCATTCAAAACGACACACTGTCTACTACACACACAATCTTCATGATCGTATCTAATAAACCTAAATATTAATGATTGATATCTTAACCCTGTTGGGATTTGATCATATACCAATTGGAAAGCCGTAGTCAATTCAACATTCCGACAAATTTATAGTAATTTGGTAAAATAACAAACTTGAAGTGGATGAAACAACACTGTTTCAGTTGCGGCCATCCAGACGCAGCCAAATAACTCTTTATCTGGACTAAAATTCTGTGAGAGACAAAAGAACAGCCGTTTTTTTTTTTAAAGAAAATCTATTTCTCACTGTCACAAGAAAACCTTATATTTTAGTGAAAGGCTTATAAAAGTCAGTCTTTCTTGGTTTTTAGACTTTTAATCTCCTCAAAGCTAAGGGGTCCGGAATACCTAGAAGCGCCTGGCTCAGGGTCCTTGGTGAGCTACACTGAATGTTAAGACTTGAATCACTCATGAATAATACATCAGTAATCCAATTCGGTATTAGCCAACATCAGAAAAAGGAACTTGTGGCTGGTCAAATGAGTTCTGGATCAGGGTGCAGGAGCTAGCCACTAGCTGGTCCTCTGAACATCATGTCACGGTCAAGTTACCTCTAGCGTGGCTTTGGGGACCCATGCTCAAGGACTAGTGTGCAGGTCTTTCTCAGAGTTATGCCAGACAGAAGAGTGCATCAGGGGATGGAAAATGGGGCAGTGAAATTTACTTACTAAAGTAAGTAACTGCTCTTAGTGGGTCTTCTCACTTGATCTCGTCACTCATTGCCTGGGCCTTGACAGGTTGATCTCTGGAACTATTCAGGATGATGTGGGTGGTTGTCCTTTCAGCTCACGAGTTAGGTGTGAGGCTCTTCTAAGGCACACAAACAAGGTATAAGGCCACATTCACAATGTTAGGCTTGGTCCAATTTTAAAGTGCCAGAAGGCATGCAGAACTAGGCGTCCATGATGCACACCGAGGTTGTGAATGTCAAGTCAGTAGTAGTCTTCAATCTGATGACGTCAAGCTCTCTTTCATGTCAAGTTCCCAGTAGTTGAGTAGGAGATCACTGCCAACTGGAGGGCTTTATTGGTTCAAGGTTTAGGGGCCAGCCAGTCAGGCTGTTGTGCATCTTCACTGGAGTACACGGGATCAAGAAATGTGTTCCAGGCCTAATCCATACATGAGAAAAGCAACATTCTTAAAAAGCTTATTTTGGTGGGAATTTTAAGGATTCTCCAGGTAACGAGGGAGGAAGAAAGTAGTGGCTGCAAGCATGGAGTTGGGACAGCGTGTTACTCTGCTCGAAGGCACATTTCCAAAAATACGTGTTTGAAAAACTTGTTCTAAATTGCACACAACAGTGAATTCCTTCCTCACCTAGGGATGGGGAAAGAAACTTGTCAACACATATTATAAAGAGACATCACTGGATTTCGTCTCTGGTGTACAACCATGATATAACACCAAAATCTATAATTTACTATCCTCAACCAGTTGCCACCTCGCAAAAGAGCTGAGGGAGGTATCCTATTTAAAACTCTTGTGGGGGATGCTTTATTGGGTCATCTTCAACCAGCAGCTGCTCAAGCGTCGGTTTGAGAAGTCCTGAGCTGGTGTCGCAATAGACCCTTAAATTACAGGCCAGGGGACATACTCAGCAAGAGAAATTACAGGCGAGAAATTAAAAATGGGAGAACTGAACTTTTGGAATTGATAGCTCTTGGGTTTTCTTCCTATAGCGTGCTTTAGTTGCTATAACATGAAAGTGGTTAAATATCACGCAATTTTTATCTAATTTCCTCATTTTTAGCCCAGTTTCACTATGTGCATCTGCAGAAGTGGTAAGGCATACCTGACGTGCTTAGGGTGGAAATCAAGCCACTTGCATTCAAGAACAATAATTGTGGTGTCGAGAAACAATCCCTTGGTGGTGAACTTTTGAGTCAATGTGTCAATCTCTGGTAAATTTCTCCTCTCAACTCAACAATTAAAAGCACGTATTGGCAAAACCAATAAGTGTGGCATTGACAAGCATGCATTGTTTTTATTTTTATTTATGTTTGCAAACATTTCAATAGGTGAAAAAAAGCATACATATACAAAAAATAAAACTAAAGGAGTGACCCTGCAGCCGATCAACACCAGTCCAGGGACACAATTCTGTCACAGTGCAAGACAGCCAATAGAGGAAGTCAGCAGACTCATTGCTCCACGCTGTATGAAGTGGCGAGTGGAAGCAAAATATGAACAACATTTGAACAGACCAATGGATGAAAACAACAGACTGAAAGTCTCTATAGGAATGTATTTTTATTATGATTTTTTTTGGAAAACATGAAACTGGTGAGACAACCAAAGTCAGATCTAAAACAATGCACGGTAGTTCTGTGTTACAAGGGAGGGTGTGTTTGTGTAGAAGCTCCAGGTTTTGCTAACTTCCCTTTTAGGTCAACACCCTCATCTTATTTTGTAAGTCCTGAAGAGACCAGATGTGGCTTCTTAAAATCATAAAACCTAGAACCAATAGCAGCTATAGTGCTTATGAATCTGGCATTAAGAGGACGTTGGTAGGACCTGCAAGTTAAATGTCTTCATTCAAACATTACTATCATCATACAATGTAACTAGTGACAGCTGCGAAGTGATTGAGTGCAAACCTGCACCCAGTTCTTAATTTGTTCAACTGTTGGGCCCTGGCACTCGCTGCTGAGGGGCCAAGACTTATTTTTGATTGAAAACAAGAGAGAGAAAGCTGAAAAAGAGAGAGACATGGAAGGGGGAGAAAGATTAAAAAAAATTAGAAAGGGAGAAAACAGAAATAGAAAAGAAACAGCATAAGACACATAAACAGAGAGGAGGTGTGAGGTAGAAGAAGGCAGAAGCATGATGTAGAATCAAGGAATTGATTTGGCAACAGCGACAGTGGACAGAGGCTCGTAAGAGAAAATATATATATATATATATATATATATATATATATATATATATATATATATATATATATATATATATATATATATATATATATATATATATATATATATATATATATATATATGCACCCACACACACACAAACATATATATAGAATGTTATGTTGCGAGCCTCTGCAAATTAAGATCTTCGACCAGAAAGTATGCTTGTGATTTGGTTTAAATCAGTTCAGTACTTTTTGAGCAATAAAGCCACAAAAACAGATCAGACAGATCTAAAGAAAAGATAAGATTGGCTGCCACCACATCAACAAAGATGTGATGGCAGCCATTTTCGGACTCAGTACTCAGTCAAAACACAGCATTTTTTTAAATGTATTATTATTATTTTTTTAATTGGTGCCACGGAGAATAATGGCCCCTCGGGCTGGTATGTTAAAATTTGGGCCCAAGCCGGTCTTTTACAATTCAATGCTCTTAGCAAGGATTGCCCCATAATTCCCTAATTAACATGTACAGTGCTTCTGCTGATGATGGGTCAAACCTGGGAAAGTGCACCACCAGCATTTTTAATGTGTTGCAGAAGGCTGCAGAGAATCCAGCAGTCCCCCACAAATATTTTTTTTAAAGCATGTTTCCTGGAGTCATTAGAATATGACCTCAGGAAAGGTAATTGCTGTTTTTTAGCTTTCCCGGAGCCGGAATCAGCTTGGGAATGCTGGAACCCCTTGTGGCTGGTTTTATGGCTGTATTGTGAGGGCCAAAGAGTGGCCTGAGGAATGTATAAAGGAACACTGACACATGTTTAATTTTCTTTTGCTGCAAATACTTTGTTTTAATGACTATCTGCGGTAACACTAGGCTTCCTGTTATATAATGTATCAATCAATCAATAGGACCTTTATTTCAGACAAAGGCCATAAAAGTCAAAATAAATACATCACACTGTAAATACATTTTAAAAATCCCCGAAAAAGGTTTGGACAGACACAGGTAAAACATCTTTAAAATCTTTGCAAACATTCAAGCAAATGACTTGAAACGTGGCTCCATGTGGCAGCCAGAACGTGCTCTAATACAACCAGATGAGGCGGGAGCAATCATATATTGATAGGCGCTAATATCAAGTGATGACACGGATCAACCAAAGTGCATAGATAGATACATATGGGATCACAACCTTATTTCAATTTGTTTAGGCACACACAACATGATAACAATACATTATAGAAACTACGATTGAGTGTTACTATATAATTAATGTCAAAGCTCCAGATGGCAATGGGAGGCTTGATGAACTGAAATCATAATGCACCAGTTCCCACATTAGATTAAACTAAAAAAAATGCAATTGCTGTTTACAGCACCAGGGCCTGATCAACCATGAAGACACCAACCAACCTAGTGAAATTCATTGAAAAAGAGAGAGGAGAACAAAAACCTCATAACCGAGTCTCCCATATGCTCCTGCCAATCTATTAGTTGTCAAATTTGTAATGCTTCACTTGCAAGTTAAAGTCTGGCCCCTTGCGGGTAAGTGATAAGTGCTAGTAATGATATTGCTGTTCAATTTCTCAGTGTCCAATGGCGTACACAGATGACAGTACAAGTCCTTGAATCGCTCTGGTACTGTTCATGTAAACAAAGGTACGCTAAATCAAGTCAACTTAAAAGCCCATCTCCTAAAGCAGTATTAGTATATATTAAGATTGTACAACCAACACTAAACAAGCATTTCCAATGTAATGGGTCTCGCATCTGCTCGAGTTAAAGCTATTAGCGTTATAAACTCCTAACCCGACTTTTCTTGCCACATAAATTGAAAATTGAAAGTTAAACATTTTCACATAAGTACTCCCTTATGTGTACTGTCACATAAGGGAGCCGATTCACAGTGCCACGGCCGCCATGAGCATCAGCGTGAAGAGATGCACAAAAGGAATAGAAGTTTGCTTGCAGTTAAACTTATCTGCAAAAGTGCAATTAGCCATGTAACAGGGGCAATGGCCAAGGCGGTAACAAAACCTTCCCAAGGAGGGACAAAGGTAAACCATTTACCAATGTAATCAAAGGATTTTTGAAGGGCAAGCCCACAAACGAGTGGTAGTGATGGGTGTGAGATGCGCGTTTTTAAAAGCCCAGATGCACACCAAAACGTTGGAAAAGCAGCGCATGCGCGCTGCAATGCTCGACCTAAAAAGGAAAGTATGTGTCAAAATGGTTAGCTAAAACTCAATTTTTCCTGCTAGTTTATTAGTACAGATTCACCAAGCACACATTAAAAAACTGGCAATAGCAAATACAATGTGTTCTCTTGTGTCATAGTTTAAAATTCTACTCGCATCCCTAGTTAGGTTAATCCCACTAATTTAAAAACTGGGTTGATCCACATCCTACATAGTCTATCATACGTTGGGCAGAAGAAAAGGAAATGATCATCTGTTTCAGCAGTGCCCAAACAAAACTGGCAATCAGAGGTCGCAGCACTTTGCTTAACCCAATTTCTTGTGAATTAGTTCAATGCCAGGGTTCCAAATCTGAGCTCCATTTACAATGTTCTCCTATGGAGGAGACTTGTCCTGTTCAAGTATATTTCGAATCCATAATGCCATTTATGCAGCAAAAAATGTTCACTTAGTTTGCCCCTTTCTAGCTTATACGCATCTTATGGTCCCAATATGCTTGTTTCACTTTTGTGAGGATACTTTTTTTAGTTCAGCGGGTGATTCCCATACTTCTGGCATCCCGATTTCCTCACTTAAAAGTTTGATTTGTTTCAGCCAAGGGGTCCAGGAATGTTTGTCAATTACAATGAAATCCGTCAGGGCTTCCCTGTAGGGACCCAAATCGTCTGTAGTCCACAGGCACACCTAGTAAGACAACAATTTTAAGTGAATACCATAACCAATTCTTTGCAAAGAGAAATCCATACGCAGGGCAATGAGGAGTGTACTACATGGGGGGCTAACCAGTGATCTCAAGAATTTATTTTCAGTGGCAACAAGGTAGAGGCATCCGGCCAACCCCACTATTCAGCCCAATAACAGGAACCAGCTGTGGCTGTCGCCCTGTACAACTCAAGATCAGGTAAAATGGCTTCCCTGGAGGTGGTCTTGTGTTTCCTTGCTAATATCAAGGATCTTTTGTGAAGAGCCAGTCTGCTCTTCTCAACTTAGGAAGCCCAAGATAAGTTGGCACCAAGTCTAATGCCCAGATAGTCAAAGCATATGACTTGTTCTAACGGCACTCCATCCAAACACATCCTGCCTCTAAAAGATGTATGAGGGTTCATGGTCATGAACTTAAACTTTGAGGGACTCACCTCAAGGCCTCTGGTGGGACAACATTTTGTAAAGCTGTCCAACAATGATTGCAGGCCAGATGGTGTCTGAGATATGAGGAGCAAGTTGTCTGCATAGATAAGTATTGGCAGAATCTTACCTGCAACTCTCGGAGGATCATGTCTGCATTGGACTAACCAGTTCCCAATTCTGTTTATGTACAAGCTACAAAGTGTGAGAACAAACATGCGGCCTTGACGAACCCCCCTGGTTAATTGGAATCCGGGGGGATAGGACCCCCCATTATTCCACCTTACCTGGGCACTGGTATTGGAATGTAAAACCTGGAGGATTCATAAATGATCTGCAGGGAAGCCATAAGAGTCCAGGACCTTTCATTAACTTTCCCTTGGTACCAGGTCGAATGCTGCCCTTGGATGGCGACATAATAGGTATGTACTTCCCACAGCAAGGCTTGGTCCATGGTGGTAGCCTTTGACCTGAAACCAGCTTGACAATCAGATAGTATCCTGCTTTCTGTCATCCAGAAGTGCAACCTTGCCAGGACCTGTCTTCCAAAAAATGTTTTGACTGTTATCTAGCAAGCTGGTTGGTCTGTATTTAGAAGGTTCGTTCCTGTTTCCTGTTTTGTAAATCGGAACTATTATAGCTCCCTTCCAAATGTGTGGGGGGCTCGCCTCTCTAATTACAATGTTGTTTTCCAAGGTGTTCAGGTAAGTGATCCAAATCTCAGGTTGCAAGAGAAACATGACACCTGCGATGCCATCCGGATCTGAAGCCTTCTTTGCTTTCATTTGTTTTAAGGACAAAGTTGGTTCCTCTTTGCTACAGGCAAACAAAGCACCTTCATTAACCCCTTTCTGGTTATTTAGCGGGTTCTGGAATATTTGTTCTTTATCCTACCTGAGAGTTTCCTATGGGGATGGTCTGTCTGTACCCATTCTTGAGAATTCGTGTCCCCCAGAGGTCCCCAGTCATTAGTTAAATTAAAGGATGTAGAGGAACCAAAACCTAAATTGACCCAAACCCCCCACCCCTAAAACTACCCTGACCCCCACCCCTAAAACTACCGCATCCCCCACCCCATCCCTAATACCTAAAACTACCCCAACTGCCCACTACGCACCTGATCACTTCCTCTCCGATCCTGAGTCTGTTTTCGTCTGCCTTAACCACGCATGTTTGTTGTTCAGACATGCGTGGTTGAAGCAGAGGAAAACAAGGTCGTTGTTCAGGAAAGCGTTGTTCCGCTTTCGTGGACAGCGCACCTTGTTGTTCTTGCATCGTGTTCAGGCTGCTTCCCACTTTCAGCTCCTCCTATCGTGCCTTCTCCCGTGCTTGTTTTGCTTGCTCCACAATGGTCCTGCATTTGTTCCTACCTACACAAATTGTCCCAGTTTCTTTACTTCTGATTGTTTCCAAAAGTTTAGTTTTAGCTATACTGCACCCATTCTTGTACCACCCTAAGGCATTTTGAGTGTAGTTTCCCTTTTGGCCTACTCTTGCTAAAATAGGTTGAAGGGAGTCCATAAGGGTGCAGTGAATATCTACAAAATGTATTTTTGCGGTGTCCAGGTCTGAATATGAGACTATATTATCTGCACATGTATTATATATTTAAATTTGGGTATTAATGTCAGATGTGTGTCATGTATATTTAAAAATTAAATCCATAGAAAGTCACTGAAAAAAAACAAAGGTTAAAGGAATGTTCTAGTTAAAGGAACAAAACTACTTTAATTCACAAGTTATTGTTATCGCAAGTAACTAGTGCTCTAAAGTAACTAAACCCCGCACCCTCGACATGCACTTCTAATGACCTCACACTATACATCACTCATGACATGTACTTTGACTTAATTGATAACATCTGCAACATCTGAAAGGACATTATTGATGACAATACCGTGTATGGCCGGGGCATAAGTTATAGTTACTTGCGATAACTAGACCTGAAACAGCTCAAAGTAATTAACATATGGACATTTATGCCCCAGTCTTCGCGATGTAATTAAGCAATATTTTCATTTGAAACTGACGAAAAGGTTGTTCTGTTATCAGTGAGGCTGCGGCCTGCTTCGTGTGTCATTTTTAAACATATCAGCAAAAACATGCTGAAATAACCAAAGCGCCTTCTGAATCAACAGAGAGCACCTTCCCACGCCTGCTGCTATGGTGGTTTGTTTTGGATGCATGAAAAACCATTCTTTACAACGTGTTCGACAGTAATCTCTGCTTCCTGATGCCTAAATGAGTCAGAGATGCTTGACGTGGGCCGTATGGACTAATCCCTCCCACTGTTAACCTCAACCCAGCAGCGTTGTTTTCAGCATTTCATCAGCCACCCATACTCGTATAGTTTGCAATATTTCCTGGACAGGGTTGTATTCATAAAACAGAAATGTCTCTCAAGGTGCTTAGAATGCTTACCCACCTGGGGTTGGGCAAATGCTTATTTAAACCGGGGAGTCCTATAGCACCACACTCAGGAGAGAGGTGGGGATGCCAGCGAATACCTAATTAGAGCCAATCCACAGCCGAGTTAGCGGTATGCCATGACCCAAAGGGCCAAACTATTAGCTAGGCCTTTAAATTATTTTTTGTGTACGTCGTAAATTATGCCATTTAAAAACAAAATTACACTTTAAAATGTAAAAAGTGCTATTTTTTTAACCTTTCAATTTAATACGTAGATTATTCTATGCCTTTAACAACTTCTAAACAGAGCAAGGTTTAAGTATAAGTTCTTCTCCTTGCCTGAATATGCGGTTTAGTCCTTACCAACTCAAGAGGCAGATCTGTTTGTGATGTGTGCTGTATGTGGAGAATTATCATTAAATGTGGAGCAAAATTATAGAATATCAAATCATGAATGAGTGAGTTTTTTTTTTAATTACAGCAGCTTTTTAAAATTATTGAGTATTTATTGCACCAATATAATGATTGTGTCACAATGATACACTAACTTTCTCATACAAAATATCACCGATGAATAAATAGGCACTTGTACACCAGTATATATATATATATATATATATATATATATATATATATATATATATATTGGTCATATACAAGCAATTCTTACGACTGGTCATACATGTAACCCACAGTGGGATGTCCGGTGTCTCCAGATTGTAGCAGTGTTGCAGGGGCAGCCTCTCGCGATGTATATCAGTTGTTCCATAGCGTCACATCTGCCCATTTCCTGGGGCCATGAGACCTCGCATGAATGCTTACCCACCTGGATGCCTGATTTTGGATAAATCATTTTTAGAGACTCGCCAATTTCAGTCGAAGAATTTAAGTTGAGCTCAAACAATTCAGTCAAGTGGGAAGCCCGGATTTCAATCTAAAGTTCAGACACTGGACATTGTCTCCTCATATATCGTGTTTTACAACAAGATCAAAGCTTTGAGCAGACTACAGTACAATGAAGTCCATCAGTGCTGACAGGCAAACTACAGAAACAATGTGAATATTTAGTCCAACCCTATATAAGGAATATTGATAGAAAGAAGGAAGGCAAGCCAAGCATTATTCCATTTGAAACAAGAGTGCACAGCACTTTTACCAACTAAATGATGAAAAAAAAAAATCTGTATTTTTTACAGCAGTGTGAATGTAATTGTAAGAAAGGCAGAGCAATCCCTTCATACGTTGGTATCAATGGCCTCTCCTCACTAAACAAATAAATATTTCAGGAGAAGCCTACATCTCAATAAAGACAATAAACGAAATCATCAAAACAATGAACTGGTAGATCTACAAAGCTTGCTCTCGGATTGCATTTTTTTTTAGGAGAGGCCTGCAAAGAGCAGCTGGGATGCGCTCCATGGCTACAGTTTCTCTTAATGATCTGCTTTTGAACTGCAATTTCCGTGACAGAAGTGTAGCCCAATTTCCAACAGGATTCTGAATTGTCTTACTAAAACTGCATTAGGGAGGAAAGGAAGCGGGGACTGCTGTGGGGGTTGGGTTGTAGACATACACCTGAGCTGTGAAGACACACGCAGGAGTGGCTCCTCCATTAGGACGGAGGAGTGTCACCCAGTGCTTAATTGGTAAATAAAAACGTGCCGGTGCTCAAGCCATCGTCTTAAACACGCGGCTACGGCAATTAAATGTGCGAACATGGAATACTGAGGCAACGTGATCCTGAAGTAATCTCAGGCCTCTTCAATCCATTTAAAACCCCTTCCTGTCCCTTCAGCTCACGCTTGCAGCTTTCTGCTTTCTCCCACTGTGAAGCTTTTTCGTGTTTCTCTTCCGCCGTCTTTCCCAAATGTGTCTTTAGCTCGATGTAAATGCTTACAACAAGCTCAAATTAAGCACTGGCGTCACCCCTCAAATACCCCTCTGGTAGTCAATTTATTACCATTTTATTTTCCATCCTCGCCTCCTGAACCGAGAGTCAGGACAGGGCTGGGTCTCTGCTGCTTAGTGGCAGCAATGAGCTGGGCAGTTTAAACTGCACATGTCTTTTTGGCCGGCTGTCATGCAACAGCCAGCCAGATATGCGCATTTTAAACAGCTGGGTTGGAGAACGCACAGGCCTCCAATGCCCTTGAGAGCACTGAGAAAGGCTGTTCCCTCCAATCCTGGTGATTCTCTCATGCTGGTTACCAGCAGGAGAGCAGCAGCAGGATTGCCTAAGGGAATTTGCTGGAGCCCAAGGAGTCCACGACGAGAAGGACGTCTGATGTTGTGCAGCAAGCAAGGCAAGTGTTTCTCTCTTTTTATTTATTTAAACACCCAACTCACCTTGCATTCAAGCACGCACCAACACCACATTTGTCCCACCCCACCTATATGACAGCAACCGCTGCACAGCGGCTAAGCCAGAGTCTTTCTACCTCTTGTTCAGGGCTTTACAAAAAAGGACCAACATATCCCTCTCTCTGAAGTTTGAAGTGGCCAAAGTGGAACACAGAAAAAATAAATAGCAGGAACACTAGGAGGCCACATTTATAATGATGCACCCTGCTCCTCCTTATTCAAACTACCATATCCATCCATTGCCCTGATTATGATTGCAGTGGGACGGAGAATAAAAGAACGAGGGTATGAAAGCACTGCTTGATCCTGAGAAAGCCACATCAGACCCTTTGTAGTTCACTCATGCTGGATGAGAAATTCGTCAGACAATTCTTGCTCACAGCTCTATTCACTCTGTCTCAGTCCCTATTTATTGATGGGAAAAATAGCGAAATTTCTCGCACAGTATCTTGCAGATGGGTCAGCTAAGCAAGTTAACACTCTTAGTCAATGAACAGATTTCAAATTCCAAAATGGTGTCTGTGACTTGGACCAAGGTCAGCAGTAACAATCGCCCATACAGGGAAAACGTAGCAAGTACTGGAGAACAAACCTTGTGATGTTAACAACTGGAAAAATAGCACATCCCTTCAAAGGGAGATGGGGAAATATGACATATGTGCCCTTCACACTTAGCAAATAAACAATGGCTCAGTGCACACTTCAGGATCAGCGAAACATCATAGCATATAATGGGCAGTAAATATCTGTAATTTTAACAATCACGTTTCTGGTGTACAGTGATTAACATTTTCAAATGATTCTAGAGTGATATTCCTTGACAAACGGCTGCTGCAGCGACTTGTATAGATTTTCACTCACCCAGTAGGTTTCTTCCCTACTGCACATTACCGGTGGTAGGGCTTTGCATTTTTGAATTATTTGCCATAGCTACTGACATTTATTTTTGAATTCGCTGAAAGCACAGTATGGGTATTTATCAGTCCAAGACTGAATACCCACACTTTATCACTTTGAGGAAAAGTACTCTCTGCGCTTGATATGTAGGGATCAAGGGCAATGCTGCTATTCTACGGCACATCCCTCAGGTGCACATCCTCATAACATCAACGACCACAACTTCACTGGCGACTACTTTGTCCAATTTAGCCAATCCATTAATCCAACACCGACTTTCAGAGGTGCCAGAGGCGTAATTAAAATCTCCTTCACATCGGTACTCAATTGACATTTTAAAAAATATTTGTTTCTCAAAAGTCTAATAGTTCTGCTTACACGGATTCAGATAAAAAAAAAGTTTTACGTACTGTCCTGCGCTGTAGTGTCACTGGTGTGATGGCGGTCCCACCGTGAAAATTCTTGATTGTTGATTCAGTCTCAGAAACCCTGGTTGGGAATTAACCTCCAACCTTGGGTGCTCCCATTCCTAAGATGTCGAAGAACCCAGGTGTGTTTTTGGGGTGAAAGGGGTGTTTGTTGTGCGCGTGTCTGTGTGACTTTTTCTGTTGAATCATTGCTTTTTTTCTGGTCTCACCACATATTTGTGGCATCTGCAAAGATATAGTTGCCAGTTATCATTTCCATTATGTGCATACTTAGGTGTAGAGTTATTTTTTGCTCTCTATAATTCATAACTCACTTGTATTACTCTAGCTTGTATTTTATTTAACAGCTGGAACATCAAGGAGCATTACCCTGTCCGTGGATCACTTGCACAACCTGCATGTCCAAAAGCAAAACAGTCATTATCAAAGAGTACTGATATAATCCACCTACACATTGGCAGGCTCAAACAGACACTTTCCAACATTTAAATGTCCACTGACATCTGTGACTCACTTAATATGCTGTTGCTCAGCACTACCACCTGTAAGGCAACTTTTTCTAAAGTCAATATTCTTGCAGCGCAAGAACTTGCAAAGAGACAGTGACCTATGTCTTCACGTGCGATGTTCCCATGACGTTAGCACGACTTGCCAAGTTCTTTGTTACAGCAAAAAGGTTATTGAGGGAACACAGTCTATAACCCGGGACTCAGGTGTGAGCGCTGGGCCATTCTCATGGTGGACTGCAATATTCTGCCTGTGAACTCAATCTTGAAAACGTGCTCTAGGTGAATCCCAACTTCCTTTTGGGGACCCCCCATCAAAGAAAGGTCTGGCAGCCCAGCTCGTTGCACTTCGTGAGTTACTGTGACCATAATATTCAATAAGTCACCGTAAGTGTTTAAGATCTTGGAATGTTATGCATAATATAGCTCGGTCCGCTAACTGCGAATTTGCTCTGGTTTTAATATTCGTAACAAATTAATTCGGAGTGGCGATCTGTAGATCGGTTTTAATCTTTGGTAGACTTTGTTGTTGTTTTATTGATTTGACTGTTGTAAATGTTTGACTGATTTTAATGGTAATATTTATGATTTGTATTGCCTGCTTGACAACTTCAGTTTCTTGAAACCCATATTTATCACTTTTATGAACATGCAGCAGTAATGAAATGATTTTGTCTTGATAGCACTGTTCATGTTTCATGTCGTTTTAACCATGATATGAAAACGCAATAAGCGCATTAGCAGTCTGGAAAGACTGGCGACTGGGCTACATACACTGCACTCGGCACTTTTAGTGAAATACATTTGCACTAACGCTTGGAGTGCTTTCGTTATTGCTCTATGGCAGGTCTTCCAAATGCGATGCACTGACAGTCTCATTAATGTGTTAGTGTGGACATTTTATTTAATCATACAATAAACCTTTTACTTACTTGAAATAACCTACATCCAAACTTCTAGAAGACTGCGAGTGTTTGATGCTAGGCTTTTGGCTGGAGCATAAAGAATGAACAACTTGGAGAGGTAAATCAACCTTTGGCAACAGTGAAACGCAGCCAGTGGTGTGTCACTTCCGGGTTTCTTGGTGCATTGCATAGCACCGTGCTCTCAGCTTTTGTACAATAAAGAGGGTTTGCTCTTTATTCACATACAATGAGAGCTCTAAGTCAGTTTTTAACATTACATTATCTGTGGTATCATGGTGTTTACTTGTTGAGCAAAGGGGCATGATACCCCAGGGCTGTCGCTGATGTTATTCTAGTATGTTGTATGCATTAAAAGACACGGGGGATACATAAAACAATACACTCCATGATCGGAATTATTAATTTACATAATTAGCACAGTCTCATATTTTGAAGTTGTATTAAATAGTTCCAAAGCCCTGATGCAGCAAATAGTTGTTAAAGCAACGTGTTAATCATTAATAGTGAAATTGGACTCTCCTGATACCTTTTACAAGGAATATCAAATACAGACTTTTGAAATATATATATATATTTTGTATAATTGACAATTAGAACTGTGCCTTTGAACTCTTTAGTCTACAAAGCCTGGAGACTAGTCAGGAGCACAACCATGAAGAGATTCATGAGACACATTTATGGATGGCGCGGAGGGTTTGGAAACTATATTTCGTTAACCGGGAGCCATGGGAGGGATTTAAAAGCTGGTATTTTGAGAGTGATTTGTTTGTGAGGCCAAGGTAAAGGCTAGTGTAAATTTACAGAAAGGAGATAAACACAACTAGCATTATGAGGATTTTCTAAGTTAGGTGGGGGAAAAGCAGACCACCTCGGAGCAAGCAAAAGTGATACAAGGTTGATTCAGGTACCGCATTTGTTTGTTGTAAAGCAACACACTCAGAATAAACACTGTTATATTCTACTTAATCATCCTATGTAATACTAATCTCGTATATCATAGAAAGGACATGTGTTATATTGTACTTACTTTCATATATACTTTGCTGCAAAATATGTATCACACCTCCCCGTTCCTTCAAGCTTTCCCTAGTGGTTGGCTCCTCACCTGATCCCCTCTGACCTTCACTTACTGCTCCCCCCAGTGCCTTGATACCCTAACAGGTGAATAGCCACGCTTTAAAAATACATTGATTGAGTGGTTCTTTCCGCCCTCTCCTACCTTACCACCCATTGTATTATTCCTTAGACTGTTAGCGGGTAGAACGAAGGGTGAGAGTGGTTGCTTATATTCAATCTATGACTCTTATTGAGAACACAAAATTAAAACAGGCTTGTTTTCCAAGATGGAGAACTGGGGGAGGCCAGTGACTTACCTCAGTGAATGTGATTTGGAAGGAAAGGTGCAAATGAATACAAGTCGGTTCCACTGATGTAACCCCTGTTGCACTCCGGGGGCACGTTGGTGCTACATGAGGGGCGGCAGATGTTTCTGCAGTTCTTTGGTAATAATATTTGCACAAGAATATATATTTAGCGCTGGTGCAATCTCAAGGGGGTGTTCCTCACTTGCATAGTGGTGTGGCCCAGGAAATGATGGAATCCTTTGCCCCTAAGCCATATTACACATCCTGGGATTGTAGAGACAAAGAAGCCATCAGGAAGTGCCATGACCTTGCACCACATAGAGGTTGAAGAAACTCCCTCAGGAGCAACCCTTGAAAGAAAATCATTTGGGGCCCCAGGGACCACCAGACAATCCCCTGCAGGCAGGTGCAGTCACTGACGGCACCAAACTTCAGGATGATCTCTGCCTCACCTTTGAAATGGAGATCAGCTTGCTGCTGGCAAAGTGAAACGTGGACAAGTAGCCAGTGTCTTTAACTGTGGTAGGATGCACTGACCTGGTCTGCGTCTGGTGCACCATTTAATGGTGTGTCATGGCGCAGGCCAGGGCAGTGTGCCCCATCTGTAATACAGGCCCTGATGGTCAATGGAATCAAAAGCTGCAGAGACATTCAGTAGAATCAAACAGCTGGGGATGCCATAGCCACTTCAATTTAGGAGTTTTTCCCACAAATTGAGCAGTGCAGTCTCGGTTCCATGCCTCTTTATGAAGCCAGGTTGGAAGTTATCTACTAAATCATTTGACTCCAATTGAGAAGAAAGTTGGCCATTGATGTTGGCTTCAAGCACCTTTGCATCACAATATATGCCCGGGCTTGGTCTCTAACTAGAAAACAACTGGAAAGTAACTTGGTCAGCAGAGTGATTTTATAGGATGGGGGTGGTGATAGCTTGTTTGTACCATCACACAGGCTGGTTGCATCCATCTATGTGTGGATATTCGTTTACCTGACCAGCTACAGTCACGCCCCCATGCTGACATGAGGTTGAGGCTTGGATGGCCGGAGCTCTTCTGCCACGGCCCATGCAGCCCCCTGCCTCCCCACGTCATCCTAAAGGCAGACAGACCACAGCACGTCTAAACTGCATGTGCCATAAAAATAATGCAAACATAATGCTGTCATGAGAATAACTCCATGATAATGCTGTCCTATGACAATATTACCATAGGAACAGTGGCCCGAGCACGTAATCTTGCACAATATTATGCCTTGTGAATATGCTAACATGCAAGGATTAAATAGCAACAGTACAGCATTTTATAAAGTGTTCAGACAATACCTGCTTTTTAGCACAACCCTTTAGAAGCCAAATACTATTACTGTTAAGATACAATTTGGCACTAGCAGACATATTATTTACTATTTGAACAAGTGACACGTAGATGTCTATTGCTGACTGCACAACCCACTGAGGTGTCACACCAATTTGTTCTAGACGAACTACAAACACACCCAGGAGGGCAGCTGTTGATTTGACATGAACACATCTGCTGGATAGCACTAGGCCCAGCGTCCCAATGCACCACTGATACTCTGTGCGTGCATGCTTTGAAACTAAGAACAAAGTTTGGTGTCTCTAAGCTTTGTAGTCAGTGTTGCAAAGTTTCTGCATGCAAAGCTAGACAGATACTATCAAAGGTGCTGTGTATTATTGGGCGATATGCAAGATATTCCATGCACTTAAATCACTGTCATACCAAGTCAATTCTTTGTCTTCACTGCTAACTGGCAACTTGCCAAATGAAAGTTTCCATATTCCTTCTTTCACTTCCCTTTCAAGCTTAACCTTTCCCCTTTCTGTAATATTTGTTTCCAAAATAAACTCTGACAATTTTTTATCATCTCACCCAGCATACTGTGATTTTCCGTTGTTAGGTTCAGACAGTTCTCACAGCTTTATTTTTTGCAGACTACTAATGTTTTTGCCACGCCTCTTTTCTGCTTGTAACTTTTAAAGTTAAACACAATTTAATCTGCTCAGGAGAAAAAAATGTTACATGTTTTTTTTTTCGCAACACCTGCAGATTATCATGCTTGTTAACTTGCTGAAAACTCTAGTTTTAGTTGCTGAAAATTCCAGTTTTCTAGGGTGTCTTAAAAATATATATTCTTGTAAATCAGGGCCAACGGTCATGTGACTTCATTGCCTGTGACTGATTGCAAAGGTTGTCAAAAAGCAAATTATGTCACTTTCACTACATTTATGATGTTGGTGAATAGAAATAATTGATCTTTTGAGTGCATTATGTGGTTTAAGACAGTTTTCTCATTTCTTCAGTTTCCACCCACCCCCTCCAGATCTGCACTAGTAGTATGTAAAAAAAAACCATAACAACACAATGTTAAAAAATAGATCTATAAAAGTTCCTAGTATAAATGTCATTATTTACTTATATTTGTTGGGAGCCTAACCCATCCTAATCCTAAAAATAAACTTCATCCTAATCTCTTCCCTTGTGCTAATCATAATCCCACTGAACCCAAAACCCCAGTCAAGATCAAACAAAAAAAGCATTGTATTATGATTATTGTTGGTGATTGTAAGATATGCAGAGCTGGATAGTAAGAATTGTTTGTTGTACAACAGATTACCCTTAAACTCTAATCCTTACTTTAAACACGTGCCTTAGCATAAACCTAACCCTTAGCTAAAGTACCTAATACTTTAATCCTTACACAGGACCCTAAATTATGCCAAACAGTAAATGCCATTTTTAATTTTAATATTCCAACTATGGTAAAAATAAGCACATTCTTGTTTTTTTTCTTTTACTAAAATTTCGTAAACTTAAATCTGCAGTATGCTACACGTTTCACAAGATTTAAGTTTCACAACGTCAGCACACCTCATTTTTACTAAATGATTAAAGTGCAGAAGTAAGAGTGTAGTCAGTGGGCCAAGCACGTAATATCCTCCTGCACGACAATGGAGCCTATATCAATTTTGTCTATTCGAACCCTATTTGATACAGTTTTTCTTGCATCAAGACTTATTCATCTGCTTTATTGCATCTATAGTTATTACGTAAAATCATGTGTCATTCGATCAATTCATTTTGCCATCCAGTGTTCTACATCTGTGGATTCTCACAGCATACGAGTTACTAGTATATTTTGTTCTAGTGATCTGATCAGTCTTTTTCTTAGATAGTTGGCACTGTTATTCTTAATTGATTATTTTGCAATACGTTTTGGTGAACAAACATATGTATATTGACTATCTACTGACAGTTGTAACTTTAATAAGAATTTAATTCCTGCAGTAACTGCTCTTATATCTTGTCCTTCCCGTTTGTTAATATTTGTACCAGTGATATTCAAGACAGGTTCTGTTCTAGATAGCTTCAATATCAAAGACGCTTTCTCAAAATTTTAGTTATGCACAGCATGGTGAGAAATAAAGCGCAGGAAGGACAAGAGAGTTTAACCCCAAGATCCAATTTTACCCAACATTTGTAGTTGTTTAAATACTTGAAGTATTGGTTTTAACATGATGTCAAATATGCACTGATTGTTACACTTTAAACCTATCACTAATAATTTTTTTCAGCACTAGATGCCGGTGAGGTATGTGAAGAGATAACAAGATGAGGTTTGAATCACTAAATATGAAGTTAACTACTCAGGGATAACACGCAAGAATGTGCTTACTTTGGCAACATGAATCAGCTTGCTAATTTCTCTGTAATTGTTTTTCTTTTTCTTTTGTTTTCTAAAAAGTCAACGCATTTATTGAATGTAAAATTACAAAACAAGATGAAATTGCGCAATTTGGAAAACTAAAATAAATACTTCAAAGAGAATGAAGTGCCTACAACTACACTAATTTCTGCTTGGTCCTAGCAATGAGAGGATTAGGCGTCCTCTTTTTTCCAACACAATTTTTTTATTTGATCAGTCATTCGGAATTTTAAGGTATTAAATACTCATATAATTGTGGAGTTTTGAAGCCTTACAGAAATAGAGAGTTCTTATTGTAGTCCATATGGCTTTAACTGGCTGAAGAGTAAATAGAGATATTACACCAGAAATGAACTGAATAATATTAATGTAATGCATATCACATTGTCTGTGTTTTTACCTTCAGCTGCTTATAGCCTTAAAATCCAAGGACTACATAATAAAATATATTAATAAGGAACACTGTGCCTAAGCAACAAAGTTTATAAACGGCCTGCAGAATAATATGTATTTAAATAAAATACAGACTGGCAAGCTCAGTAACATGACAGTTTTAATTAACTATCTCTCAAGTCACTCAATTGCAACTTTTGCTCAAAAATATATGGGCTGGGCTGGCTTACTACTCCTATCACTAGCATATAAGGTTTGTGGCAATGGGTATGTAAGTGCTGTTGTGTGTGTGATTAGGCTCCAATATTGTGTTACTGTACCAGAGGCAGCTTTCAGTGGTTGCAGTCAGGAACAGCAATGGCCGTGCCAAGCTGGTGCTCAAGGCAAAATAGAGTACTGAAATATACTATTGGATATACGTGGCCTAATTCACAGTATGCAATATGAAGCACTTGAAGACTTACCTCGTGTTACTGGGATTTCAGTCACATACTGCTAACTTCTTTGAAATTTCCAAAGAATTTCATTAGTCCTGGAAGTTTGTGTCCGTGACTGGTATCCAAGATTTCTCAAATACCTAAGTATTTCGACATGGTGAATTGTAACAAGCTGTACAATTCTGCAGCTCAATAAACATTTTTTTATATCTGAAGAGCATTTGTCTCCAAACTTTTTTATGCCGCGCCCCCCCAGTTGAAAAATAAAAATCATTGGGCCCCCCTCAGAATTTTTCACAATTATTTTATAAAGATGGCAATGTTTAAATAGGTCTAGACCTATTTAAACATTGCAATAAAGTACTGTTACCTTTTAAAAAATGCAACAACATGCTTCTCCTTAAAACAAAGGCCTGTTATCTGTAGAATGCTGCTTTTGGCCAGACTCTGGTGCCCCCGGGGATCACTTAAGGCCCCCACCATAGGGGAGGGCCGCCCCCACAGTTTGAATACCTCTGTTGTAGTGGATAATTATTTGCTCCTGTGTATAATCTACTTGCCCTGCACTCTTTTGCGGGTGTAGTATCGAAATTACCACCTGAAAATGCATCTGCCTTTGTCTGGTGGGTCCACCAAGACACAACAATAAACCCCCTTCTAACTTTGTACTTATGAATGCGAACACTCCACAACACTACTGGAAATTCCGCATTAGCAAATCCCATTTGCAAGGCAAAATGAGAAATCGGGAATATACCTTTACACTCATAATTTCTTATCTGCACCTAAACTGAACTTAGATTAAATAAACAGCTCCGTTATGTTTACTTGGGAGGAACTCACTTTCTGTGGGTTTCACTTAAAAAGTCTTCAAAAGAGATCTAAATACACTAAAACCAAACCATATTAAAAATGACATTTCATTCCTGGTTGACAATGGACTGGTATCACCATAAATTTTATGTGCTTACTTAAGCCTTAAGCAGCCTGCACAATTATGGTCATGAATACTGGAACTTGAGCCACGAGTCTGTCCCGGATATTTCTAAACACCCCGCACCCTAACCCTCAGTGACTGTCCGCTCCCTCTCTTCTCTATGCCCTGCAGCCCCTTAGCTACTTTCTGTGTAGACATGCTTCAAACTTAAAGTGGTTTCAACTGTATGATACAGAACACTTTGGGGGCACACTTCTGCAAGCTTGCATAACTACGTCTAATGTCACTAACTTCCCAAACACTTGCATTCGCTCAGCCTCATGCTTGTGGCGATGGGGACTGAGAAGACTCTACCATGCGCATTGGATACAAAGACATTGTCCACATATGCCACAGAGTATTGACACATTCTTTTCTGATCCATACTCCAGCAATAATGCTTAGGTGTCCTTTCCCTCAATCCTTATGCTTTTCCCTAATGCCTTGAAGTAGCAAAACGCACAATTAAGGTAGCTAGTGCTCTTGCACAACCACAAAATGAACCATCTAGGTCACATGGCAGATCAGATGCACATTCTTTCATCCAGAGCACTCCCGCCTTACCACTTCACCACCACACACACCGCTTAAAAAATATAGCAATGCAATTACAATACAATGTTTTAGGACCCAGAGGACCTGCAATTCTAAGAACTCCACTGGACTAGCCACACACGTCGGGTTTCTCGACATGTTTGACACATAAAGTGCTTAATGCACTCTCGATATGTGTAGTTAGAGCAACACTTGACTTACCACACGTATACTGCTACTGTGAACCCTCTTTAAATGTAGTGTTTCTCTTTACCTCTGGCACCTGCATTTGGCCCACTAGGCCTTTCGCAAGTCGTACTCCGGTAAACTCTTGACAAGTTTAATCCTGAAACGGACTCCACAGGCTTCTAGCACTCCATGGGACACTTTAAGTGCAATTCTCAACACTTCGAGTTAACCACTGGCCTGTTACGCAGGTTTCAAAAGGAATTTTAATTCAATATATTGACGTATTTCTATTATGGCCTTAGTAATGGTCATGTTATAACCCATGAATAAAGGGGATCACAGAAGTAACGAGTAAGCAAAGTGAAACCGTGATACTCTATTTTTTCTAGTTGAAAAGTGCTTCAGAGTCTGGCGTGTGAGTGAAAGTGAGACATATTTATTTTCCCTTCAATATTAAACTTGGTTGTCTTTTCTCCGTAGTATTCAAACTGCCAGCAACCGATCTTTGCAACTCTGAAAGCATGTCAAATAGTAGCACTTGTGAAAAAATGTACTTGTTGGACAAGAACTGGTGAGACATGGGTTAGCTTCAATTGAAAGATTTTGGACGTGGTGGTGTGCTTGGAATAGTTGTGACATCTGTCCACATTTCCCTGCCCATGTCTAGAAATGACAAACAGCAAAAGAAACAAAGAAAAATACATTTTCATAAAGATCTTTCTGCCTTAGACCTGCTTCCTCATTAGGGCAATTTTCTGGGATTTTGCTTAAATTCATTAAAACCAGGAATGAAAAGTGCCTGGGGAAATTACTCTACCACATAAATTGCACTTCAGAATGTTGTGATTAGCACCCCTAACATGTACCAACAAAAATGTGTATGTCAAACCATGGCAGTAACAAGTAAAGCCAACCATGAAGAATTTATTCCGGCAATAATAACAAGAAACTGGCCGGGTGTAGGGGATGGGGGAAGGTGAGTTGGGGAGCATGGTATGTGAGGAGGGTATCTGAGGATGGGTTGCAGATAAGGCTGAAGAATGGGTAGTGAGGCGGAGAGCTGTGGAGAGGTTGAGGTGAGGTGTTGCAAGACAAGGATTAGGTGATGAGGGATTGAGAAGAGTCGGAGGTGATTTTGAGATGAGAAGCGCTGCGGTTAGGAGGCAGTGGCAGTGGGTGCACAGTAGCAGTTCTAGGCCTTCAAATGGCATCATCACGTCTCCAGAATGGCAGTTGTGCATTATTACGAATGGGATAAAATTGAAAGTCCAACTGTGGTTATCTTGTTAAATTCAGGTACGGGTTTTTCCTTATTTTCCGCTGTTGTAATCTTGTAAATTCGGGTATGGATTGTTCCTTGGTGTCCACCTGACGTGTGATTCACTGCACAACATAACAAGTGACAGAAGTGCACTATGGCGCGTCACATACCTCCAGCAGTGCTTAGTTTGTGCTGGTGGCTGTAAGTGGTGAGTACTGGCCCTAATTTCTAGGGCTCAGGAATTACTTTTCATCATCAACATTTTACCCAGCGGAAGAGCGAGAAAGATAGGAAAACAGTGACAAATGGAGAAAGCAAGCAAGAGAAAGAGCATGCCACTTTTGCCTTGACTTTTATCGGCTCATCATTAGAGAAAGTAATAGTAAGGCAAAGAGACAGGAAATGTAGGGTGTGGAAGAAAGAGTCTTGCAGTGGATTCAAAACTAATCAGTCTTTGAGCCCCTACATATTTGTTTAATTCATTCTATACACTGCCTCCCACTTCAGGAATACCTGTGGACTAGGATCCAAGATGAGACACATGCCATGATTTGACCGTGGTGACTGCAGCACAAAACCAACTACCACGGGAGAAGAAGCAAAATTATTTCTTAATTCCATGAAAATCTTTCCAGAGTTCATTTACTCACACAGTTTTGTGCTTTTTTTGCTTTCTTCGCCTAGGTGGACCGGATGTAGAATCAGAGAGAGAAGACCAAGGACAGAGGCACACTTTTCCTGGGATGGCTGGTTTCTCTGGCTCAGGTTTTATTCCGAGCACATGGGGCCTTGGACTTGCCAATAAAAATTCAAGATGGAGCCCGGCCTTGATAACTGTGTGTCACCTGGCATGCACCAATTTGAGAAGTAGCGTGTGGTGCTTGAGAGTCTGGCAATTCTGATGCTATTTTATTTTCTGCCAAATTAAAATAACTCTTTAACTGACATTAATTCCTAACAGGAAATTATGTAAAACGGATGTAATTTCTCTTAGCGTATGACGCATGCTTGGCATTTGCCTCCTTGGTAGGCACAGAGCCTGTAGCAGGAACTGTTTCGCTGATCCATTTGCCAAGTATCAAATGCATATCTCTACTGGGCTCTAGACTTTCTGATTGAAGATGCATGACTTGCTGCTGCTGCCAGACTTTTGTGCGCTATAAACCACCAATATTTAATTATCAAGGCACCAATAAAAGAAAGACTGAGCAACATTTTTTTTTCTCCTGCACAGGCACAATCCCATAAAAAGCTAGCGCGTTTTCAGAAAGCGCAGGAGGAGGCACATTAGTTATTGGCATAGGGTGCATCAACAGTACTCTTACTGTTTTATGTCGCAGGGAATGATGTAGATTTGTAGTTCATTTAGTAGATATAGTATTTAAGAATGTATAGGAACAGCATCAAGTCATAAAAGATCGTTACAGCCAAAGTCACTGCTTAATTTGTAGAAAACAATGTTATTATTATTAACAATAGTAGTAATTAATAAGTAATAATAATAAAAAGAACAGTGATGATAAAAACAATACAAAAAATAACAGTAATAATACCATGCAAGAACAATAATACTTATAATACTACTAAAATGAATACTACTACTGATAATAATAAGTGCAGGGCCCAGTGCCTTTTGTAGGGGTGCACCATTAGGTCTGACAAACATCGGGAATGCCAAATACCCTGGCCGCCTAGCCTTGATTCTACCCAAGGACTCTTTCTTCCACCACCCCACACTTCTGGTCTCCCTAGCTACCTCTTCCAGGATTTTCCCCTGCCTGCTTTCTCCCCTTGTCACAGTTTTCCTACCTTTTTTCTTCTTTGTTACATCACACAAGTTTCCTGCCTGTTTCTGTCTTGCGCTGGGCAAAGTCTGAGGATGAAATATAAATCCCGGTTTCCTTTAATGATCAATTCCCACCACCTGCCGGTCCTTGTACAGATTTAGGACTGGTCACAGAAGGTGACGGCGTAGCAACAGAGTCAAGAGCTTAGTGAATCGTATGCAGATGGTTATAACGGTTATCAAATGGAAATGAAAGGTCCATCAAAAGAGAAGAGGGTCATAAGGTGTGGAAGACCGAATAGGAAGGATTTCGGCTAGTACCTACTGGGTCCGCATGACTCGGCAATGGAAAACTCCACAAGCCTTGGTGGCGACAGAGGAGCTTCAAGATGCTTTGAGCCGGTTCAGGAGAGGAGGAGTGCTGAGGAGGGCCTTAAAGGATGTAAAAAGGCTACAAGATTTTTTTTTTCTTTTTTAATCTGACCACACTGGAATGCTGGGAGCGGTCAAAGATGGCCACTTTCAAACCACACCCCACACACGGCCTCCAGTGTGGGGCTCTTGAAGAGGCAGGCAACGCTGCACGGCTCTTCTACAAGTTAACCCCTTCCTTTGGAGGGGCCCACGGAGAGAGAGACACGGTCTAGTCTCTCCGCGGGTACTTTCGGGAAGAGAAGTGATGGAAGACGGCAGGATTGGTAGGTAAGTAAGTGGGGGCGGGACTGTTGAGGAGGGTTTATAAGGGCTGTGAGGGGAGGGACCGGCTTCTTCCCGCTGCTCATCGCGCGGTCAGGAAGTTGGCCGGTCCCTGGGGTGCGGATTTTCTTTCAGGCAAGTGCGAGGCTTGGTTTCAGTTGCCTTTGGTGCGATGGCAACTAGCCATGACGTGAAGGCAGTTAGGGCCGCGCTTCACGTCCTAGGCAAAGCCGGGCGAGCCGACTTGCTCAGGCCTGGTGTTTTGGACCAGGCCTGGGTCGGCATGATGCGGCCGACACGCAGCGCGTTGGGCCGGGCAGCGCTGTTGTAGCCGCTTGTGAGTCCCCAGAGCACCTAAAAAAGAAAAAGACAGCGGGGGCGGGAGCGCAGCGCGTCCACCCCCTTAGGGCCCCACATTTCATCAAAGGTAGGGCAGTATAGGGGAAGACAGTCGAGGGTGAAGGGGTTGGGGCCCACATGGGAGAGGGCTGCTAGGCCTTGAAGGGCAGGTTACAGCTACTGAGGGCCTTGATGAGATAGACAATGGGGCCCAGGCCCAGTGCTGGCTTTGCGCCCCTGGACCTTTCGTTGCCCAAAAGTGGGTACTATAAGGATAAGGCAGGGGGGCCCCATTCCAACAAAAAAGGCAAGAGTGCCAGAAGGGCAGTGGGTCTGACAGCCAAGACTAGGGGACAGGAAGGTGTGGGAGGGGCTGTGCTCCTTAAGGCAGGGAGTGGGCAAGTGAGGCTTGCTGGGGGAGTGCCTGGCACAGGGCAGGAGTGCACAGAGGCGAGTAGGCCCAGGCAGAGCAAGCCAGATGTGGGAGATGCATGGGACTTAGAGGCCAGAATCCAGGAGCAGAGGTGTATAGTGGCAGAGACAGAAGAGAGGTGGGCCCAGTTGTGCAGGAGACAGGGACGGGGCATGGGCAAGGGGCAGGCAACTGAAGAAGACATCAGAGTTAGTGGACGGGATGTGACCTCCGGTCCAGACACCAGGGCGGGGCAGCTGGGTATGGGTGCCACAGGTAGACGTGGGGAGGGGTCAAGAGGCTTGTGCGGCCGGGGGGTCTGGTGGCGCGATGAGCATGAGAGGCGCACACCGCCATGAATGGCGCGGAGAGTCAATGCCAGTGGTTGAGACTGGCAGAAAGAAGGTGATGCCAATGGGGCGCAACACGGCCTCAGCATGTTGGTCGGAAGCACTAGAGGGGTCTTCGGAGTCTTTCTCTACGACGTAGGATCGGGGTCTTCGCAGAGATGGTGTGCGCCATGGGGGTCCGCAGAGGATTTGTCAAACAATGTACTGATGAATGGTTGTGATGAATGCAGGTGGGAGATGGATGAGGAAGATGTAGTAGAACTCGATTATGATGAAGAGAAGGATGAGTGGGAGGATGGGGAGATTCATAAGGCAGAGGTGAGCGGTGGAAAAGCGAGGGGGAGAGGGCACAGGAGCGGCACAACCCCTTCTTCTGCTTCTATCTTTCAGGAACGCAAGGTCGGTGGTGAACCACAAGAGGTGCTGCGCGGGCTGGCACGTGGTCATGGGGCACGGAAGGGATCGTGGCCTTTGGCGACACGAGGCAAAGGTAAGGGCGAATGGTAGTCTGTGTGGGGGGACTGTTCAGGCCCCGGTGGGGCTAGCACACATAAGTCTATTGGGGTAGGAGATTTTTCAGTTCATGACACACCTGCGGACGGGGTCACGCAAGAAGGTGACAGTGCAAAGGCTAAGGGTACAGGCGTGGCAGCTGAAATCGAGTCTGGGGATAAGGCAACTGGAGAGGCTATGGGCTCTGAGGACAAGGAGGGAGGGAGGCACAAGAAGAGGCTTCCTTATATTGGTTTGGCAATGCCAGTGGGCTCCCATGTAGCAGACAAAACGAAGGCACAGATATGGAAACATGAGTATGTTGATGTCTTTAAGCCCTTACATAGGGACCCACAAGCGCCAAGGAGGGTTCTAAGGAGGAAGAGTGGGAGCTGGCTCGCAGGCCGTGGGTACCCATAACTATGGATAATTGGACCTCAGCATTTTTGATAGTTGCGAGTATATACTGTGAAAAGTTCACAGATAGAGCCATAGCGTCATTCAAATACATGGACGTTATATGGAAGCCCCAGATGCATTTCAGGGGCTTCGCTTGGTTGAGCTACGGTGAGGAGTTTAGGGCAAGAGTGAGTGTCAATCCCGATAAGACATGGAGGGATGTAGATCCTGAATTGTGGATGCGGTGGATGGCGTCGTCGCAGTCCACAGCGTCTAAACACACCGTTTCAGGCCTGTCCCGGGAACGGCGGGTGTGGGTCAACGGGCCCCAGTAACCACGACAAGAGGATGCTGGAACTTCAATAAAGGTTTTTGTTCCAGGCAGCCCTGCAAATTTAAACATGACTGCTCCAAATGCGGGGGTCGTCACCCGGTCACTCAATGTTTCTCACTCTCTAGCCCAGTCGAGCAATGGAGAGCGTCCAAGGAAGAGGCGTGCAAGGTACTCCTGCACCAAAGGGCTCCTACGCCAATTAGGGTGGAGGTTCTTCTACCCTGGCTGCACGGGTACCTGGATAGGGCCATGGCTTGCAAGTTAGAGTGGGGTTTTAGGGAAGGTTTTCATGTAAGTTACCAGGGCCCGGGAATGAGGAGATGGGCAGACAATTTGCGGTGTGGGAGAGATATGCCACAAGTGGTGAGGGATAAATTAGCTAAAGAAGTGTCCTTGGGCAGAATTGTGGGCCCCTTTTACGAGTGGCCAAGTTGGGACCTTATGATCTCCCTGTTGGGCGTGGTCCCAAAAAAGGTGCCAGGTGAGTTTTGCCTGATGCATCATTTGTCATGGCTGGAGGGTGCCCGGTAAACAATTTTATTGCACCAGAAGATACTAAGGTGGTGTACGCATCTGTGGACTATGCCATCAAACTGGTTCGGGGGTGTGGCAAGGGAGCAGAGTTGGCAAAATGCGACATCCAATCAGCTTACAGGCTGCTGCCGATACACCTGTAGGATTTTGAATTGCTGGGTATGCAATTTGGTGGGGCAATCTATGTTGATAGAGTTTTCCCGATGGGTTGCACTATCTCTTGTGCGCTTTTCGAAGCATTCAGTACCTTCTTACAATGGGTTTTTGTCAAAATGAGTGGGCATCGTGAGGTGACTCACTATTTAGATGATTTCCTTTTTTTAGGACCAGCAAGATCTCGGGCTTGTGAGAGGGCCCTGGTCTCCTTTCAGAGATTGTCTCGGCAGGTGGGGATGCCTTTGGCTCCCGAAAAGACGGAAGGACCGCATTGCGTGCTGACTTTTTTGGGCATCGAACTGGAGGCAGACGCCTTAATCGCGAAACTACCAGCTGTTAAAGTGGCAGGGGTGTTGGAGCTATTAGGGCGCATACGGTTATTGCACAAGATTGACCTCCGAACAGCGCAGAAGCTGTTGGGTTACCTCAATTTTGCTTGCAGGGTGGTTCGGGGGGGGGGGCAGGACTTTTTGTAGGCGGGGAGGGCTAGCTATGTCCGGGGTTGTTCTTCCACACCACAGGATACGTGTGTCAGTAGGTTTGAGAGAGGACATCAGGGTATGGGAAACCTTTTTGACACAGTTCAATGGTGTCTCCATGTTCTTCTGTGAAAAAGACACAGTATGGCAGGTGCAGATATTTTCTGATGCAGCAGGAGCCACAGGTTGTGGGCTTTTTTGGGATGGGAGATGATGTGCAGAGACATGGCCAAGGCAGTGGTTACAGCAGGGCCGGAGCATTGCTTTTCTGGAATTTTTTTCACTTCTGGTGGCATTGGCGGTATGGGGACATGAGCTTGCGAATAGGACTTTGGTTTTTCATGTTGACAACATGACAGTTGTAGAGCTAGTGAACAGGCAGAGAGTGAAAGATCTCAGGGTGCTGCGTTTATTGTGGTATTTCATGCTTAGATGCTTGTCCTTGAATGTTGTTTTCAAAGCTGCACACATACCTGGGGTATACAACGAGATTGCAGATTCTTTGTCTGGTTCACAGTGGCAATGTTTTCGAAGCCTGGCACCAGGAGCAGAGCAGAACAAGATAGCAGTCCTGGCAGACATTTGGGAATGGGGGGTGTGATGATCGCTGGGCTGGTGGAGATCTCTTTAGCGGAATCCACCCAGCGGAGTTACCGACTGGCATGGTTGGATTTTCAGAACTTTGAACGTTTTTTGGGGGAATTTCTGGCTACAGAGTAATAGAGAGCTTGAGTTGCACGCGTTGCGCTTTGTACTTTTTCTGATACAAAAAGGTCTGTCACCCACCACCATTGGTGGCAAATTGGCTGGGGTCTCTTTTTATGGAAAGCTGCTTTTCGGTTATGATCCAGCTAGGGATGATTTATTGCGGAAGATGTTGAAAGGTTGGGGTAGGGTCAGGGAACCTATTACGTTCGAGTTGTTGCTTGAAATACTATATGGTTTGTCAGTTTGCCATATAGACTAATATGAGTTGGTGCTTTTCCATTTATGCATGGTGTGGATGTTTTTGGGTGCTTTTTGAGTGTCTGAGCTTTTGGGAGTGGGGAAGGCGGTAGGTGTGAAGATTGGTGAGGTTTGTCTGCATGGGGATCATTTGGGCATTTGGCTCAGGTGCTCCAAAACTGATCAGTTGGAGAAAGGGAAATGGGTGTGGTTGGAGAAAGGTGGTGATGTAGCGGCATGTCCGGTTTCGGAATGGATGAGTTTTTGGAGTGTGCGGGGCTCTTTGGGGTGTGGGGGCGTTTTTAAGTCTGGTGCTAAGCTTATGGCTTTCCAGCTTTTGCAAGTTATAAGGATGGCACTGCGGTGGACGGGTCGCCAAGCTCTTGATTTTGGCATGTATTCATTCCGAATTGGGGCAGCTACAGCTGCGGCACATTTGGGTTGGAACTGGGCGAAGATAAGGAGAATTGGGAGATGGAAATCTAGATGCTGTGAGCGTTACGTTAGGCCTTGAGGGTGGTACGACCATTTTGAGGACGCTAGCAGCAGCACAGGGAAAATGTTTAGGGTTTGTGGTCTGGGAAAGTTTGTAAAGGCCGATGTTACAGTTTGTTTTCTTTGCAGGTTGTGTGTCCAGTCCATGGAAGGAAAAAATAGTCACATGGCTGGTCGGGCATTCGTTTATCCACTGGGCGGAGGCATTTGCAGAGAAGCAGATTTATGGATGGGCATTGGGACTGTAGTGTAGCCATTTTTAATATAGCTTCATGCACGTTAGTTTAACATACTAGGCAACTGTGCACTTTGCCCTAGATATATTTTATTCAACTTTGCACTGTTATTTTACAATAACCAGTTTTACGGTCTTGTTTTAATTCGTTCTATCACACTGCTTAGCTTATTTCAGCACTGTGTTCTCAAATAATGCATTCTTGATCGCCCTGTGCTTCAGTCAAGGAAACAGTCTGGTACATTGCTGGTAAACGTGGTAGACGTTTAGTCTCCCGTATTCGTAGAAAATACACATCCTTACGTAGGGACATTTTCTTAGAACATCTGCGTGTTAGTTATAAAAACACTTCCTAGTCCTAGTACACGTCAAGAGGGAGATTCCAGCCAGGAACCTACAACTAGATGCTGAATGCCCCGTTGCAGATGCTGATGCAGATTACAGGCCTTTGCTCAGGTATGAGGGTTGATGTCCTTCCGGGGGAACCTGAAATGCAAGCTTAGAGCTTCACATGCTGTGCTCGAACTATAACTTAGAGAGAAAATAATCTAGCGGCACTATGATAGCCTTATTCTTGTTCTTCACTCTCATCGTTACTATTTTAATCTTACTGTGTTGTGTAGTTCTGGTTATTGCAGCTCACGCTTTGCTATTTAAAATGCAGTCTTTTTATTAAACCAATCTTTAAAACTTAAACTGCTTTTGTCATTTATATATGAGACCGTACTGTGTATGAGAGAACCGGTTGTGACCTGAGTGACCACGACTTCCCTGGGAAGTGCTAAGATGTCATGCACTCGGCTGCCCAATTGTCTCTTCCATTTGGGAGAGATGAGGTACTGCTAGTTAGCCAGAGCAAAACCCGGATTTAGAGTGACAAGTATCATCCACTGTGGGTCAGACTCAGTCCCCCACACAGTGAACGATCTTGCCGCTCAAAATCCAGTAGTCTCATTAGGATAATGAGAGCCTACGCGACAGGACAGCTTAGTAACCAGCATGAAGTTTTTTGGTGGGGTAAAAATGGCATGAGGTGGGGTAATTTGCTTCCCTTCATAACTTTTAGTTTGCCGAATTGGGGTTGTCCTGACCTGCTATTGATTCATCTGGGGCAAAATGATCTTGTGAAACTGTTGGGGCTCACACTACTGCAACATATGCAGCAAGACTTGGAGCTGCTCAAGCAGAAGTTACACGGCACATGCTTGGTTTGGGCTGAGTTTGTGCCTCGACGAACATGGAGAGGGGCTGTCAAACAGGGAGCCATGGAACGGGCTCACAGGAAGCTTAATCGGGCTAAGAGGGTTTTCTGTTGGGTTCATGATATCAAGATTTTAAGGCATGAGGACATCACAGAGCAGGATGAAGTGCTTTTCAGAGCGGATTGTGTGCACCTGTCTGAAGTGGGAATTGCTTATTACCTTACGGATCTTAGGCTGCTGGTTGGTGATTTGTGGGGTGAGAAGATGTGCCGAAAGGAAAGGGTGTAAGGATGTCATGTTGCAGTAGTATTTTTCGTGGTGGGGCAGCAAAACGCCAATAGGGTTTGTGCTGGATGGCAGTAGATGGGGCAGGGTGGAGAGTCAGATGCAGGCCTGGCCACCCTTCCAGGGGAAAAAGAAGCAGATGAAGGATCAAAGTGGGGGGGATGCATGAAGCAGGTAGGGCATAAAAGGAAAAAGGGGAATGTGTGGGGGAATGGAAGCGAAAAGTGATTGGATGAGTAAAAAGGATGAGCAAGGAAATGTAAAGGGGTGGGGTTCCTAAAATTGGGTTTTGTTGAAAGATAAAGGTTATGTATAATGTTACAATCCTGTCCTAAATAAATGTCCTTTTACACTAAACGGTCTGTGTCACTGAATGTGTCACGATGGAGGGGCCAGCGCAGAGAGAGACTCGGTCTAATCTCTCCGCGGGTACTTTCGGGAAGGGAAGTTACGGAAGACAATATGATTGGTAGGTAAGTAAGTGGGGGCGGGACTGGGAAGGTGGTTTATAAGGGCTGTGAGGGGAGGGACCGGCCTCTTCCGCACTGCTCATCGCGCAGTCAGGAAGTTAGCCATCCACCCACCTGGCAAGAAGAGGAGGTTTTTGGGGAGTGTCATGCGGTGTGAGTAAGTGAGAGGAGAGTGTAGGTGTGGGAGCTTTGGAACGCCAGTTAGGGGAGGTTTGTGACCAAGGGCGAGGCAGTAGATGGGGGATGGTGGGGAGCCAGATGCGGGCCTGGCCACCCTTTCAGGGGAAAAAGAAGCAGGTGAAGGATCAGAGTGTGGGGGATGCACGAAGCAGGTAGGGAGGTAAAAGGGGAATGTGTGGGGCAATGGAAGCGAAAAGTGCTGGGATGAGTATAACGGATGAGCAAGGAAATGTAAAAGGGTGGGGTTCCTAAAGCTGGGTTTTGTTGAAAGTTTAAGGTTATGTATAACGTTACAATCCCGTCCTAAATAAATGGCCTTTTACACTAAACGGTCTGTGTCACTGAATGTGTCCGAATGCATAAAGTGGGTCAACCACGCCATTCTTTCACCGAAGCGCCTGTAAAGTAAGGGAATCTTACGGGCACTATTCATTTTTCTGGCCCTGACAGAGAAAGAAGTGCTTGACATTGAGTTGGCTAGCCTGCCCCTCTCGTGCATAGTTCCAAAACATTCTTTCGAAGTGGCGCTAAAGTGCACCCTACGTCAAACCGTTAAAAATAAGAAAGGGAGACAGTGGAAGAAAGGAAACCGTGCTTGAGAATGGCTTTGGATTCACCATATCTCAAGACATCTGAAGCCGCGTAAAGTGGGGGAAGGAAGCTGCAGAACACTCACCACACACAGTCCTCTTGCAAGCTCCAATGGAATGAGAAAAGGAAGGGCTCCCTGAGTCATACAAACAAAGACTGATTTGTGGCTTTTGCAGACAACGCACACGAGCCAGGTTCATGTTTTGTGAGTGTTTGAAGAGAAATGTCCTGGAAGGAGCATAAAGCTGCGAGGGTCTATTGTAGTGATAATACAGAATGAGACACATTTTGGCTTCAAATACGGAAACTTTGACCCGTTCGTCCTTGAAAAGAATAGTTTGGGCTAATTTGGCTTCGAATTTGGACCAATGTTTATTAGGTCTGGCGTTGGCCAAGCTCTTTTAATTTTATTAAAATTATATGAATAACATAGTTACCTATAGGGGCTTTCAACCAGCCCTCTTCAGGTCTGTTAACCCCTTCGCTGCCAGGCCTTTTCAACTTCAGATGCTAGGCCATTTTTATTGGCTATATGGGCAGTTCGCACATAAGCCCTCATAACTTTTTGGCCACATAAGCTACCCACGCCAAATTTCCGTCCTTTTTTTCCAACATCCTAGGGATTCTAGAGGTACCCAGAGTTTGTGGGTTCCCTTGAAGGAGACCAAGAATCTAGCCAAAATACAGCAAAAATGTAGTTATTTTTTTAAATGGGAAAAAAGGGCTGTAGAAAAGGCTTGTGTTTTTTTACCCTGAAAATGGCATCAACAAAGCGTTTGTGGTGCTAAAATCACCATCTTCCCAGCTTTCAAGAACAGGAATACTTGAATCAGAAAACCACATTTTTCAACACAATTTTGGCATTTTACTAGGACATACCCCATTTTTACTATTTTTTGTGTTTTTAGCCTCCTTCCAGTTAGTGACAGAAATGGCTGTAAAACCAATCCTGGATCCCGGAAAGCTAAACATTTCTGAAAAGTAGACAAAATTCTAAATTCACCAACGGGTCATTTGTGTAGCTCTTATAAGGTTTTTCTACAGCTGAAATGAAAAAAGATTGAAATTGATGTAAAAAAACAGCCACATTTCTCCACATTTCACTCTGTAACTTTTTCTTGCAATGTCAGATTTTTTAAAGCAATATACCGTTATGTCTGCTGGACTCTTCTGGTTGCTAGGATATATAGGGCTTGTAGGTTCAACAAGAACCCTAGGTACCCAGAGCCCATAAATGAGCTGCACCTTGCAATGGGTTTTTATTCTATACCTGGGATACAGTAATTCATTTGCTGAAATATAAACAGTGAAAAATAGGTATCAAGAAAACCTTTGTACTTCCAAAATGGGCACATGGGTGTTGCGAAGCAGTCGTTATTTGCACATCTCTGAATTCCGGTTCCCCATATTAGCATGTGAATTACAGTGCATTTCTCAAATAGATGTATTTTTTACACACTGTCTTACATTTGGAAGGAAAAAATGTTGAGAAAGACAAGGGGCAATAACACTTGTTGTTCTATTCTGTTTTCCCCCAAGTCTCCTGATACAAATGGTACCTCACTTGTGTGGGTAGGTCTAGTGCCTGCGACAGAAAACGCAACATGGACACATCACATTTTTACATTGAAATCTGACGTGTTTATCGCAAAGTGTCTAGCTGTGGATTGTGGCCTCTAGTTCAGCCGGCACCTAGTGAAACCAACCAAACCTGTGTATTTTTTAAAACTAGACACCTAGGGGAACCCAGGATGGGGTGGCTTGCGGGGCACTAACCAGGTTCTGTTACCCAGAATCCTTTGCAAACTTCAAAATGTGGCCAAAAAACACATTTTCCTCACATTTGGGTGACAGAAAGTTCTGGAATCTGAGAGGAGCCACAAATTTCCTTCCACCTAGCATTTCCCTAAGTCTCCCAATAAAAATGGTACCTCACTTGTGTGGGTAGGCCTAGTGCCCTCGACAGGAAACTGTCCAAAACACAAGGTGGACACATCACATTTTCCCAAAGAAAACAGAGCTATTTTTTGCAAAGTGCCTGCTGTGGGCTTTGGCCTCTAGCTCATCGGCACCTAAGAAAACCTAGCAAACCTGGACACCTAGGGAAACCCAGGATGGGGCAATTTGTCGTGCTCTCACCATGTTCTGTTACCCAGAATCCTTATCAAACCTCAAAATTTGGCAAGAAAACCTTTTTCCTCACATTGCGGTGCTGCAAAGTTCTGGAATCTGAGTGGAGCCACAAATTTCTTTTACTTTACATATCGTTCCCCCAGGTCTCCTGATAAAAATGGTACCTCACTTGTGTGGGTAGGACTAGTGCCCGCAACAGAAAATTCCCCAAAACACTATGCGGACACATCAAAATGATCAAATACAAAACTACCTGTTTTTGCGGGGGCACCTGCGTTTTTGGTTCTGGGCTCAGCAAAAATCTAGACAAACCTACCAAACCCAAACATTTCTGAAAACTAGGGACGTGTGACTTGCGTTGATCCCCTATTGTTTTCTTACCCAGAATCCTCAGCAAACCTCAAATTTAGCTATTTTTTTTATTTTTCCCACATTTCTGTGTCAGATCACCGCACCGGCACAAATTTTCCCCTCAGTCTACCGGTAAAAATAATACCTCACTTCTGTAGGTGGGCCAAGTGCCTGTAACAGGGAAGAGCCAAAAACATATAAAAAATAAGGGGAACCAAAGTTGGTCCAAAAGGGCAGTTTGAAAAAAAACGTTTTTAGGCTGACATTTGGGGCAGATTTTTTATCGGTATAGATGCAACAATGCTGGGTGGTAGGAATTTTGTGGATTCCTGCAGATTCCGGAAGGTTCCATCACAAAAATGTGGGAAAACTGTGTGATTTTCAACAAAGTTGGGGGTTTGCAGGGCATTGTGGGTAAGAAAATGGTGTGGGGAGCATGTGAAGCACACCACCCTGGACTCATCCTCATGTTTAGTTTTCAGATGTGTCTAGATCTTGTAGATTTTACTACATGGCAGCGTCCCAAAGTACAAAAAGTGCAGCCCTCACCATTCCAAGTGGGACGATTTTGAGAGTTAGACAAGCTCTCATGGCCCAAATGTAAAACCAAAATACAAAATAATCAATTGTACGCTTGCTTGCCGTGGGATAAGATGTTTTAGTGTGCGGGGAAGAGCTGATAGACTTACCCCAATTAGTTGGGGTGGGGGCATAACCATGCCCATACTGGTTGGTAGCTACCAGCCAACAATTATTTTTTTATTCCCTGGCATCTAGTAGGTTTTCTGCCCCCCCTGGGAGGGGATCGGGGATAATTGCCCCATCTGCCACCAGTGGGCAGAACAACTTTGGCCCCATTTATTTGGGGTAGGGGTATGGCCATACCCCCACCCTCTTTAAAAAAAAAAAAATCTTCCCTGGTCTCTGGTGGGCTTTCTACCAAAAATAGGCCAATCTGCCCCCAAGGCAGACAGATATGGCCAACAGTAATGTGCCCCATGGGGAACGACCCTTGCCCAAGGGGCTGCCCCCCAAACAAAACATACACACACACCAATCGCTGGTGCCTAAGTAGTTTCTGCCCTCCCGGGGGCAGATTGTCCTAATAAAAATAGGCCAATCTACCCCGAGGGGGGCAAAAATGGCCTAATACAAATTTGCTCCCCCCCCCCCTACCCCGCAGGGGAGCGACCCTTGATGAAGGGGACGCGATTCCCTTTCCATCCTTGCCCAGGGGAGGGTGGGCTTGGCCATCAGGGGGAGCGCTAGTATGACGTAACAGTTACATCCTCGGCTTCTGAGCGGTGCAAATGAGGATGTAACCATTACGTCCTGGGCACCCGAGGGATTAAAGTCTCATTCACTTCCACCCAGTGCAGCATACAGCATGGGGCAATGGATCAGCCTAATTCTGACACTGGTTAACTTCACTTTGAATATGATTGATGGCAGTCTGCCCTTTCACTAGAGAACATGTGCGCACAAAAGTGTTTCCTTAAGTGCCAGGCAGTGTCTACCTTGACATAAAAAATATTGTTGGCTTTTTTTGCCAATTGCTTTTTTGAGTTTGACAAAGCCCAGCAACTTTCCCATTAATAAAGTGTTTGTAAAAATCATGACAACACAAAACATGTATTGACAATGGAAAAACACTGGTGGTTAATGCTAGACCTATTGGTTTTGCCACTGCTTGTTTAATATCAGCATCTCTCAGGTACTTTAGTACTTACTTTTCACTAGCTTAATGGGTAAAAGAAGATGCCCATCAAACGGTGATTCAAGTTTAATTAAGAAATGTTGGCGTTTAATATTTTAATTCCACAAATTAGAGTGAATAAAATAAGGACGAGAGCAAATGTGAATAAGGCAGCACAAAGCTGTTTCCTTTCAATAATAGTGTTTATCAGGTTTGGAAACTTAAGTAGCAAAAACATATCAAAAGTACCATCAGACCATATCAATGGAAGACGTGCACTATAAAAATACTTATAACATAACACAACCATTGTGCGTTGCTTAGGAGAAAGACTACTTGATAGTCAGACGAGCCCCATTAGAGGCACTGCCATTCGAATTATGCGGCAGTAGGAGGGCCAAATTATGTGGGAGGTTTGGTTAAATTATGCTGTAAGAAAAGGCAAATCTTAATGCGTCACATTTTGTGCTAGTGTGACTGTAATTTTGTCATTTTTCACATCTTTACACTATCTGGGCATAGGGTTCACCTCATTAGCACCAGTTTACTATCTAAATATATTGATCAGCAACTGAAAGTTGACCAGTCACCTTTTGCTTAGGACCTTCTACTGTGCAGCAACACCGGTCGCCGCAATTTCAATAACTTTTGATCCATTTGAGCTAGAAACAGATTTTTTTTTAAATCTACAGATTATGCCGAAAATGAATACGGCAAATGCAACAATTACTTAATTATGAGGGAAAACGCATGAAGAATCACATAATTCCAATGGTCCTGCTTATAGTTACCATCTGCCCAAAAATATCCTACCATGTCAACTCTTATTATGCCACTCCTAGTAGAATCTTCCAGGAATGCTAATTATATGTGACCCTGAATCTAATGTAACTTTAAATGGTACATTTCCAACACCAATGTCGCAGAAAGTATTTTCTTTATTGTCTCCTGACACCCTACACTTCTCCACAGCCTCAACCAAAATATAGCCTTGAACCATGTAGATCTGAACAATTCTCTGTGAATTGCAACACATTTTGGTAAAATAGTCAACATTTTTGCATCTCCTGCAAACCTGTTTAGCTGCTGGACAATTATTCATGCTAGCTAAATGATTAGATCAGGGCCACTGGAATTACGCAGTCAGGGGAGCAGCAAATTGTGTGGCAGGACTGACCAAATCATGCGGCAAGAGAGGACAAATTATTCAGCACATTTTGTGATAGAATTACTTCATTATTTAGACATTTTTACACATCCTAATACTGTCCTGGCAAAGGTTTCACCTCCAGGGCATTAGTACAGTTTAAGAGTCTATACCAGAAATAAGAAACTCAAGGATGACCAGTTAACCTTAGCAAAGGGCCTTCCACAGCGCACAAACATGGTGTAACGTTTTAAGTAACTTTTGATTCGTTTGAGCTACAAACAGTTATTTTGTTAAAATATGCAGATTGGGAAGCACTTTATGGATCATGTGGCAAATGCAGCAAATCCATAATTATGTGAAAACAACTGCGGCTGCAGAATCGCATAATTCCTGTGGCCCTGATTATAAGGTCCTGAGTAATCCCTCAGTAACTAAAAGGAATCAGGAAAAGAACACGTTAACGTCGCTAAATTTATTTGAATATTATAAATTTGCTGGAGCAGAACCATTTACAGGCAACACTGCTCTGGTACCCAGAACTATAGATGAGCCCTACCTGTACTGGCTTCACTCCAATCATTTTTATTTTACCTGAAAAACTCAATAACAAAGAAGCCACATCATCAAATCTTCTCGTTAGTCACAGCAGAGGACCAATGCTTGGATGGGCATTCTCTCGTTAGTCACAGCAGAGGGACAATGCTTGAATGGGCATTCTCTCGTTAGTCACAGCAGAGGACCAGTGCTTGGATGGGCATTCTCTCGTTAGTCACAGCAGAGGACCAGTGCTTGGATGGGCATTCTCTCGTTAGTCACAGCAGAGGACCAGTGCTTGGATGGGCATTCTTTGTTAGTCACAGCAGAGGGCCAATGCTTGGATGGTTAGTCACAGCAGAGGACCAATGCTTGGATGGTTAGTCACAGCAGAGGACCAGTGCTTGGATGGGCATTCTCTCGTTAGTCACAGCAGAGGGCCAATGCTTGGATGGGCATTCTCTCGTTAGTCACAGCAGAGGACCAGTGCTTGGATGGGCATTCTCTCGTTAGTCACAGCAGAGGGCCAATGCTTGGATGGGCATTCTCTCGTTAGTCACAGCAGAGGGACAATGCTTGGATGGGCATTCTCTCGTTAGTCACAGCAGAGGGCCAATGCTTGGATGGGCATTCTCTCGTTAGTCACAGCAGAGGACCAGTGCTTGAATGAGCATTCTCTCGTTAGTCACAGCAGAGGGACAATGCTTGGATGGGCATTCTCTCGTTAGACACAGCAGAGGACCAATGGTTGAATGGGCATTCTCTCGTTAGTCACAGCAGAGGACCAGTGCTTGGATGGGCATTCTCTCGTTAGTCACAGCAGAGGACCAGTGCTTGGATGGGCATTCTCTCGTTAGTCACAGCAGAGGACCAGTGCTTGAATGAGCATTCTCTCGTTAGTCACAGCAGAGGGACAATGCTTGGATGGGCATTCTCTTGTTAGACACAGCAGAGGACCAATGGTTGAATGGGCATTCTCTCGTTAGTCACAGCAGAGGACCAGTGCTTGAATGAGCATTCTCTCGTTAGTCACAGCAGAGGACCAGTGCTTGAATGAGCATTCTCTCGTTAGTCACAGCAGAGGGCCAATGCTTGGATGAGCATTCTCTCGTTAGTCACAGCAGAGGACCAGTGCTTGGATGGGCATTCTCTCGTTAGTCACAGCAGAGGACCAGTGCTTGGATGGGCATTCTCTCGTTAGTCACAGCAGAGGACCAGTGCTTGGATGGGCATTCTCTCGTTAGTCACAGCAGAGGGCCAATGCTTGGATGGGCATTCTCTCGTTAGTCACAGCAGAGGGACAATGCTTGGATGGGCATTCTTTGTTAGTCACAGCAGAGGGCCAATGCTTGGATGGGCATTCTTTGTTAGTCACAGCAGAGGGCCAATGCTTGGATGGTTAGTCACAGCAGAGGACCAATGCTTGGATGGTTAGTCACAGCAGAGGACCAGTGCTTGGATGGGCATTCTCTCGTTAGTCACAGCAGAGGGCCAATGCTTGGATGGGCATTCTCTCGTTAGTCACAGCAGAGGACCAGTGCTTGGATGGGCATTCTCTCGTTAGTCACAGCAGAGGGCCAATGCTTGGATGGGCATTCTCTCGTTAGTCACAGCAGAGGGACAATGCTTGGATGGGCATTCTCTCGTTAGTCACAGCAGAGGACCAGTGCTTGGATGGGCATTCTCTCGTTAGTCACAGCAGAGGGCCAATGCTTGGATGGGCATTCTCTCGTTAGTCACAGCAGAGGGCCAATGCTTGGATGGGCATTCTTTGTTAGTCACAGCAGAGGGCCAATGCTTGGATGGGCATTCTCTTGTTAGTCACAGCAGAGGGACAATGCTTGGATGGGCATTCTCTCGTTAGTCACAGCAGAGGACCAGTGCTTGGATGGGCATTCTCTTGTTAGACACAGCAGAGGACCAATGGTTGAATGGGCATTCTCTCGTTAGTCACAGCAGAGGACCAGTGCTTAGATGGGCATTCTCTCGTTAGTCACAGCAGAGGGCCAATGCTTGGATGGGCATTCTCTCGTTAGTCACAGCAGAGGGCCAATGCTTGGATGGGCATTCTCTTGTTAGTCACAGCAGAGGGCCAATTGTTGAATGGGCATTCTCATGTTAGTCACAGCAGAGGGCCAATTGTTGAATGGGCATTCTCCTGTTAGTCACAGCAGAGGGCCAATGCTTGGATGGTTAGTCACAGCAGAGGGCCAATGCTTGGATGGTTAGTCACAGCAGAGGGCCAATGCTTGGATGGTTAGTCACAGCAGAGGGCCAATGCTTGGATGGTTAGTCACAGCAGAGGGCCAATGCTTGGATGGTTAGTCACAGCAGAGGGCCAATGCTTGGATGGGCATCTAAGCTTAACCATCTCACCTTCCTGAGCAGTTTTGGCGTATATTTTAGGGAATGGGAGGATGCTTGAAAATGTGGGATTGACAAGCATTCTAACCAGCAAAAAAAGTGCCTACTGGTTATTAATAAAAGGGATATAGATAATGGTACACTTCTACGATTTAATAGAATCTAAAAACATGTATCACTTATGAGGGTATAGATTGAATAAAAATGGCGAACTACTCATGAGCTTCTATTTTTCCCAAAAACAAAAAGTTATTTAAAAACTAATTTTGAATAGAGATAACGTTTGTGACAAATATGTTTTCTGCCTTCATGACAAATTTTCTCCTTTAAATTGGCATATCTCCGCTTTGGCTTCTCCCCAGAGCTCATAAAGAGACCTGATCACAGCACAAATAGGCGAAGTCATTTTGGCACACTTGTGAACAGCTGGTGCATCCAAAGTGCAAAGATCACACATTATCCAAAGTCAATTGAGAGTAGCTCATCCAGTCCTGTCTTTTTTCTTTTGTTAGTGTGTCTTTGCCTACCATCAAAGTAGGACCACAAGTGCCAGAATGCAAAGTAATACAAGCCTTTGCAATAACAATATACCAGGCTTTGGCAAGCTGGTGTAATTGTGATTTGTTTTATTATTATTTCAAGCATCTAACACAAAAATAAAAAGAAGGAAAAAAGATAACGAAAATGTTTCTCTGCCTTAACAAGGGGGCACATGATTGCAGTGAAAATGTTAAATAAAAAATAATCATTACTCAAAATTTAAATAGGACACCATGGGTCCATCGAGGAAGGAAGCAGTTGAATTAGATCGTGTATAGAAACTATTTTAATTTAAATGCACAAACATCACAGGAAAATCCGATTCTTGTTGGCGTAAAAAAATGCTACTGATGTTAAATTAATGTGACTGGAAGACAGAATTTAAAAACTGAAGTTTGACAAAAAGGGATAAATAATGGAAAGAATACAGCATTGGAAAAAAGTAACAGACTGGTCCATTACGCTGGGACCAAAGTGTTCCCTTTAGGTAAATGTGAACAGGTAATCAGGAAAAGTGCAATTTTTTTGTGGTTTTATATAATGCAAACTCGACCTTAAGGTACTGGAGTGCTTTACATGAGCACCAGTTACGTTACACAAGGACACATTTATTTTTTGGTAGGCACGGGGAGATTAAGGGTATCATTATGAGTCTAGCGGTCTACTGACCGCCAGACTTGCGGTGGCGGTCGGACCGCCGTAACGCCACGTTATGACCGCAGCGATTGCACTGCGGTCGGACTAACAGGATTAGTCGCCCCAGCGGTCTGGCGGTCCTAATCTGCCATTGCAGCACTGCAAGCAGCGATGCCCTGGGGATCACGACCCCCTTTTCTGCCAGTGATTTCATGGCAGTGCGTAGCACCCTATGCACTACAGCAGTGCCGCCAGCTCTTTTACAAGCCGGAGACAATTCTGTAGGCTGCTTCCCACTGGGCCAGCAGGCGGAAACTGAGGTTCCACTTGCTGACCCAGCAGGAAATTCGTAATGGGCCCAGCAGCCACACTGGCAGCAACCTCCCCTTCGGAACTTCGGTGGACGGACTTTTCCGTCTGCTGAAGTCATAATGAGGTCATAAGTGATTTGCCCAGAATCACAGAATGTTGAGCTGAAACTGAGACTCGGATCTGGTTTCCCAGCTCCAAAGCCGGCAGCTTTAGCCGTTGCGCTACATTCCCTCCCATCATTCACATTGCAAGAGTATCAGTTGCTGACGAGAGCTGACCAGTTATCCCGTGTGGTACGCTGTGGTGGGTGGAACCAAAATATGAATGAATGAGAGAAAACAGACCAAGGCATTAAGACGTTGACCCAGAGGCCCTCTATGTATGCATTTATATATGTATTTTTAATTTATGCGTTTCTAGGTCGAGTCTACCACATGGCACAGCTGAATGGTTGAAAAAGATCTATTATGGGCCTACCGGGAAATTATATTAGGCTTAAAGCTTACCCATTGCTTACCATTGTTTGTCTTTATTGTCATTGTCATTTTCTTGTTTCTTATTTTGACAGCTTGCCTTGGACCACTTGTTCCAGCTTGTGCATGTCCTTACCCTGGAGCACAGCCTCTTTACACTCCTCTTGATTTGGCTGACTTGTGTCCACCCACTACTCACTTTTAGAGAACTTTTTTGTTTGTTTTTTGACTATGTAGTTCATAAGAGTGCATGTGTTTTCCAACTCTCTCCCTGTGACTCCCCCCCCAATATCTCTCTCTCATGTACTACTCCCACACCCCTTAATTCGTGTAGTATGCTCCCTTGTGTGCTTCTCCCTCCACTCCCTATGTTGCTGCTGTCATCCTTCTGTGCTGCTAGCTCTTGTGTTTTTCCTCCACCCTCCTGCGCTCCATATTTTCCCTAGAGTGCCCCACTCCATCATGTACTTCTCTCCTGTGTTCCTCTCTCCCCTGTGCTTTTCTTTCCCCTTCTCTCTTAGTCCTGCAGCCCTTGTTAAGTCTTGGCTAGACAGCGCGGATGCTGTGGTGAAGAGATGTGTTGTGCTCAATCTGTCAGCTACATAAGCTTCCCATTGACTCGCTGCATCGTTGCTCTCAAATCCTTTGTCCGTGTTTATCCACAGCATGAGTGTGTCATGCTTCTTCCCTCTACCAGAGGTAGCATCAAGTATCTGTGTCCATTCACTGCTCTCTTTGGGACCTACTTTCTTCTTTATCTTGCAGCACTCCCTACAAGTGCTCGAGTTTTCACTTGCTCTGTCCTCCGTCTCCTCTTTTTTTAATGCAGCTTTAAAGCTCAAACACCACCCAAAAGTAATAGTGGAGCGCTTTCCGTTACTTTGCATATGGACACATTCATTACTGAAGGCTTTTAGTTACTTTACAGAAGGACATTTATTTTTGTAGGCATAGGGAGATGAAGAGAGTTGCCCAGAATCACTGGATAACGAGCCGATGCTGAGACTTGAACCGGTTTCCCAGCTCCATAGTCAGCAGCATCGGCAGTAATGCCACATCATCTCCTCTTATTTGGCACTGGGAGTAGGGAGAGCATCCTGTTGGGCAGTTCTGTTAATTCCTTTGAAGGGAAGCTGGTGTACCTCATTATAGGACCACTCTGGATTTGGTGCTCTGCAGGAGTATGCCTTACGTACAAGCCCGCAACTCCCGTAGAAGTACAAATGTGCAAATTTGCTTGTATTTTGAATATATAAGATGTCCATTTGTTAAAGTCGAAAGTGAAGAGGGGAGTGCTAGGGTCCAGCTGTTCCCTGCGCCCACCAGTTCGTCATACTGATGTTGTTTGTGGGATCTCGGGCAGCTAGAGTCCCAAATTGTTACTTTTACAAGCACTGGGATCCTGGCCTAGCTTACTTGCCTCACATCATTGCACCTGCCATTCTTGAGCCGTGGCCTGGCAGGGTGGGCAACCTCTGCTGTCTCCAGTGTGCCACGTATAAACCGTGCTGGGGTGCAGTTTTTACTCGGTCTGGCTGTATAAGACAATCCCGCCCTCACTTCTCCCACCCCATGTCCACATCCCAACTTTCGGTGAAGGCTGTCGGAAGAGCTGAAGAGCCTGCGTTGGCATACCCGGGTGCAGTGCCTGGATCCTGCACACTGTGTTTTCTCCATCTGTATTGTAATTGCGTTGCATGCTCGTGCTCCCTGCCTATAATATATACAGTGACTGGGGTGACCAACATGGTGTGCGGTCTTTTGTAGACCTCATCTCATGTCAATATGATGGCTTCTTCAGGAACCTTTTGAAGGACTACCCTTCTATCTGCCCTGGAGTCTGAGGCTACCAACCCTAGTGCTCTGCCTCGAAGGGTGTCAAAATCAAATCTGGAGCACGTAGTTGGTTCACCTACTCCCACCACCCTGCATATAACGTTACACATCATCCAATCACACTTGGTCGTCAATAGAAGCAAAATTCCCACCCACTGCCATGTTTGCGATTATACCCAGAGCTTCTTGAGGGTCCAGCCAGCCTGCCAACGAGACTGCGGCCCTTATCTGTTTACAGTGGTAGCAGAAGGAAACGAGTGACTACTGAAGAGTGGCCCTCTACATAGCGACCTGGGTGCCGGTCAGCGAACAGTTTCTTGGCTGCATGCGGCCCTCGGTGACTCCTATCAAGCCATTACAAGATACTAGCCAGTCCGAAACCCCTTCAAATTTAGTTACTAAGCAGCCTAACTTTCCCTAATTATTCACGATCTTTACGCTTAAATAACACGTTTTAAATTCCCATGCAAAGAGTGTACAGAACATATAAGCCAACTGCTTGCTAGCTATATGGTGCCTTAGAGTGATGCTACGACGTGATTTCTAATTGAGGTTTGTGAGTTGACGTTCAGTCCTCCTTGCACATTGTGCAACTCTCACATTGTTTACTGTAGTTCAGAATTCTTAGTCACTTTTTAACTAGTTTATCTTTGTGCCTGTGCAACAGTGAGATCACTCCTGAAGGGGGGCAGGGAAGAAAAGGTTTCGGATTTAAACGTTTACAGTTCTGCCACAGAGTCCCGGAAATCGAGGATAACTCATGGTTCTCCAGCATAAATTTTGTGCTCTTGGGCTACAAGACTAAAACAAAGCCAAAAGCTCTCACATCACTGAGACCAATTGGCTTTGCCAACGCTTGTTTAACTTTGCACTTTCACACAAAACTACCCTCATTCTTTTATTCATTGATCATAGAGGCGCCAACCATCGTCAGTCAGTAAAAAAAAAAAAAAAATATGGCACCTGCTTCATTCTGGTGGCATACGCCTGCATGTGATACATGCACATGCCAAGGGAAAGACAACTGGTAAGGGCATCCTTCTGTTTTTTCCTACTTTTTTTTCTAATTGATGTTGCACAGCATCGGATGAAAAGGCATTTTATTCCTTCCTCAAATGCTGTGGAGAAGTGTGGCACAATGGTTAGAGCGGCAGACCCTGATGCAGAGATCTGGCCCGGGACCAGGGTTCAATTCCCACCTCAGCGGGTCTATAATTCTCCCCTTTGATGGGTCGCACTCTGTAACTCTGGGCAATAGCTTGCTTAATCTCCACAATGGCCCTCACAGCGCTTGGATGCCTGGGTCTGTCCAGGAGTGGGCGCCTCACAGGGAAAAGCCAGGAGGGGTTCCACAGCGGTATGCGTACAGCGCCTTCAGACCCTAACGGGTGAGTAGTGCGCTATACAAGTGTGAAGTTTTCAGTTTTACATCACGAAAAGCCATTTCCAAAGCCCATAGATCCTAGTGATACGAACTATTGGCTTTGCAAATGCTCATCTAGGTATGACGTTAGACAAGACATTTTCAGTTTAAAAATATATATATATATATATATATATATATATATATATATATATATAATAATAATATATGCTCACTCATAAGGGCTTTACAGCATTCTTCATCCGTTGTTATGTTGTTGTGTCGTTCCTATTTTATTCCACCTACTACAGCATACAGCATAGGGCAATGGGTCAGTTCAGCGACTGGCTAACTTCACAGAGACAGCATTTTTCTCCATCACAAGGTTGGCATCCACACACAAGTAGTTCCCTTCAGTGTCAGGAAATACTATGGCTATGTGTGCTTTTTTAGACCAATAATTTTGGTTTTAGCCAAGATTTTGTGTTATACTGGTGAAGGCCCGACAGCTCACCCACCAATAAGGTTTTAGAAAAACAAAAACAAAAAAAAAGCATTGACAAACCAAAATGATGGCAGCGAACACCAAACTTGTTCGCTTTGTCAATGTGTATTTGATTACATGAGTTGGTCGAGACAACTGCAGATGTTTCTAAGCCAAACCTAACATCAGATCTGAATGAGCTTCTCACTGCACCTCTCTCCAAATGCTGTAACTCACTGTAAAATCTTGAGCGTGGATAACCTACTTCTATGATGCTATGTGATAATGACCTATGGCCTTGTATTTTATACTGATGTCTTTGGACTCAGAAGACTCATTTTATAATCCTGGCTTCCCCTCTTGATGGGATTGAGTGATTATGGGTTTATTACATCTGCAGTCCACCTGTTACTTTAATTGCTAAAACTGTCAGCACAAAAACAATATCAAGCACTAAATAAAATAGATAATATTTACACTGCCAATTTGTGAACACTAAGTTTAACTGAATACCCGTGAACCCTTGGAGTTAGAGTTAATAAAAGCATTGGTAAAGCCAATTGGTTTCACCTTTGAGAAGCGTTAACAGAAATGTTGTCTTTCCAAATGCTTAACAGCATCAGCAAAAATGTTTTTTTGCTGATGCGGAGGAGTATCAGTAAAAACAAAACAACTACAACACAGAACCAAAATGATGACGTATGTGCACACCAGCGTCGTGAAACATTAAGGCATGTATCATGAGGCTACAGCTAATAGACGAGTTGGGGTGGAAGAGCAACAGGCACAATATTGGGGATGGGATGTGAAGGCGGAGACATCAAGAAGACACCTGTACTCCCATGGAATGATGACAAGCAAATAAACAAGAACTAGTAAAGCCAATAGGTCTGGGCTTAATATATTGATACACGTAGCATTAACCCAGTAGACTGAGACACACAAGAGGGCTCTGGCAGAAGAGGGCAGACAGGGCTGTAGTTGTAAGTTGCCCATCACGCAGTTCAGTGCAAGCACTCAAGCGTGTGGCAGTCCATCTAAATAGCCATAGCAATAAGTGACAGGTGAAGTATGTGCTCAGCAAAGACATGACTGGCAAAGTCTCGGGCCCATAGATAAAAAGGCTGGTTGAAGAAAAACAATGTTTGAAGGGACTGACCAAAAGCACCTTCTCTCCATGTATATTGTTAGCAATAGTTTTTAAGTCGAGTCCGCAAGCACTTTGACCTGTTGTAAGTATTGTGGGCTTTTAACCACACCCACTGCATGCCCATCACACTCACTTGTTCTTGGGTTTGCCTTTCAAAATGTCTTTATTATCATTGGTAAATGCTTTACGTTAGCCTCTCCTTGGAACAGTTTTGGTACCACCTTACATGGATAATTGTATGAATCCAGATTCCAATTAACTTCTTTTTGTGTCTCTCCTTCGCACTCATGCTCATGGCGTCTGTGGCGCTTTGAATCAGCTTGCTTACGTCAATTGTTTTACTTTTCATTTTCAATTAAAGTGACAAAAAAAGTCCAGTTAGGAATTTACAACGCAAATAGCTCTAACTCGAGCAAATGCGAGACCTATTGCATTGCAAATGCGTTTTTGTTTGACAGCTTTACTCTAAAAAAACAGAACTAAAAGCATGCACGTCAATTCACCAAAATGCTCTGGATAGCAAAAGTGACATCACACGCCCTTTGACCTTCATCTTCACTCACACACACATACTGTCACATACACACTCTTACATAAACAAACTCTCACCTGCAAGCACGCACGCACACAACATACATTTAAAAAGCATTTTTTATTCTACTTCCATCAGCTGCCAGGGAAAGACATAAATCAGCTAACTGAACTCCGATTTTATTATAGTAATAGTAAAAATATTATATATATATATATATATATATATATATATATATATATAATCCACTCTATTAGTGTAATGAAAAAAATGACAATACAAAGAAGAGTGCAGCCCCAACTGACATCCATAAATCGAGCTGTCTATATACTCCTGGCACATATTTTGCCCCCTCTGAGGCCAGGGGTCACAAAGGCAGTGCCAGGGGTCACAAGGGCCAAGCCAGGGGTTGCAGCTGTGACCCCTAAATGACATCCATGACTAGAAGGTAGTTTCTTGAATGTACAAATGGAAGTAATGGAAGGATAGAGTCATCCAATCAGAAAATGGTAAAGAAGCAATACTCGGAGGTGGGACAAACACAAGGAGGGAAGTTATTGAATAAGAAGCAAACAAAGTGATTGGCTAGCAAGTCAATCAATGATAAACAATAGGTGACCCAAGCCCCCCTGTATGTGTTGGTATTGTACAAAATAAGCGTTTTGACAGTATCAGCTGAAGCTGTCTGCCGGCAAGACCTAGAAACAAGAATAACAACAATGGAGGGCCCTGTGGAGAGCAGACACAGTTTAGTCTCTCCACAGGAGACTTCGGGAGGGAAGTGAGTACAGGAGGGCTGGTATTGATGGGGAGGTACATGGGGGAGGGATAAAGGGTTGTGTATACATAGGGGGAGTTAGGAAGGGAACGGCCTCTTCCTTGCAGGCCCACGGCGCGTTAAGAAGTTTGGCTGGGGTGTTTTCAGGCTGCATGTACTTCACAGTGAGCATGGCGGGGGCCACGATGCAGAGGCTGTGTGGGCCGTGCTTAGCGTCCTTGGTGAAGCCGGCCGGGCCAACCTCCTCGGGCCTGGTGTACTCGACCAGGCGTGGGTCGGAATGGGGCACCCTACGTGCTCCGCGGCTGGCGGTGTGGCAGTGGCGGTTGCGGCATGCTCCTCGCTGAGCTGCGCACCGCGCAAGCAATCAGCTGGGGGAAATACAAGCAGCACATCCTCTCCCCCGATGTCAGGAGCGGGCCTGCGTACGGGCCCAAAGTGAGGAGTGGAGCAGATGAGGAGGAGGTGGGGCACCAAGGCAAGCGACACTCACCAGGCCCTGTGGGAGCCTTTCAGTGTTCAGGGGAGGCAGAGCAAGACCAAAAGGAGGGAAGGGCAGGCACTGGAGGGGAGGATTCACAGGGAGTGCAGAAGATGGGTGGCACCCCTGGGCAGAGGAGGAGCAGGGGAAAACCCAAGCCAGGTAGAGGGGCCAGGTAGGCTGAGTCAAAGCCTGGGTGCCGACAGGTTAGCAGGGGTATGGAGGGCCAAGGGCAGGCAGCAGAGGGTAGTGTGGGTCACTCAGGCAGGGATCTTATAGGTGCTACGCAAGGGCAGTCAGGGGGCACGGACTGGTCCACTGTGGACACCGAAGCCAAAATTTTGTGAGCAAAGGCAGGCGGTTGCGAAGGTAGAGGAGAGGTGGGCTTTGTAGGGAGAGGGAGGAGGCCTTGGGTAGAGAGCAGCAATTGAAACGCAGTCGGTGGGGAGGGCTTTGGGGGTGATGAGGATGCCGAAGTGAGTCAGGGAAGCTGGGTATGGGTTCCCCACAATGGGAGCAGTAGGTTTCAGGAGGCTGGTACGGCCGGAGGTCAGGCCACGCGCGTGGCACCCTTGGCACAGATGGCCTGGAGAGGCAGGGAGAGAAAAAAAGTCAGCCGTAGAGGCTGGCAGAAGGACGGCAGTGCCAACGGAGAGCAAAACAACCTCAGAACGTTGGTCTGAAGAAATAGAGGGGTCTCCGGCGGCCTTCTCTACGGTGCAGGAATGGGACAGCAATACATATGGCACACGCCATGGGGGATGGGCTCCGGAAGAATGATGTGCTGCAATGGATGAAAAGGGTGATGATGATGGCAGGTGTGAGATAGACGATGATGAGGTGGAGCTTGATTATGAGGATGATTTGGACGAGTAGAAAGAAGGGCAGATTCGAGATGGTGAGGTGAGAGGGGAGAAGGGGAGGGAAAAAGGATGCAAGAGCGGTGCAACCCCCTCTTCAGCTTCTGTTTTACAGGTCCCTCAGGCTGGCGTGTGGACACCAGAGGCGTCGCACAAGGAGGAGCGTGGTAGCAAGATGGCGAAAGGTGCGGGGGCCATGGAACCTTGGCTGAGAGGTAAGGGCGATTTGTGATCTCTATGGGGCGCAGCGCCAGCCATGTCAATGGCTTGTATGCACAAGTCAGTGGGGGTAGGGAATTTTTCTGTTCATGAGGAGCCTGGAGCAGGCGCGGCACTGGTTGATGATAGTGCAAAGACGACTGACAAAGGGACGGAGGCGACTGGTGAGGATGGGGACAAAGCCCAGGTAGAAGGGGCTGAGGTTGAAGGTAAGGACATATAAAACGGCTCCCATATATGGGTTTAGCGATGCCCGTAGGTTCTCACGTAGCGGTCAAGACTAAGGCTAGAATTTGGCGGCATGAATATGTGGACGTTTTCAAGCTCTTGCACAGGGACATTCAGGCCAAAGAGGGATCTAAAGAGGAGGAATGGGAATTGGCAAGGATGCCCAGGGTGCCAATAACCATGGACAACCAGACCTCGGCATTCTTGATATATGCCAGCATTTATTGCGAGAAATATCCGGATAGGGCTATACCGTTGTTTAGGTATATGGACATTATCTGCAAGGCCCAAATGCATTTTGGGGGGTTTGAGTGGCTCAGTTACGACGAAGAGTTTAGGGCAAGAGTGAGCATCAATCTGGATAAGCCTTGATGTGGATCCTGAACTGTGGAAGCAATGGATGGACTCCTCACACTCAGCAGCATCCACACATGTTGCTAGCGGTTTGCCTGTAGTATATAAGCCTTTTCAGTCATGTTCCGCTCAGGGTGGGGTGGGTACAACGCAGCTATTCCAGTCTCCTGTCTCAGGGGCCTGCTGGAATTTTAACAAAGGTTTCTGCTCCAGACACCTGTGTAGATTCAAACATGAATGTTCGAAATGTGGGGGTAGACACCCGGTTATGCAATGCTTTTTGCTGCCCAGCCTGGTGGAGCAGTGGAGATTGGCCAAAGGTAGGGGGATGCCTGGCACTCCTGCGCCAAAGGGCTCCTTCGCCAATTAAGTTGGAGAGCCTGTTGCCTTGGTTGCACATGCACCCGGACGTGGACATCGCGCGAAAATTGGAATGGGGTTTCAAGGAGGGGTTTTGCATAGGTTCCCAGGGGCAGACAGTGAAGAGGTTGTTGGACAATTTGCAGTCCGCCAAGGAATTGCCACAAGCGGTGGCTGCGAAAGTGTTGAAAGAGGTGTTTGAGGGCAGGATTGCGGGTCCATTTTATGACTGGCCTACGGAGAATCTGATGATTTCACCTTTGGGTGTGGTCCCTAAAAAGAGCAAAAGGGAATTCCGCCTTATGCACCATTTGTCCTGGCCGGAAGGGGTGTCGGTGAACGATTTCATTGCGCAGGAGAACACACGGGTGGTATATGCCTCAGTGGACGATACCATTCGGCTTGTTCGTGGATGTGGCAGAGGAGCGGAGTTAGCAAAGTGTGACATCAGGGCAGCTTTTCGGCTGTTGCCTATACATCCTGAGGACTTTGCCATGCTGGGGATGCAATTGGACGGGGAAATCTATGTGGATCAAGTGATACCTATGGGTTGCGCCGTCTCATGTGCACTGTTTGAGGCTTTCAGTACTTTCCTGCAGTGGGTTTTTGTCAAGGTGAGCGGCCTTTGAGGGGGGGTGATGACACATTATCTGGATGACTTCCTTCTCATTGGACAGTCAGGTTCTGATTCATGCAGGAGGGCTTTGGAAGAGTTTCAATGACTGGCTCAGGAAGTGGGCATTCCTTTGACTCCAGAAAAACAGAGGGTCCCAGTAGGGTTTTGACATTCCTAGGGATTGAACTAGACACTGAGGCTTTAGTGGCTGGATTGCCGGCAGGGAAGGTGGAGGAGATTCTGATCTTCCTGAAACAAGTCAAGCCTTTGCATAAGATTGAACTGCGGATGGCTCAACAGCTCCTGGGTTTCCTTAATTTTGCATGCAGAGTGATTCGGGGGGCAGGACTTTTTTCAAGCACAAGGGTCTGGCGATGTCAGGCGCATATGTCCCACATCAGAGGATTCGCGTCTCAGTAGGCGTGTGGGAGGATATCAGAGTGTGAGAGTCATTGCTGATGAACTTCAATGGGGTGTCAATGACTTTTCAGGATGAGGACACGATTTGGCAAGTCCAGATATTTTCGGACGCAGCAGGGGCCTCCAGTTTCTGACTATCCTGGGATGTTAGGTGCCGCGCGGGAGAATGGCCAGCACAGTGGCTGGCTCAGGGCAGGAGCATTGCAGTTTTGGAAATGTTTCCGCTGCTGGTGGCTCTGACAGTGTGGGGTGACGAACTGGCTAACAGGACAGTGGTATTTCATGTGGACAATATGACAGTTGTGGATCTGGTCAACAGACAGAGGGCAAAGGATCTGAGGGTATTGAAGCTACTGAGGAGTTTTATGCTTCAATGTTCAACTTTCAATATCATTTTCAAAGCGGCGCATATTCCGGGGCGGAACAATGCTATTGCAGATTCCCTATCTCATTCACAGTGGCAGCGGTTTCGCAGTTTGGCACCAGGAGCAGATCAGCACAAGACAGCGGTCCCGGCAGACATTTGGGAATGGGGGCATGATGATCATTAGACTAGTGGAGATGTCCTTAGCAGAATCCACTCAGAAGAGTTATCGACTTGCATGGTTGGAGTTTCAGAATGTTTTACGTTTTGAAGGGGATTTTTGGGTACAGGGTAGGGGCACGTTGGAGTCCCGGGTGTTGCGTTTTGTATTGTTCTTGATACAAAAGAGTTTGGTGGTAAGTTGGCGGGTGTTTCCTTTTATGGCCAATTGTTTTTTGTTAGTGATCTGGCAAAGGATGATATTTTGGGAAGGATGTTGAAGAGCTGGAGTAAGATCAGACAGGGGACTGGCAAGGTGTAAGAAATTATTACTTTCGATTTATTATTGGAACTGCTGCACATCTTACCGGTTTGTTGCACAGATGCGAATGAGCTTGCTTTATTCAGGTAATGTATGGTGTGGATGTTTTTTGGGGCATTCCGGGTGTCTGAACTTTTGGGTGTTGGACGGGACGGCGGCGTGCCAATGGAAGAAGTGTGTTTGCAAGGGTAACGCTTAGGCATCTGTCTTCCGAAGTCAAAGACTGATCAGGTGGGGAGGGGAAAATGGGTGTGGTTGTGTAGAGGAGGGGCTCCTGCTGCATGCCCGGTTTCCGAGTGGGTGGGTTGTAAGTCCCGGGGGGGAGGTACCCGTCGGTGTGTTTAGTCACATGGATGGGTCAAAGCTCACAGCATTAACGTTGTTGTCGGTATTGCGGATAGCGCTACGGCGGATCGGGAGACAGGTGCAGTGCTTTGCTACTCATTCTTTTCAAATAGGGGTGGCAACAGCAGCGGCTCATTGGGTTGGGATTGGACGCAGATCAGGCTATTGGAAGATGGTGCTCACAGTGTTGTGAACGTTATGTGCGGGCTTGATTGCGAGAGCGGCTTTGGTTGTTGGACCTTTAAGGGGTTGTGCTTTGGGGTGGGGAGAATGGGGTTGGTATGTTTGTGTATTAACATTTGTTCATCCTACAGGTTGTGTGCATGGCCCGAGGTCTTTGAAAATGGTAACTTGGTTGGTCTGGCATTCGTTCATACACTGGGCGGCGAAGTATGCAGAGCGGCAGATTTATGGACGTTCCTTAGGACTGCCGAGCAGCCGTCACGAGGTTTTGCAATGAGGGAAGAGCGGAATGAGGTGGGGCGCCTTACTTCCTTTTTTAACATCTAGGATTCCGAACTGGGGATGTCTGGATCTTCTACTGTTACACCTGGGGGAGAATGATCTGGTAAGGCTCTCTGGACTCACCCTACTGCAACATATGCAACGTGCTTTGGATTTGCTCCATCAACAGCTGCATGGCACATGCATAGTGTGGACTGAGTTTGTACACAGGAGGAAATGGAGAGGTGCACTGAAACATGGGGCTATGGAAACGGTGCGAAGGAAGCTAAATCGGGCAATGAGGGTTTTCTGTTGGGCTCATGACATCAAAGTACTGAAGCATGAAGGGATTATCGAGGAAGAAGCGGGCTATTCAGGGATGATGGTGTGCACCTCTGAGCTGGGTAATGCATATTATCTTACGGAGCTTCGCTTGATTGTGGGGGTTTGTGGGGCAAAAAGATGTGGCTCCCAGAGTCTGAGTAAAGGAGTGCAATATTGCAGTGGGTTCTCTGGTGGGGCAGCAAAGCACCTAAAGGGTTTGTGCTGGGTGGCAGTAGAAGGGTGGGGGGTGAAGAGCCAGATGCGGGCCTGGCCACCCTTTAGGGGGGGGGGGGAAGAAGTAGGTCAAGGATAGCAGTGTGGGGGGATGCCCGAAGCTGGCTGGGGATGAAAGGTTAAAAGGGGGATGTGTGCGCATGGAAGTGGAAGATGGGTGAACAAAGGGAATGTGAGGGGAATGTGGGGAAAGGAAGACTGGGGGAAAGTTTCAAAGGGTGGGGTTTAAAGGTTGGAGTTGATTTGATCATGTTAAAATGTTATGTCGCCAAATGCAATCCTGTCCTAAATAAATGGCCTTTTACATTATGATAAACCTGTGTCACTGAGTGTGCACTGATGACTAATATGTAAAAGGACATTATGCTGTAGCTTTCAGTGTTATCTTCTCAGGGTACAGCATGAAGTTGATTTTCCGCATGCCAAAGAAATCTTCCACTATTCCGCCAACACCCAAGCCCTGTACTATTCAAACATTAACGCCCAGGCTTATCTCCAAAAGCGCTCTTCATAGGCAAATAAAGAAAAGAGATTTTACAGAAAGACATAGGCGTGTCCCGTTCCATACTGCAGTGCTGCAAAGGTCGCAGGGGTCAAGGGGTGCGGGTGGGTTAAAATAGCAGCTGTTCTAACTTGAAGGTAACTGGGTGTTTTGTTTTGAAAGACATTTCAAAACACATGCAGCACTTTCCAATGACAGCGGTCATGCTTCGTCGATAAACAGAGCCATGTATAGTTCACATTCAACCATTCTTCTGAACGATACCCTTGATTAATTCAGAAGACCTACACCTTGCCTTTTTTTATCTATTTTAATTATTTGTCCTTCTAGAAAATCGACAACGGCCAATACTTTTCAAAGTTGGATTCCCCCCTCCCTCAGCCCCTTTCTGCTGCTTCGGTGTTAGAGAGCTTCACGGAGGTGAGGAACGAAAAATGACAAATTGTGGACAAATATGCCTTATTTTCTTTACTGCATTATGCTCTTTAAATTTTGGAGTACAGTGAACGTTTGGCAGTCCCCATGAACAGCACCGCACCGTAGTTCTTTAGAACAGCGCTTCGTACCAGTGGCGCAGAATTAGTGCACTCTGGTGCTAGGGGCGTGGCACTGTAAATCCCTAGGTGCGCTTCACTAGTGGGCTTGAGGTATCATGAATGTGGTGGTGGTGTGGGGTTGCTGTGGTAGCCCACTATCACAAACGCGAGACCAGCCGCACTGCACACCAAGGCCTTGCAGGGCAGTGGTTGGAGTGGGGTTAGCGTGATTCACGTGTTGCTGCACGGCCAAGGCCGCACTGTGTTGAGAGTGAACCACGCTAAGGTTGGTGCCCTATAACGGATGTGCTTGTGGCGCTGCAAGGCCAGAGCTGCACTATAACGGGTGAGGACCGTGGCGCTGCACTCAAGATCTCTGCACACGGCCTGGTGAGCTGCCAGCGCGGCCTTGCCGCGCTTCCTGAGGAAAACAAACACAATCAGGTCCAGACCAGATCTGACTAAACCCACATATCATCCCAGTATTCCTCGGGCACTCACTCATTTGATTTGGTTATGTCGAATATAACTTTTTTTTACACTAATATCGCCCTCCGAGGCTGGAAAGGAGAAGCAAAGGAGGTGGACCTCTCCAGAATGCCCCAGGGACTCACATGCTCGGTGCTCCAGCGAGTGAAAAGTATGAGTGCGCCTGGAAGCCGGGCTCCAGAGGAGCACTATTCTTAACAAAACGCATAAATAAATAAACGTCGCTATGAAATGCATTTGGCCTGTTTCTAACAAATAGGGGTCGCTAAGTTAACACTATTCATACATTTAGTCAAAGTATTTCTAACAATTACCCAAAGAGAAATATGCACCCCATTCTCTGGCACCACAAAGTAATCTGGAAGGGCCTGAAGAAGAGAGGGTGATTTGAAAGACAGCAAAAAGAATCTATTTTTATTTACTGTGGAAAAGATGCTATCCAGTAACACTCAATGCCTCTAGGTTAAATAATACTCAACCAAAAAAAGGTCAAAAATCCAATAAGGCCTATGCCAAAATGCCTTAATAAAATGTAAATTAGCACTTGTATAGCGCACTACTCACCCGTTAGGGTCTCAAGGCGCTGTACTCATACTGCTATGGAACCCCTCCTGGCTTTTCCCTGTGAGGCGCCCACTCCTGAGCACCCCCAGGGTGAAGCCAGGCATCCAAGCGCTGTTGGGGCCGTTGTACATCTGTGACGTTGCCCGACAGCTCAGAACCAGGAGGTAGTGGAACCAAACAAAGGTGGTGGGGATCTTAAAGGGCTCTTCAACAATTATGTTTAACTCTATCATAATTTTGCCCTTATTTCACTGTAAAACGGATATTCTTTTTAATTCATTTTCTAATAAAGTCTTCGCATGGATTGGGAATGGGGTTAAACGCAAAAGTTGAGTCAAAAAGACCAACTAGTTCTAACACCCTTTCGGAAACCATGGGGCAAGGATGCATCGATGGTTTATCTTCGTTTTACAGCGTAAAGAAAATGTTTTATTACTTTGGTGTTTAGCAAGCAGCCCAAGTCTCCTTGAGTGTCACAGATTTCCATCAATTCGAAACCCACCTCCGGGCCAGAACGAAAGAGCGATATCACCATGAAAATGTACAACGTTTCTCTTAAATATTCACACACCACAGTAAGTCACACCGTTGTTGTCAACAGACATAAACTGTCGGACTAAGATCAAATAATACATTAAGTAAATAAAATAATACTTATCTCCTACTATGTCCTTTCAGTTACTTTCCTGAAAAGCGGACTTTCCGCTTTTATAGTGTCAATATGCCACACTTAAGCCCTTCATAGCGCTGCGAAAGACTATACACATACAGAAACACAACAAACTGCGGAATTCAGGAAGGGAAGAGAAAGAACACGGTGCATAGGGGACACAGTACGGAGTTACGAGCTTGCTCAACATTGTGTTGTGATTCACTCCAGATCTACAGAGATTACTCGAAAGTGACGTCAGAAAAATGCCCTTGGGCAAAGCTGCTAAGTGGCCCAATGACGTGTGTGGCACCTTATCCACTGCGGCTCTTCAGCGAACAACTGTTTGATGGAACTCGAGGGCCCACGCCTACAATCGGAAATCTTAAACTACAAGTTCCAGAATGCAAAGTATGTGTGGCTTACACGCAAGAATGGCATTGGATGTCACTTATGGCCGCGAGCCATGTTCCAGATCCAACTAGTCACCCTCTATTATCCCACCAATACAGACACGCGGCGCATGTGAGATGTTAATGCATTTCTCATTTTGCAGCTCACAGAAGCCTGCATTTTGGTATTTGTAGTTTATAGTGGTACATGCAAGAAAATAACGCGACACCGGGAATTTAAATGCAACAAATGGTTAAACACGGGGGAACTCAGGAACCCAAATTATAGCAACACTCAGAGGCTGTATGCCCCAGCTCTTACTGTCCAGCGGGGGCATTTATATCATGAGAGCAGCAGGTACATGCGCTCCGATGTGCGGGAGGCCCTCCCGCTCACCAACTGTGGCTATTTCACAACCCCAAAGGACCATATAGCTCAGATTATCCTTGCAGGCGTAATGCCCATTGTTGCAACCTTGCACACCAATGCTGATCAGTGTGGCCCGGAAGCTTCGTTTAAGGCGTGCACCGTGACGTCACAACTCACCCCTGTCACCGCTGCTGCTGTCGCGACTTCGAATACATGGGGGTCCTCCACGACAGGGGATATCCCGCACGACCACAAAGTAATCCAGCGAGAGCCTCCTCGCCCTCGCTCGCCTTTTCTGTGTCGGAGACAGTTCGCCCCTTCGAGCTGTGGCTCCCAGGCTCTGCTCACAACATCCTTCCATTAAAGTCCATAATTCGCCACAATCGCTGGTCTGCACGCACGTACGGGGAAGTTCAACGCCTGCGCCAAAACCCAAGCAACACGGTGTATCCGCAACTCCTGTGCAACAACTGGACAAAATGACGCTTTTCTTAAAAGCAGTTTTGGGGGAAAAAGCTGGAACGTTTTTTTCAGGATACAGGAAAGAAAACAAGAAACTTTCAGCCGAACTATTCGCAGCAACAGGCTGCCTGGAAGTTAGTGTGATGTCAGCAGGCACACAGCAACAGGAAACAGTGATGACAGGAGACAGACCGGGGGGAGGAGGAGAGGCTGGTCTGTGGTCCAAAAGGCAGCCATTCAGGCAGAAGGGGAGTGTACGGGCGGCAGTCTCTGTGGAGGCAGTGCTACCGTATGCTGGGAAAAGTAGTTTCTCTGTTGTGTGAAATTGAAGCATCGTACCTGCTTGCTATAGTCTCTTGCGCGTGCAGAAGCGAGTTACATTGCCCTGGCTGTGAAGAGCCTTCATGTCATACCTGCTACAGAATTTCACCCGTCCTGGCTTTTAGTTAAACGCGCTTTGCGTTGTGGACTTACAGTTTAGCATTTCCAATCACAAGCATGTAATTGAAAGACGAAAAACGCAAATAGTTAAAATACTTCTCATGCACAATTCCTTGACCCTAGCCCGTCTTTTTGGTCACAAGAAGTCTCATGCAGTGTTGCTAAAGGCAAAACTACAAAGTCTCAGAATGTAAAATGCTGTAAGTAGAACAGAAAGACCCAGATGAAATTGTGGCAAGCGACAGAGGGCTTCTTGGGAGCTTTGTCCTGACCTGGAGCTACCTAAAAACTGTGCTGTCGGGCCAGGTTTTCTAGAGTTATTGATAAACCCTGGGCTACACTAGGATCTATTAAACAATGAAAACGACTTAAGTGCCCAATATGCTAAAGCTGCAACAGAAAATGAGCCTTGCCCATGCCTCCTTGTCTCTTGGTTGGCGTGAACAAGCAGTGCAAGGCTTTGGTATAATGCAACACAGTTATTTCATTTGCAATGTGTTATATTTGAACAAAGCGTTACTTCGGGGAAACAAGTGAAACAGCAACACAGACCATTGACAGGAATAAAACATTTTCTAGCATTCACGTTAAGATTCTTTCAATTCTGTTAAGGACACGGAGGCGAGGATTATGCTTCTCTTTCTATGCTTTTAATTTTTAGCTGCCAATCAAAAAACAAAACATCCCTTCCTGTAACACAGTATCACGTGACTACCACAGAGCCTAGCCCTATATAAACCCCTTAGGGATATAACTCCTCCTCTTTCTTTGCGCAAGTCCAATAACAGTAAAAAGTCTCAAGAACAATCCCCAATGGGAGAAAGAAACTGCAAACCACACAGGTCTACAACGTTCCACCGAAGATCCAACCAGTGAAGGGACCAACGGACCTAATCCAAAACAGAGATCTCAGATGACAGGGAAGACCTCAACTCAGAAGGATCAGGAGTCACTTCATTGCTCAAAAAATGAAGAGGAACAAAATCCAACATCCATCTGAATCCTCAGAATAATGTGCTGGAAATACCCAAGAATCATTTGTCCTTGGTACCTGCAAGGAGAAAAAAACCAAGCCATAAAACTAAACCAGGATAAAATAATCTTATAGATAGAAACAGGGAGGGAAAAGCATTGAAATACAGCAATCACAATAATAAACAATAAACCAATAACAACTTTAACAGTACGGGTGGGATAGTCCTCGCTTCCGTGTCCTTAATAGAATTGAAAAATTCTTAGCGCAAATGCTATAAAAAAAATTTACTCTGTCAGGACTGGAGGCTCCAATTATGCTTGTTTAAAGCTGACCCACAACCACAGATGCAATATCCGCAATAGGTTTATAATAAAACTATTTGAAAGTAGATCCACAAGACAAATCTGCAGCTCTTAAAATGTCTTCTAATCGGGAACCCAAAGCAAAAGATTTTGAGGCCATGGCCCTTCTAGTGGAATGAGAGTAAAATTTAGAAATATCAATGCACGCTACACCCAAGCGAACCCATCTGGCCAGAGTGGCAGACGAAACAGGGTGATCAGGTTTAACCAAGGAAATCAATAACTGTCCCCCCAATATCAGAATGAAATTCTTCTGTACTTACCTCATAAGCTCTCAGACATTGTACTACACACAATTTGGGATTGTCTACAAATCTAGGATAGGAAACCAATTTCAAATTACACTTAGTACAACAGTAAATAGAGAAGGTTACTCCTTCAGGAGAAGAAACCCAACCAGCCAAATCCAAAGCCCTAACATCAGAAACCCGTTTGCAGGAGATTTAACATTATAACATAGTGAGTTTAGCCGAAAGCTGTTTCCTGGAAAGGAATCTATTAGCCAACCACAACTCTAAAAATCTCAAGACCATATTCACATCTCAAAGGGTACAATAACGTGGATGAGGGTGGTTAGCCAACCTTATGCCTTTCAAAAGCTTACAAACGATGGGTAATTCCCCCACGGGATTACCATCCACTGGCAAATGACCCGCCGATATGGCCAACCGATAATTATTAACTGATCCATAAGCCACGCCGGATAAAGCCAGAGAGGACAAAAAAATTAGGACCAGACTGCAATCCGCTGAAGCTGGATCAGCGTTCCGTGCACTGCACCAAGAACACCATCCTTTCCAAGCGGAAGCATATCTCTTGTGGGTACTGGAAGACCAGCATCCTGAAATGAAAGAGGAAGACTCCTGCGAAAGTCCTGGGATACTCCATCTTTCCCTGAAAGACGCCAAGCCACTAGGAACAGCTGCCGTGAGAGAATTAGAGGATGCAGAAGGCCCTTGGGGTCCAGAAGGAGGTTGAGTCGGAACGGAATCAATATCAGGAGGTCGCAACTCAACTCCAGAGCTAACGGAAACCAAGCCTGGGACCTCCAGAGAGGAGCCACTAGAATGAGATCCACCTGCTGACGACGGATCTGAGCCAAAATCCTGGGAATCATCAAGAAGGGAGGAAACGCATCGCCCAGACCCAGAGACCAGTTATGGAGAAAAGCATCTGTAGCTAGTGCCTCCGGATCCATCCCCCAACTGAAAAATGTCTTCATCTGACAATTGAGGTGGGATGCAAACAGATCTGCTGAGAAGGGACCCCACAGGGAGCGGAGAACTCAAAAGGCCTTGGGATGAAGTCTCCAGTCGCTGAAATCTTGAAGGTGACGAGAGTGCCAATCCACCACGGAGTTGCTGCTCCCCAGAAGGTATTCTGCTACCACTGAAATCCGGTGTTGCAGACAAAAATGACAAAAGTCCTTGGCGATCTGCACTAGAATGCAAGACTTGGCCCTGCCCAATTTGTTGACATATCTGACTGCTGAGATATTGTCCATTCGAAGAAGGATACAACAATTCGTCTTGATAGAAGACAGGCTCTTGATTGCAAACAAGCCCGCTAGAAGCTCCAGACAATTGTTATTGAGGTCCAGCTCCTCTTTGGGCCAACAACCCCCTGTGGAAACCGACCTGCAAAGAGCCCTCCAGCCCCAAAGACTGGCGTCGGACTCTATCACAATCTGTGGGGAAGAACCAAAGATGGCCCTGCCATTCCAAGCCTCCATGTGGTGTAACCACCAACATATCTCGGAGTGAGCCTCCTCGGAAAGGGGAATCTGGTCCACATATTTGAGACCCCTCTGAAGATGAAAAACTTTAAATATCTGCAGAGCCCTGTACTGTAGAGGACCTGGAAAGATCGCTTGAATGGAGGAAGAGAGCAGGCCCACCATGCGGGCAATCACCCTCAATGATAGTCTGTCTGGACAACAGTAACCTCAATTCTCTCTTGATCAGATGAATCTTCTGAGGTGGAAGGATCAACTGAGCCAGAGTAGAGTCTACCCGAAAACCCAGAAAATCCAACCTCTGAGACGGAATTAAGACTGATTTCTGGGCGTTGATAATAAATCCCTGACTCTGGAGAAGGGAAATGGACCATTCCAGATGGTCCAGGTCTAGACGGGGACGTTGAGGCATAATGAGAATGTCATTGAGGTAAATTATAAGATGGACCCCCTGAGCATAGAGGAACTCTACCACCGGCCTCATCACCTTTATGAAGCACCAAGGGGCCGATGAGAGGCCGAAAGGAAGGACCTTGTATTCATAACAAAGACCTTCCCACAGAAACTGGAGGAATCGACGGGTGAGGAGGAAAAATAGGAATGGTCAAGTAAGCATACTTTAAATCTAAACGAACCATCCAGTCTTGTTCTTGAATAATATCCCTCAATAAGTGGATGCCCTCCATCTTGAAATGTCAATAAACCAAACACCTGTTGAACTCTTTAAGGTTCAACACGAGGCGGGAGCCACCTCCCTTTTTGTCCACTAGGAATCCCGAACTGAGAAACCCCATCGGATGAGTGGAAACCTCGACCATAGCGCCTTTTTTCAAAAGCGATGCTGTTTCTGCGGAAATTAAATTACGATCTTGAAAGGAAAACTACGTCGGATGGGGAAGAGATGTCTGAGATGGGGACTTGTAAAATTCTAGCTCGAAGCCTTGAATAGTATCCAAGACCCAAGCATTGCAAGTAATTTTGCACCATGCTTGGAGAAAACACCCCATCCTGCTCCCTAAAACAACCTCTGAGCTTAAAATTAGGCTCACCTGTAGATCCTGCATCCTGGGAGTAGGATTGGGTGCCTCTAGATCTCCCTCGTCGGAATCTGGAGCGACCTGCTCTCGGGCGGAAAGGGTAGAAGGTGGACACAGAGGAATCGTAGTCTTGGAAACCACCTCTCCCCTGATGATAGTATCCCCACTGAGGACCTTGTTGGCTGAAATGGCTGAAGGCACGCCCTCTGTAGCGACAGGCCCCACAAAAAAGTGGACGAAGAACATTCTTAATAAACCTTTGGGCCTTGTCCAAATTGGCATAAGTTGTCCCAAATTTAGAAAGCTCCTTGAGGAAAGGAGAAATGAAAAGCAAACCCTGGGCCAAAGGACCTGACTCAGATGAAGCAAGGTCTGACAACTTTGTATCCATCTTTATCAGAACAGAGCAACAACGTTCATCGGAAATTGCACATTTAGCATTTCCCAAAAAGCATAGTGCTCTTTTTGCCCAACCAACCAGAACATCGGGGTCAATAGAGTCACCAGAATCCTTGGTCTGAAGCCCCATCTCCAAAATCTTGGTCAATGGGCCAGTCACGTTCAGAAGTTTGTCCTGACAACCTCTCCAGGCACGATCGATCCCCTTCTTAGGATCCTTTGAATTTTTTTTCAAATATGTAAAAAGAATAGGATCGAGTTCAGGTATTTCAGTCACCTTAGAGGGAAAATCTGGTCTTGGGCATTCAGAACGTAATCTGAATAAAACTTCTTTCTCGAACCCATGCCCAATGTGGGATTCCAAATAGTCAGCTACTTCAGCGGGGGGCAACCATAAGAGTAGAGCGGGATGAACAATGTCCTCAGGTTCAAAAGTAAGAACTTTTGGGGTAGGAGTAGAATCATCCTGGTGGTCCATCTTCTTTTTGTGTTTTCAGGGGGGATCATCCCCCTGGTCTGAGGAATGCTCTGAGGAAGAGCAACCAAATCCTCCTTGGACTTAGACTTCGAGGTGGCAGAAGCATTATAGTCATTTTCCCTGGCCAGGGATCTGATAAGACTCTCAAAGTGTTCCACATGCAGATTCTTGCGCTGTTTGAGGGCCTGTGAGCCACCAGACAGGGAGGGATCTTCGACTATCTGAGACCCAGAGGGGGTCACCCATCCCTGCTGTTCGGCGAAACCAATGCAATGGTGTTTAGTAAGCCTGATAGTTTGGGCCAATGCTTTATTGACTGTATGACGCACACCAGCACCCAGGGCATAGACAAGGTCCTGCTCAAAGGATCCCGCATGATCATCCACATAATATTCATCACCTTCTTGATCTTCATAGGCAGCCATACTGACTGGGCAGAAAAATATACAACTCCAAAGGAGCAGAAATTCAGGTGATGTAGGACAAAGTGGGCAGAATACCAGCCTTAAAAGCAGGTAAGTATACCAATAGGACATGGAGGGAGCTCTGCCCAAATATAAACAGGTCCAACCTGTGTAAATATTGTTGCAACCCCAAGGAGAGCACACTTGGGGTGTAACCTGGGGAGAAAAAACACAACCAAATGCCTAAATGAGATGAGGACACACGTCTCAGCGTGTTCGATAATTACGGGGATCCACGCATGGGGCTGTGTTGAAATGGAAAGAGGACTGCGCGGCATTGCCACACGTCCTCACTCCCCTGCTCCCACTCCACCAAAGCAGGGCGTGGCCGAGCGGCCACCTCCGGGAGGTGTAACGATGCTCCCAAGCACCAAAAGAAATATTAACACAACGTGCACACAGAGCGATCGCAAAGCATCATAATTATCATAAACATAAGACATGATCACAATATACTCCGTGATTAAAGACAAATCGAAAAAAACTTAATTGGCTGCGAAGCAGCAAAGAAAGAGGAGGAGTTATATCCCTAAGGGGTTTAATTAGGGCTAGGCTCTAAGGTAGTCATGTGATACTGGAAGTGATGTTTTGTTTTGTGTTCTGATTGGCTGCTAAAAATGAAAAGCATAGAAAGAGAAGCATAATCAGAGCCTCCGGTCCTAACATAGAATCAGGTTATCAACAATGTTGGGTACATTGGTCAACTGGTAGAGTGTATCTTGCCGTACACTTTTCTAATGTATTGCATCCCCACACTGTAATCCCTCCTGGAGCTCCCACACTTCTGCTCCCTAAATTATAGCACTACTAAACAATGTAACCAAAAGTCACTGGTAGCAGATTCTAAGGAGGGTTGACTCTGATTAACGTGAGGCAGTTCGTGCAGATACATGTCTCGTAACATCTGAAATCAACAAGGTTAATACTTAAAACAAAAATTATACTGTTGACCAGTAGCTCCCAAACATTTTAGAACCGTGAACCAATTTTTAGAATTAAAACCTTTTGCGACCCGACTAGCTTTAATGGACAGGTGATTTTTTAATGTACAAAAGCTTCGTGTAGTAGTGCTCTGTCATTTACAAACAGCACATTTTCCATTGAATTGGCCACTAAATTTCCACAGACGTAATGTTTTACTGATAAAACTGTATTGCACACAAATAATAATGTGTGGAATTCAGGATTCAGTGAATATTTATAAGTTGTGCATTAACAAGTGTCTTGATTTGTTTTGATCCTATTAAAATCTTTGTTTTCATCACATTCAGAATTACAAAAATGTGCTTCATTTTTGCTTACCTAACTAATGAATGTGAGCAGTTCATGTACAGGCACTTACATTTTGTTCTGTGTTCCAAAACACCATCTGCAGTTCAGCACGATTGTCACATAATTCACTTTACTTTTCTTTCTGTGACTACAAAGTGAGATTGAGATTAGTTTGTAAAACCCCAGTTTAAATTGTTAGCAATTTGTCAGAAGACACAGCTTGACTTTCAGTCTGGGTTCTGAAGCACAGCAAATGTAACTAGATAAATACATAGTTTAAAGGCACCTTTATTTATTGCTTGGAGTTTGCAACCCTACAAAAATAGACTTGCAACTCACAAGTGGGCCACGACCTACGGTTTACAATTATGTATGCTGTTGACTCGAATATGCCTATAAATGCATTTTCAGGAGCGATTCCCTATTGCGTCACCTTTCTCCTCTGTTTCTTTCTTCCACAGCATTTTGATTGACCTGGAGGTAGCCATCTAGGGGTTACTCAAAATTAATGTCCCTAAACCCAGTTGCTTCTTAATACTGCAAGAAATTACTCAATACTGATTCAAATTTTGAGTTCATTTGATCATTCACCTAATGGATCACTTTTTCATAGGAAGTCATGCGGAATATTTCCCGTAACCATGTTTCTGACTATGGTCTAGATTAGTTTCTCATTAACCTCAGTATACAAGGCTTAGCTCCTACTGTTGCTGTGGCAAGCCAGTTGTCACATTTCAGTGTGATTTCTGCGTATATTGAGGTATAGTGGATTAATACTGCAGAACTCTGTCATGTGCCTGTCACACCTAGAGTAGCTGTCATCATTCTCTAACTGGCAGCCCAGTACGCCTGTATCCAGGGACACTCCAGAGTATGTATATATGCAATACATTGTAAATATCCAGCCACAGTAGACTGTTAACACAACATTTTGATATATCACATAGCACAAATATATTTACAGTATCAACAGTTACCAAATCAATAGAAAGCACAAAACACAGTACAAAACATTATACAACAATTTAACGCAATGGTGTTAATGGTACAAAGAGCCAGAGATCTTTCAATGAGAATGGTAACTTCATGTGAACATTGTCAGTTAAAGCAGGTGGGTGGCAGGTACTGCACATTAATAAAAGAAGTTCTCTTGGCTGAACACATTGCGTAATGATTGCCATTTATTTTTGTTTGTGAAGATCAGAAATACACATAGAACACTTGAGCACTTAATGGAATCTAGTATGCGTCTTGTAGTTCAATGGGTGTTTTTAAATGGTTAATGTTCATGATCACTCGTATTTGATTTTATCTAGTATATTAATCCGTTTTACATTAATCTCTGAACATTAATTCCAGCTTGATTATTTTCAAAATGATATTTGTACTGTATTGACATTCATTTCAGATTACTAAAATCCGTCCAATCTAACCTCAGTATTCTTTTCGGTTCCTTGTGTTTCTCTTTATTTATCAATAGTAGTGATTTTATAATCTATAGGGAGAGCGACCCTGACTCCCATCACTTAGTATTTTAAAATCTTTTTTTAACTTTATTAACATTAATCTTATTATAATTACAGATGTCCACTATCCCCCACATTTCCCCTCTGCATTATAATTCTAACCTTCCATTTCTTTTTCTACCTTTCCCTCTTTTTAAAGTTTACCCTGTACACGTTTTGTATACCCGTCTCCCTGACCTTTTTTGTCTTTCTGCGGATGATTGTTTTTCTTTCCTGATTTGAATTGTTGCTATTTAATAACACATCGCTAATGGTTAGCATAGCAACAAAGGGTCACAATATTCCTGACTAAACATGAGCTACTTTGTGTCAACTGTAGTTTTTCAGGTTTGCAAACCAAGACATCTGCGAACATCTAAAACAATAGTGCAAAACAAAACAAAGCAAATTCTAAATAGAGCACATGCTATAACTGTAAAGGAAGAGAAGAGTGTATCAGAGCTCAGGTGTGCAATGAAAGGCACACGAAATGCTCACCGACCTCGGAGCTTACAAGTCTGGCAGCACAGAGTGCTCGCAACTGACCACTAAGGACAAAGGATTGACCCGGGTGGCTGTCAGACCACTGCACATCGAGTCCAGAAAAAGGAGTAACTAAATAAGTAAAAATGAGAAAAGCTGGAGCAAAGGGAACTGCTCACTAGTTAGTCGCCAGATCTCATCTACACTTTTTAGCAGCCCATCTTTAGGACAAATCGTTCCATTACCGCCACCACTTTGTCAGGGATCAACTCCTGCAACTCCTTTTGGAGAGAATGCCATTACTTTGCAAATGCATATCTCCAAGCAGTGCAGAATTAAGCTGTACAACTATAAATTTGGTGCATAGTGCCATGTGTTGTTAGACATGTCGCTCCTAAAATGGCAGCCAGTGGCAGCTAGAGTAAGGCTCTTACCAGAGCGCATGGATAAGGCCTCATGTTCCCAAGAAAGTCTTTCTTGCATCATTGTTGCATTCGGAGCTTGAGGTCGGATGCTGCTCGGATCCTGGTTCAGGGGCGTGGCTTAGTGAGCTTCATGGGGTGTGAACCTTAAATTTCCCTACTGAAAATTCAGAGATCTGTGTAGAGTGTAGGGGTGAGATAACCAACATTGAGGAGGAACTGTTTCAATGAAGAAGGGGGCAGAAATGATTTGCATTAAGAGGGGCCTCTATCTAGAGTGGCACAGTAGGCAAAAAACAGAGGGTTCGAATGCTATCCTGAGCGACTGCCACTGGTTAGTCTATTTGCGAGCATTTATCTCATCAACTTTTGGGTGTCTGATTGCCAATAGTCTGCCTGGAAACCAGAGACTGGTGCAGGTTTTGAAGCCAATGTTTGTGAGTTCCAAAAAGTGGTAAATTTGCACCCATTCAAGGAGTACATCTCTGTGTGTAGATTTACTATTGTTTTGGAATACTAGTCCCTACATATATATTTAGACCCAACTCACGGCTACACACCCAATTACCAAGCCAAGAATGCATCTGAAGAGTGTCACACCCCAAACACCCCTTTGGAGCTATGCCCCTGGCTGTCCCACCGAGACTGGTTGTTCTCCCTGGGAACTCAGGACTACAGTCATGTACAACACATCGGCCTTGAGTCCGTGCCCTGGGATCACCTATTTTAAATGTATTTTCGCTGCAAACACTATTCTTCATCTCTGCTATGGAGAGCAATGATGGTACATTTGTCAAATTGGTGCATGTAGGCAGGGCTCCATTTGTCCATCCTTATCATTTACATATCATTTTTTTAAGTGAATGATTGCCCCATGAACTAAACCTGCAAAGCATGTAGAGGTGGGCGCACCAGCAATTTAAGATGGCGAGCCGAGCCACGGTCTGGTTGGCTTTAAGAGTCAATGCACAAACCAAACAATGAGAACGTTGGCATGTTTATCGTGTAGCAAACATAATGTGAAAATATGACATAGTCTTTTCAAAATGTAAAAAAAATTCTTGAACAAGCATAAGAGTTTCACATTGATACATCAGATTATATCACTGCAAAGTCAGTTTAAAAAAAAAAAGTAATAGATTTTAAACTTAGAAACCAACCAACGATAATGACAATGGTGAACTAAGAGGCATGTCAGTACTTATGTAAATCCTAAGTGTGGACTAAATTCTTAATATAGATGGAGCAACGTCATAGTCGATTCAGATAAAGATATGAGGTGCTTCTACAGAGCACATCCTGAACACAAGATTTTAAAAATAGCCTCCTGTGTGATGATAAAGTAAAAAGAGGCTCTGTGAAATAAAATGTTTGCCTTTAATCACACAATTTGTACAAGCAGGGAAGTTGGTATTAATTCCAGGTTATCTGGTTTCATAATTTGAATATCAGCCACCAGGTGATTATCTCTGTCTCTCTCCCCCCAGTTTTAGATCAAAAGTCATTACTTTTTTGTTATTCCTGGCAGACATAGCAGATATGACTCTGGGCCCCCACCTCCAATTACCAAGCCAAGAAGACATTTAGGGCCAGATGTAGCAAAAAATTGCGAGTCGCAAATGGGCCGATTCGCTATTTGTGACAATGCAAAATCGGAAATGGGATTCAAAAACCCCATTTCCGACTTGCAAAAAATGATGGGAGCCGTTTGCGAGTCGCAACAGTTGCGACCCCATTTTGCGACCCGCAAATAGCAAGTCGCAATTTGCGAGTCGCAAAGCTTATGCAATTGCAACTCGCAAATTGCGACTAGTCGCAAAAAGCCCAGTTTGCATGTCCCATTTACCACTAACTCAGAGCAGGTGGTAACCATAACCAAAGCATAAAAGGAGACCCAGAAAGCATCTGGGTTACTCAAGATGGCGGAGATATACCTGATAGCAGTGAGGAGGAGAGTCCACGCAGCCCAGCAGAGGAGGAGGAGGGGCCACAGACAGGAGAAGATTTATAGAACAAGGCAGACTCTTTTCCAGCAAACTGAGGATGAGATATACGATAAATACCGCCTTAGCAGCGCAGCCATACTAGAATTAATTGATTTACTGAAACCACAGCTAGAACACCAGACTCTGCGTGGCTGCGCCATCCCTAGGCATGTGCAAGTGCAATGCTCACTGCACCTCTTGGCCTCAGGGAGCTATCAGGGGGTCATTGCTGTGGCAGGTGGGGTATCCCAAAGTGCAGTGTCAAGGTTCCTCAGGGCCTTCCTAGATGCCTTAGTCACACACATGTCTCACTTCATATACCTTCCCAGGAATGAGGCAGAAATTAACAGCACCAAGCTGGACTTTTACCGCATTGCCAACTTTCCCCATGTCATAGGATGTGTAGATGGGACACACATTCAAATATGCCCCCCTGCAAACCTGGAACATATTTTCCACAACAGAAAGTGTACCCACTCACTCAATATTCAGGTTGTTTGTGACGCCCATTATGTCATCACTGACATTGTAGCTAAGTTTCCAGGCAGTACCCATGACTCATACATTTTTAGGCATAGTGGGATACATCAACACCTGGAACGTGGGGAATTTGGAGACGGATACCTTCTAGGTAGAGCTACATACACCTTGCAGACATACACACAGGTGACTGTGCACAACAATCAGGACTTCCTAACAGTGTACATTTTGTGCCCAACAGGTGACAGTGCATATGCTCTAAGGCCATGGATTCTGACTCAGTTTTTAATACCCAGCAATGAATGTGAGAGGCGATACAACAATGCACATAAGAGGACCAGGAACATGATAGAGCGCACCTTCGGACTCCTGAAAGTAAGATTCAGATCCCTCCACCGCAGTGGAGGTGCCCTCCAGTATACCCCCATTACAGCATTCAAAATTGTGGTCGCATGCGCCATCCTCCACAACATAGCCACCCGACGTGGGCTACCTCTCACCCCTGCAGACCCAGATCCTGATGATGAAGAGCAAGAACAACCACATCGCCATCATGGGGATCGGAGTATAGCTAATCAAGGCAGACTGAGACGGGAACACATCGCAAACCAATACTTTGGAAGGTACGTGTCAAATCCAACCATACTCACCTATTGACCAAAAACACCATTCGTTAAGTGGAACAAAAATAACTATATTATTAGTGCAGAAATTGAACTATATACAAGTAATGAATGTCCATGGGCATGAAAATGCAAACCAGGCATGTGGCACATTGACGTCATGTGCCACTTCCACAGGACCAGGGTAATCTCTATGACATTCGGCCCCTCCTGCCAGCCTGGCTGGTCCCTGGTGCTTCTGCTGTGCTCTGCCTGGTACTCCTGAGCACCCTACTGTCAGTGGCAGAGACACTGCTCACTGTCGAGCCCTCCTCACTGTCCTGGGGTGTTTCCCCTGTGCCCCTAGACAGATGCCGTGCCTCCATCAAGTCAATGATGTGGTGAGACGTCCCAGGCCCCTAGCCACATCCCCAGCGAAATGGCCCATTTCCACCTGCAGCCCAACTGTCCTCCTCGACAGGCCTGTGGTGTTCATGGCGAGCCTGCCGATGGATGTGGCCATCCTGTCTAGTCTGTGCAGGAGCTGACGGTCCCTGCGCCGCCCACCCTCGGCCTGGGCCAGTAGTCCTCCTGCCAGTTCCCTCATGGATAGGGCAAGGTCCCCAATGTTCGTGCATATCATGTCCATCCTGGAGTTCAGTTGCTGCATGCTGGCCTGGTTATTGCGCACGAAGCGGTGCAGCACACCACTAATCCTCCCTAAAATTCTATTTTGTAGGCGCTGACCATGCAGCAGCTGTGCCTCACTGGTACTGGGAGGTTGCTGGCCGGACTGCAGCCCTGATGTCCTGGGCCTACGTCGCCTGCGCAGCGGTGGCTGCCCTGTGAGTTCCACTGTCTAACTCCTGCCTGTTGCTGGCGCAGCCTCTTGGGATACAGTTGCAGCAGGTGTGGATACTGCAGGGATGCTGTTGGCCGTGCAGGTGGGAGTGCTGGCGGGTCCTGAGGTGTCCTCATGGGGCTGGCTGATCTGAGTAGTGGTGGTGTCTTGTTGGAGACCTGTGGGACATGGGGAACAGACTGTCAGTGTCTACTATCTGTTGCACACTTCCTAATAAACATTTGACTATGAACTGCCTACTTGACTACATTTCCCATAATGCATCATTCTGGCGTTTGCTACCCTGAAATGGAGCTATCTTGGTTGAGCATGCCCCTGTGTACATGGTGGCTGGGAGTATGGCATTGATAGGGGTACAGGCATGTCACATGGTACTCACCGGTTGATGTGCTGGGCTGTGAGGTGTCCAGGTCCCCAAATCCGGAGACTGCCTCCTGCTCCAGGGTTTCCTCCACCCTTTCTTCCAGGGGTGTGGGTGGTGGCACAGACGATGGTCCCCCTCCTGTGCCTCTCATCTCCCGGAGCCTTTCAGCCACCATCTCCTTGGTCCGGGAGCGGAGGTCATACCACCTTTTTTTGATGTCATCAATGCTCCTGTGGCTCACCCCCAGGGAATTTATTTTGTCCTGGATGTCCTGCCACAGCTGTTTCTTGGTGGCTTCAGGCACGTTTAGGGCTGATTTACCAAACAATTCGTCATAGTGCTGACAGCATTCGTCTGTCAGCACCTCCAGCTCCCTCTCAGAGAACTTCAGCTTTCTCTTCCTTGGTGTTCCTTCCATGGCAGCTGCTGTTTCTCCTGTGTGCAGTTCAGCAGTTATAAAAGGGTGTGGTCCTCCCTCCTCCCAGGTGTATTAGTAAACTTCCTGGCTGTGATGTCATCATCATGTGCCAGGAAGTGTTTCCAGAGTGTTCTGGAGTGGTTTCTGGAGTGTTCTGCAGCACCTGTAAGCAATTAACAAGCTAATCGCAATTTGCGACAGCCACTCGCTAATTGCGAGTTAGTTTTTTGCACAGTCGCAAAAAGCGACCTCGCAATCGGCGGACTCGCACACTGCGTTGCGAGTCTGGGTGCGAGTCGCAATTTCAGCACTGTTTTTTTGCCTGCATTTCGATTTGCGAGTCGCACAAACTCGCAAATTGCGAGTCGCAATTTGTTTGTTTGCTACATCTGGCCCTTATTCATTTATTTGAGGGATGTGAGCCCCAAACACCCCCGTGAAGCTACACCTCTGCCCTGGATATGTCCAGGTTTAAAAAGTTGAAATTAAGAGATCGCTCTTTGAGTGAATTTGGAACTGCGTTCTGGAATGCTCTTACTAGCCTTTTTACATGGTAGCCACAAACCTAACAGGCTCGGAAAAAAGCTGAAGCCACACCTACTGAGGATACAATATTTTTATGGTCACCTTGCTAAACTTACATGTGGCGCTGACAGTTTTTGATAGTCTATTAGGTCAAATGTCTGTTTAATTTGCCACTGATGGCCTGTTTGAAGACTAGAGAAAACAAAATAGTGGTTAGGTCTTTGGAAAAGGGAGTTGTGGTTTTTGTAACATTTATTTATTTTTTGAGTAATAAAATTAAGGTGTGGGACATAAAGGTATACAGATTAGTAAGATGTTACAATACAGTGTCTCAATACTAGAAAACAATCATTCACTTGGAAATCAACGTAAGTCTCCCAACCCAGCTACGCACTGTAGGTAAATTTACATGGAGTTCCTTTAGGGCCCCAGCCGTTCTGGAGAACAAATAGTAAAAGGGAGGGGGAAAGACATGCTGTGGATAGAGTGGAGGGGGGGACGAAAGGCATGGGGGAGTAGATTGGTTCCTCTGCGTCAGGTCAGACACCCTTGCTATGGGGCATTGTTAGAAATGGCGTCTCTGGTTGGAAGTCAGTTTGCATTCTGTCCAGGAAGGAACCCTCACTCTAGTCAGGGTAAGGGAGATACACAGCTCAGATAACCCCTGCTCGCCCACTTGGTGGCTTGGCACAAGCAGTCAAGCTTATCTCAGAAGCAAGGTGTAAATTATTTGTACAAAAACACACAGTAACACAGTGAAAACACCACAAAGTACTACACACCAGTTTAGAAAAATAGTCAATATTTATCTAAATCAAACAAGACCAAAATTACAAAAATCCAACATACACAAACAGAGATATGAATTTTAGAAGATTAAATTCCAATAAAACACTTAGAAACACAATAGCTACAACTGGGGCTATCACAACGTCGTTGCCGGAGTTATCAACAGTCCGACGCCCCATGTGAGGAAGGGAGCGCCGGTCATGGAGTTGCATGAACCCCCAGGTACAGTACCTTTGGTAACGAGGAAAGCAAGCTGGTGCATGGTGTCGGGGAGGTGCGGCGTACCTGGATCCGGTGCAGTATCGACTCCTTACTGCATAACAGGGGAGGTGATGCGGTGTCAGTGCAAGGCGTTGGTCCCTTACGATCCGGCAGGGTCGATGAATCTGGCGGATCAAGAGGCGGTGGGGCAACCTCTCGGGGCCACGGTCATGACACAGAGCTACAGGTGCTGCGGCGGAGTAGGGTGTCATGGACTTCGGTTACTCAGGACTCACAATGATGCAGGACTTCTGCAGGGCTGCGGCATTGTGTCTGCGGTGTCGGTTGTGTCGTTGCACTCCAGCAAGGACCATGACTTTGGGTGGCAGACAGCGGCACAGAGTCGTGCATTGGCACAGGTTCTGGAGTCGTCTGGAGTCAGTGTGCCTGGGGTTTACTGGTTTACATGCCAGCTTTCACTCCCAAGGGCCCAGGCACTGGATTGGCACCACTTGGCAAGTCAGGGTCCTCAGCAGGAGTACCCAGGTTTTGGCAGGTGAAGTCTTTGCTGTCACTGAGATTGCTTAACAGGAGGCAAGCTCACTCCAAGCCCTGGAGAAACGTCACAAGCAGGATACACAGCAAAGTCCAGGCTTTGTCCTCTCTCAGGCAGAAGCAGCAACTGCAAGCCAACCCAGCAAAGAACACACAGCAAAGGGGCAGTATTCCTCCTCACAAATCATCAACCTTTCTCCTTGGCAGAGGTTCCTCTTGATACAGAAGTGTTCTAAAAGTCTGAGGTTTTGGGGCCACTTCTTATACTCATTTCTGCCTTTGTAGTAGGCAAACTTCAATGGAAAGTCTCTGTTGTTCACAAGATCCTGCCTTGCCCAAGCCTGGCTCCAGGCACACTCCAGGGGGTTGGGACTGCATTGTGTGAGGACAGGCACACACAGCCCTTTCAGGTGCAGGTGTCATCCCCTCCCTCTCACTCTAGCCTAGAAGATAGACCCATAAGGATATGAAGGACACTTCTCAGCTCCCTTTGTGTCACTGTCTACAGGGAATTCACAAACAGCTCAACTGGCAGTATGACCCAGATGTTATTTCCACAGACAGGAAAAGGCAGAGAATGGTTAAGGAATAAAATGTCCACTTTCTAAAAGTTGCATTTTCAAACGACAATCTAAAATCAAACTTTACCAAAAGATGTATTTTTAAATTGTGAGTTCAGAGACCCCAAACTCCACATCTCCATCTGCTCCTACTGAGAAGTTACACTTAAAAGATTTTGAAACAGGTGGTAACATCAAGTGAAAGGGATTGACACTTATCTGTACAGAAGCTGGGTAAAAAGATGGGCAAATAGAAAATGTGTGTGGTACACTTGGAAAGGGACTGTGCAAAGTTAATCTCAACCTCTAAACACACCTATTTTTGGTGAATATGTCTATTGATTTTAACAATACGAAATTTAGGAATTTAAATGCTCAGCGATCATTGTCTCATCAGTACATACTTTGTTATAAATTGTATACTCCACCTAATAGCTGTAAACTAATGTAACATATATAGGTCAATGTTTACCTCAGGAATGTGTCATGATGTGGGGGAAGCATTAAAAAATGGGGGCGAGTGCTCATTCTGTTCTATTGATCGGTCCTTTTAGTTGCAACATCTCACTGATGATCTCAAGGTAGTATGCACCTTTTTTTAAAATTTCATTCTATGGTGTCTGGTCACATTTCAGATATGGGTATGAAAATTCTACAAATGCCCTTTACGTCAATTCCAAGTTTATGTGTCAGAACCTTAACAGTTACTGAACAAAGGTGGTGTCTCATAATTTTTGTCTGCTAAAGTAGATAAGATAGTATGCTGGTACGTTCCTGTCTTTCATTTTGTGTTTCTATTGTGTGGAGATGGCCATGTTCTCATCTTGAGCCCATTTTAGCAGTTTTCTTTTACACACAGACCCTGGAAGGGTGTTTGGGGCTTTCCACATCATTTCTCTATGCCTTTTAGATAACAAAATGCCAGGTCCACAAATCTACACACCATTTTTTTCCTCTTCAGTCACGCCTTCAGTCTCAGCAAATATGTATCAAATTTCTATATGATAGGTCTTCCTGTAAGTGTTTTAACTAGGCTTGAGACGATTCTCCATTAACTTAAAATGACTGGGCACGTCCAGAGCATGTGGAGAAAGCCTGAGTTGTTCAGGTCACAGGGGGTAGGTGCTTGACAACTCTGGGTATAGTTTGACTGTGCCCCGAGGAATAGTATTAGCTTCCTTGCAAGCTTATATGTAAATCTACAGGCTATGGTGTGGTATGAGCCCAATGGGGAGTGTTCCCCCCTTTTTAAGATCAGAGTTGCATAACAGCGCCATTCTTGCTTTCATTCTTCATTAATGGGATGGATGGCACAGTACATACTCTGCAGAAGATGCATATTTTGTTAATGGCCAATCGGTGCCAATACTACTATATGCTGACAATGCCGTCCTGCTATCCAGGACGTCAGTCAGCCTACAAAGATTAATTGACACCTTTGGTGATTTCATGGCATCTAGGAGAATTAAACTAAATACGGGAAAAGATTCACATTGGTGTGTGGGAAAAAGATGCACAAGTGCAGGACCTTTGATATTGAGGGTTCCATGATTGCTAGTGTAAACTCCTTCTGTTATCCAGGATTTTTTTTTCTAACACTGGATCATGGGCGCAACAAATCTCAAATATTCAGTTGAAACTGAGTTGAATATAAGAGGGAGTATTTAGGTTCTCACATAAAATCTGTAGTCGACCAGTTAAGGAGATGGTCGAAATATATAAAGTGAGAAGTGTATCAGCTGCTACTTATGGGGGAGTAGTGTGGGGATAAACACCCATTCAAACCCTTCAGACAGAGGAGACTTGTTTCCTCAAACATTTGTTATGTGTACCTAGATCTGCATCATCCTTCACAACTCATAAGGAAACTGGCCTGTACTTTTTTGAGGACATTCTACCCTTAAAACCTTTACTACTATGGCAGTCTATTTGGGCAAAAACTGAAACAAGTTTTACAAAGTCAATAAATCTAGACTGCCATGCTTTAGATCATGCTCTTAAGATTCCCAGGTTGCCCTATAAAAATGATTCTTTTAGTTTGTTGTCTAACCTACCTGTTCCGAGTGACCCTGAAAGTTGCCTTTCTGTGGAGAAAAGTGCCATTAAGGCCTCTTTTATGAATTATAGACTGGAGCAAATAATGCGTAAAGAATCTAAGGGGCGAACAGTTATGTCGTATTTGTCGAATGATTTGCTGGGTGGCTGTCAATCATATCTTATCTGGGTAACCAACAGCCAGCACCGTTTTGTCCTAACCATATTGTGGTTGGGCACTGTTCATTACTTGGATGCCTTTCCTGATATGAAGAAATGCTCTGTCCCTGCCCTGTGATGGTGTATCGATACAACACATGCAGCACCTTATCCTATTTTGTGGTTTTTAAGTAGATTTGAGGAGACGTTACTTAAAACCTATTTTTATTGCACAAAATATTAGGTATTTTGAAACTGCTGCATGCCATATTTTTGCACTTGAGCATCCTCTAGTATGTTTTAGTACTGCACTTTATATTTGGGGCACTGCATAACTTATGAAAAGCATTGTATTGTAGTATGAATTTCAGTCGCGGCTTGCGCTAATGGAAAGGGGTGGGGTGGCGCAGGGGGGATTAATTAAATTAAATACAAAATAATAATTAAAAAAACACTTACCTCCGCTCCCGTGCCACGCCGTTCCTCTGCCTCCTCCCGTCACTCTGCAGGCAGGCACAGGCTCCCAGCCTGCCCTGCACCAATCCTGACGCTGCTTACAACAGTGTCTAGATTGGCTGGGAGCGCCCAGCCAGGGCGTTCCCAGGCAGATTGGGAGCCTTTGCAGGCTCTCTCCAGCCCACCATGCCTATTGTGTATGTGCGTTTGGACAGCACAAGACGGCCGGCCAAACACACATGCGCTCTGAGGGAGAGTGCTGAGCACTCTCCCTCAGTGCATGCCACCCCGTGGCCCTGCCCCTTTCCCCAAAAAACGATCATAAACACAGTTTATGATCGTTTTTCAGGAAAAGGTTTGCAGCTGCCACTGCTGGCGGGGGGCGATGCTCCTCCCCCCTATGGAGGAGCCACCCCTGATGAATTTACAGGGTCGATGTGATTGTTTTTTAATTTTACTGTTTTTCTTTTAAATGCTATATTTATTGGTAATATTTTATGGTATAAGTGTTTGTGCCGAATATAGAATTTGAATTGAGTTGACTAGGTGTTGTAATGACAGTTAGGTTCTGTGTTCAATGTAATATCGGATTCATTTAAATCTTGCATTTCTTGAGACCTTGGCAGGGAATGCATGTGTGGAAGTCCATTCTTCGTGAGATAGCTCTTTCCAGATCCATGTTTCATTTTTTATCTCCACGATGGTCCAGTTTTACAGCCACTGCTCCCGCATGGTATGGTAGAGGGAAGACATCACCCATCTTGCCCTGCAATGGTGAGAAGTGCATACAGTACTGCATGTGGTATGTGAACAGAATGTCAAGAACTGACCCGCTGGCATAGAGTGCATTTGTCTTAAACTCGCAAATATAATCAAACAGGAGTTAGAGTTTTGTAAAGCAGGCCCCATTCCATGCTGCAGTGCTAACAGTTTTAGGCAAGTCCTTAATGCTGGGCGAGCCACCACGAATAGATCCGGTAAATGTGCAGCATTTGTCTTTGTGTGCCTGAGGCCCCATTGCCAGCAGTGCTTAGTTGTGTTTAGTAGGCTCGTATGTTGTTGTCGTTGGTTGCATGCATCAAACATTGCTTCTAATGAGAGATTCTTCCAAAGTCAGGTTCACAAACCACCTGGCTGCGCATTGCAGTTATACAGCTGGATAGTAAGTTTTGTAGGTTGGCACCCGAGGCCTCTCTCGGATGGAATTGTCACACTCAGGCTCTAGTTCTACTATCTCCATTGGTGAGATCTTTCAGTAACGGATCCAGAGTTTTGAATACATTCTAGGGAAATATCACAGGGATATTTACAAAGAAGTATAAAAAGCATGGCAGACAGAGATAACAGTGTGGCCATCCTCTCACGGAATTGAATTTATGAGGTATATGAGACACGCATACTTATGAACCCTATTGAATCTCAATGCAGACAACCCTAGATAATCACATATCTGCTGAGTGGATATACCTGCTGCTTCAACACCACAAAAGGAACCCTGGGTCTGAACCACAACAATATATTCCTGGCATTTGAAGAGTAAGTTGCATAATACATTTTCGTATCAAGGAAAGCCCCTACTGATTTAAGTAAAGGCAATATCATACATATATATCCTACTGGCTGTCACCAGTAGGTAGTTATAGCTAGGATGGGCAGGGACCACCACCTCCCCAGAGCAGAAATCCAAATAAAGAGGGGGGGTTCATGCACCCCCACCCCCCCAACTTCCTGGGTCGTTTTCAATCCCAGGGACCACCACCTCTCCGGGGCAGGCCCTATGTACAATGAAGTAGGGGGAGCCATGCAGCCCCCCCTCCTGGAGCCACGAATTGCCCTAGGGATTGCCACTCCCCAGGGCCGGCTTCAAATCTCCCAAGGTGCCCAACCTCAAGAGATAGCAGATTAGAAACTTTAAGTCCGGTCCCTGCGTGCGGGAGCAATGGGACCACAGGGGATTGAGGCTTTCCCTGCAGTCTACAAGACGCTCAAGGCACAATCGTATTGCTGAAATTACACCACACATGGTCACTGAAGGCATTCCCTCGTATTCTTTACACAGTGGTACTGTAGAATGTGTACTACACATTTACCCAAAGAGGTAGCACGTACCAATTAGTCATCAGAAAGTTGTGTAGACGTTTTCCTCCAAACTGTAGACTCTTTTTGGATAGGTAAGCAGGTGAACATCCATTATGGCACCGATGCTCATTTAACAGAAATTAAACCTCAATTGGAAGCACTTACAAATATAAACATAGCAGGTGCACCAGGTGAAGCTCTGCTTCTGCAAATGACATATCCTCCCCTCCCTATTGAACTCATCCAATGCAAAGCAAGGGTGTTTTCTCTGTAATTCCACCTTGAAGAGTGATCTGAAATACTTGATGGCAGTGAATGCATCCTTGCTCTGTTGGAGTGCAATCTCTTCTTCAGTGACTGTCATGAGTATGATCTTTCCTCTGGTACTCTCCAGCTGAGAGCGCAGTCCATTGTTCATCCTTTTCATTACTAAGAGTATGAAGATGCGCAAAACAACCTCAAAGGTCTGCCCATTTGGCCCCACCTGTATCAGAGCAGGCGTTAAAATGACGCACCAATTTTATTCAATGGGCCTCCCTGTGCTTTGTTGCACTAGTGTCAACATTATTGTAAATACGGTGCAACCATGGTGTTGTTAGGTGCTGGTAGGCGGGTGCATCATCCATGATGTTCCACTTTCTTGTAAATATGCCCCATAGTTTTTTAAGATAATTATAACTATAACTGGTGAATTTCTATGGTTTTGTGAGTGTAAATTCAGAACCTAACTACAATGTCCCTCTAACCTTATATATATATCTATATCTATATATATATATATATATATATATAAATATATGTATGTGTATATAATATATATTATACATTTATATATATATGTGTGTGTGTGTGTGTGTGTGTGTGTATATATATATATATATATATATATATATATGTTCACTGAAAAAACAAAGGTTTCAGGGACATCATAGTTAGGGAATAGAAAAAAACATAGACATTCACTCAAAAACAAAGGTTAGAGGGATGTTATGGTTAGGTTCACATTTTCCTCGCACAAAAAGTTAGAAATTCAGCAGTTATAGTTATGATTAGTTGAAGTAACTATAGCACATGCATTAAGATAACTATTCCTCTTTTGAGCCTGGGACTTTATTTTATCAGTGGATGGGAGCTGCACGGACAACCCTCCTTCATCTTTACCATGCCCCGGGGACCACCACCTCTCCAGGGCTAAATTGAACAAATATGCAGGGGGACCGGAAGGAACCCCGAGCGCCGGAGATCACCACCCCACTCCCTCGGGCATATTTGGCAAAGATGGGGACCAGTGGGGCAGCCTCAAGTTCCCCATGGTCCCAGCCAGCTCTCTGCCTCCTGCGGGAGCTGGCATTGCTCCCACATGCATGGAGCTGCTAAATATGCAGGTTCCTGTGTGTGGGAGATATCTTTCATCTATTTCCCTGCTCGCATGACAGTGGGCAGGGAAACAGATGAAAACTCCGCTCCCAGAGAGCGAGAGCAGTTTGACATCTCCCGCTTGCTGGAATCGGAGTTAATGTTTGTTCTTGCATGGTAGGCGCTGTCACAGCTCCTCCCGCCAAGCAAAAGCAAACAGTTATCTCCCGAGGGTGGGCACCTTGGGAGATCGCAGGAGTCGGCACTCAAAGGTGGCAGTCCCCAGGGCCATGAATGGCTCCAGGAGGGGGTCTACACAGCACCTCTCCTTTAATTAGCACAGGCCGATCCTGGTGAGGTGAGGGTCCCTGGGGCCTTATGTGGCCCAGCAGGAGGGCCCCCATCCTGGTTTAAAAATGGATTTTGCCCTGGGGGTGGTGGTCCTTTGGGTCCGGGTTATCCACACTGCTCCCGGCAGCTTTGTTATTTTAACCCTGTGGAGGTGGTGGTCCCGGGGCATATTATAGCCCCGGGAGGGGAGTGCCCGTGACCTGTGTTTTGCAACCAGAGTTTTGTGCATCAGGCCCTTGCTTTCTGATTTTCAACAATTATTGAAATTATTGCAGAAGCACCATTACCCTATCCTTCAGCAGTCACTTTTGAATGCACTGTCTCACCCATAGTTTTCATTTCTTCATCTCACCAAACTTCCTCTTGATCCACAACATGGGAAACATAAGAAGGTCTCTCTCTCTCTCAAACCTTTGGAACACCTTTGCCACTTGACAAGATGTAACAGGCTCTTCCTGGCCATTTGTCTGCTTGAGAGCATTCATGTGCCACCTAACGTTGGCAGTTACAGTACTCTCCAAGTTTCATTTTAGTGCCTCACCACTTAGCACCACAGCCTCCAGTCTTGCCGTCTGCATACAGTTGTTCCTCAATGAACTCTGTGTCAGGCATATCAAGAGCTCGCACATATCCTCCCAGCTGTAGAGGTTTCTGGTGCAGAGATTTGTTAGGAAGTATAATACAGATACACGGATACATAGATGTTCCTTCATAGATGGCCCTGTAGATAACCTCACTTCTTTGTCTGGGGCACATCCATAATTGCATGCCAAATTTGGATGTGCTCCCTTCTCGTTCCATTCTCATGTGGTAACATGGCTATTCATTTTTTTTTATTCTAGCCAATCTAGAGGACACATCTTTAAAGCCAAACATCCGTAGACAACATCTCCATTTGGGTGTATCTCACTGGATGTATGGCAAATCTTTGGCAGGACAAACTATCAACCTTCCTCTCCTGCTCCATTGTCACTGCTACTGCTACACATTTTTTAGAGTCTCTTCTGAATCAGTTTTAATGCCTCCTGTTTTTTCACTAGCTTCTCAGACACTGCTGTTCCTGCATTACCACCACTCGCCTCTTCTCCGTGTTCTTCTGTGGAATCACATCTGAAATTAGAACATCTATCCCCCATTCTAGTCCTTGACATTCTGCTTCATACCATCAGACTTTCTTGCAGCTCCGTACTCTGCAACAAAAGAAATGAGATTGAACACATTGAGAGGTGTCAAATGCTTCCAATAGTGGAATGCTGCTAGGTTACACTAGTATGACAGGTATAGGAACGTATCTCTGCTTGATGCTGGTAACCAAAGGTCTTCAGTCCAATGCCTCTCACAGTCTCTGCCTCTCCCTAACGGAGGCCCAATGCTTCTGTGCGGACACAACAAGGCTAGCTATTCCAGGCCTTTTCCTGCACATCTAGGTTCATGGTAGATGCTTGGGCCCACCACCGAAGATCCAGCACACAGATGCAATGCAATGTCACATGAGAGAAGAAGGTTCCTCCTGTGATCCACTAGTAGGTGGAGAAAATGGAGCAATTCTTTTTAGTCATGGGTTTTGGCATCGAGTATAACTTTCCTAAAGTTTGGTTGGTTGGTTGGTTGAATAAACTATTTATTTGGCTTAATTAAAACCATAAAAGCATAACACATAAATACACAATACAATGGTCCATAAAATTAATCTGCCACATAGTGTACACCCGCACAGTTGTTCTTAATTCATCACATTTCATGTCTCTAATGCCCTCCTAATTTTACTAACCCCATATTCAAAATTCATTTACCTGCTATTTTACAAAGTGCATTGGGCCTACCAGCCTAACCCGATTATATTCCTAATAAAACAAGGGTTCTTAAAATTTACAAATGGCGCAAGTCTAGATAAACTGGTGGTACTTTCACTTTATACCTAGTTCTAAAAAAACATGTAATAATAAAACATTTGTCCTACATTGCTCAGGGGGATAACAACTATAACTAATAAACATTTTACAATCATTCAGTATAAATATAAAATCAGTCAATTTGTAATATCATCATTTATCTTAAAAAGCGACATCTCTAGTTTAAATCTTGCATACTACGTTCTCACATTTTGCGAGGGCCCTGTGAGCCCCACTAAGACTTCTTGTATTTCAATTAAAAATCGGCCAAGTTCACAAGTCACATTCCAAAATCTCATATCTACCAGTAGTTTAAGCACTTGATCCCTGTTATTAATATTATATTTCTTAAAGATTGGTTTTAAAAACTTCTTACGTACTTCTAAAAACCATAAGCAATCCAATAAAATATGTTGGGCTTTTACTTTGGGGTCCGTATAGCTGGGGTTTGACCCGACCCTGAATTTTAACACCACGTCTCTTAATTTCAGGTTCGGTAGAACCTCTATATAAGAGAAATTTTCAGCATTCCTCCACCCACCCACCATAAACTTTGTGGAAATTTTTCTCTCCGGGCCTATATCTGCTTCTCTTGCACTTTTATTTGACATGGCATGCAGCTCCTGTTTCGGAATTTGTTCTCCACGCCACTGGTTAACAGTTAAGCCTAAGAGGACACAAATGTTTCCTAACCGTCCTCTCACTTGGGATGCCCGATTTAACTCGCTTGTCTTTATTTCTGTTTTACATAATCTTGCGTTTTTACAAATTCCCTCATCTGTCAGGCTCAACCAGAATTTCAATGCGGCTTGCGTTCCCTGTTAACTCCATGCAGTCATTTGGCACTCCGCCCTTCTGGCTTGTATCATACTTGAGGGAGGCAGCGATAGCAAGCGTTTTACAAATTTGCTTTCTTCCACCTCTCAACTTAACTTCCCAGAAAGTGTTAGGAGTTCTACCGCATATTGAAATTGAGGACGTACCACAGCATTAAAAGCAGAAAGTACAGGATGGATGGATATGTTCTTTCCATCTGAATTCAGAGTCAAACCACATGCCTAAATACTTGTATTTTTTAACCATTTTCTACTTTTTCTCCTCCCAGATACCAGGAAAATTCACTCTTCTTTTTCCCTATTACCATCATTTTCATTTGATCCATATTTACTGTAAGTTTTTTCCTTTGACGGTAAGAATTTAAAGCATCTAATTTCATTTGCAGCCCCAACTCCGTCATATCAACTATCACCAGGTCCTCCGCGTATAATAGATAAGAAATATGAGCCCCATCCATTTTTGGGCACAGGAAATCAGCCTCCTTTAGTAAACCTGGTAAGTCTGACAGAAATATAGCAAACAGTAATGGGGCCATAACACATCGTTGGCGCATTCCATTCCTTATACGGTTCTTCTTTGAGAGTGAACCACTCATATCTAAAATCACTTGGGCCCAATTTTGTGAATGCAGACCCTGAAGGAGAAACAGTAGATCCGGATCGACCCCCAGTCGTTTTAACATATCCCATAAAAAATTTCGATCCACCAAATCAAAAGCGGCACAAAAATCAACAAAGCAACAGAATATACACCCTCGCATTTCAATTGACTTTTTTGCTAATGACCAAAAACTAAAACAGTGGTCAATTGTCGAGTGACCTTCTTTAAATCCGCCTTGTTCTACAAGGATCAAGTCATTTGTCTCTGCCCAGGATTTAATTTGACCTAGCAATAACTTTACAAAAACGTTTTCACCTACTTCCAGTAAATTAATTCGGCAATAATTTTTTGGTTGAGTTGGGTCATCTTTTTTATAGATCGGCCTAATTATGGCACCCTTCCAATTCTCAGGCAAACAGCCGGAATCAAACATTTTATGAAAAGTGACATAAAAGAGTTTGGCCCACCTATCAATATTATTTTTTATTATCATCGCTGGAAGGTTGTCTGGGCCAGCTGCTTTAGTTAGTTTAAAAGCTGATGTTACACCCCCACCTTTTTTCATGTTAATTCCACATTCTCCCTCTGCATCCTTTCCTCTGTATACATTACACAGATGTTTATTCCAGTCATCTTCACCAACCAAACACTGCATATTCCCTGTGGCTTTTCCCTACCTCACCAACTGCCAGAACCCACTAATGTTTTGTGTTCTTATCACATCTACTATTACCTCCCAATTCCTATTTATGTACTCCCATTTCCTCAGCATTAAGATTGTTTAATAACCTTGCTTTGCTAGGTGGAGCTTCTGTTCTACTTCAATAGTGTGTCTTTTCCTGATTTCCCTTTCTAAGGTTCTTACTAGGGACTTGTCCCGGGCCATACTTTTTGTCTTTGGGGAAATACTATGCGGAATCCGTGCAGCTGTTAGCAGCTCCTTACACAATTTATCGCTACTAGTAGGGTCAGGTTTATGGTTAAAATCTCCCAATATTAAGATCAGGTGTTCGGCTTTACTTATACATATCGCTTCCAGATCTTCCTCAAATAGACCCAGCTGAATATCATAATCAAGTGTCATCCCTGGCTGTATATATACATTGATTATCAAGAGCTGTCTTGACCCTCCAATATTATTATAAAGGTCTACTTGACCCACTAGTAACCAGCGTCATTTAGTTTTTACCTCTGTGAGTTTGTTGGCTATTCTAGTCGAGGCCAGAGTAATTAGTCCGCCCGAGGGACGACCTGCGCCTTGCCGAGTGCCGCCCCTAAAGAGCCTCATAAAGCCATCTATTGGTTCAGGTCTTTGCACAACCATGTTTCCTGGAGACACACTATATCACAATTTTCCAGCCTTCCTTTAAATAGATCTTGTTGTACGTGTTTTTTTATAGCCTCCTAAGCTCCAGGAAAAAATCAGATGGCTGTGCAAAGAGGTTAATTCCTAGTCCAAATCACTCAGCTCCCACTCGCTGTAGTTATCAAATGGGTTTAAAAGGGGCTCAAAGTGGTTCCTCAGCTTTAGGTCTTTATACTCAGTTGCTATGGTTACACTCAGTCTGCCCTTATTTCCGTCCACACAAGTTCTTAGATTTTTAGGACCTGCTAAGCTGTACGGCACTTGATTGGGTTGGGGAGCTGGTCTGCATGGCACTTGAGGGCTCTACTATTTCATTCCCCGACCTCAGGTTCTCCCATTTGGACCAATCATATACCCTCCTTCACTAACTCCATCTCTGCCCGCAGTACCAATTGTCAGACGCATTCAGAGTTAAAGAGAACCTTTGTCACCTCCGCCCCTTCCGAGTTTAAGGTAAACCCTATTTACTTTATGTCCTCCAACCCAATCTCACATAAACTTGGGAACAGGGCCATAACTTCTAAAAGGCATGAACAATTCGAGGGCTTAAGCTTCCTCTGCCGTTTCCTACCAATCTCCCATCCCCAGGGTTCTAAATATACCCACCTACTCTCGCTTTCATTTGCACGTTCCATCTTCGTCATAATTCCAGGATCCTTTGGTGGTAGTAAGGGGCTACCCTTCTCCTGACAACCTCAATTTTCTTCTCCACTTTTCCCCCTTGTTACCAGCCTTCTAGTTTCACTCCCTTCCTTTTTTTCCCTACTTCCTTTCAATACGCTGCTTTGGGGACACCTCTTCCCTTTTACTAACCGGGTGTCTTATATATATAGTACTCTGGGTACCTTTTACGGCATGCTCCCCTTTTTGGGGGCAACTGCTTCACGTCCCTGTCCTGGAGTTGTTCTTGGGCTCTTATGCCGGACTGTCCTCCCCCCTCTCTCCTTGGGCCTTTGTCTCCCAGTATCCCTTTGTTTGCTTCTCAGGGTATTGAAGTCGGGTTTGTAGGGTATTTAGCCCCTCATTCCTCATCCACGACTCCTTTTTATCACCAGCATTGGTTGTTTAGAAACATATACTGATGGGTGCTCCGTTATCTTTGTTACATCTCTTCGCTCTCCTTCTATGCTTTCATTAGGTGTACCTGTCTCCTGGCCCCTTTCTTCAGGTGCAGGTCGTACCAGTACCGGCATACAGCTATTAATTTGTTTCAATCCATCCATTATCCCTTGTAGTTGATTTTTATGTACTTTACCCAAGCCATTATTTGACTTCAGTTCTTATAGAATAGCCTGTAGGGTTTTCTGCATTAGGAACATTACATCTAGGAAGGACTCAGCAGGTACAGCAGTGGTATCTAAGGCAGGAGCAGACTGCCTGCCCGACGGAGAACGCGAGGGAGAGGGTGTACCCATTTTACTTGCAACTATGTTGCCCCCTCCAAAACCCTCTTTCTCTAATGCATAACAAAACTGGAGTCTTTCCTCTAAGATAGCGCTACCCCTTACTTGGGGTGAGAGATATGGTGATGGGGATTGCCTAGGTTCCAAAGGAGCCTCCCCCCAATAGGTTCATCTGACCCACCCGCCCCCTAGGAATAAATCCTCAATCTGTCGGGAATCAGAAGTCTGAAAGTCATTCATTATACACCGTTCAATTTCACTGATAAGGATCAAGTGTATTTTTCCCTTTTATCACCTGTGATACATTAGGAGTCTTTTTAAAGTATTTTCCCACAAATTATTTAATTGGTGCACCCAGTGGTGTTACAGCAGGTCTTTCACCATTGTCTCTCAGAGCGTCCTCCTGTTGCAATGATTGAAGCATATTACCTCCTTCTTGGCTGATGACTGTATCCCCTGGAATATGACACTCATTCAGGACCTCCTTTATTCTACAAACGCCCTTCTGTCCCTGCTTTGTGCCACACGCTCTGCGAGACTGAACTTTGCTCACTGGCATGCTGTATATCTTCCTCTTGGGGGTAGATGGTCAATATGTTTATTAGGGAATTGTTCCTCTGGCTCCCACTTCTGATGCCTCGACGCCGCCTCCACACGTTGAGTAACTTAACCCACATGGCCATGGCAGCCTTCAATAGACTTCAAATAAGGTTCAAAAAGGGTTCATACTCTGAGCTCCTTGCTGTTTTCCTCAAATAAAAGCATTGTCACACCAGGGGATACACACACAGGTGGCGAGCACGAGCACGATATCCACAATCCGGTTTATGCTTTCTTCCACTCGACAAAGCGCTAGTTACACTAGTCACAAGTCACGAGCTTCTTGCACGTACATATGGACACATCTGGGTCTGCTAAGAGTATGGGTGGTTGCACTCACAGCTATGGGAACGGACCTGGGAGGATCTTCCTCCTCCCCTCTGGCCAGTTGCTCGTCCCAACCGCTGTCCTTTCAGCTCTCAGCGGAGGCCTGAGGCCCTGGTGTGCTGGTGTGATATGAGGCAAGATTCCTTCCTGCCTCCTGCCGGTCGCCAAGTCTCCTAGCCTCACTGGGGGTGCGTCCTGAGGCCACGGGGACCGTGAGCAGCTGGAGGCCGCGGGGCAACTGGAGGCCGTGAGGGCCGCAGGGCAGCCGCAGAAGGCCGCTACTGAACGGCAGAGTAAACTATGAGGCCGCTGGGGCAGCAAGGCAGCTGGAGGCCCATGGGCCGTGAGAACGGACCAACAGCGTCTATATCCCTGTGGCGTCTCGCAGCATCTGGTACTTCCGTATTCCGTCCGTCTTTCAGTTTTCTCAGTCCTGGATCCTGGACAGTGATTTTTTTCCTAAAGTAGTTTAAGAAGTCCTCAGGTTGAAGGCGTTGCTAAACAATCTTGCTACAATCTTGTGTTGTTGAAAAGAGAATTTCGAATTATTTCCTGAACATTCATTTGAACTCCTAAGACTGGGGTCGAAGTGCCTAGCTTGGTTATACCATGATATTGCTAAGTTATAGCCATTCTGAATTACAGTTTAGCTTAGTATTCTAACTGACTTATTAGTTAAGATAGCTCCTCATTTTGTAGAAATCCACAACATTCTGCATACGTCCTTGACCCCTAAAAATGACAAGGCAGAATGTGGAGTCCAGTGTCTTTGTTTTCTTACTTATGCCATACTCCTTTCCCCACATCAACCATTGGCCTTTATATTTTTGTGTATTAGGTAATTGGTGGAGACGGTGAGAGACAGAGAGGAGCATTGTTCCCACTGGACTGCATGCACAGGGTAAGCATAACCAGACATATGTTATGTGTAAGTATGCTCACAGGGTGGGATGTGAACTTTCCAGGAAGGGGGCACCTGCAAAATGAAGTGGACACCCTGAAGCACAGGGGTTGGAACCCTGATAACATTTGGTGATTTACCTGTGTCAAAGGCAATCATAAATCTTCCAGGGAACAGATGGACAGTCTCCAGGACTACAATTAGAATTCTTTGAGAATGCTCAGAAAAGTGTCAAATGTATGTAAATCATAGGTGTAATCCTGCAAGCGTAAACTTCCAAATTCCCTCAAGAAACATTTAGGAATTTGTCCTTAAATGTAAATGTGTGTGGATCCTGTGTCACACTCAAATCTATGTTGCCATCCTCTTGAAATCTGCAAATGCAAATTCAATATGTGAAAGAAACAGACCATATGCCAGCAGCACAATTCCTATCGCAACAATGGATCTAGCACCAGCGGACCTCCTAGCAGTAAGTTATGTGTGTGGTAGATTCACGCCTAGAGAGGCCTGGCAGCCCCTTCATATGAAGGTACCTCATTCAATGCCTATCAGCTGTTGGCAAGTAATGTGCCCCTCCTACATTCTGTCAGCAGCAGTTCACAATAACTTTTCAAAACGTTCAATTGCTTACATACTTTGAGGTTATTATATATACTGAAAAGCCTTTTGATACCATGGTTTCCAGTCTTTACTGCCCATCAGAACTTAACTTTTGTTAACCTTTGCGTCTTTCGAGCGGGAGGATGGCACCTTCACAGCCTGTCAAGTGAAGGGTTTGTCAGCCAGGCGTTTCTGAATGTTGAGCACAAGGGGCGTAGCTTCAAGGAAGGTGTTTGGGGCGTTACAGCCCCCATAATAAATGTATTCTGTAGTAAAAAGTTGGGTACAGGTGCATTTAGTCGGGTATGGTGAAGTGGCTGTTGGATTCCACCTAGGATTTTTACATTCACATACAGACAAAAACATACACACACACTCTCTCCTCTCTGTTTAGAAGTTCTTTAAACTGCTGGTTATTTTACACCATAATAACTTTTAAGTAAATCTCACAATCCACAATGCTATCCCCTCCCACTGCCCTTAAGCCCCCTCCGTCTCTGCTTATCAAATAATTTATTTTACCATGATATGCCAACATGATTGTTGAAAAATTTGAAGCTCACCCCCTCTGGTCTTCCTGACCATACTACACCCCTGGCTGAAATGGCGGGGTGTCGGCAGGCAAACGATTTTGAATATTTAAAGGATATCTGCAACAAGTGAGGATACGGTGATGTGGTCACAACGGTGTGCGATGTCCTCGGACAAACTGCCACGTGCCGTACAGCTTCCATTTGTGACAAAAGTCTTAGCTGGAAGCTCCACTGGAACGGCCTTTCCACAGTCCAGTCCGGGCCTGAACCAGTGAGCGTGGAATTGGTTATCCAAAATGAAATTACCGACTTTTAACAATAATAAAAAAGTTTTAAAAAATATATTTATCCTTCAATGTTCAACTCACATTAAGTTGTTACTTGACATGTATATTAACAAGCTTCACTCCGTTTTTATTATGTTCGTCCATTTATTCTCTTGGGAAGTTGTAGCTACAAGGGGTCGGACCTCTGCGACATTTTATTCTCGTTTGGCCTATAAATTCTCTGTGTAACTGAAGCAGTGCGCGGTCCTCCAGCTTTCATTCGCTATAAGATTCCACCATCTAGTGGCAACCATGCGCACAGCACCACCCTTAAATATAGGGTAGTACCTGTATTTTTTTTTTAATTTTCCGATTTTCTCTAACGGCTTCCTTTATAGAGAACTAATTCTGCAATATCGTACAAGTGCCAGATACGAATGTTTCGAACTTACAATGAATTACCTTACAATGATGTCTTTATTAAAACAAGGACTGGCAAAGCCAATATCTGGCCTTTGGGACCTATTGGTTCGCCAAGGCCTTTCGGCAATGCTGTAAGGCTTCGGCGGGATGCCGTTAAGCGTAGCCAAAAGAAACAAGCATTTACAATGCATCGGGTCTCGCGTTTGCTCGTGTTAGAGCCGATCGCGTTGTAAACTCCTAACCCGACTTTTCACCTATCGGGCAAAAGTGCATTTATGCACGTAACCCGAAAAAGTGAAATCAAGTAGGTAAAGCGCTCGACTTCTGCCAAGCGAGATCGGGCTCGTAAATTAGTTTTAAAAAAAGTCCACCAGCCGGATGGAAAACAGCGAGCCTCGCATGTTTTGTGTACTTGGTCGCTGCGCTCGAGGAGGGCTAGCCACCAGAAAAGGCATGACCTATGCGTGCCTTCGACTAATGAAAGCAAGCCCACGAACCAATAAAAAGCACTGATGTGAAGTTGACAGGGCTCGGAGCCCTTTTCTAAATACTAAAGAGTCTCCCTGCTATACGCATGCGCGAGCGCATGCAAAGCAGGCTCGACCCTAAAAAAGGCATGATGACGCAGCTGCAGTGGCTCCATCATTTTTTAGGAGCTCACATGCATCTTGCGAGCGAATGTGTCATTACGCACGTACTCCTTCAAAATAAAGCAGAGAGAAAGCCTGCAACATGACGGAGACAGCAACATGGAGCATGTGGCAGCGGATATTTGATGGGGGAGATAAGCACATAAAGGAGAGCTGGAAAACACATGCACTCTGCTGGAGTGCTTAAGCAAAAAGAAAACTGTAGTTCCCCAAAACTGAGCAGTGTAAACATGGAAGTCACTCAAGTCAGAGAGAAAAGAGGCTATGCTCCAGGAGAAGGTCAAACACAAGAAGGACAAGCTGGATGAAGGAAAGCCTTCACATTCGAAGCAAGCATTTGACAATAAAAGTGACAATAAAGGCAACCCATGTTATGCAATGGGCAGGCTGTAAGAACCTGTGAATTCTTCTAAATCACACCAGATGTCTTTTGCAACCCTACAGCTTGCGCTATCTGGTAGGCTTGACCGAAGAAGGTGGTGCCTATTCAAACACAATAAAACCCTTACTAAAAAGTGACACTTGTCTGCCTAGGGCTTAATTTGTAAAATAAGAAGCAGTCGGTCTGCTGGATTTTGGAACTGCTGAATACCAAGGCTCTCTAACCTTGATTCCACAACATTCCTTTTTTATCCATCACCCAACACACCTTGACCATTTTTCTTACTCTTGAAGGTTCTTTTTCGTCCCTGCTTTCTCCCTTTCTCACTGTTTTTTCTCACTGTTTTTCTGTAATGCTCTTCTTCTTTCTTTCTCCTTTTTCTGCTTTTCTCTCTCTTGTTCTGGGTCAAAGTCTAATGATGGAAATATATGTTCCGGTCCCCAAAAAAGAGTGCTGGTGGGCCCAATCTGCAACCACCAGTACAAATTAAGTTCTGGATCTGCATTAAGAAGGAGTTAAAGGCAGTAATTTGACCTCTTCCAAAAAATCAATGGCTGAATCACCCGTCTTCTTCTTGGTTCCTCTAGATATCGCATTCTTTGCAAAAGGCAAGCCAAACTAGAAAAATTCTTGCAGATGACCCAATGCCTGTAGGAGAGGTGCTCTACTACAATGCCATTCAGGCCGATGTCTGTTCTGTCCTCATGCGCCATGCGGGCCATGTGTCAATGTTTAGGACAGTGCCACTCACCTGAACTCCAGGTGGTTCTGATGGGGCGCTGATGGAACTCCTCTCCACTCAAGCACTAACCACAGCATCAGAGGAGAACTCTGTGCTGGCGATAGTACCTGGAGAGAAGGGGAGAGGAGGTCGACATAAGAGAGAAACATGTTGCAGTTGATTACTGTTCTGCTGCTTCAGCCCTGATGCTTCAGCCCTGATCACTGTTCAGCTACTTCAGCACCCAGAATGTTGTTGAACTACTGCACAGGATATCTGTCAAGGAAATAGAACAATTATCTCTATGAACATGTACGGCAATATATGCAACACAGGACTTCACTAGAATTTCACCCAAAATTATAAGGTAGCAAAAGCAAATACACCTTGTTCTCAAAGTTCATATTCATGGAGGGTTCATGCTTGAACAGTGCGATAAATCATTAACACAAGCAGTTGATTTACTTGCTCTTCACAGAACACTCTCTTGTACAAATGATGAGTGTTGGGTTAGGAATTTTCATGCAACAGGGATTGGTGCGATAATCATTAGGATAACCATCATCAGTTCTTTGTTATTCACATCAGTCTGTTGTTATTCACAAGCCAAATGTTTGCGGCTAAGATCCTAAAAGTAACTGTAGATAGTCTTTCTCAATGCGCCCTAAAATGTCAAAATGCCAAAGTCTTTGTGAAATGCAACTGCACGTCTCCGTAGCGCTAGCGATCAGGGAGGTGACGTGCTTCACTGGGTTTCTTTGCATCAAACCTTAAGCAGTGTATTTTTTTTTCTTTTCTCTTTCAGCAAGCGGAGGGTCGTGATGGCCCGCAGCATGAAGACGGGGATCACCAAGGACTCGTCGCAGGAGCTGGATAAGTGCAGGAACCGAGAGGTGGAGAAACGAGGCCAAGCGCTGCCTCGCATGTGGGAGCAGTTGAATGCCCGCTCGCTCACATGGCTGCCCAAGCACATGCGGCTGTCGGAGCACGTTCATGGGCAGCCATGTGTGGTCGCTGTAACACGTTTGCAGGTGTCAGTGTGAGCCAGGGGGAAGCCAGCTCATTGCAGTGCAGCCCTACCACTGCCACCAGGGATGCTTTTACAAAAATGAACTTATGTGTATCCATCACAGCCCCACCACTGCCACCAGGCATGTTTATGCAGGAATTACAGTAAGGTGTGATCATGCCATATCCTACGGAATGCACATTCAATAAATCCATTCAGTTCAGCACTTCATAAACCCCGGGGAGGGGGCCACCCTTTTTACAGCACCTTTTATGTCACACTAAAGGAATAGCAGCACACAAGGCAATAGCCAGAGGTCCTGACAGCATGGTGGAGCAGACAGGAAAGGTCCCTAAATGTCCCCAGGTGATGGGAGAAAGGATGCACCACACAGTAGCCTCTAGATGTACTATTTCCAAAGTCTTTTTGTGGTTTGGGCTTCGGAAAAACCATTAGAGACTGTAGGTCTGCTACGCCACAATGGCATGGCGGGACGAGTCAGCATATTGTTTTTTCCAGTAAAGCTGCTTCGGCTATGGATTTAAGAGCTGCTCTGGGTGAAAAACATTCACCAGCCTGACACAATTTTCCATTTTGTAAACTGGCAGGAGTTGGGGTACAGGAGGCGCTGCCTTCATCACACCAGCTGTATGACGTCTGTCCCATCCACACCTTCCCCTCACCCTAAGTTCCCAGACTTTAAGTTCACAACCTTGCACAAGTACAAGTAGTGAAGCTCACTCAGTCAGCAGGAAAGGGGAGATATTGTCTTCCATCATAAGAGGGATTTAGAAGCAGAGCAAACTACTTGAAGAGTTGATAACCTCCATATGGCGATTCCATAACAAAATCCATTAAAACAAAAGATGCTCAGTGAAAAGCCAGCATAGCGACTTCACATAATGGTTAAGGTTTTCACCAGAAATCATTTGTCATTGAAGAGTGCATCACTATGACAACTGTTGCATTCACATAAATCCTAAAATATCAACTGACAAATACGTTTTCTCTATCAGTGCCTCTATGTCTTTGCAGTAAGATGGCTGGTGACTGCAGTACCTGTAAATGTTTATTAGTACTACTCAAGTACTAAAAAGTGCTGATCACAAATCGGTGGCCAGGGACATCCACTTCTCCTATCGTTTTTGTGAAGAAATCTCCACCACAGTGGAATAGATCTCCATACACATAGGTGTGCATTTTAGTAATAAATGTAAGACGACAAGGGGAATTGAGTGGAAAAATTGGACTATTCACTAATAAACAGGAAGAGTTCAGGGAAATTAAAGAAGGGGCTTAGGGTAGGACATGCTAACACAAAGAAACACTGTCCATAGAGAAGACCATTACTATTCGCAAACTACACTTCTAAAGTTACCACAGCCCTAACTGTGTCAAAGCAGATGTAAATGAATGTACGCAGTTCAAGCCTTGGAGTATGTCAATCACCACACATGGCCACTTACAGGTACAGCAGCACACTCCTATTGAAACTGATGTTAAATATTTAAATTGTTTCAACATTTAAATTATATTTTCTGTGTGTGTATATATATATATATACATATATATATATATACATATATATATATATGTGTGTGTGTGTCTGTCGTAAGAATGAGATATATATTAATAACTATATTTTATTTCATTAAAACATTCAAAATAGTTTCAATGATTTCAAGATGTATATGACAGGGCTGCCCCTCTCCCTCTCGCCATTATTGTTCGGCGTGATGATGGCACCCTCACGTGCATGCTATGAGACCAAGTGCTGCACTCGTCTGTGGTGCTTGGGCACCCCCAAATCATATCACTTTATGTAGGTGATGTGCTGATTTACTTGAAGGCGGATCACACTGTGTTACCGGAGGTCATGGTGATGTTGACTACACTCAGGCCCATGTTAGAACTTCATGTTAATTGGGATAAGTTGTGCTTGTTGTAGCTGATACCCATTCCTGAGGACCACCAAGATACTCTGACATGCACGGCATTGACTTGGCGGTTTGACTCCATTAAATATTTGGGAGTGCAGGTGTACTTTGTCGCACAGGACCTGCTGGAAGGGAACTTGCGGAAGGCAGTGACTACTGTCCGCCGTTTCCTCCCTTTTAAGATCAAACTACTTTTGTCTCCCATGAGCAGGATCGCCATCACCAAATGTTGGTCCTACCGCAGCTCTGATATTTTTTGCAGCCCTTCTATTGGTTATCTGGAAGACCTTTGTTACAGATTTATGGGGCGCTCTGACAAACCTGATTTGGGTTGAGGGAAGACGACATGTAACTATTAATAAGTTATTTACTTCTCTAGGCCTGGGTGCCCCTGAGTATGAACAATATTATGCTGCAGCGCAACTGGAGTGGCCAATGCAATGACTTGGCAGTGCACCATCACTCAAACATGCAGGTATCCTAGATAAGCTAGCAGGAAACCACTGTTACACAGACTTTTAGACACTCCCCTCCATGATACGGATAGTGTATTGTTACATACGGCTTCATATATCTGGAAAGGGTATGCATGTGATGGTCGGCAACACATGCCCTATGCACTCAGTCTCCTGATTTGGGCCATACCTGAATGTGCAGCTTGAGGGCTACACACCAAGTTCATGACCGGGAGGAAGCGAGAATCATGACCTGGGCAGATGTGGTCTCAGGCAAGGGATTCTGTGCCTTCGACACTTTAGCACTAGAGAATAGGTTGGCACCTGAAGAGTTTTTACTATACTTAGCCCTACAGGGTGTGATGTGGAAGGCTTGTTGATCTGACTGGGAGCAGCCTCCTCTGAAGGCACCCCTGGTGGTAGCCCTGACGAGGGGAATGCCACCAGGCTATCACACATCTGTTCTTCACGTTGAGGAGCAGACTGACTGGAGAACGTGCAAAGCTATGGGACTGGTGGTAGGTGGCACTTGGAACTGATATTAAGGATAAATTGTGAGACCGGTGTCTTCAGTTGGTCAAACAGGTAATGTGCAATGTGAAGTTTTGCCTCATTCAGTTCCAATACTACACCATGCATACCTCACCCAACAAAAGATTAACAAGATGTTCCCGGATACACCTAACACTTGCCCGAGGTGCGGGTCAAATGACATCGATTTCTTTCACATGGTGTGGTCATGTGCGATGATATGCCCCTTCAGGGAACAGGTGACACGAACGGTGTCGGACGTGACGAGTTGTCTGTCTGCGCCAGGCCCGATTTGGTGTTTGCTTAACCTAGGGCATATAGCTAAGAAAATAAAGAGTCTACTATGATTTTAGAATCTGACACTGATCTTAGCTTAGTAATGCCTCACTATGGTTTGGAATTCGGCTACAGCATCCCCCATGAAGTGCGTCAGGCAGACATGCCCACGTGTGCACCAGCCGCATTAACGGTAGACAGAGGACTGTGCACACGAGGGGATGGGAGAGATCCATTGGAATGCTGGGATACTTCACTGGTAAAGCTTGAAGCGAGGGAAGACCACCAACCCAGATGAAAGCACTGAAGGGGTTTCATGAGTAACGAGATAGACACGGGGTTTGAGATGAATCGAACTGTGTCATGGCTACACACACACAGGTTGGATAGGGAGCTAGGGTTGTTTTTCTATTTTTCAGATTGGTATGTAGGTCCTATTAAAATGTAAATATACTTATCAATTATTGAAATGTTGGTAATGAGACTCACTATTGATTTCCTGTTGGCAAGTGTTGCGTATTACCCTGGTCGGGCAATTTGGTCCTTCTGAGAGATGGATATTGGTGGGAGTGGAAGCGACCCCAGTACACAGATGTAACCTGAAACGTAAGATAGTAATGTATCCAACTCACTTTCTCCAGCGCAAAGTGTTATCAATATATGCCAAAGTGTTTTTTTGTTACTTATGCCTATGAAACACAAAATGCAATAAAGAAATTTACCAAAAAAAATCAAGATAACTTTTAACAAAAATAACTTCATATTCAATAAAAATAATAGTGTTGGTGTGAGCGGGATTTTTAAAATTGAATTCTTGTTTAAAATTATTTACTAATTAAATTAATATATTAAAATAATTAATTATTTAATACCCATTTAAGTTGACAAGTTAATGTGGAGTAACATTGTATGTTATTAGTTCCTGGTTACAAATGAATACTTAAAATGAATTTACTTTTATATTTTACATTAAATACATTTTTTAATTTTTTTCACAGAATAATAAACTTTAATAATGTTACCTTTACTTTCCTATACTGAGATCTCCACCACAGTGTTGGAGATCTCCCCCTAACTCTACAAAGTTACTAGTTCTAACCTTACACTAGTACAGTGGTTCCCAACCTTTTGACTTCTGTGGACCCCCACTTTATCATTACTAGAGCCCGAGGACCCCCACTGAATCTTTATTGGAATCCGAGGAACCCCCACTGAGTCAATGCTGAGAGCTGGGGACCTAATCTGTTAATATTATTTAATTTTCTAAGCAGTCGCGGACCCCCTGAGGAGGCTTCACGGACCCCCAGGGGTCCCCGGACCTCAGGTTAGGAACCACTGCACTAGTACATCCTGTTAAACGAGGCTCCACCCCATGAGCTGAGGACTCATGAAGACATACAGGTCTACATCTAGGTGTAAGTCTACAGTTGGAATTAGTAAATACCAAAGAAATGTAGCATTACACCTAGGTGTAGTAGTAAGTGCACACCCAAGTAAATACACATCAATGCCTGATAAATACTGTGTGTGATATGTTTATGTGAGAGCATTGCTCACCCTTCTAGGAGGTGCAAGTCGCTTGGGATGCATATGCCCAGTTATACCGGGTCACTGGTTGCTATCCAATTGTGACCATAGTGGTGGTGCCATTGGTAAATAAGAGTGTAATTCTTCACACACTGAATTTAATAAACCTCTATTAGTTGCAAAAAAGTATAAAATTAGCAGAAGAACCCAACCCTACCTGGTAGCGGATTGAAAGTGAGTGCCATACACACAGCATGTAATCAGACGTTAAACTGTAAATCCAGTTCGCAAATGTTTCAAAAGGCACATCAGAAATGTGTACTTCCAGGCTTAATACTGATTTCCATGAATGTCGAACTTGGAGATTTGGAAAGCTGGGGCTCTCCAACAGCTTCCAGGAGTACTCAACTGGGTGATTATTTATGCAGATGGAACTGTAACAATTTCTCCAGGCTTAAATGTAAGCCATAAGATCATATGTACAGTTTAACATGTTGTTTTTGTCTGAAGAAAATATGTTTCCCACCACCTAAAGCACATTACATTGCATCCCGTTCCAAGGTCGGAAAGTATTGCTTTCACTTTTCCACCCCGAAGACTTACTTATGTCCTTGACGTGAGTACGGGCCTAATTACGACCTTGGCAGATGGGAAAACCAGTGCTTAATTTGTTCTTGTTGTTTCCGGTGTTGAGCACCGGCACTTATTTGTGAGGGCCGGGGCTTATTTTTCTGCCTCAAGCATTTGCTGCGAGCAAAAGACACATATGGGAAAGACGGAAGAAGGAAAAACTAAAAAGCGCCATAAAGGGAGAAAGTAAAACGTTGCAGGATGAGCTGGAGGGGCACGAGTGGCCGTAAATGGATTGAAGAGGCCCGAGGTGGCTTCAGGATTACGCTGCCTCAGTATTCAGTGCTGGCAGATTTAATTACAGCAGCCTCGTGTTTAAGATAAGGGCTTTGAGCACCGGCACCTCTTTATTTACAAATTAAGCACTGGGGAAAACCCATCACAAAGGTGACGGATACCGCCCGCCGTTTTACAAGTTCCATAGGCTACAATGGAACTTGTAAGAGGGCGGGATATCCATCGTATTCAGGCCCTAAATCTCCGACAACTTTCAGGTTAGAAAATAACCTGAAATGGTTTTTGAGCCAACGTATGCTTGCAGGTTTGTAGGCGTTCCCTGTCTTTTGCAGGTGTTCTTCAAAGTCCACAGCTTGCTCATGTGAGCAGATTTGTTCACACATACAATGCCACCACACTGGCTGGAATTAATGTGTGAGTAAATACATTTCCAATGGCATAAATCTCAGGTACCTGATTCTTCTAATTAGGAATGGAATTCTGCCCTAGTAAATGCCTCCATTTGTACACTTAAGATACACTTAAACACACAAATACTTTGTGAATCAGTCCAAAAATAATTCAGAGCAAACCAATGCCCTTATTACAGACTGATAACACATGTTGATAGCAGGCTCCTGTTATGTATAAACTAATCTGCACCTACCCTAAGAATATTTTCACATGCAGAGAACATTCAACATTACTAGTACATCATGACCCCTGGTTTTTCAACATCAATACACCACATCAACTCTCAAGTAAGGACTGTATTAAAAGAGTTTAACCCTAAAATCACGTCTGCAAATGTAAAAAGAGCAACTCTATATATGTCTGAAGAACTACGTTAAATAATACAGAATAAGTAAATGATGGTTGATGAATAAATTAAATTCTGTGATACTTCTCTAATTCTTTCTCTAACCTGCAATGAAGCAGAGACTTAGCTTTAGGGAAGTTAAACTCGATAAACTAAAATGAATCAAGGATTGACAGTGCCTGCTAAGGTTCACAATCTGTATGGCAGTAAGACACAAAATTCCTACCGAAGTTTGGGAAGCATTGGTAAAGCCAAAAGTTCTTGCTTTAATGTGCTAACTCATGCCTGCACAAATGTACATAGACTATTTGGGCCAGGTGTCCCTGCCAGAAGCGTCTTCGTGTTTCGCCTATATTAGGTATCTATTTTGTACCCTCCAATCTTGTGATGCTGCTTGGCACCAGCATCACAAGCATTGGGAAAATACATCTTTACTCCAGGCTAGGGAAATAACAACAGGGCAAACACATGGGAGACAGAGAACGAAAAAGGAATGGAGGAGGGGCAGAATCAGGCTTCCATGAGTGAAATTACATAAAGGTCGCTATAGCGGATAAGGGCCGATGTGGAAGTTGCATTAGAGACCACAGACCTAATGTTCAGGAAAGAGCCTTCGATGTAAAGTTTAGGCGATGAATCACTGTATTGTGAGATAGTAATTCTTCTAATGCTGCCTAGGACGATTAATCATAGACTGTGTATAAGACATGTAGCTCTGGGGGATTATGATTGCAAACTACATAAGTGTGTTGAGTGTGTTAAAGGTAAAATGTGTGGAGTAATGCTCCAAAACATTGAGGATGGGGTGCTTGTGAGGCTCGTCATAAATAAATGTGATGACTGAAGTGTAATGGGGCTTAGGGGTTAGCAGAGAGATGACTGTGTTTATGGGAAAGCAAAAGAGGAAGATTAAGTTTGAAGTCTTTGTATTATCCCATGCAGGTGACCCACCTTCAGTTTGATGCTAAGCATTATATTTTTTGTGGTGGGTAAAAAATTTGTCCTCTGGACAGTAGTGAGGGGCTATATAGAATTATGATGTGCAGAATAGAATGTATGATGTGAATCATGGCACTGGATGGCCACGTCCTTTTGGCAAAATCAGTTTGTGTTGCTGGACTGGACAGGGAGAATGGTTGACAGAGAGAGGGGCTTGATTTATGATACATTATTAGGTCTAGCCTACGCAGCATGTATGAGCTGTCTGCAAGACATGCTGTATAGAGTCTATGGGCTTTAACCACATCCGCTATTGTCATTCGTTCTTTGTTGTGCTTGTCTTAAGTGCTTTCTTTTTATTGGTGCATTTTTCTAAATGTCCCTCCTTTGTGTGCTTAGTTCCCTCCCAGATGATTTCTCAAAGAGAACATTTATGTTGCCCATCACACTACGTTCACGGTTCCTCCTGTTACAGCGTGTGATGGCCCTTCCTCACTCCTCCTGTGTGGGCATTGCAGCCTTAGTGTTCTTTTGGTGGTCCATAGCAATGTGTTCACACCACACCAGTGAAAACACCATGTTTAGAAAGGCACCTAAGGTTTCAGGTTTAGTTTGTTCTTGTGCCTCTCCTAGAGTATACCTAATTGATGTTTTCCAAGCCACGTTTCCCTACAATGCTCTTTTAGAAATAATTGGCTCTGTGTGCATGTTTTGCACTGGCGACACACACTCATCCACTTTCAGTCTTCTCATGCCAAAGTCCTCTAAACAGTGATGCTGCTGCTTCTCTTTTCCCAGTGGTAATCCCTCAATCTAAGTCGCGTGGACAGTGCTGCTAGCTACTTCCCTGGTCCCAGTGGTAAATCCTGATTCTTAGTCCTGCACACAATGCTGCAGCTGCTTCTCTGGTCCCAGTGGTTATTCCTCATTCTTCGTCCTATATACAGTGCTGCAGCTGCTTCTCTGGTCAAAGTGGTAATTCCACCTTCTAAGTCCTCTAGACAGTGCTGCTAGCTGCTTCTCTGGTCCCAATGGTAAATCCCCATTCTTAGTTCTGTAGACAATGGTGAAGCTGCTTCTTTGGTCCCAGTGGTAATTCCTCATTCTCAGTCCTCTAGACAGTCCTGCTAGATGCTTCTCTGGTCCCAGTGGTAAATCCTCTTTCTTAGTCCTCTAGACAGTGCTGCTTCTCTGGTCCCAGTGGTAAATCCCCATTCCTAATCCCAGAGGCAGTTCTGCTAGCTGTTTCTCTTTTCCCAGTGGTAATCCCTCAATCTAAGTTGTCTAGGCAGTGCTGCTAGCTACTTCCCTGTTCCCAGTGGTAATTCCTGATTCTTAGTCCTGCACACAATGCTGCAGCTGCTTCTCTGGTCTCAGTGGTAATTCCTCATTCCACGTCCTATTGACAGTGCTGCAGCTGCTTCTCTGGTCAAAGTGGTAATTCCACAGTCTAAGTCCTCCAGGCAGTGCTGCTAGCTGCTTCTTTGGGCAGAGTGGTAATTCCTCATTCTAAATCCTCTAGAACATGGGTACTCACAAACTTTTTATCGGGGGCCAAAATTGCAGTATGGTTTGCGGCCAAGGGCCGCACTGAAGTGACAGCGGGGGGCGGGGCTTAGAGGGGGAACAACCACCCCACCCCCTTTTTCAAAACAATGCCCCTACTCCAGTAACACACACAGCGCGCACACATACAGCGCCATCTACTCTCACCCCTACCCCAGTAACACACACAGCGCGCACACATACAGCGCCATCTGCTCTCACCCCTACCCCAGTAACACACACAGCGCACACACACACAGCACCATCTGCTCTCACCCCTACCCCAGTAACACACACAGCGCCATCTGCTCTCACCCCTACCCCAGTAACACACACTGCGCCATCTGCACACAGCGCCATCTGCTCCCACCCCTACCCCAGTAACACACACAGCGCCATCTGCTCTCACCCCTACCCCAGTAACACACACTGCGCCATCTGCACACAGCGCCATCTGCTCCCACCCCTACCCCAGTAACACACACAGCGCCATCTGCTCTCACCCCTACCCCAGTAACACACACTGCGCCATCTGCACGCAGCGCCATCTGCTCCCACCCCTACCCCAGTAACACACACAGCGCCATCTGCACACAGCGCCATCTGCTCTCACCCCTACCCCAGTAACACACACTGCGCCATCTGCACACAGCGCCATCTGCTCCCACCCCTACCCCAGTAACACACACAGCGCCATCTGCACACAGCGCCATCTGCTCTCACTACTACCCCAGTAACACACACAGCGCCATCTGCTCTCACCCCTACCCCAGTAAAACACACTGCGCCATCTGCTCTCACCCCACCCCAGTAACACACACACACAGCGCACACACACTGCGCCATCTGCTCTCACCCCACCCCAGTAACACACACACACAGCGCACACACACAGCGCCATCTGCTCTCACCCCTACCCCAGTAACACACACAGCGCGCACACACACAGCGCCATCTGCTCTCACCCCTACCCCAGTAACACACACAGCGCGCACACATACAGCGCCATCTGCTCTCACCCCTACCCCAGTAACACACACAGCGCGCACACACACAGCGCCATCTGCTCTCACCCCTACCCCAGTAACACACACACACAGCGCACACACACAGCGCAATCTGCTCTCACGCCTACCCCAGTAACACACACTACATTAAAAACAAATAAATAAAAAACCAAAGAGCCTTACCTGACTCAAAGCACTGTAAAGATGCCACAAATGTGGAACAGCAGGCAGGCGGGCAGCAGACGTGGAGCCGGTGACAGGAAGCAGACGACCAAAGCCCCATAAAAGTTAGCTGCAAGCGCTGACTTTTATGGGGCTTTGGCTTCCAGGATCGTCAGGGCAACGCCATAAACAATGGCCGCCGTATGTAAACATAGAGGAGGGCCGCGGGAGCATGCTCCCGCGGCCCTCTTCTATGTTTACATACTGCTGCCATTATGATGTGGCGTTTGGTGTGCGTCTCGCGGGCCGCCAAGCTAGGTCCGTGGGGCCGCTGGCGGCCCGCGGGCCGTACTTTGAGTACCGTTGCTCTAGAAAGTGCTACTATCTGCTTCTCTGGTCCCAGTGGTAATTCCTCATGCTTGGTCCTGTAAACAATGCTGCAGCTGCTTCTCTAGTTCCAGTGGTAATTCCTCATTCTAAGTCCTATAGACAGTGCTGCTGCTGCTTCTCTGGTCCCAGTGGTAATTCCTCATTCTTATTCCTCTAAGAAGTACTGCTATCTGCTTCTCTAGTCCTGTTGGTAATTTCTCATTCTAAGTCCTCTAGACAATGCTGCTAGCTGCTTTGCTGGTTCAGTAATAATTCATCTTTCTGAGTCCTCTAGGAAGTGCTACTAGGAGCTTCTATGGTGCCGTTGGTAATTCTTCATTCTAAGTCCTCTAGACAATACTGCAAGCTTCTTCTCTGGTCCCGGTAATTCCTCATTCTAAGTCCCCTAGGCAGTGCTGCGAGCTGCTTCTTTGGGCCCAGTGGTAAGTCCTCATTCTAAGTCATCTAGACAGTGCTGCTAGCTGCTTCTGTGGTCCCAGTGGTAATTCCCCATTCTTAGTCCTGTAGACAATGCTGCAACTGCTTCTCTAGTTCCAGTGGTAATTCCTCATTCTAAGTCCTATAGACAGCGCTGCAGCTGCTTCTCTGGTCCCGTTTGACATTCCTCATTCTAAGTCCTCCAGCCAGTGCTGTTACCTGCTTCTCTGGTCCCAGTGGTAATTCCTCATTCTAAGTCCTCTAGACAGTGCTACTAGCTGCATCTCTGGCCCCGTCTACACTGGTAGGGATTCCAGTATTGACCCCCTGGTTGTCTGCCCACTTTTGGAGTTAGTGAGAAAATTGTGTGGGAACTTGGTAGACGACAACTGGAAAGGCTATCCAAGAGAGCTTGTCTGTAAAAAACTTGAGAGGTGACTGGGCAGTGCCTTGCGTAATAATGAGCTGCTAGTTCTGAAATTTACAGAGAGGAGGGATGTGTACATGCTAACTACCATCCATGATGAGAGTACTTCCCCTGTGACTGTTTGGGGTCAGGTTGCGTAAGTGCGCAAACCTGCGTGCATTTTGGACTACAATAATCACATGGGTGGTGTTGATAGAGCAGATCAGAGGTTGGAACCTTACACTGCACTTCGTAAGTATTACGTGTGGTATAAAAAGTTGGCCATCCATTTGTTTCATTTGGCAACTTTTAATGCTTTTATTGTGTTCAAGGATTGTTCCCCTGAGTCAAGGATGAAATTTGTTAAATTTCAGGAGTCAGTGATAGAAAGCCTTATTGTAGTGGAACAGGCAAGAATTCCTAGAGTAGCAGTGGTGGAGGATGTGGCCAGATTAAAAGATCGCCACCTTCCTGATCACATTCCTCCCACTCCCAAAAAATACTTTCCCACTAAGAAATGTAGAGTCTGTGCCTGAAGAGGCCGGATGTACTGCTCGGACTGTCCTTCAAGGCCTGGGCTGTGTGTGGCTGGCAGTTTCAGGAATTACCACACACAGAAGAATTATTGGGAACTACTGTGAGCGTAAACTGCCATTTTATATGTTCCATTTCACAGTTGGCATTACTGTCATGTATTCAGTTAGAGCTTTTGTGTTTGTAGTTTTGTACTTATTTATAATTAGTTAGTGGTTTCTTTGTTGTTTAAAAAGAAAAAGTGATGGCTGTGTGCATGGAGAGGCGCTTGGCTGGTGGTGTGTGTGGAGTGGCGCTTGGCTGGTGGTGTGCGTGGAGTGGTGCTTGGCTGGCTGTGCCAGCCAAACGCCGGTCCACACACTCCCATCAGCTGGTGTGATTGCTGTATCAGGCATGTGGGCGTATGAAAGTGATGGCCCCTTGAATGGTGCTGTCTGTTGATGCGAGTGTTGTAATGTGCTAAGTCCCCGACTGGCGGCATGAATGGTCTTGTGCATGTCATGTATGAAAGGTGTGTGAATGGACTGTAAAGCGGTTGGTGCTTTGACGCAGCTTTACAGCTCTAGAGCTGTGAGTCCTTGGTTCCGTTTTTTGGCCTTTCAGTTATTATCAGTGCATTTCATTTTTGTGAAATCTCTTGTTAATGGAATTTGATCTACCGAACCAACACTCACCCTCGTGCCAAATCCAACCAGTATGTGTGGTAAAAATGTCAAAACCTGCTCCGCTGTAATCAGGTGTCGCAGCACACCCGTGACATGCTAGGTGTCTCAGGTGGGACCCCGATGATGAAGCATGCCACCAACTTGGTTGTTGGGTGAGGGGTCTTTTTAACATAACGTAAGTGTGTTTCTTTTCATAATTTTAGTGTTTGGAACATCACAGAAGTACGTGGACACATCAAAATGATCTATTGCAAATCTAACTGTGTTTTGGGGGGGCACCTAAATTTTTGGTCCTGGGTGTGGCCTTCATCTAGGTAAGCCTACCAAACCCAGACAGTTTTTGCAAACTAGACACCCGGAGTAGTCCAGCGAGTTGTGGCTTGCGTGGATCCCCCAACATCCTCAAAAGCATACTTTTCTTTGTAGGATCACCGTGCCGGCACCAATTTCCTATTGCCCAGCGTTCCCCTCAGTCTCCCAAGTAAAATGATACCTCACTTGTGTGGGTCCCCAAAGCAGAGGCAGCCTAAAGATGTATAAAAGAAAAAATGTGCTTATCAACTCGCTGTGCTAACCCCTCATTCTCTACACGTTTTTGGCCTTTTTCTGTTGCAGGCACCTGGGCCACCCACACAAGGGAGGTATCATTTTTAGCGGCAGACCGAGGGGATCATTGGGTGGTAGGAAATGTGTACCAGCACAGAGAACCTACGAAGAAAAGTAAGGAAAATGTGATATTTTTTAAAGCTATATTTGAGGTTTGCAGAGTCCCTGGACTCCTCCGGGTGTCTAGTTTCCAAAAATGTCTGGGTTTGGTAGGATTCCCTAGATGACTGCCGCACCTGGGAGCAAAAACGCAGGTGCCCCCCTGCAAAAACACGTAGTTTTGTAATAGATCATTTTGATGTGTCCACATTATGTTTTGGGGCATTTCCTGTCACGGGCACTAGGCCTACCCACACAAGTGAGGTACCGTTTTTATTGGGAGACTTGGGGAAAAGCTGGGTGGAAGGAACTTTGTCGCTCCTCTTAGATTCCAGAACTTTCCATCACCAAAATGTGTGGAAAAAGTGTTGTTTTGCCAAATTTTGAGGTTTACAACAGATTCTGGGTAACAGAATCTGATGAGAGCCCCACAAGTCACCCCACTCTGAATTCCCCTAGGTGTCTAGTTTTTAGAAATGTCCAGGTTTGGTTGGTTTTCCTAGGTGCCGGCTGAGCTAGAGGCCAAAATCCACAGCTAGGCACTTTGCAAAAAAACAGGTCAGTTTTCTTTAGGAAAATGTGATGTGTCCACGTTGTGTTTTGGGGCATTTCCTTCTTCGGGCAAAAGGCCTACCATTTTTATCGGGAGACTTGTGGGAACACTGGGTGGAAGGAAATTTGTTGCTCCTCTTAGATTCCAGAACTTTCCATCACCGAAATTTGAGGAAAATGTGTTCTTTTGCCACATTTTGAGGTTTGCAACAAGTTCTGGGTAACAGAACCTGTTGAGAGCCCCACACATCACCCCATTCTGAATTCCTCTAGGTGTCTAGTTTTTAGAACTGTCCAGGTTTGCTAGGTTTTCCTAGGTGCCGGCTGAGCTAGAGGCCAAGATCCACAGCTAGGCACTTTGCAAAGAACAGGTCAGTTTTCTTTGGGAAATTGTGATGGGTCCATGTTGTGTTTCCTGCCGCGGGCATTAGGCCTACCCACACAAGTGAGGTACCATTTTTATCGGGGGACCTGGGGGAGCACAGAATAAAAGAACAAGTATTATTGCCCCTTGTCTTTCCTCTACATTTGTTCCTTCCAAATGTAAGCCAGTGTGTAAAATTGACGTCTGTTTGAGAAATGCCCTGTAATTCACATGCTAGTATGGGGACCCTGGAATTCAGAGATGTGCAAATAACCACTGCTTCTCAACACCTTATCTAGTGCACATTTTGGAAATACAAAGGTTTCCTTGATACCTATTTTTGACTCTTTATATTTTACCAAATAAATTGCTGTATACCCAGTTTACAATGAAAACCCATTGCAAGGTGCACATCATTTATTGTCTCTGGGTACCTAGGGTTCTTGATGAACCTACAAGCCCTATTTATCCACGCAACCAGAATAGTCCAGTAAACGTAAAAGTATATTGCTTTTGAAAAGCTGACATGGCAGGCAAAAGTTACATAGTAAAACGTTGAGAGAAATTACTGTTTTTTTGCCTCAATTGCAATATTTTTGTATTTCAGCTGTTATTTTCTGTAGGAAAACCTTGTAGGATCTACACAAATGACCCCTTGCTAAAGTCAGAATTTTGTCTACTTTTCAGAAATGTTTAGCTGTCTGGGATCCAGCATTGGTTTCACACCCATTTCTGTCACTAACTGGAAGGAGGCTGAAAGCACAAAAAATAGTAAAAATGGGTTTTGTCCTAGTAAAATGCCAAAATTGTGTGGTAAATGTGGTTTTCTGATTCAAGTCTTCCTGTTCCTGAAAGCTGGGAAGATGGTGATTTTAGCTCTGCAAACCCTTTGTTGATGCCATTTTCAGGGGAAAAACCACAAGCCTTCTTCTGCAGCCCTTTTTTCCCACTTTAAAAAAAAAAAAAAGAAATTTTCACTGCATTTTGGCTAATTTCTTGGTCTCCTTCAGGAGAACCCACAAACTCTGGGTACCTCTAGAATCCCTAGGATATTGAAAAAAATTATGAAAATTTGGCGTGGGTAGCTTATATGGGCAAAAAGTTATGAGGGCATAAGCGAGAACTGCCCCAAATAGCCAAAAAAAGGCCTAGCACCTGAGGGTGAAAAAGCCTGGCAGTGAATGGGTTAACAAACTGTCACTCAAACTACATACTACAATGTAACAAACTAAAATTGTATGTATTAAAACTATACATAATTGGCACATATTCTTAAAATCACATTTAACAGCTGTGTTATCACAAAGCAATGCCAATATGTCTTTCCATTGGTCAGTCATACCCAGTTCCCTTGCTCCGTGCCTCCTTTAGGTGATGGTAACCCCAACAAAAACTAGACCGTACTTCATCATTTAAAGTACAAGGTAATACTATATGGTGACACTTTCCGCCTCTTTCTCATAAATGGAAATATTTCTTGCTTTTCTATACAGTCCCTTCCAAATGCATGCAAATACCCTTATATTTACCTGGCCTGCGCGTAAATCTATTAGCTGTCCGACCTTTTGCCTATTATTAAAAAATAAATACTCCTGTTTCATGTCTCCGGGGGACCAAAAGATAATGGCATACATTGAACAACTAGTCAGGCTCTTAACGTCCCTTCTCATGGCTACTTTTTAAAATTCATATTCGGGTATTTCATTTGGGAACTTTTACACGACCTGCCCCCTAATGAATTGACCTCCATTAATTCCCTCCTAAGTTAAGCACTCTTCACAAAAAAACAGTGTTCACGCCTGGACCGTGGTTTTCCAGAAGAACCTGTTAAAGCAGAGATTTCTGGTTCAAGAAACGTGTGTTTCCCCCCAAACTAAGAGCTGGTTAAGCACTCATGCTTTTATGCACACGAATACCCATTCACAGCGAATTGCTACCAGGCTACTTTGCTTAGATTCAATCCTCAACACCAGAATCAGTGCTTAATTTGAGCCAGTGGTTTCCAGTGTGGGGCACCGGCACTTATTTTTGAGGGGCAGCACTTATTTTTCTGCCTCACACATTTACTGAAAGCAAAAGACTTACATGGGAAAGACGGAGGAAGAGGAAAACGAAAAAGCTTCACAAAGTAAGAAAGCAAAAAGCTGCAAGAGTGAACTGAAGGGGCAGGGAGTGGCTGTAAATGGATTTAAGAGGCCTAAGATGGTTTCAGTTTTACACTGCATCGTTAATCTGTGCTTGCACATTTAAGTGCAGCAGCCTCGAGTTTCAGAGGAGAGCTCTGGGCACCAGCACGTTTTTTATTTACAAATTAACCACTGGCCAGAATTTTCCCTCTGGCTTGTATAAGGCCTCTTACTGTGAGCGCTCCACACAAAGGATACTCGAACATCTCATGGGAGTCTTTGAGCCTTTACTGTATGTAAAATGTGATTTAGTTTTGGAAAGCAAATCCCCTGAACTCTCATTCATTGGTGCTTTCTGCCTAATATACAACTTATTCCAGTGGTTAGCAGATGCCCAGGTAAAGCCACTAGACAAAGTATCCTAATTGTTCACTGTTCAGGTACCATCTAGCCTTAAGGGGATTATCCTCACATTTCACGATCGGTCTTTTTTAAACTTAATGTTAAGAGACTGATTGAGGTGCAGCTCCCCAGGCAGTAATAAGCTTTTGTTGAGCTTTGTGAGTTTGTGACACCAGAACCAGATTGTCTGAATACAGAATGAAACACCTAAAGTATACCCCGAATTTTTGCGGGTAAGACTTCAGTAGCCAGGAGATAGTCAGGGAGATCTGACTAAACAAGCATTAAATTAAAAAGGGGCCAACAAACAACCCTATTTCATGGCACCTTCTATGGAAACCTTATTAGAAAGTGTCCCTATGACCTGGAGCTGGATATGACATCATCCGTGTACTAGAGAGCAGCTCCATGGAAAACGTCAACACTTTAGGGTCAAGTTTCGCTTATAATTGTGTGCGCCAGAGTAGCGTTCTGGGAAATCCGCCTAAGCTCTGTTTAAAAAACACGGTATGACTCAGTACTAAACATACAATTTGGCAAGAGCTGCGAACTGTAAACCCAGTTGTGGCTCTGCTTATGTTCTTAACTCTAGAGGCGCAGTTCTTTAGAATTCACAGCAATATTTTAGTGAATATGTTCTCTGAAGTATTTAGAAGTGATGTTAACCTCTTCTGCAACATACTAGAATACACCCTTCCAGTACCAAGAATACCACATGAAAAGCAGTTATTATATAATGCCCTTTCATTACTTTTCCAACTAATTGTGGACTACTTTGACAAATAAGCACTGTGAAATCGTTTTAATACCTGTTTACAATACTACTGAAACCTTTGCGTTATTCTACACCAACAGGCATTTATATGTAACACACAAAACACTGAATGAACAGTTCCAAAATAAAGACAGTGAAAACTAATCCCAATCTGGGAGAAAAGAGCAGGTCCCTGTGAATATCCTAAATCAGGAACAAGAGCCCTCCCCCACCAAGTGGTGACATGCTTCATCATCGGGCTTTGCTCCTTGTCAGGCCGGCACTGCAATGCCTGACGGGCCCCACAAAGGGGCTCTTTGCGGAGATCTTTTATTAAGGATATTTGCCAGTGGGTGAGTGCAGTTATGTGGGATTGGTAAAAAGATGCTGTAAAAAATGACTAGAGGGGAAAATAACAATAGAAAAATTTATTGAAAAAATGAGCCTCTGTCATGATTAAAAACAATAGGTAAGGGAAAAATCTGATTAATGCCTATTTTACCCTGTTCACATATGGTGCCTGAAGACCACAAACCCTATAATCTGGGGATATGGTAAGGGCAGGATCGGGAATCCCTATCCTGCTACAAAGAAGGTCAACATGTTTCTCGCTCAAATAGTCAACAAAAATCAGGTGCGATCCGTCAGGACCTTAAATAACCTACCTAATCCTCACTCTTCTAACAGACTAAAGTACCTGTATGTTACAGGAACCTGAAAGAGAAAAGCAAAACATAAGGCACAGTACAAAACTAATACCAAGTGCACTGTGAAAAAAGAGGGAGAATCAAGAAACGCTGGTGAAAAAAACCCTTGTAATGTGATCAACAAATTGTGAGTATAAATAAATGTTCACTCCTTATTATTAATAATTACTATCCTTACCCTCCTCATATTAAAGGATGGGCCCCATAGGGATGGCGACGAGCTTCAGTGATCCAGTCAATTATGGATATCTACATAAATATGAATGCAAAGGATTAATTAAAGAAAATCTTAGTGGATAATTCCTTCATATTATCAAAACTTGCAAACATGTCAATGTATGTAATGAACGCAAGCATAAAAGTACGTTGTAAATCATATCATGTGTCTCAAGTAAAGTAATTGAATGTAGCTGACAGCAAGACGAGCAAAAATACCAGTGTGCTGGCACCACTCACTGCGCACTCGGCATTACACGTTTTACAATGTACAGAAGTATATCAACAATATTGCACAGGGTGAAAAGAATCTAAATCAAATACCTATATCAATGTGGGTATACGTCCGACAGCTCCCACCAAGATTGTGTAATCTTTAGCAGCGAGTCTAAAAGAAATGTAGTCGGAAAAATAAACAGTCCTGACCATAGGTCATAAGTCAGGAATCGCTACTATATTTAGTACCATTCTGGGGTAATATGACAGCTCCCACCAAAGGACATGTCCAAGATATAATTAGTCACACCCTGAAACGAGTGGGCTCAAAATTGCGTGCAGAGTAAATCTTATCATAAAGTACCCACGCAGTCATCATGATGGAGGCCAGGAAGTAACATAAACAGCTCACGGTCAGCAATCGCCGGAATGAAACTGACAACAAAAAAGGGGAAGAGAGAAGGCACTAACTTTCTCGTAGTCTGACCGGTCTGTTACACCTACCCCACCTCCACGCTCCCTGTAGTGGAGAAATGGAATAGCAGGCTAGGTTCTACACAAATGACCCCTTGCTAAAGTCAGAATTTTGTCTACTTTTCAGAAATGTTTAGCTGTCTGGGATCCAGCATTGGTTTCACACCCATTTCTGTCACTAACTGGAAGGAGGCTGAAAGCACAAAGAATAGTGCCCCTTCCCCGCCACGGACGTAATGGTTACGTCCATGGCAGCGCCCGTGTGGCGCCATGGACGTAACCATTACGTCCAGGGACTGGCAGTCGGGGGAAGCGCTAGCGCTTCCCCCGAGGGCCGCCCCCCAACACCCCCAGGCCAGGGCTGAAAGGGGAATCCCTTCCCCTTTCACGCCCACCCCCCCCATGACGTCAGCGCGCGATCGCGCGCTGATTTCATGGAAACGGGGAATGACGCGCTGGAAGCCATTTGCTTCCAGCGCGTCTAAGGGAGAAGGTGAGTTTTTCACCTTCGTGCGGGGTGGGGGTGCTCTCAGAGAGGCATCGAGGGAAAGGAAAGGGTTTTCCTTTCCCTCGATGTCTCTTTGAGCATTCATGCTGCCCGATCGCGATGCGATCGGGCAGCAGGAATGCCCACTAGACACCAGGGATTTCTGTATGTGTGTGTGTGTGAGTGAATATTAGTGTAGGGGAGCGACCCCTTGGGCAAGGGTCGCTCCCCTTTGGGGGCACATGCTTTTTACGTCGTTTCTGCCCCCCCTGGGGGCAGATTGGCCCTATTTTTAGGCCGATCTGCCCCCAAGGGGGGCAGAAAGCCACTAGACACCAGGGATTTTATTGTTGCTGTGTATTTTTTGTGTTGGGGGGCGGCCCCTTGGGCAAGGGTCGCTCCCCTTTGGGGGCACATGTATTTTACGTCGTTTCTGCCCCCCCTGGGGGCAGATTGGCCCTATTTTTAGGCCGATCTGCCCCCAAGGGGGGCAGAAAGCCACTAGACACCAGGGATTTTATTGTTGATTTGTATTTTTTGTGTTGGGGGGCGGCCCCTTGGGCAAGGGTCGCTCCCCTTTGGGGGCAAATGTATTTTACGTCGTTTCTGCCCCCCCTGGGGGCAGATTGGCCCTATTTTTAGGCCGATCTGCCCCCAAGGGGGGCAGAAAGCCACTAGACACCAGGGATTTTATTGTTGATGTGTATTTTTTGTGTTGGGGGGCGGCCCCTTGGGCTAGGGTCGCCCCCAGGGGCCCTCATGTATTTTTGGGCAGTTCTGCCCCCCTTGGGGGCAGAGAGGCCTATTATTTTTAGGCCTTTCTGCCCCCAAGGGGGGCAGAATCCCAATAGCGCCAGAAATAGTATGTATGTATGTGTGCTTTGTGTTGGGGGGTGGCCCCTTGGGCAAGGGTCGCTCCCCCCAGGGGCGCAATGTATTTATTGTCGTTTCTGCCCCCCTTGGGGGCAGATTGGCCCTATTTTTAGGCCGATCTGCCCCCAAGGGGGGCAGAAAGCCACTAGACACCAGGGATTTTATTGTTGATTTTTATTTTTTGTGTTGGGGGGTGGCCCCTTGGGCAAGGGTCGCCCCCAGGGGCCCACATGTATTTTTGGGCAGTTCTGCCCCCCTAGGGGGCAGATATGCCTATTTTTTAGGCCTTTCTGTCCCCAAGGGGGGCAGAATCCCCATAGCGCCAGGGATACTATGTATGTGTGTGTGTGCTTTGTGTGGGGGTGTGGCACCTTGGGCAAGGGTCGCCCCCCCCCCAAAGGGTGCAATGTAATCTGGGTGATTTCTGCCCCCTCCCCTTGGGGGTAGATTGGCCTATTTTTTTTTTAGGCCCATCTTCCCCCAAGCAGAGAAGACTAGACACGGGAAAATGAAAAAATGGTTAGTGGCGGAGTGTTTGTCAACTGGCGAAGTATTTACTTTTATGATAATAACAGTTTTTCTCCTTTTTGTTTTAGTTCAAAGCTTTTGCTGACTTTGCTGTGGCTTGTTGCAGTTTTGGCAGTAGTTGTCCTGCGGTTTGCGTAGTTGCATGTTTTAGGTAAGTAAATAAATTTACTCCAAGTGAGTATTGTTGCAATGCATGAATGACATGTTTGTAGGTGGTGTACTGAATGCAGGATTGTGTGTGAAATTGTCCTTAGAGTTATGCACAATGATTATTGTGTTGTCTTATGTCTAATTTGCTTTTTTTTTTCTCTTTTTAGTGGGATATCGTTGGTGATTGCTGTGGCTGTGCAGAGTAGTTGCTGGTGAGTCAAGCTTTTTCAGGCAAGTGAGCAGTATAGTTTTTGAGTTTATAATTCTTAGTGATAAACCTATACTTTGTTACTTATCTTACACAGTGCTGGTTGTTGGTGGTGTATTTGTCCAGTTAATTTTAGTAGGAAGGATCATGGCCAGCCGTAGGATGACCGCTCAGCAGGTTGTTAGTGTGCTTTTTGAGTCATCTTCTGACCATGAATATGAGACTGACTCTGCATCTGAGGCGGAGGAGGAAGTGCAGGATTCTGGAAGTGAATTTTCTGTCAGAGATGAATCATCTGATGATGAAGCCACTCTCAGTGCTGATGAAGGGCCTGTTTTAGAGGAGGACAGTGATGTGCCAATGGTGCAGGAGCCAGCGGCTGAAAGGCTTCCCATTGGAAGACCTGACGCATGGGTTGCACCAAACATGGAGCAGCCACAGTTGCCTGCGTTTACTGGTTTTCCAGGGTGTCGAGTTAATACGGAAAACTTTTTGCCCGTCAACTTTTTTGAGTTGTTTATGGACGATATATTTTTGGAAGAGATTGTTGAGCAGACTAATTTGTATGCAGAGCAGTTTTTGAGGGACAACGCTGCCAGACTTAGGCCACACTCTAGAGCTAGCCGGTGGATTCCCACAAATCTGGAAGAGTTGAAAAAGTTCTTGGGTTTAACTTTTTTGATGGGGCTGATAAGGAAGCCGTCGCTGTCTTCATATTGGTCTACTAGTCCCTTGATGGCAACTGCTATATTTCCTGCCATCATGAGTCGTAACCGGTATGAGCTTCTTCTTCGGATGTTGCATTTTGTAGATAATGCTTTAGCCTTGCCACGAGATCATCCTGATTCTGACCGTCTTTTTAAGATTAGACCTGTCCTTGATCATTTGGTAGATCGGTTTTCAGAGATCTATGTTCCAGGGAAAGAAATATCTGTAGATGAGTCTTTGGTCCTGTTCAAGGGTCGTTTGGTTTTTAGGCAGTACATTCCTAGCAAGAGGGCACGGTATGGAATTAAATTGTATATGCTGTCAGAAAGTAGTACAGGATATGTTTATAATTTCCGGGTCTACACTGGTAGGGATTCCAATATTGACCCCCCTGGTTGTCCTCCCACTTTTGGAGTTAGTGAGAAAATTGTGTGGGAACTTGGTAGACGACTGTTTAACAAAGGTCACCATTTATATGTAGATAACTTCTACACTGGAGTTCGGTTGTTCAAGGAGTTGTTCAGAGTGGACACTGTTGCTTGTGGCACAATCCGCTCTAATCGGAAAGGCTATCCAAAAGAGCTTGTCTGTAAAAAACTTGAGAAGGGACAGTGCAGTGCCTTGCGGAATGATGAGCTGCTAGCTCTGAAATTTGTAGACAAGAGGGATGTATACATGCTAAGCACCATCCATGATGAGAGTACTTCACCTGTGGCTGTTTGGGGTCAGGTTGCCGAAGTGCGCAAACCTGTGTGCATCTTAGACTATAATAAGCACATGGGTGGTGTTGATAGAGTAGATCAGAGGTTAGAACCTTACACTGCTGCTCGTAACTCTTATGTGTGGTATAAGAAATTAGCGCTTCACTTGTTCCACTTGGCAACTTTTAATGCTTTTGTTGTGTTTAAGGATAGTTCTCCAGAGTCAAGGATGACATTTGTGAAATTTCAGGAGTCTATCATAGCTAGCCTTGTTGTGCTGGAACAGGCAAGAGTTCCTAGAGAAGCAGTGGTGGAGGATGTGGCTAGATTGAAAGATCGTCACTTTGCTGAGCACATTCCTCCCACGGCCAAAAAAAACTTTCCTGCTAAGAGATGTAGAGTCTGTGCTCGAAGAGGTATCAGGAAGGAGACTAGGATGTACTGCCCTGATTGTCCTTCAAAGCCTGGGCTGTGTGTGGGTGGCTGTTTCAGGAGCTACCACACACAGAAGAATTATTGGGAAATTCCGTGAGCGTAAACTGGTGTTTTATATTTTTATATGTTCGGTTTCACGGTTGGCATTAGTCATGTATTCAGTTAGAGCTTTTGTGTTTGTAGTTTTGTACTAATTTATGATTAGTGGTTTCTTTGTTGTTTAAAAACAAAAAAAAGGGGATGGCATGTGTAGAGTGGCGCTTGGCTGGCGGCGTGGGTGTGGTGGCGCTTGGCTGGCGGTGTGTGTGGGGTGGCGCTTGGCTGGCGGTGTGTGTGGGGTGGCGCTTGGCTGGCGGTGTGTGTGGGGTGGCGCTGGGCTGGCGGTGTGTGTGGGGTGGCGCTGGGCTGGCGGTGTGTGTGGGGTGGCGCTTGGCTGGTGGTGTGGGTGGGGTGGCGCTTGGCTGGCAGTGCCGGCCAAACGCCAGTCCACACACTCATCAGCTGGTGTGATTGCTGTATCAGGCATGTGGGCGTATGAAAGTGATGGGCCCTTGACTGGCGCTGTCTGTGGATGCGAGTCTTGTAATGTGCTGGGCCCGTGGCTGGCGGCGTGAATGGTCTAGTGCATGTCATGTATGAAAGGTGTGTGAATGGACTGTAAAGCGGTTGGTGCCTTGTCGTGGCTTTACAGCTCACGAGCTGTGAGTCATTGGTTCAGTTTTTTGGCCTTTCAGTTATTACCAGTGCATTTCACTTTTGTGAAATCTCTTGTTAATAAAATTTGATCTACTGAACCATCACTCACCCTTGTGCCAAATCCAACCAGTATGTGTGGTACAAATGACAAAACCTGCTCCGCTGTAATCAGGCGTCGCAGCACACTTGAGACACGCTAGGTGCCTCAGGTGGGACCCCGATGATGAAGCATGCCACCAACTTGGTTGGTGGGTGAGGGGTCTTCTTCACATAACCTAAGTGTGTTTCTTTTCACAATTTTAGTGTTTGGCACATCACGGACGTATGTGCACATATCAAAGTGATATATTCCAAAAATACCTGTGTTTGGGGGGGAGGGCCCACCTATGTTTTTGGTCCTGGGTGCGGCCGTCATGTAGGGAAACCTACAAAACCCAGAAACTTTTTAAAACTAGGCACCCCAAGGAGTCTAGGGAGGTGTGGCTTGTGTGGCTCCCCCAACATTTTCTTACCCAGACTCCTCTGTAAACCTCACAATTTGCATAAAAAAGCATATTTTCCTGATTTTTCTTAGTAGGATCACCGCTCCAGCACAAAATTCCTACTCCCCAGTTTTCCCCTCAGTCTCCCAAGTAAAATGACACCTCACTTATGTGGGTCCCCAAAGCAGAGTCCGTCTAAAGATGTATAAAAGAATATGCCCTTATAAACTTGCTGTGCTATCCCTTCTATCCCTTCAGGTTTTGGGCCTTATTATGTTGCAGGCACCTGGGCCACCCACACAAGTGAGGTATCATTTTTATCGGGAGACTTGGGGGAACGCTGGGTGGAAGGAAATTTGTGGCTCCTATCAGATTCCAGAACTTTCTGCCACAGAAATGTGAGGAACATGTGTTTTTTTAGCCAAATTTTGAGGTTTGCAAAGGATTCTGGGTAACAGAACCTGGTCCGAGCCCCGCAAGTCACCCCTCCTTGGATTCCCCTAGGTCTCTAGTTTTCAGAAATGCACTGGTTTGGTAGGTTTCCCTAGGCGCCGGGTGAGCTACAGGCCAAAATCTGCAGGTAGGCACTGTTTTCTCCCAAAATTGTGGATGTGTCCACGTTGCGCTTTGGGGTGTTTCCTGTCGCAGGCGCTAGGCCTACCCACGCAAGTGAGGTATCATTTTTATCGGGAGACTTGGGGGAACGCTGGGTGGAAGGAAATTTGTAGCTCCTCTCAGATTCCAGAACTTTCTGCCACAGAAATGTGAGGAACATGTGTTTTTTTAGCCAAATTTTGAGGTTTGCAAAGGATTCTGGGTAACAGAACCTGGTCCGAGCCCCGCAAGTCACCCCTCCTTGGATCCCCCTAGGTCTCTAGTTTTCAGAAATGCACAGGTTTGGTAGGTTTCCCTAGGTGGCGGCTGAGCTAGAGGCCAAAATCTACAGGTAGTCACTTTGCTAAAAACAGCTCTGTTTTCTGTGATATGTCCACGTTGTGTTTTGGGGCATATCCTGTCGCGGGCGCTAGGCCTACCCACACAAGTGAGGTATCATTTTTATCGGGAGACGTGGGGGAACGCTGGGTGGAAGGAAATTTGTGGCTCCTCTCAGATTCCAGAACTTTCTGCCACAGAAATGTGAGGAACATGTGTTTTTTTAGCCAAATTTTGAGGTTTGCAAAGGATTCTGGGTAACAGAACCTGGTCCGAGCCCCGCAAGTCACCCCTCCTTGGATCCCCCTAGGTCTCTAGTTTTCAGAAATGCACAGGTTTGGTAGGTTTCCCTAGGTGGCGGCTGAGCTAGAGGCCAAAATCTACAGGTAGTCACTTTGCTAAAAACAGCTCTGTTTTCTGTGATATGTCCACGTTGTGTTTTGGGGCATATCCTGTCGCGGGCGCTAGGCCTACCCACACAAGTGAGGTATCATTTTTATCGGGAGACGTGGGGGAACGCTGGGTGGAAGGAAATTTGTAGCTCCTCTCAGATTCCAGAACTTTCTGCCACAGAAATGTGAGGAACATGTGTTATTTTAGCCAAATTTTGAGGTTTGCAAAGGATTCTGGGTAACAGAACCTGGTCCGAGCCCCGCAAGTCACCCCTCCTTGGATTCCCCTAGGTCTCTAGTTTTCAGAAATGCACAGGTTTGGTAGGTTTCCCTAGGTGGCGGCTGAGCTAGAGGCCAAAATCTACAGGTAGGCACTTCGCAAAAAACACCTCTGTTTTTTTCCAAAATTTAGGATGTGTCCACGTTGCGCTTTGGGGTGTTTCCTGTCGCCGGCGCTAGGCCTACCCACGCAAGTGAGGTATCATTTTTATCGGGAGACTTGGGGGAACGCTGGGTGGAAGGAAATTTGTAGCTCCTCTCAGATTCCAGAACTTTCTGCCACAGAAATGTGAGGAACATGTGTTTTTTTAGCCAAATTTTGAGGTTTGCAAAGGATTCTGGGTAACAGAACCTGGTCCGAGCCCCGCAAGTCACCCCTCCTTGGATCCCCCTAGGTCTCTAGTTTTCAGAAATGCACAGGTTTGGTAGGTTTCCCTAGGTGGCGGCTGAGCTAGAGGCCAAAATCTACAGGTAGTCACTTTGCTAAAAACAGCTCTGTTTTCTGTGATATGTCCACGTTGTGTTTTGGGGCATATCCTGTCGCGGGCGCTAGGCCTACCCACACAAGTGAGGTATCATTTTTATCGGGAGACGTGGGGGAACGCTGGGTGGAAGGAAATTTGTAGCTCCTCTCAGATTCCAGAACTTTCTGCCACAGAAATGTGAGGAACATGTGTTTTTTTAGCCAAATTTTGAGGTTTGCAAAGGATTCTGGGTAACAGAACCTGGTCCGAGCCCCGCAAGTCACCCCTCCTTCGATCCCCCTAGGTCTCTAGTTTTCAGAAATGCACAGGTTTGGTAGGTTTCCCTAGGTGGCAGCTGAGCTAGAGGCCAAAATCTACAGGTAGTCACTTTGCTAAAAACAGCTCTGTTTTCTGTGATATGTCCACGTTGTGTTTTGGGGCATATCCTGTCGCGGGCGCTAGGCCTACCCACACAAGTGAGGTATCATTTTTATCGGGAGACGTGGGGGAACGCTGGGTGGAAGGAAATTTGTGGCTCCTCTCAGATTCCAGAACTTTCTGCCACAGAAATGTGAGGAACATGTGTTTTTTTAGCCAAATTTTGAGGTTTGCAAAGGATTCTGGGTAACAGAACCTGGTCCGAGCCCCGCAAGTCACCCCTCCTTGGATCCCCCTAGGTCTCTAGTTTTCAGAAATGCACAGGTTTGGTAGGTTTCCCTAGGTGGCGGCTGAGCTAGAGGCCAAAATCTACAGGTAGTCACTTTGCTAAAAACAGCTCTGTTTTCTGTGATATGTCCACGTTGTGTTTTGGGGCATATCCTGTCGCGGGCGCTAGGCCTACCCACACAAGTGAGGTATCATTTTTATCGGGAGACGTGGGGGAACGCTGGGTGGAAGGAAATTTGTAGCTCCTCTCAGATTCCAGAACTTTCTGCCACAGAAATGTGAGGAACATGTGTTATTTTAGCCACATTTTGAGGTTTGCAAAGGATTCTGGGTAACAGAACCTGGTCCGAGCCCCGCAAGTCACCCCTCCTTGGATTCCCCTAGGTCTCTAGTTTTCAGAAATGCACAGGTTTGGTAGGTTTCCCTAGGTGGCGGCTGAGCTAGAGGCCAAAATCTACAGGTAGGCACTTCGCAAAAAACACCTCTGTTTTTTTCCAAAATTTAGGATGTGTCCACGTTGCGCTTTGGGGTGTTTCCTGTCGCCGGCGCTAGGCCTACCCACGCAAGTGAGGTATCATTTTTATCGGGAGACTTGGGGGAACGCTGGGTGGAAGGAAATTTGTAGCTCCTCTCAGATTCCAGAACTTTCTGCCACAGAAATGTGAGGAACATGTGTTTTTTTAGCCAAATTTTGAGGTTTGCAAAGGATTCTGGGTAACAGAACCTGGTCCGAGCCCCGCAAGTCACCCCTCCTTGGATCCCCCTAGGTCTCTAGTTTTCAGAAATGCACAGGTTTGGTAGGTTTCCCTAGGTGGCGGCTGAGCTAGAGGCCAAAATCTACAGGTAGTCACTTTGCTAAAAACAGCTCTGTTTTCTGTGATATGTCCACGTTGTGTTTTGGGGCATATCCTGTCGCGGGCGCTAGGCCTACCCACACAAGTGAGGTATCATTTTTATCGGGAGACGTGGGGGAACGCTGGGTGGAAGGAAATTTGTAGCTCCTCTCAGATTCCAGAACTTTCTGCCACAGAAATGTGAGGAACATGTGTTATTTTAGCCAAATTTTGAGGTTTGCAAAGGATTCTGGGTAACAGAACCTGGTCCGAGCCCCGCAAGTCACCCCTCCTTGGATTCCCCTAGGTCTCTAGTTTTCAGAAATGCACAGGTTTGGTAGGTTTCCCTAGGTGGCGGCTGAGCTAGAGGCCAAAATCTACAGGTAGGCACTTCGCAAAAAACACCTCTGTTTTTTTCCAAAATTTAGGATGTGTCCACGTTGCGCTTTGGGGTGTTTCCTGTCGCCGGCGCTAGGCCTACCCACGCAAGTGAGGTATCATTTTTATCGGGAGACTTGGGGGAACGCTGGGTGGAAGGAAATTTGTAGCTCCTCTCAGATTCCAGAACTTTCTGCCACAGAAATGTGAGGGACATGTGTTTTTTTAGCCAAATTTTGAGGTTTGCAAAGGATTCTGGGTAACAGAACCTGGTCCGAGCCCCGCAAGTCACCCCTCCTTCGATCCCCCTAGGTCTCTAGTTTTCAGAAATGCACAGGTTTGGTAGGTTTCCCTAGGTGGCAGCTGAGCTAGAGGCCAAAATCTACAGGTAGTCACTTTGCTAAAAACAGCTCTGTTTTCTGTGATATGTCCACGTTGTGTTTTGGGGCATATCCTGTCGCGGGCGCTAGGCCTACCCACACAAGTGAGGTATCATTTTTATCGGGAGACGTGGGGGAACGCTGGGTGGAAGGAAATTTGTGGCTCCTCTCAGATTCCAGAACTTTCTGCCACAGAAATGTGAGGAACATGTGTTTTTTTAGCCAAATTTTGAGGTTTGCAAAGGATTCTGGGTAACAGAACCTGGTCCGAGCCCCGCAAGTCACCCCTCCTTGGATCCCCCTAGGTCTCTAGTTTTCAGAAATGCAGAGGTTTGGTAGGTTTCCCTAGGTGGCGGCTGAGCTAGAGGCCAAAATCTACAGGTAGTCACTTTGCTAAAAACAGCTCTGTTTTCTGTGATATGTCCACGTTGTGTTTTGGGGCATATCCTGTCGCGGGCGCTAGGCCTACCCACACAAGTGAGGTATCATTTTTATCGGGAGACGTGGGGGAACGCTGGGTGGAAGGAAATTTGTAGCTCCTCTCAGATTCCAGAACTTTCTGCCACAGAAATGTGAGGAACATGTGTTATTTTAGCCACATTTTGAGGTTTGCAAAGGATTCTGGGTAACAGAACCTGGTCCGAGCCCCGCAAGTCACCCCTCCTTGGATTCCCCTAGGTCTCTAGTTTTCAGAAATGCACAGGTTTGGTAGGTTTCCCTAGGTGGCGGCTGAGCTAGAGGCCAAAATCTACAGGTAGGCACTTCGCAAAAAACACCTCTGTTTTTTTCCAAAATTTAGGATGTGTCCACGTTGCGCTTTGGGGTGTTTCCTGTCGCCGGCGCTAGGCCTACCCACGCAAGTGAGGTATCATTTTTATCGGGAGACTTGGGGGAACGCTGGGTGGAAGGAAATTTGTAGCTCCTCTCAGATTCCAGAACTTTCTGCCACAGAAATGTGAGGAACATGTGTTTTTTTAGCCAAATTTTGAGGTTTGCAAAGGATTCTGGGTAACAGAACCTGGTCCGAGCCCCGCAAGTCACCCCTCCTTGGATCCCCCTAGGTCTCTAGTTTTCAGAAATGCACAGGTTTGGTAGGTTTCCCTAGGTGGCGGCTGAGCTAGAGGCCAAAATCTACAGGTAGTCACTTTGCTAAAAACAGCTCTGTTTTCTGTGATATGTCCACGTTGTGTTTTGGGGCATATCCTGTCGCGGGCGCTAGGCCTACCCACACAAGTGAGGTATCATTTTTATCGGGAGACGTGGGGGAACGCTGGGTGGAAGGAAATTTGTAGCTCCTCTCAGATTCCAGAACTTTCTGCCACAGAAATGTGAGGAACATGTGTTATTTTAGCCAAATTTTGAGGTTTGCAAAGGATTCTGGGTAACAGAACCTGGTCCGAGCCCCGCAAGTCACCCCTCCTTGGATTCCCCTAGGTCTCTAGTTTTCAGAAATGCACAGGTTTGGTAGGTTTCCCTAGGTGGCGGCTGAGCTAGAGGCCAAAATCTACAGGTAGGCACTTCGCAAAAAACACCTCTGTTTTTTTCCAAAATTTAGGATGTGTCCACGTTGCGCTTTGGGGTGTTTCCTGTCGCCGGCGCTAGGCCTACCCACGCAAGTGAGGTATCATTTTTATCGGGAGACTTGGGGGAACGCTGGGTGGAAGGAAATTTGTAGCTCCTCTCAGATTCCAGAACTTTCTGCCACAGAAATGTGAGGGACATGTGTTTTTTTAGCCAAATTTTGAGGTTTGCAAAGGATTCTGGGTAACAGAACCTGGTCCGAGCCCCGCAAGTCACACCTCCTTGGATCCCCCTAGGTCTCTAGTTTTCAGAAATGCACAGGTTTGGTAGGTTTCCCTAGGTGGCGGCTGAGCTAGAGGCCAAAATCTACAGGTAGTCACTTTGCTAAAAACAGCTCTGTTTTCTGTGATATGTCCACGTTGTGTTTTGGGTCATATCCTGTCGCGGGCGCTAGGTCTACCCACACAAGTGAGGTATCATTTTTATCGGGAGACGTGGGGGAACGCTGGGTGGAAGGAAATTTGTGGCTCCTCTCAGATTCCAGAACTTTCTGCCACAGAAATGTGAGGAACATGTGTTTTTTTAGCCAAATTTTGAGGTTTGCAAAGGATTCTGGGTAACAGAACCTGGTCCGAGCCCCGCAAGTCACCCCTCCTTGGATCCCCCTAGGTCTCTAGTTTTCAGAAATGCACAGGTTTGGTAGGTTTCCCTAGGTGGCGGCTGAGCTAGAGGCCAAAATCTACAGGTAGTCACTTTGCTAAAAACAGCTCTGTTTTCTGTGATATGTCCACGTTGTGTTTTGGGGCATATCCTGTCGCGGGCGCTAGGCCTACCCACACAAGTGAGGTATCATTTTTATCGGGAGACGTGGGGGAACGCTGGGTGGAAGGAAATTTGTAGCTCCTCTCAGATTCCAGAACTTTCTGCCACAGAAATGTGAGGAACATGTGTTTTTTTAGCCAAATTTTGAGGTTTGCAAAGGATTCTGGGTAACAGAACCTGGTCCGAGCCCCGCAAGTCACCCCTCCTTCGATCCCCCTAGGTCTCTAGTTTTCAGAAATGCACAGGTTTGGTAGGTTTCCCTAGGTGGCAGCTGAGCTAGAGGCCAAAATCTACAGGTAGTCACTTTGCTAAAAACAGCTCTGTTTTCTGTGATATGTCCACGTTGTGTTTTGGGGCATATCCTGTCGCGGGCGCTAGGCCTACCCACACAAGTGAGGTATCATTTTTATCGGGAGACGTGGGGGAACGCTGGGTGGAAGGAAATTTGTGGCTCCTCTCAGATTCCAGAACTTTCTGCCACAGAAATGTGAGGAACATGTGTTTTTTTAGCCAAATTTTGAGGTTTGCAAAGGATTCTGGGTAACAGAACCTGGTCCGAGCCCCGCAAGTCACCCCTCCTTGGATCCCCCTAGGTCTCTAGTTTTCAGAAATGCACAGGTTTGGTAGGTTTCCCTAGGTGGCGGCTGAGCTAGAGGCCAAAATCTACAGGTAGTCACTTTGCTAAAAACAGCTCTGTTTTCTGTGATATGTCCACGTTGTGTTTTGGGGCATATCCTGTCGCGGGCGCTAGGCCTACCCACACAAGTGAGGTATCATTTTTATCGGGAGACGTGGGGGAACGCTGGGTGGAAGGAAATTTGTAGCTCCTCTCAGATTCCAGAACTTTCTGCCACAGAAATGTGAGGAACATGTGTTATTTTAGCCAAATTTTGAGGTTTGCAAAGGATTCTGGGTAACAGAACCTGGTCCGAGCCCCGCAAGTCACCCCTCCTTGGATTCCCCTAGGTCTCTAGTTTTCAGAAATGCACAGGTTTGGTAGGTTTCCCTAGGTGGCGGCTGAGCTAGAGGCCAAAATCTACAGGTAGGCACTTCGCAAAAAACACCTCTGTTTTTTTCCAAAATTTAGGATGTGTCCACGTTGCGCTTTGGGGTGTTTCCTGTCGCCGGCGCTAGGCCTACCCACGCAAGTGAGGTATCATTTTTATCGGGAGACTTGGGGGAACGCTGGGTGCAAGGAAATTTGTAGCTCCTCTCAGATTCCAGAACTTTCTGCCACAGAAATGTGAGGAACATGTGTTTTTTTAGCCAAATTTTGAGGTTTGCAAAGGATTCTGGGTAACAGAACCTGGTCCGAGCCCCGCAAGTCACCCCTCCTTGGATCCCCCTAGGTCTCTAGTTTTCAGAAATGCACAGGTTTGGTAGGTTTCCCTAGGTGGCGGCTGAGCTAGAGGCCAAAATCTACAGGTAGTCACTTTGCTAAAAACAGCTCTGTTTTCTGTGATATGTCCACGTTGTGTTTTGGGGCATATCCTGTCGCGGGCGCTAGGCCTACCCACACAAGTGAGGTATCATTTTTATCGGGAGACGTGGGGGAACGCTGGGTGGAAGGAAATTTGTAGCTCCTCTCAGATTCCAGAACTTTCTGCCACAGAAATGTGAGGAACATGTGTTATTTTAGCCAAATTTTGAGGTTTGCAAAGGATTCTGGGTAACAGAACCTGGTCCGAGCCCCGCAAGTCACCCCTCCTTGGATTCCCCTAGGTCTCTAGTTTTCAGAAATGCACAGGTTTGGTAGGTTTCCCTAGGTGGCGGCTGAGCTAGAGGCCAAAATCTACAGGTAGGCACTTCGCAAAAAACACCTCTGTTTTTTTCCAAAATTTAGGATGTGTCCACGTTGCGCTTTGGGGTGTTTCCTGTCGCCGGCGCTAGGCCTACCCACGCAAGTGAGGTATCATTTTTATCGGGAGACTTGGGGGAACGCTGGGTGGAAGGAAATTTGTAGCTCCTCTCAGATTCCAGAACTTTCTGCCACAGAAATGTGAGGGACATGTGTTTTTTTAGCCAAATTTTGAGGTTTGCAAAGGATTCTGGGTAACAGAACCTGGTCCGAGCCCCGCAAGTCACCCCTCCTTGGATCCCCCTAGGTCTCTAGTTTTCAGAAATGCACAGGTTTGGTAGGTTTCCCTAGGTGGCGGCTGAGCTAGAGGCCAAAATCTACAGGTAGTCACTTTGCTAAAAACAGCTCTGTTTTCTGTGATATGTCCACGTTGTGTTTTGGGTCATATCCTGTCGCGGGCGCTAGGCCTACCCACACAAGTGAGGTATCATTTTTATCGGGAGACGTGGGGGAACGCTGGGTGGAAGGAAATTTGTGGCTCCTCTCAGATTCCAGAACTTTCTGCCACAGAAATGTGAGGAACATGTGTTTTTTTAGCCAAATTTTGAGGTTTGCAAAGGATTCTGGGTAACAGAACCTGGTCCGAGCCCCGCAAGTCACCCCTCCTTGGATCCCCCTAGGTCTCTAGTTTTCAGAAATGCACAGGTTTGGTAGGTTTCCCTAGGTGGCGGCTGAGCTAGAGGCCAAAATCTACAGGTAGTCACTTTGCTAAAAACAGCTCTGTTTTCTGTGATATGTCCACGTTGTGTTTTGGGGCATATCCTGTCGCGGGCGCTAGGCCTACCCACACAAGTGAGGTATCATTTTTATCGGGAGACGTGGGGGAACGCTGGGTGGAAGGAAATTTGTAGCTCCTCTCAGATTCCAGAACTTTCTGCCACAGAAATGTGAGGAACATGTGTTTTTTTAGCCAAATTTTGAGGTTTGCAAAGGATTCTGGGTAACAGAACCTGGTCCGAGCCCCGCAAGTCACCCCTCCTTGGATCCCCCTAGGTCTCTAGTTTTCAGAAATGCACAGGTTTGGTAGGTTTCCCTAGGTGGCGGCTGAGCTAGAGGCCAAAATCTACAGGTAGTCACTTTGCTAAAAACAGCTCTGTTTTCTGTGATATGTCCACGTTGTGTTTTGGGGCATATCCTGTCGCGGGCGCTAGGCCTACCCACACAAGTGAGGTATCATTTTTATCGGGAGACGTGGGGGAACGCTGGGTGGAAGGAAATTTGTAGCTCCTCTCAGATTCCAGAACTTTCTGCCACAGAAATGTGAGGAACATGTGTTTTTTTAGCCAAATTTTGAGGTTTGCAAAGGATTCTGGGTAACAGAACCTGGTCCGAGCCCCGCAAGTCACCCCTCCTTGGATTCCCCTAGGTCTCTAGTTTTCAGAAATGCACAGGTTTGGTAGGTTTCCCTAGGTGCCGGCTGAGCTAGAGGCCAAAATCTACAGGTAGGCACTTCGCAAAAAACACCTCTGTTTTTTTCCAAAATTTAGGATGTGTCCACGTTGCGCTTTGGGGTGTTTCCTGTCGCCGGCGCTAGGCCTACCCACGCAAGTGAGGTATCATTTTTATCGGGAGACTTGGGGGAACACTGGGTGGAAGGAAATTTGTAGCTCCTCTCAGATTCCAGAACTTTCTGCCACAGAAATGTGAGGAACATGTGTTTTTTTAGCCAAATTTTGAGGTTTGCAAAGGATTCTGGGTAACAGAACCTGGTCCGAGCCACACAAGTCACCCCTCCTTGGATTCCCCTAGGTCTCTAGTTTTCAGAAATGCACAGGTTTGGTAGGTTTCCCTAGGTGGCGGCTGAGCTAGAGGCCAAAATCTACAGGTAGTCACTTTGCTAAAAACAGCTCTGTTTTCTGTGATGTGTCCACGTTGTGTTTTGGGGCATATCCTGTCGCGGGCGCTAGGCCTACCCAAACAAGTGAGGTATCATTTTTATCGGGAGACTTGGGGGAACATAGAATAGCAAAACAAGTGTTATTGCCCCTTGTCTTTCTCTACATTTATTCCTTCCAAATATAGGGGTGTGTGTAAAAAAGACATCTATTTGAGAAATTCCATGTAATTCACGTGCTACTATGGTCACCCCGGAATTCAGAGATGTGCAAATAACCACTGCTCCTCAACACCTTATCTTGTGCCCTTTTTGGAAATGCAAAGGTTTTCTTGATAGCTATTTTTTACTCCTTATATTTCAGCAAATGAATTACTGTATACCCGGTATAGAATGAAAACGCACTGCAGGGTGCAGCTCATTTATTGGCTCTGGGTTCCTCGGGTTCTTGATGAACCTACAAACCCTATATATCCCCGCAACCAGAGGAGTCCAGCAGACGTAACGGTATATTGCTTTCGATAATCTGACATTGCAGGGAAAAGTTACAGAGTAAAAAGTAGAGAAAAATTGATGTTTTTTTCACCTCAATTTCAATATTTTTCTTTTTCAGCTGTTATTTTCTGTAGGAAACCCTTGTAGGATCTACACAAATGACCCCTTGCTGAATTCAGAATTTTGTCTACTTTTTAGAAATGTTTAGGTTTCTGGGATCCAGCATTGGTTTCATGACCATTCCGGTCACTGACTGGAAGGAGGCTGAAAGCACAAAAAATTGCACAAATGGGGTATGCCCCAGTAAAATGCCAAAATTGTGTTGAAAAATTGGGTTTTCGGATTCAAGTCTGCCTGTTCCTGAAAGCTGGGAAGCTGCTGAGTTTAGCACCGCAAACCCTTTGTTGATGCCATTTTCAGGGGAAAAACCACAAGCCTTCTTCTGCAGCCCCTTTTTCCAATTTTTTTGAAAAAAACGAAATTTTCACTGTATTTTGGCCAATTTCTTGGCCTCCTTCAGGGGAACCCACAAAGTCTGGGTACCTTTAGAATCGCTAGGATGTTGGAAAAAAAGGACGCAAATTTGGCTTGGTTAGCTTATGTGGACAAAAAGTTATGAGGGCCTAAGCGCGAACTGCCCCAAATAGGCAAAAAAAGGCCTGGCACAGGAGGGGGAAAAGGCCTGGCAGCGAAGTGGTTAAACGAACCGGTTGTCAAAAGTACAGTCTGAAAGAGGACTACTGGTGGAATCAAAAACAGGCGGCCATCTTGGAGTGAGAAAACTGACTCAAATGAACACTGGCAGCCATCTTACAACACAGTTTAGGAAGTGAATGTCAGTATCCAAAGAAATTTAGGTCACTTAATCAAGAGCATAAATAAGTTCCTAATCAAGAGGATGGAAATAACATCCAACAAGGATATTACATAGTAGTTAGCGGGGTGTAAGATCTGTAAAATGTCAACCGTCTTAAAAATCAGTAAAAGATCATAGAAAAATATAAAAAGGAATATAAAAGACGGAGAGAAGGTCACAGGTCAGTATGTGTCTTATACAAATTCGGACTAAGGGACATCATCATTGAGTCCTATCAAATGTGTACCTAATCTATACACCCAACGTTGTTCTTTTTCAAATAGTTTTTTAGTACATTCCCTATTGTCCATTACACATTCCAGAATGACCCATTTCAGGTAATCAGGAGAATGATGCTATTCAATGTAATGGTTCGTCAGTTTTGTGGAGGACCGTCAGCATCTAATAGTGCTGCGATGTTCATAAAGCTGTATATTTACCATTCTTGTAGTCATACTAATAGAGCGGAGGTCACAAGGGCATACAATCATATAAATGCAGTTTTTGGTGTGGCAGTTGGTATGTTTGATTAACTGCCATTTCCTGGTCTCCCCCAAGTCAATCTTGGAGGTGTTCATGGACAAAGGACAGACATTGCATCCTCCACAGGGGTGATGACCTATGACCCCCAAGCCAGGATTTATTTAGATAAAGTGGTATTGCGGTTCTTGTTGCGTGTTGGTCTGGTGTGTACTAATAAATCCCTGATAGTCTGTGTCCTTTTAAATGCAAATAAAGGACGTTCCAGGGATTCTCCAGCACTATTCAGAATTGGCCAACATTGATTGATAATCTTTTTAACACAGTTGCTCAAAGGAGTGAGGGTGGTGACACATGTTAATCTAGTTTGTGGATTGCGCGTAGAGTCAGTCAAAAAAACTTCTCTGGGTATGCTGCAGGCTCTTTTCTTGGCCTGCCAAATAATCTATTTGGGGTAGTGACGGTCCCTCAGCTTTTGGCTTAAAGTATCAGCTTGTGTATGAATGTCAGCAATGCCAGTACAATTGCGCCTCAATCTTAAAAACTGACCAAAAGGTAGATTGATCCTCAAGGATTTAGGGTGGTGGCTGTCAAATAACAAAAGGCTATTCCTATCAGTCTTTTTATGAAAGATCGAGGAATGGAAAAACCCATCTTTCAATATGATCCACAGTTCCAGCAAAGACATTTTCTTGTTGGAAAAGGTAGCACTAAAATGTAAGTGTTGATCCAAAGTGTTGATTCAATTAATAAATCCCTTAGCCTGATCTGAGTCACCCTTCCAAACTACCAATATGTTGTCTATGTAACAACGCCACAGTTGGATATTAGAGAAAAAAGGTTGGGAGGGTGACTAGAAATGGCATATCTCAAAGGTGTGCATGTAAAGACAAGCTAGACTCGGAGCAAAGGTACTCCCCATGGATGTCCCTTGTATCTGATGGAAGAGGTCGATCTTCAAACTGAAAGACATTTTCTTTCAGAGCTAAACTGGCACATTGTAAGACAAAACGTATAGGGGTCTTATAAGTCCAAGTCATAGAAGTAAGGATCTCCTCCACTGCCTCCAAGGTAGCATACTGGGATGTATTGGTGTATAGAGCCTCTACGTCCAAGCAAATCAGCATATCCATAGTACCACCGGCATTTATGTGGTCTAACCATACCAATGTGTCCTTAGTGTATTTTAGAAAGGTGGATGTCTGTTGGACTATAGGTTGTAGGAAAATGCCATCTTGTAGTCTTGTCTAACACTGCATGTTTAGCCTGTCTGCTCGGATAAGCATAGCCTCGTTTTGACGTTGGCATAGACAATCAAGAACTACAGGTTTTCTGAAGTCAGCTTTCTATCGTACTCCACGGTATGATATTTTCATAGTCTTCTCAAACTCTTCTCATGAAAGAGCTAGGTGCCTGCCCTTTGGCTGTTATCTGGAGTTTTGCAGAGTATCCCATGTCCTAGCCTCAGCTTGCTGCATTTTAAACAAGTATTGGTAGTGCCAATAGGTCTCGCTATAGGTGATATACACACATGCACAACCATTGCCGAGACCTACTGGTTTTGCCAATTCTTATTTTCTATTACCCACATGATCGTGAGTAGTGATGTCACATCCACGTTTCCACCTTTAACCACAACTCTAAATCTGTCCTATGAACAATGATAATGGTGGTTTCGAATATAAAGAAGTAAAAAAATAACAATCACTTATTTATCTCATGGACTCCCATCAACCCTAAGCCCCTATGCATCAATGTATTTTGTTTAGTTCATGCTCTTGAGTCCAGCAGCTTGTCGCTGTAGCTAACATCACTAATTCATAACAATTCTGTACCAGTGCTTGATTATTCCCCCTTCTTCCTTCGGATCAGGATTGGTGGGGACTGTTGACTAAGTGGAGATGAGTGTGTGGATGAAGGGGGGGGCTGAGCAGAGCAACTTTGAAAAAAGCACACAAACTCCATTACAATAGGACGAGGCCGTGACCTGCTCTGTTAAGGTGCGAACTGCTGATTGGAATTGAAGCTGGATGGATGGTGGGCAGAGCAGACGAAAACAAGGAGGGAAGGGAATGAAAGTGGCCTGGATGGTAAAAAAATTCTGATAGAAGCCCACTGAAATCAGACACCTGGAAAAAGCTGCCCTAAAGAATGTATGTCGGAACAACGCATGCTGGAACAACACATGCCTGAACAACAAGGTCGGAACAACGACCGCGTTGTTACCACTAATGCTTTACCACAAATGCCTTAACAACGATTTTTCTTCTGGCATTCCTGGTAGAGGTATTAGTGATAGGCATGCATGGTTCCAGCATTCGTCCACCCTGGCCCCCCACCCCTAAAAATTAACCCACCATCCTGCCCTTAAAATTACCTGACCCCCCAACCCACCCCTAAAACCTAAAACCACCCCAACCCCCGCCCCTAAAACAACCCCAACCCCCACCTCATCCCTAAAACCTAAACTACCGGAACCCCCACCCCTAAAACCTAAAACCACCCCAACACACCCACCCATAAAACTACCCTGAGCCCTCCACCCCTAAACCGGCCAGACGCCCCTCCCCTAAAACTAAAAATACCTCGACCCCCCACCCCATCCCTAAAACTAAAAATACCCCTCCCTCTTCCACCCCTAAACCTAAACCGTCCCTAAAACAAAAAATAACCCGACTCCCCTCCCCTACACCACACTGACCCCCCAAAACTAAAAATACCCCAACCCCCACCCTGCCCCTAAAACTAAAACCCCAACCCCCCACCCGCCCCTAAAAATACACTGACCCCTCAGCCCCTAAAACAGCCCCACTTACCTGACTCATCGCGTCATCCTCCTCAGCCGACTCCCTTCTTCTGTGCCTTAACCACGCATGTGCGTGGTTCAGGCACAAAACAACAAAGTTGTGGTTAACAAAAGCGTTGTTCCGCTTTCGTTGGCCACGACTTCGTTGTTACAGAGTCGTGGTTCAGGGCTTTTCCCTGCCCCAAATACAATAATCCGTGGGCCTGATACAGATCATAAGCCCGAATGACACAAAGCGTTTGTACCCGTTGCATACTGCCTTATGCACAAAGAAACACGGGTAATTGAGATTGCAAAATTAAAAATAAGAAAGAAAAGAAAACCCACTGTAAAAGCTGGGGAAATAGATGTAAGGTCAGAAAATAGTTCAAAAGTATAAATCAGGGCCATAGTGCTTTGAAGCCAGTCTGCCTGAGGAACACAGAGCTGCAGTCAAACTACCTTGGTACTTTCAAACAAGACTTTTACCTAAGTAGAGCTTTGCCAAACAGTATATTTTACTTCAGGAATGCGTACGCCCGCGATCTTGTACCACACTGATGTTTGCCTACATTTTAACACAAATTATCGCACAGAGCCACAAAGGGCCCAGTGGATCTTTACTGCATTGTCACTGTTTGCACCATATAACATTTTTGCACACCAACTTGTACCAAGTGGGACCTTTACCATTCAAATAAGTACTTTAGCATCAGACTTTGTTGGCATGTGGTACCGCATATTACAAGAGACATTTTATTACAAAATAGCACAAGCGACGCTCTCGCTACAAACGCTAAGTGCTGAAAAAAAGTAAAACACGCGCGTCGAAGCACGCGGCTGAAAACAGAAGCGCATGCACTTGTGTTAAGTGGTGAAAACCAAAACAAGGCACTGATGCAACATACGGAATGTTATAAGTCTTTTCAAAATAAAAACAGCGCTTGTCTCTCCTTAAAACACCAGCGCTCCTGACGTGTGGTGGGACTGTCACCTATTTGTAAAAACAAAAAAAGTAATCCAGAAACAATGGAAGAAAATGGCCACCGAGTATGTTTATGGATCAGTTGTTTTTTATTATGAAGTCGCTTAATAGTAGGGGTAGTACACAGCTAGATGCCTACAACCCCCCAAGGGGCACGCAAGGAGGCAAAGTGAAAACAGTAAGGGCCATATTTATACTTTTTGACGCAAAACTGCGCTAACGCAGTTTTGCGTCAAAAAATTTTGCGCCGGCTATCGCCATTCTGAAGCGCCATGCGGGCGCCGTATTTATTCAAAATTTTCGCCTCAACCCGATTTGCGCCATTTTTTTTTACTCCCAACCCCCATTGAAATGACTCCTGTCTTAGCAAAGACAGGAGTCATGCCCCCTTGCCCAATGGCCATGCCCAGGGAACTTATGTCCCCTGAGCATGGTCATTGGGCATAGTGGCATGTAGGGGGGCACAAATCAGGTCCCCCTATGCCACAAAAAAAAAAGAAGAAAATATTACTTACCTGAACTTACCTTATGTTCCCTGGGATGGGTCCCTCCATCCTTAGGCGTCCTCCTGGGGTGGGCAAGGGTGACAGGGGGTGTCCCTGGGGGCATGGGAGGGAACCTCTGGGTTCCTTCCGAGTCCACAGGTCCCTTAACGCCTGCCCTGGCCAGGCACTAAAAAACTACGCAAATGCGGCTGGACGTCATTTTATTTGACCCGCCCACTCCCGGGTGTGATTTTTGCCCGGGAGTGTAAATACGGCGCACATGCCTCGGAGTCAATTTTTTAGACGGGAACGCCTACCTTGCATATCATTAACGCAAAGTAGGTGTTCACGCTAAAAAGTGACGCAAACTCCATGGACTTTGCGCTAGACGCGTCTAACGGCAGAGTATGAATATGGAGTTAGTTTTGCGTCGAATTTGCGTAAAAAAAACGACGCAAATCCGGCGCAAACGGAGTATAAATATGCCCCTAGGTGTACACAGCACATGCCAACAACCCGGGGGCCGGCAGTGGCAATGAAACCAAAGACTATTATGTTAGTAAAATAAAGGAGAAAACAACAATCCCCAAGAACGAACCCATGCCCCCGATTCCTTCTGATATTGTGAGTAAATATTAGGCTTTGGGAATCAGTCGTGTCTAGGGGCAGCTACAATAAAGGTGACATCTCCAGAAGGCTATGAGGGGGTAGGAGTTGAGACAATGTCAGGGGAAGGCAGCAGCCGCAAAGGTTTCAGGTAAGTGAGGCAGGTCAGTTCGTTGAAGTCCGCAGAAAAGATGTATATGAAGGGGGCCCACTCTGTGGAGTAGTCATCTAGTCTCTGACGTAGTGTGAGCGACATTTTTTCCATGTCCACAATAAGCTATAACTTGTGTAGCCGTGACATGTATTGAGGGATCTTAGTGGTTCCCCAAAGGGCAAGGATTACTTGGTGTGCTGCCCCTAATGCCAGTGCCATATTGCAACCTCGTTGTGAGTAGAGAGGGAACGTCTGGGAATTGGGAAGTCCAAGAATTGTGTAGGCTGGGAACCGAGAGACAGAGGTCTCAAATGCTTTGTCAGTGTCATCCAGAACCTGTGCCCAAAAGTGTGAAAGTTTGGGACAGTGCCACCAAAGGTGGCCCCTCCACACCCCCTCCAGCACTCCTTGGTATGCTCAGAGTGCCAGGCTCCTATTCTGGCCGGAGTTAGATACCAGTAGGACACTAACTTATATACAATCTCTGTACTAGAGATGTCTTGTGCCTGGCACTATGATAGATACCTGCCTAATTCGCATCGAAGAGAGACCTGCCGAGCTCCTCCTCCGACCGTCTCTGCCCAGGTGTGTGAGTGGTGGTCACTACTTTGCTAAAGATGACATACAATTCAGTGATTAGGTTCTTGTCATTGCTTTTTCAGGATTAACCATTTTTCAAAGCGTGTTAGGTTCCTTTCTGCATAGGGCCGGATAGAAGGCTGCAATAGCCACTGTTGGACTTGGAGATATGCCGTAGCCTGCTTTAAGCTGTTCAAAGGGAATAATCCGTTGTGGGTCAAACAGGTCTCCAATCCTTTTACAGCCCCCCTTGTGCCAATGCTGGAACCGCTTAAGCTGGAGCCCAGGTGGGAACTCAGGGATGTACAGGACTGGTGTAATTGAGGAAGGTCGTCAGCCCCTCTTTAGCCGCCACTGTATCCCACACTCGGAAAATGGCACGTCACTGGGGATGAATAGAGACCCCAGGCTCTGTGTTTCCTGGGGAGCCAGGGTTCTTTCCAAATATGGGAGCCTGCCACTGTCTGGTCCATGAAAAAACTGTGTTTCTCAGTGAGCAGTCTGTTCCATTCTACCAGAAACCCTAATTGCGAGGCCTGGTAGGTTGTCAGGAGAGAAGGCATGTCAGGGCCAGGAGAGAAGTCAGAGGGTCCATGATGGCCAGAATCACATAATCTGCATAGAGATTGATTAGGTGTTGTTCCCCTCCGAACGTGATACCAGCTATGTCTAGATGTGTCCTTGTACATTGAGCCAGGAGCTCTATGTATGGGAAAAAAATCAGAGGGGTAGGGGCAACCCTGATGCATACCCTGACCAATAAGAAAAGATGAAGAGGAAAGACTGTTAACATGCACTGTTTCCCCAGGGGAGCTGTATATATATGCTCTTAATCTAGTTGAGGAACTGGGCCCTGAAGCCGAAGAGCTCCAGCATTTTGAACAGGTAGGGCCAATGGACTTTATCAAACACCTTCTCAGCATCAACTGAGAAGAGAAGAGCTTCTTTGTGCATTCGTGATATTTTGTCCATCAGGTGGTAGAGGCTCCCAGTGTTGTCCCACATTTGCGTACTGGTACGAAGTCAGCCTGGTTTGGTGAGATCAGTCCCGGTATTAGTGGACTGAGACGATGTGCCAGTACACTAGTGAACAATTTGGCAGCAACATTTAGGAGAGATATAGATCGATAAGACCTACATAGTGTTGGGTCCTTGCCTGGTTTAGGGATACTCATTAAGGAAGCCTGTAGCCTGGAGTCTGTGAGGGAGCTCACAGAAGGCAAAACAGTTGAAAAGTTGTATTAGGATTGGTGCTCATTCGTGGCAAAAGATTTTGTCAAATTTAGGGGGAAAGCCATCCGGACCTGGGGACTTCATGGTTTTGAGACGTGCATTGGCTGAAATTACTTCCTCAACACACATGTTTGTACAGGCATTCAGCTGGGTGTGGAGGGAGCGGTGTTGGAAGACGGTATGTAAGGTAGGCTGTGGGCTTCTTGATAGCTCCCTGAGGTTCTGTGTACAATGCTTTGTAAAATTGTTTGAAGGCATGAGCGATCTGTGTGTCGGAGTGTACCTCAAACATGGGAGTGGGTCTAATTGCTTGGACAGTCCCAGATTGTGTTTTGGCTCACAGGCAGTGCACCAGGAGTTTTCCGCAGCGGTTACTCTCGAGATAGAACTGGTGCCTCAAGCAGATCAGCACATTTTCAACTCTGTCTAAGTCTAAGCATTTGAGGAGCAGACGTATGTTCAAGTTCTCTCCAGACTACGGTGCCCCAGTACGTTTGTGGATCGCCTCTAGTTACGAGACTTTTTGTTCAAGAGTCTCCTGCTTCTCCTTGCAGAGATGGTTTTTTTAGATGGATAGGGCAATGAATTCTCCCCTAACTACCAGTTTCAAGTCTTCCCAAAGGGAGGACAGAGCGGCTTGGTCAATGTCCTCAGTCTGTAGGTAATCGTCTATCGTCTTCCATATGGCCGTGACAGTCGTAGGGGACTGAAGTAGCAAATCCCTCAGGTGCCAACTCAGAGTGTCCATCTGGGTGTGGTCGAGGCGTATGGTAAGTGTTAATGAGGCATGCTCCGAGAGTGACCTAGTAGCTAGGGCAGAGTCGCTAACTAGAGTCTGAATGGCTGAGGTTGCCTGGAAATAATCTATTCGGGCATATGTTTTGTGCGCTGCTAAGTAGTGGGCATAGTCCCTAGAGTTGGGATGGTGTACTCGCCAAACGTCAGCTAGTTTGCAGTCTGCCAGTCAACGACAGCCTTGGGGTGATATTGCCCCAGTTTGGTCCGAGCGTTGGGCTGAGCGATCAAGATTGTTGTCCTTGACCAGGTTTAAGTTGCCCCCAATCAGTATAGCCGCAGCCGGGGTTTGAAGTAAGGGAGTGAGGGTGTCTGTGATAAATGTTTTGTGTTGGGCGTTTGGGGCGTATATGTTAGTTATGGTGAAGTGCAGGGTCCCCATGTGTAGTTTGTATGCAAGAAATCGTCCCTGAATTTCAGTCACTTTGGAAATTATGTCACCCTTAAACCGGGAGGAAAATAAGATAGCTACCCCTCCCCTTTTTGTGGCATTGGTAGACCAAAATTGGCGCGATAACCACCCCGATTGCATATGGGGTACGTCTTTAGATAATAAATATGTCTTCTGAAGTAGGCAAATGTCACTGCCAGAGAGCTCTGGGAGGGACAGAATTGCTCTCCGTTTAGTGCGGTTGTTTAGGCCTCTGACATTGGCTCAAGATTTTAACTTCCAGAGTCATCAGTCGGTGGGAAGCGAGGGTCACGCAAGACACTGGGGGGAGGATTCCAGAGCAGAAGGTGGCAGGCTCTGCGTAAAAACCTATGATGTACCTGACCCAAACATGTAACAATGCACACATGCAGTAGAAAGGAACAATATCCCCAATAACAAAAAAATAAGAAAAACAATATATAAACATCATCCACATGAACAAAGCCATCATCGATGGTGGTCTGAATAGTCAGGTGGGCCAGTGGAGTATGGCACACCCACCCAATGTAGAAAGACTCTCAAGGTGGTTTTACTGTGTGGTGTATCTGTCTTTCCACCCCTGCCTCCATGAAGCCTCCTGCCTCTGGAATCACAGTTGTATTGTAGGGATCTCCTTGCCGTCAAGCCCACAGGCTTTTCGATGTCTCTGGTCAGCAGCTGGAGTAGTAATTGTCTCTCCTTAGCCACAGTAGCAGAATTAGGCTTAACTTCAGTGGGTGGTCCTTTGCCACATTGCCATTGTAACATCTTGCGCTTTTTGTTGTCTGGAGATACATCTTGACTATTATTTGAGGCGTGGTCCATGATGCCAAGTATGCTTTAGGCTTCCTAGAGTTATCGCAGTTGGAGCAATTTCCTGTTGAGGTGGAATATAATTTTATGGCAAGACCGGAGGCTCCTATTATGTGTTTCTTTTCGTACTTTATTAAATAGCAGCAGTCAAGAAACTACAGTTCCCATAAGGCAAATTAAAAAGAGCCAATGGGAACGAAAACGTGTACAACAATAATGAACCAATACACATGCACATAAGGTATTATGATGTCACTTGACTGCGAACAGCCCTCTTAACTTGCTGCTCGCAGTCAAGTTAAGTACCTCAAATATTTCTCTACTTATCTATCTATGTGGTTTATTATTAATATGCTTATAATGCTTTATTTTTCATAAATTGCATGACATGTTTATGTGTTTCCACATTTTCCTTCCTTAGTCGGCAGGTTACCGCACACCCAGCTCGAGCGCCGTTCCTCGCGCTCCTTTCCATTCCGGTAACTTTTCCTCAGACGACGTGCGTTCATTCTTCGACGCATCTGAAGAAACGCGGCCACAGCCGGACAACGCGCCTGAGCAACGGACGTTTCCTTCACTTGGCGCATTTAACTTTTACCTTTCCATTTCAATTTCTATTCTTGTCCCACCTCGGCCTCCCGCTCCGGCGTCTTGCTGTGAGACTCTTCCAGCATATGCCGGCAGACTACGCGGGGAATCCCTCACAAGGCCATTTCCTCATCCTGCCTTGCCACACCCCCGGCCCCAGTCGGTTTGGAGAAACCCCAGTCCTGACACGCCCATAGACTGGGTTTTCTCATTCCCTTGTACAGTTAACCCCTGGTTTACTGGTTTTCATTATGGAGAGAGATATATCTCCTTCCACGCAGGCTAATTTGGATGATGTCAGTGACATTAGACAGGAACTTAATTCCTTTATAAAATCCTCAGTACAACAGGCTGTTGCTACATCTATTAACAAATTATCTAAGAATTTAGAGTCTTCCTTTGCCAATATGATTTCTAAGACTCTATCGGCCCAGGCTGCGGAGGATTGCAGTCAGCGCCTGTCCCCTTCTACACATAAGAAATCCCAGAAAATGGCGCCAAAGGAAAGTGAGGTTTCCTCACACATGACAGAGGATGCGGTTCCTCACAAGGCTCTTTCCAAGGAGTATAAAAATCTGGAAAATCCAGTCATCCTTGAAACATAAACGCAAGTCAAAAAATATTGCCCCCCCCTTTAATAATTTCTTTTATTCAGGATACGGATGACAATATGCCTGATGCGGACTCAGATACTATTGTTTCTGATAAAGATGATAACATTTCCTTATCTCCTCCACCTTCCAAAAAACCCAAATTGTCTTCATTAGATAACTCCAATTCCCTTCCCCTTTTAGATCCTGAGGGTTTTCCGATGTTTGACCCTTCCCTAATCCTCCACCCCAATTCCACAGAGTGGGTCCCAGCGGACTATGTAGCCGAATATATTTCAGCTAAGATACATTGTCCTTTAGATAAGCAAACTAGGGCTAAGCTCAAATCCGAATGCCCTCGTCCTTCCCTTCCTCACAAGTCTTCTATTACTCCAACGATTGACCAACCACTACTCACTTTCTTTACAAAACTTGGCAAAGACCCCCGAAGGGAGTAGACAAGGCGTGGTCTGGCTGCCAAGATAAATTATTGGATATCCTTGGTCCTCTTTCCCGTATATTTGACATTGCTGAGGAGGCCAGACTGGACGGCTCATTTATTGACCCGGAGTAACTTTCACTGTGGGTACAACTCTCTGTCTGTCTCCTGGGGAATGCCAATGCGGCTCTAACTCATGAATGGAGAAAGGGGCTTTTATTAAAACTTGACCCCAAATTGGTCAACTTGGCAACTGTCCAACCAAACATTAATACCGAAGGCTTGTTGTTAGGAGAATCCTTCATTAAGGACCTAGGAAAATACGTGGCAACCTTCACATCACTAGATAAAGCTCAACAGTCTTTAAAGAAGATGTTTAGCCAGCGTGTTTTTGGCAGGGCCGGCAGAGGGAGGAACCGCTTTGCCAGCCGCACCTTCCATAACCAAGGTTCCAGAGCCTTCAATAACACGTCATACCAAGACTACAGACCGCAATTTTACCCTCAGAGAGGCAGAGAGTTCTGCTCCAGAGGCTACAGGGGTGCCAGATCTTCCAACCAGTCAGGTAAGCCTTTCTTTTGGTCATGTCCCTATCAGAGGGCGTCTTCGCCATTTTCTTCCAAAATGGTCAGAAATTACATCAGATCCTTGGGTTCTCAATACTGTTCAAGGTTACACCATCGAACTTTATTCTACCCCGGTTCAACCACGACTTCCTCCTCTTCCACATTTCACTTCAGAAATGTCAGACCTTATTTCCTCAGAAGTTCGGTCCCTTATTCAGAAAAAGGCCATCGCTCTTACCCAACCAGATCCGACAGGTTTTATCAGTTCCATTTTTCTAGTTCAAAAGAAAAACAAGAAGATGCGTCCTGTCATAAATCTCAAGCATTTCAATCATTTCGTAGTCTACCAACACTTCAAAATGGAAACCATTCTCCACCTCAGAGATATTCTTCTTCAACACGATTGGATGGTTTGTCTGGACCTTCAAGATGCCTATATTGTCGTTCCAATTCATCCCGATTCCAGAAAGTTTCTTCAGTTTCAGTGGTTAGACCATCTCTATCACTTTACCTCTCTACCCTTCGGTCTCTCTTCTACCCCTTGGTGTTTCACCAAGCTCATGAAACCCGTAGTGGCTTTCCTCAGAGCTCAAGGTGTGAGACTCATCATATATCTGGACGACATCCTCATAATGAACCAATCGCCTCAGTCGCTTTTGTCCCACCTAACTCTCACTTGTTCCCTTCTCTCAGACCTAGGATTTATCATCAACAGCGAGAAGTCTCTACTCACTCCGACCCAAGTTATAGAATTCTTAGGTTTTCAAATAACCTCAGTCTCAGCCATCCTTCTTCTTCCTCCCTCAAAGATCAAATCGATCAAATTGGAGATTTTACAGGTTTTACGCAACTCTCTAATTTCTCTAAGATCTCTGGCCCGGATTGTAGGTCTTCTCTCTTCCTCCATTCAAGCGATATTTCCAGGTCCCCTCCATTACCGAGCTCTTCAAAGACTAAAAATCCGTCACCTCAGGAAAGGTCTTTCTTATTCAGACACCATTCCTCTGGATCACGATTCTCGCATAGAACTTCAATGGTGGATAGACCATTTAGACGCATGGAACGGAAGAGCTATCTTTGCATCAGCCCCAGATCTTGTATTAGAATCAGATGCATGCCGGTCAGGTTGGGGGGCCCGTTGTGGAGGTTCATGGTCTTTGGAGGAGTCCAGATTACATATCAATTGTTTAGAGATGTTTGCCGGCTCCTTTGCAATCAGAAGCCTGGCAAAGAAGAGAGTGCATTGTGCATTCTCCTCAGAATGGACAATATTTCGGCAGTAAGATATATAAATCACATCGGAGGCACAAAATCCAGGCCCTTGGCAGAATTAGCCAAGAGTTTTGGGGAATTTTGCCTTTCAAACCATCTTTCGGTTCATGCAGAGTATCTTCCAGGAACTCTGAATTCCGTCGCAGATTTGCATTCAATGCATCTCCAATACTCCAGCGACTGGAAACTCCATCCCGCATTTTTTCAACAAATTCAGAATATGTGGGGTCCCCTTCAGATTGATCTATTTGCCTCCCGTCTCAACACTCAACTCCCTTTATTCTTCAGTTGGCGTCCGGATCCGTTGGCATTAGCATCCGATGCCTTCTTTCAGGATTGGTCAGGTTCTCTGAACTATGCCTTTCCTCCCTTTCTCATGATCAGCAGAGTGCTGGCTCAGATCAGGCGTCAACAAGCCTCTGTGAGTCTCATAGTACCCTTTTGGCAATCCCAAATCTGGTTTCCAACTCTTTTGGAACTGGCAATAGATGTTCCTTGCCTCCTTCCATCCTTCCCGAATCTTTTGTCCGATCCCATGCATCGTCCTCATCCTCTCATTTTAGACAATCTGCTCACCATTTCAGCGTGGAAGATCTCGGGCATTCCCAATCTTGCCCTTTCATTTCCACAGAAGCTTCCAAATACTTATCACAATCCTGGGCTCTGGCACCAAGAAAGCGTACAAATCTGCATGGTCTTTATGGTATAGCTGGTGTCTGGGAAAACACCTCTTCAGCAGATGTGATTTTTATTGCAAATTTTTTGTTTCCCGAAGCTAGCAAAGGCAAAGCTTTTTGTACCATCAATTTATATAGGTCTGAGATTTCTTCCAATCATACCTATGTTAATGGGAAGCAAGTGGGGGAACATCCACTTGTTTGTCGTCTTTTGAAGGGAGTAAAATATTCTAATCCTCCAATGCCAAAATATAGACAGTTATGGGATGTTACTATTGTTTTAAACTTTCTATTGTCATGGCCTGATAATAGTATGCTTATTCTAAAAATGTTATCTGCTAAGTTAACAATGCTTTTATGTCTTGTTTCTATCAAACGTATTTCGGATGTTAAAGCCTTAGATATTTCTAATCGTCAATTTACTCATACTGGTGTTCTGTTTACAGTTTCTCGTCAAACCAAGACTAATTTGACTTCTGTTTTCTATCCTTATTTTCCAGATGACCCCAAATTATGTGTTGCACAATGTTTAAAAGTTTATGAATAAAAAACTGCAGATTTAAGATCGTTTTTCATGTTTACTGTTTTTTCTGATCTGACTCCCCGCCCTCCCTCTATTATGTCCTTTTCCACCGCTAGGAATTCCTTTTGCCATATATCCTTTTTTGTTGCCCCTTTCCATACATTATACTTTCCCCTTTTTTTGCTTTAACATATTACATTTTTGGTCATGAATATTTTTGTGTTTTATCTAAATACTCTTTTGGTACAGCTATTCACATTATTTTTTGATTGACGTTTTCTGTGCCTTACTGCAGCCTCAAGATGGCCGCCGCCATAGTCCTTTCTATATTTTTGCACTCCTCCTTCTTATTAACCGGGACTCTTTAGGTCCCATACAATTCACCATAAGCCCAAGATGGCTGCTGCCATAGTCCGTTTTCTATTTTTTGCTCTCTACTTTCAGAACCCGAACTTCCGGGTTCCATTTTATTTACGACGCTCGTATCCGAGGCGTCCGCTCGCCTCCACACCTTAGTGCCAGCATGATATCAGTGCCGGCTCTACATTGACTTTTACGGTCGTTCTGACCGTGTTATCCTGTATTTCATGAACCGCCTTCCTACTAAACAGGTGAGATGCCATTTATCCTCCCGCATTTCTTTTTAAGACTCTATCTCACTCGTTATCACGGCAGCATTCTGTTGCAGGTATTATCAAATGTTTACACATGCTTTTCAGCATTCGTACTCCATTTTCTGTACACATATAACAACGGTCCTTAATAATTAAAGCGGTCACGATTTACTGCCAAAATATTATTTTTGCTAATTTTATTCTGGCTCCTGCCAACACGGCACATCGGTTTCTGATAATAATTTGTTATTTTTCCAGCTTTTTGTTCGCTTGTGTGCTCTTTTCGCTTTTTTACTTTCTTAAATTCAAGCGTGGATACTTTTAATTCCCACATTTTTAATTAAAATTTCGTTTTTGACTTATGAATGTCTCTTTCCTGCTAGGCATCTATTGTGTCCAAACGCACTACTTTTGCTGCTTGCGACTGATTGGATTCCACCGTGGTATGCTCTACTATATATGTACTATCCTCTATACGTCTTTTTCATTTCGTCTCTCCAGCACAGGGTGATGTCTTTTATCTACTTGATTTTTTCAAACACGGATATGTTTCTCTTTCCTCTTATTTTCACATGCATATTCCTTGGATGAGCTTACTTTTCTTGCACGTTTATCCATTTCTTGGGGCTTTTTTGTCTTGATATTTATATATCACTTGAATTCTCGGATCACACATCCCATTGCATTTTTTCTTTTATGTGTGCACATTTGGATGCACTTATGAATTGTGTGCACTTTTTCTCGGCCTCATTAAGTTGTATGTTTCTTGTTGGTACATAGTATTTCTCTGGTCTATTTATTATTATTTCCTCATTTTGAACTTTACGGGTGTCTTATTTAATTGGATTCTTGTAATGTAGTGTACATTGTATACATTGTTTTTTATGTTGCATTACAGCCCTGAAGAAGCCCCACATGTGGGCGAAACGCGTTGGCTGCCCATTTATTGTTTTATGTGCTATACTTACGGAACTGTGAAAACATAAAGCATTTGGACTTGCAAACAAGTATTAAAAAGAAAGAACTATTCATCGACAACACTGGAGTACTGGACTCTTTTTGTACTTTATGCAACTTTGTTTCTTGCGTGGCAGTGCATCGCCTTTTGGGTTTTTCTTGAGTAGGGCTATTTTAGCCCTGGTGGCTTCTTCTGCAGCAGGAGCCTTGGTGGTTGCACGCCCATATTGATAATAAATTACTTTATATTTATTTTGTCTTGTAAATTATCAGATACTCACAGGGATTTGTGCGTTGTCTACGAGCTTGCTGCAATTTTCATTTTAGTGACATCATAATACCCTATGTGCATGTGTATTGGTTCATTATTGTTGTACACGTTTTCGTGCCCATTGGCTTTTTTCAATTTGCCTTATGGGAATTGTAGTTTCTTGACTGCTGCTATTTAATAAAGTGAGAAAAGAAACTCATAATACTCGCCTCCGTGTCTTTAATAAAATTAAGACTTTCCGTCAAGAGACTAGGAAAATCTACATTATTTTTCATGAATGGTTTGGGGCTTAAAACTAATATCTCGACGTCACACGTGATGGTTATAGGCCCTGCGTCCAAAAGGCCCAAACATCGATCTCTGCTGGGGAGAAACTGTCTAGCGTCAGTACCTTCACGTACCTAGACATCCCATTAGATTGCACCAACCCTTGGTTTCACCTGATTAAGATCAGAAGGCTCAAACTGGACCAAGCTATTGCTGTTCTTTTTAGGTTTGTCATTCACTGGGTGCAATGCTGAACATTTACCGAGCAAAGTGTTTGTCTCTGGCTTTGGAGCAGGAGTGTGTGGGATTTTGTGATGTTAAAAACTTGCAAGTTGCTAAAAATATTTTTTAAGGAAGCTTCTTTTACTCCCAACTAGTTTCCCCAGTACAATTTGGCACTCTGAACTAGGGTTGGTCCTGCTCACGGATCATGTTAAACTTGTGCCTCTGCCGCTATGGAGCACAATTTGGGTTAAAGAGGAAACACAGCTCACTAGAGCTTTACTCTATGATGTCATGTCCTCTGACTGGTCCTCTAAATTCAAATGGCTCAGTTACATGAAGGAACAATTCTCCATGTTAGAACAAGAGGACTGTTATCATAACCCTATGACAACGTGAAACATCTCAAAGAAGCAGCTTAGGGTTGACTTCTTAACACTGAGAGAACAGTCTAGATCCTCAGAGCACTTGGAAAAAAGGAACTGTGGTGAGCTACTTGCCCCTGGTCACAACGAATCTGATGGAGCCTTATCTGCTGTTTCCTTTAACCTATGCCCAACGGTTTTATTTAATTAGGTTTAGCCTGGGAATTGCACATCTTTTTGGAGCTTATTCTAGCCACGCTTCTCATGGTGCAGCATTAGACTTGTGCCCTTGTGTCTCGACTTTTGCCTAATCTGTTGCATGTATGTTTTTCTGCAAACTTTATGATGTACCTAGGAAACGTTTTTTAGTGCCTCTGCTTAGGCTTTTAAATATTCGTCAACTGAACTGCCCTTTTTTTCCTGCAGCTATTACATTCTGAGTTTATCTGCCTTATGATTTATGAATATATCTTGGCAGGGGTTTATCCTTGGAGAATAGTTGGGAAATAGGAAGGTATTGAATTTTTGTCATCAATCTGAATTTGTTTTTAGCCTTTATTGATGCTATAATAAACATTTTTAAGTGTTATTTGAGTATGATTTCTTTTACTGTGTGTTCTGCCAATATTTTTTTTTTAATGTTGTTGACCCGGCCTAAATGGGGCTGCTGGCCAGGACTCACATCAGGAGAGCAACCAGCCAAGAAGTCAAGAGTTTGACTATACTGTACTGGGTGTCAGCAGGGCGCCATCTGATCATCGCCGCACAGTCTACCCATGGCCCGGTGCAGCTAGGACCAAATTGGGACTTCCCATGTCCCAATTGATTCTTTCTAGGGCCCTGGGCCCCTGTCAGCCCCTCTAAGTTCTCCTCAGAAGTGAGTGGTGGAGTGGAGGGAGATCTCTGATTTACCACCACCCATCGCTAAGCTGGCAGTGGCCACCTTGGGTGGCGCCCACACTCACTGCCTCTCCTGTTTATGGCTGTAGGCCCGGGGTGTTACGTACTGCGCTGGACTTCTCCCCTCTGGATACCGGGTTGGCGAATACACCAAATACAGGTTTTGGATACTCCCAGATAAGGGCGACCCCTTCTAGTAGCCATGGTGCCGCTTGACAGGCTACGCCAAAGCAGACCGTACCCTCCAGAAGGAGTCCCAGAGGGAAAAACCCCAACACTGGGGAAAAAACCTCAAACAGGAACTCCTGAAGAAAAACAAGAAAAAACAGGACTAAACAACAGGAAACAAAAATAGGCAAAAATCTCCCAAGGCAAAAAGCAGGAACAAAGAACAGGCAAAAATCTCTCAAGGCAAAAAGCAGGAACAAAGAATAGGAGCGAACAGCACAACCAGAAGGAAGGGTTTGCAACACAAGGTGGAACTAGACTGAATGACTTATATACTGAGAAAAGGGAAGTGACATCACAGGAAAAGGAAAGAACACCATCTTGAATTGGGAAGTGCCCATAGACCAGTATAGTAAAAAGAAAGTAGTATAAAAGAAAAACAGAGCATGCTGAGACAAAAACACGAAGAAGACAAGATGGACACAACATGGACAGAGACAGGTAAAAAGACCAGACAAACCCACCAACAACAAAAAGAAGAAAAAAGAGCTACAGGTAAGTGTAGCGCGACCAGGAGCGAAATATATGCTTCCAAGAATGTGTAGTCAAAAAATGCGGGGAACTGCGCTCCGGATATCGGTAGCGCGTTCCATCCGCGAGGGCAGAAAGAGATGCCGCGTCTGAGCGCGGCGTTACACGGGCCGATTCTCCTCTTCCTCTTGGAATCGCAGATATGCGGAGTCGGGCTAGGGAGTTGTTCGGTGGAGTCCCTCGCAGGAGCCACCTGTCCCGGTCAGAGGGAGCAGGGGAAGCCCTTCTTACAATCTGGTCAGGCCTGGGTTCATCCGGATGGGCCGCCATTCATCTACTGGCTGCCGCTCCGGCCATTATGTCCCTGAGTGCGGTCGGGTAAAACCTCAGCTTTTGGTCGTGGGTGCTGATCTTAAGCACTCGGGTGGGCTAGCGGGATCGGCCGGTCACCTGGCAAAAACAGAGATCTGTAAGGGTTCGAGGGGACTATCGTATACGACAGGGATGGCGCTGTCCTACGCTGTAGAGTTGGCCAGGTCGGAAAGACCAGTGAGAGAGTCTCATCTGATCACCATCTTGGACACGCACCCAGTGCATATGTTTAGCAGTGGTTGGCCGGTGCACTTGTGGAGGGCTAAACATCAGAAGAGGCATAACATATGCATGCCCTTGACAAATGAGGAGAACGCAAAATGGAGCAACAATGGTGCCAGTAAATGGCAAACCTATTGACAGTCTGAAGCCCACAATGTAGATACGGCATGACGCACTTTGAGACAGCATGTGCGCGCCGCTTAAAGCAGATACCTAAAAATGGATTAAAGAAATGTGGAATTGAAACAAATGTAGTATTATATGCTAATTTGCACTTGGAATTTTTTTAGCACTTACTGCATTTTAGCCATTAAACATATATATGGCTTCAGTGGACCTCTCTGAGTATTGTTTTTTCTTAACCATAAACTACACACCCCTTCTTCTCCTATAGCTGGATCCCACTGCCTATCTTTCCAGCAAAAAGACAAAAAAAGGATACCCTTTTTGCGGCTTGGACATAATGTTTAACCTATCCTGAATCCTGATTCCCACATGCTGAGGGGAGGGCGTGGCATAATATTGATACCATCAGCAAGACTATTTCAAATTAATTGCCAAACAAACCTGGCATTGCCACATTACATTGTACCCTGGACCAGCTGTGGCACTTCCTTTGCGGCTGAGGGGCCAGGCCCCCTCACCTTTTGCCCCTCAAGAAGAGTGTCTGTCAGGCTGAGCAAAGGTCCTGGCTGCCTTAGCTGAACTTTGCTGGGCTGAGGAGGTCACAGCTCCTGTGGGTATGACCTTCTCAGCTCACCAAAAGTCCTCGAGGACCCCCCCTCGGTGATGAGGAGTAGTGTCACTCATTGACTCCGACCTGGGTGCTTAAGTGTTAAGCCTGGGCCAAATGTCAATCAGTGACACCTCGTTACAGAGTAGGGTGGGGTCAGCAGTTCCACTGACCCCATTCCACTCTGTGACAAGCATGGGACTGCTGCCTGAGGGCAGGCAGCAGTTCAAACCCTCCTGGGACCTCCGAGGCTGAGCTGCAGGTAAGTGTGTGTGTATTTTTTAAAATTAATATTTGGTCCGTGTGTCTATGTTTAAATATTTGGTAATGAGTGTTATGAATGGATGTGTGTGCGTGCATGTGTGTGAATGAATGAGTGTGAGTGTGCGTGTGTGTCCCGCCCACTCACTCCCTCCTAAAGTTACAGGCCGCCACAGCCCTGGATGACTCTTTACAGATTTTTGCAAGAATAGTGCCTAGTTAGGGCGGCGCAAAAGTTGATGATAATCTAGCTTTGAGGATAAGTCCAAACAGCCCCTGTCAAACACCTCTCCAATGCTTAATTTGAGCAGGTGGTTGCAGGTGGGGCTCATTGGTAGTAGCTTTTAGGGACAAATACCTATTGTTCCTCATCACACTTCAACCAGGGGGAAAAGAAGACAGAAGAGAAAGTCGGAAAAGAGTGACAAAAAAGAAAGCAGTTATGAAAAATAAAATGAAAGAGTATAATAAAGATACAGGGAGTTGATGAAAGAGGGGCACTGGGCACAGGCTTCTAAGCAAAACATTGGGCACCAGCACATATTCTTTTACAAACTAAGCACTGCCATTTCATGAGGTACCAGTGTACCAAGTTCCTTATACTACTTTTTCCTTCTCTACAGTCTTGGTTATCCCTTGTATTCTTGAATCACACCACAGGAGATTAAAATCTTTGAGCTTTAAGGAGATACTAAAACTGTTGAATGAAATTGTGATTCCAACTTTCATAGCTATTCATAAAAACCCACTGACTGTAAAATTAGCCAGTGGTTTAAAAAAATGTCTTTTAAGATTCTGTTGCAAATGAATTACATTCCATATTACTGGAATTTTATAGGGAAGAACAATGGGTAAGATTGCAATTATTTATAAAATAAACAATAATAATAATAATTATTATTATGCATTGTTTCTACTTATAATCTTTTTGTAGTAGGAAATGTGATCCATAATAATAATAGCAATAATACTTATTATAACCAATAATAATGATAATATTCATTCTAGCAATAATAAGAGTAATGTACACTTTTGACAATAAATTATCATAAATGATGGTTTTTAATTATAATTGATCCTGGTATTTAGAATCGTTATGTTCAGTGGGCCAGCAAAAGAAATTGTGGATGTTTCACACAGAGTAGCGGCCGAAAAATAAGTCATTAGGAATTGTAAGAGATGTTTGCTCCCACTTTCTATCAACTATTTTCTTTTTGTTTGTGCTTAAACTTCCTGCGTGGAGCAGTCTTTGTTAACAAGGCCAACGGCCCCTTGCTGTCCATTACAAAAGGATTTAGAATTTCAGATGCCTTTTTATGGTCTGGATTCACAGTGCAGCTGTCGCCAGGCAATTATGTGAATGTCACTAGAGTTCGACTTTGGCTCCACCCACATGTTGGGAGCCAGGAGTACATGTTTTGATTGGATACAAGTTGTGTGTTTCCAAAGAATAAGCTCACCACCCAGCTGTGATCATGTTTATTTATCCAGCTGCCCGAGCCTGCACTTTCAGGGGTACACACAATGCAACACTATTAAAGTGTCTTAGATAACTATATCATTTATGGTGGTTTTTTTTGGCAGCAGACAGATGGGAGGAGAGCTGTCACTATCTGAGATAGATGTTTAGGTCCGGCTTGAAAGCGCAACTGTCATCTGACCTTTTATCTTTAATCAATATTAACTACACACCTTCGCTTCGACACAAATACATATCAATTCTCAAGCCATTTACTTGTAATGCTTCACATTACCATACAACATTCCTGCAGGAAAGTGCCCCATTTTGATATGGCCACCCACACTTTTTGCCTGGTAGTTGATGCAGTTTTGACTGAAAGTGCACTGGGTTCCTGCTAACCAGGTCCCCAGTGCTGAATCTTTTTTCCTAAAACTGTGCAATTGTTACACAATTGGCCAACCCTTTGGCACCCTTGAAAGTCCCTAGTAAATGGTATCCCTGATACCTGGGGCATGGGTACCAAGGATGATCCCCAAGGTCTGCAGCATATATTGGGCCACCCTGAGGGACCACTCACCTAACACATGCAGACTGCCATCACAGGCTGCTTGTCTTGGTGCAGCTAAAAGTGAAAACATAACATGGGACACAGCCTGTGTGCCATGTCCCCTAGCAATGCATGCAATATATGTAAGTTACCCTTACAGCCCTAAGAAAGGATGCTTAACATTGCATGTGAGAACATATCTGCGAGAGCAGATATGCCCCAGCTATGTCTTTGTTGATTCTTCGACATAGTCGTTGAACAGGTAAGACATTTAAAGTATATGTGCTGGACACTGGTCAATACGAGTTCCCCAGCTACATGATGGTTTCACTGAAAATAGGGATGCTTGGTATCAATAATTTCATATTAATAAACCCTCACTGATGCCAGTGAAGGATTTATTAATACATGCACCTAGAGGGCACCTTAGAGGAGCCTCCTGAAAAACCTACCATTTTCCAGTGTACTGGCTGACTAGTTCTAACTAGCCTGCCACCACCAGGCATATTTCTGACTCCCAAGGGTGAGAGCCTTTGCTCTTGGGCAGACAGGAACAAAGCCTGGTCTGGCAGGGGTGTTAGCATACCCCTCCCAACAGGAGGACCTGCAAATCTGCACTCTAAAGCACTCTAAAGCAGGGTGCTTCAAAGAAACCCACCATGCTTGGTATGTTGATCTGGCTTCCCTCAAAGAGAGGATGCCGACCTCTCTGCCCTAGGGCCCATTTGGCATCTGGGAATGTGGGAAAATTATTTGCCAGAGGCATGCCCACCTCTCAGGTCAGTCTCACCCCTAAGGTTAGCTGCCTGATGTGGACACAACTTTTGAAAGTCTGCTATCTTATTGATGGCAGAACTAGAACTCTGGGACAGGGTGATACCCACTTCTGACAGGAAGTAGTCATATAGGGGGCAAAGTGACCCTAGGGGTAAGTATCCCATTGGCTACTACTCTAAACTCCCCTAACACCGCTAAATTCAGTATTTAGGAGAGCGCCTGGTGCCACGGAACCTACAAAGAAGAAGGGCACTCAAGAGCTGCGAAAGCAAAGAATGAGGAAGAAGCACCTGACCTTGCCCCAGCCCTGACAGCCTGTTTGCTGTCCCGCCGATTTGTGCCAAAGTTGTCTCGTCCTGCAAGCTGTTGTGCCTCCAAAAAGCCTAGGAGGACTGCATACCTCCAACAAAGACCTAGGTTTCCTGTGGAGCTGCTTCCCTGCAACTTGCAGGCACCCCAAGAGTACAGCGAGGACTCTGGGCCGCTGAAAACCCGACATCTGAAAGCACCACTGCACCAATGCTGCCTAGCCCAAGTTGAAGTGGGCCAATGGTGCCAGTGTGGTCCCTCGCCCCTCTAGAGACAAAGCCCATATTAGACTTGCCCATTAGTCTCACAGATGCCGCTTGCAGCCTCTCTGTTCGCAGGCCCCCTCAACCACAAGTGCTCTAGGTGGAGAAAATTTGACGCCTCAAAACACCTCTGCATCTGTCGCCTCTGGCCCATGGAGAAGAGGACCTAAGGTGTCCCCATGTCGCTGAGCATCTGTGAACCCACTTGTTAGTTTACCTCAACTGGACTCCCAGTCCAAACCTGCAGTCTCTTTTAAACCAGACTAATTCCCATTGACTAACACTGGACACCCCACACTGTAGTGTACCTCAGCACCCAGCTGCCCCATTGCTGTCCCATACTTACCTTAAGTCTAGGAGGCTGGTCCTATAAGTCGCTGTACTATACCTGTATACAGTATTTGTTTTTCCTCCATTGGATAACATTGCTGCTTCTGAAAAATACACTGTAAACTTTTGAAACCTCAAAGTATTTTTCTTTGAAAACATACTTACCTAATCATATTGATTCTGGTGCCTAAATATATAAAAAGATGCTTGTTATTTTTGTAAATTGGTGTGGATCCCCTTATTGAGTCATGTGTCTCATTTACTGACTGTGTGCCTAAGGTAAATTTAATAAATGTGTGCCTATGGTAAATGTCTAACACTCCTCTCTGATAAGCCTAAGGCTGCTCAAGCACACTACTCCTTAAAAGAGCATCTTGGGATTGCTAGAGCACGCCCCTGTCCACTGGTAAGGGAACCTCTAGACTCTTTCCACGATATGTCTTATTTTGATATATCATATAAAGAGCCAGCTTCCTACAATTCTTTTAAAGTCAGACCTATTGTCAGTGCCATTGCTTGTTTCTAGGGAGGTGCAAAGCAATGCTTCATTGACAGGTAACTGCATCCAGGGTCAGACTGGGCCAGGCACCAAAAACAAACGTGGGCCCCATTAGTGAACCGATTAAACAAGTGGCCCATATATGCAAATTGGGGTACTTTATGTGTGTTTTGAGGAGTATGAAGGACTGCATGGATTTGATCTTGCTGCAAGCAATGTTTGTTTTAACCTGATAGGTGCGAGCATCGGCCACTGGCTGACACCCACACACCCTCCGTGGTGCGGGGCACGACCAGTGGCCAACACCAGGGAGGGGCCTGAAAAATCCTCTGGTGCGTCACATCAGAGGATTTTTTTTTATTTAAATCCCCATCGGGAGACACAGAAGAGCTTCCCTGTCTGCCCCCGAACTTCCCACCCGCACTTTTGTGATGTCAGCGCACCTCTTGTTTTCCGCATCGGAGCAGGAAGCAGCAGGTAAGGCCACATCCTACTCCAGAGGGGAAAACGGGCCCGAACGGGCCTCCCCACCATTCGAGAGGCCTCATTTGAAAGGGGAGATTCTCCAAGGGAGAGATTCTCCCCTTTCAAACAAGGCCTTCCTGAAACAGTATCCTGGCCTAGGCAAGGATATGAAGCGTGCTGTTTGAATAATAAAAGGATACAAAGCGTGCTGCATCAATATTATGGAATAAAATGCTATGCAGCACTGGAACTGGGTTTCAACACTTTTGTTCTTCTGCTTGTTCATTTATGGGTTGCTCCTTACCCATATGCTGAAGCTGCCCTGCAGAGTTGGGGAGTTGGGGGCTCCCTTATCTCGGAGGCTGTTTTGAATATATATATATATATATGGAGATCACTTTTGTCCATGCGTATGTGGTTTCACTGGGGGCTGCGATCGGCCCCCAGGGAACCCACACCCACATATAAAAGTGATCTAGTGATCTCTTTACATATATATATATATGCACCTTGCGTATTCAAAGCTATGCACATACTTCAGCTGACGTGTTTCAACTGTAGCTTTTAGGCAGCAATAAAAAAGTCAAGTACCTCTTGTGATTATGTTTCTGCTAGAAAAGGATCTGATTTTTGTCTAGTGGCAGTTTTGGTAACATAAAGTAGCGCAGAAGGTTTATATACCTACTGCAAAGATCAAAACTGTATTACATGTGAATAGCTGAGTGAATTAGTAAAGCCAGCCATTACCTGCACTATAATACAAATTAAATGTATGTTCGAGGAGGGCTATGGAGAGATGAAGGGGATTTTTGCAGGATGGTAGTGAGGGTTATAGAGGACAGTTCTGACATAGGATTAGAGACTGAGAGAGCAAATACTGAGATAGCATCTGAGGGATAGGACAATGCCGCAGACTCTGAGAGTAATTTTTCAGACGGAGGAGTCCCATTCGATAACTCCTCTTCCAGTGATTCTGAGGGAGGTGATGAGGACAGTCCTGCTGTCCCTTTGCAAGCACAGTCTGCGCAGCGGGACAATAGCAGGTTAGCCCAATCCAGAGAACAGGTGGATGCAGCAGCAAGCACAGAGAGAGTGCTCTCTTGGGAGCTCCTCAATTTCAGCCCCAAATTCCACCGCCCAAATCGTATTATGGAGACATCAAAATTATCTATCACAAACAACCTGGTTTTGTAAGTCAGGCACCAGTGTTTTTGGTCCTGGACTCGGTGGCCATATAGGGAAACCTACCAATCCCAGACATTTCTGGAAACTAGACACCTGGGGGAGTCCACAGAGGTGTGGCTTGTGTAGATTCCCCAAAGTTTTCTTACCCAGAATACCCTGCAAAAGTGAACTGTTGAATAAAAACTCTATTTTTTCTTGCATTTCTGTCACACAAACTACAGGAATATGCTGGGATCCACAAAATTACTACCACCCAGTTTGCCACCTGTCCTGATAAAAATGCTACCCCACTAGAGTGCCTGTACCTAGTGCCTGCGTCAGGAATGGATCACCCCAAGGTCAACAGTTACCCTCATGTAAGGACTAACATTGACCGTTGTGTAATCTATTCCTGACCCACACAAGTAAGGTACCATTTTTATCAGGACACTTGGGGGAATGCTGGGTGGAAGGACATTTGTGGCTCCTCACAGATTCCAGAACTTTCTTTCCCCAAAATGTGAGGAAAAAGTGTTTTTTTGCCAAATTTTGAGGTCTGCAAAGGATTCTGGTTAACAGAACCTGGTGAGAATGTCAAAAGTTACCCCATCCTGGGTTCCCCTAGGTGTCTAGTTTTCAGAAATGTACAGGTTTGCAAGGTTTTCCTAGGTGGTGGCTGAGCTAAAGGCCAAAATCCACAGCTAGGCACTTTGCAAAAAATAGGTCAGTGTTCATTGGGAAAATTTGATGTGTCCATGTTGTATTTTGTGGCATTTCCTGTCGTAGGCACTAGGCCTACCAACACAAGTGAGGTACCATGTTTATCAGGGGATGGGTGGAAGGAAATGTATAGCTCCTCTCAGATTCCAGAACTATCCAGCACCAAAATGTGAGGAAAAAGTGTTTTTTTGTCAACTGTTGAGGTTTGCAAAGCATTATGGGTAACAGAACCTGATGAGAGCCCTACAAGTCACCCTATTCTGAATTCCCCTAGATGTCTAGTTTTCAAAAATGCACAGTTTCGGTAGGTTTCCCTAGGTACTGGCTGAGCTAGAGGCAAAAATCCATAGCTAGGCACTTTCCAAAAAACATGTTGGATTTCAATGTAAAAATGTGATGTGTCCATGTTGCGTTTCCTGTTGTGGGCACTAGGCCTACCCAAACAAGTGAGGTACCATGTTTATTAGGAGACTTGGGGGAACACAAAATAGAAAAACAAGTGTTATTGCCCCTTGTCTTTCTCTACATTTGTGCTTCCAAATGTAAGACAGTGTGTAAAAAAGAGGTCTATTTGAGAAATGCCCTGGAATTCACATGCTAGTATGGGGACCCCGGAATTCAGATATGCACAAATAATCACTGCTTCTCAACATCTTATCTTATGCCCATTTTGGAGTACAAAGGTTTCCTTGATACCTATTTTTCACTCTATATTTCACCAAATGAATTGCTGTATGCCCGGTATACAATGAAAAACCATTGCAAGGTGCAGCTCATTTATTGGCTCTGGGTACCTAGGGTTCTTGATGAACCAACAAGCCCTATATATCCCTGCAACCAGAAGAGTCCAGCAGACGTAACGATATATTGCTTTAACAAATCTGCCATTGCTGTAAAACGTTATAGAAGAAAACGTGGACAGAAATGGCTTTATTTTTTACTCCAATTTCTATGTCTTTTTATTTTAGCTGTTACTTTCTGTAGGAAAACCTTGAAGGAAAATGAACCCTTGCTGAATTTAGAATATTGTCTACTTTTCAGAAATGTTTAGCTGTCCTGGATCCAGCATTCGTTTAATACCCATCTCTGTCACTAACTGGAACGATGCTGAAAGCACCAAAAATAGTAAAAATGGGGTTTCTCACAGTAAAATGCCAGAATTGTGTTGAAAAGGGTGGTTTTCTGATTCAAGTCTGCCTGTCCCTGAAAGCTTGGAACATGGAGATTTTAGCACCGAAAACCCTTTGTTGATGTCATTTTCGGTAAAAAAAACACATGCTTTCTTCTGCAACCCTTTTTTTACAATTGTTCTTAAAAAAACGAAATTTTAGCTGTATTTTGGCTAATTTCCTGGTCCCCTCCAGGGGAATCCACAAACTCTGGGTACCTTAGAATTCCTAGGCTGTTGGAAAAAAAGAACACAAATTTGGCGTGGATAGCTTATACGGACAAAAAGTAATGAAGGCCTAAACACGAACTACCCCAAATAGCCATAAAAGGGCTCAGCACTGGGGGAGGAGGAAGGCCCAGCAGCTAAGGGGTTATTACTAGGGAAATTAACAGTAAAAATAGCCCATCAGCACATTAAACAGGCCCACATACGGCCATAGCACAGGCCTACAGACTGACCTGTCAGACGAGCCCGAGGAGCAATTGCCCTATCCCCCCCTGAACACAGATAATGGTCTGGTCCAGAAATATGATCAGAGCAAAGAAGGGTGTTTCGCAGAGCTGCTAAGTGCCTCCATATCATGTGTGATACTTTCATACAGTCTTGACTATTTATCTTACAGCAGTCTGGGAATCAGATTTTTACCATCATAAATATAGGTTTAACATCCCAGCATGCAATGTGACACTAGCTACAAATTTGGAATCGACTGAAGGTGTTACACATTACATATGGCCACTCAACAGCTATCGTTTATCCTATAAAAATGTGATCATACACAGGAAGGTGCCACAGACACAGCAGTGTCTGTGATACCCTTAAACAACATTCCATCTCTTATAGGTAACAATAAAGGCCTAGAGACTTTGGGCTATATATTTTGCTAGTCTGTAAATCTCTTCTGCTCTGCTGGCCAGGAAAGGGGATATTGTGCTGCGATTTGCTAATTGCTAAATTAACTGTGACCAAGGACACTGGAATTATGCGGCAGAGGAGCACCGAATTATATGTCAGGGTTAAGTAAATTATGAAGCAATAAAAGGCATATTATGCAGCATAGTGCAGCTCATTTGTTGATTCTTCATTATTTTGTAATTTGAACACATGGCAATACTGTCTGAGCAATGATCTAACTTAATTAATACCAGTTTAACAACCAAATACAGAAATAAGCAACTGAAAGATGACAGGGTAACTTTTGAGAAGGATCTTTCATTGAGCGCAAACACGTCACTGCGTTTTTAGTAACTTTTGATCTGAGCTAGAAACAACTTTTTTAAAGAAAATATGCAGATTATTCAGCAGATGGCAGATTATGTGGCAAATCTATAATTATGAAAATGGTTGCAGAAACGCATAATTCCAGTGACCCTGACTATGGCGTAGCTATCAAAGACACAGCCAAATGTTTTTTTGATTTCCCAAACAACCCTAAAGCTTCTCATCTTCTGACCAGGACTGAGTCTGACCAATTATACATCAATGTGAATAGAATATTCAAGCAAAGCATCATAAAAAATGGATTTAAAAAAAAGCACAATTGTGCCAAGTCGGAGCGTGCTTGGGCGAGGAATAATGAATGATGGGTTTTTTCTGACTGTGCTCCCCTGAGGTAGGGCCTTAGGAATATGTCGTCCACACAGTCGTCCTCATACAGTTTGTGTTTTTCTGCTTTAGCCAGAGTTCACCATTCATTATGAGGACCTAACCCAACCCAACAGCGTTTGTAGGGGTTGGTAATGGTGGTAGCAGGGACGGCACCCATGCACTCCCTCACTAACCTCCAAAAAATACAGAACTCGTTTGTAAGGAAGAATAAATAATTTACTCACAGTTTACATATATTTGACTAGCTTTATACTAAGTTCACACTGCCAGCATTGGATTCACCAGTAACATTTATTTGGCAAGTAAACTGGTATTGCACAAGCATCAGGATGCCAGACACTCCTCTTGCTCTTGAACATAGATGCAACGAGTTCCACAAATTGGTTTCCTTCACAAGAAAGTTCAGCTTCCTGCTCTTCTGATACCAAGGAATGGATGGCAGGAGATCTTAGGAAGATTTCAGTCAAAGACAATAAACATACTGATAGAATGTATTACAAAGGTGTCATCAGAGGAGTCTATTTACAATCCATAAAGGCTTCAACTTGATCTATGTCTTGACTGAGAGACATTAAAATTCTTTACGTAGTGGAGAGTTATCACATCGCTTTCTAGAAACAAGTTGTGCCTCAACAGCTTATACTGTCTATAAGCACTAACTGAGATATCTAGAAGTCTCAAGATGAGCTCCTGTCAAAGGATTTTTTGTGAAATATTTGAATTGACATTTTCTGCCATATTTAAAGGCAATGGTGCCACAATTTCTTCTTGTACAAGCGATCAGGCATCTTCTGGTGATGGACCCATGGGCAGCCACCTTGTATGGAGCGGTAATAGGGCGGGTATACCCTAGATACAAGTTGCTACAGAAATCTACATGATCATGGCAGCTTTCAGGGTGGTACGCATGATAGGCAGGGGCCCTCTGCCAGCATTTGAGATGAAAAAACTTGTTTTATCAATTGCATTGCCATTGGGTGCAAGGGATAGGGCTGTTCCTGACATCCAGGGATTTAAGCTAATTTACTACCTGGAATTCATATCCAACATCTTTTTCCAGTGATTTATGATCTAGTACATTTAGAATGCATCATAAAAAGGACTTTTCCTAATAATTGTATGTTTCTCAACTGATTTATCACTATAGTACTGGACAATAGTTTAACCACTACAACAGCTTCACGAATAGCATGTTCACCTTACAGACTACCCAACTTGGGCTCCATGTGCTCAAGGCTTCTGGGTAACAACTGATAAACACAGGTGACAGAGAAAGCATGGAGACAGGATCTGCTTCTAAGCCAGTAGTGTACTTACCATACATAACTGTGGAAGAGTTTCTGAAGAGCATGAGACGTTTTTATGGAAACCAGTTTGCCCTCATAAGATGTGCATGCGTGATTCATCGTCCCAGAATGCGAATCTCTAAGTTTCAACAGAAAAGAGATACGAATGAAGGGTTTGTTTTATGAGAAACCCCAGATTAACCAGAGGTTCAAGCCATAAGGAGCAATGCAGTGGGTACCAGGTAATTCTGCCTACCAGTGCATTGGGCTTACTGCTGAAGAGATGCATAGAAATCCGGTGGTTACAAGATACAGGGCGGGTGTATGAACTGTGGCAGAATGTTATATGTGAATGAACGGGTGCTGGAGAGATGCATCTATTAGTTGTCTAAACTGACCCAAAAATAGGTGAAGATCTACATTTGCAGTGCGCTGTGTAGGAGTATGCGGAGGTGCCTGAAATGGATGCTTCTAACTGAAAATATTAGACTTCTCAAGGAGAAGTTCTACAATTGTTTGATACAATAAGCAATATCCCTGCCTAAAGATCTGTAGGCTACTGCTTGTATCACCGACATCCCTTCCTGCACCCACTCTTATTTCACCCATTTGCCTTTGTTTTACTCATATGACAGTCTCCTTGCCTTGGGCATGGTCTCATTTGTATTACTCGGCCTTCTGTGATCATCACACCCCCTTTAGGTGTAAGCATACACATCACACCACTGTCCCTCTGGCCAGGGTGGTGTGAAGTGATTGCCTGTATAGTGTAGTTCCGGCACAGCTTTTCCTCTCCTCCTCAAACTAACCTACGCCCTGGTGGTTACTAGTGCCCCAGTGCTTGCTTGCTCCTGGATGGGATCCATATGGTCTGCATACCCCGGCTGCTTTAAGAGTGCCTTGAATGGTCGAGTCAACATATTCTGTGCATGCTTTATCTTTCACACTTCTTTCCACCATCACAGTGTTACTCTATTACACAGGCACAGCACAAAAATGTTTCCCATATAAGCTCAAAAGAAAGATAACAAACACCAACCACACATCCCGCACAGTGTAACACTGTCCTCAAGTAAACAAACACTTTAATGCCTCACATGGGTGTGGTAAGTGCTATATAAATGGTACTGAGAGAGCGTAGCTTATATAATCTATATTAACATGAAATGTTTATGAACTAATGTGTGATAATGCCGCATAGAAATTGTATTAGTATATTTTGTTGAACGTGCACTTGAAATGTGACCGCGGGGAGTGGCCGCCATTGTAGACGGAGACTAATAAAAATGACTAATGTTCTTTTAAAGAATGGTTTTGTACTAATTATTAATGATTATGTTATTAGAGTTTTGCTAAATAAATCTTGTAGGCCTTAGTTAGCATAAGTCGAGGCCTAGCTACTTGGCTCTCATATTAAATGTGTTTTCTAAACAAGCAGTGTGCTGACTCGCAAAAGGACATGAACTTCAAACTAGAAGCTGAATGTAACTATAGTAGATCTGTTCTAATGAAATTCATATTGCTTGTAGAAATGTAATAGTTAAAATGCAACAGTGTAGATTAGTATAATGTACAAGGTCATTCAAACCGGTACAGACAATGGAGCTACTGACCGAAGATGTGCAAAGAAATTACAGAAGGATGGAATCACACCGGACGTGCTACCTCTGAAGACGTCAATCATATGGACCAATAAACTGTCTGAGAACTAATGTGGGGTAAAAGATTAATGACATAATCCGTTTTTTAATTGGCTAAAGATAGTGAGGTGCAATAATTGTCCAATCAAGTTTTAGGGGAATGTAGAACGAAAAGGGGATAAAAACCCCTGTCACCAGGAAGTGAATTAGAATTAGGGGGCAGGAGACCGGGAGAGATTGGTTAGGGAAATGCTATCGATTTGATTCAGAAACTTTGTCACTCTGTTGGGTGATTTATTGGTTTTACTTAAACCATCCTCTTCTTTAGATTGCCCATTTACACTTTACCTCCTTATGAGGGAAGTGCCCCATTTTTCCCCGTGAGCTGAGTCTCTGATTGATGGCGAATCAACTGATGTCCTGAAGACGAAGACTGAACTTGGGTGCTGACCCAAACCTTGGAGGGTAATTATGACAATAAAATTGTGATTTGTCTGTTTGTTTTTCCTTTCAGTGGTTAGGACAGGGGTTCACTATACCGACCCAAATAGACAAATGACTAAATCTAGGCATTGTTGAACTGGCGCATTAATGACACTCTGCTGAAGTTGATTTATGTTGACGCTGTGTTATGTTCTAATAATTGCGTTCCTTGCTTTGATTAAGTCTTATTCTAGCTGCCAAATTATGACAATGATATTGAGTGTTTTGTTTCTGAAATTAACACACTCGCTCTTAGAATTGTAATCAATAGGGAATAAACCTCATAAAATTCTACTAAACTGGTGTGGTTATTCATGACTGCAAGGTCATGGTGGTGTCTTGTGTTGATTAATGTCTTTGACTAAAGTAAAATGTATTATTGTGATTAATATTGATATTATTGACATATTGATTGACATATTGATTAGCTATCTCGTCCTAAGGTGTCTCTCAACTGGGTCAAAAGATTCATTGGCCTAAAACGAGTCCCAATGTGTAGAAAAGTATCATAGAGGGACGCGTTAGCAGTACCATACTGGAGGCCTCCGCCCACAACACTGAACCGCCACTGAGGCTGAATGAGATGCAGCTCCTTCAAATTCATTAGGAGGTCTGTTCACCGACTGGTGCGGTGCTTATGAGCACCGTGCGGTTATTTAAAATCGATCCTATCATATAAAAAGATGCTTGCATGGCAGATGATCATTATGACTTATTTGTGATTTAGTTCTGGCGAGAGGGCTTAATACTAATACACCTATTTAAACTATGGTAGCATTTAAGTGTTCTCAATAAATCTAATTTAACTAAGGATTTAAAAAAATAATTACCAGTGTGCACATCAAAACCTATTGGACACCTAAAGGCTTCGAATTTCATTGGTCAAAATAACTTTCAGCATCCCTCAAAAACACTATGCAACAGATTTTACTGCAACTAAAAATAATATTATCTCCATCAAAACACAGGAATAACGTATTTTGTTTTAACAACCAGTAAAAAATGAAACGTCGTCATTTTTCCCTAAGCACGATAAACTCCTGGACTCTACGGATGAAAACAAATGTTCATATCTCGTGCTTATTTTGACTTCTATGTTTACTGGGGGAATACAATATCATTTGTGGGTTTCCTATACTGAATTATAGAGTTTTTTAGACGATGTGCGTGCATTGTTCTATTTAGATTAAAATAAGTTCATGTCAGCTCAGCAACAAGAACGCGTCAAAACAAAAATGGAATTTATAGCAAATATACTACACAAATGTAGAAAGTAGGCAGTACTCGTTGAATGATGTGCTTGCAAAAAGGTGTCCAGTTAAGATACAGTATACCAACTCACTGAAGCAAAACAAATACACTTGTGGTAATCAAAGTGTGTTAAAAATTCGAATTGTAGAAATTCTTAATGACCTACTACAAAATATTTCTGAAAAAAAAGAGTTACTGCAAGGCTATTTTTTGAATATCTACGATCAGATGTACCAAGAATTTTAACAGTGGTCATCACTTCAATTTGGCATAGACGGCAGTGATAATCCTTTTTCTAATGTACTAATCCCATTTTAGAAGTCGGAAAGTTTTGTCAATTCTTAAAATTAGATTATGAATGGATACTGGGAGGGTGTATGAGTCCCTTCCGAATATTGGTATGCTATGCATCAATGTTTTGTGACCAAAATCTGGTCACAAAATATTGACAAGTGGGCGGAGGATTCAAGATGTCCACCTGAGCAGACATTTGTCTCCACCCTTCGACTGGGGCAACCGATAATAGTGGCTCTGCAGGATGATAGCCGGCTTCTGAAGGGGGTCGTGCTGCTACCTCCACTCATGGTGACCCACTGCAAGGGTTGGATTGGGAAGAAGGACAGTCGGGAACTGGGTGATGGGCTGGTGCCTCAGGGTCACATGTGGACCGTTTTTCATCCCTGCTAACTGGCCTACAGAGACTTACAGTCTGGCAGGCCCGAGCTTGGCCATGCTTCCTTCCACCTGAGCCAGTCTGGGAGCCAGATGTTACTCTGGCCCTTGGGCTAGTCTCACCTCAGTTGGGAGGTGTGCAGGAGGGAGGCATGTATCTGACCAACAGCAGTTTTTACCATATTGCCTCCCCACTGGGCCACCACATTCTGGCCATTGTGAGGAAGGAATATGCAGATGGCCTTGCTGGGGGCAGATGTTGTCAACCACGCACAGTGTCTTTTAGGCCATGGTGGGGGTAAGGTCCCTTTGTGCATAGGCCTCATTGTGATGCCTTCTTTCTCAGAGAGAAAAATAGGCTGTAAACTACTTTAGAGTCAAGGAATCTGATCTTGTGTAATGTAACTGGTGCTCCTGTAAATCACTCCAAAACCTCTGGGCCGAGTTCATATTACATAAAACCACACAAACAAAATATAAATGGGCAGATTCTGCAAAGGTCCGAGCTATGATAAATAAGAACTCTTTATATAAAAACATCCATATTCATTTTTAAAGTGGCTTCTCAAGCTCAATTTAGGCTTAACTCACCTTTAACAAAACATTTTTAACGTGCTTTTGCATTACGTTTGTTTTTTAAGTGTGCAATGATCAGAGTTAAAAATACCGTCTTTGGGTGATTTTCTTCCTTTTCTGTACCAGCCAGGACATTAAAATACTGGCCATACTGTTTAAGTCAGCTGGGAACCCTAGTCTGATATGTGGCTGTAGCCGTTTTATGTCACCTCCCCAGCCTGGCCAAACTCCAGTAATTCTAGTTTTCTCCAACTTTAGATCTCTATAAGCTTTCAAATGCTTAATTTAACAACATTTCTCTAAAAATAAGCCCAATGAAACTAAGCAAATGGCGATCATTGAAAGGGATAATCCGGGAATGTGGGCTACCTTTTTGGAAGTGCCCAGGCCTAATATGAGGTAATGCTATATTAAAATGCAAGCAGCCACGGGCACCTACGCTGAACACAGGGAAACAGTAAGAGGCGCAGGAAAACAAGAAAAATAGTCCGCCGAAGAACAGATAACGAAACAAAGTGTAATCATACAGTATTTGGTTCCTGCTCACTCAGAGAAGGAAACAGAAAAAAGGAGGGACAATGGGGCAGGACTTGTAAAGGACACTGAAACAAACAAATTAAATGGCTTTAAGCCCAGAAGAAGTATACTAAAGTGTACAAGAGCTCATATGCTTACGCTCGACCTAAAAAGGGGGTGCCAGGGGTGACGCAATCTAGGTGGAGTATTACTGACTTTGCAGCCCGAGTGCACAAACTGCTTCCACCTCAACATAACTGGGGACCTGTGGACATAGCTTGCAGGCAGGGTTAGCTCTCTGCGACATCTGTGGAACTGCATAGATGAGCTGCTGAGTGGCTACACATTGCCATTGCTGTGGGCAGGACGGATCGACAAAGCATCATCCAAAAGATAGAAGGTCATTTCTTTGAAAGAAATGCTGATGTCAGCAAACTCACAAAAGTCCAGACAGACGCTGAGACTGGGCCTACTGGCAGATGATCTTAACCAGAAGCGGGAAGGCTCAGGAGTGGATCATCCCCAGGCACGCTGATTTATGGATGAACCATGCCAGAGCAAATGCAAGGACATCACAGGCCTGAAGGAAGAAATTGCTAAGGTGATACAGGACATTATGCAGGTCGTGCCAGCTACATGGCACAGAGTGAAGTGTCTGGAAACAGCCTGGGATGCAAGAGAGGACGAACTGGAAATGATGGGACAGGAATTCTCTTTTCTGCAGGAACAGAATGTGGATTTACAGTCCCACCTCAAAGATTTAGATAGCTATTTGAGACACAACAATATTGGAATCCAGGGTGCAGCCTGCAATGCAGAAGGGAAGGACATGGAAGCATATTTCCGGTGACTCTTCAGGCACACTTTGCTGTCCCTTAAGGAGGAGGAAGTCATTCTGGATCACACACAGAATGGGCATGAAATTGCACAAGGAGGGCACAGTTCCCAATGTACTGACCTATGTGCACTACTCTAGACAAAAGAAGGCCACTTTGGCACCTGGGTGCTCCATGGACACTATCGCTTTTGAGGGACAAACGCTTTGTATACACCAGGCTCTATCATCGATCAAGCTGCAGGAGATGGGACTTGAGATCGGTGTAAAATCACTTAAGGAAGCGCAAAAGATTTTAGAAATGGGAGGATGCTGGAAATGGTGAACAAAGGTATCCACAGGAATCCGGCATTTTGTGAGCAGAAAACCTACCACATATATGTGGAGGACAGTTCAGTAACGGAAGGCTGCTAATAAACCTTCAACAGATACAATATCACAAGAACGGAATAATGTTTTGATGCAGCTGAAGGGAGCGAGCCCGTCCGTGGATTCACAGAAGATGTGAAGCGGTATGCAGTGGAGAGTGGTGGGCAGAAGGGAGATTGCCTCTCCAGACAAGCGTGACACAGTGAGACTCAAGGGGTGTTACCTGCAGGGCCTAATATTGCATGTTCGATGTTAAGGGTGGGAGACAGGAAGAGGGAGGGAGATACAGGTTTCACCTTGGGCATTATGGTATTTTGCCCTCACGGAGAGACCAAGGAGTACTCAAACTACCCAAATGTCTTGCAAGGAGGAGACGAGGGAGGAGAAGGGGAAGATTGGGTGTTTAAATACTTTTGCATATGACTGGTTTACCTTGTTTTGAGCCAGTAGTGGGGCAGAGGGATTCCCAAGTCACACACATAATTAACATATTATGCACTCAGGACGCTACGGTCTGAGTAATCTTGATTGTAGAGCAAGATGGACAAGGATCTCAGGGAGGGGGACATACTAGTGCTTAACACTGGTGATGAACTTAAGACTGTGATCCTCAATGAGAGGGGCCTCACCACTCAGGTCAAGAGGCTGGTTTCACAAGCAAAGCGATAGTGGTGTCTGCCTTCTGCAGGAAACACACTTGGTTAAAAAAGATCAGGATTGATTGTGAGAGAGCGTAGCTTATATAATATATATTAACATGAAATGTTTATGAATTAACGTGTGATGATGCCGCATAGAAACTATAGTAATAGCAATTTTGCTTAGAGGTGCGCTTGAATTGTGACCACGAAGAGTGGCCACCAATGTATATGCAAACTAATAATGATGATCAAAATGTTTATGTTACGTTCAAATAAGTTTATACTAACATTTGCGTTATTAAATCTGTATTGAAAACCTCATAGGCCTTAAGTTAGCATGAGCTGCAGCTTAGCTGCCTGGCTCTCATATTAAATGCATTTTTCTATTTTTCAGTGTGCTGACTCACAAGGGGCCATGACCCTGCTTGTTCTTTTTCTTCAAACTTGGAAGATGAATGTAACCATGTAAATCCGTTTCACACCGCTTCTCATCGTCTTGCAAAATAAATGTTAAAATGAATTGAAACAGTGTAGATTAATGTAATGTACAAGGTCATTCAAACCGGTGAAGACAATGGAACTGCTGACCAAAAGATGTGCAAAGAATTACAGGAGGATGAAATCACATCCGGACGTGCCATTTCTGAAGACGTCAATTACGAAGACCAATCAAAAACTTTTAAAACAATATGGGGTGAAGATTAGGATTACCTACTGCTTAATTTGATAGGTTAAAGATAGTGGGGTATAACAAATGACCAATAGAATTTTAGGGGAATGTACTACGAAAAGGGGATAAAAACCCATGACACTTGAAGTCATTTAGAATTAGGTAGGGAATGCTATTGATTTTATCCAGAAACTCTGTCACTCTGTTTGGTGACCTTTTGGTTTACTTAAAACCATCTTTGCTCTTAGATTGCCCTTTTACACTTTACCTCCTTATGAGGGAAGTGCCCTTTTTGCCCCAGAGCTGAGTTCTGACTGTTGGCGATTTGACTGATGTCCTGAAGACGAAGACTGAACCTCTGCGCTGACCTGATCCTTGAAGGGTAATTATGACAATGCATTTGTAATTTGTCTGTTTGCTTTTCCTTTCTAGGTACCAACTGCTTGCTTTTGACAAAGACCATAGCTAGATGTTTTCCAAATTGGTGTTCTAAATTGTTTTGCATGAAGCCCAACATGCGAATGCTAATCAGTGGTTAGGACAGGGGTTCATCAAACTGACGCAAATAGACAAACGACGAGACTATGCTTTGTTGAAACTGACGCAATATTGACACTCTGCTAAACTTGATTTATGTTCACACCGTGTTATGTTCTGATGTTTGTGATTCTCGCTTTAATGAAAGCTTATCAAAGTTGCCATATTGTGACTATGCTACTATGTTTCCTGGTGTTGAGATTAACGCATTTGCTATTAGATTGTAATTAATAGGGAATAAAATTCATAAAATTCTACTAAACAAGGTGTGGTTAGTCATGGCTGAAAAGCTGGTAGTGTCTTGGAATTGATTAATGACTTTGACTAAAGTGAAATGCATTGTCGTGATAAATATTGATGACATTATTGATGTATTGATTGATATATTGATTAGCTATCTCGTCCTACGGTGTCTCTCAACTGGGTCAAAAGATTAATTGGCCTAAAACGAGTCCTGATGTGAATAAAATATCATAAAAGGACGCGTTAACAATTGAAATCTACGTCGTCTCTGGTACCTTCTCTTTGGAGAAACACAAAAAGGGGGTGGGGGTAGCAATATTGGTTACACGTAAATTCCAAGGCATTATGGGAGACGTGGTGATGGAGGAGGAGGGGAGGGCTTGGGTACTTAGATTAATAGTAGGAGAGCACTTCTTTACGGTGTCAACAATATATGCTCCCAATAAGGGGTAGGGGAAGTTTTTAAAGAGGGTGCTTCCACAGATCCTGCAGTCCCCAGAGAGGATGATGGGAGGTGATTTCAATCCGGTGATGGATGGGTCTCTGGATCGCTCAGCACAGAGAGTGGAGCAACCAGGAGAATAGTTTAAAGGGGTAAGGTGTGGCCAAACATTACTCGACTTATGAAGTGTAGAATACCTGCAGGAGACATATTTTACTTACTCCTCTGCTGTGCACAAGATGTGTGGCAGACTGGACCGTGTTTTGGGAACTGCAGGGACATGGAAGCTTCTTGTAGGGGGTGAGCTAGGTAATAGAGCACTCTCTGACCATGGGATTGTTAATTGGACACTGAAGCTGAAACAAGGCACAAGAGGGTGAAAGAGATGGAGACTTAGGAATGCTCTCATGCAGAATCAAGTGTTTAGGCAGTAGCTAACCAAGAGTATTAAGCAATATCTATGAGAAAATATACCGAACCAGAAAGAAAGCCCCAGGTGAGCTGAGACATCCCGAAGCTGTGAGAGGGCTCTTGAGCTCACTGACGTCAACAATTAATAATAAAACAAAAAAAGATAAGGAGAGGGTAAGTGTAGACTTGAAGATTAAGGAACTGGGAAAGGTTTACCATATGACCGAAACCCCACGGGTAGGGAAATAATTAGAAGTACACAGAGCCCAATTAAAAGCTATTTATGTGGACAGGGCGAAATCAGCACTATTGCGACTGAAACAGACCTACTATTCTTGGAGAAATAAGGAAGGCAGGCTCTTGGCATGTAAGTTACAGGCCAAGAGCGTGAAGGCCCGGGTGAAGGTCATTAGGACCCCAGACAGTGGCCTCATCCATCAGGGGGAGAGTCGAAATGCATTTAGGGACTTCTGAAAGGGACTGTATACAGCCGAGGAGGAGGTAGATGGTGACACTGCTGAATATATGGAACAAGTCAATTTCACTCGTCTAACAGGTTAAGCAACTGGACAAGCCAATTAAGCTAGAGAAGTGATCAGCAGCATTGCAAGGCTCCCTGCTAATTGGGCACCCAGACAGACAGGAAGTGTTCACAGCAGGCTTTTAAAAACCCTTCTGCCCACCACTGGGCCCCATACTCACAATTTCATTTAACACTTTTGGGGACGGTCAGATGTTGACAGACAACATGACGGAGGCATTAGTGGTCATGGTTGCCCAAGCTGGGAAGAGATTCGACAATTCCCTGTCTCCCATTTAAATGTGGATGTTAAATTGTTTACTACCACTTTGGCTGCAAGGTTGGGCCCCCGTATTTTAAGTCTTATTGACCAAGATCAAACAGGATGTATTTCTCGTAGATGACCCACAGACAATACTAACAGGGTGACTCACCTTCCAGACAAGGTGAGGAGGGAAACTCGGAATAAATGATTCCACTGCCCACTCCTGGAGTTACAGTATTCCTCTTATTGGTAACTCAGGGTGGGTGGGGAAAATAGGGCCCATTTACCGGGCCACTCGTAACAAGGTTTTAAATCACAGTTGTGGTCTTTCAGGAGGGATACACCACACTGGTAAATCAAAGATAGGTGATCAGCCCACTGGGCGAAAGACTAGGTATAATTATAATGTGCACCTAAACTGCTTCTAAATAGTTTAAGATCTATTCTGAAGTTCTTTACAAATGGCTTTAAGCAACTCTGTGATTGTCTTGAGACTCCAACCATCTCTCAATCTATCAAGTGTTTCTGAAAAGTTAATGCACTTGCTTTTGATTGTCATATTGACTTCCCAATTAAATTACTGCAGTGGTTAGAGAGCGCTGAGTCTCTTACATTTAGGGCTGTTTTTGACCTTTTATAATCAGTCCGTCATCTACAAATCAAAGTGTAGTTTAATCAGAAACACCATCATTATAATGTGATGAGACACTTTCTAGTGGGGCTTCCTGTAGAATGCTGAAAGTGAGTTTATGGGAGGCACTTAGTTAATCTGTGGAAGTCGATTCACTTTGGCCTGACTACAGTAGTGAGGCCTCTCTCCCTTTTGACTCTTGAGAACTTCTGGGCGACAACAACTTCTTTCCAGATTTTTAAGAGTGGCCAAAAAAAGTGTTGAAATCGTTATCTCCTATGCATGATTTTGAAATGTTCTGCGTGAAAATGGTGGCAAGGTATTTTGGTGATGGGTATGCTACCTGTATCTTCCCTCCATATTTGTACTGTGCCATCGAGATGAACGAGAAACCGCTTTATACAATTACGCTTTCGACTTCTCCTCGTTTGAGAGATGAGAGCCAGTTGTTCTAGTGTCCCATTTCTGACTTCAAACTGTTGCTAGTGTTTTCAGTTTAAGGAAAATCTTGTGCAGTTATTGTCTGTTTCCCCATGCTTAGTACAAGGCAGGCAAACGTTATTGAAGGACAATTTTAAGAGATAAAATAGTAAAACATGCCTGGAGGCCGCCTGTATCATGCAAAATAACCAAAAGTTGCCATGACCAGCAAGGTGGTTAAGTCTTTTGATATTGGCATGAAATCTTTTGCTGAAAAAAAGCTGTGACCTAGACCGCACTAGCCTTTTAATATCTCGTAACAATGTATAAGAGATTAAATATGCTCTGCTGTACTTCATAAGGAGAAGTTCTGTGACCATGGAGAGGAATGAGACCATGCTGACTTCCAATATAAGGTTATGGAACTCGAATGTTATTATAGGTAATCTTTATTTCGATCATTGCGATCATAAAAGAACATTATACATAAAACATCATAAATAAATATGTACATTACAAGATGGAAACTCCAACATGAGTAAATCAAAGTAGTACATAATTCATAACACCAAGATTAAAATAGAAAAATGTATTTTAAAAAAAAAACTTTAAAGTTCAAGCTGAATAATAAATCCATAGTATAAAAAGTCAAGATGCCGTAATCCTCACTATTCAATTTTAGTCAATTAAACTACACTGAAAAATGTACAATTAAAATATGTAGATCATTAATTAGATCCCAGTTACTGTATGTGTACATGTTGCCTTATTCTCCACATCGCTATCAAAAACCTGGATACTGCAAAAACTAGAAACATCTGGTGTCAGATTTCAATATTCAAAAAGCAGTTTGACGTTCTCTTACCCACAGTGAGCGAAACATAGGAAGAAGCCAGGTCTTTCTCACTTTACATAGGGAGGGCAAAAAAACAATATGTTCCTCTGTCTCCCTAGAAGCTCCTCACAGAACAAAGGTGAGTAAAATAGGGTCTTTCTTACGTGACCATCTGCCAGTAAAAGCAGCAACTGGTAGCGAACTATATCGGAATTGCATGTATAGTTTCCTTGATAGGGGAGGTTCTATATGATCCAAAAATTCTTCTTAGCAAAGTACATCCTTAATCTGAAGGAATGAGGATGACAAAACACCACTCGAGGAACATGCTATTAATTGACCTTTTTTATATTACCAATACCTTTTTTTAACAGTGCCTTCCCAATACTTGGGAAGACTCTGAAATCTACCATAAATCGCAACAGCCTATGGTATAAAGAGATTCTCTCACATACTAATCGCAGTTATTAGGGAAGTCCTGGTATCCCGACAAGCCTTATTATACCAAGATTCATGAGGCCTCCTGCCCACAGATATACGCGCAGCCTGATAAAAATATCCTTCAAAATATATCCTTCACCCCCTTAAACAAATCATTATGAACGGAGCTAATCCATGAACCCTCGATACTCCAGCCGTTGCTTCCCTCGCCTCTCAAGAGGGCATCAAAGCTTAGTGTGACCTTGGCATAAATACTTGCTATTCATTTTGTAGAACTAAACATGATGGGCCATTTTATTCTACGCTTATTGTCAGATACATTCTCCCCTGTGACTAAAGGATTACCCACACTAATTTCCCGCCCAAGAAACCATAGGTCCACCACAAGGCTCAGCGTATTATGATCATTATCCTGGGAGGTTATCACAGCCATATCTACCACCAACGAACAGATTCCATCATCTACGAGGATGTAATCAATCAGGCTAGAACTGGGGGCAAGATTAAAAGTATGGTTCCCATCTTAGCCACTGTTTTCCCATTATATGCATGTAGACCATGCTTCATTGTGAGAGCGTTACATGGCAGGATAGTGTAGACCATTTCTTAATTGGCCCCCAGGTCAACTGGGGTATAGACCAAACTCTATCAATTTGCACGTTAAAGATGCCACATTATCATCTAGAGGCTCGTATTGGCAATTAACATCCCCACCCACTATCATCAGCACGCACCTAGGTGTGTTAGCCATATGAGTATTCAATGCTTCCATTACACTGGATTCTCTATATGCCCACCCTGGGCTTATATACTCATAATAAAGAAAAATATTTTCTGACCCAACATTCAAACAGACATATAAAATGTTTGGAGATGGAATCAATAGCTCACTGGCCTTGCAACTAAGGCTTGTGTGAACCCAAGTGATAAGTTCCCCCAAAGGGGGCCCAGGTTTCCTGGAAAAACATATGGCATAGGAATCTATAAAATTATTCCACTAGGGAAGAGTTAGTTTTGTTACAAGGCCCGCAGTGTCCCATGATGATAACAACCATATTGCCTGGGGGGACATTCGCTTGACATAAATCGTTGCCATTATCGGAGGGCCCCTCTAGCCTCACAGCTGTGGGTTGGGCTTAACCCTCCATCTACCACTCTCACATCACAGCTGTGGGTTGGGAGTAACCATCCATCTACCGCTCTCAAGGGGCCTGCTGAAGTACTTAGCCTAAGTCTGCTACCATCCTGATATTTCACCGGAATTATGGGACCACTAATTACAGTTCGGGGTCCTATTTCCAGAGGCCTTGGCCTAGGTGTGGTGCCGTCTAGAATAAATAAACCTCAGAGTCAAATATCTGATTGCCAATGGTCCCCTGATTATCTATGGATTCGGCAGCCCGAGCAGGTGAGTGTGTAGATCTAACCATACTTAAGATCCCACTTTGTGGTTCTGCAACATGCATTCCATCCCAAAAATCACCCACGCTAGTACCTCCCTTTTCAGTCAACATCAAACTTGACGCCCCACAGGAATTAGCAGATCCATCAACATCTCTAATCCACCCCTCACACCTCTGCAACTGGGCCCCCCTTCCTTAGCTGGTCAATCCACCCATCCAGGATATCGTATTGATTGGTGAGTGGAAGAACAAAATCATCCCTTTCAAAGGTCCGATTAAGGTTGAGCCATAACATTATATCCTGAGTACAATTGGTTCTTCTAGCTATCTTCAGTAATGATGGCACTTTACTCGCTCCCCTTCCGGGTTTGTAAAAATATCTCAATGGCAATAGAGCCACAGTAAAACCCTTCGCACAACAGCCTACAGAGGAAAATAGCAGCCTTTGTACAATCTGCGGGGATCGAAAATTAATGACAATGCAATCACTGTTTATATCCTTACAACCGGAACTCGCCCAACTCACCCGGCGAGTGAGAAGGATTTTATTGGCCACACAAGGAGAAAAATCCCTGGGTGTAGCTAGCCAATTAATACACTTATTACGCAATTCACTTTGGCCTTCCTTCTGGGCTTCCAGTATTTGTGGGACCCCTGCTAATATTATCATATATGGGCATGAGGCCGGCGGTATATCAGTCACAGGATGGCTCTTCCTAATTAACCAGCGATTCTCACTCACTAAATTGCTCCCTGCCCCCGCCGTTTTGACTGAAGCTGGTACTACAGCACTTTCTGGTGCCTTAGAATGTAGGACCAAGCCTCCATTTACATCACATAGTGAAGAAGGATTCTTTGAAGAAATGCGATCAAACTCCTGCATTATATTCCGTTGAGGAACTTGTGTAGTGGCCATGAAACTGGTAAATCAGTTGCTAATTCCTAGCACTCTTCCCCTATATTTGCCAGGCTATTTTGGGAGGAATGCATCTGCTTTTGACATATTAAAACAGAGTCCAGGCTTTTTTCAATAGCCTCTAACTGTCTGTATATGAGCTGAAGTTCCAGGGACACAATCTCTTTGAATTCATGTAGCAGGGTTTCCATTACAAGATTGCCCCCATGGTGTACTGTCTGGTTCTTGCCAAAAGCATCAGGACACTGAGCGCTTGAGACTTCTCCTCCCATGTCCATGTCATGGCTTTGCTCAGCTGCCAGATCAAGTGCCAAATCAACAGCTTGCATAGAGATGGGATTTCGTGGCTTTGGCGGCTCTGGTAGCACAGGAGGCCCTTGGGGTCTATATAACAGTCTCAGGGTGTGCCCTGGTTGTTTCAGACCACAGGCCCTTATCCCCATTCAGTAATGGCTCAGGGCACGGCACATAACAATCAGGCAGTGGACTAAAGGCGGACTGGGTCGCCTTAAATAAATGGGAACCTCCCATGGTCTGGTCCCTAGAGCCACCCAGTGACAGTCTCCTCGGAGTAAGCTCTATTTCAGTAGATATTATCCCAGTAGCCCTCTGCAACATCTTATTAATACTAGTTGGTTTAGGAGAGGGCAAGGCTTTGAGAGGGCAGCCCGGGGTTCCGATCTTCCCCATTTCCTAAACAAAATGGCTACAGGGGGGTCTATACATAAAACATCTCATGTTGTCAGATGGTTGGCCCGGCCCAGCCTCTTCTGGGCTCTGACGGGCGCAGACGGGAGAGGGAACATGCCCGGGTGCAACGTGCAGCAGGAGACGCAGCACTGGTAAAAAGCGCCTCCTGGAAAGAAGGGTAGCGTTGTGGTCCTCCCCTCACATGGGGAATGCTGGGGCTTGAAGTCCTGCCTCCTGCGATGTCCTCCTTGGAATAAAGATTAAGTTGTGGAAGACTCTAGAGACATCCACTTGCTTATAGTACTCCTACTCCCCTGCACCCAAGACACAGCTGATGGTTAGGTAGTTTTAAAAAAATTGAAGAGGAGGAGGAAAAATCTCTTGAAAAGGTTCTGAAAAGAGTTCTATAACATAACCTTATACTGTGTTTAAAACCCAAGGATCTTTTGTAAGATCCTCCCATTTTGACAGACATTGCGCAATGCGACCCCCCACCACATGAGTAAAGGTAGTCTGACTTACCGAGTTGTGTAGTGCTTCTGGAATTACGGCCTCCCTTGGCCCTGAAGCCCCTGCTTCTTTGGGGATAGAATTGGGGCCTGTAATCTTGATAGGTGTTCTGATAGGGACCGCAGGAACCTTGATTAGCGTAGGCTCGGCCGGCAAAGCGGTTCCTACCTCTACCGGCCCTGGAGAAAACCCGAGAAGCAAACATCTTTTTTAATGATTGTTGCGCCTTGTCCAATGAGGAAAAGGTAGTCACATATTTGCTTAGCTCCTTGATGAAAGAATCACCAAACAACAAGCCTTCCGCTTTTACACCCGGATCTGACCCGGCTAAATTAACCAACTTTGGATCCAACTTGAGTAGGAGTCCTTTCCTCTTTTCGTGAGTAATGGAGGAATTAGCATTCCCCAACAGGCATACCGCACGCTGTGCTCATAAAGAGAGTTCTTCAGGATCAATGGCCACCTGATCCAACCGAGCTGATTCCGCCATATCGAATATGCGGGTCAAGGGACCCACAATGTCCAAAAGCTTATCTTGCCCCGTGGACCAAGCTTTATCTACCCCTTTACGGGGGTCTTTGCCGTATCTGGTAAAGAACGTCAGGAGTGAAGAGTCAATAGCTGGTGTCGCTGTTATTTTAGAAGACAAAGCAGGGCGGGGGCACTCTGATTTTAATTTCGCCCGAACTTGCTTATCCAGAGGGGTCCGGAGTCTGGCAGTGACGTAGTCCGCCACATGATCTGAGGGAAGCCACTCTGTGGAATTTGGGTGCTGAATGTCCCCAGGATCAAACATAGGAACCCCTTCTGAATCCAGAACCACGGTGGACCCTGAAGCATGTTTGGCTTTCTTATGTGGAGGAGGGAAGAACAAGTCTCCAACGTCCTCATCGGAACAAACCGCATCCGAATTCGGGTCGTTCGCCTCATCATCTGTGTCCAGAATTTTAGTTATTTTAATAGGGGACGATATATGTTTAGTTTTCACCATGCATTTTCTTAAAGACTTAGCAATCAACCCCTCCTTATTAGGAGGCCCTTGAGGAACCGCGTCCTCCGCCTTGTGTGAAACACAGTCACTTCCAGTTAGCGTCACTTTTGTATTTTTTAAAGAGGTTTGACGCTTTCTGCTTTCCCCCGCAGAATAGGCCAGCATGGTTTGGGACACAATATTTACCACAGATTTCTCCAAATTTTTTGAAAGTTTTTGCCAAGAGGCAACCATAGCCTGATCCACCGAAGATTGGATAAAATCATTTAAATGCTCCTTTAAAGCATCATCCTCCTCCTCATGAGAATTCTGTGCCTGAGAACTGTCTATGGTGATGCAGCAAGCAACCCCTCACAAACAGGCAGGTAAGGGTTAACCTCTCTCCAAGAGAGAAGAAAAAAGTATCCGGCTCCGCCTACGGGCGGGGTTAAATGTTGAGAGAAACTGAGCTGGGAGCTCAGCCAGCGAAGTCAAGAAGATCGGCTTGTGTTGTTCGGCTTGTGTAAACAAACACACAACCGGAGCGTCCCAGGGGAGAAATGAGGTAACGCGAGTGCTTTTCAACGCGCGAAGGCTGAAATATACCTTCGCGCGCTGAAGAGACTCAAACGGTCACGACGACCGTTACAAACAGCGCGCGCGCTAGGGAAAACGAAGAATGCGGCTGACAAGCCGGCTGCAACACGACGATCACAATTACAATGTAAACACTTGGTGCATATTAATAACGCGCTACGACAAGAAATAACGGAAAAACAAATAATACTTATCTTGACTGAAGAGCAGCAAGAAAAGAGGGCTGTCTTCAGTCAAGAGGGGTATTATTCCATGGATACGGCGGTGATTGGTGCATTATTGTTATAAACTACTTTTGTTTTCCCATTGGCTACTTGTCGTTTGCCTTATGGGATTTGTAGTTGTTCTTGTCTGGAGCTGCTATTAGAAATAAAGAAAAGACTACTGCATAATAGGAGCCTCCGGTCTTGCCATAAAATTTGGTGCTCATCACAGGCTAATTCCCAGAGTATATTATGGCAAAGTGGATGAACCGGATAGGCCCTTGCCTGGAACTTGGGGACCATCTGACTTGCAATATGCTTTTAACTTATGACAGACATGAAGAACGAAAGTAGAATCTGGAGTGTGAAATCAAACACACCAAAAAGCAGCTAGTAATGTTTTACTAAAGGGTATTAGAATCAGTTTAAAAGCAGTTAGTAATGTTTTGCAAAAGGATAATAGAATCAGTTTAAAAGCAGTTACTAGTGTTCGGCAAAATAATATTACAATTACAATTAGTTCAATATAAGTCAGATGAAAAAATTGCTGTAGCTCAGAGTGTGTAGAAACACCCAGTGATTCTATCTTTGCTGTAGTGAACTTGAGCATGCAAAAAACAAAAAGTTGTCATGAATATCTCCTTTCGGCTGCTCTGTGTTCATTTAATTTTTTTTTTTTTAAAACAGAAGAACTAAAAGATAGTTCTTGTATTTGTTGCTTAAACTGCAGCTGTAATTATGTTCCTTGACCTGCCTTTCAACTTGGCTGCTCACTCTAACCGCAGGCATTGTGACATAAGAACTCACTAGAGACATCATAAGTCACCTGCAATAAGGCAATTAGAGGCAGGCCTTAAACCAGTAATTGCAGGCTTCTATGTACTATATACTGTGTGATATAATATCATGAAATAAATATTCATTTTCTATATAACTCAACTCTGCAACTATAGTTTTTTTAGATCGTATTTTAGTCAAAACACGTTTTATTGTAGTAAATAGGCATATACTAGTTTATATAACTATGGTTTTCATTACCCAGTCAAATAAATATTTTTCTTGGTTTCCATTTTAGGACTTGACTCTCTCAAGGTAGTGGAGGTGAGCAGCCAAAGGCACTCTCAGGGAGTTTATGTGAGGTTAGATACTCAGGACAGAGTAAACACTTAGATAAACTGTTAATAACTGATTTTTTAGTCAGAGCTCTACATACTTAATATACATAATAAACATATACTACGAGTAGAATGATGGTATGCACAAACAGCTAGAAGTCTCCAGCACCCTCGTTGCCAAAGATCCCACCTGGAGCTTACACATGTATTAGGCACTATAAAAACATGCAGTATGGGGACTTATAGCAGGGACCACTGGAATTATGAAATTCTGCGGCAACAGCGTTTTTCACATAACTGTGGATTTGCCACATAATCTACCATCTGATGCATAGAAATTCCAGACAAAATCAGATCAACAGTTACTAAAAATGCACAAACGCTTGTTGCTGTGCAGTGGAAGTTACTTCACAAAGGTTAATTGTTCACCTTTCAGTTGCATATTGTTGTATTTGGGTGTTATACTAGTACTAATAATGTGAAACATTGTCCAGGCAGAGTTAACGTGTAAAAATGACAAAATAATGAACTGATACTGTCACAAAATACTATCACAAAATGTGTTGCATTATGCCGAATAACCTGCATTTTCTGACTGCATAATTTTGTAAACCAGCTGCATGATTTTGTCTTCCCTTACCGCATAATTCCAGTGGCCCTGCTTAAAGCCAATATTATCTAACGGACAATTTTTCCCAAAAACATCTGCAGTGGGATCAAAACTAAAAATACTTGGTAAAGGATCCACAACAAACACTTCAAAGAGCAGGGTTTTAAATGCTACATTTCATAGGTGCAAATTACTGTTTCACAGTTTGACTTGCAGTGATTTGGTTTAAGCCAGCGGTAGAGGAATGTTAAAGGAGTTGTGATAAAAATAGGGTGCCTAAGAGCTCACAATCAAAGAATAATGTGCCTACCAAAGCCTGGAAAAGCAAACTATTTCTTCTGGTGGTACTGTGTCCCATTTCTAAGGATCCTGTTGCCTGAAATCAAGAGCAGATAGTCCATTGGAGTTTGACTAGTCCAGTGGGCACTGGTCTAGTTGTAGAAATAGCTGGTAAGGATGAACTTGGCCTAGCCACCAAACATGGCAGTTGTTCTTCCCAAGGCTCTGGACCGAGCCCTGCAATCCTGCCACATATTGGGCTACTGTACCCCACCAACAGCCATCGGCAACTTCTGCTTCCCCTGCTGTGTCCTTGTTTACCCTGGAAGCCCGTTGGCATTGGAGGTACTTTGTGGCTGGTCATACCCTTCCGATTGATCTTGTGCGGTGCAGACAGATCCAGGCATATTGCGGGACGTGGAGAACATAGCTCAATTGGGGAGGCCAGATGGACACTACAGTTCTGGCTTGGAAGTCCTCTTACAGTGTCATGGCTGCGTCCAGAGTACTGAAACGGGAGCAGCCCAGAGGAGGTAAGTCTCTTGGCTGCTAGAAGACTGCACCACTTGTGGACTGAATAAAGCAAGATGGTGGCTTTCAACACTTGATGGTGGAAGGTATGTACGTGCCCAAAGAGACCCTTCAAACCCTTTTTGAAGCAGCGTCCGTGCCTTGGGCACTTGAAAGGTAAACTATTTTGCACTTCACAGTGGCGTGGCGGTGCTGACATAACTGTAACTTGAGGTGGACCCCTGCTGTGTTTCCCACCTTCCCTTGGTGTCTGCCTTGTGGAGAAATATGGGCCTTCTGGCAGTGGTGGTAACTGTGGCAAATTTCTCAGCAGGGTATTTAATAAGGCCCTCTCACTCCCCACCCGCCAATTGGTTAACTGTGTTCCGCATCATTGGGAATCTCAGCTGGGCAGCCTGCAAAGCTTCTGCAGGTTTTGCGTTACTGCTTTCTTAGAAGTGTCTCAAAAGTATCTGGTTGCAGAAGATGTATCTTTCCCGTGGGGGCTGCAGGCTTCGGAAACCCTTTGATCTGTGTCCATTTGACAGGCAAAGTGACAATTTGGTTCATGGAAAACCAACTAAGCACAGTGGTGCTAGCAAGTGGAGACGCTGGCATACTTCATTATGTGGATTTCAGGCTGCATCGTTGGGTCCTGGCAAAAGACAAGAGTAACTTCTCACCCCTGGAGGGCAAAATCTACACATTTACCAACAAAACCACCAGTGCTTGGCACCAGGCACCAGTCATATCCAGAAATGCACCAGTGACAGTAGGGGGTCAGATGATAACCCTCTGACAGCCATTCTTCATGCAATCCAGGAAACACACCGATCGGTGCAGGGCAAAGTTAGTGAAGTGAGTCAGGCCAACCCCCCTCCTACGACAACAGCTGTTGCTAGTGTGGCAGACTCCTTGGGCATGTGTGAAGCATGGCAAGTTTGACATCTGGGTGAGTGGCATACTCATTTTACTCAAGCTCCCATGGCTTCTTCTTTCCTGGACTACTTTTTCGTTCAAGCATCCTCAAGGTGTGTCTGATTACTAACAAGTCAAACTGCAGCTTTACAGGCCATGGGAGAAACCGAATGCCATCTGGAGTTTAAATGATTTGTGACTAATGGATGTGATTTCATGAACTTCTGTGCAGAAGGATAGAATTTCACTTTGAAAAAAAGCAGAGATCTGCCTCATCTGTCACCGTGTTGTGGGAAGTTTTTAAAACTCTGGTTTGAGGAAGGGTTATGGCATATTTTTGCCATAGAAAATGAAACAAGAAACTGAAATCACTTCACTTGAGACAGGGATTCTTGCCTTTGAATAGGCAGTCCTGATAACTTGCAATGAGTCAACAATTCGACACCTAGAGTGCTCCCCGTCACAAATTGAAGTACTGTCACTTGACTGACTAGGCTTGCATTGATGGCCACGCAGGCTAAAGTATATCATATAATTAGGAGAACAAACTGTTGTTTCCACTAGCTACACTTGTCAGGGTCTCCAGAATCATCCATTCCATCTCCTCTGTGGCAGTGTAACAAGTGAATGACTCTCTTGAGATTACAGTTGCTTGCATGGATTATTACAGTCAGTAGTATGTGATTTATCCTCCTCCGGTAGATAAAGCAGCCAGATCCCTAATTCAAGACATCGCCATCTGGACAATTTATAGGTTACATTGTGAGAATCTTGATTTTTCTTGCTTGACCAAAAAGATCTTAGATGCAATTCTAGGGATGCTGTGAGGAAAACACCCCCAGTCCAAATAACCTCTCTGTGGAATTTTTTGTAAATGTTTAAAAAGGTTCTCCTCCGTTCTAGTGCCCCACCTCATGGCTTTACTTATAGAGGTCTCCCAGAAGATCTTTGCAGTGCAATAATTTTAATGCTGTTACACCCCTGGTAAAACCCCCTTTGTATGCTTCCATCTATTTCTTAATTTCTTTTAACCCTTTCGCTGCCAGGCCTTTTCCCCCTCCTGTGCCAAGCCTTTTTTTGGCTATTTGGGGCAGGTCACGCTCAGGCCCTGATAATCATTTGTCCACATAAGCTACTGATGCCACATTTGCGTCCTTTTTTCCCCAACATCCCAGGGATTCTAGAGGTCCCCAGAGTTGGTGGGTTCCTGTGGTGATCGTGATCATGAATGCGTGCTCAGCTGAGAGCGTGGAATATCGTGGCATCATGTCAATGATGTCATGATGTTCCACGTTCCACTTTGACAGTTGGAAAATCATTGCTCTGTGCCCCATTGAGATGATAGAGACGACTCTGTCTGATAACTCTTTATTTGAATAAACCGTATCTTGAAGCCATTCCTGTGGTAGAAGAGTCCTTTCAGTGGTGACGAGGGTGAAAACTACTTTGCCGTCAATTCAAAGACTTTTGGACAATCGATGAACTGTGCTTTCTAAGCATTTATGGACGATTGGTGCGCTTTCTCCGGCACCTCCGGTTAATGAAACTCATCTCTGCGGATTCATCATCTTTGCATGAGCCTTATGTTGTTATTTATTGGCGCTGAAGTGGGGCACAGGGCTGTCCGTGCTGTCCGCATCCGCACTGTTCATTCAGTGCCGTTTGGACAGTTGCTGGCGTTACGTAGGCAGCGGGGGGTGAATTAATTACGAAGCCTCGGCAGCGCCGCGTTTATTAGCAAATCCTGTTCGTCCAGATTTAGACATTTCTTTCTGCATTTCATGTCAAGCTTGTGTTATTTTATGAGCGCGCGCTGTGCTTAACAAGTTAACGCGCGGCTTACGAGCGCGTTTAAACATTCTTTATTTGAATTTGCCTCAAGCTCGTGCGAACGAGCGCGTGTAGTGTTGTTCAAGGCTGTAAACCTAGTGCGTGCTGCTTTTTTCCAAGCACACGTTTACAGCCTTGTTACGCGTGCCTGTACGGGCACGTTTACACTCACGCGGCTCCACAAATTCATTTTCAGTTGTGGCATTTTTTTTTTTTAAACAAAGAAAACGAGAACTCGCCTCATTGTTTGGCACGCCGATTTCTTCTGTGAGGCATTGTTTGGCACGCCGGTTACTTTTGTGAGGATCTGCCAGGAAAGTAAAGGCATAGAAACAGAAAACGGACTCAGACTTTACTTTTATCTTGTATAATAGTAGAAGAAGGACTTGTATATGCCACACTTTCTAGAATTATTCGTCAGGCATGTTTAATTGACAACTTGGTTTGTTTTCTTTTAGTAAAACAATAACATCATAATAAAATGCAAAGTATTTCACCTCCAGCACCTTTTTTACAAGATCCTGGCGACCCACCCCTTGAATGGAAGTTATGGATTCGCTCATTTAAAGCATATCTTGGTGCCATTGATGGTCACAAATTTCGACCGGAAAGAAAGAAAAGCCTATTGTACTATCACTTGGGTATTGAGGGACAGAACATTTTTGATCATCTCCCAGTTTATGAAGTAGCTGAAGAGGAGGAACTTAACGAATTTGAAATGGCAACTGCTCAACTAAACAAATATTTTATTAAAACAAAGAACAATGTGGTACATCGCTACAAAATTTTCACAAGATCGCAAAGCCCCAGCGAGAGTATAGACACTTTCATAACTGCCTTGAAAGTCTTAGCAGCCAAATGTGAATTTGAGAACTTCACATCTCAACTCATCAGGGATCAACTGGTTGCCAGGTGCCACTCAAAAAGAATTCAAGAAAAATTATTGACGTGCAAAGATCCTTCATTAGACAAGGCCATTGATATTGCCAAGAGTATTGAATGTTCAATGGAAGACGCTAAACAACTAGAGGTCTCTATGTCCAATACTACTGTTTCTGGGGCAGTGATTAATGCGCAAAATAGCAACAACAAAAAATAAGATCAATTTGAGAAAAAACAGGACAATTCTTTCTTTAAGAACAAATTTAATCAGAAACTTGTATGTTATGGGGTGGTTCGTCTGCGCATGTATCATCATTTAAAAACTGCCCGGCTATTCACCAACAATGTAGAAATTGTAGTAAAATAGGACATTATGCAAGGGTGTGTAGAAGCACCAGAAAGAACAATGTTCGTTGTGTATTGAGTGATGATGCTGAAAATGTTGTGGGTGAACAAATGAATGGGTATGCTTTAGTGGTCAAAGATGTTGCCAGCTCTAACAAGGTTGTCGTAGATCTGGATATTGATGTAATCATTGATGGGGTAAAAATTAGGTTATTGGTGGATACAGGAGCTCGTATAACCATAGTAGCACAAGAAAAATATAAAGAAAATTGGGCTTCCAAAATCTTGTGTCCGCCAGATGTCGCAACCCTTGCGTTTGAAGGTAGCAAAATTGATTTGTTGGGTTATTTTTGGGCCTCAATGACTATTTTGGATAAGACCTTACGGGGAAAAGTCTATGTTGCTAAGAAAGGCATCAACGTCCTGGGGCTACTCAATCAAGCAGAATTTAATCTTGCATTCAAGCCGGGTCGAGACAAACCTGTGGTAATAGAGAAAGAAAAATTTAAACCAATGAATATTGCTTCTAATCGTATGTGTGTTTGGCAACAGAAATTTGTAAAATTGTTTCAAGAACAATTAGGTAAAATCACAAATTACTCACATAGAATAAAATTGAAACATGATGCTGTTCCTGTTAAACACAAACTAAGAAATGTACCTCTAAGTGTGAGATCTGATTTGACTAAACTGCTAAAGGATATGTGTGAGCAAGGAGTAATAAAAAAGGTTGAGGCAACATTGTGGTTATCTCCCATAGTTCTAGCCAAGAAAAAAACAGGCGATCTGAGAATGTGTGCAGATTTAAGAAGTTTAAACAAGGCAATTGGGGTAGATAGTTTCCCGCTTCCAAGAATTGATGACCTAATTGCAAAGATTGGCTCTTCCAGGTGGTTTACCAAGCTAGATTTAAAATCTGCCTATCACCAAGTAGAACTGGATCCAGATTCAAGACACTTGACTGCATTTATCACTCCTGATGGAACTTTTCAATTTTGTAGGCTACCCTTTGGGTTAGCCTCGGCAGCTGCAGCCTTCCAGAGATTAATGTCGGACATGTTTCCTAATAATCCTAATCTTTCAAGACGACATCTTGATTTTTGCCTGTGATGAATCATTGCACGATGCAGTCTTAGAGGAGGTTTTGTGTACAATACAAAATAGAGATGTAACACTAAGAAAAGACAAATGAATTTTCAAAGTTAAGGAGATTTAATATCTTGGTCATGTTTTCTCAGAGGGTGGTGTTAAACCTAAACCGAGTTTAGTCAGAAGCATATTGTAAGTACCACCCCCTAGATCCAGAGATCAACCACTCTCATTTCTTGGATTATGCGGATTTTATGCCAAGTTTCTAAAAAAAAATTGCAAAAAACACAGAATGTTTTAGAACAGTATTGAAGAATCCTGTATTCATATGGTCAAGTGAATGTAATAGAATGCTCGGACAAATCAAACATGAAATCATTAATGTTCCAGCCATACAACCTTTTTCAGAGACAAAAAACACTGTAGTGACTGTTGATGCTTGTGAGTATGGTCTTGGGGCTGTCCTTTCACAGTTGTCTATCAATGGTAATGAGAGCACCGTAGGTTTTGCTTCAAGAACTTTAAGGCAGGTTGAACGCAAATATTCTGTCATCGAAAAAGAACTTTTAGCATGTGTATGGAGCATTGAAAAATGTAAACACTATCTATGGGGTAGACCTTTTACCTTGAAAACCGATCATAGACCTCTTGTGGAAATTCTGTCTGGCAAGAAACTCAAGCGCTCAACTGCACGTATTGCTAGATTGTCTGCCAAACTACAAGAGTTTACTTTCACGGTAGAGTACATTCCTGGAGGAAAAAATAGGAGGGCAGACTGTCTCTCCAGGTTACCTATTGAAGACGAAGATGAGCTGGAATGGGAAACAGAAATAGAAGAATGCTTTGTTGCATGTGTAACTGAAAGTGACATGTCTTTGAATGAAAAAGAATGGGTGAACGCAGTATTGAATGACAAAATGTTAAGTGAAGTGATGCGCTTGGTTAGGGTAGGCTGGCCCAAGGAGAAGTGTTTACCGTCAGAGTTACAATCATTTTGGAAAATATCTGATGAACTGTCAATTGAAGGTGATAAATTAGTTAGAGGGAAGAGACTTGTGCCACCTGCATGTTTAAGAAAGAGTCTAATTGCTGCATCCCATACTGGCCATCTAGGAGCCACTATTACTAAAAGAAGGTTGAGATCTAAGTTTTTGGTGGCCTGGTATGGATAAGGAAATTGATGACTTTGTAAGAAATTGTACAAGATGTTGTGCTAGTGATAAGGTTTTAATCACTGAAGGGGAGACTAATACATTTGTTCCTTCTCCTGCGAGAGCTTGGCAAAGACTTGGTCTTGACTTTCTTAGTCCTTATCACATCTTACCGCCTGACATGAGATAATTTGTGGTTATAATTTACCATTTATCCAGATGGGTAGAGGTTGTGTCAGTGAGGTTTCCTACAACTCGTCTTGTCATTAATTGTCTAAAGGAAATTTTCAGTCGTGAAGGCTTCCCGGAAGAGATTCTAACTGACAATGGTGTTCAGTTCGTGTCACAAGAGATGCTTCAGTTTTTGGGCAAGTATGGTATCAAACAAATAAGAACACCACTCTACCATCCGCAAAGTAATGGCATGGTTGAGCGATTCAATCGTGTTTTCGTAGACTGCATTCAAGCTACTTATAGAAATCAAGCACCAGTAGGTCAGGCTATAAAGGAACTTGTATGGTCTTATCGCACTACACCTCACATCGCTACGGGGAAAACTCCTTTTGAACTTATGAGAGGGAGATTAGCATCTTCGGAGAAATGTCCCTTGTGGATGGTAAAAACTTTTTCATGAAGGCAGTAACTTGAAAGAAGTTTGGCAGGTTGCAGAACACAATGCAAATTTGAGTGGTCTAAGGAGGTTATCTGCCAGGAACAAGAACAATAGAAATGTGAAGTTGCAAGTTGGTGATTGGGTGAAAGTAAAAAATCCAGTATTAGTCAGGAAAGGTCTTTCCAAGTTCAAAGAGTCTCAACAAATACGTGAGGTGCGTAAGAATGCTGTGAAGTTGTCAGATGGGAACTGGTGGAATACTTCACGTATAGCTTTGGATCCAGCTGCTCAAAGTCCAGATGTTGTCACTCAATCCAGTGATTATAGGAAACCAGAAGATTTTGATAAACATGGAAATAGAATGAGTACAAGAGATTGTTTCAAACCAAAGAAATTTGATGGGAGTAGAAAAAGTGCAAGAATTTGTTACAAACCGAAGAAGTTTCAAGATTTTGTCATGTCATAGTAACATATGTATATTGATATTCGTTTTACTGATATTAGTTTATGTAGTTAATAGAAGAAGTAGACTGTTAATTTTGAGTATATATTTTGTCCTCTATGCTTTTCAATATATTTTATGTAAAAAAAAAAAAAAGAAAGGGGAATTGATGTGGTGATCGTGATCGTGAATGCGTGTTCAGCTGAGAGCATGGAATATCGTGACATCATGTCAATGATGTCATGATGTTCCACGTTCCACTTTGACAGTTGGAAAATCATTGCTCTGTGCCCCATTGAGATGATCGAGACGACTCTGTCTGATAACTCTTTATTTGAATAAACCGTATCTCGAAGCCATTCCTGTGGTAGAAGAGTCCTTTCAGTTCCCCTGGAGGAGACCAAGAAATTAGCCAAAATACAGCAACAATTTCGTTTTTAAAAAAGAAATGGGAAAAGGGGCTGCAGAAGAAGGCTTGTGGTTTTTTTCCCTGAAAATGGCGTCTGCAAAGGGTTTGCAGTGCTAAAATCACCATGTTCCCAGCTTTCAGGAACAGGCAGACTTGAATCAGAAAACCACATTTTTCAACACAATTTTGGCATTTTACTGGGACATACCCCTTTATCACTATTTTTTGTGCTTTCAGCCTCCTTCCAGTTAGTGATAGAAATGGGCATGAAACCAATGCTGGATCCCACAAAGCTAAACACTTCTGAAAAGTAGACAAAATTCTGAATTCAGCAAGGAGTCATTTGTATAGAACCTACAAGGTTTTCCTACAGAAAATAACAGCTGAAATAAAAAAAATATTGAAATTGAGGTGAAAAAAAGAGACATTTCTCTCCACGTTTTACTCTAACATTGTCCTGCGATGTCAGATTTTCAAAAGCAATATACCGTTACGTCTGCTGGACTCTTCTGTTTGCGGGCATATATAGGGCTTGTAAGTTCATCAAGACCCCTAGGTACCCAGAGCCAATAAATGAACGGCACCTTGCAATGCAGAGGTATACAGCAATTCCTTTGCTGAAATATAAAGAGTGAAAAATAGGTATCAAGGAAACCTTTGTATTTCCAAAATGGGCACAAGATAAGGTGTTGAGACGCAGTGGTTATTTGCACATCTCTGAATTCCGGGGTCCCATACTAGCATGTGAATTACAGGGCATTTCTTAAATAGGCGTTTTTGCACGCTGACTTACATTTGGAAGGAAAAAATGCAGAGAAAGACAAGGGGCAATAAAAATTGTTCATCTATTCTGTGTTCCCCCAAGTCTCCCGATAAAAATGGCATCTCACTTGCATGGGTAGGCCTAGTGCCCGCAACAGCAAACGCAACACAGACACATCACATTTTTACAATAAATTCTGACATGTTATTTGGAAAGTGCCTAGCTGTGGATTTTGGCCTTTAGCACAGCCGACACCTAAGGAAACCTAGCAAACCTAAACATTTTTTACAACCAGACACCTAGGGGAATTCAGAATGGGGGACTTGTGGGGATGTCACCAGGTTCTGTTACCCAGAATGTGTAGGTGGGCCAAGTGCCTGTGACAGGGAAGAGCCAAAAACAGGTCGAAAATGAGGGGGAACCAAAGCTGGTCCAAAAGGGCAGTTTGAAAAAAAACATTTTTAGGCTGACAAGTGGGGCAGAAATTTTATCGGTATAGATGCAACAATGCTGGGTGGTATGATTTTTTTGGAGTCCTGCAGATTCCGGAAGGCTCTATGACACAAATGTGGGAAAAATGTGTGATTTCAAGCAAAGTTGGAGGTTTGCAGGGCACTGTGGGTAAGAAAATGGTGCAGGGTGCATGTGAAGCACACCACCCTGGACTCACCCAGATGTTTAGTTTTCAGATGTGTCTAAGACTCATAGAGTTTTCTACATGGCAGAGTCCCAAAGTCCAAAAAGTGTAGCCCTCACCATTCCAAGTGGGATGATTTTGAGAGTTAGACAAGCTCTCATTGCCCAAATGTAAAACCAAAACACAAAATAATCATATGTCCTCTTGCTTGCCGCTGAGATAGGATATTTTAGTGTGCATGGGGAGAGCTGAAAGACTGTTAACCCCTTTGGTTTGGGTGGGGGCATAACCATGCCCATACTGGTTGATAGCCACCCCTCTGCCTTTATACATAAATAAAACAAAAAACTAAATTCCTGGTGCCTAGTGGGCATTTCTGCAGCCCGATCGCTTTCCTTTGATCGCTTTCCTTTGACTGCTTTCCTTTGATGCCTCTCCCACCCCCAGCCGGTGATCGGAAGAAAAATTATTTTGCATTTTTCTTCCGATCCGCGCTGTAAGCTGAGCTTCTAGCGCGTGGAGGCGGCCTCTGATGAGGTCAGCACGTGATTGCCCGCTGATGTCATCAGACGTCACTCAGGGGCTGTAGGGGCAGAGGTGGAAGGGGAAGCGATTCCCCTGCCATCCATGCCCATGGGAGGGGGGTGCAAGGCCCTCAGGGGGAGTGCTAGCGCTTCCCCCAAGGGCCCATACTAGGACGTAATGGTTACATCCTCAGCACCGAGCGGTACAGCCGAGGACGAGGACATAACCGTTATGTCCTGGGTGCGGCTTCTGATGAGGTAAGCACGCGATTGCGCGCTGACGTCATCAGACGTCACTCGGGGGGGCTGTGGGGGCAGAGGTGGAAGGGTTAGCGATTCCCCTTCTATCTATGCCCATGGGAGGGGGTGCAAGGCCCTCGGGGGGAGTGCTAGCCCTTCCCCAAGGGCCCATACTAGGACGTAATGGTTACGTCCTCAGCACCAGAGCTGTACAGCTGAGGACGAGGACATAACCGTTACGTCCTGGGCATCCAAGGGGTTAACAACACTGAAACTAAGCTCCTGGGTAAAATATTGGCCAATTTGACTGATAAAATTATAGTCCAAGAATGGCTTCATGCCTGGATGCAGCATGTGACACTCCCTTACACAAGTGCAACTGCCATTAGTCAGCAATCTTGAGTGTTCAGGCCCAAGTACTCTGATTTTCGTGGTCTTTGGTAAAAGTGCTTCAATCCCTCAGTTGGAATTTTATATATCAAGGCCTTCACAAAATGAACTTCAATCCTAGATTTCTATTGTATGTTAAATCTCTCTACATAGCCACCTGGATCCAGATAGGGTAAACTAACCCTGAGCACTGCCTTCCCCATCAAAAGGGGCCCTCAACAAGGCTAACCCTTATCAATCTTATTATTTGCATTGGCTAAGATGCCTTTGGCTGAGTTGATCAGACTTGATGGCCTCGTTCATCAGGCTTGGTTGCCTTGTACGATGATTCAAATGGAGTGTAGGATAGAGAGTCACATTTCACTCTATGTAGACAAAGTGCCCATTTCCTGTGGTGCCCCAAACTGGCTGGCCAGCAGTTGACAGAGATTCTATACCTCTATGGTGGGGCATCTAGTCTCATGGTTAACTGGGGCAAATCAATTATTATACCAGTGCAAGGTGGGATCCTAGTCACCAGATGACAGATGAAACTGGGGGCTCAAATAGAAAGACTAGGAATACCTGGGAATACACATCTCAAAGGATCTCCAGCGCTAGTGGTATCTCAGTGTAGCTCCCCTAAACATGCAGAAAGTTTTGCATAGTCAGGGCATGCGCCCCCTCACTATCCTTGGCATTGACACCCTGTCCAAAATAATCACTCTACCGCCGATGCTTGACGCACTAAAAAAATTACACATATAAAATCCCAACGAGTTTCTTTGCAGTGGTGTGTGCCCATATTCCTAATTTTCTACAGGCTAACAAGTACTAAAAGGTGTCCTTTTATGAGTGCACCCAGCTGTTTGTCTAGAGGGGCAATCCAGCGCACAAAATAGTTCTTAACCTAGCTGAAGGTTTCCAGGTACTAGAACTTCTACACAAAGCTGAGATAACCGACAAGCTCCCCTCTATTACTAAGGTCACATTATACTCCTGGTGGGGGCGCGGAGCCCTAAGGTGGAAAGGCTTGAAGGTAAAACTCACACTGGAGACACTAAATTGCCAGAGAAAATGGCTGACCCAGTCAGAAGTATTGGAAAGTTTCATGATCTAGGACTACATTGGGATGCCCAAACTAGGCAACCTCTGAGAGGAAAACACATAAAGTCACGTGAAAACCAAAGGAAGGAATTCACCCTCCACCATTTTTCAGATTCTTGCTACTTACACTATTCAGAGCCAAAATGGAAGGATCTGCTGGCTCTCATGACTTTACCCTACCAGAAGCAAAGCTAACACTACAGCCACTGGGAAGAAAATGTATTTCTCAGTTATACTTAGCTTTATTAATAAATGCCTGATTGCCTCTTAGAGCTTCGTCCCTGCTGGAAACAAGACATGGGAACCGCAGAGGAGGACGGATGGAGAGAGGTGAAGATGGTCCCCCAAGAACTTACCAAACCAGTCTATCTCTACCTGATACAATTCAACTACTACCACAGGACCTACTAAACCCCTGGGAGGCTGTGGACGATGGGCAGTGGTATATTCTCAAGCTGTTCTAGGTGTCATGATATATCCAGTACCGTTATGCATATAAAATTGTAATGCCCCAAAACATAAAGATGATTGGTTATGCACATAGTATGCACTTTCTGTTGAAACAGGGCATCCTCCTGACCTTACTCCAAAAATATCACTTTTGGGGCTGATGGAAGAGTTGTGTGGATTGGAGGGATTCCATATACTGATCAACATGGGTTTCATCTCAGGCAAAATGGGCACTGCCCAACACTAGAACCATAACGAGCACTTGCAGTGAGGGAATACCTAAGTGGCATGGACCTCTGGTCCCATTTAAAGGAAGTTATTCACAATGCTAGATGATGTCCCAAGAAAAACCACAGAATATGGGGGGCGTGGTGAAAACACTTACAGGATGCTAGGCTTAATAAACAACTTCTTGCACTGCTGACCGTAAGTAATCTATGACTTTTGGGAGCCTCAAAGGGAATGACACATCTTGAATAACTATTGCTGATCGCTTGTTTAGATGCTATGGTGCTGGGTGGAACACTCTGTGTGGCTGCTTGAGGTTGCCTTGTCCTAATTGCATCACAAACAGGTACTGCATCTGTATTCTAAAACGACTATGTTTTCCATAAAATCTTATTCTATAGTTTGTAAAGCCTGTGATAATCCTGTAAACATAATTGGCCCTATTTTTAGCTGAAAATCCACTTTAAAAAGTTATTTAAAAAAAAGATGCCCGTACACATTGGCACCCACGGAGCACGAACAAACGTTAGAGGGCCATATGTTCAAACCCACCGATCAGCATTACGAAATTTCAGTGGTTGGGCCCCATGGCACCGATCACTAAGCACAGGATGAGCAAGGGTAACCCTGGAGACTAAGGAAGAAATGAGGTAGTACCTCATTTCAATGGTGATCTGCATGAGCTAGAATCAAAAGTCCAATGGCTGTGAGATCAAAGCCAGCCCCTATAACTAGCCAACCAAATCTCCATGCCAGGGGCCAATTCCAAGGGAGTCTCCAGACCTCTGGGGGAAACTATGAAGCAAGGGGGGAAAGAGAGCAGCCTTCTGTGGATTACAGTTCTTCGCAGCGACACTTGTGTGCATATCCTACTTAGAAGACCGAAACACTGGAAATCCTGCACTGGTCAAATTACCCAATACTTATGATGACCAGACCTGGTCAATTAGATCTCTAGTACCTTCTGAAACACGGGACAATAACACACATCACACTGCATGAACTGCACATTCATGGATCATGATTTACAGTAGATTATGCTGTGCTGCTTTGTGCTGGTCCAGCCAGAATGCTTGTAGGCTTCAGATATGAGGCTAGATTCTAAAGACATTCGGGTCTTACTTGGGGAGGGGCTTATATCACTGTTCCAGAAGAAAAGTGATGCTTCAAATGGGCTTGAGGGCGACCTCCATTACACAGAGACAACTGGTTTCATGGAACAGTACAAGAGAGCATACAGGTGTAGCCTTCCGAACTGCACCCTAGACAACATTACACAAATCTAACCACAAGGTTGTCAGTATAAACACACTCCACAACCATACTCGAAGTTAGCATACTCCCGGCAATCATGTCCCCAATGTCAATATCTACCTTTAGGGAATAAGGGAAATGGTGATCAGTGTTTGGCCCTTCAACGCTGGCTGGACCACTGCTTGGCGGAGGGACATGGCAGTACAGTCCTACAAAAGAAATCTCACCAGATGTGGGAACTGGCGAAATCACCTGAGGACCTGACTAAGAAAATTAATTTATTGAAAAAACAAACAAATGGTGCCTTGCCCCCATATTCCTCTCTCGTCACACTACAAAGGGAAAGGCAGACAATAGAATAAGAGGAAGGCTGACATCACAGTGACATGACAAGGAAGAGAATGCAACGTCATGCAGAGCCTCTAAAGTTTCCCAAGTGTGTGTGTGAGGAAATGACCAGTGAATGTTTTTTTTTCCTTTCTAGTATACGTGGGCCTGAATTTATAGACTACAAGTCCCAGAATGCATATAAAAAATATATGACCTGAACTGGCTAAACTAATCACTTATGGCAGAGGTGAGCTTGAGAGGGCAGTTTATAAAACGCCTACACTGGCGATATGACACTTATATTATGTTTCTGTTGACCCCAAATAATCTTTTTCCATACTAAATGGATACTTTCAGATTAGGGAAGCTTTCACACCCGCAGCTCAACACTGGCTTGTCAGGAACAAAGGGCCAAGACAGCAGCTATAGCAGGAATGATGAGACGAGAACAGCTCCTCAAAGCTCTTCCTTCGGCAACTGAGAAAATATAGTTTGTCCACTCTGGTATGCCAGTCAGGGAGGCCAGTCTAAGTCTGCTTTCTGACCTTCCTTTCTCACAGGACATGAAACTGCAGTGCTTCCTGCAGATGAAGTGTGAAGGGGAGTATGAGCTGATGTTTCCAAGGCTAGGCTTCTCAATCACCAACCATCACAGGCAGACCAGGTCCAATTCATTGCTATTTGTCTTGGAGCCAGGATGAAAGCGAAATCTGGACCTGGTCTAGACCAGGATCTACTGGACCTGGTTTACCAAGTTTATAGTTGTTAATACTGTGTCCCAGCAGCCAGAGAGGGAAGGGCCCCCCCACCAACCATATGATAAAGATAGGCACCCTCCTCAAATATCTAGGACATCCCACAGTAATGTCCGGAAACATACAGTTAATTATTTTGGGAATGTTATACACATGATACAAATAGTAAAACTGGCTTAATTTAAAGCAAGCGTTCATAGATACTTCTAGGGAGCAGTTAAGAATATTAACAGGGTCCATGTCTGTGATCTGCACTCTGAAATCCTTAGTCCAGTTCAGTCTCAGCCCTGACAAATGGCTCCTCCTGGAATGCTAGAGGGCAAGATAAAGGATAATGACGCCCTTATTTTGCTATCTTTCAAGAAAATGTAGCAAAAGCATCCATGCTCAGGAGACTCCTCCACTCACATCTTCTGCAACATGTGTATTGACATCAAAATGGCTCTGTGAAGTAAAAACTGCCTAATAGGTATAAAATATTCCACACAAAGATCTTGGAACCCTAGAATGATACTTCTGGTATATGTCACTCAGTGTTGACAAGCCTTTCACAGCCCATGCCTGTAGGTCTCCACAGCTGCCCCTATGTAGCAAAACTGTCAAAGACATCCAAGGGAGGTCCTTGGTATATGGAAGGAGGAGTGTGTTCTCTGTAAGGTCCTGACCCAGACCTATGGGACGGTCCTGACCAATATACCCTTGTCTTTAATGAGTATTCTTCTGAAGGGATTAAGTAGAATCTTCCCAGCAGCTCAAGTCTCCTTTTCTTCTCAAAAGGATGCTCGCCATCCTGCCACCCACTGTAGCTGGGTGGCTAGATAATGCAGCTCAAAGTAAGGATCAGCAAGAACTCCTTCCTTAGGTCAGGCCCACTCTTCTCCACTTCACCTCCCCAAAGAAGGTCTGTAAACATGCAGCCCAGTCCGCAGAACACTGTCCTAGGATCCACATGGACAAGGCAGCAAAGTAATACAACAGTCTCAGTAGCATAATAATTTTAGACACTGCAAACCTGCAAATGATGTATAAAATCAGTGTGTTACAGAACAGTAATGATTGCCTAATGGAGGGCAGTCCAGTCAAGATATTCTCCTCTAACCCATCTCTTTCGATCTATAGATGTGAACTCCTATAACCTGTGACCACATAACCACACAACGTATCCAGAACTTCAGTCTTTTCTAAGGTAAATCAGCTTTATTGAAATCAGAAGTAAAAGTAAAATACATTAACAGTAATTAATATTAACCACAAAGATAAGCTTTAAATATACAAAAACAATGCGAGAAAAAGTAGAAAGCTGTTTAACATTTTAAAAGTAATGGGGGGTAAACAAGGAAAAGGTGGAAGGGAGGGAAAAGTGTAAAGGAGGCAAGACCAATAAAAACCGCAATTTAGTAATATAATCCTAGATAAAAGTCAGGTAAATTGAAATCATGTATCAAAATTTGAGATTAAGAGAACCAATGACAGAGAATGTAAATCTCTTATGGTGGCTTAAATTTTTCATATAAAGTACATTTAGTAAATTCACGAGTAACAACATCAAGATAAATTAAGGCAACCAATATATATATCTCTATTAATCGAAGGACAACAAAGAGAAGTAAATGCAATATCCAATCTATGATAGTGACAAACATTATACCACCAAGCTTTATAGAGAATATTAGAAGGATTTTTCCAATTAAGAGTAACTTTTTGAAAAGCTAGAGCTAGGATGAGATCCAACAACCTCAAATTATCAAAATCTGAATCAATATCTTTAGACAGTCTGCCTAAATAGAGTGTAGAGGGAGATAATTTGGAATGTAAATGAAAAATTGAGGTAAGCTGAAGCCTAACATTTTCCCAAAAGGAGGTACTAGGAGGGCATTTGAAGAGGATATGCATGAGGTCTCCACTGGGATGGTCACATGACCAAAATTTTGACCTAAAGGACACAGAAAATTTAGCTTTTGTGGAAGTAAAATATGGCCTATGATATAAAACAAACAATGATTGTGAATTAGATGCCGATCTAGAAATTTTATATGACCTATACTATATTTTATTCCAGAAAGGAATAGTCCAGGTACATCCCAAATCCAATTCCCATTGAGTCTCTACTTTAGACTTAGGCCTTGTCAAAAGAGGAGAACGAAAAGGTTTGTAAATAATTGACGCTTTGGGAAGAGAGGCAAGAATAGAAGATAAACACGAGTGCGATGACGAAGAAGGTGGGAGAATTGGTAGTGAAAAGAAGATATCAAAAAGGATGTTTATAAGGAGAAGATACCTAGGCATAAAGGAATTAGGAAAGTTAAGTGGTTGTTGGAACTGTGAAAAAGAAACTGGGGTACCATTAGAGAATAAAACTTTGATCCATGTTATACCCTTTTGCCTCCAAGACTTCCAAAATAATGTTTACTGTTGATAGTAATACGTTTATTATACCAAAGAGGAGAATGTAGAAAAGAAGTACGAGTTACAGTTGGTGATAAATAGTACGTTCTTAGAAGAGTGCAAGTATGTTTAAGAAGCAGGGAGGATATAATAGAGGTATTAAAAGAAAAGGACATCACCTCTAGAGAGAAAAAGGTAGAAAAGAACATTCAATATCCAACCATAAAGGGGTAAACGGGAAACTTGACAAAGGAATCCACCTGCTTGTTGTAAACAAAAAGATTTATGATAAAACCGGAAGTCAGGAAAGTTAGCTCCACCTTCCTTATTTAGAAGGGCAGAGAATACTAAGAGAAAATCTATGGGCCATATTTATACTTTTTGACGCAAAACTGCGCTAACGCAGTTTTGCATCCAAAAAATTAGCGCCGGCTAACGCCATTCTGAAGCGCCATGCGGGCGCCGTATTTAATCAATGACGTTAGCCGGCGTTAGCCGCCGGCGCTGCCTGGTGTGCGTGGAAAAAAACGACGTACACCAGGCAGCGCCGGCGTAGGGGGATATGGAGCTTGGGCGCCAAAAAATGGGGCAAGTCAGGCTGAGGCAAATTTTTCGCCTCAACCCGATTTGCGCCATTTTTTTCGACTCCCAACCCCCATAGAAAGGACTCCTGTCTTAGCAAAGACAGGAGTCATGCCCCCTTGCCCAATGGCCATGCCCAGGGGACTTCTGTCCCCTGGGCATGGTCATTGGGCATAGTGGCATGTAGGGGGGCACAAATCAGGCCCCCCTATGCCACAAAAAAAAAAAAAAAAAATACTTACCGGAACTTACCTTAATGTCCCTGGGATGGGTCCCTCCAGCCTTGGGTGTCCTCCTGGGGTGGGCAAGGGTGACAGGGGGTGTCCCTGGGGGCATGGGAGGGCACCTCTGGGCTCCTTCCGAGCCCACAGGTCCCTTAACGCCTGCCTTGTCCAGGCGCTAAAAAACGGCGCAAAAGCGGCCGTATGTCATTTTTTTTGACCCGCCCACTCCCAGGCGTGAATTTTGCCCGGGAGTGTAAATACGGCGCACATGCCTCGGAGTCAATTTTTTAGACGGGAACGCCTACCTTGCATATCATTAACGCAAAGTAGGTGTCCACGCTAAAAAATGACGCAAACTCCATGGACTTTGGCGCTAGACGCGTCTAACGCCAAAGTATAAATATGGAGTTAGTTTTGCGTCGGAATTACGTAAAAAAAAAACGACGCAATTCCGGCGCAAACAGAGTATAAGGGCCATATTTATACTTTTTGACGCAAAACTGCGCTAACGCAGTTTTGCGTCCAAAAAATTAGCGCCGGCTAACGCCATTCTGAAGCGCCATGCGGGCGCCGTATTTAATCAATGACGTTAGCCGGCGTTAGCCGCCGGCGCTGCCTGGTGTGCGTGAAAAAAAACGACGTACACCAGGCAGCGCCGACGTAGGGGGATATGGAGCTTGGGCGCCAAAAAATGGGGCAAGTCAGGCTGAGGCAAATTTTTCGCCTCAACCCGATTTGCGCCATTTTGTTTGACTCCCAACCCCCATAGAAATGACTCCTGTCTTAGCAAAGACAGGAGTCATGCCCCCTTGCCCAATGGCCATGCCCAGGGGACTTCTGTCCCCTGGGCATGGTCATTGGGCATAGTGGCATGTAGGGGGGCACAAATCAGGCCCCCCTATGCCACAAAAAATTTTTACAAAAATACTTACCGGAACTTACCTTAATGTCCCTGGGATGGGTCCCTCCAGCCTTGGGTGTCCTCCTGGGGTGGGCAAGGGTGACAGGGGGTGTCCCTGGGGGCATGGGAGGGCACCTCTGGGCTCCTTCCGAGCCCACAGGTCCCTCAACGCCTGCCTTGTCCAGGCGCTAAAAAACGGCGCAAAAGCGGCCGTACGTCATTTTTTTTGACCCGCCCACTCCCGGGCGTGAATTCACACCCGGGAGTGTAAATACGGCACACATGCCTCGGAGTCAATTTTTTCGACGGGAACGCCTACCTTGCATATCATTAACGCAAAGTAGGTGTCCACGCTAAAAAATGACGCAAACTCCATGGACTTTGGCGCTAGATGCGTCTAACGCCAAAGTATAAATATGGAGTTAGTTTTGCGTCGAAATTGCGTAAAAAAAAACGATGCAATTCCGGCGCAAACAGAGTATAAATATGCCCCTAAATATGCCCCTATATTTCTTATTACCGCAAAGGAATATAGATAGTTTTGAGTCAAGTTGTTTGATAAACGTAGCATGAAGATGACTTGGAATCATAGATAAAATATATAGAATGATGGGAGAAATCATAATTTTTATGGAATCAAGACGACAACACCAAGATAAACATAGGGGATTCCGTAAAATGGGGGTTTCTCTCAATCTTATCTAAACAATCAGATATATTTGCGGCAATAGACTCTTTAGTGGAAGACATAAACCAAATACCTAAGTATTTAATCTTGGATGTATTCCTGTGAAAATTAGTGATACTAACCGATTGTCTAAAACAACATTTTGTTAAAGGGCGGATTTCAGTTTTGTCCGAGTTAATCTTGTATCCTGAAACCAAGAAAAAATCAGCTATCTCCTGGAGTGGAGAAGGTACCAAGAGTTCAGGATTAGAAATATATTAGTATCTCATCTGCACAGGCAGAAAGTTTCAGATGTTTATCACCATATTGGAAAACTTTAATTTTACTATTGTTTCTAATACAGGATAAAAAGAGCTCAAGGGCCAAAACAAATAGAAGAGGGGATAATGAAACATATCTAGAAATTAAGTTTTCTACTCTAAGCCCCCTTGGATTGAATTCAAGTGAAGAAATCTCCATCTAGGGTAGAATAGGAAAGTGAGCTAGTCGGGCTTCTAGATGATTTCAGTGTAGATATATCATTGTAAGTACACAATGTTTATTTTTTTATTTTTGGGTGGTGTTTATATAGGTCTAACACAGACATTGGGGCGGAGAGAGCAAGGTTTATCTTAAACAGTTTGTCGGACGTTATAGTATAATAAGAATGGTGGGAAGTAATTGGATATAGGAGAATGGAGCGATGCACGTATATTAGCCCACTTGGGCAGTATGGTTAAATAGATAACATGGAAATTTAGCATGTTTTTACAAATCACTGAAGATCATGAAATAGGGTGCATCGATGTTCCATTTTATGAAAGTGTACCTGTCGATGAACTTTGTCGGTTTGTCATACATATTATTGTAAGAAATTGGAGATAGGTTTATTTATACAAATAATAATATAATTGTGCAATATTGGGGCGCAAATGTATTGGTGCCCATAATTATTAGAAGAATTGGAATTAACTTTTAATGTGACCACCTAACAGAATCAGCACGGTGTATATGCTTCCCACAGTCGACAAATTAATTGGGAGACAATAATTAAATTGGTATGGTTCGACATTACATCATGGCGGACGCTTTTCAATACAATATGTTTGTATTAGGTTGTTAGTCCGTTTTTTATTGTCTTTGTGATTTTTTGTATTTAATATGTAAATTTTATGCCCATCCCATCCGTGATCAAGGCTACGGCTGAAACACATTGGGAGGAAGTATTGTTCGAGTAAAGAGTGTTCTCAATTGCAAAAGGTGTCCAAGCTTTTCCTTTGATGTGTGATGATACGCTGATGCATTTGTTTGGATTTCCGGATCCATGCTCAGACCGCCACATTGGAAGCCTCGGTATTCCAGGCCATCTGTTAAGTAACAATATATATATATATATATACATATATATATATATATATATATATATATACACACACACACATATATATATATATATATATATATATATATATATATATATATATATTAATTACCTACTGGAGGTCGGACACCAGTAGGTAGTTTTAGTTAGCGCCTACTTTCCATAGGAAAAGCATTTCTTGTTTTGCTAATAAATTTGGTGTTGTTTGACGAATCTTCACAAAATTTTCAAAACTAGTTTGCCACTCAATTAATTTGCTATCTCAAAAGTTTCAGGATGATTTGTCAAGTGGGTGAGCCAAGAAAAATGTGGGGTCCCAAAACAGATTGTCCATGTGCAATTTCCCTTATGGATTTTAGACATGACCACAGTCTGAACCGCCGGACAGATGTACACCAAATTTGGCAGAAAGCTAGATCTTGGTCCAGAAAGATCTCTTTCTGTAATTTAGTGTAAATCTGTTCAGTAGTTTTAGAGTAATTAAAGAAAACAGATTTATGGATATCTAGAGAAGCGATCTGTGGATCCAAGTGCTAAAAGCAATGCCGTGATTGGCCGGCCACAACCTGAGAGGAAAGTTGTATCTGCCATTTTGTGATTCGGGACACAATGTTCCCAAGGGAGGGGGTGGGAACAAAAATAAAACAGGATATAAGAGGTCAGGATAGAGGTTTCCTGGCCCCATGGGACTGATGGAGAAGTCTCAGTGGGACCCAAAGAAATGTTTGGGGGCGTGCGGGAATCCGCACACTCAGGCCCATCCCACCCACTCCCTTGTGAATCTGTGACGGCACTGTGGATCCAGACCCCAATCAAAAAATAAAACAAAAACAAAAAAATACATCATCACAGACCCACTCAGACACCCACAAAAACACTACCACATCCACTGACATACCCACACAGGCACTCACAAACCCATTCACACACCCACTCAGAGATCCACAAAACCACTACCACACCCAAGCACGCACCCATTCAGACACTCACGAACCCACTCACAGACCCACACTGACACACCCACTCGCACACCCACAGTATGGGGTTGGCTGCATGCAGTGGGGTTGGCCCCAGGCCCTGCAGTCAACCACCACATACAGCCAAAGCTCATGCGTGGGTGGTGGCTGAATTAGCATATGGTAATTAAATATTACTTTACATTTTAAAAAAACTCTAGAAATTTGCTGAAAAAAACAAAGGCTACAGGGACATTATATTTAGGCTCAGATTTTACACACTCAAAACCATAGAAATTCAGCAGTTATATTTATAATTATCTCAAGAAGATATAACTCGTGCCATGCACAGTTTTCTCATCTATAATCCAATTCACCCACATATTTGAAAGAATTGCCAAGTGGCTGATTAATACTCTGTAATTACAGAACCTGTTATAAAGTTAGCCTTACATCCTTACATCTTCAACTAATGCCAAGTGGCTATTTCTACAAAACAATCAAAAAAGGAAAAAGAAAGAAAGCAGGCATATCAAAATAGAAAGAACATTATAGCTATAACATGTCTAGTGAATTAATCATTTCGGGCAGGAAGCAGAAAATTACAATAAATATAGTGTGCTTTTCATTACCCAAAAACCCCACATAAGATCTGATGAAACATAATTCCATAAGGACTGAACCCAACAGTAAATCCTGAAGTGGCAAAATATTGTTACAAAGAGAACACAATACAAATCATTCACAAAACAAAAGTAAATAATAAATAGCACCATGGCTTCCAGCAACAGTAGATCAAATCAGGAGAACTCGTAAACATATCCAGATATTTTAGCGGCCTCAAAACCATATGCAAATCACTCTGTATGTACATGAAGCTATTCATCTAAGTTGAGGCATCCAGGATGTTTGCTCCCAAGCTTCATTATATTCAGACTCCAATCTTCTTAGCATCTTCTCTATGTCCCCTCCTCTCCCGCTTAGTGGAACCCTGTCAACACCAATGAATGAAATCTTTTCATTACTGGGCTCACAAACCCTGTGCCAATGTCTCACAACAGGGTAGCTGGAATCCTTATGCGAAATAGCTTGATAATGTTTCAGGATCCTCTTTTTCACAGGAGAGATAATATTTCCCACATGTCAATCCACAGAGACAGACCAGGATATAAACCTCAAAATCACTATTACAATTAATAAGGTTATTAATCCTAGCTGTTTTGTCTGTAGGTAAGGTGCATATCTTTTTGTCAGAACTTTACGGACATGCCTAGCACCTACTGCATTTAAAAAAGCCTTGTTCTTTCAACCAATTCCAGTTTCCCTCCATCTCACTTAAATGGCTGTGAACCAAAATATCTCTCAATGAGCTGCTCTTTCTGTATGAAATCAGAGGATGAGGACTTACAAGCCTTCCAATCCCCTGGTCAGATTTCACCAAATGCCAATGTCTACCTAGAACATGCCTGATGTTATCCGATTCACTCTTATATTTATGTTCTAGATCAAAAGCTGATGCTGTAATGCTATTGCACTCAGCCGCCCGGAACATTTCACTGTAGGGGATGCTTCACTTCAGCTTGGGTGGATGATGATTGCAGGCACACACAAGTATTTACAGAAGTAGGACTAGAAATCGTACTCCTCTGTGCATGTTTGCAGGTACGCACAGACTCAAAAGGAAAGTCCAGCCCTCGAACTACCACTTCTCGCTACTTACAGCTCCATTTTGTAAATTTGCTGAAAGGTGAAATAAAAACCCACCTGTAATACGAGTCATGGCATATTCAGAGAGGCTGTTTTCACAGCTCTGATTCAGTGACAACCCTGCTGTAATTTATCACCTCACTGCGTGGCACCAAAGGGGCAAGTGGATTTTTTTTTACAGGAAAAGTAGATTTATGAAGCATCCCATCCTATGGCTAAGCAATGATTTTACAAAATTCCACAACTCTTTCCAGAGCAACAGGGCTTTTTCCCTTTAGAACTGTGCATAGTCTGCCTATCAGCTTTTGTCACAAATGGTCCACCTCTTTACTATAACTGGTGTCTTGTGTCTTCATCATTCCAGGGGGGAGCGTGCATGTGAGTGACTGCGTGTGTGCGCCCATTCCTTTTGACCTTCATTATGCACTGCACAAAATGTGTTCAGCTGGTGATGTCAATCTCCGACAGCCCTGCCTGCACATATAACTTTCTGCCCTCACTCCCGAAATCAGTGTACCTGATGGATGAGGGAAGTGTGCAGCTGTTCCCTTTGTCATATATTGGTTCTCCTATCCTACAGAAAACTCACAATCCTTCATTTCCTGTGCTTTGGCACTAGCAATGGGACTATCTGCTGGGCTGAGTCTGAACCAGGCAGAACTGGCTTAGGACTGGGTAAGAAGCTGTGAAATCGGGCCATCAACAGGAACAGGGGAGGGGGCTCCTTGAAAAATAAACAAGCACACGTACTTTCAAATTTTGCAGAGCCTCCTGTTGGATCCCACATCCCTCCTTGACCAACAGATCGCTATAAGTGCTGGACCCCTAAGCCAGTAATGGTCTTGTTCTAGACTTCGAGAAGGTATGAGAATTATAGTGCTAACAAAGAAGCCACCGAACAAGTACTGAAATCCCACTGTGGTTGTCATTCGCTAAGGTCACCCCAGGAATCTATGTCATAAAGAATGCTGTGATCCCGTCCTGGGAGTTTCATTTGGCAACCTAATGCCTTCTATGAGTTGCAATCCTATTTCACTTAATTTGATCTAGCTGAACTAACATACCTCAATACTATTAATTGTGAAAGCAAAAGAACAGGAGTGTTACACTGCCTCCCTCGTGTCATGGAGTCATCTGGTAAGCTTTCTAATCGACGACTTGTGGCATTAATACTACAGTTTAAAAAAACAGACTTGTATTGAATTGTTTCTAATACCTTTTTGCAACAAATATCTAACAAGTTTTTGAGGTGTTTAATTTTGCACAAGAGGTTCTATTTGTATTCTTCACACGAGCTGCCCCTTCCATATGAAAGTGCTACGCACCAGGTTTTTAAGTGGTTTATGGCAGTGTTCCCCAACCCCCGGGCCGCGGACCGGTGCCGGTCCGTGGATCAATCGGCACCGTGCCGCCCCACTGTGGCGGGCGGTAAATGTTTGATCATTTTTCCGTGGCCCGCTTGTCACACAATGGGACAAGCGGGCCACGGAAAAATTATCAAACATTTACCGGTCCACGGCGATAAAAAGGTTGAACAACACTGGTTTATGGGAAAGCGTTAATATATGGGATAGAGTGCTTCCCATTGAACATGATAGGGGTATAGCAATTTAAAAATCTAGTCCTGACTGCATATTTGATATCTGACATTTGTTTTTATTTAGTTCTGGGAGCAAGATCCTCACTCAAACAAGAGGCGCAAGTACGTCTTCCATAATTACTTGAAGGAGAATACATCACAATTGGGTAAATAAAGAAAAAAATGCTAAAGCAGTACAAGGGAAATAATATGCGAGTAAGGTAAAGACAAAAGCAGTCCCAACAGACAATATGTAAAAAGAAAAACACAGACAGAAACGAATAATCTCAGCGGCCAATAATAAACGAGACGTACGTAAAGCTACAAGTTACATACATTTAAACTGATTTAATTGACTACCCACCTCACAAGAATCTTCATGCTGCACTTAAACAGAACAGAATTAACATGAGTTTTACTACACAAGAAAGAGCTAATGTTATCCTGAAGTCAACTGCGAGGTGTGACGATTTTGGGTGAAATGCGAAGAGAACTACTGGGAGGGGCTGATTGATGCTGCGCCTTAGAGGGAGTATCCAAAAAAAGAGACAATGAGGTACACAGAGATCTATTTCTCACTCATCAATCCCCTGCTGAGTTGCTCTCACACATACTCCTGATTCATTTGAGCGGCACCGTGCCATGTCTGTCCCAGCGCCACCGACGATCATCTGCCTCCTGAGGAATGACCTTAGGTTTCACGATAACGAGGTAACGTGTGTCAATTTGTTTCTATGTGAATGTGGTCACTATAGTCGGTTTATGCTTCTGAGCTGTGAGCGTCCCAACGCGGGCAGCTGAAGGACCCTTATGCAGCCATAAACATGTATTATTAGAAAAACGCTTTTGAAAGGCACGATCAGCGGTCCACTGCAAGTCTTAAGACTCAGCCCCACACTGCTGAATATATAGTTGTAAGAGGTGCGCTTTCCTGTATTATGTTGAAATGAAATGCGATCCGCGGACACCTAGACATTTTTAATTAAGCAAATGCTAATGCCGGGGTCGCGATTACGTGTTTTATTCGCTGCGATGTGTTCTTCGCACCGTTTGAAAAGTACAGAATAATTATAAAAAATGTGAGAGTGATTTTCAGCGTGCTTTGCATTATATAACTCGCTGTTAAGGGACGGAGTTGCATAAACCTGTTATGTATCCATGTCGTGGCCCGTCACGTGCGAGGTCACAGGCGCAGCACTAGGAGGAATCAAGAATATGGATAAACGTGGCGGCCATCTTGAGATAGCAATAACAGTCCGAAGTACAAATTGTCTTCAGTTTTAAATGCACATGGGAAATTAAAGTGCTTATTTGCTTGGTAAACATTCAAAGAAATATTCACGTGTATCTAAAAAATAAATTACACTGAAAGGGAAATAGATACCGTCCCATGGTATGTGAGCTTGCGTTAAACGAATTTGTAGCAGCTTACTGTCCTAAATAAGACAAACCTTAGAGCAATGAACCTGAAAAGTGATTTATTTATATGAACGCATACATGCCAACATTTTAGAACGGGATAATTTATTTCCCCTATTGACCTCTATAGAAAGAGAGGCAATTTCAGGTGGGGACAGCCAAAGTAAAGCCATTTTAGGCTTATGAAATCGTGAGTCTCCTGCAGGAATCAACATTTTTTTTTAGCATTCGCGAACAAGATTTTTCAGTTCTACAAAGGACATGGAGGCGAAGATCGTGCAATCTCCTCTTTGCATTATTTTGATAGCAGCCATGTAAAATCAATCAAGGAAACCAGCCAGTGTGACTAAATCATTCTCCCAGTGCATTATGGGCCTATATGTTAGCCTTGGGTAAACTGAACATATTGTATCCTCCTTACTGAGCTACAGCTTTCCAAATGAAAAGAACACTTTGACAACCTTTGCCTGAGCGTGTGTCAAAATAATTTCTTCAAAACCTTCTAAAGAGGATCAAAATATCAGTTACTTCTGTATCGCACTCACCTGTGATAAGTCTATATAGAGCCATGGAAATGGCCTTATAAAATAATAGTCCAACGTTTTGATGTGTTGGTTCTCACTTGTAATTACGTTCTGTGTAAAGCTATTTGACCGACGCCCCCCAATTTAAGTCTTGTCTGCATGCTAGAAAACTGCAATATATATGAATGAATGACTAGGGCAAATGTTGGCACTAAACTGATTGAAGTCACTCTGGTCTACACAAGTCTTACCAGAAGCTGAAGCCGACAATTTGAATGGGTAGCCACATAAAAATTCTAAGGGGAATACTGATAATCTAGTATGAGGTATTTGATCAGGCTTTCCAGTCTCCTGAGACTCTTGTAAATGTGAGAACTGCCAATATAATCTGCACACTTCTACATATACGTCCTGTAAACTGTATGCATGTCTAAATCTTTTACCCCACACCATGTGCTGTAATTTTGAAATCTTTTGCCAGGAGTTGATATTTATCACCCCATAAACTCTAAACTAAGATCAATAAACCTCTGTCTGTGTTCTTGGTAGCCTTTTGTGAACCGAACAGAAGGTACTGTTGTAGGAGGCTGGCCTGGTTTGTAGTGGGTACCCTAGGTACTTACACCTTATACCTTATATATTTACCCATGGTTCTAATAATGTAGTGTATGTACATATATGTGTGTGTATTCATGTATGTGTGTGTGTATATATATATATATATATACAGGGAGTGCAGAATTATTAGGCAAGTTGTATTTTTGAGGATTAATTTTATTATTGAACAACAACCATGTTCTCAATGAACCCAAAAAACTCATTAATATCAAAGCTGAATATTTTTGGAAGTAGTTTTTAGTTTGTTTTTAGTTTTAGCTATGTTAGGGGGATATCTGTGTGTGCAGGTGACTATTACTGTGCATAATTATTAGGCAACTTAACACAAAAAAATATATACCCATTTCAATTATTTATTATTACCAGTGAAACCAATATAACATCTCAACATTCACAAATATACATTTCTGACATTCAAAAACAAAACAAAAACAAATCAGTGACCAATATAGCCACCTTTCTTTGCAAGGACACTCAAAAGCCTGCCATCCATGGATTCTGTCAGTGTTTTGATCTGTTCACCATCAACATTGCGTGCAGCAGCAACCACAGCCTCCCAGACACTGTTCAGAGAGGTGTACTGTTTTCCCTCCTTGTAAATCTCACATTTGATGATGGACCACAGGTTCTCAATGGGGTTCAGATCAGGTGAACATGGAGGCCATGTCATTAGATTTCCTTCTTTTATACCCTTTCTTGCCAGCCACGCTGTGGAGTACTTGGACGCGTGTGATGGAGCATTGTCCTGCATGAAAATCATGTTTTTCTTGAAGGATGCAGACTTCTTCCTGTACCACTGCTTGAAGAAGGTGTCTTCCAGGAACTGGCAGTAGGACTGGGAGTTGAGCTTGACTCCATCCTCAACCCGAAAAGGCCCCACAAGCTCATCTTTGATGATACCAGCCCAAACCAGTACTCCACCTCCACCTTGCTGGCGTCTGAGTCGGACTGGAGCTCTCTGCCCTTTACCAATCCAGCCACGGGCCCATCCATCTGGCCCATCAAGACTCACTCATTTCATCAGTCCATAAAACCTTAGAAAAATCAGTCTTGAGATATTTCTTGGCCCAGTCTTGACGTTTCAGCTTGTGTGTCTTGTTCAGTGGTGGTCGTCTTTCAGCCTTTCTTACCTTGGCCATGTCTCTGAGTATTGCACAACTTGTGCTTTTGGGCACTCCAGTGATGTTGCAGCTCTGAAATATGGCCAAACTGGTGGCAAGTGGCATCGTGGCAGCTGCACGCTTGACTTTTCTCAGTTCATGGGCAGGTATTTTGCGCCTTGGTTTTTCCACACGCTTCTTGTGACCCTGTTGACTATTTTGAATGAAACGCTTGATTGTTCGATGATCACGCTTCAGAAGCTTTGCAATTTTAAGAGTGCTGCATCCCTCTGCAAGATATCTCACTATTTTTGACTTTTCTGAGCCTGTCAAGTCCTTCTTTTGACCCATTTTGCCAAAGGAAAGGAAGTTGCCTAATAATTATGCACACCTGATATAGGGTGTTGATGTCATTAGACCACACCCCTTCTCATTACAGAGATGCACATCACCTAATATGCTTAATTGGTAGTAGGCTTTCGAGCCTATACAGCTTGGAGTCAGACAACATGCATGAAGAGGATGATGTGGTCAAAATACTCATTTGCCTAATAATTCTGCACTCCCTGTATATATATATGTGTATATGTTGTTTCTGTGCTTGGCATGTTCGTGGATCATTGCATGGCTCCCGGGTGGGTTGTTATACTAGATATCTATGAATTCCTGCTCTCATCTTATCACACTTATCTACCCATCATCATATGTCATGTCTCTATCAAACTATCCTCCATTCCCACTCTGACTCATCCCAAATCCCTTCTACTACTCTAATCCCCTAAATAACTCTGCCTAAAATATTCCCTCCACTTCCACATCTAACTCACCAAACCTCTCTACTACCATGACCTCCCACACAACCCTACTAAATTCTCCCTCATATATCTCACCCTGCTACTATGCTCTCCCTAACCCTTCCACATACTCTTCCCTCCTCCATCCCCCTTTACTCATCCCAAGCCTTTGGGTTGAGTAAATGAGGGATATACTCCCAATTAACACTTCTGGATTTCTTTCCTCCTCCACCCCTCCATTACTCCAGTCAATCTAACTAACAAACTCTCATATCCGCGGCTCAAATTAACTCATAATAATACTAAAACTGTACTCGTACTCATATTTCCCGATACCAATCAATCACTAATTCTTGTTGGGTTCCAGAGTAGCATGCTACTCACCGAAAAGCGCTTCAATGCCTCGTCAGGGGTAGTAAGCGCTATATAAATACTATTACAATACAATACAATACAATATGCATGTTATAAAAAAAACTACAAATCCCAAGATCCAATGCAACCATACGTCTTAACATAATGTCCAATAGCCAATCAGCAAACACTTCTATGTATAAACCAAGTGAACCATCATAACTCCGCCTCTGCTGCAAGAGAAAACGTTCTTAAATTACGGAATTTACAACGTCATTCCTGCTTTTGATCTGAAAGTAAAAGACATTAAAATCGAACAGTAATGAAAAAGTTCCTAGCTTTCGTGTAGGAAACTTTCAATTCTATTAAGGACGCGGAGGCGAATATAATGCAGTCCTTTCTTCACTTTATTACAAACAGCAAGGTCAAAGTTCAAACATGTCCAAGAACAAATACAACTTCAAATCCCATGATGTCCACAAATAACCATGACAACCCATAACCAATCCACTGTCCATAATAAGGAGTATATAAGTAGCTGACGGGCACAGTCCTTCCTCTTCTTCACTGAAAGAAGTTAAGGAACTTGGGATCTCAGTCACCTTTGGAATCACCCCCTACAAATTTAAGAAGTGATCAGAAAACAGCGAAACAGAGTCACACAAGAAACAACAATCCCACGAGAAAACAATCTCATTTTTTTAAACGGAAAGAAAATCAGTGAGATAACATAATGCATATCAAGATCAGCACCAAGTGAGTCACCAATAACAGTACATTATAATCAAACAAGCCTCAAACAGAGAGGAAAAATACCACTGACCTGTAAAAAGAGGAATCCACCCAGGAACAATAAGTAAAATAAATCATCATCGGGTGGGTAATACTGTCGCAGTAGAGGGATGGATAATCCTCGCCTCCGTGTCCTTAATAGAATTGAAAGTTTTCTTCACGAAAGCTAGGACATTTTTCATTCTATATCAGGACCGGAGGCGAGGATTATGCAATTTCAAAGCTTACTCACCACCAGAAATGCCGCTTCTTGAATCGGTTTGAAATAAAATCTCTTGAAAACTGATTCAGAGAACCAATCCGCTGCATTCATAATGTCCTCCAATCTACCACCTACCTGAATAGCTTTGGAAGCCATCGCTCCTCAAGTGGAATGAGCACCGAAACGCCTAACATCAATCCCAGCTTCAGACATGAGCCAACAAACCCACCTGGCTATAGAAGGGGAAGCCCCTGCCTTAAATGTTTTTTTGATAGTAATCACAAGTTGTCTCTCCCCTGGAGGTCTATCTTCCTCTGTGACAGCCTCATAGTTCTTTAAACATCTGACTACACACAGCTTGGGATGAGACTCAAAACTGGGATAAGAAACCAACCTGGTACTCGTTTTAGTCCTCCTTGAAATGGTAAAAGTAACCCCTTTGGGGGGTAAAAACCTGAGCTGAAACATCCAAAGTGCACACATCAGAGACTCGTTTTCAAGAAATGAGGCACATGAGCATCGCCAACTTAGCGGAAATCTGTATCCTGGACAAAAACTGATTCTCCGGCCAGGAAGAAATAAAATTAAGAACTTTATTAACATCCCATAATCCAGAGTATCTAGGTTCAGGAGGTCGAGACAAACGTACCCCTTTTAGCAATTTACCTACCCAGGGGTGTTCCCCTACCAGAAGATTATTGATCGTATTGTCCCCTGCCGAAATAGCAGAACGAAAAGAATTGATGGTACAATATGCCAAACCTGAAGTAAAAAGCTCAGCCAGAAAATTGACTACAAACTCAACTGGGGCCCCAACAGGATCCACTTCCCTCTCCAGACACCAATGAGCCCATTTGTTCCAGGCCGATCTATATAGTTTGATTGTACCTGGAGCCCACGATTGTCTGATAAGGGCAGTAGCGTCCAGTGAAAGGCAGACGTTCTCCTAACGTCCCCTGAAATCCTCCAAGCCATGAGTTTGAGGTGTCCTTGAACCACCAACGGATGGGGCCGACCCAACGGATCCCAAAGGATTCCCAAGGAACACGGAAGTCTGAGAGGAGCCATCCACAACAACTCCAGAAGAGTGGGGAACCACGCTTGAGCTCTCCAAATTGGAGAGATCAGAATCAAGGATGCCCTTTGACGCCGGACCTGCGCCACCACTCTGGGAATCAATAGAAACGGAGGAAAAGCATAACTCCGGTTCTTCAACCAATCCTGCAAGAAAGCATCCACCGATGTTACTCCCTGATCGGGCCTCCAACTGAAGTAAGTTGGGATTTGAGCATTTCACAGAGAGGTAAATAGGTCCACAGCACATGGATCCCAACGATCCATGAGAGACCGAAAGATCACTGAATCCAGTTGCCAGTCGCTAGTATCCCTGAGAAAGTGGGAATTCCAGTCTGCCACCTTGTTCTGAATTCCCGTAATATATTCCACTGTTACAGAGATCTGTCTCTGGAGGTAATAATGCCAAAAATCCTTCGCCAGAGCCACCAGGACTCTGGATCGAGTGCCCCCCAGTCTGTTTATGTACTGGATGGCCGAAATGTTGTCCATATGAAGAAGGACACAACAGGATACTTTGTCCTGAGTCAGGGACCGAATCGCAAACTAACACACTAAGAGCTCGAGACGATTGATATGAAGGTTCAACTCCTCCGAAGTCCACTGACCCCCCCATAGAAATCTGACCACACCTGGCTCCCCAACCCAGTCTGCTGGCATCTGACTGTATCATTAGGTCGGGGAGGGAGCCAAAGATGGCTTTCCCGTTCCATGCATCCATATGGCTCAACCACCACTGCATCTCCGATCGAGCTTCATAAGAAAGCTCCACCAGTGCTGAATACGTATGTCCCTTCCTGAGATGCGACGCCTTCAAACGTTGCAGGGCTCTGTAGTGCAAGGGACCCGGAAAGATCGCATGGATAGAGGATGACAGAAGACCCACAATCCTGGCAATCTGGTAGAGGGAGGTCCTGTCGCTGCGGAGCACCTTGGAAATCTCCCTCTTGATCTTGAAGATCTTGTGCTATGGGAGCTTCAGAGACACCAATGCAGTGTCCACTACGAACCCCAGGAAGGTCGTGGACTGCGATGGGAGAAAAGAGGACTTCTCCGCATTGATCACAAAACCCAGGTCCTGCAACAGAGCAATAGTCATGTTCGCGTAACGTAACAGTTGCTACCGGGACTGATCCATCAAAAGGATGTCGTCTGGATAAATAATTAGCCTGACACCCTGAGTCCTCAGAAACTCCACCACCGGTTTCAGCAACTTCGTGAAGCACCATGGTGCTGAAGAAAGGCCGAAAGGAAGACACCTGAATTCATAGATCTGGTTGTGCCACTGAAACTGCAGAAAACACAGGTGAGGAGGGTAAATCGGGACCGTAAGGTAAGCGTCCTTGAAGTCCAAGTGGACCATCCAGTCCCCTTGGCACAGAAGATCCCTGAGAAGATGGATACCCTCCATCTTGAAATGGCGATAAAACACCCATTCGTTGAAAGCCTTGTGGTTTATCACCGGACGGAAACCCTTGTCCTTCTTTTTGACAAAGAAAATGTTGCTTAAGAATCCCCTCGGATGAAGAGGCACTGGAACAATGGCCCCTTTGCAAAGAAGAAGTTGTACCTCTGCATATATTAATTGAGAATCATGAACATTGAACTGAATGGGAGGAGGTCGAACCGGCTGAACTGGGGTCCCATAGAACTCTATGTGGAAACCCGACACTGTCCCCAAGGGTCGGATCTGAGCAGGGCCAAATTCTCCAAAAAGATAGCGATTCTGCCTCCTTGCTCTTGAGGTGAAAAAAGGAGGATGCTCACCACCGCTTCCTCCCGGAGTATTGGATCCTCCTCTGTTGAAACATGAGTAACATCCTCTACCAGAACCTCTGTTGGGGAGAACGTCCCCTGTCTTCCGTCATTCCAACCGTCGTTGCGGCATCCTTGAGATCTGGTGGGGCCTGTCTGCAGGGAGCGGCCGGAGGAGCGACCCCTTCCTCGTCCGGCCTCAGAGAAAACCTTTCCCGGAAAAATCTTGTGCATCAAGGACTGCACCTTGTCCATAGCAGAAACAAATCTCCCCAACTCCTTCACAAAGGGGTCTCCAAAGAGATTGCCCTGGGCTACTGCACCTGCTTCAGATGTCGCCAATTCCCCTAATTTGGGATCAATCTTGATCAGGAGAGAGCGACACCTCTCCGTAGATATGGCACAAATGGCATTGCCCAACAAACAAACCACCCTTTGTGCCCATCCAGCAGCCAAATCCGTCTGCACTGGTTCCCCTGAGACCTTGGCCGAATCAGCCAACTCAATAATCTTGGTCAAGGGCCCCAGGACATCCAAGAGCTTGTCTTGACAAGCCCGCCAGGAACGATCGATTCCCCTTCTTGGGTTCACGCGTGTACTTTGAGAAAAAAGTACATAATTTGTAGCCACCACCTTGTCCTCAAGCACTGTCCTGGGACATTCCGCCCGGAGGCGGGCCCGAACCTCCTTTTCCAAAGGATGGCGGATCGCCTTGGCGACATAAATTGCAACTTTGGGAGTGGGGACCTATTCAGAGGACCAAGGATGGTAAATGTCCTCAGGATCAAACATATCTGAGTCCTACCAACCTTCTTCCTCTACGCTCAAGGTATTCGCTGATGGGCGCCAAGGTCTACCCATAACGCGACCCCACGTCCGATGAGCCCTCATCGCGGGGCGATCCCACAAAGGGATGCAGCGTAAGGGCAGCAGTGCTGCCATGCTCTCCAGGTACAACATCCTCCCGGCAGAGTACAGGATCAAGCATCCGCACACTCTTGCGAAAGGCTTCCCTCAATCTGGCTAAACCTTCTAGGTGCCCCATGTCACGCTTCTGGGAGGAAGAAGATGACTTAGAGGTACCTGTTGCGCCGCTGCACGCGGCATGAGCCGAACATTCGTCTCGGGCCGGGGCACTTGGTCTGAGGACGCGGCGCGTCCCCAACCTGCTCTGCACCTTACGAGGCCTCAAATTGGGCATTGGGCCTCGTTCTTTTTTAGCGCAACGCGCTCCCAGGCAGGTCTGACCTCCCCCACTCACCTGTTCTTCTTTTCTTCTCTTTTTCTTGTTGCCTTGTTGTGCCTTCCTTTATGTTTTCTTCCTTTCCCATATTTACCCCTCTCTTCCCAGCATTCCTTGTGCCCTACTCTCTATGGCTCCTAGTCTATTCTGTTCTATGTGTTTTTCCCTATCTAACATAGTGTCCTTCTACTTCCTGTTGGTCGCTTCCTGTTTGTTGGTATTTAAGGGCTGTGATTCTTTCTCTCCTTGCGCTGCAACACTGTCTGTTTGTATGGTGTCTTCGCTCCTGCTTCCTTGTATCCTGTGCTGGTTCTCGTCCGTTCCAGTGTTTTTTCCTGTATTTTTGCTCCTGTTTTTACCTATTCCTTTTGTTCCCGTTGAAAGAACCTATCTTTTTGGATGTTTTTTCCCCTTTCAGGGTTTTTTTTCCCTCTGGCACTACTTCTGAGGGACACAGCCTGCTCTTGGCGTACCCATTGCCTCCAGCACCGTGGCTACCAGAAAGAGTCGCCCCTACCTGGGCCAAGGCAGAACTTTCAGGAGCAAGATCCTCGCCTCTCGTTCTGCGGACTCCAAGGTAAAGCAGCACGTAAGTCGGGACAGATTGCAGCGCCCAATACTCCCGATGTCATCTAACACCATGGATGATACAGTGGCGGCTGCTGCAGATCCTGATCAATCTCTTCTGGCAACCATTCAGCAACAGGCTCAGGAACTGCAACAATTACGCAATGAGAATGCTGCTTTACGACAGGCTCTGGCTTTCCGCAGTGCAGATGTTCCGGCCGTCTCCACTTCTACTTCTCGTTTCTCCAGTGAACCAACTAAATTGCTAGAGTTCCTCGATGCATTAACTGTGTATTTCGCCTTCCAATCTACCCAATTCTCCCATGACAAGACAAAAGTGGGATATCTTATCAGTGCGCTATACGGTCCTGCCTGGGCAACCCCGATGGTATCATCCAATGACCCAGTATTGTCGGACTATCCCGCCTTCGTGAATCGGTTTAAACAGATGTTTAGTCGTCCAGGTTTGGAGGCCTCTGAGGAAGAAGCCTTATGTGACATCCAACAAGGCTCACTAGATGTCCTCCAATATATTACCAGCTTTCGACAGCTAGCGGCTGAGACCACCTGGGTCGAACAAACTCTGTTGACTTTATTCCGTAGAGGACTTAAAGAGGAGATTAAAGATGAGTTAGTACACTCCACCCGAGTTGAAGATCTTCGTGGTCTGATGGATCAAGCTCTTTCCATCGAATACCATCTCCAAGAGCGACGTATGGAGAAGAGAAAGAGTAGAGGATCTTCCCAGCCAAGCACTTCACGTGTCTTTTTGCATCGTCCCGAGGAACCTCGTCCTCCCGTCAGAGACACAGAAGGTGAATCTATGCAGGTGGATACCACTCAAGGCCCACTTTCCGTTAGCGAGCGGGAAGACAGACGTAAGAAAGGATTGTGCCTGTATTGTGGTGGTGCCGGCCACATGCTTCGTACCTGCCCCGTTCGTCCTCTAAGGCCATCGGGAAACCCCACTTCCCGTCCTCTGTAAGAAGGGAGGGGACGGGATCATCTGCTATACCTTCATCAGTTCATTCAAGGACAATGCCACAACTTTTTTCATGTTACCTGTGACGTTACAGTTACCGGACGGTTGTGAAGAAAGAACAATGGCCTTACTTGATTGTGTTGCTAGTGGCATATATATGGATAAGACTTGTGCCACAACTCAACAAATGCCAACACGACCCAAAGAAGTCCCGGAACAAGTTCATACAGTGGATGGATCTTTATTATCCTCTGGTCCAGTTGATACTACCACTCTGACACAAAGTTTACAATTTGGGAACCACCAAGAACACATCTCATTTGATCTAATATCATACCCCAATCATTCTATCATTTTAGGAATTCCGTGGTTCATAAGACATAACCCGTATGTAAATTGAAAAACCCTGACTATTTCCTTATCCTCACAGTTTTATCATGAGAACTGCTTTGCTTCGGACACATATTGGTCACCCAAGAGGTTGATGCCTACTGAAATTACTACCGGATGTTCCATCAATACAGTCCAAGGAGTCCCCGATCACTATCTAGAATTTCAAGATGTGTTCCAAAAACCATCCAGACCTGTGTTACTCCCTCATCGAGATTACGATTGTGCTATTCCCTTGGAACCTGGGGTGATCGTTCCCTTTGGGAGAATGTATTCACTCACGGAACCCGAAAGGGAGGTTCTCAAGGAGTATCTGCAAGAAAACTTACATAGCGGTCTTATTGTACCATCATCCTCTCCGGCAGGGGCTCCCCTCTTTTTTGTACCCAAGAAGACGAAGGATCTTCGTCCCTGCCTGGATTTTCGAGGTCTAAATAAGATAACTATAAAAGACCGTCATCCTTTGCCCCTCATCAAAGATATACTAGAGGCAGTCTGAGGGGCTCAACGATTTACCAAACTAGATCTTCATGGAGCCTACCACCTTTTGCGTATTAAAGAAGGAGACGAGTAGAAGACTGCTTTCCGGACCCCATTTGGTCATTATGAGTACAGAGTTATGCCTTTTGGTCTCACTAATGCCCCCTCAATTTTCCAGAGATTTATGCACTCTGTGTTCTCTGATCTCTTGAACCATACGGTCGTCACCTACTTAGACAATATCCTTATTTATTCTAGATGTCCTGAACTTCATTCTTCTCACGTGAAACAAGTCCTCCAAAGACCCCGGGACCATCAATTGTCCTGTAAACCAGAAAAGTGTGAGTTTGACAATACCGAAGTCAAATATTTGGGATATCACCTTAGTCCCACTGGAATAGCAATGGACCAGGAAAAGGACAAGCCATCCTAGACTGGCCTTCCCCTTCCTCTATTAAGGAAACGCAATGTTTTCTAGGACTGGCTAATTTTTATCAGCAGTTTATCTTAGACTTTGCAGAACAAACAAGCCACTTAACTCAAACATTAAAGAAGGAGAATTTAAAGAAAGGCTTTGTCTGGACAAGGGCGGCTGAAATAGCTTTTCAGAGTCTAAAAAAGGCCTTCACTCTAGCACCGATATTGAGACACCCAGATACCAACAAACAATTTATTGTTGTTACTGATGCTTCCGAAAGAGCCATCAGAGCTGCCTTACTCCAACAACAAGAAGATGACGGTCTTGAACATCCTGTTTTCTATTTATCCCATGTACTCTCTGCCTCGGAACAACATTACTCAATACTAGAAAGGGAGTTATTAGTTCTGAAAACAGCCAGCCTAGAGTGCAGACAGTTTCTTATGGGTTCCAAAGAGCCCTTCGAGGTGAGAACAGACCATCGTAATCTACAATGTTTACGTAATTTTTTATGCCAGAACAGTCGTGAGGCACGGTGGGCCTTTTTCTTCCGTCAGTATGACTTTTATGTCACCTATATTCCTGGATCCCAAAACATTCTGGCCGATGCTCTGTCTCGCCGTTATCCAGATTGTACTCCTACCCCATCACAATATCTACTTGAGCCCAGTAAAATCATCGGAGTAGCTCAATCTTTCCTGGATGAGGTACAACTGAATATTCAACCTGTCGGATCAAGAATTAAAGAAACTAAATCCCCTAATATGTGAACTGCAGGGGTATTATTATTATTATAAGAACCTGTTGTTCCTCCCTACTAATGGAGTAAGAGAAAAGGCACTACAAATGTGCCATGATTCTCCGGTTGCTGGTCATAGAGGCATCAAGGCCACACAAGAACTACTCTTGCGGTCTTTCTGGTGCCCTACCTGGAAATTGGATGTTGAACGAAACGTTCAGGCTTGTCCCATATGTGCTCAAGTAAAGATACCCCGTACCAGACATGCAGGATTACTACAACCATTACCTGTTCCACCGGCTCCCTGGCACACCATTTCTACTGATTTCATGTGTTCACTACCTCCATCAGCAGGAAACCGGGTTATCATGGTCACCATAGATTCCTTTACTAAGATGATTCACTTCACTGCCTTGAAAAAATTACCTACTTCCCAAGAACTAAGTCAGATATTTATCCATCATATTTTCCGTCTCCATGGATTTCCACACAGCATTGTATCTGACAGCGGACCTCAGTACATCTCCCGGTTTTGGAAACATTTCTGTAGGACACTGAATATCAATATAGCACTATCATCGGGTTTCCATCCTCAAACCAATGGACAGACTGAGCGTCTAAACCAAGGATTGGAGCAGTACCTTCGCTGCTTTTGTAATTCTACCCAGAGCAACTGGAACACTTACCTTCCTATCGCTGAAATCTCTTACAATAACACCGTCCATAGTGCCCCTAAGGTCACTCCTTTTTTCTGTTCTTATGGCTATCATCCTACCTCTTTTCCTACTACTCCTCAGTCTTACGGACATAATGTTGCATGGCCTGAGTGATAGCCTCTCAATCAGGCCCCAGTGTCAAATCTGATGCAGTCTTCTGCATTAAGTCCACTCATAAAACAGTCAACTTGGATTGAGGCATAGTGAAACTATATAAGCACAATCAATTAAATTCCCCAGTAACAGAACGCCCTAGGAATACATAGGGCACCTCGCTTATGATACAGGCAAGCCTGGAAGTATAGTGGTGTGAACCCTGACGAGGTATAAGCTATCCCTTATTCTGAATATAAACAATATAGAGAGAATACCAGGGGTTGCAAGTCAGAAAGAATCCCCAAGGCAAATCTGTACAGTAATAGAGACAGAATGAGAGGCTGGATGGAGCGCCAAAGTATAGGGGGGAGTTAGGGGACCTTAAGATTAAAGTCACACACCCACAGACGAAGGCTGTATTTAACGATTATTGCAGCTGTGGCCGGGAGCGAAGTGGATTAAACAAACTGTTACGGTCCACAATTGGCATCCAGTAGTGGACTGATGCGTAGTCAGTCGGCCCTGTGTTAGGGCGGGCTCACGCTGAGAGAAGATGTCAGGTGGCTCATGCTGAGTAGAGTGTGTTTCGGGTGGCGGAGGATGCGGTATAAGGGATAATCAAGGTATGGCTCTAGTCCCCGCTGCGAGCCTGGAGGAGGTGGTGTCCATAAAAGCCACAGAAGAAAGAACAGGCAGGAGCCTGGGGAAAGGCAAGGAGACATGCTGTGCACCGCTCACACCCACCACCAGAAAATCTTAAAATGGCGGTGGTGTGGTGCTTCCCAGCAGGGACAAATTTCAATACCGCCAACAAATGTCTGCATGGTGAAGACCATAAAAGAAAACTTCACCAAGTGAGAAATCTCACAATATTGCCAAATTGCAACAATGATAGATAGATAATAGATATCAAATAAGTCGAGAAATACTTAACATGGCTGCCGAGGAGCAAAGAGGCAGAGTTAGGATGGTTCACTTGGTTTAATCAAGGATGTGCTCACTGATTGGCAATTGGGCATTCTCTTATGACACACATGGTTGCATTGGATCTTGGGACCTGTACATTTTTATAACATCTCTATGTGGTTTCTTTGTTTGATTTTACATGACTGCTATTGAAATAAAACAAAGAGGAGAATGCATAATCTGAAGCCTCTGGTCCTGATAAAGAATAAGGCCTATTGGCTTGTATGGGAATATAACACGTACATGATGAACCTCACCTCAGGATAGCCTCATCCAACTGCCATCGATCAGAATGTTCCCTCCCCGATGATCTATTCAGAACATAACCATGGATTGCAAGTGGGTACATGGAAATAGAAGAGGGATAGGGTAGGTGTAGGAAAACACAAGCAATGTGTATATATTGAGATACAACACTTAACTTTGCAGAGTTTTGAAAATTATATTATTGTAACATGGTTGCTTTCTGTAGCTGGGAACTGTGATCCTGAATGGAATGGGGCAGGCCTGCGAGTGCGGTCCATGGTCCGAGAATAACATATGTAACTAGATCGTTCAGCCCTGCTAACTAGTAAGTTAAATGAAATTAACTAATTTCACTAGTTTCTCTGCTTCCCAGCACTATCTGAGGTCCATCACGCAAATCAGCCTATAGTTTCTGTGTCTGGAGAAAGTAGCTGCCTGGATAAAGAACGCTTGCCTTAAGCTCAATGGAGATGAAACCAAACCAATGATTCTTGGTAACTCCCCTCTTCCTCAATAGCCTCTAGGATGGCAAACATGTTTTGGACCCCCGCCTGCCCCCAAGCTAAACATAAAAAGTCTGGGAGTATAACTGTATAATACGCTCTCTATGGAAATCCAAGCCACCAAATTATCACCAGCTGTTTTGGAATCTTGAGAATGTTATGCAAAGTCCTGCCCCACCTCTCCAAACTGCAAAAAGGCTGGCAGTCCAAGTATTGATTCTATCTCGCTTGGACTATGGCATTTTGCTCTACCTTGTTGCTCCCAAGGAAGTTACTTGGAAACTACAGGTAGTGCAGAATGCTGTCATCTGCATGTTGTTAGCAATCCCCAGGTTTGAGTTAGTCAGGGAAGGGCTGGCAGACCTCCATTGGCTCCCAGTCATACAAAGAATTGAATTTAAAGCCCTTTGCATCACACATAGAGCCCTTCACTCACATGGGCCTCCCATCCAACGCCAGCTTGTTGATCCTTACACCCCCAAAAGGCCCTTAAGATCTACAAATGCCCACCTGCTCATGGTCCCCAGCATTAGTAGAGCTAGAAGTAGAGGTTGATCCTTTAGTTTTAATGTGGCTAAACTCTGGGACTCCCTTCCTCTCACCATTTGAGCTATGGTCAATGAGCTAAGCTTTCATAAACTCCTAAAAACCTGGTTGTTTATTAAATACATTTTCACAGGGATCCGTCTTCTCACAGTTAATTGCCCTCTTTTCATTTAGCAGCTTGGATGCCTTTGGATCGCCATGCTCTCTATAAGTTACAATAGAATAGTTTGTTTGAAATTAACTGTTCTTAATTAAAATTAAAACTTTTTTATCCTCTTTTGAAAAAAAGAAAAGAAAATCAGCTATTGGATTCTTAAGTGGAGCGTCCTCATTTAGGAGGGACAAAACATTAAATAGATATTACAAACGGAGCACCTGTGCTGTTCTAGTGGTTATGGGTAGTGTCAGCTATGCCTGACATCGCACACACTTGGAGGTTGGACTAAAGATAAATAACTAACAAGAAGCACTGTGACTCTAGATGGGGTCCATAACAAATGACTCCAGTGTCTTGCTTTGTGTTGCTCTCAGCACCAAATTCGGCCTTGCCTCCCTGGGCCCTGCATAGTGGCCACCCCCAGACATCACATTGGCGACGAGGATTAGCCCGCAGCGTGCTCCTGTCGGCCTCTGCAGCTGCCTCCCTGATCTCTAGAGCAGTCAGGTAGTCTTGCTCCAGTGCAGCTAGTGGCCCTCCGTTACTGCAGCGGACCACTCGCTCTCTCAGGACGAAGCCCTGTCTCCTGCTTTCACCGGCCTTGCCAGCTATTTTGCAGACCCACCCAAAGATGCAACAAGGAAGCACAGTAAGCTCTCCACAGCTACCCTGGTGCTCCGCCAGTGGATTCTACACCCCACTTAGCTGACCAGACTGAGTGGGAGCTCAGTGTTGTCACTCAGCAACACCAGACACTAGCCTTTCCCTGCCAGGCCTCAGTACAGGGTACGTCCCGCTCAGTGGGTGTATATCACTAGGTGCAACCTCTTTCATAGGAGAGCAGGTGTGCTCTACTCCAGCCTGTCACACTGCTCTGCTCGTTCCAGACACTGCACCCTCACTCCCAGTCCATGGGGCTATAATGTTTGAAGACCAGCACAAACCTCACCCTGCCGGCGTGGCACCAGCCGATGAGGGAGGTCCTCCCGCAGCTGCATCACATGTAGCTGGCTCACAAGTCCACTCAGTGACCAATGTTTTCCAGCCTTTCACCGAATTGGCCAACCTGATTACGGCAGCCATGAGCTGGAAGACCTTGTTAGGCAGACTTACATACTACTTCAGAGACAACCCTGAGACCGACCTAGTAGTTAAACAATCATTCCTGCTACACTATGTGGGTGAGGAAGTATTCAAACTATTTGAGAACCTCCCTAACATGATGGGTGATGAAGATGACTATAATGCAGCAGTTGCGACACTCAATGCGCATTTTGACCCACAAATCAACCTGGACTCTGAGCATTTCAAATTGCACCAAGCACAAAAGAAAAACAAGTCAATTGACGGATTCTATGCATGGGTGTGCAAAACAGCGGGCACCTACATGGATGTTGATCCCCACAAAGAGGTCAGAGCCCAGATTATCCAAGGATGCAAATCCAGTGGGCTCCGGTGACCCATCTTTGGAGAGCGTGGCATGAAACAGGAAGATATGCTGGCCTTAAGCCACACTCACAAATTGTCACATAGCAGAGCGGAACCTATGGAGGTGGCCTTAGCATAAATCAGCATGACATTGCCTGCCATACATGAGGTGAAAATCAAAACGGAGACCGTAGACCCATGCAAAAGGCACGTCCCTGTGGACACTCTGAGAAAACAGCCTCCAATGTGTCAGTCTGTGACTATTGTGTCATTATTCACACCCTCCAGCCCAATGTCAAGCTCAAGGAAAAACATGCAGAAAGTGTGGGAAGCACAACCAATTTGCACAGTTCTGCCACAGCAGTGCTAGAGGGCGACAGGGAACTGCTCAAACACCTGCCCCAACCCCGTCCGAACAGTCCGAGCAGACACCTCTGACAAGCCCCGAAAGCCTTCAAGCCACATTGGCTTATATGGCATAGTTGATGACAGCGATGAAGACATATTTTTCCTCTACTACACTGGTCATTAGACCCAACTAAATCAGCCTCACCGACAGTGCAAAATACAACTCAATGGACAACCCATCACTGTTCTCATTGATACAGTCACCTCAGTAGGTGTCCCATGTGATGACATGGGACACCTACAGCAATCTGACAGAAAAGCCACCTGTAAATGCCACCAATACCAGGATCTTCGTCTACAGGAGCACTACCCCCCTTCCCAGGAAGGAACCTTTACCACCACAATCTGCCACAAGATTCACCAAACACATGGCAAGTTCTATATCACCATAAAGGGAGGGTAAACACTAATCAGTTGCAGGACAGTTGAAATTCTGGGACGGGTGTAGTTTGCCATGCAAGAACTCGGTCACCAGCTCCATCACATTCTTAATGAGTTCTAAACATGTTTTTATTGGAATGGAATGTCTGAAAGACTGTATTGTTACCCTACATATCGATAATGCCATCAAACCAGTCACGCTGCAGCACCACCGCATCCCTTTTTACCTCCACCCTTACATGGAGGATAAATTTGCATGACTCAAACAACTTGGAGTTATAGAAAATGTCACAGGCCCTATGCTGTGGGTCTCCCTGATGGTGATTGCTGCCCAGCAGCCAGGAGCAGTGAGAATCTGCATTGATATGAGGCTTCCCAAACGAGCAATCAGGCAGGAATTCTACAACACCAACGATGGATGACATCATAGCCAATCCTTCAGGAGCCAAATGGTTTAAAAAAATCAACCTCAACTCAAGCTATCATCACACTCGACCTGAAGAGCAGGTATATCACAACAACCTCTACATATCTAGGCCTGCGCTGCTACTCTATGCTGAATTTTGGCATTTCTTCAGTCGCAGAAGTTTTCCAAAATCACTGTAGGAGAGACTGTCTGGCCTCCAAGGGGCGATTATCAGCAGCAATGACATCCTCATCTATTCCAGATCTAAAGACAAGCACTATGCACATATCTGTGTGGCTCTACAGAGAATATCAGACTGCTGCCTGATGCTAAACCAGGCAAAGTGCTCATTCTTTGGACAAAAGGTTGAATTCTTCGGCTTCATGCTCTCGGGTGACAAAATCAGCGTTGACCCAAAAAGTTTGACAACATCAGGAATGCCCAACCCCTGACATTAAACTCCGAAGTCTTCTAGGTATGGTGAACTTTTGTGGTAGATTCATTCCTAACCTCACTACCATCATGGACCCTTTGAGAGCACTCACAAAAACCATACAAAGCGGGAGTGGGGCATGATCCAACAACAAGCATTTCAAAAGATCAAGGATGCCTTGCTCCATGAAGTAACCGTGGCCTACTTTGACCCTGCCCATGAATCTGAGCTCATCGTTGATGCCGACCCTGTGGGGTTAAAATGGTTTTAGTGCAGCAAAAACCTTCATAGCAGTGGGCGCCCATCACCTTTTGAAAGCCGTGCCTTGTTGGATGTGGTGGCACTCTATGTCTAAATTGAGCTGGAAGCACTCGCCATTAAATGGGGCTGCACTGATTTCAATCTGTATCTGATAGGCCACAGGTTCAGAGTCATCACAGACCACAAGCCGTTAGTGAGCGTCTTCCAAGGCACCTCCAGTCCCCCACCGACCCGCATGGAAAAGTGGCATGCCTCCAAGCCCTTTCACTGGACAAACTAGCACATGCCTTGTGACAGGATCCTTGTTTTGAACAAACCAGAGAAGCCATTAAGACTGGCCAGTGGGTGACGTTCCTTGCACATTGCAGGAAGCTAGACCACGTCTTGAGAAGTGCACTGGAGCAAATCTGGAAAAGTTGCACTGAAGTCAGCTCAACCAGCGAGTAGTTAGTCCTGAGAGGCCCTTAGATTATAGTATCCAGAGCGCTGCAAGATGTGGTCCTGAAAGGGCACCACGGAGTAGCTGCAAGATGTGGTTGTGAAAGTGCACTAAGGAGTAGCAAAGAAAGTGGTTTGCAGAAAGCTGTGGTTCCTAGGAATTGCTTCCAAAGTGAACCACTACATATCATGTCAAATAAATAGTGAGCCAGACAGACCTACCCCAGTTATCACTGAGGAGCTAAGCACAGCTCTGTGGAAACAAGTGAGCATTGACTTTGGGAGTTTTCCTGATGGATAGTTGGCCTTTGTCCTCATTGACTTCTCTTTGAAATTCCTGATTGCAGAGCTTGTCCGAAGCACAGCATTTGAACATGTGAAACCCATATTAGAAAAACATTTGCAGTGTTTGGCCTGCCAGTGGCAGTGAGGCCAGTCAGTGGGCCCCCTTTCCAAGGGCACTTGTTCCAAACATATCTTGACAGCCTAAAAATCCAGCACAAGCACATCACCCTTCATTGTCCTGACGCCAATCGGGTCGTTGAAAAATTTATGAAAGCTGACAAAAGTCCTCCGGTTTAGAGTAGACCAACAAGATGATCCTGAATAGGCCCTGCACTACGTCCTGAGGGCATGCCGAATTACCACCATTGTGTGATGCGATGTTCCCCTGCGTCATTGATGTTCAGGATTGGAGTCCGAGACATATTGCCCACAACTTCTAAGTGGCGACCACCCCAGTTTCAGGCTAAAGACTGCCAATAGAGGAGAAGAAACCACAATAACCTGGGGGCTGTGGACCGAAGAGCCCGAGAAAACAATCTCAACAGAGGCGATCATGTGTTCCTCATAGACCAGAACCCAACATGGAAATATCGGATCCCCTACGAGAGAGGGACGTGGATTGTGGCCAACTGCAAAGGCACTATGATCACCGCCACGCAATGAGAACAGACACACACAACATCTCCATCCCATGGCAAACTGTGCTAGAAGTGACCACCCAAGACAAGAACACTGGGATGATGCCGAGCTGATTACTCCAGACCAATTTGAAGAGAACTCTGAACATGTTCTGCCAACTCAGAGTGATACCCCCGATACTCAAAGCCAACTCTACAATTTCCCTTTTCATGCCACAGAGAGCCAGGGGCAGCGCCATCCAAGGTACCATCTGCGGCCGCATCCCCAGCCTTCGACCTGGCTCTAAGTCTTTCTCAGAGGTGACCCAGCGGTTTGGAATGTGACATGCCTGGCGAGAACTCTGTGGTTCACAATAACTAAGGCAGGGAGGGATGTGCTCTTGTAGTGGTTATAAGCTAGAGTCAGCTGTGCCTGATGTAGCATGCACCTGGAGGTCGGTGCGACCTATAGTATAAATAAAGGGACTCACCGTTGCTTGAGGTGGGATCCATAATTTACCGTATCCAGCTCCAGTCTTGCTGTGTGTTGTTATCAGTACCCGAATTGGCCTTGCCTCCCTGTAGCCCTGCATAGCCGCCACCACCACCACACATCGCAGCACCGTCCCTGATGAAATGTTGCGCTTTCGCTGATTACAGTTAATTAAATTTCAATTGTGCCCAGTTTGTGACCTCTGAAGAGAAATGCACACTCCAGTTATTTTATGACATTCATAGAATTAAATGATTGTTATGGAGGGAGAATGAGCAAAGTATAACTTTCTTTAATTTTAGATGTTTTTGATCACTACACTGTGTCATTTATATATGTGACACCCACTAGCTGTCAACAGACAGGAAGTTTGACTTTAGTTTCACGTTAATGTAGATACTATTGTGTTGTGTACGCTTGGTTCCCAGTCTGCAGATTTAAACACAGACTGAGCGGGTTCACCTCTGAGATTTCCGCCATTGCCAAGCAGGCAGCGAGGCACGCCAACAATGACCACTGCTTTAGTGCTGGCTTTATTGTCACTCTCATTTGCATGCTTCTTAGGCAACGGCTTGATTCCTCCCCATAGCCCCGTTACTATCCTGATAATTGGATGACTAGTATTCTTCCGCTGCTTGTATTCTAACAGTTACATTTTTTTTATTTTTCTTTCAGCATTCAGTGAGAGTGCATTCTCTCTCTCTCTCTTTTTCGGGCCGCACCACAGTGCTTTTGCGCAACTCGTATTCTAAAATTTAGTGATCCAAATGGATTCCACCATCTAGGATCAGTAAATAAATTGAAAAATACGGTGCCTCTGTCACTTCCACATGCATTTGCCTAGGGAATGCAGCAGCCGTGTGATTGCATTTGTTTTCTTTTTCTTCTTTTTCTATTTTCTTGTCAATGCCAATTTTCAGTAAGCACTGACAAAGCCCATGAGTCAAATAAGGAAGGCCTATGCCTTTCACAGTACTCTAAAAAGAATAAATATCTATCACCATTAACTTCAGATGATTTGGTATCAATTCTGGTCTCTTGTGAGACTTCGTCTGGGATATGTTCAAACCTGATTCCAGCAGGCTCATGAGGGCAATTTATCTGTCACATGGGACTCACTGGGCATCTGGCCAGCACCTCATGATTTTGTGCAGCTGAACAAATGCAGATTCTCAATAATGAGCGACAGCCAAAGTTTTAAAAATGCAGACCTGATTTTATGTGAGCCTACCAACCGGTTAGGCTAGTGTCAAAGCTGTCATCCATCTATGCACAAACACCAGCTTTGTATTCATGGGAAGGACAACTCTGTAGCACAGTCTTCCCTCCCGTTCCAAGTTACTTATTTAAGATGTTCATCCAGCCTATGTTGTTCAGGAACTGCAAACCCATTAGGAATGCACTGAACCTGCAAAGTTTGTTTTCGTTTTGTTCTTCAGTTTTCAAGAGCAGCGCTGCTGTTGCTGTCCATCCAGCCAAGAGTATGTGTTCCTTAGTAAACTCTGTGTCTTGCTGGTTTACTGCTCCACGTTAAGGGAGGGAAAGTGTTTTACAAACTGAGTTCTTATCACACACAGCTGACAATTGGCCTGGTGACATTTGGAGTATCTGGAAAACTAAGAATACATGTGTTTGAACTGGTGCTCATTCAGAGGTAAGTGTGTGAATTTGCTGTTGACACTCAGAATTTAACAAACTAGAGTGAAATAGAAAATAGCAATAAACACTGAAAGAGATGCCAGCTGGCTTATTGTAGGACACCTTCACTTGTTGCCTTTACATGAGCTGGAGTCCATTTTATTCTTACATCCACGCCTGGTTAATTAAAACCTTTAATGACTCCTAAGCAGCCTAACTGTCGCGCCGCACCGCGCGGCGCGAGCCGAGAGCTCGACTTCTGCCGGGCCTTTCGGCTCGGGCCGCGCACCGCGTTATTAAGACGCGGCGCGCCCCCAGCCTCTCCTGCGCGTTTCGAGGCCCCAGATTTGCTTGGGGCCTCGTTCTTCCTTCTGCCTTTCACTGTCCCAGGGGTCTCTGAACCCTCTTACCTGTTTTTCTTCGTTTCTTTGTCCTTTCTTCTTTTTTGCAGTCTGTTGTGTGCCTTTCTTTATGTTTTTTCCTCCTTCCCAGATTCCTGTGCTTTCCCAGCATTCCTTGTTCCCTATTCTCTATGGTTCCTCTACTATTCTGTTCTATGTATTGTTTACCTATCTAAGATGGTGTCCTTTTACTTCCTGTGGGTCACTTCCTGTTTTTTGGTATATAAGGGCTGTGTTTTTCCTCTTTCTTTGCGCTGCAACACTTTCTGCTCAGTTAGTGTCTTCGCTCCTGATTTCCTTGCCTTTTGGTTTTGGATTCAGCATTCTGTGTTTTCTGATTTTTGCTCCTTTTGGATTCCTGTTTGTTTGTTCTTGTTTTTCTCCAGGAGTCTTCCTGTTTGGAGGTTTTTTCCCCTTTTTAAGGTTTTTTTTTCCCTCTGGCGCTACTTTCTGAAAGGCACGGTCTGTTCTTGGTGTCTCCATTGCCTACAGCACCGTGGCTACCAGAAAGAGTCGCCCCTTTTTGGGACAAAGCCGAACATTGAAGATTCACGCCACCAGATCTGCAAATTCCAGGCGCAAGCAGCACGTGAGTCGTGACAGATTGCAGCGCCCAACCATTCCGACGTCCTCAAACACCATGGATAATACAGTGGCGGCTGCTGCAGATCCGGAGCAATCTCTGTTGACCACGATTCAGCAACAAGCCCAGGAATTGCAACAACTACGTAATGAAAATGCTGCGTTACGACAGGCTTTGGCCCTCCGCACCAGTGATGTTCCGACAATCTCCGCTTCTACCCCTTGTTTCTCTGGTGAACCAACCAAGCTTCGCGAGTTCTTGGATGCTTTAACGGTGTATTTCGCCTTCCGACCTACTCAATTCTCCCACGACAGGACCAAGGTGGGTTATCTTATCAGTGCCTTATCCGGTCCAGCCTTGGCCTGGGCAACCCCGATGGTGTCCTCCAACGACCCTGTATTGTCAGACTATTCCGCCTTTGTGAGTCGCTTCAAACAGATGTTTAGCCGTCCTGGATTGGAAGCCTCCGCTGAAGAAGCCTTGTGCGACATCCAACAAGGCTCCCAAGACGTCCTGCAATATATAACTCGTTTTCGTCAGCTGGCGGCAGAGACCACTTGGGTGGAACGTACTCTGGTAACATTATTTCGTAGAGGACTCAAAGAAGAAATAAAGGATGAACTAGTGCATTCTACCAGAGCGGAAGATCTTCGTGGCCTGATGGATCAAGCACTGTCCATCGAATATCGTCTTCAGGAACGGAGATCGGAAAAGAAAAGGAGTAGAGGGTTTGCCCAGCCAAGTAGCTCACGTGCATACCTGCAGCGTTCCGAGGAACCTCGCACTCCTGCTAGAGACATCGAAGGGGAACCCATGCAGGTGGATACTACCCGAGGTCCGCTCTCTGCTAGTGAACGAGAAGACAGACGCAAGAGAGGGTTGTGCCTGTATTGTGGTTCTGCTGGTCACATGCTCCGTACCTGTCCAGTACGTCCGTCCAGGCCTTCGGGAAACGTCACCTCCCGTCCTCTGTAGGAAGGGAGGGGACGGGATCTACAGCTATACCTTCCATCAGCTCCTTTAATGACAACACAACTGCCTTGTTCATCTTTCCTGTCTTGTTACAACTTCCTGACGGTCGTCAAGAAAAGACTATGGCATTACTAGATTGTGGTGCTAGTGGTATATACATGGACAAGACGTGGGCTGCTGCTAACCTAGTTCCTACTCAAGCAAAAGAAGTACCCGAACAGGTACACACTGTAGATGGATCTTTGATATCCTCTGGTCCTGTAGACACCACTACCCTGATGTTAAGTCTACAGGTGGGAAACCATCAAGAACACATCTCCTTCGATCTTATTATGTCCCCTAACCATACCATCATTCTTGGAATTCCGTGGTTCATCAGACATAACCCATATATAAATTGGGTTACCCGGACAGTCTCTTTGTCTTCGCAATTTTGTCATGAGAACTGTTTTACTTCCGACAAGTATTGGTCTCCGAAAAGATCCTTAGCTACTGAAGGTGCCACTGGTATGTCCATTAATACGGTCCAAGGGGTCCCAAACCACTATTTGGAGTTTCAGGATGTTTTCCAAAAACCGTCAAAACCTGTGCTACCTCCACATCGAGAATATGATTGTGCAATTCCATTGGAACCCGGCAAAATTGTTCCTTTTGGGAGGATGTACTCCCTCACGGAACCCGAAAAGGAAGTTCTAAAGGAGTATCTGGACGAAAATATACAGAGTGGTCTTATTGTTCCATCGTCGTCTCCGGCTGGGGCCCCTCTCTTTTTTGTGCCCAAGAAGACTAAGGATCTTCGTCCGTGCCTGGATTTTCGAGGTCTGAATAAAATTACCATTAAAGATCGTTATCCTTTGCCTCTCATCAGGGACATACTGGAAGCAATCAGAGGGGCCCAACGTTTTACTAAATTGGATTTACGAGGAGCCTACCACCTTTTACGCATAAGAGAAGGCGACGAATGGAAGACAGCCTTCAGGACCCCATTTGGCCATTTTGAATATAGGGTTATGCCGTTTGGTCTTACTAACGCCCCCGCAATCTTCCAGAGATTTATGGACTCAGTGTTTTCAGACCTACTGAATCAGACAGTCGTGATCTACCTAGATGATATTCTTATTTATTCTAGAAATCCTGAACTCCATACTTCCCATGTGAAACAAGTTCTTCAAAGACTTCGTGATCATCAACTATTTTGCAAACCAGAGAAATGTGAGTTCGACATGACGGAAGTCAAATATCTGGGCTATCATTTAAGTCCCACCGGCATAGCTATGGATCAAGAAAAGGTACAAGCTATCCTAGAGTGGCCTTCTCCTTCTACCATAAAAGAAACACAATGTTTCCTAGGTTTAGCAAACTTCTATCGACAATTCATTCTAGACTTTGCCAGTCAGACTAGCCACATAACTCACACCTTAAAGAAGGACAATTTAAAGAAGGGGTTTGTCTGGACTGAGGCTGCTGAAGCAGCCTTTCAAAGCTTAAAGAGAGCCTTCACCCAAGCCCCCATCTTAAGACATCCAGATACCACCAAACAATTTATAGTAGTAACTGATGCTTCTGAGAGAGCCATCGGAGCTGTCTTACTCCAACGACAAGAGGATGATGGCCTTGAACATCCTGTTTTCTATTTGTCTCATATCCTTTCCACAGCTGAACAACATTATTCCGTACTTGAAAGGGAATTATTGGCTCTGAAAACAGCCTGCCTTGAGTGGAGACAGTTTCTGATGGGTTCCAAGGAACCATTTGAGGTGAGGACAGACCACCGTAATTTACAATGTTTAAGAAATTTTGTATGCCAGAATAGTCGTCAGGCCCGCTGGGCCTTTTTCTTCAGTCAGTACGATTTTTATATTACATATATTCCAGGATCTCAAAACATTCTGGCTGATGCTCTGTCTCGCCGATATCCAGAGTGTTCTCCTTCCTCATCCCAGTATCTTCTAGAACCCAGTAAGATCATTGGAGTGGCTCAGTCTTTCCTGGAAGAAGTACAACAAGAATACGCCAACCTATCGGACCATGACATAGAAGAACTAAGACCATTATTGTACAAGAAACAAGGATATTTTTATTACCAAGACCTGATATTCCTCCCTACAAACAAGGTGCAAAAGAAAGCATTACAAATGTGCCATGATTCCCCTGTAGCTGGTCATAGAGGCATCAAAGCCACACAAGAACTACTTTCACGATTTTTCTGGTGGCCTACCTGGAAACTGGATGTGGAAAAATACGTTCAGGCCTGTCCCATATGTGCCCAAGTCAAAATACCTCACACTAGACCGGCAGGATTACTACAGCCTTTGCCTGTTCCATCGGCCCCATGGCATACTATCTCTACTGATTTTATGTGTTCACTCCCACCATCAGCAGGAAACCGGGTTATCATGGTCACAGTGGATTCTTTCACAAAGATGGCTCATTTCACTGGCCTAAAAAAGCTGCCTACTTCTCAAGAACTAAGTCAAATATTCATAGATCATGTCTTCCGTCTCCATGGACTTCCACATACCATAATATCTGATAGAGGACCTCAATACATCTCCCGATTTTGGAAGCATTTTTGTAAAACACTGAATATAAATAGAGCCCTGTCTTCAGGGTTCCATCCTCAGACCAACGGACAGACTGAGCGTCTGAACCAAGGACTAGAGCAATATCTTCGATGCTTTTGCAATTCTACCCAAAGTAACTGGAGCACTTACCTCTCTTTAGCTGAATTTTCCTACAATAACTCAGTCCATAGTGCCTCCAAGGTCACTCCCTTTTTCTGTTCCTATGGTTTTCATCCTACCTCTTTCCCTACTTCTCCACAATCCAACTCTCCTCTACCTGCTATTACCTATTTCTCCAAACGCCTTCTCCAACTCCATAAACTAATTCGATCTAATTTGTTTCATACCAAGAGGTATATGAAGAAGGCTGCAGACAAGAGACGTACAACCAATCCAAATTATCATCTGCAAGATAAAGTCTGGCTCTCCTCCAAATTCTTGCCCTCACGTCTCTCTCAAAACAAGTTCACACCTCGTTACTATGGGCCTTTCCGTATTCTCCAGTTGGTCAATCCTGTCACTGTCTGTCTTCACTTACCCCATACAAGGAAGATCCATCCGGTTTTTCATGTTTCTCAGCTTAAACCTTATGTGCCTGATCCTTACTCACGTCAGTTTCCTTGTCCACCTCCTGTCCTTGTGGATGATGTTCCTGAATATGAAGTGCAGGAAATTTGTGACTCTCGTCTTTTTCATAAACGACTTCAGTATCTGATTCATTGGAAGGGTTATCCTCTCAGTGAATGTTCATGGGAAGATGCCTCTTCCGTTCACGCTCCTCTCCTGATTCAACGCTTTCACTGTTTATTCCCTCTTAAACCTGGGCCTTCGGGAGGGGGACCTACTGTCGCGCCGCACCGCGCGGCGCGAGCCGAGAGCTCGACTTCTGCCGGGCGTTCGGCTCGGGCCGCGCACCGTGTTATTAAGACGCGGCGCGCCCCCAGCCTCTCCTGCGCGTTTCGAGGCCCCAGATTTGCTTGGGGCCTCGTTCTTCCTTCTGCCTTTCACTGTCCCAGGGGTCTCTGAACCCTCTTACCTGTTTTTCTTCGTTTCTTTGTCCTTTCTTCTTTTTTGCAGTCTGTTGTGTGCCTTTCTTTATGTTTTTTCCTCCTTCCCAGATTCCTGTGCTTTCCCAGCATTCCTTGTTCCCTATTCTCTATGGTTCCTCTACTATTCTGTTCTATGTATTGTTTCCCTATCTAAGATGGTGTCCTTTTACTTCCTGTGGGTCACTTCCTGTTTTTTGGTATATAAGGGCTGTGTTTTTCCTCTTTCTTTGCGCTGCAACACTTTCTGCTCAGTTAGTGTCTTCGCTCCTGATTTCCTTGCCTTTTGGTTTTGGATTCAGCATTCTGTGTTTTCTGATTTTTGCTCCTTTTGGATTCCTGTTTGTTTGTTCTTGTTTTTCTCCAGGAGTCTTCCTGTTTGGAGGTTTTTTCCCCTTTTTAAGGGGTTTTTTCCCTCTGGCGCTACTTTCTGAAAGGCACGGTCTGTTCTTGGTGTCTCCATTGCCTACAGCACCGTGGCTACCAGAAAGAGTCGCCCCTTTTTGGGCCAAAGCCGAACATTGAAGATTCACGCCACCAGATCTGCAAATTCCAGGCGCAAGCAGCACGTGAGTCGTGACACTAACATTTGCTGATGAACCATTTGCACAAGTGACCTAGTGGCTGGTTATCTTTGTTATTCTAAGTCCTAGACTTTCTTATCACTGTCCTTACACAATGAGCTCTGCCTCGTCCAACGGCCAAACGCTTTTACCAAAACATCGGCCATGCAATATTTGCCCCTTGCCTAACCTAGGCCATGCCCCACAAAAGAGCTCAAATGTGATACAGATCACCATACATAGTGCTTTATGGAGCTTTTTGCAGGTCCTCTCTGCAGGTATTATTGGGTGTTAAGGTTTGAGGAACTAAGCACCGTGATGAGGAAGACGAGAACTCGGAGTAGTGAAGATTATCAGTAAGTACACAAGACATTACCTCAATATCCATCTTCTCATTCCAGTCCTTACAAAATTAGGAAATAACCCAGCAGTCATCAGTGATTATTAATCCTACCCTACATTAACAAAAGCCAACTGGCAGAAATATATGGAACATCAAGTGCAAATGTGAATGAGAATAAATTATGAGTTAAAAGCATTTAAAACATGAAAGTCACATACTTCTGAAAACACTCCTTCCACTTGCAAGTGATAATGCAATATGAAGAAGATGAAGTAGCCACTTCACAAATGTCTATTAAAATTGTAGTTTTTTAGGCTTCTCAATATTCTGAAACCCATCAAGTTAAACGAACCTGGACTGGACCTAATAAGTATACAAAATAGCCCCTATGGAATCATAAGCCATACAGATGGCAACATTGATCCAGTGTTTAAAGTTATCAGTCTTTGGGCATTTACCCTGACTTAAACGAAGGCTAGTGAACAAAAATGTGTCTTGCCAAAGGATGCACTAAAGCATAAAAAACTATGGATTGGGATGCAGCCCGAGTGATTGCCAGTGGCTCTGATTAATTCAAGCATTCCATCCATCATCTTGTTATTGTTGCAGTTGACGCTCTAAACGTGACAGGTACGCCCAGATGTGGATCCAGTGCTGGCTGTGGCGCAGAAATCAAGCAATACTTGGCTGATGAGCCCTAATCAGGGTGAAACCCGTCCTAGATTGCTTGTGTTCTGGTTCATGGAGGACCTGGCATGGTAGTTTTGTCTTGACTGTTCCCATTACAGCAAGGTCAAAACTGACTCGCAGTGGCTGGGTTCAAACTGAGGTGGCACGGTGGGTAAAAAACAATGGCTTGGGATGTGGCCTGAGCAACTGCTAGTGGCTGAGATTAATTCAAGCATTCCACACATCATCTTGTTGTTGCAGTTATGCCTTAAGTGTGACTGGTATTTTCAGACATGTGTCCCATGCTCACTGTGCCACTGGAACCAAGCTATACCTAGCTCATGGACGCTTATCAGGGCAAAACCGGTGTAGGTTGCTTGTATTCTGGTTCAAGGAGGATCTGGCCTGGCAGTCAGGCTGGACTCTTCCCTTTGGAGAAAAGTCAAGACTAATTTGCATATGGCATGGTGGGTGAAAAATGATGGAATGGGATGTTGCCTGAATGATTGCCAGTGGCTGAGATTAATTCAAGCTTTCGATTCATCATCTTGTTGTTGTTGCATTTGCAAAAAGGATGCAAGCCAATGTAAATAAATGGACATGGCCCTCTGTTCATCCAGAGTATGTAGATGCTACTTGAGCTCTGAAGAGGGAGGAGAGAAAAATACTGGTAGCATTAAGTCTTTGAAACTATAAAAAGCTGAAGGGAGAAATAATGGGGAACAAAATAAAACAACCAAACCTAGAAAAAAAAACAAAAAAAGGTTCTTTACGTAGCAAAGCATTAAGGGTCTTATGTATCATTTACATTCATAAACCGGGACTGCAGTTTGCACACAACTGGTTTGCAAAGGAGACTGCAATTTACAATATGATGTATGTACTAATAGGTCACAGTGCAAATTATCAGTTCAAATGGAATCATAAAACAATTTGCTTAATGAGTATTAATTAGGAAATTCACAATTTGAAACCCCAGAGAATGGCTGCAAATGCAGGGATGGAGGCCTATAAAGGACAGCAAACCTCTTTCCCTGCATTTGCCTTCTGGATCAGGAAACATTTTATAAAGCAGTCCATGTCTATTGAGACAGAGGTACTGCTTAAATTTTTTTCTCCCGTTTGGAAAGATACTGGGAGGGAGCAGGCAGTGGTCTTCTGGACACATTCCAAATTGAGAATAACCCCCCCCCCCCCCCCCCCCCAACTTGTGAATCGGTAACTTATCAATGCTTTGCAGCCTCAACCAGTCACAAACCACTGAAACACTCATTTCCAAATTGCAAATAGGATAGGGTTGTCCTTTTCATGCAACCTCATATTTGCAACCCGGAAAGGATCAAAAAAGCTGTTTTATGAGTCAGAAAGAATTTTCTGAGTTTTGAACAATAAGAAAACCCCTTATGCAGTTGCAAACCCTTTGATTTTGCGAATCTCAGTTTGCAACCACAAAATTACTTTGTAGGTCCGGCCGAAGTTCGCCCAATTATCAAATAAAAATAGAACCATGGCTGAGACAAATTTAAACTCTTCACTGTGAATATGTTCAAAAGGACAACCCTTCAGAATTAGCAGAACCAAAATAATATCCAAACAAGTAAAAGGAGTGACAACAGTTCAACAGTTGGGAGAACATGTAATCGTATAAAGACATTGGCTGTTATCCACTGGCTCTTTTAAGTAGATGCTGATAATCCTAAAATACAAATCCCAAATAAAATAAAGAATCTAAACTTCCTTAGAAGAGAAAGCAAGAAGACTTCTATAACAGCACCAAGACTCAAACTTTTGCCAATGCCTAATAGATACTCTTAAATTGTCCATTCTAAGACACTGAGGAATGCAAACCTAAGAACAGCTAAGTTTATGCCTTATTGCGTAATTACTTAAAATCATTGCAACAGTGCAAGAGACATTAAAAGCATCCTAAAACAATTAATACTTTCTTAATTTCTTTGAGGTTTTTAGTCCAGGTAATCCCTGTTTGTGTGTTTATTGTATTGAGATGTATGATGTTACTTACTGGAACACTGAGTTACTGACTGTTAAAATTAGACTTTTCACAAAGTGGATCCGGGTGAATAAACTTTTGGAAGTGATTTTTATTTTATTTTTACTGATAAAATATAAATAGTTCAGTCCAAAGGCGAAGTATGCTAAGGGCCGTTGATAAAGATGCTGCGGACGATATTCCTAAGCCTGGAGCTGACAGTGTTCCGTTCCTATGCCATTTGAGGGCTTGTATTCTCATCTTGTTTTTTTATGGCATGTTTTAAGAAATGTTCTGTTTTTAAAATACATTTTGCAAAACAGGCCATGTGTTGCGGAGTCAGTCCTTTTAGACTAAACAGGATAGCCTGCCGACATGTTCTGATATCATTGGCATTGAAAATGTTTTTCAGATACAGCTTTCTCCAGGGTAGTAGAGCAGGGCAAATACAAGGAATGTGTATGTAGTCTTCCCGGTGATGTGAGCAAAGTCTGCATCGTCTATTGTTTGTGGGTCTAAGCCATTTTGGTTTGGCCTCCAATGCAGGTAATAGTACCAAGTCTGGTGTGTAGCACCTTTATTGTTTATTGGTTGTGCTGTTGGAGCCTTGTATGTGTTGATAGTAATCCAAGAGTGAGATCGATTTCTGAACTTGTCTTTGTACTTGCTCCAAGAGAGCATCTTGATTTGTTTGTTTAGAAGTTTCTTGAAATTTGGGGTAAAGACGTTTGCCATAGCTCCTCTGCCTGCAGATGCTTTATGGCGAGATCAATTCTCTTTACCCATGGATTTGGGACTTCCACCTGGATTGTGTTGATTTCCTCCCAAATCAGTGCCTTTAGTGTGTTTGGTTGGGCCTTTCTTAGTGTGGAAGCATATTTGAGCAATGCCCAATCTTGTGCTAAGGCTTGATCTTGTAATCCGAATTCCAACCTAATCTGAGCTGGCGAGGAGCTGTGTGGAAGGCGGAAGAGAAGACAAAAGACTTTGCTTTGTGCAATGTTCATGAAGTCGTTCAGTTTGCTTGGATATATTTCCGAACCGTATGTTAGGGCTGGCAGGAATTTTGCTTTTATCACTGTAAGGAATGGAGACCAGGTCGTCGTTTGTAATTTTGAGGCCAGGGCTAGGACTGATGCAAGTAGAGATGCCAACCTCGCTTTCAAGGTGTTTAAGTGCAGGTGATCCGACCAGCTCTCCTGTAGCCAGACGCCAAGGTATTTATAGCTTCTTCTTCTTTCCACAGATTGATTCCCAGAGAACCATTCATTTTACTTAATTATCGGTTTTCCAAATATGATTACCTTGGTTTTCTCCACATTTACCACCAGCTGATTAGTCGTGCAATATTGATTGAAGGTGTTTAGCACTTTTTGGAGTCCTGTACCTGAGAGATTCAGTAAGACGATGCCATCTGCATATAGTAATGCTGTTAGGGAATGGTTACTCAGTTTGGGTGGATGGGAGCTCGTGGTGTTTAGTTGTGAGCACAGATCTGCCAGGTAAAGATTGAAAAGCATTGGAGCCAGAACACAGCCCTGCTTAACACCTCTGTCTATCTGAATTCTGTCCGACACTCTTCCATTATTTCCAACTTTCACCCTCGTCCAATTTTCTGAGATAAGAAGCTGTATTCCCTTTAGCAGCTCTTGGGGGATTTTAAGGTTTGCTAGTTTCCCCCACAGCTTGTTCCAGTCCACTGAATCAAAGGCTTTGGACAGGACCACGAAGCATGTGTAAAGGGCCATTTTTTTATTTGTATATTTTTCAGCGAGCATGGCGAGCCTTATCAAGTTGTCAGAGGTGCTTGCCGAAGGTTGGAAACCGGTTTGATTCAGAGGTATTAGATTGAATTTGCTAGCCCATTCTTTGAGATCCTCGAGCAGGAGACCCACAAGTATTTTTGTGTCAATGTCAAGCAGTGATATTGGGTGGAAAATTGCCCCTTTCCAGGAATCTGGAATTTTGTTTTCCGTGCTGCTGGCATTGTAAAGGTTGCAGAGCAGGCCAGTCCAAAGGGCAAGGTCGTGTTTTAGTATTCCTGCTGGGAGACCATTTGGCCCAGGAGCCGCACTCTGTCTGCAGTGTCGTAGTTGTTCCTTGACGGTTTGAATTTCGAATGATAATGGCTTTGCCTCCCTGCTTGCGGCTGGAGATAGCTTCTCTGTGTTGGGGTTGCCGTAGAGGTTGGAGATGTGTTCAATCCACTTTCTCTCTGGAACCGCGCTACTTTGGATCCCAATTGACTTGCCCTCCAGCTGACTAACTATAGACCACAGTGATCGACTGTTCTTTTCTTTAGTGGCTTCCACAATTCTGATCCATTCCTGATCTCTGTGGACCTGCTTTGCTTCCTATATTGTCTTCTTTTATTCCTTTCTTAGTTCATGAAAGGTGCTCCAGTAGCTGTTACCTGGTGGTTGATTCTTTAGGAATCTGCCGATTTTGTTAAACTGTTGTCTTTGTTGCCTTAATGTCTGCGTGAACCAACCTCTTCTGCTTAGTGGTGGTCCGTCCTTAAAGCTAGGCTCTAGCTGGTTCTTTAATGATGTTAATCTGGCCTTCCATTTTGAAATTGTGTCCGCCTGTTCCGTTTGATCCGACGTTAAGTTGGCTTTCCACACTGCGTATTCCTCCATGCACTTGCTGGACCATCCTATGCGATAGAGGTCTTGTTCACCTATCCTCTGTAGTGGTGTGGAAAGAGCGTTATTGTTTGCTATTTTCATTGTTTGAGGGTAATGGTCACTTTCGCATCTCATCTCTATCCTGAAGTCTTGGAAGTACTTGAAGATGTCCGTTGAGACAAAAGTGTAGTCTAGGGTAGGGGCCGACTTCTTGGTGGTGTGGCTCGGGTTCATGGGGATGTCTTTAGAAAATCTGCAGTTTAGGACCCTTAGTCATAGTTCCTCTAGGAGTCTGATCAGGGGGTGATCGCATTTGTCCTTATCCTTAAAAGGTGATTCTTGTGGTTTAATGCCCAGACACTGGTCCAGGGCACCTTCTCTGGAGCTTCTTTTGCCATGATTGGCCTTGTTAAGGTTGAAATCACCTGTGATGATCCAGGGGGCATTTCTGAATGCAGTTTTTAGGGACAGTAACTCTTATCTGTTGAGTCTAGCAGGTGCTGGTTCCGCGTCATGTTAGGGTTGATATAAATATTTATTATTAAGATGGACATGGGTTTTTGTTCCAACATCCAGTTTTCAATAATGATAGCTAACATGTGAGCTTACTTCAGGTCTATGATCTTAGCTTTGAAAGATTTGTGTGTGGTTATGTAGATTGAAAGGACGTCTTTAGGGTGCCTTTTGGGTTTTGGTCTGGCTGCCGGACTTAGGAATTCTTCAAATCTGGCTAACGGGTTGTCGTTCAAGTAGGCTTCCAAATTTGGGTCTTGCATGATTTTGCTGGCCCCTGCAATGTTAAAAGATATTGGGGGTGATTCTGAGCTTGGCGGGCGGCGGTAGCCGCCCACCAAGCGGGAACCGCCAGAAGACCGTACCGCGGTCAAAAGACCGCGGCGGTCATTCTGGGTTTCCCACTGGGCTGGCGGGCGACCGCCGAAAGTCCGCCCGCCAGCTCAGCGGGTAACACCCTTCCCACGAGGACGCCGGCTCAGAATTGAGCCGGCGGAGTGGGAAGGTGCGACGGGTGCAGTTGCACCTGTCGCGAATTTCAGTGTCTGCTAGGCAGACACTGAAATTCTTTTTGGGGCCCTCTTACGGGGGCCCCTGCAGTGCCCATGCCATTGGCATGGGCACTGCAGGGGCCCCCAGGGCCCCCGCGGCACCCCCTACCGCCATCCTGTTCCCGGCGGGAGAACCGCCAGGAACAGGATGGCGGTAGGGGGTGTCAGAATCCCCATGGCGGCGGAGCGCGCTCCGCCGCCATGGAGGATTCTCAAGGGCAGCGGAAAGTCGGTGGGACACCGCCGACTTTCCGTTTCTGGCCGCGGCTGAACCGCCGCGGTCAGAATGCCCAGCGGTGCACCGCCAGCCTGTTGGCGGTGCTACCGCGGTCGTTCACCCTGGCGGTTTTTACCGCCAGGGTTAGAATGACCCCCATTATGTTTTTGACCCACAACTTGCTTTTGGACAGCGTTAATCAAGTTGGGATTGTTTTTGCAGAGCGGCTTCCGGATCTGACATTATGCTGCAAGGTTCTGTCAGGATCGAGAAGTGGATCTGTACCAACTGCGAGCCTCCTCTTGCAGTCTTTCTTCCTGACAATGCTTTATCTGTGAGATGCCCTGGGCAATGGATATAGTGATCTCTCTTGGGCTCTTGGTGAAGGTAGGAGATGCCTCTTTAGCTTGTTGCAAGAAGGATTGCTGCTTGGCTGCTTGGGAGATGGTTGTCCAGAGGTTGTCTCTTTTTTTGGTCTCTTCTTGCGGGATTAGAAAGGAGGGGTATTTTGCTTTACACTCTTCCTTTAGCTCTATTCCCCATTCTTCAAATGTCTCTGATTTGGAATGTACTAACTGTGCTATTTCTGTGCTGTTAAAGCAGACTTCTGTACTTTCGTTCATGTCACTTTTTTTGGGTGTTACCAAGGCCAAGTATTGCAGATCTTTACTACATATTGTTTCTAGTCCTTGGATTGCACTGCAGATTCTCAGAAGATTGCCTCAATTGAGGATGTCCCAGGCGCCCTGAGATTTGTAGGAAGAGCAAAAAGTAAGGGTGTTAGCACCCCCGACTTTTGAAGGTGTGGGCTTGATTGTCGATTTCACAACGTTTGTGGTGTGTAGGGCTGATGTAACTGCGGTGTCTATGGTTGCCCTTTCTTCTGGTTCAGTGATCACTTGATTCATTCTAATTTTATGATGCTGGTGATTTGGAGGGTTTGGGTGGGACATTCTTGCTTTTGGAGTCCGAAATGTAGACTCCTCATGGGTGGGAGCACCGATCCGCTTGCTGGAGCACTCTGAGTCATTTCCAAGAAAGGATACCTGTGTGTGCGCCTGGCCTTGATCTGAGTAGAGCTGGTTCTTACTGTGTTCTTGTTCACTTGTACTATTCTGGTGTGTCGGTGAGCTGGGGATGTGTCTGTGATTGAATCCAGAACTGTCTGTTTTCTCTGTTGATAGAAGCTGTGTGGTTGCTTCTGGGGTTACCAATTGTGTCTGGGTTTTGGGTCCTGTGTGGTTTGGTTGTAATCCGTTTGAGTCTCCTATTGTGATTTTCGGGCCGAGTGCCCCCATGATCTTAAGTCCAGATTGTCCGGTTCTTCCTTCTTCTTGCTGCATTGTAGGATTGTTGCTGGGCAGTGAGGACGGCCGCTGGTCTGATGTGGTCCGCGGCCATATGTCAGCATAAGACCCCCAAAGTCAGGCTCTCAAACTACAGACCCCCACCCAAAGACATCTGAGAGATTTTAACAGGAGCTCGTAATGGGGCACGATTGGTGGGAAAGACACTTGGAGACTGAACTGACAATTGAACCAGCAGAGGATAATTGGGACTTCTGGGCTAACAAGGTGCTGTGAGAAGAACCTGCACATGTTCATCTTGGATTTTCCTGAACAATCAGCAAATCAACATAGTTGGACAAATTACATAAAGAAGGCCTTGTGACCACTGAAGAGATAGGGCATCCACCTCTGAGGCCCTCATCAATGGAACAACGGAAATAAAGGTTGGAAAGAAGAAAGTTGTTCTGCACTACAAAAAGATCTACTTTGCAGGCCACAAAAACAGAAATTCTTGTATTCTGCTTCTACCCTTGGAGCTCTTTGATTGGGATATAGCTTTCTTTTGGCTCCTGGTCAAAGTTGACTGACTGATAGTTAGATACGTTTGGCTAAGTTATGTCAAAGTCAAAACCTTTGTTTTTCCTATTGTAGGAACGGCAATACTTCATAGAAACAAACATCTTTTTCCAAAATCATACCTTTGCAGATTAAAAATATTAGCTATTTTCATGCTAGTTATAACTTTTCTTAATCATTCCTCTCACTTCTTACATTATCTAATTGTAAAAGAAATGCAATACAAATATTTACAATGCTCCTACTAACTTCACATACATCTTTCCCAGATCAAAACATTTGCAAAATAAAATGTTAAAAGTTTTTACACAGGTAACCAACTTACCTCGCCATATCTCACACTCCTAGCAACAGGGGAGATGTCTGGAGCATCATTGGAAAATTTAGTTTTTTCTAGATCAATACATTTAAAAAAAATCTGCTAACACATTTAAATATTTTAAAGCATGTCAATTCATTAGGTGGATTATAGTAACACGTTTGTGCTTCAATCAATGGTTAAGTGCCATTAAGTAAAAAAAGCAGTTTTAAAATTTTATACAAGGGATATGTAATACAGGGCACATAAAAACAATGTGATCAAAGTCTTGAATTTCATTAGAGCAAAGCTTACATATCCGCTTGTTTCTAGTAATTCCCTCCTTGGCTCCTTTAATACATTTTAGAGATTACATTTGCAGTCTAATTTGATGGATCAGGCATCGTATGTTGTGAGCTGTGTTCCAAGTCAATTATGGCTGCATTCTCTTAATCCTACAAGGTGAGCGGACCACCCTGCATCTTGGGTTTGCTTGAGAAGTGACCATGTCCAATTCCTTACTTAATGAAGGACCTGTTTTTTTAAATAAATAACTGAAGGTTCGACACCGACAGGGATGCCAATGTGCCTAGATTTAGCTTGAAGTATACTTAGGCAGCATACAAATTTCCCCAGAAAGTGCTTTCTAGCCTCTGCTCTTCAAAACTCTCTTTCCACAGTAATCTCCCTAAAGAATTGACCTGTGACTCAATCAGCCGAAGGCCCCATCAAAGGATTGACGCTAAACCCAATACAGATGTGCACACCCTACTCCATTTCTAAATGGAGAGCTGCTGTGAGGGCTAAAGGATTCAAATTGCCTGATCTATGAAGCATTTTACCTTCAGTAGAGTCCAGAAAAGACCATCTATCAATTTGCACTACCTCTAGAGCGTATAATAGACAGGATGGAATTTTTAGACAGTATAGTGGAAGAAGAGAGGAAAAATGTCTGCAACCACATGGGTTATAAAATAATCTCAACCCATTAACGTGGGTCATAGCTGTGATGCACAAGTGGATATATGATTAGTATCTAATCGGTTTGAGCTCAAAATCTTCCCTAGATACCTATAAGATTTTACCTCTTCTAATTTATCGTCCCCCAGAGACTAGATGTGCTTCAATTTCTTTAACTGACGCTTGCTTTAAAACACTTGAATTTTACTTTTGGTAGTGTTTATCTTTAAAAAGTGGTCTCCTGCATAGTTTTTCAGTAAGTCCAGCCATACGAATTGCCCTCTTATTTTCACATACTTGCTTGTAATAGCCAGGATGATTTCAACATTGTTTAGATTTGAGCAATTGACTCTAAATCCTTCTTGTTCTCTGTGGAGAATTCCTTTATCAACTACCCACTCTTGTAGATATTCCAATAAGCTCTTAGTGAAAATCTTCCTCATGGCACCCAGGAGCGATATCTAGTGATAACTAGTAGGACAGGCTCTATCACCCTTTTTTAAAAGAGGAACATAATACTGCTCTTTCATGGTGGAGGAACCACAGTTTTCTTGGAATAATGCTGAAATAACAGGGTGAGAAACAGAGATCAAAGAGTGGACTCTATTTTCTAACAATGAGATTGGAATCTCATCAGGCCCTACTGCGCTTGTACAGCATGATTTCAAGAACAAAAGCTTTTATCTGGGCAGCAAAGGGAGGCCGACTTCATAAAGATCATTGACTTGGGAAGCCTCTACCACCAAAGCTGCACTTGAGCTTTCACTGTTGGCTGCATATAATTGCTTAGATAATGAGCCCATGTTGAGCTACTGATGGTTGAGGATGTTACTGCCTCTCTTGTTGCACTAGGTTCTGCAAACAGGGCCAAGAAATTCCTAGCATTCTTAGTAACTACTGCTTCTCTGAAGGCAACCCATTTTCAATCTGCTTGTTTTTGCTTTGAAGGTTAGTCTTGATCTTTTCCTTTTTTGTTCAATTTCTTAAGTAATGTGCCTCGAACTTGGGAACTAAATAGAAATCAACATCTATTCAACCGATTTGTGACTTTGCAGATGTTCCTAATTACTTTAGTGTCCTGACACTTTTGGTATTTCCCATTCAAACTTTTTCCTGGCCTGGTTGATTTTTTTTTTTGCCTTGCAAAAGTGCCCAACCAGTAATTATACTGTTATATAGGGTTAAAATGTAAACTCTTAAGATCTTTTAGGGAAATATTTAGAGGGGCTACTGTACTCTCATCCCAACAAAAGATATACACCCTGTTGATTCCAAGGAGCAGATTCCTCAAAGTTGATTCCTGCATTAAAGTAAAGGAACTTGTGATCACTACGCGAGTTATCAAAGACCAGGAGGTTCGAAAGCAACCCAAACATGGAATATGAAGCTATTACATAGTCGAGAATAGAGTGACAAGTGTTGCACGTAAATGTGAGATAGGTGGGATATCGTTATCTAATCTCCCATTGCAGATTACACAAGCATTTTTCCCTACGAATTCCAAAAGCATATGGCCTCTCATATCTAATCTATTTCAGCCTGGGAAATATAGGCTTGGAATGTTCAGAATTCAATTTTATCAATATCTTCATTGTCTTAGGGTGCAGAGTTACAAAACGTTAGCATTCAAGTCTCCGACTATGAGTACCAGAGCTTTTTGCCTCCAAGGCAATAATCTGTGTCATATAAATAAACAAGCTTCTTACTAACATACCAAGAGAATCTAAGGCTCTGTACAAAGTTGAAAATATGTGAGAAGCTTGACTATTGCCAAATATGCTCAGTGCTCAGGAAGATTGAAAGGCCCCACTCGCTCAACCACTAACTGAAGAGGAGCCAAGGAAGTCAATTGCAATATATTTATCTCAGTGATGGCCAGAGCAGCTCCAAGACTCCTAGATACATATGATATCTGCCTTAAACCTAGCTAAAAGTAAAAGTTTTTGTTCTATCATTCCGTTGTTAGCCATGTCCCAGGAGATAACGCTGAAGCCTATAGTAGGGTTGAGAGCCAAATCTGCTCGAAAGAGGTTGGCAAAAATTGAATTATTTAGCAATCCATTGCCAGTTCTGAGACTTTTCGAATATGAGGGCAGAAAAAGATTCCTCAGGTGGAGAGGTAGTTACTTTTCTTCCCAATGGAGCAACTGTAATTACAGTTTTCTGTATTTTTGATAGAGAAGTAGCTTCTGTAATGGCACAATTTTGGGTAATCCCTAAGGGAGCACCATGATTGAGAACAGTTTTATTACACATTGAATTAGTCTTATAAGAAAGCAAGGGATCTACATCTATTCTTCGACCCAGAAAATAATCACAGCTTTCCATAAAAAGGTTGGCAATAACTTCTAAGTGGAATTTTACAATTGTGAGAGAATCCAAATGAGGCTCTGAAATGTAAACGGACTCTATATCATTACTTTTTACCAGTGCCATATCTCTGCAAAGGAGCTTAACAAAAAGGACCTGATCGCAGCCTACCCTCTCCAGTCAGATAGGGTGATAAAGTCTAGCATGGAGGAAGGCTTCGTCCTGTGTCCATTTTGGTATCTCCTAACAGTACCAATGGAGTTATTGATTGGTGAAGCCTGGGTTTTTTAACTAATTGAAGGATTTGATATGGGTGCCTGAAATGTAGGTGCACAAGGATTCAATCCTCTCTTGATAACATTCCTCAGTTCTGTTTAATCCACAACAGTTTCCCCAACATTTATAGGGGGAGACTCTCGAGATTGTGTGGATGTTGGGGAAATGAACCTTATAACTGCTGACTCGTGACAAAGAGAAATTGTTGTTCAGTGTTGGTATCCACCATGGCCCTTTGCCCTTTGACATGTGCACTTTCCGGGTTCACCTCAGTAGGGATTGTAGCAAATTGGATTTTCCAGGCATTCCTTTTGCTTATTCGTTGAATTTTCTTACTCCTGGAAATGTGTCTTTTTGGGGTTTTTTGTGGCGAAGATAGGCTTACTGGAACGATCAGACAATCTATTAAAATTTCCTCCATTAGGTACAGCTTTTATTGGCACTGATTAACGCATATTCATAAATATTGGAAATATGGGAGTAGCTGAGATTGGTTTGACTAGAAGAATATTTCTCTTTGACTCTTTGAACAGAGATCTTAACGGGAAGATTTTGTTTTCCTCCTGGCTATCTTTTTAGACACCACCTCCAGTGGCGGACAAAAAGGAGAGGTTTGTATACCAGTATGAAGGGGTACCCATGAGTCAACAGTAGACGAGGGCCTCCAAACTAACTGAGTAGGGCTTTGCTTATTAGATATAAAACTTTTCATTTAGATAAAACCAGTATTTGTTGCTACTGTTTCTTCTCGTAGATCTTTGCTTTGCCAATTGAAGACTCTGCAATTGTTGTCAACAGGCAGTGAAGGTTTGAGGCTAGAGTCTCAAGGATAAGATTGATCCAATTTTGATGTTGATTGCTCTAACAAAAAATTAACTTAAAATTCTTTCCAAGTATTGAAAAGAGTTAGAGGCCAGGACGTCTTCTGGAAGATTATATGACTCTCGACTACCCATATCCAAAGCAATTTCAAGTGAGTCTTCCAGCAATGAGGGAGAAAGCGAGCAGGGGGTACTGTTAAAGAGGTTAAGGGCAATTTTATCTTCTTCTGACACTTTTATCATTGCAGGGACTTTAATGGCAAATTTGGTGCAGGATGTTCCAGTCTCCACTGCACCGGATGCTTCGATATGGCCCATAGTTATACCCATAAGTGTTCAATCAATGATCGACTAGATCCCACAGACAAAGGGCCCTTTTGTGTTGCTGTGTTTTCAGGGTTTTGCACAGTGTTGGCCTGTGCTTCCGACAGACAATCTGACAGGCACAGATTTGTTTATTGTATCGTCTTTTAGCGAAATGTTGTTAGCTGCTGCTTCTTTTCTGTGTTGACTAGGCCCCGAAAGGCAGGGGGTACATAGGAAGGTGCCAATCTATCGGCTCCAAATTAGTTTCCAATTTAGTAAAATAAGTTGATATGGTTGCTAAAGCTTTTAACGCTCCCACGATTTATTCTGGGGGAGTTGGGGGTTGGATTTGATTTGATTTTTATGCAAACCATGTGTGGTATTATTTTGCTGGAAAATAGTTTCTTTATGGTCACGGTGGTCGGGATTTGAAACCGCTGTCAAAGCCTGTTGAGATCCTCTGCTGCCCTGCTTAAACATTTATAGCGGCCAAGGTTTCAGATTGCTATGTGTGACATTTTAATAATTTCAGTGTAATTATGAATGACATTTCAATAAATATGAGTGCCACTTTTTCACAAGCAAAACCACGGAATGAAAACGAGGGAAACATATAAATATCAGAAATAACACCCAATCCAGCGATTAGAAACTCGAAGTTAACTGCTGCAGAGTACCAGAAATGGAAGGGCAATAACCTAGTGCCCTTCACCGACTAGGCTCCCAGCTCCTCCATGCATTCAATAATAATGAGGAACATACTACATAATGCACTGGGCCGAGTCGACAACAGGATGTGAGAAAGGCCCCAACATGGATTTCAGGCTGCCTACATACCTTTGAGAACATGAGATAATGAGTGTGACGGTGAGCACAGCTACCCATCCTCTGTTGCGAAACAATGAAAGGAGCAGCGCAGGTTCATAATTGGTTACAATTAGCATCAGTCTTGACTACATCCATGTTGGACAGTCGCCTCGCAGCAGTGTGATTGGCCAGGGCATTACAAACAAGTTTGTTAACGACTCATTGATCAAGCGGACGACAGCCATTGTGGAAAATAAAGCACGCGGTCTGGAGAACATTCATAATTTAATTACAGTCAGCTCTGAGTGACTCGCAGACTCTTTCGACTGCTGCCGGAGCAGTAAGCACGGCTGCACTGTAAAGCTGAGAGTGGGAGGCTCTCATTTAGGTCACAGCTAAGCAGCTGTAATGTATTTGTTGTTGTCTGTCCTGCACGCTGCTTGTGGTGCTATAACCAGGCTAATTGCACGGGTGCAGTCGAGTCACTGGCTATGTCACCACCCACCCCAACCACCCAAAATAACTCAAGTTAGTGCACTAGTAGCGCAGCTGAAAAACTGAGCAGAAACAGACTACATGACTCACAATACAGGGGCGCAAGCTGCTCAGAATGAAGACTCGTATCTGCAAAGTTAGCATTTCTACATATTATCTCTCACTGGCCTGACTCTGCACACTTTACGTCAAGGGAGGCGACGAGCCGGCACTGCAGCAACTGCAGGTGTGCGACCGCCAACGTGCGAGCAACGAGCTCTGCAATGCCATGATTGTGTGCCACAACCAGCAAGCACACAACGAGGCCAGTGCAGCCAACTTAATAAAAGAGAAACTGCGCAGCAGCCTGTCTGCTCATCACGCCATAGCGGGTAGGAGCCGCAGCCACCTATTAAGTCACATGATCTGCAACCACATCTGGGTAGCCATTGGGCGCACTGACTCCAACCTGCCCTCCTGACGCCAGTGATATCGCTGCGCAGTGTCCTTAGTCAAATGTTACATTGTATCACCACACTTTATAGAGCTGAGCTGTACCAGGGGAGCCAGAGGGCCCCGAGTCTACCTGGTGCAGTGCGATCCATGCGCTGCCACTGCAGCTCATATAGTGCTTTATTATAGCAGTGCTATGGGCTGACTGCTGAGGAGCTGCTAGAATGCATAACACAGCATTTTAGTGCAGTGATGCGGAACACCACACTGAAATGCGTTAGTCTAACGCCTGTTGCGTTTTACTTGTTAGGGCTGAACATTACGTGTCAGGGCAGCTCTAGGCTCGTCATTACCAGACCTCCACTTCTACTGCACCACAGCGCAACCACACAGTCTCTGCACACTTCCTTCTAACTGCACAGTCTCCTCTACTGGCTTCCGTGAGACACCAGGTGGTAATCAATCGGTGGTTAACTTGTAGGAACAGGCTGAAAGCTTGCCAACTATCAGGCAGATACAAGTTGAGTGAGTCTAGCAACTGTTACTCCGTACGACACATGTATGAAATGTCCGGCCCAGAAAGCAGCCACCGAAAACCTCCTTTGCCACTACCATCTTGTGGATATTTAAAAGAGAACATTTGTTTCAAGGTTTTTAAAACTTGGTGTGTCTTTCCCAGTTTCCTCAAGGCAACATTGTTCAGCAGCAGCTTTTCTGTTGCCACAAAGAACCGACTACCCACGTTCAGCATCCAGGGCCAGTGCGGGGCCAACAGGCGGACCAAAATGGTGAACAACACAGGCTGCCAAGGCTTTGGATGCCACACTGCTCGGGCATCCATCCGCTCCTCGCCCATTCTACTTCTCTCCTTTTATGCTCTGCCCACATGCTGCGGTTCCCTTTGACCCAGGAGGCTCACAGGGTAAAAAACCAGCAAGAGTAGCCGCCGGGGTGTCGAGGGCCCAGAGCCCAAAGTCCCAGGCGTGAGGTCAGAGGAGGCAGCCTCTCCTTAATGACGCTAGCGGCAGCTTCCGCTGCAACTCTCCAACGTCTTCCGGCCGCTCCTGGTCCCTTGGTGCCATGCCCAACAGCAACCACTTGAATGGGAAAAAGTATGGAAAAACTGTCTGTTACTTTTGACGGGGCTCATTTAGTAAGAACTGGGAATAAGAACACAAAGTATGAGGTAATTTACACTTATTTTAGGTATCCTTGAAAAGGGGCGTTTCTTCTTTAGCAGTATGCCTCACCTCTGCTTCACAGCACAAGAAACTCCTTCATTCTTTTCAGCATCTGCAAATTCAAGGACGAAATTGAGAATTAAGGAAAGGTTGTTTTTCAAACAAAACATATAAAAACAGTGTTTGTAAAATTGGGTTTAATGACCATTCAACTTTTTCTCTAATGTCCTAAATTAGAGCTTCAGTAAAGAAGAGCAGTGTTATTGCTGCTATTAGAGCAAGCTGTCGTTTTAGATCAAGCCTAGGCAGCCTGCATGCGCTGTCTCTTGACATGTTGTAATCTAGGGCCAGATGTAGCAAACGTTTGCGACTCGCAAACGGGACGATTCGCAATTTGCGACAGTGCAAAATCGGAAATGGGATGCAAAAAGCCCATTTCCGACTCGCAAAAAGCGATGGGACCCGTTTGCGAGTCGCATCCGTTGCGACCCCATTTTGCGACCCGCAAATTGCAAGTCGCAATTTGCGAGGCTCAAACCTTATGTAATTGCAACTCGCAAATTGCGACTAGTCGCAAAAAGCCAAGTTTGCATGTCCCATTTACCACTAACTCAGAGCAGGTGGTAACCATTACCAAAATATAAAAGGGGACCCAGAAGGCATCTGGCTTACTCAAGATGGCGGAGATATACCTGATAGCAGTGAGGAGGAGAGTCTACGCAGCCCAGCAGAGGAGGAGGAGGGGCCACAGACAGGAGAAGATATATAGAACCAGGCAGACTCTTTTTCAGCAAACTGAAGAGGAGATCTATGACAAATACCGCCTTAGCAGCGCAGCCATTCTAGAATTAATAGATTTACTGAAACCACAGCTAGAACACAAGACTCTGCGTGGCTGCGCCATCCCTACGCATGTGCAAGTGCTATGCGCACTGCGCCTCTTGGCCTCAGGGAGCTATCAGGGGGTCATTGCCGTGGCAGGTGGGGTATCCCAAAGTGCAGTGTCAAGGTTCCTCAGGGCATTCCTAGATGCCTTAGTCACGCACATGTCTCACTTCATATACTTACCAAGGAATGAGGCAGAAATTAACAGCACCAAGCTGGACTTTTACCGCATTGTCCACTTTCCTCATGTCATAGGGTGTGTAGATGGGACACACATTCAAATATGCCCCCCTGCTAATCTGGAACACATTTTCCGCAACAGGAAGTGTACCCACTCACTCAACATACAGGTTGTTTGTGATGCCCATTATGTCATCACGGACATCGTAGCTAAGTTTCCTGGCAGTACCCATGACTCATACATTTTTAGGCATAGTGGGATACATCAACGCCTGGAACGTGGGGAATTTGGAGACGGTTACCTCCTAGGTAGAGCCACAGACACTTGCAGACATACACACAGGTCACTGTGCACGACAATCTGGACTTCCTGACCGTGTACTTTTGTGCCCAACAGGTGACAGTGCATATGCTCTCAGGCCTTGGATCATGACTCCGTTTTTAACACCCAGAACTGAATCGGAGAGGCAATACAACAGTGCGCATAAGAGGACCAGGAACCTGATCGAGCGCACCTTCGGACTGCTGAAGGCAAAATTCAGATGCCTCCACCGCAGTGGAGGCGCCCTCCAATACACCCCCATTACCGCTTTCAAAATTGTGGTCGCATGCGCCATCCTCCACAACATAGCCACCCGACGTGGGCTACCTCTCACCCCTGCAGACCCAGATCCTGATGATGAAGAGCAAGAACAACCACATCGCCATCATGGGGATAGGAGTCTAGCTAATCAAGGCAGACTGAGACGGGACCACATTGCAACGCAATATTTTGGACGGTACGTGTCAACTCCCACCATACTCACCTATTAACCATTTGTTAAGTGGAACAAAAATAACTGTTTTATTAATGTCATGAAGAAACTATATACAAGTTGAAATTGTCCATGGGCAGGAAAATGCCAACCAGTCATGTGGCACATTAACGCCATGTGCCACATGAATCTGTCCTGGCTGTTATCTATGATCTCCTGCCCCCCCTGCCAGCCTGGCTGGTCCCTGCTGCGTCCATGGTGCTGTGCCTACCACTCCTCAGCACCCTACTGTGAGTGGCAGAGACACTGCTCACTGTTGAGCCCTCCTCCCAGGTGTATTTGTTAACTTCCTGGCTGTGATGCCATCACCATGTGCCAGGAAGGGTTTCCAGAGTGTTCTGGTATGCTTTCTGGAGTGTTCTGCTGCATCTGCAAGCAATTTTGAAGGTATTCGCAATTTGCGACACCCACTCGCTAATTGCGAGTTCGTTTTTGCACACTCGCAAACAGCGACCTCGCAAACTGCGGACTCGCACACAGCGTTGCGAGTCCGGCTGCGAGTCGCAAAATCGGATCGCTTTTTTTTCTGGCATTCCAATTTGCGAGTGCAATTTTTATTTTTGCTACATCTGGCCCCTACTTCTGTGGGCTTTCACCACGCCCATCACACACCCATCACTTTCATTCGTTCCCTGACCTGCCTTTCAAAATTCTTTTGTTTTGTTAGGTAAATGCTTTGTTTGTCCTGCCTTGAGGCTGTTTTGTTCCTGCCTTGGAGACTGAGCCTGTTTCATGGATTATTACACGATCTGCCATATTCCTGAGTGTGGGAGCATTACTTTTTACTTTTGTCTCTGGCTTCCTGCTCCGTGGTGGTATGTTGCTTTTTCCTCTGGCATCTCGCTGTTTCTTTGCGGTGTCTGCAGCCGACAATGGCTGCAAGCTGGAGGGAGATTCTTTTTTATTTATTTATATAGCGCAAACTCAATCAAAAGATTGGAGGCGCTACATGAGCACCTGTTAAATTTGCAGCCCCATTTCTAAATTCTTCCCATGTTTAGCAGTTGAAAAATATACAAACTTTAGAGGAAAAAAAAACAAAGGAAACCCTCAGCGGCTCTCCCTGGCACAGCGGCAGAGCCGATACTACAATATTCACTGCACTCTGGAAACTCACCCAATAATGCTTTGCTGGGCATTTTTACAACACATTTTTGCCCATAACTCAGCCCGTGGTGGTCCCAGGACAATGGGACCACTACCAAAACGTTCAGCACGATGTGCTCTTTCTCTCCAGGTCATCATTGGGTCCCCACGCTAGGTTGGAGGGGCAAAATTATAAGCTCTCCCACCATTTAATGTCTTTATAAGGTCTCTCTCATGGCTGCAACATTTGTTTCACAGCTGGGAGTAGTTTGTGGTTTAAGGACCTTGTTTGTTGTAATATTTTAGCAGGCCTGTAAGGCCTGAAAATGTGTAATGCACTGAGCTGTCTAGGGGCTGAATATATAGTTACATTGCAGTGCTCTCTGCTATTTTGTTTTCATGTGGTTGTGTCCTCAAGAGGCTGACTATATGGTTAGATGACCACACAAGGGAAATCCTCAATGAGCCAATACTACAATACAGTATTCACTGCACTCGGGAAACCTGCCCCCGCACAACGTCCTCTTTCTGTCCAGGTCATCTACTGGGTCCCCTACACTAGGCTGGGGGACCTCAAAATCTTAATCTTTCTCACCATTCAATGTCTTTTTAAGTTATCTCATGGCTGGATGTTTTGTTTCACAGCTGGGAGTAGTTTGTGTTTTAAGGGCCTTGTTTGAAATAATATTTTACCAGACCTGTTAGGTCTGAAAATGTGTAATGCACTATGCCCTGTAGGGGCTGCTGAATATATGGCTACATTGCAATGCTCTCTGCCATTTTGTTTTCACATGGTTATGCCCTCTAGGGGCTGACTATATGGTTACATGACCACACAAGGGAAATCCTCAACACGGCTCTCTGGGAGCCGATACTACAATACAATATTCCCTGCACGCAGGAAACTCACCCCATAAGGCTTTGTGGGGCATTCCTTTTACAACCCATTACTCAGCCTCTGGTGGTTCTGGGACAATGGAACGGACATCAAAAGTTTCAGCGTGATGTGCTCTTTCTGTCCAGGCCATCTTCTGGGTCACCACACTAGGTTGTGGGGGGCAAAATAAAACCTCTCCCACTATTCAATGTCTTTTGAAGCTCTCTCCTGGCTGGAACTTTTGTTTTACAGCTGGTAGTTTTGTGTTTTGTGTTGTGATTTGTGTTTTAAAGGCCTTGCTTGTAGTAATGTTCTAGCAGGCCTGCTAGGCCTGAAAATGTGTAATGCACTATTCCTCTAGGGGCTGAATGTATGGATACATTACAATGCCCTCTTGTTTTCATCTGGTTATGCCCTCAAGGAGCTGACTAAATGGTTACATGACCATATTCCTTCCAAATGCTATTTTTATTGTGATGCCCTCTAAGGGCTGTTTTGATCATTACAGTCTAATGCCAAGTGTTTGATGGAATGCACAAACATAAAGTTTATTTCTGATAAATGTATTTTTTTTGTTTACATGATGATTTTATATGTTTTATTGATCTCTTCTTATTGCAATTATGACCATGATTCATACCAACTTAACATCCTTATTACACTAGGACTGTTTGAACAGTCTTGATACGTTTGGGTGCCCCTTCTGGGGGTCGCCAGTGGTTGCACAATGTCAGCTATGGTGTGTCCATCTGCTAATGCATATTTGTAAATTAATATGTGGTATTTGGTAGTGTGTGTGTAATAAATCTACTTACCCTCTCCTAAAGAAAAATTACTGACTGGAAATTATTGAGTGTTATTATTGTGTGCCATTGATTGGTGATTCCTAGCCCACATCACCTCCCTTGAGTAAGCCTTAGACTGCTCCACCTCACTACCCTGTGAGAGTCGAGCGCTACAATGGGGTGTTCGGTTCCCACTGAGGACAATTGTGGAACTATTACTTGTGCTTGCCACACAACTAATAGCCCAATTTCCAACATTGGAAGTACTATCTGGCATTAGTACAATAACCTGCAGGTCCGAGCCAAACGAAATAAATTGTGTGTGCAGATCCAGTTTCAAACCTTATGCTGGAACAGTAAGACAACCCAACTACATTCATTTGTATACTACTAATGTTTCTTAAAATGGTGTCTTTATATAAATACTTCTAATTGCAGTGCTATAATGTGCCTAGTAGTGTCAAAGCTTCCATGTTGAAGAACAGTAGATGTTGTAACACCCAGGATCATGTACTGCATGGCTAAATACTTATAAGGTCCCAAAGGCGAGACCTATTGGCTATGCCAATGTTTGTTTAGGTCTGGCTAAAGGCAGTTATTGCTGGCTGTAAAAGCACGCAATAGGTGGTTTGGCTCTGCACTTTCTTTAGAATATTCTACTTTATTTGACTGGGCAGGAATTGTGTTAGCCTGCCCATGAAGTAGTTCAACTGCTCATAAATGAAAGAGACGTTGCTAATTCATATCACATGTAAACAACACAGTAGGAATTGAGCTATGCATGGTGTAACCATGTGATGGAGACAACAGGAGTGGGTTTCACATGTTGAACGTCTGACAAATGCAATAGGACCGAGTTTTCCGTTCGGAGTTGTTTGAAGGACGACAGTGTTTTACATTGTGAACTCAGTCACACACACTTAAGGAAAGGGCTTTATATTGTTAAACACTGAGAGACCTTCTTGGTCAGATCTCTAGTTCAGGAAGTGCTAGAGAGGCCTGGTTTTCTTTGAATATGTTTGTAATTTTAAGCTTATTATGTAGTTGTGCGTGTGAATTAAAGTACTTTTTGTGTTTAAAACTAAAATCACTAGCTGGCTATTGCTTTTTTACTGAGTGTAGTTTTGTGCTATTTGGACTTCCTGTTTTTTTAACCCTTTCTTTTGCCACAAGTAAGATGTAGACTGCTATGACTTGCTTACCTGAGGGTGAAGTGCGAAGGAGAGTACTTGATGATCAGTTTTGACACTTTAGTACAGCGATTCCCAACCTGTGGTCCGCAGCCCCCCAGGGGTCTGTGACACATTCCCAGGGGTCCGCAGGCCTGGGCCAGAAGAAAGCCACTTCTTCAGCTGGGGCTTCTGACAGAAAAGTAAAAAAAAAACATATTTATTACTTCCTTTGTGCAGCAGTTTTAAAAGCACTGCAAAGTTCCTTGTACATCCAGCATTGTTTGGGCAAAAATAAAAGCGTTAAAATAACTGTAGTGATTTATATACCTACTGGAGAGAGATGAGTTGCATAGTAGCAGTTTTGACTCAAAGATAGTGCAAACGGTTGATATGCCTGCTGCAAAGAACGTGTATCATGCAAAGAATTGTATTTTATGTGCATAACACAGTGGGTTACTGCTTTTGTCACAAATGTTTTTGTTACTGAGCCTTCCAGTGTGGCTGACGTGAATCCTACACCTTGTAGTCCCCTGTAAATTGCTCCGACACCCTACACTGGTACGGAGGTGCTATAAAACAAATGAATTACATGTGACAGAGAGGCTATGGAGAGATGAGAGGCCCTTGTGATTTTACTTCCTTTCCACACCACATAATTATGTGAAGAAGCTTTCTTAGATCTTATGTACCTTAAAAATAAAAACAGAAATCGCTTGGGAAATGTAGAATCTGACCAGAGGATTCAGCTCTCCTAAATAAAAGAAACACTGAAAAGTTAGTCACCAAGATCATAATTTTTCAATATAAAATAATGATATCTTTAGTGATTCAAGTATTTGTTTGGTGTGTGCTTGTTTGTGTTTTTTTTGCAAATTACTGTTTTGGCGTTTGAAATTCAAATCATACAAATTGCTTGGAGGGTCCCCGGCTTCCAATAATGATTCAGGGGGGGGCCTCACGGAGTCAAAAGGTTGGGAACCACTGCTTTAGTATGATGGGCCCTTGGGTTTGGCACCACCGCATCATCTTCTTTAAAGGCCTTTGATTGGACAGCAGCTGGTTGCCCTCTTATGAAGTAGCTCCTTTGCCCATAACCAATAAAAAACGTTAACACAGATCCTGTTCTAAATACAGAAGAAGGTGGTTTTGCATGGTGCAATCCCTAAGTAAATGATTGAATAAAGGATTATTTCATAGCTTCTAACAAAAACAATATGAAGGGGTTTTACATTGTGAACCCTGTGACAAACATCATAGAAAGGGACATTACATAATTTAAAATGAGAGCCCATTGTTACGCAGACCTCTGATTCAGAAGCTGCTATAGAGGCCACATTTTCATTGTGTACACTTGAGATTTTATGTTTAACACTTGTATGTGAATTAAAAAACTTTCTCTTTATGAAATAAGTTTTAAATCAAACTAACTCCAAGAGAAAACCCTGGGTTTCTCTGCCTCTCTATCTCAATGATCAAATGCTACCGGGGTGTACTTAGTTCTCAGTTTAGATCTAATAGTACAGCAGCCTTAGGACAACAGACGTAAAAGACTCAGGGGGTCATTCTGACCCTGGCGGTCTTGGACCGCCAGGGCCACGAATGACAGAAGCACCGCCAACAGGCTGGCGGTGCTTCAATCCCCATTCCGACCGCGGCGGTAAAGCCGCGGTCGGATTGCCGGGGCTAGCGGTCATCCGCCGTTTTTGCCCCGGCTGGGAGAATCCGCCAGGGCAGCGCAGCAAGCAGCGCTGCCCTGGGGATTCTGACCACCGTACCGCCAGCCTGTTTCTGGTGGTTTCACAGCCAGGAAGAGGCTGGTGGTAACGGGTATCCTGGGGCCCCTGGGGGCCCCTGCACTGCCCATGTCACTGGCATGGGCAGTGCAGGGGCCCCCTAACAGGGCCCGGCCTGCTTTTCACTGTCTGCATGGCAGACAGTGAAAAGCGCGACGGGCGCAACTGCAACCGTCGCACCGCGGGCTCCATTCGGAGCCGGCTCCTGTGTTGCGGCCTCATTCCCGCTGGGCCGGCGGGTACTAACTTGGTTAGTGCCCGCCGGCCCAGCGGGAATGTCAGAATGGGGGCCACGGAATTTTGGCCGCATGGCGGCCAAATGGCGGTTTCCGCCTGGCGGGCGGCGGTAGCCGTCCGCCAGAGTTGGAATCACCCCCTCAGACTATTAAAATTGCAACCAAGCAATCCCTATTTGCTCTGAGACCGCCTGACCCTGCTCTCAGATTTCCTCTTGAACTGTAAAGGATGTCTGCTGTTATTGCCCACTGCACTAGAAGGAACCTGCCCTGCTCTTATCCATCTCCCCCAGTGCTCCCTGTTGTGGCACTGTGGAATCCCTACTTTAAAGATGGCCTTTCCATCCAAAAGTAATGATGTAATAGTTAATAGTGTGTGAAATTTGCTAGTGGGAGGTACTACTTGCAGCAACAAAGAAACGGCTGATCTGCTGTGGTGTGCTCCCTGCCTCTCCTGCAGAGATGATTGCATTAGGTATTGGTTTCATGACTGCCTGGGTTCCTAAGGAGCCACTGTTAATCTGTCCCTGTGGGTGTTGACAGTGGTAGATGGCGTCTAGGTTGAGCTATGGTGGTTTATCTAGTGTGGAAGCATAGCAGTGTTTGGTACATACAGTGCGGCGGTACTGCATGTTAGAGAACTAACTGCTCCGGGCAAGCTGACTGCACCACACATGCACCATGTATTTGAATGGCACGTTGCTGCACATGCAATTGATAGGCACCTATTCACAAACTGGTTTGTAGTATGTGTAGTAGCATTACTGTGGTACTACTCATGTACAATACAGTGCTACACTTGTATATATGTGCTGGGTGTATGTGTGCCTGTGAATGGTACTATACATGGCCCTCTCTGGGTTCCATTTTGGGAGACCCAGAGCTGCATGGTGAAACATGAGGAGGTACAGAAATCCCCCAAGACAGTTTTGTGTGTTGCTGCATTCCTGCAAGCTTGGTGTGACACACTGGAGAGAGGAAGTGCGAGGCTCTGCAGGATACTTCAAAGGGAGCTCTTTGATTCAGAGAGAGGTCACAAGGATTGGCCCTGAACATATCTCAGTTGAGATGTGTACATGGGATAACCTTTTGATACACATAGCAGTATGGTTAACATTCAGGTGTGAACTTTAGTCACTCTGATGGCCTGTGTTTAGGGGCTGTCAAGTAGAGGAGCGGGCACGTCAAAAGTGAGCAGACCCCCAATATAAACTGTAAAAACTCAGACTTTAGATCACATTGGATGTCTGGAAATAGACTACAAGAAGGGGACCTTGAGATCCCAAAAATGTCAACTGTCAAGCAGCCATTTGAGCTGTACGAGGAGTAGAAGCTCTGCAAGACTTCTGCCTGTGACCAGGACAGGAGACCAACACCTGCTAGTCTCCCCGCTGGGTGAGGGGTTATCACCCAGGGAATCCAAGACCTGCATGCATGCCTAGACCAGTGTGCCCTGTAAGGGATAGAAAAACATTGGAGGGAGTGAGGTCCAGTGGGAAAGCCTGTCGAGCAGACTCCCTTAGTGAGAAGCATATAAGTAAATTTGCATATGTAGATTTACTTGTTTAAATTTACCTTTGTGAATAAGCCCCTGTGTGCGTGTGTGAACATAGATAAAGTACCTGGATTGGCTTTAGAGTTGGTGCACTATGACCAGCATTAGCCAAGGCTGAGTAATAGCTAGACACTGCTGTGGAGCTGTTCATGTGTGGCCAGAGACCAGAGCAGCAGGTGTGTGTCTATGAAAACCTAGGCTTTCCTAAGGGAGGGGGCTGACATTGTCTTCACATGTGTATCTATTGCCTGGTGATGGAAGTAACCACAACTGGTTGTACACTGTATGTGGGGGTCAGGGTTATATCATACAGGTTTGGTGGGTGTAGACCGCCCGCTGTGACCACTGGGCACATTCTCAAAAATAATTGAATGGAAAGCCTGGATTATCAAATGCAGGAAGCATGCACAGCATGTTCTTGGCCTTAGCCTCAGCAAAAAACCTAAATACTGACAGCTCTGTCACACACTACTGAAAGCACTCCCACATCTTTTATGTTTTAGCAGTCTTGCACTCCCCACAAACGTATGCACCAATCCGGGTACAGTACCAACAGAGCTCAAAACCTCACAGTGTGTGATTCTGACATCATTGACAGCACTCTTGCACCCTTAATACATTAGACGTCACCCGCTACCACAGCAGTATAGCAGACATCACAAACTAGCAGTCACACACTACCAACAGCACCTTCACACCCCTCACAGAGTAGGAGTCGGATGCTACTGACACCACTCTCATGCTCTGCTTTGTCTAACAGTCAGACAATACTGGAAGCACCCTCATTCCCCTCACAAACTAGCAGCAAAGCTAATAGGTCTGGATGATAACTTAAAGTGGTATTTATTGATTGATTATCTTGTGTGCAATATTGTGGATCGGTACTTGAAGGAGTGCAAGTGAGTCACTGAGTGGATGAATAGGCACATAAGTGCTAAGAGGGGTTTCCAACAGTGCTCGAAGTGTTCAAAAATTGATAGAAACTATGATCATGATTGCAGATGGCAGGAGAGAATAGAGTTCAGATGCCAGTACAGCTGGGTGTTAAGTGGATGTGTCGGATGCACAGTGCAATAGCACTGTCACAACTGTATGCTGTAAAAGTAACTATTTACTGTGAGCAGCCATTGCAGATGGCTGGATGGAGTCCCATATTGTGGAACCACTGAGTAGCATGTCTATTGGCTTGTCTGATCTCTGTGGGCTTTGTTGGTTTTGCTCCCATATTTCTGCTAGGCGCAGGTTAGAGATGTACTCATGAACTCCTGTCATCTTGTTATGTCACATACATATATCAGGTGATGACTATCCCTTCTCCTACCTCGCTTAGCATCACAACAGTCAGTCAGTGGCTGTGATAAGCTGTTCAAGGAGCTTTATGTAGCGATGAAATTGAATGGGTGGTGAACTAGTGGTTGTGCTATTCACGGTTGCAGGTCTTGAACTTGAAAGTAAACTAGGTGTTTTAGGGCATGAAGACAGCGGTGTGAACTCATGGTGTGGAGAGTCTCCAGCAAAGCTTTAGGTAAGGGTGTACTCGTCAGGCAAGTTTTCTGAGTCAGGTAGTCAGTGTTCTCCTCGTCCTTGAGGATTCAAATTTATGAAGTGTTTCACATCATGAGTCGCTGTTGGGAGCATCAAAGCCTTTGTGTCAGTGTCAGGCCACAATGTGAATTCTTTTCGTATGACCCTTTCAATTTTGCCAATACCATGTTGCATTGGTCCTGGCGAGATGGTCGGTGTTACTCTTCTCATTCTTTGTTTGTTCTTGCTTTTCTTATTGTGAGTGTCTTGATGCAGTAATTATTCCCGATTTAGTGGAGTGGCTGGTGATGCCTAAGGCATGCAGATTTTTCTTCCAAACAACAACAGGTCCACAAGAATATGTCCACAGTGGTGCTGTGTTGGCTGTCTGGGTAGTCCCCTAAAGTCTGACAAAGAATAGGTGGGGGTGAATCTTTCGTGATTTTGGATTGTTTATACTGTACAATGTAGCTAAGAAGTGCTCTACCATGCTGTTAGCTTGGGAATACAAAGCACTAACTAGTTTGCCATCGGTGAAAACCAATGAAGCTAGCAAAGTATTTTCCTTGAATAGATGCCCATTAGATTTACTTAATGGATTGAGGTATGCCATATGTTAAAACTATTGTATTCTGTGGCAAAATGGCTGCATCACACCTTGGAACTAGTACAATTTCAGGAAACCTGGAATAGTCAACAATAACCACCATTACACGTTAAACTGTAGAAATGGGACAAATAAATCCACCACCACTCTTTTTCTGAAGTCCTGCTGGCAGTGAAGACGTTCTGAGTGTTTTAGGGGAACTGTCTGTGATCAGACTCTGACATACATGGCTAGTACTGTGCACTCTGAGAAAGTTGATCCAGTAAAGGGAAAAAACGTTTTTTAGTAGAAGTTAATTAGAAGCAACATATATCACTGCCTTCAGCAACAATGCCACGATGGCCAAACGCATGCCTCGGAGAAGCAAACCCTTGCAGAGTTTGACCAGTTCACTTAACAAATGGGAAAACGTCTTCAGTTTTTTCAGGTCACGTATTCGTGGTTCACTCTTAACCTGCTTGTTGTGAAGAAGACGCTGTCGCAGGTCCAAGTAAAGAAGGGTTTATTTCAATACCACCAACCGGAGCAGGCAACACAGTCCAAAGGCTTACATCAACTGCCTTGGAACTCCCTCCTCCAGAGTTCTTATTACATCTACACAGAACCTCATGAGCGAGAGAGCTCTCTGTCACTTGCCCAGCATTCCACCAGCTTATTTACAAGGTAGAACTGCTTCAGTTATTTTCAAAGTTGAGAATCAAAAAGCTCAGTCACAGCTATGAGTGTCGGATCCTCTGGGGTGGCTTGAAGAATATCACTGCAACTTATCAATTCTGGACGTGCCTGTCTGGTGATGTATTTCATATATTCTTCATGAATAGACTGGTTCCATGATGAGTGAGACAGTGGAAAACAAATCAGCTCAGTAGTGGTCTTTTCATGCTCTATGCTCTATGCTCCATACATAAACAATACTACTGAAAGCAGTAGTACTGGAGACTTCATCCTCTCAATTCCAGTTGACATCTTGGACTTTTCGTTACAAGTACCTTGTGGGCGATAATTATGTTGAATTGCTTTTCAAAATGAACAAATTAAAATGTCCACAAGCCCAGACTACTGTCAAGCTCTCCTTTTCCTGCTTAGTGGTAGGTTGTTTCAGGTTTGGTCATGCTCCAGCTGGCATATGCAGCCACCTTGGCAGGTGCTTCAGGGTGACTGTCATGCTGGGTGAGAATATCACCCAAACCCACAATGATACCATGCACTTTTATGTCACTGCTCAGAGCTGGATCAAATTACACCATGTTGCCAGTATCCATGATGCTTGCTTTATTGCCTCAAAACTGGCTTGGCGTTTTCAAGACTGGTAAGGCTTGTGTTCTTTTTCATCAGTTGTGTCCAGGGAGGCAAAGGCTGTATGTGCCTTGTGCGATATCTGGCCATATGTATGAAGGACCCTTGTGCAGACACATTGGTAGGGGCTGGAAAGAGGGGCTCTTGGGAAAGTATGTGACCGTAGAATTTCATTGATGGCTCCCAGAATTCACACTTCAGATAATGCACTGCAGATATTGAAAAGCACCTTATCACGCTCTTGTCGAGACTTGCCAAATACCCACACAACATTGCTATAGTTGAAACAGTTTGGATGCCTTGAATGACTCTTCAGATTACCCCATCAAATACTTTTTCAGCTAATGAAATGTTTAAGCTGAGCTGTTTCTGTTGACAGAGACCCGTGTGGGTGACAACTTGTGTTTTCATGAGACCTTGTGGGTGGCAAATGTAATCATGTATTTGAAGATCTCTTCCTGTTGTAACTGATAATAGCTCTTGTTCAAATCTAATATTGAGAAGACGTGCTCCATTGAGGACATGAATAATATCCTGGATCTTTGGGGATAAATGTGTTCCCTCCGAATGGCTAAATTAGACATTTTCTAGCCACTCAGATGCAGATCCTACCACCCGACTGCTTTTTCGGTATTGGGATTAAAGGGGAGACACAACGTGTGTGCCCATCACAGGTTCAATAATGTCCTATTGCCAGAGGTTGTTAATCTTGGCTTCCCACTGCTATTGTATGTTGTAAGGAATGCCTCTAAAATGCCAAGTTATGCTTCTCACTTCTTTATCTTTACACAGTCTAATCTATTTTCATGTTTACCAAAACCATGTACAAGTTTAGAAAGCAACTGGCAATGTCTACATCTCTTAACAATTCAGTTTGTGCAATGAGACTGTATATAGTACATGAATTAGACCATGTTTCACTGCCATGCAGAAACTAACAGGTATCCTATGTCCAAAATGGCTTCCACGCAGTAGACTTTACAGTTGTCCTCACAATTATCTGTTGACAGCACCACACAAATGCCTTTACACGCAAGCAACTTGAGTGCACGATTTACTTATGGCTGAGTGTCATTGTAACCTGGAACTTTGTCAAATTCAGTGGCTCTCATCATGTTGATGGAAGCACCGGAGTCTACCAGAAAAGGGATTTTTGTGCAACATATGTTAATGTCTAGAACAAGTTCAATAATGTTGTCATAGTGACATTAGTGTTGTAAATGGCCTCACTGCCCACATGCTTTGCAGTTACGCAAAATCGCGAGTAGTCACCTATATGTGGTAAACATCAGTAGCATCTTTCACGTTCTTGCTATTGCTCTGTGATAGTCTATGAATGCCATTCAGGTGACATATTTCACTATGTATGGTGATGGACGGCGTGTGAGCATCCATCACTTCCACACAGACATCAGGATTGTAGGAAGTTTGCACCAGTTTCAGCATGTCTTTCTGCATCCTGGGCTTTTCTTCTAGAACCACACTGACGCACATCATATAATTAGCTGAGATTTTGTCTACCGTCCCCATCTAGGACCCAGGTTCCCAAAATACCCCCACATTAAAAAGGACCGGCATACCTAGTGATCTGGCCGTGGGTAAGTCAGTAAGACAAAAAATATGGGAATACCATGATTTCAGCTTAACACCACTAGAGTTTTGCGATGCAGGTTTCCATTTCACAGTGGACTCAGTGCAGGTGCCATCAGGGGACAACGCCATAGGTGCAAGGCAGAACACAAAGTACCAGAGGCAATTTCAGAGACAAGAGAACAACATTGTCACTAGCATACAACCTAACAACACTGACACACTAAAATGCTGCAGAAAAAATCTTTATTAAACTGTGTATAGTGGTTAAACATACATGAAATATCAGATGGCTGGAGGAGCCACAGAGAAAAGTGTCTGCCTGGATGGTGTACTCTTTGCTCTCCCTTGGACCTGCCCTTGTACTTCTGATGCATGCTGGGTATACCGATCACTCAGGAAGTGCTTTGCTTGAATCTTTTTTTTTATTTATTTTTTTATCGGTTTTATTGCTTTTTGAAGTACAACATACAAACGACCCTAGAGTGCAACCAGTCCACTCACCTGCCCCCCCAAGTAAATGACAATTGGTCGGTAATCACTACATAATCCCCAACAGAGCCACTGCGATGCATTGTTGCCCTGCCCTTCCGCAGGGTCGCAGGAGTACTCTTGATGACCCAACAGGGGTGGGTTAAAAGGTGTGACAAAAAAATAAAAAACTATCTTGTCAGTAACCTGTTGACCTTTCACCTTCAGGATACCGTTTGAGTGAATATAAAGACAGGTAAGCTGGTGTCAAAGTTGCTTTATTCTTACATTGCAAACATAACGGTATCAAATTAAAATATGTATCAAAACTCAGTTACAGGTTGCCCTTTATGGTGTTCTTCTGAGTTTCTTCATTCTTAAATTGTACTCTCTAGTCTGTAGCTTGGATCGATCCATTTCTGCCCCTCTGCTTTCTGCTCCCACTTCCTGGGGTAGCACTCACTGGAAGGGCACCACTCAGTGCATCAGATGGAGCCGGTATGTGAATAACAACGGTATATCCCCACCCAACTTATTAAGCAACTAATAATGCCTCTAGCGGTCCGACCTTCATACTTGAGTTGGCGGATTGAGGGGAGAATGAGGTAAAAAATTACCTTACCCCCCGATTCCACTTCCGTTTTTGACTGGACAAGACCTGCTGACGCTGCTGCCACTGACCCATGGAGAATAAACAACCACCCCATCGCCGGATTCAAAGGTAGGGATGCCGCATTGCCGGGATACGTTTGGTGAGCTCTGCACGGGAGGTTGGGACCACTGCAGGGATATACATGTCCCAGCAAATTTTTTAAATTACCGTGACATGCATATGTCTGGAACACGACTGGGTCAGACATGGATGGGGACGCATTGGCACAACACGCATATTGCACACATACACATGTGTCATTGTGGTGTCATTATTCAATGCTAAACGAACGGTGGCACCACAATGACGGTACAATCACACTTGTCAACAGTGTCCTTGTGTGCGCATTGCAAGGGGACCTGTACTGGTAAAGTTGTGCTGCCAGTTGTGTATGTGAGTCAGTATGTATATGTGTGTGTGAAACTGGATTGGCTGGGTGTGGTGGAGGGAGCTGGAGTGGATGATGTGATTGTGTCTGTATGTGTGTCACATGCATGTTGTATCAGTATTGTTGTGTATGTTGTGTTGAGTACAACATACAGGTGAGTGTTGTGTGGTGGACTTTGCGATGTGTGTAGTTGTGCCTCGTGTGAGTGTGTTTGTGTAGCTGAGTGTGTAGTTGTGTTGGTTGTCGTGGTTGTGTTTCTGTCTGGGTGCAGTGTTAATAGTGTGTGTGTGTTGTGTCATATATGTATGGATTATGTGGTGTTGGAATGGCAATGGATGACGGTGTGTATATGGTGTGTTGTGTGTTGTTGACAGGACACATATAGCTAAGGTAGTGCATGTGTGTGTGTGTTGGTGTGTATGTGTGTGTGTGTGTGTGTGTGTGTGTGTCTCACCTGTAATCCATAGGCACTCCCATTGTCTGTGGTCCATTGGGTCCAGCAACGGGCTCCCTCCGTGAGCAATCCACCGGTAGTATACCACCTGCACAGATGAAACACAGCCAGCAGGAACCCACCTGCCTTACGGCTTAGAAGGGTGCTCCGTCGTTACAGTGTGCGGCTCAGCCTCAATACATCTAAATATGACGTGCAGAACACTGGTGTTTTGGGGTCCACCGCCGATGCGGCTTGGCGGTAACACCGTCAAGATCTAAATCAGGCCCAGAGCATCTTGAGATAATATGAAAACCGTAAATTTGTGGACGATGAGGACGTAGGGTCACAAATCATTTTTTTAAATACAAACTTTTGCTGCTGGTAGGGGTTGATTTTGAGTCTTATTTCAGTGACAGAAATGTGATTGACTTGATACGTAAATTTGTATTGCAGGATGTCTAACTTGTAAAAGCATCACAAGATTAAAATATGTTTCTTTTGTGATTTCTAGGTGTTGCATTGGGCCCTGAAGAATGCAGGACGCATAGTGCCACTCTACTGTTTTGATCCAAGACACTACGTGGGAACACATCATTACAATTTTCCTAAAACTGGTCCACACAGATTGAAGTTTCTATTGGAAAGTGTGAAAGATCTAAGAGAAACGCTTAAGAAGAAAGGAAGGTAACTGGAACGTTTAGAAAAAACATTTTTGAGTGAAGATCAGAAATACTGTTTAATATTGGTTCCATAAAAGGTAGCTGATCTATGCCTTTGGTAGGCTGTATAGCAGAGCAAAGCAAATTTAACTGTGCTTTTAGTGTTTTTGATGCATTTGCTTGAAAGCACCTAAATACACTATGGGGACTGGTCCCCCTAGCGCTTTGATCCTCACAAATGGTGTTTGTGAGGGCTTACCAACATAGTGAGGACGGATTCAGTCCTCACAGTGTGTTAAACATGCCCCCATATACACACCTACCTCCATGTAACATGGTCTCAAGTTGCCACTAAGGGATCCTGGTGACACCATAAAGCACAAAGCTGAAGGCCAAGTAGTTTGTAAATCTCATAAGAACCCCAAGAATGCATTAAGGAGCCATATTACACATTACCCTTTATCTATTTTTATATTACATGTTGTTCTGGGGTAGATAGCTTGAAAAGCTGTTTTCTTCAAAGAGCACCCAAAAATGGGCACTTATCGGAATTAGAATATTTAGGTTTTGTTTACCATTCATGAATAAAATGCAGGGGCAACAACTGACAATAGTGAGGTCCAGTAGATTTATGTTATTCTGCAGCTCTAGTGTTTAACATATAATTATGGATTCGCTGCATTTACCACATACTTCCCATTATTTGCAGATTTTGCAAAACGTGTGTCTAAGTCAAATGGTTGAAAATAATACTGGCAGAGAATCTGCTGCATAATTTGCATGTTTGCCACATAACTTGGTCCTTCATGCTGCATAATCCTAGTAGCCCTGACATTCGTAAAGCTCTGCATAGTGATTTTGGGGCTTCCTTTATGATGATGAACTCCAGATTTTACAGGGAGCTTTGAACTATTTTCCATATTTCACGGTTACCTGTGAGACATGGGTTTTTATACAACTGCACTTTGTGCAATAAACACACTCAAACATGTAATATATGCCCATACATATTTATATATATATTACGTACTGCCGATAGCCAGTAGGCAGTTATAGTTAGGACTAACATAGCATTTTTTGTTTTGCCAATTACTTTGGTGCCGTTTGACGAATCGTCAGGAAATGTTGCAAATGTTGCCACTCACTTCAGCCGCAGTCTAGAGAGTTTCGGGGTGATTCATCGAGTGAGGGCTGAGAACAAGTGGAAGTCCAAAAACAATTTTTTCCCCAGTGTGTGTCTTTCGGGATTTTGCATTCTTTAGACAGGACTCGAGCCCGAACCACTAAACTGAATTACACCAAATTTGGCAGGATGCTAGATCTTGGTCCGCAGATTGTGCTTTTTGTGGTAAATCTGTTCAGTATTTCCGAAGTTATTTAAGGTTAAAAAATTGAGATATCTAGGGATGCAGAGGATTGGTGAATCGAGGGGAAAAGCAAGGCCCTCACTGGCTGCCCACAATCTGACCAACAGTTGCAGTCGCCATTTTGTTTCTCACATCGGCTGGGGGTGGGAAAAGAAGAGTGTAAAAACATACAAGGGGTCAAGATTAAGGTATTCTGCCCCTATAGGACAAATTGAGACATGTGCAAAATAATTGCCTTTTTTTTTCTGGGCGATCCGTAGATTCGTGGCGGATCCACGAAAGGTTTAAAAAATACACCCAGTGCATCCAGCCAAAGGCTGTGTACAGAATGGGTTTAGGTGCATGCAAGAGGGTTTGATACCTGCAGCCAACCCTGTCACGCATGGCCTAACATGCGGTAAGTAGATATTACTTTACGTTAAAAAAAACATAGACATTTACTGAAAAAAACAATGGTCATAGGGACGTTATAGTTAGGTTGATGTTTTACCCGAATGAAACCATAGAAATTCAGCAATTATATTATAGTTATAGTTATATTTATCTGAAGAAACTATAACTCATGCCAGAAAGTAACTCTAGGCTAAGAGTTATAGTTTCTTAACACAAGTATAACAATAAGTATAACTATAACTGCTGAATTTCTATTGTTTCGTACTGGTATATCATCAACCTAGCTATAACAACTCTGTGACCTTTGTTTTTTTTCAGTGAAATATATATATATATATATATATATGTATATATATATATATATATATATATATATATATATATATATATATACATATATATATATATATATACATACACGTGTGTGTATATATTTATATATATATATATGTGTGTGTGTGTGTGTGTCTGTGTCTGTGTGTGAAAATCTTTCAAATGTGTGTTTATATCATCTTTTCAATAATGTCCAGGGGATGAACAACATTCCTGGGTATTCTTGTACTGTAGCTGCACCTCCACGACCTGGAATAGCAAACGTTCTGTGAAACTGTGCTGCTTCCTCCACAGCGCATGTTTGGACATTTTCGATGGCCTTCAGTTCACCCATTAGTCTCTACTTCTGTGACATCCATAAATGAAGGCTGCTTTTGGGGTGTGAGCACCTTTGTGTCTTCCTACTTTAGGGTTTCCCTCTTGCCAGGCTGCAGTCAAGCACTTGTCCCAAATATTGCTGGACTGGAGTTGAAGCAGTAATTTAACAATTTCAAAATAATTATGGAGACCATTACTTGAAAATAGGCTTGGCTTAGGCCTTTGCTATATCGGGTGCTTTTTTTAGGAGTGTAAACCGCAGTGTTGAAAACTATGTTCAGTCCAATGATGAAACAACAGAGAATCACACTTAACGTTATTGTTGAGGCATGGGGACATGTTTTTGGCCTTAAAAAATGAATGGTGGACCTGAGGCTCAAAAGACTGTGCTATACCAAATATTGGTAGGCATGCTGCTCAAGTACCCAACCAACCAGCCTGTCACTCCTTTCACTTACAAAAGTGCCTGTCCTTCAGCATATCAGCCCATGGAGCTTGAGTCACCCTTTCCTGTTTGCCTATCTCGGTAGGGAGATGTGAGAGCTTCAGATAGTGATCGCAAGAGTCTCAGGAAGTAGTAGATGACTAGCCACTCCAATGTGGCCAGACAGGGTTAGAGTCTTTTAGAAGAGCAATGAAAATGGTTAAGCAGAGAGATGTTGCCCAAAATACAGCCCACGCCCGTCTCACATCTAACCATCTTCTGCCCATTCCACACTTAGCAGATATCAATGCAAGTAAATAAAGAGTAAATCTGTAGGAAACCTACAATCCATACAATACATTAAAGCACCTTAAAGCAGGCACAGATTAAGTTCACAAGAACCCACTCCCATATCAGTGCAGTGCTTATAATTGCCCATCATGCCATTGCGTTGTATCCAAAAACTGTAGCTGAAAGTCACATACGAATGTATATTTCTCTCTGATTCACCTCACTTATGTAATCTGATCCTTAGTACCCCAACTTCTCACCTTTCATTATGATTTAAATAAAATGCTAGACACTTGAGATATGCCTCAGATATGCCTGCACAGTGGCCAGGTGACATGGTGAAATTGATTAAGATGTCCTTAAATTAATATCTACATCCGGGTCTGTGAAGAGTTAATCTATGCATGTATGTATGTGATATTTCTATAGCACAAACAGAGCCAAACGACAGCCTTGTGCTGTACAGGGTCTAAGACAAGCAAAAGGTCAATGGATGATAATGGATGTAGCTCGTTTGCAAAATGTTAATACATTGTGATGTGGTGTTCTTTAAAGAGGTGAGTCGTCTACTCTTTTCTTAATTTTGAGCAGCGTTGGGGCAGTCCTGATGGATGTTGTTCCAAATTCTGGGTGCATAGATGGCAAGGCTGTCTGCCTTGTTTTTTCCCTTTTACAATTCTTAATCTGCAGTCTGATGGTGTCCTTGGTGTGGGTGTGTCGAGAATCACTAGAGATGGTGAGCTTTTTTGCAAAATAAGTGGGGGTGCTGGTCTTGATTGCTTTTGTAAATTAGGCAGTTGGCTTTGAAAATGGTGTGGGCCCGCAAGGGAAGCCAATGAAGTTCCCTCGGGATGGGCGTGATGTGATCATATTTCTTAAGGCCCTGGATGTTTTTAGCTAAAGTATGGCATCGTCTGCATGCTGATAAAGGGTGGTATTAAGGCCATATATTATCAAGAGAGAGCAAGGGAATGATTATTGTGAAGGGAAATGGTCTTGGAAGGTCATGAATTGCTGAGCAGAGGGTGTTGTCTTCATTTGAGCAAATTTCTACCAGAAAAAAGGTGAAACTATGTGCTAACTACTGACTTATCCCAAAAAGAGTACGTGGTAAATAAAAGCTTTGAGACGTTTGAAGCATTTGACAAAGCAATTCAGCCAGATACAATAGCATGGGCCACAGCAACACCGATCATAATCTATCACCTGGTTGGAAATTGCTGCCCTGCACCCTATGGGGAACAACATTTTGTTGAGTGTTTCAGAAGGCATAACAATTAAGAATAGAAGTATTTACCACACAAGTTAAACACCTCATTGTGGGGTAATGTTATTTACTGGGTGTGTTTAGAGCCGATCACTGGAAAACTAGTGAGAGTTTGATAATTATGACACAGTCTGTATTTCCGATCTCTGTGCAAACCCTGTTTGGTCAATGATATGAAGTTAGCCTTAATGTTAATTCAGGACGTGGGGACTTAACTATTAGTGAACCAGTGTCAGATCTGATAATTAGTGCACCCGGTAAAATCTGACAAGGAGGTGCTTGGATAATTTATCAGATGTGATAATTATCGCCTATCCACGTTTTGTCCAAAAAAGGGCGCGTTTCCAACAGGTTTTGGTGCTTTTTGCGGTTTTCTCCACCAATGCACCCAGGTCTCTATTTCCCAGGCATTTCTACCCCCGGTAAATATCAGGAGGAATGACCTGCGAAATGTATGCCGGGAAAACAGCAGCGATGCACTGTTTGCCGAAGAAAGAGGAGTTACCACGCTTACTGGAATTAATTTGGGCATCTCATAATGGAGGCCTTGATGTCTTAAAAGCCAAGATGACAGCATGCCACCATGTTATAATTTTTTTGTTTTTATAGCAATTTGCTGGTGCGGAAGGGAAAGCCGGAAGATGTTGTCCAAGACCTTATCAAACAACTTGACTCAGTCAGTGCCGTGGCTTTTCATGAAGAAGTAAGTGTGGCACATTTACCATTTGCGTACATAACACCATGTACCATGATGTGTTGGTTGATGCTTAAATAACTGCTGTTATTAACCTACTCAGTGGTACTCACGTTATGGGCTTTACAAGGATGAAATGTTGAGTCTGCCCTGGCATTTCACTCTGGTGGGAGTTGTCAGAATAAAGCAACCTGCATGTGACTGTCAGAATCCCAGCACCTCAGTCAATAACAAGAGTACCATTGTGTTGGGTATTAGTAACAAATCATTGGCAGCAATAAACAGTATACTCGGTAGTATGTTCTTTGACCTGGTCCTCTCTTATATTTATCTTGACATCGCAGATCTGTTTGTACACAAATACATAGTGTGATCTGTGGCTCTGCCACAATACGTTTTCTCCTAAATGCACTGAATATAGAAGTAGTCGTTTTTTTTCTCACTAGCAGGCTTTTTCAATTGTTTTAATGCTCAAACTGTACTGTAAACCAAAAAATAGGATGTCACTCCGTCATAAAATTATGTTTTTGCCCCTTTTCACAGGCTACGAAAGAGGAATTAGATGTAGAAACAGCTGTGAAACAGCTGTGTTCACGACTTCGGATACAAATCCAGACCTTTTGGGGGTCGACGCTGTATCATCGGGATGACCTTCCATTCCGCCACATTTCCGGGTATGCCACAGCAGGGGATTCTCTGTGCTACTGCAGCGCTTTGGTGCCACAGCGTGGTGAACAGTCCACATTCAGTTCATAAAATCAGAAAAATACTAACTTGCACGGTTGTGCTCATTTTCCAAGTCATTCCATGTCTGCATAACTCCCTGGTGGGAATAATTCAATCAAATTAGCAATTGCATTCTGGTGGAAGGGCAGGGATGATGTGAAGCCCAAAGGGGTGCTGCAGTAAAGGCGCTCAGTCATTGCCGTAGTGGGTGCCTCGGCTGTGCTATACCTGGTTCAGTGGGTGATGAACTTAGAGCAGTATTTCACAGAGTATTCCTGCTGGTGTGATGTCAGCTCCGTAGCTCATTACACTGAATAGCTAGATGCAACCTACAACGAGCTTTATTGAAACTGTAGGACAGGTACAAATTTAGCAACATACCACACACTAGTTGTACCTTAAATTCCTGTACAGAAGTGCACCCCAACTATGTTAATCCTGTAGTTGGAAGATACATCACTTCCCACTTGGGGTACACTTCAGTTTAGGCCCTGACAGTCTCACGGAGTTGAACTGGCCTACCCTGCTAATGTAAAGCAGAATGTTGGCAGACTATGTGGCAAACAGGGCTGCTGCGCTATTTTGCTTTGCCCACTATCTTGGTGTACTGCGTAGCACTGAAGTATGTGTGGCAGCAGCATGGCTCACTGGCAGGCAACATGCAGTATTTGACACCGTACTGGCATACGTGACAGCCTGCCGACACGAGATAGTAGCCCATTGGCATGTTTGGCCGTGTGTTGGCATGTAGGCAGCTCACTGGCACCGTAAAGACAAACTTGGCATATTGGACAGTATTATGACACATGAGTAGAATTCGCCTGTCACGTTGGGCAGGGGCGTCATATCAAGTTGGACTCAGGTATTGAATAGAAGCACTGTGTGCCACTGAATGGCATCATCCTGTTTTATTGTGCAGCATATTTGAAGGCACCCTATCCAACCCTAGAGACCGTGGCACACTAGACAGTATTGTGCCCTAATTTTCAGGATCCTAGGCCAGGCACTGCCATACCTAGAGAACCATGGGCACTGTGAAGGATCCTGATACCACTGGGTAGAGAGAGCACTACTCAGTGTTCTAAAATTACCCCAGAGCCCTGGATCAAGTGTTCCCATTGTTAAACATTCCTCGTGGGTGGGAGTGGTAGGGGTATGGCTCCTCCCTTGCTCTTGTCTACGATGACGGGCTTGATCCCTGCACTCTAGCCTTGCTGGTACAAATATTTTCATGACCCCTTTTAGTTCATTCGGGTTTTTATCATGAAGCTGGTCGAATGTGGGATTTTCCAGGTTTAAGCATAGTGATAAGACCGTACAGCGCCTTTTGTTTGGCGTCATAATTGAACATCTCTCCTCTCTATTGAACACCCATGTCAAGGCCCTTGCTGTTGTATCCCTGAACCTGCCCTCGCCTCCCTGAGTCCATGAAACCCTGTCTTGTATTCAGTGTGCTGTTGATTACTAGCTTTGCGCTATGTAGGTCTTACACATTCAAACTAATTACCATGCTTGTATTTTAGGGTATTACCATGTGCACTAATATTAGTTAGATTTTAACACTTTTCAATTTTCAGCTGTAGATCTTTCAACTAAATCTGTCACTGATATCTTTTTATGGTTTTGAGGATTTTTTTCACCAGTTATTACTAAATTCCCTTGTCATTTTGAAGATATGTTTATTTTGTTCTTTGTTTGTATAATTTTATCTCTGATAAAAGTGCATACGTTTCACACGTAGTACTTTTGAGTTACTTTGCTTTGAAGGGATTCCTTTGTAGATTTATAAGTGTCCATGGGCTTGCAAAATGGAAACCAACGCATTTTGCAGGCGAACAAATTAATTTGTTTGAATATGTGGTGGAGATATTACAATAAAAATTAACTGTAGGCCTGACGGATTGATTTTATGTTTGTAGTTTTACATAGCACATACAAAGACTGGAAAGTGTTAGAGAGCTGTACATATTTTCAAGAAGGGATAAGCGAATAGAGAGCACTGAGGTACAGAAATATATTAAGTAACACAGAAGGGATGGTCGAAAATGATAATGTCAGGTAGTCTTAAGAAGAGAGAGCATACACAAAATGGCCTAAAACTTGATAGAGGTTTAGATTCACTCAATATAAAAATAGGTAGAACGGGTGTGATGGAGAGATAAGATCTCTGTTACAGGAAGTGTTCCTGAAACTGAACTATGGTGTGGGTTTTTTAAATCCGTTAAACAGATTGGCTTTTACGGCTCTCTTGAAGAACGATATTCTGTTTAATTTAAAAATATGTTTTTTATCAAGGTATGCTCCACTGACTTCTCTTGCAACCTCACAGGTTACCGGATGTTTATACCCAGTTCAGAAAAGCAGTGGAATCTCAGGGCAGCGTGCGGCCCACCCTGCAGATGCCGGGGAAGCTGCCCCCTCTGCCTCCAGGTTTAGACGAAGGACGCATCCCAACCATTGAGGATCTAGGCGAAGAAGGTGGGTGATTCGCAGCAGCTCAAGGCACATATCTCATACTTAAATCGCATAAAAAACTAACATAAAAGCTGAGTTATGGTTGCCATGGGTGTAATAGTAGCTGTAGCACAGGTTAGATTGGTGTAGATTTCCACACTTCTCTGGAGACTTCATGTGATTCTCAGGTTTGAATGGGCGAAGACTCTGCTCTGCTTTCATGTCCTCTGTATGGGTTTAGTGGTTCTTCTAGGGCAAATATGAGGTCTACAGGCAGGGTGGAACCATAGGGCAACATGTTTGTAAATGCTCTGACTCCCACTCCGGGTAGATGCTGCCAGACTCGCAGAAATAAACAGCAGGATACATGAAGATTGTAAAATGCCGACTGCAAGCCAGACAAGCATCCACATGAAGAAGCAAATCCTCCACTTCAGGCCTAACATTCGAGGGCACCTAATCTAAAAGAAATTCTCAATGTAGGAGTCCCAAAAACTGTTGACTTTTCTGCTACTTTGAATATCTGAATAGCCACGAATTTCAGAACCACTGGAAAGAGTTAAAGATTTGCAGTGGTTCCATCAATATGTATGTGTCCACTTAAAGAGTGGTTAAACATGTATATTGTAAGATGAAAAGCATTGGTAACGCTATTAGGCCTGGCCGTGGCAAACTGGAGCTTTAAATATTGTTATTCTTTATTGCACGTGCATGCCATGAAAATAAAAAAAAAATCATGTTACCAGAAAAATGTAGCACATATACACCTGCAATACAATTTGAAAAGGAAAAAATAACCAATGCAAATATTTTATTACAATCGTAAGGGTGCTGCCTAGCCTGGGTGTACTTATCGGGTGTTTTTAGTTGTAATGGCCATTACAGAAAAAAATAATTTTATTGGTGCAAGAAAAGGTTTTTGACTTTGAAGTACTGTGACCTTAAAACACATATTAAGCACTCAAATATGGCAAAAAATAAGAGGCTAGAGAAGGAAAGAAAAAAAGCTTTGACATAGTAAAGTGTTTAAAGATCCGCCACCCCCCCCCCCTCCAGCACTGAAGTGCACTTCTTTTTGGGTAGCTGTGCACATGTGATCAGAAGATGCCATGATTGACAGTGAAAGAGATCCAGTGGCTAAAGTGGGATGACCCATTTTCAGATGTTGTATGCGTAGTGGGTGTTAGTAAAATGTGAATGACAGTTGAACAGACCAATGGGTGTAGAGAGCTAACCAAAGACCCCCTTAGAATGTCTATTTGCATGTATTTTTTTCTTTATGACTTTTTTATTATATGAGATTCGCGTGAGAATTACAGCAGTTTCTAGGCCAGCCCTAAAAAGACATATTTGTAAAACGTTTACATAACAGTATTTAAAAAGTAGTTCATTTTTGTAAATGTACTTTTAGTTGTACCAGCATCACTACCCCGTGGTACAACCTCTGGCAGAAAGGTAACTTGTTCTCTCAGAAAAAAGTGACGTTCGCGATGTTGAAGGGCAGGCATTACTGCCTGAAGCACAGTTTTAATTGGGAACTGTAAGATACATCTTGTGATATGTGAATGGAAAAAAGAAATTTACTTTTAATATCATTTGAGTGACTTCCATAGTATTTAGTTATCCTTCTGTGTTTATTACGAGAAAAGCAGTCGTAAAAACAGTGTACGAAAGTGGTTTCTAGCACTCAGCTAGGTCAAACAAAAACCTCAAAAGCAGATTGAGATAGAAGAGAGATGTCTAATTTTTCATGAAGGAACTCCAAAACAGTAGATTGTGTGTTTATAAAATACTGCCTTTTGTAGAGCGATGTACCCTAATGCTTAAATCCCAGTTCCTCATTGTGACCACACTGTATGATCCTAAGTAAATTACTTATTTTCTCTGAACCTCAAATCATCTATCTGCCAAAATTGGAAGTGTTTAAAACAAACTCCATTACAGTATTAATTTATCTATAAGTAGACGGACAACAGAGTCTAGTGATAAACATACTGTGATTTCTCCTTAACCACTTATAATTGGTTAAATATTCCACTGCATTTTATAAATGTTTGTTTTTTATTGAGTGTGACTGAGGGTGTGGCCCATCTAACCTTACAGAGGAACGAGGGAAGGATAACGGATTTGAGAATGGTAAAACTTGCATTAAATGGTATTAGGAGAATTATAAAAAAATGTTTATCACCAATGGTCCTTCAGTTTAAAAAAAAGGAAAAGCAACGTGATATAGACCTTCCCATGTTTGTAACTTACAAAGTAACTGTTTATTGCAGGCCCTTTGACTGACCCCAGGTCTGCATTTCCATGCAGTGGTGGAGAAACCCAGGCATTGTCAAGGTTACAGCATTACTTCTGGGACACGGTAATGGAAGAACTGAGTCTTACATTTGGTTTGTTAGAAGGCTTTGCGTTTCGCTTTGTTTCTTCACAGCCTATTGACCGGGGTTGTTCTCCTTAGGTGCTCAGAGCTCCACCCTCTTCTGAGCCTACCCCCGTTTGTTCCCTCCACCAATCCTGATCACTGATTATTGACTTTTGGGGTGATCAAGTTCATCTGGGATAGTACGGGCTGGTAAACAGGAGATCTGTCCTAATTGACAAGGCAATTCGAAGGCTGTTAGAATCAGACAGCAATTAGTAACAACATTCTGTTTCATAAGTTAATGGATTCAGGCCAGGGCGGGACTGGGAAACCCTGGCAAAAATGTTCAAGCCAGCCCAACCTTCTTCACCTCCTTGCACTGTATCCCTTTCCATCCATCCAATCTCTCTCTTTCCTTCTCTTCTGTCTCTCTTCTCCATCTTTGATAGTTGTATCTCTACCTAACCCCTCTCTACCTCTCTTCCTCTCTCTCTTCAAGCCTCCCTGTGCCTGCTGCAGTCAACCTCCGGGAGCTGGGGAAAGTGACAGAGGCACCTGGAGCGGCCCTGGCATTTCAAACCAGCCTCCAAGGGCCCCAGCACACCAGGGATATACCCTTGGAATAAAAGGCCCGTCCAGCCCTGGATTCTGCAGTTGCATACAACAGCAGTTTTGACAAGTAAAAAGGGCATTTTAATGAAGGTGCATCAGTTACTCAAGCAAAAACTGCCTCAGCCGTTTCTTGAAAATACCATTAAAAAGGGCTGTACAAAATGCCATTTTGAACAAAGCAGTAACCTGATATGTTTCCACTATAAACTAATTTGAATTGTTGTTTTCAATGAGATTTAGACGATTAAGGGGGTGATTCTGACCTCGGCGGTAAAATGCCCTTACCGCCGGTCATAAGACCGCCATAACACCGCCGCGGCCGCGGTCAACCGCCACGGTCATTCTGACCCACAATGGCCAAACCTCCAAAAATCCGTCCTCCACTGCAGCCCGCCACATCGGCGGGCAGCGATAAACTGGAGATGACCAAACCTCCACCGTCACGCCAACAGAAATACGCCCATGCCATTACGACCCACGAATCCACACAGCGGTCATTCAAACGCGGTATTCCATTGGCGCTACACACCGCCGCGGTCAGAATACACACACATCACCAAAACACAGCCACATTGGACAATTTGAAATACACACACCTGATACACATACACACACCACTCCCACACAATCAACCAACTATAAAACACACACCCACATCACCCACAAACCCCTGCGACCATAATTACTGAGAGAAGGAGAGAGAGGCACAGCAGACAATCCATAGCAAGACACACTGAGGCACACTACACCATCACACACACCACATAGTAGCACAAAGCACCACTCACCAACACACTCCTCATCACATACACCACCCCACACCTCACCCACACCACCCCATGGCACCCCAAAGGCACCCACGCTTTTCGGACCAAGAACTCCGGGTCATGGTGGAGGAAATCCTAAGAGTGGAACCCCAGCTCTTCGGCTCGCAGGTGCAGCACACCAGTATAGCCAGGAAGGCGGAGCTATGGCAGCGGATCGTGGACAGGGTCAACGCGGTGGGACAGCATCCCAGGAATAGGGAGGACATCCGCAAAAGATGGAACGACCTACGGGGGAAGGTCCGATCGATGGTCTCCAGGCACAACATCGCGGTCCAGAAGACTGGCGGCGGACCCCCACCCACCCCTCCCGAATTTACATCGTGGGAGCAAGAGGTCTTGACCATCCTGCATCCTCAGGGCCTCGCTGGAGTAGCCGGAGGAATGGACTCTGGTAAGCCCCATCTCAACTACTATATCCCCCCCACCCCACCAGCATGCCAACCCACACCCCCACCCTCACCCCCAACCCCCCAGCACACATCCTCCCTGACAATGTCTCACCAGCACAACCCACCCATCCCAACACCAACTCCTGCATGCCAACACAAATCATGGGCACCCATCACCTAAGCATGACCACTGCACTAACCCCTCCCCCCCACTAACTACCCTCACAACACCTCCCTCCAGGGAATGCCTGCACTGGGGGACAAGGGCACCCATAACACGCATGCTATTGCACACACAGAAACAATAACCAAACTCTCTTACCCCATGCAGGACCCGAACGACAACACACCAGCCAGGAGGGTCCAGAAGTGTCCATCCCACCACCGGAACAGGCCCACACTGAGGATAGCAGCTCTGTCGACAGTGAACCTGATGACCAGCCCGGACCATCGGGGACCTCTGGGCAGTCGGTTCCCCTCAGGCAGCCACAGGCCACACCAGACCCGACCCCCTCTGCCGACACCAGCACAGCTCCCACCCAGCGGGCCCATGCCTCTGTCTCTAGGACAGCTCAATCAGCGGTGTGTCTGCCACTACAGGGCACCCAGGCTAACCCAACACCCCAACAACAACAGGGACCTGGGGGCAGTGGTAGCGGGCACACCGTCCAGGGGACAGAGGCCGGGGGAAACCGGGCAGCTCGGAGGGCTGCTGTGCGACAGGGGGGGGGAGGAGAGGCCCAGGGAACCCACTCTCCAAGAGGCCCTCACCACCATCATGGGGGCATACCACCACTCCCAAGAGACGATGGCGACGGTACTGGCCAGGTTCACGGAGATCCAGGCACAGCAGGAGGAACGCTACATGGGGTTCAGGGAGGAGCTGAGAATCATCGGGACCGCAATGGGGACCATCGTCCTGGCCCTCAACAGGATAGAAGAGGCGTTGCGGGACCATGTGGCACCACACAGGGCCCCTGTCACTAGCCCGGACCAGGAACAGCCTACCACCTCCGCCGGCGCTAGTGGACAGGAGGCCCCAACACCACGGCAGGCCACCAGAACCCCACCTCCTGCTGAAGAACAACCACCCCGTAAGAGGAGCCTGAGATCCAAAAAAAAGACAGAGTAGGATGTCAAGACCCCCGCCAGCAGGACATACCCCCTGAACTCTTCCCACTGTCCCACATTGCCACCCTGTCCAACCATGAACTGCCTCTGCTCCATCCTTCCACAGGCAAAAGGACAATGCACCTGTGAGACTGAGAACTGGACTCTGCCATGGACATTACTCCACCCCCACCCATCACCCTTATAATCACATGTACCAATATCTAGCCCTGTAAATAAATCACATATTGCACACAAATCAGTTTGGAGTCATGCTGTATTATTAGCAAATGTATTACATATTACTGTTCAATATCTGTTCTGTCAATTAGTGATGACAACATACCAATGTCAATACGCTGTAGTTCATGGGCAAACCAAGCAGAAGTCAGGCACTGCGTCATACAGCACTGAGAAGGGAAGGGAAAATCAAAAATTACCCAAAAATATCTGGTGGGAACTACAGAAAGTACAGATGCAGGAGGCTAGAAGCAATTGGGAAATGGCGTGGGTGATTCTTACCTGGGTGTTACTGGAAATACTGTTGTATCACTCTGTCCCTATTGTCTGTGTCGTCCTCTGAGTCTTCCTCCTCTTCACTCTCCACAGGCTCCACGGCTTCTACAACACCACCATCTGGACCATCCTCCTGCAGGAAAGGCACCTGGCGTCGCAAAGCCAGGTTGTGAAGCATACAGCACGCCACGATGATATGGCACACCTTCTTTGGTGAGTACATTAGGGATCCACCTGTCATATGCAGGCACCTAAACCTGGCCTTCAGGAGGCCAAAGGTTCGCTCAATCACCCTCCTAGTACGCCCATGGGCCTCATTGTAGCGTTCCTCTGCCCTTGTCTGGGGATTCCTCACTGGGGTCAGTAGCCACGACAGGTTGGGGTAACCAGAGTCACCTATTAGCCACACACGTTGTCTCTGTAGCTGCTCCATCACATAGGGGATGCTGCTATTTCGCATCACATACGCGTCATGCACTGACCCTGGGAACTTGGCATTTACATGGGAGATGTACTGGTCAGCCAAACAGACCACCTGGACATTCATCGAATGATAATTTTTTCTGTTTCGGTACACCTGCTCATCGTCTTTTGGGGGTACCAAAGCCAGATGGGTCCCATCAATGGCACCAATGATGTTGGGGATATGTCCAAGGGCATAGAAATCACCCTTCACTGTAGGCAAGTCACCCTCCTCGGGGAAAATGATGTAGCTCCGCATGAGTTTCATCAGGGCAGACAACACTCTGCTCAAAATCTTAGAAAACATAGGCTGAGACATTCCAGATGACATGGCCACTGTGGTCTGGAATGACCCACTGGCCAAAAAATGGAGGACTGACAAAACCTGCACCAGAGGGGGAATCCCTGTGGGTTGGCGGATGGGGGACATCAGGGCTGGCTCCAGCTGGGCACACAGTTCATGGATAGTGGCACGGTCAAGTCTGTATCGAAGTATTATATGGCGTTCTTCCATTGTCGACAGGTCCACCAGCGGTCGGTACACGCGAGGATTCCTCCTTCTCATCGCAAGTCCCAGCGGACGGTGCCTAGGAAGGACAACATGGAGCACAGAGTCAGCCAAACCACAGGTACGTACAGACAGCTTGCACAGTTAAAGAATGGCAATGGGTTGAAAGGCGTGTATGTGTGGCAATGCAAGGCCTAGGCCTGTGTGTCGCAGTCAAAATTAAGCCATGTAGGCCCTTGAAATGGCGGCTGCCTGACCTGTGAAGTGGGACAATGGGATGTGAGGTCAATGCGCTGGCGGGGCACACCGTGGCGGTAGGCGGTCGAAGACCGCGGCGCAAAGCCGCATTGGTTAACATTGAAGCCTATGGGTTTCAGGAGCCAATGACGAAGTGCGCCGGCGGTCGCGGTACGCACCGCCGCGGTACGCACCGCTGCGGGCGTGACCGCCATTTTCTATCTGCTTAATCACTCGAGACCTGATCATCCACAGGAGAGGACCTATACTGCAAGTGCTGCTGTGACCTCGGTCTGGAAGATACAATGGCTGCTGCGACTGGGGAAAGGGCCCCTGCCTTCACGTCTGAAGAGTTGGAGAAGCTCGTGGATGGGGTCCTCCCCCAGTATGCGCTACTCTACGGTCCTCCAGACCAACAAGTGAGTACACCGGGTGCACATGGAATGGGCTATGCCTGTGTGGATTGGGGTAGATGTAAGTTGGTGGGGTGGGGGGCGAATGAGGAGTGCAACGCCCGACAGATGAGAGCATGTGCCATATGGCAAAGTGGGTGGGGGGGGGCCAATTACATCTAACATGCAGGTCATTGATGATTTCCTCCTTTCCACCCTGTACATGTCAAATAGGTCAGCGCCCATCAGAAGATCGAGATTTGGCGTGCCATCGCCAAGGAAGTCCGGAACTTGGGGGTCCACAACAGACGGGGCACCCACTGCCGCAAGAGGTGGGAGGACATCCGCCGCAGAACAAGGAAGACCGCAGAAACACTGCTGGGGATGGCCTCCCAACCTAGGAGGGGTGCCAGTCGCACCATGACCCCCCTGATGTCCCGGATCCTGGCGGTGGCCTACCCTGAATTGGATGGGCGCTTTAAGACATCACAGCAGACACAAGGGGGTGAGTATCAGCACATTCTCCTATCTTTCTGCGCAGTGGAGGCGTCTGGGTGGGGGAGGAGGGCTGTGGGTGACATTAGGCCAGGGCGCTTTCTGTAGTGTAGTCCTCTCCCTTAGGCATGGCCCTGTGCCCCCGGCCCCCACCTCGGTAGGGTGACAAGTACAGCCATTGAAGGTCCAGCATCTCCCATGTGCGCGTTTGACGTCTCTTGGCCTGTTGTCTTAGTCAGTAGTACTGAGTAGTGAACCCCGAATGCGCGGCTTAGTGCATTAGGCACCTGTGTCTGTCCTCTCCGCCAACGGTGTTGACATTGCATGCACTCAACCTGGTCTTCTTTTTTCTCCCCCCACCCTTTCTCTTCATCTTCTTGTGCATGTGTGCATTAGCATCATCAGGCGGAGGAGATATGGCATCGGAGCACGAGGGAGCTGCAGGACACAAGGCCCCGGTGGGCCCAGGAACAGACACCGAGGGCACCAGTGATCCGGAGGACGAGGGGAGCACCACGACGGGGACCGCTGGTGAGAGCAGCGAAAGCGACACGTCCTCGGATGGGAGCTCCCTAGGGGTGGCGGCAACATCCGTGCCCCCCGCCTCTACAGGTACAGCCGCCACCCAGCGCACCAGCCCCACCCTCCCAGCAGCCCCTCAGTCTTCGCTCCGTGCCGGTTCGCCCAGGAAGGCGCGCGTCTCCTTCGCCCCAGGCACCTCAGCCCCTGCCCCTGTTGCCCCTGCTGCCCTCAGTGCGGAGCTCATTGACCTGGTAAGGACGCTCATTGTTGGGCAGACGACCCTTTTGAATGCCATCCAGGGTGTGCAAAGGGAGGTGCAACAGAGCAATGCGTACCTGGAGGGCATTCATTCGGGTCAGGCTGCCCATCAACGAGCGTTCACTGCTCTGGCCTCAGCACTGACGGCAGCCATTGTCCCTGTTTCCAGCCTCCCTCTTCTGACTGCCTCCAGCCTGTCTCTGTCTCCTGTTCCTCAGCCTATCCCATCCACACCATCAGACCAGCCTGCACACACCTCAACACCCAAGAGCAGCTCATCCAAACACAAGCACCACAGATCCCGCAAACACTCACCCGAGCAACACCCAGATGCAGACATGCCAACAGCCACTGCCACCCCTGTGTCCCCCTCCTCCTCGTCTCCCTCCTCCCTCCCTGTGACGTCTACACTCACACCTGCATGCACCCCAACATCAGCCAGTGCTTCCATCACCACCTCACCCTCCAGGACAGTCCACACTCGTGCAGTCACCACCCCCACTGCCATTTACACGTCCCCTGTGTCCTCTCCCACTGTTTCTGTCACCCCCTCTTCCAAGACACACAAACACAGGCAGCCACCCACCCAACAGCCATCCACCTCACGACAGCCTACAGCACCAGCACCTTCACCCAATGACAGCACACCTGACTCTCCTACAACCACCTCCTCTACCTCCACTTCCATCTCCACTTCTCCTACCCTTTACCTTGGCCCTAAAAAACTTTTCCTGGCTAACCTTAACCTCTTTCCCCCCGATGAGCTCCCCCATCCATCTTCAAAGAGTCCCAAGAGCACCGCAGCCACCACCAGCCCAGCTTCGGGTGTCACTGTTGTGCCTGGGTTCTGGAGCCCACCCTTTGCCAGCAGTGACACATCGATCAGCAGCAAGGACACGTCCAGCCCCCCCCCCGGCAAGAGGACCCGCAAAAACAAGGACCGCCGTGCGAGGACCGACAGGGCTGCCCCCAAGGAGCAATGTGCGGCCACTTCACCACCCACACCATCTAGGGGAGGCAAGGGCCCGAGAGCCCCATCAAAGGAGCGGAAGGGCAGCAGGAGCGCGGAGAAGGTGGACCCCACATGCCACATCCCAGCTGGGAAGGAGGACACTAAGGAGGCCAGGAGTCCGTCCCCGAAGGGTCCAGAAACGTCACGGTCCGAGGGCGACTGAGCAGGGAGTCGAGGCCAGGTCTGGCTCCCTTGACCTGCTGGATGAGCACCGCTGAACAGGGCCCGCGGTGCAGAAGAGCACCGCTGAACAGGGCCCCGCCGTGGAGAAGAGCACCGCTGAACAGGGCCCCGCCGTGGAGAAGAGCACCGCTGAACAGGGCCCGCCGTGGAGATAGGCACCGCTGAACAGGGCCCGCGGTGCAGAAGAGCACCGCTGAACAGGGCCCCGCCGTCTCAAGCACCGCTCCGCTGGGCACCGCCATCTCAAGCACCGCTCCGCTGGGCCCTTCCTCTGAAGCACCGCTCCGCTGGGCCCTTCCTCTCAAGCACCGCTCCGCTGGGCCCTTCCTCTCAAGCACCGCTCCGCTGGGCCCTTCCTCTCAAGCACCGCTCCGCTGGGCACCGCCGTCTCAAGCACCGCTCCGCTGGGCCCTTCCTCTGAAGCACCGCTCCGCTGGGCCCTTCCTCTCGAGCACCGCTCTGCTGGGCCCTTCCTCTCAAGCACCGCTCCGCTGGGCCCTTCCTCTGAAGCACCGCTCCGCTGGGCCCTTCCTCTCAAGCACCGCTCCGCTGGGCCCTTCCTCTCAAGCACCGCTCCTCTGGGCACCGCCGTCTCAAGCACCGCTCCGCTGGGCCCTTCCTCTGAAGCACCGCTCCGCTGGGCCCTTCCTCTCAAGCACCGCTCCGCTGGGCCCTTCCTCTCAAGCACCGCTCCGCTGGGCACCGCCGTCTCAAGCACCGCTCCGCTGGGCCCTTCCTCTCAAGCACCGCTCCGCTGGGCACCGCCGTCTCAAGCACCGCTCCGCTGGGCACCGCCGTCTCAAGCACCGCTCCGCTGGGCACCGCCGTCTCAAGCACCGCTCCGCTGGGCCCTTCCTCTGAGGCACCGCTCCGCTGGGCCCTTCCTCTCAAGCACCGCTCCGCTGGGCACCGCCGTCTCAAGCACCGCTCCGCTGGGCACCGCCGTCTCAAGCACCGCTCCGCTGGGCCCTTCCTCTCAAGCACCGCTCCGCTGGGCACCGCCGTCTCAAGCACCGCTCCGCTGGGCCCTTCCTCTGAGGCACCGCTCCGCTGGGCACCGGCGTCTCAAGCACCGCTCCGCTGGGCCCTTCCTCTCAAGCACCGCTCCGCTGGGCCCTTCCTCTCAAGCACCGCTCCGCTGGGCACCGCCGTCTCAAGCACCGTTTATGGTTCACTGTGCCCACCATGCCTCCTCCTTGACCAGTGGAGACTGTCATCCACCTGATGGACTGTGGCTTTGCACTCCCCAGGATGGTCCAGTGGGCAGCCCACCCACTGTAGAGACATTGAGAGACTGTGGCTTTGCACTCCCCAGGATGGTCCAGTGGGCAGCCCACCCACTGTAGAGACATTGAGAGACTGTGGCTTTGCACTCCCCAGGATGGTCCAGTGGGCAGCCCACCCACTGTAGAGACTTGAGAGACTGTGGCTTTGCACTCCCCAGGATGGTCCAGTGGGCAGCCCACCCACTGTAGAGACATTGAGAGACTGTGGCTTTGCACTCCCCAGGATGGTCCAGTGGGCATGGTGGCTCCTCGTGGATCTGGCGTCGTGGACTCATGTGGCTGTGGTGCCCCCCCCTTCCCTTCCCCCTGAGGTGCCTGTAGTTTTTACATCTGATGCCCCTGCAGTGTTCTCTCCAAAGGACTCAGGTCTCCTGTGTGGGCTTTGCCCTTGTTTCTCAAGACTTTGGCCCACGGACATGCTGAATTCGTAGGATGTGCAGGACTTGGTACTTCAGTTATACACTGATGTGTATGTCATTAGTTTTGTTGTGAATATCTTTCATGGTTGTACGATAATTTTCTGGAGCTTTTTGGTACATAAATATTTATTCCAAATATGATTATGTCCTAGCATTTTTCAGGGGTGTTTGGGTGGTGTCACTGTGACTTGGTGCTCTGCATTGGTGAGTACATAGTTGGGGGGGGGTCGCATATGTGTGTGCCCGTAACCTTTCGTCCTCCCCCTCCCGTGTGTCGTAGGTGCAGTACTCACCGTTGTCGTCTGCGCCGGACTTCGTACTCGTGGTAGATGAGAAGGTAGACGAGAGCAGGTAGGATGTTTAATTCGGGTTCCATGCTGTCCTCCTTCCTCCTGGAGTGCGTAGTGGTGAGCGTTTTCCCGTCCGTAGTCTGTTTCCGCCGTGTTTTTATCGGCGGTGCTCCCGCCCCGGAAAAGGTGGCGTATTGGTGTGTTGTAATAGTGTGGGCGGTACATTGTCTGCCGCCTGTCTGTTGGCGGTGACCGCCGCGCTGTTTGTTTGTACCGCCGTGGCGGTCGGAGTGTTAAGGTGGCTGTCTGTGTTGGCGGTTCCCGCCAGGCTCAGAATCCCATTTTTTTTACCGCCAGCCTGTTGGCGGGTTGGCCGCCGCTTTAACACCGACCGCCAGGGTTAGAATCACCCCCTAAGTCATTTTGTTAATCCACAAAGTATCAACATACTCCTCCTGACTCTTAGTATTCACATAATGTGAACTTTATATGTCACGTTTGCAAGGAACTGCATACTGTTTACACGTATGATGACACGTCATGTTATTGGTTATGCCTAGCAGTGCCACACTTCCAGAAGGAATCAAGTTGCTCAGAGTTACCAAGTGCTGTAACAAAATATCTTATTAATTAGCAGTTTGCTGCCTTTGTAAATAGGACAGTGCTCCATCATACCGATATATGGACTATTACCTCCCATTAACGCCTCATTCCGCTATTAGAAAGTTGCGTGCATCTTTTGGCTACTCAAGGAGCAAGACTCATAAGCATTATATTGTTTTTTCTGTTATCATGCCCTAAGGAAAGGCCCATAGATTTTGCGGTGTCCCAGGCTGCAGTACAAATACAAACAATATAATGTGCATGGGAAGCATCAATAATCTCCGTGAATTAAAGGTGAGGGGGTGCCAAAGAGCCTACGAAGATGGCCACATCTGTGTGAGGCTCTTGCCATCCAGAATCATCATCCAGCTGCATCCTTTTATTTATGTGTGCTACCACCCTTTAAGGTAAAGGTCTGGGTCCGTGGACTGGACAGACAACCTGGATCTGGCCAGTGGCTAGGGTGGCTGCGCACTCACCAACTGAGACTGTAACTACGAGTGAACAAGATGGCGGTGCCAGCAAAGAGATAGCTGCAGGAGCGGAACGTCGTAGCTTGGCAACACGTGAGAGGGAGACTCTGGCTGTTTTGGCTGCTGGACCATCCTGTGCTCTCTGCGTAGGGAGAGTCTGCTGCAGGGCAGGGATCGGCGAAGGATGGCCGAGCCTGGATGTGAAAGTGCAGAGGATCAGAGCTTGGTGCAGTGTGGCCTCACGCTGGTGGTTTGGGGAGCGAGAACGGCACCGCCTGAAGATTTTAGACGGCCTCTTGGCTCCTACAATAAGTGCAGGATCTGCAGTAAGGGTGGGTAAGCCCTCTGTATTTTTTGGTGACAGGATGGGCGTCTCCAGCTGTGTAATGTTCCATGACGGTCTTGTTGTTTTGGGACCGGCCACAGAACACATACCCGGAAGGGAAAAGGACTTCCGGAGGGGGGGGATGTGGGGGGGATTAAAATAAATGTCGGAGCGCAGGAGTTGAGATGTGTTACCCGCGACTCCAGTGCGGGACGATATACAGAGTGTGTGTTAGTTTTCTTTGCTGACGAGGGTGATCTCTGACACACTGTTGACACACGCTGGACGCGCGCTGTGGCATATGTACGGGGAGAAGGCCAGATCATACACGAGTACACCTGCTGCTGCTATTTGGGCTACTGATAGTGAGACTGTGAGCCAGCTGCCCAGACAAGTGTCCAGATAAGATGCAGGACGCACAGATTCGGGACCACGTGCTGTGCATGACTACCTGCTAGGAAGAGGCAGAAGAGCGTGTCAAGACCCACATCAGGGGATACACCAACACCAAACCCAGGAGGGAGAAGTAAGGAAAACATCACACTCCAGCACATCACAAAGTGACACTTCACCAACCAAAACGTTAACAGCTTGTGACAAACCACGACACAACAGACTGAGAGATGTGAGCCTGAGACAACGTGCACGCATAGCACATTCATTATGGCCGATGAACCAGCACCCGCCACCCATCAACTGCCACAACACACAATGACAGGCGCATTACCGCCGTTCAGTGAGTTTGCGGATCCCGCCACAGCGTCACCTAGATGGAAGGTGTGGGTTGGGCACCTGGAGAACTATTTTGTGGCCACCTGTGAGAAGGATGGAGAAGTCAAGAGGTCGTTGCTCCTACACTTTGTGGGTGACGAAATATACAAACTCTTCAGACACCTACCAAACACGGGTGCCCACGACGACTACAAGGCGGCGGTGAGGGCCTTGAATGCACATTTCGATCCACAACTGAACCTAGATTTCGAAAGATTCGAACTACGGCAAGCAAGACAGAGAGAAGGAGAGACCATCGACCAGTTTTATGGTCGCCTCCGGGAACTGGCAAGTACGTGCACCGACGATGATCAACAGAAAGAGGTACGGGCACAAATAATACAGGGATGCAGAAACAAGACACTAAGAGGGCTAATACTGAGACAACCAATCTGGATGAGATATTGATCATGGCACAGTCCCATGATCTCTCGGCGGGGAGAGCAGCGGAGATGGACATGGCAGTGTCACACACGCAAGAGAGGACCTCGGTGGTCAAAACAGAACGTGTCGATGCAGTCCAATCGTCGCAAACAAGGAGGAAAACTAGGCAGTATCCCCCCACCAAGTCAGGGGGACGATGTGGATACCGTGGGAGAGATGAACACAACCCAAGAGACTGTCCGGCGCAAGGAAGGACATGTTCCAACTGCGTAAAATTGTATCACTTTGCAGCTGTCTGCAAAGGATGAGAGGAAGAGGATCAAGAGGGGGGCGTCCACCTACCAGAGCAGTCAAACAACTATCACTAGATGACCATATGACACGGGGGGCAAATTACCCATCGTCGTGCCATGCATTAGAGGACTCATCCCCAGGAGAAGAGGAAGAGGAAGAGGAAGAGGAAGAGGAAGAAGTGTTTCTAATATCATTAACAAATGATTTAAAGAGGCACCGGTGACCTCAGCCCACGTGCATGATTGAAGTAGCAGGATCCCCGGTCAAAGCCCTCATAGACACAGGAGCCTCAGTCAATGTAATGGGAGTGCAATAATATCGCCGCCTCCAACCCCGTCCACCCTTGGCACCATCAAGCACCAAAATATTCACCTGCGGAAGTCGCACACCTCTACAGCTAAAAAGATGCATGGCATTAACAGTGCAGGCGGAGGGAAGAACGATAGATACTACATTCCATGTGGTCGACAGAGAGGCAGACACTCTGCTTGGCAGTCAAGCGGCAGAGGAGCTGGGTCTAGTGACGTTTGCAAGAAGTATACGGTTGTGCCAAATCGACGACATGCTAAAAGAATTCCCCGAACTATTTGCAGGCCTTGGCTGCCTTAAAGCTGCCCCGATAAAGCTACACATTGACAAGGCTGTGAAGCTGGTTGCATTACGACACCAGCGAATACCATTTAATTTAAGACCCCTCGTAGAACAAGAACTGGCCAACCTTGAAGAACAGGGAGTCATCAAAAAGGTATCCCGCCCCACTCTCTGGGTATCGCCCATGGTGATCGCGGAGAAGCCGAAGCAACCAGGAAAAATTTGCCTCTGCATCGAAATGAGGTTGCCCAACCAGGCCATTAAGCATGAAAGGCATATTACAACAACTATAGACAACATAATAGCTGATTTAAACGGATCTGGGTGGTTTTCCAAATTAGACCTAAACGCCGTATATCACCAACTCGGAATGGTGGAGGAAAGCAGGTACATCACCACGTTTTTCGACACACCTTGGGCTGAGAAGGTACAAGCGCCTGAGTTTTGGCGTATCCTCAGCGGCTGAGGTATTTCAAGATGCCATTCGACAAACCTTGTCAGGCTTACAAGGCGTAATGAGAGTAAGCGACAATATACTGATATACTCCGCAACGGCCGAAGACTACCATCGGCAGGTGAGAGACACCCTCAAAAGATTGTCGGAACATGGTCTTACTCTCCATCGAGACAAGTATGTTTTCTTCCAGACAGAAATAGAATTTTTCGGTTATGTCTTCAACCAGGAAGGTATCCAAGTAGATCCCCGAAAATATAGCGCAATCAGAAAAGCCCCTGCCCCAAAAACTGTGACTGAAGTGAGGAGCTTCTTGGGAATAGTAACATATTGTGGCAGATTCATCCCAAGACTGGCCACGCTGTCAGAGCCACTCCGAGCCCTCACGAAAGCAGACGTACCATGGGCATGGAGGAACCGAGAAGAAGAAGCATTCCAAGAACTCTAAAAGGCTCTCCTGTGTGACACTACAATGGCATATTTTGACCCAGTGAAGAAGACCGAACTGACTGTTGATGTGAGCCCAGTGGGCCTCGGGGCAGTGCTGGCCCAAGAAAGCGAACCAGGTCGGAGGGCTCCCTTAGCGTATACCAGTAAAGCTTTGACGCCAACAGAGCAACGTTACCCCCAGACCGAGAGGGAAGCCCTGGCAATCAAATGGGCGTGCAGGCATTTCCACCTATGCCTCCAAGGAAGACCTTTCTGAGTGGTCACAGACCATCAACCACTTGTCCCCCTGTTCAAGGGGAGTGCACCACATCCGCCTCCGTGGATAGAAAGATGGGCCATCCAGCTGCAACACTATGGCAATGAGGTGGTGTACCAACCAGGGGCCAAGAACCCCGCGGACTTCCTGTCTCGGCACCCTCCAGACCAGACTCAAGTCCCCAATCAAGACGAGGCAGACACTGAGGCGCATGTGCATTCGCTCGCCCAGAAGAGTTGTCCCAAAACCCTCAGCACGAAGGAGATCTCAGAAGCGATCCTTGAAGATGCGGTGCTGCTGCACATGAAGCAGGCGCTGGAAGGCGGGTAGTGGCACCAGTTCCTCCGGAACACGGATCAGTGGACCCCAGCTGAGCGGGAGCATCTAACAAAATTATGGCGAGTCCGGAATGAGCTAAGCTCGACAGCAGATGGTCTTCTTCTTCGAGGGCACCGACTCGTAATACCTAGCCAACTACAACATCGTGTGATCCTATTAGCCCATGGAGGACATCAAGGAATGACAAAAAAGAACGCGCGTATGCGAGAAAAGGTGTGGTTCCGTGGACTTGAAGAGGGAGTGGACCAATGTGTGCGACAATGCCCAGCATGTCAGGTAACTGCTAGCCCGGAAGCACCAGGCCCAATCCTGATAGAAGAAGCCTGTAAAAAACCCTGGGCCCAGGTCAGTCTGGACTTCGGAAGTTTTCCGGACCGCAGGACCACCCTGGCGCTCATAGATGAGTATTCTAAGTATCCCATCGTTGAGGTCATCGCGTCCACTGCTTTCACACAGGTGGGTCCAGCTCTTGAAAGGATTTTTGCCATGTTCTGTCTCCAGGAGGAAATTAAGACGGACAATGGGCAACCCTTCCACGGGAATGAATTTCAGGACATGATGAGGCGTTTGGGCATCAGGCACAGAAGAATCACGCCGCTATGGCCTAAAGCCAACGGAGAGGTTGAGGGGTTCATGCGCACGCTTAACAAGGGCCTTAGAATTGCCATATTAGAAATCGCTGACCCGGAACTCAGCCTTCATCAGTTTTTACGAGAATACAGAGGAACCCCTCACTTTTCAACCGGCCAGACTCCTTGGTCGCTGATGCTTGCCGGGCCAAGGCGAGATACCATCCCTACTGCCCCCGGGTGGAAACCCACCCCCTATCACCCGAAGCAGACACAAGCCAAGAGGAAAGAAGTCAATGATAAAGTGAGCAGAGGAAGGCGGGCCAGGACAAGAGACATTCAAATCGGCGACCAGGTGATTGTCAAAGATCGGAAGCCTGGATGGAAATTCCACACACCCTATGAACCTGGGATACGGACAGTGATGAGGGTGTCCGGGACCATGGTGATAGCAGAGAAAGGGAGTGATCAGGTGACACAGAACATCCTGTGGTTTAAGAACGCAACGTTTGGGGAGATTTACAGTGATCACGAAGTGGAGGATCAATTCCCTGACTGTTCAGCCACCGAGAGCCCTGAACAAGATTGTGAGAGTGAACTGCCACCGGCGGCTGGACCAAGCGGTTTGAGACAGCCAGTGAGTGCCGCCCCAGTGACCTAGGGAGGGGAGACCAGATCCCAGACGCGGAGGTACAATTTGAGACCCAATCTGCCACCCAGCCAGAAGCTAAAAGACTTTGTGTGCGGAACAACTTTTGATCCAACTTGGGGAGGGATGTAATGTTCCGTGACGGTCTAGTTGTTTTGGGACCGGCCACGTAACACCTACCCGGAAGGGAAAAGGACTTCTGGAGGGGGGTAATTAAAATAAACGTCGGCGCGCGGGAGTTGAGATGTTACCCGCGACTCCAGTGGGGCACGATATACAGCGTGTGTGTTTGTTTTCTTTGCTGTGCATTTATTGCAGATCAGAACAAGCTGATGGCGGTGTGCCCTGTTAGTGGCATAACCTGGACTTATGCACAGGTGTGGGGGGTCCTACTGTCCTTCTGATTCTGCCCCTTTCTCCTGGCTCTGCTCGTGCCCTCTTGGGAGTCCAGGGTTGTGGCGGGACTTTCGTTCAGGAGCTATAGGAGGCGCTATGGGCAGCTGGAACTGCTGCTTGACTCTGGCCTCCCTCCCTGCTGTGTATACTTGCTCCCTTGGCCTCTCCATGGAAGACTGTGACCTCTTCTTGGTGGGTGGTGTGTGGCCCTCCGTTTTGCTGAGCAGGCCTGAGTGAAAGGCAATAACAGTGCTACCTTGGGGAAGCAGGATGGGAAGCAGCCCTGTCTTCAATTTGAGATGCAGAAAAGTATACGAACCGCAGCATCGGAGCCTGCTCTAGAAGAGGCTTTTGGGCAGGCATCAGACGAGGTCATCTGTAATTCGGATGTGAAAACGCTCCTGAGGGCCATGCAAGAGAGCTTGACTTCCCTTGATGCTAAAATGGATGATCCCACAGCACAGGTTAATGGTGTCACGCAGGGCCGGCTTTAGGACTGGTGGCGCCCTGTGCGACAGTTTATTGTGGCGCCCCCACCCCATGACCTCCTCCTCAGTTTCACTCACTCCTACCCGGCAAATGTGCCCCTCATCTCTCCATCACGCCCCTTTCACATACATTCATGTGTTTTATGGCACTTGTAAAGGCTGGCTTTACTAATCCACTCAGCTAGCCACATAAAATATAGGGGCATATTCAAGAGCTCCTAGCGCCATTCTAACGCCACAATAGCGTCATTTTTTTACGCTAATGTGGCATTAGAAGGCCAAAAACGCGTTGCCATATTTACAAAATGGCGCAATGCATGCATTGGCCACTTTGTATCCCTTTGAGCTACATTATGACTGCACCAGGCATAGTGTATGCAATGGTGGCATTCCCCAATTAGGGAGGGCCAAAAAAATGACGCAAAGAAATCTGACAGATTTCTTTTTCCATTTTTTTCCAGCACTTTTAACGCCTGCTCTGAGCAGGCGATAAAAGGAGGCGTCTGTTGGATACAATGAGCTTCTGAGTGCTTTGCAGGATTAGCATTAACATTTTTTACCCTAATCCTGCAAAGCGCTGTACTAGTGTAATTTTATTTTACACTAGTTCCCTAACTACCGCCATGTTTTGCCACATTTTAAATACAGCGCACACATGGTGGCGTTAGGGGAGCGGTAAGGGGTGCAAGAAAAGTGGTGCAGCACTGTCTGCAGCACCACTTTTTTCAAATATGCCCCAGAGGGGCATATTTAAGAGCCCCAGTACCATTCTAACGCCACACAATAGTGTAATTTTTTTTAAGCTAATGTGGCGTTAGAAGGCCAAAAATGCTGCGCCATATTTACAAAGTGGTGCAATGCATGCATTGCGCCACTTTGTAACCTTTTGCGCTACATTATGTCTGTGCCAGGCATAATGTATACAAACGGGGCATCCCCCCGTAGGGTGGGGTGGGGCAAAAAAATGGTGCAAAGAAATCTGACAGATTTCTTTGAGTCATTGTTTTCCAGCACTTTTAATGCCTGCTCACAGCAGGCATTAAAAGTTACAATGAGCCTCTAGGTGTTTTGCAGGATAAGCGTCAACTTTTTTTATGCTAATCCTGCTAAGCGCCGGTCTAGCATAAAAAATTCTCACGCTAGTCCCCAAGCTACCGCCATGGTGCGCGGTATTTTAAATATGATGCACACATGGTGGCGTTGGGGGGGTGCTAAAGAGCGCAAGAAAAGTGGCACAGCACTGTGTGCAGCGCCACTTTTTTCAAATATGCCCCCATAGGGCAGTGCTTAATTTGTAATTGAAAAGGTGCCGGTGTCCAAAGCGCTCCTCTTAAACACGCGGCTGCTGCAATTAAATGTATGAACACTGAATACAGAAGCAGCGTAATCCTGAAGCCATCTCGTGCCTCTTCAATCCATTTACAGGCATTCCCTGCCCCTTCAGCTCACTCTTGCAGATTTCTGTTTTTTCCCATTGTGATGCTTTTTCGTTTTTCTCTTCCTCCGTCTTTCCCATATGTGTCTTTTTCTCGCAGTAAATGCTTGAGGCAGAAAAATAAGCACCGCCCCTCAAAAAAAAGTGCTGGTGCTCTGCACCGGAAACAACAAGCATAAATTAAGCAGTCATAGGGGTATATTTAAGAGCCCCTAGTACAACTCTAACTCCACATTAGTGTCACTTTTTTTAAACTAATGGGGCATTAGAAGGCCAAAAACGCTGCACCATATATACAAAGTGGCGCAATGCATGCATTTCGCCACTTTGTAACCCTTTGCACTACATTATGCCTGCGCCAGGCATAATGTATGCAAAGGGGTCATTTAGATTTCTTTGCGTCATTTTTTTCCGGCACTTTTAATGCTTGCTCAGAGCAGGCATTAAAAGGAGGCATCCATTGGTTACAATGCGCCTCTGGGCGCATTGCAAGATTAGGGTCAAAATGTACGCTAATCCTGCAAAGCACCAGACTAGCGTTAAAAATTCTGATGCTAGTCCCCTAACTACCGCCATGGTGCACCGTATTTTAAATATGACGCTCAGATGGTGGCATTAGGGGGGCGCTAAGGGGTGCAAGAAAAGTGGCGCTGCACTATGTGCAGGGCCACTTTTCATAAATATGCCCGATAGTTCTGTATGTTTGCAGCAGGCATATTAACCCTGTATGATACTTTATGTTGAGCCAAAGCTGGCACTAGGCAAAACTCACATCTTTCTCTCTAGCAGGAACATTAATCACAAGAGGTATCTTGACATTTTAATTGTTTCTTGAAGGCTAAGCGCACAAGAAATGTTTAAGCAGGTGCTTTTAAATTGCAAGTTTAGGAAGTTATAGATAAACACAGTGCCCCCCTGAGGTCGGCGCCTGGTGCGGTCGCACCGCTCGCACCACCCAAAAGCGGCCCCTGCTGTCGCGCACAAGCTCGACAAGCAGAGGATCTCTACAGCAGAAGATGTTTTGGTGTTGCAGGGTGGAAAGATGCAGAATATTAAAAAGATTATTAAGGTTATAGCTGTAAAAAATTAAGATTTGGAGGCAAGGTTGTGTTATAATAATCTCCGCATTCTCAGAATACCGGAGACCATAAACTCTGGCAGACTTGCAGATTATGTGGAGAAAATACTGGTGGCATTGTTTGGGACTGAGACTCCCGATTGTTGGTTGGAGAGAGAGCACACAGATCCCTGGGGGGGGTAGGCTCCTGCCGGGGGGTGGGGGGGGGGGCATTGAGGCCCATTATTGCGTGACTGTTGAACTTTAACAAAGGAGCGCTAAATTTTGATGGCAATGAGGCCTCACTGTATCAAGACTTCACCTTGGCTGTTCGAGAGGCCAGGCGTAAATTTGTATCAGTGACAAACAAATTCGACCAGGTGCCATAGAGTATGTCGTGTTGTAACCAGCACACGTGAAGTTCACACATAAGGGAAAGCAGTATATTTTCCAGACTCCACAACAAGGCCTGGAGTACCTGCGGCTTATAAGGAGGGAGCACAGTCTGGGACCAGCAGAGGGGTCGGCGGTTGGGTTGTGTGGAGCGCACACAGATGACTCGGACAGATGTTGCGGACTGACAGAAGGTACCAGGGTACGGTGGAAGCTGGACTGGGACATGCCCTCATATGTCTCCACGCGGGAGTAGATGTCTGGACCGGAATTTGCTTCTGTTCTAAAACTTGCGACTGCCATGTAGTCCATGGTGCATTCATGCAATTGGGATACATGGCAGCCTCATATTTAAACTGCGTGAGTATGCTTGGTGAACATGCATACATTTGGATAACCCTGACACCCTCAGCTGCTGCTGAGAATGATTTACTGCCTATCCTGGTGGCCCCAAGGGATACCCCCACTTATTTGTTCAAGGCACACTGTGGTATTTAGTATTACCCTTTTGGGGGGGGTTACTGTATTCATGTTTTATTGTTTTTTTCTGATCGGAGGGTTCTTATTTTTAGTGATACTGGGCCATCAGAGTGGGCGTGCATGTTACCGGTTGCTTACAAATGAAGTATGTTGCTCATTATTATTGTTGCTTGTAGGGGACTCAATCTATGCAAGATGCACAGTGCTGTGGTGGACTCGCTCAACTTTGTGAATGAATGATAACCTGTTGTCATGGGGGACGGCTGGAACTGGCTGCTATCTGACTTGAAATGTCCAGGGTCTTAATAACCCTCAGAAGACCCATCAGGTCCTTGGATTTTTGGATCGGCATAAGGTGGACATTGCACTCCTACAGGAGACCCACCTCACGGCATGCTCAGATGATGCAAATGGGCGGGCGATGCTCCTCTTGTCGTGTCACTCCTTAGTATCCTGTGCACAAGGGGTGGCCATTTTGGTGTGGTGGCGCTTACCCTTTGTAATGGACGGGTCACTCACAGATCTGCAAGGCAGGTATGGCATACTATGGGGCCAGATGAGTCGTAGCAAACTAATGTTGTCAACTGTAATGGGCCGAATGTTGATGACCTTGCTTTTTTTTAAATATAATTTGGGGCAAAATATTGTCTAATGATCCTAAGGCCATGATATGGGGGAGCTTGCTTTAACTGTGTTCTGCAAAGTCACTGGACAAAACCTGAGTGCCCCCCGCTGCAGGCACCTCCGCAGCAGTGCACTTAAGGGCAAACATGCAAGATCATGATCTCCTTAATGTTTGGTGCGACAGATTACCGCATAGATTGGGGAGCACTTGCTACGCACATGTTCATGTCAGGGGGGGTTCAGCTGGATGATGGGCTCATGTTGAACGATATGGTACCATGGGTGCCTGAGGTCACCCATCTTGCACGCACTGTATCTGATCATACACCTGTTCTTCTGTCTTTGATGATCCCAGGGGGCCTTGGGACTCAGGGACCCCCTGTGTTTGGTGTTTTTGTGGACAAACTCTGTGAGGAGATTGCAGAATATTTTGAAGCTATTATGGTACAACAGCTACCAGGAACATGCAGTGGGGCACCTTAAGGCTGTTATCAGGCGCAGTTGCATGACTTAAAGTAGAGCAGTGCAGTGATCTCTTTAAGATCACCTGAAAAGGTTAGAGGCAGAGTTAAAAGTAACCGAGTGTGCGGTCACGCAGACTTTGAATGCGAACACTACGGCTCGCCTGCGCATTCAGCTCACAGAGCATAATTAAGTTGTAGCTAGGAACTGTAAATTCTGGAGCAAATATGCCAGGTGGGTGAGAGCGTATGGCGAAGGGGAGAGACCCGACCGTTCAATGGCTTCTAAGATGGCATGACTATGGGCAACTGAGAGAGTGATGGAGATAGCGGACTGACAGGGTCGACAACATCAGGATACTATGCCGGTACAGAGTGTATTCCTGCAATACAGGGACCTTTATGCCACTGCGGGGGCAGGGACTTCAGCAGTGGTGGGTGACTATCTGCAAGGCACAGCCCTTGGCTGGCTGAGTGACACCCAGTGACTTTTTTGGTGCAACCATTTACTGTGGAGAAACTGAGGGACGAGTGGGTTCCTCTTACTGTCTATGCAGGAGGCAGTAATAACCACTTTGCTCAAACCTGATAAACCAGCGTATGTGATTTCTATTGGCCCTTGTTTCTTATAAGTTGTGATGCCAAAATGTTTGCAAAATTAGTGGCTAATCATCTGACTCTTCTCCTGGGGTTGGGAAGACCTGATCAGAACTAATTTGTTTGCAGAGCGCTCCACTGCCTATAATTTGTTCACCCTCTCCCTATAATGCAAGATATTGACCCAGATCTAGATGCTGCTGCCATATTCTTGGATGGCTCTAAAGTTTTTGATTCCCTGGAGTGGGATTATTTATGCACAGTGCTGGGTAGGATGGGCATACCACAGGGTTTTCTACCCTGTATACAACTCCTGTACACTGAGCCTGTAGCAGGGATACGAATCAACAAAGCCTATTTGACCCCTATGAAAATCACTAGGGTCTTGCGGCAGGGATGTCCCCTGTCCCTGCTCTGTTTTGCCCCAGCACTGGAACTGCTAGCTGCTAGGCTAAGGCATCATTACTCCCAATACAGTATACAATACATGAGTAGGCCTATTTTGATTTCCCTACAGGCAGATGACATAACCATGTACGTAAGAGAGCCACAGAAAACTCTTGATGTCATTTAAAGAATACACCTGCTTTGGTTTGCTATTAGGGGTTAATATCAAGTGGGAAAATCTCACATCCTGCCCCTCATGACCAACATGTCACGCTTTGCTCCTGAATTTCTATTCAAGTTTTGTGAAGAGTCCCTCAAATACTCGGGGATATGGGTGCATAAAGAACCAGAGGTGGTAAACGGGGAAAACTACGAGGTTGATATTGCATGAATAACCGAGTGAATAACTCGCTGGATATCTCTACCCCTCTCCCTGGCTGGTCGGTGGGCCTCTTGATATTGGTAATATTGCTGCAGATATTAATTATATCTATATAAATATCCCACTGCCACTGATCAAGGCCCTCTTCGCTTCTCTTCGATCACAGATGGTTAGGCTGGCATGAGCTGGTAAACAGCCTAGGATTATAAGGGTGACCCTTATGCTTCCATTCTGTTTGGGTGGTTTTGAGGGTTAGGACCTCGAGCTCTACTATTTGTGCGCACTGGTACACTTTGCCCTCTACTGCACAGCCCAGCCCCATTCTTGCTTCATTTGGGGGTTGAGATGGATAGTATGTCCCCAACTCCTCCGTCTTCCTTCTTGGGAGGATTGGTGTCTAGTACTTGGAAAGACGTTTCCACCGTTGAGTGTACCGTCAAGCCTTGGGATAAGCTTCGCAAAAAGGTGTGACCCGTCTTTTTGGCTCGGCTTCCTCTGGAGTGTCATCCTTTGCTGCCTATCACACATGAGGCTGGTGCGTGTAGAAGCTTGAAGGCTCAAGAGCTGCTAAGCTGGGGAGATCTATATAGAAATGGTTCCTTTCTTACACTGATGAGTATAGGGAAAACTCAAGATACACTCCGTTGGACATGTTTCTGCACTCTTCCACAGTTCCCAGAGGAGCCAGTTCCTCCTCTGGAGAGTCTCTTGAGTGTGTCCTCTACTAAACATCTAATAACTCTGCTGTGCAGTGTCACTCAGGGAGGACGGGTAGCTCTTCTGACAGCAGCATGCATGGACCGGGAGGGGAACTAGGACAGGAGCTGAGTGATGATCTATGGACTTATGTCTACCGTCAGACGGGCATGGTGTCCTCTAGTAGCTGCTTATGCATTTTCTATTACAAATTCTTGCAAAGAGCATATTATATGCCAGTCCTTCTTCATAGGCTTGGCCAGCAAGAGGATGCAAAATATGACAGATGTGGTCACATAGTCTAGTCGTGGTAGGAGTCTATGAATATTGGATTGATTTGCTGGATGCGCTGTCGCAGACAGTGGACTGCAGGGTACCAATGGCTACAACTGTTCGAGTACTTGGGAGACGTGGATACCCCTCATGCACGATTTACAGCACTGGCCCTCTTACTGGGGAAGAGACAGGTAGCTTGCCGAAGGGGCAGAGGTCGGGCACCCAAATTTAAGCATTGGCTCACAGATATGCTATATTGTAATGAGCAGCTTGAGCTTTACCCAGACTGAATTCCTCTCAACCTGTGATATTTGGGCTCCACTGAGAGTAAACCTGCTTTCCCTTGATGTGGAAGCGGAGGATGGGGCCTATGGAGTGATGGCGGCAGGAGACGGGGGTGAGGGCAGTGCACATGAGAAGGGAGGGCGGTGGTGCTGCGTGCGGCATGAGGACAATACCTGTGGTCCCTTACGGGAACTGCTGGGACCCTGATGTGGTTGGAGGCACAGGTGAGTGTGAAGCGCTAAATGGATAGGCTGGTGGTGGGTGTTGCTGGGAAGTGGTGCGCTGCATATGATATCGCTGACTCTGCTGTCTATGTCTGCTTGTGCCTCTTACAAAATGAAATTACTTCTTTCTTCCCTCACATGGCTTAAATATTCGATGCAATGTTAAAATGATGTAAAATACTTCTCTTCAAGATATGCTATTATGGACAATGTGTTACTGCTCTGCTGTAATGTGCTTCTATTCAAGTTTATTAAACTTAAAAATATATATTTTTAAAACATCTCTATGATTTTGAGAAAAACCTTTCTCACCGAGCCCTGCAATAATTTCACCTTATTTTCATTACGACGTTTTAAGTTAAACACATTGAAACTTCTGGCTTATAGTTCAAACCCACAAATAAGAGGAACCTAAGGCTCATGTTCATAAATTTGTAGTGTCAGACACACACCGTGTGAGATGAGTGAGGATGGAGTTAGGGAAGTTAGAGATTGCAGCTATGTTTCACTACCTGAACTTGCACATGATTAGTCCACCACTATGTCACAATAATAAATGTGATGTAGCTGTCATTTGGCTACTATATGCTTTCTTGAGTGCTTACACTTTCCTTCGGTGTCTGGTTTCAGTCATTTATGCTTTCTTCCTGAATTTCTTCGGGTTAGACTGACACTTTTGAACCACACCTTGATAAGCGAACTATACAGAAGATGCATTGCCAAATTACTCAATTTGAATTGCTTATTGGCTTGAAATTTGAGAAGTTGAAAAACTACAATTTGTCTAGTTTGTAGGGTTCGATGGCCAACTGGCTATGTTTCAGAATCACACAACTCTGAAATCCATCTAATGTCATTCCAGCGTTCCTCCGTTAAATGTCAAGAATTTTGTCTACAAACCTCAAAACAGCTCTTTTGTTTCCTTTGTTTCTGACAGAACCTTGTTGCCTCATATAAGGACACTCGCAATGGGTTAATAGGACTCGATTACTCCACTAAGTTTGCACCTTGGTAAGTATTCAGCATTGCGGATTTTTTTCAGTTGGAAAGATCCATAATATACCCGTCATCCAGGTTGTATAACATGCTGGTACCTCCTTGCATTAGACAGTCATCAAAATGTTGAAAATGATTCACTGAATAGCTGGAGTATGTTCACTTAGGATCCAACTAGTAGTGACTGGTACAGAGATTGAATGAATTAAATAGTGTATACTGCTGTGGTATTGGTTTTTTTCGGTATGTCTGAAATGGCCCAGAATTTAGCACCAACTACTGAAAAGCAGCATTTCGGCCCCACATTAAGTTACGATTGAACAGCATTAGCCTGAATGAATTGTCACAACATGGACATTTTATTTTTCTCTAAAATGAGTGATCAGTGGTGCTCCAAATGTGCATCACTCGACCGTTATACTGGTGCAGAGCACTCAGTCCTTGTGATTGATCACAGTCTCGAATCTAATGTACTTGGAAAGGTGAATGTTACTGTCTCACATTCTTTTTTTCTGTTCAGTTCCCTGACATTCCCACACATACAATTAGAGACATGAACAGTCTCCTCATTTCTATACACTCCTATAATCAATGCACACACAGCCCACTTAATTACCTCAAATCATGATCCTACCCCCATGGATGTGCAGCATTTTGTTGTTCCATCGCTAGTTTCGAGCTTTTTACATTGCAACAGAAACAGCACATACAATGTAAGCCAAAGTAAAAACAATAATACCTTGTTTATCTTTACATTTGCTAGACCTGTCAGCCTTAGATTGGTCTTCCCCTAAACTTTTTACCTTGACCACTCCTATTTTTGATGATAACCAGTGCTAAAGTGCTTGTGCTCTCTCCATATAACGTAGTGGAATTAGCTTAGACCGAGTTTGCGCATTTAATTTACTTGTAAGTCCCTAGTAAAGTGGTACTGCATGTATCCAGGGCCTGTAAATGAAATGCTACCAATGGGCCTTCAGTACTTATTGTGCCACCTACTTAAGTAGCCCTTTCAACATGTTTTACACCTGCTATTGTAGCCTGTGTGTGCTGTTTTAAACTGCCATTTCGACCTGGCAAAATAACATATTGCCAGGCCCAAACCTTCTTTTTTTAATACATACAAGTCTCCCTTAAGGTAGGCCTTGAACAGTTCAGGGAGCAAGGAGCAATGTATTTAAAAAGTAGGACATGTACTTTTAAGTTTTACATGTACTGGTAGTGAAAAACTCTTAAATTTGTTTTTCACTACTGCAAGATGTGCCTCTCCGGTAGGACAAAATTGGAGTTACCATACTACATTTAATAAGCTGTAACTTCTAAACAAGAACGGGTAACCAGTGCATGTTTAGCATCGTTGGAATTGCAATGAAAAATCCTCTTCTATGGTGAAGTTGGATTATGGTTGCAGGTTTGAAAATGGCACTTTTAGAAAGTTGGAATTTTACTGCCTTCCCCATTTAGTGCATGTAGCCTGTCTCTAGTCACATGACTGGGTGCAGCCGACATTTGGGCTTTGTGTATTCCTACTAGACAGCCACACACAATAGAGGGTTTAGATGTGCCTGGACGGGCCATCAATGGCAGGGTGGGAGGGCGGAGCTGGGTACAGCCCTACTTACACCTGAATAGGCTGTTCCCTGCCCCCACACAAAGGGCTGAATACAGCCTGTAGTTACTCTGCCCCTGACCTCTAGTGGTGCCACTCAGGTCCTGGACCCATGATGTGGCCTCACTGGCTCTTCGTGACCGCAAAGGGAACCGTTGGCACCAAAACCTCGTCGCTCGCACTGCTTGCCAACACAAAGTTTTATCTACCTGACCCTTTGCACTACAGCATCAACTGCTCGCGGAAAGCCCCACTGCGAAGTTCCGGCCTGGCTGCTCGTGATGACAACGGGATCTTCACACTACAACGATGACTGTCCGCGACACCTGGACTGCTTTTTGCACTACAGCAATGCTTCCCTGCTTCTCACGGTGCTCTACACTGCAAACCGAACTCTGTGCACTGGACTGAGAAAGTAACTTTTCAGTGGGACTAAGCTGGTCCATGTATACGGTTTGCGCTCCATCGTGGTTGGCCTGAACTTTTTATCTTCTCCCAGTCTCACATAACCATAGCCGCAAGTGGCGCTGTAGACTTTTTGGTGCTATTCTCACTTATCTCTTTATAATTTCACATCTCTGGTTCTACTGCTTGGATTCTTGTCGTTTTGGTCGTGTTTTGTTTATGAACGTCTACTCCATTGTTGAATCTCTCATGGATTCACATACTTTAATCTTCCCCCTCATCATGATGGGAGTTCTACAGTAGTAATAATATTAAGCAGTGCTATGCCTAAGCATTGAGAAACACACACAGAGAAGCCAAGTGACATTGGTAACCAATTCACAGTCTTTTTTAGAACCAAACTTCAACCAATAAGAACTCAGACCCTGACGCAGTCTTCCCCTGCAGAGCCACCACAGCTCAAATTTCTAACTGCACATCGTGTGTGAGGAAGTCTCCCTGAGTTCTTCTCAGTCTCAGTGCTTTTGTCAACTTTTGACCTTTTCCTTCTCCCAGGAGTGATATTGTGGCCTTCAGACAACTCAAAGGTAACAACATTTGGGTTCTTTTTTCCAGGTTAAAACCATGTCAGAGGGATCTAAAAAGAGGCAATACAGGCATTGCAAATCTTGTTGGAAAGCAGGATTATTCTCTGAGGTTCTCCATAAGGTATGGCTGTACTGCCTACACCCTCACCATAAACCTAAGGAGTGTAAGCATTGCATATCTTTTTCCGCTAAGACCCTAAAAGATTGTAAAGCCAGGCTACTTCTTTGGCTTCAGAAGAAAAAGGCCCATTCTGACTCAAATTTGGATAATGAGGGGCAGAGTCATTCTACCTCTGGGAAGAAATGTTAAAATGAGGGCTCTACCTCATATGATAAAGGTAACTAGAATGCATGATCTCACATCAAAGACTCTTGACAGAACGATCTGTGAGTAGAGAACCATCAAGTCCATCCTCTTGTCACAAAAATACTAATTCTTCCTCCTCATCTGTGCCTGTGACTCTTTTTAAGGAGCCAGCATCAAAGAAAATCTGTGTGTCGATGGACCCGTTGGTGAGAATTATTTAATTGACTGCTGATGCATCGAAGGGGAGATCGTCAACTGAAATCCCACCCACTTTGCTGGTGTCAACTATGGCATCAGTGGCCCCAACAACGAGAACGATGACAACATCTTCCTCATCGACAAACTAATGACAACATTGTTGCAACAAAGTTGTCGTCAACAACAGTACAGTTGACAGGAACTTTTACGTCGATGAGACCTATTGCTCTCATATCTACGAAGAGGTCAGGTTTTTCCTCTTCGTAGGCGCAGTGATCTTTTATGAGCCAGTTGACTGCCCATAAAGAGACAATTTTAATATCAGATGAAGGAATTCCTGCGACTTTACAACCAGATGCAAGCAATGTGTTGTTTGCCCCCTGAGCGGCTCCTTGAGATGGAAGAGTCTTGTGATGAGGGGCCATTTGGGCCAGCCAATAGTCCCACTCAAACGTCAAATGCCAAGATACTGATGGCGATGACCCTAGTAATAACACTTCTGCATAGTTGGAAGGGGATTTTTCTTTTCAAGGCAGACAATCTGCTGCTCATCGCTATGACTCTTTTCAAGAACATTATCCATACTATGAGCTGTATGGTTCACATGAAGGCACAATTTCAGTACCTTTATCACTTGTAACTGATTTATGCCACATGTTGAAGGACTATTATAGGAATTTTCCTGAAGCAAATGTTCCATCATAACATGCTGGATTTTCTGAAACCCCAGGTACAGTGTCTCATCCTAAAAAGGCTTTGGGCCCACCAACACAAAAGGAAAATGTTTTGCCTCCCATTACGGTAACAGATGACTATATTGAGATTGATGTGGAGGAACAGCCAGAAGAAGGCGAAAATCTTCAGGACCCTACAGGTTCTAGCGAGGATTGGGATGATTACATAGCTCCTTTTTCTATATAACCCACACTGTTGCTTTCTAATTCACCTCCAGGTGACATAGGAGGTTTTCATGAGCTCTTGGAAAGACTTCTAAGCGATTTGACTTGCCTATACCAGTGAAGCAGACTGAATGTTTCCTGTGCGACTTTAAAGATTCAGTTTGAAAATCGATTTATTTGTTCAATTCCCATTGAAGATTACACTTCGGAGGAAGGACTCAAGTTCATAAAGACCCCAGCTTTGGTGGCAGCTGTTGTTCCTTAGCTGGATAAAAAGTATAAGGCACCAGAAAATGAATCTGCATGTCTTATATGACATCCACGCCCTGAATCTGTTGTGCAGGCATCCCAAAGGCAGTCCAGAAACCTTTCTGCCCCATGTTCAGCTCCTCCGGATAAAGAGTGTAGACATCTAGGTAATACTGCAGTGGCGGCAACTTCTATCAGGGCATCCAATGTGTTAGTATTTTAGGAAGATATGAGAGACAAATATGATCTGACATATCGGCCCTCCTAGAATTTTTAACGGTGGATACGAGGAAAGAAGCTAAGAACATTATTCAGGAAGATCAGAGAGCTTCCTCTGAAATTCTAGATACAGGGATGGATCTCTCTTCAATCACTTTTGACAGATGGTGGGTGCTTCGGTCCTACGCCATCAAGGTTGGCTGAAAGCCACAGCATTTCGAGCTGAAGTACAGGCAAAGATATTAGATGTGCCTTTAGATGGGGAGAATCTGTTTGGGGAAATATGTTGATGATGTCCCTCAATCTATCAAGACGGACACAGATACAGCACTTTCTCTGGCTATGTTGCAAAAACGTCACTTTCAGCTTTTTCTAGGAGGCAGAGGAAGAGTCCAATTTATGCCCTGAATGTCTTATTAACAATATAGAAACCAGCCTTACTCCCAACATGGCCTACATCCTCAATATGTATCACACAGCACTGCAGGGCCACTTCAGCCTCCTCCTATTCACAGCAACCCGCAAGTAGACATACTGTGGCTGGGAGAGAAACCCAAGACGCCTCCAGGCGCCAGTGACAATTTGCAGGCACTAGTCACCTCAGTCTCATCAATGTGGTTTCACCCTGACGAGGACTGTGGTTGCTGCGTGAGTAGGGTTTCACCCCCGCCAACCAGTAAAACAATTTCTTACATTATTAAATTGTACAAAACAATAATTTGAAGCTCAGAGAGACAGTAAGTCAACCACATGCCAGGAACATAATGGATGTGTCCATACATCTGACCCGTTCTCATTCGCTTATTTCCCACCTTATCAAAGGACATCCTGAGTCACCAGAGATGACTGACATTTTGGCATCATGGACAGACTCAGTATCTATCACACAGAGCACCATTCCACAGTGCGTATTACTGGAATAAGAGAGAGACACCAACTGCCTGAGTACAATTTTAATTTCTTTGGAATTCACAGGCATCTTAATTCCGGGTAGTCCTTTATTAGCTGACCAAGCAGTGGAAGCCATATATCAGTCATTTGTCATAACTGTTCCCAATTGAGTATGTCAACAAGTACCATTGTCAGATTAGTCCACATCCTCTTCGCCCAGTTCCTAAGTGTGGGCGAATCGTGGCTCTTTCACCTACATGCTACTTCGAAACGCATATGGGACATCAACATCCAAACAACTCTGGACATAGCTTCCATTGTTGCATCTCTCAGACCTAATATTGACACTGCTGCATCATCCAGCATCAGATATCCAAAATCACTTTTAATTTGCTTTAAAATTCTGTATTTTTTTGTCATTTGCTAGTATCATGCTGTTGTTACTTTTAAATTTCTTTTGGCTAGTCGTACTAAAAGGATTTTGTGGGTTCTTGATAGTCTGAGAGGTGTTTGAATGTTGTCCTATCACTTTCAGTTCTCCTGTTGACATAATCTCACTGCAATGAGTATTTTCTCATGAAACTTTTACTAAAGGAGGTTCGTTAAGAGAATTCCCAGCGTTTTGGTGGACCCCTGCTCCCCTGGACTTTACCTGCAAGAGAAAGGAAATATCAGGTCTAATGGGTTTAATGTCTAAGCTCAGAAGCCCTTGTTAGAATTTGTAGCTCAGCCATGTGAATTAGGTTAACATTTTTGCTTTGTGTGAGTAATTTCATAGTTATATTTAATCTGCTAGAGAATGTACAATGGTTGTGTCATCCTTTTTATTCTTTCCAGGTATGTTATCAATACCCTCAATTAGCTTTTTAGAAATAGTTGAGGCAATGTGAACAACTGGATCATACCAAATTCAGTAGCTTATGTTGAAATGACCAACAATTATGCTTCTCTGTTTCTCCTTGGATGCTGTTTCGTATGTGACCGAGAAGGCCTCATCATTTCTTAATTTTGAGTTATTAACTGAAAAGTTTTCTACATTGTCCTGGCTTCTCTTTTTGTTATATATCGTCATTTTGTTTGGTATACTCTGTGCTTTGGGTCAATTTCCCCCTGTGAGCTTCTGCCCAGTCTTATCCTTGGGGATCTTTGTAGGAGTCCCCTCCCTATGTAATGGGGCAACATTTTTCACTTAAGAATAAATGAAAGAGTGGGTCTGTAACAGGTTATCTAAACAGATCACAATGCAGACACTAATGAAGTTTGAGATGTTTAATGAAAACACATGGGTTTGGCTTTGTTATTGGGTAAGTTTGAAATTAAAAGCTGGAAATACAAAAGAGCAGTTTATACTGCAGTCTGGCGTTACGTCACTACTCTTTTTCCTTCTCAGGCTCTTTGTCTTTTTAATGCCATTGGTCTCTCCTCTTCTACTCCCCCTTCAGTGGAAGAGGCCCTTCAGGAAACAAAAAGAGGTATTTTAAATATCTGGAATATGAGGCTGTTCCCCGCCAGCATTCACCAAATAAGCTGTGTCTTTTGAATATGTTTGACATAGACATCTGTTTCCAATGTTCACAGTGAACACAGTTGCGATCTCTGCGCCCTCACCTGGTCCTGGTGTATCACGTAAATCTGACCTCACATAATGGACCCATTATCCCCACTTCACAAACAGGCAATAGGTCTCTTGCCTTGGGCTATGGCTCGTCTCCAGAGCCGTAGCGTTGTTGACCTCAGCGTCCTCTCTCTTGGGGCTGCTGGGGAGGAACATAGATGCAGTTGCTTCCTCGCTCTCTTCACGGTTGCTCACCACGACCTCCTCTTGAGAGCAGCAGTTCGGACCTCTTTCTTACTCACCGCTTAAGCTCCTTCGTAGGTGCTGGGTTCCTGATTGTCTGCTGGGCTCCTTCACACACATCTCGGTTTAATCACGTCGTCTTCTCTCGGTCGGCGTCTCCATCTGTCTCAGCATTCTGTCCTGAATCGGCGTGTCCCCTCTCATATGGCGGCCACAGGGGTGTGGCTGCAGGTGTTCGCACAGATGAGCGCACCCAAGTGACTAGAACCGCACCCTCCTCATCATGTCGGGAAATGGCGGTGGCCATCTTGGGTTTTTCGCATACTACTTGGTGGCCCTTCGACCAGGTCCTTCGTTTTGATGGTTAACCCCTTCTGTGCCACGGACGTAATGGTTACGTCCTGCGGCACAGTGCTGCTGTGCCCAGGACGTAACCATTACATCCTGGGCACACAGCCCAGAGGGAGCGCTAGCGCTCCCTCTGTGGGGTTCCCCCCCCCCATCCCCCCAAGGCAGGGATGGAAGGGGAAGCCCTTTCCCTTCCACCCCCGACCCCCCCACTCTCCCCTGTGACGTCAGCGTGCGAGCGCACGCTGATTATCACAGAGCCTCCTCCCATGCGATCGGAAGAGAAATGCTTTGCATCTCTCTTCCGATCACGTGGGGGAGGCCGAGAGAGGCTTCAAAGGGAAGGAAAGTTATTTCCTTCCCTTTGAAGTCTCTCTCTGCGTTTTGGCAGCCGGATTGAAAGCAATCCGGCTGTCAAAACGCCCACTAGACACAAGGGATGTCTTTTTAAAAATGAAATGGACATAAGGGAGCGACCCCTTGGGCAAGGGTCGCTCCCAGGGGGGGCATTTTTTTAAGGCCTTTTCTGCCTCCCCTGGGGGCAGATCGGCCTATTATTAGGCCGATCTGCCCCCACAGGGGGCAGAAACCTCTAGGCACCAGGGATAATTCATTTTTTTTGTTTGTTTTTTGTTTTAGAGGTGGGGAGCGACCCCTTAGGCAAGGGTCGCTCCCATAGGGGGCAAATTATATTTAGGCCATTTTGGCCTATTTTTATGAGGCCAATCTGCCCCCAATGGGGACAGAAACCACTAGACACCAGGGAGGTTTTTTTTTTGTTCGTGAATTTCACGTAAGGGGAGCGACCCCTTAGGCAAGGGTCGTTCCCCTGGGGGGCAAATTTATTTGAGGCCATTTCTGCCCCCAGGGGGGCAGATCAGCTTATTTTAATTAGGCCGATCTGCCCCCAAGGGGGGCAGAAACCACTAGGCACCGGGGATTTTTTTTGTTGTCGTTGTTTTACAGATGGGGAGCGTCCCCTTAGGCAAGGGTCGCTCCCCTGGAGAGGCAAATTGTATTTAGGCCATTTCTGCCCGCTTTGGGGGCAGATTGGCCGGTTTTAGGTCAATCTGCCCCCAAGGGGCGCAGAAACCACTAGGCACCAAGGATCTTTTTTTTTGTGCCATCATGCAAGGGGAGCGACCTTGTAGGCAAGGGTCGCTCCCCGGGGGAGGGGGGGATTTATTTTAGGCCATTTCTGCCCCCCCGGGGGCAGATCGGCCTAGTGGTATTAGGCCGATCTGCCACCGGGGGGGGCAGAAACCTCTAGGCGCCAGGGCAAATTATTTTAATTTTTTGGTGTGTTTTTTTAGAGATGGGGAGCGACCCCTTAGGCAAGGGTCGCTCCCCTGGAGGGGCAAATTGTATTTAGGCCATATCTGCCCGCCTTGGGGCCAGAAACCACTAGGCACCAGGGATCTTTTTTTTTGCACCATCACGCAAGGGGAGCGACCCTGTAGGCAAGGGTCGCTCCCCGGAGGGGGAATCAAATTTATTTCAGGCCATTTCTGCCCCCCCTGGGGGCAGATCGGACTATTGTTATTAGGCAATCTGCCCCCGGGGGGGCAGAAACCTCTAGGCGCTAGGGCTAATTTTTTGGGGTGTTTTTTTTTTGTTTGTTTTTTTAGAGATGGGGAGCGACCCCTTAGGCAAGGGTCGCTCCCTGGGAGGGGCAAATTGTATTTAGACCATTTCTGCCCCCCTTGGGGGCAAATCGGCCGATTTTAGGTGAATCTGCGAAACCAATAGGCACTGGGGATCTTTTTTTTGCGCCTTCACGCAAGGGGAGCGACCCCGTAGGCAAGGGTCGCTCCCCGGGGGGGAGGGGGGCAAATTTAATTTAGGCCATTTCTGCCCCCCCTGGGGCCGCCTGAGCTAGAGGCCAAAATCCACAGGTAGGCACTTTACAAAAAACACCTCTGTTTTCTGTGAAAAAATGTGATGTGTCCACGTTGTGTTTTGGGCCATTTCCTTTCGTGGGCGCTAGGCCCACACACACAAGTGAGGTACCATTTTTATCGGGAGACTTGGGGGAACGCTTGTTGGAAGGACATTTGTGGCTCCTCTCAGATTCCAGAACTTTCTGTCACCGAAATGAGAGGAAAAAGTGTTTTTTTGGCCAAATTTTGAGGTTTGCAAAGGATTCTGGGTAACAGAACCTGGTCAGAGCCCCACAAGTCACCCCATCTTGGATTCCCTAGGTGTTTAGTTTTCAGAAATGTGCTGGTTTGCTAGGTTTCCCCAGGTGCCGGCTGAGCTAGAGGCCAAAATCCACAGATAGGCACTGTTTTCTGTGAAAAAATGTGATGTGTCCATGTTGTGTTTTGGGCCATTTCCCTTTGTGGGCGCTAGGCCTACCCACACAAGTGAGGTACCATTTTTATCGGGAGACTTGGGGGAATGCTGGGTGGAAGGAAATTTGTGGCTCCTCTCAGATTCCAGAACTTTCTGTCACCGAAATGTGAGGAAAATGTGTTTTCTTTAGCCAAATTTTGAGGTTTGCAAAGGATTCTGGGTAACAGAACCTGGTCAGAGCCCCAAAAGTCACCCCATCTTGGATTCCCCTATGTCTCTAGTTTTCAAAAATGCACAGGTTTGGTAGGTTTCCCTAGGTGCCGGCTGAGCTAGAGGCCAAAATCTAAAGGTAGGCACTTTGCAAAAAACACCTCTGTTTTCTGTCAAAAAATGGGATGTGTCCACGTTGTGTTTTGGGGCGTTGCCTGTCGCGGGCGCTAGGCCTACCCACACAAGTGAGGTATCATTTTTATCGGGAGACTTGGGTGAATATAGAATAGCACAACAAGTGTTATTGCCCCTTGTCTTTCTCTACATTTTTTCCTTCCAAATATAAGAGAGTGTGTAAAAAAGACGTTTATTTGAGAAATGCCCTGTAATTCACATGCTAGTATGGGCACCCCGGAATTCAGAGATGTGCAAATAACCACTGCTCCTCAACACCTTATCTTGTGCCCATTTTGGAAATACAAAGGTTTTCTTGATAGCTATTTTTTACTCCTTATATTTCAACAAATGAATTGCTGTATACCCGGTATAGAATGAAAACCCAAGGCAGGGTGCAGGTCATTTATTGGCTCTGGGTACCTGGAGTTCTTGATGAACCTACAAGCCCTATATATCTCCGCAACCAGAAGAGTCCAGCAGACGTAACGGTATATTGCTTTAAAAAATCTGACATTGCAGGAAAAAATTACAGAGTAAAACGTAGAGAAAAATTGCAGATTTTTTCACCTCAATTTCAATAAAAAAAAATTCAGTTGTTATTTTCTGTAGGAAACCCTTGTAGGATCTACACAAATTACCCCTTGCTGAATTCAGAATTTTGTCTACTTTTCAGATATGTTTCGGTTTCTGGGATCCAGCATTGGTTTCATGCCCATTTCTGTCACTGACTGGAAGGAGGCTGAAAGCACAAAAAATCGTAAAAATGGGGTATGTCCCAGTAAAATGGCAAAATTGTGTTGAAAAATTGGGTCTTCTGATTCAAGTCTGCCTGTTCCTGAAAGCTGGGAAGCTGGTGATTTTAGCACCGCAAACCCTTTGTTGATGCCATTTTCAGGGGAAAAACCACAAGCCTTCTTCTGCTGCCCCTTTTTCCCATTTTTTTTTAAACAAAACGAAATTTTCACTGTATTTTGGCTAATTTCTTGGCCTCCTTCTGGGGTACCCACAAAGTCTGGGTAGCTCTAGAATGTTGGTAAAAAAAGGACGCAAATTTGGCGTGGGTAGCTTATGTTAACAAAAAGTTATGAGGGCCTAAGCGCGAACTGCCCCAAATAGCCCAAAAAAGGGTCAGCAGCGAAGGGGTTAATTTAAAATATTCTATTGCTAACTTTAAAACAAAAGGCAAAGAACTAATCTTATCCAAAATGGAGAAACACTTACAGGGCATTTGCTGTTTTTCACCAATCCTTGAGGCCACTATCATATTGACCAATTTTGATCAAATAGAATTAATGGCAAATCAGTAAGCATTTCCATACATTTCACCTAACTGTCCAGTTTGTTAGACAAGTAAAGTAGTGCCTTAAAGGTTGCATCAAAAGCTGACACCATTACTTCCATTTTGTTTAAGAAATGTTTCATCTTCCAATTAAAGTTTTGTTTGTACCGTTTCCTTACCCAGAGAGAACCTCCATACCTTTTTTCATTTTTGGACTAAACTCATCCTCCAACTTTCATCCAGTTAGTAACAGGCTATTCTCAGTTTCATTTTAACTGCCTTCTAGCATGTTGGTTACTCTTGCTACGAGTGTATTAATGTCAATATGTATAGTAGAACTATTTTCCTCATCCTTACGTAAAAATGAAGTAATTAGTAGCTGCTCCAAAGCTCAAGCTAAGTTCTTAACAAAAACTGAGACTCTATTACCTGCTTTGGCAATAGACTTCCTCCTAGACTTGCATCTGGTGATGCGTAAAGAGATTTAATTATAATATTAGACTTTAGCAAGTCCTTGCGAAACACTGATCTGCTACGACCATTCTGAATAAACTGGTAAGAGGCTGTGGTTTAAATGTTTTTTAAAATTTGTTTTTAATAGCATTTTCCACTGAAAATACAAAAACTACAATGCAAATGAACATTGCAGCAATATCAGATACAAAGATGAATTCAGAACCAGAGTGCTGATGAGATGCCTCATGCAGTCGCCACCGGGCAGGCGTTAGTACCCCTAGTTCAGCAATAAATACCACCGTGTACAAGTCTCAACAGGTCCAACCCGGACTTCCAGGCCCAACTTACGCCTAGACTACTAGTTCCCTGCACACAAGAGCAGGCACCTCACTCGTTGTTCATATTCACCCATTTCTAAGGAGTCTCCTATAATAACGCAGGGGGAGATCGTGGAGAACCAGCATTTGTCTCATCCACCTCACCCAAGCGTTCCACCATTTCTCCCCACAGTTCCAGGTCCCATTCTGCATTCTTGTCTGTTCACACTCGCCCCAACAGACATTCCTTCGCTACAGGCCACTCACTCAGATCCGACAACCATTTGTGTCTCGGATGGGTTTTGGGGGTTATCCAATGTAACGCCGTGCATCTCCGGGCCCACACAAGTCCCGGCAGTGCAAATCGATGTTCCATTTTCCTCCCAGTTTTTGGGAGCGGCAATAGTTCTGAGGAGGCAATGATACTCTGTCCTGTGATCTTCCTGGGTGTCCACACCACGCTGAATAGTGAGCCTCCAACCCTGGACAACTTCACGTCATATGGAGGAAATGGGCCGGGGGCATATTATAGTTCCTGCATGACCAGGAAAAATCCTATGCAACAGCTGTGGCATGAGATATGCCCGGTGCAGGTAATAAAACTGCCAGAGTTCAAAGCATGCATTACTAGAGGTGTCCTTAATCTGGGCACAGGCACGCTTCCATTCAGCATCTGTAAGGGGGGGGTCTTCCCGATCCGCTAACCAGTTAGCTTGTGCAGGCCCCAAATCTGTGCATCTGTCAACACTCAGTGTGACACAACTGGCAAATGAGACCCTCTATTTGCTCCCTGATCCAGTATGACACCAAGTATGTGAGATTCCTCTTGTTCCTATGGAAAGATTAACCAGATCCCCTGGGACATCCGGGAGAGCTTGACATATTGTAGAAATTGTCCCGGTGCTGCATGGAACAGGATGGTTGCTTTCATCATTGTATGAAGACACTATTCAAATAAAGTCACCCGCCGAATGACAGCCACCCCCGCCACTGAGTCACATCCATCAATGACTGTACTTGTTGGAAAGGCTTCAACCATCATAGAGGAAGAAGCTGAGCATACAGTGCCTTACGTAAAACTTGCCTCATTGCCTGTTCCCAGGCCATATCCACTTGACTCATAGTGTTGGGGTAGTCCGCCGGCGCTCCAGTGCCTCACATCAATAGCTTGGGGAGGTCGCTGTCATCGACCAAGCCAGCCAACAGGCGTTTTTCCTTATTAGTGTTGTCAGTACACCATATCGCTGCATACTGCAGGAGTCCAGCTTGATAAGAGAGCTTCAGATCCGCGAACCTCAGTTCACCCTCTTCAGAGTCTGATTTCAAGATGGCCAATTTGATCCGGCTCCTCTTGTCCTCCCACACCAAGGACAACAGCACACTGCTGAGTTCCGTGAACATGGTCCTTGGATAGTATCAGAAAGAATTTCCATGAAATACAGACAGCGGGGTAAAAGCACCATCTTGCTCAGGGCCACCCTGCCTGTCACTGAGACCAGGAGTGTATTCCAAAACCGAACAGAGGCTAGGAGACCATCGATCACTCTCCCAATATTCAGGTCATACTGGGGTCCTGGGCAGTGGGTGATCTGCATGTGCAAGTACCAAAACTTCTCCATCTCCAAAGGTACATGTGCCCCCTCAAATGTTCCACCGGGCCTGCGAACGGGATGCCCCACCAAAGACCACCAACACTTCCAGCAATACCAGAACTGAATCCCCTGGCCTTCACAGGTATCATCAGCATACATTGACACTATATGCACCACAGTCCTGACGCATATTGCCAGGGCAAAGAGGAGTGGGGACAGGGTGCATCCCTGCCTTTTACCCCTCCCCACGCAAAAGGCCTTGGACATCACCCGCTCTTCTGCACCTGCGCAATGGGTTTGCCATATAGAAGGCACACCTAGGACAAGAATTCCAGCCCCAACTCCCAAACGCCACAACACCTCCCACAGGTACTCCCCACCCAGAGTGTTGAAGGCTTTCTCGCTGTCCACTGCCACTAGCGCCACTTCCAAGTCCATCCCCTCAACTGAGTGCATAACATGGGACAGTCATCTAAAATTCATAGGGGTACCCTTCACTGGCATGAACCCACATTGATTGTCCATCACCAGGCTTGACACAACCAGCTGCTGCCTCGTGGCCAGTACCTTGGAAAGGATCTTCATCTCTGTGTTCAGCATGGGAAGTGACTGATAAGATTCTTGGTCACTCGGGTCTTTGTCTGGCTTAGGGGGCATCACAATAAGTGCCTTGCGCATAGGCGTTGGCAGGGAGCCCTAGTGTCTAGCCTTCAAGAGCGTCTCCAGAAGTTTGGGGACCAGTAAAGTGGAGTTTGTCTAATAGTATTCCACCGGCAGGCCATCGGGACCTGGGCTTTTACCATGGGCCATATTTTGTATGGCTGCACAGAGCTGTTCATCTCTAAGTTCCCCTTCCAAGCTCTCCCTCTGCTCCTCTGTAAGCTGGGGCAACACCACTCTGTCTAAAGAAGCCCCCACTGCTCACCTCGTATCAATCAGTGATGCCTCATACACCCAACTAGATGGTTTCTCAATAGAGCATTAACGCCTGTCTGGCTGAACACCATTGCTCCGTTTACACTAGATAAGGATATAAAATCAATGGGGAGAGGGTGTTGTTCCCGTTTAAGCAGCCATGCCTGCAGGCACCCAGATTTGTCCCCCTCCCAATGCAGTCGATGACGGTATTCCTTCCTAGTATAACGGTCTAACCTGGCCCAAATATTCACCACATTGCGCTGCGCTGCGCTGCGCTGCTATCAGTGTACCTCCCACTATTCCATGCCTTCCAGTCCGCTGATGTAGGCTGGTCAGGTCCTCTTGCCCCCGGCAGCAGGTTCCTTCACAGCCTCTTCTGAGTCCCACTGACCCAGGAAAGGTCTTTCACCCCTCACAACTACGTTCAAGGTATTCCACTCTGCACCTCTCAACTGGGTAGAATTCCAGTTGGTATCAAAATACTCTTGCAAAGACATTTGGATATCATCTCCATGAATTGGGTCTCCGAGCACCTCAGGGCAGACTTGCCACAATGGAATCCTGGGATGGAGCCTCCACATTCCATATTCCAGCAATGAAGGTGCATGATCTGACAGGAATCACACCAAGTACTTGGCCTCCAAAACATTGGCAGCACTGTCTCCTGACACCTGAAAAGTGTCTAGAAGGCTGTACGCACCATTGGCAGAGGTGAAACAGGAGAACTCTTCCACATCTGGGTGGAGTTCCCTCCAGATGTCCTTGCAGTTCAACCGAGCCATTGACTCCCCAAGCTCTGCAGTCATACTTGGTTTGGTCCCCATGCGGTCAGGGCATCTATGTAACAGCCCATCTAGTACACATTTAAAATCCCCCAGCCCAAATAATAAGGGTTTAGCTCCTCCTCCTCCAGCGTGTTGAAAAATTCCCATTCATCCATATTCAGGCCATACACATTCAAAATACACATCTCCACTCCATCTAGCAACCTATGGCCGAGGACATATCTGCCATCCACGTCAGCCAAGAACCTACACGGACGGAAAGAAACCTGTGGGGCCATCCATATCGAAACCCCCCTGGCCTAACTGTAATAAGAACAACTGGACTCTCCACATTTTCAGTAATTTCTGTGCCTCCCCATCCATCAAGTGCTTTTCTTGGAGCATCGCTATATGCACTCCCATCCGTCTCAATTAGGCATTTACTCTGTAGCATTCCAGGTGTCCCGCCATCCCTCCATGCGATCCACCCACCACCCATTATTCTGAACCGCCTCCCCCCCCCCCCCCATCAGCCCCAGCTCAAGCTGACAAGGACATCCCAGTCCACCAAGCGAAGGGGCATTGTGCACTGACATGCTGCATAAACAAATCATGAAAAACTTCCTTGCTCACTCCCCCACCCCAGGTAAACCCTGGCAAACTCAAACTGTATCTCCCCACCCATATTTGAACCCCATCCCCACCCTCAACTTGCTAACTCAGGTGTATATAGGTGTCGTAATAGGAACTGAAAGAATGCCCCAGCTAAACACTTAAACAATATCGCAAGTGGTGCCTCCAGGCCAGTCTAAGCTGAACAGCCCAAAGGACATGCTGACCCTGAACAAAAATCACAACAACACTTCCCCACTCACATCCTCAGCTAACAATCACACCCGTCTAAATATCGACCCCTCGTAACTTGCCTCACAGCTTGCACTAGGCACACTAATACAGAAGTACTCCAAAGAAAAAGAAAGAAAGAAAAGAAGGACAGGGGGAGTGACAGAGAGGTCCATTGTTGCCCATCACTGTGTGCCGCAACACTGTTCGCTATGCAGTCCGATGGCACATGATGGAGCACAGCAAGGTCCCTGGGGTGCACAACAGGACAAACATTGTGACCCCTGTCAGGGCAAAATGTCATTTAGTGGCAGGGCAGTCGCCACAAAAGCAGCCCAGCAGACTGTTCAGTAGCACCTGGAGCCTCGCAAGGCCCCCAACAATGGAGTCCAAGGGTAGCACCTGCACTCAGTTCCAGAAGCTACTGGCCAGACAAGTCTGGCGTTTCCTCACCACCTCCGAGCCACTGCCCAAGGATGTCATTGAAGTGACTGCCTTCATCAGCACTGTCTCTTCCTCCTTTTCCATGCGTCGTCGTACCATATCCAGCGTGCCATTCTTTCTGACCACCACTCAGGTCTTTGAGTGCATCTCTCCCCACGTCGTCTCCTCGCCGCTCCTCTCCAATGAGGACTAAGTGACCAGCCAGAGGCCTCCCCAGCACCAAGCACCAGGATTCTGCCATCTCCCTGAATGTCCAGCCAATCCCACTCTTCCTCTGGTGTCACAAAGAATTATGGCGACCCTCATGGAGGATTTTCCATTTTGTGGGGAATAACAGTATGTATTTTAACTCCATGGCTTTTTGTTTCACTCCCCAAAACGTTTTCAGCATCTGCTGCACATGTTGGATATAATCCAGGAAAATTTGAATGATGCGGTCCTCGAAGGGTGGATCCCCACAACTGTCTGTAATATAACATCCCTGTCCCTGTAATTAAGGTTCTTGGCAGCCCCACTGAAGGGGGACAGAAGCACCAGCGCCCTGTGAGTATGTTCCATCACAAAGACAGGTGACATGCCGGACCCATTGTTCTAGAAAGAGTTCAGGGGCTGTTCCCTCAAGTCCCTCTGGAAACCCCACAAACTGCAAATTACAGGTCGGGAGCAGCCCTCCACGTCCTCTGCTCACATCTTGAGCTGCTGTGTTTGGGTCGTCAGGGTAGCAACTGTGGACTTGAGGGTTTTTACTTCCTCCTGAAGTTTTGTAGCATGTTTTTCTGTCTCCAGGGATCTCTCGGCCACCTTAAGCAGATCTACACACAACAAATTCACGTCCATAGATACTGAGTTTATCTTGGCCTGTACATTGGCACTGCAGGCCACCATCGCCGCCAAAATCTGGGCTCCCCTAGGGCCCTGTGGGTCATCCAGAAACCGCATCCAGCCCCCAACCCACCTCCTGTGCCCGTGGCCATCTATTGATCAATTGTTGTCTGTTGCTCCCCCTCCCCGGCTCTGTCTTTACCCATCTCCGGGTCAGACCGGGGGCTCCTGAGTACTCCACATAACGAAGTGTTCCCACAGGGTCATCCGCCATCTCACTTGACAGACACCAGCCATGCGTCACTGCCGCCTAGACACCCCCTGCAATTTCAACAGTGTGTGAGGGGGTGCTCAAGAACCACCAAACCCGGCCAGGGGTTCAGCACATGAAGGTCACACCACTCACATCCGCATTGTGGAGCCGTATCGAGTCACAGCCCATCGCAAGCAGTGGGGACTAACGGTTCATCTCCAGGTCAGGGGGCTTTGCTACCACTGGTATGCCCTAAAGAAACTATGCAGTTCAACAGAGCACAGGCCAGCCCCAAGCACCTCAGGTGCAGATTCCCATAGCTATGCAGCCGTCGTCTGGCCCAGCGGCCCAGAGTGCCCCCACCAGACAAACGTGGACCCAGGCGCCCATACTCCCAATGCCATTTGCTGCCTCCTGCTCAATAGTGCTGCTGATCAGGGCCAATGGGAGAGAGCCCAGTGCTCCGGCCCTAGCAATCGAGTGCTCTAGGAATGCCCCCAACAGTGTCTAGCTTCTGTGTGTGGTTCCCCACAGTAAAGCCCCCTGCCCACAATCAGGAATGCTCTGAACAGCCTCACCAGAAGAGGGAAGCAAGGCCAGAACATGCAACTACATCAGAGGGTCACCCCAGCAGCCGCCCTATCTCCTCATGGTGTCCTCACCGCACCCAGAAGTCCTCAGTGGGCCCGGTAGGTTGCCTACGTGCACCTTATCACTGGCCCCAACAACCGGCCGCTCAAGGACAGGCCCCCAACCCCATCTGGCTGCCGCACAGAGCCCCCAGTGCAAAGTCACTCCCTCCAAATCAAGGATGCTGATATCAGGGGGCAGTGGGTGGAGCAAGGCCGGGGCACGCAATCTACCACAGAAGGCCGCAGCCATCCACTTCCTTGCTCTGTTTGCGGCATCCTCTCCGCACTGCGACTCTCCTCTGGGACCCGTACAGGGATCCCCTGGGACCCCCACGCGCGAGGATCTCCTTGTAGCCACTCAATTCGGGCAAAAACTTAGGCTGCTGCATCCAGGGAGCAACGCCTCACTTGGCAATCTCCCTGTCAGGCCTCTCGCTTCTTAGGCACCGTCAGTTGGGACATATTGGAAGATGGCGGAATCCGCCGGTGTACCGACCGCTGGTGGACCTGTTGACAATGGAAGAGCGACATGTCATTGTGACCTACCGGTTTGACCGTGCCACAATCCGGGAACTATGTACCCAGTTGGAGCCTGACCTGATGTCACCAATCCGCCATCCGACTGGAATACCCCCTGACGTGCAGGTGCTGTCAGTGCTCCATTTCTTTGCAAGTGGGTCTTTTCAGACAACAGTGGCCATGGCATCAGGGATGTCCCAGCCTATGTTTTCCAATGTCTTGTCCAGAGTGTTGGCTGCCCTGCTGAAACACGTAAGGAGATACATCATTTTCCCTGAGGTGGCGGATTTGCCTACAGTGAAAGGTGACTTCTATGCCCTCGGACATATCCCCAACGTCATAGGTGCCATTGATGGGACCCATGTAGCTCTGGTCCCCCCCGCAGGAATGAACAGGTGTACAGGAACCGGAAGAGTTATCATTCGATGAATGTCCAGATGGTCTGTTTGGCAGACCAGTACATCTTGCAGGTAAATGCAATGTTCCCTGGCTCAGTGCATGACGCCTACATCCTGCGGAATAGCAGCATCCCTGATATGATGGGTGAACTCCAGAGGCAACATGTATGGCTATTGGGGGACTCTGGTTACCCCAACCTGTCCTGGCTACTGACCCCAGTGAGGAATCCCAGGACCAGGGTAGAGGAACGCTACAATGAGGCCCATGGGTGGACTAGGAGGGTAATCGAGCGGACCTTCGGCCTCCTGAAGGCCAGGTTCAGGTGCCTCCATATGACAGGTGGGTCCCTATTCTACTCACCGAAGAAGGTGTGCGACATCATCATCGCCTGCTCCATGCTCCATAACTTGACATTGCGACGCCAGGTGCCTTTTCTGCAGGAGGATGATCCAGATGACGGTGTTGTTGCAGCGGGGGAGCCTGGGGAGCCTGTGGACAGTGATGAGGAGGAAGCTGATCAAGATGAAAACGACAACAGGGAGTCAGTCATACAGCAATATTTTCAATGAGACACAGGTGAGTACAATTTCATGTTTCACATTATATTACATTTCACACGTCTACCTCTATCCTGTGCCTACTTTTCACTCCCTATTTGTTAACTGAGTTGTCCCCTTCCATTTCAGTTTCACTAATGTGTTGACCTACGTTTGAACAGCTTGCACCCTTGAAAGGCTTGTGATGTGAGTAGTAGGAAGGGATACCTTTAATCACCATATTAAAAGTGACAGTTGTCCCGCCCCGGAAATGACGTCATATCCGGTGGCTGGGACTTCCGGTGTCCCAGAAAGCCCTCCCCGGAAGTGACGTGCATGGGGGTGTCACGTGGTTTGTGAACACGTGGTGTCATGTGTTAGCCCTGTGTCTGGGTCCTAGCCCCTGGGTTTTGGCCTATGAGTTGTGTAAAAAAAAAAAAGTATGACTTAGTGCTGTGCAAGTGGTTTCAGAGCCTGAGTGGGACAGGTCTGGACATGTCAGACATTCATGCCCAAGTGCCAGTTAGGGGGCCTCTGCACAGGGCTGCAAAGTGGGCGGTCTGGTCAAACCTCCACACTGTTGGCTAATCCAAAAAATAAATAAAGTGGGAATGGTCAAATGCTGCTTATGTTAGAGCCAGCCTATCAATGTAGAGAGGTAAATCTAAAACAGAGGTGGGCCTGCATTCTTTCATGGGTTCCCAGATGGTTTAAATTAGAAAACTGACCCTGTAATTAAAAGTTTGAAACACCCCAGAGGTTGTTGTGGCATGGCTAATCTAAAACAGAGACATGTCTGCATTCTTTCAGGGGTTCCCAGAACCGGCCCAGTAATTAAAAGTTTGAAACACCACAGAGGTTGAGGGGCATGGCTGATCTAAAACAGAGATGGGCCTACATTCTTTCCAGGGGTGACAGAGGTGGGGTTAAATTAGAAACTGACACGGTAATTAAAAGTTTGAAACACAACAGAGGTTGAGGGGCATGGCTGATTTAAAACAGAGATGGGCCTACATTCTTTCAGGGGTTCCCAGAACTGACACGGTAATTAAAAGTTTGAAACACAACAGAGGTTGAGGGGCATGGCTGATTTAAAACAGAGATGGGCCTACATTCTTTCAGGGGTTCCCAGAACTGACCCTGTAATTAAAAGTTTGAAACACAACAGAGGTTGTTGTGGCATGGCTAATCTAAAACAGAGATGGGCCTACATTCTTTCAGGGGTTCCCAGAACTGCCCCTGTAATTAAAAGATTGAAACACAACAGAGGTTGTTGTGGCATGGCTAATCTAAAACAGAGATGGGCTTACATTCTTTCCAGGGGTGACAGAGGTGGGGTTAAATTAGAAAACAGACATAGTAATTAAAAGTTGAAACACAACAAAGGCCAAATATTGCTAACCTATAACAGATGCCTATTTCCAGGTCCCACCAATCACAGAGCCCAGGCATAATTACCACTGTGATCCTAGTATAAGAACCCCCCAACTTCACAGGCCTCTTTTTTTCTGAACTACATACTGACATTTGTGGCAAGCAGGGACGCATCAGGACATAATGGCTGGAAACATGAAGGGCAGAGCTCAGACTGGTGATGCTGAACATCTTCTACTTAAGGTCTGTAACAGTGTGATGTGTGTATGTGTTTTACTAAAGTTTTACAATGACATTAGCACCAATCTGTTTAACTATACATAGAGATGTAAAATGCCTGCTTTTAAAAAATAAATAAAAAATAAAAAATGTAAAAGCTGCTATTAGTGTATTTTTGAGATACTGTAATTACTTTGTGGGGTGATTTTGTTTAAATGGTACTAGTAGGGTCTTGTGCTATGTATTTGTCTGTATTTTTATGGGGGTGCAATTATTTTGGGGATTGTATTGGTACTGCTTAACTTGTACCTGCTGGTTCTGGACCTGTGTATGGACATGTATTTTTGAAAATCTGCACTCATTTTGTGGGATGGTGTTCTTTTAATGTGTACTTGCTGATTCTGGGGCTGTGTATCTGTCGGTATTTTTTAAAGTCTGCACTTGTTTTGTGGGGCTAGGGGTTGTTTAATTGGTACTTGTGGGTTAATGTGCAATGTATAGGCATGTATTTCAGGGCGAGTGCACTTACGATGTGGGGTGTATTTGGACTGCTTAATATGTACATATTGGTTCTGGGACTATGTAGGGGCCTGTATTTTTGTGGGGTTGCACTTATTTTGATGGCAGTTTGGTGGGCTTATTGTGTACGTCATGGTTCAGGGGGTTGTGTAGCTAAGGGTATTAGTGGTGGGGCTGTATTTAATTTGTACAGGAAATGTTATGGGGCTCTTTATGTATTTTTTTATGTGTATTTTATGGTATGGGCCAGTATTATATGGCCGCAATAGTGTGTTTAAGTGGTGAGCTTTTGGGGGTGGCCTAGTTGTTAATTTTAGAGCTCAGCGCAATGAGTTCCGGGGTGCAGAGCTCTAAAATTAATAACTACGCTCCAAGGGGTCAACCATAGCTCTGGGGTGCCCAGGTTATGAACTTTTGCGGCGTGGCTCTCAAGAGACCGCGTGGCCTTTTGAGAGCAGCGCCAAAATGTTCATAGCAAGGGCCCCCCAGAGCCGGCCTGAGCTCTGGGGCCCTTGTGATTAACTTAGCAAAACTGGTCTCAGAGGCCACTAGGTCTCTGAAAGCTGTTTTGTTAAGTTAATCACTAGGTTCCCAGAGCCATACTGCGCTCTGGGGCTCGAGTAATTAACACAGCAAAACTGCTCCCAGAGACCTGCAGGTCTCTGAAAGCAGCTTTGCTAGGTTAATAACTCGTGGTTCCCAGAGCCGGTCTGTGCTCTGGGGACCGGTGTTATTAACCTAGCACAACTGCTTTCAGAGACCTGCTGGTCTCTGAAAGCAGCTGTGCTAGGCTAATAACGCAGGTCCCCAAACCCGTCCTGGGCTCTGGGGACCGGCGTTATTAACTTAGCAAAACTGGTCCCGGAGACCTGCAGGTCTCTGAGAGCAGCTTTGTTAAGTTAATAACGCGGGTCCCCAAAGCCGTCCTGGGCTTTGGGGACCGGCGTTATTAACTTAACAAAGCGGCTCCCAGACCGGCGTTATTAACTTAGCAAAACTGGTCCCGGAGACCTGCAGGTCTCTGAGAGCAGCTTTGTTAAGTTAATAACGCGGGTCCCCAAAGCCGTCCTGGGCTCTGGGGACCGGCGTTATTAACTTAACAAAACGGCTCCTAGAGACCTGCAGGTCTCTGAGAGCCGCCTTGTTAAGTTAATAACGCCGGTCCCCAAAGCCGTCCTGGGCTCTGGGGACACGCGTTATTAACTTAACAAAACGGCTCCCAGAGACCTGCAGGTCTCTGAGAGCCGCTTTGTTAAGTTAATAACGCCGGTCCCCAAAACCGTCCTGGGCTCTGGGGACCCGCGTTATTAACTTAACAAAGCGGCTCCCAGAGACCTGCAGGTCTCTGGGAGCCGCTTTGTTAAGTTAATAACGAGGGTCCCCAAAGCCGTCCTGGGCTCTGGGGACCCGCGTTATTAACTTAACAAAACGGCTCCCAGAGACCTGCAGGTCTCCGGGATCCGCTTTGTTAAGTTAATAGCGCGTGTCTCCAGAGGCTGTAAAAGCCCGGAGACAGCGTTATCAAGTTAGGAGATCTCTTCTCGGAGGTCGCGCTGCCTCCGTGAAGAGATCTCCTAACTTGATAACGAGGTCTCCGAGCGTTTACAGCCTCGGAGACCTCTGCCGGCAGTTTTTTTTTTTTTAAATGGGCTTATTAACAACGCGGCTCTCAGAAGCCGCTGGGGAACACCCCAGCGGCTTCTGAGAGCCGCGTTGAAAGTTTAATTAGAGAGAATGCCGTGCGTGTTTCAGCGCGGTATTCTCTCTAATTAAACCATCCGATCGGATCCCCAAGACCTCGTGGGGTTCCCATGGTCTCGGGGATCCGATCGCTTGCCGCCAGAGTGCGGCATTTGTTTGTTTTAAAAAAAAAAAAAAAAAAAAAATAGTAATGGCGCGAGGCCGGGTCTGTGGGCCCTGACCTCGCGCGCTAGGGCCGTAGGGCCCATACAAATATATAAAAAAAAAGAAATAAAAATGAATAGCGTTTTGGGGGCCTTGGGATTGGGGCCCCCAAGGCCCCTTAGGGCAGCATTTAAAAAAAAAAAATACAAATACAAATATGAGGTCCCTGAGCACAGGGCTCAGAGACCCCCAGGCCATCATGTGACAGCCTTTAAAAAAAAAAAAAATATATATATATATTTATTTATTTATATATATATATATATATATATATCTGTGTGTGTTTGTGTGGCAAGTGTGGACAGGGGTTTAGGGGCCTACAAGGTCGTTTTTTTTAAAAGCATATAAATAAAAAAAAATATTGAATTAAATTAAAATAATAATGATTAAAAAATAACTATCCCTGCTAAAAGCTTTTCAGACCCCTCAAGTACCACAGCCCACTCACCTTAGTTCAGGATGGCTTTGGATCTGATTTTGTTGCCTTGAAAAAACCCAGGACCTCACACATGCTGCATCCACATCCGGCCATTTTCTTTTTCTTTTAAAACAAAGACTGTGTGGTGTTGGAATTGGCTCAGCTAGGAGTTTAGACTGAGCTCCGCCCCCACACATGGTTCACAGCCTTGTTCAGCTAAGGTGAAAACCAGGCCTGGATCCTAGGATCCACTTTCCAGTCTATGTCTTATAGAGACAGTCCTAGAGGTAGTATTATGCAAGAGCGCCACCATGTGGAATTTGTTTATTAAACCTTGTATAGTTTTTGAGAAAAGTTTTACAGTTGTCAATATGTATTTATACTTACAGAACATAGGGATTCAACAATTTGAATCTTGATAGATACATTTTTTTTTTTTTTTAAATTTTTTTTTTTTTATTTATAATTTTTTTTTTTTTATTTATTATTATTTTTTTAAAAATTTTTTTAAATTTTTTTTTTTTTTCTTTTTGTCCTACCCTTGTTGTGCTTTTATGAAGGGTTCGGACGTAGAAGATGAATTGTGGTATGTTTAAAGGTAAATCTGTCTCTCTTGTACACAGGACTGTCAAGAGTCTGGGGAACCCCCTGTGCAAATGGAGACCGTGCAGCAAGGTGAGTTACAGGACCTTGGTCGTTCTGAACGACGTTGTCAGGAATGTTATTTTTTTATTTTACTTCTAATGGGCACCCATGTGTTTGCATAGGTTATGATGCAGAACTCAGGTGCGCGATTGCCTCTCTCCAACAAATCCTCCATGTTCAAGAGGGGTCAAGCACCTTGTCACAGGATAACGTTTCTGCAGGTATATATTAGGGGTCTTTTTGTACCCCCATTGAAAACCTAACAGGGTCTAACAATCAGACCTATATTTGGTCATCTCAGTGAGTTCGTATAGTCTATGTATTATATTGTATGTGTTACATTATTTTTTTATGTTTTTTATCCCGAGGGGCTCCTATGGATGAAGCGAGCCGGGATATGGATGGAAAGCTTAAAAAGCAGCCCCGCAAAAGGAAGTCCCCTGGTTCTAAGGACGGCCCGCCCATTAAGAAGGGACCCTCAAGCCGGAAAAACCATGGTGAGTTTAAGAAAATGTAGAGTTTGGTGTATACAGTGCAGCGTGTGTCTAAACGTCTTTCCGACCCATAGGTATAGCCGCTCTAACTAGCCCTAATCTATATTTTGCTATCTTTACGTCCTAGAATCATCACACCAGAGCTCCGGAGACGCCTGCCCTCAGCCTAAGCCGCGGATGTCATCTTTAAAGGTCTACACTGGGACTGTTCAAAACCCCACAAAGTCATCGGTACTCGTGAGCCAACCCGAGCACCGAGACCCGCCCTGCAACATCTCCACATCCGTCGCTCCTGGACCAGGTACAACTCATAACGACACCACATCATCCATCATAAAGGGAATACCTAGTACAGCGGGCACTTCTGCAACAACTATCCAGGGTTTGGGGTGTGACCATCCGGACATTATCGTTCTTACAACGCCAAGCGCCCAACTGATTGCACCTTGTGAAGCCTCTGGAGGGTCCCCAAAACAGTGCAGCAACCCTAAAATAAATCGGCTGTCCTTAAAGAATCGTAGGAAGAAGTTCCAGAACCCTGAGCAACAATCTGGGCCTCTAGACCTGTCTTTTAAAAATTTTGTTGAGGTACAACCGGCTCCCCCTAGGGTCCAGAGTTCTAATACCGGCGTGCCTGGCCTCGACCTAACCTCTCCAGGGTGTACAACTATCCCCGCTGTGTTATGTGACCCCTCCATGGAAAATGATCACCCTGCAGAGGATCCCTACTCCCACTGTATAGAGCTTCTTAAGGCTCTAGCTGGTACTACCCAAAGTTCTGAAGCCCCGGCATCCCCATGTCTGATGTCCCCCGATACACCCCCGGGGGCATACGACCCCACCAGTCCTGCGCCAAGTGCCCGTGCGCAATGGTCTTCACCATCATCATCAATATACCCCGACAGCAGTATAGGGTGTAGCGGAACGCAAAATCAGAGTTTTGGAACACCCTCGAGCGATGATCAGGGCTCTCAAACTCCTGGATGTTCACACTGGAATCCTGTTTTTACGTCCCGCTCTGATCCCTCAGCCGTGATTGGGGGTGATAACAACGGCCGCTGTCCTATAACTGGGGATGCTCAGGGAGTTGGCAATCACCCCTCTAGTGTCACAAGTACTGGCCTTGAAACAAACCTTTCAAGCCGGGCTAGAGTTCTAGACAACTACGTTAAAGAAATCCATCATTCGTTCAGACAGTTAAAATGCCAACTCCATCTAAAAACTTTAAAACTATGTAAGAACGACGGTAATAGAGGGGCATCCAGAGCTAGCATAAAGGCTTTAAAACAGCTGATGGCTCGGTGTAGAAACACAATGGCCCAAACTTGCGCTTCAACAATTGTGGCCATGGGTAACATCCCGTCATGACTAGGTGAGCGTACATACCCGGGGAATGTTAGAACTACATTTACCAGTACAGGGGGCCATAGGTCTAAATATGAAAAGAAGCCCCAGCACCTGCTTAGTAGAGCTCTAAGAGTTTTACGAGCGCTCAATAGTCAGAGGTCATGTCAACCCCCAAGCCCTGCACCCATAAGACCTCAAAATATAGAGTTAGGAGGTGCTGCTGGTCTTTACAGGCCGTCTGGGGGTGGCGGTCCGAGCCGTCTCAGCCTTAAGCAGTCTGGAGGAGCCCCGTCCGAAGTCGGTGTAGTGTCAGTGTCACCATTTGTAAACAAGCCAGACATTGTTCAGATCGGCGGGGGTCGTTTACCAAAAACCAGATGGGCCCATAAGAAGCCAGAGTGGCTTGGTAGCTCTAGAAAACGCAAGCTGGTAATAAAAAAGTTAAAGAAAGCCAGACTCTGCGTTACCAGAAGGTCTAAAAACACACCTACATCTAACCACACCCCTGGGAGCTCTCCAACAACCAGTAATTCTCAAACTGAGGCTTCAGAACCAGTTTTTATGGAAAGTGTGAGACGGTATAGTCGTGTTGTAGAGCGGTTTAACGCTACAGAACACTATGAGGAGTTTAGGTTCGTTAACCTAGATCGCCTACACTCCTCAGATCATGGCATCATAGCTATACATCAGGCTGTGCAAACGCTGATCGAACGATTGTTACACGATGTGGGTCCTAATGATTTCTTTCAGATGCGTTTTCAGGGACAGGGTCTCAATAGTCCCCTGTTCACCAGACGGTCATCTCGGGATGTGTTTGACGCTGTAACGTTTTTAGAAAACCTATCTAAACTTTTACAGAGCAAGGCTGAATTACTGGCGTACGGGTCCTTTAGAATCATCTCCCTCGTTGTTAGGGGGCGCGAGGGGGGTGCTTCCAGAGCCTTAAAGAGCGTTATGTACAGTAAAATCATTGACAAGAAATCACGATGGTTGCTCGATTTTAATACCGGAGCTACCAACATGTGTCTGGCCGCAAGCATTGCAGGCTTATTGATGGACCGCTCTACCCCAGACGCCGTCATTATGGCGATGGCTGTAGCAGCACATGAGGCGCTTCAGATACCGACTGACAAAATGGTCGGTTTTGGGGATCTGGGACTTTTTGAGAATCACTTCGCCGTGACGGTTAAAGTTCTATACCATGCAGGTTCTTGGAAGTACTTCACTACCAATGAAGGTGTGAAAAACAAGACCGTGTATGTGCTACACCATGAAAACCACTTTTACGGTGTCTTGAACCTGAAGGGTTTTCTAGGCGCCAAGTATGTGTGTGAGCATTGCGATCACATATACAACAACCGGACCAAACACCAGTGTGAATTACACTGTAAAATGTGTCAGAGGGACGGTTGTGTCAATGACAATGCTCTGAAAGTGAACTGTCCAACGTGCAAGCTGTTTTGTCGGTCGCAAGACTGCTTAAACACGCACATAGGCCTCGCCCAATGTGTTCTTAAAGCCGACTGTGGGACTTGCGGCCGTTATAAACCTGTCGATCACAAATGTGAAGGTATGCAGTGCCCTAGGTGTACAGCTCCTTTTATAGCCGGAACAACCCATGAGTGTTACATGCTCAGAAGTCACTACCAGAAAAAAACAGAAGACTATATCGTATTTGACATAGAGTGTACGCAAGAGACGGGGGTGCACCAACCAAACTATATTTACGCCCACCATCTAACCGGTGATGGGAGCTGGGAGTTTGAAGGTAGGGCTTGCGTGAATGATTTCCTCCTCACATTTATGCAACCCCGATACCAGGATTATACATTTCTGGCTCACAACTCCAAAGCATATGATTCTTTTTTCATTATCAGGGACCTGATACATGAAAAGCTTCCCGTTAGTCTCATAACCCAAGGTTCCAAACTAATGCTGCTTAAGGTTGTGCCTTTTGACATTAGGTTCATAGACACCTTGAATTTTCTGCCCATGAAGTTGAGCAAACTGCCAAAAGCCTTTGGGTTTGAAGGCTGTAAAGGTTATTTCCCACACTTTTTTAACACATGGGCTAATCAGAATTACTTCGGGCCTATGCCTCCGCCCGACAGTTATGGTTGCGATTATATGATGCCCTCTGAAAAAGAGAGTTTTCTACAGTGGTACGATGAAAACCGTGAAAAACGGTTTCATTTCCAAACTGAATTGAGAGCATACTGTCAGGCGGACGTTATGATATTGCGAAAAGCATGCAACCTATTCAGAGATGTTGTGGTGGCTATGACGAAGCGGGTCGTGTTTATTGAAACAGATCCGTGCGAGCGTGAAAAAAAAATAACTGTATACCTGGACCCATTTCAAAACATTACTCTGGCTTCAATGTGCATGTCTATTTATAAACACATGTTTTTAAGGTCTGAAACTATCGCCTTAATACCACCTGACCTCTATAACGGCAAGCAGAAACGTTACTCCACACCTTCTATTCAGTGGCTCATGTACGTCTCTGCGAATGAGAGCATCTTCATTCAGCACGCTTTGCAGGGCGGCGAATACCGTCTAGGCCGCTACTATCTAGACGGGTATGCATTAATTAACGGTGTTCCAACGGCCTTTGAGTTCAACGGGTGTTTTTACCACGGTTGCCCTCAGTGTTACAAACCCCATGAATTTAATAGACTGCAGGGCACCACGTTTGAACATCTGTACCGCCGGACTCTGGCAAAGGCGCAGTATATTGAGAGTTGTGGGTTTGTTCTGAGAACTCTCTGGGAACATGATTGGGTAACTGAGCTATCGAAAGATGGCGCACTGAGCACTTTTATTAAGAGCCAGCAGCTACCTTCACCGCTGGAGCCCCGTGACGCCTTATTCGGCGGCCGTACAAACGCCATTCAATTGTACCGTGTAGCTGGCCCTGGTGAGAAAATACATTACTACGACTTCACTAGTCTGTATCCATTTGTGAACAAGGTGAAGTTGTACCCTGTGGGCCACCCTACAATTGTATACAGGAACTTTAAACCTCTCAAAGAGTACTTTGGAATCATTAAGTGTCAGATTCACCCTCCGCTGAAACTTTACTTTCCGGTGCTCCCTTATAGAGTCGACGGTAAGCTAATGTTCCCCCTATGCCGTACCTGCGCTGAAAGTAAACAGCTTAGCGAATGTCGGCATAGTGATGAGCAGAGGCTGCTGGAAGGGACGTGGTGTACCATTGAGGTGCAGACGGCCCTAGAGAAAGGGTATCGGCTTGGTAAAATCCTGGAAGTCTGGCACTTTCCAAATACAACAACACAGCTCTTTTCTGAGTACATAAACTTGTTTCTTAGAGACAAGCAGGAGGCCTCGGGGTATCCAGAATGGTGTGTCGATGAGCCCTCAAAGAAAAAGTATATCGCTGATTACAAAGCGCGCGAGGGTATTAAACTGAGACCTGCGTTCATTAAGGTTAACCCCGCCCGCCGGCAGTTAGCTAAGCTCTGTCTCAACTCCTTGTGGGGAAAGTTCGCACAGCGGACCAATTTGTCAAACACATCCATCGTCACAGATCCGGATGAGCTTTTTAAGTACATATTCACACCTGTTTATGACGTATCCAGTTGTGAATTTATTGACGACGAGACGGCCGTTCTATGCTGGAAATACGCCAAAGAGTACCCCACAACGTGTAACAATATAAACATCTTTATAGCATGCTTCACAACCGCTCACGCCAGGTTAGAGCTTTACAGGCTGTTGGACCAGCTTCAGGAACGGTGTTTGTACCATGACACAGACTCTGTTATCTTTGTGAGTAAAGAGGGTGATGAAGATCCTCCGCTGGGTGATTATCTAGGGGATTTGACCAGCGAGCTCGAAAAGGGGGAGTATATACAGGAATTTACCTCATCAGGCCCTAAGACATACAGTTATAAGACCTCAAGCAACAAGGTTTGCATGAAAGTCAAAGGTATCACTTTAAACGTCAACAATACGATTAAAATAAACTTTGACAGTCTGAAGGGCCTGGTGCACGAATACTCTGCATTGAGCGATCACAAAAATAGCAAAGCCATTGTTGTAAACCATCCGAGCATAGTCAGGTCCAAGAAAAAATGGGAAATTACAACACAGCCTATGTTTAAAACCTTAAGAGTAGTGTTTGACAAACGGGTCCTCACAACGGACTACAAAACACTGCCTTACGGTTACTAAAAGCCATTAGAGGTTTGAACATCGCCCAGATATGGACACCAGACTGCAGCACCCATTCTCCTGCGTTTTAGCGGGGCCCTCCAATAGCGGTAAAAGTTTTTTTATAAAGAAACTGTTAGAAAACGCTCCCGGTGTTTTATCTCAGACCCCCAACAACATCGTGTGGCTTTATTCATGCTGGCAGGATCTTTACACTGAGCTCACCCTAAAATTTCCCCACATTCGATTTATAGAGGGTATCCCCGATAATCTCAACGACGATGACTTGCTACCAAAACACCTTGTAAACATGGTCGTGGTGGATGACCTCATGCGTGAAGGAGGGGACCACCCCGAGCTTGAGCGGGCTTTTACGCAATATTCACACCACCGCAATCTGAGCATATGCTATATAGTGCAGAACCTGTTTTACAAGGGCAAGAGCAGCCGGTCCATAACTCTCAACGCCTCATACCTGGTCTTATTTAAAAACCCTAGAGACAAACTTCAAATCTCAATTATAGCTAAACAAATGTACCCCGGCAACACCCAGTTTTTCATGGATGCCTTTAACGATGCTACAGCAAAACCCCACAGCTACTTACTGGTGGATTTGAAACCCAACACTTTTGAAGACTACAGACTACGATCCGGTATAATACCCCCGGACTTCCCAGTCGCCTACACGCCTAAAACAGTGTCCAAAAACTATAAAAAGAACAAGTAAAAAGCTGCTTATAACATTTACACTCTAAACCTTGTAATATAAGGTCCCCACAATGTCGGCTCGGTTACGACGTAATTTAGGACTTCTAAAAATGTTGATCACGGCTAGCCCCGCGAGAAGAAAAGCCATCCTCTGCGCTGCCACGGATGATTTAGTGGCCGCCATTTCAGAAATAGCCCTAAACACCCTAAAAGGTAATGTCCCTATATCAACGCGCCAGTTCCGGGTTCTGAAGAAGAAACGCCACATTATTAAGAAGCTCAGCAATAAGAGGGCTTCACTCCTTTCCAAAAGAAAACTGTTCAAACAGTCAGGAGGCTTTATAGGGTCGTTGTTAGGTATAGCTATACCCCTAATCACAGGGCTACTGTCGCGATCCTGATGGAGCACGCCCACAAAATGTACCTCGTGCCCCGGCAACAGGTGGATCATCTGTCCCCTTCTAACACGGACGTCTGGGACATACGCAAAAACGAAACACATCGTCTCGATGCGGAAATCAAAGCCATTTTGAACCGGACTGATTTAAAACCCCACGACAAGGCAGGGCTTTACTCAGGAGCCCTTCAAAACTTTCTACAATACTACAAGCAACTCACCTCTGAAAAAACCAAACTGACGCTGTACACCCCAGATGCTGAACAGCCGCCTGGACCCTCTACGCAGGCTCATGACATAGGTCCCACACCCACAACTGATGCCTTTGTCTTAGACCTTTTAAAAAATATCAGTCAGAAATATAGAGGGGCTGCGCAAATGTTACTCAGTAAAATGAGTACTACTAAAGATTTGACCACTTGGAACGCCCGGGGTGAATTCGTTTACAAAGGGCAGCCGGTTGCTGGTTCCCATATGTATGATCTGGTCCGGGGTCTCACACACGGTAAAACCCTAACAACACGAGAAGCTCCTAGAGGCTGGGAACAGTTCCTAAATGCAGCTGCGGAACTCAACATTCCCTCCACGATCATCGGAAATGCCGAGAATCGCCGTAAGCTTGAAAGTTTAAAAGACCCGGCCCCTGCTATTTTTACAAGGAGCCCCGCTATATCGACATCGCCTTTCTTTCCACAACTAACACCCGCTCGGGACCGTGCTGATCTTCCTATGGGGCCTAAAAAGAGACTATTCAAAATGAACACATGGCTACCGATCTAATTTTGCACACATGTATAGTTTTTTTTGTTAAAAGTTTTTACGGTTCGAAAAAATGTGCTTCATTTTATATGTTTAACCATGTAAATGTTCGTGTTGAAACATGCTTGTAATAAACACTTTTAAATTTTCAGCCAGAGTATGCCATCTTTTTATTTATGAATGGTTTGAAAATGTACACAGTACGGATTAAAAAAAAAAATGCCTAGGATGAAAGCTTGTTTAAGATGTTTTTTATTTTAGACACTCACAAGTACAAATAACAGCTTTACAAGACCTTACACTTTTGACAGAGACCCGAGTCTGTTTTAACAACGTGTGACATTGTCCTGTAGTTTTCATTCACATATTTCATAACAACATCATCGTTGTTTACTAAATCGTCTGAGTATAGATTTAAAAAATTTCTAAACGTTATACCTTCAGACATTTTACTAATAAAGTATATACAATGTTCCCCACATGTGATGGCCATAGGATCCTGTACCCGCAGTTTATTATACACAACAGTGGGTGATGCTTTTTTTACATATTTGAATATCGGCTTTGTATAAATACTATGCTTAGGGAATTCAGCTAAACTATCAAACACTATAACCTTGTCCACATCCAGAAACAGTGCCGCCCAATGTGCCCCACCCTTGTAATGGGGATCGGTGTTAAAGACGAGGGTACGGGGCCTTTCCGGACCTATCTTTTCAGGTAGTCCATCGCTAGGGTATACCCCTAGAAAGTATTTCTTAGCATATTTATGTCTACTTAAGAAGTCACGTATCTCAGTAGTGTCCATTTTATATATTTTTTTTAAAAAATAAAAACAAATTTTTAATTTTTATTTTACACTTTTTCAATGGTAGTCAAACATGAGCTGACGGGCGTGGTTGATCTGAATAACACTGTCGAATACAGAGAACACAACCATGTTCACATTGGCCGCCAGTGCCTGTGTAAAACGTATTTCCGCTTTTAGATTTCCGTTTTTGATCAGGTTGTAATGGTCGCCATCTTCCATGTCCGGCGTCAGGTCGAACGCAAACAGCGTGTAGCCTGCAGCATACCCTTCCCTTAAAACAACTACTCCTGAGTCCCGCAGCTGTTTCCCCGTTATCGAGACCAGCCCTAGATATTCCCGGACAAAATTTGATGTTCCAAAATTCGGCGTGAAAGGTTTTGCGGGGATCACAGCACCCTCGTGAACCAAAGCGGCATAGTTGATATCATAGTGTTTGAAGTTGAAAGGGTTTGAGTTGTAGGCGCCACTAAAAGCGGTATTGTCCACAAACCCTATGATGATGAGTTTCGGTAACTGCCCCAGAAATAGATTCTGCTGCTGCGTTAATCGGGTTCCGGCGGGGATGCTGAATATCTTCAGAGCAACTCTTTCAATGGCATACTTGGCGTTCGATAATTGTAAAGCTTCAGCATGGGCTAGTCTGACACTTGGGGACACTTTCACTCTCTTTACAAACAGGCTCGCTGACAATATAACCAGTTTATACTGCTCTGCATCACCGCTGATGAGACAGAAAGAGTCCTTGTTACGATTGAGTTTGATCTTAAGATCAATACCGTTGACTAACAGTTTGTCTTGGAAGAAAAGGTCTGAATGTACGCGCCCCAGGAGGTCAAACTGCCTACTGCCGGCGACGAAGCTGGCTCTTTTTTTAAAACCCTCGTTGTCTCCGTCCAAAGCTGTGTTCTCCAAATGCGCTTCGGTATCTCGGTAGAAGAGCCCCGCTGAAAGATGTGTGTCCAGCGCATCACGACTATAATTTAGAATACTCTCTATGTAGGCCCTGTAGGCATACATGTTATCACTCTGTGTGACGAGGCGATCGCCTAGGTTAATGTCCACTTGATTAAACATTGTTGCGATGGGATAGGCTATAGGGGCCACTCTAGCATCATCCTCGATGTTGTCACCGTTCGCTTTGGTTATTTTACAGACGAGGTGCAGGAGAGTATTGTTGAGATCAAGGTACATATCCGTGGATCCCGACACATAAAACTCTATCGGTGCAAGGGGTGTCAGAGCTGCCATCGGTGACACTTCCATGAAAAAACTGTTTTCAATGCTTGTCTGTGTGGGTTTGAGAGAAAACAGATCTAACTCAGATTTGGCGCATTCACCCGATGCACAGTGTACGAAGGCCATGATCGATGTTTTAAAAAATATTCGCACTAGAACGAGTTCTCTTCTTCTTGGTTGATCTCTTCCGTCTTATGACTCTTCTTTTGTGAGGGCCTTTTGAAGTAGTCCGGCGCTTCTTATAGGGCCTTGGCGGCCCCCTACGCAGCGATGCCCTTCGCTTCCTTTTAACAAAACCATGCGCTTTATACAGCAACCCCGCTCCTTCTTGGGGCTGTCTATTCATGCGCTCTGCTACCGCAGACGTTACACTGCCCACAACGTCCTGGGCTATGTTTGTAGCTGCCGCTTTAACATGAGGTTTTGCAATTTCGAACCCTCTTCTCAAAAAGGGCATGGCACGTCTAAACATGCTTCGGAAGAAACCCCCCAATCCCGCCCCATACATAACCGGAGCCCCTTGAAAGTAGGGTTGGGGACCGCCATACCCGGCCTGAACTCTATAATAGTCCCTGTACATCGAGGGATCCCCGTAGGTTTTCATGGTGACCATTGCAGCTGTCTAATAGTCACCTTCGCGCCGTGGCCTTAAATGAAGCTTAACAATAACTTTCCCGTATTTAAAGGCGACCGGCTCCGACTGATCGTTGTACACCATGATGGTTATAGTGTCAAAATGGTTTTTAGAAATTGCAACATAGTCGAGTTTGTGATGTTGTATATTAACCATTGCGTTATTTTCACCCTGCACCGGGACCCACCTCAACAAAGGGGAATAACTATCCCCGACCCTCTGCGGCTCTACAATGTCGCTATAAACGTAGAGTGTATAAAAACCGCCGTTAATATCGGGGCATGTAGGGTCTGGATCCATCTGCCTTTGGTGATGCTGTACGGTCCCTAAAACCCTTTGTAATTTACCACTACATTTAAACACTGTACTGAACTCTGGGGCTTTAAGAACCACCTTTCTTCTAACGTGATCCAATACCAGATATATATTAGCATACGCTTCAGTGCTGGCTATAGACTTGTTGATGGCATCGACCACCGTTGCGACGGTAGGGTAATAGCCGTGCGGGAAAGACAAGTTATAGGTCAGTGCATCCTGAGGTCGCTTTATATGAAATTTAACATCGGCCTTTGTAAAGGTATTCCAAGTTCTAGGGTACTGTATTTCCGTTAGTGCCACCTCCCACGGGCCTTTCAAATCCACTGGCTTTGCAAGTTTCACCGTATAACTCGAAATCTGATTGTCTGGGAACATGTCCTTCGAAGCGTTGGATGGCAGCGTGATATAAAAAGGGGAGTTCTCCATCATAGCGTTTACAGCTATACCTCACACACCGTGCAACGAGCTGGCCAGAACCCAACTGTTAAATTTCTCGGGCCACCCGCGCCATTTGACCAACGCCTGTCGCCGGGCTCCGCTCCCTTTTCTTTTCAGAACCTTTTCAACCCTGTACACCCTGTTCGGGTCGTAGGGCACCTCTTGTAACTCTTCTGTGTAAAAGACACCCGATACCTCTTCCCCAGCGTAGTCCTTTAACCTGTAAATATATACCCCTTCTTTAAGCTGCACACTTTCCACTATGAATATCTCATCGCTGAATGTTTGTTGGTAGCCTTTGGTGAAGACCCCCTTCAACTTTGAAACCCTGACATGAGCCCCTTCTTTTAAATCCGGTTTATTGACCTTCTGTGTGAGACGCCTACCGTACACCGTTCTCCACACCATTAACGAATTATCCCTTGTTACCTTAACAGGGGCCATTTTGATTGTCCTGTGGTAGGTGGCGTTATAAACATCTATAAAAGCCTTTAGAACATCCACGTATCTGTAGGTGTTGTTGGCGGTGAAATATCGCCACATCTTCGACTTTAAAGTACGGTTAAAACGCTCTACAACAGCAGCCTTTACCTCTGTGTGCGTTACAAAATGTTGAACAGCGTGCAGGTCTAATAATTTTTGGAAATGTTTGTTTAAAAATTCCTTTCCGGCGTCTGTTTGTAGTTTCTGGGGCACACGCCCGCTCGCGAAGATGTCTTTAAAAGCAGCTGTAACGCTGGTACCACTTTTATCGTTTAACGCCTCTGCATATGCGTATTTGGACAAGACGTCTATGACGGTTAATATATACATGGCGCCATCGTTATGTTTTGCTAGATCTTGAAGACTGATTATGTCGGCCTGCCACTGATAATCGAGCTGTGCGTTAACAACGGTGGCCCGCCTCTTAAAGCGCCTCCTGGCAGGTTTGTGCAGCGAATAAGCCTCTTCCCCAGCTAACCAAGTCTTCACACTGGCACGTTTTACAGATTCATTTTCAGCTCGAGCCCTTCTAAATAGAGCTTCGGAGCCTCCGAAACTTCCAACCCCCTGTTTATCGTAATAAAGCTTCCTTAAATCAGCATCCGTCATGCTGTCTCACATCAACACCCCGAAATGAAAGACACCTGTTTTGTGTAAGGTCATTTTATTAAACATAAAAAACATACATGTGCGGCTGGGGTATACAACCAGCGTGTATTTGACATTTTGTGCTACATAGCTTATAAATGTCAAAACCCGGATCCAATGTGGCTTTTTTTTTTTTTTTTTACAAACGTATACATAGTACAACATCCACTACACATGTTACTCAGAGCATGTTCCTTTACAAACCCTAAGCGACACAAACATTGATATTTTTATAGCTATACTCTCAATAGCTCTAGACATGACTTCCCGTTCCCCACGTCTATAACTCTGAACGCTCAGGATACTGATATAATTCAACAGTTCATACAGTTCTAGATAGGACAATGCAGAACCTTTATTTGTGAGATAATCTACAGTCATGTTCTCCAAAGCCTCATGCACCCCCGTCTCAGGTGAAAGTCTTAACTTGCGCTTGTGGTCTTTGTCCAAGGCCCAGCATTTAACAGATGCGTTTAGCCGGCCATTGATACACCACTTGGCGATACACTCATGGCAGTTACATTGCAACAAGGCAGAAGGTTCCGAAATGTTCAGACATCGCAGAGTCACAGGCTGTATTTCAGCTATTCTTTCTTTAACCAGCACAAAAATCAATCTCCCGATACAGATGTAGCCCGGTTGTAACTCATAGACATCTTGCACCTCGATACCCGGAATCCCCTCCTAAAAGTGAGTAAGTATGGAGCGTTAAGTAACATATTTATGGTCTACTTTTTTTTTTTTTTTTTTTTTTTTTTTAATTTATTTTTTATTTATTTTTTTATTTATTTATTTAAAACAGTTTTCGAGGGGCTAAAGACAACATTCTTCTGTTTTTATAATAAATGTCACACATTCGTCTTTCTATAACCCGTTCTACCATACGTTTGTCAAAGGGGGGACACAACCCGTGCATGCGGTCGAGTTTTGAGCATGGCTCTGCAGCGTATCGGATCTCAAGGACAGCCGCAGCCAAGACCTTCATCATGTCACAGTGGACACTTTTCTTCACAGCAGACAGCCCATACACAACCCTTAACAGCTTATATACCCGATAAGTGTCTATCCGGTTACAAACGTGACGAATTGTTCTTGCAGTGTATGCATCGTATAGACATTCGTGAGCCTCCTGTTGAGGGTCATTAATTTTATGCCCGTAGCAAAGGTCATAATAATCCCTTTTAACACACGCGTTCACAACGGCAGCTGCAAAGCCTTTAACCGGCCATATGGTGTCACAGGGGACGCCCGGAGCTTCCTTTTCAAGATCGTGGCTAGTGTAGGTGCAAACACATTTCTTACGAGGCTCTTTGTTCTGGCTTGTAATACTTTCAGACTGTCTGGAACAGCATAAGCAGAAAAAATTTACGGTGTTAACCTTTGGAGCTGACCCTTCTAGAGGCTCTCTTTCTTCTGTTATGTTCTAGGGTTCAAACAGAAAGCACAAGACACATTATTAGTTAAAAGTATGACATTAGAGTATACAGGCATAAAAAAATAAAATAAAAAATGTCTTTACTAACCTCAGCATTCGCTTCACACTCAGCGGCTCCTCTGAAATCTTGGGAGTCGCAGAGGTCCATTGGGACAGAAACAGCGCCTGAACTCACACCTGATGGTTGTAAAATAAAGGCTTCTGCATCGGGGTCCTCCTGGAAGCCCATGTCTTCATAGACGGGCGAATTCAGGGGTGGTACACATTCTTCAACTTCAATGTCTACGACGTTAGATGCCCCGCTTAATCCATCTTTCGAGACATCGCTGTCACTGCCGGACCCCTTAATAGGGGATATCAAGGGCGACACATCCTTGAGGTCAAGCTTTTCAAGCCGATGGCAAAGTTCCTCTTGAAAACCTGTAACATCGGTATCCCGGGTGTCTGGGAAACCCTGTTGTGCATTCTCATCCATCGTACGAGGGGCGAGGGTCCGGTAATATCTACCAATAGTGTTCAGGGCCCCTGAGGAGACGGCTTTTCTGGCGATCGGATTGTATCTCTTCATAGCGCCTTGGCAAACTGATTCAGCCCTGGTTTGCGGTTTGACAGCCGGTTCTAACCAGCTCCTTATATGCAGCATTTCAAAAAAAAAAAAAAAAAAAGGGTGGCTCTACCAGCCAACAACACGTGTTCACAAACCACGTGACACCCCCATGCACGTCACTTCCGGGGAGGGCTTTCTGGGACACCGGAAGTCCCAGCCACCGGATATGACGTCATTTCCGGGGCGGGACAACTGTCACTTTTAATATGGTGATTAAAGGTATCCCTTCCTACTACTGATGTGTGACATTGGTATGTTGACCTTCCAATGGGTAACCTTTTTTAACACTGTAATTGACAATACAAAGTTCACAATCATTGACTGACTCCAATAATATTGAGGTTTCAAGGGTGTTTATTGAAGTGCATAAAAATATAGGGGGGTTGTGAAATGGGGAGAGGTCATGGTGGAATAATGTCCATGGCAGAGTCCAGTCTATTAGTCTCACAGGTACATTGCACATCTGGCCATTGGAAGTGGAGCTGGGGCAGTTCCAATCTGGACAGGGTAACAAAGTGGGACAGTGGGGGGACAATCAGGGTAGTCTTATTTCCTGGCGGGGGTCTTGCCATCTTGCTCTGTCCTGTTCCTGGATCTCAGGGCCCGCTTGCGTGGTGGTTGTCCGTCTGCAGGGGGTGGGGTGCTGGTGTGGTGGTCCTGTGGCGGGGCATCCTGTCCACTAGCGCCGGCGGAGGTGGTGGCAAGTTCGTCGTCCTGGCTAGTGTCAGGGGCCCCTTGGAGTGCCACGGTGTCCCTCAAGGTCTTTTGAATGTCCGTCAGCACCCCTACGATGGTGCCCAGGGCGGAGCTGATGGTCCTAAGCTCCTCCCTGAACCCCAAATACTGCTCCTCCTGCAGATGCAGGGTCTCCTGCAACTTGTCCAGGACCGTTGCCATCGTCTCCTGGGAGTGGTGGTATGCTCCCATGATGGAGGATAGGGCCTCGTGGAGAGTGGGTTCCCTTGGCCTGTCCGCCCCCTGTCGCACAGTAGCCCTCCCAGTTCCCCTGTGTTCCTGTGCCTCCGTCCCCGGACCGTGTGCCCACTACCACTGCCCCCAGGTCCCTGTTGTTGGGGTGGTGGGTTAGCCTGGGTGCCCTGTAGTGGTGGACACACCGCTGATTGACCTGTCCTGGGTAGGGAGGTATGGGTCCGCTGGGTGGGTGCTGTGCTGGTGTTCCCAGAGGGTGGCAGTTCGATGTTGGGCTGTGGCTGGGCAAGGGGAACCGACTGTCCTGAGGCCCATGATGGTCCGGGCTGGTCATCAAGATCCAGTAGGGCAGAGCTGCTGTCGTCACTGTGGGCCTCTTCTGGGGGTGGAGTGGTGTTGTCTGGATCCACTGGTGTGGTGACGTTCCTTCGGGTTCCTGCAGGGGTATGAGAACATGATTATTGCATGTGTGTGTTTCATGGTGTGCAATGGTTGGGTGTGCGTGAACCCCAGTGCAGGCATTCCTGTGTGGGGGCTTGTGTGGTGATGGTTGGGGGGTGTTGTGGGTCTGTGCAGTGGGCATGCTTTAGTGATGGGTGTCCATGCTTAGTTGTGTCATGCAGGTTTTGGGGTTGGGATGGGTGGTTGGTGTTATGGGAAGATTAGTGAGGAGTTAGGGTGATAGGGGAGGTTGTGAGGGTGGGGGTGTGTGATAGCATGCAGGTAGGGTGGGGAATATGATAGTGAAGATTAGACTTACCAGTGTCCGTTCCTCCGACGACTCCTGCGAGGCCCTCAGGATGCAAGATGGACAAGACTTGCTCCTCCCATGTTGTTAGTCGTGGGGAGGAGGTGGGGGTCCGCCACCAGTCCGCTGTACCGCGATGTGGTGCCTGGATACCGTTGAACGCACCTTCCCCCGTAGGTCGTTCCACCTCTTCCTGATGTCCTCCCTATTTCTTGGGTGCTGTCCCACAGCGTTGACCCTGTCGACTATTCTTTGCCATAGCTCCATCTTCCTGGCTATGGATGTGTACTGTACCTGTGCGCCAAATAGCTGTGGCTCTACCCTGATGATTTCCTCCACCATGACCCTGAGTTCCTCCTCGGAGAAGCTGCGGTGGCTTTGGCGTGACATGGGGTGGTGTGTGTGATGTGTGGGGTGGTGTATGTGTTGATGAGTGTGGTGAGTGTAGTGGTATGTGGTGTTTTGTGCGTGGATGTTGTGTGGGTGATGGTGTAGTGTGCCTCTGTGTGATGGTGTTATCTATTCTGTGCTGTCTCTCTCTGGCCTTCGTCTCTAATTTGTGGTCGTAGGGGTTTGTGGGTGATGTGAGTGTGTGTTTTATATTGTATTGGATGTGTGGGAGTGGTGTTTGTATGTGTATCAGGTGTGTGTATTTTGAATTGTCCTATGTGGTGGTGTTTTGGAGAAGTGTGTGTATTTTGAGCGCGGTGGTGTGTACCGCCAATGGAATACCGCGGTTGAAAGACCGCCGCGTGGATTCGTGGGTCGTAATAGCATGGGCGTGTTTCTGTTGGCGTGGAGGTGGAGGATTTGTTTCTGCATATTTATCGCTGACCTTTGGTGTGGCGGACTTGTGTGGGTGTCTGAATTTCGGCGGATTCCGTAATGTGTGTCATAATAGCTGTGGCGGTCTCCCGCCGCCGCAGCGGTGTATTGGCGGTCTTCTGCACGGCGGTAAGCAGCTTTTACCGCCAATGTTGTAATGACCCCCTAAGACACTTATTAAGCGAATTATTACTGAGTACTATCTGAAGCTGTACTTCTCTCCTACTACAGGGTCATCTATTGTGGGGTATCTCAATCGATTGCAGACGAAGTAACAGGTCTCAAGTTGAAATATGCTTCTTTCAAGGCCATTGTTCACAGTCTAAATTAATGTTTGGTAGCTCCAATGTTATTTGTTACCCAGCTCAGCACAGCTGGCTATCCTTGCAATTCTTATCAGTCTGCGAGGTGTGCTATCAAAAGGGTGATACAGAACGTGATAACAGTAATAGGACTAGCTGGATTAGTGAGAGCATTTCCTTACACCTTGAAAATAAATATGGCACCAAAAACTGCCTGGAACTCCGGCGATAAGACTGATGGAGCCAAAATTATACGCATAGGAAAGGATAAAGGGGATTCAGCTGGAGCAAGAGGGCGCCCTACCTCGATAATGGCCAAACCAACTGGGAAAAACACTACTGGCATTGGGAAAGATGCCTAGACTGACAACAGCACCACTCCCCTTTTGGAGGTTAGGGGGAATGACAAAAGTCAGTCTATTATTACGTCTTTTCTTGCAGTGGGGGCACAAGAAAGTTGCACTGGACGCAAAATCCCCCCTCCTGTAAATAGTCAGTCTGTAACAGAAACCATATCCTTGGGTACCTACAGCGAGAAGGTTCTTACCAAAATTAAGGAACCCCTTTAAAAGCTGCACAAGGCGATGATGGTCTATCAGGGGGCCCGGATAGCAGTGTGGTGACAAGAAAGAAGAAGAGTGGTTCCCCCAATTTGTAAAAAGGGGCTTCAAGCACAATGGTCTGAGACCCGAACCGGGGGAGAGGCTGCAAGTGATCTGTATAATACAACCGCTACATTGGGTACTGAAGCTGTGCAATATGTGCCGCCAAAACTGATGGGAGGAGACAAGGAAACTGAAAGAGGCCTGAAACCTCCGGACTGGGCTAAAGACAGCGATGATAAATTGTATTCCCTGACAGAGGAATCCGATCTTACTAGCGGTGAGCATAGTTCAAGCGAATCCGGTAGCAGTATGTCCTCCGAGACTGGAAACATATCATCAAGCAACAAGCCCACAGTACGGCAGCTGCGGCGGCAACGTAAGTGCACAAAAACGCGGTCTGGCCACCACGAGGACACTGAATTCTCTACATCTAGCAGTAGCAAGACTCTTAAATGGGATTACTCTGGCATTAGACTAACAGATATACCTACCGCGAATGGCTAACAACAATATGGAAGGAAGTACAGGAGGTCCGATAAGTAGCGCATGTACGGTTGGCGCTGATTCCGGGATGTTGCAATCGATATACAACTCAATCAAAGAACTCCAAACAGAGACTAGGATTGAAAATCGCTGCGCAAGGGTTGCTACAAAGCGTTTGCAAGGAACAGTTCGCAAAGTTGCAAAGTCATGTACCGAAATTGAAACTAAATTGTGTTTAATGGAGGAAAGGATAGCGGCAGTTGAAGTGGACGTTGATGCCCTAAGAGAACAATGTGTTACGCAAGATGGCCAACTGACTGATATAATGTGAAAGCTGGAAGATTACGAGAATCGTCAAAGAAGAAATAACCTGCGTTTCTTGGGCATTGACGAAGGGTTGGAAGGGAGTGATATTCGGGCCTACATGATTAAGCTCTTACGGGGGATTTCCCGGAATTGGCTAACTGGGACTGGGAAACTGAGGTTCAGCATGTTCATAGGTTTCCGGCAGTTCGACGGGAGGGAGGGAGGGCACTCAGCAGAACCTAAATATCCTACAGCCATCCTATTCTTTTTTTGTAATTACCTGTTACGGCAGGCCATTTTTGACAAAGCTCATCCAAATGCCCTATGTAGTGTGGAAGGAGTTACTTTTTTTACTCTGCCTGATTTTTGCCATACAACTGTTGAGCGCAGATGGCAGCTCCAACAACTGATTAAACCATTTTTGGATAAGGGAGGGAAAGCTTATTTGATGGCCCCTGCTCGCCTAAAAACGGTGGTGAATGGAAAATTAAGAGTGTTTACATCAGAGATCCAAGCAAAAGAATATCTGATGGGGCTCAAAGACGTTAAAATTAGTTCAGTGGTGGGTGAGCGGCTCACATCTATACAACACCAACATTCAGGCCAACGGTGGTCTGATTGCTCAACAAGATGGGGGGGGGTGGCTGGCTGTGAGAGGGAGTTCCCAACCAGTACTAGTGGGGGTGAGGGAGTGGATGGTAATGGTGTGGGGCGGGGAATGGAAGAAGGGCACGGGAGGAGGGTGAACGAGGGGAAGAAAAAATGGGAAAGGAAGGGATAAAGAGAATTGCAAGAATTACAAGGGGAAGGGAGGAAATGGAGAATGGAAGAATACCTAAGATACCTGAGATATCAGTTAGCCAGGTAGAAAAAAAGCAACTGGAAGGAGGGGGAAAAAAAAGAATAGAAAATGACTAGACTTCGAATAGCCTCAATAAACATTTGCGGATTAAACGATCCCGAAAAAGAAGAAAAGTTACAGAAGACTTAAAAACTCTTAGGGCTGATATGTATTGCCTACAAGAGACACGTGTGGAATATAAGAATAAAATAATTTTAGGGTCACTTGGTATGAGAATGATAGTCTGCTCAGAACAAAATGTTAAAACTAAAGGAGTGGCATTATTGGATCTGAGCAATAGACTAAAATTCGCCAGGCAGAAGGCCGACAGGAATGGTAGATGGGCAATCGCAGAATGTCGCTATGGAAAAGGATGTTTTACTTTATGCTCTACATATGGGGTAGTTACTGACGATCCAGTAGTAATGGATACCCTGGCAATAGAACTAGCAGGATGGTCTCCCCTGTATATTCTTTGTGGGGATTTAAATTTTAATGGCTCCTGGGATGGATTGTAGGATTTATTAACACCGTAGCTAAGACATATCAGGGACGCAAGCCTCGCGTATTCAATGCAATGGTTGGCATTCAGAAAGAGCTAGGATTGTTGGATGCCTGGATAAAGCTATGTTACCCAGATCCTGGATATACTTCTTTCTCAGCCCCTCATGCGAAGCTGGCTCAGCTTGATTTCTTCTTGACATCCCCTGAACTGTTAATGCATGCGAGCATGGAACTATTCCCACGGATTATGTCAGATCATAACCCATTAGTTTTGGACTTGGATTTAGATGGTCTCAAGCATAAAGTCAGGAGGTGGACCTTTGAAAGAGGGCTTCTTAAGGATCCTGAATATTGTGACTATATGAGAAACTGGATAGTCAAATTTTTTGGGGATTAATCAGGGGTCGGCCCCATTAGAAATGATCTGGGACACTTTAAAAGCAGGAGTACGGGGGGAAACCCTTAGCTTTAGCCTTAGGAAACAAAAAAGTACCCAAAGTAAAATAAAGGACTCGCATATGAAGCTTAGGGATGTAAAAAGGCAGCTGATTATAGCCATAGAAAAGGGAGAGGATATAAATAACATTCAGAAGCAGATCGCTATAGTATAAATGAGGTTACTGCAAAAAGAATAGCAGAAAAATATCTGGCGCAACGTTCTGAAGGGTACGAGTTTGTAGAAAGATCCGGGCACCTGTTGGCGGTAAGGGCATGCCATAAAGTGGCAGCTGGGGTCATCTGAGAGAATAGGGACCAGCAAGGACAAATAGTGGTAGATGCAGATGGGATCAGGAAGGTGTTCCAGAGGTATTATACAGAGCTATTTAACGCTACATCTACATTTTCAGATGTAGAGATGCTAGAATTTCTAAACTCTATTGAGATTAGTAAACTGTCAGAGGAAGATTATCTGTATCTGCAGGGACATATTGATAGTCTAGAACTAGACAAGGCATTGAGTGAACTTGCCACTGGGAAAACTTCTGGCCCTGACGCGATCCCCCTAGAGTTTTATAAAACTTTTAAAACACTTCTGCTCCCTCTGATGATGGAGCTATTTATTCAGTTACAGAATGGTAGCAAAACCCTGCCATCTGGGGATATGGCCAACATAGTGTTTTTTCTGAAGAAAGGGAAGGCCCCACAGAGCCTGGGTTCATATCGGCCAATCACATTGATTAATAGCGATGTTAAAATCTATTCAAAAATACTTGCCGCTCGACTATCTTTGGTGATTAAGAAATTGGTAACACCTAGACAACATGGGTTTGTCCCGGGTAGAGACACTACTGAACATATTCGAAGAGTCATCACGCTCTTTGATGCTACAGAAGTGGCGGAGAAACCTATGGCAGTCGCATTATTAGATGAGGAGAAAGCATATGATCAGGTAAATTGGAAGTATCTGTGGCAGGTTATGGAAAATTATGGTTTTGGGAAGAAATTTATTCTAGCAATAAGAGCTATATACAGGTCGCCGGGAGTGAGAATACAGCTAATGGGAGGGCAATCCGAGTGATCCAAGTAGGGCGGGGTACTAGACAGGGATGCCCATGCTCCCCGCTGTTGTTTGCTCTCTATATAGATCCCCTGCTCAGACAGCTAGAAGGGAATAACAGGATTCCGTCACTGTGCAGGTATGGATGGGACACAAAAGTCTTAGCATACGCGGATGATTTATCCATTATAACTACTAACCCAAATCTAGCATTGAAAGAAGTCGAAGAGGTGACGAGCAAATTTGGGATGTTTTCTGGATATTTGCTAAATAGAACAAAAACGCAACTGCTGATTAATCGATATGCGAGCACTCAGGATAACCGGAGGGTTGATCATGCAGTATATCTGGGTATTGACATTACTCCAAAAGTAGGTGAAATTATCAATTTGAATCTGGACCTGATACTGGTGAAAGCCAAATACGATATGAATAGATGGAATAATTTGCATATGACTATAATGGGGAGGTGTAATGTGGTTAAAATGATTCTCCTCCCTAAATTATTGTACATCTTCCGCGCTATACCACTGAGCTTTACAAATTCTCGGTTTGAGGAGATGGATCGGTTAGTTATGAAATTTATTTGGGCATATGGTAAGTGCAGAAGAGCGGGTAAATGTATGTCTCTACCTCGGGAAAAGGGGGGGTGGTCTCTACCAAATATGAAACTATATCAACTTGCAGCAGCTTTTCAGTATATGCGCCCATTATGGGGGTTACGACAGAAGAGACTGAGGTAGAGTATTGTCCAAACATCTATGAGCTGCTTGTAGGATCAGCAGCAAACGGATGTTTGTTAACGTTTCATGAACCTGGGTATTACAAGAAAGCTCGATATAAGGTACTAACGGCGGCCTATAAATGTTGGCGGTCATGGCGGAAGAAGAATGGGTTGGGAAGATTCAATTATTATACTATAATAATAAAGAACAACCAGTCGCTCCCCAAAATATTTAAGGATAATTATATGGTAAAATGGGCTTCTTTAGGCATAGAAAGGTTAGGAGACTTTTTTGATGATGATCTCGGGGTTAAGATGTTTAAGAGTCTTTAAGAACAGTATGGTCTAGAGCAAAGGGATTTTTTCAAATATTTACAGATACAAGACTTTTTGGGTAAAAAAAATGGGGGGCACAGGGATTCAGAAGTAATTTGCTGCTTAAGGGTATCTTGGAAAAATCTAATATACAATCAAATTAATTTACTCATCTCTGATGGCAGAACAGCCCGATGATTTGGAGAAGTATAGTGAGAGGTGGAAGGGCAAGCTGCCCTATGGAAGTATTAACTTTTTCAAATCATTAGAACTGGGACTTACAATGCTACTTTCTTCCTCATTGCAAGCACAACATTATAAGACAGTGTTTGACTTGTATCATACACCAGCTCATCTCATCAAGTGGCGTGGTTCACTAGGGACAAACTGCCCAAGATGTGGGGTTTACGGAGCAGACATCGTTCATATGTTTGCCACCTGTGGGGAATTGATGGTATTGAAAGATGGCATTCAACTTGTGTTAAAAGGGGTAGTGGGATATGATCTGGACCTTACCTCTAAGATCATGGTCTTGGGGGTTGCCGAGGAAACGAGGGGACGCCATAGAGCGTTCATCTTTCTTGCCATGGCGGTTTATCGATTATGCATCTCCTCTGCATGGCTGAACTCACGACCCCCATCATGGCAGCAGTGGCTGGGTAAATGATTGTCTGTGTATCATTTGGAAGCTGCATTGTATGAACGTAAGGGGAGATTGGCCAGGAAAAAAGGGAAAGTAATATGGGGTCAATTTCAGGAATGGATCCTGGCCCATTAATGTATGATTAGGTCAAAGCTTTGCCCTTCTGATATAATGGAAACTCTGTTTCTTTAGGTTAATTGGACTATGTAATCATTTTTCGATCTCTTATGTTATGGGTAAATTAATGTATGATTATAATTATCTCTCTTTCTTTTCCCAAAAAAAAAGAAAGCTCTTATTTATGCGCTTGACCCCCTTTAGAATGCTCTTATTCAAATCTCTTTAGTTCATGAGTTCAGAAGCCAAGACACTAAATTCATGGATGGTAAGTAGGGGTGCAGGATTTAGCCCCTGAACTAGTGTAGAAGATCCTATCTACACTGAGCCTCCTGAGTGTTTGCACTGAACCACCACTGCGTAGCTATTAGGGTACCATGCTGATCATCTTAGCTCTAGAGTACGTCAGCTAGATGATAACCAGTGGAGTCTGGGCTATCAGAGGCAATGCTTACAGAAACTCACTAACCTGCCACTCGTAGGGAGATTCTTCTTCTATCCTGGTTGGTTGTGCCTGGAGTCACAGCCTGGGTATTTATTGTTTTCTATGTCTTTAAAGAGATCTAGTTGAAGATATCCTCATGCATCCGATAAGGTGTGCATTACATTGCCATTCATAACCTACTTGTGAAATTCTTAAAAGATTTTGCTGAGTGAATGTGCTTCTCTATTTTGAATACCGAGAGGGTGTACTGCTGGGATCTGAAAATCTCTAGCTATCAGCCACTTCCAAATTGTTTGTTACTATAGATTGTATTGTTGTATTCTTCATCTGCACAAGCAAAGAGTTTGTCTATAATGCTGGAAGAAATATCTTGAAGGTCTGATGGACCCTTCACAACTGAAGTTGAATGATGTGGTATAACTTATCTTTTTGCGACCATGTTTTTGTACTTGGAGAAGAGCCTTAAGGACTCCACAGCCCATCACAGATCCATGTGCGATTTTCTGGATCAAATGTGTTTGTGGAAAAGAACCCCTTTCTGAAGATATGTCTTGCACCTCCTTGCGTGAAAGGCGGAATCAGAAATGGAGTTAGAATTAATTTGTGTTCCCAACTGTTGCAGTATTTGCACCACTGATCCCTCCGGTAATGCTGAAGAGGATGTATATAGAGATAAGCATGAGGCACAAGGAAGTTTGAGTTATGGTAGCAATAAGATCTGGCAAGCACACATCTGCATAATCCTCAGAACATTCTGACACTTCAAATGGATAGAAGATCGCCTCTACTCCAACAGATACACTTTGTTGTGGGTTCAGCACCATTCCAGTTAGTGGATTGACTAAACTGGGATTTCAGTCAGTTTTGTGTGATTGACTCTAGGATCCAGTCAGTTCAGAGTCAATAACATTGTTTTACAGGTGGCATAACGTCCTGATGAGCTGAGGCTTTGATGGGTTAGTCAATTAAGTATGGGTAGATGAATATAATTTTTCTTCTTACTTCTCAGATGAACTGCAACCACTGCCGTACACCTTGAAAAGGTTCCTGAGGTGGATTTCAGTCTGATTGGAAAGACTTTGTATTGACAATTTTCTTTTCCCACAGGAAATATCAGGAAAATTCTGTGTTTCATACAATTGGAATATGTACGTATGCATCACACAGGTCTAAATAATATATGTAGACCCAGTGACAAAGCTAAGGATGTATTTGCTGTAGGGCTAACAGTTTGAATGTTTCTGTTTTTATCCATCTGTTTGCTAGTTTCAAGTTGATAATGGACCTGGGCTCTTTCTTCAGTTCCTACTTTCGAACCAGAAAGTAACTTGAGTAAATTCTCTTTCCCTTTTGGGAATGAGGGGCCCTCTTTCACAACTTGCTTCTCTAGGATGATGCTAACGTCTTGCTGAAGCTTGTCTAGTTGTAATTGGCAAGACTCCTTTGGCGAAACAGCTGGAGGTTATGATTGGAACATCTGAGCATAGACATTTTCCACAATAATTAGCACCTATAAACCTTTTGTGATTTCTTGCCACTGATGGTTCGTGATTCCTTCACCACCGGAATGTTGAATGGAAGAGAAGGACTTGCTGTGATTGGTGGCTTGCTGTGGCCATGGATAATTGCTAGCCACCTTTTCCTTTTGTTGATTTCTTGGATTGATAGTTCTCATTTTAGTGCTACTGATAGAATTGCTGGGATCACTGAGAGGTTTGAATATCTGTGTTGCGAATTACTGGAATCAAAGGATTGTACATGCGCCCTCTGAACTCCTTCCTTTTCTCTAGATCCTCAGTCTTGAGGTTTTAAACTATGTTTTCATCCCTTGCTTCTCCTTGCAAACACGCAAGCGAAATAGCATGCTTCCTGAAAAGGGAAGTTTCAAAACCCTCTGGCGTGCCTAAGGTTTTGTTTTCAGTGAAATATTGATGTAAGTCTCATGAAGATCTATTATATCTGTCTAGCAGAACAGACACAAATATAGATCATGTGATGGTTATTGTAAGCACACAGCTAGTAAGCTACATGAGTGTCTGTTAACATTGTGAAGAAGGAAGCATCAAATTGGCCTAAATTGAATACCTGGAAACAAAGAAGGATGTCTCACAAAGTGAAGATTGTCTTTTAGAGTCCTACGTTTGGTGTAAATGAATGGGCAATTGCCTAAGGCCTATCTCCAAGGTCCGTCAACTGGGCATTATTCTAACATGCAAACAAAGAACTGATGCTGAATCAATGGTGCAAAATCTTTTGTTAATATTAAAAAAGAAAAAATTAAAAGGGCCTTAAAACCAGCCCCTTACTTACCTGAACTTACCATTGGCTTACTCCATTGCCGCTCTGATTTACTTGCTTTGGATTGGCTAGCACATCTTCTTCATGTCACTTCTTGCCATCATCTTTGTCGCCAATCTTGCTGTCAAGTTGCCTGTGGACCCCGTACTCCTTCCCATTGGACACTGGCCAGTGTCCTTCCTCTGCCTACGATGCGGAAGGTACTTATTTTGTCTTCCTGCGTGCCGTCTTTGTTCTTCGCTGTCTTCTTTCTTCTATACTGCATGCTGTCTTCTTGCTTTTCTGTCTTCTTTCTTCTAAGCCTCAGGCCCGCATCCATAAAACATATTTTCATATACATGTCTTCTTTGCTGAAGCAGCATACATACCATTTTACTTCATTTACCCAACAGGTAGACCTTGCTCGTGAGTTCCTATGCACAATTCAAAGCCCCGCAACTTATCAGTCGACTCTCTTGCTGAGCTGATATTTTTCTTAATGGGAGATTTTTGCATTGATACGCGCGTAGCTCTATAGTTAGCACACAATCGGGTCATTTTAAGTCATACCAGAAAACGGTTATCGCGTCTTCTTGCTGAAACAACCCAAACGGAAGTGACCAGATTGGAAAAACTAGTTATCCAGGGCCAATGTAAAAAGATAATACAATATCATGCTCCCGCACGCGAAAGACAGCCTCAAAGCCCATCATTGAACGCTGTGTGTGGCCAACATAAACAGTCTCGAGCTGGATAAATACCGAAGGCACACACTAATAGCAGACATAGGAATCGTATACCGTAGGCACCTAATGCTATAGATATGCGTGCGTTATACCAAATGCCAAAGTATCATTTCCAAGACTGGATCCCTACAAACAATGAAGATGTGCGTTTCACTCATTGAATTAACCTGAGGTGGTAACCAACAGCAGTAGCAGGAGCCTGGGGGTTCCCAAGTGACTGCAGCGCGAGAGATTGGCAGCCTGCAACCCATCTCTGCGTAGAGTGGCAGCACAGACGCCTGGCGTTGTCACCCGTGCCTTCACTCGAAGTGCGGTCAGTGCTGCTATTACCGAGTGCGTTGTCACCCCTGCTGGCGCCACTCACTTGTGCATTCCAACCCCTGTCACTGGTACTGCTGTCACTCATGGTGGTCGGTGGTGCTCCTACGCCACTGCTCCAGTGCTGCTGCTGTCAACGAGCCCTTATGCCATGTCTACTGCCAGACGCACAAAAATCACTCCGTCAGTCTACCTAATGTCACTCATGCTCTTCCTAGGACTCTGTTAATTGTGCCAGCTAGTCCCAAAATTTGTAAATTCTTGATTATGAAAATTTTGGCATTGAACATCTCATGTTATTTGTGGAATCTGCTCTTTTTCATCACATTTATGCTGCACTAAAACTTGACAGTGTCAGCTAATCACAGAGAGAGTGAACTGAAAATTGCTGTGTATTGTATACATGCCTCTTTCACGTTTATCTGAATTTTTATGCAAGATTCTCCATGAAGAGTTTGATGTTCTCATACCCTACCGTGTATCTCACACCTATATGGAAATGATTACAGTTGACATGCTTGTGAGCAAAACCCCAATGCACTATCACCAAATGCCTTTTTTAAAGAAGACCTTTTCTAACAAAAATATGTCAGACCCCATAAAATTGCGAATATATTTAGTTTTAGTTTGCTATAATTTCTGATAATAAAATGACATGTTTTATAAAAAAGATCCTTTTTTTTCATAGGTTGGCACTAGGCTGCATCTCTCCCAGATACATTTATGAACAGATCCAAAAATATGAAAAGGAGAGGACTGCAAACCAGAGCACTTACTGGTATGTATAATGGTTTACCGTAATGCAAGTAGCCCCTCTCTACTCTCCTTTACATGCTTTTGAAAATACATTTTATTCATTTTTGTATTGTTTTGGTTATAAAGAAATATCACAATGCAGTACAATTGGGTAACCATACAACAGGGTGCTTTGCTTCTCGAGTTTCCCCTACACCTCCCGCCCCAATAAACATTGATTTCCAAGATAGTCCCCGAAGCAGTGGAAGTGTTCCGGATCACCATAATTCTGACTATCCATATCCAGTGCGTTCTTACAGTTGTCTATTCCCATGATGGTGATCACCCTAGAGTCTGCGCAACATTGCCATATTTTTGCATATTTTTAGGGCATCTCCTAGCTTCGTGCACAGATTTCTCTCTGTTTAAGCACCAGTCTAGTCCTATCTTCCATTCCACAATGAGGGCGGTGTGGTAGCTTCCCAGTGAAGGGTGATGTCTCTTAGCCACTGTCAGGCTCAGGTGGCTGCGTATCAGTTGCCCTTAAACTCTGCTGATATTTGTAATAGGATCAGTTTGGGATCTTGCTCTATGGGGTACCCCAATACGTGGTCCAGGCATGTGAGTATTTGATTCCAATATGTTTGTATTGCAGTACATCCCCATATTATTTGTAGGAAGGTACCTTCTGGTGCTTTACATCAAAGGCAGGGAGGGGGACAGTAGTTCCCATTGTCCAGAGCTTATGTCTTGTGAGGTACACTTTATGGAGGTAGTTCAGTTGTATGAGTTGCAATCTGCATGCAATTGCTGTGAGTGTTGGAGACGCTGTGGCTTCTGTTCAGTGCTTGTCTACCAATTTCCCTATATCCTGCTCCTAGGCTGTGCACAGTGTATCAAAGGCATCAAGCATATGGTGTACTATGGACTGGTAAATGTGGGTTTTCTTATGTGCTTATAGTTCGCCCAGGGGTATTTAGCCTCTAGGAGGTTGTACTGAGGGACTTCTTCCCTGTATGTGTGGTGTCAAGGCGTGGCGCAGTTGGAGGTATCAATATAACAATACATTGCAGGTGAAATTCTCTTTGGACAGTGGAGTGTGAGAGCTGCTCCCTCCATAATATCTCGCATGGTTGAGCTGCCTATAGCACCCCATTTAGAGAAGCCTTTTAATGCTGCCTAGTATAGCACTATTCCCACCCACAGTGGGGTCTGGGCAAAGGCTTTGGTTCCAACAGATCGTTGCCAACATATCCTCCCAGCTCTGCAGCGCCGCCCTCATTGGTGGAGGAAGCAGGGACTGCACCTTTCCAATGTATAGCAAATGCTAATTCGGGGTGTTTTGGACAACCCATTTTTGAGAGGAAAATGTTATGTCCCCTTGGGTGTCATATCACCATTTGTTAATAATAATTAAGTGGGAAGATCGATAATAGGATTCAATGTTCGCCGCTGCGATACCCCTGCTGTATGTGGAATTAAAGCATCTAGGGCCACATGTACAAAGGTTTGTTTTCGTCGTAAACAGCCCGGTTTGCAGAACATAGGATCTGATTCATTGCTAATATTTACCCTTCATCTCAGACTGAACCACATTCTAATTTTCTGCATGTATTTGGCTTTCTGTATCAGAAAAGAAATACTTTAAGAAAAGTGTAAATAAGGAGATTTTATGTTAGAACACTTTGCGTTCCCTAAATGTGCTCTTTAACTGCCTAGTCATAGCTTCCAGCCATGCCATATCATTTTATAAGGTTTCCACAAATTGAACATAGAAGGGATTTTATCATTTATCTGTAGGATAGTTACTAATTAATTAATATATTTCCTTTGTTGTAATTACATTTAAGAACTCTGCTTATAAAATACCATATGAATCTTATTCTGTGGGTTTTTTCCCGGCAAGTTATGTTCCTCAACGTTGGAACTTCTTGAGTGTCAGTAACATTCAAGTAGTAGCGGATTTCAAGAAACTATGGCAGTTATGTTCACTCGTGTAGTGGGGGTAATACGAAACGGAATCATAATTAGAAAACAGAATGAGGAAGCTGTAAAATGTTGCTTTGTTCAACCTCCCCTTAGAAGTTTTAAAGCCTACATCAGGGATCATATAGATTTTTGGTGTAGGGACCAAAAAGGTCTGGCTTAATATTTAACAAGAAACACAAGAATCATGAACCCTATGGTGTCGCAGCACGCTGACTATTGAGATGGACTCCTCTTGCGGACTGTTGCTATCTCCTTCCTGCATACATTCCAGCCAGCTTCTGTTACTTCACATTTCCAATGGCTGTTTCGGGGTAATTTATTAAAGGATTTCTACCCCTGATGAGGCGTTGTGGTGAAGAGCTTACTAATCCTTTTCCTTGCAGCATTAGTTGTGTTAAGTGTTTCTCTCGAGACCTCATGCTTTTACTCTAGCGCTTTGAGTCGAGATAGATTAGTTGATATAGATTGACAAAGGAAAGATGTCAGATGTTATTGGGAGTGGTGAACATGTGCACCTGTTACTTGTATGCGTAGGCAGATAGAAGTTTGAAAAGCACGATAAGATCCATTTTAAACTGAAAGTTATGGATGGCTGAGAGACTGTAGAAAAAGCGCGACATGGAAAGTACATTTTTTCATCTACATGATTGATAGATAGATAGATAAATTATATAGATAAAGTCAATAAAAGAACCAACATTTGTTATATATAGTTAGGGAAACTAATTCACAGTGTATTGAGCTCGGTAGCCTTCTCCATGCACTGCTTATACAGTTTCATAATATTTATGACTTATGCCATCTACAATTACAATTATAGCATTTACAACAACACTTATAACATCATAAATCACACCATTTGTGAGAACACAGTGCATAGTAGAGTGGTGAGTGAGCTGATGACTGAATAGCGTGACCGGCGCCAATGCCTCAAATCAAATGAAACTTTACCGAATTACAGTAAAGAGCGGCACGCGGGTGGTGGTGCAAAATCCAGATTTAATTGGCAAGTCCAAAGGAGCACATCAGTGTGTTTCGGCTGCTAGCATAGCCTTGTTTACAATGTGTGATAGCACATAAATATCACGCGAAAACACCAAAGGGTAAACAGAGAAAAATACTTAGTGAGCAAGTCATTCAGGAATTTCCAGCATTGGTAACCCATAGAGTCAATATAATTTTGTCAATTGTGAACATTGTCCCCCCCCCCCCAACTTAAAATTTCTTTGAATTCTACAATAATATACAATTCAAAAGAATAATAATGAGCAACAGTAACAAATAGAACAACATTAATTTATGTAATCCAGCCCCACTGGGCATATCCGCGTTAGACATAGAACAAGGAATCTATAACCCATATTATTGTCAGGGCCGTATCTGCCCAGAACATCACTAATAGTCATGTTTAAATGTATAATTATATATCATTCTCTTTCCCACAAAATATATGTATACATGCAGTACATAATGTATCATGCTCAAGTGGGCAAAACGCTGATATAGCTGCTCTTTTGACATTTTCTTATAAATTTCAGGTGCAGTCCCAACAGGCAATTGGAAAATACCTTCAGGAATGCTGAAGGGTTAATTCTAAAATACATTGAATATAATAAAGATTAAAAACAACATCGCCTTTACAAAGCAAGGTGATAGAAAATGTACACAAAATCACTAGAAAAATCCAAAGATGTACATACAATTCTTGCCATGGCTCTTTATGGTGCTCAGGTGTTGTATGACATGCCTGTGGACTGGTAGAGTGGTACTCCCCACATATATTTTTGGGCAAGGGCACTTCAATATATACTCAACATGATCACTTCTGCAATCAAACTGTCCTCCAATTTGTATGTTCCTTTCGTCAAAATGCTAAACTCAGTCATATTCTCTCTGTTTTTACACCCCTTACATTTGTTGCATTTTGTGAATCTATTTTTCACTTTCAACCAGCACTGTTTCTCCATTTTCACATCACTGTTGTCCGAGTGATCTCTCATCAATCTGGATCTTCTGAAAGTAATGAAAGTTGCTTTGGCATATCATCTCTAAAACAGGGGTTCAGTCCTTAGTAAGTGCCAATGTGTTCTCATTATGGTCCTCACTCTCAAGTGGTCTGTGTGGAACGTAGTAATAAATCTACCACTTATACCTTCACTGCTCTTTTTATTTCTAGTTTTAAAAATAACTTCCTCTCTACTCTTTTGGATCACTTTGTTTGACTGCTGCTAATGTCCTCTTACTACAGCCTCTGCGTTCAAATCTGGATATCAAGTCCTTTTTGTTGTTTCATATTCTTCTTTAGTGCTGCACATTCTCCAAGCCCTCAGTGATTCCCCATATGGTATGCTCTCCTTTAAAGCAATACAGTAACAACTAGTAGCATGTAATGTGCTATTCCCCACACTGGGTTTTATAAACAGTGTGATAGGCAGTTTCTCTTCCTTAACTGTCAGTTTCACAATCAGAAACTCTGCCTCAATACTGCTTTTGTAACTAGTTAAATTTAAAATTCAGATTATTGACTTTGATCACTGCTACAATCGTTTTGGCAGAAGCTATGCTCCCTTTCTAGATTACAAAAATATTATCAATGAAACAGACCCATAAGATGATATTATTGGTCCATTTGTCCAAAGGTGGCCCATTGAGTGCTCTGCCCACAAGCCCATATGCAAGTTAGCATATTTAGGTGTGAAGCAGGTACCTATGACTGCCCCTTGCTTTTGTTCAAATATTTCATAATTGAAGAAAAATATATTATTTGTTGAACACCATTCACTCATCTTAGGGGGCATGTTGGTATGTTTATAAAACTTGCTAGGCCTTGCTCTTAAGAAATGTTTCCCTGCTCTCAAGCCATCACTGTAATTAATGCTGGTGTACAGTGATAACACATTTAAGGTCGTCAACAAAATATCATACACCCAACCAATATAAAAAATTCTCTTAAGAAAATCTATTGTGTCTTTCACATATGAGGGTGAATGTTGAACAAAAGGTCTCTAAAAGTGATCTACATATTTGGAGGTGTTCTGAAATAACCCTTCTTGCGCAACAATTATAGTTCTACCCAGTAGTTTTTCTGTGTTTCTTTGAATTTGTGGGATTGGCTAAAACACCAGAAGCTTGGGACATTCTTTTTAAAAAAACTCAATTCATTTTCCGTTCATCCAAGTCACAAAAAGGTCCAATTGTACCTGGATATTATAGGCAATGTCAACTATCCTATAACATTTCTTATCATCAGGATGACTATACACTTCTTCCATGTACACTTGTTTAGACCACAAAACAACATTGCTTCCCTTATCAGAATTTCTTATCACAATATCTGAATTTTTCTTGAACTTGTTCAAAGTTTCTACATACATACTCTTAGTCTCAGATCTACGGTGTTGGAATTTTTGATTCACAAATGTCTCAATTCTTTCACTATTACCTCTGAAAATTGGTCGAGCCCTTGGTGGTCATGAAACACTATAGGATTTCAATTTCAAATGGGTACTCACTTACTGTGATATCCAGAGACTCAGAGAGTCCAACATAGGGTCCACGTTTACATCACCCATCTCTCCAGAAATCTCACTTTCTTCTAATTCCATCAACTCTTTCGTCAGCTCAACATCTTCCACTAGGAGGTTACTTTTACCTACATTGGTCAATAATGGGCTAATATTAGAATGCTTGTTCTCCTTTTATTTGTATAATTTAGACAATTTCAATTATCTGATAAATTTAGACAGGTAAATTCTGGTGGGTACATAGTGAAGCTCTGTCTTTTCAAAGAACGACAAACCCAAGGATAATACGTCTATTTCCACCTCAGTCAGCTTTACATCTGTGAGGTTAATTACTGTTTTGATATTCATTTGTGCTTCTTACTTCTCCATTTCATCACCATGTGTATATCGTCTCTTTGTCCTTTTGGATTGACCTCCCCTCCTTATTGTCTTTTCCTATTTGACTGCCTTTGCCTCTTCGTGGCCTGTGGTTTGTCTGGTGATTCAGCCGTAAAAAATCAGACTCATCCATTATTGACATATGTTGCCCATTCTTAACATATTTTGCTATCTGGTTGTCCTCCTAATCTGTATCAGAACTCAAATCAGTACTTTTATCACTCATAGTAGTACCCTGTTATATTCTCCTAATCGCTGTTTATTCAAGTTATCAAAATGCTTTGCAAAATAATATAATTATTCCCTCCCATAATCATTGCAATCACAGTTACGTTTGTGTGACTTTTTCTGTATTATGGTGTCTTGCAATGATTTAAGCTTCTCAGACATGTTCTTTTTGAAAGTTTTAACCATGTCTTCCTCAGCTTTCTTCTCAATCTGTTAATTGAGTTTTCTTATTTGGATAATTATTTCCTTTCTTTTCATGTCACCATATTTAATCAGGATCTTCATCATATCAATAGAACTTATGGCGTTACGGACAGACCTTTTATTTTTTTAACATGACGGGATGTGTGTCTTCATAACTTGATTGTAACAGGCTCGACAGGGACAACCGAGCTGCCGACCAGGGTTCAGCCTAGCGTAAACTGTGAAGGAGACCCCAGGGGCAGAATGCGACAAGAGGTTAACATCCCAGTAGTTCCAGCACAGGGTGTCTTTGGTCCTGATTGGCTGGAAGCTGGGATGAAGAGGGCAGAGACTAGCGAGGCAGGGCTGCGATCCCGGAAAAGGCAAGTTGAGGAGGAGCGCGACGGGAGACCCAAGAACAGCAAAGGAACTAGCAGGAGTGAGCGAGGAGACGGGCGGCACAGGAGACACAATGGAGGCAGGCCTGAGAGTGGCCAGGAACGAAACACGACCGTTTGGAAACGAACGACAAGGACGCAACATCCAGCCACATCTCAGGAGAGACGTGGTTTCACAAGGTACTGACCAGTATATGGGGCCACAGAGGGTGGTTCCTGGGTGGAGAAGATAAGGAAAGGGAAGGTGCGGTTGCAGGGTGCTAGGGGCTAAGGGGTTACTGTGCATGCACAACAACAGTGAAACGAGTTTCCACAGGAGGTGTAACTGGGGAGATTAAAGCATCAGGAGGCACATTACTGAAAGTGAGTGCACAGAGGCACGGGTGAGACACTTCCTACACCGTAATCCATCACCCCTCCCTTTCTCCCTTCCCCTCTTTTTCCCACACCCTTTAATGAGTGCAGTCAAAGTTTATATGGAGAGACTTAACGGGGTAGCTATCAATCCAAGATGGGCCATCCAACTCTCCTTCCCAATCTCAATCCTCTGCACTGTGCTCTATAATCTGGTAGACCGCCGGACTCATGGCTTTGCTGGCATCATGAATCCGAACTCCACTGACGGCTCCCTGCATGCAATCCGATCATAATTGGTGCAGCTGAACAGTATGATTATCGCTAACACTTCATATTAAATTAAACTTGACCGAATCACAGTAAAGAGCGGCACTCAAGAGGTGGTGCCAAATCCAAATTTATTGGCAAGTCAGAATGAGTATGTCAATATGTTTCGACTGCTAGCACAGCCTTGTTCACGATGCGTGACTCCATTTTCAGTGCAAATAAATATCATGTGAAAATATAAACGGGTAAACAGAAAAAACATACTCATCAAAGTCCTACAGGAATTTCCAGCATTGGAAACTCACACAGAGTCAATATCATTTTGTCAATTAAAAACAGTGACCCCCAAAATGTATATTTTCTCAATTCCACAATAATATATAATTCAAAAGAATTCTAATCCAAAAATAATAATGAATAGTGGTTACAAATAGAATCTATGAAATAAGTGTTACAAGACACTCTTAAACTACAAGGACAGATGTTCCAAACAGACGATTGTCAGGACCACGAAGTAAATAACAAGAAGGTTATAGCTAGAGTTCCACAAAACTCACAGAATGCCCTACACATTCAAGAACCCTGGGTTTTAGACCGTAGTTTCAGGATGACTCAAGTGAATGATTCCTTTCTCCATAACGCATGGCAAAGCCCCAAACTAAGTGAAGGGAAGTCACAAATCCCATATCCTAACGTCAAAATTAAAAATGAGCTTTTATATTGAATAGGGGAAGTAAACAAGTTTGCTCAGTTATTGGTTCTCAGAGAGTTCAGGGACCAAATACTGTTTTACACACACTCTCATCTGCTAGCAGGGCATGGTGGATTTAACAAAACGACACAAGCCATATTACGCCATTTCTATTGGCCTGGGATAATGGCTCAAATAAAGAAATTTTGTCATGAGTGTGAAATATGTCAACATATAAATCCTAATCAACCTCCTAAAGTCCCTTTACAACCCATGCTGATAATAGGAAAACTGTCTGAAAGAGTGGGAATGCATTTAATTGGTCCCTTACCCCACTCGTCAAGAGGGCATACATGGGTGTTAGGGTTGGTTGATTATGCCACTCGCTATCCTGAAGCCATAGCTTTGAGGACTACCACCACCTAAATAATAGTGCAACACTTAAACGAAATCTTTTCCTGTATGGGATTTCAAAATGGAATCCTAACAGACCAGGACACCCCTTTTGTATCCGGATTAGTAAAACAGATGTGTAATACGACCCCAGTTTATCACCCCCAGGTCAAAGGATACAATGGTTCCACTCAAGTTGATAATAAATAAAATGTTATCAGGCAATGGGAAAATGGGGTCAAGTATTGTACTTAGCCTTATTTGTGCTTAGGAGACAAATCCAAAGAAGTCTGTAATACTCCCTCCCTTTGAACTACTTTTTGGGTGAAATTCCGAAAGAAGTTTGGAAAAGGGACATGGAGGAAGAAGAAGGTAATGTGATGCTCTATACTCCCCAAACAAAGTCCAGGAATTGAAAACTAAGACACTTAGGGGGTCATTACGACCCCGTGGTCGGTGTAATAGTGGCGGTTGTACCGCCACTATTATGACATTGGCGGTTTGGCCAAAGCCAAACCACCAATTTAACGCACCGACCGCCAGGATGGTAACAACAGCCTGGCTGGAGACTACAGTCTCCAGCCCAGTGGCCATCACTAGGCCGCCCATGGCATTATGACCCCGCCCACCGCCATGGTTTCCGTGGCTTCTGTACTGCCACGAAAACCATGGCGGTAGGCACAATCGGTGCCAGGGAATTCCTTCCATGGCAGTGATAGGGGTCTTATCCGTCACCCCCTTCCCCAGAGTCCTCCCCCTCCTAACCCCCCGACATACACACACCTACACGCACATACATACACACACCTACACGCACATACATACACACTCATACACAAATGCATACCCACATTCACCCACACATGCATACATGCATACACACACAGCAACACTCACAAACATACATACTAGCACACACGCAATCACATGACACATCATACACGTACACTCACACCCATTCATGCACACATGCATTACAGATGCCTCACACCCGCGTGCATGCACACAAACACAGTCACACACACCTCCACACACACAACACCCCCCACCCCCTCCCCTTTTGGAGAACCCGACTTACCTGCTTGCAGGGGGTCCTCGGGCAGGAGACGGGACGCAGCGCTGCTGCCAGCAGCAGCGTTTGTCAGCAGAACACCGCCAGGCCGTATCATGGGACATGATACGGTCGGCGGCGTTCTACTGGCGTGGCGCTGCTGCTGGCAACTGTGCCACTTTACAGCCGTCATGACCGTAGCCGGAATTCCGCCAGCTTTCTGGCGGAATTCCGGCTACGGTCATATTTTGGTGGACGGTTGGTAGCCACGGCGATGGTATGTTGGCTGCCGTCGCTGTGGCGGTAGGCAGCATTTGTCGCTGTGTTATAATGAGGGCCTTAGTCTGTACCAATTTAGAGAAAAAACAAAGACATCAGAAATGTTTTTATGACAATGCAAAACAGAGAAGAGAATTCTCTGTTGGAGGTTGGGTATTAGTTCTGTTACCCACCTCTGAGAATATAATGAAACCAGAGTGTCGAGGGCCATTTAAGATCATAAAAAATTGGGAGGGTTACATATAAACTCAAAATATCCAAGAATAGGGAACAAATATATAATGTTAATCTCTTAAAAATGGCCTGGACCTGTCCCAAAAGAACGAGTTACTTACCTTCGGTAACGACTTTTCTGGTGGATACATTAGCTACCTGTGGATTCCTCACCTCATGAATACTCCCATGGCGCCAGCATTCTACGGAAATCTTCTTACTAGTCTCTGCACGTCGACGAGGACGTCACTGTCTCGCACGCGACGCCGTCTGACGTCATACAGGCAATAAGAGGTCCTCGACGACGTGCGGACGTCAGTACCAATCATTTTTTACGTGCATGAGAACAACCAGGCAATGCAATGAAAGAACAAAGCAACATCCATTATATTGTAAAAATACACCACATTGTATGAATAACTGTAAATCTTTTTTATGTACATATATATATATATATATATATAAAACTCTTTCTTTTAAAAATATATACACACACCAAGTATATACATAAAGATATATACACATATACCCATATATATATATATAAATATATTATATATATACATCTATTGCACCCTCAAAGATCAAGAGGAGCGCACTCAAGGATTACTTGGCAAGACCATAAAGGCAACGGGGAGGCGGGTGGGACCGTGAGGAATCCACAGGTAGCTAATGTATCCACCAGAAAAGTCGTTACCGAAGGTAAGTAACTCGTTCTTCTGATGGATACAACTACCTGTGGATTCCTCACCTCATGAATAGAGTCCCAAAGCAGTACCACGCCCGGCGGTGGGTGCCTAAATGGTCAAACCAAGAAATCCTGCAGCACTGACCGTGCAAAATGGCCGTCCCTTCTAACCTCAGAATCCAAACAGTAATGTTTTGCAAAAGTGTGAAGGGACGACCAAGTTGCGGCCTTGCAGATGTCGACCACAGGAACACCTCTGGCTAAGGCCGAAGTGGCCGACTTAGCTCTGGTGGAATGAGCTCTAATGCCCTCAGGAGGATCCTTCTTTGCCAAAGAGTAACATATTTTAATGCAAAGAACAACCCACCTGGATAGTGTTCTCTTGTGGACTGCCTTTCCTCTCCTCTTGCCCACGTATCCAATAAACAGCTGATCCTCCAGCCTGAAATCCTTTGTTCTATCGATAAAGAAGCTCAACGCTCTCTTTGGATCCAGACGGTGCAGTCTTTCTTCCTCTTTGGAAGGATGAGGCGGAGGATAGAACGTGGACAAAGTAATTGCCTGAGCCAAATGGAAGGGTGAAACAACCTTCGGGAGGAAAGCAGCCTTGGTCCTCAACACCACCTTATCCCCATAAAAAGTTGTATAAGGGGGTTTTACTGATAAGGCCTGCAACTCACTCACTCTCCTTGCTGATGTTATAGCTATCAGGAAGACTGTTTTTAAAAACAAATACCTCAAGGGGCAAGAATGCATAGGTTCAAAAGGGGACCCCATAAGGAAAGTCAGGACTAAGGACAAATCCCATTGCGGCATAACGAATGGCTTTGGAGGATATTGATTTAGAAGACCTTTCAAGAATCTGATAACAATAGGGGATTTAAATAAAGATGGTTGGTCTGGAAGACATATGAAGGCTGACAAGGCCGATAAATAACCTTTAATGGTAGCCACTGCACAACCTTTCTGCGCCAGAGATAGAGCAAAAGACAAAACGTCCGATAGATGAGCTTGTAAAGGATCAATCTGCCTCTCTCCACACCACGCAACAAATTTAGACCACCTATTAGCGTAGATAGATTTAGTGGAGTGTCGCCTGGCCGCTAATATAACATCCACTACCTCAGGCGGGAGAGAGAAGGAACTCAGGTTGCCCCGTTCAATCTCCAGGCATGTAGGTGCAGACTCTGGAGGTTGGGGTGTAGAACCTGCCCCTGCGACTGCGAGAGGAGGTCTGCCCTGAAAGGGAGACGGAGCGGCGGGCACGTTGAGAGTTGGAGAAGGTCGGAGTACCACACCCTCCTTGGCCAATCCGGAGCTATTACGATTACTAGAGCCCGGTCTTGGCGAATCTTCCTCAATACTCGAGGAATCAAGGGTATGGGAGGAAACGCGTAAAGCAACTGGCCGCACCAGGTCATTTGAAACGCGTCCCCCAATGCTTCCTGCATCGGATACTGAAGGCTGCAGAACAACGGACAATGCGCGTTCTCTCGAGTGGCGAACAGATCTACCCGAGGAAACCCCCACTTCTGGAAGATTAAACGGACTTGATCTGGATGGAGACGCCACTCGTGGTCTGCCGAGAAGTGGCGACTGAGACTGTCCGCACGCACGCTCAAGACTCCGGCCAGATGGTTTGCTATCAAGCAAATCCGATGGTCCTTTGCCCAGGACCATAGTCGAAGAGCTTCTCTGCAGAGAAGGTACGACCCCACTCCTCCCTGCTTGTTTATGTACCACATCGTGGTAGTATTGTCCGTTAGGACCTGTACCGACTGACCACGAAGGGAAGGGAGGAAGGCCTTGAGAGCCAGACGTACAGCCCGTAACTCTAACAGATTGATGTGAAAAATCTGTTCCTCTGGAGACCAAAGACCTTTGATCTCCAGATCCCCCAGATGAGCTCCCCACCCTAGAGTGGAAGCATCCGTTATGACTGTGGCCACTGGTGGCGACTGCTGGAACGGTTTTCCTTGTGAAAGATTGTTGCTTGCAATCCACCACTTCAAATCCACAGCAGCATCTCTGGAGATCTTGACAGTACCCTCTAGATCCCCTCTGTGTTGAGACCACTGCCTTCGGAGGCACCACTGAAGAGCCCTCATGTGCCAGCGAGCATGCGTGACCAACAGAATGCAGGAGGCAAAAAGACCGAGCAGACGAAGGACCTTGAGGACTGGAACTACCGCTCCATTTCGAAACATTGGAACCAAATCCTGAATATCTTGAATCCGCTGAGGCGGAGGAAAGGCCCGACCCAATGTCGTATCCAGTACTGCCCCTATGAACAGGAGGCGCTGAGAGGGCTCCAGGTGAGATTTGGGCTCGTTCACCGAAAAGCCCAGGTCGAACAACAACTGGGTTGTTGACTGCAGATGACGCAACACAAGCTCCGGGGACTTGGCTTTGATCAACCAATCGTCCAAGTAAGGGAATACTGCTATCCCCTTCCTTCTGAGCTCTGCCGCAACCACCGACATCACCTTCGTGAAGACTCGAGGTGCTGAAGTAAGACCAAACGGAAGGACCGCAAACTGGTAGTGTTGCGATCCCACCACAAACCGGAGATACTTCCTGTGTGACTTGAGTATCGGGATATGAAAGTAAGCATCCTGCAAGTCGACAGACACCATCCAGTCTTCCATGTTCAACGCCAAAAGCACCTGTGCTAGGGTCAGCATCTTGAACTTTTCCTGCTTGAGGAACCAATTCAAGATCCTCAGGTCCAGAATTGGTCTCAAACGACCATCCTTCTTGGGAATCAGGAAATACCTTGAGTAAACTCCTTGACCCCTTTCCTGCTCCGGGACCAACTCCACCGCGCCCTTTAAAAGGAGGACTTCTACCTCCTGTTCTAGCAACAGGAGGTGTTCTTGTGAACAATACGAAGGGCGGGGCGGGATGAGGGGCGGAAACTCCCGAAAGGGAAGGGTGTAGCCTTTTCCCACAACACTGAGAACCCAAGTGTCCGACGTAACAGTCTCCCATTTGGTGAGAAAATGCTGTAATCTTCCCCCTACAGGAGAGGAGTGAGTGGGAAATGGTGGAAGCCTAAGGCTGCTTCCCCTGCTGCACCCCGCCAGAGGATGAGGAAGAGGCAGAGTGCTGCTGAGAGGCTCCCCTGGTGCGGACCCTACCCCTCCCCCTAAAAGATCTATAGGGATGGGAAGAGGCAGGTTGCTGATATCTTCCCCGAAAGGAAGAGGAGGAAGAGCCACGCCCAAATCCACGAAACCTCCTGAAGAATCTGGAAGAGGCCGTGGAAGAAGGAGCTTGGAGTCCCAACGACTTAGCCGTGGCCCTGCTCTCCTTAAAACGTTCCAAGGCCGAATCAGCCTTAGCCCCAAACAGTTTGTCCCCATCAAACGGGAGATCCAACAATGTGGACTGTACATCTGCCGAAAAGCCCGAGTTACGTAGCCAGGCCTGTCTCCTTTCCACCACAGTTGTGCCCATTGCTCTGGCTACCGAGTCGGTGGTATCCAGTCCCGTCTGGATAATTTGGGTCGCAGCAGCCTGGGCATCAGAGACAAGATCCAAAAGACCCTGGGGAAGCTCTGTAAACGAAGAGGAGATGTCATCCATCAGAGCATGAATATACCTCCCCAGGATACAGGTCGCATTAGTGGCTTTTAACGCCAGACTGCAGGACGAAAAAATCTTCTTCGACTGTGCCTCTAGCTTTTTTGAGTCTCTGTCCCCAGGCACCGTCGGGAAAGAACCAGGCGCTGATTTGGACGAACAGGAGGCCTGCACAACCAAGCTCTCCGGCGTAGGGTGCCTAGATAGGAAACCAGGATCAGTTGGAGCCGTCCGATACCTCCTGGCCACGGCTCTGTGAACTGCTGGGGAAGATGCCGGCTTCTTCCACACCTCTAAAACCGGATCCAGCAGAGCGTCATTAAAAGGTAATAGAGGCTCCGCCGCGGCTGAGGCCGGATACAACACCTCTGTCAAAAGGTTTTGTTTCGCCTCCACCACCGGCAAAGGCAGGTCCAAAAAACTAGCTGCCTTCCGTACCACTGTATGAAAGGAAGCAGCTTCCTCGGTATATTCCCCCGGGGACGAAAGGTCCCACTCAGGGGAAGTGTCCAGCCCACTGGCCGACTCCAGTCCACGCAGCCCATCACCCGAGTCCTCTAGCTCTCCTTCCTCTAGGGCTCGTTGGTACTCCTGCTCCTCTAGTACCCGGAGAGCACGCCTCCTTGAATGCAGTCGTTGCTCAATCCGCGGAGTCGACAACACCTCCGCCGAAGTCGGAGATCGGCGCCGATCTTCCGAAGCCACCGACGCCGCATCCGGCGCCACAGGTAACTTCGGCGCCGACTGAAGAGCAGATGAAACGGATGGACCCACCGGAGTCACAGGCCGAAATATCGACGTCGACGGGATGGAAATCCCTGGGGCCAATCCCTCCGAAGCCATCGGAGCGGCCACCGGCGCCGACACTGGCGCCGAGCCCACGTTCCCAAACGGGAGAAAGGGCATAAAGGGTGCCGGCCGAAGAGGCGCAGGATCACCCAAAGAAAAGGCCAAAGGCCCAGCCGGAGCACCCCCTGGAGCCATCTGTTGGAAGATGGCATACATCGCATTCAAGAATGCGGAACTATCGGCTCCAGGGGTGGGAAAAGCCGGATACTGGGGTGCCTGACTCGGAGGCGACCCCGACGCCGGCCTCGGCGTCTGCGCCGGAGAAAACACCTGAGGCTCCAATACCTCAATCACCGACGCCTGACCAGGCGAAGTTGGAGACGTCGGAGAGAGCAACGGCGTCGAAGGATGCGGCGTCACCGTGGGGCTGACCTCCCATGTCCTCCGGCGCCGATCCGGAGACCTGGAACGAGCCTCCCTTGAATGACGCCGAGATTCTCTACGGCGCCGGGAGTCTCGATGACGCCGATGTCTTGGAGAAGACTTTTTCTTGTGATGCTTCTCCTTTGACTTGGCCATAAACAGCTTCGCCTCTCGTTCTTTAATGGCCTTCGGATTCATGTGCTGACACGAATCACAAGTCGAGACGTCGTGGTCGGAGCTCAAACACCAAAGGCAATCGGAATGAGGATCCGTCACCGACATCTTGCCTCCACACTCACGACAAGGCTTAAATCCAGACTTTCTCTGCGACATTATTTCCACAGAGAAAGAGTACGCAGCAAGATATACACTGTAACCGCAAGAGTAACAGTTGCTCCCTCGAAGATAACCGTTTCGAATGCACGGAAAAAAGGGAACTGACGTCCGCACGTCGTCGAGGACCTCTTATTGCCTGTATGACGTCAGACGGCGTCGCGTGCGAGACAGTGACGTCCTCGTCGACGTGCAGAGACTAGTAAGAAGATTTCCGTAGAATGCTGGCGCCATGGGAGTATTCATGAGGTGAGGAATCCACAGGTAGTTGTATCCATCAGAAGAAGTCCTTATGTCTGTTCCAAAGATGACCACAGTCGTGGACAGAACTTTGAAAAATACTTTTACAAATGAGTATCTTGCTGACGATAAGAAGAACTACTATGAATCATAGAACCAGTTGCTCAGATCTTTTCAGATCTACCGGGCAGGACCCACCTTGCTGTACACTGTATTCCTACTAAGGAAGAGGTAGTGGTAAAATAGCAACCATGTGAATTCCAGCTGCCCAAAGGCAAGCAATCCAGGCTGTAATAGAGCAAATGATAATAAGGGGTGTAATTGAACCATCCAGTAGTAATTGGTGTTCCCCAATTGTCTAAGTCCCATAACCGAGAAAGATCTGGAACAATGCGTCCGGAACCAGGCCTGCGTTGTTCACGCAAGCGGAACAATGCTTGCCTGAACAACGCAGGTCTTTTTCTCTGCAGAGAAAAAGGAATATCCATCAGGAAAGGATGCGGTCAGGTAAGTGAGGCTGAGGCAGGGTTGCGGGTAGATTTTAGGGGTGGGGGGTGAGGGGGTTGGAGTGGTTAGTTTTTTTTTTTTTTAAGGGGCGGGGTGGTGGGGTCGGTACTATGGTTTTTAGGGCAGGGGTGAGGTGTCGGGTTATTTTGTTTGTGGGGTTGGGGTAATTTTGTACTTAGGGGTGGAGGATTGGGTTTTTAGGGGTGGGGGAGTCAGGGTAATTTTGTATTTAGGGTGGGTGGGGGGGTTGTTTTTTTAAGGTGGACGGTTGGGCTAGTTTTGTATTTAGGGCGGGTGTGGGACAGGTTATTAGGGGTGGGGGGTCGGATTAATTTTGTATTTAGGGCGGGTTTTTAGGGGTGGGATTTGGGGTAATTTTGTGTTTAGGGCGGGTGGGGGAGTTGGGTTTTTAGGGGTGGGGTTGGCGTAATTTTTTATTCAGGGCAGGTGGGGGGTTGGGTTTTTAGGGGCGGAGTGGGGGGGTTGGGGTAATTTTGTATTTAGGGCAGGTGGGGGGGTCAGGTTTTTAGGGGTGGGGTTGGGGGCTTGGGGTAATTTTGTATGTAGGGCGGGGGCGGGTTTTTAGGGGCGGAGTGGAGGAGTTGGGGTCAGGTGGTGTTGGGGTAATTTTGTATTTAGGGCAGGGGCGGGTTTTTAGGGGTGGAGGGGTTTGGGTAAATTTGTATTCAGGGCAGGCGGGGGTCAGGTTTTTAGGGGCGGGGGTCGGGGTAATTTTGTTTTTAGGGGTTGGGTAGTTTTATTTTTGGGAGATGGGGTTGGTTTTAGGGCTCAGGGTGGGTGGAGGGTTATCAGGGTAGTTTTTAAAAGTGGGGAGTCGGGGTACTTCTGTTTTTAGGGTGGGGTGGCATGCAACAACCATGCATGCTGTTTCCACACATGCCTTTACTGGGCATGCCTTTACAATGAAAATTCGTTGTAAAGGCAGGGATGGAAACAACGCAGTCGTTGTTATGACCGCCTTGTTCAGGCATGCGTGGTTGTCGCATGCGTGGTTCCATCATACAACCCCCATAACCAGACGGGAACTTTCACTTTTGTATTGACTTTACAGCTGTTAATAATGTCTCTAAAGTCGATGGCTATCCATTACCAAGAACTTATGAGCTAATTGAGACACTAAGGGAGCCCAAATATATCACTACTATCGACCTTACAAAAGGATACTTGCAAGTACCCCTAAAACTTGAGTAAGAGAAAACAGCTTTCTCTACGCCATATGGATTATACCAGTTTACAGTCCTCCCTTTTGGTTTACACTGGGCCCCGGCAACTTTCCAGAGACTGACAAACTCCCTATTAAAACATCACCAAAAGTATACCTCCACATATTTGGACGATAGAGTCATATTCAGTAAAACATGGGAAGGTCATCTTATCCACCTTCAATCTCTACTAGCAGAATTACAAAAAGTCAGGTTGCACATAAATGCTAAAAAATCGTGATTTGCATATGGCAAGGTGAAATATCTGGTATATGTATTAGGAGAAGTTTTAATTGAATTAGAGAAAGTCACGGCTACCACTGAGATCCCTTTTCCAACCAATAAAAAAGAAATGAGAATCTTCCTAGGTTTACTTGGCTATTATCATAGGTTTATACCACAATATTCTAATTTAGCAGGACCATTAACCAATCGTCTTAAAAAATTCCAATAACTGGGAATTTAGAAAACCATCCCAAAGGCTTCAGAAGCATTTCAACAGCTCAAGCAGGCTATAACTACAAACCCAGTCTTATAGTCTCCTAACTTTAATTAACCCTTGATCCTCCAAACTGATGCTTCAGAAATAGGTATCAGGGAGCTCTGTCCCAAGAAAATAATAAAGGAGATGAAACCTCCATAATATTTATTAGCTGTAAATTATTTCCGAAAGAAAGAGTATATCCTGTAACAGAGAAAGAGTATCCTGCTATTAAATGGGCCATCACAAAACTCAATTATTATTTAGAGAGATGGCCTTTCATCTTATATACAGATCATGCTCCTTCAACGTGGCTAAGTAGGAATAAAGGTAATAACCCCTGAATCTTACAATGGTTTCTCTTTCTCTCCAACCCTTCTAGTTTGACATCCAACATTGGAAAGGGAATGAACAAAGTAACATCTATTTACTTTCACAGTTCCCCTTTTTCCCCAATCTGGAAAACCTAGGGAAGGGGATCTGTATCGGAAGGAGCATCCTGTAAGAGAGGTAATGGAGTTAGAGGAGTTACCGGCAATCTGATGCTGGTCCCTAGAAACATCCAAACCTGTAATAGAAACAAAATAAATAATTTTACTTTTACAAGGAAATGGAAGAAAAGAGGGACAGAGAAAGGAAAAAAGGAAAGGAGAAACTACAAAAGGAGACAGCAACAGAAAGAACTGACTATGGAGAAACAGTGAGGAAGGTAGAGCGAAGACAGAGGAAGAAGGCAATGGGATGCCATCAAAGCGGCAGGCAAGACGAGAGGAGAAATTCCTCAGCAGACATTTTTCCCCTCTGCCTGGTGACTAAGCTCAAACAATTGAATAGGCATCCCGACTACAGATCACCATTTTCGGGCAGCGCAAGACACCCGAGGACACTACTCTTGTGACCCGGGACGCTGAGCATCTAAGTCCAGCAGTATTCGGAGCATCACTCTAGTTTCACTCCATTACCCACCCAGGAGGAGTGTGGTCCTTGCGGGTGTGCGTGAGGATCACCTGGCAAGGGAAGGCAAGAAAGGGTAGGGAGATGGCAGCGAATTAAGGGGAAGTGTATTAAGTATATGAAAATCTCGTAACTCTCATACTGAGAAAGTATATATCGAGTTGAAAACAGAGTTTTGTTTTCCAAATCAGTTTAATTTCTGGAATGAGGCACTAGTAAAAATTGTGGTATTTATTTACCTTTTTTCTCCCTCAATTGTTATATTTATTTAATTACATGAGAAATCCTTTTTCTGTTAGGAACCTGGTCAGTTGTAAAACGTGTCTTATATATATATATATATATATATTTATATGGAAAATGTCACTTACCCAGCTTACATCTGTTTGTGGCATGTTTCGCTGCAGATTCACATGCTGTGCATTATTCTGCCATCTAGTGTTGGGCTTGGAGTGATAGAAGTTATTTTTCTTCGAAGAAGTGTTTTCGAGTCACGAGATCGAGTGACTCCTCCTCTTCGGTTCCATTGTGCTTGGCCATCAACTCCATTGTTAAATTGTTTTCCTGCAGAGGGTAAGGAAGGAGTGATAGAGTATACAGGTAAAAGATAGATGTCCCTACTAATGTAAATATATATATACATATGTTTGAGTTTGAGTTTAAAAGTTTGTAAAGCGCATAGCTACCCTGAGGCATCCCAGCGGTAAGGTACATGAAAGGACCCGGGAGGAAGAGAAACAAAAGGGTTAAGTCAGAAAGTTGCCAGCAAAGAGAATAGTTTTTAATTTATTCCTAAGTAGGAGCTCAGATGCCTTGTGTCGTTCCCTCCCCAAGATTTCTTAGTTTGCGCTACAGATACTTGGCGGGAGGAAGATGAGCGCAAAAGTCTAGACGGAGTGTAGATGGAGAAGGAATGCTGGAGAAAAACTGGCCTCTATCATGTACCGCTTTATGGACTAGACTTAATGCTTTAAATTGAATACATTGTTTTATGAGCAGCCAATGAAGCTTTACAAGCGCTTGCTTAGCAGAGAGCTTCCTGGATGGATTAGTGAGCAGTCTAGCTGCGACATTCTGCACCACTTGAAGTTTCTTTATGACATAGTCTGGGTAGCTAAGGAACAGGGAATTACCATAGTCAAGGCGGGACAAAATCAGCTCCTGAACAAGGAACCTTTTTGCCCTAGGTGGGAGAAGAATCAAAATCTTCCTGAGGGATCTCAGAAAGCCAAAACACATAGATGAAAGTTTTTCGGACTGGGTTTCCATAGTAAGCCGGGGCTCGAGCCAGAAGCCAAGGCTCTTAATGTGAGTCTTTGGAGAAGGAAAGTTGTTAAAAGCCTCTGAATAAGAGGATAACGGAAATGCAGAGGGGCCATTACCTAAAATCATAACTTCGGACTTCCCATCATTGAATTTCAATTTAGATAAGTTCATCCAATTAGCAATATCTGCAAGACAGCCCGAGAGACTGGAGGAGGGAGGCTGCTTAATGCTTGAGAGGGATACACCTAACTGAGTGTCATCAGCATAGGTAACCACAGAGAGATTATATGGGGAAATGACCTTAGCCAAGGAGGATAGGTAAACATTAAATAGCGTAGAACTCAGAGAAGAACCCTACGGAACTCCACAAGTCACAGGATAAATATCCGACAGGAAAGAGCGATTTGAGACTTGAAAAGATCTTTCTGTAAGAAAAGAAAAAAGCCACGACATATTAGTGTCTCCTATCCCCATCTTAGAGAGTCTATGGGAAAGAAGGTTATGGTCAACAGTATCAAATGCTGCGCTAAGATCAAGTAATATAATAGCGGCATGGCCGCCTTGATCCAGAAGATGCCTAGCAGATTCAGTGACTGCTAAAAGAGCAGACTCAGTACTATGCTGAGCTCTAAAACCCATCTGAGAAGGATTCAAAAGTTTCTGGTTTTCTAGGTAATTTGTCAGCTGAAGGTTAACATGTCTTTCCAGGACTTTAGAAAGAATGGGAAGAAGAGCAATTGGCCTATAGTTATCTAACAATGCGGGGTCCAAGTTAGGTTTCTTAAGTAAGGGTTTGATGATAGCCTGTTTAAGCGATAAAGGCAAGAAACCTGAAGATAAAGAGTGGTTTAAGATTTTTGTCAAAGGGGGGACAATAATATCTGAAGCTAATAACAGAATGGAAGGAGGGGCCGGATCAAGAGGGGAGACAGATTTAATATCTTGAAGAAGATTGATAGCCAGGGTATCGGTAAGGGGTTGAAAGTCATTTAGGGTAGAACCTGGGGGGGGCTACCTCTGTTAACTGAAGGTCCATGGGTTTTGGCAGAACAGGCAAAGAAAATGAGGAATAGATTTTAATAATTTTATCTCGAAAGTGGGTGGAAAATAAATTGCTCTGTTTAATAGAAGCTTCTATAGGGGAGTCATTTTGAGGGGCCAACGTTAATTCCTTAAAGATCTGGAAAATCGCTTTATGCGACTTGGAGGATTCTTCTATTTTCATGCTATAGTATGTTATCTGGGCTGCTTTAATGTTCTGGTGATAAAGTCTAATGGCTTGCCTATAGGCTACCTTAGGGTGTATGTACAAATGTTTGTAACTTAAACGACTACAGGCTCCCGGGGAGGTGGGCGGGTGCATTAGAATCTGCAGCAGAACATGCCACGAAAATATGCTCACTGTGTAAGTGACATTTTCCGCTTGATGGCATGTATAGCTGCAAATACACATGCTGTGCATAGACTACAAAGCAGTTTGTTCTCTCATAAAAATAGCGGTGGTTAGCCTGTAGGTTTTGAAGTTGTTTAAAATAATGTTCTGAGTACAGCTTGGCCTACTGTGGCTTGTTGTCGTGATAAAACGTCTACACAGCAGTGTTTAGTGAATGTATGTGGTGTTGACCAAGTGGCTGCTTTACATATTTCAGCCATTGGTATATTCCCCAAAAAGCCATTGTAGCACCTTTTTTCCTTGTAGAATGAGCTTTAGGAGTAACTAAGAGTTGTTTTTGGCTTTTATGTAGCATGTTTGGATGTATCTTACAATCCATCCTGCTAAATCTTGTTTTGATATGGGATTGCCTGTATGAGGTTTTTGGAAGGCTACAAAGAGTTGTTTAGTCTTTCTAAATGGCTTAGTTCTGTCTATATAGTACATTAAAGCTCTTTTGATATCTAATGTATGTAGAGCTCTTTCTGCCACAGAATCTGGCTGTGGGAAGAAGACTGGCAGTTCCACTGTTTGATTTATATGAAATGGTGATACAACCTTTGGAAGAAATTTTGGGTTTGTTCTTAGTACAACTTTATGCTTGTGTACTTGGAAGAAAGGTTCTTCAAGAGTAAAGGCTTGGATTTCACTTACTCTTCTTAAATAAGTCATTGCCACTAGGAAGGCAACCTTCCATGTTAAGAATTGCATTTGACAGGAGTGCATGGGCTCAAATGGTGGTCCCATAAGCTGCGTAAGCACTATATTTAAATTCCAAGAAGGGACTGGTGGTGTCCTGGGTGGAATGATGAGTTTTAAACCTTCCATGAAAGCTTTAATGACAGGAACTCTAAATAAGGAGCTGTGCTGTATATTTTGTAAATATGCTGAAATTGCAGTAAGATTAATTTTTATTGAAGAGAATGCTAAATTTGATTTTTGTAAATGAAGTAAATAGCATACAATGTCTTATATTGATGCTGTAAGAGGGTCCACGTGTTTAGATTGACAGTAATATACAAATCTTTTCATTTGTTTGGATAGCACTGTCTAATAGTGTGTTTTCTTGCTTGTTTAATAACTTCCATACATTCTGATGGGAGTTGTAGATATCCAAACTGTATGACCTCAGGAGCCAAATTGCTAGATTGAGTGATATGGAATTTGGGTGCCTGATTTGGCCTCTGTTTTTTGTCAACAGATATGGTCTGGCTGGGAGTTTGGAGTGTGGTACTACTGACAGGTCTAATAACTTTGTGTACCATGGTTGACGTGCCCATGTTGGTGCTATGAGTATCATGTCGAGTTATATTTGTCGCAACTTGTTGACTAGAAATGGAAGGAACGGGAGAGGGGGAAAAGCATAAGCAAAAATCCCTGACCAATTGATCCATAGAGCATTGCCCTTGGATAGGGGATGTAGGTGTCTGGATGCAAAGTTTTGGCATTTTTTGTTTTTGCTTGTGGCGAACAGATCTATGTTTAGCGTTCCCCATTGTTGAAAGTATTTTTGAAGTACTTGAGGATGAATCTCCCATTCGTGTGTTTGTTGGTGATTTCTGCTGAAGATATCCGCTAATTGATTGTCTATCCCTGGGATGTATTGTGCTAACAGGTGAATTTGGTTGTGGATTACCCATATCCAAATTTTCTGGGCTGGAAGGGGGAGTTGGGATGAATGTGTCCCTCCCTGTTTGTTTAGGTAATGCATGGTTGTCATGCTGTCTGTTTTGATAAGGACATTCTTCTGTGTGAGAAGAGGTTGAAAAGCTTTGTGTGCTAGGAAGACAGCTGTCAACTCCAAGTGATTTATATGTAGCTGTTTGTGTTTGGCATTCCATTGCCCTTGAATGTTATGAGTTTTTAGATGATCTCCCCAGCCAATCATTGTTGCATCTGTTGTAATTATAGTCTGAGGCACAGGGTCTTGAAATGGTCGCCCTTTGCTTAGATTTGTGGAATTCCACCACTGAAGGGACATGCATGTTTTGGCGGTCTATCAACACTAGATCTTGAAGTTGACCGTGTGCCTGTGACCATTGTTGTGCAAGGCACTGTTGTAAGAGCTGCATGTTTAGTCTTACGTGTGGAACAATTGCAATACATTATGCCATCATCCCTAAAATCTTCATGACAAATCTGACAGTGTATTGTTGATTTTTTTGTATTTGTGTGATTACATTTTTGAATGCTTGTATCCTTTGTGTATTTGGACATGCTAGCGCTTGCTGAGTATTTAGTATTGCACCCAGATACTGTTGTTTTTGTGCCGGTTGTACATGTGATTTTTGGTAGTTTATTGAGAACCCTAGTGTGCAAGGTTTGTATTACATAATGCGTATGATTTTGGCATTGCGTATGACTGTTTGATTTTATTAGCCAATTGTCTAGAAATGGAAATACCTGTATATGTTGTCTTCTTAGGTAGGCTGCAACTACCGCTAGGCACTGTGTGAATACCCTTGGAGCTGTTGTTATTCCTAAGGGCAACACTTTGAACTGATAGTGCTTTCCTTGAATGACAAACCTGAGATATTTTATGTGTGCAGGATGGATGGGTATATTAAAATACCCATCTTTGAGGTCTAATGCTGTCATGAAATCGTGTTTTTGGAGTAGTGGGATAACATCCTGTAGAGTTACCATGTGAAAATGTTCTGACAGGATGTAAAGATTGAGGTTCCTGAGATCTAATATTGGCCTGAGGGTGCCATCTTTTTGGGGAATTAGGAAATATAGTGAGTAAACTCCTGTCCCTATTTGAGATTGTGGTACCAATTCTATTGCTTGTTTGAGTAGTAGAGATTGGACTTCTTCTTGTAACAGACTGATGTGTTCTGTGGATAGTTTGTGTGACCTTGGTGGTATATTTGGAGGAGTGTATATCAATTCTAGGCAATAGCCATTGCGGATAATTGATAGTACCCAATTGTCTGTGGTAATGTTTTGCCAATTTGTGTGGAACTGTTGTAGACTTCCCCCACAGGAGAGGTGTGGAGTGGAAAGGAATGAGAAAAGTCACTGTTTAGGGTGCTGTGGAGGTTGCTTAGAGGTCTGGAATTTCCCTCTATTTCTGGGGTCCTGTCCTCTATATGTACCCCTAAAATCACCTCGTTAGTATTGTGGTTGGTAGGTTGGTTTTGCCTGTGATGTGGATGCCTCTGTTGTCTGTGGTCTGAACCCACCTCAAAACTGAGGTTTTCGAAAGGATCCCCTGTATGGTGTTAAGTATAGTGCGCCCATTTCTTTTGCCATGTCTGAATCCTTTCTTAATTTTTCTATGGCTGTGTCAACTTCTGGCCCAAAAAGATGTTTTTCATCGAATGGCATATTTAACACAGCCTGCTGTATTTCTGGTTTAAAACCAGAAGATCTGAGTCATGCATGCCTGCTAATGGTGACTGCAGTATTGACACTTCTAGCAGCGGTGTCTGCTGCATCTAGGGCAGATCGAATTTGATTGTTAGTAATGGCTTGCCCTTCTTCCACTACTTGTTGTGCCCTCTTTTGGTGTTCTTTGGGGGAGATGTTGGATTATCTCTTGCATCTCGTCCCAATGGGCTTTGTCATAGCGAGCTCACAGTGCTTGTGAGTTGGCTATCCTTCACTGATTTGCTGCCTGGGATGCAACTCGTTTCCCTGCAGCATCAAATTTCCTGCTCTCTTTATCAGGTGGGGGCGCATCTCCTGATGACTGACTGCTCTTTTTCTGGCGGCGTTACAAACACAGAATCTGGAGGTACCTGATGGGTGCTGTAATCAGGATCATAGGGTGGGGGTTTATATTTTTTCTCTATCCTGGGTGTTATTATACATGCCTTGAAAGGTTCACTAAATGTCTGATCTGCATGTTTTAACATGCCTGGGAGCATGGGAAGGCATTGATATTTAGAGTGTGTTGAGGATAGGGTGTTAAACAATAAATCCTCTTCTATTGGTTATGCATGCATGGTGACCCCATGGTATGCTGCAGCCCTAGCTATAACTTGATTGTAGACAGTGCTATCCACAGGTGGTGAAGGTTTAGAGGGATAGCTGTCTGGGACATTACCAAGAATAGGATCCGGATCATAAAGGTCCCATGGATCCACCTTGTCCTGTTGTGAGTCAAAAGAGTGAGTGGGTGACTGCACTTGTGTAGGACTAGTAGGAGGAGAGGTAGGTAGGTGTGGAGAGTGAGGAGGAGAGGATTGAGGAGGTGGTGGTTCCTCCTTCTGCTATGGCACTTTTGCTGGAGGCCGCATAGTGTCCAATTCCTCCTGAAAGGCTAGTTTTCTTTTTGGTTTTAGAGGAGATGTTGTCTGTATTCTGCCTGTTTCCTTATGGATGTGGATCCTGGACTGCCTTTCATCCATAACCTCAAGTATTGGTTGGACTTGATACTCCTCTTCAGAGGTTTTGTGGCTTTCTTTAAGTCTTTTTGAAAGTCCATGTGCCTCTGCGTATGATGGCCTTTTCAGTTCTGAAGCAGGCTTTTTCAGGATCGAAAAAGATGATGCTGTCGCTGCTCTTGGCTCCGAAAGTGATTTTCTAATTTTTGACTCAGAAAAATGATGTTTGCTGGAGTCGGACACGGAGCTCTTTGTTGCCTCCGATGTTTTGGGAGGAGTGGCCTTTTTCGGTGACTAACTGGTAAGTTGGTCACCGGTAGTCTTTTTTCGGGCCGAGCCATGGCCTTCCGGCAGTGGCATACCCAAGGCCTTATGTTTTTGCTTTTGTGAGGGTACAGGGGCAGGCGTACTCACATGTTGTCCTGCTGTGACCGGTCGGTCTTCTTCTGATTCCTGTTCGGATTCGGAATCTGGAACCGAGACCGCTGTTTGCATCATTTCTTCCTCCTCCACGTCAAGATGTTCGCTGCTTCTCGATGCCATTTCGAGTCTTCATGCCCTCCTGTCTCGAAGAGTCTTTTTTGATCGGAAGGATCGACAGGCCTCAAAATTTTCTTCCCGTTGATCCGGAGAAAGGCAAAGATTGCAAACCAAATACTGGTCTGTGTACGGGTATTTCACGTGGCACCGAGAACAGAACCGGAATGGAGTCCGATCCATGAGGCTTCCACGCGGTCGGCCCGAATAGGCCTGAGTTGGGCGCGTGCACCCCGAAGGGCGAGTAAAGTTGTTTTCTCCAACGGTACTGTTGTGTCGATGGAAGATATAAGCCTGATCAATACAATACCGACGAAAAGAGAGTTTTTCAAAGGTTTACGAATCAAAATCGTGAAGCGAGAGGAAACACATCCGAACCCGATGGCGGAAAGAAAACAGTCTAACAATGGAGCCGATGCCCATGCGCAATGGAACCGAAGAGGAGGAGTCACTCGATCTCGTGACTCGAAAACACTTCTTCGAAGAAAAACAACTTGTATCACTCCGAGCCCAACACTAGATGGCAGAATAATGCACAGCATGTGTATCTGCAGCTACACATGCCATCAGACTTTATCCCTTCTGGCTTCCTTGCCTGATTTATCTATCCTCTTTGTATCTTTATCCTTCCTATATATAGTGTCTTCAGGAAGGAAAAAGATACAAAGAGGATAGATAAATCAGGCAAGGAAGCCCGAAGGGAGAAAGTATGAGAGAAGGCTGAAGAGGTTTGAAATCACTGAAAGAGGGCAAGGCAGGAAAAAAGCCAATCAGAAAACAATACAGGAAGTACAGGGAAAGCAGCAGAGTAAGGGAATTACAGAAGGTAAAAAAATAAGGAGTGGATACTTACCTGTGCTTTCTTCTTTCCGAGGGTACCGGTGGGGAAAATCCAAAGCTACAACCTAAAGAAGGGAGAGAAGAAGCATTTTTTAATAAGAAATACCACCCTACTCCAAGACTCTCAGCAGTAACATCTGGTGGAATACTACAGATATAAGGATTCATGTTGAAGATAACCTTGTGGCAATAATTTCTAGACCTAGAATTATAAGAAAGGAAATTAGTACTGTGCAACAAAAGCTGTTGTGGAATCATTATCCCACTCAATCAAGTGGCACAGTGATTGGGGCATGGGGATGTCACAGTCCATAGAAAGAGGACCACTCTGGTGCACAATTTAATCAACACTTGTTGGAAGACAGGCTTGATTTTGCCTAGATGTATTCAATGCAGGGAAGGAAAAAGGGGTAGATATAACAGAAATGTTCAACATGCACCGAGTACCAGAGCGCACACACAGTACCAGAGCCAGGCATTATTTAGCAGAAATTCAGGATTTAGGATTTGAGATAATGGTGAATACAGAGCACAGTCCAAAAGGATTAGCGGCTGAGACAAAAACTCAGTTGACAAGAGTAGGCCGGGTAGAAACACAAGGAGCTAGAAATACAGAGCATTTGTATAGCACATGTGTATGTGAGACTGTCTGAAAGCACTTGATCTGAAACAGCTGTGTTGATCACGCTAGTATTAAAGGAGTATATCATAGAACCCTCAGAACAGCCCAACATTAAAAGGATCAAAATTTGACTTCTAATATCCATCTGTGAAACAAGCATTTATATTTTTCTACGCTTTTCTGTGCGATACTCCACTACATTAGCTGGCAACGTATTCCACAATCTTTTTGACAAAGAAAGACCCCTGAGTGCATCCTTTGGCCAGATCACACATTTTTGACTCTATCATCTAGTGAATCTCCTGGGTACACCTTTTGCATTTTGAGGGTGGTTAACTTGTGTCTTTGCAACGATGTTCCTTGATGTTTGAGGAGTCATACTCCTCTGTCCTATTTTTTTAATATTTTTTGGGGTTGAAAGAGTGTGGCATAATTACTTCCAGTCTCGTGGCATCAGTGGCAGGTAAATGACCAGTGACATAATAGTCTAAGAGAAAGCCATTAGCCAGTCCCAAGTGCATCAACCTCTATACCCTAAATTAAAACACAGAAACCCATCCCCACCCTTTAAATACAGGAACCATACAGACATGACGAGAGTGGACCAGACACAATGATTAAGGAAACACATTTTCTTGTCTCGGTCCTACTTTGGCATTCTCTAAACCTCAGTGTCAAAATGCTGAACTTCAAAGTAGACCAACTTCCACAAACCTTTTTGAAGTGGGCTGGGAAAAGTGTTTAGTTTCCTCTTTTTGGGGAATGTTCAGAACTTACTATATGAATGACCTTAGGCCCATGCTTAGAATAGAAGTGTGGCTCTCCCACACCATCCACCTCTTTCCACCCATTCAGGCACTGACCACTAAAGGTGTATCTTGCACTTGAAGGAGATATTGAGACTTGTGAAATTACTGTCTCCATTTTCAAATTGTCACCTTTAAAACACACTCATCTCGCCATGTCAAATTAGCACAAGGGTCTTTCTGTGTCTCAGCTTACTCTTATCATAAACATAACCATTTTAAGACCTGTTTCACCTCTGCTTGATATTTACAAAGTATTGATTATTTCACAATTAAGCCAAGAACAATCAGTAACTTTAAAACATTTTTATTGAGTTTAAATAGTTGCAGATAAGATTCTTTTCAATTTCTATGAATAATCCTTAGTTTTGAATAAAAATTTATTTTGCTATTTCAGGGTCATCTTTGAACTCCTTTGGCGAGACTATTTCCGATTTATTGCCTTGAAGTATGGGAGGAAAATGTTCTTCTTGAAGGGTGAGTTTGGGCAACGATCCTTACATCGATAAAGAGCTCTCTTGCGGACAGAATGAATATGCAGGCAACTTTTAAGCCAAACGTTTGCAGAATTTATAGTAGGCTTAGTTTTTAGAATTGTAAATCAGGCTATAATTTCAGATTTGATTGGTATTTGGGTACAGCAGCATCATTTGTAAACTAAAGTCAGTTTCACCATTGGCACCAAGCTAAACCAATGGTACTGCACCCCTGGGATCACAGAGGGAAACAGAATTTCAGATTTCCTACTGGCTTCTTTTATTGTGTTTAATGTGTGTGGCATAGGGCAGATTGATTGACAGAATGTGATATGCTCCAGAGGCTGTTTGCGTAGATATTATGGAAGGTGCTGCTTCTTTTGTAGTTTATTCCAGGTAGGAAGGATTTATGTAGTTGGGAATCTTTGAGCCAGGGATTTGTGGCAAACATGCCCACACCCACCACATTAGAAAATCCAACCAGTTGTAACAGTTTAATTGATGATGTTCATAGTGGGGTCTGGCAATTTTAATGAACCCCCCCTAGGAATTATTCAAGTGTAAACTCATCAAGATCTCTGCTCACCCTCATAGGGCACAATGTGAGTTCTAGGTAACTGCACAGTAACATGGACGATAGGGAAAGACTCCACCACCTTCTCAAAAAGACTTCTCCTACTGATTCATAACATGCTCAATCCTCAAAATGTCACATTTAAAGATTCCTTTCGTGCAGAATAACATGTAAAAACAAAATAAAATGCTCACTGCATTCCACAAGATGGAAACAATTAAGAAACCGGTCATTTTTGGGCCACAACAATCGGTGCAATTTCTGTGCTCGCTAGTTTGTTACTGTGGTGGTCATTACAACCAGGGCGGACGGTGTTAAAGCGGCGCTAAGACCGCCAACAGGCCGGCGGTAAAAAATTTGCAATTACGACCGTGGCGGAAACCGCCAACAAAGACAGCCACTTTAACACTCCGACCGCCACGGCGGTACAAACAAACAGCGCGGCGGTCACCGCCAACAGACAGGCGGGAGACAATGTACTGCCCACACTATTACAACCCACCAATCCGCCACCTTTTCCAGGGCGGATTCACTGCGGATAAAAACGCTCACCTCTACACACCTCACGAGGAACGAGGACACCATGAACCCGTAACTCCAAATTCTACCTGCGATAGTCTTCCTGCTCCTCTACCAGGAGCATGAACGCTGGCGGCGAAGACCATGGTGAGTACTGCACCTACGACACAAGGGAGTGGGGAGGGAAAAACAGGGACACACACACGCAACACCCCCACCCCCACCCCCACCCCCACCCTCACCCACTACAACACAGACACTAATGCATATTAATACATCACAGTTACACCCCCCAAGCCCCCCAGAAGAATGCAAAGACAATAGAAAATGAGTGTAACCATTGTAATATATTAAAATCAAGTAGTCAAATATATATGTATATATACACCATTCACAAAATATATACCAAGCATAGTAGTCCAGGTAGTGCTCCAATTAAGTCTGTGGAACACTGGGCCCACACGGTATGGGCGAGGCCCACACAAGATCCCCGACCATGACGGAGAGAACACTGGGGCATCACAAAGCAAGAAAACAGGCACCTCAGAGGGAAGGAAAGGGGGGGCACCTCAGCCGGTTGAGTGCACAACGCCAAATCCACGAGGGGGCCACATGCCCACTGTTCAATCCTGGGGAGTGCAAAGCCAGTCTCTCAAGTCTCTACAGTGGGTGGGTTGCCCACTGTTCCATCCTGAGGAGTGCAAAGCCACAGTCTCTCAAGTCTCTACAACAGTCTCCACTGGTTCTGGAGGGGGCATGGTGCCCAGAGTGCTTCATCCTGCTAAGGACAGAGGTAGTGGATGGATCTCTCCACTGGTTCTGGAGGGGGCATGGTGCCCAGAGTGCTTCATCCTGCTAAGGACAGAGGTAGTGGATGGGTCTCTCCACTTGTTCTGGAGGGGGAATGGTGCCCACAGTGCTTCATTCTGCCCATGACGGACTCAGTAACGTCAGTGCCCTTGGCGCTCATGGGCCAGCTTGATACGGCAGTGCCCTGTTCAGCGGTGCTTGAGACGGCGGTGCCCTGTTCAGCGGTGCTTGAGACGGCGGTGCCCTGTTCAGCGGTGCTTGAGGCGGCGGTGCCCTGTTCAGAGGTGCTTGAGATGGCAGTCTCCATTGCAGGGACTCAGCTGCTGGCTGTCCTTCATGGCCCAGCGGGGCTTTTGCTGGCGGTCCTTCATGGCCCAACGGGGCTTTTGCTGGCGTTCCTTCATGGCCCAGCTGGGCTAGTGCTGGCGGTGGCCTCCTGGGCAGCTGGGCTTGTGCTGGCGGTGGCCTCCTGGGCAGCTGGGATGATGGCAGTCTTCTCCGCCGTGCTGCTCTTCCCAGACTTGCTGACCTTCTTGTGCCCCTTCCCCACCTTGGAAGGTGTCGCAGCTGACTCCACACTCCCACCTGAACCCCTGGGAGCGGCTTTGGTGGCTGGAGTCTTCCCCCTCTCCCGCCGGGCACTGGCCAACTTCTGATGCTTCACAGGTGGGGGACTGTCTGTGCTGTGGCTCCGTGCCACACTGGCTGCCCTGGTTGCCGGTGCACTCCATATTCCGGTGACTAGAGGCACCATTGGTCCCGGAGATGTTGTGGCTGAGGTGCTAGTTCGGGACCTATGAGACGGCCGGGGGGGTGAGGTGTGGGAAAGAGGTCAAGGTTGGACAGGAAACGTTTTTTGGACACATTGGGACGGGTAGCTGGAGGGGGTTTGGAAGTGAAGGAAGAGGATGTGGTTGTAGGAGGTGTTCGTTTGCTGACTTTGGGTGAAGGTGCATGCACTGGAGGCTGTCGTGAGGTGGATGGCTGTTGGGTGGGTGTGTGCCTGCATTTGTGTATCTTCGGAGGGGGCTTCACAGACACACTGGGAAAGGACACAGGGGACATGTGTATGGTAGTGGGGGTGGTGACTGCACGTGAGCGGGGTGTGGTGGTGGGTGTGCTGGAGAGGGTCGTAGTGGCTGTAGAGGTAGTGCATGCAGGTGTGAGTTTAGACGAGACAGGGAGGAAGGAGGGAGACGAGGAGGAGGGGGACACAGTGGAGGCAGTGGATGTTGGTGTGTCTGCATGTGTGTGATGCTTGCTTGAGTGCCTGTGGGATGTGTGGTGCTTATGTTTGCCTTAGCTTCCCTTGTGTGTTGACGTGTGTGCATGCTGGTCTGTAGGTGTGCTTGGGATAGGCTGAGGTACAGGGGATTGGGTCGGGGTGGAGGAAGTTGGAGGGGGGAGGCTAGACACAGGGACAATGGCTGCCATCAGTGCTGAGGCCAGAGTCTGAAAAGCTTGCTGAAGGGCTGCCTGACCAGAATGAATGCCCTCCAGGAATGCATTTGTTTGTTGCAACTGTCTTTCTACACCCTGGATGGCATTCAAAATGGTAGACTGCCCAACAGTGAGGGACCTGAGGAGGTCAATGGCCTCCTCACTGAGGGCAGCAGGGGTGACTGGGGCAAGGGCTGAGGTGCCTGGGGCAAAGGTGATGCCCACCCTCCCTGGTGAGCGGGCACAGGGCGAGGGCTGAGCGGCTGCTGGGAGGGCGGTGCTGGAAGGGGGGGTGGCGGCTGTACCTGTAGATGGGGGTGGCACAGATGTTGCCGCCACCACAAGGGAGCTCCCATCAGAGGACGAGCCCGTGTCACTGGTCTGAGCTCCTGTCCCCGCCGTGGAGCTCCCCTTGCCCTCCGTCCCACTGGTGAAGTCCGATTCCGTAGTGTGGCCCTCCATGGCCATGTGGGATGCAGCCCCCTCGTGCTCCGGTGCCACTGCTCCTCCGCCTGATGATGCTAATGCACACAAGAACAGGGAGACCACAAAAAGGGGACGACGACAGAAGAAAGACATGTTGAGTGCATGCATTACCGCTACAGTTGGCGGACACGACAGACACAGAAGCCCCCTGCACTACGCCGCGCTCTTGGGCTCCACTGATCAATTCCTGGGAAATGGCCTACAAGGCTATATATGACATCTGCACACATAGATGACACAGAGGCATGACTAGGTGTAGTAGTCACTTTACCGAGGTGGGCTGGGGTGCCACATGGCCTGCCTTACGGAGGGACCTTGCCTACGGAACTCGTCCTGGCCTAGGGAAACCCACAGCCCACCTCCCCCACCCAGACCCCTCCACTGCACGCAAAGTCAGCAGAATGCGAGTGTACTCACCCCCTTGTGGCTGCTGTGATGCCCTCAAGCACCCATCCAACTCTGGGTACGCCACCGCCAGCATCCTGAACATCAGGGGGGTCATGGTGCGACGGGCACCCCTCCCACATTGGGAGGTCATCCCCGGCTGAGCCTCCGCCGTCTTCTTGCTCCAGCGGCGAATGTCCTCCCATCTTTTCCGGCAGTGGGTGCTCCGTCTGTGGTAGACCCCCAGGGTCCGGACGTCCTTGGCGATAGCACACCAAATATGTTTTTTCTGGTGGGCGCTGACCTACATGATTTGTACAGGGGGAAGAGAAAGTTATTACCAACTGCACCGTCAAAGTTATTGGCCCCCATCCCTACCCTTGCCATGTGGCACATGCTCTCACCGTTGTTTCATGCACGCCGCACTCTCCCCCCTTCCTTGTTACATCCACCCCTCTCATACAGGCATAGCCCATACATCATGCTCCCAGTGTACTTACCTGTTTGTCTGGAGGACCATAGAGTAGCATGTACTGGGGGAGGACCCCGTCCACGAGTTTCTCCAACTCCTCCGATGTGAAGGCAGGGGCCCTTTCCCCAGACACTCGAGCCATTGTCTCTTCCAGACCGAGGTCACAGCAGCACTTGCAGTGTAGGTCCTCTCCTGTCGAAGATCAGGTATCGAGTGATTGTACAGATAGAAAATGGTGGTTACGTCCGCGGCGGTGCGTACCGTCACTGCCGGCATACATCGTCATTGGCTCCTGGGACCCATAGGGTCCAATGTTAACCAATGCAGCATTGCGCCGCGGTCTTCGACCGCCTACCGCGACGGTGTACAACGCCAGCGCAGTTACCTCACATCCCATTGTCCCACTTCAGAGGTCAGGCAGCCGCCATTTCAGGGGCCCACATGGCTTCATTTTCAACTGCATCACACACACCTAGGCCTAGACTCAACACACATACAGGACACTTTTTGAGTATGAATGGAGTTCTTTGTAAGCTGTGGGTATGTACCTTTGAGTTGTTTGACTCTGTGCTCGCTGTTGTCCTTCATAGGCACCGTCCACTGGGACATGTGAGGAGATGGCGGCATCCTCCGGTGTACCGACCATTGGTGGACCTGTCGACAATGGAGGAAAGACATGTGATCATCACATACAGGCTTGACCGTGCCACAATCCAGGAACTTTGTACCCAGTTGGAGCCAGACCTGATGTCAGCTATCCGCCATCCCACAGGAATCCCCCCTCAAGTGCAGGTGCTGTCAGTGCTCCATTTGTTTGCAAGTGGGTCATTTCAAACAACAGTGGCCATAGCATCAGGGATGTCCCAGCCTATGTTTTCCAACGTGTTGTCCAGAGTGTTGTCTGCCCTGCTGAAACACATGCGGAGCTACATCGTTTTCCCTCAGGTGGAGGATTTGCCTACAGTGAAAGGTGATTTCTATGCCCTGGGACATATCCCCAACATCATAGGTGCCATTGATGGGACACATGTGGCTTTGGTACCCCCCACAGGAGTGAACAGGTGTACAGAAACCGGAAGAGTTATCATTCGATGAATGTACAGATGGTATGTTTGGCAGACCAGTACATCTCCCATGTGAATGCCATGTTCCCTGGCTCAGTGCATGACGCTTACATCCTATGGAATAGCAGCATCCCTTATGTGATGGGTCAGCTCCAGAGGCACCGTGTGTGGCTATTAGGTGAGCACCTGGAAGCTAGTCAGTGGGAATAGTTGTCTGGGTCTGGGGATATCCCTCCAGGTTAGTGTGTGTCTAACAGTTGTCCCTCGCCATTTGCAGGTGACTCTGGTTACCCCAACCTGTCATGGCTACTGGCCCCAGTGAGGAATCCCAGGACAAGGGCAGAGGAACGCTACAATGAGGCCCATGGGCGAACTAGGAGGGTGATCGAGCGGACCTTCGGCCTCCTGAAGGCCAGGTTCAGGTGCCTCCATATGACAGGTGGTTCCCTATTCTACTCACCAAAGAAGTTGTGCCAGATCATCGTGGCCTGCTGTATGCTTCACAACTTGGCTTTGCGACAACAGGTGCCCTTTCTGCAGGAGGATGGTCCAAGTGGCGGTGTTGTTGCAGCTGTGGAGCCTGTGGACAGTGAAGACGAGGAAGCAGAGGAAGAAGACGTGGACAACAGGGACTCAGTGATACAGCAATATTTCCAGTGAGACACTGGTAAGAATACAAACCTGCCTACTACATGTACTTAAACACTACTACCTCTCTACTGTCTGTCGTTTTCACCCAGTGTATGGTCACTGAGTTGTCACTTTCCCTTACGATTTCACAGATGTGGGTCCCACTGTGTGACATCTGCTTTGATTCCTCATGGACTAGAGCTGTGTGACATAGGTATGTTGCCATTTCAAATGAAAAAGCTTTTTGCCATAGGTATTGCTAATACAGTATTCCAAAATCACAGACTCCAGATTTTTTTGTGCTTTAAGGGTGTTTATTTAAGTGCTCAATATTGGAGGGGGTTGTAAAATGGTGTGGGGTGATGGCGGAGGAATGTCCATGGCAGAGTCCAGTCTATTAGTCTCACAGGTGCATTGCCCAAATGGGCATAGGAAGTGGAGCTGGGGCAGCTTAAGGATGGACAGGGTGACAAAGTGGGACTGTAGGATGACGATCAGGGTGGTCTCATTTCTTGGCGGGGGTCTTGGCATCATTCTCTGTCTTTGTCCTGGATCTCAGGGACCGTTTGCGAGGTGGTTCTCCATCTGCAGGGGGTGGGGTGCTGGTGTGGTGGTCCTGTGGTGGTGCCTCCTGTCCACTAGCGCCGGCGGAGGTGGTGGGCAGTTCATCGTCCAGGCTAGTGTCAGGGGCCCCTTGTAGTGCCAGAGTGTCCCTCCTGGTGTTGAGTACTTCCTTCAGCACCCCTACGATGTTGCCCAGGGTGGAATTGATGGTTCTGAGTTCCTCCCTGAAGCCCATATACTGTTCCTCCTGCAGGCGCTGGGTCTCCTGAAACTTGGCCAGTACCCTTGCTATCGTCTCCTGGGAGTGGTGGTAGACTCCCATGATGGAGGAGAGGACCTCGTGGAGAGTGGGTTCCCTGGGCCTGTCCTCCCCCGTCGCACTGCAGCCCTCCCAGTTCCCCTGTGTTCCTGGTCCTCCGTCCCCTGGACCGTGTGCCCACTACCACTGCCCCCAGGTCCCTGTTGTTGTTGGGGTGGTGGGTTAGCCTGGGTTCCCTGTAGTGGTGGACACACTGCTGATTGACGTGTCCTAGGGACGGAGGTATGGGCCTGCTGGGTGGGTGCTGTGCTGGTGTTTCCAGAGGGGGGAAACTCTGTAGTGGCCTGTGACTGGGTGTGGGGAACCGACTGTCCTGAGGCCCCCGATGGGCTGGGCTGGTCATCTAGATCCAGTTGGACAGAGGTGGTGTCATCACTGTGGGCCTCTTCTGTTGGTGGTGTGGACATGTGTGGACCCTTCTGTCTGGTGACGTTGGGTAGGGTTCCTGCAGGGGTATAAAAGCATGATTATTGCATCTGTGTGTGTCAAGGTGTGCAATGGGTGGATGACTGCATTCCTGTGTGGGACCTTGTGTGATGATGGTTTAGGGGGGTGTATGGGTATGTGCAGTGGGCATGCTTTAGTGATGGGTGTCCATGCTTTGTTGTTGCATGCAGGGCTTGGTGTTAGGATGTGTGGTTTGTGATAGTGGGACATTTGTGAGGAGTAGGAGTGATGAGGGTGAGGGTGGGGCTGTGTGCTGGCATGCAGGTAGGGTGGGGGATATATTAGTAAAGCTTTGACTTACCAGAGTCCATTCCTCCACCTACTCCTGCGAGGCCCTCAACATGGGAGGAGCGGGTCTTGGCGATTCTGCATCCTGTTAGTTGTGGGGGAGGAGGTGGGGGTCTGCCCCCAGTCCGCTGAACCGCCAGGTGGTGTCTGGAGGCCATGGAACACACCTTCCCCCGTAGGTCGTTCCACCTCTTCCTGATGTCCTCCCGATTTCTTGGGTGTTGTCCCACTGCGTTGACCCTGTCCACTATTCTTCGCCATAGCTCCATCTTCCTTGCAATTGAGGTGTGCTGCACCTGTGATCCGAATAGCTGTGGCTCTATCCGGGCGATTTCCTCCACCATGACCCTGAGCTCCTCCTCCGAGAACCTGGGGTGTCTTTGCCGTGCCATGGGGTGGTGTAGGTGATGTGTGGGGTGGTGTGTGGTGTGTGGGGTGATGAGTCTGCTGATATGTAGCAGGGTGTTGTGTGAGGTGCGTGGAAGTTATGTGGGTGATGGTGTTGTGTGCCTGTGGATGCTAGTGTTGTTGATGGTGGTGTCTCTCTCTGGCTTTCGTTCATGATTTGTGGTCGTAAGGGTTTGTGGGTGATGTGAGTGTGTGTTTTATATTGTATTGAGTGTGTGGGGGTGGTGTGTGTATGTGTATCAGGTGTGTGTAATTCGAACTGTCCAATGTGGTAGTGTTTTGTATATGTGTGTGTATTTTGAGTGCAGCGGTGTGTACCGACAATGGAATACCGCGGTTGAAAGACCGCTGCGTGGATTCGTGGGTCGGGATAGTGTGGGCGTATTTCTGTTGGCGTGACGGTGTCGGTTTTGTTTTCGCCAGTTTATCACTGACCTTTGGTGAATTTTCGCGGATTCCAAGCTGTGGGTCATAATAGCTGTGGCGGAATTCCGTGGCCGCGGCGGTGTGGTGGCGGTCTTCTGCACGGCGGTAAGCGGCTTTTACCGCCAATGTCATAATGAGCGCCTGTGTGTTTAACTTGAATTAGGACAATGGCGCTTCACTGGCACAATATTTCCCATTCCAGTGCAGACATACATCACTTGTGCGGTATGTGCTCCCACGATTTGCACCACAATTCATCTGCTACAAAGCACGGGAGAAAACACTTGTGATTTCCAGACAGATTCGTAATCCTGTTTTGGGTGCAAGTTAGAGTTGGGAAAGCGGGCCGATTTTTATTGGGGTCTTACATAGGATTCAATTTTGTACAGTAAAACTTATACGTAATGGGTAAAATAACTTTATTTTTTAGTTATTTTACTTACTAGAAAAAAGTGCTTATGTATATACGGCAATCTATAAAAAGATGAATAGCTTCTTGTTAGAAAATTGATAGCTTGTATTGGACGGGATGCCCAACTAGGTGACGGCAGAAAGAGGACTTTTGCTTTCCAGTCAGCCATCAATTTGTTCTGGTACTGACCCCAGAAAAACTTGCACACAGTGCAAAATTCCCAATCTAAATTTAGCATAGATTGAAGGTATGAAGAAAGGTCAAATTGTATCCCTGCAAGATTCTCTTCCCGGAATTCTGTCAGCATAGAAGTACGTAATTCCTAGAGTATTGCCATTGGCAAACTCATGGAATGTACCCTTATTGCACTACCAAAATACTAACATTGTCATCACATTCTAAACTTATGTTAAGTTTAGTTTGGGTGTTCTTCAGTCTACGTCCCATACGTGCAAACAGACCGGAAACCTAGTCCATTATTGTTTCTTGTCCGCAATATGTTTTCCAACTAAATTCAGTTATTCTCATGTCCCCTTTTCAAGAGTCTGAGGAAACAGTTAGGTAGTACCTAGTTTTACAAGAGGTACTGGCAAAGCAAATAGATATGACTTGCATTTTCAGTTCTATGCCAGACCTACTGTCCAGCTTGTGTTAAGGAGTGATGGAGCATTAAAGATTAATACAAAAAATATTGTAATGCAATGATGTAATCAAGAAGCGTGACATATTTTGAATCTAAAAATATGCTACTTTAATTCATGTAATTCGTAATTGTCGATGTTATCACTTTAAACAATTATGTTCACTTATTTAACCTTTTGAATGAGATTATCACTTCCAGAGCTGATTTATATTTAGGTGTAGGAGCACTCGGGCATTCAAAGCTTCATACCCTTTTTAGTTCATACGGTGGCCGTTGCACTGATACCAGAGATTTTTTTTTTTTTTTACTCTGCTAGACTAAAAGTTTAAATAATGTGTTTTTAATAAGGTGCAAGAGTGTGCATTTGCCCTGAAATTGGCATAAAGAAAAGGTGGCATCTTATGTAGCCAAGCTTGAGATGACAATACACAATATTTTCACACATTGTACCTAAAATTGATGTATTCTCTCAACCATCATTCTACTAGGGCTCCAAGAAAAAGAGGTGCCCTGGAAAAAGGATAAACAACTCTTCGATGCTTGGAAAGGTGAGTGTCGTATTGACATTATCGCTCAATACAGTGGACATTTAGACAGAAAACAGACTACTGAGTGAGTAGTTCAGGACACCGGTTTACAATATGTATTTAATTTCTTGCATTGCTGCACTCAGTGTTCCCAATTTTTTAAAAGGAAAGACCCTATTTGTATCATCTACTACTTCGTAGGAAGTTCACTGTTATTCTACCCATGAAGTCCACCCTCTGTTCTGTTACGTTTTGAAAGTTTGATTAGGACTAGGATGCCAAACTTTCAGTTCTTCAACAGCTGTGCTAAGCCACAGACCCAGAATTTTTGATTTTTTTTAATGCAAAAATCTTCTGGTCCCTCACCCACTTATGGTACAACAATCAGCGTCTTCACAGAAAGAACACTTTTTTTCATAGGCATCGGTTACAGTCACTTTTAATATAATCGGATCTGGATTAAACCACCATTTCAGTAAAGCTCACAAATCACTGCGCTCTGATGTTTTTCCACAGAAAGTCACAAACACAAAAGAATAACAATACATACTGAAAGGTTTATAACAATCACAAGCAATAATAAATTAGGTTTAAAAATCATTCAAGTTTAATTGTCAGCTATATAATTTGGTGTGGGCACATTGGCAGCACTATTGCATAAAGATTATTGATTGCTGTTAGAGTCTGGTTAAATGTCTAACTGTACTTCTCAGCTTTAGTGATTGTCTGAAGTGTTGTTCTGGCATGCTCTTTTGGTGCTGAAGATAGTGTTCCGATTTCCTCTCTTATTTAAAGAGTTTTTAAACTAACCAATTTTTCTCATTTTTGGAACACAGATTTGTTTAGCCAATAGCCATTTACATAGAGATATCTGCATTCCCCCTATGTGACCTGCCTTTGAGATATAACCTCCAATTTGACAACCGAATAACATTTTCACTAAGCCACTGTGAGCTAGAGAATTGAATTCTGTGATTGTCTCTTAGCCTCAGCTGCCTTGTGACTATTTTGGAGATCAATGCTGGTTTTCGGGTTTCCCATCTTCTTTGTTTTTTATGTCTCTCCTACTTGATAGTGCATACGCTGCCTGATGTGAGACATATTTTCTGCTTACTGTGGGCCTAAAGCCTGCCCAATATTCATTATTAGTTTGCTTTACTGTCACTCTCATTTGCTTGGTTCCTATTTGTTAGCTTGTGTGGGCTTTACTTTATCTTCTTTTGTTTGTTCCTCCACTGCTGCATGGATGCATTACTTGTGTCATCACACTGCTCATAGTTCAGGGGCTACTGTTTTCGTTTTGTTCAAATACGCCACAGAGTGCATGTGTTTTCCAACTGTGTCCCTTGTGTACCTCTTCCCCCTCCGCCGCAGTCATGTTGCTCTTTCTCTGCCTACGTGCATCTCTCTTCCATTTGCTTGTGTTACATTTTTGCACTAATTCTGTTTTTCTTTTTGTTTAGCAATCCAACTGGGATCAGTAAACAAAAAGAAACAAAGGTGCTAAAAAAAGATGTAGGCATGTGCATGGTTGTTGTGCGCACCTACAAAATGACACAGCTGGCCACATCATAGGATTTTTGTTCTCATTTGTAGCCATGCCATACCACATCGGGATGCTGGACGGCATGGCTAAAACCATTGGCAAAGGCAATAGGTCCCAATGTTAAGACCCTTTTGGCTTTGCAAATTCTATATACTTTTGTACCCTCATTCTCTATACTTAAGATTCAAAAGGGAGCATGTCTTTCTTAACAATGAGATCTCATCTTAGCACTATACCTGGCAGCACTGAAGATCTAGTTTTATTTTCCTATCTTTCTGTTGCTGGTCCTGGCTTCGAGGGAAGCTTAGTAAAGATTCTATAATGCAGAAATTATAACAGTAGGATAAATAGGGAAGCATACCTCTTCAAAACACGAGTCCACAACAGTAAATGTATCCTAGCTCGGATAACAATCAACTAAAAAAAGACAACAACAGAAATCAGTGAATGCCATCATAGCGCTCACTGGCACCACAACCAACTTGAAAAACAAAAACAGATAATCACTCCAGAAATATCAAAAACATTTCGTAAGAAAAATGCCCAAAATGTTGATAACCTTTTACGCATGTTTTAAAGCTATGAAGGTGTTTTTGATTATCTACTATAGTTTTCTTAACAAGCGGATGGAGACTTAGGGCCTGATTACAACTTTGGAGGAGCGTGTTAATCCGGCCCAAATGTGACGGATATCCTGCCCACCGTATTACGAGTTCCATAGGATATAATGGACTCGTAATACGGCGGGTGGTATATCCGTCACATTTGGGATGGATTAACACCCTCCTCCAAAGTTGTAATCAGGCCCTTAGTTCTGAAAAAACGAGTTAGTATTAATTCCAAAACTAACATTTTCGAAAGCCACGGATAGAAAAAACACAGCAGTATTTCAAACACTGGTGTGAGTTTGTACATTTCTTTTCTCGAACATTCCCAAAATACATACAAGACATATAACCTAACATTCGAAAATTATAAAGAGGATGGTTACAAACGTTTTCTGAGCCATCTAGTGTTCTTATGAGGTATTCTTTTTATCCTTTTCAGCTGTTTTTGAAGGGAGGGATGGGAGTGATAGTAGGACAATTACAGGTGTATTAAAAATAGAGAAGAGTATTACTTCATAAAACATACTTGTATATAAAAAATAATAGTGTTCAGAGATAGTGTGAAAGGAAAGACCATGAATGATCCAATCCTTAAATATTTTAGTACCTGGAAAATGTTTTCTAGTGCAGCAGTAACCACCTGTAAATTCCAATCAGGAACAATTCATGCCTCTCAGGAGAATGTTTGTGCCACAAGAAAAGTTGTGGCCATTGGTGACACTGTGCGCCAGAAAAAATATCCACTTCATAAAAATGTATGTAAAGAAAACAATTGCCACACATACTAGCAGTTGTTAGATACCTCAGCAGGATGGGACTGTGATCCAGCTGTACACCCGACTCTTAGTTCAGTACTGCATGACGGAGTGCTAGAATATTATTTTGCATGCAGGGCAAAGCCTGGCATGGCTGGTGTTTGCCATCAATCTCACATCTGTGTAACCATTCTAAAAAGGGGATGAACTACTTAATCAACTTTCAACATCATAATCTCTTCTCCACAGAACGGATTAAAGCTGACGGTCTACAAATGATGCTAACATCAAATTGAGTGTCAGACACTATTTTCCCCTTCACCACACTGACAGTCATCTGGCAAAATTCAAATGCCCTGCAGAACTATTCTGCCTAGGGGGTCACCAATATGTTTCACTCTTGAATGATTGAGGCAGTGGTTCCACTTTCGTGACTCATGCTGTCATTGTTTCTTAAAGTTGGTTTCTCTTGATGAGACACCAGAGGAGCTGGAAACTGCAGCAGATATTTGTGAATTGTGTTGGATGGAGGGTGTATAATAAGAAGAGCCAAGGCAGGAGCGCAAGTGGTTGAGGAGTGAGAAGTGCATAGAACCTATAGTTTGCTAAGTCAAGGTTCCAAGCCTCATCACCCTTTTAAGAATGCACATGAAGTGCCAAACGTGATGTAGCCTAGGAATCTGATGGTGAAAGTAAATGTATGCTAACGAAAGTCAAAATCAAGAAAATGGGCCCACATTCAGTTGTGTTCCGGGCACATAGTTGTGCCCAGTCCACAGGGTGTGGCATCAACTCTGTTCAAGTTCTCTCTGAGGATCAAAGTACACCATGGTAATTTAATAAACAAGGCATCTTTGATGTTATGCAAAGCTTGCTCTTGCTTTATACTAAACAGACTCATGTCTCTGCTCCAAAGGATCATGCTGGTGGCCATGTCGGATAAGATAAAATAGGCAACGGTAGTTCACTCTGGTATCATTCAAACTAGTTGAGTTCAATTTATTATTGATAAAATAATATACATTTCCTTTGGAATGTGAAATCAAAAAAGAATAAGGGAAGGTAATTCCCATGTAGCAAGGCATCAGCATTGTGACCATCGTGGTCCAGTTCAAGGGAATGTATGGACACTGGTGGTTCTGATATCAAAGCCTTGCGCCACAGGAATTGGTTTCCCCTTTTCTTTCTACATTTACTAGACTGTTTGACCCTCAAACTTGATCTTGTAGCTCATTCTACCAGACAAATGCAAGCAAACGCCTTTGGGCCCCAATTATATTTGACTCATCCCGCTGAGGTTCTTTTTTTACCAACTGTTTTTATTGCCATTTTTATTTGCAGACATGCAGAGCTAGCACATAACATGATGCAAACCACAGCATCCACATAATATCACAGTATACATTCATATGAGAGGTAGGAATCATTGGTGAGTGGACAGACCCTACGGTGTCTCCTCAGGGCACTGGTGGCTCCTTGTGCAGTTTCCAGAGCTCATCCAATCTATAACCCCTCCAGCTCAGTCCCACATCTCTCACAGGGAGCCAGGGCGCATCTGATCTGTCAGTCAATGTCCAGTTGATGGAGGTACTAGTCACAGGGCTGTAGAACTCCCTCTACCTATCCCAGACCATATCAAACTTCACAGGGCACCCTCTGTCAGAATATATTACCTTTTCTGCCCTCAAACTGATGGTTCATATCACTAATCCTCTGGTTTAGAAAGCTGCGTAGTGTACCAATGTAGGGATACGCCATGCAAACAGTCCAGTCGACCCTTATTGGCTTACAGTTTAAATTAATAACCCCAAATACTTTTTTGTGGTGATGTGGGTGAGCAGTTTAGGCTTATTAGAGATTATTTTAAGCATTTGTTGACCATATGGAGTCAATAAATGAGACACACTCAAGAAGAAACTCAAGACTAATTTAGAAAAATAGCACAGATTTTTAAGTTGATTCAGACACCAAGATCTACAGAATCAGATAACTACTTTTCGAGGTAGCGATTTTTAAAATTACAGTAAATACAGCTGTCAAATAGAGGAATGAGCCTCAAACGCATAAAGTTATACTATGAGGAAAACATACACTATACAGGCTCATATGTAAATGACTTACAGGACAGTTCTTCTGGACTTAAAGTATGTAGGGGGCCAGGACCCTAGAACTACCAGCAGTTTGGGGTTACCTGCCCTGGGGTGTCCGGATGCAGAGGTGCTCTTAGCGGTGGTAGCCTGCAGACAAAGGGAGCAGTACCTGTAAGAAAACGGCTGCAAGTGGGGACTGGATGACCAGTCTGGCTGAACTGAAAGGTGGGGGCTCTGTTCTTGAAGGTTTTAGCTCCGCAGGGACATTGTCTTTTTCAATTACCCCTACCTGAGGGGCTTGGGTGCACTGGTGTTTTATCTGGCGGGTCGGTGAATTAGAGACTCTGACAGTTCCTGTATCACCTACAAAAGAGGGGGAAAGAAACACAACAGAACAACTTCTTGCATGGAGCTGAACTCTGTTGAAGTCCCTCAATTTGCAGGTACGTTTTTGCGGCTGTGGTGATGTGGCTGAACAGAAACACGCCTTGTTGCAACTGACGGTGCAAGAAGGCTCCAGGCAGGCTTGGCATCTCAAAGACTGGATGGTGTTGATGGGTCTGCACTCCTGGACACTCAGGATCCTCCCTCGGGGAACCCAATGGTCAGCAAAATGAGGAACCGGGCAATCACAGTTGGTGTCTGCTGATGCAGAGGAGTTGCTCCTCCACTCTAAGGGAGATGCTGGCTGGATGGCAAAGTGTTGGCAGGCCTCCAAAACCTTTGGAGGATGCACAATTGCAGGACAAGTCTGGTCTTTGCAATTGTCAGGACTGGAGCAGGTAGGCAGGGTTTGATGCCAAAATCCTCAGGTAGTTCACAGTTCTTGCTTTGGTTGGCTCTTTTTTGTCCTCCTTCTTCTTTAGTCAGTTGAATCTGAGTTCCTAGTGTCAGAAGGCTACATAAATACTCAATTAAGGGGCGTTTAGGGAAGTGTAGGGTGGTAGTCAATGGGCTACCTACCCTATGGAAGACTACACCCCCTATACGACCACTTCCTGTGGGGGGTGAGCATTCCTAATTCCATGAAAACCAAGGTGGTGGAACCCTTCCATCGTGAATCACATCAGACAGCCCACCTCAGGGGTGTGACTTGCCTGGTGGTGCAACACACCTTCTTGCATAGCTAATTTCCTGCCTGTACTCGTGCCAAATGGGCCTCAGGGCAGGGGGTGGCATCTCCCAGGTCTGGGGGAATGCGGGATCACATATCAAAGGTGGCAGGGACTTTGAAGTCCCTGGCCTTGGTATTCAGATTCACTAGCCATCCTGCAAGAGGTGGAGTGAACGCCATCCTCTAGATCTGGCATTGTTTTTGGCCTTAGGGAGCGTGGGCTCTACCCACCTGTGGGTCAGAAACTCATCTGTGGTGGCAGGCTGATCGATACCAGTCTTCCAGTACACTAGACGACAAGCAGGTTTCAAGTTGCATCTTTAAGGTGCCCTTGGGGTGATTGTTATAATAAATCTATACCTGGCATCAGTATGGATTTAGTAAGACAAGGTGTTTGATACCAAACACCATAGGCTTCAGTGAAGCCATTTTGTAGCTGGGTAAGTCATAATGACCAGTTGCCAGTAGATACCTTCCCTGTTCACTTACAATATCTAGTAATAGAACTAGATATCACAAGGGGCATATCTGTTCATGCAGATATGTCCTCACATCGAATATAGTGCACCCTGCCTTAGGGCTCTAAGGCCTGCTGTAGGGGTGACTTACATGTAGTGTATGCAGTGATTGTGGCATGGCATACAATTAGTGTGCCATGTCGAGTTTTCACTCATGGTGTGCACCAGGACACACAGTCTGCAGTGGCAGACAGTGTGCAATTTAAAGGGGATCCCTTAGCGTGGCACAATGCATGATGCACCCCTTAGGGAAACTCTTTAGTACCCAAGCCCTAGGACCCAGGGGGTAGCATTCACTATGAACTTACAGAGGTGCTAAAGGGTGTGCCATTTGGGTTACCACTTTACCTTGTTTTTTAGGGAAAGAACACTAAAACTGGGACTGGTTAGCAGGGACACAGTGCACATCAGTCAAAAAACATCAGTACCAGTGGCAAAGAGAGGGGGTGACCATGGTGGAAAGGTGCACTTACCTACACTAGGTATTTAAAGCCATCTGCTACCACCCATAGAGGGACTGGATGTCTACTCCTCGGACCCAATCCATAATCATAAAAGTACCGAGGTGTGCCAGTTCACCCTATACCTGGAGTATTCTCCAAAGGCTCCAACAGGGGTCTGGGCATGCTCCTGGGGTCCAATATAAAAAGGAGGATGTCAACTGTATGCAAAAAGATTGTTTCCTTTTCCCATTCTGTCAGGTCACGACCACCAGCAAGCTCTCTCTCTGTCCTGACCCAGTCGGCGAGTGGTTCAATGCACAAGGTGAAGAGGATGGGGGAAAGGGGGTATCCATGTCTTTTCCCCTGTTCCAATGGGAATGTCTCAGACATTTACCCATTCACAGGGTTCACGGCTGTAGGCTCCACATACAGCAATGCGTCCAAGCTGCAGAAGCGAGGTCCATACGCAGAGTGTCTTAAAACCAGGGAGAGGTAGGGCCAGTGAATCAAATCAAATGCTGTCTCAGTGTCAGTGGAGACCACAGCCAAAATGGCCCCAATGTTCTTCATTGCATCCAGTCAAATGTGAAAGTGCTTGAGGCTCTGCCTGGTAGATCTGTAGGGGCCAGCTAGTGTTCTTATTCCTCTATCCTGCACACTTGAGAGTAATAAGCCCATATTTTTCTGATGCTTGATGCTGGAAAATTATGTAAGCAGGATACAGGCCCTCTTTTAGCTCTGACTTAACTAATGTCCTTAAGGGGACCCTATACTCTAACCCAGGTGAACACTCAAAGCTTTAAGACCTGAAAATCCTGTCTTGTTTAAAATTGGTGGGCTTCTGCAATTTATTTTGCTTGCATTACACTTTGATTGTCAATATACCTACATTTGTACACACACATGTTCACCTACTGTGTAAATTCCTCACTACTTGAGTATAAGACCAATGAACATCTACAGCAGCTTACTAAATTTATATTTAAATGTATGCTGTATGTTTATTGCATAAATAATGGTGCTTTGAGGGACCCACATGATTAGCTACAACAATTGATTTTGAAATTGTACAAATGGTGTGAAATATACCAAAGTGAACCATTGTTGTTTAGCCTGTGTACTACCTAGGTTTTCTGGTGCTTCATTGGGTACCTTCTGTCTTGTTAAACCGTATTCGGTATGAAAACATCCAGAGTAGAGAAGCATTCAGAAAAAAACTTCAAAGTTCTGTTACTTTTTGTGATGCCTTGACATCAGCTGTCATCCCAGCAACCAAAATCACAGAGTCCGAGAAGTTCAGGTTGGTTTAAAAAATTAAATATCATTCAAAGCATGGTGGAGTGCTCTCCTTAAGTCTCAGTGGAGTGGCATGGAATCTCATTTGGCGTTCTCTTTCGGTGCAAGCATGCATCAATATGTCATGTGTAACACTGAAGAAAACAAGAAGGTGGACCAACACCTCAGGTGGCATTTCAGCCATGGAGAAGATTTCACAGCTCAGAGTAGAAAAAGGAAAACGTGGTCATACACGAGGAGCGAGGAGTCAAAGTGAAGCCATAGCTGGTGATAGCAGTCATTCAAATGTAGTATGCCTGTTATCAGTGTTGGGGCTCAGATAGCTTTTTCTCATGATGGCTTGATTTGATCAGCTCCTTCCCACATTCGTGATGTCGATCAAGCATACAAAACATACGACTCCTTTCATTTGCTCAATGATCTCTATGCCTTCCACTTTCTGAAACACTTTCTCTGATGATTTCCTGACTTGTTACAGGGTACACTGATGCTGAGTAACAACTAGTTTCTCTGACATATCAATGCATAGTTTGACTGTTTGTTCTTCTTGCACCTTTGTCCCAGACACAGAATGGTGCGAAGAGCAAATTGTACTAGTTTTAGCTCTTCCATCCTATAGTATTTTGGAGTAAAGGTGCCTATTTCCTGGACAAATATCGTCCTCTGAGTTTCCATCTGTTCATGTGATAAAAGAAAAATGCCTTTCAGTGGCATTTCTTGTGCACACATACTTGTTGCAATAGTTTGAAGCATTGGTTCAGGGAAGCAAATATGAGGAACACTCTGAGGTACTTTGACTGACAACCAAGTGTCAGTCAGGCTGTTGTACAAAGGTTTCCACCAGCAGAGCCAGAGGAGGCTCTGCTGGCAGAAACATGGAGGTTTGTCTGGTTCTAAACCGAGTGGGTGAACCAGGAGTTTGATGGCCTGCTCTGAGGAGTGGAATGTTTAAGTGATTTACGCTCCCAATTCCTCACAATAATTTGATACTTTGTATGTACTCAACAGCACTCATAATTGTGTATTGAAGTAAGTCATCAATGTCTTCACCATACTCTTGACGGACATATTGCTGCCACTGTAAATATGCTATCTGGCTGTCTGTTCTGCAGCATCAGGAAAATCTGTTACACCAGTTTCCAGCACTATGAAGCAGTGTGTACCTTTTGGCATCATCTATTATCTTTTTCACCAACACCAGTGTTGTACACTGACCCCATTTTTGTTCAGCATTTCTCAATGGTTTGCCTGCTTCGTTTATCTTAGTGGGGGCTTGCTTTCCTACGGTTCAGCTGTTATTTTAATTTTATTTAATGTATGCTGATGGTTTCTTCTGAATTGCACAAACATTCTAAGGTTGTACAGGTGAATCTGGAGACATGCAATATTTTCTGCAATAGCAGTGACCTTTAGAGAAATAGAACCAAAAAGAAAATAAATGTTAGGTATCATGAATACCCAGGAAACATACAACCGTATAATCAAACATGTTTGGAGTTTCACTTATCTTAACGTAAAATACCATGTGTTTGTAAAGCACTTATTCCTCTCTTCCGGCTGAATAACAGTGAATGCATTCATTAGTTCCGTTGCATGGTGACCACTGATGCCTATTAGAAGCCGCTTACAAAATTCTTAAGTTTTGCATGTGAAAGTACTGTTGAGGATGACAACTCAATATTGCTGTTGGTAGCATCAAGTCTACTTTGTATGAACATTTGCTATGTGGTTTTTTAAATATGGAAACTGTCCACACATTTTTTTTATAAAATAGTAGAATTTTAAATAAGATGTATTTTCTGATGTGAACACAAATCTGATTAAGTTATATGGTGAATTAAATTATTGAAAAATTTGTTAAATGGAAAGGGTGGAGTATTTTTGGGAGGAGTTGCTTACTAGTACTTTGCTGTCTCCCATTCACTTAAGACCTTGTCACAACTTTTTCCAGAGGGTCGAACCGGTGTACCATTTGTTGATGCCAATATGCGAGAGTTGGCTATGACTGGTTTCATGTCCAACCGAGGGCGACAGAATGTTGCCAGCTTCCTCACCAAAGATCTGGGGTTGGATTGGAGAATGGGAGCAGAATGGTTTGAATACCTGCTGGTAAGAGTGCAAATTGAGCCTTTTTTCCTTCTTCAACCTTTCACTCTGTTTTTGGACACATATTTGGTATACCGACAATCAACTCAACAGAGCAATATTTTACGAATTAGATTTAGGCCACAATATTTATTTCAGACAACACTTTTGTGACTGATAATCTGGCATACAAACCCTTGAAGGAGGTACTTACATCTCAAAAATGTCTATGTGGCACAGAGGAAGGTGGAAGTTTGTAGTGGATTGCACCGAATACAAATCAAATATGTTCACAGACTATATTTGAACCACAAACAATGATGGCACTTTCGGCATAGTGCCGATCTGATGTGCCTCAGATATTTGATAGGGCCTTAGGACTACCCCGCGGCCCTAAACTAAAAAAACAAAACAAAGAAATGTGTGGGGGGCCTGGATAAGAATAATAAATGAGTGCCAGGAGCAACTCATGTATTACTCACTGCTCCAGCAAGGGAGTGCCCTATAATGCCCTGCATGGGTTTTTCAATCATATTTTTATAATCCTGGTGGTGCCCCTAGCTGGGGCAATGCCAAAAAATGTTCTAATATTCTGACGACCTGCTGGGAGCGCAGCAGCCCCCTAGCAACATTAAAAAAATAGTCATTCTCCTGGGTCAATGAATCCATGACCCCAAGAAAGCTTACCATATTTTTAAAAGCACTCTGAGCTGAATCTGTAAGCTCGTCAACTGGAAGGCAGTGCTCCCTTGTGGTTGTTTCTTTGACTGTACATTATGGCCTGAAAAGTGTAAAAATAAACAAAAGACACAAATACATGTTTAATATTTTTATTTAAAAAATGGTTTATTGAAAACATGTGACATACCATTGCAGTGTGTGAATATATCATATATACATTTGATTGTACTTAGTGGTGACTTTTTGATAAAGCCAGTAGGTCTGCTGTATATGCCTTGATCTGCTGATCTCTAGATCAAGTTAATAGCCCCTTGCTTTTCATATTTTAGAGTTTTGACCCTTTGAAAAAACCAGTAAGTAGGCCTTACTTAAAATTACATCATTTATCGCCCATTGGGTGTTAAGCACAAGCAATTGTTTCCTACCTCCCAAGATGGTAACCATCTAGTCATTCTCTTGTATCACTGGATCAGCCAGCTCCTTCAGTTGACCAATTACAGCTTTCCCTGGGCCGCAGATGCAGTTCAGCCTTCACAGGTGCTTGTGCCAGTCCTTGCGGGCATCACATCCATCTCCACCCCATGCCACGGCACCTGTGCCAGTATTGTGGCACAGGTGCCGCGGCACGGGGTGGAGATGGATGTGATGCCCGCAAGGACAGGCACAAGCACCTGTGAAGGCTGTGGCGGTTGCAAGTCAGGCTTACGTGCATGCCGTCGCAGACAGGCTTGATTTTGAGGATGGGGGCACTCCATCCTGCATCTTCTGAGCACTGTTTCTCCATGTTGGGTCAAGGTGATACCTTGTTCCCCACATGGGCAATCAACTTGATGACGTGGCCCAGCTATGCTGGATCTCATCAAAGTATGCAGCACTTTACAAGAATACGTCCAGTGCCCCTCTCAAAGCTCAGGAGCGCGTTTTCCAATGCAGATACTGAAGAATAGGTTGCAGCCTTCTGAAGCGATTGTCCTTTCCATCTTAGGAAGCTGGCAGTCATATACTCCAGTTCTGTATTACAGAAGTCTTACTACCCCTTGTTGGGTATAGCGTCTCTTGGTAATGTGAAATCCTGTAATGCTGAGTGGAAGTTCCAGTCATTCTTTAAAAGTCCTGCCACATATGCTGTGTTAATTCCAGGTCTCTATCTTAAAAAGCGTTTTAGGAAGTGCCACGTCAGAAACAGTCTTAGTTATGTAGATAATAGCTAGCTCGCTAGGTCTCTCTTTCTTTCTCGCTTCCAATCCCCAACTGCTTTTCCTCTTGGGTAAAATAAATAGTTTGATGGCATATGTTGCTGCAGATACACATGTTTCGCACAGTCCGCTGCCTGGTGTTGGGCTCGGAGTATTACAAGTTGTTTTTCTTCGAAGAAGTCTTTTTTGGTCACGGGACCAAAGGACTCCTCCCTCTTCGGCTCCATTGCGCATGGGCGTGGACTCCATCTTAGATTGTTTTTTTCCGCTGTCGGGATCGGACGTATTCCTTTTCGCTCCGTGTTTCGGTTCGGAAAGTTAGTCAGAATCTCGGAAGAAAGCGTCGGTATTGTTACGTTCGGTATCGGGATAGTTAGGTACATCGACACCGATCATCGGAAGACTTTGGGGTAGCTTCGATCCCCCATCGGGGCCTGGTCGGCCCGACCGCGTGCGACATCGAAGCCGATGGAACGGACCCCGTTTCGTTTCTGCCCAAAATGTCACAGTAAGTATCCTTATACAGATCAGCACTTGGTCTGTAACTTGTGCTTGTCCCCCGAGCACAAGGAGGATACCTGTGAGGCCTGTCGAGCCTTCCGGTCCAGAAAAACACTCCGGGACCGAAGAGCCAGGCGTCTACAAATGGCGTCCACGCCGACAAAACAACGTTTCGACGACGAAGAGGAAACATTCTCGGTTCCGGAATCAGAATCCGGAGACTCCGACGTCGAACAACAGCAACAAACAGTGAGTAAGACGTCGAAAATTAAAACAATCGAGAAGACAAAAGCCCAGGGGACGCCACTGCCAACAGGCCATGGCTCGACCCATAAAACCGGCGAGCCGTCGAAGGCGCCGAAAAAGGGCACGCCCATAGCGAAGACACCCGACTCCGGTCGAGGGACCGCCATGGAGCAACCTCGGAGCCGAGATAGCGGCTCCGAGAGGCAAAAACAAGATGCCGGCACCGAAAAACATCGGCACCGAGACACACTGCCAAAAGCCACAAAAATTCTGTCGGTGCCGAAGCCGAAAAAAGATTCTCTCTCGGCGCCGAAAAGTTCCACACCTCCATCCTACACAGAGGAACAAGGAATACGTGGCCAGATGCACAGATTTGGACAAGAGCTCCAAAGTGTAGAATCAGACTACACACAAAAGAGACTGTACATCCAGCAAGACACAGGGAAGATATCAACCCTTCCCCCAATAATGAGAAAAAGAAGGATCGGACTTCTCAAGGATGACGCACAACCACAAGCCAAAGTGGTTAAAAAAGTCACGCCTCCGCCCTCTCCACCACAACAGGCATCGCCGGCACAAACACCGCCACAAATGCACTCACCAGCGCAAACTACCATAAGTCAAGATAATCAGGATCAAGACGCTTGGGACCTATATGATACCCCAGTGCCGGACAATGATCCCGATTCATACCCCACAAAGCCGTCACCGCCAGAAGACAGTACCTCATACTCGCAACTGGTGGCTAGGGCAGCAGAATTCCACAATGTCCAACTGCATTCCGATCCTATAGAGGATGATTTTTTATTTAACACCCTCTCGGCTACACATAGCCAATATCAATGTCTCCCAATGCTACCAGGGATGTTACGGCACGCAAAACAAATTTTTGAAGAGCCCGTAAAATCAAGAGCCATCACCCCAAGGGTGGATAAAAAATACAAACCACCACCCACAGACCCAGTGTTTATTACTTCGCAGTTACCACCTGACTCCGTAGTAGTAGGGGCAGCTCGCAAAAGAGCAAATTCCCATACATCTGGCGACGCCCCACCTCCGGACAAAGAAAGCAGAAAATTTGATGCAGCAGGAAAAAGAGTAGCATCACAGGCAGCCAACCAGTGGCGCATCGCAAATTCTCAAGCGCTGCTGGCCCGATATGACCGCGCACACTGGGATGAGATGCAACTTCTCATAGACCATCTTCCCCAGGAATACCAAAAAAGGGCGCAGCAAATAGTTGAAGAGGGACAAACGATCTCAAACAATCAAATCCGCTCTTCAATGGACGCAGCCGATACTGCAGCGAGAACAGTCAACACTGCTGTCACCATAAGGAGACACGCTTGGCTCCGCACTTCAGGCTTCAAACCTGAAATCCAGCAGGCTGTCCTTAATATGCCCTTCAACGAGAAACAACTTTTTGGCCCTGAAGTGGACACAGCCATTGAAAAACTTAAAAAGGACACAGACACGGCCAAAGCCATGGGCGCACTCTACTCCCCGCAGAGCAGAGGCTCTTTTAGAAAAACTCCATTTAGAAGGGGGTTTCGTGGCCAACCCACAGACACCACCAGCCAACAAACAAGAACCACACCATATCAGGGTTCATTCCAAAGGGGAGGTTTCAGGGGATATAGAGGGGGTCAATTCCCAAGGAGTAGGGGAAGATTCCAGACTCCAAAAACACCTCCACCTAAACAGTGACTTTCAAGTCACACAACCCCTTCACTCAACACCAGTGGGGGGAAGACTAAGCCAATTCTACCAATCTTGGCAGCAGATTACAACAGACAATTGGGTATTAGCAATAATCCAACATGGCTATTGCATAGAATTCCACAAATTCCCACCAAACATCCCTCCCAAAACATGCAAAATGTCACCACAACATTTAGAACTTTTAGGACTAGAAGTTCAAGCACTACTGCAAAAGGATGCAATAGAGTTAGTACCAGTACAACAAAAAAACACAGGAGTTTACTCCCTATACTTTCTAATTCCAAAAAAAGACAAAACATTAAGACCAATATTAGATCTCAGGACACTAAATACCTACATCATATCGGACCACTTTCACATGGTCACAATACAAGACATCATTCCACTGCTCAAACAGCAAGATTACATGACCACATTAGACCTAAAAGATGCGTACTTTCATATACCGATACACCCTTCTCACAGAAAGTACCTAAGGTTCGTATTCAAAGGAATACATTACCAATTCAAGGTGTTGCCATTCGGAATAACAACTGCACCAAGAGTATTCACAAAATGTCTAGCAGTAGTAGCAGCACATATCAGGAGACAACACATACATGTGTTTCCTTACCTAGACGATTGGCTAATCAAGACCAACACAGTAAAAAAGTGCACAAACGACACCACATATGTCATACAAACCCTTCACAAACTGGGTTTCTCCATCAACTATACAAAGTCACACCTCGAACCGTGTCAGACACAACAATATCTAGGGGCAACCATCAACACATCAAAAGGAATTGCCACTCCAAGTCCACAAAGAGTGCAAGCATTCCACAAGGTAATAAGTGCTATGTTTCCAAACCAAAAGATACAAGCAAAATTTGTGCTAAAACTTCTAGGCATGATGTCATCATGCATAGCCATTGTCCCAAACGCAAGACTACACATGCGACCCTTACAACAGTGCCTAGCATCACAATGGTCACAGGCACAGGGTCAACTTCAAGATCTGGTGTTGGTAGACCGCCAAACATACCTCTCGCTTCTATGGTGGAACAGCAACAATTTAAACAAAGGGCGGACATTTCAGGACCCAGTGCCTCAATACGTTATAACAACAGATGCTTCCATGACAGGGTGGGGAGCACACCTCAATCACCACAGCATTCAAGGACAATGGGATGTACACCAAACAAAATTTCATATCAATTACCTAGAACTGTTAGCAGTATTTCTAGCGTTAAAAGCCTTTCAACCCATAATAACACACAAATACATTCTTGTCAAAACAGACAACATGACAACAATGTATTATTTAAGCAAACAAGGAGGAACACACTCAACACAATTGTGTCTCCTAACACAAAAAATATGGCAGTGGGCGATTCACAACAACATTCGCCTAATAGCACAATTCATTCCAGGGATCCAAAACCAACTAGCAGACAACCTTTCGCGAGACCACCAACAAGTCCACGAATGGGAAATTCACCCCCAAGTTCTGAACAAATACTTTCAAATTTGGGGAACACCCCAGATAGATTTGTTCGCAACAAAACAAAACGCAAAATGCCAAAACTTCGCATCCAGGTACCCACACCGCGAATCACAAGGCAATGCTCTATGGATGAGTTGGTCAGGGATATTTGCATACGCTTTTCCCCCTCTCCCTCTCCTTCCATATCTAGTAAACAAGTTGAGTCAAAACCAACTCAAACTCATTCTGATAGCACCCACATGGGCAAGACAACCTTGGTATACAACTCTACTAGACCTTTCACTAGTACCGCATGTCAAACTACCCAACAGACCAGATCTGTTAACACAACACAAACAACAGATCAGGCATCCAAACCCAGCATCATTGAATCTGGCAATTTGGCTCCTGAAATCCTAGAATTCGGACACTTAGACCTCACACAAGAATGTATGGAGGTCATAAAACAAGCTAGAAAAGCTTCCACTAGACACTGCTATGCATCTAAGTGGAAAAGATTTGTTTGCTACTGCCATACCAATCAAATCCAACCATTGCATGCCTCTACAAAGGACATAGTGGGATACTTACTACATTTGCAAAAAGCGAATCTCGCTTTTTCATCTATAAAAATACACCTCGCAGCAATATCTGCTTACCTACAAACTACTCATTCATCGTCTATTTAGAATACCAGTTATTAAAGCATTCATGGAAGGGCTAAAAAGAATTATACCACCAAGAACACCACCAGTTCCTTCATGGAACCTTAACATCGTCTTAACAAGACTCATGGGTCCACCTTTCGAACCCATGCATTCCTGTGAAATGCAATATCTAACCTGGAAAGTCGCATTTCTCATTGCAATCACATCCCTCAGAAGAGTAAGTGAAATACAGGCATTTACCATACAAGAACCATTTATTCAAATACACAAAAATAAAATAGTTCTAAGAACAAATCCAAAATTTCTACCAAAAGTAATCTCACCATTCCATTTAAATCAGACAGTAGAATTGCCAGTGTTCTTCCCACAACCAGATTCCGTGGCTGAAAGGGCACTACATACATTAGACGTCAAAAGAGCACTAATGTACTACATTGACAGAACAAAGCTAATCAGGAAAACAAAACAACTGTTCATAGCTTTTCAAAAACCACACATAGGAAATCCAATCTCTAAACAAGGCATTGCTAGATGGATAGTCAGATGTATTCAAACATGCTATCTTAAAGCCAAGAGAGAATTGCCTAGTACACCAAAGGCACACTCAACCAGAAAGAAAGGTGCTACAATGGCCTTTCTAGGAAACATTCCTATGAGCGAAATATGTAAGGCTGCAACCTGGTCTACGCCTCATACATTTACTAAACACTACTGTGTAGACGTACTAAATGCACAACAAGCTACAGTGGGCCAAGCTGTACTAAGAACATTATTCCAAACTACTTCAACTCCTACAGGCTAAACCACCGCTTTTAGGGGAGGTAACTGCTTTATAGTCTATGCGAAACATGTGTATCTGCAGCAACATATGCCATCGAACTGAAAATGTCACTTACCCAGTGTACATCTGTTCGTGGCATTAGTCGCTGCAGATTCACATGTGCCCTCCCGCCTCCCCGGGAAGCCTGTAGCCGTTTAGAAGTAGATCTTAAATCTTAAACTTTTGTACATTTGTAAATAATTATTATAAACTTTTTATGTACATACGTATTCACTCCATTGCATGGGCACTATTTATAGCAAACAACTCCATCCTCACCCTCTGCGGGGAAAACAATCTAAGATGGAGTCCACGCCCATGCGCAATGGAGCCGAAGAGGGAGGAGTCCTTCGGTCCCGTGACCAAAAAAGACTTCTTTGAAGAAAAACAACTTGTAATACTCCGAGCCCAACACCAGGCAGCGGACTGTGCGAAACATGTGAATCTGCAGCGACTAATGCCACGAACAGATGTACACTGGGTAAGTGACATTTTCATTTTGCTGCCATAACTCCTGTTTTCTTTTTCTGGTTGTAGAGCAATATGTTCGTATTTCAACATGTCCTTTTTTCCATGACTCATTTTCTGGATCTTTCTGTTCCTGTTCCAAGCAAGACCCTTTGTCATCTCTCACTATGAATTTTGCGGCTTACGCAGCTCTCCTCACATTTCCTTTACTGTTTCATACACTGACATCACAATTTGTTTTACCTTCGTCACCTCACACAAAACCCTTTCCCCCTTTACCTCATGATCACAATTGGTTTTATCCATCACCTCCTGCTAAACCCGATTTTTTTGCTTTTCTTGTTATTGTCTTGCATTTCCCTAAAATGATCAATTTCTTTGAAAGGTTTCTTTCAGCATGATATATTTGATTATGGAAACAGAGTATTATATGTGTTTATTCCATTTGGTTCGATCGAGCATCATGTAATTTACTCTAAATGCTGTGTCACTGCTTAACTTCATGGAAAATGCTGAAGAGATAGGTGGAAGTACCATGTGCACCTGATAGGGTGGCACAAATTAATCCAGCTAAAGGATACACTGGATCAAAAGCTCTAATTGAGTTGTTTTAGCGTACTGATGCAAAGCCTATGAATCGCACATTAATGGTTAATTTGTATTTGTAAAAAACGGTAGTCCAAATGTAACAATCATTGTTACTAATAGTTGGTGTGTTTGTTTTTCAAATTAATATAACAAAAGCATTATATGTCTTTTAAGGTGGACTATGACGTTTGCAGCAATTATGGGAACTGGCTCTATAGTGCTGGCATCGGGAATGATCCAAGAGAGAACAGGAAGTTTAACATGATCAAACAGGGACTGGATTATGATGGGAATGTAAGTACCTTGTACTATTCAAATAATGAGGTGGCTAAAACTCCTACTTTCTTTCCATAGAGTGCCTTTACCAAAAGCTATGCCAGGTCTCAGCAAAATCAGAACATTTCTAATTTTAGCAAGTATGTGATTTATGAAGATTTGTGATTGTACCATCAGAAATCGCTTTCAAATCTGGTAGGAAATCTACAGGAGGAGATTTATAACTTGTTCGACAAAGTGTTTGTGAATCTGGCCTTACTCTTATCCCAAGTAGTGATACTTCTAATGTACTTGGTGAGAACTATTTAGATAAGACCTAGAGAGTTAGACTATGGCTGCTCTGGTGGATGCCTTTAACCCTTGAGGGCCAAAGCCAGTCGTCAATTCATGATTTCCACCATCAAAGTCCACTTGCTATCTTCATTTAAAGGAACTGAAAGAGGACTATTGCATATTTATTGGATTTACCAAAACTCTGACATAGTTCTGTCTCTTGTAAGCGTAAGCAAGTGCCCATGAATCTCACAGTTCCATAAAATATGATGTAAATGTAATACAACAGTACTTCTCAGTTGTGTAACGGGGCGGGAGGCCGTTGGTGGGGGAAGGGACTACTAGGAAGGGACCAGAACTTTTTCAGTCCAGCATTATTGAAATGCATGCTGCTGTTACCAATAGACGTCATCTCACCAAATGCTGCTGCAGTTTGCAAACTTTGGGCTCCTCACAAAGCCCGTATCCTGAGCCCATAGTTTTGGGGGTTTGAGAGACACACAAGCAGGAACATTGTTTCGAGCTGCAGCACCAGACTGCAGGCAACCCTGTGCTTTTTTACATGCTAGAAAGTCATGGCCAGTTTTTCTGACCTAATGTGATTGGAGATGCGCTTGTGGATCATGATACCCCCATCTCTAAAAAAAGATTTTAAATCCAGCAACATTTTTACCAATCTTATTGCACTAAGGAGCTTACACATAGACCATATTACACTGCATTCTCACTCTCTTCCACCTTCTCCCTCCTATCAGTGACATGAATGCTCTGAAGGGCACCACGCCGAAAATGTCAGCAAGGAAGATGGGAGAGAGGGAAGGGGTGGTATGGATGGAAAAAGAGACTGAGAGAAAAAGAAAGAGCGGGGAGCGTAGGAAGCGGGCTGGTTTCAAACATTTTGCCTGGGCGCATAATTAAAAATAAACAGTATAACTTTTTAATAAACAGATTGCAAATAACGTTTTAAAAATTCAGGTCTACCCATGGTGCAACACTTTCCTCAGCAATCCAAAAATGAAAAGAGAATTTCTGAAAATAATTTCCGAATTCCTGATAAAATGCAACTAAATTAAAGAAGCATATATTTAGTTATGTGTAATATTTGTATAAGCCAGAGTATTTGGAGGCCTTTACATATCAATGGAAAGAGAAAATATAACATTAATTAAAGTTAAGGATGAAATAGGATTTATATGGACTGGTTAGGCAGACACAGTTTTAAGAGATGCGTTTTTTAGTTTATTGTGGAATACGGGCATCAGGAGAGCTCTGATATTAATCACCTCCGATTCGAAAGTGATTGTTGACCACAGTGTGATCCCATGGAATGTGCGGTCACAGAGTACAGTTTTGGCAGGCACATCCCTGCTTTCCTTCATTCTACAGTCATTAAACAAGTACCACTGTGCTGTTCAATTGGGTTTTAAGGATACCTTTGACCTAAGTAGCAAGATACAATATAGCTTGACGGGTGCTTCTTTTCTATGGTTAATATTTGTACTATCATCATTGTTTTTGACGAAAGTAGTAGTAAAAAATTATTACATTATAATGTGCAGAAATTTCTCCCCATGTGCATAGCATTCCCGGGCAGCCTCCGGTAATTTTCAGATATTTGGTATCACCTGTTAGATATTTGCAGATAAGCAAGTGCCTCAGCACGGTGTGCAGGGCTGTACTTAATTAAACAGATCATATCTGGCCTGTAATGATGAACATCACATGGTGAAAGGTTCTTAGGATTGCATCGTAGGTTTTCTATTGTACTGCAGTGTCCTTCCAATAGAAGGTGAAACTGGAATAAAATACCTGCCTCTTCCTTGTTTTCTAATTCAGGGAGAGTACATCAGGCTTTGGGTTCCAGAGCTGCAAGGTATAGATGGAGGAGACGCACACACGCCCTGGACACTCAGTACTCCATCTTTGGCGCATGCCAATGTGTCACTTGGCGATACTTATCCACTGCCAATCATCACCGCACCAGAGTGGAGCAGACATATAAATCAGAAACCAGTAAGTATTCTATCGCAGTACAATAAGCCATGCTAAAAAATACATTCAAAGAAAGTGTTCAAACTAGTTTGTGGTATCAGCCTGCACATTACAGAGGGTCGCCACCACTGACCTCTGATTTCTTCTTCCATATCTGTTCTTGTGTTGGCAACAGTGGTGGAGGAAGGGAAAGCATGCTGGGGCCACCAGTGTAATACTGTTTATTAAAGACCAGAATAAAGAACACAAGGTGCACAGGTCTGGGCTGTGAAGAGCAAAAAAAGTACACTCTGACTGTACCTTAGAAAGCAATTTTCATTCTCCCCTCCCCCCCCTCCCCACCCACTTGCATTAAGCCCACTTCTCCTTCTGCTAGAGTCTGCTGGTAAGTTGTAACATCACCTTTGACCTAGCAGGATTTGGTGAAAGCACTAGGTTTAACGTTAGCCACCAGCCTTTTGGCTTTATCGATGCTTGTTTTGCATTGTTTTTTTGTAAAGCTTTTGCTTTTGGGGAAGCTACCAGTCCCGCACCAATTTAAAAAAAACACAAGTTAATAGCTAAACTTTTTTTATTCTCGAAAACACACATTGCAAATAATAGTCCCTCACATTTGAGTTCTACTTTGCCTGTGGATGTACTCTTTGTGAAAAGGCAGCATGCCGTCACTCGCAGTGAAGTTAGTCAGTGGACAAAGTGGCCAACCCACTGTCCCATGCTGGATGCTGTAGTAGGCAGAAGAGAAATGTGAATGATGCAGCTACAGACCAATGGATGAAGTGAGCTGTCTAGAAGTAAGTGTACTGTATACATTATTTTAGTAAAATAAAAAGGCTCTGGCTAATGCCTGGGCTATTGGGGGATCTTGCATAACTCTACCCTAGTTTATTACATTGATCAACCATTTGCACCTCGAATTGTGCACTTGAGACATAGAGAAAGGATGCCAGGCGTGGATATCTTTGGAGTTCATGAAACAACATGCAACTTGGCTGAGGGAATCACATCTGGGTTCATTATCATTGCAATGTCCACTGTCACCAGTAAGACTATGGTTACCCACAGAAAACCAGGAAGAAAAGTACATTGCCAGTTATAGTTCAAAAGTTAAAAGATTGGTGGCAGGGCTAAAAATAGGACTCAAAGTTGTCAGCTGAACTTCTTTTCAGAATACCTTGTTTCCCAAACCCACTTGGATGTCAATACGTGACATTTCCTGTCAGCATATTAATGCTTCCTTTTCTTCTGAGTCTTTGGTGAGCTGACCGTATCTTGAACCTCTCTGTGAGCTTGAGTGGGACAGTTTGTGGTCAGTGGTATTTGAGAGTGAAATACTCTTCTAAATAACAACTGTTGATAACACTTGATGGTGAAGCAAATGTGTTGCTTCAGTCACTGCAAATCATTGGACACTGTCCTTATGATAGAGGCTTTTGGGACAGGAGGGCATACCTGCAGAGTTTTCTTTACACTGGGCACACTTTTTGCTTGAGACCACACAGGCATCATTTTTATAAGAGGGAAGCCTAGAAAGCAAATTATTATTGTTATACTTTGCCACTAAATTGTGGTCTTTTGGGCTATCCTCGGATCAGAGTATGGCTGCATGAGCTTTTACCGGAATGTTGCATGATGGCAAAGTACACACAGTGCATCTCGGTAAAGACTGAAACTCTACCTTAGATTTTTTGTTTAATGGACTTAGTTCGGGTGAAAAACAAGGCATGCATGGAAGCCTAATGGAATCATGGTGGGGCCATTAACCACTGAGATGAGGCTTTCTGAGTAGTGAGGCTATCCAGGATGTGACTACAGCGATTAGGTGAAATCTGAATGATTCCAGACAAATTTAGATATACAGCTGTGGCAAATACTCTGTTCAAATATTGTCTCAACTACAAGTCACTATCTTGATGGAAGGACAAATACAGTATCTGATGTCTCAGCTCTCACAGTGATCATATTAACACTATCAAGACTGTAAGAACTTTCACTGTGGAATAACAACTGTGGCTTTACTCAAGAATATGGGTAGGACTGTGCAGAGTATAAAGCGAAAATTCCAATGCGCTTCAATTGTTATGGAGAAGGCGTTCTGCACCATTCCCAAAAGTTGCCAGTAAACAAAAAGGAATGCTCCATCAATGTCCTACACTTATTTACATCCCCTCAACCTTCCAAAGCAGACACCAGGCATCAACATAGATAGGGTATGGACAGAAAAATTACTGAAACTGAAATACATCTTGATAAGTACCGTAATATTAGCCATGCCTCGAGGCAATCCCAGAGTTGGTTGCTTCGGACCTAAAGTTATACCTTAACCTCAAATAGAAAGCTGCCTGAGTGAAGAATGGCCTCGAGCTCAAGCACTGATTTGTTCAAAAACATCCTTAACTCAAAACACAACTTGAGCTGTGAACAAAGGAATGCCAAGATGAAGAATAACCTTGAGCAAAAAATCAGCAACACACATGTACATCATTATGGATTCTTTTTTTACATGAAGGAAGTTACAAGGATTGCGCCAGCAACATATCCATACCTTTTGGCAAAATGGTTGTTTTTTGAGACCACGTCGCCAGAATTATAGTAATACTCCATCATTAGGTGCAGAAAATCTATAGCCAGTCTCACAACTGTGCAGTTAACCAAACTGTAATACCTAAAGATGTATAGGAACACAATTTTGATTAAAAACCCTTTCCTAAAACAACGTTGTGTGCAGCTACAGCAATGGGCACAACAAACCTTGATTCTGATGATCATTGTTAAGTACTAGCTATATCATGAGGACGTGGAGGCTCAAAAGGCCTGAAAAGATGCAGACTGAATATTCTGAATGTATGTGATATTCAGTAGCAGGTGACTAAGTCCCGCTCAACATTCATGCTTTATCTACAAACGTATGTTTCTCTTCAAAAATGTAATAAACATTATTATAAAATGATGAGGGCTTGGATTTACTTCTAGTCAGATCACGACTCCCAGTTGAGACATCCACATGCATTTCTGTGCCGCAGATGGATGCCCTGTACAATGCGATATTCACGCTAGTAGGTTCGGAGGATGTTAGCTACTTAACTGAGATGCTGACCAGAAGCGAGAGAATGAGAGAGAAAAACAATTCGTTCCTTCTCAGGTTGAAAGTGATATTAAAACCAACTTGGAATATTTCTTCAACCCAATGATAACACATGCAGTGATGCCATTTGTAAGGGTGTAAATCCAAAGAACATACATTAGAGGCGATCCAGAGGCAGACTTTTGTGGCCATTCACACAACACAAAAACTCTCTGAACTCCAGGGCAAAGTGGATTTGAACGGATCTATTAATCAATATTATTTATCCAGTGCTTATGTTGTTGATTGGTACCTATTTGTGCTGCGATTAATAATAGTCTTACTATATGTGTATCACAATGTATATTTTCTTAATGTAAGGATTACAATGTGTAGAGTTATGATCTAGTGGTTATGGAACCCTGCAGGATGACAGCGACACAGAATGTTGTTGTAGGAGGAGTCCACGAAAAATGGTTGGATGTAGCTCAGGTCGAATTTCTGAAGAATGAAACTGTTTGAAATAACTAGCTTGTAGCTGGCCTGCATAATATCTACTGTAGAATAAATCATTATTTGATTTTATCAACAGAATGACCGAGGGTCATCAAGCAGAAGGCCAAGAGGGCAGCCCTACACGCCGAAGCAACACAAAAACAGAGGAGTGGATTTTTATTTTTCCCGCAACAAGGATATGCACTAGACATCATTGATTGCCAATGTCAGTGCCTTGAGGACCTCTGTTACGATCATGTTGAATGAATATTCCTGGTTCAGCACCCAAACTCTGAGAATCGTGCAAAAACTATCTCAAAAGGAACATATTGAATTGTGGGTGGGCCTTGTGCTTCCCACCAACGGTTGAATTGCTTTTCATTGAACTTTGTTACTTTATGAACACTTGCTTCTGAGTTTTCTTGTGAGTTTACGTTTTATTAATTGTCAATAAAGTATAGTAACGAGCAAACGGGACAAATGCTCCCACAAAATGGGAACATTTCCTTTTTTCCTTTCGGCTGCTTACATAAAGAGGGGACAAATATGTTCCAGGAAGATGGTACAATCTGGATTAGTTTTCTACTCGTACTCCCATTGAGGGTGTTTGGTCCGGCAAAGGTTATGTGAATTGAGTAAAAGGTGTAAGCACTTCCTGGGAAATCTATAGAGGGATCTTTGCATTCATGTGTGGATTTGTTTACGTGACTTGGATCACCTGCGAGTTCTGAGATTTTACAGCCTGAAATCAGTGGCACGTCACCTGAAGAGATTGAACATACAGCCTAACATTGCACAAAAACAATTTCAAAAAGAGTACCAAATTGCAAATACAAATCCACAAAGAATCTCTTATACCTGGATGAAACAGCAACAAGTACTATATACAGTGCCACCCTATGTCCCAAAGGTAAAGGAATGCCCTTGTTCAGTTCTATCCCACGAGTGTACTGGTACCCTCAAACATAGGATTTTTGCTTAGCAAAGTTGTGGCATACAGAAGATGTGATCATCTGAGCAACCCATGAAAAATGGAGGTTCTGATCTAAGGCGTCACAATGAGCAGCAAGACGTTTTGGCGCTAGAGACTCACTTTTGCTGCTGATGGATAATAAGGCAACCTGATTCAAAACTCCAAGTGGCATTTGATAGGGACTGTTCAGAGAAGAGGATTGTGATTTAGTCAGGCTGGTAGCAAATGCAGCAATGACAAAACAAAGTGTGTTAATCCTCGCAAATATTACACACTACAATTCTTCAGATCATAGGGTCCGGGTCAGGGCCGGATTTAGGGGGTGCAACCGCTGCAGCCGCATTGGGTGCTGACCTGGAGAGGGCACACTGATCTCAAAGGGGGGGTGGTTAAAAAGGTCAAGATAACTCTTGAGATTAATGTTCCTGCTAGAAAGAGAGATCGGAGTTTTGTCTAGTAGCAGTTTTGACTCGCCATAAAGCAGCACAGAAGGTTAATATGCCTTCTGCAAGCAACAGATCTGTATTTTATGTGGATATCTGAGTGGATTAGCTCGCTTTCAAAAACAAATAAAATGTTTGTGAGATAGGGACTAAGGAGAGATGAGGGACACTTTTTGCCAGGTGGTAGTGAGGGAATCAGAGGAGGAGATAATTGGGGGGATGGCATAAAAGATAGTCGCACCAGGCACCATCAGCATTGAAACCAGCCCTTGTCTCTATTCCTCCTCAGTGACTGATGCTCCTTTGATGAGTGGGAGCGAGCACCTCCGGGATGGAAAGCCTGGCCTTCTTTAGGTAGAACTGGATTCTCCCTTGCATAGATGTGGGTAAAAGCAAACGTCCTAGAAATATTTGTAGCAGCAGCCATATGCAGGCTGAAAATGGAGACAGACCTTCTGTAGCAAACCATTTAGTTTGTCTTCCTCCCAGGACAAACTACACTGTATCTGGCAAGTGGCGGTGTTTGGGTCAAAGATGTACTGTAGGCGAGATCTGATGTAGGAGCCGCTCTCTAAAAGAAATCTACTCAGAGTGAGAACAATCCCTTGGTAAAAAGCCTTTAAGCCACTCCTTTTCTGTTGACCATCAAAGCCACAGCCAATCTCTGAGGAAGGAGGGCAACTAGGACCAGTTTGTGCCAGGTCCCCTCGTGGACTGCCTGCCCACCATGGGAGTCATCTTGTTTGCAGAATGCACACCCAAAACAAAAGCCAATCTGTGCCGAGCACACTATCTGTTTTTCACTTTTGAAAGCATGACGTCCACCTTGATCTGACTTGATCCCAGTCTGGGGTCTAAATTTGTAATGAAATTTGCATAGGCAGATTATATTGTCCCTTTCTACAAACAAGGTGGCCTGAGCATCAGACCTAATGTGGAATCTACCCAGTATGTTTAGATTGCTACATGGAAGAACAACCAATGAGCACTAAAAACTGTACATTGCTAAGGATGTGCTTTGTCTTGGTCATACCTGAATACCAATGGGTATATGAACACTGATAGGACATGATCCTCAAGGCTTACATGGGTGAACCAAAGTGTGCTTCCTGGCCTACACTGGTAGATGGCAGAGTGCAGGCCTTTTGATAGCAGCAGCCCTGCCAAGTGCCATGCATCTCGTGTTAAAATGCATTTCTGGTAATTTTCCCCATTACTGCTATGCCTGAGATTATCACGCAAAAGAATAATTTCCTAAAATGCGATAAAACCGTTTAGTTCTGATTTCTCACTTTCCCGGGACACATACAAACAGAGCTCTGAGTACTGTTTATCAAAGGCCACAAGATGGTGATAGTATACAATGGGATGTGTAGGATTCTTGATATATTCCGGCTTGGAACTATCCTACTATGACAGAAACTCATATCCAGACCAAGCAATCTACAGAGATTTGAAGAGTGAAACAGGAAACCCCACACCAGCCTATTTAATGTAAAAAAAAAAAAAAAAAAAAAAAAAAAGCTTTAAATATATGCCAAAAACTAGGTCAGACTACACTGCAGTAAAAGAAGTTCCTGATTGAAGAACTGTGCAGGGAGAAGAAGAGATAGGCGGGACGAGATGTGGCCTAGGGGCCAGAGCTGTCTATTTTAGAACCCTCGAAGAGGACTTGAATCCCAGCCTCGGCTTAACATTCTCTGATTCTCAGCACCCATCGAACTTACCCAATGCTAAATAAAAATGTGTCTGATTTTCATGTAAAGCGCCCCTTGGTCAATACACACATAAAGGACTGTCACAAACGAGAAAAGGATGTCATTTCTAAAAACAATCTCTTGACAAAGATGAAATTGCCTTATTTCACTCACAATACAGTGTCACTCATAAGGCTTGAAATGTCACACATAAACAAACGCACTACACATATGGGAATGTCACACATCAGCAAACTGAACACTTGGCAGATATGTAGCAGAGACAAGGACTTCATCTCTTGCAGGTTTATACTTTGCCTTCAGTGCTGGAGCAGGACCTTTCAAAGAGTGTGAGCACTATTAGTGGCATGTATCACCTGCCTCAATGCCTCACTACCTCCTTACCTCAGAATGAGGAGCGCAGTAGGCCTCCGTGTAATGCGAGGTCTGCCTCTAGCCCTACAATGAATACAGAAGATCCAGGTGTCAGTTGGTCTTACTCTTGAGCAGCAACCAAAAATGCAGGCAATGTCTAAGTAAAGTGTACAGGAATCAGTGACACAGGCAGAATTACAACATCTTCACATTTTCTGAAGGTACGTCTCCTATCTACAGAACCTTTCTACTTTCTCATAAGTTAATTCCTTATACCTTCCCCTGTCAGGCTCATCCTTTCTCTGGTAGGTTGAAGTGTCCCACAGTTCTAACTTATCAGCAGGCACAGGCTGTGTGTACAAGCAAAATAAGACTATTATCTGCATGTTTCTAGACAGTGGACCAACTACACTCACTGATGTTTATTAAGTCCTAATCTCCTAACTTGAGTAGAGAGGTGATTTGCGCCATATCAGAAGCTAACAGTTTTGTGTGATCCCCATATACCTGAAATTCCTTGAGATTGTCAGTTTGTATTTTATGTCAAGTGTGATCACTATGTGATGACTTGGTAGTCTCTCGGACCTCACAATTCAGTTGTAAGAAACAAATTACCATGGTTCCATCCATAATTATAGTACTAGTTATCTAATGCAGAAAGGGCTATTGAGGTTTCGAAGTGCATTAAAAAAGTATGGGAACTGAGATGCTCCATGCAGTGGGGGTGGGGTCAGTGAGCCTGGGGGCAGGTTCAAAGATGTGGCTAAAAACAAAATATTCTGTAAGGTTTTTTTTGTCTTTCACTGTCAGGAAGCTACATTTAAAATAAATAAAAACACTGTTACTCAGCGGGAAATGCACTTTGTATGTAATGAAACATCTCTAAGTTAATGCCCTTCAGAGATCTATGTGTAACCAGAAAGCCACAGAATTAAATCTTGGTTGGTGCAGTGGAGAGTAGTGACTTGTGTATTTTTAATATTGTACTACAAGTTCACAACAAGTGACACAAAGTACTGTAATTGTGTAAATAATTATTTTAAGCTTGTATTACCCATAGTATAAGATAGACTGCTAAAAATCACACAAAAAAAGTTAAGATAAAATTGTGTTTCCAAGATATGTATTTAATTAATACCCAGACTGTTCATAATGCAATTGTTTTACATTACTGTCCCTTTAACACCTCCAGGGGTAGTAAGCACTGTATAAATACAATTACAATTCAAACTTCACAGCTCAGCTGTTCATTATTTGCACTCTCACTCAAAAAGAATAAACCTTAGCCATCACAAAACTTCGACTGATTTCATCAATTAAGTACCTGCCCCTAAGCATTCTTTACATTTGCAGGTTAACTCGTAGCAAAAATTTGCATTTCTTTCAGGCAAGCAGGCACCCTGGAAGGAAGTCTTATTTAGCTGTCTGCCCAGCTTTGGTTTCACAGAACAGGAGACTCACTGAATGAAACTTCAGATGAACCATTCAAACTATCTGAACTATCCATCCAGGACAGTTAGAAAAGTAGAACAGTTTTTCATAAATCAAAAAACTATGGGCACATCATCCCCTGTCGATCCCAGCACTTTGACCCGTTATTGGTGTTGGTGACTTGTTCCTGGAAGAGTCCAACCTTTTGCACCAGAATCTGAATCACTGCTTTGTGGTGATGATCAGTTTCTGGTACCTTCCGAAGCAGAGCACAAGTTCAGCTCCAATTAAGTAGGCCTATCCTAAAAATTCTTGATCAGTTGCCATGAAAACAACAAATATTTGACAATTCCATGACCGAGTGCCCCTTAAGAGCTTGTACTTGAGAATCTCTTGGTACTTTATGCCTTTAGTGAAGGTGTCTATTTGCCATTGTTCCCTACTTTGTTCTTTGTGGCATTCCTCTCGTGGAATAGTAAGACACAACCCAATTGGAATATTGATTGGGGACCTTTATTACACATACACTATCGTCGCTTACCACATTCTTAAGTAAATTATGTAAATATGTGTTTGTGAGTCGTTTGAGCAAGTTTAAGGAACAGTAAGTCAACGGGGAAAGAATTCCAAAATTACAGATCCTAACTGGGTAAGAACTTACACCTCAGAATATTAATGTAAACATGGGCATATCAATATTAGTACCACCAAAAATACTTTTTACATGTGTAGCACAATGCAAATGCCGGCGTGAAATTGACTAGTTACCAGTATAAAACTGCACAGTAATCAAGCCCCTGATGAACACAAAGGTGCAACCCACCAGGGAAGGAATCCGCTGTGGTCACGGTGCAGGAACCCGAAGAGGAATGGGGCTTCAGGTGATGAAAGTAAGCCTCCTTTCTGTGTAACATGTGCCACTTTTTAGTAAGATGTAAACACGGCATAAAGGAAGAACATTTTATATGATGCTGATTGTTTGTATATACTTACATCTGTGTTATGATGCTTCAAAGTGCTGCAGTCTATCTAACCGTCCTACTAATCAAGTCTGCTTCCTATTGAAGGATTTTAGCTGAAATCAGAACATGATCTGTTTGATCCTGTGCCAAGAGATGGAATTTAGGGATGCTCTGTTCAGAACAGCTCCAGGAAAAGTTTGCCTCTTCATTCCTGGAATGCTATCTTTGAGTTCTCGCCTGAGGGACAGACTGAGAGAGACCAAGACTCCTGCTTGCCTGTGGTTGAGATTTCTGAGGGACATAGCATAGAATTGTTACTCCTGGGCCAGACTGCATCTGAAGCCCTTAGTTCGACATCTCCTAAGTTCAAGGGTTTTTACATCTAATATTAAAGGTTATATGCACTGCCACTTTTCAACCTATGGAATTGGCACTTTTAAAGCTATTAATTCATATGATAGTTGTTCTAGCATCTGTAGTTCTGCAAGGTGACTTTGTGAGTTGAGTCGGATTCATTTCGAATTTTCTGTCTCGAGGCCATCTCCATTTTTCATTCCTAGAGATCTTTCCAGGCTTCATATGGCTTAGAATGTGGTTCTTCCAACCCTTTCTTGTGTGTCGTCAAACTCGGATTTCCTTTGTCTGTTGGAAGGGCAAATAAAATGTACCTGTCTCGTATTGAAAGTTTCCTTTAATTGGAATGTATACCTTTTTACATGGCCATATATAAAGTTAATCTATTTGTTTCCACTATTATTGGGTGGACTCCTCTCTTGAGCTCCATGGCTTACAAGGCTGCTTGAGTTTGTCTTCACAATGGTATTAGAGGCAAAACTACCTGAGCTATGACTGCCTCCTGGAAGAGAGTATAGTAGTGTTCATTCTCAATATTTGTTGAGATGATAAATTGAGCTTCTGCCAATAGATTTGTGGCTCACTACAAACAAAATTGGTAATCACCCTTTGTGGAGCTGCAATTCTTGAGTAGGGATGTCTATTTTTATAGTTGTTTTTATTTGCAAGGTTTAACATGCATTACATTTTATTTTCTTTGCTGCTTACACATCTGTTTGGTATATTATTATTTTGTGCACCCTGTATTTCCTGCTATATCCGCCGTCGAAAGGACTGTGATAAAGAAGAGGTTATAATGACTGGATCACTTACCAGTAATCTTCTTTAGTCAGTTCTCCCCTTTCTTCTGAATCTCCTTCATTCCATCCACCCATCCCTTGGTGTGCGGGTGCACATACGTTTTGATCACTTGTTAAGTTCAGGAAAAGTAAGTGGTGGGGTTGCCTTTTGTAGGTGTGGCTTATGAGAAATGGAAAAAAAACGTGTGAGAAGGCCGATGGGGGAAGAAAAACCTCAATTCTAAAGAGTGTGCAGAGAAAGAGTATAACTCAGACTAACGAAGATTACGAGTAAGAAATCCGGCTATAACCCTAATCCCTAGAAAGTAGGAGTAAAGTTACCCTACTACCCCAGAAAGACACAATAGTCGTGATAGGGAAATTCTGCAAGAACCACAAGCACTGGCAAAACACTGAAGACGTATTCCTGGACCTGAGGACCTCAAAAGGAAGGGGACCAAGTCCAAGAGTCACGATAATGTACAGGGGGGGGGGGAAAGAGCCGAGGAAACCCGGGATGAAGGTGCAAAAGGGCTGCCTCCGGGTGGAAGAAGCCGAAGATTCTGCAACAACAAAAAGGGCTAGGAACTTCCCCTTTGGATGGAAGATGTCCCATGGCGTGCTGGATGTTGCAGAAGTGTTTCCATGCAGAAATACAGCAAACAGCCTTGCTAGCTCCAAGGGTCGTGGTAGAGGTTTTTGGGTGCTGCTGAGGACCAGGATGTCTCCCCTTGGAGGAGGAGACAGAGGGGGCTCTCAGCAACTCAGAGAGCCCCCGCAGAAGCAGGCAGCACCCGCAGAAGTACCGGAGCAGGCACTTGGAAGTTCTGTGAACTCAGAGTCACAAAAGGAGGGTCCCACGATTTCGGACTCCAACTCAGAGGGTTGAGCACTGCAGGACAGAGTGCTGTGGACCCAGGCTAGGCTGTGCACAAAGGAATCCTTGGAGAAGAGCACAGAAGCCGGAGCAGCTGCAAATCACGTAGTACACAGGTTTGTTGTCTGGCATGGGGAGGCAAGGACTTACCTCCACCAAATTTGGACAGAAGGGCCACTGGACTGTGGGAGAGACTTGGACCCAGCTCCTGTGTTCCAGGGACCACGCTCGTCAGGATGAGAGGGGACCCAGAGGACCGGTGATGCAGTCTTTTGGTGCCTGAGTTAGCAGGGGAAAGATTCCGTTGACCCACTGGAGATTTCTTCTTGGCTTCCAGTGCAGGGCGAAGGCAGACAGCCCTCAGAGCACGCACCACCAGGAAACAGTTGAGAAAGCCGGCAGGATGAGGCACTACAATGTTGCTGGTAGTCGTCTTGCTACTTTGTTGCGGTTTTGCAGGCTTCCTGGAGCAGTCAGTGGTCGATCCTTGGCAGAAGTCGAAGAGGGAAGTGCAGAGGAACTCTGGTGAGCTCTTGCATTCGTTATCTGAGGAATAACCCAGAGGAGAGTCCCTAAATAGCCAGATATGGAGGTTTGCCTACCAAGAAAGGAAGTTTGGCTACCAAGAGAGGTAAGAACCTATCAGGAGGGGTCTCTGACGTCACCTTCTGGCACTGGCCACTCAGAGCAGTCCAGTGTGCCCCCAACACCTCTGAATCCAAGATGGCAGAGGTCTGGGACACACTGGAGGAGCTCTGGGTACCTCCCCCGGGAGGTACTGGTCAGGGGAGTGGTCACTCCCCTTTCCTTTGTCCAGTTTCGTGCCAGAGCAGGGCTGGGGGATCCTTGAACCAGTGTAGACTGGCTTATGCAGAGATGGGCACAATCTGTGCCCATCAAAGCATTTCCAGAGGCTGGGGGAGTCTACTCCTCCCCAGCCCATCACACCTATTTCCAAAGGGAGATGGTGTAACACCCTCTTTCAGAGGAAATTCTTTGTTCTGCCTTCCTGGGCCGGGGCTGCCCAGACCCCAGGAGGGCAGAATCCTGTCTGATGGGTTGGCAGCAGCAGCAGCTGCAGTGGAGACCCCAGAAAGACATTTTGGCAGTACCTGGGTTCTGTGCTAGAGACCCGGGGGGTCATGGAATTGTCCCCCCAATACCAGAATGGTATTAGGGTGACAATTCCATGATCTTAGACATGTTACATGGCCATGTTCGGGGTTACCATTGTGACGCTACACATAGGTAGTGACCTATGTGCAGTGCACACGTGTAATGGTGTCCTCCTACTCACAAAGCTCAGGGAATTTGCCCTGAACGATGTGGGGGCACCTTGGCTAGTGCCAGGGTGCCCACACACTAAGTAACTTGGCACCTAACCTTCACCAAGTGAGGGTTAGACATATAGGTGACTATTCCACAAAAACAATACAGACCACAAACATCAGCACATCAAAGCAACACAAACTTACATTACACTTATCGTCATACCCACTCCCACCCTCAGGACTACACAAAGAATAGAAATTCCATCCTATCTCCACCCCTACTTTCTCACTCTTCACAAACACCTACCATAAGCACCCCAACCCAGCAACTTTCATTCACTCGCCTCTCCTCCATTGCACAATTTAGATCCTTACATCATGATCCACATGCTCCTCCACCACCCCTAACCCATACTCCATCCACACTAAACAAATGCACACAAAATAAAAAACATGCCACTCATAGCAACCTCGCATCCCCTTGTCTATTACATAATAAGACTACTTTACAAAAAACAGTACACTCTTCATGGCTCTCTAAGCCACCAAGTCCACCACCCACACACACAGACCCAACAAAATGCCTCCTTAACCTGCTGGAAGAGGAACACTATATTGAAAAGCAAGACTATTGTGATCCTCAAACAGTTATCACAACCAGCAACACTCCTGCTTCAAGCTCACATTATACTACTTACCCTTCTCCTAAACAAAACAACACTACCACTAACACACCTTTTCTAAACTGCCAGCTCATAAATGCTCGATCACTCTAAAAAAACAAGCACCACATCTACGACCTGCTCACAGACACACAACCTGACTTAGTATTCGTAACTGAATCCTGGTTGGGAGATTACATGGCCCCAGTGTTGCATGAAGCCATTCCTCCAGGCTATCAAACCATCACACAAAACCGTATAGGCAAGAGAGGAGGTGGACTAGCTATTATATTCAAACAGGCATTGAACCTCAGTAAAACACACGACATCTCCATACAAGGTTGTGAAGCCCTCCTTACCAGTTGCCACCCTACTCCAACTTCCTCCTGTAACTTTCTCCTCCTTTACAGACTTCCACCTAACAACTCCACATTCCCAGATGCTCTTCTAGACACAGTCTCAAACCTTATTACATTATACTCCAACCTATGCATTCTTGGGGATCTAAACATTTGGTTTGACAAACCCAATATGCCCCATCCAAAAGCTATCACCACTGGCCTAGTCGCATTGAACCTACATCAGATTGTACACAATCCCACACACATCGCTAGACACATACTAGATGTCATTTTTGCTAAGCCTGAACGAGTTACTATTCATAGCATCACGCCAATCACTTGGTCAGATCACCATTTGATAACTTTCCGACATACAACTCCACAAATCAACACACCCCACAACTACTTACATTTATACACCTATCGACCATGGAGCAAACTCAATTTGGATGACTTAGAAACACAACTAACAGCCAACATAGATCTAGATACAATTAATTCTGTGCCAAAACGTTATGAGTGGTTACAGGAAGCTTTTGATATCCTAATACCACTCAGAAAAACTAAACACAACAAAAGAAAACCAACACCTTGGAGAAACACAGAACTTAAAAAGATAAAGCAACAAATCAGAAAGTTGCAGTGGACCTGGCTCAAAACAAACAACAGTCAAGACAAACTGCAGCTACACAAACTTAACAGGATATACAAATCATCAATCAAAAAAGCTAAAAAAAAGGTACTACTCAGACAGAATTCAAAATGCTCAATCTACAACCAAGGAATGTTATAAAATTCTCAATGAATTTCGAAAACCTACATGCATGGAAGGAAGTCATCCCACTACTCAAGATTTCACAAACAAATTGGCAACTCACTACACAACCAAGGCAGACACATTGGACTCCTATTTAAAACAGAAGAAAAACATCAGCACCAACCCCTTTCCGAAAATACCCTCTAAGAATAAACCAACCCAACCTCTACAGTCCTTCAAACAAATATCCAAGGGTGAATTTATGGATTTGGTCAAAGCAAGCAGAACTTCTGGTTGCCCTTCTGACCCTTGCCCACCACAAATCTTCAAGAACATTCTTCTATCTACTTCTGTTGCCACACCTGTAAGAAGAATCATCAACAACTCTTTAACTTCAGGAACTTTTCCTGTAGACCTGAAAAAAGCATACATACGACCATTATTAAAGAAAGCAAACCTGGACCCGCAAGACCCCAACAACTACAGACCAATCACAAATGGACCTTTCCTGGGCAAACTGATAGAAAGAGCAGCATTCGCCCAGATGTCACAATTCATTGAAGACAATTCTATACTTTCAGACTTCCAAACTGGATTCCACCCAGGAAGAAGCACTGAATCGGCACTCACAGCAATCTGGGATGATCTTAAAAACACAGTTGATGACCGAAATGGAGTTGCTGCACTACTTCTCTTGGACCTCTCAGCTGCCTTTGATACGGTTGACCTTAATACCCTAATTCAAAGACTCCACAAATCCATCATACAAGGGATTGCTCTCGACTGGATTACTTCCTATCTCCAAAAAAGATCTAATATCATCCACTCGCCCCCCTTCTCGTCCGAACCCTACCTCACAAAAGCAGGGGTCCCCCAAGGATCAATCATCTCACCTTTTGCTTTCCAACATCTACATGATATCTTTACCAGAACTGATCAATGATTTCCATCTCACATGCTACAACTATGCAGATGACTCACAAATACTACTTAAATTAGAATGCCCCAAAAACATTGAAAACTCAGAAATCTTCAGTTGCCTCAGAGCCGTTGATCAGTGGATGACCTGGAGCCATCTCAAACTAAATACCTCCAAAACAGAAATTCTCACATGTGGTGACTGGAAAAATTATGACCCTCTGTGCATCTGGCCTGACGATCTCGGACCACCTCCTCAATTATCCAAGGAAGTTAAAAACCTAGGAATCACCATGGATTCCAAGTTAACTATGAATGCCCAAGTGGACAAATTAGCACGAACAAGCTTCATCACCTTGAAAACTTTACGACGCATCTTCCCCCACCTCAGATTTCCAAACAAGGTGCAAGCTACTATCTCGCTTGTACTATCCAAACTGGATTATGCCAATGGCCTCCATCATGGATCATCTCTATCTATTATGAAGAAACTACAACGTATCCAGAATTCCGCAGCCAGGCTACTATTACATGTAAAGCCGCAAGCCCACATCTCCCCTGCCTTGGGAGCACTACACTGGTTACCTGTTGCCAGAAGCTGCACTTTCAAGCTGCTTTGTATCACCCACAAAGCTATTCATGGAACAGGACCGCTTTTTATCAGAAACAAAATAACCAAATACATCCAACAAAGAAACTTCCGCTCAAGATTGGCACCCGCCTTAGAACACCACCATACAAGAAAAAGACTATAGGTGGTACATCCTTCTCCGTTCAAGCAGCCAAACTATGGAATTCATTACCCCCAACTATAAGAACCACAGATAACTTTCTTGTCTCCAGAAAACTACTCAAGAGTTGTCTCTTTCCTTCATAACCACCATATTCAAACAACTATGGACTGCATATGCCTATGTTGATAAATATTTTTTTCATATTATGTGTATATTTCTAGTTATGTATAGTTCTTTAGAAAATATGTATTGCTACTATGTCATAACAATAAAATACACACACACTCTTTAAACCTGTTTGAATAAGTATATTTTACCCATGGTTCTAATTATGTATTGTATGTGCATATTTGTGTGTATTCAAGTGTGTTTGCATGTGTATGTGTGTGTGTGTATGTATATGTATGTCTATGCACATACATCTCTAACAAGCTACGACTACAAAACTTAGAGATGAAATTCACGAGTCTATACTATCAAATGATAGAGGGCAACTTGGATCATAAGACTCACCTAGTCCTCATTAACTTTTATAATAATGCAATCCCAGGAGAGCTTGGCAACATTCTAACGGAGATGGGTAATGACCTTAAAAAAATAACAAGCACCAATAACAGCCAGGAGATCTTCATGATCTGGGGAGGTGACTTCAACGTCCACCCCTGTAAAGAAACTTCTGACAAGGTTTGTGGCTGGGATTCTGAGGGCGTTGGCTTAAGTCTCCATTTTGCACATAACACCCAAGGAGACGCATTAAACTTACTCGCACAAACCCATAATTTATCCTTTACAAATGAATTACACACTGCTGAATCAAAGTTTAATCCAACATACAATGGAAGGGGTGCAAATACTGTGATTGATTATGTCTTAATGTCAACCCATTTCTCACACTACCTCAAGAAATATACCCTGCATGACATCGCAATTAGCGATCACTACCCCCAGAGCCTCAACCTCCTAGTAACCCCCATAACACCTGATAGAGATGACAGGCCCACCCCGTTAGATGATACTGAGTCAACGCCACATAACAAATACATCCTGAAATGGTCACAGATCGACCCCGACTTCCTCCTCAAACAGCTACTAATTAACTGCAAGTACGCTTTCGCAGACTGTTTAAGTGAGAACATAGACCCAGGGCGACGTTTGAACGCCTTTATATTGATCATGCAATCTATAAAGAAAGCCCTAACCACCAGAAGGGGTAACCAGGGAAAAAAAAGGGCCACCGGTTGGTTCGATTATAATTGCTCACAAGCACATAAGAAACTGAAAAAAGCTCTAAAAGCCCCAAAAAGATCTTCATCCGAGATACGTAAGTGTAGACAAGAATACAAAGCAGCAATGAAGGGAAGGAAAATGTCCCTAAAAAGAACCTTTTCGGAAACTCTTCATACAGCTAGCCGCACAAAAGATAATATTCTTTTTTGGAAAACCATTAATGCACCTATGCTTGGGGATAGAGACCCCCCCAGAATGGAAATAGCGATATCCGAAGAAGATTGGATAGCACACTTCTCCAAAATATATGCGCGAGTCAGCGTAGAGAACCCTACACTGTCCGCACATGATCAAGCCCTACAGGAAGGCACACGCCCGTTAATAACCCCACAATTTAGCCTTGAGGAGGTAGAGGAAGCCATATCTCTAAGCAAATCAGGAAAAGCTCCGGGCCCCGATGGCGTCCCGATAGATATATACAAGGCCAACATCCACCTATGGGGCCCTGTACTAACGCAGTCACTAAGGGACATTTGCACCCAAGGTCCCCTACCATCTTGGCGAGATTCTAATATAATTCCTATATATAAAAAAGGTGACCGTCTCAACCCAGCCTGTTATAGACCCATCTCGCTGCTGGATTCAACAACTAAACTAGCAGGGAGAATTATCTTGAATAGATTGCAAACATGGGCAGAAGAAAAAAGAGTCTTATCCCCTGTCCAATATGGATTTCGGAAAGGCATTGGGACAGTGGAACAAAGCCTGAATCTAAGCATCATTATAGGAAAATATACAAGGATCAAAGAAGGTAATCTGTACCTGGCTTTTATTGACCTATCATCAGCATTTGACTGTGTACTACACGACAAGTTATGGGACATTTTAACCAGCTTGGGGTTAGAACCAGCTATAATCCAGTTTATACGAGACATGTATTCAGGGTGCAGTGCAAGAGTGAGGTATGGCCTAAAGGGGGAGAGTACTCGCCCTTTTGGCATATTTAGAGGTGTGCGCCAGGGCTGTGTTCTCGCCCCATTCCTATTCTCGATGTATATAAACAACCTAGAAAACGTATTGGCTACTAACTGCAACGATCTACCCCAAATAGGCAATCGCGCTGTCCCGGTTCTACTCTATGCAGACGATGCAGTTCTAATGGCCAGGACCCCGCTAGCCCTACAAAAATTATTAACTACTTGTATCACATTCATGTCACAACTGGGTCTCACTGTCAATCACTCAAAAACATTCATTCTGAATTGTGGTGTGAAACGCGGAAAATCCTACAACATTACAACTGCGGAGGGGAGAGTAGAAACTGCGCGTTCCTTTTCCTATCTGGGCATAATGTTTGACAATCAGGGCTCTTGGGCCAATTGTAGGAAGTCAAAAAAAGCCCAGCTTTTAAAAACAACGATGGCCATAAGGTTTTTTTTCTAAAAGAATAGGGGGGATTACTCCGCCAAACATGATAAAAATTTACAAAGCAAAGTGCATCCCAGCAGTCACGTACGGGTCCGGCATCTGGGGACATACTGATTGTAACCTAGTATAGACGGTTGAAAACGACTTTTTAAGATATTTACTGATGGTCCCAAAAGGTACATCATCTTACATAATTCATTCAGAACTGGGATCCCCTTTTATTACCGATTTGATAAAGATTCAACCCTTACTGTTATGGCACAAAATCTGGACCTCGGAACATACTGAACTAAATAAGGCCATCTTGACCGACTGTATGGAATCTATATACGCAACAAGGGTGCCTTGGCTAAAATACATTATGACTTTTTTTTTAAACATGGGCAATAAAGCTTTTTACACAAATCCAGCTCTTCTGGAAACAATCTCTAGGAAGGACCTGAGCGCTTTGGCATTAAAATATTTAGAAGACTTACGATGGGAGGCTGAATCAAAAAAGCCCACTGTCATTCATAATCAAATAATCCTGTCAACGGAGGCTATCCAGCCTTACCTGATGAACGTGATAAACCCCCGCCATCGTTTTGTGCTCACCAGACTGAAGCTGGATACATTCCATCGACTAGTAACCTTCCCAACCATGAATGATTGGAGCACCACCTTGAAGGCCTGCCCCTGTGACGCAAAGTCACTACAAACCACAATCCATGTGGTTTTATTTTGCAAACTGTATGCCAAGCAAAGAAAGCGCCTAGTAGCCCCGCTCTTAAGGATAATCAACCTCCCTCAGTGTCGTACTGCGTACGTAAGCCTCCAGGTTCTATCATCCATAGAGATGTGTGGAACCTTGGCCAATTTTTTATGCTCCTTACTAAGCACAAGAAAGCACATGGGGGTAGCAATATAACCTGAACTATTTTAGACCTTTTATTATTGTAAACCATTAAGATTTTAGCCTATTTATTGTATTTATTTATTGTATATTAAAATGTAAATTATTGTTACTTTTATGACTTGTTGAAAGTCGAATAAAGTCTTTGTACTTGTACTATATGTATATATGTGTGTGTATATGTTGTTTCTGTGCTTGGCATGTTCATAGGTCATTGCATGGCTCCTGGGTGGGTTGTTATACTAGATATCTATGAATTCCTGCTCTCATCTTATCACACTTATCTATCCATCATCATATGTCATGTCTCTATCAAACTATCCTCCATTCTCACTCTGACTCATCCCAAATCCTTTCTACTACTTTCATCTCCTAAATAACTCTGCCTAAGCTCTTCCCTCCGCTTCCACATCTAACTCACCATACCTCACTCTACTACCGTGACCTCTCACACAACCCTACTAAATTCTCCCGCAATTATCTCACCCAGCTACTATGCTCTCCCTAACCCTTCCACATACTCTTCCCTCCTCCATCCCCCTTTACTCATCGCAAGCCTTTGGGTTGAGTAAATTAAGGATATAGTCCCAATTAACACTTCTGGATTTCTTTCCTCCACCACCCCTCCATTACTCCAGTCAATCTAACTAACAAACTCTCATATACGCGGCTCAAATTAACTCATAATAATACTAAAACTGTACTCATTATTTCCCGATACTAATCCATCACTAATTCTTGTTGGGTTCCAGAGTAGCGTGCTACTCACCGAAAAGGGCTTCGACGCCTTGTCAGGGGTAGTAAGCGCTATATAAATACGATTACAATACAATACAATAAGTTACTTATGTGCAGTGAAAAATGGCTGTGAAATAACGTGGACGTTATTTCACTCAGGCTGCAGTGGCAGTCCTGTGTAAGAATTGTCAGAGCTCCCTATGGGTGGCAAAAGAAATGCTGCAGCCCATAAGGATCTCCTGGAACCCCAATACCCTGGGTACCTAAGTACCATATACAAGGGAATTATGTGGGTGTACAGTGTGCCAATGAGAATTGGTAAAATTAGTCACTAGCCTGCAGTGACAATTTTAGAAAGCAGAGAGAGCATAAACACTGAGGTTCTGGTTAGCAGAGCCTCAGTGATACAGTTAGGCACCACACAGGGAACACATATAGGCCACAAACATATGAGCACTGGGGTCCTGGCTAGCAGGATCCTAGTGACACATATCAAACACACTGACAACATAGGGTTTCACTATGAGCACTGGGCCCTGGCTAGCAGGATCCCAGTGAGAAATTAAAAACACCCTGACATATACTCACAAACATGCCAAAAGTGGGGGTAACAAGGCTAGAAAGAGGCTACCTTCCTACACAAACCCCCCCAAACGAAGGACAATAAGGCTAACCTTGGCCAGTTGAGTCTTTATTGTCTGGTGATAAGTGGAGAGTAGCTCTGCAATAGATTGGTTACTCCCTTTATCATCCACTATATGGTTACTTCCCTGTGGGGATGTAAACCACCCTATTTGAAGTTTTTTAGCTAGCCAACAATGTGAAGTCATATTCTCAGAGTTCCTATTAGTCTGTTTAAGTTTAGAGCAGCGGGAATTGTCCACTGGACCTATATCAGGTGATGAGAATGCAAGACAGGGATGATGTCTCAGTAAAGCCATAGCTGGGCAAAATCTTTGTCTATATGGCTGTAAGAGAGAACAGGGATGCTGTTTCTCTTGAGTTGGAGCAGGGCAGGGATGCTGTCCTATGAGCTCCACACTAGGGCAGGGTTGGTGTCCTAAGTGTTGTGAGGCAGTGCAGAGAGGTACTTCTACCTCAGGGAGTTCAGCTGTGCCAGCTAATGGTTCCCTTGGTAAAGGTGCCACCCCAGGAGAGATATCTCCCATCATAGGAATGGTATCCTGAATGGCATGGTGGGTAGGGAATACTTTGATGCCCTTTTTACCTGTTGTTGGAAAAGGATCCTGAGTTTTCAGGCCTTTTTCTCTCCTATGCTTTTTCATTTCAGCTGAAATGAGAGGAAGCAATTCCTAAGGGATACCCAGCATGGCTGCATGGGTATTAAACTCTACTTCAGCCCAACCTGAGGCCTCTAGGTCATTACTTAAGAGACAGTCTACAGGTAAGCTAGGTGATACTACCACCTACTTAGGGCCAGTAACTCCACCCCAACTAAACTGAATTATAGCTAAGGGAAGAAACTTAGTGGAGTTATGGACATCAATAATCTTGTACTGTTGTCCAATGATGTGTTGTTCAGGAGACACTAGGTTTTCAGTCACCAAAGTGATACTGGCACCTGTGTCCCTGTAGGCCTAAGCCTCAACACAATGTATTGAAACTGTCTGCCTGTACTTATCCATTGTAAGGGGACAAGCAGCCAGTGTGGCAAGGCCAGTGCCACCAGGTGTGACAGAAACTGTCTTGGGACTGACTACCCCAGTTTCTATGATAGACCCATAAGTGAACCCAACTACACCCTTATTTTGACTGTTGCCAGCAGTCCCACCTTTATTACCACTACGGCTAGGGGCACTAGAGTTTGATGTATTAGTGGTGGTAGGCTCAGGGGGTTTACCTGGGCAGGACTTATCCCCTGGCCTATGGCCTTTATTTTTACACACATAGCACCAAGGCTTTTTAATGTGTGTGGATTGTGAAGAAGAGGAAGAAGATGATTTATCCCCACCCCCTTGCTCTCTAACAAGATTGCTATCAGAAATACTGCTGCTGCCACCATGGGGAAATAACCCCAATCTCTGTCTTTCCTTCTCTATGTCTAGAGATTCCCTATCTAAGGCCAGCTGCTGCTGTTAAAGCTTCAGTCTGGTCTCTTCTACCCTCAGCTTTCTGAGTTCCCTTTCCATTAAGTTATCCTCAGGGTGGGTGGGTTGGGAATGTTTGGACACAGAGGACATTTGGGAATTTTCAGAGAGAGACCTGTCCCTAACTGGCTGGACCCTAGTAACCTGGCCTCTAGGAGTGAAAGATGTCCTACTGATGTGTGACCCTCTAACACTACCAGTGTCACTAGGTGCCCTGCTACGGGGCAGGACTTTGTAAGATCCCTCCCCAGCTTCTACAGGGAACTCCTCTGAGTCTGACTGGGAATCTTCCCCTTTTTCTACCCTCTCCTGAGATGGCTCAGACTCGTTCTGGTCATCTTCAATGAGCATGTTAAAGAGAGACTCTTTTGTTGGATTCTTACCTATACTTAAACCTCTATCCAGGCAGAGACCCCTCAAACTTTTATAGTTCAAACACTCATATGTTGCTTTAACAGTTTTGAGAGTGGGCTCTACTGAAGACATGATAGAAAAGATTTAAGGATAGTGAGAGAAAAAGTTTTAGAACTTAAGAAAGCACAAAGAAAAAAACTTTTTCAAACTTTGGGAAAACGTTTAGAAGTTTTCAAAACTTTTCAGAAACTTTGTTAAAAGTTTTAGAATAGAAAAGTAAACTGTTTTGGTTCAATGTACATATACTGAACTATGTGGTATATGATCTTCTTATGAAAAGCACCAAATGACAAAGTGGTAAAGCAGTTACAAGTAATTATCCCACCGCTGCACCACCAATGTAGAAGGCTGGCCTGGCTTATAGTGGGTACCCTGTGGTACTTACACCCTGTGCCAGGTCCAGTTATCCCTTATTAGTAGAATAGAGGTGTTTCTAGCAGCTTAGGCTGATAGAAGGTAGCTATGGCAAAGCAGCTTAGGCTGAACTAGGAGACATGCAAAGCTCCTACTATACCACTTATATCATATAGCACAATATCATAAGAAAACACAATACTCAGAGATACTAAAAATAAAGGTACTTTATTTTAGTGACACTATGCCAAAAGTATCTCAGAGAATACCCTCACTTAGGAGGTAAGTAATATACACAAGATATATGTACACAAACCCAAAACAGGTAAGTAACAGTAAGAAAGGTAGTGCAAACAATGTAGAATCACAATAGGATGCAATAGGCAAACATAGGTCTAGGGGCAACACAAACCATATACTCCAAAAGTGGAATGCAAATCACGAATGGACCCCAGACCTATGGGAAGTTGTAGAAGGTCGCTGAGACTGTAACAAAACAGTAAGGGTGTCCAAAATACTCCACTCCAAGACCCCAGAAAGTAGGAGTAAAGTTACCCTACTACCCCAGAAAGACACAATAGTCGTGATAGGGAAATTCTGGAAGAACCACAAGCACCAGCAAAACACTGAAGACGGATTCCTGGACCTGAGGACCTGAAAAGGAAGGGGACCAAGTCCAAGAGTCGCAATAGTGTCCGGGGGGGGGCAGAAGCCCAGGAAACCCCAGATGAAGGTGCAAAAGGGCTGCCTCCGGGTGGAAGAAACCGAAGATTCTGCAACAATGAAAAGGGCTAGAAACTTCTCCTTTAGATGGAAGATGTCCCACAGCGTGCTGGATGTTGCAGAAGTGTTTCCACACAGAAATATCGCAAACAAGCCTTGCTAGCTGCAAGGGTCGTGGTAGAGGTTTTTGGGTGCTGCTGGGGACCAGGAAGGACCAGGATGTCACCCCTTGGAGGAGGAGACAGAGGGGGCGCTCTGCAACTCAGAGAGCCCCCGCAGAAGCAGGCAGCACCCGCAGAAGTACCGGAGCAGGTACTTGGAAGTTCTGTGAACTCAGAGTCACAAAAGGAGGGTCCCACGACATCGGAGTCCAACTCAGAGGGTTGAGCACTGCAGGAAGGAGTGCTGGGGACCCAGGCTAGGCTGTGCACAAAGGAATCCTTGGAGAAGTACACAGAAGCCGGAGCAGCTGCAAATCACTCAGTACACAGGTTTGCTGTCTGGCGTGGGGAGGCAAGGACTTACCTCTACCTTATTTGGACAGACGGGCAACTGGACTGTGGGAGAGACTTGGACCCAGCTCCTGTGTTCTAGGGACCATGCTCGTCAGGATGAGAGGGGACCCAGAGGACAGGTGATGCAGTCTTCTGGTGCCTGCGTTAGCAGGGGGAAGATTCCGTCGACCCACAGGAGATTTCTACTTGGCTTCCAGTGCAGGGTGAAGGCAGACAGCCCTCGGAGCATGCACCACCAGGAAACAGTCGAGAAAGCCAGCAGGGTGAGGTGCTACAATGTTGCTGGTAGTCGTCTTGCTACTTTGTTGCGGTTTTGCAGGTGTCCTGGAGCAGTGGAACTCTGGTGAGCTCTTGCATTCGTTATCTGAGGAATAGCCCAGAGGAGAGACCCTAAATAGCCAGAAAAGGAGGTTTGGCTACCAAGAGAGGTAAGAACCTATCAGGAGGAGTCTCTGACGTCACCTGCTAGCACTGGCCACTCAGAGCAGTCCAGTGTGCCCCCAACACCTCTGAATCCAAGATGGCAGAGGTCTGGGACACACTGGAGGAGCTCTGGGCACCTCCCCCGGGAGGTACTGGTCAGGGGAGTGGTCACTCCCCTTTCCTTTGTCCAGTTTCACACCAGAGCAAGGCTGGGGGATCCCTGAACCGGTGTAGACTGGCTTATGCAGAGATGGGCAACATCTGTGCCCATCAAAGCATTTCCAGAGGCTGGGGGAGGCTACTCCTCCCCAGCCCTTCACACCTATTTCCAAAGGGAGAGGGTGTAACACCCTCTCTCAGAGGAAATCCTTTGTTCTGCCTTCCTGGGCCAGGGCTGCCCAGACCCCAAGAGGGCAGAATCCTGTCTGAGGGGTTGGCAGCAGCAGCAGCTGCAGTAGAAACCCCAGAAAGGCAGTTTGGCAGTACCCGGGTTCTGTGGTAGAGACCCGGGGGATCATAGAATTGTCCCTCCAATACCAGAATGGTATTGGGGTGACAATTCCATGATCTTAGACATGTTACATGGCCATGTTCGGAATTACCATTGTGACGCTACACATAGGTAGTGACCTATGTGCAGTGCACACGTGTAATGGTGTCCCCGCACTCACAAAGCTCGGGGAATTTGCCCTGAACGATGTGGGGGCACCTCGGCTAGTGCCAGGGTGGCCACACACTAAGTAACTTGGCACCTAACCTTCACCAAGTGAGGGCTAGACATATAGGTGACTTATAAGTTACTTATGTGCAGTGAAAAATGGCTGTGAAATAACATGGACGTTATTTCACTCAGGCTGCAGTGGCAGTCCTGTGTAAGAATTGTCAGAGCTCCCTATGGGTGACAAAAGAAATGCTGCAGCCCATAGGGATCTCCTGGAACCCCAATACCCTGGGTACGTACCGAAGTACCATACACAAGGGAATTATATGGGTGTACCAGTGTGCCAATGAGAATTGGTAAAATTAGTCACTATCCTGCAGTGACAATTTTAGAAAGCAGAGAGGGCATAAACACTGAGGTTCTGGTTAGCAGAGCCTCAGTGATACAGTTAGGCACCACACAGGGAACACATATAGGCCACAAACATATGAGCTCTGGGGTCCTGGCTAGCAGGATCCTAGTGACACATATCAAACACACTGACAACATAGGGTTTTCACTATGAGCACTGGGCCCTGGGTAGCAGGATCCCAGTCAGACAGTAAAAACACCCTGACATTTACTCACAAACAGGCCAAAAGTGGGGGTAACAAGGCTAGAAAGAGGCTATCTTCCTACACCTTGAGACTGTGACTTGTGCTGATTTTATAATGGGTCAACCAGGACAACAAATCCCAAAATGCAAATGTTGAGTTACACCTGAACCTGGGAAACATAAGAGCGCCTCAAACTATGCAATGACTCCTCTGTTCCACACTACACACAAAACCCTTAAAATCAAGGGTTCCTCACGTTACTTGAAAATTTAAGAGCTCTATTGTTTGCTTTTCAAGATAGTTGTGAACTGTTATCGAACACAGTCAGAATGTTGTCCACTACTGTTGTTTTAATCATTTGGGAGAAAATAAGCAGGAGATTTCCTGGAAGAAATCGGGGGACGATAACTTCCTCATTACACTGCGTTGGACTGAAGGCAGTTTTAAGAGGAAAAATATATATAACTTCTTTTTTGGCTAGAAGAGGGAGTCTCTGTCATCACTCGTGTGTGCGATCGAATTCCTGCAACTAAATTAAGAACGCCAGTGCACAAATAACATCACGGCAATGACGCAAAGATTAGCACGCAAAAACCCTTTCTTTGTGGTGACGAAGTAAAACCACCGTTTCCCTGTCACGTATTAAGCAACACAATATGAGCTTCCTAGGCGGGACAGCCTGCCAGTAAACTAACTTCCTGTGTGATGGGTCATTCCACTTGCGAATAGAAGGGTGGAGCAACGCGAACTTTCCCTGCAAACTCATAACTTCCTACAAATACCTAAAGTATTGCAAAAGTCAGGAGAAATATTTACTTGCATGCACTGAAAAACAGAGCACTTGCGTCTTGTTAACTCCCCCACCCCTGCTTCTCATATGGATTAACCCGGAAAAAAAACAGAACTTGGTTGCAGGATGTATTGCTCTACGCTTGGTTCTCAAATTGGTAAACGCTTCCTGGTTCCTGGGCGAAACGGGCTGATCCCGCAGCTCAGGTACGGTCACTAGTAGGAAAATGTAATATATAGGTCTTCTAAAGGCCGCAAGTTTTGAGAGGGCTGTCGCTTTAAATGCATTTGATTTATTTATCTTATATGTCTCTTGCCATGGTTTTATTATGTGTTATGTTGTAATGTATTGGAACTGAATATATATCTATAGCGCGCTACTCCTGAAGAAGCGTTTGTGAACGATTCTTTACTGCTTTTAACGAATCAGTGCAAATTCCACTGTAGTGTTACACTCGAAATCCTGGCTTATCTATATAGTACTCGGGTGCTTTCATCTTTCTTTCTGCGTTTTCGATATTATGTTTAACATAAAATAAAAGTTATTTTCCCCTGTATTACCAACCTTGGCTTAGAGTAGACTGAATGTTCGGGAGTGTCAATAAAAGCGCAGTTATGTCGTTTCTTTTGGCATGGTGCTGAAGCCGCCAGCCCGGTTCAGTATTTTAGCTACAGTGCTTTTTAGTGCTTTACAGAAAGTCCGTTTTTTAATAGTGACGGAATACAAGACAGATCGGTTATTAAATATAAGTCAAAGTAATGATGAAGGATTTTGAAAGTGTCTTTTACTGCTGTCAAACTTTACAATCAGCCGCAACTCTTTACCGGTGTACATACATAAAGTATTTACATAGCCAATATGGAGAAATGGACGACAGAATTATGTGGCAATTGAAGGCAAATTAAGTGGCATAAGGTGCCACATTTTGTGGCACCATTATTTCGTGATGTCATTTTAACAGAAGTCAACACTCATAAGGCAAAAAGTTCACCTTATTGTTACCTATTTTAACACATGAAACCAGCAACTAACGATGAGTTGGTATGTTTTTAGTCACGTTTGATCAATTTAAACAAGAATGAAGGTTATTTTTTTGTTGAAATCTGCACATTATGCTGCAGGGGGTGGTTGATATGGCAAATGCAAGAAATCCCTTAGTTGTGCAGTAAATTTCTAAGCCTGTAGAATAGATTAGGTCCAATATCGCCGAGTTTAGATAACACGGTCTTGTTTCTTGGGCACACTACTGGGAATCTGTCTGCAACAAGCCCGGTATGCCCCAACTAACTGAGGATGTCTTTAGCAGGGCAATATATAGTACAGCTGTAGGTAAATCACAAAAAGTTTGCCTAATCAAGATGCCCATGAAGATTCTAGAAAAGTTAATGGTCACTTTGGTACTATTATAGAGGACTACTCGTATCTGAAGATAGGCAGGCGTGGTACTGTTTTTGTAAACATCTGCAGGTCAAGCAATGTTCAGGCTGATAGCCTGGTTATGGCCTGGCACTAGTCCAATGGGCCATTGCGAGCCAATATAGAGGTATTTCCCCTGCCGTATTACAATATTAAAATATAAAAATAAAACTGTAGACACTTGACAGCTGACGGCTCAGATTCTAAAATGGTTCTTTTCTGCTGTGTGTGAGATGTAATTCACAAGCGTCTCATTGACGACCCGTGGGAAATGAGTCAGTCTTCCTCGTTTTGCTAATCAGTGTAAATGCTGTTGTTGAGGTGGTGACTCTGTCCACTTTTTGTAGAGTGAGAGGAAAGAAACACTTTTAACTTAAAAAAGCCCCCTTTCTCTGACGTTGAGCAAGAAAGTAGTTTTGGCATTTTATACATCTTCTGAATCAGATAATAATTAAACTCAAAGCATTGTCCGTTGCTAGTAAATGGACAGAGAAGGAGCTCTACATATAGTGTTTGAATTACTCCCTGTTTAACCGGAAAATTTGGTTCAGATGTCAGCTTCTTCATTTGACCAAATTGTGTGATTTATGCTAATCATTTGACTTTCCTACTCCCAATTTTAACTGAGAGTCGAATCTAGGACCAACCTTGAAGAAGTTTAGTTCAGGATGAATGCTACCTAAAAATGACACACATGGTCTAATAGACAATAGTATTGCTCCATATACAACAATAATATTGTCCGTATATGCATTGTACATACAACAATAATATTGGCCGTATATACATCGAAGGTAGCAAGAAACCTCTCTTTGTTCATTCATTGAAGTCTCGTCAGTATGTTGGAGGTAGGAAGCAATTGTATTTAAAAGGGTTTTTGTTCACATATATTGTACTGAAGAGAAACGGAAGTATTCAGGAAATAACCTTCTTTTAAAGAGTCTCTATCATGTTTTTTTAGATGATGTTGGCTGCAACATTTACGTTCTGAATCTATTAATGACTTGGCTTGTGCCCTTAGAGTCAAGCCAGACCTCTTCCCTTAACGGTTCTAGCTCAGCCCTTGCTAACAATTGTCTGGCCTGCCCACCTCTTTGTGTTTGCATTTCCCAGCTAATTTGCACTTGAGGTATTGACCTCAAAACCTAAAAGCTTGAGATTATTTTGGAGGGTTGATTGTTTTGAAAAAATATATGCATTTCAGAGTGGCTTGTGATAGTACAGACATGTTTCTTTAGTTTTGAGGTGAAAGGCATAAAAAACTTAAACACAAAGCTTTTAACCCCTTTGCTTCCAGGCCTTTTCCCCTTCCTGTGCCAGGCCTTTTTTTGCCTATTTGGAATAGTTCTCGCTTAGGCCCTCATAACTTTTTGTCCACATAAGCTACCCACGCCAAATTTGCGTCCTTTTTTTCCAACATCCTAGTGATTCTATAGGTTTCCAGACTTTGTGGGTTCCCCTGAAGGAGGCCAAGAAATTAGCCAAAATACAGTGAAAATTTAGTTTAAAAAAAAAAAATGGGAAAAAGGGGCTGTAGAAGAAGGCTTGTGTTATTTCCCCTGAAAATGGCATCAACAAAGGGTTTGCGGTGCTAAAATCACCAGCTTCTCAGCTTACAGGAACAGGCAGACTTAAATCAGATAACCCAATTTTTCAACACAATTTTGGCATTTTACTTGGACATACCCCATTTTTACGATTTATTTGTGCTTTCAGCCTCCTTCCAGTCAGTGACAGAAATGGGCGTGAAACCAATGCTGGATCCCAGAAACCTAAACATTTCTGAAAAGTAGACCAAATTCTGAATTCAGCAAGGGGTAATTTGTGTGGATCCTACAAGGGTTTCCTACAGAAAATAACAACTGAAATAAAAAAATATTGAAATTGAGGTGACAAAAACTGCGTTTTACTCTGTAACTTTATCCTGCAATGTCAGATTTTTGAAAGCAATATACCGTTACGTCTGCTGGACTCTTCTGGTTGCGGGGATATATAGGGCTTGTAGGTTCATCAAGAACCCTAGGTACCCAGAGCCAATAAATGAGCTGCACCCTGCAGTGGGTTTTCAATCTATACCGGGTATACAGCAATTCATTTGCTGAAATATAAAGAGTGAAAAATAAGTATCAAGAAAACCTTTGTATTTCCAAAATGGGCACAAGATAAGATGTTGAGGAGCAGTGGTTATTTGCACATTTCTGAATTCCGGGGTGCGCATACTAGCATGTGAATTACAGGGCATTTCTAAAATAGATGTCTTTTTTACAGACTCTCTTATATTTGGAAGGAAAAAATGTAGAGAAAGACAAGGGGCAATAACACTTGTTTTGCTATTCTTTGTTCCCCCAAGTCTCCCAATAAAAATTGTACCTCACTTGTGTGGATGGGCCTAGTGCCCGCGACAGGAAATGCCCCAAAACACAACGTGGACACATCACATTTTTCTACAGAAAACAGAGCTGTTTTTTGCAACGTGCCTACCTGTAGATTTTGGCCTCTAGCTCAGCTGGCACCTAGGGAAACCTACCAAGCCTGTGCATTTTTGAAAACTAGAGACCTTGGGGAATCCAAGAGGGGGGACTTGTGGGGCTTTCACCAGGTTCTGTTACCCAGAATCCTTTGCAAGCCTCAAAATTTGGCTCAAAAAAACACATTTTCCTCACATTTCGGTGACCGAAAGTTCTGGAATCTGAGAGGAGCCCCAAATTTCCTTCCACCCAGAGTTCCCCCAAGTCACCCGATAAAAATGATACCTCACTGGGTGGGCCAGGTGCCTGCAACAGAAAAAGGCCACAAACTTGTAGAGATTATGGGGATAGCACAGCGAGTTGATAAGCACATATTCTTCTTTTATACATCTTTAGGCTGACTCTGCTTTGGGGACCCACACAACTGAGGTGTAATTTTACTTGGGAGACTGAGGGGAACGCTGGGGAGGAGGAATTTTGTGCTGGAGCGGTGATCGTACAAAGAAAAGTCAGGAAAATATGCTTTTTTAAAGCAAATTTTGAGGTTTGCAGAGGAGTCTGGGTAAGACAGTGTTGGGGGATGCACGCAAGCCACACCTCCCTGGACTCCTTGGGGTGTCTAGTTTAAAAAAAATGTCTGGGTTTGGTATGTTTCCCTAGATGAAGGCTGCCCCAGGACTAAAAACATAGGTGCCCCCAAACACAGGTAGTTTTGTAATATATCATTTTGGTGTATCCACATACGTCTGTGATGTGCCAAACACTAAAATTGTGAAAAGAAACGCACTTAGGTTATGTGAAAAAAACCCTCACCCACCAACCAAGTTGGTGGAATGCTTCATCATCGGGGTCCCACCTGAGACACCTAGCGTGTCAGAAGTGTGCTGCGACGCCTAATTACAGCGGAGCAGCTTTTTTAATTTTTACCACAAATAGTGGTTGGATTTGGCATGAGGGTGAGTGATGGTTCAGTAGATCAAATTTTATTAACAAGAGATTTCATAAAAGTGAAATGCACTGTTAATAACTGAAAGGCCAAAAAACGGAACCCATGAATCACAGCTCGTGAGCTGTAAAGCCACGGCAAGGCAACAACCGCTTTACAGTCCATTCACACACCTTTCATACATGACATGCACAAGACCATTCACGCCGCCAGCCACGGGCCCAGCACATTACAACACTCGCATTGACAGACTGCGCCAGTCAAGGGCCCATCACTTTCATACACCCACATGCCTGATACAGCAATCACACCAGCTGATGAGTGTGTGGACTGGCGTTTGGCTGGCACCGCTAGCCAAGTGCCACCCCACGCACACCGCCAGCCAAGCGCCACCCCACGCACACCGCCATCACTTTTTTTGTTTTTGTTTATAAACAACAAAGAAACCACTAACTAATTATAAAATAAGTACAAAACTACAAACACAAAAGCTCTAACTAAATACATGACCGTAATGCCAACCGTGAAACTGAACATTTGAAAATATAAAATAGGCAGTTTACGCTCACGGTATTTCCCAAACGTTTTTCCTGGTGTGGTAACTTCTAAAACAGCCAGGCACACACAGCCCAGGCTTTGAAGGGCAGTCGGGGCAGTAGATCCGGCTGTCCCTCTGGATTGCTCTCTGGGCACATATTCTACATTTCTTTGTGGGCATGTCTTTTTTTTGGGAGTGGGAGGAATGTGATCTGGAAAGTGCCGATCTTTCAATCTAGCCACATCCTCCACCACTTCTACTCTAGGAACTCTTGCCTGTTCCACGACAATAAGGCTCTCTATCACTGACTCCTGAAGTTTAACAAATGTCATGCTTGACTCAGGTGAACAATCCTTGAACACAATAAAAGCATTAAAAGTTGCCAAATTAAATAAATGTAGGGCCAACTTTTTATACCACACATAGGACTTACGAAGAGCAGTGTAAGGTTCCAACCTCTGATCTACTCTATCAACACCACCCATGTGTCTATTGTAGTCCAAAATACACGCAGGTCTGCGCACTTCCGCAATCTGACCCCAAACAGTCATAGGGGAAATACTCCCATCATGGATGGTAGAAGGCATGTACACATCCGTCCTGTCTGAAAATTTCAAAGCTAGCAGCTCATTATTCCGCAAGGCAATGCACTGTCCCCCCAAGTTTTTTACCGACAAGCTCCCTTGGATAGCCTTTCCGGTTAGAACGGATTGTGCCACAAGCAACAGTGTCCACTCTAAACAGCTCCTTGAACAACTGCACTCCAGTATAGAAATTATCTACGTACAAATGGTGACCTTTGTTAAACAGTCATCTACCAAGCTCTCCCACAATTTTTTCGCTAACTCCAAAAGTGGCCGGACAACCAGGAGGGTCAATACTGGAATCCCTACCAGTGTAGACCTGGAAATTATACACGTATCCTGTACTGCTTTCTAACAGCATATACAATTTGATCCCATACCGTGCCCTCTTGCTAGGAATGTACTGCTTAAAAACTAAACGACCCTTGAAAAGGACCAAAGACTCGTACACACTTATCTCTTTGCCTGGAACATAGACCTCTGAAAACCGATCTACAAAATGATCAAGGACAGGCCTAATCTTAAAAAGACGGTCACAATCAGGGTGATCTTGTGGCAAGGCTAAAGCATTGTCTACAAAATGCAGCATACGAAGAAGAAGCAAATAGCGATTGCGTGTCATAGTTGCAGGAAATATAGCCGTTGCCATCAAGGGACTAGTAGACCAATAAGAAGCCAGTGACTGCTTCCTGATCAACCCCATCAAAAAAGTCAAACCTAAAAACGTTTTCATCTCTTCCAGATATGTGGGAACCCACTGAGTAGCTCTAGACTGTGGCCTTAGTCTGGCAACGTTGTCCCTCAAATATTGCTCTGCATACAAATTAGTCTGCTCCACAATCTCTTCCAAAAATACATCGTCCATAAACAAGTGAAAGAAATCGACAGGGAAAAAGTTTTCCGTATTGACTCTACACCCTGGGAGACCAGTAAATGCAGGTAACTGGCTGCTCCATGTTTGGGGCAATCCAGGTGTCAGGTCTTCTAATGGGAAACCCTTCAGCCCCAGGCTGCTGCACTCTTGGCACATCACTGTCCCCCTCTAACACAGGCCCTTCATCTGCACTGAGAGTAGCTCCCTCATCAGAACACTCTCGGACAGAAAACTCACTGCCAGAATCGCTCACTTCCTCCTCTGCCTCAGATGCAGAGTCCGTCTCATAATCATGGAATGACGACGACTCAAAGTGCATCCCAACAACCTGCTGAGTTGTCATTCTGCGGCTAGCCATGATCCTCACTAACAACAAATGGATTGCCAAGAACAACTAGCACTAAAATAAGTAATACACAAAGTGTAGCTTTATCACAAAGAGTTATGTACTAAAAAACTATACCACTCACTTGCCTGAAAAAGCTACTCACCAGCAACTACTCTGCACAGACAAAGCAATCACCAATGATATCCCACTAAAAAGAAAAAAGCAAATTAGACCTATGACAACACAAATATCAGTGTGCTCAAATCTAAGGACAATTTCACACACAATACTGCATTTAGTACACCACCTACAAACATGTCATTCATGCATGTCAACTATACTCCTTTGGAGTAAATTGCTTTCACTTACCTAAAACATGCAACTATGCAAACCGCAGGACAACTACTGCAAAACTGCATGGATCCACACCAAAGGAAGCAAAAGCTTTGAACTAGAACGAAAAGAAGAAATAAACTGTTATAATCACAAATACAAATATTTCGCCAGTTGACAAACACCCCACCACCAAGAACTTAGAAATTGTCCCTGGTGACTAAGTGGCGTCTGCCCCACTAGGAGGCAGATGGGCCTAAAAAAAAATAGGCTGATCTGCCCCAAGTGGGGAAGAAATGGCCAACAGCTCTGTACCCTGTTTGGGGGGGGGGGGGGGGGGCTTGCCAAAGGGGGTGAATGGGGGTGCCCCAGCACACAAAAAACAAAGGGAACCAACAGAAACAAAAATCTGACATATTGGTGCCTTCTGCCCCCCTTGGGGGCAGATGGGCCTAAAAAAAATAGGCTGATCTGCCTCCAAGGTGGGCAGAAATGGCCATCACTAAAGTGCCCCCTTTAGGGGGCGACCCTTGCCAAAGGTGCCGCCCCCCCCCCCCCCCACACACACACAAAGGATCCCTGGTGCCTAAGTGGATTCTGCCCCCCTTGGGGGCAGATGGGCGTAAAAACAATTGGCCGATCTGCCCCCAAGGGGGGCAGAAATGGCCAACAGCTCTGTGCCCCCTTTAGGGGGGCGACCCTTGCCAAAGGGGGCACCCCCAGCCCAAAACAAAAAAAGGGGGAAAAAAAAAATATCCCTGGCATAATGGTGGTTTCTGCTCTCCTTGGGGGCAGGAGGGCCTACAAAAATAGGCCCATCAGCCCCCAAGGGGGGCAGAGATGGCCCCCCCAAACACACAAAACACACACACACGTCCCACAATCCCTGGCGCCTAGTGGGTTTCAACCCCCCCCTTCCCGGGGGCCAGATCGGCCAAAAACATGGCCGATCTAGCCCCAGGGGGGAGCCGAAACATATAAAAAATTATTGACCCCGGGGCAGCGACCCTTGCCTAAGGGGTCACTGCCCAAAAACATAAAGAAAATAAATTCCCTGGTGTCTAGTGGTTTTCGGACCTACTGGGGGCAAATCGGCTGATCTGGCCCCAGGGGGGGGGGGGGGGGGGGGGGCAAAATAGGAAAAAAATAGCCCCCAATGGGAGCGACCCTTGCCTAAGGGGTCGCTCCCAAAAGTAAGCATAAAAACTAATCCTTGGGGCCTAGTGGGGATTCCTGCTCCACGATGGAGCAGGAATCCACTGAAAACAGGCACAGGGGCGAAGGAAAAACCCTTTCCTTTCCCCCGTGTCTGTCCCGTGCCCCCCCAAACCCCCAAAAAGGGAAGGACTCACCTGTTCTGAGTCCTCTTCCCTTGACACGCTGGAAGCAAATGGGTTCCAGTGCGTCCTCAGCAATACTTGATGACGTCGGCGTGCTGTGAGCGCACTGACGTCATCAGATTGCCGATGGGGGGGTCGGGTGGAAGGGGAAGGAATTCCCCTTCCATCCACGACCGGTGGGTGCAGGGTGCAGGACAAGGTGATCTCGTCCAAGGCACCAGAGAACCGGTGCCTTGGACGAGATCACCTCGTCTAAGGCGTAGAAGCAGTTAAAATAATATATATTTGTTTTTATATCAATCACTGCAACACTCTTGCTTTGCAGTAACTAATGATGCATTTATTGAGTGGTACTTGTCTAAAGCGTAAAAAGTTCTTTAAGCCAGTGTTTTTGCATATGATTCGCTTTCCCAGCAGTTGTTTGCAGTGCAGACGTAGTTTTTGTGCACACCTTAAGTAAATCAACATCAGCTCTGTGATAATTGTATTCACAAGAAAACAATAGGAATTGGAGAAAAAGGTTTTCTTCTTCCAGTGCAAATGAACAATATTTCACTGCTTGCAGTGTTGTTTATAATTCTTTGTAGTTGAGAGTGCAACATCCATCACGTTGTAGACCTTACATAAGTCTTTTTGTAGGCTGTAAAGCGTAAGGGGCCATCAACAGGAATATTACTACAATAAATCATGTGTATTTTACAAAAATCAATACCAACATGAATCAAATGTGGTGACCTATTAAACTCTGAAAGGAGTGCCACTCAACATATCTTCCCATCTAGGAAGATCCATTATGGCATCTGCAAACTTTGTTTGAGTCAAATAGTGATCCTGGAGGGGCACCAGAAAAGGCATAAGAAATAATATTACAGACAACAAGAAAAATGATAAAGATAGAAGAGTGAAGTAACCCTGTGCCATGTTAGTGGTAACATGCAGCAGGACAAATATATTATCTAAATGCGACAGAATCTCTGGTGTGATGAGCCTTGTGAGTGGTGGTCCTGAGAAAGTAAAGTAGTAATATTTATCACAGAATGCTCAGAAGTAGTAAGTATTAATTATTTTTATTTTTGATGACTAAGCAACGTTCCTTGAGGAGGATGAAATCTCAATGCAATTTTTTACTACCTGATGTAATTAAGAGGTGAGTTCAATTTAGTGTTTGAAAATAGGCCACGAAAGCCAATAGGTTATATCATATAATCATTAGAGATATTCAAGATAGAGATAGACCCCCTCTTGGAATGGTTAATAGTAATTCCCGTTTGTAAGAAAAGTGGAAGTAATTAGTAATTGCATTAAAAAAGGGAATACGTGAAATAATATTTATCCTATTTTTTTCATATCATGGACCGAAGAGTGATAGAAATATATAAGGAGTCAGGAATACTTGTAATAATAGAGCCCTTAGGCACTAATCTTAATCCACAAATAAGAGACTAGTTTGTAGAACCAACCTGAAAATATAATAATAATAAAATTAATCATTGCAAATAGGTTTGCTTGGGGTAACATGTTAGATATCTCATATAACGATATGTACATAGTATTAAGATGTCCTTTACAAAACCTTTTTTTATTGTAACTCTATTTTATTGAGTTTATAATATAAAACAACAAAAAGACAAAAACAGAGCAGCGCATATAAGTGCGAGATACCACAATATCTGTTGATCCCATGAACGGAGGGAGATGACATGTACAGACAGAAATATGGAGCAAATCCAATCATTGCAGTAATAGATACCCCAATCTCCCCTACCCAAGGACCTCCCATGTAACCAATTTGTTCATATACAACGGTCATCAGCTTTACAAAATCACCACAGTTGGTTGTCACCTTTTATGAACAGCATAACATTCCATTGGTCAACAATCATCATCAGTGCTCCAGTCAGCGCTGGACTCCTCTAACCTTGTGAAGCGTTCTAATAGTGTAGCCCAAGCAGTTGTGTCCGTCAGTGCCCCCTCCTGCCTACGTGTCATCCTCATGTATTGCTCCTCAGCAACACCCCATTCCAGTACATCACGGACCCAGTTAGGAATGGATGGGCTGTGTGTACTCATCCAGCCTATAGCCACCCTACACTTAGACAGCACCAGAGCGAGCTTTGCAAATCTTTATGGGACACGCCTTCCCTGTGGTCTCCGTAGTATACCTAATAGACAAGTCAAAGGCATTGCTTCGAGCCATGAACCGGTGACCTTGTCTATCGTTCAAACCACCACCCACCAAAATCACTGCACCTCGCCACAGGACCAAGCCAAGTGGAGAAAGGAGGCACCTATCTCCCCACATCAGGGTCTCTCTTGTCGGGTCAATCTTGTTAAGATATACACGATAAACAAAATTAAAATGCAACAGCTTAAATCTGTTGTTACAAGAAACTGTGCGCACCAGCGACAGTGCCATCTCCCAGTCCACATATTCTCTGGGATCCTCCAGATCTCGATCCTAGGCACTGCGCGCTACACACTCCACCCCTGCATATTCCCCCGTATTGCTTTATAGAGCAGGGTAATCAAGTGGGAATCCTCTCCCCAATTTATCAACCCATTCAACACATTTGATGTCAGGGGGCCACCGGGAATCCAGACCAGACTTCTCGAGCCACACTCTTTGTCTTGGCATAATGCAATAACTCACCAGCACTCAATCCAAACGTATTTCGCACCTCCTGAAAGGAGACAAAACTCCCTATTGAGGTATAAATCACTGTCACCAGGCAGCCTCCCACTCTCAAAGCATCCATTGACATTAGAGTGTCCATATTCCTAAAGGGGGCTAGACTCCAAATATTCAGTTCCCTATCATATGGGGCGTGTCAAAGCACTTTCTTAACAGCTTGCTCCCAGATCCCTGCAGTAGTTTTGACCAGATAGGGGACAGCAGTCTCCTACCAACCGCCCGTCATCAATACATGCACAAACGCCTCTCCTCCAAACACGTACGTGAACAGTCGCTTCTCCCAATTATCCGACTGAGTCATCCACTTTGCAGCATGTTGTAAATGTGCTACATAATAATAGAGTCTAACATTAGGGATTGCCAAGCTTACGTCTTCCATGTCCCTCGTCAGCGTGGATAACGCCACCCTGCTACGACAGCCAGCCCAGACCAATTAAATCAACAAACTGTCCAGACGATTAAAAAGCCGAGCTGCCAACGAAAACAAAGAATTCTGCACCTGATAAAAACACTGCGGCAGAACACCATCTTGGCCACAGCCGCCCTCGCCATCACTGAGAGAGGCAGCTTATTCCAAAACGAAACTGAGCGCTCCAGACCAGTCACCACCCGCTCAACATTGTGCGTCACATGCGCCGTTGTTGTATGAGTAACCCGTATGTCCTTTACAAAACTTTAACCTCAATGGTACATGTACAGATAATATCACAACATGTTCATAGTGTCAATTTAAATCAGTTTGCTTTTGAAAGTATATTACACTTGATGTCATAACAATTAATGAGGGGTGTGTAGGTCATGATCTTTTCTCAAACAAGCACATATTTCAATATTGCTAGAACGAAATGCATTTCTTTGTCCTGATTCAATCCTATGTCAATACTTCTTAGTTTAAGAATGCATTTAGCTTCAGTTTGTCTTAGTGTTAGAGCTCTGTCCCCCATCCGGGTTGATTTCTACTATTTGAAGACCATGAAAGTTTACACTTATGGTATTGTGATGAATGTGGTTCATTATGTATTGTTTTTCCAGAAGCGTATCTGTTGGTTTTGTGCGTGTTCTTGAATCTTTTCTTATAAGCAAGAAATGATACTACCTAGATAAATTGATACTGTTATTCAATAACTTAGATTAAGATTTCGTATTACCATTAATGAAGTCATGAATTATGTATATAGTCTTTGATTTCTAACTAAACTCTGTAATTTTATAAAATGAGAAGTGGCACGTGATGGAGTGGCTACATTTGTAAGATCAATTTCGCAGTAACATTTTAAGATGGGTTTTAAGAAGTTGTGGCACATCTACTCACACTGGGAATGCCTCCATTGTTATGTTGCCATAGCTTTATTTGGCAGTGAATTATGTCATGTGTTGTCTACTTGTATGATGTGCCAATATCCCTCTACAAATTGCTATATGGAGTTGCTCTGACAGTTATATGGTGTGATTAGAGCTATTATTTCACCTTCTTCAGCCCTATGCTTTTTTGGGATAGCCATATATGTCTGTTAGTCTTTAGTGCTCTCTGTTTAGCTACGATGGTTTTGTTGTAGCCCCATCTGTAAAACGTCTGACCATTGCTTCCAAGGGTATAAGGACGTTGTTTCATGTATGGAGGCATTGTTATTTAGAATACATTTCAATTAAATTCTGCACAAGTTCAAGTAGGTTGACATTTCTATGGTGCAAGAAGTGTTTGATTGCCTTGATGCTTAGATTGTTTGTATACATTGAACAAACATTCTAACTAGCCATCCTCATATCTGGTTTCCATTCTACATTCGCTAGTTTATGAAAAATATCCTTTGTGTCCCATATGAATGATAATAGGTTAGTAACCAAGGAATAGAAGAGATGAGCTACATTCTCATGGAATCTCTAAGTAAGAGAGGTAATTCCAGCTATGATGGAAAGAAACCATTTTATGTATCTTTGTTAGTATACACATTGTTGGAAATGTCGTAGTAAGGCATCTATATTCCAAGCTACAGATATTGTTCTCTTCAGTCACATAACTTTACAACAATATTTTTGCTAATGTCCAGTATGGGAGTTGAGTGTAGTTAAGTTGAGCATAGCAGTGCACATGCGCTGCTTTTCTGACCTGTTGTAACGTATTTGTTGGGTTTAACCACACCCATCACTGCCATTCATTCTCGGGCTTGCCTTGCAAAAATCCCTTGATGTCATTGGTAAATGCTTTACGTTGGTCCTGCCTGGGGGCTGTTTTGTTACCCCTTGGAGAGTGGCCCTGCTACATAGACAGTTGCACCGTTACCAATATGCTTTAGTGTGGGCAAACTACTTTTTTTTGTTTCTCCCGTTCGTGCTCCATGGTGCTTTAAATTATGATACAGCACAAACTCGATCAACAGTATTGGAGCGCTTTCCATGAGCACCAGTTACGTCACATTGTTTCCTTTTGTCTTTCCTTCGCAAGCCACAAGAGAAACAATCGTCCCTGACCATATTGTTTTTTTTTTTAATTTTAACATTTGCTTTACAGCTGCGATATGATCACATTTGAACAACCACAGTATTTAAATTTTTGTCTTTTTTGCTTTTCGATTATATTTTTTTTATTTGATTGGTTTCTGTATGACGCTGTGCTTTATCTTTAAATGTGGCGGCCACGCCTTTCTTTTGTTCTGCACGGGGCGGCTCATCCACCTCCATTTCACTCTATGCTGCACCTGTTTGGTTTAATTTCATGCAAAATGGCAGCCACTGTCTCAGCCTCTTGCGGCACCCGCTTCTCACCATCCTTGCTTGTTTGTTATGTTTACAGTGTATTTTTGAAACAAGTATCCGGCAGCTTGAAAGCGGTAATTGCACAGTGCTCACATACAAATATCAGATATTGTGGCACTTGGGCCCCTCTTCATTTAGGTATTAATTTAGCTTGTCTCCCCTAATCCTCCTCGTTTTAGATGAACGAACTGTGATTTACAATGGATCCGTGCTGAGATGTAATTTATTCACACGTATGAGCACAGCAGTGCTCTTGTTAGCTGACAAGCATTACATTGCTGTGACAAAGTATTTTCATAGTCTTCATGGAGTGTGCCATATTTATGTGACTGGAATACAATTATAAATGAGATCAGGGCGGGTCGCGTTGGTTTCTGTGATTGGAGTGCCAGCCTGGTGCTTAATTCTCTCGTTTTTTATTACATTAAACTGAACGCCTGCACCAGAATTGGAGGTGGTGTTCGCTGGTTATAACTTAACATTCGGTTGTGTGGTCTGATACAAGCTTGATTGAAACTATTGTTCCTTAGCACTGTTTTACTGAGCGCTTTAATTTATAAGCTGTGTAAATTGCTCTTTAACGTTTTTTCATTGTCCAGAGCTCTTTTCAAGTGTTTCCGTGCCAGTGATTGTGCATTTGAGAGACACTTCAAGAAACTTGTCAAAATATCTTTGTGGCATGGTGAACTGTCTCTATATTAGTGCCCGTTTCACTCCATCCATGCTCTAAGAATTATGCGCACATTTGTACGATCGATTCGAAACCGATGCAAGTAGTTTGTATTTTATTTAAAAACTTCATCAGTTTTTATGAAAACACGTTCTTAATGTAAGAACGTTAGCAGCCTTTACAACACTTATTTCAATGAATAGGAAATAATGTTTTTCTCTTTCCTTATACCTTGAACTTTTGCTCGACATTTAATGCATAATAAAAAAACTAGTAATTCCAAGTTTCATGTCAAATTAGGGGGAACGCTTAAAAAGAAACTTGAAAAAATCATATTACGAATACTTTCTTCACAGTTTTGATGAATTTGCAAAATAAATGAAACAAAAGTTAACACTAAGATAGTTAAACTAGATCTAGACGACCAGTGTTCTACAGGGGAAAAAAATCAATGCAGTGCTTTAGACCGCAGTTTTTACTGCTGTAAGTGCTATGATTAATTAAATAAGCTGTTACTGCCAGCCGTTTTTATGATACTTCTAGTTTAGTATTCTCATGGAATGACAAATATTCGGGTGGTATGGCCAGAAGCCGTTTTATAGTGGCGTGCCCTGGATGTGCACTATTGAGCATTATTCAAGGGAGAATGCAGAAGGGCGAGTTGTTTGGCGTCACAGTGTGGGATAAAGGCTGTAAAATGTGTTTGGAGTATCGGTTGTCTCCATGTTTTACTTAAAATAGACTTGCGGGCTAAAGGAAAGAGAGACACAGGCTGAGAATTATTAAAATGTGTGCATTGCTGTGAAAATCTGCAGTCCTTAATTGTGCATAGCATCTAATTTTGCAGCATTCTAATTATAAAATGTACCACTCCAATGATGTAATCTACTGCACTTGCGCAGTATAATTCATTTTTAGAGTTTAGCATAGCAGGACGCAAGCGCTGCTTTTTGACCTGTTGTAATCTATTCTGTGGATTTTAAACACGCCCATCACTTTCATTTGTTCCTAAGCCTGCCTTTCAGCAATCCCTTGATGCCATTCGTAAATGCTATGTTTGTCTTGCCTTGATACTCTTGTTACGCCTTGCAAATTTACCTTATGGCAAGGATTATTGCATGATTACCCATATACTTGAAAGAGGGTGAAATACTTTATTTTTATTTTTTTTGGCCTTTCCCTTTTGCGCTCCATGGCAGGCATGGCGCTTTAAGCTCATTGGGTGCAGACTCGGATTGGAGCACTAGTCACATTGTTCAGACTATTACCTAATCGGAGTCATTTCAAGTTTGCTTTTGTCTCTTCCCTTAATGCTCCATGGCTTTCAAAATAACCTTTGTTACTGGTAAATGCTTTACCTAAATAAAAACACAGAAATCTTCCAAGCTGCTTTCCCGGCACAGTGGGAGAGCCGATAACTACAGTATTTACTACACTGGGTGAAACTCGCCCCATAATGCTTTGCAGGGCATTCTTTTTCAAAACATTTTTCTGTGGTGGTCCTAGGACATTGGGACCAAAAGATTCACCACAGCGTGCTCATTCTGTCTAGAACATCTCTGGGTCACCACACTAGGTTAGTGGGGAAACCAAAATAATAACCCATCCCACCATTCAGGGTATTTTTAAGCTCTCTTGTGGCTGGAACATTTGTTTTGAACGTGGGAGTAGGTTGTGTTTTAAGGGCCTTGTTTGAAAAATATTCCAGTAGGCCTACTAACCCTTTAGTTATATGCAGGACCTCTGGAATTATGTGGCAGAAAGGACCAAAATATGAGACAGGGTTGGCATTTACAACGCCAGTAGTTCCAACTCAAGTAAATGTGAGACTGATTGCATTGTAATTTCTTGTTTTGTGATGCTAAACTTTCCCCTAGAGTGCAAAAATGAGCTAGCAGTGGTTTGTGTGAGCGTTTTGCGATTCACTTGTCAGCTTTTAGGCTGAATAAATGTTTTTGTGAGAAACTTTATTGACATTATAACACGTGCGCTGTTCCAAAACTACAGTAATTCCAGTCCTGGGTGTATATTGGAATACCCTATAAAATTCAGCACTTATTTGAGTGCATTCAAAGAGCACCTTTAGTCTTTGCATGTCAGACTTTTCTAAGCTCAGGGACCTGAGCTTTCAATTTTCTTTTTTAATTATTAGTTTTTTGTTTTTTTTTAATAATGAGAAACACTTTCGATTTTGGAAGGATGTCACGTAATAAACATTTCATTTTGATAACAACCATGCCTCACAAAGCATGCTCATTTTCAAATGTTTACAATTGTAAATGTACGGCTTATCATTTTTATGCCCATATACAAAAAATGATTTTTTCATTTGCATTTAGCCAACTTTTTCTTTCAAACCTATCCTTTTCTCATTCAAGCATTAAAATGTCTTACCGATTCTTTGAGTATTTTTTTTTTTTGTACCCCTACAGAATATTATCAACAGCTTCACCATACTTTTTTGTTTTTTATACGAGGATCCCTACATTTCCATTATTAGAGCTACTTAATGATTTCCAAAGTTGTCTCACTAGCCTACAAATACAGAATACAACATTGTTGCCCTTGTACACATTAAAAAAGAATACAACTTCTTATCAAAGCTATGTCTAATGTGGGATTCCACATAATCTGCCACTTCAGGAGGTGGTAACCTGGGGTGTACAATGTCTTCCGGCTCAAACGTCAGGACCCTAGGGGTAGGAGCTTCCTGATGATGAGCCTTCTTTTTGCGCTTGCAAGGGGGATCATCTCTCTGCTCGGAGGAGTGTTCAGAAGAAGAAGCTGGGTCACTTGCAGCTTTCTTTTGTGATCCTGAATTATAATCATGCTCCCTTGCCATATTCCTAATAAAGCTTTCAAAGTCAGCCGAATGCGGATTAGAACTCTGCTCAGAGGCTTGGGTATTTGCCGATATGGAAAGTGTTCCATAATGGGTTGAATGCCCGACGGGGCTACCCAGCCTTGTTGCTCCGCAAAACCCAGAAGGTGGTGCTTAATGGACTTAATAGCTTGAGCTAAAGCTTGATTAACGGTATGACGCACTCCTGTGTCAAGAGCATATACCAAGTCCTGTTCAAAAGAACCAGCTGGTTCATCCAGATAATATCCATCATCGGCTTGGTCTTCATAGCCAGCCATACTGTGATACAGCAGAAGAGCCCCAGAGGAGCAGTAGTAATAATAAAACAGGGCGCACAAAATTCCTTGTTTAGGACGTGGAGGGAGCTGCCCTGTGATAAAAAACACCTTTAGTGAAGGCCCAGCCTGAGTAAATAATGTATTGCAACCCCAGAGTCCAGGCACTGGGGTGTAGATGGGGAGCTAAGCCGGTCTAAATTTCTTTAGAAGCACCTTGTGCTTAAATCAATAAACGCTCCAGGTCACGAGTGTGTAGAAATAAAACTCTTTGAGTTTCAGTAGAAATGAATGCTCCTGGGAACAAGTGTGTAATTATAATTATTATTGCCAACAGCAGTTTGTCTTTTCATGAAAAAACGCTCGGGACACGAGTGCTTGAATGATTAGGCCCCCGGGGCAGAGAAAATAGAGCTTTGGCTCTGCTTTGGAAGACGCTCGGAACACGAGCGCTTGAATAACTAGGCCCCCCCGGGGCAGGGTAAACAGTAATCCGGCTCCGGACAGGAGCTGTTAACTAATTATGCCCCCGGGGCTGAGTAAATAAATCCCCGGAACCGGCACAGAGACGCTCGCTAATAATAGCCTGCTGCGCGGACTCTGGTCGGCTGAAGCTGGCGCTCCGAACGCGCTATTTTCTTAAAACACTGGCAATAAAAAGAGGACTGCGCAGAGACGCGCAAGCCCTCGCTCCCCTGCTCCCACTCCACAAATCGAAAGCGAGCCGAGCGGCCGCTTTTAAGGAGGGAAAACACCACTCCCAAACCAAATAAAAACACAATATCATGTAGAATAAATCAAGGATTCACTTAACTGGCTGCGAAGCAGCAAAGAAAGAGGAGTGGTTGGGTGTGAAGCAACACTTTATAGGCCTCCTCCTCTATGGCTATCACGTGACATATCAGTATTTGGGATATGTAGTTTTTTGTTTTCCATGGTTTTCATTGGCTGCTGTTAAATAAAGAGCATGGAAAGAGAAGCATAATCTGAGCCTCCGGTCCTGACATAGAATTGTAACATTTGCTACACCTACACACAGTCCTCATGAAATGATCCAATCGGGTTATTGTGAAATGATACAATAAATTGTTAATTTGCTTCTCAGGTGCAGCTTTTCATTGCACCCTTCAAACTTGCTTTAACTGTAACAATAGGATACAGGGTCCAGCCTGTACTCTGCAGGTGTCTCCATGAGTATGCTACCAATTGTAACATTCCATGACTATCACAGTGAAAAGAAAACATTTTGCAAGTGAAAGAAAGCAAAAGAAGATTGCATTCGATAATAACGACTCCAGCTTCTTCTAAAATAAAATGCACCCATGTTTTAAAGCAACATGGTATTCAGTTTAAACGCAGGCCTATAATAGGTATGGTCAATCTAAATGTGAATAAAACATAGTGAATAACATTTGCATGTTTATGTGCTAATGCTAATTCAATGCAAAACATTAAATAATAAAAATAAACCTTCAAATCTAACAGATGTGGTACCAGCCATAGTAGTGGCATGTTGCTTTATAGTGCACCAGGGCTGCCCTCTATCCCCTGTGCTCTTCATCTTGTTTATGTAAATGTTACTGGGCTTAACTAGTGGTGAAATGTTTTGCTGTCAATATCCAGCAGTTACCCTGACTGAACGCTGATTTTCAAATTGAGTCCTTGTCCTTCGCAAAGTTGGTAAATGACATCCAGGTATGGATGTTTGACATTTTTTATCTCTCAGTGTTAGCACTAGCAAATGTTTTTTTTGCGGCTTGCAAGCCATTCAGAACTTATAAAATAAGAGGGAGGAAAGGGTGAAGTAGGCGTGTCAAAAAGAGTGACATTCTTAGTGATATTTTTTTCACACTTTGTCACTGGAGGGGCTTATAAGCTGCTGTAGAGGAACATACTGGTACTATATTTGACTTATGGCTAAGTTGAGTTCATTTTTGTCTGAAGAGGAGAAGCACAGTGAGGGCTCAGTGGGATCCAGTGGGACCTTTCAGCATTATCTTGTAGAGAGATCCAAAAATATGCTTGCTACATTACAACATATCCCAAATTTATACAACCATCGATGAAGCAGGTTTCATTTGAATCGCTGGCAGCAGTTTACCTCTACTCCTTGAGATTTCATTGTGTCATGACCCCTGACAAATTCACTACTAAGGCCAACGCATAGAAGGATGCCCAGAAGGAAGCTTGGATAAGGTGGCTCTAGAGTCACCAATCCCTATGAAGAATCTAACTAGCCTTTGCAGGAAGGCTGCTCTTACTCTGGAGAAACTAGAGGAGGTCTTCAGTAAAGAAGAGGAGCAGCACTACGAGAAAGGGGGATGCTCACCCAACTTCTGCAGAAAAGAATGTTAACCAGTATGTCACAGGCATTCAAAACATCTCAGAATTGTGGACTTATTTACACAAAGGACGACCAGCTCTTCCCAGAATGAAAATCCCTAAACAAAACGTTTACGACCATAACAAATGCAGTGATCTTCAATGCAGAAAAACTGGACATTCAAATTCAAATCCTGCAAAGTTTGGCAACTGCTACCATGACAATAGACCACAAGTTGGACAGGCTAAATTTGTTTACTAGAAGAGCACAGGCTCATATAGAGGCCGACTGGGGGACGCTAAACCAAGCTTGCCACTGTCAATGCAGCCCAATTTCGGACAAACTCCAGGAACTGCTGTTAATTATGTTCACAATAGTGGCTGATTTAAAACAGGAATCTAAACCGTGGAGAGATAGCAGGCAGGACATTGATGACTGTCATAATAAATATTTACATCAGTCCCAGCGTGGCTCATCAGCAGAATCTTTTAGATATAAGAGAATATTAATTGCCTTAGTTAAGAGCCTCATATGGGAATTCCTCCTGGTTCATCACAGGCGACTTTAATTTAAACATGGCTAACCATGGGAAAAGAAGTTTCAGAGAAGGTGCTTTGGATCAGAGTCTGGGTATCCTGCAGCAAATATCACTCTTCAGGGATGTTGATAAATGTGATCATCCTCTTGTAAGAGTTTTAGAGGCGCTAGGGCTGGGGGCTCTCAATGGTCGATTTCCCAAAGATTGTCCAATGAACCTGATTCAAAATCAAAGAAATCTGCATCTTCCCTAGACTACCAATTTGCCTCTATGGCCATCTTCAAGTACTTCCAGGGCTTTAGTATAGAGGTGAGATGCGAAAGTGACCATCATCCACAAATAATGAAAATAGCGAATAACCACCACTATGCAGCGCTGTTGCATAAGATTGGAGAACAAGACTGTGGAAGCCAGTTCGGGCTGGACTGTTCCCATGGGGAACAGGGTCAAGACTGATTTGCATATGGCTGGGTCCAAACTGGAATGGCATGGGCAGCAAAAAAACGATGGATTTAGGCCCAGATCACTGTACTGGGGGTGAATGTTTGACAATGTTCAGCATTCCGTCCATCACCATTTGTTTTTGCTTTGTCGCCCTAAGTGGGAAGGGTATGCCCAGACGTGGGTCCCGTGCTTCCTATGCCACTGGATTCAAGCTAGCCTGGCTGATGAGGGGTGAAACCCCGAAACCGGTCCCAGGATGCTTGTTTCCAGTCCAGGGAAGACCTGGCCTAGCAGTTCGGGCTGGACTGTTCCCATGGGGAACAGGGTCAAGACTGATTTGCATATGGCTGGGTCCAAACTGGAATGGCATGGGCAGCAAAAAAACGATGGATTTAGGCCCAGATCACTGTACTGGGGGTGAATGTTTGACAATGTTCAGCATTCCGTCCATCACCATTTGTTTTTGCTTTGTCGCCCTAAGTGGGAAGGGTATGCCCAGACGTGGGTCCCGTGCTTCCTATGCCACTGGATTCAAGCTAGCCTGGCTGATGAGGGGTGAAACCCCGAAACCGGTCCCAGGATGCTTGTTTCCAGTCCAGGGAAGACCTGGCCTAGCAGTTCGGGCTGGACTGTTCCCATGGGGAACAGGGTCAAGACTGATTTGCATATGGCTGGGTCCAAACTGGAATGGCATGGGCAGCAAAAAAACGATGGATTTAGGCCCAGATCACTGTACTGGGGGTGAATGTTTGACAATGTTCAGCATTCCGTCCATCACCATTTGTTTTTGCTTTGTCGCCCTAAGTGGGAAGGGTATGCCCAGACGTGGGTCCCGTGCTTCCTATGCCACTGGATTCAAGCTAGCCTGGCTGATGAGGGGTGAAACCCCGAAACCGGTCCCAGGATGCTTGTTTCCAGTCCAGGGAAGACCTGGCCTAGCAGTTCGGGCTGGACTGTTCCCATGGGGAACAGGGTCAAGACTGATTTGCATATGGCTGGGTCCAAACTGGAATGGCATGGGCAGCAAAAAAACGATGGATTTAGGCCCAGATCACTGTACTGGGGGTGAATGTTTGACAATGTTCAGCATTCCGTCCATCACCATTTGTTTTTGCTTTGTCGCCCTAAGTGGGAAGGGTATGCCCAGACGTGGGTCCCGTGCTTCCTATGCCACTGGATTCAAGCTAGCCTGGCTGATGAGGGGTGAAACCCCGAAACCGGTCCCAGGATGCTTGTTTCCAGTCCAGGGAAGACCTGGCCTAGCAGTTCGGGCTGGACTGTTCCCATGGGGAACAGGGTCAAGACTGATTTGCATATGGCTGGGTCCAAACTGGAATGGCATGGGCAGCAAAAAAACGATGGATTTAGGCCCAGATCACTGTACTGGGGGTGAATGTTTGACAATGTTCAGCATTCCGTCCATCACCATTTGTTTTTGCTTTGTCGCCCTAAGTGGGAAGGGTATGCCCAGACGTGGGTCCCGTGCTTCCTATGCCACTGGATTCAAGCTAGCCTGGCTGATGAGGGGTGAAACCCGAAACCGGTCCCAGGATGCTTGTTTCCAGTCCAGGGAAGACCTGGCCTAGCAGTTCGGGCTGGACTGTTCCCATGGGGAACAGGGTCAAGACTGATTTGCATATGGCTGGGTCCAAACTGGAATGGCATGGGCAGCAAAAAAACGATGGATTTAGGCCCAGATCACTGTACTGGGCGTGAATGTTTGACAATGTTCAGCATTCCGTCCATCACCATTTGTTTTTGCGAGGTTCAGATTTGTGACCTGCAAATTGCGAGTCGCAAATCCGAATGTAGGATGGTGTCCTTGACACCATCTGTGATTCGCAAGGGCTTAGCAAATGCCCACATCATGAATAATCATGAGGTGGGTCGCAATTTGCGACCCCCTCACGAATGGTGGCCTGCTGGAGACAGCAGACCACCATGTCTGTGACTGCTTTTCAATAAAGCAGTTTTTTTTGTAATGCAGCCCGTTTTCCTTAAAGGAAAAAGAGATGCATAACAAAAACGAAAAATGAAACGTTTTCGTTTCATTTTTTCAGAGCAGGCAGTGGTCCACAGGACCACTGCTTGCTCTGAAAAAATGTTTACAGTGACATTCACAATGGGAAAGGGGTCCCATGGGGATCCCTTCCCTTTTGCGAAAGTGTTAGCACCCATTTGAAATGGGTGCGAACTGCGATTGGTTTGCGCCCGCGTTCGCGATCACAAAACAATCCTACATTGCACTGCAAGTTGCAATTAGGAAGGGAACACCCCTTACTAATTGCGAGTCACAAACCCGTTTTGTGATTCGGTAACCAGGTTACTGAATCGCAAAACTGGGTTTGTGCATCGCAATGTGCTTTTTGCATGTCGCAAACAGCGAAAGTCGCTGTTTGCGACATGCAAAAAGCTACCTAAATGTGGGTCTTGGTCCCTAATTAGGTCTGGTGTTAACAAAGACATTTTGTTTTTATTAAACTTCTATTTCTCTCTCTTTCGGCTGGCTTTACTGTGAGTGATCGCATTCTGCTCTTCCACAAGGAGCATATTGCCACACAAAGTAGTTTTGTTCAGTGTCAGGAACTACAGTGGCAATCAGTGACATAACGAAACTGGAGGGTGCCCCTTTGCAAAGAACATGGAGGAGCCCCCTCTCCAGACTCACTCAGGGCAGGTGCTGTGCTGACGGGGCCCCCTGGAGGGTGGCTGCGGGGCCTTTGTTATGCCGCTGGTGGCAACGTGTGCTTTAAGAGTTCAAAAACTTTTTGGGGGGGTTTTGCCAATGTTTGTTACAATGTTGAGGGCCTGGTAGCTCCCACAACAATAAAGTGTTACAAAAGCCATGTCAAAACAAGACACGCATTGATGAAACTAAAAGACTTATAAAAATATGTCAGATCAGTTGGTTTTGTCAGTGTTTGTTTATTTTCATGCTTCCCATAATCGTGTTGAAAATGGTTACACTGATTTTCCATTAGAAATATTTTTTGGGAAATACTAGCATGCATCAACACATTTTACTAAATGACACTTCATTTGCATATAATCAGAGAGCATTCTGGGAGCATTATACTTAGCCTCTTAGCCTAAACTTTTCAAACATGTTGTACACGTTTTTCTTTTTTGTACTGGAACCAACGTCAGTAGTGAAGTGTGACCTTAAAACATTTATTTACAGCACGCACCCTAATAATGAAGGCTTTCAAATAATGAACCATAAATACAAGTTCGAACAGCATTATCCTTTGGAAACACATTACCTCAACTGTGAAGCAATACTGTGCCGGAGGAGTAGTGGATTGAGTACATCTCTAAACTTTACCGCAGTCAAGAAGTAGCGGAACTAACACCTGCCTCAAGCAGAGAGCCGGACCCTTAACCTTTTGAAGTACAAAAGATTGAGGGACAACTTCAGTACTAAAGAAATAGTGGGGCCCGCGGTCCAAATGGCCTCCCTGCAGGAGTATTAAAACACAATTCTGTCTTTTGGAGTAGCCAGCTTTGCAATATGTTTAACGCCTGCGTCACAGAAAATAAAATTCCTTGGAAACAGGCAATTTACAAATCAATCTACAATAAGTCTCCCTATGGGAACCCAGATAGCTGTTGTTTGATAGCAGTTCTCAACATTGATGAAATTATATTTGTTGGTCTTATGCTAGAGGAACTGAAAGACTGGGAACTAACTAAAATCTAATACCCCTAAATCAAACTGGCTTCCATCCCTTGTCGAGCACTTCTGACAACTTGACAGCACAAGCATGTTACCTGAAAAATACACAAAAACGAAAATGGCTTTGTACACCTGCTTTGTGGACTTATCAAAGCTTTTGATTCAGTGGATCGGCACAGGTTGTGGGGGAAGCTAGTAAATCTCAATATCCCACAAAAACTGTTAGGAGGATCACAGCTCTTATATTCCGACATCTGGGCAGGGGTAAAAGTAGTAATGGAAGAGTGTCTGCTAAAATCCAGATAGACAGGGGTGTCAGGCAAGGCTGCATGCTAGCCCTGATGCAGATTTGTGCACCCAATTGAACACCTCAAGTCCCATCCTCCCAAACTGTGCCAACTACCTTGAACATCATTATTATATGCAGACAGCATTGTTCTATTGAATCTTTCATGCACAGGTCTCTAAAAAAGTGCTAAATACCTTTGATCAGTGTTGTAAGACAAATGAGCTGTTGGTGACACTGGAGAAAAGAAAGGTAGTCATCTTTGGCAAGCGTGTAATCAAGAAAAAACAATGGCTCTGTGGGGATCGGCCATTGGGCAGAAGTGACAGATATGAATACCTTGGTGTCTGGCTGCAGGAGCGCTGGTCTCACCACCTGCACCTAAACACCTTGAAAGCAAGGATGGCATCCAAACTTGCATCCGTACAAGCCCTGTGTACGAAATTGCAAAGTCCAACCTGGAGCCCACTCCCCATGGTGATTATGCAATTTTTTTGCCTTCCCTGGCCTATGGTCTGAAAATTTGTTCTGGCAAGTTTAACGATTTCATAAAAATTGCACAGAGCAAAGTTTTTTGCCGCCTTTTTTCCCTGCCACACAGTTCTTCACCAGCACAAATCTGACTGAAATTCGGGCTACAAGAACAAGCATTGGTACAAGGTGGGGCTCTCCTCAAATATGCTTCTCTTCTAAGACCGTTGCAACCAAATTCACTAAAGTTTTTGATTTGGGGAGAAACAGGCATGAACTTGCTGGAAGTCTCAAATTCATGGTCGGAGGGAATTGTTCTAGCAGTAAAGCTTTTGCAGGTAGGAGACCTGTGGCAAAAGACCTTACTACCAAATCTTTCAAGCAATTATTAAATAAACAAATCAAACTGCTCTCATGGAGCAGGGACAAAGATAAGTTCAGACTGCAATCTCATTCTTGGATGATTATTAACAGTTACAAGGCTCCGGCAGCACAGCCGTACATGGCTGCATTATTAAGAAAGATCTTAAAAATAAAGGTGCTCCATGCCAGGATCTGCCGACTCCCTTCGTTGGATGCTGCTCCAAAATGGCTTAAACCCTCAAACAGGAGAAGCAGGCTCTGTGCATATCATCAGGAAGACTTCTCGCGTATTCTTTGTATATCCCCCACATTGTTACCATGACAGAAGCTGTCTCTCAAAAATATCTAACTCCAATGGTATTAGATCATGCCGGCACGCAATTCTGTTTTGTCTCAAAGGGCTGACACCTCAACATATGGCATGCTTGGCTAAATTCATTTTAAAAGTTGAACACCGCTTAAAACATGCAACAAATAAGAAGGTTATCTGAGCTCATTAGTTCATGATTCAGTTTTATATTGACAGCTCTTTTTACAGGACTAACCCAGAGAGCACTTTCCTAGACGTATTCTTGTCAGCTGTACTCCTGAGCTGATAAGTTGTATATTGACAGCCCTTTTTACATGACTAACCGACACAGCACTTTCTTGATGTATTCTTTTCAGCCAGACTCCTGGGCTGGTACAACAAATCAGTAAGTGACTCGCTGCAGAACCATAAGGACTTTCTCTGTTCACTGCCCCGTGACGATATGCACTACAGAATTTCCATTGGGTGGCCACTACGACATTCCTGTTTGTAATTGTTCCTGTTTAAACAATCATTTGAGAAATATGGTTTCTTTTTAGACGTTTTCTGGTGTTTCTTAGATGACAATTCCTTTTATCTTCCTTGCTGATTGCAATTATTTTTATTAATTGTGCAAATAAATTATAACATAACTTAAAGTTATAAGTGGCATGAAAAAGTGGGGGTCTCTAACAGGGGAGTGGCCTGTGTAATTGAGGGTGTGGTGTAGACATGTAAAATGCATTTCTGTGTTTCCTAAAACGGGCCACACTACTTTTGGTTTCTCTCTGAGCTTTCTGTTAATCCATCCAGATATATAACTCAACTGACATGCACCTAAAACCAGGCAGAACGTCTATCTTTTGTAAGTGGTTGTTAGCTGATTAAGATAAATTAGTAACAGCAATGATTTCTGTTACCAATAATGGTGAATATGTTTTGAAATTGGGACTCTCTTAAACATCACTGAGGTCAGGAGAAGGGGTTGTGTTCTCCAGAGTGCCTCGATCACTCCTGTTATGTTCACACTGTTCGACTTGTATTCTTATTTTCTCCATATCCCATCCATGTGCAAATCTTCCGTCTCATCTTTTTCCTCATCAGCACCCTCTTTTCACTCTGTCTCCTGAGTGTACTTTCTCACATCTCCTTCATTACACCGTCCTCCAAACACAATACGCACCCAGTTGACTCTAAATCCTGCATTTTCTTTACTTTCTCCCTGTCAATATTTTGCACAGAAACACAGTTGCAACCGGCAGTCATAACAATTGCTGTATAAGCTCTGCAAAGAGGCCAAGGACTGGATGATTAAATATAATGGGGTAGTCCTGTGTCCCTCAGAACTTGAGTACTAGATATTATAAAACTCCAGTGGGTTCTGTTGGGGGGGAAAATAAATAGTTTGAACTCATCTATATAACTCGGATATATCAATAAATGATTACCAACACAAGAGCCTGAGTGCCTTTGTATATTATCATTCCTATAACGAGGGTTACAGAAAAATGATTTTAGTGAGACTGTTAAAAAAGTGACAAAGTGTGAAGTGACCATGCAAAGTGATTAAGTGGCTTTAAATAACGCAACAAAAACACCATAACACAATCGACTCAATATGATGCCCTTCTAAATTCTTGCACTTCTGTTTAACACCAGTCGGTGTATCAATATGTATTCTTTTCGCCGTTTTCAAAGTAAATACGAGGGATGACATATATGTATAGTTGACATTTCGACCTGTTATTGTTGTGCTTTTTCTACATCAAAAGGGTCTTCCTCGGGAATGAAACCACAAGTAGCTTGTGTTATTAAGGATTGGATGCCAATCTAATCTGAACACCTTTTTAACCCACTGACAGGCACTGTGACAAAGTACTTTGTCTTCTGCCTTTAGCCTCCACTCTAGAGCTCTCAATCGTGGCCAGTTATAAACAGACGGAGGCGACTCAGCTCAAGGTATGCACTGTACAAAAGTAATATGCTGCAAAAAAACACATGACCACTGCATCCTGGAAATAGCTAACAATCTTAGGGAATTAAATATTAAGTTAAATCGAGAAATACACAGGAATTAAATCTGACATAGATCACCTTAATGAATTTTACATTAATCAGTCAGAAATTGGTCGGCGTTTTTTCCAGTAAAGATAAGGACATGAATATAGGGTCCGATAGGGATCTCTTTCAATATCCATTTTTAATTACTACCAGTTCTGAGACCTGACCCACTTAAAAGCGGTGTCAGAACCGACAGTAACAATAATCACAGGGTGGTTAAATTACGGTGATTGGTCTGGGCCCCTCCTAATGAGGATCTGAAAGAGATAGGAGGAAAACATGTTTATTGTTGTTATTATTATTTTTTTTTTTAAACGTGAACCATTATTGGCTATCATGATATAAACTTGCTGGGAAGAAGGTTCCTTGAAAATGTTTGTGACTACAGTCCAAGTGTTGAAGTGCTTTTAAGTTTTTTATGTGGTTTTTCTTTATAACCTTGTTTATCTAATGTAGTCAAAAGACAGATTATTGGTGCTGCATAAAAAAATCATAGCTTTGACTGTAGACATGGTAAACTTTATGCCACGCAAAAAAAAAAATTAGTGTTGATTTTATTTTTATTCATTCTCTACATCTCTATTTTCAGCCTGATGACTTCGCTCGCAAAATAATGCTTCTTTGATTAACTTATAACGCATAACAGAACTGAAGACTATGACTAGTTACTCGGCGTGCAAGCGAGCTGCAATTCGCTTGTGTTCAGACTTGTAAGAGTTGACGGCTGATGATCAGGTGACAACCCTGAGAAGGAGCACAGCAAAGTTGCATAGTACTCTTTAGCTCATTGAGCTGGGCAAGTCAGTCATGGCTCAGGCAAAAGACCCTGAACCAGCGACTTGTGATATGGAGGCCATTCCGCTGATTGCCCTCAATTTTCATGTGAGAAACAAACTGTCCATGTACCTGAACCCTAGGACCATGGTGGCGAGTGACTGGACCCGGCTAGCTGAAGAAATGGGCTACGGTTACTTGGAGATCAAGAATTTTGAGGCATCTACCAACCCTACGGCCAAAGTGCTGGAAGACTGGCAAGGAAAGTGCTTTCGTGCTACAGTCGGTGGCCTCTTAGAAATGCTGACAAGGATTGAAAGGCACGACATTCTCACCGACCTCAAACAGAAAATAGGTTTGTGAAAATGGTTGCTAAAAGCCTGGTTGTTTATGCTTATTTCTTGTATTTATTTGATTTCGAATTTGTATAGCACTTCACTCTGCAGAAGGATGACTCAATTTGCTTTAGAGTATGGAACTATGGATAAAGCATAGTGAATAGAATATGTACACTTAACACATCATGCACATTCAAACACTTATTTGGCTCTTGAACTGAACAAGAGAAACCTCTCATTAAAGCCTTGTGGGGTTTACCACCTCTCCTACCACACCTTACTCTCTTTAGGATGCTGGATTTAGTTTGATTGTGCCTGTTATGCAGCCACTACCTCAGACGCACAACACAGTTGTAACTCACGTTGCTGGCTAAAAATGCTTGAAAGGTACAGTGTACTCTTTTAACACACTGCCATTCCTAGAAACTCTTTCTCGAAAGTCCTCTAAACTCTTTTATAAGCATAATGCAGCATTACGGCTGGATACTTAATAAAGTCGTCTTAAAAAATACAACCCACTTAACAGGCATGAAAAAGCTCACAGATGCCACAGAAAAGAGCTTGCAACCTAAGGAACATAGCACAACACCATACTCATTCAATAGGTTTCAGGATGCTTCTCAACAATATGACGTACACTTCACAGACTACAACATTCCAATTGCATCAGGACACATCATTCAGCCCACCTGGACCCCTAACTGCCCCATCAACCAAACAGCAATGCATAGTCACATAGTTTGTGCACCTAACACAATGTTTCAAACAGTGTTCAAGCATTCACTTTTGGGATGATGACTCATTGCAAGACACCACCACGAAACATAGACAGTACCACAGGTTAAATCCTTGCTTATAAAGATTAACGAAAAGCATGATGGACAGAATTGTGGCCACAATAAAGAAAGGTGTTGTGATCAGATACACATGGTGTCTCTGAACACCCCAAGGCATTTTAAGGATACCCCATCGTTTTATGAGGGGAGATTGGGAGAATGGAATATTTCCACATTACCGAATGTATATTGAACCATACTGTTGTGGCTTCTACCTGTGAATTACTATACTGTGATTATATAGTGTAAATCTAAAAAACAAAAAGAAATGACAAAAATATATTCATGTTTGAGAAATAATAGGAGTGGCACAGTGTCCTACATACACAAGACATGGCACCACATACTAAATCAGTAGAAATCCCTACTCAGCACTGAACAGAATGTATGCAGACCAGGCACAAGAGTTCTCGTCTGCAATGACTTTAGTCAATGTGAATGCATAAAATGGTGCGGAAAGGGACCCTCCAGAGTGTCAGTAGAATTATGGGGACATTCTATTGGCAGAAATGTCATTTAACCCCTTCGCAGGCAGGCCTTTTCTCCCCTCAGGTGCTAAACCTTTTGTTGGCTATTTGGGGTAGTTCGTGCTTTGGCCCTCATAACTTTTTGTCCACATAAGCTGTCCACACCAAATTTGCATCCTTTTTTTTTTTTCAACATCCTAGGGATTCTAAAGGTACCCAGTGGGCTCCCCTAGAGGAGGCCAAGAAATTATCCAAAATACAGCAAAAATTTCGTTTTTTTATTTCACAAAAATGGGGAAAAAAGTGCTGCAGAAGAAAGGATGTGGTTTTCCCCTGAAAAAATCTTCCCAGCTTTCAGGAACAGGCAGACTTGAATCAGAAAACCACATTTTTCAACACAATTGGCATTTTACTCGGACATACCCCATTTTTACTATTTTTTGTACTTTCAGCCTCCTTCCAGTTAGTGACAGAAATGGGTGTGAAACCAATGCTGGATCCCAGACAACTACACATTTCTGAAAGTAGACAAAATTCTGAATTCAGCAAGGGTCATTTGTTTAAATCCTTCAAGAAAGTAACCGCTTAAATAAAAAAAAAAAATTCAATTGAGTAAAAAAAAAAAAAAAGGGCAATTTCTGTCTAAGTTTCTTCTATTACTTTTTCCAGCTCTGGCAGATTTTTCAAAGCGATATACCGTTACGTCTGCTGGACTATTCTGGTGGTGGGGATATAAAGGGCTTGTAGGTTCGTCAAAAACCCTAGGTACCCATAACCAATAAATGAGCTCCACCTTGCAATGGGCTTTCATTGTATACCGAGTGTAGAGCAATTCATTTAGTGAAATATAAAGAGTGAAAAATAGGTATCAAGGAAACGTTCGTATTTCCAAAATGGGCACAAGATAAGGTATTTAGAAGCAGTGATTATTTGCACATCTCTGAAATCCGGGGTCCCCATACTAGCATGTGAATTACAGGGCATTTCTGAAGTAGACGTCTTTTTCACACACTGTCTTACATTGAGAAAGAAAAAACGTAGAGAAAGACAAGGGACAATAACACTTGTTCTTCTATTCTGTGTTTTCCCCCAAGTCCCAATTAAAAATGGTACCTCACTTGTGTGGGTAGGCCTAGTGCCCGTGACGGAAAACTCCCCAAAACACAACATGGACACATCAAATTTTTACATCGAAAACTGATGTTTTTTGGAAAGTGCCTAGCTGTGGCTTTGGGTCTCTAGCTCAGCTGGACCTAGGAAAACCTATCAAACCTGTGCCTTTTTGAAAACTAGACACCTAGGGGAACCCAGGATGGGATAACTTGTGGTGCTCTCACCAGGTTCTGTTACCCAGAATCCTTTGCAAACCTCAAAATTTGGCAAAAACACACTTTTTCATCACATTTTGGTGATAGAAAGTTCTGGAATCTGAGCTAAGCCACGAATTTCCTTCCACTCAGCATTCCCCCAAGTCTCTCGATAAATTTGGTACCTCACTTGTGTGGGTAGGCCTAGTGCCCACAACAGGAAATGGCCCAAAACACAACATGAACACATCAAAATGAACTATTACAAAATTACCTGTTTTTGCATGGGGGCACCTGCGTTTTTGGTCCTGGGCTCAGCAGCCATCTAGGTAAACCTACTAAACCCAGACATTTCTGAAAATGAGACACCTGAGGGAGTCCAGGGAGGTGTAACTTACGTGGATCCCCCAGTGTTTTCTTACCCAGAATCCTCAGCAAACCTCAAATTTAGCAAAATAATCATATTTTCCTCACATTTCTGTGTGGGATCACCACACCAGCACAAAGTTCCTACCACCCAGCATTCCCCTCAGTCTCCCGATAAAAATGCTACCTCACTTCTGTAGGTGGACCAAGAGCCTGTAACAGGGAAGGGCCAAAAATGTGTCGAAATTGAGAGGGAACCAAAGTGGGTCCAAAAGGGCAGTTTGGAAAAAAACGTTTTTAGGCTGACAAGTGGGGCAGAATTTTTATCTGTATAGATGCGACTATGCTGGGTGGTAGGAATTTTGTGGATTCCTGCAGATTCCAGAAGGTTCCATCACACAAATGTAGGGAAAATACATGATTTCAAGGTAAGTTGGAGGTTTGCAGGGCATTACGGGTAAGAAAATGACATGGGGCGCATGTGAAGCACAGCACCCTGGACTCACTCTGATATTTAGCTTTCAGATGTGTGTAGGTCTGGTAGATGTTTCTAGGTGGCAGCGTCCCAAAGTCCAAAAGTGCAGCTGCCCACCATTCCAAGTGGGACGATATTGAGAGTTAGCCATGCTCCCTTGGCCCAAATGTAAAATCAAAACCAAAAATAATCAAATGTACTCTTACTTGCCGTTGGGATAGGATCCTTTAGTTTGCAGGAGGCAGGGGCTGAAAGACTCTTACCCCCTTCATTTGGGGCGGGAGGCATAACCATGCCCGTACTAGTTGTCAGCTCCCACCCCTCTATTTTTTAATTTTTTATTCCCTGGCATCTAGTAGGCTTTCTGCCCCGCCCCCCAGGGAGTGGATCGGGGGTAATTGCTCCATCTGCCCACCGGCAGGTAGAACAACTTTGTCCCCATTTATTTGAGATGGGGATATGGCCATACCCCTACCCTCCCTTTTTTTTTTTTTTCTTTTTTCAACCTTCCCCTGGTGTCTAGTGGGCTTTCTGCACCCCTTGGGGGTAGAAGGGCCTAATAAAAATAGGTTGATCTGCCCCCAGGGGGGGCAGAAATGGCCAACAGTAACGTGACCCCATGGGGAGCGATCCTTGCCCAAGGGGCCGCCCCCCTAAAAAAAAAAAAAACACACACACAACAATACCTGGTGCTAAGTTGTTTCTGCCCCCACTTGGGGGCAGATGCACCTAATAGAAATAGGCTGATCTGCCCCCAAGGGGAGGGGCATAAATGGCCTAATATAATATCCCCCCTGGGGAGCAACCCTTGCCTAAGGATTCGCTCCCCTTATGTAAAGTTTACAAAAACAATTACATGTTTGGTGGTTTTTGCACCCTTGTTGGCAGACTAGTCTAATAAAAATAGGCCGATCTGCCCCCAAGAGGGCTAGAAATGGCCTAAAAATGTTTTGGTCCCCTGGGAGCATCCCTTGCCTAAGGAGTAGCTCCCCTCATGTCAATAACAAAACAAAATTCCTGGTGTCTAGTGGGTTCTTCTGCAGCACCGTCGCTATGCAACCGTGCTGCAGGAATACTCGGAGAGACCTGGAAAGGAAAAGACTTTCCTTTCCGTTTCATGCCTCCCTGACCTCCCCGTACAGAGGAGGAACAAATCAGTTTCTTAGTGCGATGGAGGAGACAACCCCGCCCCCCACTCCAAGGGCCGGGTGCAAATCAAGCTGATTTACGTCCTCTGCACACAAGCGCCGTGGCCAAGGACGTAACCAGCTCGTCCCAGGCATTCGTAAGGTTAAAAATGGCAAACACATAGCACAAATATAAGAGTAAAAGAATGAAAGTGAAGCCTTTTAGGTATTTATAAAAAAAAAAAAAAAGGATACATCAAGAATTGCAGTTGTGATGAAGTATATTTTTTTTGTGGATGGTAGTGGTCCCATTTTTAAAACATTTTTGTCCTGATGTTCATGAATGGGGACAAAAAGCAGAACAGCCGGGAACCTACTTCGTTATGTGAATATGGTCGGGCCATTGGCCATCTCCTCTTCTTCCAACCATGCAGCAGCAACCTTGGTGCAGTTTTCTGACCTTAGATTTACTCTGATCCTAGAAAAAATGGAAACAGACTTTTATTCCCAGTAATGTCCCCTCTCTTGACTCCTATTGCAGAGCTTTTTATTGGGTTTAAAAGTACTGGTTCCGGAGCGACAATACTCATCTGAAACTGGCCATTCTGATGGGATTTCAGCAGTTAGTACAAGTTGTGCTGCCATCAAAATCAAATTTCACAAACCAGAATATGCATGTACGTTGAACAGTATAAACTGAAGAGATGTTGGTACACTGTACACTCTACATGAATGGGTGTTTGAGGAACAGCAGTTGAATGAATGAATACCTGAACATACCTGTATATAATATCGCTGTTACCTTGAGGAGGTGCCCTGACGGCTGGCACCAAATCTCAAAAAAAGCAAAGAGAAAATTGCATATTGAATTTTGGTACTTTAGATTAAAGTCTTTAGATGCTTTGAGAGATAAGGTTGTTAGTTTCGTCTTGAAGTGCTGATGGGAAAATGAGTTAACCTTGGGGACTATGAACTTAAAAAGCACAAACCCCAAGATGGGGGTGTTGGATGAGGGGAGCAGACAGAGAAAGTTGATTGTGAAGGAGCCCAGAACACAGAGTGGAGTGAGAGGCAAAGGTTCTGGAAAGCAATGGCAATCTAAGGCCAATACCTTGAAAAGCTTTGTTTAATGTACAGTAGCATTAGAGCACTCTCTTGGCCTCTGATATAAGATGAGAGGAGGAGATTGGTGGACCAGCTATTAAATCCCAAGATGAGGCTAGTAGAGGAAATTTGAAGAATTTGAACTCTTGGTAAATCAAGTTCCTTTTATCAAAGCAGGACAAGAATAAGGCTGTATGAGATAAAATTAATGATAAAAAAACGTTATGTGGGCTTCCAGGTCAAGGTCAGGCATGCCCTTTATAGGCAAGCTGCTCTTGGTCCCAACAGGGCTGTGCGATAGGCATTAAAAAATAGCAGGGACGTGGAATTCATATAGCCAGACGCTTAGGACATATTGTTTGGGGTCGAGGGCAACAAGTTGTCATGTTTATTTTGTCCTTGGGACAAGTAGGCCCAACCCCCTGCAGGACAAATCCTCTGGCTGCCAGTTTACAGCGACGGCAACTGTCTGCAGTTGAGGTAATATTTGTGTTTCTATGTTAATGCTGTTCAAACTTGGATTCATGATTCATTAATGCACAGCCTTTATTATTAGGTTGAGCGCTCTAAATAAACGTTCTAAGGTCACACAGCACTACTGACAGTGGTTCCAGTAAAAACAAAAAGTGTACACACTTTGAAAAGTTAAACAATATGAGGCTATGCACAATACTCCCAGAATGCTTTCTGATTAGATGCAAATGTTTGCAGAAGCTTGTAATCAAGACTGATGATTTGCTTTCAAAATAAAATGTTCAGAAAGGAATACAAATAGAAAAAAACATTTTGCTAAATTACTGTGAAATTGTAGGTACTATTACTTTGAAGCATCATTTATTAAATTGTGTTGATGCGTGCTAGTATTTCCCAAAAATATTCATCATGGAAAATCAGTGTATCCGTTTTCAACAAGAGTATGGGAAACATGAAAACAAACAAGCACTGGCAACACCAACCGATCACCATTGTAACAAACATTGGCAAAAAGCAAAAAAAGGTTTTGGGTCTCAAAAAGCACACATTGCCACAGTAGTTATTGGCACTGAACAAACTACTTTGTGGCAAGTATGCTCCTTGTGGGAGAAGAGCTGAATGCTGTCATTCACAGTAAAACCAGCAGATACAGAGAGAAAAATGGAATTTTAATAAAAGCAAAATATCTTGATTAATGCCAGACCTAACTAGGGGCTCAATTCTTAAAGAAAATCACAAACATGCACCCACAGTATATGTCTTTGAATGAGTGGCTTTCGTGAATTCACAACAACTTACAGAAGTAGAGCAGGAAAACGTACAGCTAGAACATACTGTGATCTATATTTTAGCACACGTGCGAAAATCTATTAAGCGTTTATAAGTCTGCTTTCCCTTCGACAACTTTTTTCCCAACCCTGGAAGAACTTCTAGTTTTGCCCTTGTCAGGAGTAAATTTCCAACCTTTCTCAGTATGGGAAAAGATTAGAGAAAAGCTGGTGAAAATCCTTAAAACATGCAAGTTAGTAGGTTTGCACAGATTCAAAGGTATTCCAGCCCTGGAACTAATGCTTACTGCTTCCTCCAGCCCCAGCATGGAGATCTGCAGAAAGGTTGCAAAATAAGGAAATTGATGTGGTAGAGCTTGAGATTTCTAGTATTCAAGGACTACTATAGTATTAGCCCTGGCATAATCAGAGAGCCGATTATCTTTTTTTTTATTTTTTTTTATAGAACAAGTAAATTTAAGAAGCACACTGTTCCTTGGACAAGTAGATATTTTATCAAATTCCATACCCCTGAAATACTCTGTTCAGTTACAGTAGTTCTTGTCTGGATGTCTTTCAACCAGTAACCAGATGCGTGAAACAGCAACACTGTCTTGAAGATGCATGTCCTGAGGACATCTGGAAGGACAAAGGACCCCGGTCTGCCTTGTACTTTAGTATGGGGGCCCAGCATGTTCTTGTACAAGGCACCATTCATTCAAAGTATGAAATCCACACATAGGGCCTCATTACGAGTTTGGCGCAGGGGATTACTCTGTCACAAATGTGATAGATATCCTGTCTGCAGTGTTGAACGTTCAATAGGATATAATGGAATTTGTAATACGGCAGATGGGATATCCGTCACACTGCTGACAGAGCAATCCCCTCCGCCAAACTCGTAATGATGCCCCTAGTCTACTTAGCAGAACTACACAGTACACACTTGAGTAAGTGAATTACTTTTAGGGAGCATCAAGGCTATTTTTAAAAATTGATGTAGAGAGCCAAACAGTCGACATAAGGGAATATGGCATAGATATCTGCATAGGGCATGTACTTTGATCCTTGTAGAATCTCTTAAACCAGGTTTAGGTATTTATGTTGTACAGTTAACCTCTTTTACTTTTTTTTTTAATTCACCACATAGAGATGTATAGGAAAAATAAGGCAAGCAGAAGAAAGCTTGTGCCTAAATTACGGTTCAGTCACCATCCATGTTTGTGCCTAGCCGCACCCTTTACTGAATGCAACCAGTATAGATGAGGACTTTGCATCTGAATACAAAATTATCTCTTCACAGTGCAGGAGCGAGCTCATGCCTGCACTGTGACTTGTGCATTAATATAAGGTGAATCTCCTGTTTGAAGCTGCTGGTATGCCTTTCGCTTTAGGTGAAGTCCTGGCCTCTCTTTAAGAGTTTGCACATTTCTGCAGGGGAATGCCTGGGGATCCATGGGACTTGTGCCTCACTTGAAAGGGGTGTCTTCAGGCTGCACTGACTGTACACGACCTCATATGTTGTGTGCAAACGTAAGAACCATTGTGATAGTAAAGCTGTCAGATGGTCACTTGAGCAGTGCATATTACAGAAAGTGGTGCTCGGACGACTGCAGGCCCTCTGTAATACCACAGTGTCTCTGGGAAACAAAGGAAATAGATGCTAATACCAGTTGTGACCCCCAGGAATTGCCTGAAGTACAGCCCTTAAACTCACTACCTATATCTGTTTGAGATTTATGAGCAAAGACAAGCTGAATACAGTGAAGCCGAGCTTGGTAGTTATAATTATAAAACATTTATAGATCAAGGCATCTGATATTCGTTTCTGTGCTTACCTTTCTCTCTATGATATTTGTATGATGGATTAAAGAACAAAATTGAATTTGCAAGGAAAACATTTAAGACTAGCTATGCTCCTGGGTATGTGTACAAGATGCAGGACTTCTTCTTTGGCTTGGTGTAAGTCCATTGACTACAGTAAGTGGGTGCAAGTCATGTTTTCTAAGGACCAATTACTTTGATAGCAGTTGGAAGGAACTATTACCTTGATATCTGGAGGGCATGTCTGAAGTAAATGCACTGTGTTTACTGAGTGCACGTCACTTGCCAAGTGTTCACAGGTCAAGAGCATGAATAATGGATTTAGACCACACCATGCAGATTACCAGCTTTGTGCGTGCGCAGTGTAGGGTTGGCCTTCGGTACCTGGGGTCCCCAACCCCTGGGGCAGAACATATATTTTAAAGGGCGGGGCATGCAGCTCCCTCCCCGACCGCTGATTGTCCCCAGCGACCCCATCACCTGGTGCCAAATGCAATAAAAAAAATGGGAGTGGGGACCACAATTTCTTTGGCCCATGGGACCACACTCCCCGGGGGCTAAAATATAAGGGGAGTGGCCATGCAGCCCTCCTCTCTGAGCCCAGCTTCCAGGGCCAAACCAATAAAAAAAGAGGAGAGGGACCATGTGCTGGTGCCTCCCCAACCCTTTATAGGCCCAGGGGCCCATCCCTTGAGGCCTTTTTTTGTGTTTAAAACAGGAGGGGGCTGCACAGCCCAGCACAGTCAGAATGTGCACTGTCTGCTTTGTAGACAGTGCACATTTCTAGGGTGATGGAGTGTTAGGGTATTGGCCTCAGCTCCTTTAAAGAAGCCAGGACCAATATCCTGCGGGAACGCGTATTGCAATGTTCCCGCAGGACAGCCCAGTGGGAACATTGTTGTACATGGGGGAAATAACGTCACCGATATGGTGGTGGCGTCCTTCCCGTGAGTTTGGTGGTCCCCTGGTAGGATCACCAAACTCATAATAAGGCCCTCTGTTAGAAAAATAGGCATTTGAGGTGAGCACTTTTAGAATGTTGGTAGTAGTGTGCAGTACTCCGTACAAAGTAGCTGCCATCCACCTAAAACTTGGCAATTACCCAGCATTCTCTGCTTCCTTTAAAAAATATATTTATGTTAATATTCCTCTCTATATTGCAGAAGATGACTGTAGAAAATATGTTGACCAACAACAGAAGCAATACAGTCTTCCTCTGCAGGATCCAGTGGTGGGGAGCAGCTTCCCAAGATCTCACGAATTGTCTGGCATCACAACCAGAGACGATCCTCTTGGTAAGTATTTTCACTGCTATTTAGTTTTAGGGGAGTGCTTTGAACTGCCCACCTTTTGAGAAAGAATTAGTGAAAACATTTTGAACTGTTGAATTAAAGTGCTTATTCTGTGGAATTAAGACCACTTGCACCAGGTTCTACATTGAGTTTCTTTCTGCAAAAACGGAGAGGCATTCTCTGTGTACGGGCTTGATTGTAAGCAATGTAGTTTTTGCCATCACTGCTTGACTTTCTCTTGAATCTGTCTCTCGTTGGGTTTCATTGCAGCGCTTATATTCTGTAAACTGGAGTGCACTACAATTAACACAATGTATGGCCACCACCGCTGAGGTCCAATCCGATGTACGTTGTGCAGGAATACAAACATAAACCATTATCATTTTCAACTGTTTAATTCCATTACTTATTAGTTGTTTCTTCTATTTTCTCACCTGCAATGTTCATACTAGGGGTACACATCACTTTCAGATTTTTTTAAAACTTTTTCTTTTTAAGTAAGCATTTAAGTGTTCTAGTCCTTCCTTTTTTTCTTTTTCCATTTTGTGTACAGGTTATGCCCAGTGAGGTCTGTTCTTGCGAGTAATTAAATGTCAGCATTTGTTTTCTTTAATAATTTTGAAGGTAGCATAAGACTGAATTGCCATTTATTGCTCGTTCAGCAAATGTCAAGCTCATTTTATGTTTTTGTTTTTAACTTGGAATGAAAACCAGGAAAGGAACAGCAGCTTTTGGGAATTTTAAACATTGTCATCACAGCTCCTGTCCTCTCTGAGCCCCCTGACAGGGAAATATATGCACTGCTCCAGTGCACTCTCCACCAAGTAGGCTTCAATTAAGTCTGCACCAACCGTCTCCCAGGTGACAAAGTGGAAGTTATACCCTCTAAGCTCCAGTGTAATGAACCATCCTTGCTTTATGGGCATTCACCCAAATTCACAACATTGGCAGGTTTCTTCCTTCCTCTAGCACTGTTGGCAGCCCCAAGAGTCGTGCTGCATGTGATACTGAGTGAATAAGACAAGGGACTGAGCAACGGTAGGGATAAAGGGAGATATCTTTAAGTAATGTAAAAGCGTATCTCAGTCATTTTGTCACATTTTGTTCCCCACCATAATCTTTAGTTCTGCCCTCGCTTCTTTTCCCCGTTCTGGTCGTTCGCGGTCTCCTTCTCGCTCCACATTCTGGTCTGTCCTGACCTTTTCCTAATCCCTTTTGTCACTTTTAACTGCCTTTTGTGACCCATCTTACACTTTATTGCCTGTTGTGGTTCCATGTTACCCTTTTCCTCCTTCCTGTTTTTGTTCTATCTTACATTTTTCCTCCCTACTTTGGTCTTTTGTGTTTGCTGACCAAGATCATGGAAGTGGAGTAAGCCTCCAGTCAGAGGCCAAAAACTGCCCCTGATAGTATATATTGCACAGGCTTCTGTATCTCCACTTCTTCAATACTTTTGGTTATTTGAGGTTTAGTAAGGAGTTTCAGCAGAATGTAAGACGTAACGCGTCAAATGCTGTCCAAATATCATAGCTCTCTCTTTTCGACTCTCCTCACTTCTTTAGCTGTCACTCCCATTTTTATTCTAAGGGTAAAGTCCATTTGTGTTGCTGCCCTCCTTAATTTTCCAAGACAATGCCCTTTTCTGCTTGCTAGGGTTGCCTGCTATTGGCTGCTCTCACTGGCCTCCCGGAGAGGAGTCTGTGGGTAGGCCTGCCTTGCTTTCGGAAGACGGGGAGAAAGTTGTTCTCTGTGATAGCAGAATGCTGTGCTCATCAGTCTCAACCGGAACTTGATTTTTGTAGTTCGCTATGGTAATTTACTGCTAACACTGCTTTCTTCCCAGGGAACACACCGGAGCTCTTTGATGCCTTTATCTGCTACTGCCAAAATGACATTCAGTTCGTCCACGAGATGATCAGGCAACTAGAGCAGACGGATTTTAAACTAAAGCTGTGTGTCTTTGATCGGGACGTGCTGCCAGGAACATGCGTGTGGTCCATCACAAGTGAGCTCATAGAAAAAAGGTACCTTTACAGTTCTAATGGGTGGGATAGCATGTCTTTAAAAAGAGCTTTCTACTTTTACCTTAGGCTCTCGCTGTTATCCGTCATTTCACTGAGACATGTTCGAGTCCAAAACAGAAGTCCCCGACTCAAAAGGGCCATGCACCTAAAATGTTTATTACATTTATTGCAGATCAGTTTTTGATCTGCTATCTTGACTCTTGCATGCTAATACCCATCCACAAACCCTTAACATTCCCTGGTCCACATCGCACCATATCATCTGCCACCTAATTTTCCTGCCCAAATAATTGTCCGAATCATTCTATTTTACACAACTTGAGTTCGTCAGTTCTAATATTGCCAATTGAAGGATTTAAAAAAAAAGACTATTGTTAAAAAAAATAAAAAAAAGATATAGTTTTGAAGTAAGGGAAAAGCTTTTTCAAAAAATATGTGCACATGAGTTGTTGTTTTTCCAGGCTTAAAATTAAAACGTTTGACTTTGTTGTTATGTCCTTTTTTACTTTCAATTAACCATATAAAATGTATCAAGATTGCTGTATTAATCCTCTGCATGTAATGCTTGAATGCCCATAAAATGTGTCACTGAGTGTCTTTTGCACCCTACTCGACCAACGCTGGTACAAGGAAAGAGGCCTATCGATAACAAGAGATTTGGGGCCATATGTACAAACTCTTTTTCCCATAGACACAGAATGGGTAACAACCTAAAAACCTATGCTACATTTGGCCCTAAGTTCTTAAAAACAAAAACAGCAGAAATCGTGTTTGTGGTGTAATACGGTTTGATCGCATTTTAGTATCCACTGTTAAAACATTCATAGCAGAATAAACCATATGAACGTTCAACTTTCTTTTCTCTTATTGGCTGAGGGTGCATCCCTCACACTTTCTATACACTTTATTAATCAGTTAATATTATTTTACTAAGCAGTTGCTGACCCTCTGAGTAGGCTTGGCTTACCCTCAGGGGTCCTTAGACCACAGGTTAAGAAGCACTGGTATAGATCATTACTCAATGGCTTCACACAAGTTGTCGTTCTCACTCCTTTCAAGCCTGCAGATATGTTTTTGTGAGGTCCCTCAGTTGTCAGCACTCTGTCCCATTGTCCCTATGTTTTTCATACACCAGTGGTATGCAATTGCTACTGAGTCTTGACTGCTACTCCTCAAATTGTATCAGTCACCAGAATGACAGGTTGCCAGCTGTGCAGACTTTGATGGACAAGAACGTCTTGAAGTTAGAGTAGTAAACCAGAGACTCTGCTAATAGGCAGCAAACCCTCAATTTCCGTTCTTGGGGATCTTCCTGCACAGACCTGGTTTGAACAAAGCTTGAGGTTTGAGACTCATTTATAGATGGTCTGATTCTACTGCTTTCAGTTTCTCTGCACTCTAGGAAAGATCTTGCCTTATTAGCCATAGGTACAGAGTGCCCTGCTAATTGGGACTTTAATATTAGCACATCCGTGCCTGATTGATTGGCTACCCTGATATGCCTTTTAAGAAACTGCAATATCTCCAAAACCTGCAGTTAATCTCATCGGTGGTCCTCAGAAATTGGACTGTCGGAGGCTTTGTGAGTCCCACTCTTCCCCGTCCACTCCAGCCCCCTGAGTTCAAAGCAATCTACTTCATATAGCATCCAGTCTACCATCCTGACCAGTTTTTGTAGGTCCAGTTCAAAGATTACCATTTTGTATTCCTTCTCAGTTGTGGCTAGTGGTGTGCTAAGTTGAACAGTTTGCTTCCACTTATTTCTGGAAATTGTTTTTATTTTTTATTTTATTTTTATTGAAAGGTTATCGCCAGAAAGGTGGGAACGTTTTAAAGAACAAAATAATGAAATGCATGTAATAAACCAAGAAAAATCAGTCTACTTTACCCAAAAAAGGAAACTCCCTGAAAAGCCTACTTGTAACAGAAGCTTTCTTCAATATTACAAAATGCATCTGATGGAAAAATCTTGCTTTCAGACTTCGTTTAAATTAATTTTCTCCGAATACAGCACGAGGTGAATGCTACTAACTTAAGGTTGTTCTCATACCCTTCCCAACCAGAAGACTTCAAATTTTCACAAAGAGTTGGACCTTTCATGGCTTTTAATGACGACATATTTCAAGTTCTTTCATATGCTCCAAGTGAACTTGTTAAAGAGGCCTTAATGTTTCCAGTACGTTTTTTAAAACCTTTTTTTTTTCATTCTAGTAACTGCTATGAGACAAAAATCTTGGAGCTCACACATTGTTACTAAGCCATATCGAGAAACATGCTGTATGAAAAAATATGAGGAATTGAGGCATAAGAACTGTAATAATTCTAGCACACACAGAAACGCATGTGCTAGCTTGGTGAGCAATGTTGATAATATAGTAACAAAATTATACTGGAAACAAATATACAGAAAGTTATCTAGTATTCATATTTATTATGGTCAGCTTATACCAGGCAGGTCTAGTTTCAGGGCACAGTAAAGCAAGATCTAGAAGTGAAAGGGGCAGAGAAAATGACAGTAGACTGGGAGGGTTGTTCAGGAAGGATGAAAACATGACAAGTTGTGGCGAAATAAGATAGATAAGTAAATCCTCACACATGACAAATCAGTGGAGTCCAGTAGTGCATATGACTACAGTGGTTAATTAAGAGGGCAGAGTGGTATTATGCAAAAAGTTTGATTTCCAACTTGGAATCCAAGGTATTGAGGGATGCAGCTTCTTGGCAGATTGGAAGGAAAACGTTCCATAGTACGGTGCTCGTGTTTCTCTTCGAAGCTTTTACTGTTCCATTTAGTTGAGAAGAGTTTAGGGGCTTTGCTAGAATGCAGATTTCAGGTCGGGTTTGGCAGTGAACAAGTTTGTGAAATAAGTGGGTGAGTTCATGTGAGTGGCTTTACAGAGGAGGCCAAAGGTGTTTCATTTCTTAGAAAATGATGAGCCATTTTTCTTTGTATTGATAGGATAAGATATGTTCATGCTTTTTCAGACTGAATATAATTCCTAATGCTATGTTTAAGCCAATTTGTAGTTTGTTTAGGGACTTCACTGGGGCACTGAAGAAGATAGCAGTGCTTTAGAGTTATCTGAATTAGACCAGACCTCGGATGAGAAAAATACCTTGTGATGGCCAAGTAAGGAGGAGACTTTAGTTAAGTTGCTTAGCTGGAAATCTGCCTTTCTGGTGATTTCATGTGAATGGAAGGAAAATAATTGTACAGAGTCAAAGGTGACTACAAAATTCTGCAACATTTTGATGGCAGTCTGTTGGAGGATCCAGTTCTGATGGACTGCACTGCCTCTGTGCCAGCGGTTACATGGCAGTGCTACTGCCATGTAACCGCTGGCTGAGAGGGGGGTCGTAATCCCGAGGGCAGCGCTGCTTGCCGCGCAGCCTTGGGGGACTAGGACCGCCAGTCCCTGCTATGGAGGAAAACTGGCGGTGCTGGCGGACCAACCATAGCGCTACCGCCATGGTTGTAATGTGGCAGACGACCACCACATTGGCGGTGGTCCGACCGCAACAGGGTCTTAATGAGGCCCTTAGTGTTATAACCCCTTCTTGTAAATGTGTAGGATAACATTGTCTCTATATATGTTGTTGGGTAACAGTTATGCTTCTTTTAGCTTGGTTTGGAACTTAGATTGGGGATAACTTCACATTCATGTGCAGAGATATTGATCTATTAAGTAAATAAATTCTACTTATAATTAAATGGTGGATTTTTTCGCATACATATGTGCTAACTACTGATTCTATGCACATGTAATTTTTAAGGTATGATTTTGGCACTTTGGGATTGTGTTATTGATGAGGCTCGGATGATAAGAATTTTGACTTGGTTGCATTAATATGTCGCCTGTATATAAATCCTTTAGCTTATTGATTACAACAATGTAAGTGAGACTAGACCTTGACACTTTGGTACTAGCCATCGGATTGGATAATAATCCACGTAGACCTAATAATGATCCTTTTGATAAGGTTTGTTTAACTTTTAGGAGAGCCTTACATTGATTATTGATTATATTTGTACTGATACTTTGTGAATACATACAATTATGAAGCACATGGAACTGTTTGAGAATAGACATGGTGATATGTTATATAGAATCCCTGGGTTCCTCCTTTCTGTTAAAGATGACTTTAGTTAAGATGGCACCCATATAGGACACCCTTTCGTATGTGTCCGTTATTGATATTGATGGCACTTTGGTGACGGTATGTTTGACAGAACAATTACGAATGACTAGAGCGTTTCTCAATTAATTTGTATCAGACGTCATTTTGACATGGGGTTCGTGAGGTTAGTGAATCCTGTTTTACTTTAGAGTGTATCAAGTACCCATGCAAGAAACTGTTATTTTTGTGGATATACTTATTTAGACATTACGTTTAAACTGTACATGATGTGGGATTACACATGGCGATGAGCTTTCTGTTGAGGTTTGTGTCCGTTTTGTATGCTTATGGTTTTTTGTTGAGTTAAGACGATGCACGTGCAAGGTGCTGTTTCTGTAGTGGTGTACACCCCACGTGAAGGTTTGCACTGGAAACTACGGATTGGTGCGGGCTATTAGACCGTGGAATGTACTGGATTTGAAAGAAAGTGACGATAAGTGGTTGCTACGTTATAACATGATTTTTATGATCGTGAGTTTGTGTTTTTGTCACAACATATTTATTTACAGCTGAGAGGCACCAAGTATTTGGATGATTTTTCTTGATTAAAAGTGGATTTAAATGAGACAATGGGAGGAGATTAAGGCATTATTATTACACATGAGATTTTGAATGGTGTCCACTTATAGGATCTGTTCTCAAACGTAATAGTTAATCTTACACTGATCCACAGCAGCCATGAGATGGTGTTTTGATTGGGCTTTTTGAACTGTAGTAAATCAAGGATTGCATATGCAGGTATAGTTACTGCACTAGGCGTGGTGGAGTGAATTTATTCAGTTGGACCACTTATGCACTAGTGATCGTGTTTTATATTGGTTACAGTGACTTTTGTAAAATATTTGACATATGTGTGCACATTTATTTTTTTGCACATTGTATTGGGGTATGCTAATGTGACTTTACACAGTATTGCAGTGGTGCAGCAATGAGCACGCAACACGTTTGGGGTGTCATGTTTGTCCTCTGTACATATTTCTACGTGTGGCACGTGTATATATTATAAACACATGGATGTGTATTACTTTTAGCTTTGTCTTAATGGTCTTGACTTTGATTATGTAACTTTGTATGAGATTGGTTGGTGTTTCCACTGGATACTAATTTATTTGAGTATGAGTGGAGTTTTTTTTGGTATAATATGTAATATGTTTGGTAAATAGAGCTGATATTTCTGTTTTAGCCCTGAGGAAGTCATGGGGCAAGACGCTCAAGTGATGAAACATGTGTTAGCAGTGGGCAGCAAACCAATAAAGATAGGATCTGTGATAATACTGAAATCAAGGAACATTGATTTAATTCAGGGACTTCATTTATTAACGAGTGCTCAAAGATTGGGTTTGTTGTGTATATATACCTTTGAGTATACTTGGGGTGTGGATGAACACCCTATCTCTGAGCACTTGTACTTATATGTTATATACATATGTGTATTTGAGTGAGCGCCACTTGTTTTTTTCTTTCACCTGTGTTGGATTGTACAATTTGAGAAACTTAGCAGGGAGATCAAGTGCATCATTGACACCAAGACTACTAACATTACAACTGTGTTATTCAGGTATGATGGGACGAGTTGTAATTCCTAACATAATTCCAAAGAAAACATGATTCAAGATGAGGCTAAAGATTCAGCAGCAAACCTCAAACCAGATTGGGCACGTTTTAAACAAATTCCCACTTCAGTGTCCCTCATGCAGTGTCAGTATGTTTGGTTCTGTATATAGTAATGTTGACGTGAGATACATGCTGATCTGAGATACATGCTGATGTTGTGGTTATGCAATCAATGAACTCGCTGCCATAAGCGGGCAAATGGACTCCTCTTTAAAAATGTGTCAGACGCAGCAAGGGCCTCCACAGTTATGGCAACTTAGTAAAGAGTGCCAAGACGCATTTCGAAATACTCCATTCAAATACCAAATTGACCAATATAATTCTCTGGCTTTTATCTTCAGATCAGGGTCAAGACTTCTTACAGCAGTGCTCAATAACGTCAATAACGTTGTGGAAGCACTTCAAAGTTCCACTATCTCCCTCTTAAGCCATCCTCCACATCCTAAAAAGATAGGAATTTCATTTCCTAAGAGCGTGAACCACGGACGATCTCTGACAACTGGGAGCTCAGTACCATCACATTTACCAACACAATCCCCTGGGTAAAAAATACTGCAAAAATAAAGTCCTCTTTGCCTTCTCCAAATTCCCTCTTTTCAATCCAGAATTATAACAGTGCTGTTCTAAGCTGTGCAGGAATTTCTCCATACCTTAATCTGAAGTGCTTGGCTTTCACATGAGCAATATTTCTAATTAGTAATAACAACTGTAATTGCTTCTCGTTGAGGTACACTAAAAAACACATTGTTATGCTTACCTTTGAAAAATATTTGGTTCCTTGTTGGGCTACTTTAGGAATCAAACTTATTTCTCTGGGTTAATGGTTTTGCGTATACACCTCCTGTCTAAATGTATTTGTATTATTTTAAAACTATGTGTGTGCTCTACTGTATCTGGGTTTTGTAAAGTCAGACTGTGTCAGCTGCTTTGGGGCAGATGAGTTGTTCACCTCCCTTTAGTATCTACTTTCACAGCTTGGAGCTTTCATGCACAGATGAGTCCAATTGTAAAATGCTGCCATATGTTTGTTGTAGAATTCATTGGCATGATCGCCATTTTAAATGGCTAGTCGATACTGAAAGTCTCCTCTATGGCCCTTGTTACAAGTTCCACATAATATCTAATGGGTCCTCCAACAGATGTTACTAGGCCCAATGCAATTATAAGTTCATTTTTTTCACATGTAGGTTTTGACTGCTGAATGCCAGGGAAATCTTTCTGAAACTTCGAGTGAAAACATGAAGGAATCTGCACGGAAACACAAATTCCACCAAGTTGCTCTCCTAGACATATACACCCCATTATTTACCCCCCCCCCCCCCCCCCTTCCCCCGGTAACAGTAATTCCAGGGCAGGATATAATTGGGAATTTAACAGGCCACTCGTAATGATATCAATAAAACAACAGAGTGACAGTTTGATAAACAGCCACTGGCATTTTCACACCTTTAGTTAATTTGCCTGTAGTCCAGATAGTGTAGTTATTACCTAATCAGGACACAGAATATGTAATATCAACGCAATACCATATTTTAAACATCTTGAACAATTACTTAAGAGTTTCTTTTAGAGCTTCTTTTAACTTGTTGTGGACGAATTTCATGAAATTGCATAGCTGTAATTTTGGAATTAATGTCAAACTTTGGGTGTAACTATCTCCACAGATAGTGGATGTTAAAAATTGAGTGAGGTACCTTTGTGTTATATTTTAATTTCTGAAAGCAAAGTGTAGAGCAGAGCAGCCTGTAAGTTTTTTGAGAATCAAAATCTAAATAGGGAATGGAGAGAGGGACTCCTGAAAATCTTACAAATGGTTTTAGAGCTAGACGTCACCCAGTTAAGCTGACTTCTGAGCCTTTATAGTTTGAAGATTTATATTAAACCAATGTAATATCTGGAAGCATTCTAGTTCTCGCTCTTTTTTTTCTTTTGAGATTTTGACGCTTGTTACAAGAAAGGGTTATGCGTAGCACTGAGAGTGTCTGTAGAAAGTGGAGATTTCACTTCGGATTTCAAAACAATAATATTCTTGATCAGTTCCAACCCTGATTTTCATAATTAGACCAACTGAGCACGATCAGCCTGGGTTTGATAAAATTCCTACACCCAGGGTCTCACAAAGGTGCAGAGAAGTAAAGTTGAAATAATTGGTGACAAAATATATTTTCACATCTGTTCTATGTCTAACAGACAGGCTCCTCTTGTCCCCTTCTGCCAAGATGTCACTGGGCCTTGGATTAGGGACACCATCATAAAATGCATAACTGCAATTGCTTAAAAATGGCTCCACGAAACTCGTAGTGTAGGTTTCGGCTCAGTACCATGAGTGCTATTTTTTTGGTCACGATAGGATAAGGAGAATAGCTTTAAAACTTTCCACCCACTTACTAAACAGGGCTTGACAAAACCATACTTAAGGCTGGTGGCTCAGTCTTCTTCTGTGTGAATAATTGTCAATCTGTATTTGTGTGGCTCTGCATAGTTTCTAATACTTGTTTTTTATTCTAGGTGTAGGAAGATGGTGGTAGTTATTTCGGATGATTACTTGGCCAGCAGTGAATGTGATTTCCAGACCAAATTTGCACTTGGCCTATGCCCAGGTAAGATGAAACACAAATTAGTGTGTAGGGTTTGAAATTACTAAAAAGGGTACCCAGAAGTAGCTTTATGAACCCTAACACAGAAAAACTGAATAAAGAGTAATAGAGAAGTAGGGGTGAAGGTCATTTTGAAGAAAAAATGTCATGCAAACATTGCCTTCAGTAGGATTTAAAGGACAAAGCCGAAATATTTGATACGTTTTTATAAAGGAATGGAAAATAATTAGGTTTTAATGTAAGAGTTCTTTATGGTTGGACTCTTTCAGAAGATCATCATCTTGTATATGGAACTAGGTACCCTTTGTTTATTGGCCAAGAAAACCCTAGAGCAAAAAAGGCTACATCTGTGCTAGAATCCTTCTAAGCATATTATGCCTCTATCGTTAGTCGTGCATCATCGTAAGAGGAAATCTAGGTTCAACGTAGCATACATTAGGGTATATGTATGTGATTACAAGTCAATATACCAATACATTTATTTTTAAACAAGTTCAATGAAACAAACTCCAAACTAAAAATTAACGATCTCAAGAGTCCAGAGAACATGTAGTTTTTCAATACATAAAATGTTTTTGCCTACATTGAATAAAGTGGTGACTAAAATAAAAGTAACAGTAGACTTAGTGGGTAAAAAACTAGAAAAGGACGCATTACACAACTAAATGAAGGACAGATAAGCGTTCCCGGTAAAGTGAACTCACTAAATGGCAGTAAATTGTCCAGTCGTTTTTCTGTTTTTTCATTCTTTCTGGAGTAAGCCACAGATCAATACTTTATTTTATCTAAGGTGTGATCAGTACATTCTTGACATTTACAGTTCGAATCGTGATTTCTTTGCTGCCTTCAGAAAAAAGAGAGGGATTAAAAAATAAAAATAGTCACTGATCCTAAACAGTATGGGAATGAGGAAGATGGCAGAGGCATGAGACGTTCCAATTAATAGAAACAGAGTAGCCTTTCCTATGTAAAGGTTCCAAGCAAGTGGTGTTAAGAGCACCAATTATATTGATTTAACCATTTCTGAATGTAATCATTGGACCACAAAGGTTCCAGACTCTATAACCCCGGGGAGGGGTGGAATCACCTCATCACTCTCCACCTAATAAACTTTGCTTGGGAAAAGCCTAACCATCTAACAAAAGCCTGGCGCAGACTTCTGTGTGCCTCATGAACTATGAATGCTCCTCACCCGGTCAAGGGTATTTTTGCTAAAGTCAAAGAACTCTTTAACCCAGAGTGTAAGGCTCGCACTGTCTTGATCTTTCCAACAAACTATTTTTATTTTTTTTTTATTTTTTTTAGACAAAATTGAAAAGACTAGAGCCACTTTTTAATTTTAATGATGCACAGAGTGACTCCTGCTGCAGCACTCTTTCTGTACTAAATGATTTCAAAAGATCAGAGTTGAGTAGCTTTAATCATTTGGTCCAATTCATGTCATCACTGGTTGAGAGACAGTCAAAGAAATGTCAATCTGACTTGCAATTAGATCTTTGTAAGGCTAATAAGATGAAATTAGACAGTGCTATTGTCAGTGTTAGTATTGCTGATTTGTTACATCAGTTGCTGCGTACAGGTATTGCTCTGTTAAGATGGGAAAGGCAACAGTTACTCCATTGTTATAAAGGGCGTTGATCCTACCTTGTTGACCAATTACTGCCTTAGCATTTACAGCTATATTTCCATTTTTTTCTTTTTCTATCACAATCTTACTGTTGACAAACACATCAAATCATCCTTTTGTGTCCTAAATTGCCACAGTATATCTGAGTAGAATGTTTGGCGCTCACCTTTCTAATCCCGTGGTATTTCCAGGAGGACTGCCCAATCAATAAACTTAAGTTCAGGCGTATGGATTATTCTTCTCACATATTTCTGCATCTTCTGAGGCTTTTTTCGTTACATTTGCCTTGATGCTAAAGCCGCCTTAATGGAGTCAATCTCCTTTTGCTTATAGAAGTATAATATTCAATTTGCATATTTAACACAGAAATCGTAGCCATATGTTCTAAATCAGTTATTCTAAAACTCGGATCTATAACCGTATCACTTAATTGTTTCTAGGAATGTATGTTTAAGCCAGTACTTTATAGTGGCATGTTTTTGGCAGTTCAAACCAGTTACCCTCAGTGTCGGTGCAATGACTATTAATTTAATATGGGAATTGTGGAAAATATCTATCACATCTGTGTGACAGTCACTGATGCATGGGATTGTCAGATTGTTACAGGCACGGCAGTACCGATTGCTACGAATTCTGGGTACTAGTAAGAGGAGCCAGGTGGATTCTTAGTGCCATGGGGGTGTGGTGCAGAGAAACAACTACTGATTAAGGAAGAAGCACAGGCAGCAACGTCCTGCCATGGAGGATTTTCTTATGGATGAAGTGAGATGACAATCGGGGTGTAAGCAGGCCAGAGAAATAAGCTCTCGGGGGTCATCCTTTGTAATTACACAAGTCCTTAGTTAAAGTTACATTTCTCTTAATAGGCGCACCCCTTATCCTTATTAAATGGGAGACCTTATTCTTTCCTGCTTTACAATTGGGACACCACTCGCGTACTACAGTGGTAATTGCTGGATAGGAATGTTTGATTATAAATGCAGTTAGTGGATTCTGAATGGGATTCTCTTTTTCCAGTTTCCAGTTAGTTTAACCAAACTCTGGGGCCAGACAACTGCTAGTGGCAATGCACACAATACGAGCCCAGCAAAATATTGGCCTAAGGACGGTCCAAGTGCCACTGTGCAACCCACAGGATGTTAGAAACATGTTCTTCATGAACGGAGTTGTGCTTGCGTGCAATCTGCTGCAATGTATTACATTAGTCAAAAAGACAGAAGGCTTATAACAGGGGTTGCAAAGACCCTGTCTATGGGCACCCTGCTGACCCAACTCCGCCCACAGTAATATCTTGATTACTTACTGGTAACCTCCAATGCTCAGTCTGGCCTTCATTACAGTCCTTCAGCTCTGTCTCTTGGGTACGCTTCTCACTGTCTTCTGCTTCTGTGGCATAACGAAACTTGAGCCCCACCCCCTGCACAGTACATCATGGGGCCTCCCTTCCAAGCTCTCAGGCCAGAGTACTGTGCTGGAGCCCCCCCCCCCCCCCCCCCCCCCCCCCCGGGAGCTTGCCCCCCAGCACTGCAGGGGTTGCAGGGGTCTTTGTTACACCACTGATCCACTTGGTACTTCCAAGAAGTTATGTTAGTCAATAGAAGTTTACACCTAGAGACATGTACAGGTTATTTAAAAAAAAATATATATATATACATTTATTTTTTTTGGTTTGGAGGGAAAGTGGATTGCCTGCATCCTGTGTGATTACTGGCCTCAAGCATTAGGGGTCCGATTGAGGAAGGGCGATGACGTGGAAAATGTAGAATTATCTCAAAGACTACAATTATGTTATTGCATGTTTTCAAACATAAATTTTACTGTAGCCGAGTAACATGGGTGGGGTATGTATCCATAACCAAGGACTTTGATTCACCAAAATGATAATGAGAGAGGAAGTCACATGATACACTGTTAGACTCATTGTCTTCACTGTGATGACCCCTTAAGCCATGATTTCAGGTTGAGAGAGTAATGTTGGGGTATATTTGACACCCAGTAAATACCAATATTCAGGGGTGATGTGTTTAATTACAAGGTGTGGTCATTGCCCCCCACTAAGTCTTTTCAACTTAGAAATCTTATGTAACATGCAGAATTTTAATCGGGGCCTTAGTGTCAGACATAGGCAACTATATGGTTGGGGTGGGGACGGAGGAGGGGCAGGGAGCTCGTTTCTGTAACTGGTGTTGCCTTCATGACCAGTAAGACTAGGGGTAGCAGCTACCATTCCTGGTTACTCCGAATTGGCGCCCATGCCATAATAAATAGTGTACCACAGCTGCTCCTTGGCAGAGTGGTGTTATTAGACTGTGTGACATATTTTTCATCCTGAAAATCACACCTTTAGAAGTTTATGGCCAAAGTAAGGCAGTCTATTCTAATGTAATTGTGTCTCCGGCTTTACCATGCAGGTGCCCGCGAGAAACGCCTTATTCCAGTCAAGTATAAGCCCATGAAGAAGGAATTTCCAAGCATCCTGCGGTTCATCACTGTTTGCGACTACACCAACCCCTGCACCCAAGGCTGGTTTTGGAATAGATTGGCCAGAGCTCTGTCGAATATGTGACTGAAAAGAGGAAGACAAAATAGGAGCCCATCCTTGGCCTTCTAGTATATGTTTTCTTTCTGTGGATGAAAATGATGGAATCAATTCTGTAAACGGTTATTTTGTATCTGATTTTTATTAAATACATATTTCTATATACATAGTTACAGTTAGCATGCATTTTTATTGTGTATCAACGCTGTAAGTATCTAAAGTGGCATCAGAAGCATCACCCAAAGACCTGGCTTTTCTTTAAAAAAAAAAAAAAAAACTAGTATAAACTTTGGCCACTAAACTGTATGTTGCGATCATCAGGGCCCTGCGCCTGCTCTCAGCAATGGGGTCTGCGCACCAGTGCACCACCATTGGAAAGAGAAGATCCGGGGTGGGGGGCATACAAGTTTATAATTATCTTTTTTTATCAGCTTCCTCTGCTACCCCCTCTCAATGGGCCTAATCGCTGCATCTGCATGATAGCAGGAATTAGACAATTGATTACAGCACTGTTAGGTGTGAAGTGAGCCCTGCCTCTGCATGAATGAAAAGCAGGGCCCCAAAAAAAAGTCATTTTGCATCACAATGGCCACTGCTCACCTAGTTTGAACGGAATGGGAAAAACACAGAGAATGGCAGGGAAAGGTGAAAAAAAGGGGAAACACAAACTGAATAAAATGAGAGGAGAGCGGATAGGTGAAAGTGCAGCAGTGAGACAAGAGGTGCTCACAGAGGAGCAGAATCAGTAGCAACGAGTAAGCGGCTGGAGGAAAGGGAGGCGGTCAGGAATATAGATCCTGGCAGAATAAGTGGGAAGGGGCTGTGAGAAAAATTAGGTGAAGGGCATGGCATGCAAAAGAAAGGGATTGCAGGCAAAAACATAGAAGGATTTTGGAGAGTGGCAGTGCTGAAGGGGAGAAGTGGATGTAAAGGAAGAGAACAGGAGAAAGTAGCACATGGACGTGTTAACACGTTTTCACTCACCCTTCACAGGGTTCGATAAATGCTTCCTTTCCCTTAGGTCGATAGATCCTTTTGCTCAGTGAAGAGTGTGGCAACCATTTACAACCATTTCAACCCAAACAACAATTTAAACACCATGACCCATGTGGCCACGAAAGAAAACTCCGATCAATGAAAGATTCAAAGCTTTTATTTTATAACCACAAAAGCCAAAGTCACATAAATTGTGTGTAGAATCAAATTATAAAGATAAATGAACACCATAGGCCGACCAAATCTACGAAACAAGTTTAATCTACTCAACACTATTAGACGTTCAAGAAAAACGATACATATTAATAAAGCACTCACTTGTGACACAGAAATATGTTTCAACTCAATGCACTTATGAGTCATATTGCAAAGATTCAGATTTCAGGGATTGGGACATAAGATCTCCCTACTACTATCCAAATCAGGACAAGCATGTGTGGATGCAGGCTACACATGCGGACAAAAGTCAAAAAGAAAAATAATCTGCAAAACATCCATCTCGGGCTAAGTTAAACTAGCTCAGAAAAATAAGAGACTGGTGACAGCATGCTAACTCTACTCTGGAAAACAAGTCAGGAAAAAATAACATTGCATTATAATATACCTTTCCTAGGTTCAGCATTCAATTCAGGTTCGTCAGCAAAACAAGTCCATGAGAAGCACCTTCAGGGGAAAAGTGCAGAATATGGGCTGCACACAGAACTCGCACGTCCTTCTCTAATTATAAATACTCAAACTAGTTTGATTAGTCCATTTGATGAGTCCACATTACCCAAAAGGTTCAATATCCAGTCAGTCCTTTGGCAAATATCAAGTTTGCAACATCGGGGCAGTTTCACATGTTTGGTCTGGTGTCATCCCCTGCTTCTGTGTTACTCCAGTAAATTTAACAATTTGTACATTACTTGTAGCAAGCTGTGCTCCTTCCCATGACACAAGACAATTTTCTCCTTTCTCATGGAAACAGTTCTTTAAACAGGAATGTTACTCTCCTTCCAGTCATCATGTTCCAAATCTGAAAGAACCAAAGACACTGCGGGGTAAAATTTGCACATAATACAGGAGGACTCTTTACTAATCGTGTGAAACAACCTAATGAAAACATTTATGTTAGAGAGAGAAATGACTTGACATTTTATGATGCTGCAAATATAAAAACTTCAGGCCTAAGTATGCTAACACAAAAAATATAATGCATTAATATTGTTATTAATAAACCATATGCAAACTTATGATTTCAGCATTAATATATCATCAAAATATGCAAAAGCATTGTATTAATAATGACATTTTGTCAAAGCATCACTGGCATTTGTCTGCACACATGTAACTTCAAAATAATGAATCCTAAATCATTATAAACCATATTCATTTCTACTAATATAGCTCATTCTAATGATTAAAATATATTTCAACATTGTTAAATCATGTTAGCACTTTGTCTGTTCAGGTAGGCACAACGTCTGCCATGGTAGGCACAATGTCTGCTGTTAATGTAAATGTATACACATTTAAAATACGTGTCAGTGCATCTCTTTCTAGGTTCGTCTTTTTAAACATGAATATAAATATTACCTGTTGCTGATGTCTGGTGCACTAAAAGCATTATTAGAATTTACGCTTCAACAGAGAGGTGAGGTGAATGTTAGAGGGGCATTACTTGTGAGAAGAAGCTAAAGGCAAAGGAGAGTTAAAACATGAAAAGTAGAACGTGGGAGAAAGAGGCGCATGTAAAGTGCAGGACCACTGAAAACATTGAGGCTAGTTGGAAAGATAAAAGGTGAAGGGCAGTCCGTGGATGGTGGCAGTAGCTATAAGAGAGGCAGAATCATCAGAAGAACTTAAGTTACAGGAAAACTGAATGGTGAGAGGTGAATGTAAGAGGACAGGACCGCAGAGAGAATGTAAGAGGTTAGGGGAGGGAGGCATGAGAGAAGTAGTTGTTAGAGGAGCAGAACCAGTGAGAGCAGATAAGAGGCTGGGGACAGATGAGAGTTGAATTATGTGGCAGAGGAGAAAGTTAGATGTTAAAGGAGTAGAACCAGTGAGGAAAGTTAGAGCAATGAATTGAAATGTAGAGCATGGAAGGGAGAAGTGGATGTAATAAAAGCAGAAACAGTGAGAGGATAGGAGGCTAGGGTTGAAAGGGGAGAGGTAGATATAAAGGGAATAGACCAGCAAAAAAACATTACAAGGAGGAGGGAGAGGTGTAAAGGGTAGCACATGAATGAGAGATGGTAAGAGAATCAGAACAAGCAGAATAATTTAAATGGGGGGTAGAGAGATAGAATAGTGGATGTAAAAGTTGCAGAATCAATGAGAACTGAGAGTCGGGCAGAGAGATGTAGTGAGGTGTTGAGCATGAAGTAGAAAGGTGGATTTAAGAGGGGGCAGAACCAGCAAGGGAAATGGCGAAGCTGGAGGTGACAGGAGAGAGGAGAGGGCCAGAATACACAAGATAAGAGTCTGGGAGAAAGATGAGAAGAAGGGTAAAACATGGAGAACAGGAGGTAGATTTAAGAGGGGCAAAATCAACAAGAAAACATGTGATGTTTCAGGAGGATGGAAGTGGAAGGGTGAATATAAATGGATTAAACCAAGAAGAAAGTTATGAGTCTGGGGAGAGATGAAAGGTAAAGGATGGCATATGGATAAGAGGAGTGGATATAAGAGAGAAAGGACCAGCAATGTGACTTGTGCAGAGTGGGAAGAGACGCTATGGTGAGAGGTGGATGGAAGACAGCAGACATGCCAAATGATGGTAAAAGGATGGGGGAGGGAGAAGAGAGGGAAAAGGTAGAAGATAGATGGTCAGAACGAGCAAAAGAAAGTTGAATGTTTAGTGAGAGGGGAGTAGCTCAGCGAGGTTGAGGTCGATGTAAGAGGGTTAGGACCAGCAAGAAAAGGTGAGAGGCTGGGTGGAAAGAACAGAAGTAAAGAGTAGAACAAGAAGGGGAAAGATTAATGAAAAGAGGCATAACTAGATAGAAAAGGTAAGAGGCTGCAATTTTACATAAAGTCCTGGGGGGGAAGGTGGAGGTGAGGAAGCCCAAATGTCTTGTAAACATACTTTAAAGGCCTAGTAGTTTGATGCTAATGCACCTGCACTACTGTGCTTAGCAGTGTATCATTGTCACGAATTGTCCAAAAACCTAGAAGTGTGCATGTCACACTACTATTGACATTGTCCTAAATCATTCACTATTCTGGAAACAACTAGTGAAATCTAAATAATTAGATCCGTCTTGAAGAAATGTAGGCACAGCTTTTTCCCCTTGTTTGATTATTTTAATGTATTGCCACTTCATAGAAATTTCAAACATATCTACTTATTTTAGTAAGATAATTATATATTTAGCCATTTTACTAATATCCACACTATGCAAGTGGCTTCTTGCAACGTGGCTTCAGCAATGCAAGAAAAATGTGGTCAATTGATGCCACTTCCAGTGGTCATTCTCATTGAGGTTACATCATATGCGAATTATGGGGGCCTCACAAGTTCCTGTTCTTCCCAGGGCCCCACAATCCTAGAACCAGTCCTGGCGATCATAAAGTATCTTAGCTCATTCTGTTAGTAAAAGTCTTCAGGAAATAACCACTTTTCAGGATGAAGTGTTTCCACAACCAGTGCCACAATTATCATGTGAAGCAACACCAAATGGACTCTAGAACGCTAAGAATATTTCCTATGAGATACCTTTGAAATGAACCCGGAGTTTGCATGTCAACATGCTATTATTACTAATAACAATAATGCTTATTTTTAACTCGAGCGAAGAAGGCGGCCAGGGCAAATCACGCTGTTATTGCTTGCAGTACTGTTGAGGATGGGGAAACGTGTGAGCTCCTAGGTTAACCATTTCAGCATGTCCTGTCTGAGGGATATCAGCGGGCCACAGTAAAATGAGAAATGTATATTAGTATCACTGGTGGTGGCACTCCCTACAGCCAACAGAGATGACTCACTCGCTTATGCTTTATAACGTGCAGGTCAGGAGTTCAGACTGATGCTTTGTTATGAGGCGTTTCTGTTTCTTTTAGGATCAGCCATAAAGAAAGTATACAATGCTGTCCTCACAGGTGCGGATAGCGAAGGTTGGTGCCGTAGACCACGGAAAACCTGTTTTAAGATGAAAACGGGCAGGTGTGATCAGATGGGAGGGCCCTGTCAGGGAGGGATCGGCCTCTGCTACTATTTAGTTCTAGGGCAATGGAGAACCTCTGGTGAAGAGGAGCCTGGAATCTATCTTGAACCAGCCTTCGAAGGGATGTAAATCCATAATCGGGCATAATAGCAAACCACTGCTGCGTTATTCAGCAAGTCATTAATATTCACCTCTTACCAGCACCCAATTGGTTTATAAATTACCAGAATTTCGAAATCACTAGTAAAAAGGGTGACCAAGCATCCTGGAATTGCCAGGACTGTCCCGGGTTTTCACCTGCTGTCTCTGTAGATTTCGGGAAATTTACCTCATGTCCCGGTTTTTAGAGAGGGTCCCCTGAAAACTGTGGGAGGTGATTTTTTTTTTCCCCCCCAAAGAAAACTGTTGTCAGAAAGCAATTTAATTAACAGACATTAAATTGGCTTTAAAAATTGCATTTTATTTATGTTCTTAGTGCCTCTTCTGTAATTCTGTGCTGGTTTAATGATGTGAGTCAGTCTAGTGGCTCGGCAGGAGGGTGACCACTGTGACGGCCCCGGAAGGCAAAGGGTGTATTTCCAGGGAGCGGGAAGATAATATAATAATGGTAGAAAGCAGGAAGTTTAGTATACCCCTTCCCGGGTAGTGAGTAACACTGTCCGTGTCTGGGGTCTGCTTCTGCTGCGTGCTGGCCTTCGCTGTTTCACCAGCATTACACTGGCCACGAGTGATGGGATATTGCTCACGCAAGCCAGAGAACCCCGACAGCGCAGAGATTGCATTAACAGTAGAGCGGCACCAGGAGAGGGAAGAACACACTGGGGGTGTGGAACGTGACCCAATGGCTGACGAAGCCTGTTGTCTGCAGCCCGAGGCGTGGGCCTATCTCATAGCGAAGGCGAGAGGGAAGCCAGCACTGACATGTGAAGTCACAGCCAACCAGACAGCTCCAGGGCACCGATGTCCTGCCTGCCAGGGTTCGGCTCACTGAGGCCTGCGCAATTGAACAGAATCAACACAAGCAACATGAAGGCCCTGGTCCAGACCCAGCCTCTCAAGCTTCAGTCACCACATGCGTGAGTGTTCATACACATCCATTGACCAAATAGCAGTTAGGGACATGCGCACAAGATTCCCGCCTGCTTCCCACGTGCACTACCGGCCAACAGCACCAAACCAAAGAAAGTGGAAACCTGCGCCCTGGGGGGAAAAAAAAAACATTGAAGAGGATAATACATCTTTCGACGTAATCTGCAGTCACTGACTAGCCCCAAACGACCGGCATGGAGCACAAGTGGCATAGTGACTATGGCGGATGACTCAATTCTTGCTACCCACCCACCACCACAGCAAACCATGGTGGGTGCACTACCACCATTCAGTGAGCTGTCAGATCTTTATAGGTATGGGTTGGGCGACTGGAGAACTATTTGGTAGCTACACGTGAGTGGTACTGGGCTGTCCAGAGGTTCCTACTCCTCCATTTTGCAGGGGATGAAGTATACAAACTTTTCAGGCATTTACCAAACACAGGTGCTCACGAAGACTACGCCACAGCAGTAAAAGCATTAAATGTGCATTTTGACCCGCAACTAAACCCGGACTTTGAACGTTTTAAAGTGCAACAAGTGCGCCAGAGAGAGAGAGAATCAATAGACCAGTTTTACGCCCGGCTCCGCGAGCTGGCAAGCACATGCACGGAGGACAACCAACACAAAGAGATACGTGCACAAGTCGTACAGGGGTGCAGAAACAAGACACTCTGTGGGCTAATATTGAGGCAACCTAACATCAGCCTTGGCGACATCCTAATCATGGCACGCTCTGATGACTTAGCAGCAGCCAGAGCCGATCTAGCCATGTCATGCGTCCCGGACCCGGCCTCAACAGTCAAGATAGAATGTGCAGATGCAGTACAAAATGCAACAAACGAGGAGGAAGCCGAGGCAGTTTGCTCCCCCCAGACAAAGGGAACGATGTGACTATTGTGGGAGCGAAGAACATAACCCAAAGGACTGCCCGGCCCAATGGAGTACATGCTCAAACTGGAAAAATGAATCACTTCGCTGCAGTCTGCAAAGGCAGTGCCACAGGGAGAGGGGTGAGAGGAAGTTGTGTACCCACCAGAGCGTTCAAGCAACTATCGCTGGATCATCCAGTAGCACGTGGCACCAGTCACTCAACATCCCAGTACTTTCTGGAAGATTTCTCACTGGGAGCAGAAGAAGAAGGAGAGGTATTTCTAATATACTTCACAAGCGACCTGAAGAAACGTTGGCGGTCGCAGCCAACATGCAGGGTTGAGATTGCAGGGTCTTGCGTCAAGGCACTCATAGACACCGGGGCATGCGTGAATGTAATGGGCACGCAACAATACCGACGCCACCAACCTCGCCTGCCACTGATCAAGTCAGCCATCAAAATATTCACATATGGAACCCGAACACCTCTGCCTTTGAAGGGACACGTGACCGTAACGGTTCAAACAGAAGACAGAACGATTCACACCACGTTCCATGTGGTCGACAGCGAAGCTGACACCCTCCTTGGCAGCCAGTCAGGCACAGAACTGGGTTTAGTGTCCTTCGCGAGGAGTGTAAGAACGTGTCAGATAGACGATTTATGTGGAAAATTCCCAGAGCTGTTTAAAGGACTTAGCTGTCTCAAAGCACACCCAATCAGAATACACATTGAAAAAGCTGTGAAGCTGGTTGCGCTGCGACACCATCGCATTTCATCTCAGGCTGCTAGTGGAACAGGGGCTGAACAAACTGGAAGACCTGGGGGTGTAATAGGGACGGTATCGGGCCCCACCCCCTGGGTATCGCCCATGGTAATAACTGAGAAGCCACAACAGCCCGGTAATATTAGGCTGTGCATTGACATGCGATTGCCCAACAAAGCCATGAAAAAGGAAAAGACACATCACCCCCACAATAGAAAACATTATCGCAGGTCTCAATGGCTCTAAATGATTTTGGAAACAACCTAACTGTGTGGCACCACCAGCTGAGCCTAGCGGAGGAGAGCCATTTTATCACTTCCTTCTCAAAGCACATGGGGCTGAGGAGATACAGACACCTGAGTTTCGGGGTGTCCTCAGTGGCTGAAGTGTTCCAGGAAGCAATCCACCAGGCATTGTCAGGACTACTGGGGGTCATGAACGCCAGTGATGATATTCTAATTCATTCTACCACAGCCGAGGACCACCACTGACACCTGAAGGCCACCCTCAAGCAGCTATCAGAGCATGGACTCACCCTCCACAAAGACTAATGTTCCTTTTTTCAAACATCAATTGATTTCTTTGGGTATGTGTTCAACCAAAAGGGAATTCAAGTAGATCCTTGGAAGTCCAATGCCATCAGACAAGCTCCGGCTCCTCAAGCTGTGACGGAAGTGCAATGTTTTCTGGGCATGGTGACCTATAGGGCATGGTGACCTATTGTCGGAGGTTTATCCCAGAGCTAGCCACTACGAGCACTCGCTAAGACTAATACACCTTGGGTGTGAAACAGCTGTGAAGAAAAGACGTTCCAAGCGCTCAAAAAGGCACTTTTGTGCGAGACCATGTTGGCGTATTTCAACCCTGCAAATAAGACAGAGCTCATGGTGGATGCAAGCCTGGTGGGCCTTGGCACCGTCCTAATCCAGGAGAGTGAACCATCAGATGGGCCCCCCTGACGTATGCCATTAAGACTTTGACCACGACCGAGCAAAGATATTCTCAAATCGAGAGGGAGGCCCTAGCCATCAAATGGGCTTGCAGCCATTTACACCTGTATCTACAGAGGAGACTATTCCGAGTAGTCACAGATCACCAGCCACTCGCATCTGTGTTCAAGGGGACGGCGCCCACACCCATCTCCCCAAATCAAAAGGTGGGCAATACAACCCCAACAGTATGGCATGGAGTATGGCATGGAGGTGGTGTACCAACCCGGGGCCAAGAACCCTGCTGACTTCTTGTCACGATACTTGTTGGTGTGAGCTCAAGTCCACCGCCGAGAAGAGGAGGTCACTGAAGCATACGTGCAGGCATTAGCTCAGGGCAGCTGTCCAAAAGCCTTAAGCACCCAGGAAATCTCAGAGGCTATCCTCGCCGATGACGTTCTGCTAAGAGTGAAGCGAATGGGTCATGGCACAAGTTTATTTGAAACGCAGATGGCTTGGCTGTGGCTGCGAAAGATACACTAACAAAACTGTGGAGGGTGTGAAACAAACTCTGCTCAACTCCTGATGGACTCCTCCTACGGGGTCACTGGCTGGTGATTCCTCTGCAACTACAACAATGGGTAATCATGCTGCCGCATGGTGGCCATCAAGGAATAGTCAAAATGAAAGCATGCATAAGGGAGAAGGTATGGTTCCCTGGCCTGGAGGAAGGAGTGGACAACTGTGTGCAACAGTGCCCAGCCTGCCAGCTGACTGCTACCCCCGAGGCAACCGACCCAGTTATCACTGAGGAGCAATGCACCTCTCCATGGTTGAAAGTCAGACTAGACTTTGGAATTTTCTGGATGGCCGAATCACCATGGTTCTTGTGGACAGATACTCCAAGTATCTGATTGTGGAGGTCCTCGAATCCACGGGCTTCACCCATTTTGGCCCGACCCTTGAAAAGCTCCACGCCATGTTTGGTCTCCCAGAGGAAATCAAAACTGACAATGGACCCCCGTTCCATGGGGGTGAGTTTCGGGAATTGATGAAACGGCTTGGCATCCACCATCGCAAGATCGCACCGCGTCAAGCTAACGGAGAGGTTGAGCGGTTTACGCCCACCATCACGCGCTCTCCACATTGCTACCTTAGAGGCCCTTGACCTGAATCTCAGCCTCCAACAATTCTTGAGAGAGTACTGAGGAACCCCCCCACTGAACTACTGGACATACCTCTTGGTCCCTCATGCTTGCGGGGCATAGGCGTGACACCATCCCCACCCCTCCTGGGTGGCAGCCAGCTTCCTACCATTTGGAGTGAACCCAAGCCCGAAGGAAGGACACAAATGATAGGGTGATCAAGAAGCGGTGCACCACTCCGGGATGTGCGGGTTGGTGATCAAGCTATTCTTAAAGATCGGAAGCCTGGTTGGAAGTTTCGCACACCATACGATCCAGGAAAATGGACAGTGGCTGGCACTATGGTGATAGAAAAAAGTGAGAGAGAGAGTGACCTGAAACATCTCCTGGTTTCGAAAAGCAACATTTGTGGAACATTCAGACGAACTGGCTGGTGATGACGATTCTCTGGTATGGTCAGCAGGTGGGAGCCTGGGACAAGAGTTCGAAAGTGACCTACCGGGAGCCACTGAGCTGTCTACTCAGATGCAACCAGTGCCCAGTGTCCCAATGAATCCGGAAGGTGGAGAAAGGTCCCAGCCCCGGAGGTACAAATTAAGTCCCAATCCACCTCCCAATCAAAGACTGAAAGACTTTGCACGTACATTGAAGTTATAAATGTTATGATCCAGATCGGGAGGGATGTAATGATCTGAGCTGGTCAGAAGGCTGACCACTATAACGACCCTGGAAGACAAAGGGTGTATTAGCAGAGAAGATTATATAATAAAGGTGGAAGGCAGGACGTTTAGTTTACTTTCCGAGTAGTGAGTAACACTGTCTGTGTCTGGTGTCTGCTTCTGCTGTGCGCTGGCCCTCGCTGTTTCACAAGCATTACACTGATGAGCGCTGTCAATCAGTGCGCTCAGTCGAAGTAAAATTGAAGTCCTTTTTTTTTGTGAAATGTCCTGGCTTTTGGCCTTAAATTTCTGGTCTCCATACTAGTAATGAGAAGCGGTGATGGCTACATCCTATTCCTGCCTGACTTCTGAGTAGCCAAATCCATATAAATGTTTTTGAGGCACGGTCCTGCAACGCCACTTACCGGTCTAATGTGTGGTGCATTTGCTTTAGGTGCCACATTACTGCAAATACTTAGGCATTTTACCTTCACTCTGACAAGTTATTGAGGTTAACCGGAGTGGATCCCAAATTATCACACTTTGGGGAGGTTGTGGTCCGAGTGAACACTTCTTTGCCGCATGGCTAGTCCCATGGTAAGCATTTAAATAACTAATAAATTCGTAATTTAACTCACTCCACTTTCTTTACCCTTAAGCGTGATGCTACCCAGCCATTCACTCTTGTTTACGGAATAACACCTAAGAGCTCTAGAGGTACCGACATGACTGTCTCCTTCAAGGCATTCTCCTTCTGTCCTGTGTACTCTACGTATATAAAGATCGTAATATTTTTTTTCCTGAACGTACTCACACATTGACTTTTCATTTACTTGCTTACCTCATCACACTAAATTTCTGAAGGTACTGCATGTTCTTATCAACGTAGCAGTTTTACAACTCTTCGAGGATTTCTCTTTTTGTTTACAAAAAAGGCTTCCTTTGGTCCGAGAAGACAGTTTTCTCACAGAAATTCCTTCACCGTGGACGAAGCAGCTGATTTGGCTAAAGGCTCCGTACACAAGAGGGACAGAATTCAATGAAGAAGAATGAAATATATTAACGGGTGGGTGTGGGCTACAGTAACTTGTAAGGAATGTTGCTAACAGTACATCATAAGGAAACTACCTAACCTGTAAGACAAAATCATTTTCTTTAGTCCATCCTAAATTCTTTGGTATCGCGCATGGTATTTTTTTTAACGGTTGCCAATGATTGGCCTGGGGAGGGAGTGGGTTACACAGTCCCCCGGGGGCGGTGGGTTCACCTCAGCAAAACTGAATCCATCTGAGTCTGGGACTTTAGATCTGCTCCGTCCCTGGGGCTCATATTTCAAGTTGCTTCAATGTAGCAGAAAACCCAAGCCCTTTTTAACATTCCAATAAGCTCTGACTGACCGTTCAGTGGTATTAACCTAAAAAACAAAAAAGTTAACAGATCTCTGCACAGGTTACACTAGAATACTAACTGCTCTGTAAAATTAGCACATTCGCTGCAAAAAATATGGTTAAAGCAGCGTGAAACACACTCTTAAGTCAGCATTGCTGAATCAGGACCAACCAGGCATACAAACGAAGTCGACCATTTACCCAGTAGTGTCTTTTAGGTAAACCTGCTGCACCCGAAACAAAGCACTATTGTATGAAAATGTCCAACCTATTACATTCCTACTAACCCACAATATTACCTCCCTCTTGAAGTAAGCAATTAGTCTGCCACCTGCTTATGGATTTCTTAACTTTCATAATTCGAAAACACAAGGGGCTTGATTAACCAAAGTCTCGTTGTCCGTAAACCTAGGGATCACAAAGAAAGTGGCTTTATTTACCCCTGTTGGATATTGACAGAAACATGTCTGAAGGGATAAATCAATTTACAATTGCACACTGTAACTGCAAACAGGTGTGCAGGAGCATTCCACTTAAGAGATGTTTAATCTTATGCATTTCTGATCACGCTTAAACCTGGGGGTTATGAGCATTGACAAATCTCCCTATGACCCTATCCCATTCAGTAAACGGTAGGCGATTTGTTCCTGCAAAGGTCTGGAATAAAACTATTACTGGAAATACTCCGAAAGTCATATCTACACCATCTGTAAGGGTATGGTTGTAAATGTCCGACTCTAGTGTGAATCAGTCCCCCAGTTTTGTTTGTTTAGTGTTGCATTTACTTTGATGAACGAAAGGATTCCAATGACTGTGCACGAGTTGTGCTGAGATTGAATATGTGCTGTTGAAAACGAAATGCCCTATGCCCACCTAGGCCTTTTTGTTGCTGTCAAGCCAGGACGAACACACACTAATTTTAGGTTCCTTTCAGAGAGTCCTTTTGCCTCTATGAGAAATACAATATATTTATGTCAAGAATTTATTTTGAAAACACTTCTCATTTCTCTTCAGGCTTGAATGCCTAAGTGATTTTAAAAAGTTAGTTAATCTATGTGAATTTTTATTCTGAAAAAAATGATGCATCCTGCCTTGAATCGGTGATTATGCCTATTAGCACAGCAAACGTTGAAAGTGACCTTCCTCCAAGCACCATGGCCAATCAATATGGGTGTAGACTGCACACGGTGGCCCCCAAATCACCAACTCAAGCTACTATCTGCCAGGAAACACTTTTTATGTAACAATTCCCAAACTGTTACTATTAGGGACAACAGAAGACCCTAGTGTGGTATGTGCACTTTCTTTCAATAAAAACAATCTCCAGTTGTCTTCTCACAGATATGTTTCTATATGTATGTACGTCTGTAAATCAATGCCCTTTTAACAAAGCTTATCGGATAGTGCTATCTTTTGACACAGTGTAGCATCAAAAGCGGAACAACAATAGAACATGGGAGGTACTCGAAGACTTGGCAAAAAGCAATGTTTTCTTTCTAATTTCACAGTGTAACACTTAAATAAATGTGTTCTAATTTTCTTCGCCAGAAGAGGAGCTAATCTTGAAATGTTTTGTTCCAAGAGAAGTGTCAGCTTCGAGACTGGGTCCCACTTACAGAATCTAGGCTAACCACATTGTTGGCAAGCCTGATCACTGGTCATGTTAGCAGCTCCATCAAAGCTAGGTGCCTTTTGGAGCCTGCAGGATGCCCTGTTCCATGTATTGTATTGTATTTTTCCATTGACTTAGAGTTTTATAGCCCAGATGGGGTTGTGAAGCCCTATGATTTACATCAGGATCTCTGGCACCATTTTGGAGTGTAAGTTGAATATGGTGTTGGTTGCAGATTGACCTGCATGAGGTTTGAAGATGTGCTGTACTCATGGTGTGATGGGGTTATTGCTCTAAGCATGAAGTGTTGAGGAATCTGACGAGAAAATATCCTCTGCAAACATGGATACCTATACATTGGTAGTGTTAATTATAACATAGTAATTATAAATGTAGGGTTTTAGTGCTCTTTAGAATTTAATTTGGTTTGAAATGACCATTATTATTGCTATTGGAGAGTTCCATATCTTATTCGTTTGGACTGATGAGGAGTTCCTTCTGATGAGATTTTTTTTTTGTCAAACAGAAGCCAGTCACAATCCTTTGAAGGTGATATGTCTGACCACAGGCAGTCCTTGTAGAGGATGAAGAGAAGGGTTAACGTGTAACTTATTATTAGGGTTAAAGTGTTATCTCCAAGCTCCTTTCAGGACTATGATTCTTCTTACTCACTTGGTCTGGTGCTTGGCAGTATATACTGCTGCTGCTGTAGTCCAGACTGGATAGTAATAGACTGATGATGTTACTTGTTCCTTTTGTCAGGATCTTAAGCAGGGTCATCTCATCATTTTAGGAAGGATCCATGAGGCACCAGGGAAAGATTCAAATCCATAATCACAATTAGACTCCTCAGTTGTAAAGATGGTTTAAGGAGAGGCAAACCTCTTTTCGTCAAATGACAGACTGGTGGTAGATGGTCCATTTCCCATAGGCTAGCATTTGAGTTTTCAAAGGGTTTTAAGTAATTAATTTACATGCAGTGATCCACAGCTAGGAGGCATTGTTTGAAGGCACATGATTCTAATTAGATGGCACACTGACGTTTTAGAATGCCTTGTCATCTGTGTAGATGTAGCAGCTCTTTTTGGAGGCGATCAGCATCAGTAGTGTAGAAGAATGGGGGAATCTGGTCGATCCTTGGGGGACTCCTGTTTTCTGTGAAAAAGGATCGGAGGAGAAATGAGGGAGGAATAGCAAGAAGGATCTCTTAGTAAGGGAAGATTCACTCCACCTGATTATGGTGCCTTGGATACCTGTCAAGTCCAGTCTTGGAGCAGTGTGGTATTATGAACCAAAGCTTAGAAAGATGGAAAGGCAGAATACTCCATTTGAGTGTCGGTATTCTTGACGTCAACAGAGGATGTAATATGTGCAGATTCTCTTCTCCGACCAGAGTGGCATCTTGGTGGTTTGTTGGAGTGCAGGCTGATCGTTGGATACAGTGAGCTATTTAATCAACTTGCTTAGAATGGACCTTTGCAAATCGGGAGATGTTTGAGTGTTGGGTTGGGTGGGTGCCCAGGTTTTTTTAATTTAAAATACATTTGATGTAGGTTGTTTTTAGTTCTTCTGGGAATAGGCCAGCATCCATGGAATGGTTGATGATAGCTTTGGCAGGGATGGCAGCATCACTATTGATGAGGACGTCCTGGAAAATGTATGAATCTAGACGAGATTCAGTGGTGATCCAGGTGCACCACAGGCTTTTGTGAGACTGATGTGAAGTCATATGTAGATAGAGGGCTGCATTGAGGCATGGACTGAGGTATTAAGGCAATGTGTAAGTTGAATTGAAGGTCATTTATAGTTTAAGCCTGCCGATAACTGAGTGGTTTTTAGAGGTTGGGCATTCTGGGTCAAGGTTTCAGCAGTTATCTTGTGATGTTCCTTGATTAAATGTATTGCTTAATTTATCCAACGAGGGTACTAGAGATTTTCCCCCATAGATTTGCTCTCTACATTCTAGAGTGCTTTGTCTGTGGATTGTTTGTCTTTTTTGATGTTTTTTCAAGATTTTTTTGATATTTTTTAGCTTTGAAGTCATCCACTCAGTTTTCTGATGCTGGAGAGTGCAAAGAGTGGTCTTTCTTGCTGGGGATAACTTCAAGGACAGATGCCAGCGGAGATGGAACTGGTGAACTGAGATTGATGGAAAGTTAGGCAGTGATAACCTAAGCTGAGCACAGGAGGATGCATAGTCTATCTGCTTGTAGGGTGCCTTAGGTGTGTTTGCAGGCATGGATGGAGACTTGGGTGGTCTGGAGAGTAAGTGTATGGGGATGTTTTACTGTTAATCCTAATATCTACCATATCTACACAAAATGAGGCTGTCATTGGTTCTTCCCTTGTCGATTTGTCCTGAATGCGAGTATTCTTTTGGGGCTTACAGACGATCCATCTTTCTTACATATAGTTTCACAGGTTATGACTAATGACACAATACATTTGTAGAAGGTATACTTTAATGTAAAAGACTTGTGTGGCATACCCACCAATTGCCACATGGTTTCTCATGTCAGAACCAACAAATCTACCTTTGTCTAGAAGAACTAGTTTGAAAGGTGTGCAGTGAAGAGCCCCTATATCTTAAGGAAAAGAGTCCGGAATAGCCGCACTCACAGACACTCGTACAATGCACGAACACCACTTTCATTTTGAATGCCATCGATCAAGCAACTCCGAATATCAAAACTGCCCTTCTTGAAAGCAGGCAAGGTGCCCTAAAAATACCTGTAACTAGAAAGCATGATGTCATATTGTCACAGTAGAATGTGTCACAGCTATTTCATGCTTTTCTCTTTAATTAAATTGTTTCTACTTTCCTATCAAAGTCAAGGTGTAGACTTTGCTTTATATATTTGTATGTGCATGTAAACATTTGTACATCATAAAGTATACCTTATTGTGTGTACACCACATACATGTCCATCTACTTGGTGTCTGTTGTCAATGCCATAGGGTGACCACCTCAAGCTAGGTCGTTACAAAGACAGTCTCCGTTGCTGAACTACTTTCCTACAAAGCACTGACTTCAGGTGCGAGTCTACTTAGTTCGATGGAAGGAAACAAAACTCCAACACTCAGCATGTGCCAGGCTTTCGCCAAATAGTCTTTAGGGGTCGTCTTGCCCCTTGCGACTCCCTGGCACTGCCTTTGCGACCCCTGGCTTCAGAGGTGGCAAAATCAGTGCCTGGAACTCAGATGCAGCTCGTCCTAATGGACGTCGGTTGGGGCTCCACCTTGTTGGTTTTCTGTGAATTTCTTATTACACAAATAATGAATAAAATCATTCATTATTCTTGCAATACAAATGGAATACAATTAGCTGGAACGTGAACCTATCTGGCAGCTGAGGTATATAAAAAATGTGTGCATGCTTGCGCATGAGTGTGTTATGTGAGCGACAGTGTGTATGTGAAAGCATAGGTGTGTGCCTAAGTAAAGATCAAATTGCGTGTGATGTCACTTCTGCTAGCTCTGGCATTTTTTGGTGAATTGACGCCCATGTGGGTACAGTGTCTGTAATGACCTGGAAGGCAGAGTTCACCCTGCACTGCAAAGAAGCAGAGGATGTTTGTGGTAACGGCAGGAGGCCACTTTTTTTTTAATGCATGCATTTATAAATATTCATACTGCCACTATTATAATTTGGCCTCTGGTAAAGTGAAATACAGTCTCTCAACTTAGCACATTCTTTCTATTGAATTAATTCAAGATGTACTCCATGATGGGACAGAACAGGACAGAGGTGAACAGCAATATTTTAACTGTATACTAAGTTTTAGATGGTCAACTTGCAGATCGAAGGGGACGACTGTTCCTTGTTGAAACACTGTAGATTAGGAACATAAAACAAAAGTGGACTACCAGAGCTCAGCCTCTAGGCATGTAGGTAATACATTTCTGCAACAAAAATGGAGGCCAGCAATAATGGAAGATCCTGTGCGTAATGCAGGACGTTTTGAACAGAATCCGGTTATGGACACACAGCCAATGGAGTTGCTGTAAATGGCTGTGCAAGTGATTATATTACAAAAGTCGATGCTGCTGCATTCTGAAGGCACGGAATCCTTTTAAGGAAAGCATAAATAGATTGTAGTACCACCATCAAAGGATGATTGAATAAACACAGCGATGACAAGACTTCTGTCAGTGAAAGATAAAAATTGAAATTGGTACGCAAGAAAACAGAGACAAAAGAATGCAAGTTTGCCTTTAACAGGTTATGCGCTCTTAGGGGCATATTTAAGAGACCTTAGCGCCGCCATAGCGTCATTTTTTGGAGCTAAAGTGGCATTTTCCCCATGCCATATTTACAAAGTGGCGCAATGCATGCACTTGTGCCACATTAAACTTGTGCCAGGCATAATATATGCAAGGGAGGCGTGCCCCTGTTAGGGGAGGCCAAAAAAATGGTTCAAGGAAGTCTAACAGATTCCTTTGCGTCATTTTTTGGCACTTTTAAGGCCTCCTCAGAGCAGGCGTTAAAAGGGGGCATACCATTTTTATAATGGGCCCATATGTACTCTGCAGGAGTAGCAGCTACAATTTGGCGCTACTCCTGCAGAGTACATCATTTGTGTAAAAAAAAAAAAAAACTACGCTAGTGCCCCCTCGCCTGCACCATGATGCGCTGTATTTTAAATATGGCACCCATATGTTGGAGATAGGACGGCGCTAAGCTTCACAGGGAAAGTGGCCACTTTACTCAAATCTGCACCCTAGTCTGTAGTCCTTCATATCAAGCTAAAATCAGTTATGACGTTTTGTGTCAAATGTAGATAGTTGGGATCACATAAGATAGTGAGCCATGCAGCAGGAGTGCAGTTTCCCTCTAGCTTCCTCAGATGTTAGGCCTCGTATTCTTATTAGTGTGCTACAACGCCCTCTTTGCTGTTTAGCTCTAATATGAAACTCCATGCTCTGCCAAAGTGATGGTGTATGTAGACTCGCCAGTCAGCATTAGAGTTATGAGTAACTGAAAGAGGAAAAGTCACCTCAAGAGATGAGTATAGGTCACAGATCATGTTCCTTACATTTATTAAGTGATCTTTTGTTTTCAAATGAAAGAACTAAGGCCCATATTTATACTTTTTGACGCAAAACTGCGGTAACGCAGTTTTGCGTCAAAAAAATTAGCGCCGGCTAACGCCATTCTGAAGCGCCATGCGGGCGCCGTATTTATTGAATGACGTTAGCTGGCGTTAGCCGCCGGCGCCGTCTAGTGTGCGTTAAAAAAAACGACGTACACCAGGCAGCGCCGGCGTAGGGGGATATGGGGCTTGGGCGTCAAGAAATGGGGCAAGTCAGGTTGAGGCAATTTTTTCGCCTCAACCCGATTTGCGCCATTTTTTTTCACTCCCAACCCCCATAGAAATGACTCCTGTCTTAGCAAAGACAGGAGTCATGCCCCCTTGCCCAATGGCCATGCCCAGGGGACTTCTGTCCCCTGGGCATGGTCATTGGGCATAGTGGCATGTAGGGGGGCACAAATCAGGCCCCCCTATGCCACAAAAAAAATAACACTTACCTTAATGTCCCTGGGATTGGTCCCTCCAGCCTTGGGTGTCCTCCTGGGGTGGGCAAGGGTGACAGGGGGTGTCCCTGGGGGCATGGGAGGGCACCTCTGGGCTCCTTCAGAGCCCACAGGTCCCTTAGCGCCTGCCTTTTGCAGGCGCAAAAAAACGGCGCAAAAGCGGCCGTACGTCATTTTTTTTGATCCGCCCACTCCCGGGTGTGATTTTTGCCCAGGAGTATAAATCCGACGCACATGCCTCGGAGTCAATTTTTTAGACGGGAACGCCTACCTTGCATATAATTAACGCAAAGTAGGTGTCCACGCTAAAAAATGACGCTAACTCCATGGACTTTGGCGCTAGACGCGTCTAACGCCAAAGTATAAATATGGAGTTAGTTTTGCGTCGGAATTGCGTAAAAAAAACCGACGCAATTCCCTCGCAAACAGAGTATAAATATGCCCCTAAGACTCTCATTCAGGAGCCCATGCAGTCTGCCACCTTGTTTGGAAAACAATGTGGATGATTAAGTAACTGGTTCCTGCCTTTCGGCGTAGCCCTAACAGAAGAAATGGGACCTTGTTTGGCTGAAATGCAGTGCCTCATAGTTCTAATGGCACCAAACTTATGAAGTGATCTGAGAGGAAATGGGAAATATTAAATTTCCCAAACTTCACGGGGTTTTAAACAAACAGTACTGAACAAATAAGTTTTACTTTGAAGAAGGATTGGAGCATAACCGTAAATGTATATACAGAGAGTTACATAACAGAGTGCTATATTCATGATTGTAAACATGTTTTAGAAATGTTTCTCTGATGGGACCTAGGTTATATTTGTCATGTTCAAAACTATTACAAATATTGTTGTTTTCTGAGACTTACAGAAGCTGACATACCTAACCCTCAAAATGTACACAGTGGATATAGTTAGTGGGTTGGACCTTATAATATTTGTTGTCTGAATCTTACAATTGGAATGTCTGGCTATAAAGGAGATAGATGTGTATGTCGTTGTCTCCTTGTCTCTCCCCTACGCTTTTCTGAGGTTAATCTAGCCCACATGACATTGCTGTTAAGGCTATCTTGGCTAGCATACTTAGGTGACCATGCTGTTGATGCAGTACTTATGAGGAAGTGAAATACAGCAGCTGCGATGGAACGGGCAGTAAAACGATAGATGTTTAAGTTACCTGCCTCTACTAAAAGCTTATTTTCCAGAGTCCAGTGAAAATCTGAATTGCTAGTTTGAGGGAAACAAGTCTGAAAGAGATACAACAGGACAACATGACTCAATTCAGAACTGATTGAACCACACACAGAAGAGGGAACCAACACAAGATGATTGACATGAAGCAAGGTTCCAGCCGACGCACCAGGAATTGAAGCTACGTCACTTGTTTCAGATTCAGATGAACCTACAGCAAGACAAAGGGGCCTTTGGCTCTGCACTCCGTATGCTGTGAAGGCTAAATCTCCAAGTGAAGTTTAGCCTTCATTTTGTGGTTCATTGATTAATGGCCCAAGGGAATATGTCCCTGGAGGACCAGGTGCACCATATGACGTTTTCTACATACCTTTCTCATTATCTTGGTAAGCTACATGTGTAATTAAGAGACACATTTATGAATGGCTCCTGCCATTAACATGTATTCTACTCACAGAAGCACTCACTTCAAAACAGCATTATCAGAAAATGTTATTAATTTCACTCCAAACCCAGTCCTTAACAGGTTTGTGATTAATGTTAGAAGCTGGCTATCTATGTTGTGAACACTGTTTGGAGACACTATGCAGATAGTCTAGGCGATCCCTCTTGTTTTACAGGGTTACAAATGACAATCCCAAAATCTCTCGTGTGGTAATGTGGGCAAGCTGTTAGCTTATTAGAGGGTAGTGCTAAACATATGTTTTACTCACAGAGGCAATAAATGAGACACACACTCAAAAAGGAACTTGAAACTGCAGGAGCAGAGATTTTACTGATTAAATTTATAATTGATAATGCACTGATTATTGATGAACTAATGTGTGATTTTTTTCTAATGAATGCTAACAAAATGGGTGACTTTTGTAAATGGCCACCATAATCCATTTTGTTTTCCACTTAGGCTAACTTTAGTGGTAATAGAGTGTTTTTTCATTTTCTCAATGTTTACTCAAAAGAGTGTGTTTAATAGTTTATAGATGTGTAAAAAGCTACCTCTAGTAGAATTTTGTGTTATGTCTTACAAGGTAAGATTTATTAAGTCATTGCTAGAGTTTGACTGTCCTATTGTTTAGAAAATGTCACTTACGTGTGATTTTCCCTCGAGGATGGAAGTAGATGAACATTGTTAGAAGTTTCTTCCTGAACATGAGATTTTGACGAGATGGAACAATGGATCCACAGACGAGACGGGAGAGAAGAAGAAATTGTTATGTATTGTGTCTAGTTAATGATTTCATCAATGAGAAACTGTCGAATGAGAATTTAGGGGCATATTTATACTCCGTTTGCGGCGAATGTGCGTCAAAAAGTTTGACCACATATGTCATACAATCAACCTAATATCTGAAAGTAGACCATCACAGTTGTGTCCCAGTTTGAACCTAGCAGGAAGAATGTAACATGCCACTAAACCAGGTAATGCAGAAAGGGACACAGACAACAACTAAATATTTTTCATCAGCACATCAGGAACGCTGAGAGTCTTGCAAACATAGTCATTGGAAAATGGTATGCAAGTTTGCTCCAAATCATCATTACTGCAAACGTCAAATGGGCTAATGAGATGAATGAATGGTCAACAGTCATTCATACCATATGGCCTTACATTAGCCTGCTGCTGCAGGTTTGCCATAAGATAATAAATAAAACACATGGATACAGTAGATATTCAGGATGGTCAAATCCTAGGGTGCTGGGGGCCTAAGTCCACCTCTACCGCCCCCAAACATACAAGAATCTTGTACTTGTGAACTAAACACATGCATGAGGCACATGTGTGGGCTACATGTCAAAAGTCCAACACAAATCAGAAACACAAAATCATAATGGGACATGGTTAGCCCCATAAAAACTGTAAGTGACTATAGCACTCCCTGTTAGGACTACAGATAACAGCATCACCATCATAATTGTGGACACATTTTGGAGAAGGAATACATCATGGTATCCCATCCATCATTTCAAAATAGCCATCAGCAATTACCCAAAATATGTTGACAAATATGGTCAATACATTATTTACTGTACCCTAAACATTACAGTGTGAATGCCTTCTATACATACAACAACGGACATGTGTCATATCCAACCACAAATGTGTATCACATAGCACCGTTTGACCATGACAAATCACCTTCCCCAAGTTAAAAACATGAAGACATATAAAAAAAATTTGGTCAAAATTCTACGCATACAGCATGGGCGTCATAATTTGTTCACGTACATGAGTGCACAGAATGCAGAGTCAAATATAACTGTATCCAAAAGTTTCACATATTTACCCATCAAAGTATAATTTACATCATATATTTTTTTGACTCAGCATCATGTGCACTCTTGTACGTGGAAAAAATATGACGCCCATGATGTATGCGTGGTAAAATTGACGCAACATGGACAATATGTTGGTCATCTCATGTACATTAAAAAATTATTAATATTCATATCATATTTTTTGACTCAGCATCATGTGCACTACTGTACGTGGAAAAAAATGACGCCCATGATGTATGCGTGGTAAAAATGACGCAACATGGACAATATGTTGGTCATCTCATGTACATTAAAAAAATATTAATATTCATATCATATTTTTTGACTCAGCATCATGTGCACTACTGTACGTGGAAAAAAATGACGCCCATGATGTATGCGTGGTAAAAATGACGCAACATGGACAATATGTTGGTCATCTCATGTACATTAAAAAATTATTAATATTCAAATCATATTTTTTGACTCAGCATCATGTGCACTACTGTACGTGGAAAAAAATGACGCCCATGATGTATGCGTGGTAAAATTGACGCAACATGGACAATATGTTGGTCATCTCATGTACATTAAAAAATTATTAATATTCATATCATATTTTTTGACTCAGCATCATGTGCACTACTGTACGTGGAAAAAAATGACGCCCATGATGTATGCGTGGTAAAAATGACGCAACATGGACAATATGTTGGTCATCTCATGTACATTAAAAAAATATTAATATTCATATCATATTTTTTGACTCAGCATCATGTGCACTACTGTACGTGGAAAAAAATGACGCCCATGATGTATGCGTGGTAAAAATGACGCAACATGGACAATATGTTGGTCATCTGATGTACATTAAAAAATTATTAATATTCATATCATAATTTTTGACTCGGCATCATGTGCAATGTTATGCGTTAAAAAAAAATTACGCACAATTGTGTATGAGTGAAAATATGACGCATAACGGGAAAATACAAACGGCGGCCATTTTCTCAAGGAAGTGATGTAATAGGATATCCTGTTTACAAAATCTGTACTGGGAGTTAACTTTCACTTTCACTTTGCAGTCTCAGATTTATCTAGACTGTGTGGTTGTGTGAAAGGTGTTGTCCTGTGTTTTACTGCTTTTGTGTCCTGTGTACCTTGTATTTTGTCTTTTTGTGAATCTATTCTTGTTGCATAACATTGTCTCAGTCTGTTTAGTCTAGTTTTGTCTATTCCTGTTTTTGTTTGTATTGTCTGTGGGTGTCTGTTGTGGGTAGCATCGTTTTTGGGGTTAGTTGGGCTATTTTTCTCCTTTTTCATTTTCCTTCACACCTCTACCTTTCCCCATTTCCCACTTTTACTTTCTTATTTCATTTGTGAATTACTCTTGCTGTCAATATGTCAAGTAGGCCTCGCCTGTCCAGGATGGGTGAGGATGAATTGGGGGGATTCATATGGCTAGTTTGCCATTTCCTCCCACTGATGCTGGAGGCTGGGGGCCGTGTGATACAGGGGTATCACACGGAGGCAAGGAAAATCCGGTGGGAGAAGGTGCGCCATCACCTGGTCCGGGTCTACGGGAGCATGCGCAATATCCATCAATTGAAGCACCGCTGGGCAGATCTGATAACCAGGGAACAGGACCTGCTGGACCACCTGGGAATCAGGATTGGTGGCCATGTTGGTGAGTACAAATCAATTACATGGGAATAATAGAAATCTGTGTGGGAACATGTGATGATTGTTACCCAATCTGCTACATAAGTAGCTGACTGTGTGTAATGCTAGGGAAACCTAGGCCCATGTTTATACACATATATCCCCATTTTTTAACCACATTTTCACGCAAAAACAGCACCAACTTACAACAAATATCTGTATTTTGCAAGTTTGCCCCCTCTCTGCGTGACAACATGATGCAGATGCTGCGCTACAAAGGTATACATATGTGCCCTAATGTGTATTTGTTGCACAATGTGTATGAAGACCAATGTTAGCAGTCAGATGGCTCATTTTTTCTACACATACCAGATACCTGTAGCTGTAGGTAATGTAGTGTTGCATTTGTGTCAGACAAGCAACACGTTAACGGCTCTATTTGTACTCTGTAGGTTGGATCTTCCGGGGGCATGTACTTCCACAAGGTGAACTAGAAGTGTGTGTGACTTGAGTGCAATGGCCTAGGTGTTCTGTCGAATCATGAGAATGGGTGTTCTACCTCCTCTGTGTGTGTTGTAAAACATGCCTCACTGAAAGTATGTCACGTTGGCCTAAGGCATATCAATTTGACATGTGTGGACCTTGGATGTGACAATGTTTGTTGCTAGCCATTCATAGGTGTTGTGTGTGAAGGAACATACTTGTTGAACTTTCTATACACTCCTGGGTGTGCATTGAACATGGGATTGTTGGTTGTTCTTCCCACACCACCCTCAAAGACTGGCATGTTAATGTGAAACAGGGTACCTAGGACTGTAGCAACCAGTATGTTACACGTACTTGACACCTTTTGTGACTTGAGTTAGTACCTATGGCCAGATGTTGCAAACTGTTAACAAGTTGCAAATGTCATAAATTTCTGTTTGTGAGTTGCAAACGTCTGTTTCCTATTCCGAAATGTATTTGGTGAAAATGAACATATTTGCTAAATGCTTTTCCAAATCCAAAATATGAAGGGGTTTTCCAGACCTATTTGCAACTCACAGTGGTATGCAATTCCATCTGCAACCGAGTACGTGGTTGCAAAGTGAGTCGCAGTTATCATCCACTTGAAGTGGATGGTAACCCACTTGCTAACTGGAAGGGGTCCCCATTGTAACCCTTCACCTTTGTGAGTGGACCTAAATAATCCTGTACAAAACAGCCAGTGGTCCAAGGGACCACAAACTGACGTGAAATTATCCAAGATTGAAGTTGTTGTAATTTATTTCTAAGTGCAGCTCATTTTCCTTTCAGGTAAACGGCCTACACTTGGGGAAAAATAACCTGCTTTATTTAAAAGCAGTCACGGCCATGGAGGTCTGCTGTTCCCAGCAGGCCTCCATCCCCGTGAGTGCCCATAGTCGCTAAGTTGGCGCAACTTGGAACCCACTTCATTGATGTTAATGAGGTGCGTCATAGCGACCCCATAGCGACTCGCAGACGGTGTCAGAGACACCGTTCTGCATTGCAAATTGCTAGTCGCATTTTCCAAATTCCTACATCTGGCCCCTAGTGTAGACATTTGGTTATGGCCCATGGGTTCAATCTTAGCACACAACTAATTCCAAATGGCATTGAGTGAGGAGTGTGATTGTTATCACATAGAGTGACATATGTAGTGAAGTCAGTATGCGGAAGAGGTGCTGCCATGATGTCAAATGCCTTAGGTATGATTTGGATGAGTAGTTTAGGGTGATGTCATCCATCATGTAGAGACATGGATATGCTAGGTGTGATATGCCCGTATGTATGCATGCTTCACATTTACTTCCTCTGAGCCCTTCCGTGAACTATGTTGTGACAATTGCTGCAACTAATACATTTCTAGTAATGTACAAATAACCCATTGTGCTATTCCACCCAATGCAAATCCAAAGGTAAATATTTGCCTTTTCTCTTCACAGCTGCAAACATGAGTGCCGCAGATCGCAACCATTTTGAGCGGCGTGCCATGAGATACAGGCACATCCTGCAGGTGCAGTGTGGGTATCGGAGGATGGGCCGCAAGTACCAATCTGATCGGGCCTCCGGGGTGTGGTGGGCCACACCACAGGCTCCCCCGACATTGCCACCAACAACCACCAACAGCACATCCACCAGGTCTGCCCAAGTGGACCCAGCAACGTCTGCAGCAATGGACCCTGCATCTTTCTCCAGACCTGGACCCAGCCGTGTGGTGGTAGCAGGACTGTCCCGTGGCCAACCAACTCCTGCCACAACATCTACCTCCGCCGGCACGCAAACCAGCACAGACCCTCCTGTGGACCCAGCTGCCTTCCTGGCATTGACCAGAAAATTGGACAAGTTAGTCAAAAAGGTGGACAACCTGAGGGAGGACATGAGTTACATCAAAAAGAGGGTCCGCTCCATCAGGCGCACACTACGGAGGGCAAACCTGTAGCACGTTTGCCCTCTTGAACTTTTACCCCTCCCCTCTCACCTCTTTCCTATTTTCTACTGTTAGTTGGGTTTTGGGGATTAGTATTAGGATAAGTATAGGTAATTAGCTTAGTTAGTGTTAGGGAAGAGGGTGGGGGGTCCTTATTCTTTCTATCTTTTTTTTTTGTGTGGGTGGGTGGGTGGGGGGCAATGTTGGGATTCATGTTAAAAAAAAGAATTAAAAAAAATATATATATATTCTGAAAATTCCCAAAAAATATATGTTTGTTTAGGATAGTATAGTATGTGTGTAGGTTAGTTAGTGTTGTCCTGCATGTGTCCTGTCTCATAATGGTGGGTGGGGGGTTGATGTTTAGATCGTTTCGTTACATGTGTAGAGTAAGTTTAGCTTAGGTTAGTTAGGGACGGTTGTGGGTTATTAGTAGTCAGGTTAGATTAGTGTAGGTTTTCCTTTCCCTTAGTTGCCTCTTGTATTACTCGATTGAAATAAATATATAGTTAACCCTTTACATGATGCGCTAGGTGCTACTTTGTCATGGCCTTGACATCAGTGTAGCAGAATGTTTTAGTATGACATTTGTGTCCTATGCTCACCATCCCCAGGAAATGGAGGTTTAACATCCCAGCTACCCGTGTGCTAACTTGTTAAGTATCCACCATTTGGGCGACCCACCATTGGTAGTGTGCATTGATCACCAAGGTTTTGTTTTGGTATGTATCCTACTTCACAAAGAGTGCTTCCAGACTTGTTAATGTGGGTAAATTGATAGGTCGGACAGCAGTGTGAAGTTCAGGGAGATCTTTGTAGATGAGGAGTTGTTCACACTCTTGTATTGTTGCTTTCATTGCTGACCTACATCATGTGTGTACTGATTCAGCATGACTTTCCTTCATGGAAGCATACTCCGTAAGGGTGATTGATGCAGTGTAATTTGTTCATGATTCCTTACATTATGCGGCATTAATTCTTATTTAAGTATTGCATGGTGCCTACATTTCTCAGCCACCATTTGTTCTCTGGAATAGCGATAGATGGTGCATCATTCTGTCCAACACAGCATGATTGTGTGTGCTTAGTTCCTTCATCAGTGATTTTACTCAGTATGGTAAGGCTATGATGCAATCCTGGCCACTGCACAGATGTTTCAGTATACATGAAATCAGGACAGTAATATAGAGAATCGACATGGTTGCCACACAGCCACTTTGGAGTTAGGTACTGCACAGTTGAAGTGTGAAATGACACAGAGACACAATAGGTGTGCAAGTGCTATTTATTTATAGGTGTTGTAGTGCAAATTGTCCATTCACCATATTTGCTGAGTCCGTTCTGGTGCATTCTTACATGGTGATCCTACAGAAGGGGTGTGGATGATGCTCATGACATGTTGGGGTGATGTCACAGACAGTGCAGAGGGACAGGAATTGGCAAATAGTAGGAGAGAGACATTCACTGGCAATGGGGACAAGTCATACAGTGGATTGCCAAACAGTCATTGAGTGTAGTTGTAGTGAGACTGGCCTTTGACAAAACGTAGGACCTTGGTCAGAGTAGGCCATGGTGCAGGGACTAGGGCTTCCAGGTACTCTTCCGGGTGAATGTTATCTGTTCCATGTCTTCTTCTTCTGATGTGTGTGTTGCCTGGTGTGTCCTTGTTGTTGTTGGTTGTGAAGGGGCAACACACACCTCAGTGTTAGAAGACATGGAGGCAGACATCCCGGGGGCTGCTCCCTGTGGAGTTATGAAGGGCAGTACAGCAGCAAGGAGGGCCTGCTGGTTTTTCAGAATGGCAGCCACATCACAATGGTAGGCAGCCAGGTCCGCCCTGAGGGGTTCTATGTTGCATTTGTGCACACGTTGACTGCCTTGCAGTTGTAGTTGTTGTGTCAACTGGATGACAGCTGTGCAGATTTCCTTCTGTGTTTTTAAAAGTTCCTGCAAGAGCGATGTTCGGGCTTGCATAGCAGCTGCCTGATCAGCAGTAGACATCATGCACGAACGCACCCCCTCAAGGCTGGCTGCCATAGTTTGCATCCCCACCCGCACCTCCTTGGCCAGCTCCCGCTGTACCCCAACGACGGTTCTTTCGAAGCTGGTGCCAGTGTCGTCAGAGTCCTCAGCTGTGTTGGAGCTGGCAGGTCTTACAATTGGGGTGGCGAGTGGTTCTCCTGTGGTGGCTGCTTCTTCTGTGCTCCTCCTTGTGACTGAAGGTGGGGTTTGGAGGCTTTCAAGGACCATTTGAATGGTCTCCTGTGGGATGTTTATGGGCTCGTCATCCATGTCTTCAGGGAACTCAGGGACAGGCATATCGGCAGGAGATCTGTGTTCCTCTGCAATGAAACAGGGTACAATTAGTGTGTCTGTGTTGTGACAATTTTGCACTAAGATACAAGCCTTTGGATGCCTTAACTTTGTGCTCTGTCTTTGTCTTGGTATCTGCTGTCCGTCATAGGGCATTGTTGTAGGCCTATGGCCCACCTGTGTGTCACATGTATGATATGGAGCTATCAGACATGTCTGCCTGATCGCCTCTAGGTGTTGCTTTGTAATTGTTTAGGAATAGGCGTGTTTTTGTCCTACTCCTCCCTCGGTGTTTTACTATTGGTATGGAGGGACATTTTGTTGGGTGGGCTCTCATTATCCTACATGTGATTACTGGCTTTCTAGGCAGCAGGATAGCTAATGGTGTGGGGGACTAAGTCTGACCCACTTGTAAATAACTCAGTCACCCTGATATTTCTTTTTGCTCAGACTAACTAGCAGTGCCTCTGGTCTCCCACAGCAAAGGAATGTTTAGACATCCGAGCGCATGACATCTTTGAAACTTTTCAGGGAAGTGGTGGTCACTCAGATCCTACACAATTGTCTCTTTTCCGGTATGTTCCCATACACAAATGACAAAGACAGTATTTGTTTAATATGAGGTTTAATTGTACAACTGACTTGTTGATATTTAGGTGTGAGCCACAATAACCCAAACAATACACACTGTTAGAATTGAAATAGTCCGCAGGAGAGTAATACATTAGTACACAGCTATCATGGTGCCTAACAGTTTCTACTCTCCCTCTGCTTGTTCTATGTATAGCACAGCATGTTACGTTTGGAGCTTGCCTGTCGGAATCACTGGGGAGACATCATCCCTCATATCAGAGGAATGGCCTGTGATCTGGTTGTGCATCAGCAGCAAGGCAGGCAGCATCTAGTTGTGTTTCTCAGTTTGGAAACTCCCTCTTGCGTGTCTTGGGACAAGGAAGTGATTTTATAAGTCATATGTCATCGTGATGACAAAGTTTCCCTACGCAGGAATGCCAAATCTTAACCCCTACCACATCTATCAGCAATGTACCAGACTGTATCCTTGACTGGGGCACAGAGTGAATATGTTCTGGCAAACTCCAGTGCAGAAGTAGGCAAAACAGTGTGATTTGACTAATTTACAACACCCTAGGACTGGCTATTTGCTATATTAACTGATAGGAAGGCCAATGAGAAGCATTTAGTGCAAAGTGCTCTGAGGCTCTTAGATGTGAGCAAATGAGTAAAAGTACATTCAGGGTAAGGTGCACAAAGGCCTACAGCCTGAGGCTAATGCGCAATGTATACGTTACACTTGCCACAGTACACTTTGACTGACTGTGGGTGTTGTGACTGCCCTGCCAGCACACTTGCCTCTCAGGACCTGCCCTATACACTTTTTATTCACATTGCATGAACTGTACATGTTACGTCGCATTACCTATGCATGTTAATGTTAGGATGTGGTATGGATGTAAACATTGTTGATGTTTGAAGATGATGTTGGGTCATGTGTGTTTAATTGGATTGGCCTGTTTATCGTATGTAGGTCCTATTTGGTTGTCAGACTTTGCAGGTGTGTTTCAGTGACCAGTTGCCTGTGTCCCCTCCTCAGGTGTTGTCTGAGCAGTATGACATTAGTGATGTAGCCTTGTTAGCCAGGCACGTGAGGGACCCTGACGTATGCAACATGTGTGTGTCGTTAGTGCTGTGTGGCTCCAATTGCTGTTTACTTTGGCTTATGTATGTGTCAGGTATGGACATTCGGCATTTGAGTGTACTGGTGCCTTTGTCTTATTTCTATGAATTGGTGCGGATGTTATCCTCACCCCCTAATTTGGGTATGTATATTACATGGGGAGGTTCCTGCCATTTGGTACTGTAGCTGCACAGAGATGAGAGGTGTTATTGTAAGCTGTTGTGGCAGTTACATTGCAGTTGTTATTTTGGCTACTGGATTACTGATAGGGACCTAGTTGATGTGGGATAGATTTTACAAAACAAGTGCCTGGATGTGAGTTTGAGGTAGTTGCCTTCCCACCTGTCGCTGCTTTCCCTTGGCTCTATTGTTGTCATTACAGGATGTCCCCATGGGACTGTTGTTGTTGCTGTATTTTGTCGTGCCCCAGCTTCAGTCTGTGCTGGGCATGCCCCCCTGCTGTGCCCCTTTACCCATGCCAGTTCATATATGTGCAGACTTACATGCATTGTGTAGTAGGTATTTCCCCCCCCTGTTACAGTCTACATTATTGCAATTTAATTCCCCATGCGACTTACCCTGCATGTGCGTTGTGTCGTGGTAGTCTGCGCTGTCCTGTCCTTGAATCCCTGTGACGATCTCCTCCGGGATGACGGCTGCGACCATCTCCTCCATGTGGTCCAGGGCCTCCTGTTGTGCTGGACTCCCCCCTCCAGTCTGCATTGCTGCCTTCCTGTTCCTGGCCATTTTCTCTTTTGTCCTACGTTTGCAGTCATGCCAGCGTTTCTTACACTCAGTGACTGTGCGGCGTTCTTCAGCCACACTGTTGATCTTGTCCACTATTTGTTTCCATATGGCCTCTCTCCTACTGAGTGGCAATTTAGAGGAGATGAAAAGTTGGTGCTGGTGTTCCGTCACCTCTTTCACCAGGATTTCCTGCTCCTATTCACTGAAGCGACACTTTCTTTTTTTTTTGAAAAATTCCTGGTTCCTGTATGGATCCTCCTGGCTGGTTCCTGGTCTGCTGTCATCCTCCTGGGGTCTGTAGTGGCCTCTGGGATCCATTTTGGCTCTCCTCTGCTGAAGGGCAGTTTTCGCGCAAAAATTTAACGCAATAGCGTTAAAAAAAACAGCGATTTCCGGATTGCGCTGTCGTAAATCGACCCACAGTGATGTGCGTCGCCTTTACGTTGGTTTCCTTTACGACGGAACGCCACTGTGTGCGTCACGAAATAATGACTCCCACCTGTTGGTTGCGCCGCCGTACGTCAAAGTATAAATTTGACGCCCGCACGGCGAAAAATATTTTGACGCAAAACTGCGTTAGCCCAGTTTTGCGTCAAAAAGTATAAATATGGCCCTTAGTGTACTATGAATGTGTAACTTTTAGTTATCTAACCTTAATTTTATTGGCTAAATGTACAACACCCCATGTCCTGACCAATCACGAGTTTTGTGGAAGTTAATATAACATTCTGTCACTTATTCTTTGGGGCAGACCTTACAAGATTTTCCAGAGACTTTCCAGTGATATTTCCAGAGTTAGATTAATGGGGAGTTTTGCAGTCATGTAGACTTGGGGGATTTATAGATCGTTCCTACTGTTGTGTCCCACTACTGAAGCGATCTTCTTGTTGTTTTCTTATGGGTAATGTATAAATTGCGAATTGTTATGTGTGTCTTATGTTTTACAGGTACCAGCTGCAACTCGTGAATTAATTGCTGCATAATAATAATATTATTTTTCATATAACCTGAGTTAGTATGTTTTTCTAAATTTGTGTTTCTAATTTTTTTTAAATGAAGCCCAACATGTTAATGCTAATTAGAGGTTAGTGAGGGATTTTATCTTTACATGCTCATGATTCATATTGACGTTCTTTGATCTATTGCTTCAATGTATATTATTTCACTGGCGCAGATTTTGGTGTTATTAAGTTGTGTCATAACACTCAAGTTAATCTGTTTACTTGCTTTGATTAAACTTAGATATTTAGGGGCATATTTATACTCTGTTTACGCCGGAATTGCGTCGTGTTTTTTTTTACGCAATTCCGACGCAAAACTAACTCCATATTTATACTTTGGCGTTAGACACGTCTAGCGCCAAAGTCCATGGAGTTTGCGTCATTTTTTTGCGTGGACACCTACTTTGCGTTAATGGTATGCAAGGTAGGCGTTCCCGTCTAAAAAATTGACTCCGAGGCATGTGCGCCGTATTTACACTCCCGGGCAAAATTCACGCCCGGGAGTGGGCGGGTCAAATAAAAAGGCGTCCAGACGCTTTTGCGCTGTTTTTTAGCGCCTGGACAAGGCAGGCGTTAAGGGACCTGTGGGCTCGGAAGGAGCCCAGAGGTGCCCTCCCATGCCCCCAGGGACACCCCCTGTCACCCTTGCCCACCCCAGGAGGACACCCAAGGATGGAGGGACCCATCCCAGGGACATTAGGGAAGTTCAGGTAAGTATTTTATTTTTATTTTTTTGTGGCATAGGGGGGCCTGATTTGTGCCCCCCTACATGCCACTATGCCCAATGACCATGCCCAGGGGACAGAAGTCCCCTGGGCATGGCCATTGGGCAAGGGGGCATGACTCCTGTCTTTGCTAAGACAGGAGTCATTTCAATGGGGGTTGGGAGTCGAAAAAAATGGCGCAAATCGGGTTGAGGCGAAAAATTTGCCTCAGCCTGACTTGCCCCATTTTTTGGCACCCAAGCTCCATATTCCCCTACGCCGGCGCTGCCTGGTGTACGTAATTTTTTTTCACGCACACCAGGCAGCGCCGGCGGCTAACGCCGGCTAACGTCATTGAATAAATACGGCGCCTGCATGGCGCTTCAGAATGGCGTTAGCCGGCGCTAATTTTTTTGACGCAAAACTGAGTTAGCGCAGTTTTGCGTCAAAAAGTATAAATATGGCCCTTAAGGCGTTCTAATCAGCTGTTGATGATTCTTTATGTGTATATTTTGTGTTTGAGAATTATTTTCGTGACTTTAGCATTGTTAATAGGGGGTAATACATTTATAAACCTTCTTAATAAACTGGTGTGGACATTGCAGTGTAATTAGATTATTGATTTCTTGTCTAGTGATGTTTGTTGTGAATGATTATAACATATACTATTGACATCCCCTCTAATCAATGTTGTCTTGGTCCATTGGCCTAAGATGTGAGAACCACTATTTGGCCTGAGGTAATAGCTAGGATTTCTCTGCGCTACAGCAGAGTTTGGTAGCAGAGTTACAGTTTTGTCATTATTAGATGATGTCATGATGATGTCATAGTTTGTGAAAGAATTCTTTTAAAATTGTTTTTTACTAAAGTTTTCTGAAATGTTTTACGGATCTGAGAAAATGAGTTGCTAGTTGCCTTTAGTGACTTTCCCCAGTCCTTGGAGATGCTCTAGGTTGAAGGGTATGTTCCTAGCGGTGTTTGATTGAATAGAGTGAGGTGAGATTATTTTGCGCTTGCACAACTTGAGCTAATTTGCAGTTGATTGATGTGTCCATGAGTCCAGAAGGAGTGGGCGTACTCCAATAGAGTTTATAGGGAGTGGGCGTACTCCAGTAGATATGAGAGTAGGGAAGCGGCATTCTTCATTTGAGTGTGACGCTTAGTGCAGGAAAAATTGTCCATGTGGTTGTTGATAAGACTGACTTAATGAGATGGTCTAAGACTCCGGAGTATTTTAACAAGTGTAGTGAGACACTTGGTACAAGCGTAGAGAGACACTTGGTACAAGTGTAGAGAGACACTTGGTATATGTTGTAATTTGTCTATTTTTGTAGACCGATCCGGCGTGGTTGGTATGTCGAGTTTGTGAGGATGAAATTACAACTGAGGGTACTAAGTGCACTAGGACAATAATCCAATGGTCAGTTGAGAAGTGAAATTTGCAGGTCCAATTTTGCTCATGAACGTGGGGAACTGTGAAAAAGAGTAGCTGTAGATGCGAAAGCTGAAGGCGAAATCTGGAAGGTACCTAAAGCGATTGTGTTACCCTACCTGTAGTAAATAAACAAATTTGTTTTCTTTATTTTTGGTTTAAGATCTGCTCGCAAGCTAATATTGCATTGGTTTGGTATGTTAGTTGTGTGAAATTCAGGCCAAAAAAGTTTGTCAGTGTCTCAGCAGTCGCGCTGAGAGAGGGTGTGTGCGTATTAGTGTGATGTAACTTGAGCCGCGCTGGGATAGGTTGGTTGGTGAGAAGGGTCACGCACGGATTCCTCCATCAGTCTGATATTTATGAAGTGCGATTGGAAGGCGAGAGTGTTGAAGAGGATTGAGGGACTGTAGTCACTCTTTCTGACTGGTTATTTTTTAACAGATTTCGTTGTTTTGTTTTGTTTGGAATATATTTTGTAAATCACTTTTCTGATTAACCCCTTTGCTGCCATCCTTTTTTTGGCTATTTGGTGCAGTTTGAGCTTAGGCCCTCATAACTTTTTGTCCACATAAGCTAACCACACCACATTTGCGTCTTCTTTTTACAACATCCTAGGGATTCTAGAGGTACCCAGACTTTGGGGGTTCCCCTGAAGGAGACCAAGAAATTAGCCAAAATACAGCAAAAATGTCGTGTTTTTAAAAAAAAAAATTTGAAAAAAGGGCTGCAGAAGGCGGCTTGTGGTTTTTCCCCTGAAAATAGCATCAACAAAGGGTTTGCTGGGCTACAATCACCATCTTCCCAGCTTTCAGGAACAGGCAGACTTGAATCATAAAACCACATTTTTCAACACAATTTTGGCATTTTACTGGGACATACCCCACTTTTACTATTTTTGTGCTTTCAGCCTCCTTCCAGGTAGTGACAGAAATGGGTGTGAAACCAATGCTGGATCCCAGAAAGCTAAACATTTTTGAAAAGTAGTCCAAACTCTGAATTCAGCAAGGGGTAATTTGTGTAGATCCTACAAGGTTTCCCTACAGAAAATAACAGCTGAAATAAAAACAAATCTTGAAATTGAGGTGAAAAAAACAGCAGTTTTTCGCCACATTTTACTCTGTAACTTTTACCTGCGATGTCAGATTTTTTAAAGCAATATACTGTTACGTCTGCTGGACTCTTCTGGTTGTGGGGATATATAGGGCTTGTATGTTAATCAAGAACCCTAGGTACCCAGAGCCTATAAATGATCTGCACCTTGCAATGGATTTTCATTCTGTACCGGGTATACAGCCATTCATTTGCTGAAATATAAATAGTGAAAAATAGGTATCAAGAAAACCTTTGTATTTCCAACATGGGCGCAAGATGAGGTGTTGAAAAGCAGTGATTATTTGCACATCTGTTAATCCCGGGGTGCCCATACTAGCATGTGAATTACAGGCCATTTCTCAAATATATGTCTTTTTTACACACTGTCTCACATTTGGAAAGAAAAAATGTAGCGAAAGACAAGGGACAATAACACTTGTTCTGCTATTCTGTGTTCCCCCAAGACTCCTGATACAAATGGCACCTCACTTGCGTGGGTACGCATAATGCCTGCCACAGGAAATGCAACATGGACACATCACATTTTTACATTGAAAAATGACGTGTTTTTTGGAAAGTGCCTAGCTGTGCATTTTGATCTCTAGCTCAGCCGGCAACTAGGAAAACCTACTAAAACTGTGCATTTTTTAAAACTAGACACCTAGGGGAATCCAGGATGGGAGACTTGTGGGGCTCTCGTCAGGTTCTGTTACCCAGAATTCTTTGCAAACCTCAAAATTTAGCTAAAAATCTCTTTTTCCTCACATTTCGGTGACTGAAAGTTCCTGAATCTGAGAGGAACCACAAATTTCCTTCTACCCAGCGTTCCGCCAAGTCTCCCGATAAAAATGGTACCTCACTTGCGTGGGTAGGCCTATTCCCTGAAACAGAAAGTGCCCCAAAACACAACGTAGACACGCCACATTTCCCCCCAAAAAAACAGAGCTGTTTTTTGCAAAGTGCCTAGCTGAGGATTTTGCCTTCTAGCTCAGCCTTCACTGAGGGAAACCTACCCAACCACTGCATTTTTGAAAACTAGACACATAGAGGAATCCAGGATGGGGTGACTTGTGGGGCTCTCACAAAGGTCTGTTACACAGAATCCTTTGCAAACCTCAAAATTTGGCTGAAAAAAACACTTTTTCCTCACATTTCAGTGACAGAAAGTTCTAGAATCTGAGAGAAGCCTCAAATTTCCTTCCACCCAGCGTTTCCCAAAGTCTCCCGATAAAAATGGTACCTCACTTCTGTGGGTAGGCCTAGTGCCCACAGCAGGAAATGCCCCAAAACACAACATGGACACATCACATTTTCCCAAATAAAACAGAGATGTTTTTTGCATAGTGCCTAGCTGTGGACTTTGGCCTCTAGCTCAGCCGGGACTTAGGGAAACCTACCAAACCTATTCATTTCTGAAAACTAGACATCTAGGGAAATCCAAGATGGGGTGACTTGTGGGACTCTCACCAGGTTCTGTTACCCAGAATCCTTTGCAACCCTCAGAATTTGGCTAAAAAAACACTTTTTGCTCACATTTTGGTGACAGAAAGTTCTGGAATTGAGAGGAGGCACAAATTTCCTTCCACCCAGTGTTCCCCAAAGTCTCCCGATACAAATGGTACTTCACTTGTATAGGTAGGCCTAGTGCCTGCAACAGGAAATGCCCCAAAACACAACGTGGACACATCACATTTTATCAAAGAAAACAGATCTGTGGGTTTGCAAAGTGCCTAGCTGTAGATTTTGGCCTCTAGCTCAGCCGGCACCTAGGGAAACCTACCAAACCTGTGCATTTTTGAAGAATACACATGTAGGAGAATCCAGGATGGGGTGATTTGGGGGCTCTCCTCAGGTTCTGTTACAAAGAATCCTTTGCAAACCTCAAAATGTGGCTAAAAAAATACCTTTTCCTCACATTTAGGTGACAGAAAGTTTTGGAATCTGAGAGAAGCCACAAATTTCCTTCCACCCAGTGTTCCCCAAAGTCTCCCGTTACAAATGGTACTTCACTTGTGTGGGTAGGCCTAGTGCCCGCGACAGGAAATGCCCCAAAACACAACGTGGACACATCACATTTTCCCAAATAAAACAGAGCTGTTTTTTGCAAAGTGCCTAGCTGTGGATTTTGGCTTCTAGCTCAGCCGTCACTTAGGGAAACCTACCCAGCCATTGCATTTCTTAAAACTAGACACATAGAGGAATCCATGATAGGGTGACTTGTGGGGCTCTCACCAAGTTCTGTTACACAGAATCCTTTGCAAACCTCAAAATTTGGCTGAAAAAAACACTTTTTCCTCACATTTCAGTGACAGAAAGTTCTAGAATTTGAGAGAAGCCACAAATTTCCTCCCACCCAGCGTTCCCCAAAGTCTCACAATAAAAATGGTACCTCACTTGTGTGGGTAAGCCTAGTGCCCGCAACAGGAAATGCCCCAAAACACAACGTAGACACATCACATTTTCCCAAATAAAACAGAGCTGTTTTTTGTAAAGTGCCTAGCTGTGGACTTTACCCTCTAGCTCAGCGGGCACCTAGGGAAACCTACCAAACCTGTTCCTTTTTTTAAACTAGACACCTAGTGGAATCCAAGATGGGGTGACTTGTGGGGCTCTCACCAGGTTCTGTTACCCAGTATCCTTTGCAACCCTCAAAATTTGGCTAAAATCACTTTTTCCTCAGATTTCGGTAACAGAAAGTTCTGGAATTGAGAGGAGCGTCAAATTTCCTTCCACCCAGCGTTCCGACAAGTCTCCCGATAAAAATGGTGCCTCACTTGTATGGGTAGGCTTGGGCCCGCGATTGGAAATGCCCCAAAACACAACGTGGACAAATCACATTTTCACAAAAAAAAACAGAGCTCTTTTTTGCAAAGTGTCTACCTGTGGCTTTTGGCCTCTAGCTCAGCCGGGACCTAGGGAAACCTACCAAACGTGTTCCTTTTTTAAAACTAGACACCTAGTAGAATCCAAGATGGGGTGACTTGTGGGGCTCTCACCAGGTTCTGTTACCCAGCATCCTTTTCAACCCTCAAAATTTGGCTAAAATCACTTTTTCCTCAGATTTCGGTGACAGAAAGTTCTGGAATTGAGAGGAGCAACAAATGTCCTTCCACCCAGCGTTCCGACAAGTCTCCCGATAAAAATGGTGCCTCACTTGTATGGGTAGGCCGAGGGCCCCCGATTGGAAATGCCCCAAACCACAACATGGACACATCACATTTTCACACAAAAACAGAGCTCTTTCTTCCAAAGTGCCTACCTGTGGATTTTGGCCTCTAGCTCAGCCGGCACCTAGGGAAACCTACTAAACCTGGGCATTTTTTAAAACTAGACACTTTGGGGAATCCAGGATGTGGTGACTTGTAGGGCTCTCGCCAGGTTCTGTTACCCAGAATCCTTTGCCAACCTCAAAATTTCGCCAAAAAACCACTTTTTCCTCACATTTCAGTGACAGAAAGTTCTGCAATCTGAGAGGAGCCACAAATTTCCTTCCACCCAGCGTTCCGCCAAGACTCCCGATAAAAATGGTACATCTCTTGTGTGGGTAGGCCTGGTGCCCGCAACAGGAAACGCCCCAAAACACAACGTGGACACATCACATATTTACAAAGAAAATACAGCTTTTTTTTGCAAAGTGCCTAGCTGTGGATTTTGGCATCTAGCTGAGCCGTAACCTAGGGAAACCTACCAAACCTATGCATTTTTGAAAACTAGACACCTAAGGACATCCAGAATGGGGTGACCTCTGGGGCTCTCACCAGATTCTGTTACCCAGAATCCTTTGCAAACCTCAAAATTTCGCAAAATAAAACACTTTTTCCTCACATTTCGGTGACAGAAAGTTCTGGAATCTCAGACGAGCCACAAATTTCCTTCCACCCAGCGTTCCCCCAAGTCTCCCGATAAAAATGGTACCTCACTTGTGTGAGTTGGCGTAGTGCCCGCAACAGGAAATGCCCCAAAACACAACATGGCACATCACATTTTCCCAATTAAAACAGAACTGTTTTGTGCAAAGTGCCAAGCTGTGGATTTTGGCCTCTAGCTCAGCCGGCACCTAGGGAAACCTACCAAACCATTCCATTTTTTAAAACTAGACACATAGGGGAATCCAGGATGGAGTGACTTGTGGGACTCTCACCAGGTTCTGTTACCCACAATCCTTTGCAAACCTCACAATTTGGATAAAAACACACTTTTTCCTCATATTTCGGTGACAAACGGTTCTGGAATCTGAGAGGAGCCACAAATTTCCTTCCACCCAACGTTCCGCCACATATCCCGATAAAAATGGTACCTCACTTGTATGGGTAGGCCTAGTGCCCGCAACAGGAAATGCCCCAAAACAAAACGTGGACACATCACATTTTATCAAAGAAAACAGAGCTGTTTTTTGCAAAGTGCCTAGCTGTGGATTTTGCCATATAGCTCGTCCGGCACCTAGGGAATCCTACCAACCCTGTCAATTTTTTAAAACTAGACACCTAGGGGAATCCAAGATGGGGTGACACGTGGGGCCCTCACCAGGTTCTGTTACCCAGAATCCTTTGCCAACCTCAAAATTGCACAAAAAAACCACTTCTTCCTCACATTTCGGTGACAGAAAGTTCTGGAATCTAAGACGAGCCACAAATTTCCTACCACCCAGCGTTCCGCCAAGCCTCCCGATAAAAATGGTACCTTACTTGTGTGAGTTGGCCTAGTGCACGCAACAGGAAATGCCCCAAAACACAACATGGACACATCACATTTTCCCATTTAAAACAGAGCTCTTTTGTGCAAAGTGCCTAGCTGTGGATTTTGGCATATAGCTCAGCCGGCACCTAGGGAATCCTACCAAACCTGTCCATTTTTGAAAACTAGGCACCTAGGGGAATCCAAGATGGGGTGACTTGTGGATCTCTCACCAGGTTCTGTTACCCAGAATCCTTTGCAAACCTCAAAATTTGGCAAAAAAACACTTTTTCTAAACATTTCGGTGACAGAAAGTTCTGGAATCTGAGAGGAGCAACAAATGTCCTTCCACCCAGTGTTCCCTCAAGTCTCCTGATAAAAATGGTACCTCACTTCTGTGGATAGGCCTAGTGCCCGTGACAGGAAATGCCCCAAAAGACAACGTGGACACATCACATTTTCCCAAATAAAACAGAGCTCTTTTTCGCAAAGTGCCTACCTGTGGATTTTGGCATATAGCTCAGCCGGCACCTAGGGAAACCTACCAAACCTGTGCATTTTTTAAAACTAGACACCTAGGGGAAAGACAGGATGTAGTGACTTGTGGGGCTCTCGCCAGGTTCTGTTACCCAGAATCCTTTGTCAACCTCAAAATTTTGCAAAAAAAACACTTTTTTCCTCACATTTCGGTGACAGAAAGTTCTGGAATCTGAGAGGAGCCACAAATTTCCTTCCACCCAGCGTTCCGCCAAGTCTCCCGATATAAATGGTACCTCACTTGCGTGGGTAGGCCTGGTGCCCGCAACAGGAAATGCCCTAAAACACAACGTGGACAGATCACATTTTTACCAAGAAAATACAGCTGTTTTTTGCAAAGTGCCTAGCTGTGGATTTTGCCATATAGCTCAGCCGGCACCTAGGGAATCCTACCAACCCTGTCCATTTTTTAAAACTAGACACCTAGGGGAATCCAAGATGGGGTGACTCATGGGGCCCTCACCAGTTTCTGTTACCCAGAATCCTTTGCCAACCTCAAAATTGCGCAAAATAAACACTTTTTCCTCACATTTCGGTGACAGAAAGTTCTGGAATCTAAGACGAGCCACAAATTTCCTACCACCCAGCGTTTCCCCAAGTCTCCCGATAAAAATGGTACCTTACTTGTGTGAGTTGGCCTAGTTTACGCAACAGGAAATGCCCCAAAACACAACATGGACACATCAAATTTTCCCATTTAAAACAGAGCTCTTTTGTGCAAAGTGCCTAGCTGTGGATTTTGGCATATAGCTCAGCCGGCACCTAGGGAATCCTACCAAACCTGTCCATTTTTGAAAACTAGGCACCTAGGGGAATCCAAGATGGGGTGACTTGTGGATCTCTCACCAGGTTCTGTTACCCAGAATCCTTTGCAAACCTCAAAATTTGGCAAAAAAACACTTTTTCTACACATTTCGGTGACAGAAAGTTCTGGAATCTGAGAGGAGCAACAAATGTCCTTCCACCCAGTGTTCCCTCAAGTCTCCTGATAAAAATGGTACCTCACTTCTGTAGGTAGGCCTAGTGCCCGTGACAGGAAATGCCCCAAAAGACAACGTGGACACATCACATTTTCCAAATAAAACAGAGCTCTTTTTCGAAAAGTGCCTACCTGTGGATTTTGGCATATAGCTCAGCCGGCACCTAGGGAAACCTACCAAACCTGTGCATTTTTTAAAACTAGACACCTAGGGGAATCCAGGATGTAGTGACTTGTGGGGCTCTCGCCAGGTTCTCTTACCCAGAATCCTTTGTCAACCTCAAAATTTTGCAAAAAAAACACTTTTTTCCTCACATTTCGGTGACAGAAAGTTCTGGAATCTGAGAGGAGCCACAAATTTCCTTCCACCCAGCGTTCCGCCAAGTCTCCCGATATAAATGGTACCTCACTTGCGTGGGTAGACCTGGTGCCCGCAACAGGAAATGCCCTAAAACACAACGTGGACAGATCACATTTTTACAAAGAAAATACAGCTGTTTTTTGCAAAGTGCCTAGCTGTGGATTTTGGCATCTAGCTGAGCCGTCACCTAGGTAAACCTACCAAACCTGTGCATTTTTGAAAACTAGACACCTAAGGAAATCCAGAATGGGGTGACCTCCGGGGCTCTCATCAGGTTCATTACCCAGAATCCTTTGCAAACCTCAAAATTTGGATAAAAAAACACTTTTTCCTCAGGTTTCGGTGACTGAAAGTTCTGGAATCTGAGACGAGCCACAAATTTCCTTCCACCCAGCATTCCCCCAAGTCTCCCGATAAAAATGGTACCTCACTTGTGTGAGTTGGCCTAGTGCCCGCAACAGGAAATGCCCCAAAACACAACATGGCACATCACATTTTCCCAATTAAAACAGAGCTGTTTTGTGCAAAGTGCCAAGCTGTGGATTTTGGCCTCTAGCTCAGCCGGCACCTAGGGAAACCTACCAAACCATTCCATTTTTTTAAACTAGACACATAGGGGAATCCAGGATGGGGTGATTTGTGGGACTCTCACCAGGTTCTGTTACCCAGAATCCTTTGCAAACCTCACAATTTGGATAAAAACACACTTTTTCCTCATATTTCGGTGACAAAAGGTTCTGGAATCTGAGAGGAGCCACAAATTTCCTTCCACCCAACGTTCCGCCACATATCCCAATAAAAATGGTACCTCACTTGTATGGGTAGGCCTAGTGCCCGCAACAGGAAATGCCCCAAAACAAAACGTGGACACATCACATTTTATCAAAGAAAACAGAGCTGTTTTTTGCAAAGTGCCTAGCTGTGGATTTTGCCATATAGCTCAGCTGGCACCTAGGGAATCCTACCAACCCTGTCCATTTTTTAAAACTAGACACCTAGGGGAATCCAAGATGGGGTGACTCGTGGGGCCCTCACCAGGTTCTGTTACCCAGAATCCTTTGCCAACCTCAAAATTGCACAAAACAAACACTTTTTCCTCACATTTCGGTGACAGAAAGTTCTGGAATCCAAGACGAGCCACAAATTTCCTACCACCCAGCGTTCCCCCAAGTCTCCCGATAAAAATGGTACCTCACTTGTGTGAGTTGGCCTAGTGCACACAACAGGAAATGCCCCAAAACACAACATGGACACATCACATTTTCCCATTTAAAACAGAGCTCTTTTGTGCAAAGTGCCTAGCTGTGGATTTTGGCATATAGCTCAGCCGGCACCTAGGGAATCCTACCAAACCTGTCCATTTTTGAAAACTAGGCACCTAGGGGAATCCAAGATGGGGTGACTTGTGGATCTCTCACCAGGTTCTGTTACCCAGAATCCTTTGCAAACCTCAAAATTTGGCAAAAAAACACTTTTTCTACACATTTCGGTGACAGAAAGTTCTGGAATCTGAGAGGAGCAACAAATGTCCTTCCACCCAGTGTTCCCTCAAGTCTCCTGATAAAAATGGTACCTCACTTCTGTGGGTAGGCCTAGTGCCCGTGACAGGAAATGCCCCAAAAGACAACGTGGACACATCATATTTCCCAAATAAAACAGAGCTCTTTTTCGAAAAGTGCCTACCTGTGGATTTTGGCATATAGCTCAGCCGGCACCTAGGGAAACCTACCAAACCTGTGCATTTTTTAAAACTAGACACCTAGGGGAATCCAGGATGTAGTGACTTGTGGGGCTCTCGCCAGGTTCTGTTACCCAGAATCCTTTGTCAACCTCAAAATTTTGCAAAAAAAACACTTTTTTCCTCACATTTCGGTGACAGAAAGTTCTGGAATCTGAGAGGAGCCACAAATTTCCTTCCACCCAGCGTTCCGCCAAGTCTCCCGATATAAATGGTACCTCACTTGCGTGGGTAGGCCTGGTGCCCGCAACAGGAAATGCCCTAAAACACAACGTGGACAGATCACATTTTTACAAAGAAAATACAGCTGTTTTTTGCAAAGTGCCTAGCTGTGGATTTTGGCATCTAGCTGAGCCGTCACCTAGGTAAACCTACCAAACCTGTGCATTTTTGAAAACTAGACACCTAAGGAAATCCAGAATGGGGTGACCTCCGGGGCTCTCATCAGGTTTATTACCCAGAATCCTTTGCAAACCTCAAAATTTGGATAAAAAAACACTTTTTCCTCAGGTTTCGGTGACTGAAAGTTCTGGAATCTGAGACGAGCCACAAATTTCCTTCCACCCAGCATTCCCCCAAGTCTCCCGATAAAAATGGTACCTCACTTGTGTGAGTTGGCCTAGTGCCCGCAACAGGAAATGCCCCAAAACACAACATGGCACATCACATTTTCCCAATTAAAACAGAGCTGTTTTGTGCAAAGTGCCAAGCTGTGGATTTTGGCCTCTAGCTCAGCCGGCACCTAGGGAAACCTACCAAACCATTCCATTTTTTTAAACTAGACACATAGGGGAATCCAGGATGGGGTGATTTGTGGGACTCTCACCAGGTTCTGTTACCCAGAATCCTTTGCAAACCTCACAATTTGGATAAAAACACACTTTTTCCTCATATTTCGGTGACAAAAGGTTCTGGAATCTGAGAGGAGCCACAAATTTCCTTCCACCCAACGTTCCGCCACATATCCCAATAAAAATGGTACCTCACTTGTATGGGTAGGCCTAGTGCCCGCAACAGGAAATGCCCCAAAACAAAACGTGGACACATCACATTTTATCAAAGAAAACAGAGCTGTTTTTTGCAAAGTGCCTAGCTGTGGATTTTGCCATATAGCTCAGCTGGCACCTAGGGAATCCTACCAACCCTGTCCATTTTTTAAAACTAGACACCTAGGGGAATCCAAGATGGGGTGACTCGTGGGGCCCTCACCAGGTTCTGTTACCCAGAATCCTTTGCCAACCTCAAAATTGCACAAAACAAACACTTTTTCCTCACATTTTGGTGACAGAAAGTTCTGGAATCCAAGACGAGCCACAAATTTCCTACCACCCAGCGTTCCCCCAAGTCTCCCGATAAAAATGGTACCTCACTTGTGTGAGTTGGCCTAGTGCACGCAACAGGAAATGCCCCAAAACACAACATGGACACATCACATTTTCCCATTTAAAACAGAGCTCTTTTGTGCAAAGTGCCTAGCTGTGGATTTTGGCATATAGCTCAGCCGGCACCTAGGGAATCCTACCAAACCTGTCCATTTTTGAAAACTAGTTACCTAGGGGAATCCAAGATGGGGTGACTTGTGGATCTCTCACCAGGTTCTGTTACCCAGAATCCTTTGCAAACCTCAAAATTTGGCAAAAAAACACTTTTTCTACACATTTCGGTGACAGAAAGTTCTGGAATCTGAGAGGAGCTACAAATGTCCTTCCACCCAGTGTTCCCTCAAGTCTCCTGATAAAAATGGTACCTCACTTCTGTGGGTAGGCCTAGTGCCCGTGACAGGAAATGCCCCAAAAGACAACGTGGACACATCACATTTTCCCAAATAAAACAGAGCTCTTTTTCGCAAAGTGCCTACCTGTGGATTTTGGCATATAGCTCAGCCGGCACCTAGGGAAACCTACCAAACCTGTGCATTTTTTAAAACTAGACACCTAGGGGAATCCAGGATGTAGTGACTTGTGGGGCTCTCGCCAGGTTCTGTTACCCAGAATCCTTTGTCAACCTCAAAATTTTGCAAAAAAAACACTTTTTTCCTCACATTTCGGTGACAGAAAGTTCTGGAATCTGAGAGGAGCCACAAATTTCCTTCCACCCAGCGTTCCGCCAAGTCTCCCGATATAAATGGTACCTCACTTGCGTGGGTAGGCCTGGTGCCCGCAACAGGAAATGCCCTAAAACACAACGTGGACAGATCACATTTTTACAAAGAAAATACAGCTGTTTCATGCAAAGTGCCTAGCTGTGGATTTTGGCATCTAGCTGAGCCGTCACCTAGGTAAACCTACCAAACCTCTGCATTTTTGAAAACTAGACACCTAAGGAAATCCAGAATGGGGTGACCTCCGGGGCTCTCATCAGGTTCATTACCCAGAATCCTTTGCAAACCTCAAAATTTGGATAAAAAACACTTTTTCCTCAGGTTTCGGTGACTGAAAGTTCTGGAATCTGAGACGAGCCACAAATTTCCTTCCACCCAGCATTCCCCCAAGTCTCCCGATAAAAATGGTACCTCACTTGTGTGAGTTGGCCTAGTGCCCGCAACAGGAAATGCCCCAAAACACAACATGGCACATCACATTTTCCCAATTAAAACAGAACTGTTTTGTGCAAAGTGCCAAGCTGTGGATTTTGGCCTCTAGCTCAGCCGGCACCTAGGGAAACCTACCAAACCATTCCATTTTTTTAAACTAGACACATAGGGGAATCCAGGATGGGGTGATTTGTGGGACTCTCATCAGGTTCTGTTACCCAGAATCCTTTGCAAACCTCACAATTTGGATAAAAACACACTTTTTCCTCATATTTCGGTGACAAAAGGTTCTGGAATCTGAGAGGAGCCACAAATTTCCTTCCACCCAACGTTCCGCCACATATCCCAATAAAAATGGTACCTCACTTGTATGGGTAGGCCTAGTGCCCGCAACAGGAAATGCCCCAAAACAAAACGTGGACACATCACATTTTATCAAAGAAAACAGAGCTGTTTTTTGCAAAGTGCCTAGCTGTGGATTTTGCCCTATAGCTCAGCTGGCACCTAGGGAATCCTACCAACCCTGTCCTTTTTGTAAAACTAGACACCTAGGGGAATCCAAGATGGGGTGACTCGTGGGGCCCTCACCAGGTTCTGTTACCCAGAATCCTTTGCCAACCTCAAAATTGCACAAAACAAACACTTTTTCCTCACATTTCGGTGACAGAAAGTTCTGGAATCCAAGACGAGCCACAAATTTCCTACCACCCAGCGTTCCCCCAAGTCTCCCGATAAAAATGGTACCTCACTTGTGTGAGTTGGCCTAGTGCACGCAACAGGAAATGCCCCAAAACACAACATGGACACATCACATTTTCCCATTTAAAACAGAGCTCTTTTGTGCAAAGTGCCTAGCTGTGGATTTTGGCATATAGCTCAGCCGGCACCTAGGGAATCCTACCAAACCTGTCCATTTTTGAAAACTAGACACCTAGGGGAATCCAAGATGGGGTGACCTGTGGCGCTCTCACCAGGTTCTGTTACCCAGAATCCTTTGCAAATATAAAAAATGTGGCAAAAAAACACTTTTTCCACACATTTCGGTGACAGAAAGTTCTGGAATCTGAGAGGAGCCACAAATGTCCTTCCACCCAGTGTTCCTCCAAGTCTCCTGATAAAAATGGTACCTCACTTCTGTGTGTAGGCCTAGCGCCCGTGACAGGAAATGCCCCAAAAGACAACGTGGACACATCACATTTTCCCAAATAAAACAGAGCTGTTTTTTGCAAAGTGCCTACCTGTGGATTTTGGCGTCTAGCTCAGCCGGCACCTAGGGAAACCTACCAAACCTGTGCATTTTTTTAAACTAGACACCTAGGGGAATCCAAGGTGGGGTGACTTGTGGGGCTCTCGCCAGGTTCTGTTACCCAGAATCCTTTGTCAACCTCAAAATTTCGCAAAAAAAACACTTTTTTCTCACATTTCGGTGACAGAAAGTTCTGGAATCTGAGAGGAGCCACAAATTTCCTTCCACCCAGCGTTCCGCCAAGTCTCCCGATATAAATGGTACCTCACTTGCGTGGGTAGGCCTGGTGCCCGCAACAGGAAATGCCCTAAAACACAACGTGGACAGATCACATTTTTACAAAGAAAATACAGCTGTTTCATGCAAAGTGCCTAGCTGTGGATTTTGGCATCTAGCTGAGCCGTCACCTAGGGAAACCTACCAAACCTGTGCATTTTTGAAAACTAGACACGTAAGGAAATCCAGAATGGGGTGACCTCTGGGGCTCTCATCAGGTTCATTATCCAGAATTCTTTGCAAACCTCAAAATTTGGATAAAAAAACACTTTTTCCTCAGATTTCGGTGACTGAGAGTTCTGGAATCTGAGACGAGCCACAAATTTCCTTCCACCCAGCGTTCCCCCAAGTCTCCCGATAAAAATGGTACCTCACTTGTGTGAGTTGGCCGAGTGCCCATGACAGGAAATGTCCCAAAACACAACATGGACACATCACATTTTCCCAAAGAAAACAGAGCTCTTTTTTGCAAAGTGCCTACCTGTGGATTTTGGCCTCTAGCTCAGCCGGCACCTAGGGAAACCGACTAAACCTGTGCATTTTTTAAAAATAGACACCTAGGTGAATCCAGGATGTGGTGACTTGTGGGGCTCCCGCCAGGTTCTGTTACCCAGAATCCTTTGCCATCCTCAAAAGTTCACAAAAAAAACACTTTTTCCTCACATTTCGGTGACATAAAGTTCTGGAATCTGAGAAGAGCCACAAATTTCCTTCCACCCAGCGTTCCGCCAAGTCTCCCGATATAAATGGTACATCACTTGCGTGGGTAGGCCTGGTGCCCGCAAAAGGAAATGCCCCAAAACTCAACGTAGACACATCACATTTTTACAAAGAAAATACAGCTGTTTTTTACAAAGTGCCTAGCTGTGGATTTTGGCATCTAGCTAAGCCGTCACCTAGGGAAACCTACCAAACCTGTGCATTTTTGAAAACTAGACACCTAAGGAAATCCAGAATGGGGTGACCTCTGGGGCTCTCACCAGGTTCGTTACCCAGAATCCTCTGCAAACCTCAAAATTTGGATAAAAAACACTTTTTCCTCAGATTTCGGTGACAGAAAGTTCTGGAATCTGAGATGAGCCACAAATTTCCTTCCACCCAGCGTTCCCCCAAGTCTCCCGATAAAAATGGTACCTCACATGTGTGAGTTGGCCTAGTGCCCATGACAGGAAATGTCCCAAACCACAACGTGGACACATCACATTTTCCCAAAGAAAACAGAGCTCTTTTTTGCAAAGTGCCTAGCTGTGGATTTTGGCATATAGCTCAGCCGGCACCTAGGGAATCCTACCAAACCTGTCCATTTTTTAAAACTAGACACCTAGGGGAATCCAAGATGGGGTGACTTGTGGGGCTCTCACCAGGTTCTGTTACCCAGAATCCTTTGCAAACCTCAAAATTTGGCAAAAAAACACTTTTTCCACACATTTCGTTGACAGAAAGTTCTGGAATCTGAGAGGAGCCACAAATGTCCTTCCACCCAGTGTTCCCCCAAGTCTCCTGATAAAAATGGTACCTCACTTCTGTGGGTAGGCCTAGTGCCCGTGACAGGAAATGCCCCAAAAGACAACGTGGACACATCACATTTTCCCAAAGAAAACAGAGCTCTTTTTTGCAAAGTGCCTACCTGTGGATTTTGGCGTCTAGCTCAGCCGGCACCTAGGGAAACCTACCAAACCTGTGCATTTTTAAAAACTAGACACCTAGGGGAATCCAGGATGTGGTGACTTGTGGGGCTCTCGCCAGGTTCTGTTACCCAGAATCCTTTGTCAACCTCAAAATTTCGCAAAAAAAACACTTTTTCCTCACATTTCGGTGACAGAAAGTTCTGGAATCTGAGAGGAGCCACAAATGTCCTTCCACCCAGTGTTCCCCCAAGTCTCCCGATAAAAATGGTACCTCACTTCTGTGGGTAGGCCTAGTGCATGTGACAGGAAATGCCCCAAAAGACAATGTGGACACATCACATTTTCCCAAAGAAAACAGAGCTCTCTTTGCAAAGTGCCTACCTGTGGATTTTGGCGTCTAGTTCAGCCGGCACCTAGGGAAATCTACTAAACCTGTGAATTTTTGAAAACTAGACACTTAAGGAAATCCAGAATGGGGTGACCTCTGGGGCTCTCACCAGGTTCATTACCCAGAAACCTTTGCAACCCTCAAAATTTGGATAAAAAAACACTTTTTCCTCAGATTTCGGTGACAGAAAGTTCTGGAATTGAGAGGAGCAACAAATTTCCTTTCACCCAGCGTTCGGACAAGTCTCCCGCTAAAAATGGTGCCTCACTTCTATGGTTAGGCCTAGGGCCCGCAACTGGAAATGCCCCAAAACACAACGTGGACACATCACATTTTCCCCAAAAAAACAGAGCTCTTTTTTGCAAAGTGCCTACCTGTGGATTTTGGCCTCTAGCTCCGCCGGCACCTAGGGAAACCTACTAAACCTGTGCATTTTTAAAAAATAGACACCTAGGGGAATCCAGGATGTGGTGACTTGTGGGACTCTTGCCAGGTTGTGTTACCCAGAATCCTTTGCCAACCTCAAAATTTGGCAAAAAAACACTTTTTCCACACATTTCAGTGATAGAAAGTTCTGGAATCTGTGAGGAGCCACAAATGTCCTTCCACCCAGTGTTCCCCCAAGTCTCCAGATAAAAATTGTACCTCACTTCTGTGGGTAGGCCTAGTGCCCGTGACAGGAAATGCCCCAAAAGACAACGTGGACACATCACATTTTCCCAAAGAAAACAGACCTGTTTTTTGCAAAGTGCCTAGCTGTGGAATTTGGTATATAGCTTAGCCGGCACCTAGGGTATGCTACCAAACCTGTCCATTTTTCAAAACTAGACACCTACTGGAATCCAAGATGGGGTGACTTGTGGGGCTCTCACCAGGTTCTGTTATCCAGAATCCTTTGCAACCCTCAAAATTTGGCTAAAATCACTTTTTCCTCAGATTTCGGTGACACAAAGTTCTTGAATTGAGAGGAGCAACAAATTTCCTTCCACCCAGCGTTCCGACAAGACTCCTGCTAAAAATGGTGCCTCACTTGTATGGGTAGGCATAGGGCCCGCGACTGGAAATACCCCAAAACACAACGTGGACACATCACATTTTCCCAAAAAAAACAGAGCTCTTTTTTGCAAAGTGCCTACCTGTGGATTTTGGCCTCTAGCTCAGCCGGCACCTAGGGAAACCGACTAAACCTGTGCACTTTTTAAAAATAGACACCTAGGGGAATCCAGGATGTGGTGACTTGTGGGGCTCTCGCCAGGTTCTGTTACCCAGAATCCTTTGCCAACCTCAAAAGTTCGCAAAAAAAACACTTTTTCCTCACATTTCGGTGACATAAAGTTCTGGAATCTGAGAAGAGCCACAAATTTCCTTCCACCCAGCGTTCCGCCAAGTCTCCCGATATAAATGGTCCATCACTTGCGTGGGTAGGCCTGGTGCCCGCAAAAGGAAATGCCCCAAAACTCAACGTAGACACATCACATTTTTACAAAGAAAATACAGCTGTTTTTTACAAAGTGCCTAGCTGTGGATTTTGGCATCTAGCTAAGCCGTCACCTAGGGAAACCTACCAAACCTGTGCATTTTTTAAAACTAGACACCTAAGGAAATCCAGAATGGGGTGACTTGTGGGACTCTCGCCAGGTTGTGTTACCCAGAATCCTTTGCCAACCTCAAAATTTGGCAAAAAAACACTTTTTCCACACATTTCAATGACAGAAAGTTCTGGAATCTGAGAGGAGCCACAAATGTCCTTCCACCCAGTGTTCCCCCAAGTCTCCAGATAAAAATGGTACCTCACTTCTGTGGGTAGGCCTAGTGCACGTGACAGGAAATGCCCCAAAAGACAACGTGGACACATCACATTTTCCCAAAGAAAACAGAGCTGTTTTTTGCAAAGTGCCTAGCTGTGGAATTTGGCATATAGCTCAGCCGGCACCTAGGGTATCCTACCAAACCTGTCCATTTTTCAAAACTAGACACCTAGTGGAATCCAAGATGGGGTGACTTGTGGGGCTCTCACCAGGTTCTGTTACCCAGAATCCTTTGCAACCCTCAAAATTTGGCTAAAATCACTTTTTCCTCAGATTTCTGTGACAGAAAGTTCTGGAATTGAGAGGAGCAACAAATTTCCTTCCACCCAGCGTTCCCCCAAGTCTCCCGATAAAAATGGTACCTCACTTGTGTGAGTTGGCCGAGTGCCCATGACAGGAAATGTCCCAAAACACAACATGGACACATCACATTTTCCCAAAGAAAACAGAGCTCTTTTTTGCAAAGTGCCTACCTGTGGATTTTGGCCTCTAGCTCAGCCGGCACCTAGGGAAACCGACTAAACCTGTGCATTTTTTAAAAATAGACACCTAGGTGAATCCAGGATGTGGTGACTTGTGGGGCTCCCGCCAGGTTCTGTTACCCAGAATCCTTTGCCATCCTCAAAAGTTCACAAAAAAAAACACTTTTTCCTCACATTTCGGTGACATAAAGTTCTGGAATCTGAGAAGAGCCACAAATTTCCTTCCACCCAGCGTTCCGCCAAGTCTCCCGATATAAATGGTACATCACTTGCGTGGGTAGGCCTGGTGCCCGCAAAAGGAAATGCCCCAAAACTCAACGTAGACACATCACATTTTTACAAAGAAAATACAGCTGTTTTTTACAAAGTGCCTAGCTGTGGATTTTGGCATCTAGCTAAGCCGTCACCTAGGGAAACCTACCAAACCTGTGCATTTTTGAAAACTAGACACCTAAGGAAATCCAGAATGGGGTGACCTCTGGGGCTCTCACCAGGTTCGTTACCCAGAATCCTCTGCAAACCTCAAAATTTGGATAAAAAACACTTTTTCCTCAGATTTCGGTGACAGAAAGTTCTGGAATCTGAGATGAGCCACAAATTTCCTTCCACCCAGCGTTCCCCCAAGTCTCCCGATAAAAATGGTACCTCACATGTGTGAGTTGGCCTAGTGCCCATGACAGGAAATGTCCCAAACCACAACGTGGACACATCACATTTTCCCAAAGAAAACAGAGCTCTTTTTTGCAAAGTGCCTAGCTGTGGATTTTGGCATATAGCTCAGCCGGCACCTAGGGAATCCTACCAAACCTGTCCATTTTTGAAAACTAGACACCTAGGGGAATCCAAGATGGGGTGACTTGTGGGGCTCTCACCAGGTTCTGTTACCCAGAATCCTTTGCAAACCTCAAAATTTGGAAAAAAACACTTTTTCCACACATTTCGTTGACAGAAAGTTCTGGAATCTGAGAGGAGCCACAAATGTCCTTCCACCCAGTGTTCCCCCAAGTCTCCTGATAAAAATGGTACCTCACTTCTGTGGGTAGGCCTAGTGCCCGTGACAGGAAATGCCCCAAAAGACAACGTGGACACATCACATTTTCCCAAAGAAAACAGAGCTCTTTTTTGCAAAGTGCCTACCTGTGGATTTTGGCGTCTAGCTCAGCCGGCACCTAGGGAAACCTACCAAACCTGTGCATTTTTAAAAACTAGACACCTAGGGGAATCCAGGATGTGGTGACTTGTGGGGCTCTCGCCAGGTTCTGTTACCCAGAATCCTTTGTCAACCTCAAAATTTCGCAAAAAAAACACTTTTTCCTCACATTTCGGTGACAGAAAGTTCTGGAATCTGAGAGGAGCCACAAATGTCCTTCCACCCAGTGTTCCCCCAAGTCTCCCGATAAAAATGGTACCTCACTTCTGTGGGTAGGCCTAGTGCATGTGACAGGAAATGCCCCAAAAGACAATGTGGACACATCACATTTTCCCAAAGAAAACAGAGCTCTCTTTGCAAAGTGCCTACCTGTGGATTTTGGCGTCTAGTTCAGCCGGCACCTAGGGAAATCTACTAAACCTGTGAATTTTTGAAAACTAGACACTTAAGGAAATCCAGAATGGGGTGACCTCTGGGGCTCTCACCAGGTTCATTACCCAGAAACCTTTGCAACCCTCAAAATTTGGATAAAAAAACACTTTTTCCTCAGATTTCGGTGACAGAAAGTTCTGGAATTGAGAGGAGCAACAAATTTCCTTTCACCCAGCGTTCGGACAAGTCTCCCGCTAAAAATGGTGCCTCACTTCTATGGTTAGGCCTAGGGCCCGCAACTGGAAATGCCCCAAAACACAACGTGGACACATCACATTTTCCCCAAAAAAACAGAGCTCTTTTTTGCAAAGTGCCTACCTGTGGATTTTGGCCTCTAGCTCCGCCGGCACCTAGGGAAACCTACTAAACCTGTGCATTTTTAAAAAATAGACACCTAGGGGAATCCAGGATGTGGTGACTTGTGGGACTCTTGCCAGGTTGTGTTACCCAGAATCCTTTGCCAACCTCAAAATTTGGCAAAAAAACACTTTTTCCACACATTTCAGTGATAGAAAGTTCTGGAATCTGTGAGGAGCCACAAATGTCCTTCCACCCAGTGTTCCCCCAAGTCTCCAGATAAAAATTGTACCTCACTTCTGTGGGTAGGCCTAGTGCCCGTGACAGGAAATGCCCCAAAAGACAACGTGGACACATCACATTTTCCCAAAGAAAACAGACCTGTTTTTTGCAAAGTGCCTAGCTGTGGAATTTGGTATATAGCTTAGCCGGCACCTAGGGTATGCTACCAAACCTGTCCATTTTTCAAAACTAGACACCTACTGGAATCCAAGATGGGGTGACTTGTGGGGCTCTCACCAGGTTCTGTTATCCAGAATCCTTTGCAACCCTCAAAATTTGGCTAAAATCACTTTTTCCTCAGATTTCGGTGACACAAAGTTCTTGAATTGAGAGGAGCAACAAATTTCCTTCCACCCAGCGTTCCGACAAGACTCCTGCTAAAAATGGTGCCTCACTTGTATGGGTAGGCATAGGGCCCGCGACTGGAAATACCCCAAAACACAACGTGGACACATCACATTTTCCCAAAAAAAACAGAGCTCTTTTTTGCAAAGTGCCTACCTGTGGATTTTGGCCTCTAGCTCAGCCGGCACCTAGGGAAACCGACTAAACCTGTGCACTTTTTAAAAATAGACACCTAGGGGAATCCAGGATGTGGTGACTTGTGGGGCTCTCGCCAGGTTCTGTTACCCAGAATCCTTTGCCAACCTCAAAAGTTCGCAAAAAAAACACTTTTTCCTCACATTTCGGTGACATAAAGTTCTGGAATCTGAGAAGAGCCACAAATTTCCTTCCACCCAGCGTTCCGCCAAGTCTCCCGATATAAATGGTCCATCACTTGCGTGGGTAGGCCTGGTGCCCGCAAAAGGAAATGCCCCAAAACTCAACGTAGACACATCACATTTTTACAAAGAAAATACAGCTGTTTTTTACAAAGTGCCTAGCTGTGGATTTTGGCATCTAGCTAAGCCGTCACCTAGGGAAACCTACCAAACCTGTGCATTTTTTAAAACTAGACACCTAAGGAAATCCAGAATGGGGTGACTTGTGGGACTCTCGCCAGGTTGTGTTACCCAGAATCCTTTGCCAACCTCAAAATTTGGCAAAAAAACACTTTTTCCACACATTTCAGTGACAGAAAGTTCTGGAATCTGAGAGGAGCCACAAATGTCCTTCCACCCAGTGTTCCCCCAAGTCTCCAGATAAAAATGGTACCTCACTTCTGTGGGTAGGCCTAGTGCACGTGACAGGAAATGCCCCAAAAGACAACGTGGACACATCACATTTTCCCAAAGAAAACAGAGCTGTTTTTTGCAAAGTGCCTAGCTGTGGAATTTGGCATATAGCTCAGCCGGCACCTAGGGTATCCTACCAAACCTGTCCATTTTTCAAAACTAGACACCTAGTGGAATCCAAGATGGGGTGACTTGTGGGGCTCTCACCAGGTTCTGTTACCCAGAATCCTTTGCAACCCTCAAAATTTGGCTAAAATCACTTTTTCCTCAGATTTCTGTGACAGAAAGTTCTGGAATTGAGAGGAGCAACAAATTTCCTTCCACCCAGCGTTCCGACAAGTCTCCCGCTAAAAATGGTGCCTCACTTGTGTGGGTAGGCCTAGGGCCCGCGACTGGAAATGCCCCAAAACACAACGTGGACACATCACATTTTCCCCCAAAAAACAGAGCTCTTTTTTGCAAAGTGCCTACCTGTGGATTTTAGCCTCTAGCTCAGCCGGCACCTAGGGAATCCTACCAAACCTGTCCATTTTTTAAAAATAGACACCTAGGGGAATCCAGGATGTGGTGACTTGTGGGGCTCTCACCAGGTTCTGTTACCCAGAAACCTTAGCAAACCTCAAAATTTGGCAAAAAAACACTTTTTCCACACATTTCAGTGACAGAAAGTTCTGGAATCTGAGAGGAGCCACAAATGTCCTTCCACCCAGTGTTCCCCCAAGTCTCCCGATAAAAATGGTACCTCACTTCTGTGGGTAGGCCTAGTGCATGTGACAGGAAATGCCCCAAAAGACAATGTGGACACATCACATTTTCCCAAAGAAAACAGAGCTCTCTTTGCAAAGTGCCTACCTGTGGATTTTGGCGTCTAGTTCAGCCGGCACCTAGGGAAATCTACTAAACCTGTGAATTTTTGAAAACTAGACACCTAAGGAAATCCAGAATGGGGTGACCTCTGGGGCTCTCACCAGGTTCATTACCCAGAAACCTTTGCAACCCTCAAAATTTGGATAAAAAAACACTTTTTCCTCAGATTTCAGTGACAGAAAGTTCTGGAATTGAGAGGAGCAACAAATTTCCTTTCACCCAGCGTTCGGACAAGTCTCCCGCTAAAAATGGTGCCTCACTTCTATGGTTAGGCCTAGGGCCCGCAACTGGAAATGCCCCAAAACACAACGTGGACACATCACATTTTCCCCAAAAAAACAGAGCTCTTTTTTGCAAAGTGCCTACCTGTGGATTTTGGCCTCTAGCTCAGCCGGCACCTAGGGAAACCTACTAAACCTGTGCATTTTTAAAAAATAGACACCTAGGGGAATCCAGGATGTGGTGACTTGTGGGACTCTTGCCAGGTTGTGTTACCCAGAATCCTTTGCCAACCTCAAAATTTGGCAAAAAAAACACTTTTTCCACACATTTCAGTGATAGAAAGTTCTGGAATCTGTGAGGAGCCACAAATGTCCTTCCACCCAGTGTTCCCCCAAGTCTCCAGATAAAAATGGTACCTCACTTCTGTGGGTAGGCCTAGTGCCCGTGACAGGAAATGCCCCAAAAGACAACGTGGACACATCACATTTTCCCAAAGAAAACAGACCTGTTTTTTGCAAAGTGCCTAGCTGTGGAATTTGGTATATAGCTTAGCCGGCACCTAGGGTATGCTACCAAACCTGTCCATTTTTCAAAACTAGACACCTACTGGAATCCAAGATGGGGTGACTTGTGGGGCTCTCACCAGGTTCTGTTATCCAGAATCCTTTGCAACCCTCAAAATTTGGCTAAAATCACTTTTTCCTCAGATTTCGGTGACACAAAGTTCTTGAATTGAGAGGAGCAACAAATTTCCTTCCACCCAGCGTTCCGACAAGACTCCCGCTAAAAATGGTGCCTCACTTGTATGGGTAGGCATAGGGCCCGCGACTGGAAATACCCCAAAACACAACGTGGACACATCACATTTTCCCCAAAAAAACAGAGATCTTTTTTGCAAAGTGCCTACCTGTGGATTTTGGCCTCTAGCTCAGCCGGCACCTAGGGAAACCGACTAAACCTGTGCACTTTTTAAAAATAGACACCTAGGGGAATCCAGGATGTGGTGACTTGTGGGGCTCTCGCCAGGTTCTGTTACCCAGAATCCTTTGCCAACCTCAAAAGTTCGCAAAAAAAACACTTTTTCCTCACATTTCGGTGACATAAAGTTCTGGAATCTGAGAAGAGCCACAAATTTCCTTCCACCCAGCGTTCCGCCAAGTCTCCCGATATAAATGGTCCATCACTTGCGTGGGTAGGCCTGGTGCCCGCAAAAGGAAATGCCCCAAAACTCAACGTAGACACATCACATTTTTACAAAGAAAATACAGCTGTTTTTTACAAAGTGCCTAGCTGTGGATTTTGGCATCTAGCTAAGCCGTCACCTAGGGAAACCTACCAAACCTGTGCATTTTTTAAAACTAGACACCTAAGGAAATCCAGAATGGGGTGACTTGTGGGACTCTCGCCAGGTTGTGTTACCCAGAATCCTTTGCCAACCTCAAAATTTGGCAAAAAAACACTTTTTCCACACATTTCAGTGACAGAAAGTTCTGGAATCTGAGAGGAGCCACAAATGTCCTTCCACCCGTGTTCCCCCAAGTCTCCCGATAAAAATGGTACCTCACTTCTGTGGGTAGGCCTAGTGCACGTGACAGGAAATGCCCCAAAAGACAACGTGGACACATCACATTTTCCCAAAGAAAACAGAGCTGTTTTTTGCAAAGTGCCTAGCTGTGGAATTTGGCATATAGCTCAGCCGGCACCTAGGGTATCCTACCAAACCTGTCCATTTTTCAAAACTAGACACCTAGTGGAATCCAAGATGGGGTGACTTGTGGGGCTCTCACCAGGTTCTGTTACCCAGAATCCTTTGCAACCCTCAAAATTTGGCTAAAATCACTTTTTCCTCAGATTTCTGTGACAGAAAGTTCTGGAATTGAGAGGAGCAACAAATTTCCTTCCACCCAGCGTTCCGACAAGTCTCCCGCTAAAAATGGTGCCTCACTTGTGTGGGTAGGCCTAGGGCCCGCGACTGGAAATGCCCCAAAACACAACGTGGACACATCACATTTTCCCCCAAAAAACAGAGCTCTTTTTTGCAAAGTGCCTACCTGTGGATTTTAGCCTCTAGCTCAGCCGGCACCTAGGGAATCCTACCAAACCTGTCCATTTTTTTAAAATAGACACCTAGGGGAATCCAGGATGTGGTGACTTGTGGGGCTCTCACCAGGTTCTGTTACCCAGAAACCTTAGCAAACCTCAAAATTTGGCAAAAAAACACTTTTTCCACACATTTCAGTGACAGAAAGTTCTGGAATCTGAGAGGAGCCACAAATGTCCTTCCACCCAGTGTTCCCCCAAGTCTCCCGATAAAAATGGTACCTCACTTCTGTGGGTAGGCCTAGTGCATGTGACAGGAAATGCCCCAAAAGACAATGTGGACACATCACATTTTCCCAAAGAAAACAGAGCTCTCTTTGCAAAGTGCCTACCTGTGGATTTTGGCGTCTAGTTCAGCCGGCACCTAGGGAAATCTACTAAACCTGTGAATTTTTTAAAACTAGATACCCAGGGGAATCCAGGATGTGATGACTTGTGGGGCTCTCGCCAGGTTCTGTTACCCCGAATCCTTTGTCAACCTCAAAATGTCGCAAAAAAAAACACTTTTTCCTCACATTTCGGTGACAGAAAGTTATGGAATCTGAGAGGAGCCACATAATTTCCTTCCACCCAGCGTTCCGCCAAGTCTCCCGATATAAATGGTACCTCACTTGCGTGGGTAGGCCTGGTGCCCGCAAAAGGAAATGCCCCAAAACACAACGTAGACACATCACATTTTTACAAAGAAAATACATCTGATTTTTGCAAAGTGCCTAGCTGTGGATTTTGGCATCTAGCTGAGCCGCATCCTAGGGAAACCTACCAAACCTGTGCATTTTTGAAAACTAGACACCTAAGGAAATCCAGAATGGGGTGACCTCTGGGGCTCTCACCAGGTTCATTACCCAGAATCCTTTGCAAACCTCAAAATTTGGATTAAAAAACACTTTTTCCTCAGATTTCGGTGACAGAAAGTTCTGGAATCTGAGACGAGCCACAAATGTCCTTCCACCCAGGGTTCCCCCAAGTCTCCCGATAAAAATGGTACCTCACTTCTGTAGGTAGGCCTAGTGCCCGTGACAGGAAATGCCCCAAAACACAACGTGGACACATCACATTTTCCCAAATAAAACAGAGCTCTTTTTTGCAAAGTGTCTACCTGTGGATTTTGGCGTCTAGCTCAGCCGGCACCTAGGGAAATCTACTAAACCTGTGAATTTTTTAAAACTAGATACCCAGGGGAATCCAGGATGTGGTGACTTGTGGGGCTCTCGCCAGGTTCTGTTACCCAGAATCCTTTGTCAACCTCAAAATTTCGCAAAAAAAAACACTTTTTCCTCACATTTCGGTGACAGAAAGTTCTGGAATCTGAGAGGAGCCACAAATTTCCTTCCACCCAGCGTTCCGCCAAGTCTCCCGATATAAATGGTACCTCACTTGCGTGGGTAGGCCTGGTGCCCGCAACAGGAAATGCCCCAAAACACAACGTGGAGACATCAAATTTTTACAAAGAAAATACAGCTGTTTTTTGCAAAGTGCCTAGCTATGGATTTTGGCATCTAGCTGAGCCGCCACCTAGTGAAACCTACCAAACCTGTGCATTTTTTAAAACTAGACACCTAAGGAAATCCAGAATGGGGTAACCTCTGGGGCTCTCACCAGGTTCATTACCCAGAATCCTTTGCAAACCTCAAAATTTGGATAAAAAAACACTTTTTCCTCAGATTTCTGTGACAGAAAGTTCTGGAATCTGAGACAAGCCACAAATTTCCTTCCACCCAGCGTTCCCCCAAGTCTCCCGAAAAAAATGGTACCTCACTTGTGTGAGTTGGACGAGTGCCCATGACAGGAAATGTCCCAAAACACAACATGGACACATCACATTTTCCCAAAGAAAACAGAGCTCTTTTTTGCAAACTGCCTAGCTGTGGATTTTGGCATATAGCTCAGCCGGCACCGAGGGAATCCTACCAAACCTGTCCATTTTTTAAAACTAGACACCTAGGGGAATTCAAGATGGGGTGACTTGTGGGGCTCTCACCAGGGTCTGTTACCCAGAATCCTTTGGAAACCTCACAATTTGGATAAAAACACACTTTTTCCTCATATTTCGGTGACAGAAAGTTCTGAAATCTGAGAGAAGCCACAAATGTCTTTCCACCCAGTGTTCCCCCAAGTCTCCCGATAAAAATGGTACCTCACTTCTGTGGGTAAGCCTAGTGCCCATGACAGGAAATGCCCCAAAAGACAACGTGGACACATCACATTTTCCCAAAGAAAACAGAGCTGTTTTTTGCAAAGTGCCTAGCTGTGGAATTTGGCATATAGCTCAGCCGGCACCTAGGGTACCCTACCAAACCTGTCCATTTTTGAAAACTAGACACCTAGTGGAATCCAAGATGGGGTGACTTGGGGGCTCTCGCCAGGTTCTGTTACCCAGAATCCTTTGCCAACCTCAAAACTTCGCAAAAATAACACTTTTTCCTCACATTTCGGTGACATAAAGTTCTGGAATTGAGAGGAGCAACAAATGTCCTTCCACCCAGCGTTCCGACAAGTCTTCTGATAAAAATGGTGCCTCACTTGTATGGGTAGGCCTAGGGCCCGCGATTGGAAATGCCCCAAAACACAACGTGGACACATCACATTTTCACAAAAAAAAACAGAGCTCTTTTTTGCAAAGTGCCTACCTGTGGATTTTGGCCTCTAGCTCAGCCGGCACCTAGGAAAACCTACTAAACCTGTGCATTTTTTAAAACTAGACATTTTGGGGAATCCAGGATGTGGTGACTTGTGGGGCTCTCGCCAGGTTCTCTTACCCAGAATCCTTTGCCAACCTCAAAATTTCACAAAAAAACAATTTTTCCTCACATTTCGGTGACAGAAAGTTCTGGAATCTGAGAGGAACCACAAATGTCCTTCCACCCAGCGTTCCGCCAAGACTCCCGATAAAAATGGTACCTCACTTGTGTGAGTTGGCCTAGTGCCCGCAACAGGAAATGCCCCTAAACCTAACACGGACACATCACATTTTTACAAAGAAAATACTGCTTTTTTTTGCAAAGTGCCTAGCTGTGGATTTTGGCATCTAGCTGAGCCATAACCTACGGAAACCTACCAAACCTGTGCATTTTTGAAAACTAGACACCTAAGGAAAACCAGAATGGGGTGTTTTCTTGGGTCTCACCAGGTTCGTTACCCAGAATCTTTTGCAAACCTCAAAATTTGGATAAAAAACACTTTTTCCTCAGATTTCGGTGACAGAAAGTTCTGGAATCTGAGACGAGCCACGAATTTCCTTCCACCCAGCATTCCCCCAAGTTTCCCGATAAAAATGGTACCTCACTTGTGTGAGTTGGCCTAGTGCCCATGACAGGAAATGTCCCAAAACACAACGTGGACACATCACATTTTCCCAAATAAAACAGAGCTCTTTTTTGCAAAGTGCCTAGCTGTGGATTTTGGCATATAGCTCAGCCGGCACCTAGGGAACCCTACCAAACCTGTCCATTTTTGAAAGCTAGACACCTAGGGGAATCCAAGATGGGGTGACTTGTGGGGCTCTCACCAGGTTCTGTTACCCAGAAACCTTTGCAAACCTCAAAATTTGGATAAAAAAACACTTTTTCCACACATTTCGGTGACAGAAAGTCGTGGAATCTGAGAGGAGCCACAAATGTCCTTCCACCCAGTGTTCCCCCAAGTCTCCCGATATAAATGGTACCTCACTTGCGTGGGTAGGCCTGGTGCCCGCAACAGGAAATGCCCCAAAACACAATGTGGACACATCAAATTTTTACAAAGAAAATACAGCTGTTTTTTGCAAAGTGCCTAGCTGTGGATTTTGGCATATAGCTCAGCCGGCACCTAGGGAATCCTACCAAACCTGTCCATTTTTAAAAACTAGACACCTAGGAGAATCCAAGATGGGGTGACTTGTGGGACTCTCGCCAGGTTCTTTTACCCAGAAACCTTTGCAAACCTCAAAATTTGGCAAAAAAAAACACTTTTTCCACACATTTCGGTGACAGAAAGTTCTGGAATCTAAGAGGAGCCACAAATGTACTTCCACCCAGGGTTCCCCCAAGTCTTCCGATAAAAATGGTACCTCATTTCTGTGGGTAGGCCTAGTGCCCGTGACAGGAAATGCCCCAAAACACAACGTGGACACATCACATTTTCCCAAAGAAAACAGAGCTGTTTTTTGCAAAGTGCCTAGCTGTGGAATTTGGCATATAGCTCAGCCGGCACCTAGGGTACCCTACCAAACCTGTCCATTTTTTAAAACTAGACACCTAGTGGAATCCAAGATGGGGTGACTTGTGGGGCTCTCGCCAGGTTCTGTTACCCAGAATCCTTTGCCAACCTCAAAAGTTCGCAAAAAAAAACACTTTTTCCTCACATTTCGGTGACATAAAGTTCTGGAATCTGAGAAGAGCCACAAATTTCCTTCCACCCAGCGTTCCGCCAAGTCTCCCGATATAAATGGTACCACACTTGCGGGGGTAGTCCTTGTGCCCGCAAAAGGAAATGCCCCAAAACACAACGTGGACAAATCACATTTTTACAAAGAAAATAAAGCTGTTTTTTGCAAAGTGCCTAGCTGTGGATGTTGGTATCGAGCTAAGCCGTCACCTAGGGAAACCTACCAAACCTGTGCATTTTTGAAAACTAGACACCAAAGGAAAACCAGAATGGGGTGATTTCTGGGGTCTCACCAGGTTCGTTACCCAGAATCCTTTGCAAACCTCAAAATTTGGATAAAAAACACTTTTTCCTCAGATTTCGGTGACAGAAAGTTCTGGAATCTGAGACGAGCCACGAATTTCCTTCCACCCAGCGTTCCCCCAAGTTTCCCGATAAAAATGGTACCTCACTTGTGTGAGTTGGCCTAGTGCCCATGACAGGAAATGTCCCAAAACACAACGTGGACACATCACATTTTCCCAAATAAAACAGAGCTCTTTTTTGCAAAGTGCCTAGCTGTGGATTTTGGCATATAGCTCAGCCGGCACCTAGGGAACCCTACCAAACCTGTCCATTTTTTAAAGCTAGACACCTAGGGGAATCCAAGATGGGGTGACTTGTGGGGCTCTCACCAGGTTCTGTTACCCAGAAACCTTTGCAAACCTCAAAATTTGGATAAAAAAACACTTTTTCCACACATTTCGGTGACAGAAAGTTCTGGAATCTGAGAGGAGCCACAAATGTCCTTCCACCCAGTGTTCCCCCAAGTCTCCCGATAAAAATGGTACCTCACTTCTGTGGGAAGGCCTAGGACCCGTGACAGGAAATGCCCCAAAACACAACATAGACAAATCACATTTTCCCAAATAAAACAGAGCTGTTTTTTGTAAAGTGCCTAGCTGTGGAGTTTGCCCTCTAGCTCAGCAGGCACCTAGGGAAACCTACCAAACCTGTTCCTTTTTTTAAACTAGACATTTTGGGGAATCCAGGATGTGGTGACTTGTGGGGCTCTCGCCAGGTTCTCTTACCCAGAATCCTTTGCCAACCTCAAAATTTCGCAAAAAAACTCTTTTTCCTCACATTTCGGTGACAGAAAGTTCTGGAATCTGAGAGGAGCCACAAATGTCCTTCCACCCAGCGTTCCGCCAAGACTCCCGATAAAAATGGTACCTCACTTGTGTGAGTTGGCCTAGTGCCCGCAACAGGAAATGCCCCTAAACATAACATGGACACATCAGCTGTGGATTTTGGCCTCTAGCTCAGCCTGCACCCAGGGAAACCCACCAAACCATTCCATTTTTTAAAACTAGACACATAGGGGAATCCAGGATAGGGTGACTTGTGGGACTCTCACCAGGTTCTGTTACCCAGAATCCTTTGCAAACCTCACAATTTGGATAAAAACACTCTTTTTCCACACAATTCGGTGACAGAAAGTTCTGGAATCTGAGAGGAGCCACAAAAGTCCTTCCATCAAGTGTTCCCCCAAGTCTCTCGATATAAATGGTACCTTACTTCTGTGGGTAGGCCTAGTACCCGTGACAGGAAATGCCCCAAACCACAACGTAGACAAATCACATTTTCCCAAATAAAACAGAGCTGTTTTTTGTAAAGTGCCTAGCTGTGGACTTTGCCCTCTAGCTCAGCGGGCACCTAGGGAAACCTACCAAACCTGTTCCTTTTTTTAAACTAGACACCTAGTGGAATCCAAGATGGGGTGACTTGTGGGGCTCTCACCAGGTTCTGTTACCCAGTATCCTTTGCAACCCTCAAAATTTGGCTCAAATCACTTTTTCCTCAGATTTCGGTGACAGAAAGTTCTGGAATTGAGAGGAGCAACAAATGTCCTTCCACCCAGCGTTCCGACAAGTCTTCCGATAAAAATGGTGCCTCACTTGCATGGGTAGGCCTAGGGCCCGCGATTGGAAATGCCCCAAAACACAACGTGGACACATCACATTTTCACAAAAAAAAACAGAGCTCTTTTTTGCAAAGTGCCTACCTGTGGATTTTGGCCTCTAGCTCAGCCGGCACCTAGGAAAACCTACTAAACCTGTGCATTTTTTAAAACTAGACATTTTTGGGAATCCAGGATGTGGTGACTTGTGGGGCTCTCGCCAGGTTCTCTTACCCAGAATCCTTTGCCAACCTCAAAATTTCACAAAAAAACAATTTTTCCTCACATTTCGGTGACAGAAAGTTCTGGAATCTGAGAGGAACCACAAATGTCCTTCCACCCAGCGTTCCGCCAAGACTCCCGATAAAAATGGTACCTCACTTGTGTGAGTTGGCCTAGTGCCCGCAACAGGAAATGCCCCTAAACCTAACACGGACACATCACATTTTTACAAAGAAAATACTGCTTTTTTTTGCAAAGTGCCTAGCTGTGGATTTTGGCATCTAGCTGAGCCATAACCTAGGGAAACCTACCAAACCTGTGCATTTTTGAAAACTAGACACCTAAGGAAAACCAGAATGGGGTGTTTTCTTGGGTCTCACCAGGTTCGTTACCCAGAATCTTTTGCAAACCTCAAAATTTGGATAAAAAACACTTTTTCCTCAGATTTCGGTGACAGAAAGTTCTGGAATCTGAGACGAGCCACGAATTTCCTTCCACCCAGCATTCCCCCAAGTTTCCCGATAAAAATGGTACCTCACTTGTGTGAGTTGGCCTAGTGCCCATGACAGGAAATGTCCCAAAACACAACGTGGACACATCACATTTTCCCAAATAAAACAGAGCTCTTTTTTGCAAAGTGCCTAGCTGTGGATTTTGGCATATAGCTCAGCCGGCACCTAGGGAACCCTACCAAACCTGTCCATTTTTTAAAGCTAGACACCTAGGGGAATCCAAGATGGGGTGACTTGTGGGGCTCTCACCAGGTTCTGTTACCCAGAAACCTTTGCAAACCTCAAAATTTGGATAAAAAAACAATTTTCCACACATTTCGGTGACAGAAAGTTCTGGAATCTGAGAGGAGCCACAAATGTCCTTCCACCCATTGTTCCCCCAAGTCTCCCGATAAAAATGGTACCTTACTTCTGTGGGTAGGCCTGGTGCCCGTCAGAGGAAATGCCCTAAAACACGTGGACACGTCACATTTTCCCAAAGAAAACAGAGATGTTTTTTGCAAAGTGCCTAGCTGTGGATTTTGGCATATAGCTCAGCCGGCACCTAGGGAATCCTACCAAACCTGTCCATTTTTTAAAACTAGACACCTAGGGGAATCCAAGATGGGGTGACTTGTGGGGCTCTCACCAGGTTCTGTTACCCAGAAACCTTTGCAAACCTCAAAATTTGGATAAAAAAACACTTTTTCCACACATTTCGGTGACAGAAAGTTCTGGAATCTGAGAGGAGCCACAAATGTCCTTCCACCCAGTGTTCCCCCAAGTCTCCCGATAAAAATGGTACCTCACTTCTGTGGGTAGGCCTAGTGCCCGTGACAGGAAATGCCCCAAAAGACAACGTGGACACATCACATTTTCCCAAAGAAAACAGAGCTCTTTTTTGCAAAGTGCCTACCTGTGGATTTTGGCGTCTAGCTCAGCCGGCACCTAGGGAAACCTACCAAACCTGTGCATTTTTAAAAACTAGACACCTAGGGGAATCCAGGATGTGGTGACTTGTGGGGCTCTCGCCAGGTTCTGTTACCCAGAATCCTTTGTCAACCTCAAAATTTCGCAAAAAAAACACTTTTTCCTCACATTTCGGTGACAGAAAGTTCTGGAATCTGAGAGGAGCCACAAATGTCCTTCCACCCAGTGTTCCCCCAAGTCTCCCGATAAAAATGGTACCTCACTTCTGTGGGTAGGCCTAGTGCATGTGACAGGAAATGCCCCAAAAGACAATGTGGACACATCACATTTTCCCAAAGAAAACAGAGCTCTCTTTGCAAAGTGCCTACCTGTGGATTTTGGCGTCTAGTTCAGCCGGCACCTAGGGAAATCTACTAAACCTGTGAATTTTTGAAAACTAGACACTTAAGGAAATCCAGAATGGGGTGACCTCTGGGGCTCTCACCAGGTTCATTACCCAGAAACCTTTGCAACCCTCAAAATTTGGATAAAAAAACACTTTTTCCTCAGATTTCGGTGACAGAAAGTTCTGGAATTGAGAGGAGCAACAAATTTCCTTTCACCCAGCGTTCGGACAAGTCTCCCGCTAAAAATGGTGCCTCACTTCTATGGTTAGGCCTAGGGCCCGCAACTGGAAATGCCCCAAAACACAACGTGGACACATCACATTTTCCCCAAAAAAACAGAGCTCTTTTTTGCAAAGTGCCTACCTGTGGATTTTGGCCTCTAGCTCCGCCGGCACCTAGGGAAACCTACTAAACCTGTGCATTTTTAAAAAATAGACACCTAGGGGAATCCAGGATGTGGTGACTTGTGGGACTCTTGCCAGGTTGTGTTACCCAGAATCCTTTGCCAACCTCAAAATTTGGCAAAAAAACACTTTTTCCACACATTTCAGTGATAGAAAGTTCTGGAATCTGTGAGGAGCCACAAATGTCCTTCCACCCAGGGTTCCCCCAAGTCTCCAGATAAAAATTGTACCTCACTTCTGTGGGTAGGCCTAGTGCCCGTGACAGGAAATGCCCCAAAAGACAACGTGGACACATCACATTTTCCCAAAGAAAACAGACCTGTTTTTTGCAAAGTGCCTAGCTGTGGAATTTGGTATATAGCTTAGCCGGCACCTAGGGTATGCTACCAAACCTGTCCATTTTTCAAAACTAGACACCTACTGGAATCCAAGATGGGGTGACTTGTGGGGCTCTCACCAGGTTCTGTTATCCAGAATCCTTTGCAACCCTCAAAATTTGGCTAAAATCACTTTTTCCTCAGATTTCGGTGACACAAAGTTCTTGAATTGAGAGGAGCAACAAATTTCCTTCCACCCAGCGTTCCGACAAGACTCCTGCTAAAAATGGTGCCTCACTTGTATGGGTAGGCATAGGGCCCGCGACTGGAAATACCCCAAAACACAACGTGGACACATCACATTTTCCCAAAAAAAACAGAGCTCTTTTTTGCAAAGTGCCTACCTGTGGATTTTGGCCTCTAGCTCAGCCGGCACCTAGGGAAACCGACTAAACCTGTGCACTTTTTAAAAATAGACACCTAGGGGAATCCAGGATGTGGTGACTTGTGGGGCTCTCGCCAGGTTCTGTTACCCAGAATCCTTTGCCAACCTCAAAAGTTCGCAAAAAAAACACTTTTTCCTCACATTTCGGTGACATAAAGTTCTGGAATCTGAGAAGAGCCACAAATTTCCTTCCACCCAGCGTTCCGCCAAGTCTCCCGATATAAATGGTCCATCACTTGCGTGGGTAGGCCTGGTGCCCGCAAAAGGAAATGCCCCAAAACTCAACGTAGACACATCACATTTTTACAAAGAAAATACAGCTGTTTTTTACAAAGTGCCTAGCTGTGGATTTTGGCATCTAGCTAAGCCGTCACCTAGGGAAACCTACCAAACCTGTGCATTTTTTAAAACTAGACACCTAAGGAAATCCAGAATGGGGTGACTTGTGGGACTCTCGCCAGGTTGTGTTACCCAGAATCCTTTGCCAACCTCAAAATTTGGCAAAAAAACACTTTTTCCACACATTTCAGTGACAGAAAGTTCTGGAATCTGAGAGGAGCCACAAATGTCCTTCCACCCAGTGTTCCCCCAAGTCTCCAGATAAAAATGGTACCTCACTTCTGTGGGTAGGCCTAGTGCACGTGACAGGAAATGCCCCAAAAGACAACGTGGACACATCACATTTTCCCATAGAAAACAGAGCTGTTTTTTGCAAAGTGCCTAGCTGTGGAATTTGGCATATAGCTCAGCCGGCACCTAGGGTATCCTACCAAACCTGTCCATTTTTCAAAACTAGACACCTAGTGGAATCCAAGATGGGGTGACTTGTGGGGCTCTCACCAGGTTCTGTTACCCAGAATCCTTTGCAACCCTCAAAATTTGGCTAAAATCACTTTTTCCTCAGATTTCTGTGACAGAAAGTTCTGGAATTGAGAGGAGCAACAAATTTCCTTCCACCCAGCGTTCCGACAAGTCTCCCGCTAAAAATGGTGCCTCACTTGTGTGGGTAGGCCTAGGGCCCGCGACTGGAAATGCCCCAAAACACAACGTGGACACATCACATTTTCCCCCAAAAAACAGAGCTCTTTTTTGCAAAGTGCCTACCTGTGGATTTTAGCCTCTAGCTCAGCCGGCACCTAGGGAATCCTACCAAACCTGTCCATTTTTTTAAAATAGACACCTAGGGGAATCCAGGATGTGGTGACTTGTGGGGCTCTCACCAGGTTCTGTTACCCAGAAACCTTAGCAAACCTCAAAATTTGGCAAAAAAACACTTTTTCCACACATTTCAGTGACAGAAAGTTCTGGAATCTGAGAGGAGCCACAAATGTCCTTCCACCCAGTGTTCCCCCAAGTCTCCCGATAAAAATGGTACCTCACTTCTGTGGGTAGGCCTAGTGCATGTGACAGGAAATGCCCCAAAAGACAATGTGGACACATCACATTTTCCCAAAGAAAACAGAGCTCTCTTTGCAAAGTGCCTACCTGTGGATTTTGGCGTCTAGTTCAGCCGGCACCTAGGGAAATATACTAAACCTGTGAATTTTTTAAAACTAGATACCCAGGGGAATCCAGGATGTGATGACTTGTGGGGCTCTCGCCAGGTTCTGTTACCCCGAATCCTTTGTCAACCTCAAAATGTCGCAAAAAAAAACACTTTTTCCTCACATTTCGGTGACAGAAAGTTATGGAATCTGAGAGGAGCCACATAATTTCCTTCCACCCAGCGTTCCGCCAAGTCTCCCGATATAAATGGTACCTCACTTGCGTGGGTAGGCCTGGTGCCCGCAAAAGGAAATGCCCCAAAACACAACGTAGACACATCACATTTTTACAAAGAAAATACATCTGATTTTTGCAAAGTGCCTAGCTGTGGATTTTGGCATCTAGCTGAGCCGCATCCTAGGGAAACCTACCAAACCTGTGCATTTTTGAAAACTAGACACCTAAGGAAATCCAGAATGGGGTGACCTCTGGGGCTCTCACCAGGTTCATTACCCAGAATCCTTTGCAAACCTCAAAATTTGGATTAAAAAACACTTTTTCCTCAGATTTCGGTGACAGAAAGTTCTGGAATCTGAGACGAGCCACAAATGTCCTTCCACCCAGGGTTCCCCCAAGTCTCCCGATAAAAATGGTACCTCACTTCTGTGGGTAGGCCTAGTGCCCGTGACAGGAAATGCCCCAAAACACAACGTGGACACATCACATTTTCCCAAATAAAACAGAGCTCTTTTTTGCAAAGTGCCTACCTGTGGATTTTGGCGTCTAGCTCAGCCGGCACCTAGGGAAATCTACTAAACCTGTGAATTTTTTAAAACTAGATACCCAGGGGAATCCAGGATGTGGTGACTTGTGGGGCTCTCGCCAGGTTCTGTTACCCAGAATCCTTTGTCAACCTCAAAATTTCGCAAAAAAAACACTTTTTCCTCACATTTCGGTGACAGAAAGTTCTGGAATCTGAGAGGAGCCACAAATTTCCTTCCACCCAGCGTTCCGCCAAGTCTCCCGATATAAATGGTACCTCACTTGCGTGGGTAGGCCTGGTGCCCGCAACAGGAAATGCCCCAAAACACAACGTGGAGACATCAAATTTTTACAAAGAAAATACAGCTGTTTTTTGCAAAGTGCCTAGCTATGGATTTTGGCATCTAGCTGAGCCGCCACCTAGTGAAACCTACCAAACCTGTGCATTTTTTAAAACTAGACACCTAAGGAAATCCAGAATGGGGTAACCTCTGGGGCTCTCACCAGGTTCATTACCCAGAATCCTTTGCAAACCTCAAAATTTGGATAAAAAAACACTTTTTCCTCAGATTTCGGTGACAGAAAGTTCTGGAATCTGAGACAAGCCACAAATTTCCTTCCACCCAGCGTTCCCCCAAGTCTCCCGAAAAAAATGGTACCTCACTTGTGTGAGTTGGACGAGTGCCCATGACAGGAAATGTCCCAAAACACAACATGGACACATCACATTTTCCCAAAGAAAACAGAGCTCTTTTTTGCAAACTGCCTAGCTGTGGATTTTGGCATATAGCTCAGCCGGCACCGAGGGAATCCTACCAAACCTGTCCATTTTTTAAAACTAGACACCTAGGGGAATTCAAGATGGGGTGACTTGTGGGGCTCTCACCAGGGTCTGTTACCCAGAATCCTTTGGAAACCTCACAATTTGGATAAAAACACACTTTTTCCTCATATTTCGGTGACAGAAAGTTCTGAAATCTGAGAGAAGCCACAAATGTCTTTCCACCCAGTGTTCCCCCAAGTCTCCCGATAAAAATGATACCTCACTTCTGTGGGTAAGCCTAGTGCCCATGACAGGAAATGCCCCAAAAGACAACGTGGACACATCACATTTTCCCAAAGAAAACAGAGCTGTTTTTTGCAAAGTGCCTAGCTGTGGAATTTGGCATATAGCTCAGCCGGCACCTAGGGTACCCTACCAAACCTGTCCATTTTTGAAAACTAGACACCTAGTGGAATCCAAGATGGGGTGACTTGTGGGGCTCTCGCCAGGTTCTGTTACCCAGAATCCTTTGCCAACCTCAAAACTTCGCAAAAATAACACTTTTTCCTCACATTTCGGTGACATAAAGTTCTGGAATTGAGAGGAGCAACAAATGTCCTTCCACCCAGCGTTCCGACAAGTCTTCTGATAAAAATGGTGCCTCACTTGTATGGGTAGGCCTAGGGCCCGCGATTGGAAATGCCCCAAAACACAACGTGGACACATCACATTTTCACAAAAAAAAACAGAGCTCTTTTTTGCAAAGTGCCTACCTGTGGATTTTGGCCTCTAGCTCAGCCGGCACCTAGGAAAACCTACTAAACCTGTGCATTTTTTAAAACTAGACATTTTGGGGAATCCAGGATGTGGTGACTTGTGGGGCTCTCGCCAGGTTCTCTTACCCAGAATCCTTTGCCAACCTCAAAATTTCACAAAAAAACAATTTTTCCTCACATTTCGGTGACAGAAAGTTCTGGAATCTGAGAGGAACCACAAATGTCCTTCCACCCAGCGTTCCGCCAAGACTCCCGATAAAAATGGTACCTCACTTGTGTGAGTTGGCCTAGTGCCCGCAACAGGAAATGCCCCTAAACCTAACACGGACACATCACATTTTTACAAAGAAAATACTGCTTTTTTTTGCAAAGTGCCTAGCTGTGGATTTTGGCATCTAGCTGAGCCATAACCTAGGGAAACCTACCAAACCTGTGCATTTTTGAAAACTAGACACCTAAGGAAAACCAGAATGGGGTGTTTTCTTGGGTCTCACCAGGTTCGTTACCCAGAATCTTTTGCAAACCTCAAAATTTGGATAAAAAACACTTTTTCCTCAGATTTCGGTGACAGAAAGTTCTGGAATCTGAGACGAGCCACGAATTTCCTTCCACCCAGCATTCCCCCAAGTTTCCCGATAAAAATGGTACCTCACTTGTGTGAGTTGGCCTAGTGCCCATGACAGGAAATGTCCCAAAACACAACGTGGACACATCACATTTTCCCAAATAAAACAGAGCTCTTTTTTGCAAAGTGCCTAGCTGTGGATTTTGGCATATAGCTCAGCCGGCACCTAGGGAACCCTACCAAACCTGTCCATTTTTGAAAGCTAGACACCTAGGGGAATCCAAGATGGGGTGACTTGTGGGGCTCTCACCAGGTTCTGTTACCCAGAAACCTTTGCAAACCTCAAAATTTGGATAAAAAAACACTTTTTCCACACATTTCGGTGACAGAAAGTCGTGGAATCTGAGAGGAGCCACAAATGTCCTTCCACCCAGTGTTCCCCCAAGTCTCCCGATATAAATGGTACCTCACTTGCGTGGGTAGGCCTGGTGCCCGCAACAGGAAATGCCCCAAAACACAACGTGGACACATCAAATTTTTACAAAGAAAATACAGCTGTTTTTTGCAAAGTGCCTAGCTGTGGATTTTGGCATATAGCTCAGCCGGCACCTAGGGAATCCTACCAAACCTGTCCATTTTTAAAAACTAGACACCTAGGAGAATCCAAGATGGGGTGACTTGTGGGACTCTCGCCAGGTTCTTTTACCCAGAAACCTTTGCAAACCTCAAAATTTGGCAAAAAAAACACTTTTTCCACACATTTCGGTGACAGAAAGTTCTGGAATCTAAGAGGAGCCACAAATGTACTTCCACCCAGGGTTCCCCCAAGTCTTCCGATAAAAATGGTACCTCATTTCTGTGGGTAGGCCTAGTGCCCGTGACAGGAAATGCCCCAAAACACAACGTGGACACATCACATTTTCCCAAAGAAAACAGAGCTGTTTTTTGCAAAGTGCCTAGCTGTGGAATTTGGCATATAGCTCAGCCGGCACCTAGGGTACCCTACCAAACCTGTCCATTTTTTAAAACTAGACACCTAGTGGAATCCAAGATGGGGTGACTTGTGGGGCTCTCGCCAGGTTCTGTTACCCAGAATCCTTTGCCAACCTCAAAAGTTCGCAAAAAAAACACTTTTTCCTCACATTTCGGTGACATAAAGTTCTGGAATCTGAGAAGAGCCACAAATTTCCTTCCACCCAGCGTTCCGCCAAGTCTCCCGATATAAATGGTACCACACTTGCGGGGGTAGTCCTTGTGCCCGCAAAAGGAAATGCCCCAAAACACAACGTGGACAAATCACATTTTTACAAAGAAAATAAAGCTGTTTTTTGCAAAGTGCCTAGCTGTGGATGTTGGTATCGAGCTAAGCCGTCACCTAGGGAAACCTACCAAACCTGTGCATTTTTGAAAACTAGACACCAAAGGAAAACCAGAATGGGGTGATTTCTGGGGTCTCACCAGGTTCGTTACCCAGAATCCTTTGCAAACCTCAAAATTTGGATAAAAAACACTTTTTCCTCAGATTTCGGTGACAGAAAGTTCTGGAATCTGAGACGAGCCACGAATTTCCTTCCACCCAGCGTTCCCCCAAGTTTCCCGATAAAAATGGTACCTCACTTGTGTGAGTTGGCCTAGTGCCCATGACAGGAAATGTCCCAAAACACAACGTGGACACATCACATTTTCCCAAATAAAACAGAGCTCTTTTTTGCAAAGTGCCTAGCTGTGGATTTTGGCATATAGCTCAGCCGGCACCTAGGGAACCCTACCAAACCTGTCCATTTTTTAAAGCTAGACACCTAGGGGAATCCAAGATGGGGTGACTTGTGGGGCTCTCACCAGGTTCTGTTACCCAGAAACCTTTGCAAACCTCAAAATTTGGATAAAAAAACACTTTTTCCACACATTTCGGTGACAGAAAGTTCTGGAATCTGAGAGGAGCCACAAATGTCCTTCCACCCAGTGTTCCCCCAAGTCTCCCGATAAAAATGGTACCTCACTTCTGTGGGAAGGCCTAGGACCCGTGACAGGAAATGCCCCAAAACACAACATAGACAAATCACATTTTCCCAAATAAAACAGAGCTGTTTTTTGTAAAGTGCCTAGCTGTGGAGTTTGCCCTCTAGCTCAGCAGGCACCTAGGGAAACCTACCAAACCTGTTCCTTTTTTTAAACTAGACATTTTGGGGAATCCAGGATGTGGTGACTTGTGGGGCTCTCGCCAGGTTCTCTTACCCAGAATCCTTTGCCAACCTCAAAATTTCGCAAAAAAACTCTTTTTCCTCACATTTCGGTGACAGAAAGTTCTGGAATCTGAGAGGAGCCACAAATGTCCTTCCACCCAGCGTTCCGCCAAGACTCCCGATAAAAATGGTACCTCACTTGTGTGAGTTGGCCTAGTGCCCGCAACAGGAAATGCCCCTAAACATAACATGGACACATCAGCTGTGGATTTTGGCCTCTAGCTCAGCCTGCACCCAGGGAAACCCACCAAACCATTCCATTTTTTAAAACTAGACACATAGGGGAATCCAGGATAGGGTGACTTGTGGGACTCTCACCAGGTTCTGTTACCCAGAATCCTTTGCAAACCTCACAATTTGGATAAAAACACTCTTTTTCCACACAATTCGGTGACAGAAAGTTCTGGAATCTGAGAGGAGCCACAAAAGTCCTTCCATCAAGTGTTCCCCCAAGTCTCTCGATATAAATGGTACCTTACTTCTGTGGGTAGGCCTAGTACCCGTGACAGGAAATGCCCCAAACCACAACGTAGACAAATCACATTTTCCCAAATAAAACAGAGCTGTTTTTTGTAAAGTGCCTAGCTGTGGACTTTGCCCTCTAGCTCAGCGGGCACCTAGGGAAACCTACCAAACCTGTTCCTTTTTTTAAACTAGACACCTAGTGGAATCCAAGATGGGGTGACTTGTGGGGCTCTCACCAGGTTCTGTTACCCAGTATCCTTTGCAACCCTCAAAATTTGGCTCAAATCACTTTTTCCTCAGATTTCGGTGACAGAAAGTTCTGGAATTGAGAGGAGCAACAAATGTCCTTCCACCCAGCGTTCCGACAAGTCTTCCGATAAAAATGGTGCCTCACTTGTATGGGTAGGCCTAGGGCCCGCGATTGGAAATGCCCCAAAACACAACGTGGACACATCACATTTTCACAAAAAAAAACAGAGCTCTTTTTTGCAAAGTGCCTACCTGTGGATTTTGGCCTCTAGCTCAGCCGGCACCTAGGAAAACCTACTAAACCTGTGCATTTTTTAAAACTAGACATTTTGGGGAATCCAGGATGTGGTGACTTGTGGGGCTCTCGCCAGGTTCTCTTACCCAGAATCCTTTGCCAACCTCAAAATTTCACAAAAAAACAATTTTTCCTCACATTTCGGTGACAGAAAGTTCTGGAATCTGAGAGGAACCACAAATGTCCTTCCACCCAGCGTTCCGCCAAGACTCCCGATAAAAATGGTACCTCACTTGTGTGAGTTGGCCTAGTGCCCGCAACAGGAAATGCCCCTAAACCTAACACGGACACATCACATTTTTACAAAGAAAATACTGCTTTTTTTTGCAAAGTGCCTAGCTGTGGATTTTGGCATCTAGCTGAGCCATAACCTAGGGAAACCTACCAAACCTGTGCATTTTTGAAAACTAGACACCTAAGGAAAACCAGAATGGGGTGTTTTCTTGGGTCTCACCAGGTTCGTTACCCAGAATCTTTTGCAAACCTCAAAATTTGGATAAAAAACACTTTTTCCTCAGATTTCGGTGACAGAAAGTTCTGGAATCTGAGACGAGCCACGAATTTCCTTCCACCCAGCATTCCCCCAAGTTTCCCGATAAAAATGGTACCTCACTTGTGTGAGTTGGCCTAGTGCCCATGACAGGAAATGTCCCAAAACACAACGTGGACACATCACATTTTCCCAAATAAAACAGAGCTCTTTTTTGCAAAGTGCCTAGCTGTGGATTTTGGCATATAGCTCAGCCGGCACCTAGGGAACCCTACCAAACCTGTCCATTTTTTAAAGCTAGACACCTAGGGGAATCCAAGATGGGGTGACTTGTGGGGCTCTCACCAGGTTCTGTTACCCAGAAACCTTTGCAAACCTCAAAATTTGGATAAAAAAACAATTTTCCACACATTTCGGTGACAGAAAGTTCTGGAATCTGAGAGGAGCCACAAATGTCCTTCCACCCAGTGTTCCCCCAAGTCTCCCGATAAAAATGGTACCTTACTTCTGTGGGTAGGCCTGGTGCCCGTCAGAGGAAATGCCCTAAAACACGTGGACACGTCACATTTTCCAAAAGAAAACAGAGATGTTTTTTGCAAAGTGCCTAGCTGTGGATTTTGGCATATAGCTCAGCCGGCACCTAGGGAATCCTACCAAACCTGTCCATTTTTTAAAACTAGACACCTAGGGGAATCCAAGATGGGGTGACTTGTGGGGCTCTCACCAGGTTCTGTTACCCAGAAACCTTTGCAAACCTCAAAATTTGGATAAAAAAACACTTTTTCCACACATTTTGGTGACAGAAAGTTCTGGAATCTGAGAGGAGCCACAAATGTCCTTCCACCCAGTGTTGCCCCAAGTCTCCCGATAAAAATGGTACCTCACTTCTGTGGGAAGGCCTAGGACCCGTGACAGGAAATGCCCCAAAACACAACATAGACAAATCACATTTTCCCAAATAAAACAGAGCTGTTTTTTGTAAAGTGCCTAGCTGTGGAGTTTGCCCTCTAGCTCAGCAGGCACCTAGGGAAACCTACCAAACCTGTTCCTTTTTTTAAACTAGACATTTTGGGGAATCCAGGATGTGGTGACTTGTGGGGCTCTCGCCAGGTTCTCTTACCCAGAATCCTTTGCCAACCTCAAAATTTCGCAAAAAAACTCTTTTTCCTCACATTTCGGTGACAGAAAGTTCTGGAATCTGAGAGGAGCCACAAATGTCCTTCCACCCAGCGTTCCGCCAAGACTCCCGATAAAAATGGTACCTCACTTGTGTGAGTTGGCCTAGTGCCCGCAACAGGAAATGCCCCTAAACATAACATGGACACATCAGCTGTGGATTTTGGCCTCTAGCTCAGCCTGCACCCAGGGAAACCCACCAAACCATTCCATTTTTTAAAACTAGACACACAGGGGAATCCAGGATAGGGTGACTTGTGGGACTCTCACCAGGTTCTGTTACCCAGAATCCTTTGCAAACCTCACAATTTGGATAAAAACACTCTTTTTCCACACAATTCGGTGACAGAAAGTTCTGGAATCTGAGAGGAGCCACAAAAGTCCTTCCATCAAGTGTTCCCCCAAGTCTCTCGATATAAATGGTACCTTACTTCTGTGGGTAGGCCTAGTACCCGTGACAGGAAATGCCCCAAACCACAACGTAGACAAATCACATTTTCCCAAATAAAACAGAGCTGTTTTTTGTAAAGTGCCTAGCTGTGGACTTTGCCCTCTAGCTCAGCGGGCACCTAGGGAAACCTACCAAACCTGTTCCTTTTTTTAAACTAGACACCTAGTGGAATCCAAGATGGGGTGACTTGTGGGGCTCTCACCAGGTTCTGTTACCCAGTATCCTTTGCAACCCTCAAAATTTGGCTCAAATCACTTTTTCCTCAGATTTCGGTGACAGAAAGTTCTGGAATTGAGAGGAGCAACAAATGTCCTTCCACCCAGCGTTCCGACAAGTCTTCCGATAAAAATGGTGCCTCACTTGTATGGGTAGGCCTAGGGCCCGCGATTGGAAATGCCCCAAAACACAACGTGGACACATCACATTTTCACAAAAAAAAACAGAGCTCTTTTTTGCAAAGTGCCTACCTGTGGATTTTGGCCTCTAGCTCAGCCGGCACCTAGGAAAACCTACTAAACCTGTGCATTTTTTAAAACTAGACATTTTGGGGAATCCAGGATGTGGTGACTTGTGGGGCTCTCGCCAGGTTCTCTTACCCAGAATCCTTTGCCAACCTCAAAATTTCACAAAAAAACAATTTTTCCTCACATTTCGGTGACAGAAAGTTCTGGAATCTGAGAGGAACCACAAATGTCCTTCCACCCAGCGTTCCGCCAAGACTCCCGATAAAAATGGTACCTCACTTGTGTGAGTTGGCCTAGTGCCCGCAACAGGAAATGCCCCTAAACCTAACACGGACACATCACATTTTTACAAAGAAAATACTGCTTTTTTTTGCAAAGTGCCTAGCTGTGGATTTTGGCATCTAGCTGAGCCATATCCTAGGGAAACCTACCAAACCTGTGCATTTTTGAAAACTAGACACCTAAGGAAAACCAGAATGGGGTGTTTTCTTGGGTCTCACCAGGTTCGTTACCCAGAATCTTTTGCAAACCTCAAAATTTGGATAAAAAACACTTTTTCCTCAGATTTCGGTGACAGAAAGTTCTGGAATCTGAGACGAGCCACGAATTTCCTTCCACCCAGCATTCCCCCAAGTTTCCCGATAAAAATGGTACCTCACTTGTGTGAGTTGGCCTAGTGCCCATGACAGGAAATGTCCCAAAACACAACGTGGACACATCACATTTTCCCAAATAAAACAGAGCTCTTTTTTGCAAAGTGCCTAGCTGTGGATTTTGGCATATAGCTCAGCCGGCACCTAGGGAACCCTACCAAACCTGTCCATTTTTTAAAGCTAGACACCTAGGCGAATCCAAGATGGGGTGACTTGTGGGGCTCTCACCAGGTTCTGTTACCCAGAAACCTTTGCAAACCTCAAAATTTGGATAAAAAAACACTTTTTCCACACATTTCGGTGACAGAAAGTCGTGGAATCTGAGAGGAGCCACAAATGTCCTTCCACCCAGTGTTCCCCCAAGTCTCCCGATATAAATGGTACCTCACTTGCGTGGGTAGGCCTGGTGCCCGCAACAGGAAATGCCCCAAAACACAACGTGGACACATCAAATTTTTACAAAGAAAATACAGCTGTTTTTTGCAAAGTGCCTAGCTGTGGATTTTGGCATATAGCTCAGCCGGCACCTAGGGAATCCTACCAAACCTGTCCATTTTTAAAAACTAGACACCTAGGAGAATCCAAGATGGGGTGACTTGTGGGACTCTCGCCAGGTTCTTTTACCCAGAAACCTTTGCAAACCTCAAAATTTGGCAAACAAAAAACACTTTTTCCACACATTTCGGTGACAGAAAGTTCTGGAATCTGAGAGGAGCCACAAATGTACTTCCACCCAGGGTTCCCCCAAGTCTTCCGATAAAAATGGTACCTCATTTCTGTGGGTAGGCCTAGTGCCCGTGACAGGAAATGCCCCAAAACACAACGTGGACACATCACATTTTCCCAAAGAAAACAGAGCTGTTTTTTGCAAAGTGCCTAGCTGTGGAATTTGGCATATAGCTCAGCCGGCACCTAGGGTACCCTACCAAACCTGTCCATTTTTTAAAACTAGACACCTAGTGGAATCCAAGATGGGGTGACTTGTGGGGCTCTCGCCAGGTTCTGTTACCCAGAATCCTTTGCCAACCTCAAAAGTTCGCAAAAAAAACACTTTTTCCTCACATTTCGGTGACATAAAGTTCTGGAATCTGAGAAGAGCCACAAATTTCCTTCCACCCAGCGTTCCGCCAAGTCTCCCGATATAAAAGGTACCTCACTTGCGTGGGTAGTCCTTGTGCCCGCAAAAGGAAATGCCCCAAAACACAACGTGGACAAATCACATTTTTACAAAGAAAATAAAGCTGTTTTTGCAAAGTGCCTAGCTGTGGATTTTGGTATCGAGCTAAGCCGTCACCTAGGGAAACCTACCAAACCTGTGCATTTTTGAAAACTAGACACCTAAGGAAAACCAGAATGGGGTGATTTCTGGGGTCTCACCAGGTTCGTTACCCAGAATCCTTTGCAAACCTCAAAATTTGGATAAAAAACACTTTTTCCTCAGATTTCGGTGACAGAAAGTTCTGGAATCTGAGACGAGCCACGAATTTCCTTCCACCCAGCGTTCCCCCAAGTTTCCCGATAAAAATGGTACCTCACTTGTGTGAGTTGGCCTAGTGCCCATGACAGGAAATGTCCCAAAACACAACGTGGACACATCACATTTTCCCAAATAAAACAGAGCTCTTTTTTGCAAAGTGCCTAGCTGTGGATTTTGGCATATAGCTCAGCCGGCACCTAGGGAACCCTACCAAACCTGTCCATTTTTGAAAGCTAGACACCTAAGGAAAACCAGAATGGGGTGACTTGTGGGGCTCTCACCAGGTTCTGTTACCCAGAAACCTTTGCAAACCTCAAAATTTGGATAAAAAAACAATTTTCCACATATTTCGGTGACAGAAAGTTCTGGAATCTGAGAGGAGCCACAAATGTCCTTCCACCCAGTGTTCCCCCAAGTCTCCCGATAAAAATGGTACCTTACTTCTGTGGGTAGGCCTGGTGCGCGTCAGAGGAAATGCCCTAAAACACGTGGACACGTCACATTTTCCCAAATAAAACAGAGATGTTTTTTGCAAAGTGCCTAGCTGTGGATTTTGGCATATAGCTCAGCCGGCACCTAGGGAATCCTACCAAACCTGTCCATTTTTTAAAACTAGACACCTATGGGAATCCAAGATGGGGTGACTTGTGGGGCTCTCACCAGGTTCTGTTACCCAGAAACCTTTGCAAACCTCAAAATTTGGATAAAAAAACACTTTTTCCACAGATTTTGGTGACAGAAAGTTCTGGAATCTGAGAGGAGCCACAAATGTCCTTCCACCCAGTGTTGCCCCAAGTCTCCCGATAAAAATGGTACCTCACTTCTGTGGGAAGGCCTAGGACCCGTGACAGGAAATGCCCCAAAACACAACATAGACAAATCACATTTTCCCAAATAAAACAGAGCTGTTTTTTGTAAAGTGCCTAGCTGTGGAGTTTGCCCTCTAGCTCAGCGGGCACCTAGGGAAACCTACCAAACCTGTTCCTTTTTTTAAACTAGACATTTTGGGGAATCCAGGATGTGGTGACTTGTGGGGCTCTCGCCAGGTTCTCTTACCCAGAATCCTTTGCCAACCTCAAAATTTCGCAAAAAAAACACTTTTTCCTCACATTTCGGTGACAGAAAGTTCTGGAATCTGAGAGGAGCCACAAATGTCCTTCCACCCAGCGTTCCGCCAAGACTCCCGATAAAAATGGTACCTCACTTGTGTGAGTTGGCCTAGTGCCCGCAACAGGAAATGCCCCTAAACATAACATGGACACATCAGCTGTGGATTTTGGCCTCTAGCTCAGCCTGCACCCAGGGAAACCCACCAAACCATTCCATTTTTTAAAACTAGACACATAGGGGAATCCAGGATAGGGTGACTTGTGGGACTCTCACCAGGTTCTGTTACCCAGAATCCTTTGCAAACCTCACAATTTGGATAAAAACACTCTTTTTCCACACAATTCGGTGACAGAAAGTTCTGGAATCTGAGAGGAGCCACAAAAGTCCTTCCATCAAGTGTTCCCCCAAGTCTCTCGATATAAATGGTACCTCACTTCTGTGGGTAGGCCTAGTACCCGTGATAGGAAATGCCCCAAACCACAACGTAGACAAATCACATTTTCCCAAATAAAACAGAGCTGTTTTTTGTAAAGTGCCTAGCTGTGGACTTTGCCCTCTAGCTCAGCGGGCACCTAGGGAAACCTACCAAACCTGTTCCTTTGTTTAAACTAGACACCTAGTGGAATCCAAGATGGGGTGACTTGTGGGGCTTTCACCAGGTTCTGTTACCCAGTATCCTTTGCAACCCTCGAAATTTGGCTCAAATTACTTTTTCCTCAGATTTCGGTGACAGAAAGTTCTGGAATTGAGAGGAGCAACAAATGTCCTTCCACCCAGCGTTCGGACAAGTCTTCCGATAAAAATGGTGCCTCACTTGTATGGGTAGGCCTAGGGCCCGCGATTGGAAATGCCCCAAAACACAACGTGGACACATCACATTTTCACAAAAAAAACAGAGCTCTTTTTTGCAAAGTGCCTACCTGTGGATTTTGGCCTCTAGCTCAGCCGGCACCTAGGAAAACCTACTAAACCTGTGCATTTTTTAAAACTAGACATTTTGGGGAATCCAGGATGTGGTGACTTGTGGGGCTCTAGCCAGGTTCTCTTACCCAGAATCCTTTGCCAACCTCAAAATTTCACAAAAAAACAATTTTTCCTCTCATTTCGGTGACAGAAAGTTCTGGAATCTGAGAGGAACCACAAATGTCCTTCCACCCAGCGTTCCGCCAAGACTCCCGATAAAAATGGTACCTCACTTGTGTGAGTTGGCCTAGTGCCCGCAACAGGAAATGCCCCTAAACCTAACACGGACACATCACATTTTTACAAAGAAAATACTGTTTTTTTTGCAAAGTGCCTAGCTGTGGATTTTGGCATCTAGCTGAGCCATAACCTAGGGAAACATACCAAACCTGTGCATTTTTGAAAACTAGACACCTAAGGAAAACCAGAATGGGGTGTTTTCTTGGGGCTCACCAGGTTCGTTACCCAGAATCTTTTGCAAACCTCAAAATTTGGATAAAAAACACTTTTTCCTCAGATTTCGGTGACAGAAAGTTCTGGAATCTGAGACGAGCCACGAATTTCCTTCCACCCAGCATTCCCCCAAGTTTCCCGATAAAAATGGTACCTCACTTGTGTGAGTTGGCCTAGTGCCCATGACAGGAAATGTCCCAAAACACAACGTGGACACATCACATTTTCCCAAATAAAACAGAGCTCTTTTTTGCAAAGTGCCTAGCTGTGGATTTTGGCATATAGCTCAGCCGGCACCTAGGGAACCCTACCAAACCTGTCCATTTTTTAAAGCTAGACACCTAGGGGAATCCAAGATGGGGTGACTTGTGGGGCTCTCACTAGGTTCTGTTACCCAGAAACCTTTGCAAACCTCAAAATTTGGATAAAAAAACACTTTTTCCACACATTTTGGTGACAGAAAGTCGTGGAATCTGAGAGGAGCCACAAATGTCCTTCCACCCAGTGTTCCCCCAAGTCTCCCGATATAAATGGTACCTCACTTGCGTGGGTAGGCCTGGTGCCCGCTACAGGAAATGCCCCAAAACACAACGTGGACACATCAAATTTTTACAAAGAAAATACAGCTGTTTTTTGCAAAGTGCCTAGCTGTGGATTTTGGCATATAGCTCAGCCGGCACCTAGGGTATCCTACCAAACCTGTCCATTTTTAAAAACTAGACACCTAGGAGAATCCAAGATGGGGTGACTTGTGGGACTCTCACCAGGTTCTGTTACCCAGAAACCTTTGCAAACCTCAAAATTTGGCAAAAAAAACACTTTTTCCATACATTTCGGTGACAGAAAGTTCTGGAATCTGAGAGGAGCCACAAATGTACTTCCACCCAGGGTTCCCCCAAGTCTTCCGATAAAAATGGTACCTCATTTCTGTGGGTAGGCCTAGTGCCCGTGACAGGAAATGCCCCAAAACACAATGTGGACAAATCACATTTTTACAAAGAAAATAAAGCTGTTTTTTGCAAAGTGCCTAGCTGTGGATTTTGGTATCGAGCTAAGCCGTCACCTAGGGAAACCTACCAAACCTGTGCATTTTTGAAAACTAGACACCTAAGGAAAACCAGAATGGGGTGATTTCTGGGGTCTCACCAGGTTCGTTACCCAGAATCCTTTGCAAACCTCAAAATTTGGATAAAAAACACTTTTTCCTCAGATTTCGGTGACAGAAAGTTCTGGAATCTGAGACGAGCCACGAATTTCCTTCCACCCAGCGTTCCCCCAAGTTTCCCGATAAAAATGGTACCTCACTTGTGTGAGTTGGCCTAGTGCCCATGACAGGAAATGTCCCAAAACACAACGTGGACACATCACATTTTCCCAAATCAAACAGAGCTCTTTTTTGCAAAGTGCCTAGCTGTGGATTTTGGCATATAGCTCAGCCGGCACCTAGGGAACCCTACCAAACCTGTCCATTTTTGAAAGCTAGACACCTAGGGGAATCCAAGATGGGGTGACTTGTGGGGCTCTCACCAGGTTCTGTTACCCAGAAACCTTTGCAAACCTCAAAATTTGGATAAAAAAACAATTTCCACACATTTCGGTGACAGAAAGTTCTGGAATCTGAGAGGAGCCACAAATGTCCTTCCACCCAATGTTCCCCCAAGTCTCCCGATAAAAATGGTACCTTACTTCTGTGGGTAGGCCTGGTGCCCGTCAGAGGAAATGCCCTAAAACACGTGGACACGTCACATTTTCCCAAAGAAAACAGAGATGTTTTTTGCAAAGTGCCTAGCTGTGGATTTTGGCATATAGCTCAGCCGGCACCTAGGGAATCCTACCAAACCTGTCCATTTTTTAAAACTAGACACCTAGGGGAATCCAAGATGGGGTGACTTGTGGGGCTCTCACCAGGTTCTGTTACCCAGAAACCTTTGCAAACCTCAAAATTTGGATAAAAAAACACTTTTTCCACACATTTCGGTGACAGAAAGTTCTGGAATCTGAGAGGAGCCACAAATGTCCTTCCACCCAGTGTTCCCCCAAGTCTCCCGATAAAAATGGTACCTCACTTCTGTGGGAAGGCCTAGGACCCGTGACAGGAAATGCCCCAAAACACAACATAGACAAATCACATTTTCCCAAATAAAACAGAGCTGTTTTTTGTAAAGTGCCTAGCTGTGGATTTTGGCATAAAGCTCAGCCGGCACCTAGGGAATCCTACCAAACCTGTCCATTTTTTAAAACTAGACACCTAGGGGAATCCAAGATGGGGTGACTTGTGGGGCCCTCACCAGGTTCTGTTACCCAGAATCCTTTGCCAACCTCAAAACTGTGCAAAAAACCCACTTTTTCCTCACATTTCGGTGACAGAAAGTTCTGGAATCTGAGAGGAGCCACAAATTTCCTTCCACCCAGCGTTCCGCCAAGTCTCCCGATTTAAATGGTACCTCACTTGCGTGGGTAGGCCTGGTGCCAGCAACAGGAAATGCCGCAAAACACAACATGGACACATCACATTTTTACAAAGAAAATACAGCTGTTCTTTGCAAAGTGCCTAGCTGTGGATTTTGGCATCTAGCTGAGCCGTCACCTAGGGAATCCTACCAAACCTGTCCATTTTTGAAAACTAGACACCGAAGGAAATCCAGAATGGGGTGATCTCTGGGGCTCTCACCAGGTTCGTTACCCAGAATCCTTTGCAAACCTCAAAATTTGGATAAAAAAACACTTTTTCCTCAGATTTCGGTGACAGAAAGTTCAGGAACCTGAGACGAGCCACAAATTTCCTTCCACCCAGCGTTCCCCCAAGTATCCCGATAAAAATGGTACCTTACTTGTGTGAGTTGGCCTGGTGCCCATGACAGGAAATGTCCCAAAACACAACGTGGACACATCACATTTTCCCAAAGAAAAGAGAGCTGTTTTTTGGAAAGTGCCTAGCTGTGGATTTTGGCATTTAGCTCAGCCGGCACCTAGGAAGGCCTACCAAAACTGTCCATTTTTTAAAACTAGACACCTAGGGGAATCCAAGATGGGGTGACTTGTGGGGCTCTCACCCGATTCTGTTACCCAGAAACCTTTGCAAACCTAAAAATTTGGCAAAAAAACACTTTTTCCACACATTTCAGTGACAGAAAGTTCTGGAATCTGAGAGGAACCACAAATGTCCTTCCACCCAGTGTTCCCCCAAGTCTCCCGATAGAAATGGTACCTGACTTGTGTGAGTTGGCCTACTGCCTGTAAAGGGAAATGCCCCAAAACACAACATGGACACATCACATTTTCCCAATTAAAACAGAGCTGTTTTGTGCAAAGTGCCTAGCTGTGGATTTTGGCCTCTAGCTCAGCCGGCACCTAGGTAAACCTACCAAACCATTCCATTTTTTAAAACTAGACACCGAAGGAAATCCGGAATGGGGTGACCTCGGGGGTCTCACCAGGTTCGTTACCCAGAATTCTTTGCAAACCTCAAAATTTGAATAAAAAAACACTTTTTCCTCAGATTTCGGTGACAGAAAGTTCTGGAATCTGAGAAGAGCCACAAATTTCCTTCCACCCAGCGTTCCCCCAAGTCTCCCGATAAAAATGGTACCTCACTTGTGTGAGTTGGCCTAGTGCCCGCAACAGGAAATGTCCCAAAACACAACGTGGACACATCACATTTTCCCAATTAAAACAGAGCTCTTTTTTGCAAAGTGCCTAGCTGTGGATTTTGGCATATAGCTCAGCCGGCACCTAGGGAATCCTACCAAACCTGTTCATTTTTTAAAACTAGACACATAGGGGAATCCAGGAGGGGGTGATTTGTGGGACTCTCACCAGGTTCTGTTACCCAGAATCCTTTGCAAACCTCAAAATTTTGATGAAAAAACACTTTTTCCTCAGATTTCGGTGACATAAGGTTCTGGAATCTGAGAGGAGCCACAAATTTACTTCCACCCAGCGTTCCGCCAAATATCCCGAAAAAAATGGTACCTCACTTGTATGGTAGGCCTAGTGCCCGCAACAGGAAATGCCCCAAAACACAACGTGGACACATCAGATTTTTACAAAGAAAATACAGGTGTTTTTTGCAAAGTGCCTAGCTGTGGATTTTGGCATCTAGCTGAGCCGTCACCTAGGGAAACCTACCAAAGCTGTGCATTTTTTTAAACTAGACACCTAAGGAAATCCAGCATGGGGTGATCTCTGGGGCACTCACCAGGTTCGTTACCCAGAATCCTTTGCAAACCTCAAAATTTGGATAAAAAAACACTTTTTCCTCAGATTTCGGTGACAGAAAGATCTGGAACCTGAGACGAGCCACAAATATCCTTCCACCCAGCGTTCCCCCAAGTCTCACTATAAAAATGGTACCTTACTTGTGTGATTGGCCTGGTGCCCATGACAGGAAATGTCCAAAAACACAACGTGGACACATCACATTTTCCCAAAGAAAACAGAGCTGTTTTTTGCAAAGTGCCTAGCTGTGGATTTTGGCATTTAGCTCAGCCGGCACCTAGGAAGGCCTACCAAAACTGTCCATTTTCTAAAACTAGACACCTAGGGGAATCCAAGATGGGGTGACTTGTGGGGCTCTCACCCGGGTCTGTTACCCAGAAACCTTTGCAAACCTAAAGATTTGGCAAAAAAACACTTTTTCCACACATTTCAGTGACAGAAAGTTCTGGAATCTCAGAGGAGCAACAAATGTCCTTCCACCCAGTGTTCCCCCAAGTCTCCCGATAGAAATGGTACCTCACTTGTGTGAGTTGGCCTAGTGCCCGCAACAGGAAATGTCCCAAAACACAACGTGGACACATCACATTTTCCCAATTAAAACAGAGCTCTTTTTTGCAAAGCGCCTAGCTGTGGATTTTGGCATATAGCTCAGCCGGCACCTAGGGAATCCTACCAAACCTGTTAATTTTTAAAACTAGACACATAGGGGAATCCAGGATGGGGTGATTTGTGGGACTCTCACCAGGTTCTGTTGCCCAGAATCCTTTGTCAACCTCAAAATTTGGCAAAAAAACACTTTTTCCACACATTCAAGTGACAGAAAGTTCTGGAATCTGAGAGGAGCCACAAATTTCCTTCCACCCAGCGTTCCGCCAAGTCTCCCGATATAAATGGTACCTCACTTGTGTGGGTAGGCCTGGTGCCAGCAACAGGAAATGCCCCAAAACACAACGTGGGCAGATCACATTTTTACAAAGAAAATACAGCTGTTTTTTGCAAAGTGCCTAGCTGTGGATTTTGGCATCTAGCTGAGCCGTCAGCTAGGGAAACCTACCAAACCTGTGCATTTTTTAAAACTAGGCACCTAAGGAAATCCAGAATGGGGTGACCTCTGGGGCTCTCACCAGGTTCATTACCCAGAATCCTTTGCAAACCTCAAAATTTGGACAAAAAAACACGTTTTCCACACATTTCGGTGACAGAAAGTTCTGGAATCTGAAAGGAGCCACAAATGTCCTTCCACCCAGTGTTCCCTCAAGTCTCCCGATAAAAATGGTACCTCACTTCTGTGGGTAGGCCTAGTGCCCGTGACAGGAAATGCTCCAAAACACAACGTAGACACATCACATTTTCCCCCAAAAAACAGAGCTGTTTTTTGCAAAGTGCCTAGCTGTGGATTTTGCAATATAGCTCAGCCGGCACCTAGGGGATCCTACCAAACCTGTCCATTTTTTAAAACTAGACAACTAGGGGAATCCAAGATGGGGTGACTTGTAGGGCCCTCATCAGGTTCTGTTACCCAGAATCCTTTGCCAAACTCAAAATTGTGCAAAAAAAAAAAACACTTTTTCCTCACATTTCGGTGACAGAAAGTTCTGGAATCGGAGAGGAGCCACAAATTTCCTGCCACCCAGCGTTCCGCCAAGTCTCCCGATATAAATGGTACCTCACTTGCGTGGGTAGGCCTGGTGGCAGCAACAGGAAATGCCCCAAAACACAACGTGGACACATCACATTTTTACAAAGAAAATACAGCTGTTGTTTGCAAAGTGCCTAGCTTTGGATTTTGGCATCTATCTGAGCCGTCACCTAGGGAAACCTACCAAAGCTGTGCATTATTGAAAACTAGACACCTAAGGAACTCCAGCATGGGGTGATCTCTGGGGCTCTCACCAGGTTCGTTACCCAGAATCCTTTGCAAACCTCAAAATTTGGATAAAAAAACACTTTTTCCTCAGATTTCGGTGACAGAAAGTTCTGGAACCTGAGACGAGCCACAAATTTCCTTCCACCCAGCGATACCCCAAGTCTCCCGATAAAAATGGTACCTTAGTTGTGTGAGTTGGCCTGGTGCCCATGACAGGAAATGTCCCAAAACACAACGTGGACACATCACATTTTCCCAAAGAAAAGAGAGCTGTTTTTTGCAAAGTGCCTAGCTGTGGATTTTGGCATTTAGCTCAGCCGGCACCTAGGAAGGCCTACTAAAACTGTCCATTTTTTAAAACTAGACACCTAGGGGAATCCAAGATGGGGTGACTTGTGGGGCTCTCACTAGGTTCTGTTACCCAGAAACCTTTGCAAACCTCAAAATTTGGATAAAAAAACACTTTTTCCACACATTTTGGTGACAGAAAGTCGTGGAATCTGAGAGGAGCCACAAATGTCCTTCCACCCAGTGTTCCCCCAAGTCTCCCGATATAAATGGTACCTCACTTGCGTGGGTAGGCCTGGTGCCCGCAACAGGAAATGCCCCAAAACACAACGTGGACACATCAAATTTTTACAAAGAAAATACAGCTGTTTTTTGCAAAGTGCCTAGCTGTGGATTTTGGCATATAGCTCAGCCGGCACCTAGGGTATCCTACCAAACCTGTCCATTTTTAAAAACTAGACACCTAGGAGAATCCAAGATGGGGTGACTTGTGGGACTCTCACCAGGTTCTGTTACCCAGAAACCTTTGCAAACCTCAAAATTCGGCAAAAAAAACACTTTTTCCACACATTTCGGTGACAGAAAGTTCTGGAATCTGAGAGGAGCCACAAATGTACTTCCACCCAGGGTTCCCCCAAGTCTTCCGATAAAAATGGTACCTCATTTCTGTGGGTAGGCCTAGTGCCCGTGACAGGAAATGCCCCAAAACACAATGTGGACAAATCACATTTTTACAAAGAAAATAAAGCTGTTTTTTGCAAAGTGCCTAGCTGTGGATTTTGGTATCGAGCTAAGCCGTCACCTAGGGAAACCTACCAAACCTGTGCATTTTTGAAAACTAGACACCTAAGGAAAACCAGAATGGGGTGATTTCTGGGGTCTCACCAGGTTCGTTACCCAGAATCCTTTGCAAACCTCAAAATTTGGATAAAAAACACTTTTTCCTCAGATTTCGGTGACAGAAAGTTCTGGAATCTGAGACGAGCCACGAATTTCCTTCCACCCAGCGTTCCCCCAAGTTTCCCGATAAAAATGGTACCTCACTTGTGTGAGTTGGCCTAGTGCCCATGACAGGAAATGTCCCAAAACACAACGTGGACACATCACATTTTCCCAAATCAAACAGAGCTCTTTTTTGCAAAGTGCCTAGCTGTGGATTTTGGCATATAGCTCAGCCGGCACCTAGGGAACCCTACCAAACCTGTCCACTTTTGAAAGCTAGACACCTAGGGGAATCCAAGATGGGGTGACTTGTGGGGCTCTCACCAGGTTCTGTTACCCAGAAACCTTTGGAAACCTCAAAATTTGGATAAAAAAACAATTTTCCACACATTTCGGTGACAGAAAGTTCTGGAATCTGAGAGGAGCCACAAATGTCCTTCCACCCAATGTTCCCCCAAGTCTCCCGATAAAAATGGTACCTTACTTCTGTGGGTAGGCCTGGTGCCCGTCAGAGGAAATGCCCTAAAACACGTGGACACGTCACATTTTCCCAAAGAAAACAGAGATGTTTTTTGCAAAGTGCCTAGCTGTGGATTTTGGCATATAGCTCAGCCGGCACCTAGGGAATCCTACCAAACCTGTCCATTTTTTAAAACTAGACACCTAGGGGAATCCAAGATGGGGTGACTTGTGGGGCTCTCACCAGGTTCTGTTACCCAGAAACCTTTGCAAACCTCAAAATTTGGATAAAAAAACACTTTTTCCACACATTTCGGTGACAGAAAGTTCTGGAATCTGAGAGGAGCCACAAATGTCCTTCCACCCAGTGTTCCCCCAAGTCTCCCGATAAAAATGGTACCTCACTTCTGTGGGAAGGCCTAGGACCCGTGACAGGAAATGCCCCAAAACACAACATAGACAAATCACATTTTCCCAAATAAAACAGAGCTGTTTTTTGTAAAGTGCCTAGCTGTGGATTTTGGCATAAAGCTCAGCCGGCACCTAGGGAATCCTACCAAACCTGTCCATTTTTTAAAACTAGACACCTAGGGGAATCCAAGATGGGGTGACTTGTGGGGCCCTCACCAGGTTCTGTTACCCAGAATCCTTTGCCAACCTCAAAACTGTGCAAAAAACCCACTTTTTCCTCACATTTCGGTGACAGAAAGTTCTGGAATCTGAGAGGAGCCACAAATTTCCTTCCACCCAGCGTTCCGCCAAGTCTCCCGATTTAAATGGTACCTCACTTGCGTGGGTAGGCCTGGTGCCAGCAACAGGAAATGCCGCAAAACACAACATGGACACATCACATTTTTACAAAGAAAACACAGCTGTTCTTTGCAAAGTGCCTAGCTGTGGATTTTGGCATCTAGCTGAGCCGTCACCTAGGGAATCCTACCAAACCTGTCCATTTTTGAAAACTAGACACCGAAGGAAATCCAGAATGGGGTGATCTCTGGGGCTCTCACCAGGTTCGTTACCCAGAATCCTTTGCAAACCTCAAAATTTGGATAAAAAAACACTTTTTCCTCAGATTTCGGTGACAGAAAGTTCAGGAACCTGAGACGAGCCACAAATTTCCTTCCACCCAGCGTTCCCCCAAGTATCCCGATAAAAATGGTACCTTACTTGTGTGAGTTGGCCTGGTGCCCATGACAGGAAATGTCCCAAAACACAACGTGGACACATCACATTTTCCCAAAGAAAAGAGAGCTGTTTTTTGGAAAGTGCCTAGCTGTGGATTTTGGCATTTAGCTCAGCCGGCACCTAGGAAGGCCTACCAAAACTGTCCATTTTTTAAAACTAGACACCTAGGGGAATCCAAGATGGGGTGACTTGTGGGGCTCTCACCCGATTCTGTTACCCAGAAACCTTTGCAAACCTAAAAATTTGGCAAAAAAACACTTTTTCCACACATTTCAGTGACAGAAAGTTCTGGAATCTGAGAGGAACCACAAATGTCCTTCCACCCAGTGTTCCCCCAAGTCTCCCGATAGAAATGGTACCTGACTTGTGTGAGTTGGCCTACTGCCTGTAAAGGGAAATGCCCCAAAACACAACATGGACACATCACATTTTCCCAATTAAAACAGAGCTGTTTTGTGCAAAGTGCCTAGCTGTGGATTTTGGCCTCTAGCTCAGCCGGCACCTAGGTAAACCTACCAAACCATTCCATTTTTTAAAACTAGACACCGAAGGAAATCCGGAATGGGGTGACCTCGGGGGTCTCACCAGGTTCGTTACCCAGAATTCTTTGCAAACCTCAAAATTTGAATAAAAAAACACTTTTTCCTCAGATTTCGGTGACAGAAAGTTCTGGAATCTGAGAAGAGCCACAAATTTCCTTCCACCCAGCGTTCCCCCAAGTCTCCCGATAAAAATGGTACCTCACTTGTGTGAGTTGGCCTAGTGCCCGCAACAGGAAATGTCCCAAAACACAACGTGGACACATCACATTTTCCCAATTAAAACAGAGCTCTTTTTTGCAAAGTGCCTAGCTGTGGATTTTGGCATATAGCTCAGCCGGCACCTAGGGAATCCTACCAAACCTGTTCATTTTTTAAAACTAGACACATAGGGGAATCCAGGAGGGGGTGATTTGTGGGACTCTCACCAGGTTCTGTTACCCAGAATCCTTTGCAAACCTCAAAATTTTGATGAAAAAACACTTTTTCCTCAGATTTCGGTGACATAAGGTTCTGGAATCTGAGAGGAGCCACAAATTTACTTCCACCCAGCGTTCCGCCAAATATCCCGAAAAAAATGGTACCTCACTTGTATGGGTAGGCCTAGTGCCCGCAACAGGAAATGCCCCAAAACACAACGTGGACACATCAGATTTTTACAAAGAAAATACAGGTGTTTTTTGCAAAGTGCCTAGCTGTGGATTTTGGCATCTAGCTGAGCCGTCACCTAGGGAAACCTACCAAAGCTGTGCATTTTTTTAAACTAGACACCTAAGGAAATCCAGCATGGGGTGATCTCTGGGGCACTCACCAGGTTCGTTACCCAGAATCCTTTGCAAACCTCAAAATTTGGATAAAAAAACACTTTTTCCTCAGATTTCGGTGACAGAAAGTTCTGGAACCTGAGACGAGCCACAAATATCCTTCCACCCAGCGTTCCCCCAAGTCTCACTATAAAAATGGTACCTTACTTGTGTGATTGGCCTGGTGCCCATGACAGGAAATGTCCAAAAACACAACGTGGACACATCACATTTTCCCAAAGAAAACAGAGCTGTTTTTTGCAAAGTGCCTAGCTGTGGATTTTGGCATTTAGCTCAGCCGGCACCTAGGAAGGCCTACCAAAACTGTCCATTTTCTAAAACTAGACACCTAGGGGAATCCAAGATGGGGTGACTTGTGGGGCTCTCACCCGGGTCTGTTACCCAGAAACCTTTGCAAACCTAAAGATTTGGCAAAAAAACACTTTTTCCACACATTTCAGTGACAGAAAGTTCTGGAATCTCAGAGGAGCAACAAATGTCCTTCCACCCAGTGTTCCCCCAAGTCTCCCGATAGAAATGGTACCTCACTTGTGTGAGTTGGCCTAGTGCCCGCAACAGGAAATGTCCCAAAACACAACGTGGACACATCACATTTTCCCAATTAAAACAGAGCTCTTTTTTGCAAAGCGCCTAGCTGTGGATTTTGGCATATAGCTCAGCCGGCACCTAGGGAATCCTACCAAACCTGTTAATTTTTAAAACTAGACACATAGGGGAATCCAGGATGGGGTGATTTGTGGGACTCTCACCAGGTTCTGTTGCCCAGAATCCTTTGTCAACCTCAAAATTTGGCAAAAAAACACTTTTTCCACACATTCAAGTGACAGAAAGTTCTGGAATCTGAGAGGAGCCACAAATTTCCTTCCACCCAGCGTTCCGCCAAGTCTCCCGATATAAATGGTACCTCACTTGTGTGGGTAGGCCTGGTGCCAGCAACAGGAAATGCCCCAAAACACAACGTGGGCAGATCACATTTTTACAAAGAAAATACAGCTGTTTTTTGCAAAGTGCCTAGCTGTGGATTTTGGCATCTAGCTGAGCCGTCAGCTAGGGAAACCTACCAAACCTGTGCATTTTTTAAAACTAGGCACCTAAGGAAATCCAGAATGGGGTGACCTCTGGGGCTCTCACCAGGTTCATTACCCAGAATCCTTTGCAAACCTCAAAATTTGGACAAAAAAACACGTTTTCCACACATTTCGGTGACAGAAAGTTCTGGAATCTGAAAGGAGCCACAAATGTCCTTCCACCCAGTGTTCCCTCAAGTCTCCCGATAAAAATGGTACCTCACTTCTGTGGGTAGGCCTAGTGCCCGTGACAGGAAATGCTCCAAAACACAACGTAGACACATCACATTTTCCCCCAAAAAACAGAGCTGTTTTTTGCAAAGTGCCTAGCTGTGGATTTTGCAATATAGCTCAGCCGGCACCTAGGGGATCCTACCAAACCTGTCCATTTTTTAAAACTAGACAACTAGGGGAATCCAAGATGGGGTGACTTGTAGGGCCCTCATCAGGTTCTGTTACCCAGAATCCTTTGCCAAACTCAAAATTGTGCAAAAAAAAAAAACACTTTTTCCTCACATTTCGGTGACAGAAAGTTCTGGAATCGGAGAGGAGCCACAAATTTCCTGCCACCCAGCGTTCCGCCAAGTCTCCCGATATAAATGGTACCTCACTTGCGTGGGTAGGCCTGGTGGCAGCAACAGGAAATGCCCCAAAACACAACGTGGACACATCACATTTTTACAAAGAAAATACAGCTGTTGTTTGCAAAGTGCCTAGCTTTGGATTTTGGCATCTATCTGAGCCGTCACCTAGGGAAACCTACCAAAGCTGTGCATTATTGAAAACTAGACACCTAAGGAACTCCAGCATGGGGTGATCTCTGGGGCTCTCACCAGGTTCGTTACCCAGAATCCTTTGCAAACCTCAAAATTTGGATAAAAAAACACTTTTTCCTCAGATTTCGGTGACAGAAAGTTCTGGAACCTGAGACGAGCCACAAATTTCCTTCCACCCAGCGATACCCCAAGTCTCCCGATAAAAATGGTACCTTAGTTGTGTGAGTTGGCCTGGTGCCCATGACAGGAAATGTCCCAAAACACAACGTGGACACATCACATTTTCCCAAAGAAAAGAGAGCTGTTTTTTGCAAAGTGCCTAGCTGTGGATTTTGGCATTTAGCTCAGCCGGCACCTAGGAAGGCCTACTAAAACTGTCCATTTTTTAAAACTAGACACCTAGGGGAATCCAAGATGGGGTGACTTGTGGGGCTCTCACTAGGTTCTGTTACCCAGAAACCTTTGCAAACCTCAAAATTTGGATAAAAAAACACTTTTTCCACACATTTTGGTGACAGAAAGTCGTGGAATCTGAGAGGAGCCACAAATGTCCTTCCACCCAGTGTTCCCCCAAGTCTCCCGATATAAATGGTACCTCACTTGCGTGGGTAGGCCTGGTGCCCGCAACAGGAAATGCCCCAAAACACAACGTGGACACATCAAATTTTTACAAAGAAAATACAGCTGTTTTTTGCAAAGTGCCTAGCTGTGGATTTTGGCATATAGCTCAGCCGGCACCTAGGGTATCCTACCAAACCTGTCCATTTTTAAAAACTAGACACCTAGGAGAATCCAAGATGGGGTGACTTGTGGGACTCTCACCAGGTTCTGTTACCCAGAAACCTTTGCAAACCTCAAAATTTGGCAAAAAAAAACACTTTTTCCACACATTTCGGTGACAGAAAGTTCTGGAATCTGAGAGGAGCCACAAATGTACTTCCACCCAGGGTTCCCCCAAGTCTTCCGATAAAAATGGTACCTCATTTCTGTGGGTAGGCCTAGTGCCCGTGACAGGAAATGCCCCAAAACACAATGTGGACAAATCACATTTTTACAAAGAAAATAAAGCTGTTTTTTGCAAAGTGCCTAGCTGTGGATTTTGGTATCGAGCTAAGCCGTCACCTAGGGAAACCTACCAAACCTGTGCATTTTTGAAAACTAGACACCTAAGGAAAACCAGAATGGGGTGATTTCTGGGGTCTCACCAGGTTCGTTACCCAGAATCCTTTGCAAACCTCAAAATTTGGATAAAAAACACTTTTTCCTCAGATTTCGGTGACAGAAAGTTCTGGAATCTGAGACGAGCCACGAATTTCCTTCCACCCAGCGTTCCCCCAAGTTTCCCGATAAAAATGGTACCTCACTTGTGTGAGTTGGCCTAGTGCCCATGACAGGAAATGTCCCAAAACACAACGTGGACACATCACATTTTCCCAAATCAAACAGAGCTCTTTTTTGCAAAGTGCCTAGCTGTGGATTTTGGCATATAGCTCAGCCGGCACCTAGGGAACCCTACCAAACCTGTCCACTTTTGAAAGCTAGACACCTAGGGGAATCCAAGATGGGGTGACTTGTGGGGCTCTCACCAGGTTCTGTTACCCAGAAACCTTTGGAAACCTCAAAATTTGGATAAAAAAACAATTTTCCACACATTTCGGTGACAGAAAGTTCTGGAATCTGAGAGGAGCCACAAATGTCCTTCCACCCAATGTTCCCCCAAGTCTCCCGATAAAAATGGTACCTTACTTCTGTGGGTAGGCCTGGTGCCCGTCAGAGGAAATGCCCTAAAACACGTGGACACGTCACATTTTCCCAAAGAAAACAGAGATGTTTTTTGCAAAGTGCCTAGCTGTGGATTTTGGCATATAGCTCAGCCGGCACCTAGGGAATCCTACCAAACCTGTCCATTTTTTAAAACTAGACACCTAGGGGAATCCAAGATGGGGTGACTTGTGGGGCTCTCACCAGGTTCTGTTACCCAGAAACCTTTGCAAACCTCAAAATTTGGATAAAAAAACACTTTTTCCACACATTTCGGTGACAGAAAGTTCTGGAATCTGAGAGGAGCCACAAATGTCCTTCCACCCAGTGTTCCCCCAAGTCTCCCGATAAAAATGGTACCTCACTTCTGTGGGAAGGCCTAGGACCCGTGACAGGAAATGCCCCAAAACACAACATAGACAAATCACATTTTCCCAAATAAAACAGAGCTGTTTTTTGTAAAGTGCCTAGCTGTGGATTTTGGCATAAAGCTCAGCCGGCACCTAGGGAATCCTACCAAACCTGTCCATTTTTTAAAACTAGACACCTAGGGGAATCCAAGATGGGGTGACTTGTGGGGCCCTCACCAGGTTCTGTTACCCAGAATCCTTTGCCAACCTCAAAACTGTGCAAAAAACCCACTTTTTCCTCACATTTCGGTGACAGAAAGTTCTGGAATCTGAGAGGAGCCACAAATTTCCTTCCACCCAGCGTTCCGCCAAGTCTCCCGATTTAAATGGTACCTCACTTGCGTGGGTAGGCCTGGTGCCAGCAACAGGAAATGCCGCAAAACACAACATGGACACATCACATTTTTACAAAGAAAATACAGGTGTTCTTTGCAAAGTGCCTAGCTGTGGATTTTGGCATCTAGCTGAGCCGTCACCTAGGGAATCCTACCAAACCTGTCCATTTTTGAAAACTAGACACCGAAGGAAATCCAGAATGGGGTGATCTCTGGGGCTCTCACCAGGTTCGTTACCCAGAATCCTTTGCAAACCTCAAAATTTGGATAAAAAAACACTTTTTCCTCAGATTTCGGTGACAGAAAGTTCAGGAACCTGAGACGAGCCACAAATTTCCTTCCACCCAGCGTTCCCCCAAGTATCCCGATAAAAATGGTACCTTACTTGTGTGAGTTGGCCTGGTGCCCATGACAGGAAATGTCCCAAAACACAACGTGGACACATCACATTTTCCCAAAGAAAAGAGAGCTGTTTTTTGGAAAGTGCCTAGCTGTGGATTTTGGCATTTAGCTCAGCCGGCACCTAGGAAGGCCTACCAAAACTGTCCATTTTTTAAAACTAGACACCTAGGGGAATCCAAGATGGGGTGACTTGTGGGGCTCTCACCCGATTCTGTTACCCAGAAACCTTTGCAAACCTAAAAATTTGGCAAAAAAACACTTTTTCCACACATTTCAGTGACAGAAAGTTCTGGAATCTGAGAGGAACCACAAATGTCCTTCCACCCAGTGTTCCCCCAAGTCTCCCGATAGAAATGGTACCTGACTTGTGTGAGTTGGCCTACTGCCTGTAAAGGGAAATGCCCCAAAACACAACATGGACACATCACATTTTCCCAATTAAAACAGAGCTGTTTTGTGCAAAGTGCCTAGCTGTGGATTTTGGCCTCTAGCTCAGCCGGCACCTAGGTAAACCTACCAAACCATTCCATTTTTTAAAACTAGACACCGAAGGAAATCCGGAATGGGGTGACCTCGGGGGTCTCACCAGGTTCGTTACCCAGAATTCTTTGCAAACCTCAAAATTTGGATAAAAAAACACTTTTTCCTCAGATTTCGGTGACAGAAAGTTCTGGAATCTGAGAAGAGCCACAAATTTCCTTCCACCCAGCGTTCCCCCAAGTCTCCCGATAAAAATGGTACCTCACTTGTGTGAGTTGGCCTAGTGCCCGCAACAGGAAATGTCCCAAAACACAACGTGGACACATCACATTTTCCCAATTAAAACAGAGCTCTTTTTTGCAAAGTGCCTAGCTGTGGATTTTGGCATATAGCTCAGCCGGCACCTAGGGAATCCTACCAAACCTGTTCATTTTTTAAAACTAGACACATAGGGGAATCCAGGAGGGGGTGATTTGTGGGACTCTCACCAGGTTCTGTTACCCAGAATCCTTTGCAAACCTCAAAATTTTGATGAAAAAACACTTTTTCCTCAGATTTCGGTGACATAAGGTTCTGGAATCTGAGAGGAGCCACAAATTTACTTCCACCCAGCGTTCCGCCAAATATCCCGAAAAAAATGGTACCTCACTTGTATGGGTAGGCCTAGTGCCCGCAACAGGAAATGCCCCAAAACACAACGTGGACACATCAGATTTTTACAAAGAAAATACAGGTGTTTTTTGCAAAGTGCCTAGCTGTGGATTTTGGCATCTAGCTGAGCCGTCACCTAGGGAAACCTACCAAAGCTGTGCATTTTTTTAAACTAGACACCTAAGGAAATCCAGCATGGGGTGATCTCTGGGGCACTCACCAGGTTCGTTACCCAGAATCCTTTGCAAACCTCAAAATTTGGATAAAAAAACACTTTTTCCTCAGATTTCGGTGACAGAAAGTTCTGGAACCTGAGACGAGCCACAAATATCCTTCCACCCAGCGTTCCCCCAAGTCTCACTATAAAAATGGTACCTTACTTGTGTGAGTTGGCCTGGTGCCCATGACAGGAAATGTCCAAAAACACAACGTGGACACATCACATTTTCCCAAAGAAAACAGAGCTGTTTTTTGCAAAGTGCCTAGCTGTGGATTTTGGCATTTAGCTCAGCCGGCACCTAGGAAGGCCTACCAAAACTGTCCATTTTCTAAAACTAGACACCTAGGGGAATCCAAGATGGGGTGACTTGTGGGGCTCTCACCCGGGTCTGTTACCCAGAAACCTTTGCAAACCTAAAGATTTGGCAAAAAAACACTTTTTCCACACATTTCAGTGACAGAAAGTTCTGGAATCTCAGAGGAGCAACAAATGTCCTTCCACCCAGTGTTCCCCCAAGTCTCCCAATAGAAATGGTACCTCACTTGTGTGAGTTGGCCTAGTGCCCGCAACAGGAAATGTCCCAAAACACAACGTGGACACATCACATTTTCCCAATTAAAACAGAGCTCTTTTTTGCAAAGCGCCTAGCTGTGGATTTTGGCATATAGCTCAGCCGGCACCTAGGGAATCCTACCAAACCTGTTAATTTTTAAAACTAGACACATAGGGGAATCCAGGATGGGGTGATTTGTGGGACTCTCACCAGGTTCTGTTGCCCAGAATCCTTTGTCAACCTCAAAATTTGGCAAAAAAACACTTTTTCCACACATTCAAGTGACAGAAAGTTCTGGAATCTGAGAGGAGCCACAAATTTCCTTCCACCCAGCGTTCCGCCAAGTCTCCCGATATAAATGGTACCTCACTTGTGTGGGTAGGCCTGGTGCCAGCAACAGGAAATGCCCCAAAACACAACGTGGGCAGATCACATTTTTACAAAGAAAATACAGCTGTTTTTTGCAAAGTGCCTAGCTGTGGATTTTGGCATCTAGCTGAGCCGTCAGCTAGGGAAACCTACCAAACCTGTGCATTTTTTAAAACTAGGCACCTAAGGAAATCCAGAATGGGGTGACCTCTGGGGCTCTCACCAGGTTCATTACCCAGAATCCTTTGCAAACCTCAAAATTTGGACAAAAAAACACGTTTTCCACACATTTCGGTGACAGAAAGTTCTGGAATCTGAAAGGAGCCACAAATGTCCTTCCACCCAGTGTTCCCTCAAGTCTCCCGATAAAAATGGTACCTCACTTCTGTGGGTAGGCCTAGTGCCCGTGACAGGAAATGCTCCAAAACACAACGTAGACACATCACATTTTCCCCCAAAAAACAGAGCTGTTTTTTGCAAAGTGCCTAGCTGTGGATTTTGCAATATAGCTCAGCCGGCACCTAGGGGATCCTACCAAACCTGTCCATTTTTTAAAACTAGACAACTAGGGGAATCCAAGATGGGGTGACTTGTAGGGCCCTCATCAGGTTCTGTTACCCAGAATCCTTTGCCAAACTCAAAATTGTGCAAAAAAAAAAACACTTTTTCCTCACATTTCGGTGACAGAAAGTTCTGGAATCGGAGAGGAGCCACAAATTTCCTGCCACCCAGCGTTCCGCCAAGTCTCCCGATATAAATGGTACCTCACTTGCGTGGGTAGGCCTGGTGGCAGCAACAGGAAATGCCCCAAAACACAACGTGGACACATCACATTTTTACAAAGAAAATACAGCTGTTGTTTGCAAAGTGCCTAGCTTTGGATTTTGGCATCTATCTGAGCCGTCACCTAGGGAAACCTACCAAAGCTGTGCATTATTGAAAACTAGACACCTAAGGAACTCCAGCATGGGGTGATCTCTGGGGCTCTCACCAGGTTCGTTACCCAGAATCCTTTGCAAACCTCAAAATTTGGATAAAAAAACACTTTTTCCTCAGATTTCGGTGACAGAAAGTTCTGGAACCTGAGACGAGCCACAAATTTCCTTCCACCCAGCGATACCCCAAGTCTCCCGATAAAAATGGTACCTTAGTTGTGTGAGTTGGCCTGGTGCCCATGACAGGAAATGTCCCAAAACACAACGTGGACACATCACATTTTCCCAAAGAAAAGAGAGCTGTTTTTTGCAAAGTGCCTAGCTGTGGATTTTGGCATTTAGCTCAGCCGGCACCTAGGAAGGCCTACTAAAACTGTCCATTTTTTAAAACTAGACACCTAGGGGAATCCAAGATGGGGTGACTTGTGGGGCTCTCACCCGTTTCTGTTACCCAGAAACCTTTGCAAACCTAAAAACTTGGCAAAAAAACACTTTTTCCACACATTTCAGTGACAGAAAGTTCTGGAATCTGAGAGGAGCCACAAATGTCCTTCCACCCAGTGTTCCCCCAAGTCTCCCGATAGAAATGGTACCTCACTTGTGTGAGTTGACCTAGTGCCCGCAACAGGAAATGCCCCAAAACACAACATGGACACATCACATTTTCCCAATTAAAACAGAGCTGTTTTATGCAAAGTGCCTAGCTGTGGATTTTGGCCTCTAGCTCAGCCGGCACCTAGGGAAACCTACCAAACCATTCCATTTTTTAAAACTAGACACCTAAGGAAATCCAGAATGGGGTGACTTCTGGGGCTCTCACCAGGTTTGTTACCCAGAATCCTTTGCAAACCTCAAAATTTGGATAAAAAAACACTTTTTCCTCAGATTTCGTGACAGAAAGTTCTGGAATCTGAGACGAGCCACAAATTTCCTTCCACCCAGCGTTCCCCCAAGTCTCCCGATAAAAATGGTACCTCACTTGTGTGAGTTGGCCTAGTGCCCGCAACAGGAAATGTCCCAAAACACAACGTGGACACATCACATTTTCCCAATTAAAACAGAGCTCTTTTTTGCAAAGTGCATAGCTGTGGATTTTGGCATATAGCTCAGCCGGCACCTAGGGAATCCTACCAAACCTGTCCATTTTTTAAAACTAGACACCTAGGGGAATCCAAGATGGGGTGACTCGTGGGGCCCTCACCAGGTTCTGTTACCCAGAATCCTTTGCCAACCTCAAAATTTCGCAAAAAAAGACTTTTTCCTCACATTTCGGTGACAGAAAGTTCTGGAATCTGAGAGGAGTCCAAATGTCCTTCCACCCAGTGTTCCCCCAAGTCTCCCGATAAAAATGGTACCTCACTTCTGTGGGTAGGCCTAGTGCCCGTGACAGGAAATGCCAAAAAAGACAATGTGGACACATCACATTTTCCCAAATAAAACAGAGCTCTTTTTTGCAAAGTGCCTACTTTGTGGATTTTGGCATATAGCTCAGCCGGCACCTAGGGAATCCTACCAAACCTGTCCATTTTTTAAAACTAGACACCTAGGGGAATCCAAGATGGGGTGACTTGTGGGGCCCTCACCAGGTTCTGTTACCCAGAATCCTTTGCAAACCTCAAAATTTGGATAAAAAACAATTTTTCCTCAGATTTCGGTGACATAAGGTTCTGGAATCTGAGAGGAGCCACAAATTTCCTTCCACCCAGCGTTCCTCCAAGTCTCCCAATAAAAATAGTACATCACTTGTGTGAGTAGGCCTAGTGCCCACAACAGGAAATGCCCCAAAACACAACGTGGACACATCACATTTTATCAAAGAAAACAGAACCGTTTTTTGCAAAGTGCCTAGCTGTGGATTTTGGCATATAGCTCAGCCGGCACCTAGGGAATCCTACCAAACCTTTCCATTTTTGAAAACTAGACACCTAGGGGAATCCAAGATGGGGTGACTTGTGGGGCTCTCACCAGGTTCTGTTACCAAGAAACCTTTGCAAACCTAAAATTTTTGCAAAAAAATACTTTTTCCTCACATTTCGGTGACAGAAAGTTCTGGAATCTGAGAGGAGCCACAAATGTCCTTCCACCCAGCGTTCCGCCAAGACTCCCGATAACAATGGTACCTCACTTGTGTGAGTTGGCCTAGTTCCCGCAACAGGAAATGCCCCAAAAGACAACGTGGACACATCACATTTTCCCAAATAAAACAGAGCTCTTTTTTGCAAAGTGCCTACCTGTGGATTTTGGCATATAGCTCAGCCGGCACCTAGGGAATCCTACCAAACCTGTCCATTTTTTAAAACTAGACACCTAGGGGAATCCAAGATGGGGTGACTTGTGGGGCCCTCACCAGGTTCTGTTACCCAGAATCCTTTGCCAACCTCAAAATTTCGCAAAAAAATACTTTTTCCTCACATTTCGGTGACAGAAAGTTCTGGAATCTGAGAGAAGCCACAAATGTCCTTCCACCCAGCGTTCCGCCAAGACTCCCGATAACAATGGTACCTCACTTATGTGAGTTGGCCTAGTGCCCGCAACAGGAAATGCCCCAAAACACAACATGGACACATCACATTTTTACAAAGAAAATACAGCCTTTTTTTTTGCAGAGTGCCTAGCTGTGGATTTTGGCATCTAGCTGAGCCATAACCTAGGGAAACCTACCAAACCTGTGCATTGTTGAAAACTAGACACCTAAGGAAATCCAGAATGGGGTGACCTCTGGGGCTCTCACCAGGTTCGTTATCCAGAATCCTTTGCAAACCTCAAAATTTGGATAAAAAAACACTTTTTCCTCAGATTTCGGTGACAGAAAGTTCTGGAATCTGAGACGAGCCACAAATTTCCTTCCACCCAGCGTTCCCCCAAGTCTTCCGAAAAAAATGGTACCTCACTTGTGTGAGTTGGCCTAGTGCCCGCAACAGGAAATGTCCTAAAACACAACGTGGACACATCACATTTTCCCAATTAAAACAGAGCTCTTTTTTGCAAAGTGCCTAGCTGAGGATTTTGGCATATAGCTCAGCCGGCACCTAGTGAAAGCTACCAAACCTGTGCATTTTTGAAAACTAGACATCTAGGGGAATCCAGGATGGGGTGACTTGTGGGTCTCTCACCAGGTTCTGTTACCCACAATCCTTTGCAAACCTCAAAATTCGGCTAAAAAAACTATTTTTCCTTACATTTCGGTGACAGAAAGTTCTGGAATCTGAGAGGAACGACAAATGTCCTTCCACCTAGCGTTCCGCCAAGACTCCTGATAAAAATGGTACCTCACTTGTGTGGGTAGGCCTATTGCCCTCAACAGGAAATGCCCCAAAACACAATGTGGACACATCACATTTTCCCAAAGAAAACAGAGATGTTTTTTGCAAAGTGCCTAGCTGTGGATTTTGGCCTCGAGCTCAGCCGGCACCTCAGGAGACCTACCAAACCTGTGCATTTTTTAAAACTAGACACCTAGGGGAATCCAGGATGGGGTGACTTGGGGGGCTCTCGGCAGGTTCTGTTACCCAGAATCCTTTGCAAACCTCAAAATTTGGCAAAAAAAACACTTTTTCCACACATTTCGGTGTCAGAAAGTTCTGGAATCTGAGAGGAGCCACAAATTTCCTTCCACCCAGAGTTCCCCGAAGTCTCCCAATAAAAATGGTACTTCACTTGTGTGGGTAGGCCTAGTGCCCGAGACAGGAAATGCCCCAAAACATAACGTGGACACATCAAAACTATCAAATACAAAACTAACTGTTTTTGCGGGGGGCACCTGCGTTTTTGGTCCTGGGCTCAGCAGCCATATAGGGAACCTACCAAACCCAAACATTTCTGAGAACTAGACACCTGAGCGAGTCCAGGGAGGTGTGACTTGCGTGGATGCCCCAGTGCTTTCTTACCCAGAATCCTTTGGAAACCTCAAAATGTGGCTAAAAAAATACTTTTTCCTCACATTTCGGTGACAGAAAGTTCTGGAATCTGAGAGGAGCCACAAATTTCCTTCCACCCAGCGTTCCCCCTAGTCTCCCGATAAACCAATACCTCACTTGTGTGGGTGGCCCAGGTGCCTGCAACAGACAAATGCCAAAAATCTGTAGAGATTGAGTTGATAGCACAGCGAGTTGATAAGCACATATTTTTCTTTTATACATCTTTTAGGCTGACTCTGCTTTGGGGACCCGCACAAGTGAGATATCATTTTACCTGGGAGACTTAGGGGAACGCTGGGTGGTAGGAAATTTGTGCCGGAGCGGTGATCCTACAAATAAAAGTGAGGAAAATATGCTTTTTTAAGCACATTTTGAGGTTTGCAAAGGAGTCTGGATAAGAAAATGTTGGGGGATCCAGTCAAGCCACATCACCCTGGACTCCTTGGGGTTTCTAGTTTTAAAACATGTCTGGGTTTGGTAGGTTTCCCTAGTTGAAGGCTGCACCCGGGACCAAAAAACATAGGTGCCCCCTCAACCCCAAACACAGGCAGTTTTGCAATAGATCATTTTGATGTGTCCACATACTTATATGATGGTTCAAACAATGCAATTGTGAAAAGAAACACTTAGGTTAGGTTAAAAAGACCCCTCACCCACCAACCAAGTTGGTGGCATTCTTTATCATCGGGGTCCCACCCGAGACACCTAGCGTGTCACAGGTGTGCTGCGACGCTGGATTACAGCGGAGCAGGTTTTGTTATTTTTACCACACATACTGGTTGGATTTGGCACGAGGGTGAGTGATATTTCAGTAGATAAAATGTTGTTAACAAGAGATTTCACAAAAATGAAATGCACTGTTAATAACTGAAAGGACAAAAAAACTGAACCAATGACTCACAGCTCGTGAGCTGTAAAGCCACAACAAGGCACCAATCGCTTTACAGTCCATTCACACACCTTTCATACATGACATGCACAAGACCATTCACGCCGCCAGCCACAAGCCCAGCACATTACAAGACTCGCATCGACAGACAGCGCCACTCAAGGGCCCATCACTTACATATGCCCACATGCCTGATACAGCAATCACACCAGCTGATGGGAGTGTTTGGACTAGCACCACTCCACGCACACCGCCAGCCAAGCACCACCCCACACACACCGCCAGCCAAGCGCCACCCCATGCACACCGCCAGCCAAGTGCCTCCCCACATACACTGCCAGCCAAGCGCCACCCCACACTTACCACCAGCCAAACGCCACCCCACGCACACCGCCAGCCAAGCGCCATCGTTCGCACACCACCAGCCAAGTGCCACCCCACACACACCACCAGCCAAGCGCCACCCCACACACATCGCCAGCCAAGCACCAGTCCATGCACACCGCCATCACTTTTTTTGTTGTTTTTAAACAACAAAGAATCCACTAATTATAAATATGTACAAAACTACAAACACAAAAGCTCTAACTGAATACATGACAGTAATGCTAACAGTGAAACTGAACATATGAAAATATAAAACATCAGTTTACGCTCACAGTATTTCCCAATAATTCTTCGGTGTGTGGTAGCTCTTGAAACAGCCACTCACACACAGCCCTGGCTTTGAAGCACAATCAGGGCAGTACATCCTAGTCTCCTTCCTAATACCTCTTCGAGCACAGACTCTACATCTCTTAGCAGGAAAGTTTTTTTTGGCCGTGGGAGGAATGTGCTCAGCAAAGTGACGATCTTTCAATCTAGCCACATCCTCCACCAATGCTTCTCTAGGAACTCTTGCCTGTTCCAGCACAACAAGGCTCGCTATGATAGACTCCTGAAATTTCACAAATGTCATCCTTGACTCTGGAGAACTAGCCATGAGCACAACAAAAGCATTAAAAGTTGCCAAGTGGAAGAGGTGAACCGCTAATTTATTATACCAAACATAAGCCTTACGAGCAGCAGTGTAAGGTTCCAACCTCTGATCTACTCTATCAACACCACCCATGTGCTCATTGTAGTCTAAAATGCACACAGGTTTGCGCACTTCATCAACTTGACCCCAAACAGCCACAGGTGAAGTACTCTCATCATGGATGGTAGTTAGCATGTACACATCCCTCTTGTCTACACACTTCAGAGCTAGCAGCTCATCATTCCGCAAGGCACTGCACTGCCCCTTCTCAAGCTTTTTACAGACAAGCTCTCTTCGATAGCCTTTCCAATTAGAGCGGATTGTGCCACAAACAACAGTGTCCACTCTGGACAACTCCTTGAACAACTGAACTCCAGTGTAGACGTTATCTACATATAAATGGTGACCTTTGTTAAACAGTTGTCTACTAAGTTCCCAGACAATTTTCTCACTAACTCCAAAAGTGGGTGGACAACTAGGGGGGTCAATACTGGAATCCCTCCCAGTGTAGACCTGGAAATTATAAACATATCCTGTACTACTTTCAGACAGCTTATACAATTTAATTCCATACTGTGCCCTCTTGCTTGGAATATACTGCCTAAAAACCAAACGACCCTTGAACAGGACCAAAGACTCATCTACAAATATTTCTTTGCCTGGAACATAGATCTCTGAAAACCGATCTACCAAATGATCAAAGACAGGTCTAATCTTAAAAAGACGGTCAGAATCAGGGTGATCTTGTGGCAAGGCTAAAGCATTATCTACAAAATGCATCCGAAGAAGAAGCTCATACCAGTTACAACTCATGATTGCAGGAAATATAGCAGTTGCCATCAAGGGACTAGTAGACCAATGTGAAGACAGTGATGGCTTCCTTATCAGCCCCATCAAAAAAGTTAAACCCAAGAACTTTTTCAACTCATCCAGATTTGTGGGAATCCACCGGCTAGCTCTAGAGTGTGGCCTAAGTCTGGCAGCGTTGTCCCTCAAATACTTGTCTGCATACAATTTAGTCTGCTCAACAATCTCTTCCAAAAATATATAGTCCATAAACAACTTAAAGAAGTTGACAGGCAAAATGTTTTCCGTATTAGCTTGACACCCTGGAAAACCAGTAAACGCAGGCAACTGTGGCTGCTCCATGTTTGGTACAACCCCCTTATCAGGTCTTCCAATGTGAAGCCTTTCAGCTGCTGGCTGCTGCACCATTGGCACATCAGTGTCCTCCTCTAAAACAGGCACTTCATAAGCACTGAGAGTGGCTCCATCATCAGATGATTTCACTCTGACAGAAAATTCACTTCCAGAATCTTGCACTTCTTCCTCTGCCTCAGATGCAGAGTGAGGCTCATAATCATGGTCAGAAGACGACTCAAAAAGCACAGCAACAACCTGCTGAGCATTCAACCTATGGCTAACCATGATCCTTCCTACAAATGCACCACCAACAACCAGCACTGCGTAAGATAAGTAATAAACAAAGTGTAGCTTTATCACTAAGAGTTATAAACTCAAAAACGAAAGCTTGACTCAGCAGCAACTACTCTGCACAGCCACAGCATTCACCAATGATATCCCACTAAAAAGAAAAAAGAAAAGCAAATTAGACATAAGGCAACACAAATATAATTGTGCATAAATCGAAGGACAATTTCACACACAATCCTGCATTCAGTGCAACACCTACAAACATGTCATTCATGCATGGCAACAATACTCCTTTGGAGTAAATTTATTTACTTAGGTAAAACATGCAACTACGCAAACCGTAGGACAACCACTGCCAAAACAGCAACAAGCCACAGCAAAGGAAGCAAAAACTATGAACTAGAACAAAATGGAGAAATAAACTGTTATAATCATAAATGCAAATACTTCGCCAGTTGACAAACACCCCGCCACCAACCATTTATAAATTTTCCCTGGTGTCTAGTGTTCTCTGCTTGGGGACAGATGGGCCTAAAAAAAATAGGCATAGAATATATTGCCCCCTTTGGTGGGCGACCCTTGCCAAAGGGGCCGCCCCCCCACACAAAGCACACACACATGATCCCTGGCGTCAAGTGGATTCTGCCCCCCTTGGAGGCAGATGGGCCTAAAAAAAATAGGCCGATCTGCCCCCAAGAGGGACAGAACTGCCTAATTGTGCTTTTTGCTCTTTGGGGGTGACCCTTGCCCACGGGGGCACCCCCGAACACAAAAAAGAAACAAAAGAAAGAAAAAAAAATCCCTGCCATCTTTATGGTTTCTGGCCCCCCGGGGGCAGAAGGGCCTAAACAAAATAGGCCAGTCTGCCCCAAAGGGGGGAAGAAATGGCATAGATTATATTGCCTCCTTTGGGGGGCAACCCTTGCCCAAAGGGCCACCCCCCCCCACACAAAGCACATACACACACAAATGATCCCTGGCGCTAAGTGGATTCTGCGCCCCTTGGGGCAGATGGGCCTAAACAAAATAGTCCGATCTGCCCCCAAGGGGGGCAGAACTGCCCAATAGTGCTTTTTGCCCCTTGGGGGTGACCCTTGCCCAAGGGGGCGCCCCCCAACACAAAATAAACAAAAGAAAGAAGAAAAAAAATCTCTGGCGTCTTTATGGTTTCTGCTCCAGCAGGGGGCAATAGGGCCTAATAAAAATGGGCAGAAAAAGCATAGATTATATTGCCTCCTTTGGGGGCGACCCTTGCCCAAGGGGCCACCCTACACACACAAAGCACACACACACACACAAATGATCCCTGGCGCTAAGTGGATTCTGCGCCCCTTGGGGGCAGATGGGCCTAAACAAAATAGGCCGATCTGCCCCCAAGGGGGGCAGAACTGCCCAATAGTGCTTTTTGCCCCTTGGGGGTGACCCTTGCCCAAGGGGGCGCCCCCTAACACAAAAAAACAAAAGAAAGAAGAAAAAAAAATCTCTGGCGTCTTTATGGTTTCTGCTCCCCCCAGGGGGCAGAAGGGCATAAAAAAGATGGGCAGAAATGGCATAGATTATATTGCCCCCTTTGGGGGCGACCCTTGCCCAAGGGGCTACCCCCCACATACAAAGCACACACACACACACGCACACATGAGCCCTGGCGCAAAGTGGATTCTGCCCCCCTCGGGGGCAGATGGGCCTAATAAAAATAGGCCAATTTTGAACTGCCCAATAGTGCTTTTTGCCCCTTGGCCAAGCGATTCCCCTTCCAACCCTGACTGGGGGGGGGGTCGTGGGGGTGGCCCTTGGGGGGAGCACTAGCGCTTCCTCTGAGGGCCGGTACCAGGATGTAATGGTTATGTACATGGCGTCTCAGCGCTGCAGCCACGAACGTAACCATTACGTCCATGACGGGAAGGGGTAAAATTGTTTTTTGAATACATTTTGTTGAAAATAAAGTTTTTCAAAGCTTTAAGAAGTGCCTTTAGAGGTGATGAGTATATTCCGGCAAGAGAGGAAGAAATTTGTTCACCAGAAAATACTCTGGCATTTATCGTGATTGAGGAGAAAGGTACGGGAGCGTGCCTTTGGTTGAAACCCCGGGTTAAGATCACAAAGAAAGAAGGTTGTTTGGCTTTTCCAGAAAATGTTACATTTAATTTGATAATTTTGGAGAACCTGAGGCAGAAAATGTACAGTTTAAAACCTCCTCCGAGACCAGCTCAATATGAAGCTTTAGCGATTTGGCTAAACAGCAACAAGCTTTGAAATTCGAGAGAAGAATGAGGAGAGTAGAAAAGACATTAGCAGAAGCTAGATGGGATGAAGAGCAGAAAGAGTGGAGACTAGCTACCCTACAGGGAATTAGGTTATTTCCGGCAAGAACAGCAGAAGATGAAAACGAGTCAAAATCTGAGAAGAAAAAGAGTTCTTTAGTAAATAAAGAACAAAAATTAAAAGAGATGAAAAGAGTTATGTTTAATGATGATGATGATGAATTGGATGAAGATGAATTAGTTTCTGAGATTATGCAAAATCATCCACCACCAGTTTAAGGAGGTCAAGGATTGAGTGAGACTAGAACTAGTGAGAGTCGAACGAGTGGAAGTGGGATTGGTAGTATGAGTCCTACGGCACCATCCACATCGGGGGTATCACAGAATATCCTGAATAGTGAAAAAGTTCAGATGCAGAGTAGTTTTAATGATTCATTGAACAATGGACAGCAGTTAGAGATAAACATTCCTGAGAATTATCCAGAGGTTTCGATTGTAAGGACGACTACTAATTTAGTGTTGTCTACAGGTCAACAAGGGCTGAGTATAATTCAGAAAGAGCCTGTTCAAATACAGATTCCTCAAATGCAGAGCATGAGAAAAATGCAGATACAGAACGTTGGATCTCTTGTTAGTCCAGATCTGATTTCAGTACCTATTACCATGGGTCAGCTTATGCCACTATATGCCCAGAGTAAAAATAGTGAAGTGAGTTCTTTGGTCCAGTTTCAGAATGGGGTTTTGGAGAAATCGACTCCAAGGCAAGAAAAAAACCTGAATGAGACTGGGTCTTTAATAGATTTGTGTCCTGTTGGGAATTCTGGGATCAGATCCTGCAGTAATGAGGAAGAGAGACTATTGTCTCCACAGCAATGTGTAAGTACAGTGCAACAACGTTTAAGTGCACAGTCAAATTAGATTTCTTTAAAAGGTCTATCTACACAAGAAATAACCAAATGGTTAGAAGACCTAAGTAGTTCAAAGACTCAAGAGAGGCAGAATAGGGAGGAAGACTCAAAAGACAGAGTGAGATTGTCAATGGAAGGAAATGAGCTTCTTGAAGGGACAATGGGTGTGAACAGATTTATACTGAAGCGCCATTCAGATACTTGTGTAAGATCATTACAAAGGGAGCAAGAAAGGTACACCAGCAGTTACAAGAAATAGCAGATGAGTATGACATCGATATTACAAAATTTAAAAGCCTGAAGAGAAGTTATAGATTAGATCTTGAAGAAGAATATTTTGTAAACATGAGGTCTGCAGGGATGAAGACACGTCTTAGGGAATTACTTGAAAGAGTACAAGTTTGGAGAGCCTTAGACAAATGGGAAGGTAGATGGGTCAAGAAAAGAGAAAGAACAAAGAAAGGAGATGTGACGCAAATAGAAGAATCAGTAAAGATGTTACCGATGAGAGAAACACCAGGCGGGGATTTTGTACATGTACCCTGGAGTAGGAGTGATATCTTAAGTTTTACAAATGATTACCCAAAGTTGAGAGAGAAGCCAGTAGAATGGTATCAGCAGACAGATAGATTTGTGAAGCTTGCGAAGTGTCTGTGGGAGGACCTGAATACTCTCTTTGATATTGTTGTTCCAGCAGATTTGTGGATTGAGTGCAAAAGGAGTGTGGATTGGCCAACAAGTGAGCCGCAAAAAGATTTGAAAACAGGTGCACCATCCCCAAAAGTAATGAAATATTACTGTAAAGTTGCTGAGTTCCTGAAAACAAAAGTTTCGCTGAAAAATATTGATTGGCAATGCATATATAGAACTGCACAGGAAGCGAAAGAATCAATTTATGCATATGAAAGGTTGTTGAAGGCATTTAAACATTTTAGTGGTACGGAGACAATTGAGAAACAGGATATGTATAATTTCATGTTTAGGTTAGTTGAAGGATTGAGACCAGGAATTAGCTAGATGATTAAGAATCATTTGATCTGTTGGCAAGCCAAACCGATTGAAGAGGTGTCGCAGTATGCAAAATACTGTAGAGATGAGATTGAAATGAAGCAGAAAAATTTGAAAGAGAAAGCAATGGTGATGCAGGTCAAGGCTGTACAGACAGGAATGCAGGGAAATTTTCAGCCGCAGTCGCAAGGAAATGGCATGTTTCAGAGTCAAGGCAGAGGCAGAGGTCAAGGTGAAATGATGTTTCCGGTTGTCAATAAAAATGTGGATTTGAATTCAGTAGTGATGCAGGATGAGCAGCAAAGAAGAAGAGTGTTACCTTGTCATAACTGCGGGGCAATTGGACATTTTTTGTTAAATCAAGGTGTCGTCGTGCAAAGGACAAATGATGTAAATCCCTATCAGAGCATGAAACGACCTAGAGTGAGAGGTCAAAATCAGAATTTCCAGAATAACGTAAATACAATGCAGTGTTTTCAACCTTTGCAGCCGATGCAGCAGATGCAAAATGCACAACCACAGGTTCAACAAGTACAAATGCCACAGGTACAACAATTGCAGCCACAAGTGCTGATGTAGATGGTGCCTGCACAATAAATTCACATACTGAGACACGTTCAAGTGATACAGGCTCCTATGGATCAACAACAGGTGATGCTTTCGCAGGTGGTCACGAATCAGATGTCAAACAAAAGTGAAAAAACAGTTGATCAATTTCCTTTACATAGTGATAATAATGAAATAAACGATGAATGGCCATTGGATAGTTCAGACGAGGAGAAGTATGTGATGAACGCATAGACGACAAAGACAACAACACGCACAACAGCAAGGAACTTTTTGCCATCATTAAAGAACTCACCAAACCCAAATCCTGCGCCACCGACCCTCCAAACTCCCAAGACCTCTGCAACTCCCTCTCCAACTACTTTCACCGCAAGGTCGTGCACATACACGAAAGCTTCACATCGGCGTCTCCCACCATCACCACCACCGAAACAGCCAACACCACAGCACCCTGCCACACCAACATACTCAACTCCTGGACCCCCACCAATGATGAAGAAACCAGCAAAAGCATGAGGTCCATCCACTCAAGCTCCCCGACAGACCCCTGCCCCCACCACATCCTCAACAAAGCCAACAAAATCATCGCTCCCTAGCTGCGGGCCGTCATCAACAGCTCCTTTGAGACCTCAACCTTCCTGGATATTTGGAACAACGCTCTACTCAAAGAACCCAAAGCAGCCCCTGAAGACCTTACAAACTACCGCCCCATCTCTCTACTCCCCTTTCCCGCGAAGGTCATAGAGAAGATAGTTAACAAACAACTGTCTCACTTCCTGGAAGAAAACAACATACTCAACGTCTCCCAGTCTGGATTCCGCAAAAAACACAGCACTGAGACCGCCCTCATCGCATGCACAGACGACATCAGGACCAGAATGGACAAGGGCAAACCCATTGCCCTCATCTTCCTAGACCTCTCTGCAGCTTTCAACACCGTATGCCACCAAACCCTTCGCACACGCCTCTTCGATGCCGGAATGCGCCACAAAGCCCTGGACTGGCTCACCTCCTTCCTCTCCGAAAAAACCCAAAGAGTTTGCCTCCCTCCTTTCCAGTCTACTGCCACCAAGACCATCTGTGGGGTCCCCCAAGCCTCCTCCCTCAGCCCCACCCTTTTCAATATCTACATGGCTCCGCTCCCCAGCATCATCCGCCCCCACGGCCTCAACATCGTTTCATACGCTGACGACACTCAGCTCATCATCTCCCTCACGAGGAACCCATCTACCGCCAAGAATAACCTACACGCCGGACTCCTCGTCATCGCCAAGTGGATGACAGCAAGCCACCTCAAATTAAACTCAGAAAAAAACGAGATCATAATCTTCGGTCCCAACAAGACAGCATGGAACGACTCATGGTGGCCCACCATCCTAGGGCCACAACCAACACCCACCACCCACGCACGCAACCTCGGCATCATACTGGACTCCTCTCTCTCCATGACTCAGCAAATCAACGCCATATCATCCTCCTGCTTCAACACTCTCTGCATGCTATGCAAGACTTTCAAATGGATTCCCCTAGAAACAAGAATAACGGTCACCCACGCCCTCATAAGCAGCAGATTGGACTACGGAAACGCCCTCTACACAGGGACCACAGCCAAACTTCAGAGAAAACTCCAGCGCATCCAGAACGCAGCCGCACGTCTCATCCTCAACCTCCCTCGCCACTAACACATCTCCGCCCACCTCAGATCCCTACAATGGCTGCCCATCAACAAAAGGACCATCTTCAAGATCCTAATCCATGCTCACAAGGCTCTCCACGACACCGGACCGGCCTACCTAAACGAACGAATCAACTTCCACAACCCAACTCGACAGCTCCGCTCCGCCGACCTCACCCTCGCAACAGTCCCCCACATCCAACGCCCAGCACCTTGAGACCCTACCGAGTGAGTAGCGCACTTAATAAATTTGATTGATTGCTTGATTGATTGATGGCAGCATCATTAGAAGTGTATCAGAAGGGTCCTTATGTAAAGGGTAAAGTACATGATCATAAAGTTTCTTTTCTGGTTGATACAGGATCTACACGCTCAACAGTAAGATCTGTAGAAGTTCCAGATATACCTTTATCCGAAAAGACAGTTCAAATTGTAGGAGTTGCGAACAAGCATTTGACTAATACCCTTACAGAACCAGTTATTGTTAAAATTGGTATTTTCGAAGGTTTGCATAGATTTGTTGTTTGCAATTCCAGTCCAGTGTCACTTCTGGGAAGAGATCTGTTGTGAAAAATAAATTGTTCGATTTCCTGTTCAATTAAGGGAATTGAGATTGAGACAAACAGTGATCAGGAAGATTTAATGAGTACTGCTGACAATGAACGAGTGTCTAGAGAGTTTCCTCTGATTCATTTTGATAAACATGTAAATGAGGAGGATAATTCAGTTGATTTGATTAATTTCTTTCCAGTTTTCGAAATAAAAGATCTTCCAGTCGATTTGCAGGAAAGAGTTAAGTTGAAAGTTTGGGATCTTTCAGGAAAAGACATTGGCTTGATCAAGGCAGGAGTAAAGGTGACAGTGAAAGAGAATGTGGTATTTCCACAGATTGCTCAATACCTGATGACAAATGAAGCAATCAAAGGTACAAGACCTTTGATAAAGCAGTTTTTGGAACAAGGAGTTCTGAAAGAAGTGATGAGTTGTCAGTGTAATTCACCAATAATGGGTTTGAGAAAGCCAAGTGGGAAAATTCGTCTGTCCAGGATTTGAGAAAAATAAATGATATTGTGGTCAAATGTTGCCCAATTGTGCCAAATCCAGCTGTGATCATGTTCCAGATTCCGTGTGATGCTGAATGGTTGACTGTGATAGATTTATGCCAAGCATTTTTCTCTGTGCTTCTTCATGAGGACAGTAGACATCTTTTTTGTTTTAAATTCCTGACCAGAGTCTATTGTTGGTGTAGAATTCCTCAGGGTTTTTCAGAGTCACCATTGATTTTTAATCAAATTTTGAATGCCTTACCAATTGACATTAGTGCAGTACATAGATGATCTACTGATTGCATCAAAGACAAAAGAAGGATGCAAGGAGGATACAATTGCATTGTTGAATTTTTTGGGAGACAATGGTCACAAGGTGTCCCCTACAAAATTGCAGTATTGCCAAAAAAGAGGTGAAATATTTGGGTCATTTGATTGAGAAAGGGTCCAGGAGAATTTCAAGGGAAAGAGTAGTGACAATTGTGAAAATGAAAATACCAAGTACTCAGAAAGAAATGAGGATGCTTCTGGGAATGGTAGGATATTGTCGTTAAATGGATTCCGAATTTTTCAGCTATTTCGAGACCTTTGCAAAAGCTGACACATAAGGATGTTTTACATCCTATAATGATGGATGAATACTGTATGAAAGCATTTACTGAGAGTACCCAGTTCTTCAGCTCATGGCTGGTGAATCGGGGAAGCAGCAGAGCACCCGTCATGCTCTGCGGCTGAAGGCGGAGGCGGCCGGAGGGAGCGCGCGCTGAGATGAGGCGCGCTGCTCTACACAGCGGCGGAAAAAAAAGATTAAGGAAGCTGCCGGAGCCGGGCTGACGGCGTCCAGGGCAATGTAGGTGTTATTGGAGCCATCAGCCATCAGGGACGCCGGCTTGGGGGAAAAAAGGAAAAGAAAAAGAGAAGAGAGTCCCGAAGCCCAGCAATTGCAGACGGAGGGGCAGGAAGGAGGTTGCTAGGGACGCCGAGGCTGGCGTTTCTTCGCTCTGTCAACGTGGGGGACTTCCCTAATCTCTACATCATCATCATCGTTTTACCAGCTGGAGGCACTTTGGTTCGGCTCTTGGTTGGAGGATCTTGGCCAGTTTTAATGGAGAAGGAAAGGTGGGATCAACATCAACAAAGGCACAGGAGAGGAGGTGATTTTTCTGGACTTTTTTTTTTTTCTTTTTTTTTTTTGGGAGGGGTTGCGGCTTTAGGGGGCTGTATAAAGAGCAGGGAGTTGCATTCCTGCATTTTGTTCATCTTTGTTGTTTCCCCATCCCCCCCCCTTTTTTTTTTTTGGGTCTGTTTCCAGACCCTCCGGCTTTATTGAGTACTTAAGTGTTAAGGCTTAGGGGGGGAGTATAAAGTATAAGGGATAAGCAGGGGGTAGGACATTTTTTCCCTCCCTTTCTTCCTTCCCCCCCCTTTTTTTTATTTTTTTTTATAGGTCTCAACTCGCCCCACCCCCTCCACCCCCCCTTTTTTTTAGGATTTCTACGGTGTAATCCGATTTCCCCCCCCCCCCCTTTTTTTTTTCTCTTTTTCGCACCAGGGGAGAGAGGGGGGAAAAATGTGGCGGTCTCCACATTTTACAGGACGCTCAACCGCCAGAGCCCCTAGGGTAACCCGGGTTACCAAACAGAAGCGACCAGCCCCCTCGGATAATCACCTGCACAAGGCTCTGGGCTCTGCCCCCCCTCCTTCAGTTTCAGCTATGGAGACAGTCTCTAGTTTGCCTACACCACTCCCTATCAGCCCTCTACCCTTAGAAGCCAATTCATCCAGTACCCCCCTCAGTCTGGATTGCCCATCTGAAGACTCAGGGGCCCTCCCATCAGATCTGGACTCTAGTTCAGGGTTAATTAAGGGCGCATCATCACTGACTCATCCAAATACTGGCAGCGGTTCTGAGATAGCTGTTGATCCAACAGTGAACACTGGATCTGCTTCTAGACCTCTTTTTCCTTTGTTTGAAAGTGGAAGGAACCGTAAGGAGGATCATCTAGCATTCGGCATTACCCACACTTCCCCTGTACAGCCGGTCGACTCGACTTCACTATCTATACAAGAATTGGTCAACAAAGCAGGGCCCGATGCAGTGACTGAAGCTTCTACCTACATTTCCTTCTATAATGCTCCTCCTATTGATTCAGCCGGGCCCAAGGGGTTAAGAGAAGCCTCTGGACAACGAACAATAGTTAGGTCAGACACCGGTGTTCCTGCTGACAACCTACTTCTGCAAATTCTAAGTGAGTTGAAAGCATTAAAAGTCTCCCAGGATGATGCGAATCAGAGAACAGAATCTCAACTGAACCTGATCTGTAGCAACATCCAGCAGCTCAGCTCACGAGTTACAGGCATTGAACAACGAGTTTCTGCTTTGGAGGATACTCGTGTGACGGTGGAACCCTCTTTGGCAAAATGCCAAGCTGACCTGCTAGATCTACAAATTCGTCTGGACGAAGCTGAAAATCGATCACGTAGATCTAATCTGCGTTTTACGGGAGTCCCAGAAGGGCGCGAAAACGGTCAGACGGTCATGGAGTTGGTGACAGATCTGATAAAAAGTCATGTCTTAGCTGGGTCAGAAGATAAGTATTCAGATCTAACAATCATGAGAGCCCATCGGGTCCCGGCGGTCCAGCCATCCAACTCTAAGTATCCTCGAACTATATTAGTGAACTTTGGCGACTTTCGCATCAAGGAACTGATTTTTCAGAAAGCAATCAGAACTAAAACTTTTCAGATTCCCGGAGATTACTCATTCAAGATTTTTTCAGATATGTCAGTGGTGGCAGCACATCGAAGGAGAGAGCTAAAAGAAATGATTCCAGCTTTCCAAAAAGCAGGGGCGCAGGCAGGCCTCGTGCAGCAATCAAAACTTAAAGTGTTTTTTAAGGGCCACTCGAACTTCATTCATACGGTTGATGCCACTAAATCGTTATTGTATACAATTCAAAACTCCGAACAGCCGGCACAGGAGGGGGGGGGGGCGGGGGAAGAACACGAGATAGACTATAAGTATTTAGTGAATATTAGAAATGTCAGTCTCATAGTAGAGGCACCGACCTCCCCCCCCCTTTTTTTTTTTTTTTTTTTTCTTTTTTGTGTTTAGGCTTATAGGGTTCCCTTTTTTTTTTTTACTTTCTCGCAGCGTGGGGACAGACTACTCTAAATTTCTCCCTTCAGCCTCTAGCCTAGGGTGCTATGACAAGGCACCTTGTAAAGAAAGAAGTTGGAAAAAGGGTGGGGGAGGGATGTGGCCCCGGGTCGTCCAGGCGGGAGGGCTCCAGGTGTGGGCCGCTAAAAAGAGGGGGGAGAAGGGAGGGGGGGGAAGAGGGGAGTTTGCATATTAAGATTTTTTTTTGTCATTGTATAGGATTGTCACAATTAATTAAGAGTTTTGTTCACAGATTTAGCGAGACTACAGGCACACAAGTCCAAAATTTAATTAAATGACACAAATATTTTTGCCATTAAGATTCCTATCCTGGAATAATAATGGATTAAACAATCGTAGGAAGAAGTCCGCTATCGAAAAAAGGGTAATTGATCTCAATCCCTCAGTTATATTTCTTCAAGAAACCCATATTCCATTTCATAAAGCTTCGGGGTTTCAAATGTTTAAAAGAATGGCTGATTTTAAAATTCTTGCGGCAGCCTCAGCGGCTCATAGAGGGGTGGGAGTTTTTTTATCTAAAACTCTGAATGCACAACCGCTGGATTGTCTCTCCGACCCTGAAGGACATTGGTGTTGGGTTCAGTGTACTATCGCAAGGGAGAGATTTATTTTTGTTAGCTTCTATGCCCCTCTGACGGATGATCCGGCCCCATATGTAGACCTGTTTCACTCTCTTCTCCAGTTCACAGGGAAAATTATTATTGGGGGGGATTTCAATTTTCTTCAGGACCCAGCTATAGACTCCACCGTAAAAGGTAAGAGACAGTATAAACCTAAAGTAGCCAAGATATTTAGAGATTATGTTAAGGTTCTGGCATTATGTGACCCTTGGAGGAGAGACTCCCCCGATGTAAGGGAATATACCTGCATCTCTTCCCGATTTAAAAGCTCTTCGCGTATAGATTTCTTTTTGATCTCTGAAACTCTGTGTTATCAATCTCAATACGTCCTGCATTCTGGTCTATCAGATCATGCCCTCCTTCTGTTGGAAATTTCATTCCACTCTATAATTAAGCCACTACAGATCAAAAGGTGGATTTTCAACCTCCGCCTCTTGACCGAAGTAGGGTGGGTACAAACATCGCAGGCGGAAATAAGAGAGTTCTTTCAATGCAATCAGGGGTCGTCAACCCCAGCAATAATCTGGGATGCGTTTAAGGCTTACTTCAGGGGCCAGGTGATTGTTAAGGAGGTAGCTGATAGACGGGCTCTGAAACAGCAAACTGCGGCACTGGAAGAGGTAATCCACAAGTGTCTAATTTTTTATTTGAAGGCCCCTTCGGATATTAATATAAAGGCGTTCGAAGCTGCCAAGGAAGCGTTAGCGGGATTTTTTAAAAGAAAAGTTGATATAGAATATGGATTTTATAAGCAGAAAAGCTATGAAGAAAGCAATTTTACGGGAAAATTCTTGGCATGGCAAGCTAGAGATCGTATTCCTGGCAATGTTATTCACGCCTTAAAATGCCCGATTACTGGGGTCAGGCGTACCGAGCCTCGGGACCTTGATCAAATTATGCTGGAACACTATAAACAAATCTATAGTGATGTATATGTTACAGATTCAAGGACTGCTGAGATATTCCTGTTGAGTCTCAAAATTCTCTCTCTTTCAGAGGAGGATCGCAGGGGATTGTCTCAACCATTTACAAAGCTGGAACTTCTAGATGTAGTTAAGGATCTCCCCACAGGGAAAACCTGTGGCCCGGATGGCTTTCCGGCAGAGTTCTACAAGACTTTCATAAATGTATTTGCTGAGGAGTTCTTAGCCCTTCTAAACGGTATATTACAAGGCGGGGATATCCCCAGAACATGGCACACAGGGAATTTGATTAGTTTTCCTAAGAAAAATAAAGACAGGGAGGATCCAAATGCTTATCGTCCAATTTCATTGTTAAACACAGACTACAAAATCATGACAAAACTATTGGCTAATAGGCTTAATCGGGTTATTAATAAACTGGTGCATCCTGATCAAAATGGTTTTGTGGCTGGCCGACAGCTGACTAAAAACACCCATTATTTAGCAGAGGCTCTTGATTATTTTATGACTAATAAAGTCTCTGCCATTATTCTTCTGCTGGATGCAGAGAAAGACTTTGATTTGGTAGTCTGGGATACGCTTTTTTTAATTTTATCCAGCTATAAGGTACCCACTCAAGTGATCTCTTTAATTCAAAGGCTGTACTCAAATGCTGAAGCTAATATTATTATAAACTCAAGGTCTTTGGGACAGCTTCAAATACAATGAGGGACTAGACAAGGGTGCCCACTATCCCCTATTTTGTTTGCCCTCTTTATTGAACCACTCGCCATTAAAATTAGACAGAATACTCAGGTTCAGGCACCGCTAAAATCAATGGGAAAAATTCAACTTTATGCTGATGATATCATTCTGTTTTTGGACACAAAACACTCCTCTCAGGAAGCGACCATTAATATATTCAAAGAATTTCAGCAAATTGGTGGCTATAAGATTAATAGGACCAAGACCGACATCATTCTCTGTGGCACTACTCCTAACTGTCTTCTCCCTGAATTAAGAGGATGTGTAAACCTCAACCCCAAGAGATATTTGGGGGTATTCTATTCGGCCAATATAAGCGATCTTTACGATCTAAATTTTGCTCCTTTACTTCAGAAAACACAATCTTTGCCTTCTCGTTGGAGGCCTCTCCCTCTCTCGATATTAGGCCGCATCGCATTAATTAAAATGTAAATTTTACCACTCTTTAACTTTCTATTTGCAGCCATCCCGTGTGTTTTGACGCAACCCTTTTTTAAAACACTGGAATCCCTATTTCGTTCCTTCATCTGGCAGAACCGAAAAGCCCGAGCCGCCTTAAGTATATTGTATGCCGACAAAGAGAAGGGGGGATTGGCGTTACCCAATTTCAAAGATTACTATTATGCTTTCTTTGCACACTACTATGCTAGCTTTAAGTTAGAATACTTCACGGGCTCCAAATTTGTTATTGATTTTCGGGTTTTAATATGTCAAGAGCATAATATTCGGAACCCAGCTCTTTTGACCAAATCGCCCAAAAAAGTTCGTTATAAAATTTTAAAATGGTTTCTTAAGAGAAGAGCAGATTTTGCTAGAAAATATTCAATTCCTTCTCTACATTTTTTCACCCCACTCTCACAGATTTCTCTAGGTTCAGGGTCACAGCTTAACGAAATGACAGTGAAAAGGTGGGAGCGCGCTGGATATAGTAAAATTGGAGATTTTTGGGTTGAGGGTAACTGGGAAGCCCCAGGGAAAATTATGATTACAGTCAATAATGACTTTTATAATAATAATAATGACTACCAGACACCAGGACCGCCGGAACGCTTTCACCAGCCACCCGCCCAAGTCCTAATGACAAAATGGGATCCTTCTGAACAGCTGGCCCTACGGCACAGGCTAGGCTCACCTCCTGGCGTTCACTCATGGAACCCTCCAGGACCTGGGACTGGAGCTCGGGTACCCTGGGCCTCAGCCCAACCCCATTCCCTCTCCTCTGAGACTGGACATGGGGTGCCTTACCCGCCCCAATACACTGGGACCTACCTGGGACACAAGCCTTTCCCACCACACCTGGTTGGGAAACACCTAGACCACTCTCATTAGGAACACCCCCTAATGCCACACCAGACCCTCTGGTACGCAACCAGAAGTCTGCCTCCTTTGCAAGCTCCCTGGGGTCAGAGAGCTCACCCACTGACAAGTGTTGCGTAACTCTGAAAAACAACAACGAAGCAGGTGCTCTCTGACAATCAGATTAAACAGCCCTTCAAAATTGTTTACTGTGCTACCCTTCACCCATCCATCTAGTGCAATGCAGCAATCCTCCACTAACTCCTCCCAAGACTGGTGGGGCAGTTTCTTACCACCCCTAAACCTTTTTCTGTATTCCGCAGGGGAAAAACCATACTTCACAATTAGTGCATTGTTTACAGTGGAGTACCCCTCCCTGTTACTCTCTTCTAAAGTCAGTAGGGCATCCCTCCCCTCTTCATGAAAAAAAGCACCCTAGGCCAGTTCCCCAATCCTTCTCAGGGATCCTGCGCTCTACCGGAGCCCTCTCATATTCCTTTAACCACTGACGTATGTCACCCCCCTCTTGGAACCTAGGTACCAGATCTATGGGTATGTGAGGAACATTTTTGCTACAGCACTGTACATTGCTGCCACCACTGGACTCCACCTGCAGCGCTGGTGAGTCCAGAACCTTCAGACTGCGCTCTAGTGCGAGTCTTTCTCTGGCAAAGGCCCTCTCTGCCTCTGCCATTCTCTCCTGTACTAAGGCCTTCTCCACCTCAGCCCTTCTCTCCTCAACAGCTAGGCGCGCTAACTGCAACTTCAGGTCCCTCTCTTCCCACCTATCTCTTAGCTCATCAGGCGTCAAGGAATGAGAGGTAGCTCTGCTTCTTACACTGGACCCACCAAGGGACTCCCTATCACTGGGGCCTTCCCTGTCAACTGGCGTCCCCAACTGGTCATTCTCACCCTCCTGATCAGTCTCTCTACCACTCTCTAGAGATGAGGTCTGGGAGCCCTCCCATTGGGAACCCTCGCTACACTCAGGATCCTGTGGGTACCCCCTAAGCACACTCACTCCCTGGGTATATGTCACAAACATTTCAAAGAAATTCAGAGATCTCCTGAGGTCCCCTTCTACAGGCAGCCATCTCTCTCTACAGAACCTCTCTAATTCCTCCTGCGTGTAAAACGCAGGTCCTCTAAATCAAAGGTAAGGCCCATCTTGAAAAGTTACAAATAACTGAAATGTGACAACCACAATACCCAAGCGTGAGAACTGAAAACAGGAAAAATGACCAAAGAGAGAAAGTTAAGAGAAGCCAAACATGTGATGGTCTAAACGCAATCCTTGTAGTGAAATAATGAGTCACAATGGTATTGTGCAAGCGCAAGTCCTATCCTCACCGCTGACGACCAATGTTAGAAATGGGGTTTCTGGTTGGCTAGGGTATGCACCTCAGCCAGGCAGAACTTATCCACTCTAGTCAGGGTAAGGGAGTTACACGTCCAAGATAACCCCAGCTCACCCCCTTGGTAGCTTGGCACGAGCAGTCAGGCTTAACCCAGAGGCAATGTGTAAAGCGTTTGCACAACACCCACAACACACGTGACGCAATATCCCCACCACAAAGGAAAAACAACACCAGATTATATGAAAATATACTGTATTGTACACAAGGCAATTATCAGACCAAACATCACATATCAGTACTATCCTGCTACCTTAGCAGTTGTCAGAACGTTACACATTAGTTACTCTGCAAACTAGCAGTAGTCACACATAACACACAGGTTACTCAGTATTCTGCAACATAAGCAGTAGTCAGGAAAACATGTTATTACATCACAGCACTTGTCATAAGAATATCATAAAATGCCCATAGTAGGAACATTAGAAAACATATGGCAAGTTAGAAAAACATATTAGCAAGCATGTCCATAAAAGGAACATTTGCATACACATACTGTATGTAAAAACATCAAACGCAGGTAGGTAATATATGAATCAAACAAAAGTCTGTAGAAAGAACTTTGGATTGCACCTATATTGGTCCTTTAAACAGTACCTGGTTGGATGAAGGCAGCTCCAGTGCCTAGAAGGCGAACTATGGGGCCCCCGGCGCTCCTATGCGCAAAACGGGGGCCTCCCTTATACTCTGGGGTCAGAGGAGGGCGACATGCACCTCCTCTCTTTTATAGACTGCCCCCTACGGGGACTGTGATTACTGGGGGCCCCCCAGGGCCTCAACTGGCCCTCACAAGGGGGGCCAAAGCCAGCAAAAACAACTTAGGGCAGGAGGGGGGCACCACGCACCCCCTCCGGTTTAATGACAGGCCCCTCCCAGACCCTGCGATCTCTGGGGGTCCCCCGGGCCTCCACTGGCCCTTCCACCAAGGGGGGGGGGGCACAATAATGCCAGTTTGACCTAACAGCAGAAAAGGAGCGTCCTGCTCCTAACGCAGAGGCCAGGGGGAAGGGGGCACTCCCTGCGCCTTCCCCTGGTCCTGCCGTGAAGCCACAAGAAGATCGGACCCCTCCTGGGGCCCGAGCAGACACTTGCCTGCACCCGATGCGGTGCGCGAGTGTTCTTCCAGCTTCCCGGGCCGCTGTGGTGATCTTATTTAAAGGGGCACAATGCAGCAAGGAGCCTACGAGCTCCCAAGGCTCCATAAGCACGCTGCAATCAGCGCTATGTCAGCCGCAACCACGGAGAAGCACCCCTTGTGAAGAAATGGATGCAGGGGTCAGGGGCCACAGCACCCTGCCCCTGGGGAGCAGAATCTTAAGACAAGGTCCTCAGGTGGAGGGCCCAGCAACAGGCCAGCACAAGGGAAAGGCAGCAAGTGGCAAGTCCTTCACAGTGACCAGGCAGGTCACAGGTCAGCACAGCAGCAGCAGTCCATGGCGGTTCCTGGTGAGTCCTTTCAGCCTTTGGTGTCCAGTTCCAAGATGATTCCAAGAGTCTCCAAATTGTGGGGAAAATTCCCCTGTACTTATAGTCACTTCTTACAGTGTTTTACAATGGTAGGGAGAGGAGGTTCCAGCCAGTTACAACTGGTTCTGGGAGTGCCCCCTCTCTCTCTATTTCAGCACAGGCTCCAAACATCAGTGGGGGGTTAATGACCCTATTGTGTGAGGCCAGGGCACAGTCTTTACAAATGCAGGTGTGCCCTGCCTCTCCCTTCTCTCAGCCCAGGAAGACTATTCAGTATGCAGATGCACCTCTGTGACACCTCCACCCTCCCTGTGTACAGGCTGTCTGAAAAGTATGCACAAAGCCCCAACTGTCACTCTGCCCAGACGTGGATTGGAGTCGAGCTGCAAAACACCAGAGTCATAAGCACAGATAAATGCGCACTTTCTAGAAGTGGCATTTCTGTGATAGTAATAAAAAATACACCCACACCAGTAAGCAGCATTTATTATCACCATCACAACCACACCAAACACGCCTACGCTACCCCTCATAAATCAGACAATACCCCTTACACATAAGGCAGGGCATTTCTAATGCAATCCTATGAGAAGGCAGCACTCACAGCAGTGAGACACCAAGTTAGGCTGTTTGTCACTACTAGGACAGGCCATGCAATATGGCACATGTCCTGCCTTTCTACATACATGGCACCCTGCCCATAGGGCTAGCTACGGCGTACCTTGGGGGTGACTTACGTGTAGTAAAAGGGGAGTTCTGGCCCTGGCAAGTAAATTTAGATGCCAGGTCCCTGTGCCAGAAAACTACGCACACAGGCCCTGCGCTAGCAGGCCTGAGACAGGTTTGAAAGTCTACTTCAGTGGGTGGCGCAAGCAGCACTGTAGGCCCACTAGTAGTATTTAATTTACACGCCCTGGGTATAGAGATACCACTGTACAAGGGACTTATAGGTAAATTAAATATGCCAATTAGGTATAAGCCAATCATACCAACTTTAGATGGGAGAGCACCTGCACTTTAGCACTGGTCAGCAGTGATAAAGTGCTCAGAGTCCTAGAGCCAACAGCGAGAGGTCAGAAAAACCAGGAGGAAGGAGGCAAAAAGACTGGGGATGACCCTGCGTAAGGCAAAAAGTCCAGCAAAAGGGAAGATGATATTTGGATAACAGCGGAAGGAAAGGTAGTTCTGCCAAACAGTTTACTGACTCAGATGGCCAGATACTATCATGGTCAAGCACACACAGGGAGAGATGCAATGATTAGGAGTTTTAAACAGTTTTGGTTCAATCCAAAATTTAGACAAGCTACCGAAGTAGTTTTCCATAGATGCATTGTCTGCCAGCAGATGAATGTTGGTAAAGGAACAGTGGTCAACATGGGACACATAGGCATGGGAGGAGGTCCATTCAGCAGGAAGCAAATGGATTTTATTGAGATGCCTGTGTGTGGTGGTTTGAAATATGTGTTGGTGATTGTGTGCATTTTTAGTCACGGGATTAAAGGTTATCCTACCAGGAGAAATGATAGCCTTACAGTGACGAAGTTACTTCTCAGAGAGTTGATTCCACGTTTCAGTTTCCCAGTCTCTTTAGAATCAGATAGAGGAAGTCACTTCTACAATGAGGTGATAACGTTACTATTTTCAGCTTTAAACATTCAGCACAAGCTATGTTGTAGTTACCGCCCAGAAGCTTCAGGACTTGTAGAGCAGATGAATGGAACTCTAAAGCCCCAACTGGCAAAGGTGTGTGCATCAACGAATTTGGAATGGCCAGATGCTTTGCCTTTGGTTCTAATGTCAATGAGGAGTACTCCTGACAAGAAGACTGGCTTGTCTCCTCACGAGATCCTGATGGGGAGAGCAATGAGATTGCCAGGAACACCTGCAAATGCTCTTGTAAGTATTACAGATGACATGGTGTTAGACTGTTGCAAAGGCTTGGCTGATGTGGTCTGATCTTTTTCTCATCAGGTGGAAGCCACAACAGTTCAACAATCTCAAGGTCAAGGTCACAACTTGAGAGCTGGTGATTGGATCATCATACGAAAGCACATGAGGAAGTTGTGTTTGGAGCCACGGTGGAAGGGGCCCTATCAGATCACCCTCGTGACAATGACAGCTGTGAAGTGTACAGGTTTGCCAAACTGGGTGCATGCCAGCCATACGAGGAAGGTGAATAATCCAACAGAACAAGAAGAGGAGCTGTTAAGATTACCAACAGCTAACAGCATTCCAGGTCAAGAGCAAGAAAGAGAAGAACTGGAGAAAATTACTGAGAATGTTCGAAAAGATGTACCAACTCATATGACAGATGAAAAAGAAAGAAGTTTGGAGGAAAGTGAATCCTCTACAAGTGGAGTAGTAGGAAAATCGGCACAAGAAGAAAGAGAAATACCCGTTGAGAGAAGTTCTGATCAGAGGAGGGTGTCCTCAGAAGAGAGCGATCAGAGCTGACCAAGTGGGAGAAAATCTGCTCAGAGGAGGGTGTCCTCAACAGCAGGTGATTTGACATACCAAACGGAACAAGCGACTGACCCCATTGGAAAAGGAATTGAGACAGATCCCGCCCAAGTGGATTTGACTCTCCCTGAACCAGTTGCAGGAACGTCAGAAGAAAAGAGTACAAGCTTGAGTTCGAATCCAATTTTGAAAAAGTTGCTGACAAGAAAGTCATTGAAAGGTGATAACTGGCCAGAAAAAAGTTCAAAAGGAGAGAAGATAAATGTAGTTCCGCCAATTCAGGAGGAAAGAGAACTGAATAAAGGAGAAAATACTAGTGGAGAAGAAGGTGAAGCTAGTTAAAGGCCAAAAAATAAGAGAGTGGCAAGCAAAAGATATTCTAGTCCAGAATGAGCATACGAAACTACCAATGAATGGCAAGAAGAATGTTTGAGTTATTGTTTTGACAAAGACATTGAAAATTTTCATTTTGGCACGTGAAGAACAACAGTGTATGATTGGGAAATAGCTGAAATAGAAAGAAGACTTGAAAAGTCGTGCTTAAAAGAGACATTGGTAACTGACTTTGACAAGCTGTGATACTGATTTTGACAAGCTGCTATACCGGATTTGACAAGAAGATTGTCCTATGTGAATAAACATTTAAAAAAAAAAAAAGATAATAATTTTAGGAGGGATTTCTTTGCTGATAATTTTTTAAATGTTTTGTTTTTGTTTTGTGTGATTCTTCATAGACCATGAGAAACTTTAGTAAAACTGTAGAATTAGTCGTTGCAAATGTGTAGGTATTGGTTTGGTTGTAGCGAGTGTGTTAATATGCTTATTGATATTTGTAGGAGTGATTGTTTATGAGATGAGTGGAGCCAACCATACTGTAGAGATTGACAATTCTTTAGAGACTACTACATCACTGACAAAGTCTACTTGTGACTTATGCTAAAAGTTGCAGTCTTTTACTAACGCGTTTCTATAACCAAGAGTATATCCAATATTTATTTTCCAACTTTTATGTCCTGTTTTCGTTTGTGCCTGTCATTGGTCATTTGAATAAAACAGCCAAGGATAATGACATAGTCAATATGAGAGATTTCTTTGAGCCTACTTTAAATTTTGGTACTGCTTTTGCACATAGGAAACCTGTTTACTAAGACCTGTAGAGAAGACATTTTTAGATAATACAGAGTATTGGAGGAGAGAAATAAATGCGAAGATAAATAAGGGAATTATTAATCGTAGACCTGGGATTAATTATGCTTATACTGACATTGCTAAACAAGGAAAATTAACACTGGATGCTGAGCATGTGGGGAAGCTTTGTCTATATATAGGCCACAGAGTAGTAGTGATAGGGTGTTCGTGGGTATGAGTGAATGTAGACACGTGTTTATGTTTTAGAGTAAATGGGATTTTATGATGAATCGACAAGACTCACCAGTGCCTGGTGTTTACTATATTTGTGGAAGAAATGCTTATTGCCGTCTTCCTAGAGGATGGTATGGCACATGTTATTTGGAAATAGTCTTTCCGAAAATATACCAGCTGGAAGACTTGAGTCAATTTCCTAAATTGACGAGAATTCAAACTAGACACAAGCGAGAATCAATTTCTAGCATTGTGGAAGACTTTTTTGGAGCTATAATTCCTAGGGTGGGAGTAGTTCTGAATTCAATCAAGATAAAGAAGTTGTCTACAATAGTGGATAACATGTTGACAAGTTATTCTGGAGCTATCATTCTTCCAGATACTGAATTAGCTGCTACAAGAGCTACAGCTCTTCAGAACCGCCTTGAGTTAGATATTCATTGGCAAAAGAGGGCGGAGTTTGCAAATGACTTGTTTTGAGTCATTGTTGCACGTATATACCAGATAATTCTAAAGAAGTTAGAGGTTTGATTAATAAGTAACAAATATCAAAGAAGATTTAAAAGAACTAACTGAAACTACTATCTGGGAGAAAGCTGGCAAGGGAATTGCAACTGTGGGTAATTGGTCTGGTAACTAGGGAAAAGGAATTATATTAAAAATAGTCAAATGGTTTTCAATAATTGTGTTTTGTTTAATTGGAATGTGGGGATCATATAAGTTATTTAAATGGGCGAAAAGGAAAAGGTTTAAAAGGAATCAGAAGAGATTTAGGGGGTCATTACGACCTCAGCGGTCTTTTCGCAAGACCGCCACTGGTGGCAGTATTCCGTGCCGCGTATTATGACCGCTGGCAGGCCGCCGTCCTTTTTCGTATGGAAAGCCGCCAGCAGCCATACTGGCAGACGGCGGGAAAGTGGAGGTTGCCCAACCTCCACCGCCACGTCAACAGAACACTGCCCACTGAATCACGTCCCATGATTCGGTGTGGCGGTGTTCTGGTGACGGTGTTCTGGTGGCGGTGCTGCTCCCATGGGTCCCTTCCCCTCCTGGAGGATCAACAGACAAGGTAAGTTGATCGTCCGTTAGGGAAGGGGGTGGGGGGGGTTGTGTGCGTGCATGGGGGTGTGCATGTGAGAGTATAGAGGGGGTGAGTGAGTGAGTGTATGCATGCGGGGGGTGCTGTGTGTATGTGAAATGTGTGCGGGTCGGACGGTGTGCATGTCTGTTTGTATGTGTGCGGGTATGTGTTGTCGGGGTGTATGTGTGCGTGTAGGTGTGTGTATATGTGCATGTTGGGGGTGCGTGCGTGTAGGGGTGTGTATATGTGCATGTTTGGGGTGGGGAGGGGGGTTGTGCCACCTTTGGGGGGTGGCAGGGAGGTGGGGGGTGGGCGGGGGAGGATTTGTGGGGGTAACGGGGGAGACCCCTATCAGTGCCAGGGAAGGAATTCCCTGGCACTGATAGTGCCTACTGCCATGGATCTCATGGCGGTTCCCAACCACCCGAGATCCATGGCGGTATGCAGGGTCCTGATAACGTCGGCGGTCTAGTGACGACCGCCGGGCTGGAGACCGCAATCTCCAGCCCAGCGGTCTTCACCGCCATGGCGGTCGGAATGGTGAAGTGGCGGATGACCATTCCATTTTTTTTTCCGCCGGCCAGTTTGCGGTCTTACCGCCGCTTTACCACCGACCGCCAGGGTTGTAATGACCCCCTTGATGTCCAAATGGATCAATTTTATGGTAAAAGTAAAGGGAAAAAGAAAATTCATGAAATGGTGAAAGAAATTTTTTTTTAAAATTTGGAGAAGAAAATAAAAACATTTATTTGAGAATTTGTATGATGACATTGTTTTACAGGGTTACAAATGACAATCCCAAAATCTCTCTTGTGTGGTAGTGTGGGCAAGCAGTTAGCTAATTAGAGGGTAGTGCTAAACATATGTTTTACTCACAGAGGCAATAAATGAGACACACACTCAAAACGGAACTTGAAACTGCAAGAGCAGAGCTTTTACTGATGAAATGTATAATTGATAATGTACTGATTATTGTTGAACTAATGTGTGATTTTTTTCTAATGAATGCTAACAAAACAGGTGACTTTTGTAAATGGCCACCATAATGCATTTTGTTTTCTACTTAGGCTAACTTTAGTGGTAATAGAGTGGTTTTTCATTTCCTCAATGCTTACTCAAAAGAGTGTTTTTAATAGTTTATAGATGTGTAAACAGCTACCTCTAGTGGAATTTTCTGTTATGTCTTACAAGGTCAGATTTATTAAGTCATTGCTAGAGTTTGACTGTCCTATTGTTTAGAAAATGTCACTAACGTGTGGTTTTCCATCGAGGATGGAAGTAGATACAACATTGGTAGACGTTTCTTCCTGAACATGAGATTTTGACGAGATGGAACAATGGATCCACAGACGAGACGAGAGAGAAGAAATTGTTATATATTGTGTCGTTAATGATTTCGTCAATGAGAAATTGTCGCATGAGAATTTAGTGTACTATGAATGTGTAACTTTTAATTATCTAACCTTAGTTTTATTGGCTAAATGTACAACACCCCATGCCCTGACCAATCACAGGTTTTGTGGAAGTTAATATAACGTTATGTCACTTATTCTTTGGAGCAGACCTTACAAGATTTTCCAGACACTTTCCAGTGATATTTCCAGAGTTAGATTAATGGGGAGTTTTGCAGTCATGTAGACTTGGGGTATTTAGAGATCGTTCCTACTGATGGTGTCCCCTTACTGAAGCAATCTTCCTGTTGTTATATTATGGGTGATGTATAAATTACGAATTGTTATATGTGTCTTTTGTTTTACAAGTACCAGCTGCAACTCGTGAAATAATTGCTGCATAATAATTATAATATTAATAATAATAATATTATTTTTGATATAACCTGAGTTAGTATTTTTCTAAATTTGTGTTTCTGAAATTTTTACATGCAACATGTTAATGCTATTTAGAGGTTAGTGAGGGATTTTATCTTTACAAGCTCATAATTCATATTGACGTTCTTTGATCTATTGCTTCAATGTATATTATTTCACTGGCGTACAGATTTTGGTGTTATTAAGTTGTATCATAACACTCAAGTTAATTTGTTTACTTGCTTTGATGAAACTTAGATATATAAGGCGTTCTAAACAGAAATTGATGATTCTTTATGTGTATCATTTGTGTTTAATTTAGGATAAATAAATGTATAAACCTTCTTAATAAACTGGTTTGGACATTGCAGTGTAATTAGATTATTGATTTCTTGTTTATTGATGTTTATTGTGAATGAATATGACATTTACTATTGCCATCCCCTCTCATCAATGTCATGTCGATCCATGATCCACTATTTGGCCTGAGGTAATAGTTAGGATTTCTCCACCCTACAGCAAAACCAATTGTTAGAAAAAATTGTTACTTTGTTTATAGTATGTTATAGTATGTTTCAATACCAAAATGCTGTTGAAAGAATAAAAAATTATGCAGTTTGAAAAAAATAAGTAAAATACTTGAAGTGTCTTTAAGGCAGTAATGTAGTCCTATGGAGAAAAACACTTGAATTCCATACAGGCATTCTACAGCAACTTACGGGCTCAGTCGTCAGGAGTTAAGCTAAGTATAGGGCACCAACAGGCAGCAACAACAGGTCACCTCAGGAGAGGTGTTTTACAACGTTGGGTGCCTTGTTTTAATGGGAAACCCTCCTGGGGTAAAGAAGCTGCAGGTGAGGACTAAGTGGCCAGTCTGACTGAACCAATCGGAGGGGTTCAAGTCCTGCAATGATCCGGGACATTGGGACATTTGGTCCTCTTTTCCTTGGTTCAGGATAGCCGGGTGCAGAAGTGTCCTCGGGTGTTGGCTCTTTGTCACCAGAAACGGTCTCAGTAGAGGGGCTTGCACAAAGAGGCTGCAGGTGGCACCGGGGAGACCACAGCTGAGGAACTCTGGGTGGGTTTGTATACTGGAGGGCCTGGGGATCATGCTGGCACCATTGGCCCACTTTGTGGGGTGCAGGGAAGTAGTTCTGCTACTCCACAGGAGATCTTGGTGCTTTCAGAAGTGCAGGCAATCCACCCAGGCTTCTGGAGGCACAGCAGCTGCAGGACAAGACAAATTTGGGCAACTGTCGAGGACTGCAGACGGGCTAGCAGGGTCAGGGCCAAGACAGTAGCTGCTCCTCTGTTCTTGCTTTTCACAGCTCTTCGGTGTCCTTTTTCTTCCTGGGTGCAGAGAACATGTCTTCTAGTGTCAAAGCCAACTAAATACAGAATTAAGGGGTGTGCAGGGGAGTAGCCAATGGGCTCCTTACCCTTGGGGTGCCTACACCCCCTATATAAACCCTTCCTTTGGGGAGTGGGTATATTCGTATCCCAGAAGGTCTAGTCGCAACCAAACACAAGATGGTGGAAACCTTACTGAATGTCCGCCTTGGGTAGCCCGCCTTAGGGGTGTGGTTACCCCAGAAGAGGTACATGCCTACTGACTAACTCATTTTCCCACCTCTCCTGGGGCCAAATGGACCTCAGGGAAGGAGGTGGCTACACCCAGGTCTGGGGAAGCAAGGGGGTTTGCATACTAAAGGTGGCAGGGCCTTTAAAGTCCTTAGTCTTGGTATGCAGGTCTGCTAGCCTTCGTGCTGGAGTGAGTGACAACACCCCTCTCTGGAGCAGACTTTGTGTCTGACATCCAAGAGGACAGGTTCTCATCTCCAGGGGGGTCAGAAACATGTCTGTGGTGGCAGTTTGGTTGAGACAAGTCAGCCAACACACTCGGGACTGGTGGGGTTCAAGTGACACCTCTAAGGTGCCTTCTTGGTGCATCTCATAATAAATCATAGGCTGGCATCATCCAGGATTATTAAGATATGGTGTTTTTATACCAAACACCATAGGGTTCAGTGAAGCCATTATGATACTGGGTCACTTGTGCTGATGAGTGTCCAGCACATACCTTCAGGTGGCTTCCCTTTTCACTTGCAATGCTCAGCAATGGGGCTGGACATCACAGGGGCATTTTTGCTTGTGCAGATATGACCACACATTAAATATAATGCACCCTGCCTAAGGGCTCTAAGCCTGCTGTAGGGGTGACTTACCTACATTTAGATGCAGTGATAGTAATAGGGCACGCAATGGGTGCGCCATGTAGTTTTACCTCCTGGCTTGTACCAGGACACACAGATTGCAATGGCTGCTGTGCGCATCTTTTTTTTAGGGGAGTCTGTGAGAGTGACACAATACATGCTGCAGCCCTTAGGGACTCTCTCCTCTACCCATGCCCTAGGTACCAGGGGTACCACTTACAAAGGACTTGCATAGGTGGAGGAGTGTGCCAATTGTACACATTACCTGTTTTAGGGAAAGAGCACTGGCACTGGGGACCTGTTTAGCAGGAACCCAGTGCAGCTCAGTTGAAAAACCTCAGTACCAGTGAGCAAAAAGTTGGAGTAAATTATGTCAAACACGTAATTTTTCTACAATTAGTCCTTTTTCAGTGAGTGCAAAGAAAAGTTGATATTGATAATTAGTCCAACGTGTGGATTTTCCTTAAGCAATTTCAAAGGGAAAGTAGAAATCCCAAAGTTTCTATCAATTTTTGCATTAACAGGTACACATCCTGACACTTTTTATGCAAGTGCAGCTTAAAGCATCTAATTACCTAATACAAATAAAAAGGTAAGTATTAAATAAAAATGTCCACACACTCATTCCAAATGCTAGTTACAAAAGTCTCACTTTTTAAATTCTTGATTGTCTGTTGGCAAGACCTGTTGCTTCTAATATATATATCACGTACTTATAGCAATCTTTGAGTCACCCCCTTGCGCATGACTGATAGCTCTGTTGCCCGTTTCACTTCCCTTCTCTGATTCAATGGTTTTCCTCCATATTTTTGTGTTTCCCTCTCCAGGAGAATTTCAGTGTCACAGTGTTTGGAATGGATAGTGAATACTTCTGCTGTTGACGTCAGACCTTGTTTTCTGTGCCAGCGAGGGTCATTAATTCAAAATCTTTATTTGGCACAATTACAATGGCCATAAAAGTATATAAAAACACCTCAGCAATAAATGCATTACGTGAACACGATGATGATCAATTTAATACAAATACCAGGCTACTCAATTTATGTCCAATACAATAACTTTCCTTAGATCTATGGCTCCTCATTTATAAAGTGCATTACTAAAACAGACTAGAGGGTTATCAAGTGTAAGAACATGGCATAAAGCTATATTTTAATCTCTAATATTTCGTGCAAGAAAGATTGCTTTCAAATAGTATCTTCTCAAGCCCTCATAAAATCCACAGAAAAAAATAAAGTGCTGTGTGCTTTGCATTGAAACTCCATCACACGGACATACAGATGTAGCTAAGAAGCATTTTTTTCATTTCTGGAAAGGCAACTAAATGGTGGGCAGTGACCAACCGCAGTCTGAGACTGTCTGATTAAAACACAGCGGTGTTGAGTAATGATCACCCACCTCAAATAGGGTTGGCATCCTTCATACAAACCATTTGACATATACGTAACAACAGTAAGCTCCTTGCATTCTTCCTGCATCCTACTTTCCTGTCTGTAACTCAGGAAGGAAGCTTTAATTGTACTCTTCTCTAAAGAAAAAATTTGGGGGGGATCGCGCTCAACTGATATATTAAACAATTTATTTACCAGCTCATTTATGTCTGTGAGCCAGAGAATTCTAAGAGGATAATCTAAGGCTAAACAGTCTAGAATAGCAGATTTAGTAAAACCAGTTTCGTTTTTTGCCCAAATTGACAAGCAAAAAGGGGTTTCATCAAAAGTAAATCTTCCTAAAAATTCAGCCCAGCCTCCTTATGAACTATAAAAGAGGAGGCAGAGGCGGGGGTACATAATAGGCGCCCAAGGAAGGAAATCTGTCCTATCTGAAGGGAAATGCAAGGAACGTGACCTCGGGCCACCGCCAAGGGTAACAGTAGACAACCCTCTTTCCTTATATATTTCAACCATTTCCCTGACTGGCCTTCTTCCAATTTTAGATGCAAACCCAAATACTACCTCACACGATTCATCCTCACACAGGTATTTTGGACCTGTTGTGTCCAAGATCCATAATTGCTAAATAGGATCTCTAAATAACAAAAATAATTGACATTCACAATAGGTGAACCCCTAATGAAGAAGGTCCTAGACTTCTGCAGTTTCTTCCCACAAACATTGTGTACGTTTTTGTCTTATTAATCTTCATTTTCCTGTCTTCCATAAAATTCCCGAAAGCATCCATCAATTTCTGCAAGCCAATGGGCATCCTTGAAAGCAGAAGGGTATCGTCGGCGAGGGTCAATTTCTTCCTACCCCTTCCTCATCCCCTTCCTATGCCCCCATTTCAGCCCCTAACACAGCATAGACTTGCTCCCTAGAGTCCCCTTATTTATAGTTTATTTATTTTTTAGCTTTTCTTCCACCAACTGTGCTATAGGCATGTCTACCTTAAAATGGTTCCTAGACTATTCCATGATGACTGGCCACTGATAGCACAACTACAGTGAGCATGTCTGAATTACTATGTTTAACAAATCCCTTTCAAAGTTGGTCACTGCTGTCACACATGCATACACAATGGCCATTTTTTAATAAGTTCTTAAAAAATTAGACAAAATGCATTCAAATATGGGTGCTGAGGACACGTTCAAATCCACGGTGGCCACCTTGAAATGGCATTTTTAAAACAAAATTAATTCACAGATGGCCACTGTGGATGCTTGCTCATCCTGGTCGCTGTCTCTGAAAGCACTTTGTTTTGTTTTACAAATCCATTTCAAGATGGGAGCTGCAGATTTGCTTGCGTTTTGCAGCAGTTATCTAACACAAAAATAGCATTGGCAAAGCAAGTAGGTTTCACAGCTGAAACCGAAAGGCTTTGCTTATGCTTTTTAGGCATTATGTTAGGCAAAGCAATTTCCCAGGTACCAGATAACACATTACTTTTATTTTCCAGTTACCGTTATTTTGCTGTCCTTTAAATTAGGTGCTGGAATTTCAGAGCACTCCATTTTCTTCACAGTAAAATAAATTTTAGTGTTGCTTTCACTGCTTATGTTCCATTATGTGATATTATTTCTAAGTACTAGGCAGCCATATATACTACATACATACTACATTTTGATAGCTATTTACAGTTGTACTATTTTTATCAGAGATGCATCAATGTCACTTTTTTAGTCTGATCTTGCAAGACCTTTTGCCTTTTAATGAAATATTTTTTGGTGCCAGTTTTGGCTTTGGCCACTAAGACCACCATTCAGTGTCAGAGTGAGTGCACTCTCTCTCTAGAGTGTATGTTAAAATTAGTTACACCTAACTGGCTTATTTAACTTTCCAGTAAGGCCATGGTAAGTAGAAGTTAAATGTCACATGTGGGCTGCAGTGTACATTTACAATACCCACATGTGACTGAAAAATGATGGCACCATATTCATCACTGTGGCCTGGATAGCTACAGATTTACAGCATTGCAGAGACATGTTCGAGAAGGGTGCTCTGCTGAGTAGAAAAGTCTATTTTATCTATTTCATTTGTCACTATATGTGTGTCCTTTAGCCCACATGGTGGGTTTAGGGAAACGTGTCTTTTTTGTATGGTCGCTCTCGTGTTTTTGGACTGTTGCTGCTGTTTCTTTTCGGCTCTGAGAGTGCACTGAATCCTGCTAACCAGGCCTCAGTGCCAGTGCCATGATCTTGAAATGTGTCTGTTGAATTGGCTGTACCAAATTGTCATTAGCCAACTTACTTATAAGTCCCTAATATATGGTGTCTAGTGCACCCCGGGCAAGTAAGTTAGAGGTTCACTCGGGGGTTTGCAGGACTGGTTGTGCCACCCTTGGTGTGACACAGATAAAACATGTCTCCCATTCTGCCACTGTGGACTGGAAGAGCTGTGTATCACTGCTAAATCAACTTCGCCATTTAAAAGAATGTCAAAGCCCAATCCTCCCTTTTTATTATTTACGAGTCACCCCTATGGCAGGCCTAAAGAGCCCTAAGGCAGGGTGCAACATATTTTAAAAGCAGAACATGTATTTTACATGTTGTGGCAGTAAAATACCTAAGTGTTGTTTTTACTGCGGAAAGACCTGTTCGCCAATTGGGAATACAGGGTTATACACTGACATCTCAGCTGTGGTAATTCATGAACAGTGCGACCAAAGTTGATACTCCAAGGTATTAAACAACTTGTTACACTGAGCCAGATTTGATGTTCAAATTGGAATTATTGTAACTTGTTGTATTGAACAACTTTTACCAAAGTTGCCACTTTGTTGCCTTTATTCTCATGTGTCCCTGAACAGTTACAGACTGGGCTTGTCCCCAAGAAGTACAAATAACACCCAAAAACGAAAACAATGGCAGCCTGCATGGGAGAGAGGTGTTATCTCTCACTGCCAGGAAGCCACATGGGTGTTGGGTCATAAGACAAGCTTCAAAGCAGAAGTCGCTTTTGAAAAACAAATGGGAAACACCTGGGAGAGGGGCTTCCCTATTGTTTAGATAGATAAACTGGCACTCTGACAGGAGAGTGGAAACCAGTTGCAAACCAATTTTTCAGGGGTGTGTAGCCCCTTGGTAGCCATATATCTGGGTTGGTCTAGGGAGCTCTGCACACTGAGAGAGAGGTCCTGCCATCTTGAGAGTGGGCAGAATGGTGTATCCTAGGATGGTCAAATCGCACACTTCACCAAAAATGGTCATCAGGAGTGGCGGAAACTTGGTAGCCCATTGGCCATCAACCACAACTACCCTGAGGGCATTTTCTGAGTATAAAAAGGGCGCCCCTGGACTGGAGAAGAGGAAAATAAAAGGGCTGGGTGGTGCACCAAGGACCCAGTGAAGGGAGGCTGCAGGAATGTGGACTGCAATATTTACCCCAAGAAATTGAAGGCCACATTTCCTTCCTGTGTAAATGCCCCATAAGAGTTTAAGAATTCGGTGGTGGGAACTCAAACAGGGGGTATTAACCGGATTCCCCCTCAGAGTAAAAGTCCAAAACTGGTTGAGCCTGGTGGCTAGCAAAGAAGGGACTGTGTCTGCAGTGCTGTACTCGTGGAGAAGTTGTTTCGTGAGCTGACCCCAATCTAGAGACTCCAATGGCCAGTTGGCTGGCATCCTGTTAGCAGTTCAAGGCCACAGCAGCTGGAAATGCCTACTGGGGAACGTTGGCAGTCCAGGTCTCTGAATCACCATCACTTGCACCCGTGAGGAACCAGAAATCAGGGCCCTACGGTCAAAGTTGCATTTGAGTCTGCTGGACCCGGGAAAATGGTCAAAGCACACTTTATCACCACAAAGATGAGTTATCACCCAGGAAAATATTTGGCTATTACAGCGATATGGGGTGACTGGTATCCCAGTGGTGAATGAACTTCTACAAGGACTGGGATGGCTTGATGGGACATTGACACAATTAGCTTTATCATTTATTCCCATCTATTCCATCTATTGTAGTATATTGTCTTTTTTTCCCTGTAAGCTGTCTATACTGGATTGTAGGACGGTCTATCACTTGTTTGGTGACACCTAACTGACCATGCTGATTATTCTTAAGAGCCCTTCTCAACTGACGGGCAAGTAGAATCCAACCATGTATTGTTTGCTCATTTTTGTGAAAACTTGTACTTTTCCAAAACTGAGTTTTGGATTAACACATAAACAAGAAAGACCATTATCCATCAGGTCCCTATACCACCTTAATAGACCTTCTCCCCATTCTCGGACAATATCTATAAACCCTGTTGCCTGAAAAATAATTAAGTAATGAAGATGCTTAGGATCTGTGCTAGGGGTTAAGATCATGGCTATGGGTAAGACTTTTTCGAGATTCGGTGCTTTCCCAAAATTAAAAATAACTACAGGTGGCAAAGGTTGCTGCCCTCACAATGCCATAAAATAAAAGAATCAGTCAGTCCAAACTGTCAGGCTAATACAAAGATACAGTTGATTGGGGAACCATGATAGCCAGGTCAAAAACACTGTGGGTCGGAAGTGTCCTTGATCATGCTCCCATTAAGGCGAATCAGGCCCATCTTGGCCAAGCAGTTTCCCAGCACGAAAATCCTTCTTTGAAGGTGTCCCTCCCCGGAATATGGCTGCAGGCATGTTGTATGGATCTAATAAATCTTGTAGTACAATACTGGTACATGTGGGGATGATCTTTGCATTAGAGTCACCAGTCATAACCAAAATTGTATTTGAATATTTTGACAAAGCATTATTTATAGGAATTCCCAGTTTGTCAATCCAATTACCCCAAATATGGGACACCTCTTAATGAATATACAAGTTCAGTAAGAAACAAAGTTTCCCTTTCTATATTATTTACATGCACTGCCACTATTATGATCTGTGTGCCCCACAGGGACCATCACTTCTCTAAATTTGGTTGATATTTTGGTGGAAATAAGAGCCATTAACTCACCTTATAATCTGCCTCTGCCTCAATCATGCCCAAGGCTAGTAGTAGTAGTATTTCATCAAGATAACCACTTTTTTATGCTTTTAAAGCCATGTACGTTCCAACATACTAATTTGAGGTTGCCCGAGAATTCCAAGATCTGTGAAACATCCCCTTATTTCCCCAAATCATTGATGCCCTGTTAACTCATATGGGCTACATAACAATTGGCAGGTCCAGATCCCTGGTCCCAGCCTGAACGCTGAGGTGACATATCATTTGAAATGACAATACCTGTAGTTCTCTGATACATTTACGGGACACCTGATTGGGTCTTGGATAGCCTACATTGGCTGTTGCGTGGGATGTAATAGAGTCTCCCTGTCTAGAAGACAGACCTTCATGTAACTCAACCCTAGCATTGACATTTGTTCCTTAGCTAGTAAAACCCCTACTAACATTTCCCCTTCAATTGCTAGCCGCAGACCTTGACCTAGGAGATCTCCCTCAGCCCTGCACACAATACTGGCTATCAACAGGAGATATAAAATCCACGCTTGTTAGCCCTAGACCCCATTTGCCCATCTGGAAGCCTATATGTAGAAGGGCCGCTGAAGCTATTTCTCAGAGTGAGGGTATCTGCTTAAAACTGGGGAGCAATTTCAACCTATTCTGAGAACATATTTTTTTTGCCTTCTCACCCTTATGGTTTACATAAAAAAAAAAAGAGAATGACCTATGGATTTTGGGGTAACAGCCCCAGAAGGCAATATGATGGTGGAGTTCTGTAACTTCCCCTGAACATAGGGGGCCAACTTTTACCTGGGTGAGATCGACTAACCCTTTTTTATCGCACATATCAATTCAATGGAAATGAACGTTTTGACATAGACCATCATTTATTGATTGTTGTTGCTCCAATTCTAGTCTGACCAGTTCTCAATCGGTATTTGATATAGCCTGTTTTAGACAAAAACACCATTGTTTAATAGCCCAAATCACTTTTGCATAGACACTGGTAATACACAATTCCAATCAGAAAGGTTGTCTGGGAAGACATTTTCGGAAAGAAACTATGGACTTTAGAAACCTGCCATTTGTTTTAGCTAAGACATTTTGGCCCTCATTACAACATTGGCGGTAAACCCCACTTACCGCCGTGCAGAAGACTGCCTACACACCGCTGCGGAAATCCACTACAGCTATTAAGACCCACAGCTCAGGATCCGCCAAAATCTAGACACCCACACAAGTCCGCCACACCAAAGGTCAGTGATAAACTGGTGATAAAATAAAACTCCACCGTCACGCCAACAGGAAAACGCCCACACTATCACGACCCACGAATCCGCACGGCGGTCTTTCAACCACGGTATTCCATTGGCGGTACACACCGCCGCGCTCAAAATACACACACATTTACAAAACACTACCACATTGGACAATTCCAAATACACACACCTGATACACATTCACACACCACACCCACACACCCAATACAATATAAAACACACACCCACATTACCCACAAACCCTTAAAACCAAAAATTTGCCAGAAGCAGAGAGACAGCAAAGCAAAGACCACACCAGCATACAGAGGCACACAACACCATCACACATACACATCCATGCACAAACACTACACATCCCTAAACATCACCCCACACATCACAACACACACCACCTCACACATCACCCACACCACCCCATGGCACCGGAAAGACTCCCCAGGTGGGGGAGGTGGGCTGTGGGTTCCCCTAGGCTAGGGCGAGCCTTGTAGGCAAGGGCCCTTTGTGAGGCAGGCTAAGTGGCACCCCAACCCCACCAGTAGTAAGAGCCATCTACACCTAGTCAGGCTCCTGTAACTTCCATGTGTGCAGCAATCGGGCATAGGCCATGTACCCCATGTCATTGTGATAAATTAGGGAACTCTAAGTGCATGGCGTAGTGCAGAGGGCTGCTGTGTCTGTAGTGTCCGCCAACGGTAGCGGTGTTGCATGCATTGAACATGTCTTTCTACTTTCTTTCCCCCACCCTCTTTGTGCTCTCCCTGTTCCTCTGTGCATTAGTATCATCAGGCGGAGGAGCTGTGCAACCGGAGCCAGGGGGAGCTGCATCCCACATGGCCCTGGACGGCGAGACTACAGAGTCAGAATTCACCTGTGGGACGGAGGGCGAGGGGAGCTCCACGGCGGGGACTGGAGCAGAGACCAGCGACAGACTCCTCTTATGATGGGAGACCCCATGTGGTGGCGGGCCCCTCTGTGCCCCCCGCATCTACAGGTACAGCCACCACCCCCCCTACCAGCACAGCCCTCCCAGCAGCCCCTCAGCGTGTGCCCCGTGGCCGCTCACCCAGGAGGGTGGGCATCTCCTTCGCCCCACGCACCTCAGGCCCTGCCCCAGTCAGCCCTGCTGCCCTCAGTGAGGAGGCCATTGACCTCCTCAGATCCCTCACTGTTGGGCAGTCTACCATTCTGAATGCCATCCAGAGTGTAGAGAGGCAGTTGCAACGGACAAATGCATACCTGGAGGGCATTCATTCTGGCCAGGCAGCCCAACAGTGAGCATTTCAGACTCTGGCCTCAGCACTGATAGCAGCCAATGTCCTTGTGTCCAGCCTCCCCTCTCCAACTTTCTCCACCCAGACCCAATCCCCAGTACCTCAGCCTATCCCAAGCACACCGTCAGACCAGCTTGCACACATCTCAACACACAAGGGTAGCTCTGGCAAACATAACCACCACACATCCCACAGGCACTCACACAAACATCATACCCATGCACACCTACCAACATCCACTGCCTCCACTGTGTCCCCCTCCTCCACGTCTCCCTACTCCCTCCCTGTCACGTTTCCACTCACACCTGCATGCACTACCTCTTCAGCCACTACGTCCATCACCAGCACGCCCATCACCACACACCGCTCACGTGCAGTCACCACCCCCACTACCATTCACACATTCCCTGTGTCCTCTACCAGTGTGTCTGTGAGCCCTCCTCCCAAAGTACACAAGCGCAGTCACACACCCACCCAACAGCCATCCACCTCACGACAGCCTCCAGTCCATTCACCTTCACCCAAAGTCAGCAAACGGACACCTCCTACAACCACTACCTCTTCCTCCACTCCCAAACCCCATCCATCTACCCGTCCCAGTGTGTCTAAAAAACTTTTCCTGTCCTTCCCTTCACCTCCCCCACCCCTTCCGTCCCCTAGGGCCTGCCTTTCCAGGTCCTAACCCAGCACCTCATCCACCACATCACAAGGCACAGTGGTGCCAGCAATATCCAGATTCTGGAGTGTGCCAAGCAATAGGGCTGCCAGTGTCCCAAGGAGCGAGGCCAAGGGCGTTCCCCCACCTCTAAAACAGAAGAAGTTGCCCACAACCCGGAGGGAGAAGGCCAAAACACCTGCCACCGAGGGCTCAGCCAAGACAACAGTTGGGAGTGGCAAGACAGCTGTGCCACCATCCAAGGTGGGGAAGGGCCTGAAAAAGAAAGGCAAGTCGCCGCCAACCTGCACGGCAGACAAGACCGCCACCGGCACCGCCACCAGCACCCAAGATACTGAGCCCTTCACCAGCACCGCAGACACTGTGCCCTTCAGCAGCACTGAGGTCAGTGAGCCCGCGCCCAGCACCACCGCTCAGGACACCGCCGCCAGCACCGAGGTCAGTGAGCCCGCCACCAGCAGCGCCGCTCAGGACACCGCCGCCAGCACCAAGGTCAGTGAGCCCGCCACCAGCACCGCCGCTCATGACACCGCCACCAGCACCAAGGTCAGTGAGCCCCCCACCAGCACCGCTGCCCAATGACCGCCGCAAGCACTGCCGCTACTGAGCCCGCCGCCAGCACTGCCAGCGGCCACGCCACATCCTGAGCCAGTGGCACCACCGCAGACATGGCTGCCATCCCCAGTGGTCATTCGTACAAGGCTGGTGTCCAGTTCCAGGGGCCTGGGCAGCTTCCATTGTGCCCCACCGTCAGTGGAATATCACATCCACTACCTCAGTCCTTGGCAGGATGAAACACTCTGGGCACAAAGCCCCCTCCAGAACCAGTGGAGAAAGGCATCCACTACCTCAGTCCTTGGCAGGATGAAACACTCTGGGCACAAAGCCCCCTCCAGAACCAGTGGAGTATCACATCCACTACCTCAGTACTTGGCAGGATGAAGCACTCTAGGCACAAATCCCCCTCCAGAACCAGCGGGGAAAGGCATTCACTACCTCAGTCCTTGGCAGGATGAAGCACTCTGGGCACAAAGCCCCCTCCAGAGCCAGTGGAGACTTATCCACTTGAGAGTCTGTGGCTTTGCACTCCCCAGGATGCAGCAGTGCGCAAACCACCCACTGGAGAGACTTGAGAGACTGTGGCTTTGCACTCCCCAGGGTAAAGCAGTGGGCAAACCACACACTAGAGAGACTTGAGAGACTGTGGCTTTGCACTCCCCAGGATAAAGCAGTGGGCAAACCACCCACTGGAGAGACTTGAGAGACTGTGGCTTTGCACTCCCCAGGATAAAGCAGTGGGCAAACCATCCACTGGAGAGACTTGAGAGACTGTGGCTTTGCACTCCCCAGGATACATCAATGGGCATGGAGCCCCCTCATGGAGCTGGCGTTGTGCACTCATCCGGCTGAGGTGCCCCCACTTCCCTTTCCCCTGAGGTGCCTGTTTTATTTCGATATGATGCCCTGTCCGTGTTCTCTCCGTTTGGATCGGGTATCTTGCGTGGGCTTCGCCCATGCATTTTGGGCCCAGTGGCCCACGGACTATATAGGTGCAGTACCTGGACTTGAATTGTTGGTGTATATATTTGTTAATAGTGTATATACATTTTTGAGTAATGGGTTTTTCTTGATTACATTCGTTCAAATCATTTCCTTTTGTCCTTGCGTTCTTCCAGGGAGGGTTGGGGAGGAAATGTAACGTTTCAGCATGTATTTGTGTGTGTTGTGGGTGAGGGTGGGGGTGTTGCGTGTTGCGTGTGTGTGTCACTCTCTTTTCTCTCCCCCCTCCCCTGTGTCGTAGGTGCAGTACTCACCGTGGTCGTCGCTGCTGTCGGTCGTGCTCCTGGTAGAGGAGCAGGAAGACAATCGCAGGGAGGATTTGGAGTTCCGGGTCCATGGGGTCCTGGTTCCTCGTGGGGAGTGTAGAGGTGAGAGTTTTCCCTTTTAAGTCCTGTTTCCGCCATGTTTTTGTTTGCGTTGAATCCGCCCCAGAAAAGGTGGTGGATTGGCCTGTCATAATAGTGTGGGCGGTACATTGTCTTCCGCCTGTCTGTTGACGGTGACCGCCAAGCTGTTTGTTTGTACCGCCGAGGCGGCCGGAGTGTTAAAGTGGCTGTCTCTGCTGGCGGTTTCCACCACGGTCGTGATTCCATTTTTTTTTCCGCCAGCCTGTTGGCGGTCTTGACGCCGCTTTACCACTGACTGCCAGGGTTGTAATGAGGGCCTTTGTGTCTATAAAGGAATACATTCAGTTTAGTACATGAGCATAGCAGGCATGTTCACAAGATATAATTGCAGTACCGCCCCTAGCTGTTTCCTTCCCGTTGCATTAAAGAAATCTTTCAGGACAACACTGCAATTTTGCTTTCTCTTCCACTTGTTTGACATGTGGCAACTATGATGGATTTTTATTACACACAATTCCCAAGGTTATTCATGTCTCGGCCTAAATTGACTGAATGCCAAGTGCCAGAGAAAAAGAAAAAACAGAGTGCAAGATTAGCCAACGCATTCAGGACATCAGACTTTAAAATAATGGGTAGACTATTATACAGTAGCCATACCTGCATATTATCCAATAAATATGATGCTGAAATGTATACTGGGCAGGACTGTTGAATCTGGAACAACAGATATATCTGCCATGTAAAAGGCGAACAAAAACATATAAAAAGTGTTGGAAGTGGCCTCTCTGCAGGGTCACCCCCAAACGTTTTGCCTGCCTCCCTCCACTTTTCTGACACTATTTGTGCTGCCTTTAGGACGTTGGACACTTTACCACTGCTAACCAGTGCTGGAGTGCATGTGCTCTCTCCCTAAAAACATGTTTCATACCCAATTAGCATATTTAATTTACTTGTATGTCCCTAGTAAAGTGCACTACAGGTGCCTGGGGCCTGTAAATTACATGCTACTAGTGGGCCTGTAGCACTGGTTGTGTCACCCACATAATAGCCCCATGTCTCAGGCCTGCCATTGCAAGGCCTGTGTTTGCAGTTTTACTGCCAGTTCGATTTGGCATTTAAAAGTACTTGCCAGGCCTTAAACTCCCCTTTTTCTACATATACGTCACCCCTAAGGTAGGCCCTAGGTAACCCATAGGGCAGGGCGCTATGTAGGTAAAAGGCAGGACATGTACATGTGTGTTTTATATGCCCTGGTGGTGAAAAACTCCTAAACTCGTATTCCACTACTTTGAGGCCTGCTCCCTTCATAGGATAGCTTTAGGGCTACCCTCATATACTGTTTGAGTGGTAGATTCTGATCAGAAAGGGGTAACCAGGTCAAATTTAGTATGGTCAGAATAGTGATAGAAAATCCTGCTTATTGGTGAGGTTGGATTTTATATTGCTATTTTAGAAATGCCACTTTTAGAAAGTGAGCATTTCTCTGCACTCAAATCCATCTGTGCCTCCAATCAACGTCTTGGCTGGGCTGGTTGACAGCTTCCTTGTGCATTTTACCCAGATAACCACAAACACAGGATACTCAGTCACACCAGCACTCATCTGCATACCGAATGAGTCTTGCGGGGCTGAAGGGTGGAGGGCCTGACACTTACATTTCAAAGGCTAGTGGCCTGCCCTCACACAAAAGACTGCCAAACCCCCTACTGGGACCCTGACAGATAGATATGTACTGAAATGGGACATTGTGCACTTCAAAACTACTCTTTGAAGCCTCCCCCAGTTCAAAGGCATTTTGGGGTATATAAAATGGGTTCCTGGCCCCACCAATTCAGACACTTCTAGACCTGAACCTGCAACCTGTTAAGAGGAACTGACTGGCTGCCCAAAGGACTCATCTGGACTGCTTTGCTGAGAAGGACTGCTGCCCTGCTGTTTCCCTGCTGCCTTGCTGCCTTCTGACTTTGCTGAAAAGTGCTCTCCAAGGGCCTGGATTGAGCTTGCCTCCTGTTTTCTGAAGTCTCCGGGCCAAAAAGACTTAGGGGGTCATTACAACATTGGCAGTAAAAGCCGCTTACCGCCGTGCAGAAGACCGCCAATACACCGCTGCGGCCGCGGAAGTCCGCCACAGCTATTATGACCCACATTTCGGAAACCGCCGAAATTCAGTCACCCACACAAGTCCGCCACACCAAAGGTCAGTGGTAAAATGGCTAAAACAAAACCTCCACGCCAACAGAAACACGCCCATGCTATTATGACCCACGAATCCACGCAGCGGTCTTTCAACCGCGGTATTCCATTGGCGGTACACACCGCCACGCTCAAAATACACACACATCTCCAAAACACCGCCACATTGGACAATTCCAAATACACACACCTGATACACATACACCCACACTCCCACACACCCAACACAATATAAAACACACACCCACATCACCCACAAACCCCTACAACCAAAAATTATAGACGAAGGCCAGAGAGACAGCACTGATTAGACAATCCCACCACACAGAGGCACACAATACCGTCACCCACACAACATCCACGCACAAAACACCACACACCACCACACATCACTACACTCATGACCACATACACCACCTCACACATCACACACACCACCCCATGGCATGCCAAAGACACCCCCGCTTTTCCGAAGAGGAGCTCAGGGTCATGGTGGAGGAAATCATACGGGTAGAGCCACAGCTATTTGGCTCACAGGTGCAGCACACATCCATAGCCAGGAAGATGGAGCTATGGCGCAGAATCGTGGACAGGGTCAACGCTGTGGGACAACACCCAAGAAATCGGAAGTACATCAGGAAGAGGTGGAACGACCTACAGGGGAAGGTGCGTTCAGCGGTCTCCAGGCACAACATCGCGGTACAGCGGAGTGGCAGACCCCCACCTCCTCCCCCACAACTAACAACATGGGAGGAGCAAGTCTTGACCATCATGCATCCAGAGGGCCTCGGAGGAGTCGGTGGAGGAATGGATACTGGTAAGTCAAATCTTAACTATCATATCCCCCACCCTACCTGCATGCTATCACACACCCCCACCCTCACACCCTCTCCTATCACTCCAAATCCTCACTAATGTACTAATAACACAAACCACACATCCCAACACCAAGCTCTGCATGACACAACTAAGCATGGTCACCACTCACCAAAGCATGCTCATTGCACATACCCAGAACAACCCCCTAACCATCATCACACAAGCTCCCACACAGGAATGCTAGCACTGGGGTACACAAACACCCACCCATTGCACACCATGATACACACAGATGCAATAATCATGCTCTTATGCCCCTGCAGGATCACGAAGGACTGTCACCACACCGGAGGGTCCAGACATCTCCTCTCCACCCACAGAAGAGGCCCACAGTGACAATAGCAGCTGTGCCCTACTGGAGCCTGATGACCAGCCCGGACCATCGTGGGCCTCGGGACAGTCGGATCCCCTTGCACAGGCACAGACCAACACTGACCTTCCACCCTCTAGTAACACCAGCACAGCACCCACCCAGCGGGCCCAAACCTCCGTACCCAGGACAGGTCAATCAGCTGTGTGTCCACCACTACAGGGAACCCAGGAAAACCCACCACCCCAACAACAGGGACCTGGGGGCAATGGTAGTGGGCACACGGTCCAGGGGACGGAGGCACAGGAACACAAGGGAACTGGGTGGGCTGCTGTGCGACAGGGGACGGACAGGCCAAGGGAACCCACTCTCCACGAGGCCCTTTCGTTCATCATGGGAGCATACCACCACTCCCAGGAGACGATGACGACGGTCCTGGACAAGTTTCAGGAGACCCAGCGCCTGCAGGAGGAACAGTATTTGGGGTTCAGGGAGGAGCTCCGGACCATCAGCTACGCCTTGGGCACCATCGTAGGGGTGCTGAAGGACATACAGCAGACCTTGAGGGACACCGTGGCACTCCAAGGGGCCCCTGACACTAGCATGGACGATGAACTGCCCACCACCTCCGCCGGCACTAGTGGACAGGACGCCCCGCCACAGGACCACCACACCAGCACCCCACCCCCTGCAGACGGACAACCACCACGCAAGCGGTCCCTGAGATCCAGGAACAGGACAGAGCAAGATGGCAAGACCCCCGCCAGGAAATGAGACCACCCTGATTGTCCCCCCACCGTCCCACTTTGTTACCCTGTCCATACTTTAACTGCCCCAGCTCCACTTCCTATGCTCAGATGGGCAGTGCACCTGTGAGACTAATAGACTGGACTCTGCCATGGACATTCCTCCACCATCACCCATCACCATTTAACTACCCCCTCCATTTTTGAGCACTTAAATAAACACCCTTGAACCACAAAACATTCTGGAGTCAGTCTATGATTTTGTACAAATGTATTATCAATGACAGTGTCAAAATGCTTTTTTAGTTGTTAAGGCAACATACCAATGTCACACATCACAAGTCCTTGAAGGATGCATGCAGATGACACACGTTGGTAACCACACCTGTGAAACCGTAATGGAAAGGAACAACTCAGTTACCAAATAATCCCAGTAAATTACACACAGGATAGAGTAAGACGTGTGACAGTGAATGTATTGTTAAAAATGAAAATGTTCTCACCTGTGTCTCACTGGAAATATTGCTGTATGACTGAGTCCCTGTTGTCGTTGTCTTCTTCCTCAGCTTCCTCCTCATCACTGTCCACAGGCTCCACAGGCTCCACAGCTGCCACAACACAGTCATCTGGACCATCCTCCTGCAGAAAAGGCACCTTTTTGCCAATGCAAGATTGTGAAGCATCGAGCAGGCGATGATGATCTGGCACACCTTCTTCGGTGAGTAGAATAGGGAACCACCTGTCATATGGAGGCACCTGAACCTGGCCTTCAGGAGGCCGAAGGTGCGTTCGATCACCCTCCTAGTCCGCCCATGGGCCTCATTGTACCGTTCCTCTGCCCTGGTCCTGGGATTCCTCACTGGGGTCAATAGCCAGGACAGGTTGAGGTAACCAGAGTCCCCTAATAGCCACAAACGGTGCCTCTGGAGTTGACCCATCATATCAGGGATGCTGCTATTCTGCAGGATGTAGGCGTCATGCACTGAGCCAGGGAACATAGCATTTACCTGCGAGATGTACTGGTCTGCCAAACATACCATCTGTACATTCATGGAATGATAACTCTTCTGGTTCCTGTACACCTGTTCACTCCTGTGGGGGGGACCAGAGCTACATGGGTCCCATCAATAGCACCTATGATGTTGGGGATATGTCCAAGGGCATAGAAGTCACCTTTAACTGTAGCCAAATCTTCAACCTCAGGGAAAATGATGTATCTCCTTACGTGTTTCAGCAGGGCAGCTAACACTCTGGACAACACGTTGGAAAACATAAGCTGGGACATCCCTGATGCCATGGCCACTGTTGTCTGAAAAGACCCACCAGCAAGGAAATGGAGCACTGACAGCACCTGAACGTCAGGGGGGATTCCAGTGGGATGGCGGATTGGTGACATCAGGTCTGGCTCCAACTGGGTACATAGTTCCTGGATTGTGGCACGGTCAAACCTGTAGGTGACGATTAAATGTCGCTCTTCCATTGTCAACAGGTCCACCAGCGGTCGGTATACCGGAGGATTCCGCCATCTTCTCAAATGTCCCAGCTGACGGCGCCTAGGAAGGACAACAGCAAGGATCGAGTCAACTAATTTCCAGGTATGTACCCACAGTTACACAGAACCCGACACCAAACGCAAAACCCTTCCTGTATGTGTGTTGAGTGTAGGCCTAGCTATGTGTGACGCAGAAGTAAATGGAGCCATGTGGGCCCCTGAAATGGCGGCTGCCTGACCTCTAAACTGGGACAATGGGATTGTGGGGTAACTGCGTTGGCGGTGCACACCGTCGCTGTAGCGGTCGTAGACCGCGGCGCAATGCTGCATTGGTTAACATTGGACCCGATGGGTCCCAGGAGCCAATGAGGAAGTGCGCCGGCGGTGATGATACGCACCGCCGCGGACGTCACTGCCATTTTCTATCTGTTCAATCACTAGATACCTGACCTTCGACAGGAGAGGACCTACACTGCAAGTGCTGCTGTGACCTCGGTCTGGAAGCGACGATGGCTGCTGCGTCTGGGGAAAGGGCCCCTGCCTTCACTGCTCAGGAGTTGGAGAAACTGGTAGACGGGGTCCTCCCCCAGTACACGCTACTCTACGGTCCTCCAGACCAACAGGTTAGTACACAGGGAGCACGTTGTATGGGCTAGGCCTGGGTGGAGAGGGCTGGTTGGAAGAGGGAAGGGGCAGAGTTCAGGCAACATTAATGCATGTGAATGTATGTGCCACATGGCTAGGGTAGGGAGGGGGGCCACGCACATTGACGGTGCGGTTGTTAATGACTTCTCTTCTTCCCTTGTGCATGTCATGTAGGTCAGCGCCCACCAGAAGAAGGACATTTGGCATGCCAATCGCCAAGGACGTCCGGACCCTGGGGGTCCACCAGAGACGGGGCACCCACTGCCGTAAACAATGGGAGGACATTCGCCGCTGGAGCAAGAAGATGGCGGAGGCTCAGCTGGGGATGGCCTCCCAACGTGGGAGAGGTGCCCGTCGCCCAATGACCCCCCTGATGTTCAGGATCCTGGCGGTGGCCTACCCTGAGTTGGATGGGCGCTTGAGGGCATCACAGGAGACACAAGGGGGTGAGTACACTCTCATTCTGCTGACTTTGCACGCAGTGGAGGGGTCTGGGTGGGGAGGTGGGCTGTGGGTGTACCTAGGCCAGGCAGAAATACGTAGGCTAGGCCCCTCCGCAATGCAGGCCATGTGGCACCCTACCCCACCTCAGTAGAGTGCCAAGTACAGGTATAGATGCCCCTGTGGCATCCATGTGTGCAGATGTCCACCATAGCCATGTAGGCCAGATCCCAGGAATTGCATCTGTAGAGGCCAGGAGCACGGCGTAGTGCAGGGGGCTGCTGTGTCTGTATTGTCCGCCAACGGTCGCGGTATGCCATGCACTCAACCTGCCTTTCTTCTGTCTCCCCCCCCCTTTTTGTGCTCCCCCTGTTCTTTTGTTCATCAGCATCATCAGGCGGAGGTACAGTGGCACCGGAGCACGAGGGAGCTGCATCCCACATGGCATGGAGGGCCACACCACGGACTCAGAATGCACCAGTGGGACGGAGGGCGAGGGGAGCTTCACGTCGGCCACCGGATCACCAACCAGCGATACGGACTCGTCCGCCGATGGGAGCTCCCTTGGGGTGGCAGCACCATCTGTGCGCCCCACTTCTACAGGTACAGCTGCCACCTCCCCTACCAGCACCGCCCTCCCAGCAGCCCCTCAGCGTTCGCCCCGTGCCTGCTCACCGAGGAGGGTGGGCATCACCTTTGCCCCAGGCACCTCAGGCCCTGCCCAGTCACCCCTGCTGCCCTCAGTGAGGAGGCCACTGACCTCCTCAGGTCCCTCACTGTTGGGCAGTCTACCATTGTGAATGCCATCCAGGATGTAGAAAGGGAGTTGCAACACGGTAATGCATTCCTGGAGGGCATTCCTTCTGGTCAGGCTGCCCTTCAGCGAACCCTGCAATCTCTGGCCTCAGCACTGATGGCAGCCATTGTCCCTGTGTCTAGCCTCCCCCTCCAACCTCCTCCACCCAGACCCAATCCCCTGTACCCCAGCCTATCCCAAGCACACCTACAGACCAGCATGCACACACCTCAACACACAAAAGTAGCTCAGGCAAACATAGGCACCACACAACCCACAAGGCACACACGCAAGCATCACCCACGTGCAGACACAGCAACATCCACTGCCTCCACTGTGTCCCCCTCGTCGTCATCTCCCTCCTCCCTCCCAGTGTCGTCTACACTCTCACCTGCATGCACTACATCTACAGGCACTAGGACTCGAAGCAGTACACCCAGCACCACACCCCACTCACCTGCACTCACCACCTCCACTCCTATTTACACTTCCCCTGTGTCCTCTCACAGTGTGTCTGTGACACCCCCTCCCAAAGTACACAAACGCGGGCACCCACACACCCAACATCCATCCACCTCACGACAGCCTCCAGTACCTGCACCTGCACCCAAAACACCTAAAGTGACACCTCCTACAACCACCTCCTCTTCCTCCACTCCCAGACCCCCTCCAACTACCCACCCCAGTGTTCGTCAGAAACTGTCCCTGTGTAAAGTTGACCTTTTTGCCCCCCCCCCTCCAATTCATCAGTCCCGTCATAGCGCCTCAGCCAAAAAGCCTCCAAAACCAGTGGTGCCTGTTCAAGGTGTGTGGAGTGCACCAGCCACCAGGGCAAGCAGTGTGACCCGGAGCCAAGGCACTAGCAGCCCACCCCCTGTAAAGGCTCTGAAATTGGAAAGTGGCCGACGGGACCCTGTGAAGACTCCTGGAGGCAAAACAACTCACAGGGGCTCCAGGGGGATTGCAGAGTCACCTGTGACTCCTCCAAAGGTGGGGAAGGGCCAGGGGAAGTCTGCACAGCCTAGTGTGAGCAGCACGGCGGAGAAGGGCGGCATCCTTCCCGGCGGTCGGGATGCCACCGCCAGCACCGTCGTCACTGGTCAGGAGATCACCGCCAGAGTCATTGCCCAGGAGGGCCAAAGTATCGTCACTGGTCAGGAGACCACCGCCACCGCCGGAGTCAGTGCCCAGGAGGGCCCAAGTATCGTCACTGGTCAGGAGACCACCGCTAGAGTCATTGCCCAGGAAGGCCCAAGTATCGTCACTGGTCAGGAGACCACCGCCACCGCCGGAGTCAGTGCCCAGGAGGGCCCAAGTATCATCACTGGTCAGGAGACCACCGCCACCGCCGGAGTCAGTGCCCAGGAGGGCCCAAGTATCGTCACTGGTCAGGAGACCACCGCCGGAGTCATTGCCCAGGAGGGCCCAAGTATCGTCACTGGTCAGGAGACCACCGCCGGAGTCAGTGCCCAGGAGGGCCCAAGTATCGTCACTGGTCAGGAGACCACCGCCACCGCCGGAGTCATTGCCCAGGAGGGCACAAGTATCGTCACTGGTCAGGAGACCACCGCAGACCACCGCCGGAGTCAGTGCCCAGGAGGGCCCCGGCTGCCACAGCCCCGCTGGGCAATGAGGGAACGTCATGCCACACACCAATGCCCAGTCCAGAGAACGTTATGCCACACACCAATGCCCAGTCCACAGAATGTCATGCCACACACCAATGCCCAGTCCACAGAACGTCATGCCACACACCAATGCCCAGTCCAGAACCGTCATGGCAAAGCACCGCTGAACAGGGCATGCACCGCCATGGCAAAGCACTGCTGAACAGTCCAGAGACCGCCATGGCAAAGCACTGCTGAACAGTCCAGAGACCCCCATAGCAAAGCACCGCTGAAGAGTCCAGAACCGCCATGGCAAATCATCGCTGAACAGTCCAGAGACCACCATGGCAAAGCACAGCTGAAGAGTCCAGAACCGCCATGGCAAAAACCTTGCCTTAAGATTCAACCTGATCATATTTGTGTTTGAAGAACTAAAAATGCCATTGTATTATGGCATGATCACTCATGTCTGATGGAATAATCAGCTCCTTATCTACTGCTTGATAAAAAGATCATAAAAGGAACTTACATAAAGAACCGAGAGCGGGAGGAATTACGGTTATGAGAGTGGTTACCAGGGGTGTCACGGCTTACTCTACCATTGAGTATAGCAGCTCTTAAATCTAACAAATCATTTAGTAATGAAACTCCTTTTTTGTCAGGTTTTTTGTTTGCTAGTTGTCCCTCTGGGGTATTCCATATCTCCTCTTGGTCCTCCCAGCACACTCTCTGTATTGCATTTTTATTAAAATTAGTTTTGAAGTGTCCTAGATTAAGGAGACCTGATCTTGCCTTGTTTATCCATTTTTTTTAATCTGCTGTAAAATGAGTTATGTTTTGCCGTGATTTTGACATGGTATGATGCAGAAATAACCTTATCTCCAATACAAATAAACCTTGGGAATCTAAAATGTAAAAATTTAAGTCTACACAGTAAAATTACCAGCCCAACGTTCAAATAACCTTTGTTCGCTCTTTGTGCTGGCCGATTAATGATAAAGTAAGAGTTCACTGTGAAGGTCTTGCATTTGCAAGCCGCCTGCAAACAGACATCACCAGCTGTTCTGGTTTTATTACTCTTTTTTTGTATTATTTAGACCAGCAACAATTCAATCATCAATCCAGTTTTATTGCTAAAACAATTTCGGTATAGTCCTACTTGATGTACTGCTTCCTAAGACTGACAGTAGTCAATCCCAGGTTCCTTACTTCTTCCCTCTAACAGGTCTTGTTTTACTGCTGGTTTGGAAGTGAAAGTTGTATTTTTCTTCATTATTTTCATAAATGAATCCTTAAATGCCACACACCTTTAACTGTTGTTTTTGCAGAAGAGAGTTCCTGCCATTGGTCATAGTTCTTGCACTTGTTTTTGGAAGGTATTAAATCCAGAAGGTAGGTCCAGACCGGATTCTGGACATTGAAAATCATATTATTTCCCATCCTTCTTAGATGGTTGAAGTTTTCTGACAGCACCCTTATGGCTGTTATAGAAACATTTTTGGACCTGGGCATTGATAAATTATACATATATTCTCACAGGCAATACATTTTCTAAATTTTAAACCATGACAGATTTTTTACATTATCCCAGTTGCTTCTGTAATTAAAGATACATAAACTTTAACAAAAACTATGAATTTATCTGCAAGTCAGGTTCTGCCAAGCTGGTTTGTTTGGCAAACTACCCATTCTTTTCACTTAATTTGTTATTATTAGAGTTTTGATTATTGAAATCTTCCTTTTGTGTTAATTCTTGTCAATCTGGATTTTATTGTTTTAATTGATGTCTTAGTTGTTTGCTCTAGTCTTTCTCTATTCTCTGGTTTTTCTTTGTCACCGTGTACACCATGGAAGATTTGTGTGCACTACTAAGTTATTTCAGGATTCCATGTTTTCCAAATTTACTCTTGCTGAACCTTTTTTGTAATTCGCTGTTTCAGTTTCTTGCCTTGCGTTTATTTATCTTACTATAATATTCTGTTTCTTGCTTTGTTGAACAGTATCAAATATTGGATAGACTAATTTGGTATTAACTTTAGTTTGAATCATTTCATTTTTATTGATAGTTCCAGATGGATTTCAATTAAAACATTCTGAAAGAAGTGTACATCAGTTCCAGACTCTGTAGATTTGCTTTGGGATAGATTTTCAGTTCTTAATAATTTCCATTGGAATTGCCTTTGTCCCTATTATACTTTCACATGTATTACAAACTACTTTGTGGTTTGAAGTTTTCCTCACTATAACAGGTGGTGATATCAGGATTATGAGACTCTTTTTATCAGTCAGAGTTGCACCCTGATATGTGCTAGGGACCTGTGTCTTTGTAGCTAAGTTATTGGACAGAAACGTCACATGTATGTCACAAGTATGTCACTTACACGTTGTTGTTTGGACGGAAATGTCACAAGTATGTATCCCTGCACTGCGTGCCTGACTGCTTGTGAAACTGGTATCCTCTTTTTAGCCCTGTTGCTATGCTAACTTGGCCTGTCCCTGCTAATGCAACACCACAAACCTATTCTATGACCGGGAATTATACACCAAGTATGCCATCATAATGGGCACTGTACTACTGTCCCTGCCCTGAAAGTGTCACATAAAGTGGTTGTGACAGCACACTGTGTGTTATGAATCTGCAGTGTGAACAGTCCTTTTTCTCTGTGTCAAAGAGAGCATGATCTATTCACTCCTTGTATAAATGTCAACTGTTATGTGAACATCAGAACCATGCACTGACATTCCTTGTCAGTTTCAGTGTGTGTATGCGCAGTGAGTGTGTAGAACATGTATGGTAGCAGAACTCTGTGTGTGGTATTTATGTGAGTACTGGGACCAATGTGAGCAATTTTTGGTGCATCCTGTTTAGTATGGCACAAGATGGAAAAAAGACATCTTCCATTGACAGTGGATATATATTGTCTACATTCCTGTGGCCAGTGGGACAGAGACAGACACTGAAATTACGAGTGATGGAGACAGGTCTCCCCTTAGAAATTCATTGAGGATCTTCTTAGCAATGTACTGCAGATTAGTTATTTCTGAGCTTTGCTATTTGTTAGATGGTCAGGCTGAGAGTGTGTGTAGTTTCTGTTGTTTAAGGTGAGAAAATTTCTAGACAAGGCCAGCACTTACTTCTGTTCTCCACTACTGCTTCAGGAAGGCTAAAGTCAGCCAGGAGTCGTGATCTCACACCTCATCATGCCCGTGATTAGAGTCTGTGCCACTGCTACCTCCTTTGAGAATCATTGTGCATGAAAGCTATATCTGAGGAGCAGGCAGGAAATTACATCTGTAAAACAACCAACCTAAACCGATTCTGATATCTTAGAAATGAATCCCCTGTCCAGGAATGATGTATAAAGTTGGGATCCAAAGCACCTCACTCAGTTCAAGTTACGAGTTCTTTTTGACCAAGGAATGAAATGCTCTCCAAAGTACTCAAAGAGCTGCTGTGTGACCAGGGCTTAGGTCGGCATGACGGACAGTCTCCTAGAGGTGAGGGGACATCACCAGAAGTCTCCACAACTTGCTAGAGGAGCTGAAGGTCTGCCTAACACCTATAGGTGTACCTTTCTGTTCAGATACAGGAGTGTGCTTGGCAACGCAGAGTAGAGACTGCCCAAGAGGAGAACTCAGCTGTGTTCCCAGTGTGAAACACACTAGAGGTTTCTGACTGCTCTAGGAGCAAAACCAGGGCTGACTCATGTTGAGAGGCATCTCCTAGTCTATCATTGAAGCGTCTACTGTGGACCATGTACTGAAATAAAGCCTAGATGTCATCCCATGCTGTCAGGCACACCTGCTGTGCCAAAAGCCTTGGTGGTTCAGCAACCAAACTGACAATGAATTCCCACGAAGGTGCCGTTGCTGACAAAGCAGAAGGCAAACCAGGCTCAATAGTCAAAGAAGCATCCCCTCCGCTGTCTGATCACATCCTGGAGGCCTGGACGAGCACCCATCAAGCAGGCCTGATGTGCTGCTTCCTCAGCCTGCTTCAGTCCTGAGTGAATCTGTTTTCGCAGTCCCATGTCACTGGATATGCTACTGACAGCACCAGCCATAGGAGTGCCTACCAGTGCTGGCTGACTGCAAAAGAGTGGGCAAATAACCTGGAGTCTTATGAAAGACTTTTGTAGACGCTTAGATCATGTTATGCAGCAGGAACAGTGATGTTGCCTGAGCCAGTGGTTCTCAACCTGTGGTCCGGGGACACCTGGGGGTCCGCAAAGCCTCCTAAGGTGGTCCACGACTACTTAGAAAATTAAATAATATTAACAGATTAGGACCCCAGCTTTCAGTAATGACTCAGTGGGGGGTCTCCGGATTCCAATGATGATTCAGTGGGAGTCCCCAGGGTCTAGTAATGATAAAGTGGGGGTCCACAAAAGTCAAAAGGTTTGGAAGCACTGGCCTATGCAATCCTTGGGTTACACTGAGGGAGTAAAGACCCACCGAACTTCACCTGTGCCTAATCTGTGCATATGACTTAATCAGAGTCAAAAATCTATAAACACAACAACCGCTCCTAGAATGGGGAGATGGCGCTAGTGCAGATGGGTCATTTAACTAGAAAACATAGTTGGATTTGCAACTTTGGGTCCTATTGAATTGTGTTGTATTTACTGAGATAACAAAGTACGTTTGTGTTTGTAAGATAAGCAGTAGACTGGACAATGCATTGTGTCTGTTGCTTAACTTTTGAGTTCTGAGGTCTCACCCCACCACATTACCTTCCTGAGAAGCCTTTGAGTACTCTCCATCACTACCTTCTGCGTCAAGTACAGAAATAGTGATCTTGCCTCAGTTTGCACAGCCGAATAGCATGGATGTCATACAAGAAAATAAAATGTGAAGAGCTACATGGTTAAGCCAGCAAACGGTGGGGGGCCAGGGCAGTACATTTTCATAAAAGCACCCATTGGGCCTGGAATGGACACCAAGTGAGAGAGACATGAGTCAGCAGAAGACAGCGTCCTTTTCGTTTGTACAGTTGATTTAATATGCACCTGCACACAGCCAAGCCGTAGAACGGAGGGTGTTTCAAGAGGGCATGAATGTGGCAACCACTTCCATGTTGGTGGTAGATGGAGGAGCTGAGCATTACTATCAAAGCAACAATGCAGAAGATACTTATTTGGTTGGATATGTAGTGTTAATGACTCCATCAAGAGCATATGTAAAAGAAGGGAGCTACAAAGGTGTTGCTTTTAAATTAATGAGACTTACATTTTGAATTTGCTTTCAGTAAAACGGGCAAATGGGGTTGCCACCTGACTGGTATTTTACTAACAGGGCTGCTAATTTCATGCTAAAGACAGTAAAAAAAAATCTGAAAGTTAGCAAGAGTTGGTGTTTTTCCCTTAGAACAATACTTAAAATGTCTGTTGATCAAAAACCAACTCCTGATCAACTCAGAAAATCAAAACATGAAGAAAATAGTGTATTCTTCTTTATGAAAGATAGCAAACCTAAAAGAACTCTGGGGTCCCTGAGGGCAATCTGGGGCATACATGGCACCTTTACCTAAACAAGCAATACAACAAGAGGGGGTTGGGTAAAGTTAATTAATGATGTCCCTTAATCTGTGCAATTGTCTTGAAAATACTTTTCCGGAGGACATGACACACCCTTGACCTACTGACTGTTACCCTTCTGCAAAAACTGCAATCTGCGTCCAATACAGGTTTCGAAAACCCTTCACTAAAGAGGTAGGAAACCACTTCAATGCAGAATAACCTCATCCTTCTCTTAAAACAAAGGTCGTATATAACCCTGACATTGACCTTAAGTTAGCATCTTCTTGACATGTAAGGCCCCTTCTTGACCACATAGCAGGGGACCCCTGAAGGCCCAGATCTTCCAGCAGGATGTCTCAAAGGGCAATTTGTCTTCTGAGCAACACACGCTGCACATTATCGACTGTCCGGTTCAGATCAATTCTCCTGCAAATAGACTCCAAATTATGTGCTCTAGCCACCATTGAAGCAGACAAAACAGCCAATGGTATGCTATTCGGGGTTCCCTTTTTAGGGGTTGTCACTAAATTAATCAGTACTGTCACCTCACGAGACAAAGCTCAGGCAGCCCTGAAAAAGGTCTTCAAATAAACCTTTTTACAAGGTCAGCAGAGACAGAGGGAGCTCAGCGGCCGATCTTCCTTCCTCCTTCAGAGGTTATCCCAGACATCAAGGTGGCTGGGTTTTGTATTTTTAACTCAAGAATGTACAAAATAAAACAGAATAGAGGACACACTTTACTCTATTTAAGTGTCTGCTGATCAAAAGGCAACGGCTAATCAACCCAGAACATGAAAGCATGAAGAAAAAAGTGTAGCCTTCTCTAATAAAAGATGGCAAACCTATAGGGACAACCCTACCACCACGCTAGGAGTAAGTAATTTTTCAAGACGAAAACTACAGCAAAGGCTATGTGTTGCATGTGTACCCTTAAAAAAGCCAGATCAGAACATAATGAAAATTCTATGTTAGGACCAGAGGCTTTGGATTATACATCCTCTTTCCTGCTTCATTCATTTTAATAGCAATCGTACTGAAAGTATAGTAAACAGTTTTAAGAATTACAACACTCATAATTTTTAAATAAATATCTACAAATTCCAGAATGTGATATTAGCCAATCACAGGCCCAAGTATGGTGTACACACTCATCAAAGCTGTAACCCCTACTTCTTCTTGCTGCTCAGGCAGCCATGATAAGCACAATTTTTCCACTTATATTTCAAATGTTTTAAGCTGTTATTGTGTATTATCTTTATTACAAGCAGGGAGCAGAGTTGCGCTGATTTACTTTGGTTAACCCTGACTTCTTCTTTGTTATTTTTCATTTCTATTGTGTTTCCCAAGCAGGGTGACGTGTTCTGTGCTCTTTTATCAATCTACCTCTCCCTCTCAGATGCCTGCAACTGACCATGAGCGCTATTTTGAGTGGTGAACATCACTTGTGCTACAGTCAGCCACCCAGCATCCGGCTCCTCTTGCAACTCAGAAGATCATGTCTCTCAGTTTGCCCTGACTACCCTTTCACAGTCTTGTCAAGTTATTACCCACCAAGTAGGAGGTGCAAGGTGATACATTCCTCCATCTTTACAAATGTAATCCTTCATGCATAGATTAGCACCCCGCTTGACAGAGAGCAGAGAGCCTGGGCTGCAATAATTACTGAACAAGGTATGTGAACCAAAGTGAGTTTTTTTCCTGTATGCATCATATTTATATACATATTTATTAAAATTCACTCATGCCTGTGAATCATAACCCCCCCATCTCATTTCACCTTCTGATGGTTAGAAGTGACTAACCCAAAAATCTTGAGGGTGATTTCTGGGACGAAAACATTATTTGATACTGCTTTATAGGTCTTTAGGAAGCTATCCCAAGGTAATCCCAGCACTACCATAGCTCTCCTCCCCGGAAGAGCTGAGCAATATATATTTACAATAGACAGGCAAATTTTGGACCAATCGATCCCAAACTATATCAACAGGTCCTTTTCAAAGTCCCCGGGTCCTTTAGCCGAATAACTAAAGTCCTTCCTACACCTAGCTCTGAGGGAAATGAAGACAATTCCAAGACAAAAAAGCCCTCTAATGAAACTGTCTTAAAATGTTTTGAATAGGCCTATTTGGATTCCATGCCCATTTATGCACCAGAGGGGGATGAGCAGGCAGATTCTCATGAGTCAGACGCACAAGACATCGAGGAAGACAACTCTGAGGGCGATCTAGAGCATACATGGTGCCCTTACCTAATCTAATAAAACTACAGGAGGAAGTGGGGGGAAAGCTCATAAACAATGTCCCTTAATCCTTCCAACCTTCTTAAAAATACTTTTGATAAAGAGGATATAATCCACCCTCGCTCTTCTGATTTGTTCCCTTCTGCAAAAACTGTAGACAACGTCCAATATAGGCTTAAAAAACCCTTCTCTAAAAAGATGTGAAACCACATAAAGGTAGAATGACAGCTTCCTTGTCTTGAAACAAAGTTCACAGATACCTGTTAGAAATTAACTTTTACTAATACATTAGTTGCATAGAAGCTAGCATATGGTGATTTACAAGTTTCATTTAAAAGCCTAACACAGAAGTTAACATGAGATGTTGTTAGACTTTTCATCCTTGGCGTAGTCTCCCTGAACTTTTTGCCTCTGTTCCCCAGGTTGTTGATGTGTGCTGGACTCTGATTTTACTGTTTTTGTTAATCTGGGCACTTTACCACTGCTAACCAGTGCTAAAGTGCAAGTGCTCCTTTACAAAATGTGTATGTAATTGGTGTATCCATGATTGCCATATTTGGTTTACTAGTAAGTCCCTAGTAAAGTGCACTAGAGGTGCAAGGGCCTGTAAACCAAATGCTACTAGTGGGCCTGCAGCACTGGTTGTGCCACCCGCATAAGTAGCTCTTTAATCATGACTCAAACCTGCCATTGCAGTGTCTTTGTGTGCTGTTTTACCTGTAAATTCGACTTGGCAAGTGTACCCACTTGCCAGGCCTAAACCTTCCCTTTTCTTACATGTTAGGCACCCCTAAGGTAGGCCCTAGGCAGCCCCAAGGGCAGGGTGCAGTGTATGGTTAAGGTAGAACATATAGTAATGTGTTTTATATGTCCTGACAGTGAAATATTGCTAAATTCGTTTTTCACTGTTGCAAGGCCTGTCCCTCTCATAGGTTAACTTGGGGGCTACCTTTAAATCTGATTAAAGTGTAGATTCCCTTTGGGAGCGGATGGACATGTGGAGTTTGGGGTCTCTGAGCTCACAATTTAAAAATACATCTTTTAGTAAAGTTGATTTTAAGATTGTGCGTTTGAAAATGCCACTTTTAAAAAGTGAGCATTTTCTTGCTTATACCATTTCTGTGACTCTGCCTGTTTGTGGATTCCCTGTCTGGGTCAGTTTGACAGTTGGGCTGGTTGCACCTCACACTAGAAAGTGACACAAAGGGAGCTGGGGTGTAGCCTGCATATCCTGATGAGCCATCTGTGCTAGGAGTGGTCACTTGCACCTGAAAGGGCTGTGCCTGCCCTCACACAATGCAGTCTCCAACCCCCTGGTGAGTGTCTGGGGCCTGGCCTGGGCAAGGCAGGATTTCACAATCCAAAGAGACTTTACTTTGAAGTAGGTCTACTTCAAAGGAGAAACTGGGTACAAGAAGGGCACCCAAAACAACAGACTTTAGAACACTTCTGGAAACAAGAGGAACCTCTGCCTGGAGAAGAGCTGAAGAGCTGAGGAGAAGTGCTGCCCTGCCTGTGACTGTGCTTTGTGGAGCTATCCTGCAGTTGCTGCTGCTGCCAGAGTAAGAGGGCAAAGACTGGACTTTGTGTGCCTTCCATCTTGTGAAGAAATCTCCAAGGGCTTGATTTAGAGCTTGCCTCCTGTTGTTTGAAGTCTCAGGGACAGCAAAGACTTCTCTCTGCCAGTACCTGGAGTCTCTGGAGAGACTCCTGTTCTGACAAGTGGTGCCCTATCCCGTCCCTGGGCCCTTGAAAGGAAAGCTGGTGGAAATCCAAGGAAATCAACTTCGGACCGACGCCGCTGCTGAATCCGGTGACGCCACCTGCACCCAACGCCGTGACCTTTGCTGGAACGCGACGATCTTAGCAGGCCCGATGCCGCTGCAGCCCCACTGAAGTCCGTGACTCCATGGAAGTCACTGCATGACGTCGTGACCGACGCCGCTCGAAGTGCACGGATTCAACGTTTCGCACTGACGCCGCGATCCCCGACTTTGCGCATCGACTTGTTTTCACTCTTCACCAAAGGTACTGTACATGGGGGTCTACGCGACTCCGTGTCGGCTAGTTGGGAACAACTCCGTCACGACGCCATGTTAACACCTCATCGAAGCATGTTTGTTTCTAAGCGCTATTTTTGAGTTTAATCTTTAAAAATTCATAACTTGACTTGTGTATGTCGGATTTTTGTCATTTTGGTCTTATTTTGTTTAGATAAATATTTCCTATTTTTCTAAACTGGTGTTGTGTCATTTTGTAGTGTTTTCATTAAGTTACTGTGTGTGTTGGTACAAATACTTTACACCTAGCACTCTGAAGTTAAGCCTACTGCTCTGCCAAGCTACCAAGGGGGTAAGCAGGGGTTAGCTGAGGGTGATTCTCTTTTACCCTGACTAGAGTGAGGGTCCTTGCTTGAACAGGGGGTAACCTGACTGTCAACCAAAGACCCCATTTCTAACAGATGTAAAAATGTGCACGTTTGAATTATGGTGGTGTTTTGCTTTCATTAATGACCGAGCTGAAAACAATCTCTGGAATGCACTTCTTAGTTTAAAGAAGACATTTATTATTATTACTTCACCAGGAGGTTCTTGAGAGAAGAGATTAGTAGCTTGGAGGCACATGATTAAAAGTAGTCACAGCAACTTTTTTAGGGAAATATATCAAAGTGATTCTCAATTGCAATGCACACAGCAAATATATGTGATTATATTATAGCATAACTTCAAAGCAAAGAATAAAAGTCAAAATTCATCACTGTAGGGCCTATCACTATTCTTCATCTTTCTTATGCCTGCAAGTTGATGACTCCTGTTCAACTGCAAGAAAGATATCTTTCACCCATACGGGAGGTCAGACTGCTGACGTCTGCTCCTGACTGAAGTCTTGGAAAATTCCCCCTCGCTGCTGCCCAGGGACACCCCTTATAATGAAAAAGACTGCTAACAGGCCCTTTCCGCTAATCAAAGCTGGAAAAGAACAAGCTGGAGAGTGGCCAATTCTCCAAAGCTCACTCCTTCCCAAGGCTGGGTAGAGAGGAAAACACCAAAATACACGCTCCCTTATCACGCTAGGGTTCGGTGTGAACAAAATACGAAAAACATAGCTTGGTCTACCATGTGGAAAAACACAGCTCATCTGCAAGGTCTCAACTGCAATGTCTAACGCCACAATAAAGCTCATAGGCAGCTGAACTGAATACAGAATGTAATGTCTAATGCTACGTTAAAGCTAATAGGCAGCTAACCTAAATACAAAATGTAATGCCTAATGCCACGTTAAAGCCAATAGGCAGCTAAACTGAATACAACATGTAATGTGCTACTGGTGAACATTGAACAACTAATATGCGCAGTGGTGAAACACAAAGTCAGTGGTCAAACACAATTAATGGCATTACAGGTGGACAATGTAATCTCCACTTGTTTTTCGACATCACATTTTACCAAGAAAGATGTTGCACATTTAAATGTAATGATTTACTGACATGAATTAACATTAAAAGTGTTATTTTTAAAGACACAGTAAAGATGAAAAGTATATTATGAGTATTAAATGAGCATGAATTAATCATACTTATATTGAATTAAAAATGAATTTATTAACATGAGTTATGTGTGTGCAGAAAAATAAAGGCACGTTTAAACAAATAATGATCGTAATTAAATCATTTGCTTTGCATATATGTCAGACTAGGCCTAAAGATTAATTTTACAGCAGTAATGGAAAAGTACAAATTCATTCTGTTTCATTTGACCTGAATATGGTTTCTAAAATGCTGATGTGTTAGTGAATGTCCTGTTGTATTGAAGACAGTGAAAGTTTTTAGTTAATAACAAATGTAACAGTATTTGTTCTAGCTATAGAACAAGGCAGCAAGCATTGTTGTAGTAACATGAGAATTGTTAGAATCATCCTGTAGAAGCTTGGGATAGATGTTCCAGGCTTCAAAAACCTTAAAATTTAATATTTTGGCGAAACTGTATGAACTCATCAAGACGACATCGCAGCATCCATGAGGAAATCCGGAATAGTTGCAAACCTGAGGGGCGTCTACAATTCCAATTGGATATCGAGCCATCTGCGCAAGATGAGTCAACCCTGAGGTCCAAGCAGAAGTTTTTGTATATTTCTAGTTAGAGAGAAACTTTTGAAACTAGGAGCAGGTGCGTGTGAGTCAGTCAGTAGGTGAGTTCTCTTCCTTGAGTGTTTGTGCTGTCACCTTATATATTCCCATTTACTTATGCTGTTCAGTACTAATATGCCCAATCAGTGCTTGTCCTATGTGCAGCTCATGTTCTGCACTGCCCTGATGCTGCTGTCTTCTGATGCTGCGACGCTGTGAGTGTTCTGAATGACAAATCCTTCCTGCCTGCTGTTCCATGACGAGATGTATAATTCGCAATGTTGTTTCTCCTTGTTTCCTTTTCAGCTTTAATAATTACACCAGTGGATTTGTATAGTTATTTATTACCCTAGTTAGGTGAGTTTCCAAATTATTTTTGCCTCTTCTTTTGCTTTTGCCCGCATGTGTTAGTCTGTCCCCACACATGCAAGTCCAAATTTGTATTCAAGACAAGGATGGCCCAGCCCAATTATTTAATGTTATTGAGTTGGATGATTACTGATGTCACCAACATCTGCTTTGAAATCTGATTTTGAGGTGCATATTATTGTTCTGTTGGTTTGTGTTATTGTTGTGGAGTGTTTAATAGTATTGATGTTTAGTAGGATGAATCTATTTTGACTTTTTGGTCAGCCTAGGATTTTCATGTATGTTTATAATTTAGCTTTGTGCACCATTTATGTTATTTTGGCTTTGTGTTTTTAATAAAGCTTTGAAACTTTATTCAGTTTGGAGTCTTGTTTCCTTTGCCAAATTGGTCATGGTGTGTAACATTGTTTGAGTTGTTCATGTTATTGGTTTATGGTGATTGAACCTGATTTCCACATTCTTCACTGAGTCCAAAGATCTGGTTGACCTCTATGTGCGTGGGACGTGTTGTGGTGTCTCACCTGAGTGTGCGTGGTTTCTGAACTTGAGGCGGAAAGAAATCCTTTGCATGCGCTACAGCAGTTTTGGTAGCAGAGTTATGGTTTTACCTCATGAGAAGGTGAGTTGTTCTTGGTGAAGTGTAGGAGTAGATGAAATTCCAGTGTTGGGTTACAGGTGTACGGTATGTGTTCTGAGTAGGGTTTGCATTTGCAATGCTTTTGGCTAAACTGCGGTGAAGTGTAATGCATGAGATGTTTGGGGAGTCATAGGCCCTCATTCTGACCCTGGCGGTCGGCAGAGAGGCGGCGGTCGGACCGCGAACAGACCGGCGGTCAGAAAAATGGCATTCTGACCGCGGCGGTCACCGCCGCGATCGACCGCCACTTCCCCACTCCGACCGCCACGGCGGTCATGACCGCCGGGCTGGAGTTTGCGCACTCCGGCCCGGCGGTCGTCCCAAGACCGCCGACGGTATCATGACCCTGCCTACCGCCGCGGTTTCTTGCGGTCGGGAACCGCCATGCGAACCATGGCGGTAAGCACTATCGGGGCCAGGGAATTCCTTCCCTGGCACTGATAGGGGTCTCCCCCACCCCCCACTACCCACCCGAGTCCTCCCCCCACACCCTCCACCCCCCTGCCACCCCCCAGAGGTGGTACGAACCCCCTCCCCACCCCCACCCCGACATGCACATACATGCACCCCGACATGCACACACCCCCAACATGCACATATACACACCCCCTACACACACATACACAACGGGGACACATACCCGCACACATACATGCAGACATGCGCACCTGCCGAACAGCACACATTACCCATAGACACAGCAGCACCCCCCGCCCGCATACACGCACTCACACACCCCCTCTACACACTCACACGCACACCCCCATGCACGCCCACATCACACAACACCCCCCCTCCCCCTCCCCTCACGGACGGTCAACTTACCTTGTGTGTTGGTCCTCCGGGAGGCGACGGGAGCCATGGGGAGGTGACCGCCAACAGAACACCGCCAACAGAAGACCGCCACACAGATATGTGGGTCGTAATTCTGTGGGCGGTGTTCTGCTGGCGTGGCGGTGGAGGTTGACCAGTCTCCACTTTTCCGCCGACCGCCAGTGTGGCTGCTGGCGGTTTCCCGGCGGAACGCTCCCAGCGGTCGGAATGCGCACAGCGGCATACCGCCGCGGTCGGCGGTCTTCACCGCGGCGGTAACTCGGCGGTCTCGCGAAAAGACCGCCAAGGTCAGAATGAGGGCCATAGTATTCAAAGTGATTGATATGCCATGTCACCCATGCTCTACAGGTTCATCTGTATGGGACAGGAGCAAGCTATGAGAGCACCATGTAGTACTGCATAGCCTATGTCTCGAGGTAATAATATTAGCTTACGAGGATTATCAGCACAAGAACTAACTGAATGGTTAGACAGTTAGGTTGAGGTATCAGCTGTGAGTAACACACTAGAGGGAGAGAAGACATGGAACATGGCTAGACTAAAATTGGAATTCAATTATATGATCGAGGGAACCCCTAAATTTGACAGAGTGGATGCTTACAATGAAAATGAGTTGTGCTTTATGTGCAAGGATGTCACACATTGTGCAGGGCAGATCTATGGGAAATTAGTTGATATGGCAGTAAAATATGAAATTGAGATTAATAAATTCAAATAGTTGAAAAGGAATTAAATATTAGAACTTGATTCTAGAGACATTGAAAACATGAGAACACCTGGTATGAAAATTCACATTAGCGAATCGATTCAGAGCATTTACACATGGGGAGCATTAGATAAATGTGAAGGCCGATGGGCAAAGAAAAGAGATCAGAAGAAAAAGCTGATTGCACCCTTAATTGGTGTACAGCCGGCTGAGAGAGCTGTAAAAATTATGACGATGAGAGAAATTCTGGGAGGGAATTTTGTTCATGACCCATGGAGCAGAAGTGGCATACTGTCATTTTCAAATGATTACCGGAAGTTGAGGGTGAAGCCAGTGGAATGGAACCAACAAACGGAGAGGTTTGGTAAGCTTGCAAAGTGTTTGTGGGAAGATTTGAACACTTCATTTGAAATTGTGGTTCCAGCAGACTTGTGGGTTGAATGTCAGCGGAGTGTTGATTGGCCAGCTTGTAAGCCGCCAGAAATTCATTCACAGGTGCACCGTCTGAAGAGGTGATGAAACGTTATTATAAGGTGATTGAATTTCTGAAAACTAGAGTTTCCCCTAAAGATGTTGATTGGCAGAGAATCAACAGAACAGCTTAGGAGTCAAAGGAGTCAGTTCATGCTTATTATGAGAGATGGTTGCAAGCATTCAAACAATACAGTGGCCCAGAGATTATTGAAACAAGAGATATGATTCCTTTTGTGTTCAGATTTATACAAGGATTGAGGCTTGAAATCAGCAGGCTTGAAAACATGCAAGTCCAAATTTGTATTCAAGATAAGGATGGCCCAGCCCAATTATTGAATGTTATTGAGTTTGATGATTACTGATGTCACCAACATCTGCTTTGAAATCTGATTTTGAGGTGCATATTATTGTTCTGTTGGTTTGTGTTATTGTTGTGGAGTGTTTAATAGTATTGATGTTTAGTAGGATGAATCTATTTCGACGTTTTGGTCAGCCTAGGATTTTCATGTATGTTTATAATTTAGCTTTGTGCACCATTTATGTTATTTTGGCTTTGTGTTTTTAATAAAGCTTTGAAACTTTATTCAGTTTGGAGTCTTGTTTCCTTTGCCAAATTGGTCATGGTGTGTAACATTGTTTGAGTTGTTCATGTTATTGGTTTATGGTGATTGAACCTGATTTCCAAACTCTTCACTGAGTCCAAAGATCTGGTTGACCTCTATGTGCGTGGGACGTGTTGTGGTGTCTCACCTGAGTGTGCGTGGTTTCTGAACTTGAGGCGGAAAGAAAACCTTTGCATGCGCTACAGCAGTTTTGGTAGCAGAGTTATGGTTTTACCTCATGAGGAGGTGAGTTGTTCTTGGTGAAGTGTAGGAGTAGATTAAATTCCAGTGTTGGGTTACAGGTGTACGGTATGTGTTCTGAGTAGGGTTTGCATTTGCAATGCTTTTGGCTAAACTGCGGTGAAGTGTAATGCATGAGATGTTTGGGGAGTCATAGTATTCAAAGTGATTGATATGCCATGTCACCCATGCTCTACAGGTTCATCTGTATGGGACAGGAGCAAGCTATGAGAGCACCATGTAGTACTGCACAGCCTATGTCTCGAGGTAATAATATTAGCTTACAAGGATTATCAGCACAAGAACTAACTGAATGGTTAGACAGTTAGGTTGAGGTATCTGCTGTGAGTAACACACTAGAGGGAGAGAAGACATGGAACATGGCTAGACTAAAATTGGAATTCAATTATATGATCGAGGGAACCCCTAAATTTGACAGAGTGGATGCTTACAATGAAAATGAGTTGTGCTTTATGTGCAAGGATGTCACACATTGTGCAGGGCAGATCTATGGGAAATTAGTTGATTTGGCAGTAAAATATGAAATTGAGATGAATAAATCCAAATAGTTGAAAAGGAATTAAAGATTAGAACTTGATTCTAGAGACATTGAAAATATGAGAACACCTGGTATGAAAATTCACATTAGCGAATCGATTCAGAGCATTTAAACATGGGGAGCATTTCATGAACACTTCATTTGAAATTGTGGTTCCAGCAGACTTGTGGGTTGAATGTCAGCGGAGTGTTGATTGGCCAGCTTGTAAGCCGCCAGGGATTCATTGACAGGTGCGCCGTCTGAAGAGGTGATGAAACGTTATTATAAGGTGACTGAGTTTCTGAAAACTAGAGTTTCCCCTAAAGATGTTGATTGGCAGAGAATCAACAGAACAGCTCAGGAGTCAAAGGAGTCAGTTCATGTTTATTATGAGAGATGGTTGCAAGCATTCAAACAATACAGTGGCCCAGAGATTATTGAAACAAGAGATATGATTCCTTTTGTGTTCAGATTTATACAAGGATTGAGGCTTGAAATCAGCAATATGATTCAGAATCATTTGATTTGCTGCCAGGGTAAACCGACTGATGAAGTACTGCAGTACGCAAAATACTGTAGTGATGAAATTGAATTCAAGCAGAAGAGATTAAAAAAGAAGGCAATGGTGATGCAGATTGTTTTCCTAAGCAGCAGGTATGCAGGGATTGCCAAGGAGGATGAGCACAGGAGGAATGCAGGGAGGACAACAACAGGGCAATATGATGCCTCGGTATAGGGGTAGAAGTCGCTGAGTTCGAGTAGATCAGGATGTCAATGTTGCTGATATTCAGAATATGAAGAGAATGCTTCCTTGTCATACGTGAAGCAACGTTTAACACTGGAAACAGGAGTGTCCATACAGTAATGCAAATAATTTGGTGCAAGGTGATGGTGTTGAGCAGATGGCTAACAACAGTCAATTTCAATCTCAAAAAGTTCAAAGGCCCTGAAATCAAAATATGAATGTTCATGTGGAGCAGTAATGTGGAGCAGGGCAAACGAAATTTCCCCAACAAGTACAATTTCCCCAACAGAAAATTCAGGTCCCACAGCAAATGCAAGTTCCATAAGCTCCAATGGCATAGCAACGGCTAATGGTTCCTCAGCAGAACGCAAATCAGAGAACTAATGCAAATGTAAATCAGTTAATTACACAATACCCACTAATGGATTTCAGTGATGATGAAGTCAGTGAAGGATGCCTGAGTGAGAGTTCAGAAGAGGAAGAATGTGTGTTGGCTGCCTCAATGGAGGTAGATCAGTATAGTCTCTATGTGAATGCAAATGTCATGGGTCATGATGTCTCATTTCAGGTTGATACAGGAGCAACCCTTCCAGTGTCAGATCTGCAGAAGTCCCTATTGTGCCTATTTCAGTGAAAGATAGTGTGCAAAGTACAGTAATTCCAGTGCAGGGAATAACACAATAGGAGCGATATAAGTTTAATAAGGATGAGAGATTGCTTCATTTAGATGGTGCAAAGGGAGCTTTGTCTTCCAATGTGTATTTTAGTCTTCCATATGAGTGTGGGGACACGATGAATGTGTGATTGTTATGTGTGCACACAGATTCCTTTGTCAGTACAAGAAGGGAACACATATCATAGCTTACCACTAACTTATGTTATAAGTTGCAGTCTACTGTTAACACGTTTGTATAATCAATAGTATATTCAGGATATTCAATCAAATTATGACCTTGTTTTCTCTTTCGTTCCCTTTAATCAGCATTTGAGCAGCTTTGCAAAGACTACGGGCATAGACATAGCAGGAGGATTCTCTGAACATACACTAAATTTTGGTACAGCATATGCACATAGAAATAATTTGACATGTATTCTTACACAAGTAGAGAAGCAGTTTATTAATCAAGTTGATGACAGAAAGAAAGCAATAAAAGAAAAGATAGAAAAGGGTATAGTTTCACACGATTACAAAAATAAATCAGTTCACAACACACCTGACACACAAAGATGCTTAGCTTTAGACTGGCAACATGTAGGGAAGCTTTGTTAAATGGGCCGCAATTGAAAAACGACAATAAGTGTGTAGGCACTAGTGAATGCAGACATGCTTTTGTTTCAGAGTGTGTGGGGATTTTATGTTAAATGGACAAGACACCGCTGTGCCTGGTGCATATTACATTTGTGGGAAGAATGCTTATTACAGATTATCAAAAGGTTGGTATGGCACGTGTTATTTAGGTGTGGTTTCCAAATATTTATCAAGTGGGTTATTTTGACAACATAGCAAGAAAGGAGAAACTTAAGATGAGAACAAGAAGATGAGCAAGTATTTCAGAAACTAACCGGAGATTTTTTTAGCTAATATTCCATCAGTAGGTGTTATCTTGAATGACATTAAAATAAGGAAGTTACCAATCACAGTAGATAAAGTGGCAACTGATTTTGCAGGTGCAGTGCTCCTAATGGACATGGAAATGGTTGCAGTAAGATCAATGGTTTTGCAGAACTGTCTTGCGTTAGGCATTCTTTTAGCAAAAGAAGGCTGAGCCTGTCAAATTTTAAAGACACGCCATTGCTGTACTTACCTACCTGATAGCAGTAATGGAATAAGAAAGTCAATTTCTAACTTAACAAGTTTGAAAAGTGACTTGAATGACTTAAAACCTACAAATATTTGGGAAACAATAGGTGAAGGATTCTCTAGAATAGGATCTTGGTTTGGAGATCTGGGAAATAGGTTTGTGAGAATCATCATGAAACCTTTATTAATAGTGGCTGTGCATAATTTGTGCACTTGAATTTTACAAGGCTTACAAGTTCTGGAAGATACAAAGAGCAAAGAATAAACAGAGGAGGTAAGAGATTGAAAAGGAGAATGAGAAACAGATATTTCAAGAACTTGAGGAAAATTGAATATTACCTAAGGCCTATACCTATGTGTTGCCATACTGCAAGGCTTTGAATTGTCTCATTGTAAATGAGAATGTCCTTTTGTGACAACATAAATTGCAGTCAGAGGAGGAACTGTTAGAGATCAAATTTTACTTATACATTAGTGGCATAAAAGTTTGCATAAGGTGTTTTACAAGATTCATTTACAAGCTTAACAGAGAAGTTAACATGAGATGTAAAAATGTGCACACTTGAATTTATTAACATGAGTTATATGTGTGAAGAAAAAACAAATGCATGTTTAAATAATGATTGCAATTCAATAAGTTGCTTGCATATTTGATTTAGATTGTAAGGTGCGCACTAGGTTTATATGTATTAATTTTCATTAATATGTATTTATGTTTTCTTAGACTAGGCCTGAAGATTTATTTTGCAGCAGTAATGGAAAAGTACAAATTATATTTTCCTAGGTTGCTGATGTGTTAGTGAATGTCTTATTGTATTGAAGACAAAGAACGTTTTTAGTTAATAACAAATGTAACAGTATTTGTTCTAGCATGGGAAGGATGCTCCATGTTTCAAAAACCTAAAAAAATATTTTAGCGGAACTGTATGAACTCATCAAGACGACATCACTCCATCCATGAAAAAATTTGGAATAGTTGCAAACATGAGGGACGTCTACAATTCCAATTGGATATCGATCCATCTCCGCAAGATGAGTCAAACCATAAGGCACGATCACAAATTTGTGTACATTTCTAGTTAGAGAGAGGCTTTTGAAACTAGGAGTCAGTGCATGCGAGTCTGTCAGTCTGTAAGAGTCTTCTTCCTTGAGTGTTCGTGCTGTCACCTTATATATGGCCCATTTACTTATGCTGTTCAGTACCAATATGCCAATCAGAGCTGAACTACTGCCGTTGTCCTATGTGCAGATCATGTTCTGCACTGTCCCTGATGCTGCGGCGCTGTGAGTGTTCTGACCGAAAAATCCTTCCTGTCTGCTGTCCCATGAGGAGAGGTATAATATGCAATGTTGTTGTTCCTTGTTTCCTTTTCAGCTTAGATAATTACACCAGTGGATTTTATAGTTAGTGACCCTAGTTAGATGATTTTCCAAATTAATTTTGTCTCTGCTTTTGTTTTCGCCTGCATGTGTTAGTTTGTCCCAGCACATGCAAGTCCAAATTCGTATTAGGGATAAGGATGGCCCAGCCCAATTACTGAATGTTATTAAATGAGTCTGATGATTGCTGATGTCACCATCTTATACTTTGAAATCTGTTTTTTATATGCATGTTATTGTTCTGTTGGCTTGCGTTGTTCTTTTGGAGTGTTTAGTAGTATTGATGTTTAGTAGGCTTAATCTATTTAGAAGTTTGGGTCAGTCTATGATTTTCATGTATGTTTATAATTTAGTTTTTCACACCATTTACGTTATTTTGGCTTTGTGTTTGTAATAAAGCTTTGAAACTTTATTCAGTTTGGAGTCTTGTTTCCGTGGTCAAATTGATCATGGTGTGTAACATTGTGTTTTTTTGTGTCAATGGTTTATGTTGATTGAATCTGATTACCACACTCTTCACTGAGTCCAAAGATCTGGTCAACTTCTATGTGGGTGGGACATGTTGTAGTGTCTCACTTGAGCCCATGCAGTTTCTAAACTCGAGGTGGGAAGAAGACCTTTGCTTGCGCTACAGCATACCCCTGATATTTTCCTCAAGTTTGCATCTTCTTTACATGTCAGGCCCCCTCTCAAACGTTCTTGATTTACCCTTCGTGGCTAAATATCAAGGGACCCCTTTAGACCCAGCTATACTAGCAGGATGTTTCAAGGGCCATTTGTCTTCTGGCTAATGCAAGCTGCACACTATCTACTAAACTGTGCAGACCAATTCTCCTGCAAATAGACTTCAAATTTTGTGCTCTACTCACTAATGGAGCAGACAAAACAGCGAATGGTATGCTAATTAGGGTACCCTTTATAAAGAAAGTCACTAAATGCAACAGTACAGTCACCTCACTAGACAAAGCTAAGACTGTCCTGAAGACAGCCTTCAATCAAGACCTTTTTAACACCACCAGCAGTGGCAGAGGGCACTCAGCTAGCCAATTTACCTTCCAGTGTATCTTCAGAGGTTAACCCAGACATTGAGGTGGCTGAGTTTTGCACTTTTTAGGGTCGAGCACGCAAGCACTCTGGCCTGTTGTAATCTCTCTGTGGGCTTTTAACCACGCCCACTCTTGCTATTCATTCTTTGTTGTGCTTGTTTTAAATGCTTCATTTTTACTGGTACATTTTGTGAAATGTCCCTCCTTTGTGTGCTGAGTTCGCTCCCAGGCGATTTCACTAAGTGAACATTTTTGTTGGCCATCACACTACGTCATGCTTCCTCCTGTTACATCGTGTGATGGCCCCATCTCTGGTTTGCCTTTCACCCCAGCCGCGATCCTTTCTAGACATTCACACAGGGAGCCAATAACACTTGCACTCACGCTCATGGTGGCCGTGGCGCTTTGAATTGACTGGCTTATGTCAAATGTTTTACTTTTCATTTTCAATTTATGTGGCAAGAGAAGTCCAGTTAGGAATTTATAACGCTAATAGCTCTAACTTGCAAAAACACGAGACCTACTACATTCCAAATGCTTGTTTCTCTTACTTAAAAACTATCATACATGCCAACATAGAAGAAAGTGGGGGATTTAAAAAAAATAATCGTGAGAATGTTTATCAGGTAGGAGAAAGCCAAAAATAAATCATTTCTGGTTCCAAAATAGAGAGACTCCCACCTGAATAGGGTCTACTGGCATGTATGAACTATGGTTGTTGTGATTCTTAATGCTGTTTATTGGACTTTTAATATGACTTCTATTAAAAACGCACATTAAAATAAAGCCGGAGAGGACGCACCATTCACGCCTCCATGTCCTTAACAACTTAAACAGAACTGAAAATTCTTGTTCAACAATACTAGCGAATGTCCGACTGTAGTTTCCCCACTTACTGCCATTAGGCTGGAGGAAGTTTTAAAAGTGTGAATGCTAATGCGAAATTTCCTAGCTATCGTGAAGAAAAGTTTCAATTCTATTAAGGACACGGAGGCAAGGATTATGCAGTTCTTTCTTAACTTTTTATTATACAGCAGGTTCAAAGTTCAACAAAAAAACAGAACTGAACCACAAGTCCCATGAGTCAGTTGCCATAACAACCGTAGGCCAAGGAGACTCCACTAACAATGACTGTATAAATGCCCACAGACACGTAATTTCCCCCTCGACTTAACTGCGATGGGAAACAAAGTTCCTCAAGTGGCCGCTGCCTCAGTTCCTACAAAAAACAAACAAATGTAAGCCATGGAAAACTCGAAGTATTAAACAGATGAAATCTGTTAGAAATCACAGTAAACCAAAGTGCAGGTTATAAGAAAACACCAACAACGGAATAATGCCAATACCATCAGTCACAGTAGAGTGCCAAGTCACTACATATGAGCATGCTTGTACAAAATGAAATAAGAATACCATCGTCGTACCTATTCCAAGCGGTAGGTTCCGGGTGGGGAATACCTACCACCTATGTGAACCGCCTTGGAGGCCATGGCACCTCTTGTCGAATGAGCACCAAAAACTTGTATGTCAATACCCGCTTCTGCTAAGATCCATTGGACCCATCGTGCAATGGTAGGGGAAGAAACCGCTTTAAGGGGCTTCTTTAGTGCAATCAACAGCTGACCTACACCCGAAGGACGTAAATCAGCCGTCATTTCCTCATACGCCTTTAAGCAACGAACAACGCACAGTTTAGGAGCAAAAGGGAACGCTGGGTAAGATGCCGACCTGGTATTACATTTGGTCCTACGGACAACTGTAAAGGTTACGCCCTCTGGAGAAAACACTCTACCCGACACATCCAGGGCTCTGACGTCTGAAACCATTTTGCAAGAAATGAGCCACAGCAACATCGCCAGTTTAGCTGACTACTCCTTCCTGGATAGAAGGTGGTTGTCCTGCCACGAGGATAACAAACGTAAAACCAGATTGACATCCCATAACTCCGAATACCTTGGTTCTGGAGGATGGGAAAGCCTGATACCTTTGAGAAGTTTAGACACCCACGGGTTAGCTCCTACAGGTTGATTATCAAGAAGGGGATGACCCGCCAAAATAGCCGAGCGGAAGGAATTTACCGTACAATAAGACAGACCAGCATCCGCCAATTCCGCTAGGAAATTTATGATATCAGTAACGTGGGCCCCCATGGGATCTGTATGCCTGTCCATACACCAGCGAGCCCATCGAAACCAAGCAGATCTGTATCACTTGCCAGTCCCTGGAGCCCAGGCCTGGGCGATAAAACCTTGAGCCTCCTGCGAAAGTCTGCGATCGCACCATCGAGGCCTGAAATCTTCCAGGCCACCAGATGTAGATGGCCCTGAAGGACCAGAGGATGGAACTGACCCATCGGATCCCGAAGGATCGAAGAAGACACTAGAAGACGGAGAGGGAAGTCGCACGAGAGTTCCCGAAGAGTGGGGAACCAAGCTTGGGAGCGCCACAGGGGAGTCACTAGGATGACGGTCGGTCCCTGACGACGAACTGGGCTGACACCCTGGAAATTAGCAGGAAAGGAGGAAAGGCGTATCCCTGTAGCGGGCCCCGGTCCTGCAGGAACTCGTCCATGGCCTCCACTCCCGGATCTGGGCGCCAGCTGAAGTACAGGGGAAGCTGGGTGTTCCACCTGGGCGCAAAGAGATCCACTGAGCAGGGACCCCACTGAGCCATAATTGCCCGGAAGACCGCTGGATCCAGCTGCCAATCGCTGGAATCCAGGAGGAACCTGGAGTTCCAATCCGCTAGAGCGTTTTGGGAACCCGGCAGATACTCCGCCGTGACCGAGATCTGATGTGAAAGGCAAAAGTGCCAAAAGTTTTTAGCTAGATCCGCTAGGGTCCTCAACCGAGTGCCCCCCAGTCAGTTGATATATTGGACCGCCAACACGTTGTCCATCCGAAGGAGAACCACACAAGAGACCCGGTCCCGGGTCAAGGATTTGTTCGCAAACGAGCCCACTAACAGCTCTAGACAATTGATATGCATGTCGAGTTCCAGAGGGGTCCAACATCCCCCGAAGGAAATATCCCCGCAGCGAGCTCCCCATCCATGTAGGCTGGCATCCGACTCTATGACTAGCTCGGGGGAGGAACCGAAGATGGCCCTGCCATTCCATGCCTCCATGTGGTCCAGCCACCTTAGCAATTCTGTCCTGGCCTTCGAATTGAGAGAAATTAGCTCTGAATACGTGAGACCGCGCCGAAGGTGATGTGCTTTGAGACGCTGCAAAGTCCTATAGTGAAGGGGGCCCGGAAAAATGGCCTGGATCGATGAGGAGAGAAACCCCACCACAAGGGCTAGCTGTCGAAGCGAGATCCTGACGCGTCTCAAGACTATCCGCGACTCCTTCTTGATCTTGGAAATCTTCTGCAGCAGAAGACTGAGGGATGCTGCCTGGGAGTCTATGAGGAACCCCAGAAAAACCATTGTCTGCAGAGGCAGCAGATCGGATTTCTGTTGGTTGATGACAAACCCCAGGTCCTGCAGAAGAGCAATAGTCATGTTCGCTTTGGATATGAGTTGCGGCCTGGATTGATCCATCAAGAGGATATCGTCCAGGTAAATAATGAGGCGAACCCCCTGTGAGCGAAGGAATTCTATCACCGGTTTGAGTAACTTGGTAAAGTACCAAGGGGCTGACGACAGTCCGAACGGGAGAGAGGTGAATTCGAACACTTGACCCCTCCAAAGAAACTGCAGGAATCTGCGATGAGGGGGAAAAATGGGTACTGTAAAATACGCATCCTTGAGGTCCAGACGGACCATCCAATCTCCCGGCAGAAGGATATCTCGAAGCATGTGCATACCCTCCATTTTGAAGTGCTGGTATACGACCCAAACGCTGAATGAACGAAGGTTGATCACTGGACGGAAGCCTGTGTCCTTTTTCTCCACTACAAACAGGTTGCTGACAAACCCTCTTCGGTGTAGAAAAGAGGTACAAATGGCCCCTTTGCGCAACAGTCCTTGAACCTCTGCGTCTATAAGAGCAGCGTCTGTTGCTGAAAAGAGTAAGGGTCTGGGAAGATCCTGTTGAACCGGAGGTCCCCAAAACTCTATGCGGAAACCCGATACAGTCTGCAGAACACACGCATCTGAGGTTATAAGCTCCAATTCCGTTTGAACAGACGCAACCTCCCCCCCAGCTCTTGAGGGGAAGAAGGTGTAATCCTTACCCGAATTGCCTCCTGGGGCATTGGAAGCTCCTCTGGCGATCCTACTCGCTCTGCCTTTCCCTTTTCCCCTGTTGGGGAAGAAGGTTCATTGGCGACCGTCCCGCCATCCCGACTATCTGTAGGGCGCAGGACCTTGTTGGGGCTGGCGGCCGGAAGATCGACCCTTACCTCATCCGGCCCCTCCATAAACCTTACCCAGAAAGATCTTTTTAATTGAGGATTGTGCCTTATCTAGGGCCGAAAACGTGGCCACGAATTTCCCAAGCTCCATTACGAAAGGATCTCCAAACAATTGGCCTTGAGCCACCGCCCCCACCGCCGAGGACGATAAGTCTCCTAACTTAGGGTCAATTTTAATAAGCAAGGAGCAGGGCCTCTCAGCCGAAATGGCACAGTTGGTGTTGCCTAGTAGACAAATAACTCTCTGGGCCCATCCTGCCACAACCTCGGTTTGAAGTGGTGTACCTGACTGCTTGGCGCATTCCGCCAACTGAATAAAATGGGTAAGTGGCCCTACGATGTCCAGGAGCTTGGCCTGGCCTGCCCGCCAGGACCGATCTATCCCCTTCTTAGGATCCCTGATGTACTTAGCGAAAAAGGTGCACATCTTGGGTTCGATCTCAGGGGTGGCCGCCACCTTGTCAGGCAAGGTAGGGCGTGGACATTCGGCCTTAAACCGAGCCCGAACCTCTTTGTCCAAAGGCTGGCGGATCTTGCTCACTACATAGTCCGCCACTTTGCTATCCGGGCGCCATTCCGAGGAGCGAGGGTGGTAAATCCCCTCCGGCTCGAACATGTCAGAATCCCACTCCCCTGGATCCTGCGTATCCGGTAGCGAGGCACCCCAAAGCCAGGGACAGCCAGATTCAGCCTCCTCGACCGAGGAAGAGTACCCCTCGGAGTCCCCTGCGAAGCCAGATTGTGACCCCATAAGGAGGTCCTATTTATGGTGGCGCTTCCCACCTATTATTCCGGGTATGGAGCCCTCCTGGCAAGGTAGTGGAGCCTGCGCGCACGCACTCTTGCTGGGAACATCGGATATGGGCTCAAAATCCCCGAGGTGTCCCGTGGCGCGCTTGCGTGATGCCTTGGGTGATGCACAAGGTGCAACCCTGTCACCCCAAACATGCCCAGCCCTTTGGAGACTTGCTCCGGAAGCTGCGCCACGCTCTCTTTGATGGGAGCCAGAGCCTGAGCGATAGCTTGCGACAGCAACAAGTCCACCCCGGGGGGTAGGGCGCGATGTGAAGGGCCCTCACCAGGGGACATGATGGGAAAAGAGTCATGCTCTTGTATGGGCTGCATACCGGGACCCCGAGTACACTGACAGAATACACCCAATAATAATTAGGGTAGCGCCCCCCCAAATCTGTCAAAAGTCCAAACTAGGACCACAAGCCTATAAAAATATATAAGGACGCGTTAGAGCACGTCTGAAGGCTTATGGAGCGACCTCCCGCTCTGGGGTGAATAACTGACTGCAAACACGGTGTAAAATGGGGGGTTGGAGTGATTCGAAAAAGAGCCTAGGCTCTTAAAACCCCTAGCACGCTAAATTTCGTAGCGCCGAGCGTAAAGTGACTCGGCCATGACCCCGCAATGTTCTTTTTCTCTTACTTAAGAACTATCATACATGCCAACATTTTATAAGAAGAAAGTGGGAGATTTAAAAAAAATAATCGTGAGAATGTTTATCAGGTAGGAGAAAGCCAAAAATAAATCATTTCTGGTTCCAAAATAGAGAGACTCTCACCTGAATAGGGTCTATTGGCATGTATGAACTATGGTTGTTGTGATTCTTAATGCTGTTTATTGGACTTTTAATATGACTTCTATTAAAAACGCACATTAAAATAAAGCCGGAGAGGACGCATCATCCATCCTAGCACGCAAAATTTCGAAGCGCTGACCGTAAAGTGACTCGTTCGTAACGAAACGCACCGAAAACGGGATGCGTGCCCTCTCGAGGGCCTGAGGCACCACCGCAATTGAAATTGCTTGAGCTTCAAAAGGAGCCTCCCGGGCTGCGGCAATGCGTCCTACCAACGAGGTTGCTACAACAACAATCCAGTCAGCAATCGCTATCGAGAAACACACCTAAAAGCCAAAGACACACTTCAAACAGAAGACATGCAGAGAGGCAGAAAGGCACTTATCTGTCACTCTGAGCAGTGAAGAAAGAGGGGTAAATGACTTGTCTGTGGGCATTTATACCGTTGAGAGAGAGTAGCTTATATAATCTATATTAACATGAAATGTTTATGAATTAATGTATGATGATGCCACATAGAAACTATAATCATAGCGATTTTGCTTAAACGTCCACCTGAAATTGTGACCATGAAGAGTGGCCACCAATGTATACGCGAACTAATAATGATGATTAAAATGTTTATGTTACGTTTTAATTAAGCTTGTACTAGCATTTGCGTTATTGAAACTGAGCTGAAATATTCATAGGCCTTAAGTTAGCATGAGCTGGAGTTAGCTGCCTGGCTCTCGTATTAAATGTATTTTTCACTTTTTCAGTGTGCTGACTCACAAGGGGCCATGACGCTGCAATGTTCTTTTTCTTCAAGCTTGGAAGATGAATGTAACCATGTTAAATCCGTCCTCAGGCGCCTTTTTTTACGCCCCTGGAATAAATGTTATAACTGAAGTGAAACAGTGTAGATTAATGTAATGTACAAGGTCAATCAAACCGGTAAATACAATGTAACTGCTGACCGAAAGAGGTGGAAAGAATTATCAAGAAATGAAGTCATACCGGACGTGTCACCTCCCAAGACGTCAATAACGAGGACCAATCAGAGACTTGTAAACCAATATGGGGTGAAGATTAGGATTACCTAATATCCAATTTGATAGGTTAAAGATAGTGGGGTATAGGAGATGTCCAATAGAATTTTGGGGGAATGTTCTATGAAAAAGGGATAAAAACCCATGTCACAGTGAGGTCAAAAAAGCAGGTTAAGGAATGCTATTGAATTTATCCAGAAACTCTGTCACTCTGTTTGGTGACTTGAGATTTTATTAAAAACCATCCTCAACCTTTTTACTGCCCATTTTACACTTTTCCTCCTTATGAGGGAAGTGCCCTTTTCCCCCAGAGATGAGTTCTGACCAATAGTGATCTGACTGGTAGCCTGAGGACGAAGACTGAACCTGTGTGCTGACCTAATCCTTGGAGGGTAATTATGACAATGCATTTGTAATTTGTCTGTTTGCTTTTCCTTTCTAGGTACCAACTGCTTGCTTTTGACAAAGACCATAGCTAGATGTTTTCCAAATTGGTGTTCCAAATTGTTTTGCATGAAGCCCAACATGCTAATGCTAATCAGTGGTTAGGACAGGTGTTTACCAAACTGACGCAAATAGACAAACGACCGAAACTATGCTTTGTTGACTGACGCGATATTGACACTCTGCTAAACTTGATCTATGTTCACGCCGTGTTATGTTCTGATGTTTGTGATTCTCGCCTTAATGAAATCTTATCAAAGTTGCCATATCGAGACTATGCTATTATGTTTCTTGGTGTTGAGATTAACGCATTTGCTGCTAGATTGTAATTAATAGGGAATAAAATTCATAAAATTCTACTAAACTGGTGTGGTTATTCATGGCTGAAAGGTCATGGTAGCGCCCTGAATTGATTAATGACTTTGACTAAGGTGAAAAATATTGTTGTAATAAATATTGATGACATTATTGATGTATTGATTGACATGTCCTACGGTGTTACTCAACTGGGTCAAAAGATTCATTGGCCTAAAACGAGTCCTGATGTGAAATAAATTATCATAAAGGGACGCGTTAACAGTTTCTGGTAGCAGAGCGACGGTTTGGTCCTTTGGGGCCCTAGGACGGAGAATCATTGTTTAAATTGTTTTTCTGTGATAATGCAAATTGGAGGTATAAAGTGTTTCTAAATTCACCATGACTTTCCCGGGATCTCGGAGCCTGCCTAAATGAGTTGGGAATGTTCTCGGTGTCATAGCATGTGTGGTATAGGGTTTTGCGCTTGCTCAGTTTATGCCTTTTTGCAGGTGATTGTGAAATCTGTGTGTATTTAGGTCAGGTAAATGTTGTTTTAGTAGGAGTGGGCGTACTCCGCAGTATGAGGGTAGGGAAGTCGGCGTACTTCATATGAGTGTGGCGCTTTGTGCTCAAAATTATCCACGTGGTTGGTTGTTTTGTACGGACCCGTCGTGGTCTAAGACTCTGGAGTATATTGACAAGTGTAGGAGACACTTGGGTTTATGTTGTAATCTGTGCGGTTTAATAGGTCAATCGGGTGTGGTTGACAAGTCGAGTTCGAGTCAAATGTGTGTGTGAAACCTTCGATGGAGATTTGGCAAGTTCTAAAGTGCACTAGGACGAACCACTGACAAGTCGAGAGTGGGATTTGAGGGTCGAATTCTGCTTGCGTATGCGGGAATTGAGAAGGAGAGAGTAGCGGCCGAGGCTTCAAGTGAAATCTCTGTAAAATTCTGAAGCAAATGTGTTACCCTTCCTGTAGTAAACCGGCAGATTGGTGTTGTTGTTAAAGGTGCTCGCAGTAATTTTGCATTATTTTGTGTGAATTCAGTGAGGGGCGGACGAGCCGCAAGACTTTGTCAGCTCCAGTGTGTGAGTGTGACATCAGTGGTGCCGCGCTGAGATAGGTCTGTTGTCGGGAGGGGTCGCGCACGGATTGGCTGCTCTCCGTGAGGGGCAATAGGTTGAGAAAGGTGGGTGAAGAGTGTCCTGGGAATTAAAGTCACTTTCTGATTAAATACAAATAAGAGAAAAACGCAAAGATGAATTTTGTCAAGGCATTTAAGAGCGCTCTGAAAGGAGACGCATACATTATGGCGACTGATGGGGAGCCTACACCGCCTGAGGGTACTCCAGCTTACATAGTTATGGAGATAAAAGGTGTTGCGCCTTGTTTATGGATGAAACAGTGGCGCAAATTAACAGAGAAATAGGGAAGTTTAGCGTTCCCAGAACATGGGACATTCAATACGAAGGTGCTAGAGAATTTAAGGTGGATGTTAAGTACACAAAAACCACCTCCAAGGCCAGCTCAGTATGAGACATTAGCGATTTGGGATTTAATGGCCCTTAAACATAGACAAGAAAGAGTCCAAAGAAGAATAAAAAGGGCAGAAAAGTCCTATGCAGAAGCTAGGTGGGATAATGAGAACAAAATGTGGAGATGGGGAATAGTTGATGGATTCAAATTGTTCCCAGCAATTACACAGGGTGAAGAGACGCAGGGAAAGAAAGCCACTTGTAAAACAGACAAAGACTCTAGTAAGCCTAAAGAAACTAAGAGACCTTGGGAAGAGGAAGACGATTCAAATGATGAAGAATTCATGGATCGGATATTACATGATCGCCCGCCACCTTATGCGGCAAGCGACAATGTCCCGAGCACTAGTACGGATCCTGGGAACGAGACGCAGGAGAAGGGAGTTACTGATACGGTACAGACTAGTGATACGGGTTTGATACAGAATGGTGTCAGTGTACCCACTGCGCCAGACATGCAGATACAGTTGCAACCTCCACCGCAGATAAAGAGAATATATCCAGACGTCCCGGTACTAGAGACTACTACAAATCTAATAGTGCAGCCAGATCCGATATATACAAAATCGAGGTTAGTGCAGATTGAGTCAACTCCGCAATTGCTGCCCCAGCCGCAGCCACAACTGATACCAGGATATAACCCAGTAGCAGGTCCTCCATTAATAGCTGTTCCGGCTTCAGAGAATCAGACCTTTGGAGTTGCTGCTCCACGAAGTTTAGGACCAGGTCAGACACCCGCTGCAATATCATTACCGATTACTGTTGGTCTACCGGTGCCATTGTATGCACAAGGTAAATCTGGCGTATGTGATCAGGGAGTAATGACCCAAGATGCAATAAGAGGAGGGTCCATAGGAACTCCCCAGTTAATGGCCCCAGGAGAACAGGCAATTGAGAAACCAAGATCCTTGATAGACCCTAGCCCAGTTGAAACACCATTAGAGGCAATACGACAGGCAGGACTAGGTCTGTTAACCCCACAGACAAGAAGTACGAATGCTTCAGAATCGCCAATGATGCATGCAGGGAACATTTCACTGCAAGGTTTTACAGTACAACAGTTGAACGAGTGGTTAGAAAAAATGTATGCTTCACAAAAGACCACAGTGTCTGCAGTTGAACCGGAAAAGATAGGGAAAGATGAGTACCTGAAATTTGTAGGACTGGGGGTGGAAGCTGCTGAACTAGTGGATGGAACAATGGGGGTAAACAGATTAGAGTCGTACACAGAAGCAGAATTGAGATACCTGTGCCCTAAGATTACTAAAGAGGTAGGCAAGGTACATCAGAGATTAGCAAACCTGGCAGACAAATACAACATTGATATTGAGAACACTAAACATTTGAAAAGAAGCTACAGGTTAAACTTTGACGTAAAAGACTTTGAGCACATGAGGTCTGCCGGAATGAAAGCGCATCTAAAAGAAATACTGCAAAGTGCGCAAATTTGGGGTGCATTGGAAAAATGGGAAGGCAGATGGGCGAAGAAAAGAGATAAGGATAAAGGAGACAGTCCGGGGTCGAGTCAGGCTAAAGCTTCACCCGATACGGACTCAGTAAAAATATTACCCATGAGAGAAACAGCTGGTGGAGTTTTGATACATGTGCCGTGGTCCAGAGGAGACATCCTATCTTTTACAAATGATTATCCCAGATTGAGGGAGAAACCGATCAAGTGGTATCAACAAACAGATAGGTTTGTGAAACTTGCAAAGTGTCTCTGGGAAGACTTGAATACCTTGTTTGAGATTATTGTTCCGCCTGATTTGTGGCTTGAGTGCAAGAGAGGGGTGGACTGGACGACGAAGGAGCTGGCAAGGGATAAGGTGACCGGAGCTCCCTCTGAGGAAGTGATGAAATATTATCATAAGGTGATTGAGTTTTTGAAGCAGAAAGTATCGCCGAAGGTGTCTGATTGGCAGAAAATCGACCGGACCTCACAGGAGGTTAAGGAATCAATTCATGCTTACTATGAAAGGTTGTTAAAGGCATTCAAACATTACAGTGGTACTGAGATAATTGAGCGGAAAGACATGAACCATCTCGTGTTCAGATTTGTTGAAGGGCTGAGACCAGAGGTCAGCCAGATGATTAAGAATCATTTGATTTGTTGGCAAGCGAAGCCGATTGATGAGGTGTTGCAATATGCGAAATACTGTAGTGACGAAATTGAGCTGAAACAGAAAAAGTTAAAAGAGAAAGTGATGGTGATGCAGATAAGGGCAGCGCAGGCTGGTATCCAGGGAAATGGAGTTCAACAGATGATACAGCAGCAACCGCAAGTAAATGGTGTGTTTCAGGCGCAACAGAGAGGTCGAGGTCGAGGTTTTGTGAATCGCGGTCCAGACTTGAATACGGTTGTGGTTCAAAATGACATGCAGGGGATGAAAAAGATGTCACCATGTCACGCGTGCGGGGGTGTGGGGCATTGGAAGCGGGAATGCCCGAATGTGGTGCAGGATGGTGCCGTTCAACAAAGCACTAATGTAAGAGGTCCAAAACTGAGAAATCAAAATCCGAACTTCCAAAATAACATGGTACAGATGCAGGGGTTACAGCCCGTGCAGCAAATGCAAATGCCGTGTGTTCAGCCAGCACAAATGCAGCAAGTACAACAGCAGGTTCCCATGGTACCTAGACAGCAAATGCAATTACCAATGGCTCCGATGGGACAGCAACAGGTGATGCTTCCTCAACAGGTCACAGGTCAAGTGATGAGTCAAAATAATACAGTACAGCAATTCCCATTACGTGGTGAGGATGGAATGAATGAGGAATGGTCGGATGATAGCTCAGATAGCGAAGAGTGCAGGCTTGCAGCGTCCTTAGAGGTAGATCAGAGGGGACCCTATGTAGAAGGGAAAGTAATGGGTCACAAGGCGTCATTCTTGGTCGATACCGGAGCTACACGCTCTACAGTCAGAAGTGCAGAGGTACCGAAATTACCACTTTCAGGGCATACCATAAGGGTGGTTGGAGTAGCAAACCAGTACTTAACAAATCTGATTACAGTTCCAGTACAGGTTGAGATCGGCAACTTCCAGGGACTGCATAAGTTTGTAGTCTGCGATTCAAGTCCGGTATCCCTACTGGGAAGAGACTTACTGTGCAAGACAAAATGTTCAATTACCTGTTCCAATGACGGAATCGAAGTACTGACAGTGATGATGAAGGGGATGATGGTCAGTTCTCAGAGTTAGAGACAGGAACCACAAATGAAGATTACCCTTTGATTACATTGTTACCGGTGCTTACAGTGATCGGCTTACCTGCCGAACTACAGGGAACGGTGACAGAAAAGGTGTGGGATTTGACAGGAAAGGAAGTGGGATTAATAAAAGGAGTAGAACCAGTCAAAGTACAAGTGAAGCCAAATGCAGTGTTTCCCCAGGTGCCACAATATCATATGGCACAAGATGTTCTTATTCAAGTGTCACAAATAATTGCAGACTTTTTGAAACAGGGAGTCCTGAAAGAAGTATTGAGCAGCCCATGTAATTCACCGATAATGGGTCTGAAAAAGCCTTGTGGGAAGGTTCGAATTGTGCAGGATTTGAGGAAAATAAACGAGATTGTGGTAAAATGTTGCCCCATAGTACTGAATCCAGCAGTGATCATGTTTCAGGTTCCATGCGATGCTGAATGGTTCACCGTTGTAGATCTGTCACAAGCCTTCTTTTCGATACCTCTTCATGAGGATAGCCAGTTTTTATTCAGTTTCAAATTCCTGGATAAGGTGTACAGTTGGTGCAGAATTCCTCAAGGGTTTTCTGAGTCACCATCCATCTTCAATCAGATATTGAAAAAGGACTTAGAATCCTCAGTACTGCCTTTTAACTCAACTCTAGTGCAGTACATTGACGATTTGCTGATTGCATCCAAGACTAGAGATAACTGTAAGTACGACACAATTGCCTTACTGAATCATTTGGGAAAGAATGGACATAAAGTGTGGCCCAAGAAGCTGCAGTACTGCCAGAAAGAAGTGAAATACTTAGGACACGTAATTGAAAGAGGGTCCAGGAGAATCTTGAAAGAAAGAATAACAGCCATTTTGCAGATGAACCCCCCCAACAACAAAGAGAGATGTCAACATGTTTTTGGGAATGGAGGGCTACTGTCGCCAGTGGATACCCAACTTCTCAATTATCTCAAAGCCTTTGATAAGATTTTGAGCCGTATACCATAGCCTTGTCCAAGGAAGAGCTTGAGTCATTCATGGAATTGAGAGAGTGCATGTGCATGTGCAGGGCACCAGCTTTGGGTATGCCTGATTATACAAAGCCTTTTCTACTGTTTTGCCATGAAAGTGATGCTTGTTCTTTGTCTGTCTTGACACAGGTCCATGAAGGTGCAAATCGCCCGGTAGCATATTTTTCAGCTACCTTGGACCCCGTCGCAGCAGCCTTACCGGGTTGTTTGCGCGCAGTTGCAGCAGTTGGTCAGAGCCTTACGCAGTGTGAAGGCATAGTAATGGGATACCCTCTAACAGTAATGGTTCCGCATTCAGTTGAAATTTTGTTGACTCGAACCAAAACTCAGCACATGACAAATGCTCGCCTTACCAAATATGAGACAATTATTCTGGGGTCACCTAATGTTTCACTGAAACGATGTACTGTATTGAACCCGGCAACTCTACTTCCTGCTGAGAATACTGAAGCTAATAATGAAGAGGAAGTTGAGCACGACTGTCTTGAGGTAACAGAATAATGTACCAAGCCGCGACCTGATATTCAAGATACACAGTTAAAAGAAAATAACTGCATTATGTTTGTCGATGGCTCCTGTTTGAGAGATTCAGTCGGAACACTGAGAGCTGGTTACACTGTATGTACCATAGCTGGTATCATTGAAGCTTCCTGGCTCGAGAGAGTGTATTCCGCACAAGTGGAGGAGTTAGTTGCCCTTACCAAGGCATGCCACGCAGCTGAAAATCTGAGAGTCACTATCTATACTGACAGCAGGTAAGGATTTGGAATTGTACATGATTTTGGCCAATTATGGTCGCAGAGAGGTTTCATGACCTCTTCTGGTTCTCCTATGAAAAATGGTGAACAAATTAAAGATTTGTTACATGCGATTCAGTTACCTCTTGAAATTGCCATGGTGAAATGCAATGCTCATGTTAAGTCACAAGACTTTGGGGGTTATTACAACTTTGGAGGAGGTGTTAATCCGTCCCAAAAGTGACGGTAAAGTGACGGATACACCACCAGCCGTATTACGAGTCCATTATATCCTATGGAACTCGTAATACGGCTGGTGGTATATCCGTCTCATTTGGGACGGATTAACACCTCCTCCAAAGTTGTAATAACCCCCTTTGTGTCCATGGGAAACGAATATGCAGGTCAAGTCGCAAGGTTTTGCGCATTGAACTGTATATCGTTCAAGGATCAGTGGGCATTGTTACAGCAAACTGAAAATGACACATGCTTGAACCTTGCATTAAGGGTGGTTGATACCCTAGATGAATTAAAGACACTACAGGGTCGTGCTAGCAAAGAGGAAAGACGCTCCTGGCAAAGAATGCAATGTGCACAAAGGGCTGACGATTTGTGGGTCTCAGAGGAAGGGAAATTAGTTTTGCCAAACAGTCTTCTCTCACGATTCCTAAGCTCTATCATGGACAGGCTCACCTCGGGAGAGATGCAATGATCAGGTCATTCAAAATCGATTGGGTTAATCCTAAATTCAGACATGCTGCAGAGGTTACCTGCCACATGTGCATCATCTGTCAACAGATGAATGCCGGAAAAGGGACTGTGGTAACTTTGAGTCACATAGGGAGAGCTGGAGGTCCATTTAGCAAGTTGCAAATGGATTTCATTGAAATGCCTGTTTGCGGAGGATTGAAGTACGTGCTGGTGATTGTGTGTGTTTTCAGTCACTGGATTGAAGCTTACCCCACACGTAGAAATGACAGTCTCACAGTTGCAAAGCTGCTGCTTACGGAACTAATAGCCAGGTTCGGGTTTCCGGTCTATATAGATTTAGATTGGGGCAGACACTTCGACAATGAAGTGATTAAACTTTTGTGTGCCGCATTAGACATCGAACAGAAGCTGCACTGTAGTTACCGTCCTGAAGCATCAGGATTAGTAGAACAAATGAATGGTACCTTGAAATCAAGAATGGCAAAGATGTGCGCAGCCACCAATATGAAATGGCCAGATGCATTGCCCTTAGTGCTGATGTCAATGAGGAACACCCCTGAAAAGAAGACAGGACTATCACCACACAAAATCTTGATGGGTAGAGCCATGAGGTTACCCGCAGTACCTGCAAATGCTCTAGTGAATATCACAGATGATATGGTGTTGGACTACTGCAAAGGCTTGGCTGATGTGATTCGCTCTTTCTCTCACCAGGTAGAGGCTAACACATTGCCACCGATCGGAGATCCAGGTCACACCCTGCATGCTGGTGACTGGGTGGTTGTCAAGAAGCACGTGAGAAAGTCGTGTTTGGAGCCGTGCTGGAAGGGGCCATATCAAGTAATCTTGACAAAAACCACTGCTGTGAAATGTGCAGGCGTTCTAAACTGATACATGCCAGTCACACAAAGAAGGTAACATGCCCAACTGATGAGGAACTTGAAGTTTCCGGCACAACAGTTCCAGAGAGGGAAGTCTCAGGGCTAGAAAACAGCCAAGAGGGAACTGAGACTACAGGAGAGCCCACTGAGAACAGCCTAGTCCCTCTAACAGTGAATGAGTTCGAGAGAGGTGACAGTGTGCCTATCTCAGTAGAGGCAGCAGGAGAACTAAATCAAGGAGAGGTTCTCCCAGAAATAGACGGATACGGATTAGAATTTGAACCCGTTACAGATCCAGATGAAGAGGAAGAAGAAGGCAAAGTAGTAGAGAGAGATCAAAGTACACCGGCATCCCCTGAGCCAGTTGCAGGTCCATCAAGAGAAAACACCATACTACAAGAGGAGGGTGCTGTTCAGCGTCCTGAAAAGACAAACCGAAAGAAGACGCATAGGGGAGATAATTGGCCAGAGAAACAAACTGCAAAAGTAAGGAGCGTACCAGGTGAAACAATAACAGAAGAGACTGATACATCTCGAGTAGAGGAGTTGAGTGAAGGGGAATTACAAGGTGAACGCAGATTGAAAAGAAAGAGAACCGCAAACAGAAGGTAAGCAGGTCGTGAGTGGGCATATGCAACAACATCTGAATGGCAACAAGAATTCTTAGCGTTCTGTTTTGATCGAGAAGTACCAGGCCAATACTATGGTACCTGAATTGACTCAAAGAAAAGACTTTGTTAAAATCGAAAAATGAAAAACGAAAGAAAGAGATTTATAAATTACCGGATGAGACATTGATAACCTGATTTGACTTTGAAAAACCTGATTATGACAAGCTGCTAACCTGATTTGACAAAGGGGCCCTGGAGTGAATGAAAACGCTGTAAATACACGCAGAGAAAAAGAGAGAGAAGAAAAAGTTTTATATCGTCCTCAAGTTGATTATTATTCTGCTATCTGATTCTATACAGTACAGACATGGCTTATAATAGAGGTAGTAACAAGAACGGTAAGGTGTGTGGTTGGTTGAGTCTTATATTAGGTATTGTGTGTGCAATAATAATTGTGGGAGTAATTGTGGGAATGCCATGGTTGGATAAGAAAGTGACTAACAATGCTTCAAAACCTGAAACTACAACATTAACACAGTGGGAAAAGTTTGAGCAGGATGCAAGACACTTGCATGAGGGAACTAATTCAAAAGGGGAACTTTCTACTAATGTCTTCTATCGCTTGCTGAATGAGTATGTTGAAACTATGGATGCGAAAAACGGTTATGTGTGTACAAAGATTCCTTCATCAGTGCAAGAAGGGGTTACCTACCATAGCTTACCGTTAACTTACGGGATTAGCTGTAGCTTGCTATTAACAAGATTCTATAATCAAGAACATGTGCAATACTTTTATTCATATCTGGATGTTGTGTTTTCTTTTGTACCTGTGATCGAGTTTCTGAACAAGTTAGCTAAGGAGCATAATATAAAAATAGTTAGAGGTTTCTTTGAACCGACGCTTACATTTGGAACAGCTTATGCACACCGCAACAATCTGACCTGTTTATTAACACCTGTACAGAAAAGCTTCTCAGATCACACTGATGATAGATGAAAAGCATTAAAAGAAAGATTAGAAAAGGGGCTAGAAAAACGCATATATGCAAATGATTATGCTTACACCGCAATTAAAACGCAAGGAAAATTAGCTATAGATGCATTGCATGTAGGGAGGCTTTCTATATATAGGCCAAAATCTGATCAAGACACTTTATTTGTGGGAACGAGTGAATGCAGGCATGTGTTTTTGTTTCAGAGTAAATGGACATTTATGTTAAATGGACAGGATCCAGCGATCCCTGGGATCTATTACATCTGTGGACTTAATGCTTATTACCGTCTCCCTAAGGGATGGTATGGGACATGTTATTTGGGAATAGTCTTCCCAAAGATCTACCCGATTGATGACTTAAAGCAAATACCTAAAACATCTGAAATACAACATGCTAGACAAAAACGAGAGACAGCGGCTGCTGTCATTGGAGATATATTTGGAGCCATAATTCCTCCGGTAGGGGTTATCTTAAACTCCATGAAGATTCAAAGGTTGTCTACTATTGTGGATAACATGCTGACAAATTTTACAGGGGCTATACTCCTGATGGATACTGAACTTGCTGCGGAAAGAGCAATGACTCTTCAAAATCGGCTTGCTTTAGACATTTTTTTATCAAAGAGTGGAGGGGTCTGCAAGATGCTCAACGAACGTCATTGTTGCTCATTTATACCTGACAATAGTAAAAAGATTAGAGGGATGCTTACTAACCTAACCAAAGATAACGCAGATTTCAAGGATTTGAAGGAACCTGGAGTGTGGGAGAATTTTGGAAAAGGAATTGCCAGAGTGGGGAGCTGGTTTAGCAATATTTGGAATGGGGTACTTGCAAAAATATTAGGGGGTCTATTAATTGTTCTGGCCTGTCTATTAGGATTATGGGGAGCATGCAAAATTAATGATAAAATTAAAAGAAATTGGACAAAAAGAACCAGGAGGAATGAAGAAAGTGAAAGGGAGAAAATGTTCAACTAAATTTGGGAAAGTTCACATAAGGGACAAGATGTTGAAATGCGCATTATGCGTAAAGTGAAAAATTAAACGAAAAATCGAAAAGGGAAAGCTTATATAATCTATATTAACATGAAATGTTTATGAATTAATGTGTGATGATGCCACATAGAAACTATAATCATAGCGATTTTGCTTAACCGTGCACCTGAAATTGTGACCATGAAGAGTGGCCACCAATGTATACGTGAACTAATAATGATGATTAAAATGTTTATGTTACGTTTTAATTAAGCTTATACTAGCATTTGCGTTATTGAAACTGAGCTGAAATATTCATAGGCCTTAAGTTAGCATGAGCCGGAGTTAGCTGCCTGGCCCTCGTATTAAATGCATTTTTCTATTTTTCAGTGTGCTGACTCACAAGGGGCCATGACCCCGCAATGTTCTTTTTTCTTCAAGCTTGGAAGATGAATGTAACCATGTTAAATCCGTTCTCAGGCGCCTTTTTCTATGCTCCTGGAATAAATGTTATAACTGAAGTGAAACAGTGTAGATTAACGTAATGTACCAGGTCATTCAAACAGGTGAATACAATGGAACTGCTGACCAAAAGATGAGCAAAGAATTATCAAGAAATTAAGTCATACCGGACGTGTCACCTCCGAAGACGTCAATAACGAGGACCAATCAGAGACTTGTAAACCAATATGGGGTGAAGATTAGGATTCCCTAATGTCCAATTTGATAGGTTAAAGATAGTGGGGTATAGGAGATGTCCAATAGAATTTTGGGGGAATGTTCTATGAAAAAGGGATTAAAAACCCATGTCACAGTGAGGTCAAAAAAGCGGGTTAGGGAATGCTATTAATTTTATCCAGAAACTCTATCACTCTGTTTGGTGACTTGAGATTTTATTAAAAACCATCCTCACCCTTTTTACTGCCCATTTTACACTTTTCCTCCTTATGAGGGAAGTGCCTTTTTCCCCCAGAGCTGAGTTCTGACCAATAGTGATCTGACTGGTATCCTGAGGACAAAGACTGAACCTGTGTGCTGACCTAATCCTTGGAGGGTAATTATGACAATGCATTTGTAATTTGTCTGTTTGCTTTTCCTTTCTAGATACCAACTGCTTGCTTTTGACAGAGACCATAGCTAGATGTTTTCCAAATTGGTGTTCCAAATTGTTTTGCATGAAGCCCAACATGCTAATGCTAATCAGTGGTTAGGACAGGTGTTTACCAAACTGACACAAATAGACAAACGACCGAAACTATGCTTTGTTGACTGACGCGATATTGACACTCTGCTAAACTTGATCTATGTTCACGCTGTGTTATGTTCTGATGTTTGTGATTCTCGCCTTAATGAAATCTTATCAAATTTGCCACATCGTGAGTATGCTATTATGTTTCTTGGTGTTGAGATTAACGCATTTGCTGCTAGATTGTAATTAATAGGGAATAAAATTCATAAAATTCTACTAAACTGGTGTGGTTATTCATGGCTGAAAGGTCATGGTAGCGTCCTGAATTGATTAATGATTTTGACTAAGGTGAAAAATATTGTTGTAATAAATATTGATGACATTATTGATGTATTGATTGACATATTGATTAGCTATCTCGTCCTACGGTGTCTCTCAACTGGGTCAAAGGATTCATTGGCCTAAAACGAGTCCTGATGTGAAATAAATTATCATAAAGGGACACGTTAACAGCATTATTGTTAGTGGAGTCTCACTGGCCTACGGTCATTATGGCAACTGACTCATGGGACTTGTGGTTCAGTTGTGTTTTTGGTTGAACTTTGAACCTGCTGCTAAAAATGAAGAAAGAACTGCATAATCCTCGCCTTCGGTCCTGCATTAGAATACAGCTTGTTACTTTAAAAAGCAAGAGACTCAGCCCAAAACCAAATTGTTGGTACGTTTAGTAGATGGCAAATCGCTATCCTCGTCAGCCTTACGCTCAACCTTTAAACTTGGCAACAGTGATACAACTTAAACACGTTAAAAAAAAACCTTAGTTACGTGTATTACTCTAACCTAAATACCGGTGCCTTTCTACACAACGTTAGCCCCTCTCCGTCTTCTATATGTACGGTAATCAATGACACAAGAGGCGTTAGTCCTCCTATTCTTTTCAAAGCCGCCTCTTGTCCCTTGGGAAGTTTCTCTCTTCATGGTAGGCTGATTATTCCTAGAAAGCACAAACCGGAAGTGATTATAAGCACCGCCCACTTGCTTGCTACCATATACCGCACTGAGTTGATGGGCAGTAGCAGAGGTCACGCTTTAAAATGTCTACTTCAGCAAACAACGATTTAAAATTAACTCAACTACGAGTTCGCCGGCAACTTCTATACTGGACCCTCCGCTCCTATACTGTTTACAAGGATCTGAGTTTAGTAGCCCCCTCCCAGTTTTTATCAATTGCTTTCTGCGTTTGCCAAATAAGAAGGGGGGGAACGACGCCAGTGAAGCTGTTGAAGGGCGGGGTTTGGGAAACCGAAGATCTCTTTACCAAGTGCCTAACTGGTGAAAGAAGAGGCCGCCATGCTTAGTGTGGCAGGCACTTTTTATTTTACAGAAGGAATTTACGCTGTATTGAAGTATTGGAAATAAAAGACTGATCACGATGGAGATCTGTTATTTTTCTCCCGCCAGTGTTGTCGACCGTCAACATTGTAAGATAAAATGACGGCCATTATGCGGTATATTTTGAAATAATGTGAGTTTGAGAGACGTTTATTTAACGATGTACACAAAACAACTTAGTTTACGGTATATGACTGCTCAATAGCATCCCTTTAGAATCAAATAATCTCTCTTCACCTCCTCTTTCTACAATCTGCTGCTAAGCAATGCCTCCCATAACACGATAACCACACCTCAGTGGCCAACTTCCTTATAGGATCAACACAAAAACAGCACCCTCCAACCACCCACCCTGAAAGCACTTCCGCACCCCACTTCGGTAGTGAGCACTATATACATGTTACAGTATAGTAAACATTTTCACCTAGGGTACACGTGAGTTGGGTGGAAATATGATCTGAAGGGTTCAAACAGCACACGACTGAGAAGGGAGTGGGGGTACTGGAGATGAAGTATTTGGAGGAGACCTTATGCAATTAATAGGGTTTAATAGAGGTAAAGGATAAGGTAGGCCAGGATATCAGAAGCTGTGGTCCCAAAGGGTGTTTGCCTCTGCAACCTTCCATTTTAACAATGCTTCTGTTAACGCGTCCCTTTATGATAATTTATTTCACATAAGGACTCGTTTTAGGCCAATGAATCTTTTGACCCAGTTGAGAGACACCGTAGGACGAGATAGCTAATCAATATATCAATTAATACATAAATAACATCAATATTTATTACAACAATATTTTTCACCTTAGTCAAAGTCATTAATCAATTCAGGATGCTATCATGACCTTTCAACCATGAATAACCACACTGGTTTAGTAGAATTTTATGAATTTTATTCCCTATTAGTTACAATCTAAAATTAAGCGCGTTAACCTCAAAACCAAGAAACATAACAGCATAGTCACAATGTGGCAACTTTGATAAGATTTCATTAAGGCAAGAATCACAAACATTAGAATATAACACGGCGTGAACATAGATCAAGTTTAGCAGAGTGTTAATGTTGCATCAGTTCAACAAAGCATAGTCTCGGTCATTTGTCTATTTGCATCAATTTGGTGAACCCCTGTCCTAACCACTGATTAGCATTCGCATGTTGGGCTTCATGCTAAACAATTTGGAACACCAATTTGGAAAACATCTAGCTATGGTCTCTGTCAAAAGCAAGCAGTTGGTACCTAAAAAGGAAAAGCAAACAGACAAATTACAAATGCATTGTCATAATTACCCTCCAAGGATTTGGTCAGCACACAGGTTCAGTCTTTGTCCTCAGGATACCAGTCAGATCGCCATTAAACAGAATTCAGCTAAGTGACAAAAGGGCACTTTCCTTTTAAGGAGGAAAAGTGTAAAATGGACAAACTAAGGGCAAAGATGGTTTTAATAAAATCTCAAGTCACCAAACAGAGTGACAGAGTTTCTGGATAAAATCAATAGCATTCCCTAACCCGCCTTTTTGACCTCTCTGTGACATGGGTTTTTATCCCTTTTTCATAGAACATTCCCCCAAAATTCTATTGGAAATCTTCTATACCCCACTATCTTTAACCTATCAAATTGGACATTAGGTAATCCTAATCTTCACCCCATATTGGTTTACAAGTCTCTGATTGGTCCTCGTTATTGACGTCTTGGGAGGTGACACGTCCGGTATGACTTCACTTCTTGATAATTCTTTGCACATCTTTTGGTCAGCAGTTCCATTGTATTCACCGGTTTGAATGACCTTGTAAATTACATTTACCTACATTGTTTCACTTCAGTTATAACTTTTATTCCAGGGGAGTAGAAAAAGGTGCCTGAGAACGGATTTAACATGGTTACATTCATCTTCCAAGCTTGAAGAAAAAAAACATTGCAGGGTCATGGCCCCTTGTGAGTCAGCACACTGAAAAATAGAAAAATGCATTTAATACGAGAGCCAGGCAGCTAAACTCCGGCTCATGCTAACTTAAGGCCTATGAATATTTCAGCTCAGTTTCAATAACGCAAATGCTAGTATAAGCTTAATTAAAACGTAACATAAACATTTTAATCATCATTATTAGTTTGCGTATACATTGGTGGCCACTCTTCATGGTCACAATTTCAGGTGCACGGTTAAGCAAAATCGCTATGATTATAGTTTCTATGTGGCATCATCACACATTAATTCATAAACATTTCATGTTAATATAGATTATATAAGCTACGCTCTCTCAGTCCCTCCTCTGATGACGTTCGTCATCACATAAACCTTTCCCCTTTGACCTTTCACTTAATTTTTCACTTTACGCATAATGCGCATTTCAACATCTTGCCCCTTGTGTGAAATTTCCCAAATTTCGTTGAACATTTTCTCCCTTTCACTTTCTTCATTCCTCCTGGTTCTTTTTGTCCAATTTCTTTTAATTTTATCATTAATTTTGCATGCTCCCCATAATACTAATAGACAGGCCAGAACAATTAATAGACCCCCTAATATTTTTGCAAGTACCCCATTCCAAATATTGCTAAACCAGCTCCCCACTCTGGCAATTCCTCTTCCAAATTTCTCCCACACTCCAGGTTCCTTCAAATCCTTCAAATCTGCGCTATCTTTGGTTAGGTTAGTAAGCATCCCTCTAATCTTTTTACTACAGGGAGTGCAGAATTATTAGGCAAGTTGTATTTTTGAGGATTAATTTTATTATTGAACAACAACCATGTTCTCAATGAACCCAAAAAACTCATTAATATCAAAGCTGAATATTTTTGGAAGTAGTTTTTAGTTTGTTTTTAGTTTTAGCTATGTTAGGGGGATATCTGTGTGTGCAGGAGACTATTACTGTGCATAATTATTAGGCAACTTAACAAAAAAAAATATATACCCATTTCAATTATTTATTATTACCAGTGAAACCAATATAACATCTCAACATTCACAAATATACATTTCTGACATTCAAAAACAAAACAAAAACAAATCAGTGACCAATATAGCCACCTTTCTTTGCAAGGACACTCAAAAGCCTGCCATCCATGGATTCTGTCAGTGTTTTGATCTGTTCACCATCAACATTGCGTGCAGCAGCAACCACAGCCTCCCAGACACTGTTCAGAGAGGTGTACTGTTTTCCCTCCTTGTAAATCTCACATTTGATGATGGACCACAGGTTCTCAATGGGGTTCAGATCAGGTGAACAAGGAGGCCATGTCATTAGATTTCCTTCTTTTATACCCTTTCTTGCCAGCCACGCTGTGGAGTACTTGGACGCGTGTGATGGAGCATTGTCCTGCATGAAAATCATGTTTTTCTTGAAGGATGCAGACTTCTTCCTGTACCACTGCTTGAAGAAGGTGTCTTCCAGGAACTGGCAGTAGGACTGGGAGTTGAGGTTGACTCCATCCTCAACCCGAAAAGGCCCCACAAGCTCATCTTTGATGATACCAGCCCAAACCAGTACTCCACCTCCACCTTGCTGGCGTCTGAGTCGGACTGGAGCTCTCTGCCCTTTACCAATCCAGCCACGGGCCCATCCATCTGGCCCATCAAGACTCACTCTCATTTCATCAGTCCATAAAACCTTATAAAAATCAGTCTTGAGATATTTCTTGGCCCAGTCTTGACGTTTCAGCTTGTGTGTCTTGTTCAGTGGTGGTCGTCTTTCAGCCTTTCTTACCTTGGCCATGTCTCTGAGTATTGCACACCTTGTGCTTTTGGGCACTCCAGTGATGTTGCAGCTCTGAAATATGGCCAAACTGGTGGCAAGTGGCGTCGTGGCAGCTGCACGCTTGACTTTTCTCAGTTCATGGGCAGTTATTTTGCGCCTTGGTTTTTCCACTCGCTTCTTGCGACCCTGTTGACTATTTTGAATGAAACGCTTGATTGTTCGATGATCACGCTTCAGAAGCTTTGCAATTTTAAGAGTGCTGCATCCCTCTGCAAGATATCTCACTATTTTTGACTTTTCTGAGCCTGTCAAGTCCTTCTTTTGACCCATTTTGCCAAAGGAAAGGAAGTTGCCTAATAATTATGCACACCTGATATAGGGTGTTGATGTCATTAGACCACACCCCTTCTCATTACAGAGATGCACATCACCTAATATGCTTAATTGGTAGTAGGCTTTCGAGCCTATACAGCTTGGAGTAAGACAACATGCATAAAGAGGATGATGTGGTCAAAATACTCATTTGCCTAATAATTCTGCACTCCCTGTATTGTCAGGTATAAATGAGCAACAATGACGTTCGTTGAGCATCTTGCAGACCCCTCCACTCTTTGCTAAAAGAATGTCTAAAGCAAGTCGATTTTGAAGAGTCATAGCTCTTTCCGCAGCAAGTTCAGTATCCATCAGGAGTATAGCCCTTGTAAAATTTGTCAGCATGTTATCCACTATAGTAGACAACCTTTGAATCTTCATGGAGTTTAAGATAACCCCTACCGAAGGAATTATGGCTCCAAATATATCTCCAATGACAGCAGCCGCTGTCTCTCGTTTTTGTCTAGCATGTTGTATTTCAGATGTTTTAGGTATTTGCTTTAAGTCATCAATCTGGTAGATCTTTGGGAAGACTATTCCCAAATAACATGTCCCATACCATCCCTTAGGGAGACGGTAATAAGCATTAAGTCCACAGATGTAACAGATCCCAGGGATCGCTGGATCCTGTCCATTTAACATAAATGTCCATTTACTCTGAAACAAAAACACATGCCTGCATTCACTCGTTCCCACAAATAAAGTGTCTTGATCAGATTTTGGCCTATATATACAAAGCCTCCCTACATGCAATGCATCTATAGCTAATTTTCCTTGCGTTTTAATTGCGGTGTAAGAATAATCATTTGCATATGTGCGTTTTTCTAGCCCCTTTTCTAATCTTTCTTTTAATGCTTTGCGTCTATCATCAGTGTGATCTAAGAAGCTTTTCTGTACAGGTGTTAATAAACAGGTCAGATTGTTGCGGTGTGCATAAGCTGTTCCAAATGTAAGCGTCGGTTCAAAGAAACCTCTAACTATTTTTATACTATGCTCCTTAGCTAACTTGTTCAGAAACTCAATCACAGGCACAAAAGAAAACACAACATCCAGATTTTAATAAAAGTATTGCACATGCTCTTGATTATAGAATCTTGTTAATAGCAAGCTACAGCTAATCCCGTAAGTTAACGGTAAGCTATGGTAGGTAACCCCTTCTTGCACTGAGGATGGAATCTTTGTACACACATAACAATTTTTTGCATCCATAGTTTCAACATACTCATTCAGCAAGCGATAGAAGACATTAGTAGAAAGTTCCCCTTTTGAATTAGTTCCCTCATGCAAGTATCTTGCATCCTGCTCAAACTTTTCCCACGGTGTTAATGTTGTAGTTTCAGGTTTTGAAGCATTGTTAGTCACTTTCTTATCCAACCATGGCATTCCCACAATTACTCCCACAATTATTATTGCACACACAATACCTAATGTAAGACTCAACCAACCACACACCTTACCCTTCTTGTTACTACCTCTATTATAAGCCATGTCTGTATCGAATTAGATAACAGGACAACAACCAACTTGAGGACGATATAAAACTTTTTCTCTCTTTTTTTTTTTTTTTTTTTCCTCAGATGCAAAAAGTCTCTTTTTCTCTGCATATACTTACAGCGTTTCTCTCACTCAAGGACCCCTTTTGTCATATCAGGTTAGCAGCTTGTCATAATCAGGTTCTCGAAGTCAAATTAGGTTATCAGTGTCGCATCCATTAATTTTATAAGTCTCTTTTCTTTAGTTTTTCAGTTTTCGATTTTAACAAAGTCTTTCTCTTTGAATTACTTCAGGTATCGTAGTATTGGCCTGTTACTTCTCGATCAAAACAGAACGCTAAGAATTCTTGTTGCCATTCAGATGTTGTTGCAGATGCCCACTCAGGACCTGCGTACCTTCTGTTTGCAGTTCTGTTTCTTTTCAGTCTGCATTCACCTTGTAATTCTCCTTCACTCAACTCCTCTACTCGGGATGTATCAGTCTCTTCTGTTATTGTTTCACCTGGTACGCTCCTTACTTTTGCAGTTTGTTTCTCTGGCCAATTATCTCCCCTATGCGTCTTCTTTCGGTTTGTCTTTTCAGGACACTGAACAGCACCCTCCTCTTGTAGTATGGTGTTTTCTCTTGATGGACCTGCAACTGGCTCAGGGGATGCCGGTGTACTTTGATCTCTCTCTACTATTTTGCCTTATTCTTCCTCTTCGTCTGGATCTGTAACGGGTTCAAGTTCTAATCTGTATCCGTCTATTTCTGGGAGAACCTCTCCTTGATTTAGTTCTCCTGCTGCCTCTACTGAGATAGGCACACTGTCACCTCTCTCGAACTCATTCACTGTTAGAGGGACTAGGCTGTTCTCAGTGGGCTCTCCTGCAGTCTCAGTTCCCTCTTGGCTGTTTTCTAGCCCTGAGACTTCCCTTTCTGGAACTGTTGTTGCCAGAAACTTCAAGTTCCTCATCAGTTGGGTACGTTACCTTCTTTGTGTGACTGGCATGTATCCAGTTTGGAACGCCTGCACATTTCACAGCAGTGGTTGTTGTCAAGATTACTTGATATGGCCCCTTCCAGCGCGGCTCCAAACACGACTTTCTCACGTGCTTCTTGACAACCACCCAGTCACCGGCTTGCAGGGTGTGACCTGGATCTCCGATCGGTGGCAATGTGTTAGCCTCTACCTGGTGAGAGAAAGAGCGAATCACATCAGCCAAGCCTTTGCAGTAGTCCAACACCATATCATCCGTGATATTCACTAGAGCATTTGCAGGTACTGCGGGTAACCTCATAGCTCTACCCATCAAGATTTTGTGTGGTGATAGTCCTGTCTTCTTATCAGGGGTGTTCCTCATTGACATCAGCACTAAGGGCAATGCATCTGGCCATTTCATATTGGTGGCTGCGCACATCTTTGCCATTCTTGCTTTCAAGGTACCATTCATTTGTTCTACTAATTCTGATACTTCAGGACGGTAACTACAGTGCAGCTTCTGTTCGATGTCTAATGCGGCACACAAAAGTTTAATCACCTAATTGTCGAAGTGTCTGCCCCTATCCGATTCTATAGAGACCGGAAACCCGAACCTGGGTATTAGTTCCCTAAGCAGCAGCTTTGCAACTGTGAGACTGTCATTTCTACATGTGGGGTAAGCTTCAATCCAGTGACTGAAAACACACACAATCACCAGCACGTACTTCAATCCTCCGCAAACAGGCATTTCAATGAAATCCATTTGCAACTTGCTAAATGGACTGCCAGCTCTCCCTATGTGACTCAAAGTTACCACAGTCCCTTTTCCGGAATTCATCTGTTGACAGATGATGCACCTGTGGCAGGTAACCTCTGCCGCATGCCTGAACTTAGGATTAAACCAATCGATTTTGAATGACTTGATCTTTGCATTTCTCCCGAGGTGAGCCTGTCCATGATAAAGCCTAGCGAATTGTGACAGAAGACTGTTTGGCAAAACTAATTTCCCTTCCTCTGAGACCCACAAGTCGTCAGCCCTTTGTGCACATTGCATTCTTTGCCAGGAGCGTTTTTCGTCTTTGCTAGCACAACCCTGTAGTGTCTTTAACTCATCACAACCACCCTTAATGCAAGATTCAAGCATGTGTCATTTTCAGTTTGAGGTAACAATTCCCACTGATCCTTGAACGATATACAGCTTAATGCGCAAAACCTTGTGACTTGATCTGCATATCTGTTTCCCATGGATACAAAGTCTTGTGACTTAACATGAGCATTGTATTTCACCACGGCAATTTCAAGAGGTAACTGAATCGCATGTAACAAATCCTTAATTTGTTCACCATTTTTCACAGGAGAACCAGAAGAGGTCATGAAACCTCTCTGCGACCATAATTGGCCAAAATCATGTACAATTCCAAATCCGTACCTGCTGTCAGTATAGATAGTGACGCTCAAATTTTCAGCTGCGTGGCATGCCTAGGTAAGGGCAACTAACTCTGCCACTTGTGCGGAATACACTCTCGAGCAAGGAAACTTCAATGATACCCGCTATGGTACATACAGCGTAACCAGCTCTCAGTGTTCCGACTGAATCTCTCAAACAGGAGCCATCAACAAACATAGTGCAGTCATTTCTTTTAACTGTGTATCTTGAATATCAGGTCGCGGCTTGGTACATAGTTCTGTTACCTCAAGACAGTCGTGCTCAACTTCCTCTTCATTATTAGCTTCAGTATTCTCAGCAGGAAGTAGAGTTGCCGGGTTCAATACAGTACATCGTTTCAGAGAAACATTAGGTGACCCCAGAGTAATTGTCTCATATTTGGTAAGGCGAGCATTTGTCATGTGCTGAGTTTTGGTTAGAGTCAACAAAATTTCAACTGAATGCGGAACCATTACTGTTAGGGGGTACCCCATTACTATGCCTTCACACTGCGTAAGGCTCTGACCAACTGCTGCAACTGCGCGCAAACAACCCGGTAAGGCTGTTGCAACGGGGTCCAAGGTAGCTGAAAAATATGCTACAGGGCGATTTGCACCTCCATGGACCTGTGTTAAGACAGACAAAGAACAAGCATCACGGTCATGACACAACAGTAGAAAAGGCTTCGTATAATCAGGCATACCCAAAGCTGGTGCCCTGCACATGCACTCTCTCAAGTCCATGAATGACTCAAGCTCTTCCTTGGACAAGGCTATGGTATACGGCTCATCCTTGATCTCTTTACCTGTCAATCTTATCAAAGGCTTTGAGATAATTGAGAAGTTGGGTATCCACTGGCGACAGTAGCCCACCATTCCCCAAAACATCATGACATCTCTCTTTGTTGTTGGGGGGTTCATCTGCAAAATGGCTGTTATTCGTTCTTTCGAGATTCTTCTGGACCCTCTTTCAATTAAGTGTCCTAAGTATTTCACTTCTTTCTGGCAGTACTCCAGCTTCTTGGGCGACACTTTATGTCCATTCTTTCCCAAATGATTCAGTAAGGCAATTGTGTCGTACTTACAGTTATCTCTTGTCTTGAATGCAATCAGCAAATCGTCAATGTACTGCACTAGAGTTGAGTTAAGAGGCAGTACTAAGGATTCTAAGTCCTTTTTCAATATCTGATTGAAGATGGACGGTGACTCAGAAAACCCATGAGGAATTCTGCACCAACTGTACACCTTATCCAGGAATTTGAAACTGAATAAAAACTAGCTATCCTCATGAAGAGGTATGGAAAAGAAGGCTTGTGACAGATCTACAACGGTAAACCATTCAGCATCGCATGAAACCTGAAACATGATCACTGCTGGATTCGGTACTATGGGGCAACATTTTACCACAATCTCGTTGATTTTCCTCAAATCCTGCACAATTCGAACCTTCCCACAAGTCTTTTTCAGACCCATTATCGGTGAATTACATGGGCTGCTCAATACTTCCGTCAGGACTCCCTGTTTCAAAAAGTCTGCAATTATTTGTGACACTTGAATATGAACATCTTGTGCCATATGATATTGTGGCACCTGGGGAAACACTGCATTTGGCTTCACTTGTACTTTGACTGGTTCTACTCCTTTTATTAATCCCACTTCCTTTCCTGTCAAATCCCACACCTTTTCTGTCACCGTTCCCTGTAATTCGGCAGGTAAGTCGATCACTGTAAGCACCAGGAACAATGTAATCAAAGGGTAATCTTCATTTGTGGTTCCTGTCTCTAACTCTGAGAACTGACCATCATCCCCTTCATCATCACTGTTTGTCTGTACTTCGATTCCGTCATCGGAACAGGTAATTGAACATTTTGTCTTGCACAGTAAGTCTCTTCCCAGTAGGGATTCCGGACTTGAATCGCAGACTACAAACTTATGCAGTCCCTGGAAGTTGCCGATCTCAACCTGTACTGGATCTGTAATCGGATTTGTTAAGTACTGGTTTGCTACTCCAACCACCCTTATGGTACGCCCTGAAAGTGGTAATTTCGGTACCTCTGCACTTCTGACTGTAGAGCGTGTAGCTCCGGTATCGACCAAGAATGACACCTTGTGACTCATTACTTTTGCTTCTACATAGGGTCCCCTCTGATCTACCTCTAAGGACGCTGCAAGCCTGCACTCTTTGCTATCTGAGCTATCATCCGACCATTCCTCATTCATTCCATCCTCACCACGTAATGGGAATTGCTGTACTGTGTTATTTTGACTCATCACTTGACCTGTGACCTGTTGAGGAAGCATCAGCTGTTGCTGTTCCATCGGAGCCATTGTTAATTGCATTTGCTGTCTAGGTACCATGGGAACCTGCTGTTGTACTTGCTGCATTTGTGCTGGCTGAACGCGCGGCATTTGCATTTGCTGCACGGGCTGTAACCCCTGCATCTGTACCGTGTTATTTTGGAAGTTCGGGTTTTGAATTCTCAATTTTGGACCTCTTACATTTTGCAATGTACCGTCATTAGTGCTTAGTTGAACGACACCATCCTGCACCACATTCGGGCATTCCCGCTTCCAATACCCCACGCCCCCGCACGTGTGACATGGTGACATCTTTTTCATCCCCTGCACGTCATTTTGAACCACAACCGTATTTAAGTCTGGACCGCGATCCACAAAACCTCGACCTCGACCTCTCGGTTGCGCCTGAATCACAGCATTTACTTGCGGTTGCTGCTGTATCATCTGTTGAACTCCATTTCCCTGAATACCAGCCTGTGCTGCCCTTATCTGCATCGCCATCACTTTGTCTTTTAACTTTTTCTGTTTCAGCTCAATTTCGTCACTACAGTATTTCGCATATTGCAACACCTCATCAATCGGCTTCGCTTGCCAACAAATCAAATGATTCTTAATCATCTGGCTGACCTCTGGTCTCAGCCCTTCAACAAATCTGAACACCAGATGGTTCATGTCTTTCCGCTCAATGGTCTCAGTACCACTGTAATGTTTGAATGCCTTTAACAACCTTTCATAGTACGCATTAATTGATTCCTTAACCTCCTGTGAGGTCCGGTCGATTTTCTGCCCATCAGTCACCTTCGGGACACTTTCTGCTTCAAAAACTCAATCACTTTATGATAGTATTTCATCACTTCCTGAGAGGGAGCTCTGGTCACCTTATCCCTTGCCGGCTCCTTCGTCGGCCAGTCCACCCCTCTCTTGCACTCAAGCCACAAATCAGGCGGAACAATGATCTCAAACAAGATATTCAAGTCTTCCCAGAGACACTTTGCAAGTTTCACGAACCTATCTGTTTGTTGATACCACTCGATCGGTTTCTCCCTCAATCTGGGATAATCAATTCTGCTTCTGTGTACGACTCTAATCTGTTTACCCCATTGTTCCGCCCACTAGTTCAGCAGCTTCCACCCCCCAGTCTTACAAAGTTCAGGTACTCATCTTTCCCTATCTTTTCCGGTTCATCTGCAGTCAATGTGGTCTTTTGTGAAGCTTACGTCTTTTCTAACCACTCGTTCAACTGTTGCACTGTAAAACCTTGCAGTGAAATGTTCCCTGCATGCATCATTGGCGATTGTGAAGCATTTGTACTTATTGTCTGTGGGGTTAGCAGACCTAGTCCTGCCAGTCGCATTGCCTCTAATGGCGTTTCAACCGGGCTAAGGTCTATCAAGGATCTCGGTTTCTCAATTGCCTGTTCTCCTGGGGCCATTAACTGGGGAGTTCCTATGGACCCTCCTCTTATTGCATCTTGGGTCATTACTCCCTGATCACATACGCCAGATTCACCTTGTGCATACAATGGCACCGGTGGACCAACAGTAATCGGTAATGATATTGCAGCGGGTGTCTGACCTGGTCCTAAACTTCGTGGAGCAGCAACTCCAAAGGTCTGATTCTCTGAAGCCAGAGCAGGTTTTAATGGAGGACCTGCTACCGGGTTATATCCTGGTATCAGTTGTGGCTGCGGCTGGGGCAGCAATTGCGGAGTTGACTCAATCTGCACTAACCTCGATTTTGTATATATCGGGTCTGGCGGCACTATCAGATTTGTAGTAGTCTCAAGTACCGGGACGTCTGGATAGATTCTCTGTATCTGCGGTGGAGGTTGCAACTGTATCTGCATCTGCAAGTCTGGCGCATGTCCTTAGGCTTGCTAGAATCTTTGTCTGTTTTACAAGTGGCTTTCTTTCCCTGCGTCTCTTCTCCCTGTGTAATTGCTGGGAACAATTTTAATCCATCAACTATTCCCCGTCTCCACATTTTGTTCTCATTATCCCACCTAGCTTCTGCATAAGACTTTTCTGCTCTTTTTATTCTTCTTTGGAATCTTTCTTGTCTATGTTTAAGGGCCATTAAATCCCAAATTGCTAAAGCCTCATACTGAGCTGGCCTCGGAGGTGGTTTTTGTGTACTTTGGATTAAATGTCCCATGTTCTGGGAAGGCTAAACATCCCTCCTTCTCTTTTAATTTGCGCCACTGTTTCATCCATAAACAAGGCGCAACACCTTTTTCCTCCATAACTATGTAAGTTGGAGTAACCTCAGGTGGTGTAGGCTCCCCATCAGTCGCCATAATGTATGCGTCTCCTTTCAGAGCGCTCTTAAATGCCTTGACAAAATTCATCTTTGCGTTTTTCTCTTATTTGTATTTAATCAGAAAGTGACTTTATTCCCAGGACACTCTTCACCCACCTTTCTCAACCTATTGCCCCTCACGGACAGCAGCCAATCCGTGCGCAACCCCTCTCGACAACTGACCTATCTCAGCGCGGCACCACTGATGTCACACTCACACACTGCAGCTGACAAAGTCTTGCGGCTCGTCCGCCCCTCACTGAATTCACACAAACTAATGCAAAATTACTGCGAGCACCTTTAACAACAACAACAATCTGCTGGTTTACGACAGGAAGGGTAACATATTCACTTCAGAATTTTACAGAGATTTCACTTGAAGCCTCGGCCGCTACTCTCTTCTTCTCAATTCCCACATACGCAAGCAGAATTCGACCCGCAAATCCCACACTCAACTTGTCAATGGTTCGTCCTAGTGCACTTTAGAACTTGCCAAATCTCCATACTCCGGAGTCTTAGACCACTACGGGTCCGTACAAAACAACCAACCACGTGGATAATTTTGAGCACAAAGCGCCACACTCATATGAAGTATGCCGACTTCCCTACTCTCATACTGCGGAGTACTAAACCAACATTTACCTGACCTAAATACACACAGATTTCACAATCACCTGCAAAAGGCATAAGTGAGCAAGCACAAAACCCTATACCACACATGCTATGACGCCGAGAACATTCCCAACTCATAGGCTCTGAGATCCCGGGAAAGTCATGGTGAATTTAGAAACACATCATACCTCCAATTTGCATTATCACAGAAAAAACAATTTAAACAATGATTCTCCGTCCTAGGGCCCCAAAGGGCCAAACCGTCGCTCTGCTACCAGAACTGTTAACGCGTCCCTTTATGATAATTTATTTCACATCAGGACTCGTTTTAGGCCAATTAATCTTTTGACCCATTTTAGAGACACCGTAGGACGAGATAGCTAATCAATATATCAATTAATACATCAATAACGTCATCAATATTTATTTCAACAATATTTTTCACCTTAGTCAAAGTCATTAATCAATTCAGGACGCTATCATGACCTTTCAACCATGAATAACTACACCAGTTTAGTAGAATTTTATTCCCTATTAGTTACAATCTAAAATTAAGTGCGTTAACCTCAAAACCAAGAAACATAACAGCATAGTCATAATGTGACAACTTTGATAAGATTTCATTAAGGCAAGAATCACAAACATTAGAATATAACACGGCGTGAACATAGATTAAGTTTAGCAGAGAGTTAATGTCGCATCAGTTCAACAAAGCATAGTCTCGGTCATTTGTCTATTTGCGTCAATTTGGTGAACCCCTGTCCTAACCAATGATTAGCATTCGCATGTTGGGCTCCATGCAAAACAATTTGGAAAACATCTAGCTATGGTCTCTGTCAAAAGCAAGAAGTTGGTACCTAAAAAGGAAAAGCAAACAGACAAATTACAAATGCATTGTCATAATTACCCTCCAAGGATTTGGTCAGCACACAGGTTCAGTCTTCGTCCTCAGGATACCAGTCAGATCGCCATTAAACAGAATCCAGCTAAGTGACTAGAGGGCACTTTCCTCTTAAGGTGTAAAATGGACAAACTAAGGGCAAAGATGGTTTTAATAAAATCTCAAGTCACCAAACAGAGTGACAGAGTTTCTGGATAAAATCAATAGCATTCCCCAACCTGCCTTTTTGACCTCTCTGTGACATGGGTTTTTATCCCTTTTCCATAGAACATTCCCCCAAAATTCTATTGGACATCTTCTATACCACACTATCTTTAACCTATCAAATTGGACATTAGGTAATCCTAATCTTCACCCCATATTGGTTTACAAGTCTCTGATTGGTCCTCGTTATTGACGTCTTCGGAGGTGACACGTCCGGTATGACTTCATTTCTTGATAATTCTTTGCACATCTTTTGGTCAGCAGTTCTATTGTATTTACCGGTTTTAATGACCTTGTACATTACATTAATCTACACTGTTTCACTTCAGTTATAACATTTATTCCAGGGGCGTAGAAAAAGGTGCCTGAGAACGGATTTAACATGGTTACATTCATCTTCCAAGCTTGAAGAAAAAGAACATTGCAGGGTCATGGCCCCTTGTGAGTCAGCACACTGAAAAATAGTAAAATGCATTTAATACGAGAGCCAGGCAGCTAAACTCCGGCTCATGCTAACTTAAGGCATATGAATATTTCAGCTCAGTTTCAATAACGCAAATGCTAGTATAAGCTTAATTAAAACGTAACATAAACATTTTAATCATCATTATTAGTTTGCGTATACATTGGTGGCCACTCTTCGTGGTCACAATTTCAGGTGCACGTTTAAGCAAAATCGCTATGATTATAGTTTCTATGTGGCATCATCACACAGTAACTCATAAACATTTCATGTTAATATAGATTATATAAGCTACGCTCTCTCACTTCAAATAGTTACTGGTATTTTGTATTTGTTAAGCATTTGGAAAATCTATGAGGTTCGTGTTTATGCAGGTCATTCCTTACCCACTGACAACTAAGGTTGATCACAATAATGGGGTCTAGATAAAAAGATGAACTATCTATGTGAATCTTGTTGTTGCTACTGCAAAATAGATGGGCCAGGCATATTGATTAGGGTTACCTTCTCCAGTCTGCATATGCTTTTATTTTTTTTTATTTTAATGTACCTCTCACTGCATGTCTTCCTGTGATGGTAATGCGGGTGCTGTGGTGTATTTAGTGATAAGTTGGAGAATGTAGATGAAGGATAGATAAGAGAATGTAGAAAAGGGAAAGTGAACTCATAAGCTTGGTTAGAGTGTCTGGTGTCAGTTGCTCCTGGTTCTTGATGGGTGAGGTGCCCTTAATAAATACACCACTACTACTCGCCGTAATTGAGTCTCGGCATACTTCATTCATTCCTACCTTGTTACACTGGCGACAATCGATCACTGGATTATTCTGAAGGAGCGAAGGCACCTCAGCATCGGGGAACTGCTGGATTGTGTCCCTAACAGAGTACAACGAGGTGTCAGTTTCCACAGCACACTCCTGCTGAGATATTGTTGACGAAGAGTAGCAGTGAATTTTGGGCCAGACTGCACTGGGTGGTGTTGGGGGGATTCAAAGGCATAGAAAGGTGCTGTCTGGTGTTGGTGCAGCCAGATGAATTTTAACCTAGTGAGGCCTAGCAGTCGAAGCCTGACTGGTAGCTTATTATTGTGCTTTATGACATAGGCAGTGAAAGGGAGCCCGAGCATAGGAAAATGTACCAACTGGTAACCATGAAGACATTGGGAGAAAACAAGGGACATTTTCTAAAGAAAGCACGTATCGGCTGGTAGCCATAGAGACAACGCAGCCTTCGGAAGAAAACAAGGGCGATTTCTTAAAGAAAGCACATAAGTGTGCGCGCTGCCCCTTTGGATGATTGGGCTTACTGCTGTAAGTAAAACATTTTCTAGCTTACGCGTCAAAATTTTTCAATTCTATTAAGGACACGGAGGCGAGGATTATGCTATCTCCTTCTTTACTAACTCGAAACAGCAGCCAATCAAATTACAGAAAAATCAATAACTACATTTCCCATGAGGCATAAGCCTGACATCACATGGCCCAATCACCTCCCATACCCTTTGTCCATAAATTTCTTGACCTTAAACGTCACTTCCTCTTTCTTTGGCTAAATCCGGCAATAATGTACTTCAGAAACAAAACTTCATATATAGTCAAAAGTTCTCAAGCTCTTAGTCTTAGTGTGATCCAAACTCCGCTGGAGCCAAGAGTCTTCAATTGAATCGGATAACAGATCCATAAAACGATATCCTCAGAGGAATTAACCGAAGGTTTCAAGAGTTCTTCTGATCAGAACCTAAGAAAAATAATATATGCAAAGTAATATCATGTAATAATGTGAGGAAGAAAAAACTTTAATGTTATAAATGTATCTCAGGGTGGGAAGAAATAATGCTTAATATACAATCAATAAGTAAATACAAACATTTGTTACTTAACAGCATTGTTTCCTTGGGAGGGATAATCCTCGCCTCCGTGTCCTTAATAGAATTGAAAATTCTTGATGTGTAAGCTAGAATTTTTTTAATTCTATTTCAGGACCGGAGGCTCCGATTATTCTCGTTTAAAGCTGATTAATAACCACAGAGGCAACATCTAAAACTGGTTTCTGATAAAATTTTCGAAGCGTAGATTCTGACGACCAATCAGCCGCTTTCATAATGTCCTCTAGACGAGAACCTAAAGCATATGTCTTGGACGCCATTGCCCCTCGTACTGAATGAGCTCCAAATAAATTAATATCTATGCCTGCTTCATTCATTAACCATTTAACCCATCGAGACAAAGTGGCTGATGAGACTGGTTTGAAAGGTTTTTGCAGAGCTATGAGTAACTGACCAGTAGTATCTTGTCGAAGTTGCTCTGTAACCATCTCAGATTCTTTTAAACATTGAACTACACAAAGCTTTGGGTTATCTAAGAATATTGGGTAAGTTACCAACCTGCAATTAGTCTTTGTCCGTTTGGTAATGTTAAAGGTAACCCCCTCAGGTGAATACACTCTACCTGTTAAGTCCAAGGCTTTGACATCCAATACACGCTTGCAAGAGATGAGACATAATAACATTGTCAGTTTAGCTGAAATCTGTTTACGAGATAAGAATTTATTGGCTGGCCAGGAATCCAAAAATCTCAGCACAATATTGACATCCCACAAAACGGAATATTTGGTTTGTGGAGGATTAGATAGACGAATACCCCTAAGTAACTTACAAATGAGAGGATGTTCACCCGCAGGTTTTCCATCCAGGTGAGCATGGCTGGCTGAAATGGCCGATCTAAAGTTGTTGATGGTTCTATAAGCTAATCCTGAGCCAGCTAATTCAGCTAGAAAATTAATTATCATTTCAACATTTGAGTACACGGGATTGAGATCCCGTCTATCACACCAACTAGTCCATCTTCGCCATGCAGATGCGTATCTTTTATGGGTGCCTGAAGCCCAGGCTTGCTTGATGAATGCCACAGCTTGTTGCGAAATTCCTGGGGCATTCCATCTTGCCCTGAAGCCCTCCAAGCCATCAGTGTTAGTTTCTCTGAAACGATCATTGGATGTTGATGGTTCTCCAGGTTCAAAAGAAGATTCGGGCGAGGAGGAAGGAGAAGAGGTAGAGCGCAGGCTAACTGATGGGCAAGCGGGAACCAAGGCTGAGCTCTCCAAAAGGGAGTCACTAATGTGATCTCCGCTTTCTGACGCCTTATCTGAGACAGTTCTCTGGGATCATTAGAAACGGGGGAAAAGCATATCCCCGAAACTTTGACCAATCCTGCAGAAATGCGTCGGTCGCCAAGGCCAGAGGGTCCTGGCACCAGCTGAAAAACGTTGGTATCTGTGTATTGAGCCGAGAGGCCAAGAGATCCACTTCGCACACGCCCCAAACTTTGGATATCTCTAGAAAAATTATCGGATCCAGTCTCCAGTCGCTGAAATCTGTCAGGTACCTGGAGTTCCAGTCCGCTATTGTATTCTGATCTCCTGGGAAATATTCTGCCATGACAGTCAGGCGATGACTGATGCAATAGTGCCAGAATTCCTTGGAAATTTCCGCCAGTATTCTGGATTTCGTGCCCCCTAGTTTGTTGACATACTTCACTGCAGAAATGTTGTCCATTCGTAACAAGATGCAGCAGTCCGTCTTTTGAGGGGAAAGGCTCCTGATGGCAAAGGACCCCGCAAGGAGCTCTAGACAATTGATATGAAGAGTCTGCTCCCATGTCGACCAACGACCTCCAGTTACTATCGAGCCGCATCGGGCTCCCCATCCCCAACGGCTGGCATCGGACTCTATCACTATTTCTGGGAGAGAACCGAAAATTGCCCTGCCATTCCAAGCTTCCATGTGTTGGAGCCACTAATGAAGTTCTGCTTTCACTTCGTCGGTCAGGGGAATCTTTTCTCAGTAACTCAAACCCTGTTGCAAGTGTCTGATCTTGAGTCTCTGTAGGGCACGATAATGAAGCGGGAAGATTGCCTGAATCGAAGAGGCCAGAAGGCCTACTATTCTGGCAATGTTCCTCAATGAAATCATCTGGTTGGACAGAGCAGATCTCAATTCTCTCTTGATACCTCGAATTTTCTGAGGTGGGAGAATCAGAAGGGAGAGGATGGAATCTATCCTGAATCCCAAAAAATCTATCACCTGGGAGGGATTCAATAATGACTTCTGCACATTGATAAGGAAACCTAAATCCTTCAGAAGATTGATTGTCCGTTCCAGATGAATCAGGAGTGTATGGGGGTTCTGAGCCATCAGAAGGATGTAGTCGAGATAAATTATCAATCTGACTCCCTTGCATCTCAACCATTCCATCACTGGCCTCAGTAGTTTTGTGAAGCACCAAGGGGCCGATGAGAGGCCAAAAGGAAGCGCATTGAATTCTAGACAGTGTCCCTTCCATAGAAATTGTAGGAACCTCCTGTGAGGGTGGAAAATGGGAACTGACAGGTAAGCGTCTTTCAGGTCGAGACGAACCATCCAATCTCCCTCTAGAGGAATGTCCCGTAGCAAGTGGATTCCCTCCATCTTAAAGTGTCTGTATAATATCCAGTAGTTGAATTCTTTTAGATTTAAAACTAGACGGTGACCTCCTCCCTTTTTGTCAACGACAAAGATGGGACTGAGGAATCCTGATGGATGAGGGGTTGAAAAACTCACTGCTCCTTTGTGTAATAAGGCTTGTACCTCTGAGTCTATAAAAGACTGGTCTGCGAGGGAAAAATACATTTGTGTTGGAGGTGCAAGTTGAACCGGGGTTTCTAGAAACTCTAGATGGAACCCAGAAACTGTCTGAAGAATCCAGGGGTCTCCTGAAATTCTTTTCCAATTTTCCAGGAATAAACCCACTCTGCCCCCAAGACGTACTTGAGAATAATGAATAATGCTCACCTGAATAAGTGGATTCTTGGATCGCTCCCTGCTGACCCCTGTTGGGTCCTCGTCTGTATCTGGGGCGTCCCCCTCGATTGCCAGTGGGGTAGAAGGTGGTGTCCGATTGTTCGGAGTACCAGTTGCCTCTCCCTCTAGGGTAGGGATATTGAGAGCTTTGAAAGGATCCTCGGCCGGGCATACGCCCTCCAAAACGTCCGGCCCTGGCAAAAAGGTTTCTTTTGAATACTTTTTTAAGAGACAAATGAGCTTTGTCTAGGGAAGAGAAAGTAGAGCAAAATTTTGCTAAATCTTTTATGAAGGAAGACCCAAAAAGGAGGCCATCAGCCGATGGGCCAGCTTCCGAAGTTGCCAGATCTGTTAATTTAGGATCGATTCTCATAAGAATTGACTTACGTTGTTCCGACGAAATCGCACAATTTGCATTGCCCAATAGGCAAAGTGACCTCTGAGCCCAACCAATCAAGACATCAGTATCCACAGGTGTACCCGACTCTTTGGCAAGAAAAGCCATGTCTAGGATCTTAGCCAAGGGACCTGTGACATCCAGTAACTTATCTTGGCAAATCCGCCATGATCTGTCTAATCCTTTTTTGGGGTCTTTGCCAAATTATTTCATAAAGGTGACCATAGTGGGGTCGATGTCTGGGGTGTCCGTCACCTTCTCTTCTACATCAGGTCTAGGGCATTCTGCTCTAAGGCGTGAACTGACCTCTTTGTCAAAACTCCTTCTCATATTATCGTGGACGTATTGCGCCACTTCAGAAGACGGGGTGCAGTTGGAGGCTCTAGGATGTATGATCTGAGTGGGATAGAAATCCAGGGTTTTAGATGTGGAAGTTTCTTTCCTGGGCTTTTTATTGGGAATCGGGGACGCCGGAGCGTCTGAGTCGCTGGAGTTGGAATTGGAGTCAGACGAGGACTGTGAGAATCCCAGATCTTTTGAGGATGTTCAGTGGAGTGTTTCTTAAACAATTTGTTAAATGCATCTGCATACAATCCAGTGATCGTGTTCTCATTTCCTTCTAAATTCTTGGTTTTGGCTTTGCATTTAGATTTTTTCTCCTTAGAGGAAGATTGTTGTTCATTATGCCAACCCTGGGATTTGGCATAGTCAAATAGTTGCCCTGAAAAGGGTCCTAAAGCTCTTACCAGGGCGTCGTTAACAGATTGTTGGACTCTGTTATCAAGGGCTTCAACTAAGTTTACTTCTAGTTGATTGCCCAATTCCTCAGGGTAAAACCCTGTTTCATTTTCACTCCATTGAGCCATTAGGAGGAGTGGTAATAGTTTTAACTATTAGAGTAATGAGGGGGAGTTCGAGCCCCTAGCAGGCAAGTAAGCCCAGTTATAGTGTGGAGGGAGCAGCCTGTGTAATGCACTCTAGGCAAAGCCTTGTAGATATTTTACAACCCAAGTTCTTTGTTTTAATGTGAACTGGGCGTCAGGGAGCATAAATACAGCACCGGGCGTCAGGAAAAGGCTTACTAGCGCTCCGCGCGTCTGCAAACGAGCCGGCTCATCAAGAAAAGTGATGAGATCGGCTCGAAAATGCGCGCGCGAAGCACGAGCATGGAAATAGAAAGGGGGACTACACAGAAGTGTATTAGCTCCCGCTCCCACTCCACAGGGCTAAAAGCGAGCAGAATCGCGTCGCTACCCAACAGTTTAAATATAGCAAAGTACAGTTATAGTAAAACACTCTAAACATGTAAATATTGAAGAGAAAGAAAAACGTCACTTATCTGCTGCGGAGCAGCAAAGAAAGAGGAAGTGACGTTTAAGGTCAAGACATTTATGGACAAAGGGTATGGGAGGTGATTGGGCCATGTGATGTCAGGCTTATGCCTCATGGGAAATGTAGTTATTGATTTTTCTGTAATTTTATTGGCTGCTGTTTCGAGTTAGTAAAGAAGGAGATAGCATAATTGGAGCCTCTGGTCCTGAAATAGAATTATAACATAGCTGCAGTAAAACGTATTCACTTATTACTAGTGCGCTTCGTCTGTCACGGTGACAGGCACACCTTTATGGGAACAAAAATGTATTTTGAGAAGAGTGCGCTTCGTCACAGTGACAGACACACCTTTTTCAAAGTTAAACAAAAACTTAAAAATGCAATCTTTGAGTATTACCTCCTGTTAGACCTGGTATCACCAGAGTGGCCTTACACCAGACATTTTGCCTTTTACCCGCTGATTTGTTGCAGTAATTTTTTGTTGGCCTTAGGACTCTAAGCACTTTTCCACTGCTAACCAGTGCTAATGTGCTTCTCCCCTAAACCTGGTATCCATGATGTATCACCTACAGACATATTTAATTTACCTATAAGTCCTTCGTAAAGTGGTACACCATATGCCCAGGGCCTGAAAATTGAATGCTACTAGTGGGCCTGCAGCACTGATTGTGCTACCCACTTAAGTAGCTCTGGAAACATATATCTGGCATGCCACTGCAGAGCCTGTGTGTGTATTTTTACCGCCACCTAGACCTGGCATTCAGAACCTCTTGCCAAGCCTTAAACTCCCCTTTTCTTACATATGTTACCCCAGTGTTAGGACCTGGGGAGACCATTTGGCAGGGTGCTATGTAAGTGAAAGGCAGGACATGTACCGTTAAGTTTTACATGCCCTGTTAATGAAAAACTCCCAAAGTCGTTTTTCATACTGTGAGACCAGCCCCTCTCACAGGCCAGTATCGGGAATCCCTTACAATACTGTTAAGATGTAATTACTGATCAGAGAGGAGTAGCTGCATCATGTTTAGTATCATTGGAATGGTAATGATAAATGCTCTTTACTGGTGAAGTTGAATTTAATGTTACTATTTTAGAAATCCCACTTTTAGAAAGTGGGTGTTTCTCTGCTCTCCCTGCCCCTCGTGCCTACAGCCTGTCTCCAATACACATCTGACCTGACCAGGAGCCTATCTCCAATACACATCTGGCCTGGGCTAGGTGACAGCTACACTTGTGCATTCCATCCAGACACCCACAACACAGGACACTCAGCTGCATCTGCATTCATCCGCATACTGATGGGTCTTCCTGGATAGGTGGTTGGGAAGGGCTCCCACTTACATTTCAAAAGGATAGTGACCAGAGCCCAAACAATCAGGCTGATTACCTCCCACTGATAGTATGGAGCCGGGGCTGGGTTAAAAGGGGGACCTGTGTTGTTCACAGAAACCTTTTGAAGTCATCCCCCACATCAAAGGTACTTTTTAGTGTAAGTACTGCGTCTGTGACCTCCAAAAGTCAGTACACTTCTGTTCTGAAGAAACCTACTGGAGTAAATATATGGATTGGTGCATGCTGTGTGCCAGGATCACCACCTTGCCTGGATTGACTGTTCCTATGAACTGCTGCTGCACCTTGTTGTGCTAGCCTGCTGATCTCTGTCGTGAAGCTCAAGAATCAACAGCTAATCTATCCCCCCCAGATCAACCCGCAACCTAGGCCCCACCTCTGTAATAATTGGCTACTGGCACGCAATACTCCGAGCCCTGGGATGGGAGGGAAGACTAATCCAAGTCACCCACCTCTGGGACTCAAAGACACTGGGCACAATGGACAACCTCCCTGGATTTACAAAAGGGGAACTCATCGGGATATCAGAAATCGGGGGCCTTTCACCACACAATGAAGTCATGGCATTTAGCGATCCACAAGAGGAGTATAAGTTAGCTCCCTCTGAATATTATTGGCATCTCTATGTCCGACACGTGTTGTACTCGGCAATTCCTAAGGGGTTGGAGCTCCCAGAATCCTCTCCCCTGGAATGCAGACTACTAGAAGAACACTTACATAAAAATGCCATTTCCTTCACATAAAAGACAATAATGAATAACTCTCCGGACCCGCTCAAACACCTTAAACTACAATGGGAGAGAGATGTGGGAAGCCTAGAAGACGAGAAGTGGGAAGAAGCACTGGCATCCCCGAGGGAGGTGGGAATCTGCTCAAGGTTTAGATTGATACAGCTGAAAGTCCTCCATAGGACATACCTGTCATGCACACGTAGGAGCAAACTGGGCAGAACACCAGATGGCTGTTGCCTCAGGGGATGCGGGCTGGAAGGGTCCTTAATACACATTCTTTGGGAATGCCAGAAATCAGACACTACTGGTCATCATTAATTGAATGCTTAAACAACCTCTGTGATGAGGAACTGTCTCCGTCGATAAAATGGTGTCTGTTAAATATATGGGAAACCACAGATCTCAGAAAAATCGGAAAGGCTGTGGATAACAGTGGGCATGGTGATTGCAAAGAGAAATATTGACAGACTATGGGGATCGCTACAAGCACCATCGCTGAGAGACTGGAAACTAGATATGGATTTGTGCATACTGGCAGAGAAAGTAACATATGAAAGTCGAGGGTGCCTGCAGAAATGGACGAAAATGTATATAAATAGGTAAAGAGTGTCTATTTTCCTAATACTGTGTGGAATCTTTTTGTGGTGTTCTTATTTTGACTACTATGGGGGGATTGCACAAACACCTTCCAAGCCTGCCTGCTCTGTACAAAGCTACCAGAGTGTGAGCACAGGTTAATTTAGGTATTTTTTTTTACTTAACCTGACCAGGATTGTGGTCCCTACTTGGACAGTGTGCATGCCGCTGCCAAGTAGAGACCCACTGTCTAACACCTCCTATAATACTTATTCTTATCTCGATTACAACCCTAATTTCCCTCGGCAAATACATGAGAGCTTTATAGGCTGTTGGAAGATATCCCGTCTTTTTACGCTGGGCCGTTTCTATGAGGAAGATGGTCTTCTTTCTTTTGAGACTTACCTCAAAGACTTCCCTGGTTCTGGATTCTTTCTCTGTATTCAGCTCCGGCCCTTCCTCATGGATCTGAAGCCATATGACCTTAATTGTTCTTTGAACGCCTTTCTCAAATATCTGTGGTGTGATCCATCAAAGAAGGACATTAGTCTGGCCTACAAAATGATTCTAGTGACTGAAGTCCGACGGCGGCTTGATCTCCTCCAACATCTGACCGACAAGTGGAACCAACATCTCGGGGTTGAATTTACCATCAATGACTTAAGGTGCACAAATGTTTTTTCCCTTACAATTCTGAATGTATCCTGGGTTAAAACTCACCAGACTAAAATTATCTACAATTTATATCACACTCCTTACTGTTTGTAGATTATCACTCTTAAGCAAGATTCTAAGTGTTTTTGAAGTGCCAGAGATCAGGCGGATTCTGTTCATATCTTTGCCAATTGCCCTGTTAGTTCTAACTATTGGCAGACAGTTTTCACGAAGCTCAATCGATTTTGCCTGAATACTCTGAGATGGGATCAAAATGAATTGTTTTGTGTCAATCACTTCATATTCCCAGTTATTTAGGAAGGATCTATTTTTTTCACTATCGAATTGGCTCAACTGATTTTGGCCTGTCACTGGCCACTAGTTCAGACTCCCAATCCTATGCTTTGGTGGCATGAAATCGTCAACACTGGCCTTCTTGAGAGCCTGATAATTGATAATTATGAGTGTTGAGCAGTGCTTAAGAAGAAATGGGATACATTGAGGGGACTACTGTCGGGCTTCCAACCTGGCCATGACCACCTATCACCATAGTAGACTTCCTTCTTTATTTATTTTCGCTGTCTGTGCTTCATCCGGATTTCCAGTCACATCCTCCACAGTCTTGTGTACTTGAACGATATATTTTCTTTACTATCTAATGATTTTTGATTGTGCTAGACATTGTATCTTGCTTGTCAAAGAAACAACTTTACAAAAGAAAGATTTCTTTTTGCCATTTTGGCTTAGTTTGGTAGGTTAGTTTAAAAGTAAAAGTATGTGCCTGATTAGATTGCATCAGAGGCAGAGATGGCAGCAATACTAACTCTGTGAGGCAGGAATAGAGCATTTAATACATCTAGGAGTTCTATCCCAGCGTGGGTGGGTATGGAGAGGCCTAAGTGGGAGGCTACTAACTGGGTAGCGGCTTCAATATTAGCTTGCTCTTCTCCACATGGGAGAGCAAAGGGAAACAAGCGCCTTCTGGAAGAGAGAAGGCAGGCTTGTTGATGGGAGAGAAAAAGCAAACAATTTTCTTATCAGTCAGACAGGTGCTGGCAGATGTACAATTGGGAGGCCGTGGGAGAGTGACGAGCCCCAGTGGTCCTCTTTGTGAAGGATGTGCCACACAGGGCCCATATTGTAAGTGTTTATTGTGCATGGGGCAGGCCCCAGGTAAAAAGGACAAGAGTGCTGTTGGCACCTGTATTTATAAGCGGCATGGAGGACTCTGCCAGAAGGGGTACAAGAAAGCAATTTAGCCAGCGGTAGGACATGTGGCATTGCTCAGCAGCCAGCAGGTGTAAAGAGTGCATGAGCATGTGCCATGCACAAGAAAGTGTGGGGAAGAAGGAGGACAAGTAATACATGGACTATATATAACAAAGGCAGCACAAACATTGGGGAACTGAGTCCCTGCACAAGAAGAGAGGGCATTGTCCCCGTTATTTATGGGGGGAGTTGCAACAAGTTGATAACACATCACTGCTTACAGCAAAGCAAGGCAGGCAGAAGTGAAGGCTTCCTTGATCCCTAGGCTTGAAACCAGGGACAACAAGGGTTATGTTGGCACTCAGGTGTGAACAAAGGGCACATGGGCATCTAATTGGGGAGCTAATAGAAGAGGCTAAAAGAAGAGAGCAGAAAGTGACAGACAGCGCAAGCCGTGAATAGGTATGGATACTGCCCAAGAACAATAACAGTGCGATGTGACAGACTGTGTGAGTGCCCCTTTAGACAGGACAATAGTCCCCTTGGTTGGAGTGATATGGGGAACAATACGGGAACAACCTGACAGTGGAGGCCAGGAAAATGCAGCGGCACCCAGTCAGGCCTGAGACAGCCTGGAAACACTGGTCTGAAGGGAGGGAGTGGTCTTGAACAGCCCTCCCAACACTGTGATACATCAAACAACGTAGTATGATAGGATGTGGCAGTTGATTGGACTATTTTTAATGGGGAAGTGAGTAACTGAGAAAGATGGATGGAGAGTGTTGGTGGGGACACTGGGAAAGAACAATGGGCTGATCTTTTAGAGTTGGACTACGAAGAAGATATGGAAGAATTAGGAGGGTGAGATATCTAGTTGGTTTCATGATAAAAACAATTCAAGTATACCTACAGGCTCAAAGCTGAACAAGATTGGGAGTAGGAGACCTAATGAATTTGCCCTGTCTGAAGTTTTGCAGACATTCAACCAGGTTTCTTTTAAAGACTGAGAGAATGGCCTTTGGCAGTGGAAATAGAACAAAGGGGGTGGATGAGCAGCCACAGAGAAGAGAAGTGAGACTATAGTCTGGTGGGTGTTAATGGTAGAATACTTGGGAAGAAGTATGAGGAGAGAAGAAAACAAGGTGTGTGTCAAAACATTCCATTGCGGTTGGGGTGACACTATGAGGGATAAGAATGTATGTGATGGGGTAAGAAGGCACACAAGGCAGTGGACACTGGGGATATTGATGTAGTACAACAGAAGGAGGCATCAAAAGATCTTAAGACGCAGCAGTCTGGAGGAGGTGGAGCTGAAGTAAGTGAGAGAACTGCTGCAAAAAAAGTTGAGCATGTGATACAGGCTGAGCAGGATAAGTATCAAGGTAACAGAAAGGTGAATGTTGCATGGGAAGACAGTAGCAAGAAGGGGGCCAGTGCTAGAAAAAAGTTAACTTACATGGGCATTTCCTTGTCATTGGGGTTACATTTATCAACTACTACTGTACAAAAGAGATGATCTGGAAAGGGAAATCTATAGATATCTTTAAAGTACTTCACAGGGAGATACCGTCCAAAGAAGGGTTGAAAGAAGAGGCGTGGGAACTGGCAAACAGGCCTCGGAATCTGTCACAGCATATACATTAAGATTAGCATTCTTAATATAACCTAGTGTTTACTTTGAAAAATATCCAGACTGGGAGGTAGCCATAATTAAAGTAAGGACACTGTGTGGGAGGCACAGATGGATTTTGGACTCTTCTCATGGTACAGATATGATGAGTAGTTTTGGGCGAGGTTTACCATCACACCAGATAAACCTTGGGGCGAGTTAGATAATGAGTTATGGGTGCAAACAAAAGTACCTACATGACCGGCTCCACTGCATACTGCCAGTGAGTGCAAATGAAGTCACCTACATAACCGGCTTCTTCACTGCATAATGCCAGTGGGCTTCCAGTACCTTACCAGCCTTTTCTGAGGCATCACACCATTGGGCATGGTTGGAGTTGGCAAGCAACAGGCAAGTTTTCAACTTAGCCTGGGGGTCAATAGGGGTTGCCGCAACAAGAACTCTTACATGTATAAGCTTGAATGCTCACGTTGTGGAGGCATTTTTATAGTGTCTGGGGAGTCCACTTTTCAAGGTGTGGGGCAACAAAGAGGAGGAAGTGGGGGGGCAACAATTTATTCAAAAGGGCTTTTACTCCAATTAAGTTACACGTCCTAGAAGAATGGTCGGCGTACTACCCTAAAGGAGAAGATGCAGCATTATTGGCTCGGGGATTCAAAGGAAGTTTTAGACTAGAATACTGTGGCCCTAGATTGAGATGTTCTGCTGCCAACCTAAAATCTGATGTAATGCCACACATTCTCAAATACAAGATCTTGAAAGAAGTGGAAGAAGGAAATAAGGCAGGCCAGTTTTGTGATTGGCCAATGGCAAATTTGATGTTTTCTCCTTTAGGCATGGTGTCTTCAAAAGTCACTGGGTAACTCAGTATTATTCAACATCTATCATGGCCTGAGGGGCAACCTGTTGATAATTACAATAGCCAGAGAAGATGTTATTGTTTAATTTCTGTCAGTTGATATGGCCTTCAGTGTGGTTAGGAGTGGTGGGTAAGAGGGAGAGTTAGCTAAGTGTGACATTAAATGAGCTTTTAGGTTGTTTCCAGAGCATGGTTTGCAGTTTGAAGTCCTCTGTATCTTTTTTGAGGGGGCATTTCTTTGTGGAAAAGGTACTGCCCATTATTGTGCCATTTCCTGCAAACTATTTGAGACATTCAGTTGATTTTGCAGTGGTGTTTCTCATCTGGAACAGCTCATCATTGGGGGGGGGGCCTTACTTGGGCGACTCTTTGTAGGGCACCCTCTGTCTGGTGAATGCAAGAGAGGTTTAACTGAATTTGAGAGAATGGTGCAACATCTGGGTGTGTGTTTGGCATCTGAAATAACAGAAGGGCTAAATATGAGCCTACTGTAGTGGAACTGGGCAGGAGAATTTTACAAGGTTGGGTGCGAGCAAGGAATGGAAGGCAGAAGGGAAGAGAGCATTGTTGACTGCAATATTGACATTGATTATTCAGCAATTGGGTCAGATTTGCCTTTAAGTATATAAAAACTCGCTATTTAAGTTATGTATGTTGTGGCTGTTTTGGGGGAATTCATAGTATCAGAGTTGTTGGGTACTGCCAAGTTCCCTTGTATTATGTGTGAATATTTGGAATTCTGGGGTAAATGTTTGTTTCTGTTCTTGCAAAGATCTAAGATGGATCAGTCAGGGAAAAGAAGAGTAGTTTGGTTGAGAAAAAGTTAAGGGCCTGCAGTGCACTGGTTCATTTTCAAAGTTTCATTGGTTAAGTGCCTGACAGCATTTCAGCTATTGGACGTTTTGCTTAAGATACTTAGGGTGCTGGGTAGAGATGCATCAGGCACTCCTTTCGCATTGTGGTGGTCTCTGAAGCCCTTAGCTCAGATTGTGCAGTACATTAGGAGGCTCTTTTGATGATACTTGCTGAAGTAAATGTATTTCCAGTTTGTTAATTTCATCGCAGGATGTGTGCTAGGCCTTTGACTGCACTATTGTCAGTATGGATCATTGGACACTACTTTATTCAGATCACTGGCAGGATATTGGAAACAAAAATATTGTGTGGACAGAATATTGTGCCAAACATATCGAGGACCAAAATATCGATAAGGTAAGTGCAAATAGATAAGTATATAGTCACTATTCTTAACTCCACATCTACATACCGTGAATATATATATATTGCCAAGGTACATATATGTGGAGTTATATAGGGTAAAACTTTGCTTCTCTATAAAAACTCATCTTCACAATACTTTTGATCTCGATATTCTTGACACAATATTTTGTTCCCAATATTTTTGTTTCTGATATTCTGTCCAAAAATCCCTCTTTGTCAACACCAGGACAGTGTGCGCTCTACGGGCAGCTTAATGCAGAATGACAAACCTTATGCAATGTAATAATTCATGCATTGTGTGCTGATATTGCATACTAACTTTTTGCATTACAGGTATTTATCTTGAAATGTCTTTATCTTGAAATGTCTTTAATATTGTTTGCAATGTATTGTTCATGTTCAAGCCTTTCATGCAGCCTGGCTGGGTGTGGCAGGTGGGCGGGGCTTGGGTCTATATAAGGAACCCAGCCCAGCTCCACGTGCTCACTATTCAGAGGTACCGGTGCAGAGCAGCAGCATTTTCCAGAGATCCTGTTCCGGAGGCCTACTTGGACATTTCCTGGCCCTGTCCTCATTATCTTGCTGATCTTCAAGCAGGGCGGTAAGGCGGAGTTCGGGATAGACCTCGACTCTGTTTTCTAGAAAAGTTTGAGTTTCTGGCTTTGTGATTTTACTGTGTGTGCGGTTTACTCTTGGCACTCAACCCTTGCAGTTTGGATCGGCAGAGTGCGCAATCATTTTCAGGCATTAGAATCTTGATGGTTGATTCGGCAACAGTCTGCGCGATTCATTCTTGGCAATTAACCCTTGCAGTTCCGATTGGCAGAGTGTGCGATCATTTTCAGGCATTTGGATCTTGATGGTTGAATCGGCAACAGTGAGCGCGATTCATTCTTTGCAATTAAACCTTGCAGTTCGGATTGGCAGAGTGCGCGATCATTTCCAGGCATTTGAATCTTGATGGTTGAATCTGCAACAGTGTGCGTGAATTATTCTTGGCAATTCACCCTTGCAGTTCAGATTGGCAGAGTGCGCGATCATTTCCAGGCATTTGAATCTTGATGGTTGAATCGGCAACAGTGTGAGCGATTCATTCTTGGCAATTAACCCCTGCAGTTCAGATCGGCAGAGTGCACGATCATTCCAGGTACTTGAGACTTGATGCGCAGTCTGGCAATAATGTGCGCAGTTACTTCTGGGCAATTGATTCTTGTAATGTAGATTAAACAGAGTGTTATCTTTCTAGACAGAACAAGTTGAGTCAGTTTGCCAATGCTACAGAATCATTCATGAATCATATAGCAGTTACTTCTTTGGGAACAAATGTACTTATTGACTGTTGTTGTGATGTAATTGCTATTTTAGAATTAGCTTGAGAAAGTTCAATGTTCAGAGTATATGATTATAAAAAGGTCATGGTATTGAAAAGTTCTTGATCTCTCATGTTATTAGAGCATAAAGAGTTAAAGCAAACTTAATGAAGATTAATGTGAATTACCTTGCTATTGTGTTCTTAACTCTCGCTTCCACAGGTCTCCTTCCCGCTGTTCCCAACCTAAACCCCATCCCCTGCTTGGCCATTCTTTAACTCTGTGCTATAACCAGTAGTAGAGTTTGGAGCTGCCAAGAGGTGGACATATTGGGAACAGGCGGAAACCCAGAGGATCTGGTCTTGCTGACAGAATAGTGAGCCCACTAATTTTTATTCTCCTGGTTTGTGCTAGGTTTCGAATATGGCCACATTGGATGAGTTACTTAAGATAATTACGCAGTTTCAAGTGGATGTAGTCGAATCTAAAAACATAGCAACAAATCTAGCAGAAAGGGCGGATCAGTTACAAGACAGAGTGGGAAAGAGGGAGCAAAGTAAGTTTAATCCTACTCCTTAAGGTTCAGGAGGGAGTCCTCGAACTAACATATCACTCACAGTTCCCACACCCATTCCTTTGGCTCCCCCAGAAAGGTTTTCAGGAGATCCTCAGAAAGTACAATCTTTTTTCACTCAAGTAGAATTGCACTTCACCTGTAGACCAAACACCTTCCCTGATTCCCAATCCAGGTTGGCCTTCTTGATTTCTTATTTGACTGGAGACGCGGCCACCTGGGCAATCCCTCTTGTGCGTCGAGATAATCCTTTGCTGTATAACTGGAGAGACGTTGTACAGGAATTTGAAATAGTCTTTGATAGAAGAACAGTTACTCTGTCCGCAGACCGAGAACTGTTAGAATTGCGACAAGGAAATAAAGATCTTAGTGGTCATTGCAACCCTGGCGGTCAGTGTTAAAGCGGCAGTAAAACCGCCAACAGGCCGGCGAAAAAAAAAATGTAATTAGGACCGTGGCGGAAACCGCCAACATAGACATCCACTTTAACGCTCTGACCGCCACGGCGTTACAAACAAACACCGCGGCGGTAACCGCCAACAGACAGGCGGAGGACAATGTACCGCCCACAGAATTACAACAGGCCAATCCGCCACCTTTTCCGGGGCGGATTCACCGCAAACAAAAACACGGTGGAAACAGGACTTGGAAGGGGAAACGCTCACCTCTACACATCCCACGAGGAAACCGGAACGCCATGGAACCGGAACTTCAGATTCTTCCAGCCTTTATCTTTCTGCTCCTCTACCAGGAGCATGAACGCCGGCGGCAAAGACCACTGTGAGTACTGCACCTACGAAACAGGGGCGGGGGGAGGGAAAAAACAGTGACACACACACGCAACACTCCCACCCTCACCCACGACAACACACACACTAATACATCATGATACATTACAGTTACACCCCCCAACCTCCACTGGAAGAATATAAGGACAAAAGGAAATGAGTTGAATGATTGTAATATATCCAAAGACAGTAATCAAAAATATATACATATATAAAGATATTCACACTATAAACAAATATATACACCAAGAATACAAGTCCAAGGTATCCCACTATCATAGTCCGTGGACCACTGGGCCCAAAAGGCATGGGCAAGGCCCACACAAGATACCCAAACAAGACGGAGAGAACACTGCTGGGGCATCAGATAGAAATAAAACAGGTACCACAGAGGGAAGGGAAGGGGGGGCACCTCAGCCGGATGAGTGCACAATGCCAGATCCACGAGGGGGCTCTATGCCCACTGTTCAATCCTGGGGAGTGCAAAGCCACAGTCTCTCAAGTCTCTCAAGTCTCTCCAGTGGATGGTTTGCCCACTGTTCAATCCTGGGGAGTGCAAAGCCACAGTCTCTCAAGTCTCTCCAGTGGGTGGTTTGCCCACTGTTCAATCCTGGGGAGTGCAAAGCCACAGTCTCTCAAGTCTCTCCAGTGGGTGGTTTGCCCACCGTTCAATCCTGGGGAGTGCAAAGCCACAGTCTCTCAAGTCTCTACAGTGGGTGGGTTGCACACTGCTGCATCCTGGGGAGTGCAAAGCCACAGTCTCTCAAGTGGATAACATTCTCCACTGGTTTCTGGAGGGGGATTTGTGCCCAGAGCGCTTCATCCTGCCAAGGACTGTGGGAGTGGATGTGACACTCCACTGGTTCTGGAGGGGGCTTTGTGCCCAGAGTGCTTCATCCTGCCAAGGACTGAGGTAGTGGGTGTCTTTCTCCACTGGTTCTGGAGGGGACTTTGTGCCCAGAGTGCTTCATCCTGCCAAGGACTGAGGTAGTGGATGTCTTTCTCCACTGGTTCTGGAGGGAGCTTTGTGCCCAGAGTGCTTCATCCTGCCAAGGACTGAGGTAGTGGATGTCTTTCTCCACTGGTTATGGAGGGGGCTTTGTGCCCAGAGTGCTTCATCCTGCCAAGGACAGAGGTAGTGGATGTCAATCTCCACTGGTTCTGGAGGGGGCTCTGTGCCCAGAGTGCTTCATCCTGCCAAGGACTGAGGTAGTGGATGTCTTTCTCCACTGGTTCTGGAGGGGGCTTTGTGCCCAGAGTGCTTCATCCCGCCGAGGACAGAGGTGGTGGATGTCAATCTCCACTGGTTCTGGAGGGGGCTCTGTGCCCAGAGTGCTTCATCCTGCCCGTGCTGGCCTCAGTAGCGTCGGAATCATTGGCGCTCACTGGCCTGCGGTGCTGCTGGCGGCAGTGTCCTGGGCAGTGGTGCTGGTGGTGGCGGTGTCCTGGGCAGCAGTTCTGCTGGCGGCAGTGTCCTGGGCAGCGGTGCTGCTGGCGGCGGTGTCCTGGGCAGCGGTTCTGCTCGCTGTGGTGTCCTGGGTAGCGGTTCTGCTGGTGGCGGTGTCCTGGGCAGCGGGGCTGGTGGCGGCGGTGTCCTGGGCAGCATGGCTGGTGGTGGCAGTGTCCTGGGCAGCGGGGCTGGTGGCGGTCTTTTCCGCCGTGCATATCTTCCCAGACTTGCCGGTTTTTAATGTGCCCCTTCCCCACCTTGGATGGTGGCGCAGCTGTCTCCACACTCCCAACTGAACCCCTGGGAGCGGCTTTGGTGGCTGATTTCTTTCCCCTCTCCCACCGGGCACTGGCCAACTTTTTATGCTTTACAGGTGGGGGACTGTCCGTGCTCTGGCTCCTTGCCACACTGGCTGCCATGCTGCCTGGCGCACTCCAGAAGCCGGTTACTACTGGCACCATTGGTCCCGCCGATGTTATGGCTGAGGTGCTGGGTTGGGACCTGGAGAGTCGGGCCCTAGGAGACTGAAGGGGTGGGGGAGGTGAGGGAAAGAGGTCAAGGTTGGACAGGAAAAGTTTCTTAGGAACACTGGGACGGGTAGCTGGAGGGGGTTTGGGAGCAGAGGAAGAGGTAATGGTTGTAGGAGGTGTACGTTTGGTGACTTTGGGTGAAGGTGCATGGGCTGGAGGCTGTTGTGAGGTGGATGGCTGTTGGGTGGGTGTGTGGCTGCGTTTGTGTACCTTGGGAGGTGGCCTCACAGACACATTGGGAGAGGACACAGGGGACATGTGAATGGTAGTGGGGGTGGTGACTGCACGTGAGCGGGGTGTGGTGGTGGGTGTGCTGGTGATGGACATAGTGGCTGAGGATGTAGTGCATGCAGGTGTGAGTGGAGACGAGACAGGGAGGGAGGAGGGGGATGAGGAGGAGGGGGACACAGTGGAGGCAGTGGATGTTGGTGTGTCTGCATGTGTCTGATGCTTGCGTGAGTGCCTGTGGGATGTGTGGTACTTATGTTTGCCAGAGCTTCCCTTGTGTGTTGAGGTATGTGCATGCTGGTCTGATAGTGTTCTTGGGATAGGTTGTAGTACAGGGGTTTGGGTCTGGGTGGAGGAAGTTGGAGGGGGGAGGCTAGAGACAGGGACAATGGCTGTCATCAGTGCTGAGGCCAGAGTCTGAAAAGCTCGCTGATGGGCTGCCTTACCAGAGTGAATGCCCTCCAGGTATGCATTGGTTTGTTGCAACTGCCTCTCTACACCCTGGATGGCATTCAAAATGGCAGACTGCCCAACAGTGAGGGACCGGAGCCATGAAATGGCGGCTGCCTGACCTGTAAAGTGGAACAAGGGGATATGAGGTAACTGCGCTGGCGTTGTACACCGTTGCAGTAGGCGGTCGAAGACCGCGGCGCAATCCTGCATTGGTTAACATTGGACCCTATGGGTCCCAGGAGCCAATGACGATGTACGCCGGCGGTGACGGTACGCACCGCCGCAGACATGACCGCCATTTTCTCTCTGTTCAATCACTTGATACCTGATCTTTGACAGGAGAGGACCTACACTGCAAGTGCTGCTGTGACCTCAGTCTGGAAGATACAATGGCTCGTGTGTCTGGGGAAAGGGCCCCTGCCTTCAGCACGGAGGAGTTGGAGAAACTCATGGATGGGGTCCTCCCCCAGTACACGCTACTCTGCGGTCCTCCAGACAAACAGGTAAGTACACTGTGAGCATGCTGTAGGGGCAATGCCTGTGTGGAGTGGTGTGGATGAAAGATAGCGGGGGATGAGAATGAGGCGTGCATGAAACGAGGGTGAGTGCATGTGCGTCTTGATCCAGTTGGACAGAGCTACTGTCATCACTGTGGGCCTCTTCTGTGGGTGGAGTGGACATATCTGGACCCTCCTGACCGGTGACGTTGGGTAGGGGTCCTGCAGGGGTATAAAGGCATGATTATTGCATCTGTGTGTGCCATGGTGTGCAATGGGTGAGTGACCGTGTACCTCACTGCTTGCATTCCTGTGTAGGACCTTGTGTGATGATGGTTTAGGGGGGTGTATGGGTATGTGCAGTGGCCATGCTTTGGTGATGGGTGTCCATGCTTTTTTTGTTGCATGCATGGCTTGGGTTTCGATGTGTAGTTTGTGATACTGGGACATCTGTGAGGAGTTGGAGTGATGGGGGTGATGGTGAGGGTGGGGGTATGTGATGGCATGTAGGTAGGGGGGTGAAAGTAGTGAAGAGTGACTTACCAGAGTCCATTCCTCCAGCTACTCCTGCGAGGCCCTCAGGATGCAGTATAACCAACACCTGCTCCTCCCATGTTGTTAGTTGTGGGGGAAGAGGTGGGGGTCCGCCGCCAGTCCTCTGAACTGCGATGTGGTGTCTTGAGACCACGGAACGCACCTTCCCCCGTAGGTCGTTCCACCTCTTCCTGATGTCATCCCTAGTTCTTGGGTGCTGTCCCACTGCGTTGACCCTGTCCACGATTCTTCACCATAGCTCCATCTTCCTAGCTATGGTGGTGTGCTGCAACTGTAATCCGAATAGCTGTGGCTCTACCCGGATGATTCCCTCCACCATGACCCTGAGCTCCTCCTCAGAGAACCTGGGGTGTCTTTGCGGGGCCATGGGGTGGTGTGGGTGATGTGTGGGGTGGTGTGTGTTGTGATGTGTGGGGTGATATTTAGAGGTGTGTTGTGTGAGGTGCTTGGATGTTGTGTGCGTGATTGTGTTGAGTGCCTGTGGATGCTAGTTTGTAGATGGTGGTGTCTCTCTCTGGCCTTCAGTCGCAATTCTGGTCGTATGGGTTTGTGGGTGATGTGGGTGTGTGTTTTATATTGTATTGGATGTGTGGGAGTGGTGTGTGTATGTGTATCAGGTGTGTGTATTTGGAATTGTCCAATGTGGATGTGTTTTGTAAATGTGTGTGTATTTTGAGCGCGGCGGTGTGTACCGCCAATGGAATACCGCGGTTGAAAGACTGCCGCTTGGATTTGTGGGTGGTGATAGTGTGGGCGTATTCCTGTTGGCGTGATGGTGGAGGTTTTGTTATCGCCAGCTTATCACTGACCTTTGGTGTGGCGGACTTGTGTGGGTGTCTGGATTTTGGCAGATTCCGGGCTGTGGGTCATAATGACCGTGGTGGAATTCCGCGGCCGCGGAGGTGTGTTGCCGGTCTTCTGCACGGGGGTAAGCGGCTTTTTACCGCCAATGTTGTAAAGACCCCTCTTCTATCTTACTTGGCTAACTTTAATCGCCGGGTAGCAGAAACGTCCTGGCCAGAGGAAAAGAGATCGGCCCTGTTCTATCAAGGGCTCAAAGATGAGTTAAAAGACATTCTTGCACAAACTGACCCTCAACCCACGGAGTGTCAAGATCTGATAAATCTTGTTTTAAGGTTAGACCATCGTCTTGCAGAACGACCAGGAACACGTAAAAAGACTGAGAAAAGTTGCAGGCGTGTTCATGAGCATAGAGACTCACAAATTCATGGAGACCATAATCATGAACCAATGGAAATAGGAACCACCAGGCAGCCCTTAACAAAAGAAGAGAAAGATCTTCGTAGAAAGAACAGACAATGTCTGTATTGTGGTAGAAAGGGCCATTTCGCTAAAGAATGTCCAGTAAAACCAAAAAGTAAACAAACCCCTACCAAGAAAGTTGTAGCAAATACACAGGCCAATCAGGAAAACTAGAACACCCAAGATGTAAGGAAGGGTTGCTCTTGGGTGCAACCGTGGACCCTGCACAAGATGCTAAAAGTGTCAGAGTCACCAGATCCTCGGGGTCTGCGCACGTTCCCAACACGTCCACCACTGAACAGCTCCAAGACTCTGATAGATAAATCACAGAGGCTAAGAGAGTTCAAGGGGGGGAGAGGGGATTAGGAAGGGAAGCAGTGGGGAAGGAGACCTGTAGTAAGAAAAAGGTTAGAACACACAATATGAAAATTATATCTCCTGAAATCAATACTAGACTATGATTCTAAGCATAGTCATTCTGAAAACATGAACAATCTAAGAATTAAGTTTAAAATGACTACGTTTCAAGATGGCCGGATACCTGTAAGGGAATCAAGATGGATTAAATGAAAACTTTCTTATTCAAGTACTTTCCTTTACATGATAATCAGAAAAACGTTCTGACTAAATTTTAAACCAGTCATATAAATCCTTTTTTGAGAATGGATTCTAGGACCATACAATATTGCATCTAGACACTCTGATCTTCTGTGTACTCTTAAAATGTTTCAACACAAATTGTGCATATTGTAGATTTATATATATATATATATATATAGTAAACACCATAAAAGGATTGTGCACCATGAATAACACAATATGGATTCAGGAAAAACAAATCACATAACTTGTCAACTCGAATATTACATGATAAATATCTTAGAATAGTGGCATACAATGAACAACATGAATTAAACTCGAGGAGAGAATCGTGCGTCTTGCCGATTCGTAAACCACGATGTAAATACCAAGAAATAACAGCTCACAATGAATAACAAGATCAAAGTACAATTAAACGAATCGTGAGTCTTTTGCCGATTCTTAAGCCACCATGTAAATGTCAAGAAATGGTAGCGCACAATGAACAACAAAGTTAAAACACCATAAAGCGAATTGCGAGTCTTGGCCGATTCTTAAGCCACCATGTAAATGTCAAGAAATGGTAGCGCACAATGAACAACAAAGTTAAAACACCATAAAACGAATTGCGCGTCTTGCCGATTCTTAAGCCACCATGTAAATGTCAAGAAATGGTAGTGCGCAACAGTTAACAAGATTAAATTATCATGAAATGAATCGCGCGTCTTGCCGATTCGCAAGTAACTCTGCAAATGTCACAAACACTCAAGCGCATATTTCACATGCGCAAAGTACTCTGTCAAATCATAAAATAATTAGGCCCAAGAACATGAGAGTTCTCGATAACGGCGTCAGGAGGCCAGCCCAACCACCATCTTACCGCCCAGAACAAGGATCTCCAAATGAAGAATGAAAGTCAGATGTCTGGAAGATCAAATAGGCCACCGGGATAGGAGCTCAGGAAGTAGCTGCTGCTCTGCACCGGGACCTCTGAATAGTGAGCACTTGGAGCTGGGCTGGCTCCTTTTTATAGAGTCTTGGCCCAGCCCACAACCACACCCAGGCATGTTGCAGGGAAAGTCTCTAGAAGGCCCTGGAAAGGGACCACACCCTAACACACTCTGAAAGCCTGCAGCAATACATTGCAAATGAACAGCATTTGTAAGCACATTAAAAATAAGTCTTCAGGATTGAACTCTGCAGTGCAAAAGGTTAAACAACAACATATCAGCACAATGCATAAATTACGTTGTTTTGAGAGTGCTGGGTTTTTGCATTCTAGTCGCCAACAGAGCGCACACTGCCCTGGTGTTGACAAAAAGTGTTTTACTTGAGTCAAGGCTTTTAAAATTAGATCTAGAAGTACTAGTGAAACAAAAGACTTATCTAAAGAAAGCCTTAGTAGATTCTGGGGCTACTGGTAATTTTATCGATGCACAATTGATTAAAAAATGGGGGATCCCATGTAAGAAGAATAAAAAACACCAGAAATAATACAAGCTGTAGATGGAAACTCCTAGCTCGAGGTCCGGTGACTCTATAGACCTTTCCCTTGTCCGTGATGTGCAAAGGGGGAAATCAAGACACCAAACATGTAGAGAAAATAATCTTTGATGTAATCCATGCTCCTCAGTATGGAATTATTCTAGGAATGCTGTTACCATAATCCTTTAATAAACTGGCAAGAAAGGAAAATCACGTTTAAAGCATTTCGGTGTAAAGAAAAATGTGTCCAAACATCAAGTGGCACAGATTCCCACAAATCCCACATAGCCACAGCCGCTGAAAAAGATATAACGCTGCCTTTGCAGTACTCATCCTTCCTTGATGTTTTTGATGAAAATCTTGCCACCGCACAGGCCTTATGACTGTCAAACTGATCTGACTCCTGGTGCTATACTCCCTAGTTGTCGTGTGTATGCCCTGTTTGAACACAAAAATCAATATCTAAGGAACTATTTAGACCAATTTCTAGCTAATGGATTTATCCATGCTTCCAAGTCTCCTGCAGGATCCCCTCTTTTTTTGTTCCCAAGGCTAATAGGGATCTTAGGTCTTGTATAGATTATAGAGGGTTAAACAAAATCACAATAAAGAATCAATACCCATTACAATTGATCCCTGTCCTGTTGGATCAAGTTAAAAAAAGCCAAAATTTACACCAAGATAGACCTAAGAGGAGCTTACCACATAGTCAGGATGAGAGAAGGCGATGAGTGAAAAACCGCCTTTAAAATTAGATATGGTCTATTTGAATACACAGTCATGCCCTTTGGACTTTGTAATGCTCCAGCAGCATTTCAATTCTTTTTGAATGATGCCCTTAGAGAAAATCTAGATCTATTTGCAATAGTTTATATTGATGATATTCTAATCTATTCTGTTAACGAAGTCGAACATGTACAACATGTCCAAAATATTCTCACAGCCCTTCGGAAACATCATTTATATTGTAAATTGAGCAAATGTGAATTTCATGTTACCACCATTGAATTTTTAGGGGTCATCCTTATCCCTCAAGGCATGTTCATGGCAGAAAGAAAAGTGCAAGCAGTGTCCGACTGGCCAATCCCAAAAACCGTTCAAGATGTTCAGTGCTTCCTTCGTTTTGCAAATTTCTATCATAGGTTCATAGATCACTTCTCACAGACAGTGGCACCAATCACCAAGTTACTACGAAAGAAAGAACCATTTGTATGGTCTCCAGAAGCTGACAAGGCTTTTTCAATCTTAAAGGAAGCCTTCTCCACCGCCTCAGTCTTGGCTCACCCAGATACTGAACGTCCATTCATAGTAGAAGCAGATGCTTCAGATGTGGCAATTGGTGCAGTGTTATGACAACCCAACAAAGATAAGGGTCAGCTACACCCTGTAGCTTACATGTCCCGAAAACTAAACGAAGCAGAACAAAATTATGTCATTGCTGAGAAAGAACTTCTAGCAATCCTTGATGCCTTTAAAGAGTGGAGACACTATTTGCTAGGCGCTAGATACACTATCACAGTATACACAGATCATCGTAATCTCCAGTTCATGAGTTCAGCTAGACTTTTGACTCCTCGATAATTACTATGGATGCTGTTTTTTGATGAATTTGATTTTGTGGTAACCTTTCGCCCTGGCAAAGATAATCGCAAAGCGGATACCTTGTCCAGACAAGGCTCTACCATGTTACCCACACTGCAGCCCCCACGAGCTATCATTGCTCCAGACAAAATCCTTTGTATCCTCAAAACTGAAGATTTTTGTAAAAATATTTGTAATTCTTTCACCATCGAAAAATGGCAGAAATGGGTTCAAGCAAACCCCAAAAGATCAATCAAACAAGGCCTACCTTTTCATGATGCATGTTTATTTGTTCCTACTACCAAGTTGCGCAAATTAGTGTTTCATTGGTTGCATGTTATACCTACGGCAGGTCATCCAGGTATTCCTAAAACACTTGAACTAATCCGACAATATTTTTGGTGGCCTACTTTGACAAAAGACGTCAAGCAAATGGTGACTAACTGTGAAGTTTGTGCCAGTACCAAGACAAGTCATTCAAAACCAAAAGGACTGTTACATCCTCTCCCAACTCCGCTCTGACCTTGGGAACACATATCAATAGACTTTATTACAGGACTGCCAGTTGTTCAACGTCACTCAGTAATCCTTGTAGTGGTAGATAGTCTCACAAAATATGCACATTTCATTGCTTGCAGGAAATTGCCTACCTCCAGTGAATTGGCAACAATAATTTTAAATTGAGTGGTCCATTATCATGGATTACCAAAAATAATTATTTCCGATCGAGGATCAAAATTTGCCTCTAACGTCTGGAAAACATGGTGCAAAACACTACAAGTTACATCTACATTATCTACCAGTCACCATCCTCAAACAGATGTCCAAACTGAGGGACTCAATCAAACATTGAAACAATATTTGCGTGCTTACGCTGAAAAATCACTTCATTCTTGGGTATCAATGCTTTGGTTAGCTGAACTGGCCTACGATAATTCATATCATACTTCTACGGGAGCGACTGCCTTTTTTGGTCTATTTGGTTATTACCCATATACCTTACCAATCACAATTCCACAAGAAAGTTCACTTACACCAACAGTGTCAGAAACAATACAACAACTCCATAAAATCCAGAAACAAATCCAACAACATCTGAACAAAGCAAAACAAAAGTATAAAAAATATTATGACAAAAAACATTGTGAAGGACCACAATATAAGCCAGGAGATAGAGTGTGGCTTTCCACACACCACATTGATTTCAAGAAAAGACATATGTTTAATCCCAAATTTATAGGTCCTTACACAGCTCTTCAACAGATCAATCCAGTAGCCTACAAACTACAGTTACCAAGATCACTACGTATTCATCCAGTGTTTCATACTTCTCTCCTGAAAAGAGCTATCCAGAAAACACGTTCTCGACCAACTCTGATACTGGTACAAGGAGAATTGGAATACGAAGTAAAACAGGTTCTGGATTCAAAATTAAGAGGTCGTACTCTCTGGTATCTAATATCATGGAAAGGGTACGGTCCAGGGAATGACTCTTGGGTCTCAGCATCTGACATTCATGCTCCACGACTAGTGCGGCATTTTCACCGCCTAAACCCAGACAAGCCAGGCCCTAGAGCGCGTTCGGGAGGGGGGAGTACTGTCAACACCAGGACAGTGCGCGCTCTATGGGCAGCTTAATGCAAAATGACAAACCTTATGCAATGTAATAATTCATGCATTGTGTGCTGATATTGCATACTAACTTTTGGCATTACAGGTATTTATCTTGAAATGTCTTTATCTTGAAATGTCTTTAATATTGTTTGCAATGTATTGTTCATGTTCAAGCCTTTCATGCAGCCTGGCTGGGTGTGGCTGGGTTTGGCAGGTGAGCGGGGCTTGGGTCTATATAAGGAACCCAGCCCAACTCCACATGCTCACTATTCAGAGGTACCGGTGCAGAGCAGCAGCATTTTCCAGAGCTCCTGTTCCGGAGGCCAACTTGGACATTTCCTGGCCCTGTCCTCAATATCTTGCTGATCTTCAAGCAGGGCGGTAAGGCGGAGTTCGGTATAGACTTCGACTCCGTTTTCTAGAAACATTTGAGTTTTGGCTTTGTGATTTTACCGTGTGTGCGGTTTACTCTTGGCACTTACCCCTTGCAGTTTGGATCGGCAGAGTGCGCGATCATTTTCAGGCATTTGAATCTTGATGGTTGAATCGGCAACAGTCTGCGCAATTCAGTCTTGGCAATTAACCCTTGCAGTTCGGATCGGCAGAGTGCGCGATCATTTTCAGGCATTTGGATCTTGATGGTTGAATCAACAACAGTGAGCGCGATTCATTCTTGGAAATTAACATGTGCAGTTTGGATCGGCAGAGTGTGCGATCATTTTCAGGCATTTGAATCTTGATGGTTGAATCGAAAACAGTATGCGCGATTCATTCTTGGCAATTAACCCTTGCAGTTCGGATCGGCAGAGTGCGCGATCATTTTCAGGCATTTGAATCTTGATGGTTGAATCAACAACAGTGTGAGCGATTCATTCTTGGCAATTAACCCTTGCAGTTCAGATCGGCAGAGTGCGCGATCATTTCCAAGCATTTGAATCTTGATGGTTGAATCAACAACAGTGTGCGCGATTCATTCTTGGCAATTAACCCTTGTAGTTCAGAACCGCAGAGCGCGCGATCATTCCAGGTACTTGAGTCTTGATGCGCAGTCTGGCAATAAGGTGTTGAATTGAATCTTGTAATGTAGATTAAACAGAGTGTGATCTTTCTAGACAGAACAAGTTGAGTCAGTTTGCCAATGCCACAGTATCATTCATGACTCATATAGCAGTTACTTCTTTGGGAACAAATGTACTTATTGACTCTTGTTGTGATGTAATTGCTATTTTAGAATTACCTTGAGAAAGTTCAATGTTCAGAGTATATGATTATAAAAGTGTCATGGTATTGAAAAGTTCTTGATCTCTCATTTTATTACAGCATAAGGAGTTAAAGCAAAGTTCATGAAGATTAATGTGAATGACCTTGCTATTTGGTTCTTAACTCTTGCTTCCACAGGTCTCCTTCCCCGCTGTTCCCAACCTAAACCCCATCCACCGCTATAACGGCTAGTACAATTTGGAGCTGCCAAGAGGTGGACATATTGGGAACAGGCGCAAACCCTGAGGATCCGGTCTCGCTGACACTTATTTACTGGGTGGAGAAGCAAGGGAAAAAAAGACATTTTGGAACTGGCCTAGGCCTACAGTTTGATTCTTTTGATGTGAGATGGTGGGGTAAGAATACCATGGGGTGGATTCAGTTATTGTCATGGTTGTCAGAGATAATATCTGCATGTGCATATCCCGATATATTGCTGATACACCTCTGTAAAAATGACCTAGTTTAGATATTGGGTTTGAGTCCACTTAAAGCTTAAAAAGGAGGACTTGAAAACTATTGCAAAGTCATAGGCAGGTACAAACATTATTTAGACTGACTTGGTTCCAAGAGGGGTTTGGAAAGGTACGAGAAAACAGTTTGCAGTAAAAAAAAAATTGAGACACAAACTAAACAGTAATGAGACGTTTTTGTGAAACGGAAGGCGTGACTGTTTTGCAACACTAAACTACAGGTAAGACGGTATTCACCTATTTTGTTTAGGTAAATGCTATTTGATGAGCATTACAAAACATTGGTAAAAAAGCAGGAGGTTTACTAGTGTATGTTTGGGTTGGTTTAGCGGGGAAATTTGCCATGGTTAATGGGCAGGATTAAGTTCACTTGTATTAGTGTGTTTTTAAGACTAACTGCAAAGTTGGCCCAATAAAGCAGCTAATTGCTTTCATTCTCTTAGTCATCATTGCATGCCAAATCTCCCTATATTTTGTTAAGAGCAGGAAGCATTCTTGAAGCATTCTATCTGGCAATGAGCTGGGAATTGCTGAAAATTGCATATGAGGTGCTTTGCAGTTGCGATAGACCCAATAAATGTCAACAACTACGTTCCCTTAGATGACGCAGAGTAGTGTAGACATTACAGGGGTCTCAGATGTGGACTGTTTTTTTTAAAACTCTGACTCACATGGCGAGAGACAGTATTTCTTCTATTGAGTCACCAGGGAGGAGGAACTATGGCGGTCATTCTGACCGCGCCGCCCGCCATGTGGTCACCGCCATCTGGCCGCACCGCGGTCAAAAGACTGCGGCGGCCATTCTGGCTTTCCCGCTGGGCCGGCGGGCGCCCGCCAAAGGAGCGCCCGCCGGCCAAGCGGGAAAGGCCCTGCAACAATGAAGCCGGATCCGAATGGAGCCGGCGGAGTTGCAGGGGTGCGACGGGTGCAGTTGCACCCGTCGCGATTTTCACTGTCTGCTATGCAGACAGTGAAAATCTTTCTAGGGCCCTGTTAGGGGGCCCACGACACCCGTTCCCGCCATCCTGGTTCTGGCGGTGAAAACCGCCAGAAACAGGCTGGCGGGAAGGGGGTCGGAATCCGGATTCTCCCAGCCGGGGGTAATCCGGCAGGAAACCGCCGGACCCGGCTGGGCGACCGCGGCTAGGTATACAAAAGGAAGCACCACCAGCCTGTTGGCGGTGCTTCCGTGGTCGTCGACGGGGTCAGAATGACCCCCTATATCTTCTATTGTAACTATTTTGTGTTACAAGGCCACAATGTCTTGAGAAGCAGATCATCTAAAAAATCGAGCAGGTCAACCTGAACCTTTTGGAAAAATCTCTGGTCCAAGAGGTACAATGCCAGGAAGCCCTTTTGACATTATAATGGTCTTTATGATATTCAGTTTTAGTCAAGATAATCACAGCATCCAGTGTGAGGACCCCATGAGTGACCTTAGTACGAAGGTCTCCTTTCACAACAAAACAGATGTAATCTTCAACAAATAGAGGGTTTGTCTACGTAGTCGGCAGAGGAAACATTGAATAATCCTGTAGTTGCAACCCACACCACTCAATACACAGTGGGCTTACATCTTACCTTTTGGGTTGCTGAATATGGATATGAGAGCTTGGTGATCACAAGATCAATGAGCAAGACTGTTCCATACAGGAACATAGGAAAATGTTCGCACTCTCTCACAAAATAAAGACTTTCCTTTGCAGCCTGGAACTGTGCTTTCTCATGCTTCTTCAGGGTTTTACCAGCACAGGCAATGACGTGTTAATGAATCATTAGTCAGACTTTTTCCCTATAGACTTTCATTGAAGGTGAGGCAATTTTAGAAGGGAGACTGCAAAAATAAAGCAGTTTTTTTGCTTAAAAATTGTTGACAGGGTAAACGCAGTGGGACAGCATCTAAGAACACGGGATGACATCAGGAGGAGGTGGAATTACCTACGGTGGAAGATGTGTTCCGTGGTATCCAGACACCAGATTGCTGTACAGAGGACTGGCGGTGGACCCCCCACCTCCTCCCCCACAACTAACAACATGGGAGGAGCAGGTCTTGGCAATACTGCATCCTGAGGGCCTCGCAGGAGTAGCAGGAGGACTGGACTCTGGTAGATCATATTTTTACTACCTTATCCCCCCCCACCTGCATGCCTTCACATACTCCCACCCTTACCCTCAAACCCATCACCCCAACAACCCACAGATACCCCACCAACACAACCCACACATCCCAAAACCAAGCCCTGCATGTAACACCAATGCATGGACACCCATCACCCAAGCATGTCTAGTACAGAGACTCACTCATGCACCAAAATCACCAATCACACAAGGACCAAGTCAATAATGCAAGCACTAGAGTAGAGGGTCACTCACCCATTGCACATGATGGCACACACAGATACAATAACTATGCATTTACACCCCAACAGGACCCCTACCCAACGTCACCGGACAGGAGGTGCCAGACATATCCAGTCCCACCACAGAAGAGGCCCACAGTGATGACAGCAGCTGTGCACGCCTGCCCCCTCAGGAAACACCAGCACAGCACCCACCCAGCGGGCCCATCTCTCTGTCCCCAGGACACGTCAATCAGCAGTGTGTCCACCACTACAGGGAACCCAGGCAAACCCGCTAACACAGGACGATCAGGGACCTGGGGGCAGTGGCAGTGGGCACACGGTTCAGGGGACAGAGGCACAGGATAACAGGGAAACTGCGAGGACTGCTGTGCGACAGTGGGGGGACAGGCCCAGGGAACCGACACTCCACGAGGCACTCCCCAACGTCATGGGAGCTTACCATCATTCCCAGGAGACCATGGCAACTGTACTGGCCAAGTTTCAGGAGACCCAGCGGCTGCAGGAGGAACACTACCTTGGGATCAGGGAGGACTTGAAGTCCATTAACACCACCCTGGTCACCATTGCAGGGGTGCTGGCAGACCTTCTCAACACCAGGAGGGACACAGTGGCACAACAAGGGGCCCCTGACACTAGCCTGGACGATGAACAGCCCTCCACCTCCGACTAGTGGACAAGAGGCACCGCCACAGGAACAACAGGACACCAGCACCCCACCCCCCTGCAGATAGAGAACCACCCCGCAAACTGTCCCTGCGATCCAGGAACAAGACAGAGAACATTGCCAAGACCCCGCCAGGAAATGAGACCCCCCTGAATGTCACCCTTCTGTCCCACTATATCACCCTGTCCATCCTTAAACTGCCATTGCTCCACTTCCTATGCCCCTTTGGACAATGCACCTGTGAAACAAATAGACTGAACTCTGTCATGGACATTCCTCCACCATCATCCTAGCCCATTTTACAACCACCTCCACTTATTTGCACAGGAAAAAACACACTTCAATCACAAAACAATCTGGAGTCAGTCTGTGCTTTCACAAATGTGTAATTGTAATAACTATGGAATATAGCAATGACAATTTACTTGTTCACATACCAATTGTAAGGAAATGCCTCCTTGGCATGGTTACCCCCTGACTTTTTGCCTTTGCTGATGCCAAGTTATGATTTGAAAGTGTGCTGAGGCCTGCTAACCAGGCCCCAGCACCAGTGTTCTTTCCCTAACCTGTACCTTTGTTTCCACAATTGGCACACCCTGGCATCCAGGTAAGTCCCTTGTAACTGGTACCCCTGGTACCAAGGGCCCGATGCCAGAGAGGGTCTCTAAGGGCTGCAGCATATCTTATGCCACCCTGGGGACCCCTCACTCAGCACAGACACACTGCTTGCCAGCTTGTGTGTGCTGGTGGGGAGAAAATGACTAAGTCGACATGGCACTCCCCTCAGGGTGCCATGCCAACCTCACACTGCCTATGGCATAGATAAGTCACCCCTCTAGCAGGCCTTACAGCCCTAAGGCAGGGTGCACTATACCATAGGTGAGGGCATAGGTGCATGAGCACTATGCCCCTACAGTGTCTAAGCAAAACCTTGGACATTGTAAGTGCAGGGTAGCCATAAGAGTATATGGTCTGGGAGTCTGTCAAACACGAACTCCACAGCACCATAATGGCTACACTGAAAACTGGGAAGTTTGGTATCAAACTTCTCAGCACAATAAATGCACACTGAAGCCAGTGTACATTTTATTGTAAAATACACCCCAGAGGGCATCTTAGAGATGCCCCCTGAAACCATAACCGACTTACAGTGTGGGCTGACTAGTTTTACCAGCCTGCCACACACCAGACATGTTGCTGGCCACATGGGGAGAGTGCCTTTGTCACTCTGTGGCTAGTAACAAAGCCTGTACTGGGTGGAGGTGCTTCTCACCTCCCCCTGCAGGAACTGTAACACCTGGCGGTGAGCCTCAAAGGCTCACCCCCTTTGTTACAGCACCCCAGGGCACTCCAGCTAGTGGAGTTGCCCGCCCCCTCTGGCCACGGCCCCACTTTTGGCGGCAAGGCCGGAGGAGATAATGAGAAAAAAAAGGAGGAGTCACTGGCCAGTCAGGACAGCCCCTAAGGCGTCCTGAGCTGAGGTAACTCTGACTTTTAGAAATCCTCCTCTTGCAGATGGAGGATTCCCCCAATAGGATTAGGGATGTGCCCCCCTCCCCTCAGGGAGGAGGCACAAAGAGGGTGTAGCCACCCTCAGGGCTAGTAGCCATTGGCTACTAACCCCCCCAGACCTAAACACCCCCCTAAATTGAGTATTTAGGGGCCCCCAGAACCTAGGAAAAGAGATTCCTGCAACCTAAGACGAAGAAGGACTGCTGACCTGAAAGCCCTGCAGAGAAGACAGAGACACCAACTGCTTTGGCCCCAGCTCTACCAGCCTGTCTCCCCAATTCAAGAAAAACTGCAACAGCGACACGTTCAACAGGGTCCAGCGACCTCTGAAGCCTCAGAGGACTACCCTGCATCTAAAAGGACCAAGAAGTCCTGAGGACAGCGGCTCTGCTCCAAAGAAGAAACATATTTGCAACAAAGAAGCAACTTTTAAAGAACACACGTTTCCCGCCGGAAGCGTGATACTTTGTACTCTGCACCCGACGCCCCCGGCTCGACCTGCGGAGAACCAACACTACAGGGAGGACTCCCCAGTGACTGTGACCCTGTGAGTACCCAGAGTTGACCCCCCTGACCTCCCCAGCGACGCCTGCACAGGGAATCCAGAGGCTCCCCCTGACCGCGACTGCCTGCTTCAAAGAACCCGATGCCTGGTAAAGACACTGCACCCGCAGCCCCCAGGACCTGAAGGATCCGACCTCCAGTGCAGGAGCAACCCCCAGGTGGCCCTCTCCCTTGCCCAGGTGGTGGCTTCCCTGAGGAGCCCCCCTTGCCTGCCTGCTTCGCTGAAGAGACCCCTTGGTCTCCCATTGAAACCTATTGCAAACCTGACGCCTGTTTGCACACTGCACCCGGCTGCCCCTGTGCTGCTGAGGGTGTACATTTTGTGCTGACTTGTGTCCCCCCGGTGCCCTACCTAACCCCCCTGGTCTGCCCTCCGAAGACGCGGGTACTTACCTGCTGGCAGACTGGAACCCGGGGCACCCCCTTCTCTATTGAAGCCTATGTGTTTTGGGCACCACTTTGACCTCTGCACCTGACCGTTCCTGAGCTGCTGGTGTGGTAACTTTGGGGTTGCTCTGAACCCCCAACGGTGGGCTACCTTGGACCCAACTTTGAACCCTGTAGGTGGTTTACTTACCTGCAAAACTAACAACCACTTACCCCCCCCAGGAACTGTGGAAAATTGCACTGTGTCCAGTTTTAAAATAGCTTATTGCCATTTGTGTGAAAACTGTATATGCTATTTTGCTAATTCAAAGTTCCTAAAGTTCCTAAGTGAAATAGCTTTCATTTAAAGTATTGTTTGTAAATCTTGAACCTGTGGTTCTTAAAATAAACTAAGAAAATATATTTTTCTATATAAAAACCTATTGGCCTGGAATTGTCTTTGAGTGTGTGTTCCTCATTTATTGCCTGTGTGTGTACAACAAATGCTTAACACTACCCTCTGATAAGCCTACTGCTCGACCACACTACCACAAAATAGAGCATTAGAATTATCTCTTTTTGCCACTATCTTACCTCTATGGGGAACCCTTGGACTCTGTGCATGCTATTTCTTACTTTGAAATAGTACATACAGAGCCAACTTCCTACACCAGTGTAACACAGCTGTAGGCCAGGAGTAAACAGAGCAGAGGGCACAAAGTGGGACCCAGATCTGTGAAATGGAAAGTCAAAGTGATAAGTCAGGGTCCATACACTGGGTGAAAATGACAGACTTATGCTAGCTCAAACAACAGTATGAGATGTGGGAAGCAGTTACATCTTCTTACTTGTGTCTCACTGGAAGTGTTACATGATGATGTTGTTTCGGTTGTCCATATCCTCTTCTTCTGCCTCCTCTTCTTCACTGTCCATAGGCTCCACAGCTGCCACAAGAACACCATCTGGCCCATCCTCCTGCAGAAAAGGCACCTGCCGTCGCAATGCCAGGTTGTGCAGCATACAGCAGGCCATGATTATCTGGCACACCTTCTTCGGTGAGTAGTATAGGGAGCCACCTGTCAGATGGAGGCACCGGAATCTGGCCTTCAGGAGGCCGAAGGTGCGTTTCATTACCCTCCTAGTTCACCCATTTGCCTCATTGTAGCGTTCCTCTGCCCTTGTCCTGGGATTCCTCACTGGGGTCAGTAGCTATGACAGGTTGGGGTAAACAGATTCACCTGCAAATGTCGATGGATATCTGTTAAACACACACTAACCCTTAGGGACAGCCCCATACCCAGACACCTATGTCAACTGTATTGGGACCTTGGGCTCACCTATTAGCCACACACAGTGCCTCTGGAGTTGCCCCATCACATAAGAAATGCTGCTATTTCTCAAAATGTAAGCATGATGCACAGAGCCAGGATACTTGGCATTGACATAGGAGATGTACTGGTCTGCCAAACACACCATCTGCACATTCATCGAATGGTAGCTCTTCCGGTTTCTATACACCTGCTCATTCCTGCGGGGGGTACAAATGCCACATGGGTCCCATCAATGGCACCAATGATGTTGGAGATATGTCCCAGGGCATAGAAGTCACCTTTCACTGTGGGCAAATCCACCACCCGAGGGAAAACGATGTAGATGCGCATGTGTTTCAGCAGGGCAGACAACACTCTGGACAACACGTTAGAGAACATTGGCTGGGACATCCCTGATGCCATGGCCACTATTGTTTGAAAAGTCCCACTGGCCAGGAAATGGAGTACAGACAGGACCTGCGCTATGGATTCCTGTGGGATGGCGGATAGATTAAATCAGGTCTGGCTCCAACTGGGCACACAGTTCCTGGATTGTTGCACAATCAAGTCTGGATGTGACTAGGATGTCTCTCTCTTCCATTGTCGACAGGTCCACCAGGGGTCTGTACACCGGAGGATGCCGCCATCTCATAACCTGCCCCAGCAGACGTGCCCTATGGAGGAGAACAGCGAGCAGAGAGTCATCCAACACTAAGGTATCACAATTTGTTATTTGCAGAAACGTTATTAATCCGCAATGTGCCGGTATCTGTCTATATTCCCGGACCAGATATGAGTGACACAGTTAACATTCATCCCATGTGGCCTCCTGAATTGGCGGCTGCCTGACCTGTAAGGTGGGACAAGGTGATATAAGGTAACTGCGCTGGCGTTGTACACCATTGTGGTGGGCGGTCGAACACCGCGGCGCAATTCTGCATTGGTTAACATTGGGCCCTATGGGTCCCAGGAGCCAATGACGATGTACGCCGGTGGTGACCCTACGCACCGCCGCGGACGTGACCGCCATTTCTGTCTGTTCCATCACTTGATACCTGACCTTCAACAGGAAAGGACCTATACTTCAAGTGCTGCTGTGACGTGTGTCTGGAAGCCACGATGGCTACAGTGTCTTGGGAAAGGGCCCCTGCCTTCACTTCGGAGGAGTTGGAGAAACTAGTGGATGGGGTCCTCCCCCAGTACATGCAACTGTACGGTCCTCCAGACAAACAGGTGAGTACACTGTTAGCATGCTGCATGGGCAATGCCTGTTTTGAGTGGTGTGGATGGAAGATACACGTGGGGGGGACTGAGGCCTGCATGTGCGGATGGTGAGTGTATGTGCGTCAGGGCATGGGTGGGAACTGGTGGGCAATGAGTATGATGGTCCGGACGGGTAAGTAATTTCCTTTCCCCCTGTACCATTCCTCTAGGTCAGCACCCACCAGAAGAAGGGTATTTGGTGTGCCATCGCCAAGGATGTCTGGACCCTGGGGGTCTACCACAGATGGAGCACCCACTGCCGTAAAAGATGGGAAGACCTGCGCCGCTGGAGCAAGAAGATGACGGAGGCCCAGCTGGGGATCGCCTCCCAACGTGGGAGGGGTGCCCGTCGCAACATGACCCCCTGATGTTCCGGATCCTGGCGGTGGCCTATCCGGAGTTGGATGGATGCTTGAGGGCATCACAGCAGCCACAAGGGGGTGAGTACACTCTCATTCAGCTGACTCTGCGCGCATTACGAGGTGTCTGGGTGGGGGAGGTGGGCAGTGGGTTCCCCTAGGCCAGGGCAAACTTGTTAGGCAAGGTCCCTTGTGAGGCAGGCTATGTGGCACCCCAACCCCACCAGTGGTAAGAGCCATCTACACCTAGTCAGGCTCCTGTGACTTCCAGGTGTGCAGCAATTGGTCTTATGCCTCGTACCCCATGGTCAGCTGAAATTTCTAGGAACTGTCAGTGCATGGCGTACTGCAGAGGGCTGCTCCATGTGTGTTGTGTCCGCCAACGGTAGTGGTGTTGCATGCACTGAACATGTCTTTCTTCTGTCCCCCCCCTTTTTGTGGTCTCCCTGTTCTTGTGTGCAATAGCATCATCTGGCAGAGAAGCATTGGCACCGGAGCAGGAGGGAGCTGCATCTCTTTTGCCCCAGGCACCTCAGGCCCTGCACCAGTCTGCCCTGCTGCCCTCAGTGAGGAGGCTATTGACCTCCTGAGATCCCTCACTGTTGGGAAATCTGCCATTGTGAATGCCATCTAGGGTGTAGAGAGGCATTTGCAACAAACAAATGCATAACTGGAGGGCATTCATTCTGGCCAGGCAGCCCAACAGAGAGCATTTCAGGCTCTGGCCTCAGCACTGATGGCAGCCATTGTCCCTGTGTCAAGACTCCCCCCTCCAACTTCCTCCACCCAGACCCAATCCCCTGTACCTCAGCCTATCCCAAGCACACCATCAGACCAGCATGCACACACATCAACACACAAGGAAAACATAAGCACCACACATCCCACAGGCACTCACACAAGCACCATCCCCATGCAGACACAGCAACATCCACTGCCTCCACTGTGCCCCCCTCCTCCACGTCCTTCTCTTCCCTCCCTGTCTCGTCTCCACTCACACCTGCATGCACTACATCCTCAGCCACTACCTCCATCACCAGCACGCCCATCTCCACACACCGCTCACGTGCACTCACCACCCCCACTACCATTCACACATCCCCAGTGTCCTCTCCCAGTGCGTCAGTGATCCCTCCTCCTAAAGTACACAAACGCAGGCACACACCCACCCAACAGCCATCCACCTCACAACAGCTTCCGGCCCATGCACCTTCACCCAAATTCAGAAGACGTACACCTCCTACAACCACTACCTCTACCTCCACTCCCAAACCCCCTCCATCTTCCCGTCCCAGTGTGTCTAAAAAACTCTTCCGGGCTAACATTGACCTGTTCCCTACACCTCCCCCTCCCTGTCCTTCACCTAGGGCCAGGCTTTCCAGGTCCCAGCCCAGCACCTCAGCCACCACATCCGCAGGCACAGTGGTACCAGCAACTGCGAGGTCATCAAGTGCGCCACCCATCAGGGCTGCCAGTGTGCCACGTAGCGAGGGCAAGGAAATTCGGCCACCTGCCAAGGTGAAAAAGGTGCCCACATCCCAGAGGGAGAAGCCGAAACGACCAGCCACCAGGGCTCAGCAAAAACAAAAGGGGATAGTGGGAAGACACCATCAAAGGTGGGGAAGGGCCAAAAGCAGAAGAGCAGGTCAGGAGAGGGCATGGTGGCACCGACTGAGGGACCAGTGTCACACCTTCTGTCCACGACCACGCCAACCTGTACGGCGGCGAACACCGCTAGCTGCCCCGCCATAGGCGTCTTGAAATACGGTGGGCGGTACTTTGTCTTCCGCCTGTCTGTTGGCGGTTACCACCGCGGTGTTTGTTTCTACCGCCGTGGCGGTTGGAGTGTTAAAGTGGCTGTCTATGTTGGCAGTTTCCGCCACAGTAGTAATCCCATTTTTTTTCTGCCGCCCTGTTTGCGATATTACCGCCGCTTTAACACCGACCGCCAGGGTTGTAACTATCTGTTTGAGATCTCTCAGGGTCGAAGGCCGAGGCAAAATCTTGAAAACACCCAGCTTAAAATCTTCTCAGTAATGAACAGTGGAAGTAACATTCGAAGAAGCTGATGATGACATAAGGGTTTCAACTTCCTGGCTGTCTACCTCCTTGTGTAGTGTAAAGATGTGTCCACACAACTTCAGTATAGGCTCTCAGAAACTGCATTTTTTCTAATTGAGTGTGAGTTTGCATTGACTTCTGGGAGAGCACCACAGACTTTCCAAGTGTCTAAAAGGCATCTTTCTAACTTTACATATTTTGTCCCGAAAAGCCTCTGCTGAAAATAAAAACACCAAAGATGAGGTATTTGTTTTAAAAAAAAAACTTTATGTGTGGCAAAAGGGGTGATGCAGATTGGTGACTCCTGCCCTCTGCCTGGTCGGTGTCACACAAGAACATTGCTGTTCGACGGGCTGATAGGAACTGAAGGTCACACCACACAAGAAGAGGCCGCTGTCAGAGAAGCATGTGTGTTTTCAAGGGCCGTCTTTTTTTAACAGTTTTCATTAACCTCTGAAAAAAAATCAGCATTTCACCAAAGTTACGTTTACTTGCAAATTAATGATAAACGGAACAAAATCTCGATGATTTAACTTGCTTGTTCAGACAGAGTATTTAATGCGCAGCAGCATCACTGAAGTATGTCCTTACTTGGCAGCTGTCTGCAAGGGTCTCACCAGCCGTATCCCCATGTTCGAGCTTGAGTCTCCAACAAGTGCGACAGATGCGCATCAAGTGAGATGCTACAGTATCTTTTCTAACAACACAGCTGCTAAAGATGTAAAGCAGCCTAACACCTTTTATTTTTGTTTCTTTCAAAATGTTTTTTTAAATCTTTATTTTACGTTTTTATTTAAAAGTGAGGTAAACTGGCTGCAAACACTGTCATTCAGTCACACACTTGCCACCCATTTTTGTAACTTATGTTTCCCTAAACATGGTTGTTCACCATACGCTCTTTCAAAATATCAGTCCATTCTTCTGCTAACCAAATTTTATTTAAAAATAAATAAATACTACAGCCCAGGTGTTTGAAAGTGTGGGCGCGTAAATAGAATACGATCAAGAGATTCCCAAAAAGTTTCTGTTGCTACTCACATAGACCCCATATGGAAAGGTGAAACACATCAGGCTATTGGAACTTTCCGTGTCTAACTAACAGCACACAGGTGTGGTGATTTCAACCTCTGATGAAGCGCAAGGCGAAATGCATTGAGTAAAAATCAAATTCTTAATAAAATATGAGAGGCTGTAGTATGTGATTAACAGCATTATTTAACTGCATTTAAAAATCATTCAGCGGTGAAAAGGGAATGCATGGTGTATACTCAAGTAAAGAGACCTTGGCCTTGTTGTATCAAAAACTTTTCACCATTCTGTATCTATGGAGAAGTGCGTTGATACAAAAGGGCCCTGGAGTAAGAGTACTAGAGCACCCTAGCATTGCACCCAGAGAAATTGAGAAAAAGGCTTTTCAAAAAGTGTGAGTAGCATGCATTGGCCATTTCTAAAGAAACGTCTAAGAGGAGCAAGTGCACATTTAGGGGCGTCTAAACTCTAGAAGAAAGGCTGGCTGAAGGTGTCATACATGGCATGAAGCCATATGGAAGCTAGTGATTTAGTCTCCAGTTCATCTATGGAAATCTTGGGGCAACTGATGCATTTAAAACACACTGGGTAAGTAACTTAGGCCTTATTGTTTAAATGTCACTTTGAGAGTACCTCCAATAAAGCTTTTGAAACCATTGATGCAAATCAAGAAACAAAAAGAGAGTAGCGTAATAATGGTTCGAGGGCAAGTACAACAAACTTGGGAAACAACAAGTCCACCTCTATGCAAGATGCAGAACTATCAGTAAACAGCAGCAAGTATCCACAAAAGAAGATCAAACTGTTCCCACTATATGAAAGTTATTAGATGTACCGACCGTGGGTAGGTCTAACATAGAGCCCCCCATTCCTGTTGGGGCTATATCGAGTCCACCACCAAGTTAAGGCTCAAGTACCCCCACAGAATGTATCCCCGAAGTAGGAATCGGAGAGGGGGGGGTCCCTATATACACCGGGCAAAACTGCCTAATATTACAGTTAGACCTGAGCCTTCAACCTGTAACAAGTGAGCAGATCGAGACAGCCAGCAATCTGACCTGACTGACGCAAGCCCTAGGACTACACGGGATATAACCAACTCCCTCAGCTACAGGATAGAAATGAAAAGCAAAATGGGAGGTACCATTGCAGCCAGGCAACCATCTGACCACCATTTTCCAGCACCTGGCCACCAATTCAAAACAATCTTCTCACCACTATATAAGTTGAGAGGGAGGCACAATATCCTCAATCTGGGTAACATCCTGAAGCTATTACAATTAGTACCCTCTCTTGACAAGATAACTACAGCTGAAATGGATTAAATGAAATTTCTTGCTCCCCTGAATGGAAAGGATCAAGACTCCATCCTTGTAACCTGGGCAGGAAGTTTACCAACAAAGCTGGTCCTCCAAAAAAAAAGAACGCTTTTTGGCATGGGGTATTAAAATATAACTATGCCCCCTTCTGTAGCCTATGCAGCGCCACTTGCACTATTAACGGGTACTTTATGTGAAGACAATCAAGGAGCATCCAAACAAGCATACTCGATCCTTAGGAATTCTGGAGGGAATTTCTCCACAGCAACACCCTCAGTTAATATTGATGAAGTTAGATAGAGGCTGGCTTAAGCTGCTTTACATGGTAACACCAGTGCATGACACAGGAAAGCCGGCAAAAATAATAAATTCAATAATTTTCAAGTCTTGAATCGATTGGAAAATTTAAACATTTGCTCTTGGAACATTAATGGTGTACAGACCAAAAACAGGAAAAGAACCTCACAGACCTTCTAAAAGGCAATCACTTAATTTGCTTACAAGAGACATAGGCTCTTCAACCATTTGCTGTGGATGACTTCACAGGCTATTTAACTCCTGCGATCAAATCTAAGAAATCAGGATGTCCAAAAGGGGGTTGGCAACTTTTATAGCTGTACATCTGAAGATTCACAGCAAACTGGTGGACTCAAAGGATGAAAACATCCAACAATTAAGCACATGCACTGGCACCATGGAAGCAAGAACCTGCTACTACTGTTAAATTTCTATGTGCGTCCAGTCATAAGAATTAGTAGCATGACTGTAACAAACTCTCAAGTATTCTGTTTGCCGCTCTGCAAGATCAACTACCTCCAGATGTTTTAGTCACAGACTTTAACATGAACCTGCTGGCTGCATTTCTCTGAGATGACTCTATAACTCAGCAAAATTATCTATGGTCCGTCCCCGTACAGTCCACAATGTGCACAAAGCAGGAGAATCAAAGATGCCAAGGCATTTACATTAGTGAAAGATTTAGAATCCCTAGGACTATGGATACTAATTGGAAGGTACCATTAAGACACACACCCTAAATCTATTTACTATTCGGCTTTTTCATCCTCCGTACTAGACTATACCGCCCCAACACTCCCATTACTTTGCCTAATTACTTCCTTTAAGATAGTCAAAACAACTTACAGTGACCATGGGCAACAGCAAATAAAAATTAACGTGCAAAACCAACTTCATGATAAATTGCTCTCTCTACCGGGAGAGCTTGGGACAATCAACTACCAGAAGCTCCATTGGTCTGAGGAGAATATACAAAGTATTGGGCTCTCAGCTCTAAGCCTAGCAATTGACTGTTTTAGTAATTCCCCAGCTAACCCGATTATCAAATGGTCAATGTTCAGTGACTAATTAATAGGCGAACAACACAACCATGGTGGACCATCTTCGTATCGACATAAACAAGTACAAAGCAGGTTCAAGGACTCCACCTTTTATCAGACCATCAGGAAGGAGTGTAACCGTAATGGGAGATACGCTAAGAAATATCCCGCTAACCTTGAATTACACAGATCTTTGAAAAGCTTAAATAAGTTTTATCGGAAAATTATATGGGAGGAACAATCAGCCTGAAAACAAAACTCCTGGGCAAAAGCTCTACATGTAGCAAAAAAAGAAAATGTCAAGGTACTTTTGGCAAATGATTAACAGTTTGAATGGAGCCCCTGTCACGGCAACTAGTTCTAATTCAACAGAAGATAGATGGACCAACTTCCTAAAGGATAATTTTAAATCTTCACCTGACGTAGCCCCTTTGTCACTAGACTAGACCATCAGGACCAGCTTACAAGTACTTCTTTCCATAGTGCGGAACCCACCCCATACACTTTCGTGGAAGAACAAACATGTAGAGTCATCCAAAGGGGATGGGGCCCCAGGGCCTAACGGTCTGCCACAAGCACAATTTAAACAAGCCCATTATGTTGGGCAGCTGTTTTGACAACAGTATTTAACAGTGCCCTCCAACAACAAAACATTCCAGATTCGCGGAAGGGCTCCATAATCAATCCAATTTTTAAGAATGGGGACCGACATCACCCAGTGAACTACTACCTGATAACCCATCTAGATATAGAGGGGAAACATTTTGCTAGCTTATTACTTATGGATTTGTTGCAGTGGGTTGACGATAACCGTATTGTCCCTCCCAACCAAACCAGGTTTACTAAAGGAGTTGGCATGTTGACAAACATTCTGGCACTATCCCTAATAACGGATAAGCTTAAGTATCAAAAGAAACCCCTCTATGTATGCTATGTAGACTATAAGGGTATGTTTGATTGTGTGAACCCCAACCTTCTCTGGCACAAGTTGTCATCAATGGGTATCCCGGCTCACCTTCTTAAAGCACGTCAGCTTCTGTATACGGACACCTGGACAAGGGTGAGAATCTGAGACAGTTCCACCTTGTTCAGGAAAATATACACATCTAAGGGTGTAAAGCATGGTTGCGTTTTAGCTCCATATTTGTTCAACCTTTTCTTAGCTGAGCTATCTCCTGCCCTCGATACAGTAATTCTCATGCTCTCAAACCTGGGTCTATGTTTATTTCAAACTTACTTTATGAGGATTGTGTGATCCTGCTCAGCCAAACTAAAATTGTCCTTCAACTTTAATTCATAGGAAACTGTCTTTATTTTCTTCGGTCAACAGGATGACAATACATTTGAAGAAATCAAAGATAATGGAACTCAGCAGCAGGAACAAGAAAAGCCACAAATGGTTCCCACATGGTGAGCAATTTTATAGATATTTAGGGGTACTCTTCGATGAAAGAGGTTCCTTTTAACAGCAGAGGAAAGATATGCTCAGGAAAGGGAAAACCTTAACTCTCGCTTTTCCTACCCTACAACGAGCTCTGGCAGATACAAGTTTTTTACCTCTTTTGAAAGTAATTGTAGCAAAACTCTTCCCTAGCATTTTGTATGGAAGTGAAGCTCTTTGTGGCGGAGATGGAGCACTTCTAAATCTAATCTTAGCCAAAACCTTTAGATCACTCTTCCACCTTCCCCCAAATGCCTCGCCTGCACAGATAAGGCTTGAGTTCGGCTAACCGAATCAATCTATTGCAAGGAAAGGAAACTACAAAAAAAACCTAGAGAAGAGTCAGGAGTGCTAATGAATGCCAACTGTACCATGCACAGTTGGCATATTTGCAGGAAATGCAAGTAAATTAAACAGCACTAGCCCGCCTTTACCTTGATTCAGCAATAAAGAACTTAGGCATTCGTAATACATTGGAAATTTCCCCACCGCCTAACGCCTTAAAAAAAACTGGTTAATGGCTTGGTGAAAAAATCTTCCATGCTAGCACACAAAGCAATCCTATCCTCGAGATCACACACCTGAACAATACTGAACAGCTATAAGACTCTGAAGCCTCAACTTTATCTAGAGACTGGGTGGCCCAGTTATCTAAAAACTTACTTTATGTGCCATTGTTTTGGCCTTCTTCAAGGGGAATTGAATGGATTGTTATGGAAAAAGTCTGTCTCAAAGGGGTCGTTGCAGACTGTGTTCCTTTGGCGAAGAAAGCATTATACATATTACTTCTCCTTGCCCTGGCCTACTTCAAGAAAGGAGACAATTGCTGAAAGCCCTTTTTAATCAATGAGGGATTCAGACATGTAGGAAGGCAGTAACTGCAAGTCTAAATGGTACAGACCCTATCCTGAATTTTTGCTACACAAAGATCAATATGTACAAACACTTTTTCCCATAGACACAGAATGGGTAAAAAGTCTTCGTACATCTGGCTCACAATTCCTAAGGCTGGGGGGGGGGGTTGTACACTACTATCATTGCCCAGTGATTAATATTGCTTGTACCTTTACTGCATGTTTGGTACTTTGCACTTTGTGATAAACATGCACTCTGCTTTAAGCGTGGTTGTGTTCGTTAGGCAGACCAACCTATAAGGTGGTACGTAAGACGATAATACGCCTTTTTAAAATGTTGCCTAAAATATAATTATATCACAATGCACTGGAATCAAATTTTAAGTCATGTCATATGATCTTAGAATGTATTGCTTCAACATGCTTCTATTAATTTTTATTGTTAAAGTTTTAATTAACTGCACAATAAACTAATGACTACCTACATGATGCAAAGAATGCATTTCATTGAACACTTGGACAGCAGTATTGGTCGTCGCTGGTGGAGTAGTGAGGACTTTTTGAGTAACTGCACGACACATGATACAGCCAGGCCTTCATCATAAGTTTCACGGCACTGGAGGGGTACAAACAACATCACACAAAAGGTAAAAAAAAGAACAATTAATTTACACTTGTTTTAGTTTTTACTGTCTATCTGTGTTAAAATCCCTCTTGGGGAGATAAAACTGCTCACGTAAAGTGAATACGGCGTCGGTGCTTTGCAATTACGAGTACATTTCCAAGGAATATGGATTCACTGGCTGACCCAGTTTTACTGGGTGAAATTCTTCATTCATTACGCTGTTCTGGGTGGTTAACATTCTTAATACGCATATGTGTCACCTACTGTAAGCACCTACTGTGTGGACCGTCTTCGCCCATCATCACCCGGAAGAGGTTGGGCTGGGCACTCTTCACGTCGCTCTAGAAGTAAGTGCTAAATTCAGACTTGAATAGCATTGATGCCTAGTAATGACGGTTGCATAGTTTAGATCCATACTAATGGCCATGGGCAAGCGGAAAGCTGCAGATGCTCTTGCGTATATACGTGGCCCAAAAAAATCCATCAACGCTTAATTAACAAAGCTAGCAAGGAGAACAATACACTAAAGGATATTGACAGCTTGATAGAGGAAGTGGAAGCCATTTTGAGAAGTAATTTAATTACACCTTCTGCAATCTGTGACCTCCAGTAAAAAAAATCCCTGATATGTTCAAGAAAAGGGCTCAGCTACCTAATATCATAACCAAGGCTGGATCAGAGGAGGTAGTCCAACATGCTACTGAAGCATTAACTCATGCATTGACTGCTTACCAGTGTGATGGCTTTATGGTGCCTCAGTGTGATAATGGAAGTGCTGTTGTGGAAGAATTGGCCTCCTGCCACCCCCTAAGTCCTGAGGTTGTGGTGGTTCCTAATCTCTTGTGCTTCAACTGGTACGGCCCACTTGCAGAGGTTGGGGGCCCCTGATGACGATGTTCCTTCTGCTTGCGCTGGGAAGCCAGCTGGGGGTCCCTATGATGATGCTTCCTCTGTCTGTACTGGGAAGCCCGTGGAGGCAAACTCTCAGCCAATACATTCTTGGGCCAAGGAAGCCTGCTGAGACCTTGCTGCAGTCCCAACTTGGCATCTGTACACCTGAAACTAGAGGAAGTCAAGAACCTGGTACTGTTGCTGTTGGATAATGTAATGGGGGGACCTGGTCAGCCTTCTAGCTGCAGGTGCATGGGGCTGTTAGTGAGCAGGCCATTGCCTACCTCAGGGGGAGGGTCCTCTGGCACTGTTGTGCCTGACGTCTCTGGTGATCAGTCCCTGGGTTCTATCACAATCACTGACTCGCCCCCTATCAGCCAACTTGCTCCACTTGCTGAGGGAATAAAGTCCTCCTCTGGGGCAAAATGGTGCAAGTATGATCCTGTTGTAAAGGGGAGTGCTTCTGCTGAGCAGGGCTTCCCTGTTAAGCCTTATTTCGCTGCCCATACAAAGGACCCTTGGGGTGGGCTTGTACTCCGGTGCCTGCTGTGGATGATATATTTAGGGTGCAAGAGGGAAGACCACTAGGGTGTTCTCGGTATTTGTCAGACGTAAGATCATCAACAATAAAGCAACAGACTTAGGGTGAGGGGAAGACAGGTTGAACTATTTTAATGGTCGGGCTGCCAAAGATGTCACCAGGATTCCTGGAAACTCAGGATTCCCTGATAAACAAGGTTATCTATTGACTGAGAGTCCAGTGCAAATGCCTATTTGTCATCAGAGCAGATATTGTAGAAGTTACAAGACATAGGCCCTCATTACAACTTCGGCGGCTGTGGGACTTAGGACCGCCCTATTAGAACTGATTTCTGAATTCTGCCCAAAATCATGTGGAACACCAACACCAGTCGTGATGGCGGTGAAGAGGCACTGCTACGCTGAAAGGACACCACCACCCTGAAATGACCCATAACATGGCATGATGGTTATCCTGATGGGGGGCGCTGCCGGCGGTGGAATCGTCAGAACCCGTCCCTTCCTGGATGACCCCCTCAACGGATTAGGTAAATGGATCGTCTGACAGGGTAATGAGGGTGTGCGTGAGTGAGTGAGTGCATATGTTAATGTCGTGAATACGGGGTTGGTGGGGTGTTTGTGGGTGCGTGTCTGCATGTGTGAGTGATTGTGGATGCGGTGAGGAGGGTGAGTGAGTGTTTGTGGATGGGGTGGGGGTGAGTGAGTGTTCGTGGATGGGGATGAGTGAGTGTCCGCTGTGTTCGAGGTGCTCACCTCCAGCCCGGCAGACCATGGAAAAGAGGTGGGACGGGCAGAGTATCGGTGGTTTGGCTTTGGCCAAACTCATAATTTGGCAGTCTTCACCCTGGGCCTGACGGTCTTTGGACTGCCAGGGTTGTAAAGAGGGCCATAGTCCGCAAGGGTCAAATTTCTATTCTTTTTAATGATAAGTTGCTAGTGACTAACCTTATAGATTTTTAATTGTGCACTCGCTATCTTAGAAATCCTTGTGGGGTGCGCATCAGGCTAAAACTATCTCCGCCTGTTACTGCTACACCTAGATTTCCCAGGGAAATAAAAGATGAGAAGGTTGCTCATGGCCAACCGTACGCTCCTGCTCTGGTAGATAGTAAGCCCCCTGACTTGAATGCTATTGATTGACTATCCACTAACTCTCATGTTGAAATTCTACTGGAGGCCCCTGTGAGTAGGGATGGTGTGTCGTGTGGGTCTGTCGATTGTGGGACAGGGGAGGTAGTCCAGAGTAGTAGGTCTAATACTAGGGAGGATTGTGTTAGACTATCTATCTTGTCTTAGAACTTGGCAGGGCTGAGTAGCAAATTAATGGACCCCAAGTGGGTTGCTTATGTTAATAAACAAGATGTATGCATTTTTCAGGAGACTTGGGCATTTTCTCCACTCTCCTTGGATGGTTATCTACCTTATCATGTAGAGGCCCAACCTTCTCCTGGGGGGCAGTGATCGGGCTAAGGGAGGCCTTATTATATTAATAAAAAATAAGACTTTGCAGTGTAGTCACTCAGCCCTAACAATAGACTCATTGGATCTATGAGGTATCCAGCTTGATTTACAGCAAGGCTTTAGGCTTGCAATAATCAATGTGTATGCTAGATCAGTGTCACAGAGTGTAGAGTCTCAGATCTTGGCCCAGTTGATTGAATTTACAGATACATTGCATCATTCTATTAATCTAGTGGTCGCTGGTGATGTTAATTGTTCCTTTGAACCCTCTCCTTATAGCAGCGATTTGACTCCAGATGAGAATGAGTATTGGGGTATCCCACGATTAATGGGAAAATGACTGCCTATTTATCCGCGTGCGGCCCTCCAGCTAACAGTGCAGTGTCTTAAGCAAGGGCTTAGGGCCTGTAACTGCACGCTCTCCGATCAATGCAACACTTTTACCTTTACGCGTGGCCAGCTGACCAGCATTATTGATTATTTTTTAGTAGATGTTAGACTGTGGCCGATGCTGGATGAGGTTGATTTTTTTCATGACAGCGATCATAATCCTTTACTTCTTGCGTAGTGATCTATTTATGAGAACAAGAATAATCATTCCACTTCGGTGCCTGAGCCATTACTGGCCAATGATTATAAATGTGTTACCTGACCAAAGGTGATGTCAAAGCCCTGTCTGTCAAATGAGATCTATAAATTATGTGTTGTTGCTTTATCTAACAATGAGAGCTTGAGGCCGAAAACATTCCAATTCTTGGTATTCACGAGACCCTGGTTCTTGAACTACAGGGTGTTTTTTATAGTAAAACCACTACCAAGAAGACTGTCTCTACATACACAAAAAATAATAAGTGGTTTAACAAAGATTGTCTAAAGGCTAAATCAGCTTTAAAGACAGCGGTTGTGTCTCATTCACAGGAGTTGATTAGGTCAGCCAGAGCTGTTTACAATAAAGCCTTAGCGCAGGTGAAGAAAAATTGGAGTGATATTGTTTGGCAGAACTTGCTTGAAGCAACCAGCTTAAATGACAAAAGGACTTTTTGGAAGTTATTCTCCCAAAATCATAACGAGGGAGGCATTTTAATCATTATTACATCCAACCAGAGAGTTGGGTTAACCACTTTTCCAACCTTTACGCTTTATATAGTGATAAAATTAGAGGAAACTCTTTTACTCTGAGGTAGATTGAATTGAACCCCTTGTCAGGAGGGCCCGGGGTGGGCCATAGTAGCCCTGATAAATGCATTGTTTTTTCCCTGGGAGAAACTACTGCTGCAATTGCTTCTTTGAAATCTTCCATAGCCCCTGGTCCTGACAAAATACCTGAGGCTCTATACAAATCCAAGGCAATAATCTGGTGTACTTTACATAAATATGTTAGACAATGCTTTAACAGCAGTGGGCCCTATCCCTGCTACCTGGAAGGGTGTTGAAATTATACCTATCTACAAAAAGGGCGAAGTGAGCTCCCCTGCTAACTATAGACCTATCAGCCTTATCAACAACTTACAAAACATTTTTGCAAAGCAGGTCTTGGATAGGCTTTTAGAGTGGGTTGATGATAATCATGTGTTCTCCCCCCTTCAGGTGGGGTTTAGACCCAAAACTAGTACTGTAGACCAAGTCTTCCAGCTGGCTTTTTTATATTGGAAATATTGCCAAACAAAGTTTGTATGTCACTTTCATGGACATTCCGTCCGCTTTTGATTTAGTTCCCAGATGGAAATTATGGGAGGTTTTAGATAAAGTGGGTATACCCAGGAACCTAATTAATCTTTTAATGTGGCTCCACGAAGTTACATATGCCCAGGTGAGATGGGGCAAATGGGGAGAATTAACTGATCACCTCCCCATATAGCAGGGGTTCGAAAAGGTTGTGATCTGGCACCCTTGCTATTTACTTTGTACATAAATGGGGTGGTGCAAGTCCTGTCTTCTTGTCAGAATGAGGCCCCCACTTTAAATGCTCAAAAAACTCATATACTACTCTTTGCAGAAGACTCCCTCCTAATTTCTAAAACTCTGAAAGGGCTGCAGAGTCCTGTGGAGACGTTCACAGCTTTTTGTGCAGATTATGGGCTGGAATTGAATATTAGTAAAACAAAACTGATGGCGCTTAGCCCTGGACCACTCAAGAGATACACAAATCTTATAGATGGTGTTCCCTTGGACAGGTTAGTTCCATAGACTATCTTGGAGTCAGTATCTCCAACAATTGTAAATGGGCGGACCAGACAAGTAAGAGCACTTTTATCCTGTAACATAGATCAGGTGCCATTCTGTGGTTGTATAAGAGTACCAGCGCAAGAGCTGTATCCCCGGTCCTGAAGATCTATACGGCAAAAGCAGAGAATGCTGCTACCTATGGTGCTGAGGTGTGGGGCTATTGGGAAGCTCAGAGATTATGTGTGAGTGAGAATAACTTTGTCAGAGGATTACTTGCATGTCCACAAAGTACTCCTCTGGTTCCTATTTATCTTGATCTTGGTCTTAATAGGATTTTAGATATATTAGTTTTAAAACCCTTGTTATATTGGATAAGGATATGAACTACCCCAGAACCTAGTACTTATACAACCACACTTCTTGCTTTCTTAAAAGGACCTAATGTAGCCCCCATCCTATGGTTTAAGCATGTGTCAAACTGGTTCTGTATTTTGGGTCTTTGGAGTTTCTCAGAGAATCCTCAGGGACTAAGGAAAGCCCAAATGTTATCCCTGAAATCAGCGTATTGGGCCTATGTTAGGAACAATCATCTTTTTATTACAATTCATGGGCGACTGACAAATCAATTTCTTGACCTTTAGTGGTACCCCCGGTATGAGCTCTTTCTAGAAATTATTCTTGATCCCCTTGACAAGAGCTTATACATTAACTTTTGCTATGGGTGTTTGCCACTAATGTCTTTAATAAGTAGCTGGAGGGTAACATCTGTATCGAATACCTGCCCAGCCTGTGGCACAGCCCCTGAAACTGTCGAACATCTTTTGTTCTTTTGTACAGCTTACGCTGTTCCTCGGCGTAAGTGGATAATACCCATTTGCCAGAACCTGGGCAGTAGACAATATGTTACTGCTTTTAGGATCTTAAAAAGTTATACTTCTACTGCTATGGTGTTGGCAGTTGGCAAGTTCCTTGTGGCTGCATGGTACATACGCACTCGTTTTTAAAAAGATTTCAAATTAATTATGTTAATAACCAGTGGGCACGTATGGTGCTCACATGCTAGTTTTGTCTTACGCCTGACAACACTTGTCCCGTGAGGGTGGAAAACTCTTTCTCGCAGTTGAACAGGGGTCAGCAACTTGCTGGCATAAGAAAGATGAAGAGCAGTGACAGGCCCTACGGTGATGAATTTTGACTTTATTCTTTGCTTTGCAGTTATGCTATAATATAATCACATATATTTGCTGTGTACATTGCAGTTGAGAATCACTTTGATATATTTTCCTTTCATTGCTGTGACTATTTTTAAACGTGTGCCTCCAAACTACTAATCTCCTCTCTCAGGAATCTTCTGGTGAAGTAATAATAAATGTCTTCTTTAAACTAAGAAGTGCATTCCAAAGATTTTTGTCAGCTCGGTCATGAGTGAAAGCAAAACATTTTGGCGTAGTTGATTGCAGGATTCGCAGGGGAAAAAATGTTTAACAAGTTAAAGGAATAAAATTGATTATTCTAGAGTGATTGTTTCACGTTTTGCCCTAAACTATCCTGAAGAGCATAGTTCTGAAGTGTGAAGCAAAATATTTTGGCGTAGAGTCATCAGTCTGAGAGGGAATTGGAGATTGGAAGTGCACGATTTAAAAGTGTATTTTTTGTTGTTGTTGTTTAGAGAATTAAAGGAAGCACCGCAAACCATGTTTGAAAATGCATGTGAAGTTAAACTGCCTCATGGTGCTGTGACAAACATGTTTTCTTGATTACCAGGACTTTCTAAGTTTTGGGAAGAGTGCTTGGAAAAAACAAAAGTGTTTTCATATTTAGAAAAGGTGCTTTTTGAAAGGAATGATGTCCCTTTTGTTCTTGACAGAAGGGTTTGGATACTTTTGTCTGCTTACAGAGAAATACATGAGAGATGTAAACAGTTAGAACATGAAAATAAGAATTTACAGGAGCAAATTAGCCAGAACAAATTATTGCAAGATAAAGCTGAAATTCATAAAGCTGTTACAGGAGAATCTGGCTTTTCACATTCCAGTAATGAGGAGGTTAAAAAGGTGGGGCCAGTGTGCGCCTCATGAGCAGAGTGTAGCCCACAGTTTTTGGCAGGAGTTGAAGTGCATTCTTTAAAAGATTTCACTGAACAAGAAGTTGACGATGTTACCGGTATATTCAGACCACTTTTGCAGAGTACGATATGTATAATTAATTCAGACAAGGCAGAGGTACTGTCGCAAAATGTGCAGTTTCTGGGAATTCAGTGGAATCCACAACATAGACAGATGTTGTCACAGGTAAAACAAAAGATTTTGGAGTTTGCTACTATTTGCACTAAGCAAGAGACACCGAGTTTCATGAAATTGTATTGATTTTTGTAAACAGTATAGCCCTCATCTGAGCAAAATCTTAACCTTTTGGTACAAAGTAACTAGGAAAAAACATGAGTTTGAATGGAGTGAGGAGCAGCTGTGTGCTTTTAATTTGGCAAATGAAATAATTCAACAGACTTCAGATTTGTGCGCAGTGCAAGAGGGAAAAACTGAGTTACATGTAAGTGTTCAGGAACAATATGCAAACTTGAGTATGTGGCAGAAACAGGGGAGGACAAGGGTGCCCTTGGGGCTTTGGAATAGAAAACTACTTGACCTTGTGGAGCGCTATATTCTCCTTTTGAAAGCAGCTTTTGACTTGTTATTGGGCTCTAGTGAATACTGAGCAAATGACATTAAATTATAATGTAATTCTGAAACCTGAACTACCAATCATGCAGTGAATGATGAGTTCACCTAAATCTCACCGTATAGGACAGGCACAAGAGGCTAGTATCATACTTTGGATCTGGTACATAAAAGACAGGGCTCAAGTAGGACCGACAGGTACTGCAGCCCTAAATGAACAAGGGTCACAAGCCCCTATACAGGATGAGGAGAGTGTGAAGGGAGTACCACAGGTAAAAGAGTCACCAGTGAAATGGAGTGCCGCGTTTGAATTCTTGTCCCCTGAGGATAGAAAGAGTGTTTGTTTTATTAACGATCCATTGAAATACGTGGGAACCAAAAGACATTGGAAAGCAGTGTTATACAATCCAGTTACTGAAAAGCCGTTGTCTACCACAGGAGAAGGAAAAAGTAGCCAATACGCAGAGTTGTACAATGTGTGTCAGACTTTAAAGCAAGAGCTGCCTGAGACGTGCCATTTTCACACTGATTCTTGGTTCACTGCCAATGGATTAGCCGTTTGGCTTTCCACATGGCATGCGCATAACTGGTTCATTCATTCAAAGGAGGTGTGGAGCAAAGAGTTGTGGCAGGAAATTTGGGAAATGTTAGAACAGAGTAAAGTCATAGATGCTCATTGTCCCATTGACTCATTAGAACGCTGATTCAATTCCCTTGCAGATGTTAAAGACAAAAGTGCAGAGGCAGAAGTGTCAACCCAGAATTCTGACTTGGTGGGGATGGCTAAGTGGGCGCACCAGAAATGTGGACACCTGGGAGAAAAAGCCACTTACAAGTGGGCAGAGATTAGAGGGATGCACATTACCCTAGATTTGATCAAAACTGTGATTTTGCAATGTCCTATTTGTCAGCACACACAACAGAGATCTGTCCCACAAACAGTCAAAGATCAGTTGGGGAGAGGAAAGTTACCAGGACAGATATGGCAAATTGATTACATTGGGTCACTACCGATTAGTAGCGGGTGTCAATACGCCTGCACCGTAGTGGACACTTATTCTGGATACTTGATTGTTGTCTCTTGCAAATGTGCTACTCAGCACAATACTATCAGAGCTCTCGACTTGTTAATGTTATACTATGGAGTACCACTCCAGATCCAGAGTGACACTAGGTCATACTTCAAAGGCAATTTGGTACAGGACTACTGTTCCCAGCACAATATTGAGTGGATATATCATATTCCTTATTATCCACAGGCCTCTGGACTGTTTGACAGAATGAATGGTTTACTGAAAGCTCAATTGCAAAAATTATCTGATGAAACTTTGAAAAACTGGAGAGAGCATTTAAATGAAGCCCTCCAGATTCTGAACAATAGACCATTAACAAATGCTGAAACACCTCTGATGCAAATGTTAACTCCAGCTTTGCAAATACAACCACATGTAGCCACCAATACCATCACATACTGGGAAATAAAACCTGGAGCGTTAGCTCCTTACAGAGCCACACCTGAATCTGCAGGTCTTGACTTACATGCTTTACAAGCTTACAGACTGAAACCCCTAGACATAGCGTTGTGTGAAACAGGTGTTGGAATATAGATTCCCCAGAGCATTTTTGATTGATTGCTTCCAGATCTGTGTTGGCCCTTAAAGGTATTCCAGTTTTAAGGGGAGTGATTGATGCAGATTATCAAGGAGAAATCAAAGTTATAATGATAAATAGTGGACCATCTAATTTATTCATACAGATTGGAGACAGAATTGCCCAACAAGTGCAGTGAATGGAGGTTTGGTAAGGAAGGAGTCTGCCCCAGCTCTTCTGACAGTGCAAGAAAAGGGAAGCTGTGGTGCAGCAGATAAAAACCTCAGTGCTAAGGTGTGGGTTGAACCCCCAAATGGCCCTCCAGAACCTGCAGGACTTTTAGCAAAGTACCCCAATAACATCCTGCTGCTTATAAAACAAGAAAAGGAAAAAGGAGAGCAAATTTCAGATGACAAATGTTATTTGCAAGAAAAGTCATACTTGTTTCTTTTGCAGATCCTTCTACGACTTACCACTGACCATGAGTGTGCTGTGTGGCCTCCCTTTGGGCGTTTGCGTGTGGGGTCGGGGGAGGGACCCCACCTCCAACCTGAACCTGATTGATAACCTTTGTGCAACGTTCTTGCTACTTTTAAAATACAAAACCTATGGATCCATTTTGCGCAACTTGCGCCTCCGGTTCAAGTTCTACATGGGATCAATATAGAGTACCATGGATGTTCTGTAAACTTGTTTGATTACATTCTTCCACTGGAACTAACTCATGGCTTATTATCTGATGACTACTGCCAGTCTCATTAAGCAAAATTGCCAGTTAGCTGTCTGTTTTTCATGTGGAAACCTGAATTTCACTTACATTCCAGCAAAACTTTCAGGTGGACTGTGTACCTTTTCATGATTAGAACTCATGATGTTTCCATCTAATTCTACACCAACTTGCTATATTAGAGACACTATTCCATCAGGTATTATCCCAATTAGAATATATATAAGCTTCAGTCTTTTCATTGTAGATGTGTCTGATTTGAAAGTTTATAAGATCGATACGTTAATCCACTTCCATTGCTTTACAGTGTTTCTTTTATATCATTACATTATGTTGCTGTATGCAATTCAAACCTGATTTGCTTATAATGTTTTTGTTTTTTCTTTGAAATAAGAGAAAAGTAAACAAAAGTCATTGGTCAGAGGGTGGAGATGTAGTGAAAACAAGTATGTTTGACCACTGACTTTGTGTTTCACCACTGTGCATATTAGTTGTTCAATGTTCAGCAGTAGCACATTACATTTTGTATTCAGTTTAGCTGCCTATGGCTTTATCGTGGCGATAGACATTCCGTTTTGTGTTCAGTTTAGCTGCCTATTGGCTTTATCGTGGTGTTAGACATTGCAGTTGAGACATTGCAGATAAGCTTGTGTTTTTCGTATTTTCTCTTACCGAACACGATAGCATAATAAGGAAGCGCATATTTTGTGTTTTTCTTTAGTGCAGAAAACAGATTGACCTTGAGAGGCATGTCTCGAAACAGCAGTCAGCTTTCAACACATTCCTGTCAAGGTTTACCTAAACAAGCCAGCATTTTTTAATAATTCACATCTGAGAGGGAAGGGCCTTTCAGAAGAATTTTTCCCATGATTATTTAATCTATAAAAGGCGTCCCTGAGCAGCAGTGAGGGGAATTTTCCATGACTTCAGTCAGGATTGGACATCTAATGCCTGACAACACTTGTCCCGTGAGGGTGGAAAACTCTTTCCTGCAGTTGAACAGCGGTCATCAACTTGCTAGCATGAGAAAGATGAAGAGCAGTGACAGGCCCTTCGGTGATGAATTTTGACTTTATTCTTTGCTTTGCAGTGTTGCTATAACATAATCACATATATTTGCTGTGTACATTGCAGTTGAGAATCGCTTTGATTATTTTCCTTTCATTGCTGTGACTATTTTTAAACGTGTGCCTCCGACCTACTAATCTCATCTCTCAGGAACCTTGTGGTGAAGTAATAATAAATGTCTTCTTTAAACAAAGAAGTGCATTCCAGAGATTTTTGTCAGCTCGGTCATGAGTGAAAGCAAAACGCCCACTACCAAGTGCATTGTTATTGACAGGTTAGTTAAAGGTTCCCTCTGGTTTTCTTCTCTCCACCCCAACCTTGCAGATGTTACGTACCTGCCTGAGCCATGCTCCTCCAGAAACGTGGCCAAGAGTCTCAGCAGTCCGACGATGTCCTTCATCAGTGTAGCGGTCCCCTCCCGTTTTCCAAGCAGGCTGTACTGCATCCTCGGCTCCTTCAGGAAACAAGACTTCTCCAGCTCACATAACCAGGATGGTCTCTCTATGTGATGCGGTGTGGGTTTCTCCTCTTTCCCTCAAATGCTGCAAGGCATTTTCACTTCCTCCTCCTTGTGATGTGGCGGTGTCTGCCTTAAACATTTCTGGAGGTGTGGCCTTTCTGCATCTGCCTTCTGCCCAATCTGCTCCCTGATAGGACCCCGTCCAAGAAGCGGCTCTCGGACTTTCCGACTGTCAGTAACATTTTAAAGGGCCAGTGGGTCAGATTGCCCTGTAGAGAATGGAGAGCGTCCACCATAGTTTCCATGTTTACCAGGGAGTCCTAAGTTAGGAGATCACTCCATCACATGCTGGTAGCCTATTTTGAAAAAAAAACAGTGCATGGTGTTTGCATGGCTGCCTTGCACAACAGTTGTTAATGGTAATCAAATCAGTGAGAAGTTTATGTTGTTTCTTACTACTCCTTCACTCATTGTTTGCAAGATGTAAGATCCACTAATTATTATACGTATGTCACATCAAGCATCTGTGAAGGTATTCTACGATCACAAAATCACGTTTTAAGATTTGAGGGAACTAATTTCTGAATGCACAAAGTGTTTTCTAGAAAGTGTATACCTTATGCCAGGTTTTTCACGCTACCTTTTGCACTATGAATCACGGGTATTGTATCTAATGGGGTTGTATCATTTAATTTTTTTAAAGTAATAAGCATTTCTCTTGTACCAGCAACACTTTTCCAAGTATGGGTAGGGATTCTGCTACCTTTGATAATTTTATTCCACTACACTGTCACCAAACTTTATAGAGTACAACAGATATTAAGGGCCCGATTTAGAATTTGATGGCAGTGCTCTATCCATCAGGGTGGCAGCGCACATTTCTTCCGCAATTCTGAGGGAGTATCGTCCGTCATATTCAGAAATCACTGTCAGCCCAGTAGTCATCTCTGTACATTTAAATAAACCTCTGTTATGGCGGTTCCTTTCATTGTACAAAAAGTTTGGTGGGTGTGATAGCGCGTCCGAACTTTGATAAGTAAACTCACAAGGAGACACGCCTAGGCCGATGAACCTTTTGACCACGTTCGGAGACTTCCCAGTACGAGATATCTGTCTGGCATCGCAAAATCAATATATCAATAACCCAATCAATATTCTTAGTAACTAATCAACAATCAACAAGTTAATCAATAACATTTAATAAGAATCAATAAGTGAATAAACCATGACCTTTCAGTTAGGAATAACCACACAAATCTAGTTAAGTGTTGGGATATTTATTCCCTATTGGTTACAATCTAATAGTCATCTCCGTTAATCTCATTAGCAATCAGTCTCATTAGTAACTCTTCAGATTTTGTAATTAGAACACAGTAAATCAATGCATAGAGAATATTCATTAAGCATTAACACCTCATTAATAAGAAGCAGCTTAGCAAAGTCTCAGTAGTGCAAGATTCAACAAAGCAAAAACTCAGTAATTTGTCTATTTGCATCTGGTATTTGTGAACACCTTAACTAACCTCGAATTAGCATCACCATGTTGGGCTTCATGCAAAACAATTTAGCAAACACAAATTTGGATAACATCTAACTATGGCCTCTATCAAAAGAGCAGTTGGTACCTAGAAAGAAAAGGCAAATAGACAATTACAATTTTCATCAGATAGTTACCCCTCCAACGAATCAGCAAAGACAGGACAGGGCAATGTCTCAGTATGGCATAGCTAAAGAATAAGGCTCTTCCCTAATATGGAGGAGAAGTAAGCATCAGGTAAGAATTGGATAGAGGATGGTTTAAAGTATCAGGAGGAATAAACTGCAAAGTCTCAAAAGAATCGCCTAAATGCCTCAGTAAAATGGCAAAGTATGGCTTGGAGTGTAATATCTGAATAATGGCTGATTTCTCCTTGGGTTATGTGGTTAATTCAAAACTGTCAAACTAGCCCTTAATTCCCCATTGGATAATATTTGGTGCATCATTATCTCTGTCCAATAGTTCTCCACGCATTTCACTAGAATTTTCCACAGAACACAGTTCTCATGTTGTTGATTGGCCCATGTTATTGACGTCTTCATCGGTTGGAATGTCAGGTAAGAAAAGTTACACTTTACACTCCAGTCAGTAGTCCCATTGTTTCTCCTACTTCAGGCAGCCTTGCACCTGTTACAAATTACACTGTTGCATTCAGCAAGAATGTCTCCTTGAGCAAATCGGTTCCCATGAGGAAGAATTTACTACTGCTACACACACATCTAACTTCTGGAAAAGTACAGCGTCGTGTCCTTCAGGAAGACAGCACATTGCACGTTAGGAAAAACACCGTTTAATATGAGACCAGGCATCTAGGCCCAGACTCTTGCTAACTAAGGCCTAGTAATTTAGTTAACAAACCCCTAATATATGACTCTAATTATAATATGCTAATACAAATTCAAAACATTAGTACATTATTAATTCATCATTAATAAGTTTCATTAGTCTTCGTATACATTGGTAGCCACTCTCCGTAGGCACATTTCAAACACGTACTTTATTTTTCTACGTTAACACATTTTCTATGCAGCTTCATTACACAATATATTGGAAGCTTTTCATGTTAATATGGCTTTTAAAAGGCACACTCCAACAATCCCTCCTCTGTTGACTCTTGTCATCACACAAACCTTACCCCAGAAAGTTTACATATTAAAATTCTTTCATCTCAATTTCCTCTCTTAATCGTTACCCCTTTGATTTTGCCTGAATAATTTTCCCTTCGTTTTTCTTCCCTCCTCCTATTATTTTTCGCCGTTTTCAATTTTATTCTTTTACTAATTTTACATGCCACCCACAATCCAAATAAGCAAGCTATGACAATCAATATCCCCTGTATTATTTTAGACAATATCCCATGCCGAATACTACTAAACCAATTTCCCACCGAAGCAAGTCCCTTTCCAATCTTTTCCCAAACACCTAGTTCTTTCAGTTCCTTCAAGTCTATATTATCCCTAGTCAAGTTAGTAAGCATACTTCTAATCTCATTACTATTATCTGGTATGTAAGCACAGCAGTGACGCTCATTAAGCATCTTAAAAACTCCGCCATTTTTCGCTAAAAGAATGTCTAAAGCAAGCCTGGTTTGAAGAGTCCTAGCCCTCTCTGCAGCAAGTTCAGTATCCATCAGGACTATAGCCCCTGTAAAATTTGTCAGCATGTTATCCACAATAGTAGAGAACTTTCAAATCTTTATGGAGTTTAAGATAACTCCCACTGAAGGAATTATCGTCCCAAATATGTCTCCTTCTACACCAGCAGCAGTTTCTCTTCTCTGTCTAGTACGATTTAATTCAGACAATTTCGGAAACTTTTTCAAATCGTCAAGTTGATATATCTTTGGGAAAACTATCTCCAAATAACATGTCCCATACCATCCCTTTGGAAGACGGTAATAAGCATTAAGTCCACATATTTAGTAGATCCCAGGGATCGCTGGATCCTGTCCATTTAACATGAACGTCCATTTACTTTGATACAAAAACATATGCTTACATTCACTCGTTCCCACAAACACATTGTCATAATGCAATTTCGGCCTAGATATGCAAAGCTTACCTACGTGTAGTGCATCTAAAGCTAGCTTCCCCTGTTCCCTAATTGCACTGTAACCTTCACTACTAGCAAAGGCTCGCTGCTGCAATCCTTTTTCCAATTTACCCTTCAATGCCCTGCTTCTATCTTTTGTGATCTAAAAAGCTTTTCTCTACAGGTGGAAGCAAACATGTCAAGTTAATGCAGTGTGCATAAGATGTACTAATTGTTAATGTCACCTCAAAGAACCCTTTGACTAACTTTATACTATAGTACTTAGCTACCCCATTCAAATCCTCTATGATAGGCACATAAGAAAACACAAGATCATGGTTCGAGTAAAAATACTGGATCTCTTCTTGGTTATAGAATCTTGTTAGTAACAGACTACAACTTATCCCATATGTTAAAGGCAGACTATGATAGGTATCCCACTCTTGTACTGAAACAGGAATCTGTGTGCACACAAAGCAATCCTTTGCATCCATTGTGTCAACATACTCCCTCAGCAAGCAATAGAAAACATTAGTGGATAGTTCCCCTTTTGCATTAGTTCCTTCATGCAAATATCTCATATCCTGCTCGAACCTCTCCCAAGCTGTTAGTGCAGTGGTAGACTCAGGAATTGTAGCATTGTTAGTCCCCTTCTTATCCATTTGCGGCATACCCACAACCACAACTATGATGAATATCACACACCCAACACCCAAACCAACCCCCAAATATTCACAACGCCTACTCCCTCTATTATCCTCTCTAATGTTAGCCATGATCTGTAAAGAATCAGAAAGTGAAGGATGGTTAATTCAAACAACAACAGGGGACAGTTAGAATGAATTTTCCTCTCTTTTTTTTTCTCTTCTTCGCAGCAAAAAGTCAAACAAGCGAAAATCTTCCTATTTACAGCTTGCAGTTGCGTTCCCAGGATCCTTGTCAAATCAGGTTAGCAGCTTGTCAAAATCGGTTTCAAGTGTCAATTCAGGTTATCAGTGTCTCATCCGGTAAATTCTCAGTGTCTTTTCTCAACTTTCTCTTCCCTTTAATTAAGTTCATATGCCAATTCAGTCTGTTTGGCCGGGGTCAGGTACCAAAGTACTGACATGGAATCTCTCTATCAAAGCAAAACGCCAAGAACTCTTGTTGCCATTCAGCTGCCGTTGCATACGCCCATTCAGGACCCGCGTACCTTCTGTTTGCTACTCTCTTTCTTTTCAACTTGCGATCACCTTGCAACTCTCCTTCGCTTAGATCTTCTCTTCTTGTTGTGTCAACCTCTTCTTCTATTACATCTTCGACAACACCTTTCCCTTTTTCACTTGCAATTCTGGCCACTTATCTCCTTTCAGTGTCTCTCTGGTCTTTGATCTCTCCTGTGGCAGCCCTTCACTCTCCTCTGGCTCTATGGTGTTTTCTCTTGATGGACCTGCAATTTGCTCAGGAGGATTCCGAACACTCTGACTCTCTTCCGCCTCAACTCCTTCGCCTTCTGGGTCTGTCAGGGGCTCTAGCTCATTTCCATATTTGTCTGCTTCTGGGAGAACCTCCCTCTGATTTGGCTCTCCTGCTGCCTCAGTTGAGATAGGCTCACCGTCACCCCTCTAGGTCTCTTCTCTTTCGTCTATTACTGGAGTGACCAAGCCGTCCTCAACGGGCTCTCTTTCTGTCTCAGTTCCCCTTCTATCACTCTCCAGCCCTGAGACTTCCTTCTCTGTTGTTGGTACTTTCAACAACTCAACTTCCTCATTAGTTGGACACGTCACATTTTTCGTGTGACTGGCATGGATCCATTTCGGATTTCCCGCACACTTCACAGCAGTAGTAGTCGTTAGTTTTACTTGATATGGCCTCTTCCAACGTGGCTCCAAACACGACTTCCTTACGTGTTTCTTGATGACAACCCAGTCACCAGCTTTCAGATTGGGTCCTGGATCATTTATCGGTGGCAGGGTGGTAGCTTCCATCTGGTGAGAAAAAGAGCGGACCACATCAGCCAGACCCTTGCAGTAGTCCAACACCATATCATCCGTGATATTCACAAGAGGATTCGCAGGCACTGCGGGCAGTCTCATAGCTCGGCCCATGAGAATTTCATGAGGGGACAGTGCTGTTTTCTTGTTAGGTGTATTCCTCATTGACATTACCACCAAAGGCAATGCATCGGGCCATTTCAAATTCGTGGCTGCACACATTTTCGCCATTCTCGACTTCAGGGTACCATTCATCTGCTCCACTAGTCCTGATGCTTCAGGGCGGTAACTACAACACAATTTCTGCTCAATGTTCAATGCTGCACACAATAGCTTAACCACCTCGTTGTTGAAGTGACTTCCCCTATCTGATTCTAAAGAGATCGGAAACTCGAAACGTGGTATCAATTCCCTAAGCAGCAGCTTCGCTACTGTGAGACTGTCATTCCTACGTGTAGGGTATGCTTCAATTCAGTGACTAAAGATACACACAGTCACCAACACATATCTCAAACCTCCACACACGGGCATCTCAATAAAATCCAATTGCATTCTGCTAAATGGACTTCCTGCTCTCCCAATGTGGCTCAAATTCACCACTGTTCCTTTTCCCACATTCATCTGTTGACAGATGATACACCTATGGCAGATTACTTCTGCAGCTTGTCTGAACATTCGGGTTAAACCAGTCAATTTTGAACAACCTGATCATGACATCTCTCCCAATATGTGCTTGACCATGGTAAAACCTCGCAAATTGTGACAGGAGACTGTTCAGCAAGACCATTTTCCCTTGATCTGAAACCCACAAATCATCTCGTCTTTGTACACATTGCATCCTAACCCAAGAACGCTTCTCATCTTTGCTGGCACGTCCCTGCAACAATCTCAATTCTTCTAACGTATCAATCACCCTTAATGCGTAACCTGTGCATGTCTCATTTTCTGTTTCAGGTAACAATTCCCACTTATCCTTAAACGATATACAGTTCAATGCGCAAAACCTTGCAACTTGATCCGCATATCGATTTCCCATTGAAACAAAGGGGGTCATTACAACCCTGGCGGTCTTTGACCGCTAGGGCTCTTTCGGAGGAAGCACCGCCAACAGGCTGGCGGGGCTTCCAGGGGCATTACGACTGCGACGGAAGCACTGCGGTCGCACCACCGGGACCAGCGGTTTCCCGCCACATAAGTCCCGGCGGTTTAAATCCCCCAGGGCAGCGCTGCTTGCAGCGCTGCCCAGGGGATTACGAGTCCCCCTCCCGCCAGCCTTCTCATGGCAGTAAGAAGCGCCATGAAAATGCTGGCGGAAAGGGGAGTCATGGGGCCCCTGGGGGCCCCTGCACTGCCCATGCCACTGCTGTGCACTGGGCAGTGCAGGGGCCCCCTGCCACGGCCCCATGGAGCTTTTCACTGCCTCCTAAGCAGACAGTGAAAAGTGCGATGGGTGCAACTGCACCGGTCGCACAGCCGCAACACCGCTGGCTCCATTTGGAGCCAGCTCCTGTGTTGCGGCCGAGATCCCCGCTGGGCTGGCGGGCAGAAACCAGGTTTCCGCCCGCTGGCCCAGCGGGGATCTCATATTAGTCCCAGCGGGGGTGCGGCCGCCTGGCGGTTCAACCTTGGCGGGCGGCAACGTTGTAATGAGGGCCAAAGTCTTGTGATTTCAGGTGAGCACTGCATTTCACCACGGCAATTTCAGGAGGTAACTGAATCGCGTGCAACAACATTCTTTCACCATTTTTCACTGGCGAACCAGAAGAGGTCAGAAAACCCCTCTGTGACCACAGTTGGCCAAAGTCATGGACAATTCCTAATCCGTATTGGCTGTCAGTATAGATAGTCACTCTCAGCTGGGCAGCGGCATGGCAAGTTCTAGTAAGAGCAACCAGTTCGGCCACTTGAGCAGAATATACTCTCTCAAGCCAAGACGCTTCCAGGATACCAGAGATCGTACATACAGCGTATCCGGCTCGCAGCACCCCTACTGAGTCTCTCAGACATGAGCCATCGACAAAGATAATTTGGTTGTTTTCTTCCAATTGGGTATATCTGGCCTCGGTTTGGTGCACATTTCTGTTACCTCAAGACAATCATGTTCTACATCTTCAACATTTTCAACTTCTGTGTTTTCATTTGGAAGCAAAGTTGCCGGGTTCAACACTGTACATCTTTTCAACATTACATTTGGTGACCCCAATATAATCATTTCATATTTTGTCAATCTGGCATTCGTCATGTGCTGCGTTTTGGTATGGGTCAACAGGATCTCAATTGAGTGAGGGGCCATGACTGTTAGAGGACATCCCATCACTATGCCTTCACACTGTGTGAGGCTTTGACCAACTGCTGCTACTGCACGCAGACAACCTAGTAAGGCTGCTGCAACTGGGTCCAAAGTAGCTGAAAAATATGCTACTGGTCGGTTCACACCTCCATGGACCTGTGTCAGAACAGACAAAAAACATGCATCACGTTCATGACAAAACAGTATAAAAGGCTTCGCGTAATCAGGCATACCTAAAGCTGGAACCCTGCACATGCTCTCTCTTAATTCATTAAACGCCTTCATTTCTTTCTCTGTCAGCACTATGACATCTGGCCCTTCTTTAACCGTCAGTCTCACCAAAGGCTTGGAGATGACTAAGAAATTCAGGATCCACTGACAACAGTAACCTACCGTTCCCAGGAACATCCTAACATCTCTCCGTGTCGTTGGGGGATTCATCTGTAACAGTGTAGTTACTCTTTCCCTGGATAACTTCCTTGACTCTTTCTCAATTTGATGACCCAAGTACTTCACCTCTTTCTGGCAGTATTGCAATTTCTTGGGGGACACCTTGTGCCCGTTCTTCCCCAAGTGGTTCAGTAAGGCAATCGAATCATACTTGCACTCATCCCTCGTTTTGGATGCGATCAACAGATCATCAATGTACTGCACTAGAGTTGATTGAAAAGGCAATTCCAACGGCTCCTTCTTCAGTATCTGATTGAATATGGAAGGTGATTCAGAAAACCCTTGAGAAATTCAACACCAATTGTAAACCTTATCCAGGAACTTGAAACTGAAGAGAAATTGGCTGTCCTCATGAAGAGGCACAGAAAAAAATGCTTGGAACAAATCAATTACTTTGAACCGCTCTGCATCACATGGAACCTGGAACATAATGAAGCTGGATTTGGCACCACTGGGCAGCATTTCACCACTATGTCACTGATCTTTTCAAGTCTTGGACAATCCGAACCTTCCCACAAGTCTTTCTCAATCCCATTATTGGTGAATTACATGGACTGCTCATCACTTCCTTCAAGACTCCCTGTTTCACAAAGTCTGCAATTAATTGTGCAACCTTTATAAGGACATCTTGCACCATGTGGTACTGCGGTACCTGGGGAAACACAGCAATTGGCTTCACACTGACTTTAACTGGCTCTACTTCTTTAATCAGTCCTACTTCTTTTCCTGTCAAATCCCACACTTTCTCTTGGACTGTTCCCTGCAAGTCTGCTGGGAGATCAGCCACTGTGAACATCGGGAAGAAGTTAATCAGAGGATACTCCTCGTCGGTAGTCTCCATTTCAGGCTCTGAAACCTGCTCCTCTTCTCCCTCATCATCACTGTTCATCTGAACCTCAATCCCCTCATTTTAACAGGTGATAGAACACCTTGTCTTGTAAGTCTATTCCCAGTAGGGACACAGGACTCGAATCGCAAACCACAAACCTGTGCAATCCCTGAAAAGTGCCAAGCTCAACCTGTACCGGATCTGTGATCGGGTTAGTCAGGAGCTGGTTTGCCACTCCTACTACCTTGACTGTACGTCCCGAAAGAGGCAGTTTCGGAACCTCTGCACTTCTGACTGTAGGGCGTGTAGCTCCTGTGTCAACCAAGAACTAAACCTTGTGACCCATTACTTTCCCCTGAACTTAGGGCCCTTTCTGATCTACCTCTAAGGATGCTGCAAGTCTACTATTCTCACTATCTGAACTCTCATCCGACCATTCATCATTTATTCCATTCTCACCGCGCAATGGGAACTGTTGCACTGTGTTATTTGTGACTCATTCTTTGACCTGTGAGCTGTTGAGGAAGCATCACCTGTTGCTGTTCCACTGGCGTTAAAGACACTTGCATTTGCTGTCTAGGTACCATAGGAACCTGCTGTTGCATTTGTTGCATCTGCATCGGCTGTAAAGTGGCATCTGCACCTGCTGCATGGGTTGAAAACCCTGCATCTGATTCATATTATTTTGGACGTTCGGATTAGGACCTCTCAGCCTTGGTCCTTTCACATTTTGGAATGCACTGCCATCATTGCTTTGTTGAACAACACCCACCTGCACCATCATCGGGCACTCCCGCTTCCAATGTCCAACGACCCCGCAAGCATGACAAGGTAACATCTTCTTCATCCCCTGCACATCATTTTGAACCAGTACTGTGTTCAAATCCGGACTTCGATTCACAAAACCTCTGCGACCTCTGCCTCTCACTTGAGCCTGAAACATCCAGTTTCCTTGCGGCTGTTGCACCATCTGTTGTAGACAACCTCCCTGCATCCCTGATTGTGCTGCCTTAATTTGCATCACCATTGCTTTCTCCTTCAGCTTTCTCTGCTTCAACTCAATTTCGTCACTACAATACTTCGCATACTGCAACACCTCGTCAATCGGCTTTGCTTGCCAGCAAATCAAGTGGTTCTTAATCATCTGACTAATCTCAGGTCTCAACCCTTCAACAAACCTAAACACAAGGTGATTCATGTCCTTCACCTCGACAACCTCTGTACCGTTGTAGTGCTTTACCGTCTTCAACAACCTTCTCATAATAGGCATGTATCGACTCTGGCTTCCTGAGCCGTCCGATCAATCTTTTGCCAATCAATATTCTTCAGCGAAACTCTCTGTTTCAGGAATTCAATCACCTTATAGTAATACTTCATTACCTCAGGAGACGGTGCTCCTGTGACTCTATCCCTTGCCGGTTCCGCTGTTGGCCAATCCACACTTCTCTTGCACTCAAGCCACAAATCAGCCAGAACTGTGATCTCAAAGAGAGTATTCAGGTCTTCCCAGAGACATTTCGTAAGCTTCACGAACCTGTCCGTCTGCTGATACCATTCTATTGGCTTCTCCCTCAGCCTGGGAAAATCATTCATAAATGACTGAAGATCACCTCTAGTCCACGGCACATGAACAAGAACCTCTCCAGCGGTCTCTCTCATTGGTAACCTCTTTACCGTACCAGCATCCTGTGAAGCTTTTGCTGGCTGCTCTAAGCAGTCGCTTTTCCTCTTGTCTCTTTTCTTCGCCCATCTGCCTTCCCTCCTCTCTAATGCTCCCCAAACTTGTGCACTCTGCAGTATTTCTTTAAGGTGTGCCTTCATCCCAGTAGACCTCATGTGTTCAAAATCCTTCGGCTCAAAGTCTAACCTGTAACTCCTCTTCAGATGTTTGGTATTTTCTAAGTCTATTCCATAATTATCTGCCAAATTTGCCAACCTCTGGTGCACCCTCCTCACTTCTTTGCTTCCGTGTATGACTCTAGCCTGTTCGCTGCCATGATCCCTTCAACAAGTTCATTTGCCTGTATGCCCAACCTTACAAAATTCAGGTACTCTTCCCCTTCCGTCCTCCCTGCTGCTGCAGGAGTAGACTGTGGTGAATTTAACTTATCTAACCAGTCATTCATCTGTTGGGCTGTCAAACCTTGTAGTGAGATATTCCCAGCCTGCGCTATAGGTGTCTGCGGCATGTTCGCATTTGAGATCTGCGGTGTCAGCAGTCCCAAACCTGGTTGTCTCATAGCATCCGGAGGAGCCCCAATTGGGCTAAAGTCTAACAGGGACCTAGATCTCTCAAATGTCGGTTACACTGAAGTCATCCCTTGAGAGCTCCCTACGAACCCTCCTCTTGTCATCTCTTGGGTAATTATCCCCTGATTGCATACACTAGGCTTCGCCTGCGCATACATTGGTACTGGCGGACCAACTGTAATGGGCAAGGATATGGTGGCTGGCGTCTGCCTGTTTCCCAAAACCTGTGGAGTATTAACTCCCATATTCTGGTTCATTACTGGTGCCATGGCTGACTGCAGTCCTGTGACCGAAGTGTAATTCGGAATCATTTGGTGCTGCACCTGGGGCAGTAAAGGTGGAGCTGGATCAGTCTGAATCAGCTTTGGTCTTGTATATGCCGGCTCCGATGGCACCATCAGATTTGTGGTAGTCTCTAAGATTGGGACATCGGGGTAAAGCCTCTGAACCTGCGGTGGATGCAACTGGGATTGCATACCTGGAGCAGTGGACCCACTAATACTCCTCTGCACTGGAACTGGTGTGGAGACCGGACTAACCTGTACCGGATTCGTTGTCACTTTGTCTTGGGTCGAACCGGCAGGACATGTACTAGTACTAGGTCTGTTGTCATCTATTGCATATGGCGGTGGTCGTTCATTCAGTAACTGATTAAGGAACTCATCATCGTCTAAGTAATCCATCTCTGTCCAGGGCTTCTTACCCTTTTTGTCTTTGGAAGGACTTTTATCAGTCTTACAAGCGGCTTTCCCCCCTTTATTTTCACCTCCTTGAGCTATTGCTGGAAACATCCTTATTCCGTCTATTGTTTCTCTCCTCCAAACTCTCTGTGCACTATCCCACCTAGCCTCTGCTAGTGTCTTTTCTACTTTCCTCGTTCTCCTCTCAAATTTCTGTTGCTGTTGTCGTATTGCCATCAATTCCCAAATTGCTAACGCCTCAAACTGTGCTGGACTCGGAGGTGGCTTTAGCTCATTTAGCATCATCTGCAAATTTTCCAAAACCCTTATGTTGAACGTTCCGTGCTCCGGAAACATCAAACACCCTTCTTTCTCTGTCGCTTTGCACATTGCTTTAGCCAAAGACATGGCACGACACCTCTTTCCTCCATTACGGCATAAGCCGGTGTATCTTCTGGTGGTGTAACCTCCCCTACACTCGCTGTAATATATACGTCTCCCCTCAAAGCGCTCTTTAAAGCCTTGAAAATTTTCATTTTTGCATCTTTTATTTCGTTCACAATCGAATCAGGAAGTGACTTCTTTAATTCCCAGAACTTTCTTCGCCTACCTTCTCAACCAATTGCCTCTCACGGACGGCTGCCAATCCGTGCGTGACCCTTCTCACTAACCGACCTATCCCAGCGCGGCTCCAATGACGACACACACACACACACTGCGGCTGACAAAGTCTTGCGGCTTGTCTTCCTCACTCTCGATTCACACAAACTAATGCAATATATTGCGCGCACCAACAAGAACTCAAATTTGCCAGTTTACTACAGGAAAGGGTAACACAATTGCTTCAGAACTTTACAGAGATTTCGTTTAGCCTCAGCCGCTACTCTCTCCTTCTCAGATCCTGCACTCGCAAGCAAAATTTGACCTGCAAATTTGACTCTTGACTTGTCAATGGGTTGTTCTAATGCACTTTAGAACTCACCAAATCTCCATCGAAGTTTTCATTCACTCACTTTGACTCAAACTCGACTCGTCAATTTCACCATCGACCTATTAAACCGCGCAAATTACAACATAAACCAAGTGTCTCATACACTTATCAATAAACTCCGGAGTCTTAGACCACGCAGGGTCCGTACATCACCAACAACCACGTGGACAATTTTTTTAGCACAAAGCGCCACACTCACATGAAGTTCGCCGACTTCCCTACTCTCATACTGCGGAGTGCGCACACTACTACTAAAATCATCATTTGGCCTAAAATCCTCACAGACTTCACAATTCACCTGCTGTATGCATAAGCTGTGCAAGCGCAAACACTACTTCATTCACACTATCACTAGAACGCCAGAAACATACTCAGACTCCCTTCAGCAAGCTCCGAGATTCCGGGAAAGTCATTTGGGACTCAGGGGCACATCATCTCTCCAATTAGCATAATTGAAAAAGAACAATTTTCCCAAAACCCAATTTTCTAATACACCTTGCTTACTTCCAAAATACGCTCATCAATTCATCAATTCCTACCGGACCGCTATAAACTGTTATCGAACCATGATCTTTCACACTGGGGCCCCAAAGGGCCAAACCATTACCTCTGCTACCAAAAACTGAAAGTTTGGTGGGTGTGATAGCGCATCAGAACCTTGACAAGTAAACTTACAAGGAGACACGCCTAGGCCGATGAACCTTTTGACCACGTTCGGAGACTTCCCAGTACGAGATATCTGTCTGGCATCACAAAATAAATATATCAATAACCCAATCAATATTCTTAGTAACTAATCAACAAGTTAATCAATAACATTTAATAAGAATCAATAAGTGAATACACCATGACCTTTCAGTCAGGAATAACCACACAAATCTAGTTAAGTGTTAGGATATTTATTCCCTATTGGTTACAATCTAATAGTCATCTCCGTTAATCTCATTAGCAATCAGTCTCATTAGTAACTCTTCAAATTTTGTAATTAGAACATAGTTAATCAATGCATAGAGAAAATTCATTAAGCATTAACACATCATTAATAAGAAGCAGCTTAGCAGAGTCTCAGTAGTGCAAGATTCAACAAAGCAAGAACTCAGTAATTTGTCTATTCGCATCCGGTATTTGTGAACACCTTAACTAACCTTGAATTAGCATCAGCATGTTGGGCTTCATGCAAAACAATTTAGCAAACACAAATTTGGAAAACATCTAACTATGGCCTCTATCAATAGAGCAGTTGGTACCTAGAAAGAAAAGGCAAACAGACAATTACAATTTTCATCAGATAGTTACCCCTCCAACGAATCAGCAAACAGAGTCAGTCTTCGTCCTCAGGACATCAGTCGATTCACCATCAGCAAAGATAGGACAGGACAAAGTCTCAGTATGGCATAGCTAAAAAATAAGGCTCTTCCCTCATATGGAGGAGAAGTAAGCATCAGGCAAGAATTGGATAGAGGATGGTTTAAAGTATCAGGAGGAATAAACGGCAAAGTCTCAAAAGAATGGCCTAAATGCCTCAGTAAAATGGCAAAGTATGGCTTGGAGTGTAATGTCCGAATAATGGCTGACTTCTCCTCGGGTTATGCGGTTAAATCAAAACTGTCGAACTAGCACTTAATTCCCCATTGGATAATATTTGGTGCATCGTTATCTCTGTCCAATAATTCTCCACGCATTTCACTAGAATTTTCCACAGAACACAGTTCTCATGTCGTTGATTGGCCCATGTTATTGACGTCTTCATCGGTTGTAATGTCAGGTAAGAAAAGTTACACTTTACGCTCCAGTCAGTAGTCCCATTGTTTCTCCTACTCCAGGCAGCCTTGCACCTGTTACGAATTACACTGTTGCATTCAGCAAGAATGTCTGCTTGAGCAAGTCGGGTCCCATGAGAAAGAATTTACTACTGCTACACACACATCTAATTTCTGGAAAAGTACAGCGTTGTGTCCTTCAGGAAGACAGCACATTGCACGTTAGGAAAAACACAGTTTAATATGAGACCAGGCAGCTAGGCCCAGACTCCCACTAACTAAGGCCTAGTAAATTAGTTAACAAACCCGTAATATATGACTCTAATTATAATATGCTAATACAAATTCAAAACATTAGTACATTATTAATTCATCATTAATATGTTTCATTAGTCTTCGTATACATTGGTACCCACTCTCCGTGGGCACATTTCAAATGCGTACATAATTTTTCTACGTTAACACATTTTCTATGCAGCGTCATTACACAATATATTGCAAGTTTTTCATGTTAATATTGCTTTTAAAAGACACACTCCAACAGTTTGCCGCCATTGGTTTCAACAGCTGCTCACCAAATGTTTTCAGGTTTTTTGTTTTTCTGAAACAGACTCCCAAAGAGGGGGTTGGTGTTAGAAGAACAAAAAGGTAGTGACCTCTAGCCCTAGGCGTTTTCTCCCATTGTGTGAGGGCCAATATTTTTTATTGCCCCCCCTTCCAGGTTTTTCCTGACGGTGACACACAGCAAAAAAAAGGCATTACATTGTTCACCCTTAGTAGGTGGAAGTTGCACTGCCCTTCCTTTGACAGCCCCAAATCTATTGGGCTGGTGGGGAAGGTTTCCATCAAGGGGGCAATGGTGGCTAAGTGAACAGAAAATGTCAGACCTGCTCCTCTCTAAATGAGGAGGGCGGACCGGGGGTTTGGAGAAAGAGGGTGCACCCTCTCCTTTGAAATGGAGTACCCTGTCCACTAAACTCTAAATCAGGCCCTAATTTAGGCTTGATGATCAGCTGTGTCGAATCTATCAGAAGGGTTGAAGAGGATAAGAAAGGAGTGCTCATCCTTGCTGACTGTTAGCAGGATGCTGTCTAACACCAGGATAGTTCCTTAGTGCTACATCAAGAGCTGAACTCTGACTGGTAGGGCATGTAAGAGAGTGTTCTTTTTAATTTGTTGATCCAACTGACTGGTGATTACCTGCTCAGTAATCTTGCCAAGGAAATGTAGGTGATGAGTGAGACCATTAGAACGTTAAGCAGAGGGGGGAGGCTTCAGAGGAGATGGATTTATCAACTGAGAAAGGCCAAGGTTGTGAAGGTTCCACAGGTCATTAAAGGAAACTATTGCATGGTTGGACTGGTAGGATGACAGTCATTGAGTGGAAGTCATTGTTGCTCTTTCAGAATCTGTTCATTTTGTCTAAGAATGTTTTAGATGTTTGTCAATTAAACGTTTTGTCAATGAGTCTAGTATGGATGGATGAAGTATTTGATGGCTTTGAAACATGCTCTGATTTAAGCAATGACTGTGTTGAAGGTATGGAAGTATGCAACATTTGCAGCAGTAATGAGTTTCTACAAGTGTGGCAAAGTGCCTTGGGTTTGTAAGGGTTGAAGAAGTTGCATTTGATGTAAAAAGCATCTGTTATCTTTTTTTCTATTTATTTTTTATTGTACCGTACCAGAAATATCAACAAATCTATCTACAAAAATAGTAATGACATCAAGATCAGCTTATCAATGCATCATGGTGTACAAAAATAATATATAAACAAAACATAGAAACAGATTTAATTGAAGAGAATATCCCACAACTTCATGAAGGCTTCCTGAGAAGGATAATGATTTCAACCCAGTCGTAGTCCACAAAACTGTAGCTAAAAAAAATTTAAAAAACATATACACATAAAACAGGTAATTGATCATCATTAAATATCAGCAAACAACTCATACAAAAAAAGATGCTACCTTAATGATCTCAGCAACCAGCTAGAGATCGGGCCCTAACGCTTTTTGTGACTTCCCTTTACAGTCATATAATGAAGTCTCCATATAATAAATAGTCAAAAACCTGGCCCTCCAGGAGAGAAACAATGGGGGATCAGCAATAAACTATTGAGAGGTGATGCATAAACGGGCAACTGCCATAGCCACAAACAAAAGCCCTGAGTTGGATTTCAATATCTCGTTCTCCTCAGCGGGTTCAACCACCCTAAGAATCATCAGAGCTGGGGTAATACGGAGAAGGGCCTCCAAGATTTCACTCAAGAAATTCCCAAAAGAAGTAAAAAAATCATGCAATTTAGAGCTAGTATAAAACATGTGAAGGGAACCCGCCTCCTGGGCACCACATCTACTACAACTGTCACATTTGCCCCTGAACCTGCTACCCCATTCAGCCACCTTTGCCAGGGTGTAATAAAGATTAGAAATTGTCATATAGTGCTGACTTCTTAGATTTGCAGTTGTTACCAATGCCCTATTCCCCAACAACTATCCCTAACCAAGACTCCCACTTGGAATTTTGTACTTCAAGATCGTCAGGAAATACCTGTAGAAGGACATCGTAAATAACACCAATCCTGGCTTTCTGTTTAATAGCTTCCAGCAAGGGTATATTTGTAACTGATTTGGGATCTCTAAGATGTTTCAACAGAAAATCCCGAAGCTGTAAGAACTTGACAAATTCAGATTGAACCGCTACTAAAGAGCTATAAATATACGCATTTGCCCATTACAGTAGAACTCCCCCAATGAAGTCACGCCAGATTGCACCCATTTATTGGCAATAAAGTCTCGGAAAACTGGTGGGAGTAGTGGGTGAGTAGTCGTAGAAGTATCTAAATTGTGCTTTGGAGTACCTACAGACCGCTTTTCCTGCCACCATACTCTGAATGCAGCTTCTATTATTTTAAATCCGGTATTTTTGTAGTAACTGTGTTCAAGATTGCGCCCAAAATAACCACTTGCTAGATTCCCGAGACTGACCTCATAAATCATAGGCGATTCAGCAGCATTAACCCCCTTCAAAATGTCAGAAAGCAAAATACCCATATGTGGAAGCATGCAAGGCCAATAATCAGTGCTTTAAATGGAAAAAAATAAGTGCAGGTACTCACCAAAAAGAGTGGTGGACTGGGGTGGAGTTTGGGGTGGGCATAAGGGTGGTGCTAAGGGCGGGGCAAGGGGCGGGGCTAGGTGTTTGGACATTCTAAGGTTTATATGCCAGAAATCTGCATGCACTGTAAGAATGAACGATGTATCTGTCGATGTATGAGTTATTACACTAATGGCCATTTATATAATACTTATATAAGAAGTGGTGATTGTTAACCAAAGTAATCCTTCTTTAGCAATCTTAGAATAACAATGTATTGAGGAAAAAACAGCAACATTCCCAATGTATGCCTTGCTGTTTTAATGTATTTCCTTGATGCAGGTTCATGAATCATTAAGCTATATCCCAAGGATTTTAACGACAGGTAACACACGGATCTCTGCGGCAAAAACAATAACCAACTGAGCTACCTACATAAACAAATCTGTGATCTGCATGTTTCATTCTGCGCATTATGGCAGACAGCATTATGGAAGACACGTTGATCCAGCCTTCCAGGGGTCCTCTGATAGAGCCAGCTCTGTTCTGGAGAGAGTCTCGCCCTGATGACCTTGACTAATTCTTAAACAGACTGTTTTAAATAGTGTTTTCCTTTAATATATTTTTAATGTAGGTGGTGTTTGCATTTTACAGGCAAATGTTGTGTTTATGTTTAATGCAACCTCCATAAAAAAGTTTATTGTATTTCAAAACAGTACCTCATACATGAGAAAAGGGAGGGTGTCACTGAGATTATTTATAGTAATAGTGAGCTGATGCTGTGTTACAAACTTAAAATCAGGTCACTTTCCCAGAATACTAGATGTAAACACATTTAGAATTTCGCCGAGTGTGTCTGTGCACTGACAGTGTCCTGGCCAAAGAGGGCACAAAAGAGCTGAAACTGGATCATAAATTCAAAGCTGTTCCAAACAGGGGCACCCTAAATACATTTGGCCCAGGGCCACAAAACCTTAAGATGTCCCTGACTTAAACATCCATTTCATACTCTGAATCACCTTCAGTTTCACACAAACACAAGATCCACATGTCATTCTCACAGGCATAACTGTGCTTGCAAACTTGCACAGTTTTGGCTTTTAATTTCCATTTCTCACATGCTTTCTGCTTTCTCCCATTGTGAAGCATTTTCGTTTTTTTCTTCCTCTGCCTTTCCCAAATGTCTCTTTTCCTCGCAGTAAATTCTTGAGGCAGAAAAATAAGTGGCGGCCCTAAAAAATAAGTGCTGGTGCCCCGCACCGGAGAAGAAACCACCGGCTCAAATTAAGCACTGCTCACATGTTGTCTTTTTACACATACACTGCCGGACAGTGGCAGCTCTCAAAAATGTTGTAGATCCTGCACCAGAAGCAGTGCCCTGAAGGATTCAGTATTCACCATTAAAAAAAAACACCAAAAAATGGTCATTGTTGATCTTTGCTGGTAGTCCCAAGTGGCCTCCTATGTAACATTTTAAATCCATCCCCAATTTTTACAATACATGCTTTATTGCTGAGATTTTTTCAATCTCTTGCGTAGGATGAAAAAAAGAACTACAAATCCCAGAATGCACAGGTTTGGCCTCTAGAATTCAAAAATGTATGAAAATGTCACATCTTCCATGGAAAATCTTCCATGTAACAGTTGGTTTGGATCTGGTTTTCCATCTAAAGCAGGAGGTTGCCACTTGTAGAACGCTAAAAAAATCCTTTATTTTGCCTCTAATGTCGTTTTTCTTTGAGGTTAATCGGGAAAGATGGTGGAGAGGGTAGAGATTTTCTTTCACGCAAACGCCTTCACATTAAAAACGCTGATGGGTGAAAATGTGCAGGCATTTTAAACAACGGGCTTACTAAACAAGCTGCCCTGGCCTGAACAATGCTTCCCACACCCCTGCCCATTAGGTTTCACAATCACCTTTTAAGATGAAGATAGCGCCCTGCAGCCACACCCTTCCCCTCCCCTGGTAACTTCCAATGCAGCTCAGATAGCTCACCAAGGCCTACAAACAAGAGCCACTGCTTCGGCGCTCTTACAGCAGCTCAGCCCCGGCTTCCACTCTCCGAGAGGCATTTGAAACTGAAACTGCTGCCGAGGCAGGAATTAATGAGCAGCACCACTTGTCAATACCAGGACCCCTGTGAGTACCGGTCCATTTAAAGCACTGCCAATAATATAATGTAAAGCGCGGGCCAGCCCATCCCATCCGAAGGTGGGGTAGAATCAGCCATTTACCAGCTCTCCTAGGCCTATTATACCCCCACAGAAACCTGCTACATATACTATCTAAGAGAGACAACCAATATTTATTTAATTGTAATGGAATTGTTCTAAAAAAGTATAGAACCTTAGAAAGGATGCTTATTTTCAGTACACTTGCCCGCCAAACAATTGTCAAATGCAGGCGACCTATCTTTTCCAACTTATACTCGATTTTACATAGCATTGGTGCCATGTTTAACTCAACAATCCTGCCTACTTTGATAGTAAGTCTAAATCCCAAATACACCGCCTACGCAACTACACATGCAACCTTTAAGTTTATGCCCTCTGTGCATAATATTTGTGTTTTAGATTAATTTAACTTATGGCCCGGATGGAATCGAAATAGCCCGTCTGTGACTTGAGCTCAAGGAGCGCCAAAGATAGGTCTGTTGAAAGGATATTGATGTTGTCTGCTTATGCCAGAGTCTTCTAACAAATCTGATTAATTACAACAGGTTTGATTTTGGGGCACTCCTCGAGTTGTTGCAAAGCATGAATAAAAGTGGAGAGCAAGGGCTCCCCATGTCAGATTCCCCTTGAAATGATGAAGGTGCCTGACTATTGCCCCATAAGCCTAACCCTTGAGTCCTATACATGACTCTAACAGATTGAATAAACTTGCGAACAAAACCTTTCCAAATTAACACTGCTCATAAAAAACACCATGATACGTGATCAAAAGCTTTCTCAGCTTCGAGTAACATAAGTCCTAGAGGTAGCCCTTTCACAGATGCTGTGTCAAAAAATGTAATCACTCTGCAAACATGGTCAATTGTGCGCTACCAGGAGTAAACCTGTGCTGACTCAGAGAAACTAATGAGGCAACCACTCGCCTAAGTCTAATGGCCAGTCCCTTGCATAGATTTTCCCATCACAATTTAGGAGGGGAAATCAGCCTGTATGAGGCTAGTTGTTCCGGGGGTTTTCCCTTCTTTCTTTCTAAGAACCAGAATACTACTTTTCTCCCATGAACCCAGAGTCCTCCCCAGCTGAGTCTTTTGGAACGTGGCCAGAATATCCTTCTGATTCTCCCGGAAGAACAATCTGTAAAACTCAACTGTGATAAAGAGCCTTCCCCTTGCCAGCAGGCAGATAGCTTCGTAGATCTCCTCAGTAGTTATGGGGGCATCTAACAAGTCCTTCTGCTCTTTAACCTTGGACGTAGGCAGTCCATGAAGAAAGTCTGAGGAACTAGTCTCTGAAGGAGGGGACACTCCAGTGTACAAAGTTGCATAGAAATCCCTGAAGGCTGCCAGAATGTCTGAGGGAGTTTCAAGTCGGAGGCCAGACTGAGCTTCTATAGATACAATCTGATTAGCCACCTCTCTCTGTCTAATACGCTTTGCTAAAAGTACCCCCCATAGCCTCTCCAATTTGTAACACTGTTTCTTATGTAAATGGTACTTGACTGCTGCCTCAGCTCAGATTGCTTATTAATTTGTGCTTTGAGGCCACTTTTTCGAAGGAAAAGCATGCATGTGAGGATGGCTGTTGCTCGCCCTACCGCTCCCACGGACTTCCAGGGGTATTCTCACCTCTCAGTGGCTCCTGCGGGAATGAGACCACCGTGGATCCATACGCGGCTACAGACACCTGCCCCAGAACTCATCTGCGCACTATGAGATCTCCTGCCTGCCTTTGCGATCGGTGATATCTGGAGGGGCCGTAGATTTTTACTCTCTGTGCTTGCACGACTCTGGCCCACACAGCAGTGATGGCGCTTTTGAAGCAAGTGCAGGGATGGAGGGGCCACAGTGGTGGTGCGGCCTGCGCTGAGTCACGCACTGAAATCGGAGTAAGGAAATTAGAAGCACCTGTCATTATTAAAAAAACAGGTCAGAGAACTAGCTCAGGGTCCAAGGAGTCTGCTGAAATAGTGGCAACGAGAGTGCCTGGTTGGGGACCTTGGGCCAAGATTTTTGGGAAAAGTACACATGGCGGGGGCCCAGCGATACACAGTGACACACTGAGTAATGGTCAGGAAGCTTTGACTGCAATAGTGCTGATACATTTTGGCACTAATCATCTGCACCTCCCAGGAGGAGGTGCTCAGGAGGAGGGTGACCTGGTCTCATCTTCTCGTGTACAGGCTCTAGGTATCAATCGGATGCCTCTGCCCTCTGTCACTCTCCAAGATAAACTAACCTCAGAGCCAAGTAGTATGGGGTTCTTCGTGGTTGAAGGGATGACCTTCCCCCACCACCAGTTGGACATATTGTGAGATCAATTAAAGCGGATTCTGTGGTGGTGGCTGATGAATCCACACTGTCGCTATGGGGGGCAGGGGACACAGGGGGTTCACGGGACACCCAATACCTGTCTGCCGCTGCACTAACCCTGGCTACCTGTGGGAGGGAACGTGTCTCTGGAGATATATCTGGCTCCTCAAGGCTAGCGGGGACACAGGAAGGTATACCGTGTTCTTTGACTCATTTGAGCCATCCAACACACTCCTCATCCCAAATCAGGCAGACAACAACTATACTGAAGTACCTCACCTACAATCGGGCTTTAGAGAGCAAACCCCTCTTAAGTGCGACCTGATCCAGAATCCATGGATAAGTTATTTTCCCTCTCAGACTGGTCTGGTGATGCGAGCCAAGACAGCAGCCAGGGTAGATCTAGTCAATCTAGTCTGGCAACAGACATGTGTAGCTTAGGAGAGGATCAAGGTGCCCCATCTACAGATGCCCTTGGTGATAATACTACCAAAGTCAGGAAAAAGGGGAGGAAAGGACCCCCCTCGCAAGCAAAAACTATATCCGCTACAAAAGATCTATTCTGGGATTATTCAGATTCTCCAGGTTGGTATACAGGTGACCTTGGTATAACAGTAGCAGTTTGGCGAGCCAGGAATCTTTCACATTGGCAGTAATTTATCAGAGTAGAATGGCTGTCCGGGACGAGACACGCACAGAGAATCGCACAAATCAGTCAGCATGGCAGAAACTCCAGGGAGCAATTAGGTGGGTTGCTAAAACCTGCTTAGAATTTACATCTCCTTTGGGAGAGGTTGAGAGGAGAATTGTTTTACTGGAGGGAGGTGTAACTTCTCAGAAGATCTCAGTTGGGGCCTTAGAATCCCAGATGATTGATACCCAGTGGAAACTTGAGAACTTTGAGAAAAGGCTAAAACGTAAGAACTTGAGAGTTCTGGGGATCCCTGAAGGCCAAGATGGGGAGGATCCCCGCAAATTATTTGTTACCCTCTTCAAAAAAGCATTTCCGGAGCTGGATAAGTGGGACTGGGATCAAGAAATTCAACTAGCTCACAGTTTTTTTTCAGTTGAATGTATAATCATCTTGCAAAGTAGTAAAACCCAGAGCTGTTCTGATATACATAGGGAATTTCTTGCTTTGTCAAGCTATTTCTGTTCTGGCACGCCCAGACCATAAACGTTCAGGAGAGGGGTGTTCGTTTTTTGTTCAACCAAATTACTACCAGTTTACAGTTGAACGTCGCTGGTGCTTACGGCAATTAATTCAGCTTTTTCAGGCAAAGGGCAAAGGGCCTTCCTCCTGCAGTCAGCTAAATTAAAGGTACTTTGGCAGGAGAAATCTCTTTTTTTTTTTTTTTTTTACTTCTGAGCTAAAGGTGCAGGAGTTTCTTTAGAATGTAGGTGTATGATCGTTATAGGCCTTGAACTCCATAGGTCGCTTATACCCCGAAGTCAATGTTAGTTTTTCTGTTTCAGGCTGTTAACTATATTCAGGGATATCATTAAAATTTTTGATGTTCTATTTTTGTCGGCAGCTGGGGCACGATTGGGGTTATTCTTGTTATTGCTCTGTAGCGCCGAGCTTGTAGGGAGGGTCAGCACTCCATCACAGACCTGGGAGGTCCATCTGTTTTCGTGAGTAGGGGGTGAGGGGTGGTGTTTGAGGGGGTAAGGGTTTCAAGGAAGGGAGTGAGGTGGTAGTAGGGGAGGGAAGATTGGCAGGGTTGGGGGTATGTGTTGGATGTGAGGTACACGAGGGAGCTTTGGAAAAGTACTGTAGCAGTTCAAGGACAGTATTCTGTTTATGGAGCCTGGTTTTGGGTTGGGATAGTAATGCAACCATATCTAAAAGGCCTTGTAACCATGGCATCAACAGATAGGATACGTATTGGCTCCATGAACTTTTGTGGCCTCAATGATAGAAACAAATGGACTAGTGTTGCCCTTACTCTACAGTATATGAAGGTTGATTTAGTGTGTCTGCAAGAGACACATCTCCCCTGGGACAAATGCCTCTGGCTAGAGGACCTGGGTCTCTCCTATCTAGCAGCTACGCACCAGGGCTTTTCATCATGAGGGGTGGTGATCCTGGCTAACAAAACACTTTGCGTGTGTATGCAGGTTAAGGAGGATAAAAGAAGTCTTAGGGCAATTATAAACTGCAAGATATTTGGGAAAGGTCTGACGATCTGTCGGTTTATGGCTCTAACACAGATAAGGCAGATGTCTTGGATTTTTTTAATATAGAATTGGCTCTTTGGCCTCAGCCTTTAGTGTTCTGCGGGGATTTTAATATACATTTAGGCATACATGTAGACGTACTTGGGATGAAGTGTTGGTATTCCGAAAGGTACCAGGTGTACATAAGGCCCTGCACCGCCTGGTGAAGGATCAAGGTCTGGTTGACATATGGCTTAAGCATAAAGCCCCTGAGCCGGGCTTTACATTTTATTCTATCCCTCATAATAAATTAGTCTGACTGGACTATTTTTTTATATTTTCGCTTTGCGCTGGGCAGGCTTCAATTGAGATTTTACTTTGGTTCATATCTGATCATAATCCTTTAATTCTGGAAATCCCTCATGTAAGCAGGGGGAACCCTAAGAGATCATGGTCTTTTGCCAGAAAATTATTATTAGATCAAGCATATAAAGATCATATGTCTAAATGGATTTCAGAATTTGTTATCACTAATAGAGGGAGTGCCTCGTCAAGGTCAGTCTGGGATGCTTATAAAGTGGGGTGAGGATAAAACACTTAGTTTTTCTCTTCATGAGCAACAGGCAAAGTGAGATGCCATCTGAAATATATTTGAAAGGATGAAGCTGGTAGAACGTCAGCTTACTAGCTTATTTGTATTCTGGCGGGGCAGCACTCAACCCTTCTACAGCAGGAGCCAGCAATCCTCAAAGCACAAATTAAGAAAGGCATCTGTTATCTATAGATCCCACATTTACTGACTAAGAGACTAAGATTTCTTGGATTGGCCTACGACTTAGGGTTTGGGATTTTTGAGGTAGGTTTTCATGGTTGTGCCAGTATTTACAGTAATATGGAGCATGAGGTTCAGTGCCTAGTGGTCGGTGGGAATGCCTGACTTAGGGTCCGATACAGCAGTCATTGTTATTGGATGGCATCAGCGTGGTAGGCCTTGAATAAGTGGTATTGCTGCTTAGTGGCCACAGTAGGAAGATATAGGATGAGGGAGTTGTATGGAAATTATGATGTGGTTTGTTCGGTTTGTGGGTGTTAGTGGCTGACAAATGATGGTATGCATGGGGAAAAGATGAGATTGAAGATGATATCTTTTGGGGTTCTGGTTAAAAAATGTGTTTGATGTTGGTCAGAAGATACAGGAGTGCTTCTTTCATGGTTTGAGTCACAGTATCTCCAGGAAGGAGGACGTTTTTTGAAGATGGTATTTGAATAGTTGATGTAGGCTGAGCTGACAGGGTCTGAGTTATTTGTGCTGGATCTGTGCTGAATGATTCTAATTTTACTTGAGACAATGGGAAGTAAGAAGGGAGGAGCTACATTGACTGGAATGTAGAATGTTGTTGCCAAACGATGAATGTGGACTTAGACTGTTCAATGGGTCAATGCATCCACTGTAGAAATGTGCAGGACTAGAAAATCAGTGTTGCTGGTTTTGGTTTATTTATTTGTTTGTGGTGTTAACGCGTCCCTTTATGATAATTTATTACACATCAGGACTCGTTTTAGGCCAATGAATCTTTTGACCCATTTGAGAGACACCTTAGGACGAGATAGCTAATCAATATATCAATCAGTACATCAATAATGTCATGAATATTTATCATAACAATACACTTCACTTTAGTCAAAGTCATTAATCAATTCAAGATTCTACCATGAACTTGCAGCCAGGAATAACCACACCAGTTTAGTAGAATTTTATAAGTTTTATTCCCTATTAATTACAATCTAAAAGGCAGATGCGTTAATCTCAACACCAAGAAACATAATAGCATAGTCACGATATGGCAACTTTGGTAAGATTTCATTAAGGCAAGAATCACAAACATCAGAACATAACACGACGTGAACATAGATCAAATTCAACAAAGTGTCAATAACGCGTCAGTTCAACAAAGCATAGTCTCGGTCGTTTGTCTATTTGCGTCAGTTTTGGTGAACACCTGTCCTAACCACTGATTAGCATTCGCATGTTGGGCTTCATGCAAAACAATTTAGAACACTAATTTGGAAAACATCTAAGTAAGGTCTCGGTCAAAATAAGCAGTTGGTACCTAAAAAGGAAATCAAACAGACAAATCACAAATGCATTGCCATAATTACGCTCCAAGGTTTAGGTCAGCACACAGGTTCAGTCTTCGTCTTCAGGACATCAGTCAATTCGCCATCAGTCAGAACTCAGCTCCGGGCAAAAAGGGCACTTCTCTCATAAGGAGGGAAAGTGTAAAATGGACAAATCTAAGGGCGATGATGGTTTTAAGTAAAGTAACAAGTCACCAAGCAGAGTGACAAAGTTTCTGGATAAAATCAATAGCATTCCCTACCTAATTCCTCGACTCCCCGTGACATGGGTTTTTATCCCTTTTTAGTTGTACATTCCCCCAAACTTTTATTGGACGTTTGTTATACCCCACTATCTTTAAACTATCAGAAAACTCATTAGGTCACCTAACTCTTCACTCCATATTATTTTACAAGTCTTTGATTGGTCCCCATAAATGACGTCTTCAGAGGTGGCACGTCCGGTATGATTTCATCTTTCTGTAATTCTTTGCACATCTTTGGTCAGTAACTTCATTGTCTTCACCGGTTTGAATGACCTTGTACATTACATTAATCTACATTGTTTCATCTCATTTATTCTGCAAGCAAGGAAAAAGGCTATGAGAACGGATCTAACATGGTTACATTCGTCTTCTAGTTTGAAGAAAAAGAACATACGGGGTTGTGTCCTTTTATGAGTCAGCATACTGCAAAATAGAAAAATACATTTAATATGAGAGACAAGCAGCTAAGCTTCGGCTCATGCTAACTTAAGGCCTATGAGGATTTCAGCACAGATTCAATAATGCAGTCATTAGTATAAACTTATTTAAACACAATATAAACCTTTCAGTCATCATTATTAGTCTATGTATACATTGGCTGTCACTCCCCGTGGTCACATTTCAGGTGCACGTTTTAGGCCAAATTATTATTATAGTTTCTGTGCAGCATTGTCACACATTAATTCATAAACATTTCACGTTAGTATAAATTATATAAGCTACGCTCTCTCAGTCCCTCCTCTGATGACGTTCGTCATCACACAAACCTTTCCCTTTGACCTTTCACATTAGTTTTTCACTTTACGCATAATGCACATTTCAACATCTTGTCCCTTGTGTGAACTCTCCCAAATTTCATTAAACATTTTCTCCCTTTCATTTTACTCCTCTTTGTCCAATTTCTTTTAATTTTGTCATTGATTTTGCATGCTCCCCATAAATCTAATAGACAGGCCAGAACAATTAATAGACCCCCTAATATTTTTGCAAGTACCCCATTCCAAATGTTGCTAAACCAGCTCCCTACTCTGGCAATTCCTTTTCCTAATTTCTCTCACACTCCAGGTTCCTTCAAATCCCTCAAATCTGCACTATCTTTAGTTAGGTTAGTAAGCATACTTCTAATCTTTTTACTATTATCAGGTATATATGAGCAACAATGATGCTCATTGAGCATCTTGCAGACTCCGCCGTTCTTTGCTAAAAGAATGTCTAAAGCAAGACGATTTTGAAGAGTCATAGCTCTTTCCGCAGCAAGTTCAGTATCCATCAGGAGTATGGCCCCTGTAAAATTTGTCAGCATGTTATCCACAATAGTAGACAACTTTCAAATCTTTATGGAGTTTAAGATAACCCCTACTGAAGGAATTATTGCTCCAAATATGTCACCAACGACAGCAGCCGCTGTCTCTCGTTTTTGTCTAGCATGTTGTAATTCAGACGTTTTAGGTATTTGTTTTAAGTCATCAATCTGGTAAATCTTTGGGAAAACTATTCCCAAATAACATGTCCCATACCATCTCTTAGGGAGACGGTAAAAAGCATTAAGTCCACAGATATAATAGATCCTAGGATCCTGTCCATTTAACATGAATGTCCATTTACTCTGAAACAAAAACACATGCCTGCATTCACTCGTTCCCACAAATAAAGTGTCATGTTCAGATTTCGTCCTATATATACAAAGCCTTCCTACATGTAATGCATCTATAGCTAGTGTGCCTTGTGTCTTTATTGCGGTGTAAGCATAATCATTTGCATATGTGCGTTTCTCTAACCCTTTTTCTAATCTTTCTTTTAATGCTTTGCGTCTGTCATCAGTGTGATCTAAAAAGCTTTTCTCTACAGGTGTCAATAAGCAAGTCAGATTGTTGCAGTGTGCATTAGCTGTCCCAAATGTAAGTGTCGGTTCAAAGAAACCTCTAACTAATTTTATATTATGCTCCTTAGCTACTTTATTCAGAAACTCAATCACAGGCACAAAAGAAAACACCACATCCAAATTAGAATAAAAATATTGCACATGCTCCTGATTATAGAATCTTAATAGCAAGCTACAACTTATCCCGTATGTTAATGGAAGGCTATGGTAGGTGACCCCTTCTTGCACTGATGAAGGAAAATTTGTGCACACATAACAGTTTTTCGCATCCATGGTCTCAACGTACTCATTCAGCAAGCGATAGAATACATTAGTGGAAAGTTCCCCTTTTGAGCGAGTTCCCTCATGCAAGTGTCTTGCATCCTGCTCAAACTTTCCCATGGTGTTAGTGTTGTAGTCTCAGGTTTTGAAGCATTGCTAGTCACTTTCTTATCCACCCACGGAATTCCCACAATCACACCTACAATTATCATTGCACACACAATACCTATTATAAGACTCAACCAACCCCACACTTGACCCTTTTTGTTACTACCTCTATTATAAGCCAGGTCTGTAAAGAATCAGATAGCAGAACAATAATCAACTTGAGGATGATATAAAGAACTCTCTCTTTTTTTTTTTTCTTTCTCTCTGATGCAAAAGTCTCTTTCTCTCCGCGTATATTTACAGTGTTTCACTCTCTCCAGGACCCTTTTGTCAAATCAAGTTAGCAGCTTGTCATAATCGGGTTTGCAAAGTCAAATCAGGTTATCAGTGTCACATCCGGTAGTTTGTAAGTCTCTTTCTCAGCGTTTCAGCTTTTAATTTCAAATTTTAGTTTTAATAAAGTATTTTTCTTTGATGAATTTCAGGTACCATAGTATTGGCCAGGTACTTCTCGATCAAAACAGAACGCTAAGAATTCTTGTTGCCATTCAGATGTTGTTGCATATGCCCATTCAGGACCTGCGTACCTTCTATTTGCGGTTCTCTTTCTTTTCAACCTACGTTCGCCTTGCAATTCTCCTTCACTTAGATCCTCTATTCGGGATGTATCAGTTTCTTCTGTTATTGTTTCGCCTGGTGCGACCCTTTCTTTTGCAGACTGCTTCTCTGGCCAGTTATCTCCCTTAACACCATATCATCTGTGATATTCACAAGAGCATTTGCGGGCACTGCGGGCAGCCTCATAGCTCTACCCATAAGGATCTTGTGGGGTGATTGTCCTGTCTTCTTATCAGGGGTGTTCCTCATCGACATCAGCACTAAGGGCTATGCATCTGGCTATTTCATATTGGTAGCTGCGCACATCTTCGCCATTCTTGATTTCAAGGTACCATTCATTTGTTCTACTAGTCCTGATGCTTCAGGGCGATAGCTACAATGCAGCTTCTGTTCGATGTCTAACGCAGCGCACAAAAGCTTAATCATCTCATTGTCGAAATGTCTGCCCCTATCTGATTCAATAGAGACCGGAAACCCGAACCTGGGTATTAATTCCCTAAGCAGCAGCTTAGCAACTGTGAGACTGTCGTTCCTACGTGTGGGGTAGGCTTCAATCCAGTGGCTGAAAACACACAATCACAAACACGTACTTCAATCCTCCACAAACAGGCATCTCAATGAAATCCATTTGCATCTTGCTAAATGGACCGCCAGCTTTCCCTATGTGGCTCAGAGTTACCACAGTCCCTTTTCCGGCATTCATCTGTTGACAGATGATGCACCTGTGACAAGTAACCTCTGCGGCATGTCTGAATTTTGGGTTAAACCAGTCAATCTTGAATGACCTGATCATTGCATCGCTCCCAAGATGTGCCTGTCCATGGTAAAGCCTCTCAAATTGCGACAGAAGGCTGTTTGGCAAAACCTGTTTCCCTTCCTTTGAGACCCACAAGTCATCAGCTCTTTGTACGCATTGCATTCTCTGCCAGGAGCGTTTTTCCTCTTTGCTAGTACGACCCTGTAGTGTTTTAGCTCATCTAGTGCATCATCCACCCTTAATGCAAGGTTCAAACATGTGTCATTTTCTGTTTGCGGTAACAATTCTCAATGGTCCTTGAACGATATACAGTTCAATGCACAAAATCTTGCGACTTGATCTGCATAGCCGTTTCCCATGGACACAAAGGGGGTCATTCCGACCCCGGCGGGGATGCGGGAGCACCGCCAACAGGCTGGCGGTGCCCCGCAGGGCATTCTGACCGCGGCGGTTTGGCCGCGGTCAGACCAGGAAAACCGGCGGTCTCCCGCCGGTTTTCCGCTGCCCTGGGAATCCCCCATGGCGGCGCAGCTTGCTGCACCGCCATGGGGGATTCCGACCCCCTCACCGCCATCCTGTTCCTGGCGGTTCCGACCGCCAGGAACAGGATGGCGGTGAGGGGTGTCGTGGGGCCCCTGGGGGCCCCTGCAGTGCCCATGCCAATGGCATGGGCACTGCAGGGGCCCCCGTAAGAGGGCCCCACTTTGAATTCCAGTGTCTGCTCAGCAGACACTGGAATTCGCAACGGGTGCAACTGCACCCGTCGCACCTTCCCACTCCGCCGGCTCCATTCGGAGCCGGCTTCCTCGTGGGAAGGGGTTTCCCGCTGGGCTGGCGGGCGGCCTTTTGGCGGTCGCCCGCCAGCCCAGCGGAGCGGCCATATGGCGGTTCCCTCTCTGAATGACCCCCAAAGTCTTGTGACTTAACATGAGCATTGCATTTCACCACGGCAATTTCAAGAGGTAACTGAATCGCATGTAACAAATCCTTAATTTGTTCACCATTTTTCACAGGAGAACCAGAAGAGGTCATGAAACCTCTCTGTGACCACAATTGGCCAAAATCATGTACAATTCCAAATCCGTATCTGCTGTCGGTATAGATAGTGACTCTCAGATTTTCAGCTGCGTGGCATGCCTTAGTAAGGGCAATTAATTCTGCTACTTGTGCGGAATACACACTTTCGAGCCAGGAAGCTTCAATGATACCAGCTATAGTACACACAGCGTAACCAGCTCTCAGCGTTCCGAGTGAATCTCTTAAACAGGATCCATCAACAAACATAATGCAGTCATTTTCTTTTAACTGCGTATCTTGAATATCAGGTCGGGGCTTGGTACATAGTTCGGTTACCTCAAGACAGTCATGCTCCACTTCCTCTTCATTATTAATCTCAGTACTTTCAACAGGAAGTAGAGTTGCCGGGTTTAATACAGTACATCTCTTCAAGGGGACATTAGGCGACCCCAAATTGATTGTCTCATATCTGGTAAGTCAGGCATTAGTCATGTGCTGGGTTTTGGTTCTAGTCAACAAAATTTCAACTGAATGTGGAACCATTGCTGTCAAGGGATGTCCCATCACTATGCCTTCACACTGCGTGAGGCTTTGACCAACTGCTGCAACTGCGCACAAACAACCCGGTAAGGCTGCTGCGACGGGGTCCAAGGTAGCTGAAAAATATGCTACAGGGCGATTTGCACCTCCATGGACCTGTGTTAAGACAGACAAAGAACAAGCATCACATTCATGACAAAACAGTAGAAAAGGTTTCGTGTAATCAGGCATACCCAAAGCTGGTGCCCTGCACATGCACTCTCTCAATTCCATGAATGACTCAAGCTCTTCTTTAGATAGGGTTTGGGTGTACGGTTCATCCTTAATTTCTTTGCCTGTTAGCTTTATCAATGGTTTTGAGATAATTGAGAAGTTGGGTATCCACTGACGACAGTAGCCCACCATTCCCAAAAACATCCTGACATCTCTCTTTGTTGTTGGGGGGTTCATTTGCAAAATGGCTGTCACCCTTTCCTTCGATATTCTCCTGGACCCTCTCTCAATCAAGTGTCCTAAGTATTTCACCTCTTTCTGACAGTATTGCAGCTTCTTTGGTGATACTTTATGTCAGTTCTTTCCCAAATGATTCAATAAGGCAATTGTGTCATATTTACAGTCATCTTTTGTCCTGGATGCAATCAGCAAGTCGTCAATGTACTGTACTAGAGTTGAATTGAAAGGCAGTACTAAGGATTCTAAGTCCTTTTTCAATATCTGATTAAAGATGGACGGTGACTCAGAGAACCCTTGAGGAATTCTGCACCAACTGTATACCTTGTCCAGGAATTTGAAACTGAATGAAAACTGGCTGTCCTCATGAAGAGGCACCGAAAAGAAGGCTTGTGACAAGTCTACAACGGTGAACCATTTGGCATCACACGGAACCTGAAACATGATCACTGCTGGGTTTGGCACTATAGGGCAACACTTCACCACAATCTTGTTTATTTTTCTCAAGTCCTGCACAATTCTAACCTTCCCACAAGGCTTTTTCAGACCCATTATCGGTGAATTACATGGGCTGCTCAATACTTCTTTCAGGACTCCTTGTTTTACAAAGTCCGCGATTATTTGTGACACCTGGATAAGAACATCTTGTGCCATGTGATATTGCGGCACTTGGGGAAACACTGCATTTGGCTTTACTTGTACTTTGACTGGTCCCACTCCTTTTATCAGTCCCACTTCCTTTCCTGTCAAATCCCACACTTTCTCTGTCACCGTTCCGTGCAATTCAGCAGGTAAGTCAGTCACTGTAAGCATCAGGAATAAAGTTATCAAGGGGTAATCTTCATTTGCGGTTTCTGCTTCCAACTCTGAGAATTGACCATCATCCCCTTCATCATCACTGTTTGTCTGCACCTCAATTCCATCATTGGAACAGGTAATTGAGCATTTCGTCTTACACAGTAAGTCTCTTCCCAGTAGGGACACGGGACTTGAATCACAGACTACAAACTTATGCAGGCCCTGGAAGTTGCCAATCTCAACTTGAACCGGATCTGTAATTGGATTTGTCAAGTACTGGTTTGCTACTCCGACCACTCTTATGGTTCGCTCCGAAAGTGGCAATTTCGGAACCTGTGCACTCCTAACTGTGGAGCGTGTAGCTCCAGTATCAACCAAGAATGAAACCTTGTGACCCATTACCTTTCCCTCTACATAGGGTCCCCTCTGATCTACTTCTAGGGACGCTGCAAGCCTGCACTCTTCACTGTCTGAACTGTCATCCGACCATTCCTCATTCATTTCATCTTCACCACGCAATGGGAATTGCTGTACTGTAATATTTTGGATCATCACTTGACCTGTGACCTGCTGAGGAAGCATCACCTGTTGCTGTCCCATTGGAGCTAATGGTAATTGCATTTGCTGTCTAGGTACCATGGGAACCTGCTGTTGTACTTGCTGCAATTGCGCTGGTTTTTATCACGCGGCATTGGCAATTGTTGCATGGGCTGTAACCCTTGCATTTGAACCACGTTATTTTGAAAGTTTGGGTTTTGATTTCTCAATTTTGGACCTCTCATATTTTGCAATGCACTGACATTAGTACTTTGTTGAATGACACCATCCTGCACCACATTTGGGCATTCCCGCTTCCAATGCCCCACGCCCCCGCAAGAGTGACATGGTGACATCTTCTTCATCCCTTGTACATCATTTTGAACTACAACAGTATTCAAGTCTGGACCGCGATTCACAAAACCTTGACCTCGGCCTCTCGGTTGCGCCTGAATCACACCATTCCCTTGCGGTTGCTGCTGTATCATCTGCTGAATTCCATTTCCCTGCATACCTGCCTGTGCAGCCCTTATCTGCATCACTTTCTCCTTCAACTTTTTCTGCTTCAACTCAATCTCATCACTACAATATTTCGCATTATGCAACACCTCATCAATCGGCTTCGCTTGCCAACAGATCAAATGATTCTTAATCATCTGGCTAACCTCTGGTCTCAGCCCTTTAACAAATCTGAACACGAGATGGTTCATGTTTTCGGCTCAATGGTCTCAGTACCACTGTAATGTTTGAATGCCTTCAACAACCTCTCATAATAAGCATGTATTGATTCCTTAACCTCCTGTGAGGTCCGGTCAATTTTCTGCCAATCAGTCACTTTCGGCGACACTTTTTGCTTCAGAAACTCAATTACTTTGTGATAGTACTTCATCACCTCCTCAGAGGGTGCTCCGGTCACCTTATCCCTTGCCGGCTCCTGCGTCGGCCAGTCTACCCCTCTCTTGCACTCAAGCCATAAGTCGGGCGGAACAATGATCTCAAACAAGGTATTCAGGTCTTCCCAGAGACACTTCGCAAGCTTCACAAACCTATCTGTTTGTTGGTACCACTCGATCGGTTTCTCCCTCAACCTGGGATAATCATTTGTGAAAGATAGGATGTCTCCCCTGGACCACGGTACTTGAATTAGAACCCCACCCGCTGTTTCTCTCATTGGTAGCATCTTTACTGATTCTGTATCTGATGAAGTTTTGGCTTTACTCGATCCCGGAATGTCACTTTTTTCCTTGTCTCTTTTCTTTGCCCATCTGCCTTCCCACTTTTCTAAGGCTCCCCAGATTTGCGCACTTTGCAGTATTTCCTTTAAATGTGCTTTCATTCCGGCGGACCTCATATGCTTGAAGTCTTTTGAATCAAAGTCTAACCTGTAACTTCTTTTCAAATGTTTAGTATTCTCAATATCAATATTGTATTTGTCTGCCAGGTTCAGTAATTTCTGATGTACCTTGCCTACTTCTTTAGTAATCTTAGGGCACAGATATCTCAATTCTGCTTCTGTGTATGACTCTAATCGGTTTATCCCCATTGTTCCTTCCACTAATTCAGCCGCTTCCACACCCAGTCTCACAAAGTTCAGGTACTCATCTGTCCCCAACCTTTCCGGTTCTACTGCAGTTATTGTAGTCTTCTGTGAAGCATAGGTCTTCTCTAACCACTCATTCAACTGTTGTACCATAAAACCTTGCAGTGAAGTGTTCCCTGCATGCATCATTGGTGACTGTGAAGCATTCGTACTTATCGTTTGTGGGGTTAACATTCCTAGCCCTGCCTGTCTCATTGCCTGCAACGGTGCTTCAGCTGGGCTAAGGTTTAACAAAGACCTCGGTTTTTCAACCGCTTGCTGTCCTGGGGCCATTAACTGGGGAGTTCCTATGGACCCTCCTCTTATTACATCTTGGGTCATTACTCCCTGATCACATACACCAGGCTTACCCTGTGCATACACAGGCTTACCCTGTGCATACTCCAAAAGTCTGATCCCGAGAAGCTGGGGCAGGTATTAATGGAGGTCCTGCTGCTGGATTATATCCTGGTATCAGTTGTGGCTGCGGCTGAGGCAGCAACTGCGGAGTTGGCTCAATCTGCACTAACCTCGATTTTGTATATATCGGGTCCCCTTCACTCGCCATAATGTATGTGTCTCCTTTCAGAGCACTCTTAAAAGCTTTGACAAAATTCATCTTTGCGTCTTTTCTTTTGTTTGTATATAATCAAAAAGTGACTTTAATTCCCAGGACACTCTTCACCCACCTTTCTCAATCTATTGTCTCTCACAGACGGCAGCCAATCCGTGCGCGACCCCCCCTCGACAACTGACCTATCTCAGCGCGGCACCACTGACGTCACACTCACACACTGCAGCTGACAAAGTCTTGTGGCTCGTCCGCCCCTCACTGGATTCACACCAAACTAATGCAAAAATTACTGCGAGCACCTTAACAACAACAACACAAATTTTCCGGTTTATACAGGAAGGGTACACATTCGCTTCAGAACTTTACAGAGATTTCACTTGAAGCCTCGGCCGCTACTCTCTCCTTCTCAGTTCCCGCATCCGCAAGCAGAATTCAACCTGCAAATCCTACTCTCGACTTGTCAATGGTTCGTTCTACTGCACTTTAGAACTTGCCAAATCTCCATCGAAGGTTTCACACATACAATTTGACTCAAACTCGACTTGTCAACCACGCCCGATTGACCTATTTAAACCGCACAAATTACAACATAAACCCAAGTGTCTCCTACACTTGTCAATATACTCCGGAGTCTTAGACCACGACGGGTCCATACATGAACAACCAACCACGTGGATAATTTTGAGCACAAAGCGCCACACTCATATGAAGTACGCCGACTTCCCTACTCCCATACTGCGGAGTACGCCCACTCCTACTAAAACAACATTTACCTGGCCTAGATACACACGAACTTCACAAATCATCTGCAAAATGCATAGGCTGAGCAAGTGCAAATTCTACACCACGCATGCTATGACGCCGAGAACATTCCCGACTCACTTAGGCAGGCTCTGAGATCCCGGGAAAGTCATGGTGAATTTAGAAACACATCATACCTCCAATTTGTATTATCTCAGAAAAACAGTCTAAACAATAATTCTCCGTCCTAGGCCCCCAAAGGGCCAAACCGTCGCTCTGCTACCAGAACTGTTAACGCGTCCCTTTATGATAATTTATTACACATCAGGACTCGTTTTAGGCCAATGAATCTTTTGACCCAGTTGAGAGACACCTTAGGACGAGATAGCTAATCAATATATCAATCAATACGTCAATAATGTCATCAATATTTATCGTAACAATACACTTCACTTTGATTAAAGTCATTAATCAATTCAAGATTCTACCATGACCTTGCAGCCATGAATAACCACACCAGTTTAGTAGAATTGTATAAGTTTTATTCCCTATTAATTACAATCTAAAAAGCAGATGCGTTAATCTCAACACCAAGAAACATAATAGCATAGTCACGATATGGCAACTTTGGTAAGATTTCATTAAGGCAAGAATCACAAACATCAGAACATAACACAGCGTGAACATAGATCAAATTCAACAGAGTGTCAATAACGCGTAAGTTCAACAAAGCATAGTCTCAGTCGTTTGTCTATTTGCGTCAGTTTTGGTGAACACCTGTCCCAACCACTGATTAGCATTCGCATGTTGGGCTTCATGCAAAACAATTTAGAACACTGATTTGGAAAACACCTAACTAAGGTCTCTGTCAAAATAAGCAGTTGGTACCTAGAAAGGAAAAGCAAACAGACAAATCACAAATGCATTGTCATAATTACCCTCCAGGGTTTAGGTCAGCACACATGTTCAGTCTTCGTCTTCAGGACATCAGTCAATTCGCCATCAGTCAGAACTCAGCTCCGTGCAAAAAGGGTACTTCCCTCATAAGGAGGCAAAGTGTAAAATGGACAAATCTAAGGGCGATGATGGTTTTAAGTAAAGTAACAAGTCACCAAGCAGAGTGACAAAGTTTCTGGATAAAATCAATAGTATTCCCTACCTAATTCCTCGACTCCCCGTGACATGGGTTTTTATCCTTTTTTAGTTGTACATTCCCCCAAAATTTTATTGGACATTTGTTATACCCCACTATCTTTAACCTATCAGAAAACTCATTAGGTCACCTAACTCTTCACCCCATATTATTTTACAAGTCTTTGATTGGTCCCCATAATTGACATCTTCAGAGGGGGCACGTCCGGTATGATTTCATCTTTCTGTAATTCTTTGCACATCTTTGGACAGTAACTTCGTTGTCTTCAATGGTTTGAATGACCTTGTACATTACATTAATCTACATTGTTTCATCTCATTTATTCTGCAAGCAAGGAAAAAGGCTATGAGAACGGATCTAACATGGTTACATTCGTCTTCTAGTTTGAAGAAAAAGAACATACGGGGTTGTGTCCTTTTATGAGTCAGCATACTGCAAAATAGAAAAATACATTTAATATGAGGGCCAAGCAGCTAAGCTTCAGCTCATGCTAACTTAAGGCCTATGAGGATTTCAGCAAAGATTCAATAATGCAGTCATTAGTATAAACATATTTAAACACAATATAAACCTTTTAGTCATCATTATTAGTCTACGTATACATTGACGGCCACTCCCTGTGGTCACATTTCAGGTGCAAGTTTTAAGCCAAATAATTATTATAGTTTCTGTGCAGCATTGTCACACATTAATTCAGAAAGATTTGATGTTAGTATAAATTATATAAGCTACACTCTCTCAGTGGCATGCACCATATAGGCACTTCTATTATTTTGATTGTAGAAATAACACAAATATTGTCTTATGGGAAGATGTCCTCCCACAAAAATGAGGCAGGGACTTTTTCCAAAATACACACTTTAGACATAACTTTAGTGATAATTTCAATCTAGTTATAGTTCAATTGATAAGCCTCCTGTTGCCCTCTGTGTGTTGTCGACATGTTCAATCCAGAATATTGCTGAGATAAGGATGTTGATTATGTGTGTAAGGGTGAGGAAGAGCTAGGCTTCCAAACTAAAGAGCACATCTGGTTTGTACGTTGATTTGTTGTCTACAATTTCTGCTTTGTGTTGCTCTGGTGAGTGGGCACTGAAGAGTAGAATGTCTTCTTTAGTTTCAGTATGTTTACTGTGGGAGGTAATGATTGGTATATGTAAATGGTTGCCTGGATTCAGTGTACATGGGTGGTTTGTGCAGGCAAAAATGTTTTATGTATGATGATAGTGCTAGATTTATTGCTATAGAAAGAACACATTGACAAATTCCCTGGGACAGCCGTTGGTAGTTAAAGATGCTGGGCTTCTGGTCTTTTACCCTTTCCTGGACCAAAGAAGAGGTTTCCCTTATCTTCATCTGTATTTTAGATCAGACACCTGGGTGAGGACGTTCTGTATAACCAGGAGAAGAGGAGCCTTGCCAGTTAATGCTACTGGGTGTTAAGGCTGCTGCTACCGAGCTGAGAAGTGAGATCTCCCGCTGTAAACGTCTGTAGTGGTGGCAAGAAGCATCCTGGCTTGCGACTAGCTGCTGCCTGGTAGGGGAGTGTCACTTGTTCTCTTAGTCTCTAAATGGGAGGGCCTCCAGTTAAGGATCTCAGTAATCGTAAGAAGTCAAAATATTCCCTGGTAAAGCACCATTGTATCTCTATCGTAGGGGTATTTATAAGGGTATCAAATATGCACCTGTCCTGTGCTTTTATTTTAGAAATCGTCGTTTTCACTTGTGTTCGTTCAATTGGGTCAAATGAAATGAACCAAGGTTACAACGTACAGAAAGTAGTAGGTTGCTAAATGAACACTGAGAACAGAAACACTGCGACCTTGGTGATGTGGAGCCATCTTGTTATCTTACTTATTTGGCATGGTGAGGTGGCAGTAGTACATGAACAATGCTGCCCTTTATCGCCCTCTCCCCGCTGAACATCACAAAGTTCCAGTAAACAGTTGTCATTACATAAACGTCGACATACATTCTCCACCTGACTCCATGTTGGCAAGACACCATGTTTCCAGTTCTGCCTCTTCACTTGCAGCTGTTCTTGCATATGTTGCCTTTCTCCTGGCTGACAGTAGCACTGTTATTAGGGGTGCAGGAAGTACTGCAGCACTCACAGATAACCTTGAGCAGTTCAGGTGGAGAATGGTCCACCGAAAGGACATTTTCTTTTTGGCGCCATCCATTGTGTTATCAAACCCAGACTTTCCAACTGCTGATTACATTGGCAACTGTGTTAGCTTTTCCTCTCTCTGACTCCAAAGTACGGCATTCTGTAACTCGACACCCTGGCAGTGTGGAATGAATGGGCTATTCTGAATTATTGCTTCTTTAAACATGTCATATTTTCACTAAGGATTGACAAAATAGCAAACCACAAAATCATTGTACTTTGTGACATCACAGGGAAGCCCAATTTAATACTGGCAACCGCGGCAATTACCTTCCTTCTTTTATACTGGCAGGAGAAAATCGATTTCTGCATATTGTACCATTGGCAGACAATATAAGTTTTGTGTAAACAGTTTGAGTGATGTTGGTATTGAACAAAGGGAAAAAAACAAAGGTCTTCGGTGAAATGCTTAAATCGTCTCAGCCTCTAGCAGTCGCGTGGGGCCTCATTCCAGTCTGTTTGTTCTGACACCCACGGCGCTTCAGAGACCAGCTGCATCCAAGGCAACCTTGTTGATGCTCCAGTAGAAAAAGACGAGCTGTATATAAGAACACAATGTCTTTTTCAACGGCGTGTTGTGTATAAATCACATTACTGTATCACCACATTTTTTGACACCTGTTTGTGAAAAATCCGCTCTAAAATACTTGATTGGACCTCCATTCCTGTCCCCTCTAACTTAAACAAAGTTTGCGTATTTGGTAACTTCCTCTTTGAGGGATCCTGACACGTTGGCCTGCATTCACCTAGGGTGGCCACTTGGTATGGAGGCAAATTCTGGACAGGACTGTAAAAAAAATCAGGACAAAGGGTCAAATTTCGGGACAAAAATGCAGGACAAAGGGTCAAAATTCAGGACAAATGTCAATTGTACAGACACATCCAAGGAGAGACCACACAAGATAACTTTATCAATACATGTATTTACTATTTTCTACATAGCTTTATTTATTCACTATGGTCTTTATGTGATTGCCTCTAGGAATGCTACATTCAAGTGGCACATTATGTCCTTGTTCAATAGTAAATTAATGCCCTTGAGCATGGTGTCAAGGGCATCTGCCCTATCCAAATTTACCCAATCTTTCTTAGAGAAGAAGCAACAGCTACATTTTGATTATGTTTTTAAACATTTTAAAACCTATGGCAGTGGTTCCCAACCTTTTGACTTCTGTGGACCCCCATTGAATCATTTTTGTAATCCAGGGACCCCCACTGAGTCATTACTGAAAGCTGGGGTGATAATTTGTTAATATTATTTAATTTTTGAAGCAGTTGCGACCCCCTGAGGAGTATTTGTGGACCCCCAGGGGTCCCTGGACCACAGGTTGGGAACCACTGACCTATGGCATACAGTTTGGGAAACACTACTAACTGGGAGAGTGACCTGGCCAAATCTCTGCATGAAGATAACTGGGCTAAAGTATTGGAATATCCCCAGAAAGTATCATGTTGCTTCTGTTTTAAGAATATTCAATTTAAAATTCTGAACTGAGCCTACCTAACAACTGCCGGAATTACCAAAATATACCAGGGAGCCGCATTTGTCCTTACTGTATGCAATTAGATGTCAATTTACTTCATATGCTCTGGTCTTGCCCCACATTCTTTCATACTGCCAGAGAGTTCTCGAGGTGCTCTCAACTGTGGTGGGCCGTGTTCTAACAAATTCCCCAGAAATGGTCCTACTGGGCGTTTTCCCCACCATAAGTTCAAGAAACCCTCCACCAAATTCCTTGACCTGGCTCTTCTTCTAGCAAAACTCAATATCACACTGCACTGGAAGGATTCACTTCCTCCGACTATGGTAAGTTGGGCCAAGGTCTTCCTCGCTTGGTTTAGAACTGAGAGCACCCTGTTACACAGAGAGGAATGAGCAGGTGTGAGGAAATATTTTGATGGAGGGCTTTAAAGACTGCACCAAGGATGATAACACTCCCCCTGTAAACCACCCCTCACATTCACTCTGTTTTTATGTACTAGTTGTTCTTGCCACAACTAGGCAACTACACAAGGCAGTGGTCTAAGGGTGCTTATCTCTGACACACTGTCATGATTTCCCTGCTAGGATACTTTCTTCTAGTATCCACACAGTTCGTTGCTCTGCTTCCCTATGCCAATAGGTAAAGCAGTGTCAAATGGGCAGGGGTGGGGTGGAGGAACAGTTTATTATGGATCAGTTTGTTACACAGAAAAATGTAGAAATAGTGTACTAACTCTTCATAAATGTATGTAGCCCCACACTGTTCTTCTGTAAATATACGATGGGATCAGTTGCTACTTACCTGGCTTCTATCCTGTTATCCAACCTCTTTTGGCATACAACAATAAAATCTTTAAAAAAACATACAGTAGTGTTTCAATTTTGTACATTAGATCACAATATTTACATTTACATGAAGTGAAAGTTTCTAAACATGAAGTTTAAAACATTCATTAACCCTCCCTCTTGACAACACCATGAGTGAACACAGTGAACCAAATATATGGTGCACCTTACATCATGGCCAATATCATTGTTATGGATGGTGGAACATTACAGGCTAATAAAACAAACAAGTGCGTTTTTGTACACAGTCCATCTTAAACTGAATTACTTGAAAGGGCTCTCAAATATCGCTATCAAGTAAATTAGACACAAAATCAATTGATTTAGATCACACAGGTTAGTCATGCAGAGAATCCAGGATTTGAACCCAGGCTTCCCAGACACACATAGTGGCACTTAAGCCACTGACTAGATTAATTTATTTTTCACAATCTCCTTTAAAACTAGAAGACAGTGCTTTGGTACAATTCTGTAAAATTAATAGTACACTATGTTAAATAAAGACATGCCACAGGATAATTTGACACAATAACTAAAAAAGAACAAGCATTGGCAAAGCCAATAGGTGTTGCCTATACAAGAACTATTGGTTTTGGCAATGTGTTTTGCCATGTTGTACACCAGTGTGGCTGCTGTTCAGCATGGCCAAATGTTAGTGGTGTGGAGTGGGATAGTAGAGTGTTGTAGAGTGGTTTTGTTGGAGTGTCGTGGAATGGAGTAGGGGAGTAAAGTGTAATGGAATTCAGTAAAGGGGAGTAGAGTTAAGTGGTTCAGTGGCATAGAGTGTTGTGGAGTGGGGTGGAATAGGGTAGAGTGTGTGTCGGATTAAAGTGAGGTAGAGTAAAGTGGTTTGGTGTGGGGTGGATCGGATTGCAGTGGGATACGTTGAAATGGGGTGAGGTAGATTGAATTGTGGCAGATTTGATTGGGTGAATTAGATTGGATTGGGTGGGTGGTTTGGATGGGAGTGATAGGGCTGGGTTATGGTAAATTGGGGTGGGATGGACTGGATGGGAGTGGGGAGGATTGGATTGGATTGGGTGGATTTGATTGGATTGGGTTGGACTGGAGTGAGGTTAATTGGGATGGAGTGTGGTGGATTGGATTAGGTTAAGGGGGTTGGATTGGAGTAGGGTGTCTTGTTTTGGAGTGGGAAAGATTGGAGTGGGGCAGCTTGTTTTGGATTGGAGTGGGGCAGATTCTTTTGTATTAAAGTACGGCAGATCAAAGTGAGGCAGATTAGAGTGGGGCAGAATGTTTTGGATTGGCATGGGGCCGATTGTTTTAAATTGCAGTGGGGGAGATTGGAGTGGGGCAGATTGTTTTGGATTGGAGAGGGGCAGATTGGAGTAGGGCAGATTGGAGTGGGGCAGATTGTTCTAGAGTGGTGAAGATTGCTTTGGATTGGAGAGGGGCAAACTGGAGTGGGGCAGATTAGATTGGGGTGGGTTGGAGGATTGGAGTAGGTTGGTTGGATTGGATTGCGGTGAGTGGTTTAGATTGGAGTGGGGTAGATTGGTATGAGGTGGAGTGAACTGAGGTGGATTGTAGTGGGGGAGATCAGAGTGGGGTGGATTGGGGTGTACTGCAAGATTATGTGTTAAAGCATAATTTCAGAAATTACACATAATAAAGAACCAATGTGGCTTAGCAATATTTTGAACAAGTTAATCGTCATCTGTTGAGAACAGCGCCCAGCAGCAAAAACAAAAGAAAACATGAGTGCAAAGTGAGAAAAGACGACTCAGCAAAATAAAAGTTATCTCTAAAAAAATAAAACATTACAATTTTGTTTGTCCTGCTGGGCAAATTTTTGCCAGTCAAGCCTTCTGTTTGCAGGGTACTAGAACTTTAAAAAAAACAAAATAGTATGTTAATCATGTCAGGAGAAGTGGACGGGCACTGATTAAGTTGAATCAATCAGGGCTTTGTCCCTGCTCCACACAGAGGAGTGGAAATGATGATTGACCTGCAGTGACAAAGTACGAGGCTTTAAAAAAGAGAGCCTCACAAGCCAACAAATGGTAGGCAACAGGTGGACTCCAAGCCCTTTACTATACACAACAGAGCAGTGCTTAATTTGTGATTTAAAAAAGTGCTGGTGCCCGAAGCTCTGCTCAGAAGCCAGCGGCCGGTGCACTTAAATATCAGTGTGCCAATACCAAGGATGGTAGTCTTTAATCCACTATCAGACAGTTCATTACACTTTTTCTTGCTCTTGCGGGTTCCTGCTTCCTTCCTTTGCAGTGGTTTTGCGGTTTTTCTCTATTTCAGTCTTTCTAATCTGTGTGTGTTTTCACTGTTTCACTCCGTGAATATTTGATGCGGGCAAATAAGTGCGCGTCCCAAAAATACGTGCTGGTGCCCCCCACCGGCAACCACCAGCTTAAATTGAGTACAGTAACACAGTCTCACAAGCGAGACGCATGCACTAGCACATGCACTCACAGGCTCAACTCTAAAAAATGGTACATAATGAAGGCAAGGGAAGGCCGGATACCATATCCTAATAACACTGGCTTTTCTAGGCATTACAGGGCAGACTTAGCAAGGTTTTGCATTCCATTCCGCCACTTAAGGTAACGCAAAATATAGAATTTACCTTGCCACGCAGAGGCACCCCGCATGGCTTGGTAAACCTGTGATAATGGAGAAGCACACATGTTTGCCTTGCGTTACATTACACCAAGATGGTGTTACTTGAGTGAACTTGAATGTTCCCACGCATTCACCAATGTATTCTAAGGATTCCCAGATTTACCAACATTGGTAGACCTAGGAATGCGTTAGAATAGTACACCTTTCCAGGGCAGGGGCAACAAGGAGAAATATCTTTATTTCTCCTTGTTCTTTCCTCCTTCTGAGTGAGCTGCATTTTGCTGCACACTCAGAAAGAGTAACATGCCTCTAAGGATTGTTTTCATTATCCCATCCTTCACAAAAACAATACTGCTTATAAACACAGGCACCCTTACACCATGGTGCAAGGGTACCTGCGTGGGCACTAGGTGGCAGATTGCGCACTAGTACAGATAGAGGACAGCAATGTGTCATACTTTGTTAAGGCATATTCCTGCCCTCTCCCTTCATTCAGCGCTGCAAGTTGTTTTGCTGTGTTGCGTGAACATAATATTAAATCTGGGCCTAGCAAATTATTCAATGGGAAATGCACTATCTTATGTCATGAAACCTCTATTGGTTAATGCAACCACAACAGATGCCTATGTATCCAACCAGAGGCTTATAGAATTGAATCATTTCTGGTGAAGTGGGAAAAAGTGACATATTTGTGGAGCTATGAGGTTCTTGAAAGCACTCTCAATGTGTAAGTCATCATTTAAATGTGCATTACACAGAGTATAATATAGTCTGACACAAAATGTGCCTATAAATTTAGGTTAAGATCAAAATAGCTAACATATATTTCAGTAATATACAGATTACACCTTTTGCAAGCCCTTATTTATAACTGTCCACTATAAGCATGCACTCCACAGCTTAGCTTTTAGCACCCTTACAGTACTTCTCAAAAAGAAAATATTTTGGTCACAGGAAACTTCAAGTGATTCCATCAATGAAGGCCTCTCCTGGCTCCAGACAGGGGTGCAGCACCAGTGGGGGTGTTTGGGTGTTTTGCCCCCAAATATATTTCCAGAAAATTGTTGGGTAGAGGTGCTGTCAGTCAGGTGTGGTGAGGTGTCTGATTTTGAAGGAAATTTGACATACACACAGATAAAAACGCACACAACCTTCCTCACTCTCTGCTTTGAAAGTCTTAAAAAATGTTGGTTATTTTACAAAATATTCTGTTTTCTCTCAAGTAGTACCCCTACCAAACCACATTTGTCTCATTTTCCACTGATTCTTTAAGCCTTCATGTGCTCTGCTTGTTATAATGTATTTTCACATTATGTGCCAGCATGATTGTTGTAAAATCTGAAAAAAACCCTCTCTCCACCGCCTCCAATCTTATAGATCAAGCACCACGCCTGGCCCCAATGGGACTCTTAGGATTGCAGATTTAACTAAATGCAGACATTTGCTTTTCTCTCTGGGAAGCAGGCACCCTGCTAAGAAAGCTTGTTGTTTGTTCATGTGTCTGCCCCTCCCTCGTGAAAACAGAAAAAGAGACTCCCTTCCTTCCACTACATCTGGGGAATACTCATTTTTTTTTTGTCCTTTGGCTCAAAAGCCAAAATTACAGACAAATGCCATCCGTTAAAACTTTTATAACTGGCAACGGACATAAGGATGAAATTACGGGCAGTCTGTGAAGAGTATGGACAGGTGGTCACTTTACATTCACCCCGGAAGTGCTTCCCCTCCCACGACCACACTCTACAATACAATATGCATTTGTAATTCTGAAACTACTGCTGGCTATAAATTAATGGAGAATAACATGCAGAAGTCTGTATTCCAACAGTATTACCTTCATGCTTTTCATCATCTCCGACAAAGAATTTCACCCATGTGATCCACGGTGGTCTGCGAATCTTGTAATCCTGATGGGATATCTATTAATTTGATTTCAGAAATAACAAAATTATTGTTTTATGGGAAGATGCACCCCCACAAGAATGAGGTAGTTGATACATAGCCTAGAGATAACTTTAGAGATAATTTCAGTTTTGGGATAGTTCAATTGGTTGGTTGGTTGTAAATGTTATGAGGAAGTGTATTTTTTATTATTTTTTCTTAGTTTCACTCTTCGATGCCGCCTTCATAGACATTGAACAGAATAGAAGATTTTGAAACCTTACATATGTAGTCTTACATATTCTTGATTACCTATCAAAGGGGTAGGTGAAACATTTTGCTCCACCGACAGAATTCTCAGAGTTTTGCCCTCTCCGGGCTCCATTTTTTCTCAGATGCGGCTCGCTAACTCTAAGTTGGCGAGCAGGACTTTGCTTCTCCCAGAGTGATTTTCAGACACTGGAATGCCTCCCAGCAAGATTGTGGAACTCTGTGGAAACTCGCTGAGTTTTTCTGTAACACCGTCACATTTCATGAAGTAAAAACTCCACGAGATCTGCCCAGGCCTAACCTATCATATCCTAACCTATCATAGTCAGTTAAAGTGCACTCTAGTTTGTACAAGCCTTAGATTTCTGACTTTAACTAACCTATTTGCATTATATTTCTAATTCACATTTCACAAAGCACCTAATGTATACGAGGAGATGGAGCCAAGTAGCCAAGGCTCCCGACCTGGCTTTGACTCAACATTCTGTGATTCCGGGCAAATTACTTAATTTCTTGAGACCCAAAAAAACAAATGTCTGCAACATAGTATTTTTGCTTTGTAAAGCACATTAGCCATAGGATTAGTTTTGTGCTTTGGAGTACTGCAATAAATGTACTTTTTATGTTCAATTGTACTAGAAGTATTAGTGCAAATGTAGCAGTTTACATTACATTGCCTAAACAAAATTCCATCTATAGGTCATGAAATCAACAATAATGTCAGCATCTAAAAGAATGTGAAAGTCATCCCTTATCAGTGGTGCTGGAACACTTTTTATAGTGCGAGTGCTGCTATCAGTGCTACATCAGTGAACTCATAGGAATTGTGAAAAATCCAAGCGTCACACAAAATTTTAAAAATAAGTGATGCCTATTCAGCAGGAAAGTGGTAAGGGTGTGTAGTATGTAGTTGGATGTGCATTTTAGAGCCCACTTTTACAAATATATTACCAAAGCATGGTGTGGTAGAGCAGTGCCATAAACAGATAGCACACCCCCCATTGAAATATTTTAGTGATAAAAACGATGTCGTGAGTAGATAATGTGTAAAAATCAGGTTTCAGTGAACATTTGTCATCAGCACATCACCAAGTAAAGTGTCTTGATTCGTTTCTTTTTTTATTTTATTAAAATCTTTGTTTCCATCACACGTTGGAATTAAAAAACTTGCTTATCTTGTTCTTACTATTAATATATTTTACAATATTTGTACAGTTCATTTATAGGTATTTAAACGTTGTTGTGTATTTGAACCTGTGAGATCCTACAGCCTTTACTCCCACATCAGCAAGATTGTCACATAGTTCACTTTACAAAATCCTGTCACTTTGCAGTGAGAGAAAGACAATTACAAACAACCTCCTTGTTAAAAGAATAAGCTGCACTTTGCCAGAAGACATTCTGACATTTGACTCCTGTCTCTGAATGCACAGCAAATATGACTAGATAAAAATAACATTTAAAGGCATCTTTATTGCTCACTCATCTTCAAACTCCTGCATGGTTATTTTGGGGGTGCTGAAGCACCCCCAGTACCCCTACTTCCAACGCTGATGTCCCTTATTATAGGCATCCGTTTAAATATATGGAAGGGCCTGCCATATTACTTAAACACAACCTTCTTCCACCTCCAGTTTGTTTAAACAATTTTTATTTAGACTTTTTTTATACAGTAGTATTATATATTGAATGTAATTCGTAGAACATACTACAGTACTTCTGCCTTACATTGGCACAGATGTGGTAAAACCGAATGTCACAACAATACCCAGTTAATGTTAAAAGTCAGTTTTAGTCGCATTGATCAGTTTCAATATAATTGAATATGAAAAAGTCTAAAAAGACTACTGCCAAGGAAAAAATGGCCAGCATAGATGCGGTGGTGTGAAGTTATATTTCTCATGTCACAAGAGACATATTAGTGATGACAGACGTATTCAAACCATAGGAAAGTCACACTATGTTTTTCCTCTACATGTGGTATCTCACTAATGCAATGAAGTAGCTATGTACTTAGTAGTAGTGTTTGTTCGTTTTATAAACAAATGAGTCATAAGTGTTGTCAGTATGAGGTTTACAAAGGTCTTGTCTACATTCATGCAGAGGAACCCATATCTTATTAAAAATATTCATAGCATTTTGCACTTTGTATTTCACTCTCTCATATCAGGCTAATTGAAAAAGCTCAGTTAGCCATTTATCATGTGTCGAGGGAATTCTGGTTTTCCAGTGGTGCAGGATGCATACTTTAGCCGCTGCAAGTGAGGTGGTCATCCATGAGGAGGAGATATCCAAGAAAGCAGTTAGATCATGTAACAGGGCCAGTTTCATGGAAGGTCAAAAGGTAATAGGTTATTTTGAGATAGAATGATCCAAATCTCCGACCTATAGGTGGAATTAATGCCAATAAACCTGATTTAGATTATTTATGAAGCCAAAAATGGTTTTACCTTAGCAGTCTCCTGCCTGAAATTGTCTTTGCTTCAATAGAATTCTTAGGGGGAAATACTGCCTCCTGATTTTGTTGTCTGAACTGTTGACATGTTTGAGGTAGAGATGAGTGGGCAAATCCATAGAATATGGCTAGGACCACTGGAATTTTGCCATTATGCGGCTTTTTTCGCATACTTATGGATATGCCATATTTATCACACTATCCATCATCTGCAGCATAATCTGCAGATTTTAACAAAATCTAGCTCAAATGCTTTCAAAAGTTACTGAAAATGTAGCGACATGGGTTTGTGCACAGTGGAAGGCCCTTTGCAAAGTTTAACTGGTCATCTTTTGGTTAGTTACATCTGTATTTGATTGTTAACCTGGCACTAATGAGGTGAAATCTTAGCCCAAACAGTAAAAATGACAAAATAATGAAGTAATTATGCCACATAATTTGCCTTTTCTTGCTGTATAATTTAGTGAGCGCTGCAGCATAATTTGGTGTTCTCTTTTGGTATGTAATTCCAGTGGCCCGGAATATGGCATAGTGTGCCCTCTTCCTGGTCACACCTCCAGCATTGTGAATCTTATGCCAGTCACCACTTGAGTTAGTGTGCTGGTGTCCACTACCAACTGTGCAATATTTTATAGAATGTTAATTTTAATCAAGATTCTCACAGTCCTTGATCATGCTTTTCTAATAACGTGGATTATTCCTCTTCTCTGTGCTCCATGACAGGGTATTTGGCATTTATTTTGGGTGTCATTCAACATTGGAGTGGAGTGTAATTCAATAATCATGGCATTATAGAGTCATTATTTCACCTTTGTGTGTGTCCCTTAATTTGATTTAGGTAAATGGTGGTGAAGTGTTCTTGTGGAATGTGTCTGTCTGATCAGAATATGGGAGGCAGTGTTTTAGTTGTCAGTATCACAAGATCTGATTTTCGGTCTACTCCATATTGGAAAAGTAGTTCCTCCAGTGGGATAATTTTCTTATTTTTGAGTAAGTGGCCGATGATCATAATTCCCTTAGCTGCCTATTCTCCAAATAACTAGGGTGGCCATCTATATTTACCTTGTCATTATTCCAGATCCAGGTGTGGGACTACCTTCATTGTTTTGTGGGCTGATATCCATATTGTTAGTAAGCGTAATGTCCTTGTATTCAAACCTTATGGGTAAGGCATAGTAGTAATATGTGTATCCTCTACACCAAAGTGGTCCAGTAGTGCTCCAACAGGGTCCAAGAATGTGGGTGTGGTGATATATGCAAAATGTGGTCATTTGAAATAGGTATTGGGCTGTATAATCCATTTATATTTGTGTGAGTTTCAATCATGCGCTGCTTAGCAAGTTTAACACAAATTATGGGCCTCATTACGACTTTGACGGTCCTTTCATAGGACCGCCAAAGTCGCTGCAGGCAAAAGACCGACAGTACTGGAGGTCTTTTGGCCTCCATATTAGGAGTGTTCCACTGGCCCAGCAGAACACTCACCACAACATTGACGTCAGCTCATAATTGAGCCGGCGGCAATGTTGTTGTGCATTGGGTGCAACAGCACCCGTCGCGCATTTCACTGCCTGTAATTCAGGCAGTGAAATTTGCTATGGGCCTGTGCATGGGGGCCCCTGCACTGCCCATGCCAAGTGCATGGGCAGTGCGGGGGGTTCCCAGGGGCCCCCAACACCCCATTCCGCCAGCCTTTTCATGGTGGTGTTAACTGCCATGGAAAGGCTGGTGGATGCTTTGCTTTGCTGATACTCCTTGCCCTCATAAACTGGTGCCCCGCAACTCAGCCTCCTGGAAATGTGCGCTATGCAATTGGATCTCACCTGCGCCCCTAACAGTTGAGGAGCATAGAGCTCTACATGAGGGGAAAATGAAGTCAGATCAGGCAAATATTTGTGGCCCAAAGGATGGCAGAAAATTGGAATCTTTTGCCCTTATTAATGTTAGATCGCTCCCCAAGCATAAACTTGAAATTAGTGGGAGGAGGAGCCAAGATGGCGGCCGGGACGGTCGCTTGATCCGAGCGCTCCGTTCCCGGCCACTTCGGGATATCCTGGCAGGCGCCCCCCCAGCGGCCTGACAGGGACGGCCGGGACGGCGGCGCGGCTGGGGGAGACCGGGGCATTCAGCTCGCGCTGCGAGCGCGCTCCGGACCCCGCGGGGCGAGTCTGGGACTCGTCGGCCCGCGCCGAGAGAGGTGAGAGGCGGGGGGAGCTGCGGCTGCGGGCCCGGTCGCGATTTCACCGGGCGCGGCCGCTGCCTGCCTCCCCGCCTGCTTGAGACTGGGAGAGCAGGGGAGGCGCGTCCGGCGGAGGATTGTGCAGTCTTGCACTGCCGGGCGCCCTGGGACTCCGTCTTCAGGAGCTTGGGCGCCATCTTTGATCTCGGCGTCCGGCGCGGAGAAGGGCGGCAGAGGAGCAGTGAGGAGGCCCGGCGGGGCAGACGCGGAGCGGCGGCGGCTCAGCAGGCAGCGGGGAGTCCAGGACCAGAAACTTGGTGTATCTGAATAAAAAAAAAAAAAAAAAAGAATTAAAATATTAATAAGGCGAGGAGGGCGCCCACGAGTAGGGGAACACCAAACTTCGCGGAGGGGGTAAACCTAGGGAGCGCCCCCCCCCCCCTCACTCCACCGCTCCACCCACGCAACTGGGCAAGACAGAAGCGCACTGCGTGCTCCTGGGAGCACAGCTTATCCACCACAGGCAGAATGGACGGCTGGGCTGGACTGTAGATGCGTGGACTGTTCTGGACTTTCTAGCAGTGGGTCCCTGCCACAAGGGTTCCTAGCTGCACAAGGCATATTCGCAGCACCCCGCGAGCGCCCCAACCCGGGACCTTTCCCGTGCCTCGGCACCTCACCCAGCCGTCCAGCAATTCTCCCCTCTATCTGAGGGAAACCTCTGACACCAAGCCCCGCCGCCACACAAGAAGAAACAAGCGCTCTTCCCCAAGGACAGTATCCCCTACACATTTCGACACGCCTGGCGGACAGCCCCATGGGAACGCTGAGTTAGACCTTTGAACTTATCAATGACTGCAGTATTTGTCACTGAACACACAGGCCAAAATTAGCCGAATCAGGACTGGATGCTTCTTTGCTCTACTGTCTAATCGCAAGCACATCAGTGCGAAACCCCTGCGGATTGGGAGGCACCCCCCTGACAGCCAAAATGGCCGGGAGGGCCAAGTCAATCAAGAACCCAGATCGAACAACCCAAGCGATAACGCCAACAGATCAACAACTTGGCCCATCCTTACAATCTCTGGAAAACACACTTCTAGCGCATTCAGCCCAGTTCGAGAAAGTATTGCAGGCAATACTGGACACTAAGTCATCACTGGAGGGCAGAATTGACGCAGTCGTGCAAGACCTGAACCTCCTGCGAGTGGATCATCGCAGCCTAGCCGAAAAAGCAAAAACAACTGAAGCTGAGATAGCTGAACTAACCCCAATAGTGCAAGGGAATCAAAAACAAAGTCAGCGCATGGATGAAGAGCTGAAGATACTCTGGAGAAGATCCGAGGAAATGGAGAGCAGGGCGCGCCGAAATAACGTGAGATTTCTGGGATTCCCGGAAAGTATGCGTCAACCGGAATCAGAAATTTCCCTAGAGCAGTGGCTAATTAAAGAGGTGTTAAGTGGGGCTCCATCCAAGTTTTTCTCAGTTGAAAGGGCTTACAGAGTTCCGGGCAGGTCTCCGGCCCCTGGCCAGCCCCCCAGACCATTGATTGCCAGGTACTTAAACTACAGAGATCGAGATGCAATATTGCAACAATTCCGCAATAAGGGCCCGTTCAAGTATGAAGACTCGAACATCAATGCTTACCCTGACTTCACGCAAGAGGTGCAGAATCGGCGTAATTCTTTTGTTAAAATCAAGCAACGCTTACGAGAACAGAACATAAAATATGCCCTGCTCTTCCCAGCCAAGTTGAGAGTAGTGATGGAGGACCGTACCCATATATTCACCAGTACCGAGGACGCCTGGACATGGCTCCATGCCAAGGGCCTTGCACACCCCCGAGAAGACGCAGATGAGGACGAGAAATGGGGGAGATCCACTGCAGGGACGAGATCCAAACGGCGTACCAGAGGCCAGCCCAATGTCCGGCAAGCAGCAGAGGAAAGAGCAAAAGTGCTTAAAGAGACGCCACTACACATGCAAAGCAGCAATATAACTCCCGGTGGGCTTGTGGAGCTGGAACTGGATTCAGACACAGCCAGCTCCGTATCCACAGTAACTGGAGAACTAGGTGGGCCGAAGGTCACTCCGAGATCTGCGGATGATCTATAAACTAGTCGCTCAGATCCAGAGTGAACACTAGGGATGGCGCTCGTACCAGGAAAACCTGCAGAGACTCCACGACACTGCCGAGTTGCGGGGACAGAACGCTTCCAACAATATACATCTTTGATATAAACACTAAGCTAAGTGACTTGGGGCACTAACAGGTGGCAAGAGGCGGGCGGGTGGGGCCAGAAGGAACGGAAACATGCCAAGGGGGGGCGCCTGAGTATATTGGCAGATTTGGGGCCTGGTTGCGGCGTTGGGGGGCGGTGTTGGACCGTCCCGGGGGTGGTGGGTGTGCCGCCTGCCGTGTTGCGGGTCCATTATATCCTGTGGAACTCGTGGTGCGGTGGGTGGTGTGTCCGTCACTTTTGGGGCGGTTTGGCGCCGTCCTCCGGGGTTGTGGTCGGGCCCTTAGTCTGCGGCATGATGTGAGCCCCTTACAAGAGCCACATCTGTAAGATATGAGAATCCCACTAAGTAAATCCAACTGGATAAAAGTTATGTTACGCATTTTTAAGTTTTGTAGTTTCATTGTAGTTGTAAGTAGCATAGGGGGTTTAACCAGGGGGGTGGGGGTTAGTAGTTTAGTAGAAATGCAGCGATCGGAATCACTTAATGCACTAAAGATGGACCTGCACCCGTTATATCTAAATGTTAGCAGCAGAAAGGCAGAGACCAGATGGGCCAACATTAAAACCCAGGCTCATGTCACAGCAACATATCCCCTGCACCCTATAAGATGTCTTCTAGAAGCAACATGGGGAACCAGTATATTATACTAACATGGAATGTCAGGGGCCTAGGGACCCCGAACAAACGGGCTAGAGTGCATGCTCGACTTAAGAGACTAGGAGTGCATATTGCTATTCTGCAAGAGACACATATGCTGGAGGGGGATCTACGAGACATGCGAGTGAAGTGGGGGGGCCAGCTGATTGGCACAACATATTCGACCTTCGCGAGAGGGGTGCTGATCTGGATAGCAGCGGGAGTTCCATTCCTCTTGTCAACACACAAGATAGACCAGGGAGGGAGGTACGTAGTAATGGAGGGCAGATTAGATGGTAGACAAATGGCTGTGGTCGGGGTATACGCCCCAAACAGCGGCACCATAGGCTTTCTCACCACTCTCACCCCAACGTTGCTGACCAACCCCATACCCCTTGCCATCTGGGGTGGGGATTTTAACAGTACCCCAGTGGCAGCATTAGATAGAACTAGCGCCCACCAGAGCGCATCACCTAATAGGAAGCTCGTAAGTCCCCTGCAAGAATGGGCAAATGTTATGGGCCTATATGATGTATGGCGGTTAGGCCATCCAGAGCAAAAAGAATATTCATTTTATTCGGTCCCACACAATACCCACACTAGAATTGACATAATATGGGGCACTCGCGAAATAGGGGCGCTGATAACTGAATCCGAATATTTGGCAAAGACAGTCTCGGACCATGCGCCACTGCGGGTAACCCTGAATTGGGGCAGGGCACGTCAGGTAATACCCACTTGGAGATTCCAGGCGGAAGCTCTACAGGACCAAGCATTCGCTACATCACTGGGGGAAACTATAGGCCAATATTGGGAAATAAACGCTATGTCTGCAACAACCCGGGCGATAGAATGGGATGCCCACAAAGTAGTGGCCCGCGGAGTATGTATGTCCACTACGTGGGGAGTGAGACGCTCCTTACAGGCGGAAATTAGCAAACTTGAGAAGGAGCTGCGGGATGTGGAAAAAGCGGTAGCACGGGGGGAAATTACCAGTATTGCCCTGAAAGAAAAGCGCTTAAAATATAATGAGGCAGATAGCAGGCTCCGCTGCCACGACTATAAATATTACTTAACCAGGTTGCAAACGGAAGGAGATAGATCAAGCAGAATGCTAGCGTGGCTACTACGTGAGGATAGACAGCAGGCCCCGATAGGGGCCATCCGGGCGGGCGCGCAAGAAATGGCTACTACACAAGCAGAAATAAACGAGGTGTTTAGGAATTATTACTCTAACCTATACACTAAACGTACTGCGTGCACGGCTACACAACTAGAGGCCTTTCTGGCGGACTCCTTCCTACCCCAGCTACCACAACCAGATAGAGATGGAATTGAAACCCCTATAACAATAGCAGAAATAGAACTAGCCCTTGCACAGCTACCCAGGAACAAAGCGCCTGGCACTGACGGTCTCCCTTCGGAGTATTATAAAGCCTATTTACCCAGTTTGAAATCTCATCTGCTAGGAGTGTTCCAAGAGGCGTGGACTACAGAAAGCTTGCCCACATCTCAAAGGGAGGCTCTGATAGTAGTACTCCCTAAACAGGGTCGAGACCACACAGATGTGAAATCTTATAGACCACTATCGCTGCTGAACACAGACTGCAAAATATTAGGCAAAATATTGGCCAACAGGTTGGCCCCCCTCATGCACTTACTGATACATGCAGATCAGAGTGGCTTCATTCCCAAACGTAACACCTTCCTGAATATTCGAAGATTGCTGGGCATAATAGGAGACACCCCCAAGAATGCACAGGAGGAAATGGTGCTCTCATTAGACATAGAAAAGGCCTTTGATACGCTCGAGTGGGACTTTCTGTTGGCCACGATGGCCCGTATGGGAATAGGCCCTAACTATATCCGCTGGGTTCGGACATTGTACTCTAGCCCGAACGCGAGGGTGAAATCAGGCGGGGTGATTTCTGATAGTTTCCCGATCTCTAGGGGGACACGGCAGGGATGCCCCTTATCCCCGCTACTGTTTGCCATAGCAATGGAACCATTAGCGGCAAAAGTTCGCCTCATGGAGCATGAATGGGGAATTATTAGGAACGGGGTACATCACACGATTTCACTATATGCAGATGATGCGTTGATATATATCAGGAACGGCTGTGCAGTTATCCCATCTGTAATATCTTTACTGGCTGAATTCGGAGGCCTATCTGGCCTTGTGGTAAACTGGGAGAAGTCGTGTGTCTTTCCCCTGGTAAAAAGGGCTCCTAATAATCATGATCCCCCAGAGACAGGACATCTTAAGTGGTGCCCTACAACATTCAAATACTTAGGGATAAACATATATCATGCCACGGAAGACTTAAGAGATGGGAACCTGGGGAAGGCGCTAACATCTATAAAAGGCTCCCTACAATTCTGGAACAAGCTCCCTCTCTCGCCACCCGGCAAGGTGGCGATTGCTAATATGTTGATTCTACCTAGGCTTTTATATTACTTTGCGGCCCTACCGATAATTATTCCCAAAAGATTCTTCAGCAATCTAAACACAGCATTGCTGCAGCTCATTTGGGGAGGTAGCAGAGCGCGAGTGGCGCTACCCACACTACAATGTCCGCTGGACAATGGTGGCCTAGGAACCCCGAATTTTGAAAAATACTATGCAGCCGCACAACTTCAATGGGTCCAATATTGGATCCACAGACCAGAGCAAGCGGAACCTATGAGCCTAGAGCCTCGGCGGAACGGGACCCCCCTTTTAAATTGGCTGTCGACGAAGCCCCCCAAAGTGGCACTGGTCAACCCACTGCTTGCAGCTGCGTACGCGTGCTGGGCTAGATACGTGCAAAAAAGAGCGGATAAGCTCCCATACTCTCCACACGTACCGCTGAATTACCTGTTAGTGGGGAACGCAGCCAGAATGCAAGCTGCAAAGCAGTGGAACGAAGCAGGAATACTGACCGTAGGGGATTGCTACGAAGACGGTAAACTAATGACGTTCGAGGCCCTTCAGGCCCACACGGAGATAAATCCGGGACAGTTCCTGACATATCATGCCATATGTCACGAAATCAGGAAAATTTGGGGAATGGGCACCTCGGAACCAGAGATCTCCCCTGTGCTTCACCAGCTTCTACAACACAGCGATCAAACTAAAACAATATCCAATCTATACAGAATCCTCAACAAGACCCCTGTTACACAGACAGGGAAAACATGGGATAGATGGAACGCAGTACTCCCCACCCCGATCCCACTGGAAGACTGGCCTAAGGCCCTATCCCACATCAGAGGTGTGTCAAGGAATCCCAGATTTAGATATACCCAATTCAATTACACGCATCAAACATATCTTTCCCCAGCCAGAATAAAGCGCATGTTCCCTGATGCAGCATCAATGTGCCCCAGATGCAGATTGCCGTCAGCATCCTTTTTCCACATGGTATGGGATTGCCCGAATATACAAACGGCCTGGGCGGAGGTGGTAGAGGAGGTATCTGGGCTTACGGGACTGGCACTGGTAGCAGACCCCGGGTCCTGCCTGTTGGGACTTAGGAAGAGACCCAAAAAACAAAGACATTTACATAAATTTATAGACCTGGCCTTTTTAATGTATAAAAGGTTAATAGCAATGCATTGGAAAGCCTCTATGGCTCCCGATCTGAAATCCTGGCACTCTCTAATAACACGCTGGGCGCGTACTGAATATCAGGTACTAAAAAGAATGGTGCGTGAAGGGCGGCAACACACAGGTTGCTCTACATGGGAGGATATGGTAACAAAGCTGGAGGCCAAAAACGATGAAAAGCCTCCTTAAATTGGGGCGCGCGTATTCGCAACAACCACAGCATAAATTCACCTGCACCCCTCATCACGGGAACAGAATTCATAAGACACCCAGACAACACAGTGCACATGCATCACACCCGCCCATCTCTCTAGCAATAAATGCCCACTAAGACTATGTCACCACAGTGGTGGCGCGGCGCGGGGAGCAGAAAACCAGGGGAGCCACTCGCATACACTAACCTAGTTGATGCCCCTTCCCTCAGACACTCAGGGAACCCATGCACGTAAAGCAAGGTCCACACTGGTCTCCAACGAATGCCTATATAAAATAAACAGTGAAGGATAAATCTAGGGAGGGTGCAGCCAGGAATGATATTGCAAGACCAGAAGCGTTCCGTGAAGCGCATAGAGGGGTTGTGTGTATTTGTTTCAAGACTTAGATAATTAATCATCGTTTTGGTTTATCCTGTGGTTGCAAACTGAACAATTTGTATCATATTTCGAAATATAAAACCAATAAATATATTTAAAAAAAAAAAAAAAAAAAAAAAAAAAAAAAACTTGAAATTAGTGAAGTTATTTCCAACTACAACATAGACTGCCTTTTTATAACTGAAACTTGGGCAAGGCCTGAATCTGACCCTGATTTTATAGAGGCCTCTCTGGTAGGTTACTCCATCTACAGGTTAGATAGGATAACAGGTAGAGGAGGGGGATTGGCCATTATCCGCAGGTCGGATCTCACATGCACTTGGAATTGCACTAGTCCCTTCTCAGATGTATGTGAAACTATGTTTTTTAAAATCCCACAAGGCCACTTTATAGTTTTGGAAGGGCTTCTTATCTATCGCCCTCCTGGATCCCTCCCAAAGTTCATTCAGAGGTGGACCGACCTGATAGAACCTCTTATTATGGCCCCGAAGGCCATTTTATTAGGGGATTTTAATATTAATTTTGATGAAACTAGCAATCCTTTGAGTGCTGAATTTCTTAACCTTATGGCATATTTGGATTGGGTATTAAAGGGGGGTCCAGCCACTCATATAGCTGGCCATACCCTTGATGGGATTTTTACCCGTCCTGAGGAGCAGTAAGAGCTTATGACGATTTCACTAGATTGGACGGCTCATTCTCTCTTAACTTTCAAATCTATTGAAAGGCAGCTTCCCCTGGTACCTAAACCCTCTAATAAACTCATAAGGCAATGGAATAGCATTAAAGTCGAGCACTTGACAGCGGCGCTAGGACATGGTTGGAACAAGCCGAACATGCTCACTTTGCCGCCGCTTGTTCGCTTCAACCAGGGAATAGCCAAGGCCATTAATTCTTAAACCCCCTTGAAGGTTTATGTACCACGTGCTGCAAAAAAAAACAACCAACCATGGTTCTCTAAGGATCTCAAACTCCTTCAAAGGAAATATTGACAACAGGAGCGCTGCTGGAGACTTTGTCCTATCTCTAGTGAGAAAGTGAATTTAAAAAGCACTTTAAAAACCTACAAAGAGGCTTGCTTCAAGGCTAAATCTTTATACTACACCTCAAGAATTAGAGAGGCTGCTAATTCCACCAGAGAGTTGTTTACATTTATCAATGCTCTAACTACTCCCCGCTGGTACGTCTGATCTGGAGAACTCCCAGGATTTTTGTAATAAAACAGTTACATTTTTTTAAAGTCAAATCCTGAATATTCATGCTAATTTTACTCCCTGTAAGGCTCAGGTGATTTCCCCACCTACTGACATTACGATTAATGCTCCCTTTGTCCCACCCCCTGCCTCCCATGACAACCCTCAACTACTCTCAAGTTTTAAAATCCCCTCTTACGATGTAATCTATAAGTTGATCCACAAAATTAAATCAGGCTCCCCGCTAGATCCCTGTCCCCCGGCCATCTTCCAATTGGTTCCTGATTTGATGGCATCTGCATTAGTTCCTATTTTTCAGGATATTCTTTCTACCAGCGCTTACCCGAATGTATGTAAAGAGACTATCATTATCCCCCTTAAAAAAAGGAAACTGGAAAGGGTGATGACTTAACCAATTTGCGTCCTATAGCTTTGCTTCCTTTCCTGGCCAAAATTCTTGAAAAATATATTAACAAAGGACTGGTCAATTTCCTGCTAGAATCGGGGGTTTTAGATGTCTCTCAACATGGATTCCGAAAATCCCACACTACAGAATCCGCTCTTATCTCTTCATCGGATTCCATTTGTAGATTGGTTATTGAGGGTCAGGGTGCCTCTTTGATATTGTTGGATTTATCCACAGCATTTGATACCATCGCACCCCATTTTCTGTTAGAACGAATACATCAGGCAGGTATTAGGGATCAAGCCCTTAAGCTTTTAGAGTCTTTTATAACCAATAGGTGGACGAGGGTAAGCAGTGGAGATTTTAAATCCCCGGCTTACCTTTTGACCTGTGGGGTTCCGCAGGGCTCGGCTTAGTCCAACTTTATTCAATGTCTATGTCGCCCCACTGGCTGAACTTATACGCTCTTTTGGTTTCATCCCTACCTCCTATGCGGATGATACACAACTTATTATTCCAATCAATAAAAATGCGGAGGAAGTTATGGCCTGTTTTAACCCCTTCGCTGCCAGGCCTTTTCCCCCTCCTGTGCCGAGCCTTTTTTTGGTTATTTGGAGCAGTTCGCGCTTAGGCCCTCATAACTTTTTGTTCACATAAGCTACCCACGCCAAATTTGCGTCCTTTTTTTCCAACATCCTAGGGATTCTAGAGGTACCCAGACTTTGTGGGTTCCCCAGAAGGAGGCCAAGAAATTAGCCAAAAAACAGTGAAAATTTTGTTTTTCTCAAAAAAATGGGAAAAATGGGCTGCAGAAGAAGGCTTGTGTTTTTTTCCCTGAAAAGGGCATCAACAAAGGGTTTGCGGTGATAAAATCACCAGCTTCCCAGCTTTCAGGAACAGGCAGACTTGAATCAGAAAACCCAATTTTTCAACACAATTTTGGCATTTTACTGGGACATACCCCATTTTAACGATTTTTTGTGCTTTCAGCCTCCTTCCAGTCAGTGACAGAAATGGGCATGAAACCAACGCTGGATCCCAGAAACCGCAACATTTTTGAAAAGTAGACAAAAATCTGAATTCAGCAAGGGGTAATTTGTGTAGATCCTACAAGGGTTTCCTACAGAAAATAACAACTGAAAAAGAAAAATATTGAAATTGAGGTGAAAAAAACATCAATTTTACTCTACGTTTTACTCTGTAACTTTTTCCAGCAATGTCAGATTTTCGAAAGCAATATACCGTTACGTCTGCTGGACTCTTCTGGTTGCGGGGATATATAGGGCTTATAGGTTCATAAAGAACTCTAGGTACCCAGAACCAATAAATGACCTGCACCCTGCAGGGGGTTTTCAATCTATGCGGGGTATACAGCAATTCATTTGCCGAAATATAAAGAGTAAAAAATAGCTATCAAGAAAACCTTTGTATTTCCAAAATGGGCACAAGATAAGGTGTTGAGAAGCAGTGGTTATTTGCACATCTCTGAATTCCGGGGTGCCCATACTAGCATGTGAATTACAGGGCATTTCTCAAATAGATGTCTTTTTTACACACTGTCTTCCATTTGGAAGGAAAAAATGTAGAGAAAGACAAGGGGCAATAACACTTGTTTTGCTATTCTATGTTCCCCCAAGTCTCCCGATACAAATGATACCTCACTTGTGTGGGTAGGCCTAGGGCCCGCGACAGGATATGCCCCAAAACACAACGTGGACACATCACAGAAAACATAGCTGTTTTTAGCAAAGTGCCTACCTGTAGATTTTGGCCTCTAGCTCAGCCGCCACCTAGGGAAACCTACCAAACCTGTGCATTTCTGAAAACTAGAGACCTAGGGGAATCCAAGATGGGGTGACTTGTGTGGCTCGGACCAGGTTCTGTTACCCAGAATCCTTTGCAAACATCAAAATTTGGCTAAAAAAACACATGTTCCTAACATTTCTGTGGCAGAAATTCTGGAATCTGAGAGGAGCCACAAATTTCCTTCCACCCAGCTTTCCCCCACGTCTCCCGATAAAAATGATACCTCACTTGTGTGGGTAGGCCTAGCGCCCGCGACAGGAAACGCCCCAAAGCGCAACGTGGACACATCCAAATTTGTGAAGGAAAACAGAGGTGGTTTTTGCAAAGTGACTACCTGTAGATTTTGGCCTGTAGCTCAGCCGCCACCTAGGGAAACCTACCAAACCTGTGCATTTCTAAAAACTAGAGACCTAGGGAAATCCAAGATAGGGTGACTTGTGTGGCTCGGACCAGGTTCTCTTACCCAGAATCCTTTGCAAACCTCAAAATTTGGCTAAAAAAACACATGTTCCTAACATTTCTGTGGCAGAAAGTTCTGGAATCTGAGAGGAGCCACAAATTTCCTTCCACCCAGCGTTCCCCCACGTCTCCCGATAAAAATGATACCTCACTTGTGTGGGTAGGCCTAGCGCCCGCGACAGGAAACGCCCCAAAGCGCAACGTGGACACATCCAAATTTGTGAAGGAAAACAGAGGTGTTTTTTGCAAAGTGCCTACCTGTAGATTTTGGCCTGTAGCTCAGCCGCCACCTAGGGAAACCTACCAAACCTGTGCATTTCTGAAAACTAGAGACCTAGGGGAATCCAAGGTGGGGTGACTTGTGTGGCTCGGGCCAGGTTCTGTTACCCAGAATCCTTTGCAAACCTCAAAATTTGGCTAAAAAAACACATGTTCCTAACATTTCTGTTCCAGAAAGTTCTGGAATCTGAGAGGAGCCACAAATTTCCTTCCACCCAGCGTTCCCCCACGTCTCCTGATAAAAATGATACCTCACTTGTGTGGGTAGGCCTAGCGGCCGTGACAGGAAACGCCCCAAAGCGCAACGTGGACACATCCAAATTTGTGAAGGAAAACAGAGGTGTTTTTTGCAAAGTGACTACCTGTAGATTTTGGCCTGTAGCTCAGCCGCCACCTAGGGAAACCTACCAAACCTGTGCATTTCTGAAAACTAGAGACCTAGGGGAATCCAAGATGGGGTGACTTGTGTGGCTCGGACCAGGTTCTGTTACCCAGAATCCTTTGCAAACCTCAAAATTTGGCTAAAAAAACACATGTTCCTAACATTTCTGTAGCAGAAAGTTCTGGAATCTGAGAGGAGCCACACATTTCCTTCCACCCAGCGTTCCCCCACGTCTCCCGATAAAAATTATACCTCACTTGTGTGGGTAGGCCTAGCGCCCGCGACAGGAAACGCCCCAAAGCGCAACGTGGACACATCCAAATTTGTGAAGGAAAACAGAGGTGTTTTTTGCAAAGTGCCTACCTGTAGATTTTGGCCTGTAGCTCAGCCGCCACCTAGGGAAACCTGCCAAACCTGTGCATTTCTGAAAACTAGAGACCTAGGGGAATCCAAGATGGGGTGACTTGTGTGGCTCGGACCAGGTTCTGTTACCCAGAATCCTTTGCAAATCTCAAAATTTGGCTAAAAAAACACATGTTCCTCACATTTCTGTGGCAGAAAGTTCTGGAATCTGAGAGGAGCCACAAATTTCCTTCCACCCAGCGTTCCCCCACGTCTCCCGATAAAAATGATACCTCACTTGTGTGGGTAGGCCTAGCGCCCGCGACAGGGAACGCCCCAAAGCGCAACGTGGACACATCCAAATTTGTGAAGGAAAACAGAGGTGTTTTTTGCAAAGTGCCTACCTGTAGATTTTGGCTTGTAGCTCAGCCGCCACCTAGGGAAACCTACCAAACCTGTGCATTTCTGAAAATTAGAGACCTAGGGGAATCCAAGAAGGGGTGACTTGTGTGGCTCGGACCTGGTTCTGTTACCCAGAATCCTTTGCAAACCTCAAAATTTGGCTAAAAAAACACATGTTCCTCACATTTCTGTGGCAGAAAGTTCTGGAATCTGAGAGGAGCCACGAATTTCCTTCCACCCAGCGTTGCCCCACATCTCCCGATAAAAATGATACCTCACTTGTGTGGGTAGGCCTAGCGCCCGCGACAGGAAACGCCCCAAAGCGCAACGTGGACACATCCAAATTTGTGAAGGAAAACAGAGGTGTTTTTTGCAAAGTGCCTACCTGTAGATTTTGGCTTGTAGCTCAGCCGCCACCTAGGGAAACCTACCAAACCTGTGCATTTCTGAAAACTAGAGACCTAGGGGAATCCAAGATGGGGTGACTTGTGTGGCTCGGACCAGGTTCTGTTACCCAGAATCCTTTGCAAATCTCAAAATTTGGCTAAAAAAACACATATTCCTCACATTTCTGTGGCAGAAAGTTCTGGAATCTGAGAGGAGCCACAAATTTCCTTCCACCCAGCGTTCCCCCACGTCTCCCGATAAAAATGATACCTCACTTGTGTGGGTAGGCCTAGCGCCCGCGACAGGGAACGCCCCAAAGCGCAACGTGGACACATCCAAATTTGTGAAGGAAAACAGAGGTGTTTTTTGCAAAGTGCCTACCTGTAGATTTTGGCCTGTAGCTCAGCCGCCACCTAGGGAAACCTACCAAACCTGTGCATTTCTGAAAACTAGAGACCTAGGGGAATCCAAGATGGGGTGACTTGTGTGGCTCGGACCAGGTTCTGTTACCAGAATCCTTTGCAAACCTCAAAATTTGGCTAAAAAAACACATGTTCCTAACATTTCTGTAGCAGAAAGTTCTGGAATCTGAGAGGAGCCACACATTTCCTTCCACCCAGCGTTCCCCCACGTCTCCCGATAAAAATTATACCTCACTTGTGTGGGTAGGCCTAGCGCCCGCGACAGGAAACGCCCCAAAGCGCAACGTGGACACATCCAAATTTGTGAAGGAAAACAGAGGTGTTTTTTGCAAAGTGCCTACCTGTAGATTTTGGCCTGTAGCTCAGCCGCCACCTAGGGAAACCTACCAAACCTGTGCATTTCTGAAAACTAGAGACCTAGGGGAATCCAAGATGGGGTGACTTGTGTGGCTCGGACCAGGTTCTGTTACCCAGAATCCTTTGCAAATCTCAAAATTTGGCTAAAAAAACACATATTCCTCACATTTCTGTGGCAGAAAGTTCTGGAATCTGAGAGGAGCCACAAATTTCCTTCCACCCAGCGTTCCCCCACGTCTCCCGATAAAAATGATACCTCACTTGTGTGGGTAGGCCTAGCGCCCGCGACAGGGAACGCCCCAAAGCGCAACGTGGACACATCCAAATTTGTGAAGGAAAACAGAGGTGTTTTTTGCAAAGTGCCTACCTGTAGATTTTGGCTTGTAGCTCAGCCGCCACCTAGGGAAACCTACCAAACCTGTGCATTTCTGAAAACTAGAGACCTAGGGGAATCCAAGATGGGGTGACTTGTGTGGCTCGGACCAGGTTCTGTTACCCAGAATCCTTTGCAAACCTCAAAATTTGGCAAAAAAACCACATGTTCCTCACATTTCTGTGGCAGAAAGTTCTGGAATCTGAGAGGAGCCACGAATTTCCTTCCACCCAGCGTTGCCCCACATCTCCCGATAAAAATGATACCTCACTTGTGTGGGTAGGCCTAGCGCCCGCGACAGGAAACGCCCCAAAGCGCAACGTGGACACATCCAAATTTGTGAAGGAAAACAGAGGTGTTTTTTGCAAAGTGCCTACCTGTAGATTTTGGCCTGTAGCTCAGCCGCCACCTAGGGAAACCTACCAAACCTGTGCATTTCTGAAAACTAGAGACCTAGGGGAATCCAAGATGGGGTGACTTGTGTGGCTCGGACCAGGTTCTGTTACCAGAATCCTTTGCAAACCTCAAAATTTGGCTAAAAAAACACATGTTCCTAACATTTCTGTAGCAGAAAGTTCTGGAATCTGAGAGGAGCCACACATTTCCTTCCACCCAGCGTTCCCCCACGTCTCCCGATAAAAATTATACCTCACTTGTGTGGGTAGGCCTAGCGCCCGCGACAGGAAACGCCCCAAAGCGCAACGTGGACACATCCAAATTTGTGAAGGAAAACAGAGGTGTTTTTTGCAAAGTGCCTACCTGTAGATTTTGGCCTGTAGCTCAGCCGCCACCTAGGGAAACCTGCCAAACCTGTGCATTTCTGAAAACTAGAGACCTAGGGGAATCCAAGATGGGGTGACTTGTGTGGCTCGGACCAGGTTCTGTTACCCAGAATCCTTTGCAAATCTCAAAATTTGGCTAAAAAAACACATGTTCCTCACATTTCTGTGGCAGAAAGTTCTGGAATCTGAGAGGAGCCACAAATTTCCTTCCACCCAGCGTTCCCCCACGTCTCCCGATAAAAATGATACCTCACTTGTGTGGGTAGGCCTAGCGCCCGCGACAGGGAACGCCCCAAAGCGCAACGTGGACACATCCAAATTTGTGAAGGAAAACAGAGGTGTTTTTTGAAAAGTGCCTACCTGTAGATTTTGGCTTGTAGCTCAGCCGCCACCTAGGGAAACCTACCAAACCTGTGCATTTCTGAAAATTAGAGACCTAGGGGAATCCAAGAAGGGGTGACTTGTGTGGCTCGGACCTGGTTCTGTTACCCAGAATCCTTTGCAAACCTCAAAATTTGGCTAAAAAAACACATGTTCCTCACATTTCTGTGGCAGAAAGTTCTGGAATCTGAGAGGAGCCACGAATTTCCTTCCACCCAGCGTTGCCCCACATCTCCCGATAAAAATGATACCTCACTTGTGTGGGTAGGCCTAGCGCCCGCGACAGGAAACGCCCCAAAGCGCAACGTGGACACATCCAAATTTGTGAAGGAAAACAGAGGTGTTTTTTGCAAAGTGCCTACCTGTAGATTTTGGCCTGTAGCTCAGCCGCCACCTAGGGAAACCTACCAAACCTGTGCATTTCTGAAAACTAGAGACCTAGGGGAATCCAAGATGGGGTGACTTGTGTGGCTCGGACCAGGTTCTGTTACCCAGAATCCTTTGCAAATCTCAAAATTTGGCTAAAAAAACACATATTCCTCACATTTCTGTGGCAGAAAGTTCTGGAATCTGAGAGGAGCCACAAATTTCCTTCCACCCAGCGTTCCCCCACGTCTCCCGATAAAAATGATACCTCACTTGTGTGGGTAGGCCTAGCGCCCGCGACAGGGAACGCCCCAAAGCGCAACGTGGACACATCCAAATTTGTGAAGGAAAACAGAGGTGTTTTTTGCAAAGTACCTACCTGTAGATTTTGGCTTGTAGCTCAGCCGCCACCTAGGGAAACCTACCAAACCTGTGCATTTCTGAAAACTAGAGACCTAGGGGAATCCAAGATGGGGTGACTTGTGTGGCTCGGACCAGGTTCTGTTACCCAGAATCCTTTGCAAACCTCAAAATTTGGCAAAAAAAACACATGTTCCTCACATTTCTGTGGCAGAAAGTTCTGGAATCTGAGAGGAGCCACGAATTTCCTTCCACCCAGCGTTGCCCCACATCTCCCGATAAAAATGATACCTCACTTGTGTGGGTAGGCCTAGCGCCCGCGACAGGAAACGCCCCAAAGCGCAACGTGGACACATCCAAATTTGTGAAGGAAAACAGAGGTGTTTTTTGCAAAGTGCCTACCTGTAGATTTTGGCCTGTAGCTCAGCCGCCACCTAGGGAAACCTACCAAACCTGTGCATTTCTGAAAACTAGAGACCTAGGGGAATCCAAGATGGGGTAACTTGTGTGGCTCGGACCAGGTTCTGTTACCCAGAATCCTTTGCAAACCTCAAAATTTGGCTAAAAAAACACATGTTCCTAACATTTCTGTAGCAGAAAGTTCTGGAATCTGAGAGGAGCCACACATTTCCTTCCACCCAGCGTTCCCCCACGTCTCCCGATAAAAATTATACCTCACTTGTGTGGGTAGGCCTAGCGCCCGCGACAGGAAACGCCCCAAAGCGCAACGTGGACACATCCAAATTTGTGAAGGAAAACAGAGGTGTTTTTTGCAAAGTGCCTACCTGTAGATTTTGGCCTGTAGCTCAGCCGCCACCTAGGGAAACCTACCAAACCTGTGCATTTCTGAAAACTAGAGACCTAGGGGAATCCAAGATGGGGTGACTTGTGTGGCTCGGACCAGGTTCTGTTACCCAGAATCCTTTGCAAATCTCAAAATTTGGCTAAAAAAACACATATTCCTCACATTTCTGTGGCAGAAAGTTCTGGAATCTGAGAGGAGCCACAAATTTCCTTCCACCCAGCGTTCCCCCACGTCTCCCGATAAAAATGATACCTCACTTGTGTGGGTAGGCCTAGCGCCCGCGACAGGGAATGCCCCAAAGCGCAACGTGGACACATCCAAATTTGTGAAGGAAAACAGAGGTGTTTTTTGCAAAGTGCCTACCTGTAGATTTTGGCTTGTAGCTCAGCCGCCACCTAGGGAAACCTACCAAACCTGTGCATTTCTGAAAACTAGAGACCTAGGGGAATCCAAGATGGGGTGACTTGTGTGGCTCGGACCAGGTTCTGTTACCCAGAATCCTTTGCAAACCTCAAAATTTGGCAAAAAAACCACATGTTCCTCACATTTCTGTGGCAGAAAGTTCTGGAATCTGAGAGGAGCCACGAATTTCCTTCCACCCAGCGTTGCCCCACATCTCCCGATAAAAATGATACCTCACTTGTGTGGGTAGGCCTAGCGCCCGCGACAGGAAACGCCCCAAAGCGCAACGTGGACACATCCAAATTTGTGAAGGAAAACAGAGGTGTTTTTTGCAAAGTGCCTACCTGTAGATTTTGGCCTGTAGCTCAGCCGCCACCTAGGGAAACCTACCAAACCTGTGCATTTCTGAAAACTAGAGACCTAGGGGAATCCAAGATGGGGTGACATGTGTGGCTCGGACCAGGTTCTGTTACCAGAATCCTTTGCAAACCTCAAAATTTGGCTAAAAAAACACATGTTCCTAACATTTCTGTAGCAGAAAGTTCTGGAATCTGAGAGGAGCCACACATTTCCTTCCACCCAGCGTTCCCCCACGTCTCCCGATAAAAATTATACCTCACTTGTGTGGGTAGGCCTAGCGCCCGCGACAGGAAACGCCCCAAAGCGCAACGTGGACACATCCAAATTTGTGAAGGAAAACAGAGGTGTTTTTTGCAAAGTGCCTACCTGTAGATTTTGGCCTGTAGCTCAGCCGCCACCTAGGGAAACCTGCCAAACCTGTGCATTTCTGAAAACTAGAGACCTAGGGGAATCCAAGATGGGGTGACTGGTGTGGCTCGGACCAGGTTCTGTTACCCAGAATCCTTTGCAAATCTCAAAATTTGGCTAAAAAAACACATGTTCCTCACATTTCTGTGGCAGAAAGTTCTGGAATCTGAGAGGAGCCACAAATTTCCTTCCACCCAGCGTTCCCCCACGTCTCCCGATAAAAATGATACCTCACTTGTGTGGGTAGGCCTAGCGCCCGCGACAGGGAACGCCCCAAAGCGCAACGTGGACACATCCAAATTTGTGAAGGAAAACAGAGGTGTTTTTTGCAAAGTGCCTACCTGTAGATTTTGGCTTGTAGCTCAGCCGCCACCTAGGGAAACCTACCAAACCTGTGCATTTCTGAAAATTAGAGACCTAGGGGAATCCAAGAAGGGGTGACTTGTGTGGCTCGGACCTGGTTCTGTTACCCAGAATCCTTTGCAAACCTCAAAATTTGGCTAAAAAAACACATGTTCCTCACATTTCTGTGGCAGAAAGTTCTGGAATCTGAGAGGAGCCACGAATTTCCTTCCACCCAGCGTTGCCCCACATCTCCCGATAAAAATGATACCTCACTTGTGTGGGTAGGCCTAGCGCCCGCGACAGGAAACGCCCCAAAGCGCAACGTGGACACATCCAAATTTGTGAAGGAAAACAGAGGTGTTTTTTGCAATCTGCCTACCTGTAGATTTTGGCCTGTAGCTCAGCCGCCACCTAGGGAAACCTACCAAACCTGTGCATTTCTGAAAACTAGAGACCTAGGGGAATCCAAGATGGGGTGACTTGTGTGGCTCGGACCAGGTTCTGTTACCCAGAATCCTTTGCAAATCTCAAAATTTGGCTAAAAAAACACATATTCCTCACATTTCTGTGGCAGAAAGTTCTGGAATCTGAGAGGAGCCACAAATTTCCTTCCACCCAGCGTTCCCCCACGTCTCCCGATAAAAATGATACCTCACTTGTGTGGGTAGGCCTAGCGCCCGCGACAGGGAACGCCCCAAAGCGCAACGTGGACACATCCAAATTTGTGAAGGAAAACAGAGGTGTTTTTTGCAAAGTACCTACCTGTAGATTTTGGCTTGTAGCTCAGCCGCCACCTAGGGAAACCTACCAAACCTGTGCATTTCTGAAAACTAGAGACCTAGGGGAATCCAAGATGGGGTGACTTGTGTGGCTCGGACCAGGTTCTGTTACCCAGAATCCTTTGCAAACCTCAAAATTTGGCAAAAAAAACACATGTTCCTCACATTTCTGTGGCAGAAAGTTCTGGAATCTGAGAGGAGCCACGAATTTCCTTCCACCCAGCGTTGCCCCACATCTCCCGATAAAAATGATACCTCACTTGTGTGGGTAGGCCTAGCGCCCGCGACAGGAAACGCCCCAAAGCGCAACGTGGACACATCCAAATTTGTGAAGGAAAACAGAGGTGTTTTTTGCAAAGTGCCTACCTGTAGATTTTGGCCTGTAGCTCAGCCGCCACCTAGGGAAACCTACCAAACCTGTGCATTTCTGAAAACTAGAGACCTAGGGGAATCCAAGATGGGGTGACTTGTGTGGCTCGGACCAGGTTCTGTTACCCAGAATCCTTTGCAAACCTCAAAATTTGGCTAAAAAAACACATGTTCCTAACATTTCTGTGGCAGAAAGTTCTGGAATCTGAGAGGAGCCACAAATTTCCTTCCACCCAGCGTTCCCCCACGTCTCCCGATAAAAATGATACCTCACTTGTGTGGGTAGGTCCTAGCGCCCGCGACAGGAAACGCCCCAAAGCGCAACGTGGACACATCCAAATTTGTGAAGGAAAACAGAGGTGTTTTTTGCAAAGTGCCTACCTGTAGATTTTGGCCTGTAGCTCAGCCGCCACCTAGGGAAACCTGCCAAACCTGTGCATTTCTGAAAACTAGAGACCTAGGGGAATCCAAGATGGGGTGACTTGTGTGGCTCGGACCAGGTTCTGTTACCCAGAATCCTTTGCAAATCTCAAAATTTGGCTAAAAAAACACATGTTCCTCACATTTCTGTGGCAGAAAGTTCTGGAATCTGAGAGGAGCCACGAATTTCCTTCCACCCAGCGTTCCCCCACGTCTCCCGATAAAAATGATACCTCACTTGTGTGGGTAGGCTTATCGCCCGCGACAGGAAACGCCCCAAAGCGCAAAGTGGACACATCCAAATTTGTGAAGGAAAACAGAGGTGTTTTTTGCAAAGTGCCTACCTGTAGATTTTGGCTTGTAGCTCAGCCGCCACCTTGGGAAACCTACCAAACCTGTGCATTTCTGAAAACTAGAGACCAAGGGGAATCCAAGATGGGGTGTCTTGTGTGGCTCGGACCAGGTTCTGTTACCCAGAATCCTTTGCAAACCTCAAAATTTGGCCAAAAAAAACACATGTTCCTCACATTTCTGTGGCAGAAAGTTCTGGAATCTGAGAGGAGCCACGAATTTCCTTCCACCCAGCGTTCCCCCACGTCTCCCGATAAAAATGATACCTCACTTGTGTGGGTAGGCCTAGCGCCTGCGACAGGAAACGCCCCAAAGCGCAACGTGGACACATCCAAATTTGTGAAGGAAAACAGAGGTGTTTTTTGCAAAGTGCCTACCTGTAGATTTTGGCCTGTAGCTCAGCCGCCACCTAGGGAAACCTGCCAAACCTGTGCATTTCTGAAAACTAGAGACCTAGGGGAATCCAAGATGGGGTGACTTGTGTGGCTCGGACCAGGTTCTGTTACCCAGAATCCTTTGCAAACCTCAAAATTTGGCTAAAAAACCACATGTTCCTAACATTTCTGTGGCAGAAAGTTCTGGAATCTGAGAGGAGCCACAAATTTCCTTCCACCCAGCGTTCCCCCACGTCTCCCGATAAAAATGATACCTCACTTGTGTGGGTAGGCCTAGCGCCCGCGACAGGAAACGCCCCAAAGCGCAACGTGGACACATCCAAATTTGTGAAGGAAAACAGAGGTGTTTTTTGCAAAGTGCCTACCTGTAGATTTTGGCCTGTAGCTCAGCCGCCACCTAGGGAAACCTACCAAACCTGTGCATTTCTGAAAACTAGAGACCTAGGGGAATCCAAGATGGGGTGACTTGTGTGGCTCGGACCAGGTTCTGTTACCCAGAATCCTTTGCAAACCTCAAAATTTGGCTAAAAAAACACATGTTCCTAACATTTCTGTGGCAGAAAGTTCTGGAATCTGAGGGGAGCCACAAATTTCCTTCCACCCAGCGTTCCCCCACGTCTCCCGATAAAAATGATACCTCACTTGTGTGGGTAGGCCTAGCGCCCGCAACAGGAAGCGCCCCAAAGCGCAACGTGGACACATCCAAATTTGTAAAGGAAAACAGAGGTGATTTTTGCAAAGTGCCTACCTGTAGATTTTGGCCTGTAGCTCAGCCGCCACCTAGGGAAACCTACCAAACCTGTGCATTTCTGAAAACTAGAGACCTAGGGGAATCCAAGGTGGGGTGACTTGTGTGGCTCGGACCAGGTTCTGTTACCCAGAATCCTTTGCAAACCTCAAAATTTGGCTAAAAAAACACATGTTCCTAACATTTCTGTGGCAGAAAGTTCTGGAATCTGAGAGGAGCCACAAATTTCCTTCCACCCAGCGTTCCCCCACGTCTCCTAATAAAAATGATACCTCACTTGTGTGGGTAGGCCTAGCGGCCGTGACAGGAAACGCCCCAAAGCGCAACGTGGACACATCCAAATTTGTGAAGGAAAACAGAGGTGTTTTTTGCAAAGTGCCTACCTGTAGATTTTGGCCTGTAGCTCAGCCGCCACCTAGGGAAACCTGCCAAACCTGTGCATTTCTGAAAACTAGAGACCTAGGGGAATCCAAGATAGGGTGACTTGTGTGGCTCGGACCAGGTTCTGTTACCCAGAACCCTTTGCAAACCTCAAAATTTGGCTAAAAAAACACATGTTCCTAACATTTCTGTGGCAGAAAGTTCTGGAATCTGAGAGGAGCCACAAATTTCCTTCCACCCAGCGTTCCCCCACGTCTCCCGATAAAAATGATACCTCACTTGTGTGGGTAGGCCTAGCGCCCGCGACAGGAAACGCCCCAAAGCGCAACGTGGACACATCCAAATTTGTGAAGGAAAACAGAGGTGTTTTTTGCAAAGTGCCTACCTGTAGATTTTGGCCTGTAGCTCAGCCGCCACCTAGGGAAACCTACCAAACCTGTGCATTTCTGAAAACTAGAGACCTAGGGGAATCCAAGATGGGGTGACTTGTGTGGCTCGGACCAGGTTCTGTTACCCAGAATCCTTTGCAAACCTCAAAATTTGGCTAAAAAAACACATGTTCCTAACTTTTCTGTGGCAGAAAGTTCTGGAATCTGAGGGGAGCCACAAATTTCCTTCCACCCAGCGTTCCCCCACGTCTCCCGATAAAAATGATACCTCACTTGTGTGGGTAGGCCTAGCGCCCGCAACAGGAAACGCCCCAAAGCGCAACGTGGACACATCCAAATTTGTAAAGGAAAACAGAGGTGATTTTTGCAAAGTGCCTACCTGTAGATTTTGGCCTGTAGCTCAGCCGCCACCTAGGGAAACCTACCAAACCTGTGCATTTCTGAAAACTAGAGACCTAGGGGAATCCAAGGTGGGGTGACTTGTGTGGCTCGGACCAGGTTCTGTTACCCAGAATCCTTTGCAAACCTCAAAATTTGGCTAAAAAAACACATGTTCCTAACATTTCTGTGGCAGAAAGTTCTGGAATCTGAGAGGAGCCACAAATTTCCTTCCACCCAGCGTTCCCCCACGTCTCCTGATAAAAATGATACCTCACTTGTGTGGGTAGGCCTAGCGGCCGTGACAGGAAACGCCCCAAAGCGCAACGTGGACACATCCAAATTTGTGAAGGAAAACAGAGGTGTTTTTTGCAAAGTGCCTACCTGTAGATTTTGGCTTGTAGCTCAGCCGCCACCTAGGGAAACCTACCAAACCTGTGCATTTCTGAAAATTAGAGACCTAGGGGAATCCAAGAAGGGGTGACTTGTGTGGCTCGGACCTGGTTCTGTTACCCAGAATCCTTTGCAAACCTCAAAATTTGGCTAAAAAAACACATGTTCCTCACATTTCTGTGGCAGAAAGTTCTGGAATCTGAGAGGAGCCACGAATTTCCTTCCACCCAGCGTTGCCCCACATCTCCCGATAAAAATGATACCTCACTTGTGTGGGTAGGCCTAGCGCCCGCGACAGGAAACGCCCCAAAGCGCAACGTGGACACATCCAAATTTGTGAAGGAAAACAGAGGTGTTTTTTGCAATCTGCCTACCTGTAGATTTTGGCCTGTAGCTCAGCCGCCACCTAGGGAAACCTACCAAACCTGTGCATTTCTGAAAACTAGAGACCTAGGGGAATCCAAGATGGGGTGACTTGTGTGGCTCGGACCAGGTTCTGTTACCCAGAATCCTTTGCAAATCTCAAAATTTGGCTAAAAAAACACATATTCCTCACATTTCTGTGGCAGAAAGTTCTGGAATCTGAGAGGAGCCACAAATTTCCTTCCACCCAGCGTTCCCCCACGTCTCCCGATAAAAATGATACCTCACTTGTGTGGGTAGGCCTAGCGCCCGCGACAGGGAACGCCCCAAAGCGCAACGTGGACACATCCAAATTTGTGAAGGAAAACAGAGGTGTTTTTTGCAAAGTACCTACCTGTAGATTTTGGCTTGTAGCTCAGCCGCCACCTAGGGAAACCTACCAAACCTGTGCATTTCTGAAAACTAGAGACCTAGGGGAATCCAAGATGGGGTGACTTGTGTGGCTCGGACCAGGTTCTGTTACCCAGAATCCTTTGCAAACCTCAAAATTTGGCAAAAAAAACACATGTTCCTCACATTTCTGTGGCAGAAAGTTCTGGAATCTGAGAGGAGCCACGAATTTCCTTCCACCCAGCGTTGCCCCACATCTCCCGATAAAAATGATACCTCACTTGTGTGGGTAGGCCTAGCGCCCGCGACAGGAAACGCCCCAAAGCGCAACGTGGACACATCCAAATTTGTGAAGGAAAACAGAGGTGTTTTTTGCAATCTGCCTACCTGTAGATTTTGGCCTGTAGCTCAGCCGCCACCTAGGGAAACCTACCAAACCTGTGCATTTCTGAAAACTAGAGACCTAGGGGAATCCAAGATGGGGTGACTTGTGTGGCTCGGACCAGGTTCTGTTACCCAGAATCCTTTGCAAATCTCAAAATTTGGCTAAAAAAACACATATTCCTCACATTTCTGTGGCAGAAAGTTCTGGAATCTGAGAGGAGCCACAAATTTCCTTCCACCCAGCGTTCCCCCACGTCTCCCGATAAAAATGATACCTCACTTGTGTGGGTAGGCCTAGCGCCCGCGACAGGGAACGCCCCAAAGCGCAACGTGGACACATCCAAATTTGTGAAGGAAAACAGAGGTGTTTTTTGCAAAGTACCTACCTGTAGATTTTGGCTTGTAGCTCAGCCGCCACCTAGGGAAACCTACCAAACCTGTGCATTTCTGAAAACTAGAGACCTAGGGGAATCCAAGATGGGGTGACTTGTGTGGCTCGGACCAGGTTCTGTTACCCAGAATCCTTTGCAAACCTCAAAATTTGGCAAAAAAAACACATGTTCCTCACATTTCTGTGGCAGAAAGTTCTGGAATCTGAGAGGAGCCACGAATTTCCTTCCACCCAGCGTTGCCCCACATCTCCCGATAAAAATGATACCTCACTTGTGTGGGTAGGCCTAGCGCCCGCGACAGGAAACGCCCCAAAGCGCAACGTGGACACATCCAAATTTGTGAAGGAAAACAGAGGTGTTTTTTGCAAAGTGCCTACCTGTAGATTTTGGCCTGTAGCTCAGCCGCCACCTAGGGAAACCTACCAAACCTGTGCATTTCTGAAAACTAGAGACCTAGGGGAATCCAAGATGGGGTGACTTGTGTGGCTCGGACCAGGTTCTGTTACCCAGAATCCTTTGCAAACCTCAAAATTTGGCTAAAAAAACACATGTTCCTAACATTTCTGTGGCAGAAAGTTCTGGAATCTGAGAGGAGCCACAAATTTCCTTCCACCCAGCGTTCCCCCACGTCTCCCGATAAAAATGATACCTCACTTGTGTGGGTAGGTCCTAGCGCCCGCGACAGGAAACGCCCCAAAGCGCAACGTGGACACATCCAAATTTGTGAAGGAAAACAGAGGTGTTTTTTGCAAAGTGCCTACCTGTAGATTTTGGCCTGTAGCTCAGCCGCCACCTAGGGAAACCTGCCAAACCTGTGCATTTCTGAAAACTAGAGACCTAGGGGAATCCAAGATGGGGTGACTTGTGTGGCTCGGACCAGGTTCTGTTACCCAGAATCCTTTGCAAATCTCAAAATTTGGCTAAAAAAACACATGTTCCTCACATTTCTGTGGCAGAAAGTTCTGGAATCTGAGAGGAGCCACGAATTTCCTTCCACCCAGCGTTCCCCCACGTCTCCCGATAAAAATGATACCTCACTTGTGTGGGTAGGCTTATCGCCCGCGACAGGAAACGCCCCAAAGCGCAAAGTGGACACATCCAAATTTGTGAAGGAAAACAGAGGTGTTTTTTGCAAAGTGCCTACCTGTAGATTTTGGCTTGTAGCTCAGCCGCCACCTTGGGAAACCTACCAAACCTGTGCATTTCTGAAAACTAGAGACCAAGGGGAATCCAAGATGGGGTGTCTTGTGTGGCTCGGACCAGGTTCTGTTACCCAGAATCCTTTGCAAACCTCAAAATTTGGCCAAAAAAAACACATGTTCCTCACATTTCTGTGGCAGAAAGTTCTGGAATCTGAGAGGAGCCACGAATTTCCTTCCACCCAGCGTTCCCCCACGTCTCCCGATAAAAATGATACCTCACTTGTGTGGGTAGGTCTAGCGCCTGCGACAGGAAACGCCCCAAAGCGCAACGTGGACACATCCAAATTTGTGAAGGAAAACAGAGGTGTTTTTTGCAAAGTGCCTACCTGTAGATTTTGGCCTGTAGCTCAGCCGCCACCTAGGGAAACCTGCCAAACCTGTGCATTTCTGAAAACTAGAGACCTAGGGGAATCCAAGATGGGGTGACTTGTGTGGCTCGGACCAGGTTCTGTTACCCAGAATCCTTTGCAAACCTCAAAATTTGGCTAAAAAACCACATGTTCCTAACATTTCTGTGGCAGAAAGTTCTGGAATCTGAGAGGAGCCACAAATTTCCTTCCACCCAGCGTTCCCCCACGTCTCCCGATAAAAATGATACCTCACTTGTGTGGGTAGGCCTAGCGCCCGCGACAGGAAACGCCCCAAAGCGCAACGTGGACACATCCAAATTTGTGAAGGAAAACAGAGGTGTTTTTTGCAAAGTGCCTACCTGTAGATTTTGGCCTGTAGCTCAGCCGCCACCTAGGGAAACCTACCAAACCTGTGCATTTCTGAAAACTAGAGACCTAGGGGAATCCAAGATGGGGTGACTTGTGTGGCTCGGACCAGGTTCTGTTACCCAGAATCCTTTGCAAACCTCAAAATTTGGCTAAAAAAACACATGTTCCTAACATTTCTGTGGCAGAAAGTTCTGGAATCTGAGGGGAGCCACAAATTTCCTTCCACCCAGCGTTCCCCCACGTCTCCCGATAAAAATGATACCTCACTTGTGTGGGTAGGCCTAGCGCCCGCAACAGGAAGCGCCCCAAAGCGCAACGTGGACACATCCAAATTTGTAAAGGAAAACAGAGGTGATTTTTGCAAAGTGCCTACCTGTAGATTTTGGCCTGTAGCTCAGCCGCCACCTAGGGAAACCTACCAAACCTGTGCATTTCTGAAAACTAGAGACCTAGGGGAATCCAAGGTGGGGTGACTTGTGTGGCTCGGACCAGGTTCTGTTACCCAGAATCCTTTGCAAACCTCAAAATTTGGCTAAAAAAACACATGTTCCTAACATTTCTGTGGCAGAAAGTTCTGGAATCTGAGAGGAGCCACAAATTTCCTTCCACCCAGCGTTCCCCCACGTCTCCTAATAAAAATGATACCTCACTTGTGTGGGTAGGCCTAGCGGCCGTGACAGGAAACGCCCCAAAGCGCAACGTGGACACATCCAAATTTGTGAAGGAAAACAGAGGTGTTTTTTGCAAAGTGCCTACCTGTAGATTTTGGCCTGTAGCTCAGCCGCCACCTAGGGAAACCTGCCAAACCTGTGCATTTCTGAAAACTAGAGACCTAGGGGAATCCAAGATAGGGTGACTTGTGTGGCTCGGACCAGGTTCTGTTACCCAGAACCCTTTGCAAACCTCAAAATTTGGCTAAAAAAACACATGTTCCTAACATTTCTGTGGCAGAAAGTTCTGGAATCTGAGAGGAGCCACAAATTTCCTTCCACCCAGCGTTCCCCCACGTCTCCCGATAAAAATGATACCTCACTTGTGTGGGTAGGCCTAGCGCCCGCGACAGGAAACGCCCCAAAGCGCAACGTGGACACATCCAAATTTGTGAAGGAAAACAGAGGTGTTTTTTGCAAAGTGCCTACCTGTAGATTTTGGCCTGTAGCTCAGCCGCCACCTAGGGAAACCTACCAAACCTGTGCATTTCTGAAAACTAGAGACCTAGGGGAATCCAAGATGGGGTGACTTGTGTGGCTCGGACCAGGTTCTGTTACCCAGAATCCTTTGCAAACCTCAAAATTTGGCTAAAAAAACACATGTTCCTAACTTTTCTGTGGCAGAAAGTTCTGGAATCTGAGGGGAGCCACAAATTTCCTTCCACCCAGCGTTCCCCCACGTCTCCCGATAAAAATGATACCTCACTTGTGTGGGTAGGCCTAGCGCCCGCAACAGGAAACGCCCCAAAGCGCAACGTGGACACATCCAAATTTGTAAAGGAAAACAGAGGTGATTTTTGCAAAGTGCCTACCTGTAGATTTTGGCCTGTAGCTCAGCCGCCACCTAGGGAAACCTACCAAACCTGTGCATTTCTGAAAACTAGAGACCTAGGGGAATCCAAGGTGGGGTGACTTGTGTGGCTCGGACCAGGTTCTGTTACCCAGAATCCTTTGCAAACCTCAAAATTTGGCTAAAAAAACACATGTTCCTAACATTTCTGTGGCAGAAAGTTCTGGAATCTGAGAGGAGCCACAAATTTCCTTCCACCCAGCGTTCCCCCACGTCTCCTGATAAAAATGATACCTCACTTGTGTGGGTAGGCCTAGCGGCCGTGACAGGAAACGCCCCAAAGCGCAACGTGGACACATCCAAATTTGTGAAGGAAAACAGAGGTGTTTTTTGCAAAGTGACTACCTGTAGATTTTGGCCTGTAGCTCAGCCGCCACCTAGGGAAACCTACCAAACCTGTGCATTTCTGAAAACTAGAGACCTAGGGGAATCCAAGATGGGGTGACTTGTGTGGTTCGGACCAGGTTCTGTTACCCAGAATCCTTTGCAAACCTCAAAATTTGGCTAAAAAAACACATGTTCCTAACATTTCTGTGGCAGAAAGTTCTGGAATCTGAGAGGAGCCACAAATTTCCTTCCACCCAGCGTTCCCCCCACGTCTCCCGATAAAAATGATACCTCACTTGTGTGGGTAGGCCTAGCGCCCGCGACAGGAAACGCCCCAAAGCGCAACGTGGACACATCCAAATTTGTGAAGGAAAACAGAGGTGTTTTTTGCAAAGTGCCTACCTGTAGATTTTGGCCTGTAGCTCAGCCGCCACCTAGGGAAACCTGCCAAACCAGTGCATTTCTGAAAACTAGAGACCTAGGGGAATCCAAGATGGGGTGACTTGTGTGGCTCGGACCAGGTTCTGTTACCCAGAATCCTTTGCAAACCTCAAAATTTGGCTAAAAAAACACATGTTCCTCACATTTCTGTGGCAGAAAGTTCTGGAATGTGAGAGGAGCCACAAATTTCCTTCCACCCAGCGTTCCCCCACGTCTCCCGATAAAAATGATACCTCACTTGTGTGGGTAGGCCTAGCTCCCGCGACAGGGAACGCCCCAAAGCGCAACGTGGACACATCCAAATTTGTGAAGGAAAACAGAGGTGTTTTTTGCAAAGTGCCTACCTGTAGATTTTGGCTTGTAGCTCAGCCGCCACCTAGGGAAACCTACCAAACCTGTGCATTTCTGAAAACTAGAGACCTAGGGGAATCCAAGATGGGGTGACTTGTGTGGCTCGGACCAGGTTCTGTTACCCAGAATCCTTTGCAAACCTCAAAATTTGGCTAAAAAAACACATGTTCCTCACATTTCTGTGGCAGAAAGTTCTGGAATCTGAGAGGAGCCACGAATATCCTTCCACCCAGCGTTGCCCCACATCTCCCGATAAAAATGATACCTCACTTGTGTGGGTAGGCCTAGCGCCCGCGACAGGAAACGCCCCAAAGCGCAACGTGGACACATCCAAATTTGTGAAGGAAAACAGAGGTGTTTTTTGCAAAGTGCCTACCTGTAGATTTTGGCCTGTAGCTCAGCCGCCACCTAGGGAAACCTACCAAACCTGTGCATTTCTGAAAACTAGAGACCTAGGGGAATCCAAGATGGGGTGACTTGTGTGGCTCGGACCAGGTTCTGTTACCCAGAATCCTTTGCAAACCTCAAAATTTGGCTAAAAAAACACATGTTCCTCACATTTCTGTGGCAGAAAGTTCTGGAATCTGAGAGGAGCCACAAATTTCCTTCCATCCAGCGTTCCCCCACGTCTCCCGATAAAAATGATACCTCACTTGTGTGGGTAGGCCTAGCGCCCGCGACAGGGAACGCCCCAAAGCGCAACGTGGACACATCCAAATTTGTGAAGGAAAACAGAGGTGTTTTTTGCAAAGTGCCTACCTGTAGATTTTGGCTTGTAGCTCAGCCGCCACCTAGGGAAACCTACCAAACCTGTGCATTTCTGAAAACTAGAGACCTAGGGGAATCCAAGATGGGGTGACTTGTGTGGCTCGGACCAGGTTCTGTTACCCAGAATCCTTTGCAAACCTCAAAATTTGGCTAAAAAAACACATGTTCCTCACATTTCTGTGGCAGAAAGTTCTGGAATCTGAGAGGAGCCACGAATTTCCTTCCAACCAGCGTTGCCCCACATCTCCCGATAAAAATGATACCTCACTTGTGTGGGTAGGCCTAGCGCCCGCGACAGGAAACGCCCCAAAGCGCAACGTGGACACATCCAAATTTGTGAAGGAAAACAGAGGTGTTTTTTGCAAAGTGCCTACCTGTAGATTTTGGCCTGTAGCTCAGCCGCCACCTAGGGAAACCTACCAAACCTGTGCATTTCTGAAAACTAGAGACCTAGGGGAATCCAAGATGGGGTGACTTGTGTGGCTCGGACCAGGTTCTGTTACCCAGAATCCTTTGCAAACCTCAAAATTTGGCTAAAAAAACACATGTTCCTAACATTTCTGTGGCAGAAAGTTCTGGAATCTGAGAGGAGCCACAAATTCCCTTCCACCCAGCGTTCCCCCACGTCTCCCGATAAAAATGATACCTCACTTGTGTGGGTAGGCCTAGCTCCCGCGACAGGAAACGCCCCAAAGCGCAACGTGGACACATCCAAATTTGTGAAGGAAAACAGAGGTGTTTTTTGCAAAGTGCCTACCTGTAGATTTTGGCCTGTAGCTCAGCCGCCACCTAGGGAAACCTGCCAAACCTGTGCATTTCTGAAAACTAGAGACCTAGGGGAATCCAAGATGGGGTGACTTGTGTGGCTCGGACCAGGTTCTGTTACCCAGAATCCTTTGCAAATCTCAAAATTTGGCTAAAAAACCACATGTTCCTCACATTTCTGTGGCAGAAAGTTCTGGAATCTGAGAGGAGCCACAAACTTCCTTCCATCCAGCGTTCCCCCACGTCTCCCGATAGAAATGATATCTCACTTGTGTGGGTAGGCCTAGCGCCCGCGACAGGGAACGCCCCAAAGCGCAATGTGGACACATCCAAATTTGTGAAGGAAAACAGAGGTGTTTTTTGCAAAGTGCCTACCTGTAGATTTTGGCTTGTAGCTCAGCCGCCACCTAGGGAAACCTACCAAACCTGTGCATTTCTGAAAACTAGAGACCTAGGGGAATCCAAGATGGGGTGACTTGTGTGGCTCGGACCAGGTTCTGTTACCCAGAATCCTTTGCAAACCTCAAAATTTGGCAAAAAAAACACATGTTCCTCACATTTCTGTGGCAGAAAGTTCTGGAATCTGAGAGGAGCCACGAATTTCCTTCCACCCAGCGTTGCCCCACATCTCCCGATAAAAATGATACCTCACTTGTGTGGGTAGGCCTAGCGCCCGCGACAGGAAACGCCCCAAAGCGCAACGTGGACACATCCAAATTTGTGAAGGAAAACAGAGGTGTTTTTTGCAAAGTGCCTACCTGTAGATTTTGGCCTGTAGCTCAGCCGCCACCTAGGGAAACCTGCCAAACCTGTGCATTTCTGAAAACTAGAGACCTAGGGGAATCCAAGATGGGGTGACTTGTGTGGCTCGGACCAGGTTCTGTTACCCAGAATCCTTTGCAAATCTCAAAATTTGGCTAAAAAAACACATGTTCCTCACATTTCTGTGGCAGAAAGTTCTGGAATCTGAGAGGAGCCACGAATTTCCTTCCACCCAGCGTTCCCCCACGTCTCCCGATAAAAATTGATACCTCACTTGTGTGGGTAGGCCTATCGCCCGCGACAGGAAACGCCCCAAAGCGCAAAGTGGACACATCCAAATTTGTGAAGGAAAACAGAGGTGTTTTTTGCAAAGTGCCTACCTGTAGATTTTGGCTTGTAGCTCAGCCGCCACCTTGGGAAACCTACCAAACCTGTGCATTTCTGAAAACTAGAGACCAAGGGGAATCCAAGATGGGGTGTCTTGTGTGGCTCGGACCAGGTTCTGTTACCCAGAATCCTTTGCAAACCTCAAAATTTGGCCAAAAAAAACACATGTTCCTCACATTTCTGTGGCAGAAAGTTCTGGAATCTGAGAGGAGCCACGAATTTCCTTCCACCCAGCGTTCCCCCACGTCTCCCGATAAAAATGATACCTCACTTGTGTGGGTAGGCCTAGCGCCTGCGACAGGAAACGCACCAAAGCGCAACGTGGACACATCCAAATTTGTGAAGGAAAACAGAGGTGTTTTTTGCAAAGTGCCTACCTGTAGATTTTGGCCTGTAGCTCAGCCGCCACCTAGGGAAACCTGCCAAACCTGTGCATTTCTGAAAACTAGAGACCTAGGGGAATCCAAGATAGGGTGACTTGTGTGGCTCGGACCAGGTTCTGTTACCCAGAATCCTTTGCAAACCTCAAAATTTGGCTAAAAAAACACATGTTCCTAACATTTCTGTGGCAGAAAGTTCTGGAATCTGAGAGGAGCCACAAATTTCATTCCACCCAGCGTTCCCCCACGTCTCCCGATAAAAATGATACCTCACTTGTGTGGGTAGGCCTAGCGCCCGCGACAGGAAACGCCCCAAAGCGCAACGTGGACACATCCAAATTTGTGAAGGAAAACAGAGGTGTTTTTTGCAAAGTGCCTACCTGTAGATTTTGGCCTGTAGCTCAGCCGCCACCTAGGGAAACCTACCAAACCTGTGCATTTCTGAAAACTAGAGACCTAGGGGAATCCAAGATGGGGTGACTTGTGTGGCTCGGACCAGGTTCTGTTACCCAGAATCCTTTGCAAACCTCAAAATTTGGCTAAAAAAACACATGTTCCTAACATTTCTGTGGCAGAAAGTTCTGGAATCTGAGGGGAGCCACAAATTTCCTTCCACCCAGCGTTCCCCCACGTCTCCCGATAAAAATGATACCTCACTTGTGTGGGTAGGCCTAGCGCCCGCAACAGGAAGCGCCCCAAAGCGCAACGTGGACACATCCAAATTTGTAAAGGAAAACAGAGGTGATTTTTGCAAAGTGCCTACCTGTAGATTTTGGCCTGTAGCTCAGCCGCCACCTAGGGAAACCTACCAAACCTGTGCATTTCTGAAAACTAGAGACCGAGGGGAATCCAAGGTGGGGTGACTTGTGTGGCTCGGACCAGGTTCTGTTACCCAGAATCCTTTGCAAACCTCAAAATTTGGCTAAAAAAACACATGTTCCTAACATTTCTGTGGCAGAAAGTTCTGGAATCTGAGAGGAGCCACAAATTTCCTTCCACCCAGCGTTCCCCCACGTCTCCTGATAAAAATGATACCTCACTTGTGTGGGTAGGCCTAGCGGCCGTGACAGGAAACGCCCCAAAGCGCAACGTGGACACATCCAAATTTGTGAAGGAAAACAGAGGTGTTTTTTGCAAAGTGACTACCTGTAGATTTTGGCCTGTAGCTCAGCCGCCACCTAGGGAAACCTACCAAACCTGTGCATTTCTGAAAACTAGAGACCTAGGGGAATCCAAGATGGGGTGACTTGTGTGGCTCGGACCAGGTTCTGTTAGCCAGAATCCTTTGCAAACCTCAAAATTTGGCTAAAAAAACACATGTTCCTAACATTTCTGTGGCAGAAAGTTCTGGAATCTGAGAGGAGCCACAAATTTCCTTCCAACCAGCGTTCCCCCACGTCTCCCGATAAAAATTATACCTCACTTGTGTGGGTAGGCCTAGCGCCTGCGACAGGAAAAGCCCCAAAGCGCAACGTGGACACATCCAAATTTGTGAAGGAAAACAGAGGTGTTTTTTGCAAAGTGCCTACCTGTAGATTTTGGCCTGTAGCTCAGCCGCCACCTAGGGAAACCTGCCAAACCTGTGCATTTCTGAAAACTAGAGACCTAGGGGAATCCAAGATAGGGTGACTTGTGTGGCTCGGACCAGGTTCTGTTACCCAGAATCCTTTGCAAACCTCAAAATTTGGCTAAAAAAACACATGTTCCTAACATTTCTGTGGCAGAAAGTTCTGGAATCTGAGAGGAGCCACAAATTTCCTTCCACCCAGCGTTCCCCCACGTCTCCTGATAAAAATGATACCTCACTTGTGTGGGTAGGCCTAGCGCCCGCGACAGGAAACGCCCCAAAGCGCAACGTGGACACATCCAAATTTGTGAAGGAAAACAGAGGTGTTTTTTGCAAAGTGCCTACCTGTAGATTTTGGCCTGTAGCTCAGCCGCCACCTAGGGAAACCTACCAAACCTGTGCATTTCTGAAAACTAGAGACCTAGGGGAATCCAAGATGGGGTGACTTGTGTGGCTCGGACCAGGTTCTGTTACCCAGAATCCTTTGCAAACCTCAAAATTTGGCTAAAAAAACACATGTTCCTAACTTTTCTGTGGCAGAAAGTTCTGGAATCTGAGGGGAGCCACAAATTTCCTTCCACCCAGCGTTCCCCCACGTCTCCCGATAAAAATGATACCTCACTTGTGTGGGTAGGCCTAGCGCCCGCAACAGGAAACGCCCCAAAGCGCAACGTGGACACATCCAAATTTGTAAAGGAAAACAGAGGTGATTTTTGCAAAGTGCCTACCTGTAGATTTTGGCCTGTAGCTCAGCCGCCACCTAGGGAAACCTACCAAACCTGTGCATTTCTGAAAACTAGAGACCTAGGGGAATCCAAGGTGGGGTGACTTGTGTGGCTCGGACCAGGTTCTGTTACCCAGAATCCTTTGCAAACCTCAAAATTTGGCTAAAAAAACACATGTTCCTAACATTTCTGTGGCAGAAAGTTCTGGAATCTGAGAGGAGCCACAAATTTCCTTCCACCCAGCGTTCCCCCACGTCTCCTGATAAAAATGATACCTCACTTGTGTGGGTAGGCCTAGCGGCCGTGACAGGAAACGCCCCAAAGCGCAACGTGGACACATCCAAATTTGTGAAGGAAAACAGAGGTGTTTTTTGCAAAGTGACTACCTGTAGATTTTGGCCTGTAGCTCAGCCGCCACCTAGGGAAACCTGCCAAACCAGTGCATTTCTGAAAACTAGAGACCTAGGGGAATCCAAGATGGGGTGACTTGTGTGGCTCGGACCAGGTTCTGTTACCCAGAATCCTTTGCAAACCTCAAAATTTGGCTAAAAAAACACATGTTCCTCACATTTCTGTGGCAGAAAGTTCTGGAATGTGAGAGGAGCCACAAATTTCCTTCCACCCAGCGTTCCCCCACGTCTCCCGATAAAAATGATACCTCACTTGTGTGGGTAGGCCTAGCGCCCGCGACAGGGAACGCCCCAAAGCGCAACGTGGACACATCCAAATTTGTGAAGGAAAACAGAGGTGTTTTTTGCAAAGTGCCTACCTGTAGATTTTGGCTTGTAGCTCAGCCGCCACCTAGGGAAACCTACCAAACCTGTGCATTTCTGAAAACTAGAGACCTAGGGGAATCCAAGATGGGGTGACTTGTGTGGCTCGGACCAGGTTCTGTTACCCAGAATCCTTTGCAAACCTCAACATTTGGCTAAAAAAACACATGTTCCTCACATTTCTGTGGCAGAAAGTTCTGGAATCTGAGAGGAGCCACGAATTTCCTTCCACCCAGCGTTGCCCCACATCTCCCGATAAAAATGATACCTCACTTGTGTGGGTAGGCCTAGCGCCCGCGACAGGAAACGCCCCAAAGCGCAACGTGGACACATCCAAATTTGTGAAGGAAAACAGAGGTGTTTTTTGCAAAGTGCCTACCTGTAGATTTTGGCCTGTAGCTCAGCCGCCACCTAGGGAAACCTACCAAACCTGTGCATTTCTGAAAACTAGAGACCTAGCGGAATCCAAGATGGGGTGACTTGTGTGGCTCGGACCAGGTTCTGTTACCCAGAATCCTTTGCAAACCTCAAAATTTGGCTAAAAAAACACATGTTCCTAACATTTCTGTGGCAGAAAGTTCTGGAATCTGAGAGGAGCCACAAATTTCCTTCCATCCAGCGTTCCCCCACGTCTCCCGATAAAAATGATACCTCACTTGTGTGGGTAGGCCTAGCGCCCGCGACAGGAAACGCCCCAAAGCGCAAAGTGGACACATCCAAATTTGTGAAGGAAAACAGAGGTGTTTTTTGCAAAGTGCCTACCTGTAGATTTTGGCCTGTAGCTCAGCCGCCACCTAGGGAAACCTGCCAAACCTGTGCATTTCTGAAAACTAGAGACCTAGGGGAATCCAAGATGGGGTGACTTGTGTGGCTCGGACCAGGTTCTGTTACCCAGAATCCTTTGCAAATCTCAAAATTTGGCTAAAAAAACACATGTTCCTCACATTTCTGTGGCAGAAAGTTCTGGAATCTGAGAGGAGCCACAAATTTCCTTCCACCCAGCGTTCCCCCACGTCTCCCGATAAAAATGATACCTCACTTGTGTGGGTAGGCCTAGCGCCCGCGACAGGGAACGCCCCAAAGCGCAACGTGGACACATCCAAATTTGTGAAGGAAAACAGAGGTGTTTTTTGCAAAGTGCCTACCTGTAGATTTTGGCTTGTAGCTCAGCCGCCACCTAGGGAAACCTACCAAACCTGTGCATTTCTGAAAACTAGAGACCTAGGGGAATCCAAGATGGGGTGACTTGTGTGGCTCGGACCAGGTTCTGTTACCCAGAATCCTTTGCAAACCTCAAAATTTGGCTAAAAAAACACATGTTCCTCACATTTCTGTGGCAGAAAGTTCTGGAATCTTAGAGGAGCCACGAATTTCCTTCCACCCAGCGTTGCCCCACATCTCCCGATAAAAATGATACCTCACTTGTGTGGGTAGGCCTAGCGCCCGCGACAGGAAACGCCCCAAAGCGCAACGTGGACACATCCAAATTTGTGAAGGAAAACAGAGGTGTTTTTTGCAAAGTGCCTACCTGTAGATTTTGGCCTGTAGCTCAGCCGCCACCTAGGGAAACCTACCAAACCTGTGCATTTCTGAAAACTAGAGACCTAGGGGAATCCAAGATGGGGTGACTTGTGTGGCTCGGACCAGGTTCTGTTACCCAGAATCCTTTGCAAACCTCAAAATTTGGCTAAAAAAACACATGTTCCTAACATTTCTGTGGCAGAAAGTTCTGGAATCTGAGAGGAGCCACAAATTTCCTTCCACCCAGCGTTCCCCCACGTCTCCCGATAAAAATGATACCTCACTTGTGTGGGTAGGCCTAGCGCCCGCGACAGGAAACGCCCCAAAGCGCAACGTGGACACATCCAAATTTGTGAAGGAAAACAGAGGTGTTTTTTGCAAAGTGCCTACCTGTAGATTTTGGCCTGTAGCTCAGCCGCCACCTAGGGAAACCTGCCAAACCTGTGCATTTCTGAAAACTAGAGACCTAGGGGAATCCAAGATGGGGTGACTTGTGTGGCTCGGACCAGGTTCTGTTACCCAGAATCCTTTGCAAATCTCAAAATTTGGCTAAAAAACCACATGTTCCTCACATTTCTGTGGCAGAAAGTTCTGGAATCTGAGAGGAGCCACAAACTTCCTTCCATCCAGCGTTCCCCCACGTCTCCCGATAGAAATGATATCTCACTTGTGTGGGTAGGCCTAGCGCCCGCGACAGGGAACGCCCCAAAGCGCAACGTGGACACATCCAAATTTGTGAAGGAAAACAGAGGTGTTTTTTGCAAAGTGCCTACCTGTAGATTTTGGCTTGTAGCTCAGCCGCCACCTAGGGAAACCTACCAAACCTGTGCATTTCTGAAAACTAGAGACCTAGGGGAATCCAAGATGGGGTGACTTGTGTGGCTCGGACCAGGTTCTGTTACCCAGAATCCTTTGCAAACCTCAAAATTTGGCTAAAAAAACACATGTTCCTCACATTTCTGTGGCAGAAAGTTCTGGAATCTGAGAGGAGCCACGAATTTCCTTCCACCCAGCGTTGCCCCACATCTCCCGATAAAAATGATACCTCACTTGTGTGGGTAGGCATAGCGCCCGCGACAGGAAACGCCCCAAAGCGCAACGTGGACACATCCAAATTTGTGAAGGAAAACAGAGGTGTTTTTTGCAAAGTGCCTACCTGTAGATTTTGGCCTGTAGCTCAGCCGCCACCTAGGGAAACCTACCAAACCTGTGCATTTCTGAAAACTAGAGACCTAGGGGAATCCAAGATGGGGTGACTTGTGTGGCTCGGACCAGGTTCTGTTACCCAGAATCCTTTGCAAACCTCAAAATTTGGCTAAAAAAACACATGTTCCTAACATTTCTGTGGCAGAAAGTTCTGGAATCTGAGAGGAGCCACAAATTTCCTTCCACCCAGCGTTCCCCCACGTCTCCCGATAAAAATGATACCTCACTTGTGTGGGTAGGCCTAGCGCCCGCGACAGGAAACGCCCCAAAGCGCAACGTGGACACATCCAAATTTGTGAAGGAAAACAGAGGTGTTTTTTGCAAAGTGCCTACCTGTAGATTTTGGCCTGTAGCTCAGCCGCCACCTAGGGAAACCTGCCAAACCTGTGCATTTCTGAAAACTAGAGACCTAGGGGAATCCAAGATGGGGTGACTTGTGTGGCTCGGACCAGGTTCTGTTACCCAGAATCCTTTGCAAATCTCAAAATTTGGCTAAAAAACCACATGTTCCTCACATTTCTGTGGCAGAAAGTTCTGGAATCTGAGAGGAGCCACAAACTTCCTTCCATCCAGCGTTCCCCCACGTCTCCCGATAGAAATGATATCTCACTTGTGTGGGTAGGCCTAGCGCCCGCGACAGGGAACGCCCCAAAGCGCAACGTGGACACATCCAAATTTGTGAAGGAAAACAGAGGTGTTTTTTGCAAAGTGCCTACCTGTAGATTTTGGCTTGTAGCTCAGCCGCCACCTAGGGAAACCTACCAAACCTGTGCATTTCTGAAAACTAGAGACCTAGGGGAATCCAAGATGGGGTGACTTGTGTGGCTCGGACCAGGTTCTGTTACCCAGAATCCTTTGCAAACCTCAAAATTTGGCTAAAAAAACACATGTTCCTCACATTTCTGTGGCAGAAAGTTCTGGAATCTGAGAGGAGCCACGAATTTCCTTCCACCCAACGTTGCCCCACATCTCCCGATAAAAATGATACCTCACTTGTGTGCGTAGGCCTAGCGCCCGTGACAGGAAATGCCCCAAAGCGCAACGTGGACACAGCCAAATTTTTGAAGGAAAACAGAGGTGTTTTTTGCAAAGTGCCTACCTGTAGATTTTGGCCTGTAGCTCAGCCGCCACCTAGGCAAACCTACCAAACCTGTGCATTTCTGAAAACTAGAGACGTAGGGGAATCCAAGATGGGGTGACTTGTGTGGCTCGGACCAGGTTCTGTTACCCAGAATCCTTTGCAAATCTCAAAATATGGCTAAAAAAACACATGTTCCTCACATTTCTGTGGCAGAAAGTTCTGGAATCTGAGAGGAGCCACAAATTTCCTTCCACCCAGCGTTCCCCCACGTCTCCCGATAAAAATGATACCTCACTTGTGTGGGTAGGCCTAGCGCCCGCGACAGGAAAGCGCCCCAAAGCGCAACGTGGACACATCCAAATTTGTGAAGGAAAACAGAGGTGTTTTTTGCAAAGTGCCTACCTGTAGATTTTGGCTTGTAGCTCAGCCGCCACCTTGGGAAACCTACCAAAGCTGTGCATTTCTGAAAACTAGAGACCAAGGGGAATCCAAGATGGGGTGACTTGTGTGGCTCGGACCAGGTTCTGTTACCCAGAATCCTTTGCAAACCTCAAAATTTGGCTAAAAAAACACATGTTCCTCACATTTCTGTGGCAGAAAGTTCTGGAATCTGAGAGGAGCCACGAATTTCCTTCCACCCAGCGTTCCCCCACGTCTCCCGATAAAAATTATACCTCACTTGTGTGGGTAGGCCTAGCGCCCGCGACAGCAGACACCCCAAAACGCAACGTGGACACATCACATTTTTTCATTGAAAACAGTGCCTAGCTGTAGATTTTGGCCTCTAGCTCAGCCGGCACCTAGGGAAACCTACCAAACCTGTGCATTTTTGAAACCTAGAGACCTAGGGGAATCCAAGATGGGGTGACTTGCGGGGCTCTGACCAGGTTCTGTTACCCAGAATCCTTTGCAAACCTCAAATTCTGTCTAAAAAAACACATTTTCCACACATTTCGGTGACAGAAAGTTCTGGAATCTGAGTGGAGCCACAAATTTCCTTCCACCCAGCATTCCCCCAAGTCTCCCGATAAAAATGATACCTCACTTGTGTGGGTGGGCCAGGTGCCTGCAACAGAATAAGGCCCAAAACTTGTAGAGATAGAGAGGATAGCACAGCAAGTTTATAAGGACATATTCTTTTATACATCTTTAGACTGATTCTGCTTTGGGGACCCACATAAGTGAGGTGTCATTTTACTTGGGAGACTGAGGGGAACACTGGGGAGTAGGAATGTTGTGCTGGAGTGGTGATTTTACGAAGAAAAGTAAGGAAAATATGCTTTTTTAAGCACATTTTGAGGTTTACAGAGGAGTCTGGGTAAGAAAATGTTGGGGGATCCACGCAAGCCGCACCTCCCTGGACTCCTTGGGGTGTCTAGTTTTAAAAAATGTCTGGGTTTGGTAGGTTTCCCTAGATGAAGGCCGCACACAGGACCAAAAACATAGGTGCCCTCTCCCCCCCAAACACAGGTAGTTTTGTAATATATCGTTTTGATGTGCCCACATACGTCCGTGATGTGCCAAACACTAAAATTTTGAAAAGAAACACACTTAGGTTATGTGAAAAAGACCCCTCACCCACCAACCAAGTTGGTGGCATGCTTCATCATTGGGGTCCCACCTGAGGCACCGAGCGTGTCACAGGTGTGCTGCGACGCCTGATTACAGCGGAGCAGGTTTTGTCATTTTTACCACACATACTGGTTGGATTTGGCACGAGGGTGAGTGATGGTTCAGTGGATCAAATTTTACTAACAGAAGAGCTTTCACAAAAATGAAATGCACGGTTAGTAACTGAAAGGCAAAAAACTGAACCAATGACTCACAGCTCGTGAGCTGTAAAGCCGCGACAAGGCACCAACCGCTTTACAGTCCATTCACACAACTTTCATACATGACACACACGAGGCCATTCACACCGCCAGCCACGGGCCCAGCACATTACAACACTCACATCGACAGACAGCGCCACTCAAGGGCCCATCACTTACATACGCCCACATGCCTGATACAACAATCACACCAGCTGATGGGAGTGTGTGGACTGGTGTTTGGCTGGCAGTGTGTTGCAGTAGCCAACAGCAAGTCAATATGTACACTCTCAGCCAAGCCCCACTCCACACACAATGGCATCATTTTTTTTTTTTTTTTTAACAGAGGCACCCCTAACTAAGTAGAAAGAATCAAAAAACTACAAACACAAAAGCTCTAACTAAGAACATGACAGAAATGCTAACCATGAAACTAAACACATGAAAATACAAAACAGACATGAGTTTACACTCATGGTTGTTCCCAGAAATTCTTCTGGGTGTGGTAATTCTTAAAACAAGCACCGACACACAGCCCAGGCTTTGAAGGACAATCTGGGCAGTACATTCGAGTCTCCCTCTGGATACCTCTTCGAAAACACACTCTACATTTCTTAGCTGGAAAGTCTTTTTTGGGTGTGGGAGGAATGTGCTCAGCAAAGTGGCGATCTTTCAATCTAGCCACATCCTCCACCACTGCTTCTCTAGGAACTCTGGCCTGTTCCACCACAATAAGGCTCTCTATCACTGACTCCTGAAATTTCACAAATGTCATCTTTGACTCTGGAGACCTATCCCTAAACACAATAAAAGCATTGAAGGTTGCTAAGTGGAAGAGGTGAAGTGCTAACTTCTTATACCAAACGTAAGACTTACGAATAGCAGCATAAGGTTCCAACCTCTGGTCAACTCTATCTACACCTCCCGTGTGCTTATTATAATCTAAAATGCACACAGGTTTGCGCACTTCAGCAACCTGGCCCCAAACAGTCACAGGGGAAGTACTCTCATCATGGATGGTACTTAGCATGTAGACATCCCTCTTGTCTGAAAATTTCAAAGCTAGCAGCTCCTCGTTCCGCAAGGCACAGCACTGTCCTCTCTCAAGTTTTTTACAGACAAGCTCCCTTGGATAGCCTTTCCGGTTAGAACGGATTGTGCCACAAGCAACTGTGTCCACTCTAAACAATTCCTTGAACAATTGCACACCAGTGTAGAAGTTATCTACATACAAATGGTGACCTTTGTTGAACAGTCGTCTACCAAGATCCCACACAATTTTCTCAGTAACTCCAAAAGTGGGAGGACAACCAGGGGGGTCAATATTGGAATCCCTACCAGTGTACACACGGAAACTATACACATATCCTGTCCTACTTTCAGACAGCATATACAATTTAATTCCATATCGTGCCCTTTTGCTAGGAATGTACTGCCTAAAAACCAAACGACCCTTGAAGAGGACCAAAGACTCGTCCACACTTAACTCTTTGCCTGGAACATAGACCTCCGAAAACCGATCTACAAAATGATCAAGTACAGGCCTAATCTTAAAAAGACGGTCAGAATCTGGGTGATCTCGTGGCAAGGCTAATGCATTGTCAACAAAATGCAGCATCCTAAGAAGAAGCAAATACCGGTTACGACTCATGGTCGCTGGAAATATAGCTGTTGCCATCAAGGGACTAGTAGACCAATACGAAGCCAGTGACGGCTTCCTTATCAACCCCATCAAAAAAGTCAAACCCAAAAACTTTTTTAACTCCTCCAAATTTGTGGGAATCCACTGGGCAGCTCTAGAGTGTGGCCTAAGTCTAGCAGCGTTGTCCCTCAAATGCTGCTCCGCATACAAATTAGTCTGCTCAACAATCTCTTCCAAAAACATATCATCCATGAATAACTCAAAGAAATTGATAGGCATAAAGTTCTCTGTATTGGCGTTACACCCTGGGAGACCAGTAAAGGCAGGCAACTCTGGCTGCTCCATGTTTGGGGCAACCCAGACATCAGGTCTTATAACGGGAAACCTTTCAGCCCCAGGTTGCTGCACTATTGGCACATCAATGTCCTCCTCTAAAACAGGCCCTTCATCTGCACTGAGTGTGGCTTCATCATCAGAAGATTCCCCTCCAACAGAAACATCACTGCCAGAATCTCTGACTTCCTCCTCTGCCTCAGATGCAGAGTCCGTCTCATAGTCATGATCAGACTGTGACTCAAAAAGCATACCAACCACCTGCTGAGCGGTCATCCTGCGGCTAGCCATAATCTCTCCTGCTAAAATTAACTGGACAAATTCACCACCAACAACCAGCACTGTGTAAGACAAGTAACAAAGTGTAGCTTTGTTAGTAAGAGTTATAAACTCACAAACTATACCGCTCACTTGCCTGAAAAAGCTTGATTCACCAGCAACTACACAGCAATCACCAATGATATCCCACTAAAAATAAAGAAAGAAAGGCAAATTAGAAATAAGACAAAACAAATATCATTGTGCACAAACCTAAGGACAATTTCACACACAATCATGCATTTAGTACACCCCCTACAAACATGTCATTCATGCATTGCAACAATACTCCTTTGGAGTAAATTGTTTTTACTTACCTAAAACATGCAACTGTGCAAACTGCAGGTCAACCACTGCCAAAACCGCAAGGAGCCACAGCAAATAAAGCAAAAGCTTTGAACTAGAACAAAAAGGAGGAAAACATTTTTTATCACAAATGCAAAGACTTCTTCAGTTGACAAACACCCCACCATCAAACATTTAGAAATTGGTGCCTAAGTGGATTCTGCCATAGGGGCAGATGGGCCTACTAAAAGAATAGGCCTGTCTGCCCCAAGGAAGCCAGAAAATACCTTTAGTAGTGTGTCCCCATGGAGAGCGACCCTTGCCAAAGGGGACAGCCCTCAAACAAACAAAAAAACACACACAACACTATCCCTGGTGCCTAAGTGGCTTCTGCCCCCCTTGGGGGCAGGTGGGCCTAAGAAAATAGGCCCATCTGCCCCCAGGGGGTGTAGAAATGGCCAACAGGTCAATGCCCCCCTTGGGGGGGCGCCCCGTGCCCAAGGGGACGCCCCCCCACAAAAATAAACAAATTAAAACAAATCCCTGGCGTTCTAGTGGTTTCTGCCCACCTTGGGGGCAGACCAGCCTAAAAATAATAGGCTGATCTGTCTCCAAGGGGTGCAGAAATGGCCTGGGTACATGTGCCCCCAAAGTGGGGGGCGACCCTTGCCCAAGGCCCCCCCCCATCCACTAACACACACACACACACACACTATCCCTGGTGTCTAAGTGGCTTCTGCCCCCCTTGGGGGCAGGTGGGCCTAACAAAATAGGCCCATCTGCCCCCAGGGGGTGTAGAAATGGCCAACAGGTCAATGCCCCCCTTGGGGGGGCACCCCGTGACCAAGGGGACGCCCCCCCCACAAAAATAAACAAATTTAAAAAATCCCTGGCGTTCTAGTGGTTTCTGCCCCCCTTGGGGGCAGACCAGCCTAAAAATAATAGGCTGATCTGTCTCCAAGGGGTGCAGAAATGGCCTGGGTACATGTGCCCCCAAAGTGGGGGGCGACCCTTGCCCAAGGCCCCCCCCATCCACTAACACACACACACACACACACTATCCCTGGTGTCTAAGTGGCTTCTGCCCCCTTTGGGGGCAGGTGGGCCTAACATAATAGGCCCATCTGCCCCCAGGGGGTGTAGAAATGGCCAACAGGTCAATGCCCCCCTTGGGGGGGCGCCCCGTGACCAAGGGGACGCCCCCCCACAAAAATAAACAAATTAAAACAAATCCCTGGCGTTCTAGTGGTTTCTGCCCCCCTTGGGGGCAGACCAGCCTAAAAATAATAGGCTGATCTGTCTCCAAGGGGTGCAGAAATGGCCTGGGTACATGTGCCCCCAAAGTGGGGGGCGACCCTTGCCCAAGGCCCCCCCATCCACTAACACACACACACACACACACTATCCCTGGTGTCTAAGTGGCTTCTGCCCCCCTTGGGGGCAGGTGGGCCTAACATAATAGGCCCATCTGCCCCCAGGGGGTGTAGAAATGGCCAACAGGTCAATGCCCCCCTTGGGGGGGCGCCCCGTGACCAAGGGGACGCCCCCCCACAAAAAAAACAAATTAAAAAAAAAACCTGGCGTTCTAGTGGTTTCTGCCCACCTTGGGGGCAGACCAGCCTAAAAATAATAGGCTGATCTGTCTCCAAGGGGTGCAGAAATGGCCTGGGTACATGTGCCCCCAAAGTGGGGGGCGACCCTTGCCCAAGGCCCCCCCCCCCATCCACTAACACACACACACACACACACACAATCCCTGGTGTCTAAGTGGCTTCTGCCCCCCTTGGGGGCAGGTGGGCCTACAAAAATAGGCCCATCTGCCCCCAGGGGGGGCAGAAATGGCCAACAGGTCAATGCCCCCCTTGGGGGGGGGTGCCCCGTGACCAAGGGGACGCCCCCCCCACAAAAATAAACAAATAAAAAAAAAAACCTGGCGTTCTAGTGGTTTCTGCCCACCTTGGGGGCAGACCAGCCTAAAAATAATAGGCTGATCTGTCTCCAAGGGGTGCAGAAATAGCCTGGGTACATGTGCCCCCAAAGTGGGGGGCGACCCTTGCCCAAGGCCCCCCCCATCCACTAACACACACACACACTATCCCTGGTGTCTAAGTGGCTTCTGCCCCCCTTGGGGGCAGGTGGGCCTTACAAAATAGGCCCATCTGCCCCCAGGGGGTGTAGAAATGGCCAACAGGTCAATGCCCCCCTTGGGGGGGCGCCCCGTGCCCAAGGGGACGCCCCCCCACAAAAATAAACAAATAAAAAAAAATCCCTGGCGTTCTAGTGGTTTCTGCCCACCTTGGGGGCAGACCAGCCTAAAAATAATAGGCTGATCTGTCTCCAAGGGGTGCAGAAATGGCCTGGGTACATGTGCCCCCAAAGTGGGGGGCGACCCTTGCCCAAGGCCCCCCCATCCACTAACGCACACACACACACACTATCCCTGGTGTCTAAGTGGCTTCTGCCCCCCTTGGGGGCAGGTGGGCCTAACAAAATAGGCCCATCTGCCCCCAGGGGGTGTAGAAATGGCCAACAGGTCAATGCCCCCCTTGGGGGGCACCCCGTGACCAAGGGGACGCCCCCCCCCCCACAAAAATAAACAAATTTAAAAAATCCCTGGCGTTCTAGTGGTTTCTGCCCCCCTTGGGGGCAGACCAGCCTAAAAATAATAGGCTGATCTGTCTCCAAGGGGTGCAGAAATGGCCTGGGTACATGTGCCCCCAAAGTGGGGGGCGACCCTTGCCCAAGGCCCCCCCCATCCACTAACACACACACACACACTATCCCTGGTGTCTAAGTGGCTTCTGCCCCCTTTGGGGGCAGGTGGGCCTAACAAAATAGGCCCATCTGCCCCCAGGGGGTGTAGAAATGGCCAACAGGTCAATGCCCCCCTTGGGGGGGCGCCCCATGACCAAGGGGACGCCCCCCCACAAAAATAAACAAATTAAAACAAATCCCTGGCGTTCTAGTGGTTTCTGCCCCCCTTGGGGCAGACCAGCCTAAAAATAATAGGCTGATCTGTCTCCAAGGGGTGCAGAAATGGCCTGGGTACATGTGCCCCCAAAGTGGGGGGCGACCCTTGCCCAAGGCCCCCCCATCCACTAACACACACACACACACACTATCCCTGGTGTCTAAGTGGCTTCTGCCCCCCTTGGGGGCAGGTGGGCCTAACATAATAGGCCCATCTGCCCCCAGGGGGTGTAGAAATGGCCAACAGGTCAATGCCCCCATTGGGGGGGCGCCCCGTGACCAAGAGGACGCCCCCCCACAAAAAAAAACAAATAAAAAAAAAAACCTGGCGTTCTAGTGGTTTCTGCCCACCTTGGGGGCAGACCAGCCTAAAAATAATAGGCTGATCTGTCTCCAAGGGGTGCAGAAATGGCCTGGGTACATGTGCCCCCAAAGTGGGGGGCGACCCTTGCCCAAGGCCCCCCCGCCCCCCATCCACTAACACACACACACACACACACACAATCCCTGGTGTCTAAGTGGCTTCTGCCCCCCTTGGGGGCAGGTGGGCCTACAAAAATAGGCCCATCTGCCCCCAGGGGGAGCAGAAATGGCCAACAGGTCAATGCCCCCCTTGGGGGGGGACGCCCCCCCACAAAAATAAACAAATAAAAAAAAAAAACTGGCGTTCTAGTGGTTTCTGCCCACCTTGGGGGCAGACCAGCCTAAAAATAATAGGCTGATCTGTCTCCAAGGGGTGCAGAAATAGCCTGGGTACATGTGCCCCCAAAGTGGGGGGCGGCCCTTGCCCAAGGCCCCCCCCATCCACTAACACACACACACACTATCCCTGGTGTCTAAGTGGCTTCTGCCCCCCTTGGGGGCAGGTGGGCCTTACAAATTAGGCCCATCTGCCCCCAGGGGGTGTAGAAATGGCCAACAGGTCAATGCCCCCCTTGGGGGGGTGCCCCGTGCCCAAGGGGACGCCCCCCCACAAAAATAAACAAATAAAAAAAAATCCCTGGCGTTCTAGTGGTTTCTCCCCCCCTTGGGGGCAGACCAGCCTAAAAATAATAGGCTGATCTGTCTCCAAGGGGTGCAGAAATGGCCTGGGTACATGTGCCCCCAAAGTGGGGGGCGACCCTTGCCCAAGGCCCCCCCCATCCACTAACACACACACACACACACACTATCCCTGGTGTCTAAGTGGCTTCTGCCTCTCTTGGGGGCAGGTGGGCCTAACAAAATAGGCCCATCTGTCCCCAGGGGGTGTAGAAATGGCCAACAGGTCAATGCCCCCATTGGGGGGGCGCCCCGTGACCAAGGGGACGCCCCCCCCACAAAAATAAACAAATTTTAAAAAATCCCTGGCGTTCTAGTGGTTTCTGCCCCCCTTGGGGTCAGACCAGCCTAAAAATAATAGGCTGATCTGTCTCCAAGGGGTGCAGAAATGGTCTGGGTACATGTGCCCCCAAAGTGGGGGGCGACCCTTGCCCAAGGCCCCCCCCCATCCACTAACACACACTATCCCTGGTGTCTAAGTGGTTTCTGCCCCCCTTGGGGCAGATCAGCCTAAAAATAATAGGCTGATCTGCCCTCAAGGGGGGCAGAAATGGCCCTAAAAGACATGCCCCCCAAAGGGGAGCGACCCTTGCCCAAGGGGGCGCCCCCCCCATCCACTACACACAATCCCTGGTGCCTAAGTGACTTCTGCCCCCCTTGGGGGCAGATGGACCTAAAAAAAATAGGCCGATTTGCCCCAAGGGGGCACCCCCCCACATAAATACACATAAAAATAAAAAACCCTGGTGATCTAGTGTTTTCTGCCCCCCTTGGGGGCAGATCTGGCTAAAAAGTAGCCAATCTGCCCTCAAGGGGGGCAGAAATGGCCCTAAAAGACATGCCCCCAAAGGGGAGCGACCCTTGCCCAAAGTGGCGCCCCCCCATCCACTACACACACAATCCCTGGTGCCTAAGTGGCTTCTGCCCCCCTTGGGGGCAGATAGGCCAACAGTTCTCTGCCCCCTTGGGGGGGCGCCCCTTGCCCAAGGGGGCACCCCCCAACACATAAATGCTCATAACAATATAAATCCCTGGTGATCTAGTGTTTTCTGCCCCCCTTGGGGTCAGATCTGGCTAAAAAGTAGGGGCGCAGAAATGGCCGTAGTAATTGCCCCCTAAAGGGGAGCGACCCTTGCCCAAGGGGCCGCTCCCCGGAAGACAAAAACACGAAAGAACAACAAAACAAAAAAATCCCAGGTGTCTAGTGGGCATTCCTGCTGCCCGATCGCAATGCGATCGGGCAGCAGGAATGCTCAAAGAGACACCGGGGAAAAGGAAAAGCCTTTCCTTTTCCCCGGTGCCTCTTTAGCCCCAACCCCCCACCCACCGGGAAGAGGAACTCACCTCTTTACTCGTCGCCGCACAGGAAGCAAATGGCTTCCTGTGCGGCGAGGATCCCATAATGAAGTCAGCGCGCGATCGCGCGCTGACATCATTATGGGAGGGTGGGGGGGTCGGGGGTGGAAGGGGAAGGGCTTCCCCTTCCATCCCTGACTTTGGGGGGTGGGGGGGAAGCACACAGAGGGAGCGAGAGCACTCCCTCTGGGCTGTGTGCCGAGGACGTAGTGGTTACGTCCTCGGCACAGCAGCACTGTGCCGCGGGACGTAACCACTACGTCCGTGGCACAGAAGGGGTTAATAACTGCATGTTAGCAGTAAATAGTTGGATGAAGGCCACTGGCTGAAATTGAGTTGCGAAAAAAACGAGATTCTCTGCTTCGGTATTAGCAGGAAACAGTGGACTCCGAGTTGGTGGCCCAAAGAGTGTGGCACTCCCCCCATCCCGGGTTCCACCTCAAGGAATTTAGGCTTACTTTTTGATGACCATCTTTCTTTAAAATCTCAGGTCAACCATATGGTTAAAACTTGTATGTGGATTCTGAAGAAACTAAAGAAAGTCTTTCCATATATTCAGAAACAATGGAAAATTACAGCCACTTTGGCCCTTGTCCTGTCCAGATTGGATTACTGTAATGCTCTTTTGCTCAATCTGGACAAGGGATCCATTAATAAACTGTAGCTGATGCAGAACACGGATGCTAGAATGTTATTGAACCTTCCGCAATCGGCCTCTGCCAAAAATAGCCTCAAACATTTACATTGGCTCCCAGTAGCCCAACGGATCATTTTCAAAACTCTCTGCATCACCCATAAAGCCGCCCATGGGATCGGCTCCAAGTATTTGACGTCCAAACTACAGTGGTATAAACCTGAAAGATTGCTTTGATCAGCTGGTACCTATCAAATTCAAGTCCCCCGCACCAATAAGGTGAAGTGGGGTGATAAAGCCTTTTCAGTTGCGGACGCAAAGAACTGGAATCTTCTCCCTCTTGAATTAAGGAAGGAGCACAATTATCTTATTTTTAGAAAACGGATCAAGACTTGGCTCTTTCCACGATAAGTCATGACCCTGATCTCTCTTTCATCCTCAGAGCTTACACCTTCCCACCTTTGTTAGCGATTCGATGCCATTGGGCCGGAATGCGCTCTAGAAATGCGTTATACATACATACCTACATAGGGTCATGTAATCGACAAGGCAGCGCTGCTTGCAGCGCTGACCTGGCAGATTACAACCGCCAGGAACGCCAGGCTGCAGGCTGGCTGCAGCCTGGCGGTGTCGGCGGTTTGACCGTGGGGGCTCCACCACGGTCATAATGGAGCGGTCAGACCACCATCGCTAGGCCAGCCAGTCTTAAGACTGCCAGCCTCGTAATGAGGCCCTATGTCCCCATTCCTTAAAAATGTTTCATGTCTTGGTCAATTTGACTTAATAGTCATTGGGGGCCAGTAAAAGTGAACATACTGAAAACTTGATTATATCTAACAGCAACCATAATTTTAACCAGTTAAATTCAGCCACAGAAAGAGAAATTTAGGGCCAAGTGTACTAACATTGTACTAACATTAGGAATATCAATTTCCGAATTGCGATTCTCTTTGAATCGCAATTATGACATTGGTATTCCTAATGTAGGAAACTCTTCTGAGTTTCATTAGTGATTCTTAGTGGATCACAAATAGACCTACCTCATGCATATTAATGATGTGGGTGCAATTTGCAACCCATTAGGAACTGCAGCCATCGCATAGATGGTTGCCTGCTGGGGTCCGTGGTACCACTGCCTGCTCTTAAAAAAGATTATTATTTACATTCTCAAAGATGAAGGGTCCCCTAGCAACCCCTTCCCCTTTGCACATGAGTTACCACCATTTTAAACCCCTACTCACCCCCTTGTTAGCTTGGCTCAAGCAGCCCGGCTTATCTCAGAGGAAATGTGTAAAGTATTTGTACACACAAACACACACACACTGTAACACAGTGAAAACACCACACAAGCAGTTTAGAGAAATAGACGAAATTTAGCTGAGCTAAAGAAGACCAAAATTACAATCGTCCAACATACTCAAGTAGATATATCACTTTTTAAGGTTTAAAGGAGTCTTAATCCTGAAGAATTAATGGTTGTATCCTTATAACACACAGTACCTTGGATGCGTGAAAAACAAAGAAAATGCGTGCGGCAAAGGAGGTGATGCATTGATTCTTTTCCCCTGGACGAGCGGCGCGTCAATTCTTTTCCCGGTGGGTTCGCGATGCATTAATTCTTATCCTTGCAGGAAAGGCGATGCATGCAATCCTTACTGTAGCGCAGCATTGATGAAGAAAATGACGCCCAGGGTTGATGCATGGAAAATCCAGGAGACAGGCGCTGCCTTGATTTTTCAGCTGCTGTATCAATTTTTCTGCCAGGTGTGTGGATTTTAATTCAGGTCACCAGCTTCCACTAGGAGGGTCCAGGAACTGGATTTGGCACTATTTAGCTAGTCAAGACTCTCAGCAGAAGAGCCCCGGCACTGGCAGACGAAGTCTTTGATGTCCCTGAGACTTCACAACAAGAGGCAAGCTCAGTTCAAGCCCTTGGAGAACCTTGGAAAGCGGGATGTAGAAATCATAGTCCAGTCATTTCAATCGCAGGGCAGATGCAGCAAGCAGCAGGCCAGCATAGCAAAGCAATAGGCTACGTGGTAGTTCCTCCTACATCATCCAGCTCTTCTTTCTGGCAGATCATCCTCAGTTCTGAAGTTGTGGTCTCAGAGGTCCAATACTTAAACTCATTTCTGCCTTTGAATTAGGCAAACTCAAAGTAGAGTCTTTGTGGTGCACAAGACCTTGCCTTTCATGCCCTGGCCCCAGACACACCCCAGTGTGTTGAAGACTGCATTGTGTCACGACAGGCACAGCCCTATTCAGGTGCAAGTGTCAGCTCCTCCCTCCACTCTAGTACAGGAAGACCCATCAGGATATGCAGGGCACACCTCTGCTCCCTTTGTGTGACTGCCTAGAGTTAATTCACAAAAAGCCCAACTGTTATTGTGACCCAAACATGTATTTCACAGCCAGGGAGAGGCACAGAATGGTTAAGCAAGAAAATTCCCACTTTCTAAAAGTGGCATTTTGAAACACATAATTTAAAAACCACTTCACCAAAAGATGTTGTGACAGAGCACAGGAACCACTACATTGCGGGCCAATGATTGGGTCCTCCAGGGGGACTCGAAGGAACCTATTCAACGCTTGCACGGAGGAACGTGCTTGTGTCACCAGAGGATCCAATTCGCCAGGCAGAGCTGGAACGGGAAAAAGGAAGAACGCCGAGAGACAAGAGGAAGAGGAGAGATGCGAGGTGGAACGCCAGAAGGAGAGGGAAGCCCCAGGAGAGCCGGGCCGACACAAAGAAACCAGAGCAGAACAGGAGAGCCGGGGAGCAGCCACAAGGAACGGGGAGAGTGGAGAAGCCAGCCACATCCCTGAAGGGACATGGCTATTCCAGGTATGTGATCGCTTGCGTGGTCAACTATTGGAGCTGGCAGGGAAGGTCGGGAGGGACCGGGGAGGAGGGTCAGTTCAGTGGGAATCATGGGCACAAAGAGGTGGAAGCGGCAAAGATCCCCAATAGAGATTCAAGAAAGGGGGAGGCACGTCCTGAGCACTTTATTTATTTTCTTCTATATAACTGTACCAACTAAACAAACTTAGAAGGAAAAAAAGAAAATAAAAGAAAAAAAGAAAATAAAAAATAAAAACTACTGAAAAACCAACACCGGGCCTTTTGTTATCAGTGATCAGAGAGAAACCTCATGTGTTCACAAAGAGGATTCCCCTCTCCCCCCCACCCAACCAAATAAAAAATAAAAACTACTGAAAAACCAACACCGGGCCTTTTGTTATCAGTGATCAGAGAGAAACCTCATGTGTTCACAAAGAGGATTCCCCTCTCCCCCCCACCCAACCCTGGAATCACCCCCAACCTGAATGTCATACTATGAAAGAAAAGAAATGAAAAGAAGTGAAATACAGAGAAACACTTGCCTGACAATGGCTTGTCATTTGTTTTTCTCCCCTTCTCTCGCTGGCTACTTGGGAGTGGATGGAAGAAGAAACCATGACGTCCTATGGAGATAAAATAAAGAGGCTGTCAAACTGAGAAGGAAATGAGAGACATGAAATAAAATACAGCGTCACAGCATAATCTAATGGCAAATTAGAACTCTGTATTAGGGTACAAATAAAGACCTTCTGTCCTAAGTTGTATTGATTCAACATAATAGGAGGTTATTCGAGTGTCTCACTTCCCATAGAGAATTACGAGCATTAGTGTCTCCATGCTTTGCAGCAAAAAGTGCCTTTGTGTACCTACATGTGTAGTGTGTTACCAGTCTCTTTCTGCAACATAGTGCTTCAGGAAAGTATCTTTACGTCCCTGTTGGAGTATTATGCCCCTGTGTTTCTAACTATGTTATAGAGAGATTGCTGTGATTGCAGATAGTTTGTGAGTATTTACCCATGTCCACCTACAGTGTGAGTCCTACAGAACATTCCCCACTTGCCTTTGATGCAGTCTATGTCCTTAACTTGCACTGGATTAAGCATGCATGGGTTTCAGTTGTCAGAGGACCCAGTGCTCTGAGTTAGGTTCTAGCAGCCCTGAAAGCCCTGTTTTTTCTGGGGTTCAACTCTGTGTCCTAGGTTCCAGTTGTATGCAGTTCACTCCTCCCTAGGCTGGTATTTTCAGGGTGGGCTTTCGTTGATCATGTCTGGGAACCTCAGTCAAGTAAGGCGCAGAGAAACCAGCACACAACTGCTTCTGCCCCTAGACATCCTGGTCCATTGGAGCTGCCTGTCCAGTGTTTTCAATCTCAACACATTTACAACCTGCAACAGCCCCTTGGAAAAGCCACTCCTTTTTGTTGCTGGAGATTCGGGAAGCAGCGCCTTGCAGTTCTGCACAAATTCTGCCTGTCAATGGTGTTAGGCTGGATTTCTGATAGGATCTCTGGTGTGCAAAACACAGCTGCCAGGCAACAACCTGCCTAGAGAACCATGAGGAAACAACCATCTTGCTCCAGGCTTTGGCTCCGCCCCTTCTGTGTCTATTTTTGAACTGTCCAAATATCATCTGCATTTTATACTATTTCATTGTGAACACAACCTTCATACCTTCTTTTAGCTCATGAGTTTTCACTAAGGTTCATAATAGAAGGATGAGCGAATGGTGTTAAGAGGTAAAGGAAGGGCTTTATGTTGAACAGGCCCCTCTGAGTCCCTGACTGAACAGTAATTACAAACTGACACTGAAACTGGTCCATATCAGTCTCTATATTCATGTCCTTAACTTTAGAGGCTGAACAACAACAGTACAAAATGTTAAGGGAATTCATGTCAGCAATGTAGGAACTTTTAACATTTCACATGTTTTACCTAAACTTGCATCTGTTTGATTTTTTCCCAGATGATATGTTCCTGTAGTTTTTTTTTTTTGTGCACCAGTTTTGTTTACTGTGAACTGAGTCGCCCTTAGCTGTCAGTCTGAGTTCAGGCTGTGGATGGGTGTTTCTAAGAGGCTATGAATGAGACCTCTTGAGTTGAGGATAAAGGCAAAGTGAGTTTCTGATGGTGCCTGTTAGAGGGACATGAAGCTGTTCAGAACACAAGCTCATCCAACCCTCTTCCTCTCTGCAGATTGCACAGAGCATTGGTCACGCATGCCAATTGTAATTGTTCTTCTATGTGAAAGTGTGCGAAGGAGAAACACAGCTGTCAAAATACTGGCAGGGCGGAAGTAAAACAAAGTGAAACACTTACAGGTAAAAGGGTATGTTGTGTGCTTAGTGGAAATGGTGAAGGATGTGCACTGACGTATACGTAAGAGGATGAAAAGAAGGTGCTGACGAGGAAAGAGATAAGGTGGTAGATATGCAGATAGTAGATTTCAGAAAGCTGTGGAGAGAAAACGTCATAAGTGCCTAAACATAGAGACTCAACCCTGTCAACTTTCCCAGGTCCATCCGTGAGGTGCTACATCACCAGGCCTGTTTTTGTTTCTTTGAATTCTGGGACTTGTAGGCTTCCTTATTCCGATATAACATAGGACTGCAAATCCCAGGAGTCAAAGTAAAAACCCGGAACTGTAACATTGCGCATGGGTCTGGGAAACTTGGTGGCTATGGACACGCCAGAGGAAAGTGATTGAGCCAAATTTAGTACCCTTTCCTCAGACCTTAGTATTTTTAATTCACAGTCTTATATGTTCAGAAATTTAAAAAGTGTCATTCTAATTTTAGCTTACGTGTTAAGCCATAAGTTTAATTGTACATGACCCTTCTCTTGGACAGGATTCCTATTTGCGCTTCTCAGGCAACACCCTTTTAGAGTCCCTCCACTTTTTCCGTTCCACTCAAAGCCCTACGTAAAGGTTGTTAAGAGGTAAAGGATGTATTGGTACCTCACCATCCATGCAAAGTCCATTAGGCACATCAGACTAATTTACATCGGCTAACATAAAAAAAATGACTTCTTGCACACAGTTTCTTTGGTTGGTAAATAGTTCAAAGCATTTGCAAGCCCAGCAGTTACACAGTTTCACGTTTTTCAGTTAACTTTCCTAGTTTGGTAATTCGCTCTGGCAAACGAGGAACTAACGACGAGAAATGTAAAGCAGTTTTGTTCAACAGCATGGCGCCTTGTACATTGCTGTTTATTAGGTAAGTTCGCGTTCTAGCTTTTTTTATTAGCACGTTAGTTACAATTATTCTTTTTGTGATATGAATCGGAGGAGACACGGCGGGGAGGTGGAAGCTACACACACACACGTTAAATGCTCGCCTCTGCGAAGTCGTCATTTTAAGTCAATTTGCGCTGAGAAGGCAAGGTGGCACCGATGGAAAGACTAACTATTAACGCCCAAGGCCACACTAAAAATGGCGCCTGCGTCCTCCCGTGGCGTCTCTTCGTGGCGTCATCGCGCCGCTGGCAGGGCATGGCCGTGGAGAGGCAAAGTTTGTCAGTGAGAGTGAGGGCGCTGGAGCGGTGCGGGTCGCCTTCTAGGTCTTTCAGGAGCGGTTAGCTGAGGCGCCACAGGCCCAGGGCTAGCCTCTGGAAAGGTGCCTGCTGTTTTGTTTTTAATTTATGCACGTATCTCAATTTTAAAAATCCGGGACCAGTGAGCGCGGCGCCTTCTGGGACTCAAACCCCTCAGACATCTCCTGAGACACAGAAACGACTGCAGTGATGACAGAAGAGTCCAACATTAGTGCTATGCCCTGGTCCATCAACAGGGATGATTATGAACTTCAGGAGGTGATCGGTGAGTACAGGCCGTGACCCCTCCTTCAACATTTAAAGCCTCACAGAATGTGTGACAGGTCAGACAGCTCTGTTATGTTACCAGGGCCCCATCCACACTCTTAAACATGGTCTGGTGACATCCCATTCTAATCCGATATATGCTGCCAAGGTTTCCCACGCACATCTCCGAATATGGGCTGGTGATAGTTATAAAATCCAAATATGTGCTATCAGGGCCACCTGCTGACAAATGACAGCTCAAAGTGTCCCTATGCTGGCCTGCAATGTCCTATGACCTCAGTAGACACACTCTGTGCTGACAAACGTTTCTTATACTGTTTCTTATACACATGGTCTGGTGTCGGGCTCCAAAGCCACCCTGTGACCATGACCTTCCTGCACTCACCCCTACACCTCAGTTGATGATGGCTTAAAGAGGTCCTTCGATACTGGGAGGCTCTGCAACCCCCACTCCTTACACACACCACTTGATGAAAGCCCACATTGCCTTCATTTGTGCTCTTAAGAAATTGACCCTACGTAAAGACCCATGATATGATGCCTGGTCATGTTGCTCCCATCCCTGTTATAAGACTCAATCCCAAAAACGCACCACACCCTTAAAATATGACTGAACTCTTCCTGTCCCACATACCGCTGATAGGGCACCTAGCCCCTCTGTATTAGTACTTCCTAACACCCTTTAAGACTGTAAAAATCACCGTGATAGCGTACCATTTCAGAATCCTTCTTTGTAATTAAGGCCACCACCCTTTGAAACTGTTTGTGGTGACAGATATGGTGTCAACTTTTCCAGACACACATAGGCTACTGAAAGATCTCAGACTTGTTCTGTTCTAGAAGTCCCTTAGCCCCAGAATATTCAACCGTGATACTATAACCAAATCATAACTGTTCTAGCAAGGTTTAATCCTCAACTCATAATCATAACACACACGCTTGTGACAGGCTCAAGTGTATTTTTCTGCAATAGAAAATAGATCCCAATAGCCCTCTAAACTGGCTAATAACATGGCAGTCACTGGTGTGCTACCCGTTCCTTCTCTCCAAATACAGAGGAGAGAAACAAAATATTTCTTGTTGTTGGCTACTGCCAGCATTTCTCCCGTGCATTAGGACAGTGACAGGTTCCAGATCCTGTCCTTGTGCTATTAGGAACTGATGACACACCCCTAAAAATATATTGATGACAGACCACCCTCGCTGTGCTGCTTGATAGTGCTCTTTGTGAGCCCAGAAACGGGCGAAATCAGGCCCCTAAGCTCCTTTGTTTTGTTGGTGTCTACTCCATACCCAGGTGCAGTCTATCTCGTTTCTGTAAAGAAAGGATGACTAGACTCCTGCTGTCCTGTCTTAGTTTGCTCTTCACAGTTGAAGAACTGACAGCTGAAATTCCGCTTTCTCTCCTTAAGTGTTTATTTCCTGCCAACACCACACACGGGATCTAGTGACATGTGATATGCTGTTAATGTCGACTGCCTACTTAAACGTAGACCAGTGATAGTCTTCACTTCACTTCTGGCCACCTCTTCAAACAATCCAATGCTGACTTGTGACTTGTTCTTAAAGTCTGGGATGACAGGGCCTCCCTTCTTCCGCTTCTATACTGCTAGAGTTGAACAGCTCACCTCTTCTCTAAAGAGTTTTAGTGGTAGGCATCAGTCAGTTCTGTCGTTCAGTCGGTCTGTCTCTCTTTCTGCTCTGGTTCTGCTCAGTAGTGTGATATGCTTAAATTGTCAAGGTGCCCATCGTTCTGTTGACTTGGGTTAGCCTCTATTAAATGACATAAGAATTAGTCTTTTTTTCCCTGCACCCCACATTCCCGTCGTTTTCCTAGTGTTTTGCTATCCCGTCGTCAAATAGAGACTTCTTGGAATTTTTGTAGTGTCTGCATGTCCCCCTAAGCTTTAGAAGAATCTGCTGTCTCTTGAACTATGAATTCAAGTGAAACGCTCAAATACTATCAGTCCTGACAGTATACCAGTTCCACCTTCAAGTGCTCGGTGACAAATCTGAGAAGAGCCCTAAGAATTCGTTCTTAGTCCTAGCATAGCTTTCCTCCAACTCACGTAGGGCCTGTGACAAGTCCACAAGGCCCGCCTTCCCTTACAGAGATTATCTTTGCTTAAATGGGTGAGGAGTTCTAAGCAGTCTAGACCTTGCAAACAGTCACGCAGTAACCGCTTTTTGACCTCTGTAACAAGAAACTGACAGTTGCTTAATCATTTTTTGTGACAGTGGTTGATTGTGGGCCCCACTTATGGTTTCGCATTTTACACTTAAAGATAGGACACTGGGATTTTGTAACCCTTCATTGCCTCGTGACACGTTATTATCCTTAAATCAATAGGATGACACTCACCTGGGCTTCCCCAATTCTAGCTTTAGTCTCAATTCTTATACCTTAATTCCATTGATGGAGCGTCTGATAGATCCTCGGGTTTATTTGAGGTCTTGGCCTCCTCTCCTTCTAAGCCCTCTTCCTACAGAGTCTTGGTGATTGGCAGTAAGGATTGCCATTGTCTCTTTGGCCCCAATCATTTCTTCTGTTCATGTTTTCATTTGACACAGACTGGTGGTGTTCTAATTGTACCCACTGCCCAAACCTGTATGATCGGGCTATTGCAATCTCTTGCCTTAACTGTCTCCCTTGTACACGCACTGTTGGCATTCCACGTTCTGTCAGTCATGAGGCACCATATTTCACCACAGCAGTCATTCTCACTTTTCATGTCTCTGTCCCCCAATAATACTTTCTTTTTTAGTTTAAATAATGAAATTATCTGAACTATAGAATATCCATATGCTCTAGTTCCTTTTCTGCTGTAGCCCTACTCATTAAAACAACTATTTGCACTCTCCTGTAAAATTCCCTTCCCGCCCAGTCAGAGAGAACCCTCCACTAAACATTTCCCACTCTTGTGACATAATGTCCTCAAAATAGCGCCTAGCAAGCGTTTCTGAAGGGTTGGCTTTTTAGTTGGCCCTAGTACTTTTCCTCAGTGGCAGGTGCATTTTATTGGCAGTTTAGAGGTACCTAAGATTGCACCGCCTTTGGCAACTTGTTATTTGGACTTGTTAATTTTTCGTGTTCTTTGCCACAACTGACCCGTCAGTGCAAGTTGTCATAAAATAATTGTATAAAAGGGATGGTGGTCAAACTCCAGAACTTTTTGTCTTCTGCATGTAAATGACTGCTGCCTATCGAGTATACCACGATGGAGATGTCAACGCTCAGTTAAAAAAGCGTAGAGCTGTATTTTGGTGTTTTTTCTTTTTTCCAAGTGTCTCCTAGGGGAACGGATACATTGTGAGATGAAGTGATTCATCAAGGCTACGCACGCTTGTGGGTTGTGATTAGTGCTGGGTGGGATAAGTGTAAAACCTGACATCTCATTTCTAGGTGCTACAGTTTTACTTAATAAGGTCCCTGATATCCGGCAGTGGCAGACGGTGTGGGTGGATGTGTTGGGCTCGATAGTAAATGTACAGTCATTGACTCCGTTATCAGGCTGTCTACACTAGCCGCATGGAGATGGAAAGTGCTTCCATCAACATTTCACAGGAATTTCCCCAGTATTATTTGGCTGGAAGCTAAATTGAAATCTTGGGGCTGCTTTGGGCGGGGAGCCGTCGGCAGTCCTTCCTTTTGTATGACTAATACATTCACAGGTATTTTCGAGGCAGTGCACGCTAACGTGTGGATAAAGCTGTATTTTTCAGAATGTTCACGCATATTCATGAGTCTCCCACCAGCCAGCAGCTACATTTTTTTTGTTTGATCAGCAGTCGGTATTCATTCTACAGTCAGATGCACATCTCCCCTGCTTTTCCTGTCTTTGTCAGTGAAAGCCAAAAGTAAAGAAGGCATTACTGTTCTCCCCGATGTTTGCTTGCAAAAGTACGTGCTACGCGGTCCATGTTTGTTGCTTACCCATCAATTACAATATGAATCCCTCATACCCCTGAAAATATGTAAAATATTTTCTTGCTTGTTAGTATCTGTCACCTCATATGTACGGCAGATTGGTAATCTGCGAAATTATTTATGTACACAATGAAGTCTACTGACTATTCTGCAATGAGATGGAATCGTTGCATAAAGCAGATTAACCGAAAATGCGCTTTTTGCCACAGCCCAAATGTTGCTACTAAATACGTTTGTGGAATATGAACTTTGTAATTGCTGTTCCCCCATTATACCTGAATTCGACACAGTTGAATAGTTTGGCACACCTTATTAGTTTAACGAGGATGTTAAATTACCAAAACAGTGGTTTGAAACATGCTTTTTATAGGTGGTGAGCGCAAACTAATGTTTGAATGTGTGTTGCATGCATATTCCATTGCTCAGCAAGCTTTGAAATGCAGCTGTACAAGTAGCAGGTTTAAAGCTCAAATGTGGTGCAGTCCTGTGACCTCAGTGTTGTTTTGATTTTGCCAAGTCCAGGCATGACTGCTCGTTTCCATTGATGGAAACGTTTGTAAAGTCATACTCATGAATACGACTGGAAAACTAAAGGCAAATAGTGCGCTAACTCAGAGCTGTTTAACAATATAATCTATCATTCAGTTACATTTCATATGTGATCAGGTGGGGCAGAAGGATGGATGAGAAGCACGTCTGTTCTGGAAGTAGGTAATATTGGTGTGTACTCCATTTTGCATTTGGGTCCTATGGTAGTGATCTTCTCTCAAGTGACTTTACACACACTGTTGACAAGGCAAAATACAAAGCAGTTGGTTGTGTGGGACAAGTACTAGAAGGAAAACTCACTGTTCCTTCTATTCCCTCCCAAGTCGGGTACTAATGTCTGCTTCTGTACATCTTGTAGCAAGGCTGAAAGGTAGACTTTATAGGTTGCACCTGAAAAATAGTACCTTGACATTTGAATTTTATTCCATCTAATAGCTAGTCTTTCTGAATGAAATGTAACTTTTTAAAATAAACTTTTATCCTCCCTGTGGAGGGCATGTCAAATTTGTGCCATTTTCGTTTCGAAAGTCTTTTAACGTGTGTTGAAACATTGTTACACACACCAGATCACACATACGGGAATTTGTCCGAATATCTGTCACCGTGACTACAATTTAACATATGTAATGCCTGCAGTATGTCCAAGTAAATTGGAACACGTTTTTTTTTCTAAACTCCATACTGCCTGCTTGAGGGTATATTGATTTCAGTTGATAGTAGCAGGAATAATAAAGTGCTCACTTTTCTCTGCCACACTAGGTCCTTATAATCAGTCAGGTCAATTAAACTCTCACACCCTGCCTAATATTAGGAATTCCTTTTAACTGACGACCGTTTACTCCCGAGGGCTTTCCCACAGCTTAGTCAGAATTCCTCCCAGGATATCGCTGAACTCTTCTCAGCTTGTAAAGGAAAGCCTAACAAAAGATAAGGGAAATAGTTAAATCGCATGCGTCACAAAATTTACAACTGTTTTTTGTGCAAGTGTCATAAAAGGGGGAAACTAATCTTTAATGAAAGTGGTCGTCATGATTTGAACATTATTCCAGTTTGCTTTATCAAGGAAGAATTTCATTGGAGATTTTCTTGCTAAATTCCTAACATTTTTTGCACGATTGCAGCAGGTCAAGCATAGTTGGAAGGTAAATGATGAGGAAGGTAGTATTTTTCTGCTTGCAACTTTGTTACCGAAGCATTTATTTTTAGCAAAACCTTGATAATTCGCTTTTTTTTCCCCTTGCCAAAGGGCGGTAATGCTCCATGCATAAGAACGGTCTTTGTAGATTTGCATGTTTCAGACCAGCAATAAAAATTATGTTCTGTTAGTGACGTAAATACTAAATAAAAGGTACGCATACAAAGGGTTAGTCCGCTGCCAAGCCTCCACGTGCGATCACATAAATCTCATTGTATTTTAGCCCTGAGTGCACTCTTTCCATTATGCGTTACGCGTGGTCCATGTTTGCTCTCAGAATCTCATTGTGCATTGTCACATGGTACTGCTTGTTAATAAAGCAGAGCAGTCAGTGTAATGCAAATGAGATGAAATCCGGAAATCATGTGATCCAAAAGACTTGTTTGTGGAACTGGCAACACACCACGCTCTCACAGTGACCATTGTTTGAAGATTAGTAAGTAGTAGGTAGCTAATAAAATCGTGTGTCTGACATGTTTATTTTACACTTTTTTAATACACTTTTGGATTGTGAAAGTTATCACTTCGCTGAAACAATTTGCTTCCCCAAAAGAAGGGTTAAAACTCTTTCTCTAGTAGCTGGAAAATTAATGTTTTCATATGAAATTGTGAGCAGATCTCTGGACAAGTGGTTACTACGTAATCATCCTTTTTCACTTTGAGAATTTGTTTTCTTAGAGTGAAGGTGCTATTTGTACACTTAGATGATAGGCACTGGAGAAAAATCGGAGTGGGCATGTTTTATTTTAAAATCTTTTTTTATTTTACTTTTATTTTTAATACATACAACTTGTGATGGAGGACTGAGATGCACTTATGTTTTCTCGTAGTGGAATAAGATTTATATTTTCCAATTAACACTTTCTGATCCTGTAGCCAAGCAGTGGTTGGCCAGTCGCACATGATTTGGCTGGTTTTTGTTGGATATTGTTTGTCTTGTTTTCTGTAGTACTCTGTAATCCTTCCAGGTAAAGTTCTTAAGTTTGAACTTTATTGGTTCTACTTCTTTGCCTGATTGGAAGTTTCTGTCCAAGTTCACTCATCCTAGCTCCCTGAGGCCTGTAATTGGGGAGGTCAGTAGCACTGCATGAAAACTATAAATAACATAGATGAATCTGTGCAACAAGAATTTACTCCCTCTCCTAGAAATTCTCCGAGCAGGGAAATATTCCAGAGGTGCTGCTGCGGACAGTTTGTAAAATGCATGAAGTTTGCCAACCACCAAAATCTAATGTACTAATTTTTTTGGTGTACCACTCTGGTATTCCCACTTACACACTGAAAAAAAGTCATAGAAATATTTGATGTTATTAGTTCTAAAAACTGCTTTATAATCTAGAACCTTTTTGGCCCTTGCAGAAACATAGACACTCACTAACCCAGATCTTGCATGTATTTTATAGTTTATCCTGGATTAACATTAAAAATCTGATAAAAGTTACTAAACCAGACCCAATTATTTGTTGTAATCTTCACATTTGCTTTATTCTCATTTTAACGACGATTAACTCTAGATTCACAGAAAATGCCTTCTTATAACTGTTGCAGGTTCTGCGGTTTCATAGAGCAGAAAAACAGCCAGAACGCCATGCACTTATTAAGTGGTTTGGGGAAAAAAAGATGGCACTAGTCAAGAATTCAGTGTTGGAAAAAAAAAATGCTTGTGTCAGAGCCACATCAAAATAACTTGTAAGTGTTTGATTCAATTTTTTTTTTTTTAAAGTTGGGAATCAACACAAAGTCGTAATTCCTCCAATGATTTACGTAGATTTCTGACCAATTTTGGGATTTCATGGTAAACTGCAGACTGACGTGGAAATCTGGGATTTCCATTCATACCCTACTGGCTTATATTTGGTATTGAGTATTGCCTGGAAAGCAGGCATTCATCAGAAGTAATAAAGCGGACAAGTGCTTTTGCTCATGGAACGTTTGGTGGAGGGGAGGGGGTAAACATTCACCTGCCCTTCTGGTGTAAATGTTGGCGTCAAATGTAATACATTTTTTAAAAGTAATATTTTCAGTAGATGCAGACTTATACTGCTCAGAATAACGGGGGCAAACAATGTAAGATAATTTTATTGTGCTTTGGGTAGTGTTATTAGGTTGTCTGACTAACTGCCCAATCTATTTATCATAAAGAACGCTTTGCCTGTTAATTTCCCCTCAATTATTCTGATAAATAAATCAATTCACTGTATCAGCAATCTTTTCAGTTTGCAATTGTATGATATAAAACAATACTGCACAGGCTTTTGAAATCAAAATTAACCCTCAGGACACTCTCTAGGTTATTTTACATCTAGGATCCCACTCAATAACCAAAGAGCTTCCTTGGCTACCAAGGTTGGGCTCGTCCATTTACACTAGGTATCTGGACAAGGACTCTATGATGAAGCATGCTACTTGAAATCTAAGTGGGTGATATGTCCTTTATATACCATAGAATGATCCCTTTGGGTTGGTATGGAGAGATAGGTTAAACATGGGAGGGGTTCCCTCCTGGAGTGTTTATTTTGAATAGGTGTTTCGGAAGGTGAGTGAACCCTGTATTACTTCTCACGCCCTCCTTCTTGGAATATAGTGTAAATCTACCTCACTTGCGCATAACAAAGCCTCTGCTTGAGCACGCTCACAAAGGATTTAACACTAGTCGTTTGTGTCCCCAGATAAGCTGGTGCCAGGGCAGGGAGGCAGGAAAATTTCAAGCACCTCTGGGGGTGGAAACCTCCAGAACCTTCTCTCACTCCAGAGTGGGCACAAAGTATACATAATGGACCTTCAGACCCAACTCTTCAGTATACCTTTAGACCTGTGGAAGACTGTGAAGGACCCTTGTAATGCTCTGCAAGACCGACTCCTACTCTGCTGCCTGAGTGAAAAGACTGGACCTGCATCTTGAACCCAGGACCACTAGAGTGACTCTGAGGGCTAGTTGGCTGGCCTCCTGATGAGAGACTGAAGGACAGAACAGGCTCCAAATACCTTGAACCAATCACCTGGACTCTGTCTGTTGTGATTCCTACCATCCCAAGTTGGGCCACCACAGTCCTGGACCCTGGGAAGGGGATGAGAATGTGCTCTGCCAGCCCAGCTGTTTTCCTTTGAGTAGAACTGATGCAGCGTGATGCATCTCCGAGTTACGCTTTGGAACTTCTGCAACGCGATGCATCCCTGCCACCGGAATTTGCATCGCAGCTTTCTTCTGAACCTCATCTGCGCGACATATCCTTGATGCAGGCCTTCACATTGCAAGCCCCTTGTGGACAGCTTCTTCGATGGCGGTGCAGGACTTTGCATTGCAGCCCCATAGATTCTTCTGAGCTACCTGTGCGCGGTACAAGTTGAATGGAGGTCTTTGCATAGCAAGCCTGTCATTTTTGGCATCCTGACGCATTACTCCACTTTACAGCCACACAGTTTCCTCAGAACCGCCGCTGCTCAATGCATCCTCAAAGCAGGATCTCCCAATACTCCGCATCCAGGATTAAAAGTACTTTGTTCAGCGGGCCTACGTTGATCCCTCTATATGGCCCGTGCTTCATTGCAGTCTGCCTTAACCTTTGACTTTGTTTTGGACTGGCACAACCAGATGACCACAGTTGGCGCTTTGTGCTTCTAGGCATTATTTTCAATTAAAACTTTAAAATTGCATATATCTGGTTCCACTGATTGAATTTTTGTTGTTTTGGTTGCAAATAAGTTATTACATTTTTTACATTATTTTTATAATTTGGTATGGGGTTTTTCTTGTGTTGTCTTTCACTTTATTACTGTTTGTATACTGCATAAATCCTTTACACATTGCCTTTAAGTTAATTCTGGTGGCTTTGTGCCAAGCTACTAGAAAGTTAAGCACACACTATTTTGGAAGCTTAATTGTGTTTCAACTTGACAAGAATTATGGTTGCTGCTTGAGTAGGGCTTTACCCCCTCAGCCAGTAACCCAGTTTGCCACACTATCTATCTTGATTGATTCCAGCTTATCTGATCCGTAGACTTAACTGGTTCAAAAGTCTGGTCTCAGATTAGTTATTGGTTTGAGCTAGAGACCACATTCTGCATTCTACATTCTCTCTTCATTGGATGTCGGTAAAGGAATACATACTTTTTTCCCCAAACTTTTTGTTGGTTTTTGTTGCCTTTCCAACTGATCCAATACAGACACAAAATCCAGTACAGACATAAAATCGTAAAGAGGAATCAAAGCGGATATTGGGTGTGGTTTGCTAAAGAACGGTACAGAAAACATAACATAGATTCAAACAGAAGGCACCCGGTACTGCTATTCCCTTATCTCCCTATACACAATTTCACACAGTCCCTGCCCTTCCCTCCCGCTGTTCTCCCCTTCCTAAAATAGAGGAGAAAGTGTTTGCGATGTATCCACCACAGTATGTGTGCTCGTCGCATCCTGTCTATGGTACACAGTGTCATATGTGCTCAGTCCGTTAATTCAGTTGCTGCACTCTAGCAAACAGTGGGATCTCTCTCTGCGAATCAGTGAAAGAGGCCCCCAGCCCTCCATCATGGGGGGGAGCTAAGCTAGGGGCCCCTCTGTTCTGGTATAACCCCAGGGGATGCCACTTGTTTTCAAAGGCCAGGTGAGACCCATGTATATTGCAGATCAAATGTTCCATGGACGAAATATTCTGTAGTCTCTGGTGCCACTGTGTTCATGGTGGGCCATCTGGTTTCTTCCAGTTATGGGCTATAGAGTTTAGTTGCGCCAAGGCACTAAAGGCACATAATCCTTTTGTCTCTGAACGTTAGATTATGAAGTTTGAGGCCTAGGAGTAGCAACTTCAGTGTCATCTGGATTGTGGGGACCTCCTGGAGCAACTTAGACACCCCTGTGTGCTAGTAGTAGCTGCTACAGTGACGAGATGGTGCCTTGTGTGCCAGCTAGTTTGGGTAACTGTAATGTCAAGGGTGTTTTTGATCTAGTGGCTCTGTCCCTCATAGAAGGGTGAGCCACTTAGTGTTTCCTCTGGGAATAGCATAATTGCTCACTTTCAGAAACTCAGTATGTGTCTTTGCATTGCTGAAAGGATTTTGGCATCCGGGGCTCATACATAGCTGCAGTAATTGTAAACCACCCCCACGCCCCTTCAGCTGTGGTAGGAATGACTGTCAAATGCAGGCATGTTTGCCGGATGGCGATGGATTGGAGTGTAAGGGGAAGGATAGGTCACTAGCACAGGTGCACTCGGATATTTATTCCAAGTCTTCAGTGTTATGGCTACTGGTGTGCTAATATAGACGTTTGGATTTCTATTACGCTTCTCCAACCATACCAAGTTTCACAAGAACCTATTGAACTTTGAACTGATCCATTCCCCGCCAGGTTTTCTTGGAGCATAGCAGATCATTCCACCACCACAGGTAACTGCGCAGCAGCATTACTGTGGGAAACACTGGGACTACCAAGCCTTCTTTGTCCCTTGGTTGGGTCCTAAGTTTCTGATGGAGTATCCAGACTTTGCCCTTCCATTAAACGTCATCAGTTTACGCTGGATAGATTTCAGCTAAGGGAGTTCCAGGCAGATCCTGAGTTCTTTGAAGATGAAACTAATCACTGGATGGTGTTCATTTTGAGCATCTTGTTACACCAAAGCCAGGGGAATATCAGGTGCCCCCAGGAATTGATGTCTTAAGTAATAACAGTAAGCAGGGGCGTGTAATTTGCAGTAAAAAGATCCTTCACTGGTCTTGTGAGGTTGACAGCGATATAATGAATCAAAGTTTTAGCCCAACAAAAATGACAGCAGGTATTATGCTCACTACCCCCTCCGTTGCCAGGGTTAAGTTGAGTATCTCAGAAATATAATACCTGATACCTTTTCAAAAGCTTCCAAGAGGAGGTTTTCTACCACCCAGATTGAGGTGGCCAAGGATGCTAAAGTCAAGAGCACATCATTTGCTTAGAGAGAAATTTAAAATTCCCTCAGCCCAAAGTTGATGCCTGTAATGGCACTAGTCTGCTCGATTAAGCACGCCATGGGTTCAAGAAATAAGGCAAACAGGAGGGATGACAGGATTCATCCCTGTCTAGTACTTCTCGTTAAGCTAAATGGTCTGGAGAGGTGGCCATTCAAAGTGACTGTAGCAACTGGATCAGCATAGTTAGAAAAGATCATTGGGGGAACTCTGGTTCCTGGCCTATTTTCTTTAGTGTGAGATGCAAAAAAGACCAATCCACCCTGTTGAAAATCTTACTCTCATCGAGAGATAGTAGAATCACCAGTGTGTGTTTAATTGAGACATTCTCAGTCTGGTGGATGGCTATTCTCATGTTGTCATAGTCCTGGCAGCCCTGTGAAAGCCACTCTGATTTGAGTGCACTAGAGTGGAGAGAACTGCATTTAGCTGGGTTTGCCAAAATCTTTGTATACAGCTTAGCATCGATGTTCAGCAATGCTGTATGGGGTTAGGAGGCAGAGTACCTATCATCTTTGCCAGGCTTCGGGATGACTGTCACCACAGCTTCTCTCACCGGCGGAGCGATGGCTTCTGCAGTTGCACAGTCATTAACAGGGTCATACGTTTTTTAAATTAATTGGGAGGAGTTTCGTAGAATTTGAGCCGTGAAGCCATCAGGCCCTGGTGTTTTATTGGATTAGAGGATTTTAATGGCTCTAGGAGGATCTATCCCTCCAGTGAGTGGTGATGAGCATCCATGAGTCTAGCCAGTGAGATTGACTCAAGGAATGTTTCCCTGGCCCACAGAGGTGCGAAAGTGCCCCTGAAAATGTGCTCATAAAAAGTATGGAATGTATTGGCTTTCTTTTCATTATCTTAATAGTCAAGCTCCTGACTTGACCCTTATTTCATGTACATGCTCTTTTTCCTGTTTGATTCTCAGGAGCTTGGCTAACGAAGTGCCTACTTCATTACTGGTTATATAGGACTGATTTTAAAGGTGAAGTATAGTGACCTCTGCCTTATTGGTAAAATACATTCATAATTGACCCCTGGCTGGTGTCAGTGCTCGAGTGACCTGATGAGAGGGTTGGTCCAGTTGTGCCCGCTCAAGCTCTTTAATCTCATCTTTGAGTTTCTGTACTTTAAGATTATGCAGTCTTGCCCGTACAGTGGCCGCTGCTATGAAGTGCTCTTGTATTACTGCCTTAAATGCACCCAACACTGCTAGGATGGCGAACCCCCCGACTCCCTCATTTTGTTCAAAGTGTTCCTCTATTTGTTGGCCTGTTTCACTTTTGGTGACTGGGTCCCTGAGTAGACATAGGTGCAGTCTCCAATTTCTCTGAGGTTTCCCGCGTTCCAGGTCTAGCTGGATCCTGACTGGTGCATGATCAGAAGCTGACATAGGGCCGATAGCTGCAGCGCTATTAAGTCACTCAGTAAGATGTAATCAATTCCAGAGAGGGTGCAGTGGACATCCAGGTAAAGGGTCTAAGTCTTGTTTTCTGCATTGAGCAACCTCCGGGCATTTTGTAGGCCTTTTTCAGCCCTTTAGAGAAGGCTCCTTTGTTCCCGTCTTGACCCCCTTCCCTTTCTGTGCATGCATTCCAGACCATTATAAAATCTCCGTTCAGGATGATGGCATTTTACGCCACTGTTGCTGGCTACCATAGAAAGTCTACCAGAAACTCCTCGGGCAGAGTTCGGCGCATATGCCGTCAACAGGGTGAGATTTGTCATAGCGTGCCCAACGAAAATCAAATATCCGCCCTCCTAATCCATGAAAGTGTGTGTGATTGATAAGGGGTGATTATATTTCAGATATATTGCCATACCCTTTTGTTTAGTGTTGGCCAAACAATGGTAACTTGTGGGATACGCAGAGTGTTTCATTTTTCCTTGATTTTTATGCAGTAAGTGAATTTCTTGCAGACAAATGATGTCTGGGTCAGATTGTCGAAGTGTGCTCCAAACTGCTCTCCTGCATATTAAGTGAGATGAGTTGAATCATGGATGTGCCTAAGTTGGTGATGTGCAAAAAATAAACAGATTTATGGACTCTTAAGTTACCTCTGTGTGACGAGCCTACTGGTGTTTCCCTCCCCAATTGTTTCACACTTCCCACAAATATTCTAAAATTAATCAGCAAGTGATAACAAAAAGGCATAAGGTACCTTAGACCCAGTGTAATGCCAGGTCGGAATTACAGTGCAGTAGGTGAGGGCAGCCATCATTGATGCCAGGTATGGAAGCAGGAGACCTATCTTCCTGACTCAGCTGAGCCCCACCGGAGAAAAATAGGTTCACTCAGTTCGAGCCATCCCACCAGGAGAACTGTATGGGTCTCCCTCCTCCACCTGCTTGCCTAGTGTCAACTATAATTCACAAGTGTGCATGTCCATTCAGCAAGTGTCACTTCATTGTTTCCTACATACCCTGGTGAGCACCACCCCCTGTCCAGTTCTCCGCGGCACAAATCTCAATACAACAGGGACCTCTCACCACTGAGGCCCACCATTGAGCTCCCCCGGTCTCTCCTAAAGGTCCTAATGCATCACATCAGCAAAACAGGGTCTCATTCCCCCCTCCCACCCCCCCATCATTCTCCTCCAACCACAATACTTGCTGAGCCATACTTACTGAGGATGTCTTCGTGTGGACCTGTAGGTGTTCAAGTGTGCAAGGATTATTGTATACCCACACCTCAAAGGAGAGCTGCGGTCTTCATGCCCAGAGCCATTCTTGATCACCTTTAGTCACTTCCTGAGGTAGACCAACTATGTCTCCATAGGCAGCTCCAGTCTTCCAGGGGCTCCTGAATCCACCCCTCCGACTCACTGCTAGTGTCCATTATTGTCTCTCCGATATGGGGGAGGGGGTAACCAGTTGAGCCTGCTGGTACTCTTCCACCATCTCCCTGAAGACCCAGGCCAATGCTCCCTATTACTGGGCCCCAGAAGAGGTGTCAATCATGATACCCAGGCAGGCATGGGGCGATGTACCATTTGCCTCCCAGCTCAAAGGCCAGGCCTAAAAGAGTGTTAAACTGATCTGTAGCATAGTCCATTCTTGCTGAGCCTCCTAGTGATGGGTTGGAAAGCAGGACTCCTCTGCAGGCTTAATTGAGACTTATCTTGATAGATTGTGCAGGAGTGGAATCAGACCACGCCTACTCTTTTAGTGTGCCCAAGGAACTTATCTTTCTACACGTAGTATTGAAACTTGATAAGGACATCACTAGGGCAGTGGTTCCCAACCTTTTGACTTCTGTGGACCCCCATTTTATCAATACTGGAGCCCGGGGACCCCCACTGAATCATTATTGGAACACGGGGACCCCGAGGAGTCATTACTGATAGCTGGGAACTAATATTATTAAATGTTTTAAGCAGCCGCGGACCCCTGAGGAGGCTTCGTGGACCCCCAGGGGTCCCCAGACCAGAGGTTGGGAACCACTGCACTAGGGCATTGCCTCTGGGTAAGAGTCTGAAGACCCACTCGGTGTGGTGTATCTGTCCGCTATTTCTGGATGCTTGGTCCCCCAGCAGTAAGGACAGCATTCCCACCATGAAGGAGTCGAGTTCAGCATCCAAGACCTCCTCGGTGAGTCCCCAAATGTTTCTTGAGAAATTTTCCAGGTCTTTAAGTTTCTCCACTGTAGTCTTAGGTTGGTCTTCCGTTGCAGCAAATTGCTCCATGGTAGTGGCATGTTGCAGCCATCACCTCCAGGTGTGTCTCTGTCTCTACAATTCAGCACCACACTGTATCCTCATCAGTTCTAAGGTGTGCTATCTTCGTTCCAAGGTCCCAAAGTTATTATGTGGGGCCCTGCTGAAAATTGTGCTGGAGTTTGTCGTGCAGCTCAGACTTAAAGGCGTGGAAGCTCTTGAGGAGGTAGACTTTAGTCAGCACTGTTGTCCTGGTAGGTTTATCACCCCGCACTGTGTCCTCTCCTGGTTGAAGGCTTATTGAGTATTTAAGGAGGGCACCCAGTTAGTGTGTGGGTGTGGGGAATAAATCTATAAGGTGTCACTTCACTATGTGGGCTCCCTGGGTGATCTTAGCTAGGAGGCTTCCCTACAGCCCTTGTCTCCATATGTCCAAACGAGATCTCGGATGTGGATGCATGCATTTTGCCCCACAGGCATCACGCAACCCCATGTCGGGGATTATTCTCTTTTACGCTAGGGGGCAAAGTATTCCCTACGCATAGCTCATGGCCCCCGTTACTCACAAGTCTCTTCAGGGCTTTGCTGGTACTCCTGCCCTTCATTGGGCATTTAATCACTGCCCTCTCTATCAGCCCGTCCCCAGGCACAGTCCTAAAACAGTGGGGCTCCAGAGCAGGCCTCGGCCTTAGAAGTCAAAAAAGGTCCATTCTCCTTAGGTTTCTGAGTCCCAGGGCTCTACCAGCATCCAGGGCAGTCTGCCAGCACAGTCACTCTTCATTGGCTGCCATACCTGACTCTCTGAATCGGGGCCTGCACCCCTAAGCTGCAGCGCTCTACTCCAAGCGATGCAAACTGCAGGGGCCCAGTCCGCCCCCTGATCGGAGGCTCCACATTCACCTGTAACCTGGGCATCCACAGCAGCGCGGCCCAGTACCGCCCCGATCACTCCAGAGGGGATTGCTCCTCCTCTGCTTCTTAGCATTGGGGCAGGGAGCCTCTCTTTGTAGCTCCATGGCCTGGCCAACTGCCACACCCTTCCTCCTGTCTCCTTGGTCTCGGACTCTAGTCGCCACAGCAAAACACCAAGAAGGCAATTCAAGGTCGCGTATGGGGGTTTGTAATGGTGGATGGGGATAGAACATGCTTATTGGGCGGCTGGCCAGTGGGAGCAGTGCTAAAGAGTGTCTCATCTCTCTGCCATCTTGGCCATGCCCACATATATATTTTTCCTTTTTAGTGTACAAAGCTGAATGCACTCTAAAGCAATCTCTGCTTAGAAACTGTTTTGCTTAGTGCTATCAGCCTATCTTTTGAGATCTGGAGATCTCTCTTTCGGGTGTTTGATGTTTTCAGTGCTCCTGGACGCTAAGGTGGCACAAACTACCTGTCCATCTTAAGAGATGAGGGAATCCTAAATCTTCTCAGATTTTAGAAAAATGCTAAAAACCTGGTTTTTCCCATAAACAATAGGGCAAGGTTCATGAGCTGTAGTGTGTTTATTTTTTAACCAGATTGTTTGTTGTTTTTAGGAAATAATATGGTAAGAAATCAAAACTTGCATCACTATACTACCAAGCATTTTACAAATTAGGTAAGTTTGCAATACAAGTGCATACATCTAAAGGTACATGCACCTTGACCCCTGCTGTTGAGTAGTAGTTGGGCCACATGTCCCATTTTGTTGGGGGCAGCCCCTATATTTATTAACACATTCCTAGGCTCTAGCCCACGAATCCATTCCATGCATCCTTTCCTGTATAAGGGAAGCGCTAACACCATGCCAGAGGCACAATTTACGAGAAAGTTTAAGCGCCACTGGGGTTGTGGTAGCCCAAGGAACCCCCCCCCCCCCCCAAAATCATCCATCCGTCCATGAGTCCAAAAGAGTGCCATTCTTGGGTCACTTGTAACCATTTTGCCCACCACTCTGTGAAGCTCGATTAGCTTTGATTGAATGATTGAACCAGTATCCCTGTGTAATAGGACATGTCCCCACCACGTGGTAAATGATAACCAACGCTATAAAATTAACCAAGGCTTTGATCCCCAGTCTTGGATGCAGAACTAAGCCTTGGGGGGCTATAGTAGACCCTGTGCAAGTACTTAAGCTGAATGAGATAGTCTTGCAGAGATCGCCAATATGCGCAGAGCCATTCTTGTCTCCACCCAGTCCACATCTATAGGGCTAACTTGTCGCGCAGAGCCACCACAGCATTAGGGATATTGCCTACCAGAGATGCCTTTGCTCCCTATAGCTAACAGCATGACTTCTTTCACAGGTGGATTATGGTTAGAAAGTTTAATAAGGATGAATCTGTGTGCCTCCAATTCATGGCATAATTGTAAATATCAATTGAACTGTGTGTGATATACTGTATGTCCACACCAGAAACGAGAGGCTTGACAGAGCGCCCTTCTCGGACGTCTACAAGCTTGAAAATGCAGATAACATTTCATGCTTAAAAAATGGCCAGTTTCACCTTACGTTCAAAACATGTTTCCTCTCACAGTTGCGATTCTGCGGTCAGAACTCGGTTATTTTTCATCCATCTAAAATTCTGATTGGAGCATGCCAGGGTTGTCCCGGTAGTCAGGGGTTTTGGGGGGAGAACTGACACATATGCGTCTCATATAATAAGTGTAAAAGGCCATGTGGTTCTGGTGTGCACAAGCTCCACCGCCATCATAGGGTCATCACAGTAGAAGAATAACCAGTCATTCATGGGGAGGATTTGGCTCGCCCAGTAATAGAGTTGGCTTTCAGTACACTATTTGAAGTTACCTGCTTGCCCAAAGAATCCTTAGCATTGCTGTTCATAGTGTTTGGAAAAAGGAAGATGGTATTTCATATGGAAAATTCTGAAGGATGCAGAGTAGCCGAGGAAGAGAGATCATTTTAAATAAAGCCCCCAACCTGGCACATTGATAAGTAGCTAGTTCCTTGATTCTATGTCTTGCTTAATGTATGCAAGCAGATGTGTTGTATTTAAATCTCATGCTCGCTGCTTGTCGAGTGTCAGTTGCCTAGGTACTTAAAGCGGTCTGAGGCCCAACGCAGGTCTTCTGACCTCTGAAGGTCACTGTGGTCATGGGACACTGGGAAGTGGGTAGTCTTTGTCCAGTTCATAGATAAGTGTGACGCTTCTCTGTAAATTTGCAGCATGCAGTTAAGCGAGGTAGAGACTTTAGGGTATTGCTAATATATATAAGTAGATTGTCTGTGCTTAATGAAAGCCTGTCTAATCTCGAGGATGGTCATAAGAACCTGCGCATTTGTGCATCATGGCAAATAACTTCTCTCGAGGTTCTAGAGTTAAGGAGAACAGAAGCAGTGACAAGGGGCACCTTTGTCAGGTGCCTCTTTTGATATTGAAAGGTCCAGATATTATGCCAGTGACTTCTATGTGTGCTGTAGTTTGTATGTAAAGTAGTTCTGCTGATGTGCACAAAACTGGGCCAAAGTTCGCCATGTCCAGGAGGCGGAACATAAAGGACCAATGCACTGGCCTTCTCGAAGTCTATGAAGTCTAGGGCCCGCTGCTCCCTGCAGACCATTTTACCTGGCCAGTACAGTATTATGTTGCCTCAGGTAGATTTGTGTGTCAAGACTGGATATGAAGCCATTTTGCTCATAACCCATCTGACTCTATTACTTTTAACAATCTATTGGTTAATACTTTGGCAAGTATCTTGGCGTCCGGGATAATTAAGTATATGGGGCAATGTGATTCACGGTCGCTTACCTGGCTTCAGTATAACAGATATAGTGGCTCCTCTCAGGTCCTGTGATAACATCCCACTATTATGGTCTTCCTCATATACTCAAGAATAGGCTGCAGTACTTCTCACAATTCAGTATATTTTATGTTTTTGTTGCCAGCACCAGGAAATCTCTCCTTGGGGTGACAGGTTTGTGGTTTCTAAGTCATATAAACGTAATTACTGGATGTACAAGGTTGTTCGGATTTGGTTACAGTAATATAAAAATCATTCCAGTGCCCACTGGATAATTAAAAAAAATAAAAAAAAAAGCCAAGAAATACCAAAAGAAATTCATCATGTGATGTACTGACTGCAGCAAACTTTGTTTCTGTCAGCCTTGTCAAATTGTGGAAAACCTAATGAGAAAAGCTGGCCTGGAAGATGTGTGTGGACTCAAAGTTGGTGGAAGAAACATTAGCAACTTTTGGTATACTGATGACTTACCTCTCATAGCTGAAAGTCACGGAGACCTAATGACCTTTATAGTGAAAGCATTGAATAACCACTAGATTGAAAATATGGCCATAGTGAGGATGACAGGCCAGCATATCAATCAACTTAAATGATGATGGTAAAGAATTAGAAGTGAAGAACAGCATTTGTCTTCTGAGATCAACCATCGTCAATATAAAGGTTCCATGAGTCAAGACATACACAGCAGATGAGCAAGGAACAGAGCTGCTATGAAAGACTTGAAAAAGATTTTCAGAAGTACAGATATGTCTTCAAGAACAGAGGTCAGGATTGTACAAGCAAGGGTATGCCTTGTTTCACTGGGTTGATGTGAAAGTTGAACAGTTAAGAAACCCAACAGGCAGACCATAGATGTTTTGCCTATCGTGCTGTAGTAAACTTCTAGGAAAACCATGGACATCCAGAATATATCCTTGATCAGATCAAGCCAGGACCACTTTAACTCAAACATAGCTTACCAGATGAAAGTCCTCATTTTGGACACACAAAGTGGAGCACCAAACTATTATGCTCGGAAAAACCAGAAGACAATGAGTAAGAAGATGACCAGCATTAAGGTGTTTGGGCTTGGTCCCAACAACGTTGAACACTTTTAAAAAAAAAAAATTAAAATTTGAAGACTCAAATAGAAAACGGGGCATTCTGAGATAGTCCATTTGATCGCCTGGAGCCATCGGCTTGATGGGGCCTTTTGACTGACTTATTGGCTGGCATTGGTAGCACCTATTGATTGAATTCTATTGTTGGTTGGTGATTGATGCAAATAGCACTGATTCTGATAACAACCTTTAGGTTCTGTTTTAACCAAAAGTGTCATTTGGATGTAGACAAAAAGCAAAACAAGCATTGACAGCACCAGTAGGCCTCAGGTCTAAAGGGGTAAGCTATTTGCTTTGCCAGTCCTTTTAATTTTATTGTCCACATGCAAACGCAGTGGATTTGCTGCTGAAGCAGGCACACTTAACTTGGTGGAGGGCTTTGTTGAAACGATAGGTTTAAAAGTGAAAAGAAAGCCTAGTGTGCACAAGCAGTTCATGATGAATACAAGTACTGTAGAGAGCAACTTTTAATGCATGCCTGTTACGTGGAGGCCTCGATATGCGACACGAGTGCTCAATGTGCTGTTGTTGCTAATGATGAGACATGGCAATAGTTTCCTATTTCAAGTTTATATGTAATAGTAATTGTGAACTTTTACAGTAAAAAAGGCGAATTTTATTATGCAAATGTGGAAAAATCGGCCTCTGGTTTGAAGGCTTGGAGACCGTTGTGGCTGCTTAAAAAGGGCATACATTGGCCTTGTACAAGGTAGCGATCCGAATTATTTATCATTTGCTGAAATGGGTTCTATTTCAAGCAAGTCAGTTAATCATATTGTTTTTGTATTTATGTACAAGGGGGCTTTTGGCTTAATTGCCAGTGGTCGGCAATCCTGTTAGAGCAAGTGTTCGTGCTAAAGGGCCTCATTCTTCAAAATGCAACGCTGAAACCTGCCTAGTGTATTTGCAGGCACTTCACACATTTAGCCTTTATGCCCGCAAGACGGCTCCAGCATCAATGGTTAGTCTTGTGAAATTGTTAAAGAACCATTGAGACCTGCTAAAATGAATACCACTGTGTGTTGCCTTGAAATACTTGGGTTCAAGAGATTCAGTCTTACGTATGAATCCTTTTCTGCTGCGACTTACTTACCTATTAAGTTTTTTGTTTTTAACTGTATAGAGCAAACACCTTAGTTATACTTTGAACGATAAAAATAACCACTTATGTTGCAGTGCAGTTAAAATAATTTTTGTCGAAAATAAACACACTGAACTCGGTCCTTCCACTCACTCTCCTGCAATCAAGGCACAGCTAGGAGTGCGCAGATATTCATTGTAAGCGAAATAGTTTTGCTTTTAGAGATGACAAGCAAAGGCAAATGTCATGGTCGATAGGCATAGCACGTTTAAAGTAGCCTGAGAAGTCAAGATGGGTCGGTGAGTTAAGCAATTGCTGTTTATATCTTTGGGTTTAGGCTAGGTTCACAAAAATCCGACAAAATGTTTGCGGGTGTGTAGCCGCATTTTTAACATTGGCTACCTTTGAAGTCAGGAACTCTAGGCAGGAGGAAAGAACAGGTTGCAAGAGCAGCTCCTGCTTGCATTTCTTTCTATCCCTCCTTGTATATGAGAGCCCTGGGGTGTACACCGCCTGCTTTGGTGGTCGTCAGTTCTCATACACCAGGTGGAAAGGAAGCCTTCCTTGTATACAGGCTCAACCCCCTTCACCCAAGTTACTTATGGGAAGCAGCACCCTTAAAAACTGCGTTCATTGCACATCTGAACCAAGCAGCACACAGGACTTAAAATGCCTGACAGAACTTGTGTGTCCCCTATCAGTATTGCTGTTTCTTCTTTAAGCCCTGTACCAACAACGCAGGAATGCCATGGGCTATTTGAGTGTATGACACACATTGTTTTGTGAAACCTTAAGGTGCCTTTATCGGCACGTTTAACTCCAGTTTGCATCCAGGGCATTTGCTGGAAAAATCACACCTTTTTAAACCCACAGAACATTGAGGATTTTATATATAAATTGTGAATGAGTTGTTTGCAAAATGTGCTTCTTTCCCCACGTACAGTAAGGCAAATGAGGAAACATTTTTAATCTTCTCCCTTGTGTGACATATAGGTCATGATTTTGAATCCTGTCGTGCACAGCTCAGGGTTTCATCCTTTTGAGGCTGACCAGGTGAATAGCATTAAACCTGGTAATATTAGTAACCACATTATGTACGGTGCATAGAAATGGCAAAACTGTGGTATTATATGCTATACAAGATCCCGGTAGTTGTCATCACAAATACTGTGACTTACTTGTTTTATTTCTAAGTATAGTTGCTGTCCATATGATAATTTCGAGATGGCAACATAGTTCTAAAAGAAATATTGAACAACTGTTTATTTGTATCATTGGTTCTGTTGATTTTGAAGGACAGTTTTTATATTTGACGAAAATCTTTGTAAAGGTTCACTTTTTCCTACGGTTTTCTGGGGTTTGAAGTAGTTGAGCAATATGGCTGCCTCCAGTCATAAGTCATGGCATTGGTAGTGCAAGTAACTGATGGTAAATCGATGCACATTTAAGAGTCATGGGATATGTGTAACATGTCGACCATCCTTTTCATCTTCTCTAGGCAAATGAAGACGAGGACCAATTTTAACATGGCTTTAAACTAACATTTAAAACAGCCTTTTCATAAATCCTACTAAATGTCAGTAATGGAACAGACGAATGAACTATGTTGAGCATTTTTATTTTTTTCCAGATCCGAGTCCTTATATTAAAGGATGTTGGTATTTTATTGAAATATTATATCATTTTCCTTCAGTTTAAAATCTGACTAAATGTTTAACAGAATTACCCGTACTTGCTAAGATGACAGTTAATACCTAACTGTATACTCTATATGATGGACATCCTAAGAAACAAGACAATAAATGTGGCCTAAAAGTGGGAAGAAGTATTATGCTATGAAGATTTCTTCTGTGACAGTACTAATCTTCCATCTTCCATACTCTATTCTTACTGCAAATAAATGTTTATCAACCCTTAAGAGTAACCCTATCGACAAGTGTACCAGTAATGTTCGCAGTTCACTCTACCTCGTGTTCACAGGGTTCACAGCAGCAGTGATTTTGTGTAACTAGCAAACATTACATTTATTGCAGAAACCATACAGAAAATGAGCTCTTTAGGTTACAAGCATTTAGATTTCATTTGCACAAGAACATCAGTACACACTACTATACATTTTGCTGACACCAGCCAGGGCTTGAGCTGAGTGGGTAAAGGGTGGTAGGGGGGGTAATTGGAGGGTTTCCCGTCTCAAGGTCCACTAAATGGGTGACCTTAAGGATCCCTGACCCTAGTGCAGTGAGTAGTATCCCTAACTATCAAGGCTTCTTAAAACTGGTGCTAAAAAGAACAAGCACTGGAAAAGCCAATACGTCTTTCCATTTTGATTTGTTGGCTTCACCGAAGTTTTTTGCCTATGCTATGTATCATGAACCAAAAAAACGCAAAGAAAAGTGCAGTGACGCAGCTGTTGCTGGTGAGCACATCATTGCATAGGGGCACATGCATGATGAATTATGCGTGTACATCACTACACATGCATTTGCCTGTCGAGTGATGCGGGTGCCATTTTTCTACGTATTGTTCCAAGATGATGTACAAAATCTGGCTTGGTAAATTAAAACAAAAAATGTATTTTGGTTATGTAAAAACATGTATAGCACTGAGAAGCATCCGAGCAGCACATGGAAGCTGATGGGTCTTAAAAAACAAAAATATATATCACAAATCTCCTTTGGGCTTCAGAGTGGCAAAGTAACAAATGACCGCTTCCAAAGCCTCAAAAAATAAAATCAAAGCCTTTATTTGATTTACTGCAGTTGTGGTGGGAGCGGTGGGAGAGGTGGGTGGTGGGAGCAGCAGATGGGAGGGCAGTGGCGGAAAAACAGGAGTGGAGGCGAAGGAGCAACAGAGATCTGGCAGCTGACATGCCTCCCGGGGGGAGGGAATAAAATCTAAGTATTTGCTATGACCACGAGGGATAGGAGCGCAACGGAGAAATGAGTGAGGGAGTGTGTGCTTTTTGTTTTTTGTTTTTTGTTTTGGTGGGGCAGCACATGAAGAAGGCAGGAGAACTCCTGGACTCTGAGACGGCTTAATGGAAAAAAAGTAGTTTATAAAATATGACCAGTGGAAGTATGCAAGTCCGCCAGTCGAAAGGATGGTAACAAGGCTGTGCTCCAGGGGAGGGGCACACACAAGAAGAGGAAGTCATGTTGTTAGATAAGTAGGTAAAAGGGTTACAAAGCCAAGCAATGATAACCAGTGGCAGCCTATAAACCCACTGTAATTTTTTAGTATTGTCCATAAGCGGTCTTTCGCTAACCAGCATCTTAAGAGTTGTCTGAATCCAAGAGCTAAATGGACCAGTAACTCTCCCTCCTCCCCCCCAAAAAAAGGGAGTATGGCACAGCTGCACGGTGTAAGGATTTTGTCCTTGCAATCTTGCGCTTATGGTTTTCACTTGGCCATTAGAACAATGCTCTACTTAGCCTTTGGCCTTTAACAGTCTGCTCCCATTTTCCTAATACTCTCCATTTTTTTTTCTTCTTCTTCTTTTTTTTTTTTTTTTTTTAAATAAGCGGCAAAGTGTCCAGGTAGTTTTGGTCAGCTGACATTTAGAACTTTTCCATGTAGAAATGTCGAGTCATTCTGATTGCAGGTTTGGGCAACATACAGTGATTCACAATATCTTTTCAGATTTCTCCGGGATCAAAAGGCCAGTGAGCACCTCTAAAAGATGATCGATTTTATTCATCTTTGTCTTTTATGACCTGTAGGAATGGCATTTCACTGATTTTCTATAGAGATACAATATAGCCTGTAACTAAACGCCCTTAAGAACAGTGACCAAAAATCCTCATGGTGTCTTCAGAATAACAGCGGTATGAACCTCCACATCTGTATCTTTTGTTTCTTCTGGTAGACATTGTTGCCATTTTGTGTTCAGTCTGGCTTCTTAGTCTCTCTGAACATTGGCTTCATGTAATAGAAATGGTGTTTGTCAGATGGGATGGTGTGTGGCAATTTATCCCGTAAAACAGAGTCTCAACCTTCTTTTCAGATGGCAATCTTTGTTGTGGTCAGATTGAGAAATTGTTAAACAAATTAGCAAACCTGCAGGAGAACATGGAATGTTTTTGCCGTTCTTTTTAGAACTTATTTAGATTTTATTTTGGTGAAGGGAGGTAAAGAAACAGGACGAAGCCTAATAAAAGTAACTTCTCTTTTTGTTGAAAATATATTGAAACAGTTAATTAGAGTGTAAGAGCCTCAAACATAGAGCAGAACCTGCAGGTACATTGTAATGTTTTGGGCATACCCACATTTCCTATTGTGATGTGTCATGGAAGAAATTAAATTAATCCAAGTTCCCCATTTAGTAATACTTGAGTTTTTTTTAAAATCTCTGCGCACACACAATAATTATACTTGTATACTGAGGACTTAGGGTGTCACTTAATGGGATGGAGAGCTGTGCTCCGAGGTTTGAAGGAGTAAGCCTTGTGCCCTTACTATTGAGCCAGGCTACCTTCTGCTCACCAAGCTATGGGGGACTGACCGTGGTGGCATCAGCATAATATTACAGTGTAACTATAGGCCAGTTGTCTGCCAAAGAGTATTGCTTACTTAGCTTCTCTATGTTAAACTGGTCTGCCATTCCCCTGAAACTTGGTCCTTCAATCCATCCATGTAGGACATGAGTGCACATTTATGTCTGCTTTTCCATGTGGTCGATAGGATATGAATGGAATAGATATTCTTGGAAAGAACATTTCAGACAGCAGAGTAGATTGCAGAAGTCCTCCAGAGCATGTACAGATCCTTTATAGTTGAGCAGACTATTTAGTATAGAGGGCAGGAAACAGGGAGTTCCTTTGGAAACAAAGGACTCCTTTGTAGTTGAAGGATAGCCTTTGCCCCCTCCCTGAGACATTCTTCTCCGTGGGTGTTGCCGTGACAGTATTGAGAGGTGGTTGAATGAGAAAGCTTCTCCTTCTTTTCTACTTTTCTTTTAGGTCTTCTCTGATTTTGAGCTTTCAGTTTCTTCCTACCTTCTAAAGATACTAGAAGACAAACTGGCTTGATAATCTGGGAGGAATACATGAAGGTCACAAACTGCATGTAACTGGTCTCAGAGCTGGACATATGGCTTACACAAACTGTCTGTGACCTTGGTTTACATCATTCAGTGTGCTAAGATTTTTCATCAACTAGTGTCTTATAAGCAGTGGAGTCCCATAGCAGCTTATTAGCTGTGGTCCCCTAACTTACTGTCAGTAAGTCTCTTAACCATTTGTGCATGCGTTCTGCATAATCTACTTCTAAAAGAAGTTTTCTATCCTATGTCCAGGTTCCACATGGCTTAACCAAGCCCCTAATTGCATAAAGGGTTATGATCTGATAGTATCTTAGGAAATATTTAAATTCCAACCTGTACGGCCACAGATACCAGGAAATATTCCATACATACCAGTTTGTTGCTAGGGAAAGGAAAAAATGTATACCCGGGGTCTGGGTCCTTCTGTGTGTCCCATACATGAACCAGGCCATGATCTTTGGCTAGTTATTGAACTGCTCTAAACACAGGTGGCTTCCTACCGGTATACATATGCCCGCCGATCTTCCCTCTGCAACAGGTATATCTAGATTAAGATCCCCGCATAAGATGAGGGGCATTGGCCAGGATCGCAACTCCAGGTTAAGGTAATCGATCAGAGTGGGTTCATCTGCATTAGAGCCATATATGGAGCATAGGGTACCTTTCCCTGTGCCTACACATAGTGCCAAGATAACCACCTCCCTAATTTATCATCCAGGCTTCTATTTACTCTGTAGGTGATTTACTTGCAAGAATATCTACACCCCTCACCCCACCCCCTGAGTTATACTGCAGAGAAGCAGGTCCCCAGGTCCTCCAGCAACTTAATTTTCTCCCAAGGAATGTGGGTCTCCAGTATGCAGATAATATCAGGCTTCTTGCTCTCAGGCCCAGTGTCATTTTGACCCTCTTACGTCTGTCATTCAGACCACATGTATTAATCATGCAGATGCGTAGGTTGCTCATATTACTCGGATTGCTCTGAGGCATTTGATAATCTTGCTCCAGGTATCAACCACGTATGGTTTCATTGCTACTCTTCAATTCTCCAAAATATCCTTAATCACCCCATCCTGCCATTCCCAAAAATTCTGCTTAGTGTGCCCTAACAACTTTCCCTGCTGTGGAAAATGCTTGTATCCCAACCCTCTCCCTCCCGCCCTACCTTCACCCCCCTCCTACCCTACCTTCAGCCTCCGCCCACCCCTCCAGCAAGCACCTCTCACCACCCAGTTGGGACAGTTGGACCTTCTATGGCTTGTTGATGGATGTGTCCTCCCCCACAACAGAAAGCTTCAGCTCATGTAAAGTGTGCCCACAAACTACCTTCTGGTGGTTAGCCTCACGTAGTCCCTCCAGGCTGAAGGTCATCACAGTATCATTAAGCTACCACCATTCTTCACATCGTTATTGCAATTCTTACCCCTCCAGGACTTTACTCAAGAAAGTAGTGGATCCCCCCGTCATCTATAGCTTTTCTTAAGGGATAGGACACTTCAGGCTCTACCAGCCCTATATTACCCAAGGCTTTCAAGAAAATCTTTTGCTTTGACCTCAGAAGTGAAAAAGTAGGTTTTGTCCTACCAAATGCTCTTTAACTTAGCAGGGTTCATTAGAAATGCCTGTGCTCCTTTAGATTGGAAAGGCTGGATCATCTTCCTCATGTGCGACTGCCTTTCCACTGTTATGTGACAACAGTCTGGTCTGACAAAAAATGTGTGTCTATCAGCCGTCCGTTTTGAGTCGGGACGGCCTTTTTCGAAAATAGCCTGCCAGAGGAGAAAGTTGCCTAAGAGTACTAAAATTGCCCTTGGCTTGCCACCCTCTTGCACAAGGCGCTGGTGTTGGGAAACCTATGTGCTCTCTGGACCTCCGAGTCCCAATTGCACTCTGTTAGGTCCTGAAAGGCATTCTTCAATAGATCAATAATGAACTTTCGAGCATCGTATTTAACTGCCCCTTCCGCGACACCAAAGATCCTCAAGCCTCAGTCTGTTTTAAAACTTCTCGATCTTCCATTGGGTATCTGTCAGTTGTGCTTCATGCACTGCCGCCACCTTCTGAGTGGTAGTTATGTCTGGCTTTATAGTAGTACTCTATTATCAATTTCAGTCAGTTTGTCAGAAAATTTGGAGCATGCTTTTGCAACTTTTCATATGTTGCCTTGAAGTTTTCTGTTGGTGCCTGTGTCCTACAACTTTCACCTCTATTTTCCTCCTTCTGGGCCATGATTCCGTGATTGCTACCCTCCAAGTTAGCAGAATCAGCTGTAACCATACACCCCACTGTCTGTGAAGATGACCAACGGTTTTCCTGCCTTGGCATTGCTGAATAATCCCATTTTAGGCCAGCCTTGTGTCCATATTCCAGATTCGCCCGGTTGACTTTAACAGTTTGCCCCGGGGCCTTATCGCCAGAATTGTCAGAGAGGGCCTTCTCTCCTTCACTCATAATGCTCCAGCAGCTTACAGTACTGCCTCGGACTCTCCTTCTCATCCCCTCATCTGTGTCTTCACTAGACCAATCAGATTGGTTCGACAGTGAAAAGAAGTGTTCCACTATGTCGACCTCTGCCCCAGTCTTGACCAAAGCATTTTTATTACTGTTTTGTGGCTTTTCATTGCGGTCACCGGCATTCCCCTAAGTAGCTTCCCCAGCCTTCTGACTATGGGTTTGTCCACAGTAGAGCTCTTCAGGTGCTTCCGTCCCTAAGCTATGGATGTTTTTGCCTTGCGCCTGGTTTCAGGACCCCCACTTATTTCAACATCAACCCCCTGCATCGAGGTATTCATCATACTGCAAGGGTCCCCCATGTCCTCCATGTTAGTCAGTTGCAAGGCACTTTGACTTAACACAGTGGGGATGGAGGGGGGAATAGAGGTTTGGGCCAAAGTACTCACTGTTACCATTGTCACCATTGTCACGGTTATTGTTGTTGCCTCAGTCACTGACTCCTCACAAACACTAGGAGCCTCTTGCTGGCTAATATCCAAGCCCTGGTGCCTCGACACTGGCAATACTTCATACATCTGAGGAGGCTGGTAGGGCACTTTATCAGCTGTCAATGACCCTTGTGCCTGGTTGAGTTTTTTTTTTTTTTTTAGAGGTCCTCTGTCGACTGGGCAGAGTCTGGTCCCCTGGGGCCTGACTTTTCTGATGCTTTGTCTTCATTAACCTCCCTTCCTCCCCTATCTAGGGAGAGATTTACCTTGTCCTGCTATGCTCCTGCTGGCGTTTCCTGTCTGGGTTTTCAAGGCCCCCACTGTTTTGGGGCCCATCCGAGCTGCCAAGGGCTGGAAGCTCTGTCGCTGCTTCCTATCTGTACAGGTCCAAAATCGTCCCAGAATGTGCTAGGCCAGCCAAGCAAAGGTAGAAACACACCACCCTCGGACCACAGCTGGTGGACGTCGCACAGCCGACAAGCATAACGGCCGGAGGTAGAGCGATCTCACGTTGGCTCACACTCAACGGAACACGCCAGAGGGAAGGGTCCGTATGGCTACCTCGCAGTCACCACCCTGCTCCTGCTGCTCCGCCGAGTCCAAAGACACAAAGAATGAGTATCCTGAGGTTTAACTGATGTACGCCTCAATGGGGATCATCTGACCTACCAGCTGTTTTTCATGATAGTGCTGGTAAAAGAGTCACGCTACAAGGAATCTCAAGAATGGGAGATTTGTATGTGGGAGATGTGTAATGTTCATTTAGTGAGCTGCAGGATAAATTTGGCCAGAGATAACATTTTTTAAATATCTGCAGATCAGAGATTTTATTGTGAAGTTGGATAAGAAACAATTTTCACCTGCAAAGTCTCCCATCATTGAGGCCATAGAAGATGCTAATATCTGACAGCTTTATGGCTTATTAATCCAGACCATTTGTATGATTTAGAGACCCAGAATATTAAGTGGGAAGAGAGACTGGGGGTGGTGGGATTGCTGCTCGAGTGCTGTCTGGAGGTTTGCAGGGAAACCCTTTTAGCTGCAGGACTGAAAGTTAGCATTACAAAACTGTATTTGATTTGTACTATACCCTGGGAAAGTTATTTAGATGGCATAAGAGAGCCAACTCCAGTTGTCATAAGTGCAGGGTTGATCAAGCAGAAATTATGCATGTGCTTTATGCATGACCAAGGTTAAACAGCTACATCCAAGAAATAGGGGCCTTCACTGGGATGATTCTCTGAAAGCAGATCAGCATTACTCCTCACGTAATGTTGTTAGCATTTAGTAAGGATGGCAGGATATCTAAAGGCGAAACTTATCTGATCTTTGTTGTGATGGCTGTAGCCCACATGTGTATAGCCTCAGGATGGATAAGCTTCGATCTACCAACATTCTCAGAATGGAGATCACGATTTCTAGCTATGTACAATATGGAGAAGGGCTTGTACGAGTATAATGGTCGTAAATCAATGAAACAAGGAGGGCTAATCTGGTCACCAGAGTCAGAGTGGACTAGGAATTTAATTAGGGACCCTATCTCTGAGACAGAATGCAGCACGAGGCACATATGGACGTAAGGCACTTTAAATTATTAAAATGGAGCATGTCATTTGATACCACCTGAGTTGGGTGATTTAAGGCCTTGATCTGATCATCTTAAGACTCCGTATATACGCACTTAAGCATGAGGCCTCTTAAATGTTAATTTTCAGCTTCTTAATTGTATGTATATTATAGGGATATATTCATATGGCACATTGCACTTTAGATTTGAGGCTGTATTCTGAGAGTCTGTACTGTATTTAACAACTTTGCTGCTAAACCTTCAAGCATGGATTCACTGTATTATGGCACCTTATTGGCGAAAATTTTCAGTTTGTATGATGTCTAAGTACCCTGCTGTTACTATCGTGAAATTTGATCTTGCATTGTCCCTTGCAGATATTAAAAAAAAAAAAATCTATACATTTTTTTTTCAAAAAGCAGTGGAGACTGACCAACTCTTCTGTGCTTCAGAAGAGTTACTGCTGCCAACTCCCCTTTTCCAGATTCGGGAGTGGAAACTAGGAGATTTGCGACCTGCCAGGACTCCCTTGAGACTACCTTCAGGGAAGTGGCTGACTGACGGCTAAGGATGTGTGCTAGAGGTACCCTTGCATGAAGTGTGAAAAGGAGTACGGTGAGGAACATGGGCAGGAAGAACTGGAGCAGCCCTGGGAACGATCTGCACTATCTGGCCATGTAGTGAGTCCTTGAGGCCCAGACTCTCCTGCGTACAGTATACCTAATAGCAGCAGTACAGGAAATCACAACCGCATATGGATGGCGGTGTCCACAAAAGAAGCAGATGTGCCTCAGGAAGATTGATGCTATATCCAGATCAAAATTGCAGTCTGCTTTAATCAGTAGTGCTGCCACTGGAAATGGGGAGATGTTCATCAGTGGGTAGTGGGTAGTAGGTTTGTGTTTGGACTACTGGAAGATCCTGAGGTGAGTACAGCTTCCCTTCACATGTATTCTCATAGACCTGCCAGCACTAGCCAGAGATATGCTCTCGTATGCAAGACAGAGGCTGGGAAAGCGAAGGCATTGGTCAGGCCCAGGTAAAGGGCATGCTAGGACCAAGTCAGTGTGCTCTCTCCTAGTGGCCTGTGCTCACTGTGGCAGTGCAGCTAGTACCCACAGCCAGCAAAATCGAGCCCTGCCTAAACAGACTAATTCAGTGTACACTACAACAGTGAGTCGTTGTGAAGAGAACTTACTTTAAGACAGTTGAGAGTCTATCAGAAGCCTAGGTACTTTGGGTGGGGAGGTCAACGGTAGATATATCTTGCACTGATTGTATCTGTGCAGTATCTTTCTAGTGGTGGCAGCCAACCCCCAGTACCAGGTGGTGTCCCCATATAATAATTGCTCCCTTGATAACTACCTACTGTATAGCTGCTATCTGTTTTATGTTCAGTATTGTGATGTGTCTTGAAAGTTTAGTACCGCTTCTTTTAAGTAAAGGCCCTGGCTGGACAATGATTAATTGAATGTTGTTATATGCTTTGAGTTCTGACTTTCAACCCACCTTCCTGAGTAACCCCTTGGACGACACAAATTTGCTACCCTGAGGGTCGGATGCTAAAGGAGAGTACTTGGTGCTCAGCTTTGGGCTCATTAGTATGGTAAGCCATACGCATAGCATGAGTGGTAAAAGTCTTTTGTTCCAGTTTGTGCCCAGTAACTCTGTATTTCTCTAAGACACCTGAAAAAGTCCCCACTAGGCTAATTTCCCCTATTTAGCTATAATTTAACAACAGTTGATGGAGTCGGAGCAGATTCATGTTGCAATTACAGCTGCATCGTATGCTTCATTGAAAGTTAGATTTTATGAATAAATGTGGATTAAGATCTCCAAGGTGTGTTCACATGAAACAATTTGGTGTCCGATTCTATCTCTAAAAACCCAAGTATGACACACACGTGCCACTAATGTTTGTGCTCATAGCTTTTTTTTTTTTTTTAACCACTACTCATACTTTTAAGGAGACACTGGACTAAGTGGAATTGCTGGTCCTGGTTTTGAGCAGCTCTACTAACCATGCAAAGGTAACATTGTGTTGGAAATTCTTCCCTTTCAAAATATAGGTCACTACGTTTCTGTTTTAACGATCTTGTCAATCGTGATTGAGTTGTTGAGTGTGGATTAGATTTCTTGCAATAGGCAAATGTATACGATTTGATAGTAGGGGAGCAAACATTTGTAGTTACTGACATAATGGCAGAATACTACAATGTAATTCAAAGCCTTCTGGTAGAGTTTCTACAGTGAAACAATGTGGCTGTGCAAGAGGGAGATATTTTTCTGTGAATCCCTCCTTAATATCTTCGAAGACCCATGTTTTTCTGCAGGGGAGTCTCCAAGAACAACTCAATTTGATTTAAACTTTTACTCATGTGAGTCCCAAACCTTTCAAGCAGCATTTAAGTGTGGTGCCAACATTTATCTTTCTATACAGAGCATGTGTAGAATAGTGGGATAGTGAGGCCCGTTGCTCTTACAAAGAGATTCTCTGCGTTTCTCCGGCCTAGAAAGACTTAAAAAGCCTTTATGGATATATGGGAGAAAGGTTGTTTGAAAGGTTATAAGCTACAAATAGCAAGGTGTAAAGCGTTAATTTTAATATTGGGTCAATCAACAAATTGTACTCTCTTGGTCCATCTCTCTAAGCCCTTCTAAAGGATATTGCACAAGATTATGTTTATATAAGGTATGTATTGATTTAATTAAACTCCTAAGTATTTAAGTTGCTCAAAATGAAACCTTTTTCAAAGAAAGTCCTTTCCGAAATGTTTCATTGTTTTAGACTTATTTGTAGTTAATTTTAAACCCTGGCATGATGAAATATTCTTCAGTTTTATGTTGCGTGCATCTACGACATGTAATGAACTTCAAGTGTCCTTTGCAGTCCTCAAGCTTTTAATTGTTGTTTTTTTTTTTTTTTTTAATCTAATCCTGCATGCTAAGGCATCTATGTAATATTTGGTGTAATCAGAGCAGACTGGCTTCCACTCTGGATTTGGAACATCACTAAGTCGGGGACTCAAGCCCAGTGAGGTTCCCCCAAGCCACCTGCTGCCAATTCTTGCTACTGATACTGTCCTATTGCCCTCTCCTCTCACTCTTCCGCAGCCCCAGTAAATGAATATCCAGCCAGATACTCGCTTTTATAATAACAAATAGTAGTATTTATATGAGTCCAAAGTGAAATACTGCATAAATAGCCTAAGGATGATAGTGTAATATTGTCTGGTTATTCTTAACACAGATTAGGCACTGCTAGTGAATACAAGTCTTGGAGGTTGCACAATGGCTTCATAGAAATCAGTCTCTCAGTGCCATAGTCCCAAGAGCGAGTTTCCCCAGGGCTCTACAGGCCAGCGATCAGTCTTACCCAGTCATGTTAGCATTACAATACGGAAGCTTTCGGGAGCTTTCAGCAGTCCACCATGGTAGTAGACTGGAGCGAATGCTGGTGATGAGCGATGTTTTTGATGCTGCTGGCAAGGTGATTGGGTGTCCATGGTGCTCCTCCAATAGTCTGGTAAGTTCCTCTGATCCCACCGGAATGCCCTGGGTGGCTACTTGGGTTTCTGATGCTCAGACAGTTACCCTGGTTGCACGCTGTGCAGGCCAATGGCTTTTGCTCTTCACAGCAGCCCCTTCCTGGATCTGGTGCCAGGCTTTACACAATTATATATGCTTACATGTTATATTCACCCGTTTTGAAATGGTATAGCCCCGTCCTGTGAAAATTTAAACTTGCATTTTTGTTTTTGCATTGGTCAAGGGCAGGGTTTCTTTGTTTGGCTCCGTTTCTAGACACAAACACAGCAAATAAAAAAAAAATACTATAGACGTTTATAACAAATAGGAAAGGAATCCATTGGGTATTTTTTTATAAAGACCTTAGAGGTCTGGGAGAAGCCATTTGCCTGTTGACAAAGGTATACCGAACATAAATATTGAATACAGTAGTTTGATCAACTTTACTCTGACATTAATAAATTGCCTTAGCTCTTCTGCTAATATTCTTATGTGCTTTAGGTATGCCTTTCTCTAGTTTGCACAGTTTGTTGTTTGCCCTGCTCACTGCAGCGTTTTGTAGAGCGAAGACCAGCTTACCAGGCACACCAACAGCTTCTTCCCCCACCAGATAAATGTGGATTATGGGGAATGTCACAGACCTGCATGACATTTTGAGAGGCTGCTCCTATCGGGTGGTAGACCAGTCCCCCCCCCCGCCCCCCCCCCCCTCCCAAAAAAAAACCTGCCAAACATTTTGTAGAATTTCACATGGAATTCAGGCGTGCATCATAATTTCAGTAACTAAAAATACCCTCGTTTTTTTACATAGGTGGCAGTGATGAATGGTGGATAACGGGTGCGAATTATTTTTCTTTTGGTAACCTTCCACGCAGATACATTTCACACTTCTTTACTCCATGTTGTCTAGTTACAGTGAATGTGCAAAGTATGTGAACATCCGCTATACAATACTTGCTTGACCAGTGTTGGTTATTGCTTTGATCGGTCACATCTGGGCTGATGTGACTTAATGTTTCAGTAGACCCTTCAGGGTGTGCTGGTTACTTGATGAAATGGTTGGTCATTTGGCTTAAGGCTGACTTCTGAATGCTTCCGTGAATACATGCGTCTTTTAAGGCTTTCATGGAAGGATTCGGCACATTTCCATTTTGCATTGCAAAGCACTTCTAAAGTACATTATATTTAAAAAAAACATTCATGGTGGAACATTAAAGGCATTCAGAAGGTGAATAAATAAAAACATAAACACTGATGTCAGGAAGGCCAGTTCATAAGTATACATTTTTCTGCAGGAGAATCAACACCCGAATGGTCAGCAATACATTCACATATAGTGTATACTGAACTTTGGATACAAAATGAATACACAGTCAATACTTAGAGGCAGTGAGTCATCTGCAGGAATAGAAAGTATGTGGTGTAATATAATTGTGATAGATGGCATAATATTGGTAAACCTTCATAAAAGAAGATAAACACCCCCTCAGACAGTTAAACTCCACACCACTGCCCCCCAAACCTTTCCAGCTGCCTTCTCCGTGGACCTACTCCTGTTCTAAGCCAATTTTTAGATTTTCAAATTGTTTTGGCGGATAATGCAATTCATCACCAAAATCACCTTCCAACACCTCAATTTTCATAGTAACCTCTGTTAACTATGGTGCGCTCCAACATAGCAGGAGGTACACTACGTTTAAAGAGGTTTTTAAGTCCAAGAGCTAAATTAGGATTGATTGTCCAGGAAACAAAACGTTATGGCATGTGTCAATTACTGTAATTTCATGTGCATGTAACTCGTGATTCTGTTATCACAAAACCACATTTGCCCAGTTTTTTTTTAGAGAATTGCAATCTCTCCAGTAATCTTGGTACCAGTGAGTTTATCATCGAGTATTTTTCCCCCTTGCTTCTAAAACGTGCCTGTGCATTGTTTCATTGGCTTGAGGAAGTAAAATGATGTTATCTTGTATAATGTGGAATACTGATGCAATAGAAAAAACTATCCCCTAACAAGGCACTTTCTTCATATAGTTCCAATTTATGTTTACCTGTCAAGTGTCAAAGCTTTGAAAACGTAATTATAGCTGTATGAGGCACTTTTTGTTAATACTATGAGTTTTTTTTAGATGTATTAACAAAGTGTACGTCCAATAATGATGGTGCGAGTATCCTCATGTAGATGGATGGAAAGGATTGGGCAGAGCAGGGTAAAGAGGATCAGATATGTATTTGTATGCTTCTCATAGCCTCACTGTAAGTTTCCAATGAAAGTCACCATGTAAGCTCAATAGAGGCTTACCCCACCATGTAGGCCTCAATTGATCTCATTATCTAAAAGCATTCTCCTAAACCACAATATAAAATTAACATTGATTGAAGCATAAAATATAATAATAATTAAGAAAATTCAATTTTATTATATTGACGTTTTCAATTAGAGTTGAACCTTGCTTGAACTGTTATAGTTAAAATTAAACCGTTATTGCTAACTAGAAGTGACAACTACAATATATAGTTACCAGATTTGAAGATGGTGCTTTAACATACAAAGTTTCCATAATGTTTTGCCTATTAAGACCTTCATATCTTTATTTTTCACTTGCTGGAGATGTAACTTCAATCAGTCAGTGATTGTTCTGTGTAGCTTAGTTATTTCTTTAAGTTTAGCATCTAAACTTGTAAATCTATTCACTAACTTTAGCAGCTTCATTAAAGCTCATCCAATAAATTGGGAAGGAACTATTTTTAGTTATTTTGTGGCCTCCTTGCTCTCTTCCCACTCAGACTGACACCCCCTTTCACATTAGTTGTGTTCTGTTTTCCATTTCTCGACGACTTTTCTAAATACTTGACTTTTTTCGCTCTCCCTTTCCTACTGTTTGCCATATTCACCATATGCCATGATTAATTGCTGTACTGCGCTGTTTTTCCATGTCCCTCCTCTTGCAATTTTTACTGACTGCATCCATGAAGGATTTCAGAAAGACTTTGCTTTCTGCTCTAATGGTTTCCACAACATCATATGGAGGGTTCATAGGTAGTGGTATTAATTTATTTCATTATAGCTCCTAAAACAATTTTAGGTTTGAGCTTGGTGTTCACTTCTGCCTAGGGGGTAGAATTGATTTAGCTTCATAGGTACACCAAATATGATCATAGAGAAGGATTGTTGGGACCTGGGACTGCTTTTGGAAGACGTGTGGTTAACAGACTTGCCAGGTTTTCATTATGATTTTGGATTTGATCACTGGACACTGTGCATTATTTTTGGTCGATACTGTCTTTGGTGCTGTCTCAGGACTCGGTTGCATGTGAAATCCAATGGGATAACCGTGTTATTCACTTTGTCTACTTAGCTTTCTATGATGTAAAAAGTCAGCCACTTAACGTTCACTCTAGAAGGTGGTAGAGTTTGTAACTCTGCTGCATCATGACAAAGATAATTTCAGTTCATTGAAATGATATCAGTTAGAACGTTACTTAAACTCAAGAGCAGGTATTGAAAAAATGTAAAGGTCTTACGTCCTCTGAGCCAAGCTACGTCACACTTGTGGTGCTGTGTGTTATGGCACTGCATGAAAACATAGGAGTTTTATCTTGCTGGGGAACGTTTTTGGTTTCCCGTGCAATCTTAATTAACTCTTAGCTTTACTATTGTCAGTTTATTGCAGCTGTTCAATAGAAAGGTTTACCATACAGAAGGTTACACTACATTAAGTTGGCTATGAAATGTCAGCTCTAGTTCGGGTCCAATTGTGTAAAGATGGAAAACTTGGAGGTCTAACCCTGAGGTGGCAGAGAAGCCACAGAAAATAGCTTAAAACCCAAGTGCTTCAAAATCCTTTTCCCAGAAGGAATAGGGTATTCCATTGCTCATGCCATTGGTAATGTTTAAGGATGTCACAGACTAGTTCACACGCTGAGCTGTCCGGGGTTCCATAGCAGTAATTCACGTGAAACACATTGTTTCAAAGAGAAACTGACCGACTGAAATTAAAACTGATACCAGTGTTGGATTTATTGACTTTGGCAATGCTTGTTTATTTTCATGTTTTCCATAATCTCATTGAAACTGGGTACACTTATTTTCCATTATGAATTTTATGGGAAATACTAGCATGCATCAATTCATTTTACTAAATGATGCTTCAAAGAAATGGTACCAAAAATTTCTTCACAGTTTAGCAAAATATTTTTTCCTAGTTGCATGTTTTTGTGAACCTTTTACTTCGAAAGCAAAGAATCCTCAATCTTGCTTTCAGGCTTCAGCAAATATTTGCATTTAATCCAAGAGCATTTTGGGAGTTTTATACGCAGCCTCTCATTGTTAAACTTTGCAAGCGTGTGTGTACACTATTTTAATTTTTTTTGGAAACATGGTCAATACTGCAGTCTGAGCTTAAAACATTTATTTACAATTGTCATCCTAGTAATAAAGGCGTTGCATTAATGAACCCAAATACAAGTTCGAACAGATTAAACATATGGTCGCAATAATTATCTCAACTGTAGACCATTCCCATCTGTGCTTCATAATTTGGTACTGTAAACTGGCAGCCATAGTGTTTGTGCAGAGGGTGTGTGCCCTGATCACATCCACATAAAAATAAGTGATCTTCAGTGCCAGGACTGGCAGGCCAATACTTAACTTGCAAATGTTTTTTTGTTTGTTATTTTTTTAGTCATACTTTTTGTGCTTAAAATATGTGATTAGGGTCTAGTAACCTAATCAAATAGTGCCTTTTTCTGTGCTCTCAAAGAATGTAAAATATTTAAACAAAAAATGTGTGTGTAACATTTCTAATTAAACCTTATATGTAGTGGTTATGTTTTTTATTGTTTAAATTGTAGACATATGGCTGGCACGTTTAGGTAGTAGCATTTTTAGGTTGAGCCTAAGTGTTCGACCTCGTGTATACTTCTTATGGCTTACAGTGATTTCATTTGTTGGTTGCAGTGTCCTTTAAAAAATCTTTCTCGCTAGTGGTCAGTTTTGCCTTTTCCTCCCTCCTTTTACTGTTTCAGACCAGTGACCAACTACTGTATTATTCCACTTTGGCTTCTTTATCTGTTGCTGTGACTTTTTTTTTTTTTTTTTTGCTTCCTTTTCACTGTTGGTGTTTTAGGCTGGTAGCTGTCTGTTTTATTGCAGTATTCCATTCCTCCCACCTCCTCCCATGTTGCTGACATTTGTTTGGCTTTATTCCAGTGCTCTGCTTGTTTAGCTGTGCCTCCCCAAATAAGCTGATTTTACAAAAGAGAAACCGTTGTTTAGCTACTGCTCACAAAAGCCACAATATGCCCTTTCTCATAAAATAGCTAAACCTAGAAGCAATAATGTGAAACTTGCTTTGTCCCGCAGCCTTACTCTCCCCAGGGATCCTCCCTGTCAGCATTCAGGACATTGCACACAGGGCATTGCTTATCTCCTTTAATGGGGCCATAAATCTTCTTAGGCTGCTCTGCTATTGTTAGCTTCATTTTAGCTTTGTTAAATTTTGAGACCTGAAACTCTTGCAGGACTTTTCCTTCTGTTAAAATAAAAAGAAAAAAATTATCGAGCCTTATTTTCCAATTTCTGTTCATATGTTTCTGATGTCAGTAGCTGCTGGTGACCACCAAAACTTGGAAGGAAAAGAAGAAATTATGAGATGGGTTGACCAGTTTATGTGGCAAGAAAAGTCCAGTTTCTGAATTTACTACGCCAGTAGCTCTTACCCAAAAAATGCTAGACTTATTGCATTGCAAATGCTTGTGTTCTTTTAATGTTTGTGGTATATATTTGCAGTAATAAAAAAAAAAAAGTCAACTGTTGCCCCAGCTTGCCAAAGTCCGATCTATTAACTGTGCCAATCCTTGTTTTACTTACTCCCATCCTGGTTGCCTCTGCATCCTTGCAGCTCTGTTGTATATAGGCTCAGAGAAATATTCCCAGCTAAGGCTGCTTACTCTGCTTCTTATAGGCTTGTTAAAATGTCAACATATACAGTTGTGTACAGCTCAGATCCTCGAGCTGTAGTGTCTGGTGAAGTTGTTGTGAGCAGTGAAGTCAATCGTTTATCTTTTCAGAATAAGCGATAACTAAGCAGGTCACTATTCAGGAATTGGTGGCAACGCAGTATTCTGTCCTCTATTGTCATCCTGCCAGGAATTGCTGTCTTTTCCTTGAAATTGAGCCATCAGACCCCAAATCGCTTTAATGTGAAGTTACCCGAAAATACTACTTTGTCTATTGTCATGTAAGCAAGACACAGTGGTCTAAATAACATAAATGTTCAAGTGTTCTGCAAATGTCTGAAGAAGCACAGCTTCTTGACTACTAGAGAAAGTGCAGCCAACACCTTTTCATACACTCAGCTTTGCCACACAGCCGCTGTTTAGTTCATCCTTTGAAAAATATTAATGCATGGGACCGATTTAATTTGGGTGAGTGTGTTTGTGCTGCACGGCAGGACTGGATGGGGGGCAAATTATGTGCTCTTCAGCACAGCATTGAATGTTTGAACTTGTGGTTTTCGGGGTGGCTTGGTGAACTTTGTGTCAAGTTAAATGTAATATCTAAGCCATGTTTTGTTTTAAGTTAAGTGCAGCATGCTGGAATGACAGAGAACACAGTATTTATATGACTTGTAATATCCCTCACCTTCAAAGCTGTCGCCAGATCCAAGATGTTCTGTACACATAAGGCACAGTCATCTATGCTCAGTCAGCGTCTCACGAGCGGATGTGAAAGTAACAGCAGAGTCCTGTATTTTTATTAATTGTTACAACCTCCCATGTCCTCCAGTAGTTTCTTACCATCTCCTATTTCCCAACAGCAGATTGCCGTTCCCTCACACGCGATTACCAGCACTTCTCTCGTGTCATTCTTGCCACATTGCAAATCATGTTGGCCTCAACCAGCAGCTCAAGTAATTCCATATTCACCAATGTGTGCTCTCCATTCCTATGCACAATCTGCTGGTGCTCTGGTACCAGAGACCAAGGATTACGTTCTTGTGTGTCCATACCAGCACTTTGGCCCCCACAAATTATAGCACTTTGGTCAGGACAGCCATGCCCAAGCACCATTAGTAGATTACCTTCTGGTGGATTGGTCATTGGGAGAGAGGGATGCAGACTTGTGGTTTATGTAGAGCTCAGTAGTGCAAAGTGAATAGTAACATATTTAAAATGTAGAACTGTCTGTTGTCTTTTACCTACAAGACAGTACAAAGTACCCCTTTCCTAACTGCTTAAGAAACGAGCCTTGGCAAAGCCAGTCGGACTCATTTTATAATGCTGCACAGATCCACACCCAAACATTATATAGTGTGTGGAAAAAAACAAAAATTAAAGTGGGAAGTGAAGGTGAACAAAGAAGCTTTTATGGTCAGTTAGATTAGCATGGTGCAGCTTCTGAACCCTCACAAAAGCTGAATAGAGTGGGGGAGCAACAGACGAAGAGTGGTGGGGTGTGCAACCTGTGCCCAATGTTCCACCCTAATGGAACTGATCCATCCTTGCAAAGCATGGGAAAATAAGTTGGTGCTGTAAAATAGTTTAATATTATTGTAATATTATTGCCGAAATGAAAATGGTGCACTTTACTGCCATTAAAATATGCATCACGTTACCTGTATCTTGACTTATTAAAACTTTGTGGCATGTTTCAGTACATCATCTTGCCATGATAGCTCAGTTTTACACCCTAGCACTGTTAAATTGTGGACAAAATTGATGGCACCTTTCTTACTAAATATTGTACCTAATGTTACTTTTAAAGAAAAATCCTAAGATGGTATATAACAATTTTATGGAGTACACTGTCCTCCATTGTGCTTCAACAAACTGCTTTAACAAACTTATCTACATGGTCTTTTGCTGAAATAAGGCAAGACTCAGGTCTGCTGATTTATCCCGGGGCCTTGTTGTCTAGTATACAGAGTTCAGAGCCCCTTAAAGCACTTGCCTCCTAAAGTAATCCCATCGCAAAGAGTATAACACAATGTGTTGTTTGTAAAGCGCACTCATAGGTGTCTAATGTGAAATCTGCGGACACGGTGTTTCAGTGATCCTCATTGTGAAGCTTCATTATTCTTCATTTTGCTATGTGAATCACACTTCCTTGTGGCAAATCATTATTTCAAAGGAATAGTTATGTGGCCAAACCACCTTAAGCAGTGTTTTCAGTGGGGTTTTGTGGAAGTTAAACAAAGTAAAGATCTGTGGTTCCCAACGCCAACCAACACTTTAATGTTCACTGTCATTTCACACTGACTATAAATCAAATGAAGACCTGAGATTCCGACTAATTCAGGTCACACATACTTTCCTCTAAATTATGCATTTAAATCGACACTTTTGTGTAAAACATAATTTTGAATCTCATTTTATAGTCATTTTAGGTCTTGTGTGGATTACTGTAGCTTGTTTGCAGAGCTTATACCATAGAAGCACAGAGAGATTAGGTCAACCCTACTAAGTTCAGTAGTTGTGTCATTCCGGATGCATGGAATTTTCTTACAGTCCTAGCGGGATGCACGCTGTGAATTTAATGCTAGATCAAATATGGCTGTGGCGTCCATTACGTCCACTTCTTCATCGTGGGTATTTGCTATGCCTGTGGTGCAACCTGATTTTTGTGGGTATGACAGTGTCATAACATTTCAGATGGTGGGCATTTTCATGGCGACCAGAGTACGTGGCTTTCTACTATCTGCATGGCAGCACAGTACAGCCCTCACTTTAAGGCCCAGACGGGCTGACAAGATTACGAAAATCAAAAATCGAGACAGTTGGTAAACATAGACAAAGGAACTACAGTTTCATATCAACTGAGGAACACAGGATGACTTAAATGATGGTACTCATCAGCACTGAAACACAGACAACAAGCCACTAAAGGAGTACATTAAATGCTACTCTTAAACCCACTATTGTGTCTGTTTAATGTCATTGTTTCTACTAGAAGCTGCTATCCAGTCCTGCCTTCAAACACACAAAAATGTGCCTCCCTCAGTTTCCAGTCACCCGTGTCTGAAAACCAGGACATGTGCTGAATTTGCAAAATCTGCTGGGGCAGCCGATGACAAATCGGAACCGTCCTGACACCTGGTCACCCTAAGCCCAAGTCAAGGGAATCAGTGTGGCATGGAAAGTTGAAATAAGTGCTTCCGGCCTCATCATAGAATTTAGTATGCACAAACTCCCTTTGCACCCGGTTGTGGTGGGCTTCCTTTTCAGAGCTCGTCAGTTAGGTTCCGTAATTGGTGTGAAAGGAATGTGTCTGCAACGTGGGGCGTAGCAAGGTTTTACCGATCCAATTGTATTGTGTTCAACCTTTGTATCACAACTCCTTATAGACCGACCCTCATATCGTTCATTTGAGTACTACAGTAAGCATTTGCTTTGCATTTAATAGAAGAGTCGCAAAACTCTGTCAAATTGCTCACATTGGCATCCAATTTGATTTTACTGCAAGTTTATTGGATATTGCGTTTTGTTCCTGCTCCAGGAAATTTGTATTAACAGCTTGATTTTATTTAGGTAATCCTAAATTATCTCATTTGCTTTTACCACTAATGGTTCCGGAGATCTTTATACATTGGTCCCCCCTGAACTTTTATTTCATATTTATTTTTAGGTCGAGTGCGCAAGAGTTTTTTGACCTGTTGTAAGTATTGTGGGCTTTTAACAATGCCCATCACTTTCACTTGTTTGTGGGCTTGCCTTTCAAAAATCACTTGATGTAATTGGTAAATGCTTTACGTTTGTCTTGCCTTGAGGCTCTTTTTGTCACGCCTGGCAGACTGCCCCCATTACTTGGTTTATTGCACGATAGCCGATATACTTCAGAGTGGGCAAACTATTTATTTTGTCTCCCCCCCCTTCATGCTGGCCATGGCATTCACAGCGCGGACAGGCACAACAGCGTGAACTCCATTGGCGGTATTGGAGTGCTGGTCACATTGTAAACTGTTACCTAATCACTCATTTCTTGTGGCTCTCCACTTAAAACACTTGAAATTGGTGAATGCTTTATGTAAAAGAGAAATCCTCAAATCAAATGCGGCTCTCCCGGCACAGCAGGAGAGCCGATACTACAATATTCACTGCGCTCGGTAAAACTTGACCCTTAATGCTTTGCAAGGCATTACTTTTAAAAAACATTTTTGCTCATAACTCAGCATGTGGTGGCCCAAGGACAGTGGGGCCACCACCAAAATGTTCATGACAACGTGCTATTTCTGTCTTCATCTTCGAGGTCTCACACTTGGTTAGTTGGGGACTCCAAAATAATAACCACTCCCACTATTCAGCTTCTGTTTAAGCTCTTTCATGGCTGAAACATTTATTTTCACAACTGGGAATAGGTTGTTTTTTAAGGGCCTTGTTTGTAATATAATTGTTTGTTGTAGGCCTGCCACTCCTGAATATGTGTAATGCACAATGTCTAGGGGCTAAATATGTGGTTACACTGCATTATGTATTGCCATTTCCTTTTTGTGTGGTTATGCCCTCTAGGGGCCAACTATATAGTCACATGACTATTTCTTGCAAATGCTATTTTCATTGTGGTGACCTCTAGAGTCTGTTCCAAGTATTATAGTCATCTCCGCATATTAAAATATTCAGCACAGAAACCTGCCCCATAATGCTTTGGAAGTCATTACATTTACAAAATATTGTTGCTCATAACTCAGCCTTTGGTGGTCTTAGCACAATGGGACCACCTTCAAAACATTGTACGCAATGTGCTCTTTCTGTCTGCATCATCTCTGGGTCACCACACTGTTAGTGAGGACTCCAAAATAAGAACCCTTCCACCATTCATTATCTTTTAAAGCTTTCTCATGGCTGGAACTTTAGTTTTACAGCTGGGAGAAGTTATGTTTTAAGGTCCTTGTTTGTAATATTATTGAAATAGTCCTGCTAGCCTTGAAAATGTGTACTGTGCTATGCCCTCTAGGGGCTAAATATTTGGATGGTTGCACTGCATTACTTTCTCCCTTTCTTTTTTTTATGTGGTTATGTTCTCTAAGGACTGACTGTATGGTTACATGCCCTTGTTTCTTCCAAGTTCTATTTTTATTGTGGTGTCCTCTAGGGGCTGTTCTGAGCATTGAAGTCAGCATACTATAATATTCGTGGCATTAAAACTCTGAGCATAATGCTTTGCAGGGCATTACTTTTACAAAACTTTCTTGCTCATAACTTAGCCCGTGGTGACCCTAAGACAATGGGACTACCTTCAAAACACTCTTTCTGCCTACATCATTAGTGGGGACCCCAAAAGAATAACCCCTCCCACCATTAATTTTTTTTCAGTTTTCTCATGGCTAGAACTTTTGTTTTTCAGCTCGGAGAAGGATTGTTTCAAAGGCATCGTTTGTAATATTGCAGTAGACCTAGCTCTAAAATGCCCTCTAAAGGATAAGTATAGGTTTACTCTACATTACTTTCTGCTATTGTTTTTCATGGGCTTATCCCTACTAGGGGCTCACAATATGGTTGCATGACCAGGTTTCTTACTAATGATTTGTTTGTTATGGACATTGCAGTCTAATGTTAAAAGTTAATTTCTGGTAAAGATTTATATGGTAATTGTAATATGTTTGAATAATCTCTCCTTGTTACAATTATGACCATAATGTATGCCAAATTAACATCCTTATTACAGTGACTTTTTGAACGATATTGGTAAGTTTGGGTGACCCTTCTACTTTATTTCTCCTCTGTGGCAGTCTTGTGTCTTTATTTGGGTAATTGTTTTAGCCAACCAGAAACTCTGAATGTGAGGTTGTGAAAGTAGTATTCTATTGGAATTATCATGGCAGATTTAAATTAGAATGCTAAACGGCAACATTTTCATTTTTTTTCCCACAGCTAGAGAAAGAAGGTAAATGGAAGTGCTTTTGTTATATTCAGGGCCGCTGGAACTATATGGCACAACGAAATTTTGAGGCAGGGTTGAACAATGTATGTGGCAAGAAAATTCCAGTTGTTTATTTAGAATGCCAGTAGCTCAAACTGAAGCAAATGTGAGACCTATTGCTTTTCAAATGCTTGTTAGGTTTCTTGTATATACTAATAATAAAAACAAGCCGCCATGAGCATCAGCAATATGGAAAGACACAAAAGGAAAAAGAAGTTCGCTTGCAGTCAAACTTATCAGCAAAAGTGCAATTAGCCATGTAGCACGGTCGATGGCCAACGCAGTAACAAAACCTCCCCAAGGTGGGACAAACATAAACCATTTACCAATGTGATCAAAGAATTTTTGAAGGGCAGGGCCCATGAACGAGTGATAATGATGGGCGTGAGGTGGGCGCTGTTAAAAGCCTAGATACAAACCAACGCGTCGGAAAAGCAGCGCATGCGTGCTGCTATGTTTGACCTAAAAAAATCTAAAAACGGGCTCAGCGCCCACTCCTTACTTACTTATACTCACCATTGGTTGGCTCTGACATCACTCTTTTCCTTGCTTCTTATTGGGCAGCACCTCTTTGTTCCCCTTTCTCTTCAGTTCTTCTTTTCTTCCTAGGAGTTTGGACGAAGTACAGTTTCCACTTGCACAGGTTTTTTTTTTTTTTTTTAATTATTTTTACTCCTACACCTCACAAGTGCATGTGTTTTCAGGTCCTCTCTGTCCCTTCCAACCTTGGTCCGTTCCGCCTATTACCGCTTCCTCTCAGTCTCCCCATCCTGCTTCGTCGTTGGTCCCTTGTTTTGATATTGTCCCTCCACTTTTCTCCACTGTCAATAAAAACCAAGCGCTGTGATGAGGTCAGAGGGAGCCGCGCTGTAGCGCTTTGTTTTTATTTACTTCAAACCATGTTACTCAGCAGCCCAAACTGCTGAGCAACATCTTTATACGGTTGTTTGTTGACCTGTTAGTGGAGCACAAGTATGTTTATAAGCTTCTGCATTACTGATTGCGAGAGCGCCACCTGAAATTTGGATACTTTTTGTCTGCTAAAAAGAAAAGGCTACGCAACGTGATACTTGGAGCTGAAAGTCTCAGCGGGATGTTTGTCAAAGCCTATTTTACCCAGGTGAGAGGGACTGCTCACATGAGATGTGTGGTTGGGTAGCCATGGGCTGGGCATGTTACTAAATACTTTTGAGTTTACCGCTTTCAATATGCACTCCACATAGTTTAAACTCTGCACCCATTTTCATTGTGGTAACTATTTTAGCAGCTGATGAAAATTATACTAACTACCTATCATGTCTGTCAAACTGAGTTTGCTCTTACTCTTTTGCTCGTGTTCGTGGCAGCGTCTGCTTCTGGCCTTAAGTGGTGATTGGACATCTCGGAGATGGATGCGCACTATCAATCGAAACCATGGAATAACTGCATGATCCCATTATAGGGCTTGACAGTGAAGTTCCTGTCCTGAAGTTTCACTCTTTAACGTTATGGATTGATAAGTATGAAATGAGGAAAGGTACGCGGCCCACCCTAACAAGTTCTGTCGCTAGATTGGCAATGTACAGCTACCGCTAGCCTGCAATCATTTAACCAGCTGTCTTAACCTGAATCAACGCTATTATCAAAACGCTATAGAACTGTTCGCATTACTTCTGTGTTAACAGCACCCCCTTTACATCGCTGTAAAACCAAGAAATGCTATATATCCGCTACCTTTCCTCCTCGATGAAAATTAGTTTTTCTTTCATTATTTGCCTCAGTTTAAAAGAGTTATCAGGCAGTTCGTCAGTTAATCTTGCCGAAGACGTGTAGGATGAGTACATCTTTACACATTATCAAGGCTGCTCGTTTGAAATCTCTGGCAGGCCCCTCTGCTAAAATAGATGCAATAAATATGATCACTGCACTGAGAGGTGTTCGGTGGGGACCTTCTGGCGGGTGTTCGGTGGGGGAGGTGGCAGCGGAGGTGGAAGTGCGGCGAGCGAGAGGGAGGTGAGCAGTGCACAGTGTTACGTCGTTGTAAGGTCGTGACATTGTGAGTCTGTCAGGGTGCTACTGTTCCCACAGGCTATACATTATAAATATATGTGGCAAACATTCTTATCACTGTAAACACAAGGTCACACACGACCACTTTAACAACCAACTTTAACCAGACCACACATGTTTCTGTGGCCAGATTATCTATAACCTCAAGGCCTAAGTATGCTGTAATGACCAGACCACATATCCCCTACCCCAGGAGGTATTGTTTGCTTTCTGCCTTTCCGCATGTGCCACGTACAGGAAATACTATTTAACATCTTTTGTTGGTCTGTTTATGGGCGAGCCCAAAGTGCTCCGTCCATTCTGTAATCTCTTTGGGCTTGAAACCACTCTCATGCCAAGCAAGTCACTTACATTGGTTTGTGAGCTTGCCTTTTAAAATCCGCTTGCTTTCATTTGTGAAAGGCATGCGTATGTCATGACTTTTCCGGTATTTAGCCCACCTACACAGCACTGGTAAAGTACCAAAAACATACGAGGCTCAATGTTTACAGCCTGGAGTCCGGACTACTGTATATGTTTATTTTCCATGCAGCGCGATTGCGCTGCATTTTGTTTTTGCTTTACAACGCTAATAGTCCTATCTCGAACAAATGCGAGACCAGTTGCATTGAAACTGCTTGTTTTACTGTTGATTTCCCTTACATTTCCAACATTGTCAGCAGCAAGCACACATGCATGCAGTCTCTCATGCCTTGCAAAACACATATATTGCTTGTCTTTACATATTCAAAGCTGCCCCAATTTACAAATGTACGTCACTTTTTTTAGCCGTCTGATTTGATCGTGGGGGCCACATTTATTTTGGTGCCCGGGCATATTTCTTGTCCCGTTCTGACCCCGCCCACTCGTATGTTTTCCTCAGACTCGTCATAAAGAGCAGATGTATCAGTGTTTTTGCTCCACATGCCTCCCCACCCTAGAAAGGCTCGACGTCCAGAGAACAGAACGTGTTTTTTATATTAACTTAATAAGGCCGATAGTGAGCTCTGAAACCACATCCTTGTTAAAAGTATCACAAAGGTATACCGCAGTTATTTGTTTTAAAGTAGTAGTTGACTAGCACAGCCATTTCAAAATCTTAGCACCTGACCACGGAACAAGGCTATAGGGAGTGACTTTTATTAAATAAGCAGTGTATGATATTTTGAATAGAATGCTTGGGAGTTTGTAAAGAAGAGTTGCAGTTGTCAGAGTAAGAGTTAGTCTGCCATGATTATTCATCCACCATGCCCAGTAATAATTTCACTTCTCCAGATCAAGTGTTGCGCCCTCCATTCCATTTGTCTGTACATTTCCCATTACAATTGGTCGTGGGAAATAGAATAAGTTCCAGCCACACATGCCCACCCTCCCCTTAAACCACAACACAGTAGCAATACCTGGTGTTAGTCCAACCCCCGGTCTTCCAAAAAGTACAGACTTACACCACACACATTGGCAAAGCCAATAAGTCTTGCCTATGAGTACTTTTGGCTTTGGCAGCGTTTTGCAGCCATAATGTACAGGAGTGCTGATGCTTTGTAGTGTGGCTAAAACTAATTTAAAAAAGCATCATGGTGATGTTTATAATTATTTTTAACCATGATGAAAAGCTGCTATCCAATATGGCTACAAAAAATTGCCAAAGTCTTCAATGCCCATGCTGACTGTACAGCATGAACAAAAGACAGTGACAGCGCCAGTTGTCTCCAAGGTGAAACCTGTTGGCTTTGCTTTGCCAGTGCTTGTTTTCCCCCTCACTCTCTGTTTTCCTAATTCTTCAGTATAATGTTCAATATGCGCCTTACCTTGCGTTCAATCAGTTTGGCTAACACCCTCACTCACTTCTTTGTTTTGATTATTGATACTTTTATAACATTAATTTATTGACTCCGCTTTAAGCATGGTACTTCATGATCAGTAGTTTTGGTCTGGGAACTTTAGCACTGCCTCGCCGCCTTCTGAAACATTGACTACATATCAAGTCGCGCTTGTTGAGATGGTCAGCTTTTTCATGTTAAAGAATTGTAAGCTTTGAAGCGTTTACTACGCTTTCCAGATGCAAACCTCTTTTGCTTTTCTGCATTTCATTTTAATTGGACGAACGGTTAGGCATTGGTCATTTTTTTATTTTAAAAAATCGTCCTATTTTTAATCCAAAGGACAACACTCTTGTGATTGTAACATAACCCTGTTAAGTGCCAAGCCTGGTAGAATAGCATCAGAAAACTGACTCCTGCTTATATGTATGTTTTGTCATAGTTCCAAAATGTGTTCATGTGCTGCGATATATGGTGCCTTTAGGTAGCTGTGACATGTCTTTTTGGCCTGGAGTCATTTCAGCACAATAATCTCTGTGTCCATTCCAAGTTGTAGGTGCACTTCACAGACAGGGCAACAAGATTTTTTTTAAGGTCTTTATGCAAACAGCCGCATGTGCTACCTGTTGCAAGATGTATTGTTACCTCACAGTGGGCTTGGAGCCTGACCATTTCTTGGTCTTGTACGGATGACAAGATTGCGGTGTCTTTTATGATGCTTTATTATAGGAACAGCCACAACGCAGTCCTCCCTCGCCAGCCAGCACTGACTGACACATGAACTCCACATCCAGCGTAGGACATTACAATGAATGTGAAATCATCAACATTCTCAACTTGAAGCAACCAACTCATTACAGAATATAGTACATCTTCTTCCCTTATAAATAAAGAAACAGAAAAACACATAAGCACACAATATACAAAAGCCAAATATGAGCATTACAAAATAACTAATACCGTATCTATCATATTTCCTCACATATTCAGAAGACTGACCTATGTGTCCTTCTTTTCTCTTGCCCTGCTCTTGGCTCCATTAATACCCCACAGTTTATTTTTCCCTCAGCATCTACACCCACAGCAATCACTCTTGTACAAACAGCACTGGGATCTCTTCAATTGATCTTTCCTAGAATCTCATTGTCACCCATCAGCATAAATCTCCTACAACCGCTCTCCTTGTTGACACCTATATCTTGTCTGTGCCTACATGACTAGTCTTAGCATAAAATACAGCTCTCCTCAGATTCCACTTCTAATTCTCCAACACCACAATGTACTGATGTCACTCTTTAATAATGAATGGCCCACAAAACTTCTTCAGACCATCTTCTATACGGCCAACTTCTCCTTCACCAAATCACCCACTTCAATACCACTGTCCCATCCTTCCCAGGTGATGAATAACCTCCCCCCCCTCATCTTATAAAGACTTCGTCCAAGCTGGTACCATTTTTGTGCCAGCTTTCCTTACTCTCTTTGTATCAAACATACTTTTTCCAGTTACCTACACTCTTATTCGGGTGATAAATTGATACTAGATCCAATACTGCTTCCTTGACATTCTTGCTACTAGCTACCGTCATTGCACCCATACCCATGCAGTTAGCCCTTTCCACAAAGCCATTGGCTTGTGGATTGTACTGACTTGTACATTAATGCTTGTTATCACACACTACCAAAAAAAATACTTCATTTTGTCAGATGCTAATTGAGTGCCATTATCTAAGATCTATGTAAAAGACAAACTTTCTTCCCTAAAAGCATTTTCAGTAGCTTGATGGTAGCGTTCTAATATTTTGTTTGATAAATTTCACAGTGAGCCGTTTAGAATGAACATTCATCAAGACTAATGCAAATTGAAGAGTCCATCTGAGGATTTGGGGTCTACTATATGGTGTGGCTGGGTAGCCTTACCATGCAGTACATGCACAAATACCGTCTTATGTCCTGTCCGGTACGTTGACTCAACCTTAAACTCACTCTGGGTAGCTGTGACTATGAGCAGTAAGGCTTAGCAAAGGAACAATGTGTAAACCATTTAACACCACCAAACAGTGAAATAAGAAAGTCACACAACAGAGACAAGACACCAGTTTCTGTATCTTTAGAGACCTTGGTCATCAATATATACTGGAGTGTTCCGGAGATTGTCTTTTTTAAAGGAATAAATAACTTTACTGTCCACCTCAAACAAGCTTTGGTCAACAAAAACTTTCGAAAAGTTTAGAAAAGTTAGTTTGGCAACTCCATCCCGAGTTGGGCGACTAAGCCAGACAGAACAGAGGGCCTGTGGCCCAGAGAGTATAGTTAGGGCAGTTAACTGGCCTCCAGAGCATTTTTAGAGCAAGAACCAAACTTTTCAGGATGACCTCCATATACGATAATGGAGTGGCCCTGATGGAGGGATGCAGGCTCAAGGATCTTCAAGGATGCTCCTGATGTTGTGCAGTCCATGGGATTGAAGTCTGGTTGAGTCCTCTGTGTGGGGGTACGGGTGAGTCTGTACGATGCTAGCCACAGATTTCGGAGTACCACACAGTCCTCTTTACAGGCTTTCAATGGCTGCTGATGCAGATCTTGCACTTTTGCAACACAGTGGTCACGGTGCAGATCTCTGGTGGAGGCTGGTGTTTCTTTAGGATTACGAATCCGGTCACCACCAACACTCGCGGGTCTGGCTAACAAGGGTGCAACTTTTGGCTACTGCCCAATTGTCCTTAGGAGTGTCTGACGTCCGGTAGTAGCAAGACTTCTGCAGTGGCTTCCAAAGGTGTGACGTTTTTTCCTGCAGCTTTGATGTCCCCAGTGCTATTCTGGGAGGCCAGCCAACTGACCCTTGGTGTCTCTGCTTAGGTCTGGGACACGGATCAGTGTTTCACAATGCTAGGCATACAGAACAGGGTCCAAACTCCAGCAGGTGCAGTCTCTCCAACCTCTTTGTGTGCTTCTAACAGGTGCAGTGGTCTACTTCTTGTCCTCTTTCCAAGTCCATCGAGTACTGAGGGTCAAAATGCCAGGGGTGCCATATTTATCTCAGTAAAGTGCCCTGAAGGAACCGCACAATCACTAACCAATGGGCAACTGGGAACCGTCCAACCTAGTGACAACGTTTCTGTGATGTGTGGCATCTAGCTAGCTCAGAAGGCCACATTCTTGCCCCTTCCTCGGTTGTGTAGATCGCAATAGCCCACCCTAGAGGAATGACTAGCTAGGGGCAGCGCACCCATGGTATAATTGGTTTTGTGGTGCGTTTCCTGCCTCTGGCCCTGTCCTCTTGCTGCCTTCAAGGACAAAAGGCAACCTGCTCAGGGGTGTTGGGCCAGGTGGCCCACCAAAGGCAGCTTCCCCGTTAAACCATGCCTTGAAATTAATCCCTGAGTGGTCATGAGGTGACCCCTCACTACTGAGGCTCTGCCTTTGTCCTTGAGCCAGGGAATCGTTCACAGGTCTCCCTAAGTAGTCAGAAAGCTGTCTGTGTGTGTGTGTCGCTGTGAGGCCACTGGACGAGCAGAGCACAGAGTGGTCATTTTTCTAGAAGTGACTTATAATTAATTAATATTCGCATCAATTCTCATCCAAACATCAGGTTGCATTTAATGTCACGATTAATTTGAGACCTCTCATTACCTGGCTTGGTAGTCCCAGCCAAAATTTAGCTGGGTGGAGATGCCATGTGCTAGCCAGTGGGGCTACCTACTTCACCCATAGCAATATTACAGTTTGGAAGTGTTGCTTTCAAGACATATCGTAATACATTGCCTTACTTACAAAAGAATAGCTCCCTGCCATAAGTCTCCATAACTATTACTCAGGGGAGACTTGTATATAATGAAAAGGGGCAGTGCGGCTTTGCATAGGTTAGGATGGCAAAGTCTAACTGACAGCAAGTGCACTGATCTTCTAGTCTGCAGTGGCAGGCTGAGAGGCATTTTGCACCTTGTCAAATGAAGGTTGGCACAAGCAGTGCTGCAGCCCTCAGTGGACACTCTGCCTTACATGTCCTGGTTACCATACACTAGTGACTTAGTAGGCAAGGACTTGCCTATTGGGGAAAATCCAATTCAACATATTTTTACATGGGGGGGTCAGAGCAATGGCACTGAGGTCTGGGTAGCAGGCCTTTGTGCACTCTGAATCGAAAAACCAGAAGCATCAGTGCAAAAATATGGGTTTGAACATGCAGAAGAGGCATTTCCTTACACCCTTCAATACTGCTAATGGTACAATTAAATCCATCCACACAGGACAATCAGTCACTATATCACACGCTTGATTACCTGCTTTTAAACTTTTCCCACCTTCCGTGCAATCACTACACTGTTCTATCTATACATCCACGTCGCCATCAGTTCCTGCCCACCAGAAGTTTTCTCTCAAACTCCTCTTTGTCAGCATTAGGCCTAAATAACATGTGCCAACATAAACAATTTCCTTCTCAAACTTTCTGGTGGAACAAATTTGTCCCCTCTCTTGATGACCTTACCATCCAGCACAGATAATTTGTTTACTATCTTAATAAACGGGCAAACTCATGTACACGCTACACTTTCTCTTTTGTTTCTTTTCACAATCAACTTCACCACTTCTTTCAGAACACACATCATTTCTTTGTACCATTCTTCTTCTTCTTCCACAGCACTTTGGGTAGAATCTTTTACATCCCCAACTCTTGCTACACCATCCATCATCTATGCGGTACTCCTAAAGGCTAACCTCGGTTAAAACTTTATTGCGCCTTCCAGTAAAAGTATTTTCTTGAGTGGCTTATGATCTGTTCTGGGAATCACTTGTCTTCCCCAAATATAAGTCCTGAAATAGTTTGTTCCCCGAGCCGGAACCAATGCCTCTCTCTCAATCCCAGAGTAACTTCTCTTGGTGTAAGTCAGATCTTGAGGCAAAAGTGACCATTCTTTCCCCACTGGTATGAACTTGAAACAACTGCTCCGACCCCCATATTGCGTTGGCACCTAATGTAGCAATAGTTTTTTTTTAATGTTCACAAAGGCTTGATCTAACTAACAGTTCTCCCACACAAAATTACAACCCTTTCTCAATGACTAAAATTCTCAGTTTCATCAGCAAAATGTTTGAATATTTGGAGAAATATTCTCTTAGTCCCAAAAAGGACCTTAGCTGATCTTTATCCTGAGAGGCAGGAGCTTCCTCTATAGCTTTCAAGCAAATCCTTTTTAGCTCTCACACCATCCTTAGAAAAAGTATACTCAAGAACCTCAACCTCCTCTACAAGAAAGTCTTGTTTCTCCTTCTTAAAAATTATTCCAGATTCAGCAAGCCTGTCCAATACCTGTTTTGAGGGTAACAGTATGACTTTAAATTGTTTTACCTAACACCAGGATGTGCTCTTGATAAAATATTCCTCTAAATACCTCTTTCATTATCCTTTAAAAGACGCTTGCAGTGGTTGATAATACTAATGGCATCTCATTGAACTGGAAAATGCCCTTCATAATTATAAAATCTGTAGGCGGCTTGGAATCTTCATGTAACTTAATCTGATGGTGTCCACTTTTTATATCAAATTTACTAAAGAATCTTCCTCCTTCAAGCAGTAAAACAAATACATTAATATTGGGCAAAAGGGTACTGGTCAACCACAATAATTTAACACTGCGAAGATCGACACAAATTCATAAATCTCCATTTGCCTTCTCTGTAATTACAACTGGAGAAATTCTGTGATAAGTCTCTATTGGTTCAGTAATGCCTCCCTTCACCATGTCAAGAAGCATTTTCTTGACCTGTTTCCTTGCAACAATTGGTATCTTTCTTAGCTTATGTTGGACTGGAATGGCATTGGGTTTAATGACAATCATATGTTTGTAACTCGTCAGTTCTGTTAAGTATCAGCAAAGACTTGTTTATGGCAGTCAACAATTTCATCCATGAAACATTCTTCATACCGTAATCTGGTTGGTGGCTTTCGGGTTGATGGCTGTGCGAAGATCATATTGATCTAGCCAACCAAAATTGTGGGACTACTTACTGCCACACACACTCCCCCTCCCCCCCCACCCCTATTATTTGTCTTGAATTTTAATACTAGTCTACATTTAAAAAAAAACAAAAAAATCTGTTTGTTTTTAAACACCAAATACGTATAGATACAATTCCAAACTGAATTGTCAATTTGCACTCTTATTATATTTCCCTAGTTGATATTCACTTACACATCAATATTCTTGTGCAATAATAAAATGTTTGTCATTACACGCAATTGAATATATATCTGATAGTAAAGAGGAGCAAATTAAATTTAAGAAAGAAAGAAAGGAAATAGAAAAACAAATTAAATATTTGCTCAGAGGTTGTCGCGCCCCGGGGAGGAAACCTTTCCCCAAGTGGGTAGCCCCGTATATTATCAATCGTTCCAATGATTCGAACTTGATTGACCCGAGGGAAAAGGAGAGATCGGGTACTGTGGGGATTTTCGTGGTGCTTGTATAACGTAGTGTGGATCCTATGGTCAGAGCATGTGTAGCGTGAGCATATGGTGTCTGTACTGATTCTGATTCCCCCTGTAATGTCTGTTGCCTACTTCTCATCGGTAGTGGACAAGGTGTGTCTGTGTCTAGTTTCCCGCTATGACCCCCATGCTGCGCACAGTTTACATAGGTTCAATTTGGTCTGAGGTATTACGCAACGCTGGTGCTCCAGAAACGCGCGGCTAGCGCCCGCTCTTGGGCTTATCCCCGGTCATCCCCCTAGCATTGTGTTTACTTGTCTGCCAGTGTCCCAGGGCGGTCTTGTGTCATCTTTAGTTTCCATTTTGACAATGAAAGTGTTCCATGTATCTAACCCCTTGATCAGAACCCCTTTTTCTTGGAGGGACTGTAGCACCTGTGCTTCGGCTCGCGCCCAACGCAACAAGTCCTTCTCCCATTGATGTTTGGTCGGCACACTTGGTACCTTCCAGTGCATTGCTTTAAGGCGCTTGAATAAGACGTACGCTAGATCAATACATCTGTGTCTATTTCCATCCTCGAGGCCTTCGCCAGATCCCCAGCAAGCAAGATTCGGGCGTGGGGGATAAAGGTACGTCCAACCAGTCAGCAACCTGTGATGTAATGTCATGCCATGTTTTCAACACTGGGGGGGCATTCCCATGTCGTGTGAAAGAAGATGGCGTCAGAGACTCCACATCTCAGACATTCCAATGATGCCTGAGCGAACATACTTCTGAGTCTGTGTGGTGATAGGTGTGTTTGGCAAAGGTAATTAAATTGTGTGTATCTAAGTCTAGGGTTGCAGGACACTTCATTTGTCATTGTCAATGCTTCGTGCCATGCGTACTGTGTCAGCGGTGTTGCCAAGGACCCCGTCCCATCTTCCCTTAGCCTGTTCCTGGTTTTGCTCCGAGTGGGCCATCAGGATCTCATATATCTTAGATATATTAGTAGTTATATCCAGATCGTCAATTAAATCGTGTAGAGTAGGGGCCGTCAGAGGTTCAGTGTACCCACATTTCCATGTGGACCGTATTATCTGTCGCAATGCGCCGTATGCTATGAAGTAACCTTGTCCCAAGTCATAGGTACTTGTCAGTGCTTCATAAGATAGAAAATGTCCTTCCATATAGATGTCCCCCACTGTCTGTATGCCTTTTGCTGGCCATGTTGTCAGGCCTAGTCTCCCTGCTTTCTTTTCTACATTGGTGACCGCCAGTAATGGTATCCTAGGGGAGTATTTCGGGGTCCTATTTCCATCCAGAACAAAACGATGCCATATCCAGCGGGCTACTCTTAATAGAATATTGTGCATGTGCCGCGAACCATCGCTAGCCAGTAGCCAGCGTAATATGTTAGTGTGTCCCAGGCTGGTATGTACCATCTGTGCCTCCGTGCATGTAGGATGCCGTATCCATTGCGTCACCCATTTCAATTGCGCGGCCGCGTAATACAGCTGGAGTCTGGGCACACCCATGCCACCCAGCTCGAGCGGCTGATATATTTTCATTAGTGCGACCCGTCTGCGGCCATTCCCCCACACCAAGTCGGACAACAAACTGGATAGAGTCTTAAAGAAGGAGCTAGGAAGAATCAGTAGTAGTGCTGAGAAAAAGTACAGTTGTCGTGGTAGTACTATCATCTTTGCTATGGCTGTTCTGCCCAGTGGTGATAGTGGAAGCGAGCAACAGAAGGGCATGGAGCCCACTGATGGATCTGATCGCATGACCCAGGTTACCCTCTCTAAGGTCCACAAGATTGTGGAACACATTCCACTTTTAAATATGTGGGGGTGAAGATCACAGGCCGAGGGTTCCAGACGAAGGGGCTCCGGCACCGCTCGCTTCGGGAATAGGCAAGACTTCGACCAGTTCACCTTTAACCCGGAGAGGTCACCAAACTGATCTAATAATCTAAGTAGATCCGGGAGGGACTCATTGTAGTTTCACAGGAATATTAGTGCATCATCAGCATATAATGATACGATGTGGTATGTACCACCATCTAATACGCCCCAGTCTGCTGCTGAGTACCTCAGCTGTGCAGCTAGTGGCTTGATCGCCAGAGCGAACAATATCGGGGACAACGGGCAGCCTTGTCTCGTGCCCCTTCCGATCTCAAACCTATCAGATATTGTTGCGCCAGTCTTAACCCTCGCCGACGGTTGAGAATACAAGACCCCAACCCATCTTATGAACGTCTTCCCAAATCCTATTTGTTTCAGTGCTTCCATCAAGAAGGGCCATCCCAGGGTGTCAAATGCTTTCTCAATGTCTAACAACACTGCCACCCTCGTGTGCTCTCCTACTGGGGTGTCTGCCATCAGTCTAAGGAGGCCCCGTATATTAATGAAGGTGTTGCGGCCAGGTTTGAAACCCGATTGATCTGAGTGCACTAAGGCCGGTATCAATGGGAGACACTGGTTAGCCAGTACCTTCCCCATTAGTTTGCAATCCGAATTTAATAGTGACAATGGACGATATGAGCGGACATCCAGCGGGTCACGGCCCGGTTTGGGTAGCACCGCTATAATTGCCTCCCGCTGGGACTCAGATAATCTGCCTACCTCGAGGGCCTCACTCATCATTTCCAGGTATGGCCCTAAGGTTTGCCCCGGGAAGGTGGTAAAGTACTCTGCTGGCAAGCCATCGTTGCCAGGCGCCTTACCATGAGCCAGCTGCCGTAAGGCCTGTTGTATCTCCTCATGGTCTGTTGGGTTCTCCAGGGTTTGCACTTGTATATCATTGAGATGTGGCAACTGTAGCCCGTGAAGAAGTCCCTAAACTGTTCTGGTGGTATAGGACTCTTTGAAGGCATCATTTATCTAAGGCTGAGTGTTAACTATGACCCCCGTATCCAGTCGGATAGCTCATATGGGAGTGCGTCTCTGCTCGCCCTTCAGTAGCCATGCTAGCAATCTTCCCGAGCGATCCCCCTTCTGCATGCGTGCAAGCTATGTAATGTTGATAATCGTATTGTCTCAAACGGGGGTCTGCCTCATTACACTGTGCCCACACCCGCCCAAGGTCTGCACTCTTTGCAGTGCCCTCCGTGATCCCACATTCAATCACACGCATTTCACATTCATATTTCTGGAGATCCAACACCAGTGATCGCCTCATACACCCCGCCATTGACAAACATCTCCCCCTTACCACCACCTTGTGTGCATCCCACTCGTTAGCGCGGGATGTTGATGTGCCACCGTTCAGTGTAAAGTAGGATGCTATCTGGTCTGCTAATTCCTTGCGGTATGGTGGGTCTAACAGCACACTGGGTTGGAGACGCCAGGATAAAATGCGTGAGTGCGGTTTACCCCATTGAATGTTTGCTATTAACAGACAGTGATCTGATATAACCCTTGCCATGTATGTGGCATTAGTGAATCTGTGTATCAATCCCTGATACCGTGGAATAAAAGGAGTACTCCCTATCCAGCGGGTATAAGTGTCTCCATACGTCCTAAAACCTGCACTCTGAAATCCAAGATTGCAGTGTATGAAAATTCGTCCTAACTGGAGCATCTGTTAACGAGGGGTGGGATCTGTCCATTTCCACATGTGGTACAGAGTTCATGTCTCCTCCCCATATACTTGGTAGGGTAGGATCCCTTGTCAGACGTGAGGTGGTGGACAACAGAATTCACCCTGCTTGACGTTTGGGGCATAAAGTCCCACTATCACCAATGGTTTCCCGTCTAGCAGGCCCTCCAATTGAACAAATCTTCCCGCCTCGTCCACCAAACTACGCATCACCGAGTAAGGAAACCCTGGGGCGATCCAGACCAAGACTCCCTTTGCATATGTTGATGTCCCCGTGCCGTGTACCAGACCTGCCCATCTCAACTCAATAGATTTGAGATCCACTGAGGTGAGGTGCATCTCCTGCAATATGGCTATGTGTATGCGGTGACGTTTCAGGTATGCGTGTATCTTGCCTCGTTTAGCCACTCCCACCATGCCTTTGACATTCCAGGTTAAGACATTGTAAGTAGTCATCATATATTATGAATCATGAGGTATCTCCTTTCATACTCCAAGATGAGTCCGTCTGCCCCTGCCAAGCGGACAGATTGTCTCCCTCTCCCTGCCCTCCGTTCCTCCCTCCACTCCCCCTCCGAGCTTTAGGAAAGAATACTGAAAAGAACGGATTATGCAAATCAATACTAAAAAGATGAGCAAAATAAACATTGTATAACACATGATAAGTCTTCCTGGGTAAAGCCCAGGTTGAAACATTGCGGCACAGCCTGTGCCTAATTGAGTGTCAGTTCAAACTTGATCCATTCGGGGACCCGGGTGGGGGTTGAGGTGATAGGGTGTATGGGCCTTAGCTGTGGCCCACCTCATCCGAATTACGGCCCTGCGCTGCCATAGGAGAACTAGTGTTGATAAAAATTAGAGCTGTCCCACCTCTCCTGCGAGGTCCGTGATATCACCTGCAATTCCCAATCATGTCGGCTGTTGGGCTGTCCGCCATGGGCTACATCTTCTCCAGACGGGAGCTTGTTGTTTCAACCCATCCTTTTCCTCCTCATACTGCTGCTAAGTATTTCAAACCATGGCTAGCAAGGGGCAATCTCAAATGTCGTCAGCCGTGCGTGTGGTGAGATCCGGACCACACCGCAGTGGAGAAGGGAGTGAACTAGATCCACTACGGATTGAGACAGTCTGTGAGTCCTGTTTCACGCCTAGTGGTTAGTTTCAGGCATGCAATTAGGCTAATTTCCTTTAGGGTCTGTGCTTGATCAATTGCTGCTTGCAATTTCAATGGACCTCTCACCGTTCCTTTCTTTTTCTTCCTGCGGGAGCGGGGTGTGACCCACTCTTCCTATTCGGCATCCTCTTTAGAGGGGTCAACCAGGCCCTTGGCATGTAGCCACGTCCATGCATCTTCGGGAGTTGGGAAAATAAGGGATTTTTCACCAGTTACCACCCGGGGTGTGCCGGGATCAAGAGTGAATAACTGATATTATTTTCTCTGAGCAGCTGTTTAACTTTGAAGAACGATGCACGCTTACGTTGTACCTCCCCTGTGTAGTCCGGGTAAGCCGTGATATTGCAGTTTTCCATTCTCACTGGGCCTTTAGATCGAATATTTTGTTCTCCATGTTCGCAATATCTGGCTGTGCTGCATTGAGCGCCAACTCTGTGCTGTCGACCCTGCCTGACAATTTACGGTGATCAGCGCGAAGCAACGTGACCTCCAGCGCGACAGAATCTATTTTCCCCTCAAGCAAAGTTTTTTTTTTTTTTTTTGTGTCCAGAACTGCTTGCAGTAGTTTGTCAAACTGTTGGGAGTGAGCACGCAGCGTCTTCCCCGCCTGAATTAGGGTGGTGACCTGTGCTCCTGGTGTGCTTGTGGCGAAGGAGGCCTCATCCCCCGCGGCATTAGTCGCCTTGACTTGTTTTGGTTTAACCATGCCTTGTCTGGATGTGGTAGCCACCAAGGTGTACGTTGTCCCGAACTCACCCCCTCGGGAGCTCCGAAGTTCGAGATTTATTGGAGTTACTTAGACCGTTCTCAATTATATATCCCAAGGGTCTTGTGTTGCCTAGTGAGCTCAGTTTTCCACCCCGTGGTTCATGCAACCTCTTGTCCCTATCGATCCTCCCGCTCCTATGTGGCAAAGTCTTATGGGATTTCCCGTACCGGGTCGTGCGCGCATTGAGTGTACCCTGTCGCTCACGCTGGTCCGGAACCCGTCAACAGGAAGAGAGGATTGAGCCGTCGGAGCCCGGTGCTTTTTTTCTGTGGTGTTTCTCGTTTCGTGCTAGCTCAACTATTTCACTTGTGTTCCCTTTATTTACATATTCGGGGGTTCTCTGCTTTTCTGTTTACTTCTGTGCGCCCCCAGGCCTTGGCCCCTCCCGTCCGTTGTGTGGAGGGCCTCTAATTCCAGTGCCGTTCGCCTGCTCGCAGCGCCGCTGCCAATGATCGATAAGGCCTCCTGTAACCACAGGCGCTTTGCTGTATTGGGGGGGGGGGTGTGCTGCTTCCCCCCCCTTGCCTGCCAGGTCTGTCGGTGTCTTTGCCCTCACCTATATTGTCACCGTGGGTCTGCAAAAGTGCCACTTCTTGGCCCTCTCGACGTCCCACCGCACCTGCTCGGCACAGCGTCCTCCACCGCCTCCGTTCTGCGTCCCGGCACAGCGCTCGGAGACCCGGTGCGCCACACTCCTCCAGGTACCCCCCCGGACCACATGGTCGCTACGCAGGGGCACTTGCACCTAACTCGCCTCCGGGATTCACCCCGGTTTCGGCTCTCGTATGTGTGATGAGCGCGGCCGTGTGGCCTCGCTCACAGCGATTCTCTCCAGCGAGGGTTTCCGTCCACGCTAGAGGCCCCGATCCGCCCGTCAGTGCCGGCGGCCAGGTCCGCCTCCGTGTCTAATCTCTTCCTCCAGTATTAGGGGGTCCACACAACGTTATTGTTTCTGCAAGGCCACGCAGGTACAGAATTTTTCTCTTTTTGGCAGGCCTCTCCTGCAAGAACAAATACTTGGGGACAATGGTATAAAGTGAACCAGAGTCCTCCATGAGTTGAACACTCATTTTGACTTTAAAATCAACTTTTGATCTGCAAAGTCTGCCAGCTCCATCCTTATTGTCACACACATAATTCCTTCCATTTTCTGACCCACTACATTCTCATTTTTCGTCCACATCATATTTTCTTGTATCACCACAATTCTGATTTTGGAATTTGTCTTACAAATATACGCAAAGTGTCCTTTGCTTCCATACTTCTTACATTCTTCTCCCTTCGCCAAACAAGATTTAGACTGAATTATGGAATATACTGCCATACCTAGAATAACGTGTATTAAATTGTCTGTGCAATGTTCCACCTTTGTTAAAGAAGTTACTCCTGTTAAGCGCATACAAACGTTCTTTGTCATCTTTGTCCACAAACGTGACTTCCTCAGTTTTGTTCTCTCTCCTTTCCTTCTCCCTTATGCAATAGTTAGACCGTTCAACCACTCCAGCTATCTCTTTCAAAGAAAGGTATTTAGCTTCCCAAAGCCTCTCTTGCATTTTTTGCTATTGCACGGAATAATTAATTGGTCAGGTGTCATTTCAACAGCCATCACATCAAATTGACACTTAATTGACATTTTCCTTAATCTGGAAACAGTCATCTACCAATTCACCCTCTTTTTGTGATTGAGTATAAAATGTAAACCTTTTCATAACCACATAGTCCTCTTTTGCTAACCTGCGTTCCAATCTTTGCCTTGCTTCTTTGTAGCCATTGGCAATATGTTGACCATCCTGATTAATGGTGATGGATAATTACTTACAAAATATTTGTCCTTCTTTGCCAGGAGTACTTAAAAGAATAGCTTTTTCCCTTGCCTATCAAGTGTCTCGAAATAGTTCTCACAAATATCCATTCGTCCCTTCCCGAGTCCAAAATAATGGTGGAGGTATTATTCCTGTTGAATTTGCTGATTTCTTGCTGTGTAATATAATTTTCACTTGTAAATCATAGACCTTCAAAGTTTTACATTAATAAAGGAATAAAAAGGTGGATAGACCTATTGGTGTGACTACAGAATTGATGTACTATTACAGAGCTTTGAGCAACATCCAAACAGTGAGAGTAGATGCTCCTAAATTCGAGTGGGACGATTTCACACTGGGTAATCTCCAACTAGAAATTGGAGAACGCATGATAAGCACAGTCACCATCTTACTAGGTGCATTTGCTACACAGCAGCTTAATTAACACCCTGTGCTTGCCCTCATACAGTGAATTGTTGTTCTCCTTGAGCAGTGACTCTAGCCCGCTGACGGAGTTAAACAGCGCTCACTTGCTTCCTCTCAATAAATAAATATTTTTCTAGATGCGGTGTTTACATTACGCCAAAATCTTCCGGCAAGCTTACACTTTCACCAATGCGCCTCATGCAGGTAGGGGTTTGTGGCAAGTAGCACAAAAAACATTTGTGTTTAGGCTTACCGTCAAGGAGTCACACAGTAGGCTTAATGACTTAGAGGCTGTGCTGGTCCTCTTCGTCAAATCTTGTAGGGAAGTCAAGATTGCTGTGTCTTTTCTTTTATGAAGCTTTATGGTAGGAACAGCCACAGTGGTGTCGTCCTTCACGAGCCAGCACCAACTCGCTTACTTGGAACTACCACTCAAGGTTAGAATATTACAATGAATGTTACATCACCAGCTTTCTCAACTTTAAGCAACCAACTCAAATACAGAATATATAGCACTTGGCTTTATAGTTTCTCATTTGTTTGCCTCTCTCTTTTTTTTTAATAAGTTTTCATAAGCTTTCCTTCCTCTTCTGTTTGTCTTTCTCCTGGAGCATGGATGCATTAATGTGTCTTGTATCCACCAATTTTTTAGGGCCTACCTTTTCTTGTTTTTTAAGCACTCTGAGAGGGCAAGTTTTTTTCCAGCTGTCTACCGCATGTACTTCTGCCACCCTCCATTTTCTTCTCCATTCCCCTCTCAGCCGCCTACGTTGTCTGTGTAATTCATCCAGGCATCCTGTTAACCCTCTGTTGTCCATTTGCTTGCCCCAGGCCTTCCTGCCCACCCTTTGTTGTCTGTGTGCTTTCCCTGGCACCTCCCTCCGTTGCCAGTTTGTTTGCCTGAGACCCTCCCTGTCATCTGCAGTTCTGTGTGCTTGTCCCAGCCCCCCTACCCTCTGTTGTGCGTGTGCTTGTTCTAGGACCTCACGTCTAAGCTCCATTGTCTGTGCTCCCTCTAGGCCTTCCTGCCTAGCTTTTGTTGTTTGAGCACTCCCTATCCTCTCTTGCGTGTCCTCGACTGGCACTCCCCTCATACCCTCCCTCCATGTTGCCATGTTCCCCAACCCTCTCCACCATTTGTTGATGGGGTGGGTAGAGGAAAAGCAAGAGGAGATAGGGGAGGACAGGGCTAAATTAATGTATAAAAATAGGTATGCCTTGGCCAGCCTAATGTGCCTTTGTTTTTTGTTTTATTAAAAAGTTTATTAGCGTAGTCAGTGCTTTTTTCAAAACTTATTTGTAGCTACACTGCACAACATGGCTTCAAAAGTTTGCCAAAGTCAGCAATGCTTGTGCTCTAGCGCATGAATTAAATACACTGGTAGAGCCAATAGGTCTCAAAACCTAGACCTATTGGCTTCCAATGCCTTCTAGGTTTGGCTAGAGGCAGAGGCCTTATACGATATGAAGAGAGAGAGAGAGCGAAAGAGTTCGACTGTGTGAGACAGAGAGGGGGCAAAAGTTTAGCATTCCTGAGCCATTGAATGTTGTAAATCATGTAACAGTGAGCCATTGCTTCATTGTAGTTGTAAGCACTATTAGGTGTTCAAAGGAAACCCAGAAATTACTAGGGACCTGGGGCATACATTTTATTCTGGAGGACAGTGGTTCTTAATAAACAATCAATAAATACATTTCTATTCAAATGGTATTTTAATCCAAGTACAAAAATTAAAGTACTATTTAAAACAGCAACGCAGTGGGTGCTTAGTTTAGAAATATGCCCAGTGCTGTCCTATAAGTGATCACGATTTCACTGGTGAATATCAATGTGTGTTTAAACACAGACCCTAGGGGCTCTGTATCAAAATAACTGATTGGCCTATTCTTGTTCTCTTGATACTTACTGATCGCAATGTATCCCTTGTATCATTTATAAGAGCACCAAGCACGTTTCTACACTAAGCACCCACTGTGTTGCTGCGTTTAATGCTGCTTTCATTTTTTTAACTTTAATTAAAATACCATATGGATGTCATTTTCTGGAGTCATTGTTTATTAAGTCTCATGACATGGATTTTTTTCTCCTCAGAGGTATGCAACCACTTTTTTCGCACAATATTTGTTAGTCTGCATCAGGTGGGGCATCCTATTTCTTTCCTCCCTTATGTTGTGCTGATAGGTTCATCATCTGTCCAGAAAATCCCAGAATTGCTCCCTATACGTTCTTTTAAACATCTTTGATTTTTGTTTTTTGCTGTTCTGTGATTACATGCATAATACAGTTAAAAAGGACATTAAAAATCAAAATTCCCTGACTCCCAGAAATCGACGATTTAAACTGTTACTATTGTTCATATCCTGCCAGGTTAAGTCTAAGGTGGTTAGGTGTTGTTACCCACGTACAATTACAAAACGTCCAAAGGATGAGATGAGCATCAACTCCTATTTTAAATAACCTCATCTGTTGGAGGCAATTTCTCAACTTTTGCAATCCTATTATTATTTGTTCGAAAAGTTGTTGATTTTCCAGTTTCTCATTGTCATTTCTTTGCCCAGTAGCAAACGTGTTGTGATCTAAAGTTTCACATTTCTTATAAATGTCCCATGTTGACTTATTCTTCACCATAAAAGCTGGACTTTTTATATTGATTCACAGTTGATATATTTCATCACAGAAAGATTACAACTTTGTGCGGTTAATCATACCTGCATTTTAATTTATGCTCCTGCATGGCCACTTCTGACTACTCATTGCGACACCTGCAATAGAATCAAGCCCTCCGCTGTGTAAAGACAATTTGCATATTAACAGTTGTTCCATGAACACTTAACAAGTACATGTACCAACACTTAACTTATGTTGCATCGTAATTCATTGTTTCCAACCCAGCCTGCACTTGTTTAGCATGTTGATTGACTTTGCTTATCAATTTCTGTATGCTGGATACCAAGTGGAGACTTTTGGATATTCTTGGTGCCTCCCCACAGTGATCCACTTTGTTTGAACCCATACTGCTGATTATTTTAGTATTATTAAAAGCAAGATCACTGTGGTTCTTTAATTCTGCATGTGGTGAGAATATTTAAGAGAGGAAAATGATTTATACTGCCCATTTTCTGTTATCTGATTTTAAGAAGGTTATCGTCTTTAACCAGTTTTCGAACATTCAGGTTAATTAAACATTTGCTTTATCCATTTCCATTACTTGTCTGACAGACGTGTACTCAAAGGAGAAAGTTTCAAACTTGATGGCATCAAAATTTTATTTTCTGAACCAGCATGGCGAAAAAATACATCTTTATCTGCCTAGTCATCTGGAAGTTTCTGAAGATAAGGTATCAGGAAGTTGAAATGCTGACAATAGCACAAAAGCATAATTGCATTCTTTTGAATGGAAAAAATCTGTTAAGAACACGTGCCCTTCCTTTAGGGGTTCTTTCCTAATTACTAACATTCCTTTACATATGAACCTATGGTAAAGCTTCACGACCGACGTCCTATTGATATCCACCTTGACCGTCAGCAAAAATTCACTACGTTATGCAGAAAAAACCTCTCTACCTTGACCACTATTGCATACATAGTACAAAGCACCCTTGAAAAGAATATCTGCAAATGAGAATGAAAGCAATCAAGGTTTCTAACTACAAAAACACTTAAGTAGTAAATTGCTGATGGGTGCAAAAGTATTTCACTCATAATTTAAAGAGCAGGGGTATAAAAGAAGGAGTTTTGTTAAGTGAGACGAAACCTTGGAAATCCAACATGCAAATGCATGAACATTTGCTTGTGTGATTATCATATATCTGCTTATGGATGAGACTCATCAATTCAACAAGTGTACTCCTTAAATCACCCAAATCTCATTCCATTATTCTCGTAAAGCTATGAAAAATCAGTAAAATGGCACTGGAATTACCATTAATGTGTACTTAAAAAAACATTGGTATTATGTTAGCTATTGTAAACTTTGCATTGGTATCATACACACTTCTGTTTGTATACCCATTCTTCGTCATCCTTTGAAATAGAGCATAATATCTTTAATAACTTTTTTCCTTTTTCTCCCATTTTCTTTTTTTCCTCTCTAACATCGTTTTGTCAGCATTTAAATGACCCAACAAACGTGAATAAGCTATTATGAAGCAAACTCATAAATCTTAGATTATTAATGTATTAAAACCCCTTCTAGTATTTTGGTGAATGTTTGAAACATTTTGACTGTGCCTGGCTAATCGGGTATAGTAGTTGTGTAGGATGTTTATATGGGTGAGGGTTACCAGAAAGGTCATTTTGATCCAGAGGCTGCTTTTTGTGAGTATGGTAATGGTATGCAGTTTACGGTGTTACCATAATACCTGTATGGCATTCCATGCTTGAATCTTGATCATTTTAGGTAGTTGTATTCTGAGGAGGTGCTTGTGAGCAAGCTAGTATATCTATGTTGCTTTCATGCTACAGGTTGTTTAAGGGCATAGCTTTTCAAACCCTTTTGGCTATATCTATCATATCTTTGCAGTGTTGTAGTTGCTGGCTGTATTTCATTTAGAGTCTCCTATGTTTGTTTGACTCTGATAGTTTCCTGTGATCATCTCTCACTTGACTGTCATTTACTTCTGTTTTGGCCACTAATGTTTAGCTTGTGGTCGTTATGGCTGCCAGGATCATGTTCAATGTGACCTTCTTTGACCTACCTTGTTGCAGCCTATAGGGTGTCAATCGTTCTGGAAGTAGCCTGCTTCATGGCCTTAGGTTTGCCCTTCTTGGTACATGGCTAAGGGTTGCTCCAGGAGCGGTTTTGCAGTCGAGCACCCCAGCGGCTGCACCTAATCTCCTGGCTGGCTTGATGGGGTGATCCATCATCACTATTTCCACTCGTCTCCCCGTAGTCACTGTGTGCCACACTAATACTGCAAAGTCATCGATTTGAGGGGAGCGCATGTTCACCAGGCCTTTCATAGCATAGTATTGTTTGGGGACCACCTAACTCTGCGAATGCCCACCAAGCTCATCTGTGTCCCAGCCAGCAGCGTCTCTCTCCCCTCATCTACTGAGTGACGAATGGGACGGACTGATTCCAATTCTATACCTCTATAGTCTGCCCATCCCTTTCCGATCTTGGGGTGTTTTGTGTTGGAAATGGCCCTTTTTGCAGGGTTACCCTTACATTTTTTCATTCTTCCTCCATTTTTTCCGATATGTTTTTGCTGATTTTAGGACTCTGGGCACTTTACCACTGCCGACCAGTGCTAAACTGCAAGTGCTCCCTGTCTAAATGGTATTGGTGATTGGCTTGCCCATGATTGGCATATTTGATTTACTAGTAAGTCCCTAGTAAAGTGTACTGTCTCCCCTCGGCCTGTAAATCAAATGCTACTAGTGGGCCTGCAGCACTGATTGTGCCACTCACACGAGTAGCCCTTTAAGCATGTCTCAGACCTGCCACTGCAGTGTCTGTGTGCATTCCGTTTTGTACTGCCAGTTCCATACTTGCCTGACCTAAGCCGTCTCTTTTACTACATGTAGGTCACCCCTAATGTAGGCCCAAGGCAGCCCCATGGGCAGGGTGCAGTGTATTTAAAAGGTAGGACATGTACTGGTGTGTTGTACATGGTCTGTTAGTGAAATACTACTAAATTGCCTTCACTGTTACAAATCTTTTCACTCCCATAGGATAACATGGGGATTGCCTTGAAATATCTTTTAAGTGCAGTTTCCTATTGGGAGTAGATAGTTGTAGAGTTTAGGGTCTCTGAACTCACAGTTTAAAAATACATATTTTGGTGAAGTTGGTTTTTAGATTGTAAGTTTGGATATGCCACTTTTAGAAAGTGGCCATTTTCTTGCTTAACCATTCTGTGCCTCTGCCTGCCTGTGGGATACATGTCTGGATCAGGATGACATTTGGGCTGTTTGTGAATTCACTATAGACCGTCACACAAAGGGAGCTGAGGTGTGCCCTGCATATCCTGATGGGTCTTCCTGGGCTAGAGTGGTGGAAGGAGCCGACACTTGCACCTGAATAGTGCTGTACCTGTCCTTACATATCCAGTCTACAACTCCCTGGAGTTTGTCTGGGGCCAGGGCAGGAAAGGAAGGGTCCTGTGCACTACAAAGACATTCCTTTGAACTTTGCTTACTTCAAAGGCAGAAATGGGTATAAGTATTAGGCATCTGAGACCACAACTTCAGAACACTTCTGGACTGCGGACGTTCCGCCAGGAAAAAGAGCTGGATACTGTAGGAGGATCAAGCACTCTGCCTGGTGCTGTGCTGAGCTGGCTTGCTGCTTCTGTCTGGGAGTGAAAGGACTGGACTTTGCTTTCTACATCCTGCTTTCCAAGGTGCTACAAGGGCTTGAACTGAGCTTGCCTCTTGTTGTGAAGTCTCAGGGACATCAAAGACTTCATCTGCCAGCGCCTGGGCTCTTCTGCTGAGTGTCCGGAGTTGCCAAGTGGTGCCAAATCCAGTCCCTTGGAAGTGGAAGGTAGTGACCTGACGTGAAAATCCACACACCAAGGCCGTTGCGGCAGAAAAATCAACGCAGCACCTGTCTTGTGGCTGCAAAATCAACACATCGCCTGCTTAAGCGCAGATCCATCGTTAACGTGCGTCTGGATTTTCCACGCATCATCCCTGGGCATCATATTTTTCATTGACACTGCACCGCACGCAGAAATCGACGCATTGCCAGCCTGGCTGAAAAAGAATCCACACATCGCCTGTCTGGTGGAAAAAGAATCAGCGCATTGCAAACCCAGCGGTAAAAGAATTCACGCATCGACTGCCCAGTGGGGCAATAATCGATGCATTGCTTGCTTTTCTGACGCATCATCGCCTTTGTGGCCCGCACCATCTTTGTTGATGCATCCAACGTACTGAGTGTTATAAGGTTGTAACTACTGATTTTTCATCATTGTCTCTTTTAAACCTTTTAAAAATAGTGAAAACTTTATTTGTTTATGTTGGATTTATGTGGGTTTGGTCTTGTCCGATAAATATTGGCTATTTTTCTAATCTGGTGTGGAGTACTTTTGTGGTGTTTTCACTGTTAGTGTGTGTGTACAAATACTTTACACATTACCTCTGAGATAAGCCAGACTGCTTGTGCCAAGCTACCAAAGCTGGGGTTATTTTAGGGCTGACTAGAGTGAGGGTACCTAGTTGGACAGGGTGTAAACTGACTGCTAACTAGAGACCCCATTTCTAATGAGCCACCCTTTGCTTTGTACACCGTGACCTGTAATCCCATACAGCGGTCCCTCTCCCACTTCCACACTGCCAAAGCCAGGAGGACCACCGCCCTACACTCCCTGGCCATATCTCATTTGATAATCTCAGTCCCAGGTAAAACAAGGATAGTTTATACCTTTCCCTGCGTACGTCGTCCGTGAGGTGGAGGAGGGAGATTATTGGGTCCCTAGTTATCTGCCACAACAGAACCCTTCCCAGACATATCATCACTCCTACCAGAATGAATCTAACTCTGGACAGCTCCACACTGTGTGGAGAAATGTGCTCTCGCATGTACCACAGCGAAGACTGGCTGTGGAAGCGATCACCCCCATCTGCCCGAGTCAATGAAATGTACAGTAGACCCTCTAAAGATATTTGAATTGGATCAGCCTTACATGGCATCCCCAGCACTTCCATCCAATTATGACGCCAATTTCTTCACCCTCCAGGCCGTGCTGAGACCTTTTTGGCTATCTGGGGTAGTTTACTCGTACAGCTCAATAACCTTTTTTCTGCTTCAGATATCCATTCCAAATTTGCCTCCTTTTTGTTTTTTCCTGTATCCTGGGAATTCTAAAGATACCCAGGGTTCGTGGATTTCCCTGAAGGGGACTGAGAAATTACGCAAAATATAGCAAAGTTAGTTTAAAAAATAATAATAATAAACACGGAAAAAGTGCTCCAGATATCAGTGGTTTTTTTTTTGTTTTTTTGTACTAAAAATTGCATCCATGAACTGGTAACTGTAATAAAGTCATGATCTTCCCAGCTTTCAGGAACATGCAGAACTGAATCAGAAATCCTAAGTTTGTACCACAGTTTTTGCATTTTTGTAAGAGGTAGTCTATTGTCCCTATTGTTTGTGCTCTCAACCTACTTCCAGTTTGTGGTGGAAACAAGTGTGGCACCCATGGGTGATTCCGAAAAGCTATAAATTGATAAAAACTAGACTAAATTCTAAATTACGCAAGGGGTCGACCCCTCAAGGTTTTCCCAAGAAAAAGAACTGTTGAAATAATTAAATATTGAAAATGAGTATGAAAAAAACTGGCATTTGTGACATTTTCATCTGTAACTTTCTGACACAATGACAGATTGACGAAAGCAATATACCATTATGTCCGCTCAACCCCTTTAGTTGCGGGATATATAAGGTTTGTAGGTTCTGTAAGAACCTAAGATACCCAGAGCAAAGAACTGAGCTTCAGTGTACATTGGGTTTCCGTTGAGTACCAAGTATAGACCAGTTCTTATAGTGAAGTAGGCAGAATGACTAATGGTCATGAAGCAGTGTGTGTAGTGACCAGCAGCAAGTCACTACTCACACGCCGCCAGCCACATGCCGTCTTACACACACCGCCAGCCAAGTGCCATTTCACACACACCGCCAGTCCGCCTCCACTGCCAGCCAAGCGCCAGTCCATGCACACCGCCAGCCAAGCGCCAGTCCATGCACACCGTCAGCCAAGCGCCAGTCTAAGCACACATCTGATATTTTTTTTCATTTTAACACAAAAGAAAACACAAGCCAATTGGAAGTAGATGCAAAACTATACTTACAAACACAGCAGCCCTAAGTAAATACATCACACTAATGCCATCAGTGAAATCTGAATAAAAATATAAAATGACCTAGACCAGTCAGTTCACTTTTACTCTCACATTTGCTCCCAATAACTAAGTTGCTTGTGTTATAATTTAATGCATGCAGGCACAAATAGTCCATGATTAGACGGACACTAGGGGCAGCCAGTACAACTCTCCTTCCGCATGCCCACTCGGACACAGACACCAAGTCTCCTACTGGCATGGTTTTTTGGGTGTCAGAGGAATGTAATCAAGAAAAAGTAGACCTCTTTAAATCTAGCCACATCCTCCACCACTCCAACTGTAGGAACACTTGCCTGTTCCATTACAACAAGACTGCTGAAACTTAATATATGTCATCTTTGAATCTGGGGAACAATCCTTGAATAAAAAAAATAAAAAAATTAAACATTGAAGCTTGATAAATGGAATAAATGGATAGTTAACTTCTTATACCAAATGTAAGCCTTACGAATAGCAGTGTAGGGCTCCAACCTCTGTTCTACCGGATCAACACCACCCACATTTATTGTAGTCTAAAATGCACACAGGTTTGCGCAGTTCAGCAACCTGACCCCAAACAGTCATAGTTTAAATACTTCCATCAGGATGGTAGTCAGCATGTAGACAGCTCTCCTGTCTGCAAATTTGACTGCTAGAGGTTCATCACTACACAAGGCACTGAACTGTCCCCTCAAGATTGTTTATAAACAAGCTCTTTTGGGTAACCTTTATGGTTAGAGTGGATTGTGTCACAAAGTGTCCACTTTGAACAATTCCCTGAACGATTGCATGCCAGTGTAGAAGTTATCTACGTATAAATGGTGACCTTTGAATAAAAGTCCTCTACCAAGTTCCCACACAATGTTCTCACTAACTCTGTAAGTCGACGGACAACCACTGAGAGTGGCTTCATTAGGTAATTTCCTTTTGAATAGAAAATTCACTTCAAGATTCTCTGATGCAGAGTCAGTCTCATAATCCTGGCCAGAGGAAGAATCGAAAAGCATACCAACAACCTGCAGTGAGGTAATCCTGCGGCTAGCCATAATCCTTACTAGTAAAAGTAGCTTGACCAATAAGTCAACAATAACCAAAACTGTGTAAAATAAGTAACAAAGTGTGGCTTTAGCAAACGGAAAGTAAAATTACTGGTAATCTGTAAGGAAAAGTCAATCATTACAAAGCACACACAGACCTATATCATCGAAAACTATACCACTCACTTGCCAGAGACAGCTAGACTCCTAATCTGTATAGGCACAGCAAGCACCAACGATATCTCACTATAAAAGAAAAACAAAAGAAAATTACACACAAGACAGCACACTTAACATCATGCACAGATCCAAGGATAATTTCATACACAATAAAACAGAAGCTGAATATTCTACATTAATAATTCATCAAACAAAAAACACATTTGTGCGGGGGAAGTGATACTCATTTAGAGTAAACAGTACAAAAAACATTTACTTACCAAACAAATGCAACTGCAGAAACTGAAGGGGTCATTCCCCTAACAACAAAACAATTGCTGGTAGTCTAGTGTGCTTACACCCCCCCAATATGTAGACTGGTCTAAAAACTCTAATCTGCCCTCAGGGGTGAGGGGAGGGGGAAGGTGAAGTGACATTTGCCCAACAACAAGAAATCCCTGGTGATTTACTGGGTTTCCAAATAGCCCTCTCCTGTGGCAGATAAGTCTAAAAATTGCTGATTTGCCCTCTGGCATTGGGGGGGAAGGGGGAATACCCAAATAACTTCTTCTCAAGGGGAATGCCCCTTTCCCAAGGAGTTGCTCCTGAACAACAAAAATATTCCTGGTGATTTAGTGGGCTTCCACTCCTCCTAAGTGCAGATCTGCCTAAAAATGTCTGATCTGCCCTCTGCGGAGGAATAGCCAAACCAATTCTCCCCCAAGGAGAGTGACCCTTGCCCAAGGGGTCTCTCTCTGTAATCTATTCACCCTAAATAAATCTCTGGTCTTCTAGTGGGTTTCAGTTTCCCTGGGGGCAGATCAGGTGTAAAACAGCTGCTGATCTGCCACCCCAAGGGGGCCAAAATTTGGATACATATATTGCCCCCTTGAGGAGCGACCCTTGCCCAAGTATGTCGCTTCCCCAACACAAAAAAAATCCCCGGAGGTCCAGGAGTTTGAGTCCTGCTCCAAGATTGCCACCCTCACTGCAGTCATGGAGCAGGAATCCACTCTAAATAGGTACAAGAGGAAATGAAAAATGTGTTCCTTGACCTCTTGTCTGTTTCCAACTCCCCCCCCCCCCCCCCCCCCCCCCCAACCAACACCAAATCCCCTGGGGAAGGACTTGCCTGAAAAGGTCTTCTCCCTCAGACGCACGGCAAGCCAAATGGCTTCCAGCACACCACTGCTATATTTGATGATGTTGGCGCGCCCTGCATGCACCGACATCATCGGAATGCTGACAGGGTGGTTGGGGGTTGCAGCGGAAACAAAAGCGTTTCTTCTGCCGTCCCTGGTGAGGGTTTTAAAGCGGTAGGCCACATGGGGGAGTGCCAGCGCTTCCACTGTGGGTGGATGCGAGTACAGAATGGTTCCATCCTTAGCACACTTCTCCTACTGTGGCTGAGGACAGAACCGTGCCGTCCTCAGCACAGAATGGGTTAGTCACAAATGACGAACGTTTTGTTATCTTATGGATTTTTGAAGCCCCTTACATCTTTCTTATTTTAACTTTTTTGTAAATTTCTTTTCTTGGGCTGTTAAACGTTTCTTAATGAACTTCAACCCTAAAATGGAAAATAATACCAGGTGATGACTAAGTGCTGCATGTACATCTTAAATATTTGCAGTGCCTTGTTGCTGAACTAAAAGGCAAGCGTGTTACTTTACACTTTTATTTTTGTGTAGCTTCTAATTACTGCTGTAGGAGTAAATGTTCACAGCATTCAGATAATTCCTCACTATAAACCAAACACACTTGTGGATCTTTCAGAGAATGGAGAGAAGCTTCCTAATCTTGGCTCTCAAGTTTAACTTGGATAGCCTTTCATGGTGGACTCGACGAACATCTGTGCCAAACCCAACCCACTCTGGCTCTCTTCATCCCTTTCAAAAATGTTTGTCAAAGACTGTGCTAACCGAGTTATTTGCAGTTGCTGCAAAATTTGCAAACAGAATCACTGATAGTGGTGCTGTGTTAGTCCACTATAAATGGTGATGATCCTAAAAACCCTTCTAGAGATAAAGATCCAAAGACTGAAATCCACATAGATAGCACTGATCCTGGAGTGAGACTGTTAAAAGGCTGTGTGTGTTCTGCTACTTTCAAGGGCAGCAGATTATCTTGCTGTGCATTGGTTTAGCAGGGGTGTGGAATTTATAAAAATATCTACTTGTCCATGAGACAAGTTGCTTCATAAATCTACTTGTTCCTTTGGTGCCACATAGTGTGGACAAATCATGGCAGCAGTCCAAATAAGGAGCTCTGATACGTCTCTCTGATTATGCCAGGGTTCATACTATAGTAGTTTGAATACTAGCAATTCACTGATTTTTGCCACTTTCCTGCTGATCTGCATACTGGGAAGATAGCGGTAAGCAATAGTCCTAGGGTTGAAGTGCCTTTTTTTCCTCTGTGCAAACCTACTAACTAATTTTCAAGGGGGTTTCTCCAGCTCTTCTCTAATCCTTTTATGATACTGAGAAAGAGTTGAAATGTTCTCCTGACAAGGGTAGTAGTAAAAGGGTTGTAAAAAAGTAGTTTGACGAAAAGTGAACTTTTAAATGCTCAGCAGATTATCCATGAGCAAATCTACACATGTATATTTGCTTATGCTAAAATGTAGTTCACAAATATTTTCAATGAGGACCATTTCTTAGCCTTGTTTTTTAAATTAATGAAAGCTGTAAACCTGCACCTATGCAAGGACATATATCAGGGATGCCCTTCTGTGACTTTCTCTATGAATTGGGCCCCTAACTAGGTCTAGCATTAACCAAGACCTTTTTGTTTTTATTAAAATGTTAACTGTATCAGCTGGCTTCAGTGCGACTGACAGTATTCTGCTCTTTCATAAGGAGCATATCGGCACACAAAGTAGTTTCGTTCAGTGTCAGAAGATACTATGTCAGTGAGTGCATTTTGAGACCAAAAGTATTTTTGCTTTTTGCCAATATTTGTTATAATGGTAAGGGCCTGGTAGCTTCCACAACATTAAGGATTTACAATAACCAAGTCAAAACAAGACACGCATTGCCAAAAACCAAAAAGCTGACCACTAGTGTCAGACCTGTTGGCTTTTCCAATGCTGGTTTATTTTTGTGTTTCCCATAATCTTGTTGAAACTGGTTACATTGATTTTTCTGTTATGAATTTTTGGGGAAATTCTAGTATGTATCAACTCATTTTACTTAATGATGCTTCAAAGAAACGGTACCAAACATTTCACAGTAGTTTAATAAAACATTTTTTCCTAGTTGCATTTGTTTGTACACATTTCCTTTTGAAAGCAATGAATCATCAATCTTGCTTTCAAGCTTCTGCAGATATTAGCAAATAATCAGAGCATTATGGGAGCATTATATTTAGCCTCATACTGGTTAACGTTGCTAACGTGTGTACACATTTTTATACTGGAACCACTGTCAGTAGTGCAGTCTGAGCTTAAAACATTTCCCTAGAGCTCACCATAATAATAAAGGCTTTGTATTAATGAACCATAAATACAAGTTTAAAGAGCATTAAAATGTGGACACATGTTAACTGCAAACAGTGCCCTTCCCAGATCTATAATGTGGTACTTTTAACTGCAGGAAAAGGGTTTGTACTGTAGGAAGTTGGGCCTACTTGTCCCAAGGACAAAATAAACATGAAAACTTGTCCTTGAACTCAAAAAGTATGGCTGAGTACTCGAGCTATAGGAATTCAACACCCCTGTTTCAGGAATGCAGATCTTTCTTGTCACAAGTTCCTTGCTGGTAGTTATTAACGCCTGTAGTTAAGCCATAAATCTCCTGGTATGGGTTTCTGAAAAGGAAAATTCACAGGCAAGGTTGCTTTAAGTAAATAGCTTACAGCTTGATTAAATTATGTATGACACTAACCATGATCTTGATATTTCCCATTGGGCTGTTCACTTGTGACTCAGTTTGAGTGAAATTGCTTTATGTATTTGAGGAATAAGAACATGAAATATGGGTAGCAGGTAATGAAAAGTCTAGGCTGACCGCTTTGCTCCTACACAGGCATGGAGTTTAAAAACATATTTATGCACATTTGAATGTCCTACCTATTGGTCCAGGTGCTACGTCAGATTAATTTTCAAAAATGTCAATCTTTTGTCCATTTATTTCAATGATTATTCTATTTAATTTTTTCTGATGTCCCTGCTCTGGATAATTTTGTTTTTTGCTTTTGAGGACCTTAAACCTTTACTTAGTCCTTTTCTTGTTGTCTTTTGTAACAGAAATCATGGTCGTTAAGGGTACTATAATAATATATGGGCATTGTCGAGGCAGTAACTGTTTTTTTGTTAAATAGTTGTGTTAGAGAACAAAGTCTCCTTAGAGTAAACCTGCGGGTGGAGTATTTGATGCTGTGCTTGAGATTCGCTATATAGTGCAGTCAGTTTGCAGCACAGCCGACACCATGGAGGAAAGCATATGAAAGGGTGAAGTTTAAAATGATCAAGAGGAGAGGGTTAATTATTAAGTGTTATCTGGTAAGTTAGGTGATGTCAAAGAGAAATGGGTTGCCTTCGCATTTACTTGAAAGCCCAGCTGATTTTTTTTTTTTATTTTTTTTTACTTTGCACATTTGGTCAGATTTAAACAGTTTTCTGTGGGTTGGCCTGACTCACTTGGGTTAGGTTCTCAGGGAGAATAAAGGTCTTAGAATTTTATTCATTGTAGTTTTGCTTTCATAAATTGGACATGTACTTACCAGACCGGTTTCCTACTACACTTAGGAATACTCATCTGTTAACTGTTCTGCTAAGCGTGGGCCTAAAACAAATCAGATAACTCGAATATTAAGTAATAAATATCTTTCAAATTAATATTTGTGTAGAATATTTTATTGTGATGCTCATGACTGTACCCTTAAGTAACTTTAATAGAAAAAAAATGCTGGCACTCATGCTGCTCTTAAGATCTTGATGTTTATTTGTATTACAGTGTTCTTAACAAGTAATGTATTTTGTATGTCCTATTTCCTGATCACTGCGATTACTTTTTAAATGTTTTTTCCAGGCATTTGTGTTGGGTTGGAAAGTTGAAAGTGTGTTCACATGGCATCAGAGTTCTCCTTTCCTTGATGAATAAAAAGAAGATCCCTTGTAGATAGTAGTCTACCCTCATAAATATATTGGCCTATATTTCATTTTTTTTAGCACATTGATGATAGACCAGTGGCAGTTTCTTTTAAAACAAACCTTGAGTAACTCTATGAACACTCAGTTGGAACTGGTAGAAATGTACTTCTGGTTTGTAAAGTGAAACCAGCACATTTCCATCAATTAAGCAGTTCACTGTCATTCTTTTGATAATCATTCCATTACTTGATAAAGTTCACCGAACTGCTTATGTATTAAGGGTTTCTTCGAGTTTTGCTTTTTACTTGACTTCCACCTTACTAATTTTCAGGTGGGTGATCTGTTTTTAGTTATATTAAACTAGGGTAAATCTATGTGATTTAAACTTAGTCCACTAATGTGGCCATATTCTCAGCACTCATTAAAGATGGAAACTGCATTCAAATAGGTAATTGAGCCCAACCACCTGCCCCCTCGGCTGACCGACTGCCTCCCTGGGGTATTTTGCCCCTGTCACCCGTCACGCCTCTATGGGGTGGTTTGCTACAACCACCTGTCCTGCATTTGCCCCACCCACCTGTCCCGCCTCTCTGGGGGCGGTTTGCATCACCTTCTCACCCCGCCCCCACCCACCCATCCTGCCTCTCTGGTGGCGGTTTGCCCCCGCCCACCCCGCCTCTCTGGGGGCAAGCCCCACCCATCTACCAGTCCTGCCTCTCTGGGGGCGGTTTGCCCCACCCATCTACCAGTCTTGCACCTCTGGGGGCGGTTTGCCCCACCCATTTATCAGTCCCGCCTCCCAGGTGCGCAGTTTGTCCCACATCTTCCTCCGTGGAGGGGTTTACCATCCCACCTACTCGTCCCTCTCATTGGGGCGACTCCCCCTCACCCTGTTAAGCGGCTTGCCCACCCTCCCCACCCGTCCTCCCTCATTGGGGTGACTTGCCCCCCCTCACCTGTTGGGCGGCTTGCCCCCCACCCGTTCCCCACCCTCTGTGGGGAGGCTTGCAACCACCCACCCACCCACCTATTCCCCCTCTTTGTGGCCACTTGTCACTGGTCTAGTCCCATCGACCTGTCTCCCTCCATGTGACTGCTTCCCTTCACCCACCTTCACCCTGCCACGTGGTCACTTGCCCCCATCCACCCTTGATGCTTTCTTATTTCTCTGTAAATAAATGTGACAATGTAATTATATTTCATGCAAGATGATCCATTGTTTTAAAACGTGATGGCATCCTTTGTTTCGTGAATTGCAATAACTGATTGAGGTCGGCAGGCATGAGACAAGTATGTGCCATTGACCCTGTCACCATGCAGGGTGCCTTTGTGGTAGATAATGATTTAAATAGCGACACTTACCTGCTTTCTGGCCTGAGTTGACACTCAGTAGTATAGGTTTGCCAGACAGCATGCATGTGTTGAGGCAAAAACTGGCACTCAGTAGTTCCTTCCAGGCCTCAGTGGTAAAGTGTTAAGGATGTAGACATCTTGAAAGGGATTGGATCATTCAAGAAAGATAGCACAAGTGAGGTCTCCTATGACTCCGGCAACAAGGCAACTCAGCCCCACATCTGTGAGCGCTTAAATTACCACTGATAATTATGTAGCATTTGTCTTGAATATATAAGATGTATTAACGTTGAAATTACGAGCAACATAAAAAAATTGAAAAAAATGTACGTTATATTAAGTATTTGCCTCTTTAAGAGGTAGAATTAATAGCTGAAATAATGATTATTTTTTGTTTTCTGCTGGGCCTCAAGCAGACAAGGATACCGCGAGAAGTTGTCTATCTGCCAATGTACCAGTAAAAGAAACAATTAGATGTTCTTATGTCTGCTGTATAACAAACTTCTTTTGTTTAAGTCACAAACTTGTTCTGTGCATGTATTAATGAAATGTATTTGTCTCAAGGAAATTGTGCAACACAAGAATGTTTCCACATTATTATGTATCTACTGTCCAGCAGCAGCGTATTTGGAATGTGCCGAACAAAAGGGCCTACTGACTGTAGTCGGAAGCAAGTCTGAGATGCTGCAATTAGTACTGTTTGAAGTTATGTTAAAGGAAAAAAATCCAATTTATGATTTGCCAACTCGTATTGTGTCTTTTCTAATGTATTGTCGATATCTAATGTTTTTGTAATTGGAAGTTCTTTCTTCGACTGATCTTTCCGACCAATAGTAAACGTGTGTACTTTAATTTAATGGACTGCTCTTCTCTTTTGGTCTTTGATGCATTCATTCTGATGGATTCTCATGGTGATCTGTCACTCTGACATTTCATTCTTTACAGGTTAGTCTACTGACGTCTTGGTACTTTATTATTTTCGGAGTTTGTCATGCCTGTTCAATACTGAACTAATACTCTGATGGTTTAGTGATCTTATAGTCCACATTCTAAACCGCCCCCCTTACCCTGCTCCTACCCTAATGCTGACACTGTTGTCCCCCTGACGAAGCTGTACTGCTGACTTTCCTTAGGGATAGGTATTTATAAATGATCTGTGCATTATTTGTCCTTTGTTTTTCAGGTACCAACTACTACTGTTTTAATACTGCTGATGTTTTGATAATGCCATAGTTAGATATTTTCCAATTTAGTGTTATTAAAACGTTTGCTTGAAGCCCCACTGCTAATCTGAGGCTAGTGAGACATTTCTTTAAGCCTAAGAACTGAGATTATTTTGTTTGCTGAACAAATTTATATTATATCTCTTTATCAAATATTGCTGCTGTTTAAATTAGTGTTTTCGCTGTTGAAATGATCGTTCTTGTTGCTCTGTTCAAGTTAAAATTCTTTAATCGGTTTGGTCAGCCGGTGATGTTTCTTTATCTGTACCATTTAATATAGAGTAATATACATTCTAATTGATACCAATGGTGTGTGTATTTGTGGCCAAATTGGTGTTGGTGCGTTCTTTACTGACTCTTTATTATTTTGACTTGTTTATTATTACTGAGGTGCGTTATAATACCCCTCATATTTGAACGAGTCAAAGGGTTTATCAACCTTAAGCAAGCTGACTGCTTACTATTTTAACACACAATAGATAAGCCAAGGCCGTGCTAACAGTTTTGGTAGCAGAGCTTGATCGTTTGGTCGCTTTAGATTTTATTGTTAGGTGTTTTTGAGTTGAGATTTGTTGAATTTAAATTGATGGAGAAGATGTGTCCCTAAACACCCACAGTGACTTTCCCAGGTCCTCGGAGTTTGGCTATGTTGGTGGGGAGTGTTCTCAGTGTTTTCAGTGTTCTATTGTTGGGTTGAATTAAGTAGATTATGGACTTGCACAGCTTTTGCTAATCACAGGTGAATTGAGTTGTTTGTGAGGATTTAGGGAGTTTGCTTACTCCAAATGACTTTGTAGAAGGGGTTTGCGTACTATGAAGTGTGGCAAGTAGGGAAGTCGTCGAACTTCACATGTGTGTGGTGCTCAAAAATTGGTTGTTGGTATACAGCCCTCGCAGGTAGGTCTAAGACTCCAGAGTATATTAAAGGTGTATTGAGACACTTGTTTTTTGTTGTAATTTGTTTGTTTAGTAGGCCAATCGGGCATGGTTGGCAAATCGAGTTTGTGAGTTCAGTCCAAGTGTAAGGTCTTTTCGACTGAGATTTGGCGAGTCCTATGTGCACCAGGTCAGACCATTGATCAGTTGAAAATAAACCTTGCAGCTCGAATTTTGCTTGTGAATCTGGGGAACTGAGAAAGATAGAGTAGCTGCTAGAAAGTGAGCCGTCAGTGAAAATCTGTGAGGTTCCTGAAGTGGTTCAAGTGCTCACAATAATTTCACATTTGTTTTGAGTTTAGGAGGACAAGCCACAAGACTGTCAGCTGCTTTGTGTAAGTGTGACATCATATGTGAGCCGCGCTGACAGATTGGTTAGTGAGAAGGATCGTGCATGGATTGGTGGACAACCGTGAAGCGTAATTGGTTGAAAGTAGGCAAAGAGGATTGTGGGATTAAGTCACTTCCTGATTATTTGCAAAATTTTATGTCAAAAATCAAGTTCTTCGCAGCATAAGAGTGCAATTAGGGGAGATGAATATATTCCAGCTAGAATATTAGAAATATGTCTGCCAGAAGATACTCCTACATATATCGTGATTGAAGAGAAAGGTACCGGAGCGTGCTTTTGGTTAAAGCATTGGTGCAAAATCACAAGAAAAGAAGGGAGCTTAGCGTTTCCTGAAAACTGAACATTTAATTTGCGTGTTTTAGAGAATTTAAGACAAGTAATGTATAGTTTAAGACCTCTCTGCCAAGACCAGCTCAGTACAAAGCGATCTGGGAGTTAGTGGCCAGACAACAGCAAATGTTGAAGTTTGAGAGAAAAATGAGAAGAGCAGAGAGGACACTAGCAGATGCTAGGTGAGATGATGACCAGAGACAGTGGAGATTAGATACCTTACATGGTATTGGGATGTTTTCTGCAATTTCAGAAGACAATGAGAATGAAGCAAATAAAGCTTCTAAGAAATTGAAAAAGAGTTCCTCTTCCACTGAAGAAAAGGACAAAGAAGAAATCAAGAGGCTAAGAAGTCTAATTCCTGATGAGGGGTCGGAAGATGAGTTTATTTTACAGTTGTTGAGAAATTGTCTGCCACCATATGTGGCACAAGAAGGTCCAAGTACTTGTGTGAACCCTGCTGCACTGACACCAGTTGAGATGCAACAGAGTCCAGTACAGTGTAACCCTAACATAACTGAGACCTCAGTACAGGTTAATCTTAATGTGTCCCAGAGTTCAGTGCAGACTAGTCCTCTAGTGCAAGTACCGATACAAAGTAGCTTCAATCTGTTGACTGATTTTGTACAGTTGACACAACATAGTGTTCCAAGGATTTATCCAGATGTGCCTATTGTAGATGCGACAGCTAATCTAATAGTTCCAGCAGGACAGCTTTATCAGAAAACAATGTTGGTCCAGACAGAGCCAACTCCATTATTACTGCCTCAAGTGCAGCCAGAAGCAATTCCGAAGTATACTCCTTTGACTAGTACACAGGCAGATATTTTCGTATTGATGACTCAGAATACAGGTGTAACGCAACTGCTAGACCAAATCCGGATGCTGTATCTATATCCGTCACTATTGGTCCAGTGATACCATTGTTTGCCCAGGGAAATGATGGCATACGTGGTCAGGGGATCTTCAGCCTGAATCGAGTGGGAGGAGGACTTAATGATAATGCCAGAATAGTCTGTACTACCCATACTTTTGATGGAACAAGGTCAATAATAGACCTGAGTCCTGTTAGAGCTCCTCTGAAAGTTAAAACATGGGCACATATTACCACCAACATGAAATTACAGACACCCCAGCCTCCGAATTTAAATGTACAACAGTTGCCTGGTACTCCGCCTAATAACATCTTGTTACAGGGTTTGACAGCTCAGCATTTAACTGAGTGGTTAGAAAAGCTGAATTCTTCACACAATGTACCTAGTGGAGGCAACTATATCAACTGTACTAGGCTTTCATTAGAAGTGAGTGAACTCGTTGAGGAAACCATGGGTATAAATAGGTTGGAGTCTTACACTGAAGCAGAGTTGCAATACTTGTGCCCGGGAATCACAAAGGTGGCAGATGAAGTACACAAAAGGTTCAGAGATAGCAGACGAACACGGGATAGACCTTTAAAAAATTTAACATTTGAGAAGAAGTTATTGGTTAGATTTCGGGGCAAAAGACTTTGAACACCTGAGATCTGCAGGGATGAAAATGCACCTTAGAGAATTAATTCAGAGAATCCAGATATGAAGAGCATTGGACACATGGGAAGGCATTTGGATGAAGAAAAAAGTCTAAGAAAGGTCCTGATACTTCTCTTAAAGAAGCACAGCAAAATAGGGAAGCAGTAAAAGCCATACCAATGAGAGAGATTCCAGGAGGGAACTTTGTACATGTCCCTTAGAGCTGAAGTGCCATTTTGTCATTTACAAATGATTACCCCAGGTTGAGGGAGAAACCAGTAGAATGGTATCAGCAGACAGATAGGTTTGTGAAACTTGCAAAATGCCTGTGGGTGGATTTTAACACTCTTTTAGCGTTAGTCGTTCCAGCAGACTTAAGCATCGAATGCAAGAGGAGTGTAGATTGGCCAACAAGTGAGCCATCAAGAGATCCAGCAACAGGTGCACTGTCTCCTGAAGTAATGAAATATTACTATAAAGTGATAGAGTTTCTGAAAACGAGATTGGCAGCGCATACATAGGACAGCTCAGGAAGCGAAAGAATCAGTTCATGCATATTATGAAAGGTTGCTAAAAGCATTTAGACATTACAGTGGTACTGAAACAATTGACCCCAAAGACATGTTTCACTTTGTAATCAGATTTGTTGAATGACTCGGACCAGAAATTAGTCAGATGATTAAGAGTTGTTTGATTTGTTGGCAAGCCAAGTCGATTGATGAGGTGCTGCAGTACGGGAAATGCTGTAGTGATGAGAATGAATTGAAACAGAAAAAGTTGGAAGAGTAAGCGATCGTGATGCAGATAAAAGCTGCACAGACTGGGATTCAGGGGAATTTTCAGCCTCAGCAACAGCAGGGAAGCATACAGTTTCCGAATGTTGGCAGAGGTAGAAGTTGTGGTGGTATGGGAAGTGTTAATCATGGTCCAGATTAGAATACTTTTATGATGCAAGGAAAGCCACAAGAAAAGAGAATGTTACCTTGTCACGCTTGCGGAGGAATTGGGAATTTGAAATGGCAGTGTCTGATGGTAAATCAGGGAGGTGTTGTTCAGCAAATGAATGATGTCAATTAATTTCAAAATGTGAGAGGACCGAGCATGAGAGGTCAAAATCAAGCTTTTCAGAATAATGTGAATCGATGCAGGGTTTCCAACCTTTACAGCCTATACAAAATGTACAGCAATTACAAGTACAAATGCCTCAGTTACAGCGGATTCAGCCCCAGGTGCAGATGGTGCCTGGACAACAAATTCAAATGCCTAGACAACAGATTTAGGTACCTCAAGCCCCTATGAATCAGCAGCAGGTGATGCTTTCTCAGACGGTCACAGGTCAAAGAGTGAATCCGAGTAATAATAGTGTACAACAATTTCCACTTCATAATGAGGATGGAATAAACTAAGATTGGGTGTCAAAGTTCGGATGAAGAAGCATGCGTGATGGCCGCTTCTTTAGAAGTGGATTATGGATTATGTGGATTATGTTGAAGGAAAAGTGAATGGTCCCAAAGTCTCATTTTTGGGTGACACTGGAGCCATACGCTCAACAGTCAGATCTGCAGAGGTTCTAGATCTGCCCTTATCAGGGAAGTCCGTTCAGATTGTACGGGTTGCGAATCCGAATTGAGAAAGGAACTAGGAAAATTTCCAGAGAGAGTTGCAATTATTTTGCAAATGCCAGAACCAACTACGCAGAAAGGTATGAGAATGTTTTTGGGAATGATGGGTTACTGCTGCCAATGGATCCTGAATTTCTCTCGAAGCCCTCACAGAAGCTGACTCATAAGGATGTTTCCAATCCTGTAGTGTTGGATGACTCTTGAACGAAAGCATTTACTAATTTGAAAGAGAGTTTGTGCCAAGCTCCAGCCTTGGGAATGCCTGATTACACAAAACCTTTTCTGTTGTTTTTGTCATGAACGTGATACATGTTCTTTGTCTGTCCTGAATCAAACTCATGGCGTTGTGAATCGCCCAGTGGCATATATTTCAGCCACTTTGGATCCGGTCGCAGCAGCACTACCCGGTTGTTTGCAGTCCGTTGTAGCAGTTGAGCAGAGCCTCGCTCAGAGCTTCATGGTTTCAAGGAGTGTTTTCAGAAGAAGTGGCGGAACTGGTGGCTCTTACTAGGGCATGCCACACTTCAATGCAACTGAAAGTGACTATTTATACAGACAACCAATATGGATTTGGCACTGCATCATTTGGGTCAATTGTGGTCACAGAGAGGTTTCCTAACTTCTGGTTCACCAATAGGAAACGGTGAGAGAATTCATGAGTTTTTAAAAAGAAATCAAATGCCTGGAAAGATTGCTATGGTGAAATGAAGTGCACATTAGAGGTCACAGGATTATGTGTCAATGGGTAATGCATATGCGGATCAAGTCGCAAAGTGTTGTCCCTTGAACAGCATATCCTACAAAGAAGAATGCAAATTGTTACCTGAAAATGATGATGTTTATGCAAATTATGTTTTGCATGCTATTGACAATTTAGAAGAATTAAAAGCTCTTCAAGATAACGTGCCAAAAGAAGAGCGCAGGGAATGGATCAAATTAAAACCTGTCCAAAGGGACGATGACGTTTGGGTCACGGGAGAAGGGAAAGCAGTGTTGCATAACAGTCTATTGACTCAGATGGCCAGATACTATCATGGTCAGGCTCATGTGGGAAGAGATGCAATGGTCAGATTGTTTAATCTGTTTTGGTTCAATCCAAAATTTAGACAAGTTGCCAAAGCAGTTTGCCACAGATGTGTCATCTGTCAGCAAATTAATGTGGACAAAGGAACAGTTGTTAATGTGGGTCACATAGGCATGGCGGGAGGACCATTCAGCAGAATGCAAATTAATTTCATTGGGATACCTGTGTTTGGGAGTTTGAAATATGTGTTGGTGATAGTGTGCATTTTCAGTCATTGGATTGAGGCTTACCCTTCAAGGAGAAATGAGTTACTTCTTAGGGAGTTAATTCCATGTTTTGCTTTTCTGGTCTCTTTAGAATCAGATAGCGGAACAATGAAGTGATTACGTTGTTATGTTCAGCCTTGAACATTGAGCAGAAGCTTCATTGTAGATACCGCCCAGAAGCCTCGGGTCTTGTAGAACAGATGAATGTTACTTTGAAATCGAGATTGGTGAAAATGTGTGCATCCACAAGTCTGAAATGGCCAGAAGCTTTGCCATTGGCTCTAATTTCAATGAGGAGCACCCTGAAAGCAGGATTGTCACCCCATGAAATCCTCATGGGAAGGGCAATGAGGTTACCAGTTGTACCTGCAAATGCTCTTGTGTACATTACAGATGAAATTGTGTTGGACTACTGCAACGGTCTAGCTGATGTGGTTCGCTCTTTCTCTCATCCGGTGGAAGCTACCACACTGCCACAGCCTCAAGATCAAGGACACAACCTGAAGGCGGTTGATTGGGTTGTGATTCGAAAGCATGTGAGAAAACCGTGCTTGGAGCATAGCTGGAGGGGACCATACCATTTAGTATTAATAACTAGCACTGCTGTAAAGTGTGTGGGGCTTCCCAACCAGATCCACTTAAGACACACTTGGAAAGTGAATAGTCCAACGGAACAAGAAGAGGTGTTGAAATACCTCCACGTAGACTCATTCCAGGGCATGACAGAAGAAGCAATGAGCTGGAGACAGAGCCTGAACATACTCCAGTTGACCTGCTCACTCCTGTAACAGACAAAGTGGAAGAAATCCTGGAAGGTGAGGATGAGATGCCCTGAACACCTTCAAATGAAACAGTAAAGAAACCGGTCCAGAAATAACAGGAGGAAGAACCGGTCCAGAGAAAACCTGGTCAGAGGAGAGTGTCCTCAGAAGCAGATGGTCTGAGGAACCAGACTGAACAAGTGACTGATCCTAGCGAGAAAGGAGTTGAGGCGGATCTAAGCCAAAAGGGTTTGACTCCGCCTGAACCGCTTGCGGGAACGTCAAAGAAGAAGAATTTGATTCCAGTACTGAAAAGAGCTTTAACAGGAGGATCTCTGAAAGGTGACAACTGGCCAGAAACAAGATCAAAGTCGTCAAAGAAGACTAATGTGATATCAGCAGTTCAAGAAGAAGAAGACGACGCCATCAGAAATGAAGATTTGAGTGACGGCGAATCAAACAAAGGTCGAAAATTAAAAAAGAGAATTGCCAATCGAAGATACTCAGGTCTTGATTGGGCATATGTAACTACCAAAGAGTGGCAAGAGGAATTTTTGGTTTGATAGAGGCATTCCGGATCTATATTTTGGCACATGAAGAGAAAATTAATGAACATTTTGTTGAAAAGATTGCGAATTTGAAAAGATAAATGTAAAGACTTTGTTGAAAATATTTTTAAAAGACTTTGATAACCTGATTTTGACAAGTTGCTAAACTGAATCTGACAACTCTATCGATTTTGATAAAAGGGGTTTGGTGTGAATGAAGCTGTGAATATTATTTTGAGAGAAAAAAAATTGGGGATTGAAGAATTGGAAATTTTTGTTTTTTTTGAAGCTCTGGTTTTTGCTGCATAGCCATATTTTTGTATTTGTTTCTACTTTTTGATTCTTTACAGACCATGGATAACCAAAACCAGCAAAACACTAAGAATAGATGTTGTAAATACATGAGTATCGGTTTGGTGATAGTGCAGTTGTATGTTTGGTATTGATTGTGGGTGTGATTGTTTTTTATAAGAATGGAGCCAACCATACCGTAACTATAGAAACTGCATCGTCAGAACTAGTACCTTCTCCTTCTGTAAAAGATAGATTTTAAATAGATGAGACATTTTTGTATGTACAGGGAGAACTTTCTTCTAATGTCTTCTATCGCTTTTTTGCATGAGCATGTTGATATTATGGATGCGAGAGATTGTTATGTTTGCACACGGATTCCAGCCTCTGCTGTGGAGGGAATTGACTATCACACTTATGGCATAAGTTGTAGTCTTTTACAAACACAATTCTATAACCAGGAGTATATCTAATATTTATATTCAAATTTTGATGTTGTGTTTTCTTTTGTACCTATCATTAGAGAGCTTAATAAGGTAGCCAAGGATAATGACATTTCAATAATGAAGAATTTCTTTGAACCTACTTTAACCTTTGGGACCTCATCCACCCATAGGAATAACCTTACCTGTTTACTTTCACCCTTACAAAAGAACTCTTTAGATTACACACAAGATAGAAGAAGAGCAGTCAAGGCTAAGGTAGACAAGGGATTAGTTTCACGTAGTCCTGGGATTGACTAGTAAGTTACTGACATTACTAAATGAGGGAGACGATCTTTAGATGCACAACATGTAGGAAAGCTTTGTGTGTATATATAGGCCACAATCTAGGGTTGATAAAATATTTGTTGGAACGAGTGAATGTAGGCTTGTGTTTTTGTTTGAGCCCATGTGGACATTTATGTTGACTGGTTAGGACCCACCTGTCCCTGGTATGTATTATATCTGTGGGAAAGATGCTTATTACAGTCTTCCTAAAGGATGGTATGGCACATGTTGTTTGGGAATAGTTTTCCCAAAAATGTACCAACTTTTGATAACTTGAGTAAATTTCCTAAAACCAGTTTTTAGCATTGTTTGAGACATATTTAGAGCAATAATTCCTTCAGTGGGAGTTGTTCTGAAGTTTATCAACATTCGACAGTTGTCTACAATTGTGGATAACATGCTTACAAGTTATTCAGGAGCGATTATCCTTTTGGATTCTGAGATGGCTGTGGTAAGAGCTATGACTCTTCAGAACCGCCTTGCGTTAAACATTCTCTTAGCAAAAGAGAGCGGAGTTTGTAAATTGCTAGGTCCGTGTCATTGTTGTTCCTATATATCGGACAACAGTAAAGCAGTTAGAAGCTTGGTTAACAATTTAACAAAAGATGAAACTGAATTAAAAGAACTAACTGAGCCCACTGTTTGGGGAAAAAGCTGGCAAAGGGATGATTGCTGTGGGAAACTGGATTGGCAACTTGGGGAAAATGATGGTGATGAAAATAATACAAGGAGTTTCAGTTATTGTGATTTATCTAATTGGATTATGGGGTATGTATAAATTGTACAATGTGATCAAGAAGAGAAAATTAGAAAAGAAACGGGGGTAGGATTTCAATTGAAAGATTATACAGGGAAAATTCAAAGAAAAAGACAAATTATAAAAATGTGAGGGAAATAAAATGTTGAAATCTGTGCAAAATGTATTTGAGATGCATGTGTGATGACATAGTCATCAGAGGAGGGATTGTGGGCATTGAAATTAACATTGATAATTATTTAGCATTTTTTTCTTGAATATATAAGATGTATTAACGTTGCGATTATGAGTAACATAAAATGTGCTTTTCTTATTGGCCACCATCAAGTGCGAAAACGTGCACTTGCACTTTAAAAATATGTACTACCGTTATTTTAAGTATTTCTGTCTCTTTAGGAGGTAGAATTGATAGCAGAAATAATATGAGTATTTCATGTTTTCTGCTGGGCCTCAAGCAGAAGAGGATCCAGCTAGAAGTTGTCTATCTGCCAACGTACCAGTAAAAGAAACATTTAGATGTTCTCATGTCCGCTGTATAACAAACTTCTTTTGTTTAAGTCAAACTTGTTCTGTGCATGTATTAATGAAACGTATTTCTCGCAAGAAAATGGTGCAACACAAGAATGTTTCCACATCTTTGTAACTCCTGATCAGCAACAGCGTATTTGGAATGTGCTGAACAAAAGGGCCAACTGACGGCCGTTGGAAGCAAGTCTGAGATGCTACAATTAGTATTGTTTGGAGTTACGTTAATGGACAAGGATACAGTCTGTTTTGCCAATTCTTATTGTGTCTTTTCGAATGCATTGCCGATATCGAATGTTTTTGTTTTGTTGGATATTCTTTCTTCGCCTGATGTTTGCAACCAATAGTAAACGTGTGTACTTTAATGAACTGCTCACTGAGAGCTGGTGGTTCTCTTCTCTTCTCTTTTGTTCTTTGATACATGCTGTCCGATTCTCAGGCTGATCTGTCACTATGACATTTCGTGCTTTACAGGTTAGTCTACTGACATCCTGGTACTTTATTATTTTCTGAGTAGTCCAAATTCTAAACCGTCCCTATTACCCTGCTCCTATCTTTATGCTGACACTGTTGTCCCCCTGATGAACTGAAGCCGTACTGCTGACATTCCTTAGGGATAGGTAATTATAAATGATCTGTGCATGATTTGTCTTTTGTTTTTCAGGTACCAACTGCTACTGTTTTAATACTGCTGATGTTTTGATAACGCCTTAGATGTTTTCTAAATTATTGTTAATAAAACTTTTGCATGAAGCCCAACATGCTAATGCTAATCTGAGGCTAGTAAGGTGTTTCTTTATGCCTATGAACTGATATTTTGTTTGCTGAATAAATGTATTATAACTCTATCTCAAACATTACTGCTGTTAATGAGTGCTTTCGCTGTTGAAATTCTTGTTCTTTTTGCTCTGTTCAAGTTAATATTCTTTAGGCGGTTTGGTCAGCCTGTGATGTTTCTTTATCTGTACCATTTGGTGTAGAGACTCATTTTCGTGACTTTAGCGTTGTTAATATAGGGAAATAATCATTCTAATTGATACCAGTGGTGTGGATATTCGTGGCCAAATTGGTCATGGTGCGTTCTTTACTGACTCTTTATTATTTTGAATTGTTTTATTATTGATGTGCGTTATAATACCCTACAATATTAATTTAAATGAGTCAAAAGGTTGATCAACCATAAGCAGGGCCGACTGCTTACTTTTTAAACACACAATAGCTAAGTTAAGACCGCACTAACATATCCACTTGAATTCACAGGGCAAACTCTTCACACATTTATCGTCACCGTACAACTTCCTGCATGTTCTGATGGACAAGAAGGAAAGCTGATCCAGACCGCCTTTAGAACTACGAATTTGTCTTGTTTATTTACATAAACCATGGACAGTTGTGTCTCATACGTTTCTTCCTCCCCAGCTTTACAAGGCTGCCTCAAATTCCTCTCTATGTTCACCTTCCTGAAAAGGATTGTCAATATAAGCTTTCTCTGAGGATGCTACTGTCAGGCATGTTCACTTCGTAGGTAGTGAGCCTGTGCACCTTCATTTTTGCCTCTGTGTGTTCCAAAGGAATCTACTTCAGAGGTTGGCTGTAATCATGACATATAGGGGTTGCCACTAATTTCTTTGTGTCTAGCTCCTGCATGTTTCTTGGTGAGGCCACAATGTCAATTGTCATTCACTGTATTGGAAAGGTTCCTTTTTTTTTGTAACTGGTCTCCCCTATACTCACTTAATGCCTCCTTTCTTTTTGGTTTTGCTGGTCTCCTCCACCCACCTTTTGTGCCTCCCCAGTTGTCCACTGTTAACCGGTTATATAGCAAAACAGTATTAAACGTTGAGTTCCAGGGTCTGAAGTTACAGGATGGGGATGGGAGATGCAGTGGCCGTGATCTCGGTTCTGAGGAACTTGGATGAGGAACTCTTTGTTGACGTAAATAACAAGGGTTGTGCTATCAGCATCTTTTATGTTGGTACTAGTGTGTGCACTGTTTTTTGCACGCAGTGACGCATCATTCAAAACCCCCTTTAAGAGTACATTGCATTATTTCATAAACCGTGAACTTCTCAGTTCAATGTCACAACGTAACTCTGTGGTCTGTTCCTGAAAGGCATAGAGGATACCATTCAGTGAGCTGCCCCTCAAGGTTGGGATCGATATATGCTGCACGAAAGGTTTCCCATGATCTTTTCAGGAGTTTACATCACAATTTTCTGTATTGCTTCTGCTTCTTTTAAATCCTTCACAAATCTGGAAATTATTTCGATAGTTCCCACTTTATTTGCAATCTGCACTGTGATTTCAAAACACGTTCTATCGTTTCATTCTTTTAATTGGAACCGATTCTCTGCGTTGAACCGCTGTTTGGATACAATGAAACTATTTTTCATCACTGCAAACCATATAACAGGAATTCACACACCCAACGTAGAGGCTTTAAAAAAGTTACATAAGCCAGTTCCCTTCATCTTTGTTACCTTCATACTGATTGTATGCCTGTCCGTAATGTCATTAGTTGAAGTGACACTGATGTCAGAGACATCGCTCTGAGATTTTGTTTGACATCATTGAATCTGAATTTTGCATTCCCATAGCTACTGCTTGTAACTTGTATGCGTTGGTATTTATAAAGCACAAATCCAGCTGGGTGGCAGTAGAGCGCTGTAAATCAGTTTGATGAGTATGCATTTACATGCCAGGAAAACAAGTGATTTTCCTAGGATCACTCGTTTTACAGGCACGAACCAGGTCGCCAAATTCCAAAGTTGAATTTTATCCATTAGACCGCATTTACTGTGGTAAAATTCACTATTAAACGACTGCAGAGGGCTGCCTAGCATCTGAATAACCCTTGTTACAACTATGCGGTCACTAAATAAACATTAATTATAGGTTTTATTTACGTTACCACTGGTTTACACCTCTGAATGCAGTGAGGCATGTTTCTCATGCTGGTGTTAGCTAAACATCTTTACACATCTCAACCCAAGTGTAGTGCCCTGATTACGTCGAAGGCTCCTGAAAATCTTTCAGAGAAAGGTACGTAGACACCTGTCTCTGGAAGTTGCTATTGGGTTGAATTATTGTTTGTCACATAGTGAAAATACAGAACACAGAGGAAAAGGCACTGCTTTGATGTGAAGACCTGTTATGTTACTGAAAAGTGTAGAGTATGCTGGAAAACTCGCTCTTTGAGAAGTATAAACAGTTTAACGCTCTTGTGGCCAAACGCTTGGGTACAATACATGTTCCAGTAAGAACAATGTTTTGGTCCACCTAATATAAAAACCTACTTTAGTGAAAATTTAGTTTGGCTAATCTGAATTTTGAAAACGTTACAGCAAGTATCAGTTAATGGCCACCTTATTTTTTTCTTTTCCAAATTCTTCTCTCTCATTTCTTAATCTATATTTTCTTTATTTTGCTCTAAATGGAGTATCGTCCACAAACCGGTAATAAAGGAGAGCATTTGAATCCTCCTGTATACATCAAAGTATATTAGAACATTAAAATGTTTGGAGCTCCTCTGAAAACAATGGAGTTCTCTGGGCTTCTAATTCCCCAGAGCTCCAATATTCCAATGATTTTGTTCACAGCTGTTGCTGTGAGCAAAGGCCTCTTGATGCCCGAGGGGATCCCTTCGGACTCAGTGAGGCCTTTGTATTTTTTTAGAACATTTTGCCCTCTAGTGGCAGACTGTTGTAATAGACATATAACCCTCCGTAGCTGGGGTATGCCGGTATTAATGTCCTGCGCCCTTGTTAAATGCCCTCGCCTTGGGCCTTTAACGCTAGAGCTGACCTTTTAATAGCCGGTATAGCACGCTATGGCAGGGTATGGAGCTATAATGTCATCAGCCATCATGCAATTCCCACTCATAGTATTCTTGTGTTCTTCTCTTTACTTGTTAAATTCCACGTGTCTTCCATTCCACTTAGGATTTCACCATCATTCTTCTCTTGATAAGTTCTTTTTGTTGTCCCCGTAGAATCCGTGTAACTGTAATGTGTTTGATAGTGACCTTCAGCATAATTATTACTCTGTTATATCCTCCCCCTTTTAGTTGGTTAGATCTACCCACTTATCAATGCTTGTAGCACCTGAGTTGCACATACAGTATTCATCTAGTTCTAGTTTATCCATTCATCTCTTTTCTCTTTACTTCGAAGCAGTGCAGCATCTGTAAAATCAGTTAGTCTTTGCAACATTACCAGTCTAGTCTGCCAAGACTCAATACCATTGGCTCTGGTACATTTCATCGGCTCCCTCGCCTGTTATTTCCCATTCCCTTGGCTCCCTCGCCTGTTTTTTCCCATTCCCTCATTACTTTGAGCTAGTGTTCACACTATTGTAGGTTTAGCTAATGGATCGATACGTTTCTGCTACAACATCTTCCTCAGAGATGCTAATTTTGGTCTTGTTTTAATGTTTTTGATTTGCCAAATCGTAGACATAACTAGCCAGCTTTGAAAATTAGATGATGCTGGCTCATGTAACATTTTGGGGTTCTCTGAGCTTTTAGAAGTCAAAAGGTTTTTGGTAATGATTAATCCACCTTTTGACAGTAGCTCCCTTTAATTTATTTATGTAGGTTTTTGTATAGCACCACAATGTGGCCAAGCACTCACTTTGAAGCCCTGGATACACATCAGGATTGGAGCCCTAGTTAGAGTACTTAGTTAACAGCACATATGGGACCTATCCTCTTTCATGTATTCAATTGGTGCCCATCTTGTGGATGATTCTTAGTGAAAATGCTTGCCTTGATACTCTGTGTTGAGTATCTTCCTGAATAGCAGGTGGTTGGATTCTGTCCTCATTCATCTTTCAATTGTACGTCTGTTTGCCACACATAGATTATTTAATGGAGTTAGTATTGAATGCCCCATGTAATCTTTGTTAGAACGCCAGTCTGGGTAGTGTTGTATTATTTATGTATCTAACCCCATGTGATCAATCCATATGCCAGGTCATCATGGCTTCCTTTGGTGCAACTAGTTTGACATCATCTAATGTGATTTGTTTTTTTCATGCATTAAGTAGCCAATTTTGCTTTGCATTAAATGTTTTACTAACAGTAAATAACTGTTTTCAGAACTTTGTTCTGGAGACTTTGATTTTCTCTTTGATATATATCCACCTTCTGGCTGACTTTGCATTATGTACAGAATTGATTTGTCACTGACTAATTAGCTGTTGGATAAACCTTGCAGCTGGTTTGGTTATAGATAACCAACCTGATTATGGATTTTTCCTCTTTATTAACATGCGTAAATAAGCTTTGATGAGGTGTTCTAGGTTATCCCAAGCTTATGCCTGGCTGCGTAATGCTTTTTATGAATTGCACTTTGGATTGCATTTAGGAGTATATGTATTTTTGTTAAAAACTGTTACGCCTAGTATATTGTACACATCTACACCTTCTATTATTTACTGGAGATCATTCTTCTAAAATACTGTACTTTTTTTTAGCGTTGGAAGCAAAGAACCCCTGACATTAAATTTGAAAAGAAAACAATTCTCACCTCCATAACTTGTCGTTGGTTGGAGGGCGCCACAGTAGATGGAGTAACTTCAACTCTCCAACATAGCCTGTGTCATTCTGGATTATATTGGGACATACTTGCCCTCGTCTCGCTTACCCAGTGATGTGGCACAATTCTTACATTATTTGGCTCCATTTTAGATTTTCATAAACACCGGTTTAACTTTTATTGTATTGTCAGCTGCTTAAAAAAAGTAGCAGTAATTCCCTAACGGACTAGCCACTGTCAGAAGGCAGTTTTCTGGACAACATGTTAACTGTAACTTAGTTTGAATCTTACCAGCAGTATAAACAATTTGTTTAATCCTCAATATGTTTAACAGTGGCTGAAATCCATAGATGTTTTGAATAAGAACTCCACAAAATGTTCACAAACTAAGGGCAAGCTTTGAAGATAATGCTGACTCGGCTGTGTAGTGTGCATAGTTAAGGTGTTTAGGGGTACAAGACAAGTATTTCTATAGTAAAATGTTAGGTATATCATCCTGTAATTAAATAGAATGCAATGCGTGTGAAATCTTGAGCATAAGTGCTATGCCCCCTTCAATGACTAAATCACCTTTTAACATAAACATATTTGTGCTCTCAATAGCAACCTTCCCAAAAATTGTTTCTGAGGGAAGAAGGGGTTGTCATCATGTTCGTGGCTGATCGGGCACTGTCAGACAAGTCTTTGTGCGGTAAGACACCGGAAAGCAGAAGAGAACGAGCCACCACGTGGTACTATGTGAAGCTTTGATTGACCAAGGGGATCTCATGGCAACAGGAAAAGTGGGCAGAGGCGAATTTGTTGTGTCCAGCAGTAGTCTGTCTTTAGGGAGTGCAGAACCTAGGCTTAGACCCAGGACATAATTGTGGCTGCCTGCAATGATGGCTCATGCTTGCTCGACCTCTGCCAAGTTGGTGGTCATTTAGAAAGCATTGACAGGAGGTGCTGTCACAGCGGTTATGATCAGTGCATATTGTTGTTTGTGTCATGCTGATGCAACCAGTTTTATTTTTTTATTTTGAAAAAGAAAATCCCAAAATGCGATCTTATTTAAAAAAAAAAAAAAAACTACTCCCCTCACCATGTCCAGTCATCTCCCATGGCGGGTCAAGCATTATTTACATGTTACTAACTCTCACCTCCTGGGTTTGCTTGATGGTGACACGGTAAAAAATGTCTACATGTATGCCCATTTAAGTGGGGCGTGAAGACTTGTTGCCATTTCTCCGACGGCCTTTACTCCCAATAGACGATGTAGTAATTTGGCCACGATGGAGACAGAGTAGTCTCTGCCATAGCCAAACACATGGTCTGTCCGAAATTATTTTTTTAGGGCAATGGTTCCCAAACTTTTGATTTCTGTGGACCCCCACTTTAACATTAATGGAACCCAGGGACCCCCACTAAATCATCATTGGAATCCGGGGACCCCCGTCTGAGTCATTACTGGAAGCTGGGGACCTAATTTGTCAATATTTGCTAATATTTTTTATGTTCTAAGCAGTCACGGACCCCCTGAGAAGGCTTCGCGGACCCCCAGGGGTCCCCGGACCACAGGTTGGGAACCACTGTTTTAGGGGGTGGATGGATTCCTTTGCTGCTGCATTGGAGTTCCCTTCCTGCCAACATATATATATCTGGCACATAGTGCCAAGTGCACAGAGCTTGCAAGCCACTGTATGGCTTAATAAGCTCTGGTAAGAAGCAGTTACTATAGGACTCAACAAACAGTCTTGAATAAGTTATTTATATATATATAATTCTAATACTATGTACGTGTATGTAGATATTGGAAGAAGAGGAGAGAGAGAGATCTGGGTTTCTGGTAGAAGAATCCATGTCTCTAGTCAAATTGTAATCGAGTCTTCAAGGTGGGATGTAGGATCAGTTGGTTCAAAGAACTAACAATAAAAATGTGCAGGAGAAGTTATTGCTTACCAGGAATTTAACATTGGATACGACAGTAGAGACTGTTCAGCAGTTGCGTGAGACCTTTCCATGAACTAAGGCATTGGCGAAGAGGGTCAAACACAAGTTTAGGAAGGTTAGATGCACGGATATAAGATATGGAAATATGAAGAAACAATTTTGTGGTAAACTAGATTGTTGTTCAAATCAAGTGAAATGTTGTGTTATAGGTTGAAGAAATGACAATACAGTAATCAATAAAACATGCCCAGCAGTAACACAAATTCAGAAGTCTAACGGAAAAAGCATATGCACTAGCACTTTTTATGAATTCTCTTTTTTTTTTTTAGGGTATTTTTCTGATCACATTAGAGCTCTGGATATGCTAGTGCTTTCATTACGCCAGTTATAGCACAGATTTGATAGAAACTTCTAGCTGCAGATTCCATACCTTAGAACATTCCCCAGGATTCAGACTGGATCCTGAAGATTTTCGAGCAGTCCCCCTGCACGCCGGTAGGTTGCGTTGAAAGTGACATGCCTGGTACCTATATAGGTGCCACTCCGGTGTGCTGACCTCAGTTCTTTCCTTCCCATGCCTGTAAGCGATGATCTGGTTTGAGCTACCCCATAGTTACTTTTTGAATTACTTTTTTTAAATTTTTTTTAACGTTTTGTTGAATTGTTTTGAGAGAAAGGTTTCTCCTGATGTGAGGTATGTCGTCCAAGACACTGTCTGGTTTCAAACCATATGGGGCCTTTCACAGGTAAATGTCTGACAGACCCCCCACTTAGTGTGTTTGTGGCGCTTGGAGCGTGACCACAGCTCAAAGACCTGCGAGGACTGCTGCGCCATGCATCTGAAAAAGCACTCACTCAACCTCCTCACCCCCAATGTCAATCCACTTCACGATGCTTGATCACACAGAAGGTCCTGGGACCATTTCACAGAGCTCTTCCCGACAGTCATCGCACTCAAATTAGTCCGGGAATTCGCGCAAGTCCCACAAATATAAAAGTCTAACAACAGTTCTTTGACTTTTCCGTGTCTGTCGAAGTCTTCCAGCGAGGCTTGGGAGCGCCGGCCGTGCAAATCAGTGGAACCTGAACCCGGGTCTGCTCTATACTTTCCTGATTTTTTTTTTTGCCAGAGTGACCCCTGCCAGCTCCTATGGAGTGCTTCAGACCCCATGGGTGCGGGAGGGACCCCTACTGCACCCACGCTGATGGGTTCACCCTTGGTGCCAGCCTGGCCCCATGGATCCCCTGCTGGATCCAGAGTGGACCTGCCAGCAAAACCGAGACCTTCATCATTCCTGTGTTGATGCCCCCGTCACTGTTGATGCCAGTCCCCATGGTTATTCCCGACTCAGACACACAGCCGGTTAAGTGTTATACACTGTGGACTCCGGTGCTGACCGGTCCCATGCTTCCCAGGGCAGAGCCATTGCCTTGCTTGTTTGATAGGCCTAGAGGGGGAGATGAATGGAAGGGGTCCATGGGCCCTTGAGGTTAACAGCTCCCTGATGAGGAAGAGGATAACTGGTACAAGGAACTGATGGCGGCCACTGGGTTGGAAACCTCACTAAATACTGGTCTTGTCTCCTTTTACTGTGACTACCTCCCCACTACCACCACTCGTCCCAGCTGCTGCTTCCAAGGCTCTTTTGTTTACCCTCGACCATCAGGGGGATCCAGTGGGGGAGGCAGGATACACCATTACCTGCCCCACTGACAGTAACATCAGACCGCTGGGTCCTACAGATTGCCAAAGGGGCTCGTCCCTCCCCTGTGTGACGATACCACCACCCATGCCACTCAGTTATGATTGGCTGACTGAGGGCCATCTCTGCTTGCTCCGTCTAGAAGTGCAGGCTCTCATGACCAAGGAGAGAGAGAGAGAGAGAGAGGGTGCCTGCATTAGAAGTAGGTTGTGGTTGTTATTCCCGCCACTTTCTATTCTCAAACAGAGGATTTCAACCTATCCTAGACCACCTTCTTAAACTCTTCCTGAAAAAAAAGGAGGAGCTGAAAATGCTTTTGCTTGCCCAAGTCCTATCTACCCTGAACGCGCTAGACTGGATGGTAACATTGAGCTTGCAAGACACATTTTTCTATATCCCTTTCCTACCTTCCCACAGACGTTACCTGCGGTTCATGATGGGCCACAAGCACTTTCAGCTTGCTCTGCTCTCTTTCGGCCTTACTAGTGCCCCTTGGGTGTTGACGAAAGCGTCTGTGGTAATTGCGGCTCATTCAGTCTTGCCCTACCTCAGTGATTGACTGTTGAAGGCAGTCCTGCACCAGGCATTCCTCTCCCACCTTCAGACTACGGCGATCCTCCTGCACTTGCTGTGGCTCACTATCAACGTGCTTAAGTTACAACTGACTCCCTTTTAGACACTCCCTTTCATTGGTGTAGTTATGGACACAGTGCATTTTTTTAGCCTATGCTCCAAAGCAGCGAGTCAAGATTATTCAGGCTATGATTCTGATATTTCAGCCTTTGTCATGGGTTTCCATGAGATTGATTCTGAGATTTTTGGGTCTCATGGCCTCCTGAAATCCTGCTAGTTACTCATGCCCATTCGTTCATACAGGTTCTTCAATGGGATCTGAAGGCCCAGTGGGTGCATCATCAGGGGAATCTCTGACATGGTCCAGATCGCAGAGAGAACTGCAGAAGATCTTCAGAGGCAGACCCCCCTCTTCCCAATCCAGATCTGACTGTAGTGACAGATGTCACTCCTGGGCTGGGGTGGCCCTCTGGGAGAGTTCGAGATGAGGGCACCCTTGTCAACCTTCGAGCTGTTCGCTTGGCATTGAAATACTTTCACCCTTCGATCAGGGGAAGGCCGGTCAGGTACTTACGGCCAACATCCTGCTCATGTGGTAGTGTAACAAACAGTGCGGGATGGGGCGTCGGACCAAGTCAAGAGGCCTCCGACATGGCTAAAATGTAGGTTCAAAACTTGGCATACTCTCTGAATGCCAGAGCGGACTAACTCAGCCTAAGATGCCTAGTGCATCACAAATAGCGCCTCCATCTGTAGGTGGTGCAAGGTCTCTTTCAGCAGTGTTGAGTGCCTTGGTTAGATCTATTTACCACCACAGAGCATATGCAATGTCAGCAGTTTTGCACGGTGGATTTTTCAAGGCGGCTCTTGTTTAGAGGCGCTTTTCATCTTGAGCGGAGCACAGGCCTCTTTTATGCCTTTCCACCAATACCACTCGAGCCCAGTCGTTCCTGATCTTTTTGAGATCTCGGGCAGAAGTCCTTGTGGCTCCGGATTGGGCATGGAGTCTGCTATTCCAAGCTGTTTAGTATGACCATCGGTCCTCCAGTTAGCCTGCCTCTTTGAGAACATTTTGTGTCCAAACCTGCGCACTCTTGACCTTCATGTGTGAAGATTGAGCATTGACAGCTTTTGACCGTCCTCTCGAAGACTGTGATGTTGTTCTGGCAGCCATGCGTCCCTTCACCAAGTCTGTGCATGCCTGGCATTTGGATAAGTTTGTGTCGTGGTGTGCGTCCTACAACATTGACTCCATTTCCTGCACCTTTAGCTAGGGTTATTTTGTTTGATTTATCTTTAGGCCAGCAGGCCTCTGCTCTGGACACATTTAAAGGTCATCACTCAGCCATTTTGGCATTTTTATGGCTGCAAAACAAACTTTCTCTGTTTGTAATCTATTGTGGCTAGGTTCTTTAAAGGCCTGCAGCATATTCATCATACCTCAGTGGAACCTCATCATTTGACTCTTTTTTTTTTTTTTTTTTTTCTGTGTGCGCACCATTTGAGCCTCTGTGCAAATTCCCCCTTAAGCTATTAATCATCAAAACTTGCTTTTTAGTGCCCATAACCTCTCCCAAGAGGGTTTGTGAATTACAGGCACCCTCTGTGCACGCTCCTTATACCACCTTCTTCCCGGACAAACTGGTTCTCCGGACTCGTGCTTTCTTCCCTCTGAAGTTATAAGCCCCTTCAATGTAGGCTAGAGCATCATCCTGCCTACCTTCTTTGCGCTGCCTCATTCCCTCCAAGAAGGAGAAAATCCACTGTCTGAACATTGTTCTATCTCAGCCACACAAAAGCATTCTGTATGGATCATCAACTCTTCATGGGCTATGTAGAAGTTATAAAAGGGAAGGATGTTCTGAAAGAGACCATCCCAAGATGGATCGTTCTATGCATTAAAATCAGCTGCCCATTGACCAAGAGACAACCCCCTGAGGGCTTGCAGGTTAACTCCACCAGAGCCATGGTTGCAACCACTGCATTAGCCTGTGGCGTCCCTCTCCTGCACATCTGTTAGGCGGCAACGAGGGCATCCCTACACATGTTCACCAGACACTACTGCCTGGATAGTCAGGTGCATCCTGACCAGCACTTTGCCTGTTCAGTCCTGCTGGACTTTCTGATTTGTTTGGCTTTACAGACCCAGGAGATATTGCTTGGGTATCTATTCTCATTCAAGGAATCTGCGCCTAGAACTCTTGGTAAGATGAATAAGTTACTTACCTTTGGTAATGCTTTATGTAGTAATAGCTGCAGATTCCTTAGCGGCCCTCTCATCCTTACCGCTCTGCAAACCAATTACGGTGTAACGTGCACCCTTCTCAAGGCCTTCGCGTGTCACTCTGGTAGTCTGTTATCAAAATAGCTCTGTGTGCCTGGTGTGGAAAGTCGTGAAACTAATTGACATGAACACGTCGAGCTGGTACCTATATAAGTACTAAACATATCACTTCTGGCATGGAGCTGAACGACGCCACCTACCGGCGTGCAACTTTGCTGCTAGAAAATCTTCCAGATCCACTCTGACGTGTGGGGAATATTTTAAGGGGAGGAATCTGCGGCTAGATATTCTCTACGAGGTATGATGTTACCGAAGATAAGTAACTTGGTCTTTCGGCTATAGCTGATAGATTGTACAATTGCCTTGTTTGTTAGTGAAGTTTCCGAAGAGTGATCTTGTGAATTGTACTCTTCACTTGATTTCACACAATGTTAATGTAAATAAACCAAGACCCTACTTGCAGTCAGGTGCCTAAGTTGCAACAGAGCACCATTGAGCCCTTTCATTGTGACTGTTTGCACTTCATCACACTCAGTGCCTCAGTTCCTTTGTCTTGGGTGTCACCATATATCAGGTACTATTGTAAATACTAGAAACATACATATTACAACTAGATAAAGTTGTATCAGGATCAAAATGTCATGGACCTGAATCTCAACAAAATTTACAGATTTTTTTTATTTGCCTTACATGTTCATGTTGGTTTTGCACTCAAAATTATTTGCATCAAGGGGCTAAGGTATGTACCACCCTTGAATTGTCACCCAGAGTACCACTAAATTGCCTTGATCGAGACCTTAAGACCTTGCACTTATTCATCTCATTCAATTAATTTAGTTGGTTTTATTTGTATGATTAATAAAACCTATTGCAATGTTTTAATTTAGTTATAAAAAGACGGTGGTACAGTTTGTATCATATCTATCAGCTGAAACAAAAAAATCGTCGTAACTGAATATACTGCCACTTCCCCAAAATTCGGTGAGTACACATTATAACAAATCACAAACACTTGCAATTCATAGGTCTAATAAAGCTTTCTCAAGCTGTTTAATACATGTATATCAAGGCACAGACACCACAAACAAACTATTACCCACACAGTAGGGTATAAACAGCGCTATCCGAATTGCTAAATCTCAAACCACGGCCACGTTTCACTATTGTACACTTTCGAGTCAAAGTTGAAGATACAACCAAGCCGTAGGCCCTTGTGTAATTATGAAGCAGATAAATCAGAGGTGCTGTCAATCTAAATAATGTTTTGTTGGTAATTAGACAAGCAAAATGTCAAACTTTCAGCGTTGTGCCAGCAACATTATGTAACGTTTGCATTTTATAGATAAAAAGATCCGCTCTACATTTCATTTCTAGCCATTACTAGTCCTCTAAATAATCTCCTGCTCTCTGCTTTATGCCAGTGATTTTTGTATATCAAAATTAGTGCTTTGTGTATAAGAATGTAACAGTGCACTTAAGTGTTTTCTCTGGCTAATACTGCTTCTCTGCTAGTTCATCACAGGAAACATGGTTTGGATGTAGTCTTCTATATATTTCAGCATAGGGCTATAATTTCTTGTTGCGGGCGAGCAAAAGGTCACCCGAAAGTGGGGCTTAAAATGCCTGCTTAGCATATAATTCACATGGGGCTATTTCTTGAATTCCTGCTTAAATTTTACAAATCTCGCTGCCAAAATTGGATGCTCTACTTTTGAGACAGGCAGTCACATCGGGTCTAATGGAGCATACGCCCAGTAACTGGAATTGTCATTTTAAAAGTGCCCGCCTTTCTATCAACAGAACTGGGCAAATTCAGACAATTTGTTTTAGTCTGGACCAGTGCCTCCTCTGTTGAGCAGGTTCAAATGACGGGGAGGCGCTTCGTATCTGTTGAACATCTTTATCTGTTTTTCCTGAAAATGGGGATAGGTCTTTGAATTCTGCTTTCTTTTTTCAAAGATAGGATACTTTTTATTGGATAATCTGATCATCAGAAGTTGATTGCCTAGTAGTCTGTTTTTCCTTGCTTTCCGAAATCTTTCGTGTTCTCATTTTATTGGTGGCTTCCTTTGGGCGTCACTTTATGTTTCAGGTTTGAGGTGCTTGTCTCCAGGGGGGCTGCATTGTAGGTTGAGCTCGGTGCTCACCATTTCGTATGTGGCATGAGGAGTGCCTACTTCAGGACTTGTAGTGTTTGTACTCTTATTACTGCTGGTTATGTACCCAAGATCTGGTCGTGCATGTATTTTTGCTGTGCACATCATCATACAGGTGCCCAGCGTTGATGATTGGGAAGTTTTCTGTGATTCAATACTTTGGGAATCCTTTGGTGCGATTAGTGCATTGGGAGCCTTGGTGTGTACCCTTCTACTATGGTTGTTTGTGAGACTGCTGGGCAAGTTGCAATAGCACATGGTAGAGGTGGGAGGTATATAATTCCGTTTTCATTGGCTATTCCACAGACTTGCTTCCATGTCTTCTACCGCACAGAGATGGGGCCATGGTTTGCATCTTAAATCTGTAAAAATTGATGCTAAAATATCTGACAAAGTGGAGAGTTTATTAAGAATTGTTGAACAGGTGCACTTTCCAAATACTGAATACTCCTGGTTAACTTTTCCTGAGGGCGCCACTGACCCTGCATGATAAGGGTGTGATCTGCGTCAAGCTGGTCATCTAGATATTCTATCCTTTTTTGATGTCCCATTATTATTTTGCCCTGTAAGGGATTGAATTATGAGTGTCAGGACCTATATAATTTGCCTTCTTTGCATGTCTGAGTTAAAAGTATCTGTAAAATTGATTTTTTTTATAGCTGAATTTCTTCCTGTAGTATGGTATAACTCCATTGGAGTTTCTTACCCTGTATCACCTAAGGTAGGAAAGCCTATGGTGTCTCACTCCTTAAAGCCAGTGACCGTTACTCTGTTTCAACCAGTTCCTGTGCCATAGATGTTTCTTTTTCAACCATATATCAATTTTAGTGCATCTCTTTCAGCACTGCATGTTGCATTGTGGGTAACGAAGAGCTATTGGCGATTGTTTTACTGTTCAATCAATGTTTGTAAAGCACAGCTACTCACCTGTGAGGGTATCAAGGTGCTAGGGGAGGCCTCATCCAAAGAGCCCCGTCTTGAGGTTCTTCCTCAAGATGGGCAATGAGCTTTGTCTGCGGTGCAGACTGAGGTTGTTCTAGCTCTTTGCTGCGATGTAGGTGCAGGATCGTCCTCTGGCGGTGGTTTTGCAAATAGGAGGGATGGTGGCAAGGGCCAGCTGGGCAGAGCGGAGGGATCTGGCAGGGGGTAGAAGGGGGGACAGTGGTTCAGGTAGGCCGGTCTTGTGTTGTGTATGGCTTTGTACATGCGGGTGAGTAGCTTGAAGGTAATTTGTTTCTCGACCTGCAGCCAGTGGAGGGTCGTCGGTTGTTGGGAGATATGTTCTTGGTGTGGGAGGTCCAGGATGAGTCTGGCGGCGTTCTGGATGAGTTGTAGTTTTTTGATGATTCTAGTTGAGGTGCCGGTGTAGAGGGCTTCGCCGTAGTTGAGCTTGCTTGTGACTAAGGCAGGGGTGACTGTCCTGCGGCAGCTTGCTAGGATCCATCTGAAGATCTTCCGAAGTTTGCGGAGTGTGTGCCAGCAGGAGGAGGCAACTGAGTTTACCTGTTGGGTAATAGATGTGGAGGTTCAGAATTCATCCCCACCAAATGGATGTACCCCATGATCTGTATGACTAGTTGGAGTGCTGGATCTTCTTGGTTCTCCCATAGCCCGTCATTCTCCACCAATAGAATGGATACCTGATAGTGAATAATTTTCCCCATTCTCATGCCACTGTCATATACAGATTATGTACATTTATCAAATTTAATAGGTGGTTGGTAACCTCTCCCCTTACCAGGCTTTCTCGGCCTGCCATGAACCACAGAAATGATCGCTTCTCCCCTTAGTTGGCAAAGGAATTGTTTTCTTGTTGTATATGGGCAATTTTGTAGGGTGTATAGGAGTCTGGACAGTGTATTCATTGTATGAGGTTCTCTGCCAATAATGGTTAGGGGCAATCTACTCCATCCTCTAAAGTCCCGCTCTAAGGTCTCATAGTGAGGCTGTATATTCACCCCATCTCTCTAATCTAAAAAATCATGAATACTCCTAAGTATTTAAAACTATCTACTTTGAATACATCGTTTATTCAGCCAGGCTACTACCAGTTCACATCTGGTTATCAGGATTATGATAGATTTATTCCAGTGAACCATATACCCAGAAATATCTGTGTAAGTAGCTACTGTTTTCATGAAGTCATCTGCCTGTATAAGAGATTCTATCATCATGTGCCCCAGTGGCTGTTTTGTTAAACTGAAAAGAAGAGGGGAGAGCGGTCACCCCTGCCTAATACCTCTATTTTTATAAGCCAGACACTACTCCTTCACTCTCATTGTAGCTTGAGCCACTATGTGCTGCTGAAGTCTTAATTGTATGCGCTTAGTGATCTTTCCATAACTGCTTTAACGTCTTTCACTAACTGTCAGACCCTGTGGTGCACAAGTGTCCGGTTTGTAAGGTCAGTTTGGACCTTCTTTTTTATTGTTTGGGGAGCATAGACGTTCATGAAGGCCCGTTTTCTCAAGTGGTAGAATTTAGTGAGGTGGCAAAGATTGCAGATTTTACTAGAAGACGACTGTGTACATAGTAGCAACCAAAATGATCTTCCAGTAGAGAAGCAGGTTAACAGTTGAAAGAAGAATTTCTAAACGTCGGAATGGTTAACGGATTATTACTTTTGACTAAAGAAAAGGGAATGACATGAAGTGTAAATACTGTGTATACCCCAAACCTTTTAAAAACAGAATGTGTAGTATACTTTTGTTATGTTTTATAGGAGATGTGTGTTCAAGTGGTAGAATGGTGTGTATGCCACTTTGTAATAGAAGAGGTTCTCTTTGGAATCATATTCACCAATTGTCTGTAGGGCCTTCTGATTCTTAAATGAGTTTTTTTTTTTCTCATTAATTGATAAATCCACTTTTAACATCCGTGTTCAACATGAACTTATCTTTAACACGGCCATGGTTTTTGAAGCCATTGATGCAGCATTCACTTAGTAAGAGGAGTAAACTGTATCCGATGCAAGGCAACCAGGTATGTGGTTGCAAAACTGTTGGTTTTGACTAATTTTTCTGAAAAAACTGGACTCAAAAGCTCAAATGTATGTACTGTATATATTACAACTGTAGAGGCCCGTTAATCTCAGCCTTCCTTTGGTAATTCAGCACAAGGTTTAGGTCCGAGAAATGTAATTGAGCATATTGGAAAATATCTGGAACAACTGCTAACCCCCTTCTATAATTTGTGTTCTCTTTCAGGAAGTGGAGCCACTGCTGTTGTGCAAGCAGCCTACTGCATTCCAAAGAAGGAGAAGGTGGCAATTAAGAGGATAAATCTAGAAAAATGCCAAACCAGCATGGATGAGCTTTTGGTAAATCAATTTAGAAATGGCTGACTGTGTCCTTAATTGAAAGCAAAGGCTGTTTAATGTTCTGCACAATCTGCTTGTACTATCCACAAGGACCTCAAAAGCAGTGCAACATGATCTAGTTTTAGTTTGTACCTTCCTTCCGTTGTTCGGTCGAGCGGAGCAGCGTGCAAGCGCTGATTTTCAACGTGTTATCTATCTGTGGGCTTTAACCATGACCACCTCACGCACATCGTTTTCATTGGTTTCTCCGCTTGCCTTTCAAAAATCTCTTGATGTTGTTGGTAGCTGGATCGTTACTGCCTTCCATACTTACCCTGTTACATGGATAATTGCACGAGAGCCAATATGTTTTACTTTGAGCAAACTACTTCTTTTCTTCTTTTGTGTCTCCTTTGTGCTCATAGAGCTTTGACTCGGCTTGCACTGACATCGATCGAGTTTCCCATTCCACTGTGTCCTCAAAATATGCTAAGAAAGAGATTCCTTTCCATGTTAGCTCAGTGCTCAAAAAGTTTGTCGGCGAGTGGTCTAGACGGTATTTTGCATGCCTGTGTGAGCTTTGCAGTTTAAAATTCTGAGCTCATGTAAGCGAAAGCGAGAGAAAATTAATCGTGTGTACCCCAAAACTGGCAGTGATGTCGAGAATTAGGTGTCCAGTGTTCTGAGCGGACACGGTGTGAACATTACTTTTGCGTTCCATTCTCAGTAACTTGGAGGATTTGTGGATGCCTAGGGGCCTTCTGTAATTCTGGGGCTTATCCGAGAACTCTCCCTTTGGTGCTTCCAAATCCTCATAGGTCCTCTGATGGGGTGCCCTGTTACTGGTTATTCCAGAAACTTTGCGCGCTTTCCTCGCCCGCAGGGATGTCCAGCCAGCGCCTTGACACAGTGGGGGCACAGACATGTGCCGTGATGACCTCCCCCTTTCGTGGCTGGAAAAATGAATACAGGGCAGAAGGCAGCAGTCGAAGAGCAGTTACTTACCCTTGTCTGTGATAACAGCGGACTTCGGCCAGATGAGCACCACCAGAAAATACCAGGGATATATACTGGTGAAAGCTGTGTGCACTTTACACTCAACTAAGGTAATCACTGCCAGGAACGTAAAAAGCCTCCCGCAAACCGTTATGATTTATATCATCCTGATGATTGACAGGCATGTGGTTTCACCATAAAACCTAGGCAACAGGTGCCGACACGAGGTGCTTCATTTTACATCGCAGTATTGCAGAATATATACGGGTGCTTAAATGTGTGCGTCTATCATTTGGTTGTTATTCACTTGCTCTAATATGATGACTCTGGAGATTCAGAATTGTACATTATCCGTTTCCTTCAGTTGAATACCTCGTGCCTACAAGTCTGTTATGTTATTAACTTTTGTGTAGCGAACTTGTCGCTTCTGAAGGTATCCAGGTCTGTTTGTTAAAGTGAGGTGTTCTCCAACTTCATTTAGCCCCTCGACGCCCTCATAAGTGTGGCCTTTTAAACGTTTAGAGGTGTTGCAAGTCCTATTTTAAAGTAAAATATCAAAGCAAGTACAATTAATCTGGCCCATTCCCCCTACGATTTACTATGCCAATCTAGGAACTTGTTAAAGGCTGCTAGTTCTGTTATACGATTATGAAAATAATTAGGAAACATTTCACTGTTTTGCTAGAGTGTAAGAGCTATGTTTGTGAAAGCACGTTGTGATCTGTTTTCTTAGTTTTTGAACTTGGTAACCCAGTCCACACAATTACACTCCACACCATGCCACATAATTCCAATCAGCATAATTTCACTCAAAGCCACACACTTCCACAGCACACAATTAAACTCTACACATTTCCATTCCACACTGCATAATTCGACAGCAAATCACATAATTAAACTCAACAAAATTACACTAGATACATCCAAACGAAAGCACAGAATTCCCCATCATGCCACAAAATTCAACAGCACACCACATAATTAAAATGCACTATATACCACTCCACAACACAAAATACCATTCCACGTAATTACACTTAATGACCAGAAATCCCACTCTACATAATTTCAGTAAAATCAATACCACATAATTACTATCCACATAATTCCATTGCAGATCATTGTAGGAGGCTGGCCTCGTTTTTAGTGGGTACCTTGGATACTTACACCAGGTCCAGTTATCCCATATTAGTGAAGTAGTAGTGTTCTAGCAGCTTAGGCTGATAGAGGTAGCTATAGCAGAGCAGCTTAGGCTGAACTAGGAGACATGCAAAGCTCATGCAATACCACTTACAGTTACACAATACGTATACACAAGTACAGACAATACCCAGTGTTATAAAAAATAAAGGTATTTATTTGGGTGACACTGTACCAAAAATATCTTAGAGACAATGCTCCTTCTGGAGATAAGTATTATACACAATATATACACAAAGTTAGACAAGTAAATAGTCATAGAACAAAGCAGACAATAGGAAATTGTATAGAATGCAATGGGAGAAAATAGGTTGAGGGGCAACACAAACCATATACCAAGAAAGTGGAATGCGAATCACTAATTCCCCCCAGACAAGTGTAGTGTGTGCAGAATCGCTGGGAGAATAAGAATACAGTAAAGGTAAGTAAATTACCCCACCCCAGAGCCCAGAAAAGCAGGAGTAAAGTATTGCAAGTTTCCTTAGGACACACTACACCTCGTGATTGGGATTTTGCAGTAACCAACCAAGTCTGCAAACAACAACTGCTGGATTCCTGGACCTGAAGACCTGCAAGAGAAGGGGACCAAGTCCAGAAGTCGAAACAAGTTCCAGGAAGGACCGGAGCCCTACCCAGAAGAGGGTGCATAAGAAGAGTCCACTGTTAGTTGAAGACTGCAGAAATGCACCCTAGGAAGATGCCAGCAGGTTCCTGCGTGATGCAAAGGATGTCCCACGACGTGAAGATGGCTACAGATGTGATTTTGTGTTCGAAGTCACAACAAGCCTTGGTTACGATAAAAGTGCGTTTTGCGTCAAAATGGCACTGGCTGGACCCCGGAGGGAGCTGGGGTCCTCAACTCTGTGTGAGGAGGAAGACGGGGCTCTCTGCACTTTAGAGAGCCCTCAGGATGCCAGACAGCACCCATGGGAGTTCCAGGACATGGGGGACAAAGGAGGGGCAAAATGCGGTTGGTGCAGCACAACAAAGGAAGGTCCCACGCCACTGGAGAACAACTCAGCGAGTTGAGTGTCGCAGGATGGAGTGCTGGGGACCTGGGCCAGGCTGTGCACGAAGGAATTGTGCAAATAGTGTGCAGAGGCCTCAGGAGGTGAAGAAGGCGCAATACACAGGGGTACCGTTGCTCTCAGGGAAGGCAAGGTCTTATCTCCTCCAAATTGCATCAGTAGGACCTCAGGACAGTTTGTCGATGGGGTCCAACCTCTGTGTCCTTAGGAGCATGCTCGTCGCTGTGAGAGGAGTCCAAAGGTACTGGTCGTCGTCTTAGAAGGTGCCTGCTGGTGCAGTGGAGTGACTCCGTCACCCCACAGAAGATTTCTTCGGTCCTTCTGGTGCAAGATGAAAACAGGGAGTCCTCAGAGCGTTCACACCGTGAAAACTGTTGCAGTTGCTGGCGGCTGGAGCTGAAGTTGCAGATTAAAGTATCCCTTGTGGATACTTTGTTGCTTTTACAGCGGTTTCTGGAGCAGGCTGCAGTTGATCCGAGGTCAGAGGAGGATGAAGTAGTTGCAGAGGATTCCTGAAGGAAACTTGCAAGCAGAATGTGAAGAGAACCCCCAGGAGAAACCCTAAATAGCCCTGAGAGGAGGATTGGCTACGTTATCAGATATGGACCTATCAGGAGGGGTCTCTGAAGTCACCTGCTTGCATTGGCCACTCTGAGCCCTCCAGAATGCCCCCACACTTTGCAAAGCAAGATGGCTGAAGTCTGGGACACACTGGAGGAGCCCTGTGAACCACCCCTGGGGTGGTGATGGACAGGGGAGTGGTCACTCCCCTTTCCTTTGTCCAGTTTTGTGCCAGTGCAGGGGACAAGGGGATCCCTGAACCAGTGTAGACTGGTTTATGCAAGCAGGGCACCATCTGTGCCCTTCAAAGCATTTCCAGAGGCTGGGGAAGACTACCCCTCCAGCCTGTAACCCCTATTTCTAAAGGGGGAGGGTGTAACAACCTGCTGTCAGAGAAAATGCTTTGCTCTGCCTTCCTGGGACTGGGCTGCCCAGACCCCTGGAGGGCAGAACCCTGTCTGTGAGATGGCAGCTGCTTTAGCTGCAGTGCAGGCCTCAGAGAGCTGGTTTGGCAGTACTGGGGGTCCATGGTGGAGCCCCCAGGGTGCATGGAATTGGCTCCCCAATACCAGATTTGGAATGGGGGGGGGGACACAATTCCATGATCTTAGACAGGTTACATGGCCATATTCAGAGTTACCATTGTGAAGCTACATATAGGTATTGACCTATATGTAGTGCAAGCGTGTAATGGCGTCCCTGCACTCACAAAGTCCTGGGAACTTGCCCTGAACTATGTGGGGGCACCTTCGCTAGTGAAAGGGTGCCCTCACACTTAGTAACTTTGCACCTAACCTTCAGCAAGTGAAGGTTAGACATATAGGTAACTTATAAGTTACTTAAGTGTAGTGAAAATGACTGTGAAATAGTGTGTGCACTATTTCATGCAGGTTGCAATGGCAGTCCTGTGTAAGGGTTTGTCTGAGTTCCTTATCGGTGGCAAAAGAAATGCTGCAGCCCATATGGATCTCTTGGAACCCCAATTCCCTGGGTACCTAGGTACCATATACTAGGGGCTTATAAGGGGGGGTCCAGTGTGCCAATTGAAATTGGTAAATGAAGTCACTAGCCTACAGTGGCAAATTTAAAACCAGAGAGAGCATAAGCACTGAGGTTCTGATTAGCATAGCCTCAGTGACACTGTCAATCACTACTGACAACACACACATTAGGCCACAAACTATGAGCACTGGGGTCCTGGCTGGCATGATCCCAGTGAGACAGGCAAAACACACTGGCACACACTCACAAACAGGCCAAACTGGGGGTAACCATGCTAGAAAGAGGCTACTTTCTCACAATCATGCCACGTAATTCCACTACACAAATGCACTCCACGCCACACAATTCTACCATACACAATTCCACAAGTAACAAGTCCAATCCAACCCACATATTTCCACTCCACACCACATACATCAACTCCAAACCAAAACAAATGGGTAAAAGACATTGTCATTTAAAATTCCAATAGCTTTACCTCTCACAAACGCGACCCCTTTGCGTTGCAAATGCTTGTTTTTCGATTGTTATACTTTGGCAATTCTGATAACTTAAAAGGTCACATTTGAATGCAGATAGGTGGCACCTGGTACATCTAAGTTTCCTATTTCTGTGGCTACTCGACTCTGGCTTTGCCTTCCATTTCACTATAACAATTGGGTTACTACTTTTGTCTATACAGCATCGTATTCTTTAGTTTCAGGAATAAACCTGAATATAAGTACAGTTGTTGCAATTTATGTGAAAATGTTGGTACAACAGAACATGCATGCATGTATGTGTGTACGGCTCCTTGCTACCATTTTGTCAAAGAAACAGTGAATAGGATAGGGAGTATTGCAGATGCCGTTCTTTATTTTAAAGAGCCATACTTTTCTTATGACTGCTATTTAAGATGTACAGTGGCACAGGCCGAAGTTTAAAAAAAAAAAAAAAAAAAAAACGTATGTATCCTAAAACAAACAAACACCCTCTACTAACATTTCCTGTATTCATTGCAGTCTGCTCAACTGCATTTTGGGGAGTGTGAGTCCTCATCATGATTAATATTAATTCGAATTACGAAAATTCATAAAAGAATAACACATAATAAAGATACAGCGCATTTGTTACAGTGCCTTGTTACAATATATGAAGTCAGCATCATACCATAATCAAATTAAGGAACTATTAACTTTAGCAATCTAAAAGTACATAAGAAACATAAGTGCAAGACTGTTACAAAGTGCAATGATCACCAAGGTTAAAAACAGATAAGTTAAACATATTGCTTTCGATCTTAATCTTAACAATAACATGTCAAAACTGTGGTGAGTACAGATACCTGATCAGACTAGAGTACATGTGGAACAAACAGAATGAAACAATCAGTTAAACAGAGAATCACAAACATAAACAAGCGTTTGCAATGCAACCGGTCTCGCGTTTGCTTGAGCTAGAGAAATTAGCGCTGTAAACTCCTAATCAGACTTTACTTGCCACATACATTGAAAATGAAAATAAAACAGTTTCACATAAGTAACTGGACTTTTCTTCCCATGTAAACTGAAAAGTTAAAGTTTCACATAAGCAAGCTGATGGCCGCCATTAGTGCAAAGCAGACACACAAATGGAAATAAAAGTTATCGTAGTGAAACCTATCTGCAAAAGTGCAATTATGCATGTAACCGGCAAAAGTGCAATTAATTATGTAACAGGGTCGATGTCATACAAAGCGCTTGACTTCTGCCCAGCGAGATCATGCTGCGAAAAAAGAGAAAACGTAGTCCAGAAACCGGACGGAAAACGTGGAGCCTCGTATGTTTTCAGTACTTGGTCGCTGCGCTCGAGGATGGCTAAACACCGGAAAAGGCATGACTTATGCATGCCTTTCACTAATGAAAGCAAGCAGATTTTAAAAGGCGAACTCACAAACCAATGAAAAACACTGGCGTGACGTGGGCGTGGTTTGAAGCCCAAAGAGAGATTACAACACGGGACGGAGCGCTTTGCGCTCGCCCGTACAAAGGAGTCAATTGGAACGCAATATTAAAAATGATCATCACTGTAAACAATCAAGTTGTAAAAATATTCATTTTGTTTCACAGGTGCAATATGAACATTATACTGTGCGGCATCAATGCAAGTTCTGTCAGGCTTTAGAAAGAGATAATTTGTTAAAGGCATTAAAAAAAAAAAAATTTGGAGCCAACCAAGATTATCTCCACTATTCTATTTCGTATGTTAACCTTTCCAGGTAAGTAATAGATTTTTCTCTTGAATGCAAGCGAGATACATGAGGAAACTACATAGCATAAATCAACATCATCTAATTTACATAAAAAGATAAGTGTTTTGCTGCTATTGCTACCATAGGGTTTATCAACCCTTTTAGCTTGTTGATCTGTTGTATCCCCTAAACCCCTATGTTCATCTTCAGTCCCAGTAACCCCCAGTTGTCAATCCTGTTCGCTATGACTATAAAGTGGGGCAAATCTACTAAAATGAATCAAGGGTGTATCCATTCTGGGCTTACATTAGTGGTACAAAGACGAAAACCCTTGATGTTGCAGAACTTTTGCCGGTGGTTTATAGAAGAAACCCAGTGCTCCATCTGTTATCTTCCCATTAACCTTATGCTGTCTACGATGCAGGTTTGACCGAAGTGACTTTAAGACCGCTGGGTGCTGGATGTTGACTACAATGCAGTCACCATGACCTATTTTCCACGAGTACCCAATCCAATTCACCCTTCTCACAATTATTATTTCATGATATAAAAAATAGTGTTAAAGATACGGTCCGACCTCAAATGGACTACTTTGTTTTTTAAGTCCTTCAATTTTTCTATGGAGTTTGAATCAAGCTTGGGGCATCGTTCAAGATCATTATTACATAGGAAGTCGAATCTGGCAGTAAATGTGAAGTATACGGGGGAGGCACTGGGGTTCTTGATTTGGTTTCACTCTGATGCCATGCAGTAGCCACTTCCCAAGGTATTGCTGGAATGATTCACGGAATAATAGGGTGCCCCTTAGGAATGTCTTTAATTTGATGTGCATTATTTGCTCTAGTGAATGGTGGCACATAGTCAAGGCCCTCTGGTACTGGATTCTCTAGTTCATCAATAGCATTCTCTATGGTAGCCTTAGGTTCAATTTGCAATTTAACTCCATTCTGAATAGTGCCAGAGAAATCTTTAACAGTATTCTCCAATATTGTAACTCTTTCCTTGACTTCTCTTATTTCAGGTAGGAGCTTCCTTTCTATATTATCCAGTTTTGCGTGGACTTTTTTTTAATCAGCCCCAGGTTCATTGCTATAACCAAGTCCCTCCTCCTTTTCAGTAACTTTTAAATTGCTACCCTTTTCACTAGTACCTGAGGCCCTAGTGTACTTTAGAAGAGAGGTTATATTTACTACCAGCTTTATGATTATTTGTTTTTGCCTGTGGTGATTTTGAATCATGATTAGGTGAGAGTTCAATTATTTCCAGTGAAAGATTTGAGACTCAGGGTGCCTGTGCAATGATGTTTGAATTTATTTGTGCTTGGACTGCATCGGAAAAAACATGTATCTCCTATAGAGGATGGAATTAACTTACCGGTCGCTTCTACTATTGCACTGCACAAGGCCTTGTTAGCTGTGTGTTTGGTCACAGCCAATCTCTCTTCCTCATTGGCAGTGTCATTACAAATCTTGAAAGTCTGTTTATACAATACTACTTTTCTTCTCATATCATTATACCCATTATTAAATTCCTTGCACATATATTCCGTTACTGTGTAATTTACATATCTATTTATTACTCTAGTTTTACTGTACCAGAGAAAAACAAAATAAAAATAAATAAAATATAAATAATTAAATTAAAGTAAAAATATATGTATTAATAATAAATAAAAGAAAAATATTTTTTTTTTATATATATATATATAAAAAATATATAAATTTACTCTTGTAATCTTTACTAGGTCTCACCATCACCCTGTGTCTCTATCAATCTATCCTCCATCCCCACTTTGACTCCTCCCAAACCCATTCTACTACTTTCATCTCCAAAATAACCCTGCCTAAGCTCTTCCCTCCTCTACCATATCTAGCTCACCCCCAAACCTCAGTTTACTACCATGATCTCCAAACAACCCTACTAAGTTCTCCCTCATTTAGCTCACCTTTGACTCATCCAAAACCCCTCCTGCTGCTATGATCTCCCTAACCCTTTCCACAGACTCTTTCCTCCTCCATTTCTCCTTTACTCATCCCAAGCCTTATCCTATTACTATAAACTCCCAATCAACACTTCTGGATTCTTCCCTCCTCTATCCCTCCATTGCTCTAGTCAATCCAACTAACAAACTCACATATTCTCTGCTCAAATTAACTCGTAATACTAATACTGTCTTCATATTTCCCTATACTAACCTACCACTAATTGCTTTTGGTTTCTGGAGTCGCGTGCTACTCCCCGAAAAGTGCTTCAACACCTCATCAGGGGTAGTAAACGCTATATAAATACTATTACAATACAATTATTTGTTAAGCTCATTGCATCCATTAATTAGTTAAAGCCTCAGTGGTTTTTAAGGACTTCAAACATTTCCCAGGAAGGCCTTAAGTTAGTTTCCGCTTACTCATAGTTGGATTTCCTCTGGGTACTAATCCAGACACTCTACCCTTGGGGAATAATGATAATAAAAGGAAAGTTCTTAATACAATCACAAAAACTTGAGCCAGGAAAGTGGGGGAGGGATGGGCGGTGGCGGCGATTGAGGGTGTGACAGGGTTTGGGGGGGGGGGGTTTGTCTTGGCCTTGTTTGGGTGTGGGTGGGCTGCTCTTGGCTCGGTCTTCACCTGGGAGCGTCCTGCACTGTATGACTGAAGAGTTGATTAAAAGCACCTGTGTGGCATGCTCGTTAAGGCGTGGCAGCCTCCCTCGCTGCTAAGGTCTATGGTGCCCGTAGTCCAGGGCCCTGTATGCTCACTCTCACTGGTGGTCAACTCTTACCCCATTCACCGTCTAGCTTTTCTTGCTTACTCCCTTTCCACTTTATAATCACCTGTCTACAGTTTTACCCTATTGCACTCAACTTGTATTCAAATTCACCCTCAGTCAGCACTGTCTCGCTTCCACCCCCCATCTCTTAGATATCCATAGCATTTATTCCCTCAGTCCACATCATCCATCTTTCTTGCTGCCCACCCACTCTTTCTTTGATATTTGCACACTTTAAGAAACTTCATTAATTGGGGTGGTTGACTACTCACCTCAAGGAATATTCCCAACCCTTGTCAGGGCGAACCCTTAAAGCCACTAAATTAATCTGAGCTCAACTACCTGTTAGTTGCGGCACAGTGCTGACAGACATAACTTGGGCCAATGTGTAAAGTATTGATGCATGACCAAAACAGTTATGAAATCAAAATGCAAAACAATACAAATCCAAAGCAGAATTAAAAGACAGAGTGCCGATTAATAAACGAAATGGAAAACATCCAAGTAGGGGAACCGGAGATATCCATTAAAAAAAAAAAAAAATTAGGAAGAGTATGAAGAAGCATGAAGTGCTAATGATAGTCAGTGTGGTTCTAGGCTAAGACCTAGGCACATTCTGAGGTTGAACATGATGGAGTGCGGGCTGGATACACCAACCAGGTTCATCCTGGTGAAAGATTTTACCTTCTGAGTTTAGTCCTTTCAGGCACAATCAAAGGACCTCAGGGGTTTCACTTAGAGACTCAGAGGGTGTCAGGCAGAGGTCAGCAGCAGGGACCAGTTCAAGTCCAGCTTCCACTTGTCAGCTGGCAGTTGCATGAAGGGCCTCTTGTTGTATCCTTAACGCTTGAACAGGAAGTCAGCCACCTGCATCTTGGAGTCCACTTCTTTGTTCTAGGCACAAGAGGGAGCAGGTACAGTCCTTTAGGGTTCCTCTCAGGTCAAAGACAGGATGTCCAGCACTGATCTGTTCTTCCTCGGGTCCAACAGTGTTCTGAGGTGGGTGCCTTGAGGCACCACAATTCTGTCTGGCACAAGCTAGTGCGTGGGAATGACTTTGGAGCACGTCCTAATCAATGGGTTAAACCTTCACAGGGCTAACCCGATCAACTTTGGACCTCTTCAAGATGGCGGAAGTCTTCGGCCACTCAACTTATGCTCTGTGCGTTGGAGACGTGTGTGGGGAATGTACTGTAATATTACTAATGTCCTCCCAGCCAGACTGTGGATACACAAGAATTGATTTGCCTTGTAAGGAATTGAATTCCAAGTGTGTTGGCATCTGCTTTCCTTTTAATTGAGACCTGTTAAGCAGCGTTTGGCACTGTAATGTGTAAAAGGATGCTCACAGCCCCAGCCTTCATATTCTGTCAGATTCAAGGGAGTAGTTTCTGCTCCTTCAGATCAGCCTTGTTTACTCCTGGGAGGCACTTTGCACCTTATTCAAATGTGAATTACTGGCTAGCACAAGTGGGAGAGCAAATTAAATTTATCATTTGCCTCCAGGAAGTTCAGGCAGGAAAAAAGTAACTTTCTAAAACTTTGTTTCTTTAGTATTTATTGAAATCTGACTGCACCATTGAATTGTATTTTTAATAACTGTTGAAAAAGTTATTTAATAATTTTTTTTAGTGAGTCCCATTCCTGAGATACAGTATTAGGATTTTTAATCTGTACTCTGGTTTTGTGATTAGCACAGCTAAACCCGCCACGCGAAAAATAGCTTTTGGGTCCTAGTTACTGTAAGGACAAGGTAACATTACATTTCTGTGTGTCCTACTTTTAAATACCATGCACCCTGCTGTGTGGGGCACAAGGCGTACATGGGGTGACTTATTAATATTTAAAAGAAAGGCTATAAAATGTCAAAATGGTTTCCTTTGACAGGTTGAATTGTAGCATTTAAACTGGCAACGTCTGGTTACAAAAGTAGTCCTGGGAGTCCTGTTTCAGACTATGTAACACAAGACTAAGATAACCCTGTATGCCCACAAAGACCAGGATCACTATATATTACATAAATATTAGTCCTGTGGGACTCATTCTACATTTTGGAAACCTAACAAATCAACCATCTAATGCAACATAAAGTTCCTTTTACATTACATGAATGTTGAAAAAAAGAACCTGTATTGATAGAGGTTTCTCTAAATTGCTCAGGTAATCAATTCATATGCATTGGTGTGTGAGCAATTGAACACAGTGCAGACAATGCAGGGCGCAAAAAGTGAAATTTTTTTTGCAGCAAATGACTTAAGACACTGTACAACTCCCCCCTGGTTTTGCACATTATTCATGAGCATACATAGTAAAGTGCTGTAAAACAATCCAGAGACCCTATTAATATAATTTCTTTGAAAATCAACAGATGATTGTTGATGTTCCAACCCCGTATGAGTGTTGGAGACTCCTCAGTAACAAATCAACTGACTATTCAAACCACATGTGAGTCCAGATAGGGGTCTAGTACAGTCCATATTTTCCTTATCAATTACTCACAGCCTATTATGAATACTTTTTTTCTCACTTCTGTCGTAGCTGATCCAGTAGTGTTACACAGTACTACAAAATAACAGTTCTTACAAAAAAAGTAGGTATTTATTTCCGCCACTCAACTATAAATGTGAAAAAGATTAGCCTGCCCAACGTGAACACAACCAGTACAAGTCGCCTGTTATGAGGGATTCTGTCTCACTTATATTGTAGCTAAGCCAATAGTACTGCACAGTAACAATCCACAAGTGGTGAATGCATCTGCTTTACAGTCTGCTACCATGAATTCTCAGTATACATCAAGGCTGTTTTTGATGGTCACTATAGTTGATGGCACAATAGATACTGCAGTCCACTAGTGACATTAACTTATAGTCAGGTTAAATATTCCAGTTAGGAACATGCCAATCTTTACACGTTTAAAGGGTGAGCACAGGCACCTAACCACTGATTATCAGGGTTAAAGTGCACACAGGTTGACCAGCCAAAATATCGTGCAAGCAAGAGGCAGAAAATCTCGGGTGAACCACAGAAAAGCCAAATTGGCAAGTTTCAAGTCGAGCTTTATTCCAGCACCAAACCATAAAAGCACACATAGAAAATAATTAGATAAAACATTAACACAGTTGTAAAAATAAAACACAAGATTGGAGCCCAAGTCCTCAATATGTGCAACTGGGTTCACAATCAATAAGAGGAGTCATGGCATGTAACATCACAATCATAAAACAGCCAGAGAATATCAAAGTGGATCATGCGTAAAGCAAAATATTAGAACCCAATTTCTCAATAGATGTAACAGGATACAAACTCTTAATCAACAAGACAAGTCATGGCATTTAACATCACAATCCTAAATCGACCTGAAAATATCAGTGACTTGTACGTGAACATTGTTACCCTAAAATGTTTTATAAAGGATCACCGTCCAATGCAGTGGTGGGATTAAAATTTCCCCACAACTTGGTACAGGGTTTAGAAACTCAGCAGGGTTCAAAGGACAAGGTCAGTGTTGATTTGTAAGATGAGGTTTATGCTTTATGAAGCTGGAGCCTCACCCCCGACTACAAGACTAACCTGCGTCTTTTGTCTTAGAGTCCACATTCCCAATAAAAATCTGCTTACAGAAAAAGAAATTCTACGACTTATCAAATCTTAAAATCCTGGCAGCCTCTTTGTAATTGCTGACTTAAGTTCTGACACAACAGGAGTATCCAATTCCTTCTACAATGTGTCAATTCTGGGCAGAAAAACAGGTCATGCTCAACGGTTTCCTTGCGGTATCGGCACATTACAGATTGGGGCTTCATGGCGGCCCCCTTAGAGTGTGCCCAGGTTGCAGTGAAGTATCCAAGAGGCAGCGTGTCATACCTTAACTGTATGTACAGCCGTTTAGCTAGGGGCGGTTACATTTCGTTCAAGAAATCCTCCCACCTACATAAATCTACAATAATATTTAGAAAGGCTTCTGTCAGAGACACATAGCTAGTCCGGGAAAGCAGGGCTGAGTCTAAATTGCTAATATGCTTGCTTGACCGCTGACTTAGTTATAGATCTGGCTTTGCCTTGGGAGCATCAGACTCTTCAGCCTTATTCCCATACCTTAGCCACGGAATGCTGCTAGAACCAGCTAGAGATTAAATCTCCTCTAGACCCCTGCAGTAGGGAGAGATCGCTGGTGTAAATCAGATTCTTCTCCAATATAGCTGGGTGCACAACCCTAATTTATCTTGGAGGGGGTCTCAGCCCTAAGTACATCCTGAGTGGATGCACGGGGGTGCTATGGGGAGGCCAGTCAACTGTTTCATAAAGCAATTTTCCACTGCACTTAGCATGTTCATGCTAAGGTGCCCCCACTGTTCTGCTTCATGACAAGCTGTTCCCAGAGCCTGGATGTTATAGTTTTGTTGGTCTTGCTGAATAGGGCGGGACTGCGATGGTAATAATGTTTTAATAATGCCACCCACAACTTGTTCTAACTTTAGCCTATGCCTCATAATATGAGTATGCTATCCCGATAGCGTTGTACCCAGATAGTCAAATGTACATACATGTTCTAGTGGGGTTCCCGCTAACCTTGGATTTGCTTTAGATGAACTTCCAGGGTTCAAAATCATATACTTCGTTGTGTTTACGTTGATATCTAGACCACTTTCTTTACAGAAACTTTCACAACTAGCCAAAAGATTCTGCAAGCCCATTGGTGTTTTAGGGTAGAGTAGAGTATCGTCCCCAAACATAAGTGCAGGGACCTTCTGATTTGCGGACGTTGGTGCATCACTATCACATAGGTTTAGATAACAATTAAGGCCATTAATATACAATAAAAATAAAGATGGGCTTAGGATACACCCTTACCCCTCGATTCACAGGGATGGTATCCGTCAGTTCACCTAGGCTATGCATTTCACTTGTGCATAATTATCAGCATGGAGACTCACTAAGATTTCTAATATATACCTTGGTACATCCAAAGCAGCAAGAACCTTCCACAGGGTCTCTGGGAACTTAATCAAAGGCTGAGTGGAGATCTATGAAAACAACATATAAACGGTTGTGGCCCAAAGTGACGTCTTTCCAGTACAGCATTTGCAGCCGAAACACCTGATCTAGAGTTCTAGTGGACTCCCTGAACCCTGTCTATTAGCAGAGTTAAAGCATCATTTGAAGACATCCAGTCCTGTAGCCTGCCCAACACTACCTTGCTAAATAATGTTTGCGCACAATCGATGAGGCTAATTGGCCTGTAATTGGTAGGGGAATTTCCAGAGCCCCTTTCATAGATGGGAATCATTTCTGCCCACGTGGGTAGAATAGGGGCCCCCTTCATAATGGCAGTAAACACAATTGAAAAATAAGCACTCCATACCCTTGGCAATCAAAAACAAGTCACCCAGAATCTTGTCAAGGCCTGGGGCCTTGTTTGGTGAGATCCTACCTATAGCTTTTCGCAGTTCTTCGGGTTGAGATCTCCAATGTCAAGGGTTTGGTTTGTCATTGGAGAAAGGCTGGCCAGGGAGCTTTTGTCCTCTCTTCTAAAAACTTCACCACTCTTTCTATCAACTAGGGGGCCAATTGCTCCCCATTTGGAGAGTAGAGGCCAGAAAAGTGCTTAACCCAGTCACTAGTGAAGATGTTAATGTCCAAGGAATGTGCTTCATCCCGTTTCCCAATCAAAACCAAGTTCTAGAAGGAGCGATTATTCTTGGCTCTAGTGGCCTCTAAAAGGCCTGCTCATTTTTCCCTTTCCCCTTCTCTTTTGAATCTAATAATGCTTTTTTTATAGAAACATCTAGCAGCCAAAATCTGGGATCTATCCTGCCTCTTCACTGTATTGACCAATATGGCTCAAGTTCTTCTGCATGCGTTATTGTACCGGAGATGTTGGAGCCTCGCCCCACTCTCTTGCCCACCCTCTTTACAAAAATAACTATTCCCTTAAATTTAAAAATAACCGATTATTGGTTGATACACCTGCCTCCAAATTCTCCCTATCACCCCCTAGAAGGTCTGCTCTTAACCATCCCTCCAGGCAGTCAGCAAACTGGCTGTGGGTCCCCTTCAAGTCCTGCTGCAATTGCACCCAACTGCACTTCATTCTACGTTTATTGTTTATGAGTACCAGCCTGCTGTCAGTAATCTTATCTAATACATTAGTATGAGTTGCTCTAAGAGGCGGTGCACCGCAAAATGAGCAAATGAATATATAATATAAGAAAGGAACCGAAGTCCAATGTTCCGATAGTGCAGATGAACAGTCCTTTTTTTAATGTTTCATAGCAAGTCCGAAGTGTTGATTCCAATTCCAAGTGTTGTAATTCCACCACTGACTGGATACCGTTGATGCCCTGAAGAAGCCCCTCTGTTGGGTGAAACGCGTTGGCTGTTCATCCCGAGTGTCATTTAATTCGTCTATGGAATTGCAAGAACACATGGCTTTTTTACTTTATCACCCTTGGTCCTAACTTGTTCATATATGGAATTGTGTGGAATCAACACTTCGGACCTGCTATGAAACATTAAAAAAAGGACTGTTCATCTGCACTATATGAACATTGGTTCCTTTCTTATATTATATATTAATTTGCTCATTTTGCGGTGCACCGCCTCTTAGAACAATTTCTAGTGGGGCTGCTTCAGCCCTGTTTAGTTCCTCTTTGCAGCAGGAACTTTGGTGAAGTTGCACGCCTACTGAAACTTAATAGCATTATTGTTGTTTTCTATTTGAATTTTTTCACTATTGGGTACTAATAGGGATTGTGCGTTGCTTATGAGCTTGCTGCAATTCTTGTCTGTCTGTCTTTTTACATTAGTATGAGTCTTAGTAGTTATGGTCAGTGTTGATGACAGGGCATTATGGTCGCTATCATGTCAGTTAAGTCTTTCCAGGCTCTCACATCCAACAATACATAGTCAATAAAACCAGTGTGGTTGACTGTATTAAATGAATGCACTCCTTCCTTCTCAGAGAGAGTTCTCCCATTACATGCATGCAATCCCTGATTTGGAGTAAGGGGATTGATTTGGATCGCTTTGGTGGACCACTTCTTAATAGGGGCAATTCCTAACGCGGGTATATACCAGGCAGTATACTCTTGGCCCAGGAGGGACAGCTGTCAATCATGAGAGGATCAAATTGGCAATTTAAATCACCACCCACTAACTTCCTTGCTGTTGCAGGGATGGAGGACATATGGGCATTCTCTAAAACAGTGGACTCCAGTGTATCACCATCTGACCTTGAATATACATTATAAATAAAATATTGCTGCACCAGAGACAGTGAGTCTAACACAAAGCAAGTCTGTTTAGTCAATCTCAACCTCCCTGAGCTGGCCTGCTTTAGCAGATTTCACCTGTGTTAGGTGTCTGAAGGCCTACCCATCCCCAAAGAAGTTGCCACCTTGGCAAAGTTAACATATTCTGGAAAATACATAGGCTCCAGTCCCCAGGTTTCCTGGAATAAACAGGTGATATAATCATTTATGAACTCACACCACTCTGGATCTAGCATTTTTCAGCCCAAGCCCGCAAACGTTCTGCAAAATTAACTTAGTAGACTCTAAGTAGACTTAGTACAGGTGTTCAATAAGTTCTTTATTGCTGTGTCACCTTCCCTAAGATATTTTAAATCAAATGCCTCATTACTTGTATCCAGATGGTCCGAACTAAAATGCTCCTCTATCACCAGTGAACATTTTATGGAAGGAAGAACACTGGAGAAACTAGAGGGACTTCGCACATTAGGAGGCTTTAATTGCAAATTGTCTTCCATGAGTCATTTACCATCCTGTAAGGATTCAAACTGATTATAAGTGGGTATTGTGAAAACACTACCACCTCTAAGCACAGGAGATTTGGATTGGACAAAGGAAGCAGGCGGTTGCTGCAACTGCCTGGTGGAAGTCACATAATGTTGAACAAAGAACTTGTAAAAATACTCCATGGGAGTGTCTCGATATTGCAGTTGCCCTCAGGGTGATTATGTACTTCTCCAAAAAGCACTGACCGAGCCAGCGAGGGAAACCTACAATTAACAATTATGCACTCCCCTTCACTGTCCACTCTACCAGGTCCTAGCCAGGTAACCCGTCAGGTAAAAAGTATATTGCAGGCCTGAGCCACAGGGAAATCTTTATATCTTAATATTATTAAAAAACCTCTTCCTACAACTCTTTTTAATCAGAGTGCAGATTCTGAACTCTACGTAGAATTGCAACATATGGGCATGAGTATATTGGGTGATTAATTCTAGGTAGTCTTTTTCCCCACCGGGAAAAATACAGCTCAATGGTTAGTTTGAGTGATAGGGTCGTTGCACCCTGCCCTTTCATCACTACACTGTAGCTGTTTTTGTTGTGGTTGATGGATGATAGTGGGTGGGCAGTATCTGGAGGATTGCCAGTCTGCCAGGGAATGTATGATGTGGATCCCTTCACATCTTGGTTTGAACCGACTGGGTGCTTATTGCTATTGATTGGGCTCCAGTCTCTCGCAGACCCTCCCATGATGATCCTAGAGGCACTAACAGACAGATTGGTTCCTTCATTTGACTGCACTCTATCATGCCCTCGCAGTGACAGTTTCAGTTCAGTAGACTAAAGGCAGGCATAAAAAGAGCTAAATTCAGCCCACAGAAGCTCTTTAATACTACCCATACAATCTGTAATAACTCCCTCGATCCATGCAGGTTTATGCATGTAAGAATCAAAAGTAGAAACTTCACTAGAATTCCCTACTGGGGCCTCAATATCTCAAATCGCCTACCAGCGTTTGTGGTGGGGCGGTGGTAGATTGATACAACGTCTATTAGTTTGCTTGGCTTTCCCTGGTTGCTTAGGAGTGCGGCTGTTTCACAGAACCTCGGGATTAGGACTCCTACTTGTACTATGTTCTAGCAGAGTAAAGACTACATGGTGAAATTAACTACTCACTTGGGTTACAAGTTTGTGGGGGGTAAGGTGCCCCCCCCCCCAGGATAGCCCAGCCTGTAGAGAGAGACACCGTTCAGTAAGCCATAGCTCCGTACTAAGGACCCCAGTGCCCTAAAAAGCATTTTCTCAATAGAAGTGCATTTAGGAAAGGGGGGAGCGGCGATGTGGGTCAAGATTCTGCAGCTTTCCTCTTATCAATCCTGGTGACTAAATAATGGGAGCAAGGACACCAAACAGCAGTGGTCTTTTCTAGCTGCGCCCTTTCGCTCTAAACCGTACCTAGTTTACACCAATAACACACCACCTTGCCTCCCACCTTGCCAAAGAAAGTTCCCTATTATTCCTAGACCAGCACAATAATAGCCCTAATTAGTTGGCACTTAACATCCTCACTTGGTCAGTCAGCCTGAGAAGGGAAAAACTACTGAAGCCGGAGCAGAATTGCAATAAGGCAGTCTCTGGACAGGTACCTCAGAAGTCCAGTTCACTAACGGTCAGGCAACGACCCCCAGTCCAGAACCAGAGCTGTCGGACCTTAGGCACCTGTGCAAAATTGTGAGGGTCTCTCACCATTTAAATCGACAGATGTTAGAGGGGTGGCCGAGCCCAACCATGTCTGGCCACGGCCGAGCGTAGACAGGCCTACTCTTGTCCCGGTCTTCACCTGGGCACACGCTTAGCACGTCCCGTGCTGCAGGGGCCTTTGAGTGCTATATTGCGAGGTGATAGATCTGGCCCTGCCTCCCAGCATATTGTGACTCCTGGGGGGCAAAGTCCCACCCCAGGAAAGCCGTGTTTGTGTCCATCAGCATCAAGGCAGATTTAGTGCGTTGACCATTTCCATAGACACCTCTTTCACAGGCTGAAGTGTGTGTCTCAGCTACTTGGCTGTTCACTAGGTGTTGGCCCCATAGCATGAGGGCTGCCACAACAGTTACCTGGAGAGTCTAGCCATACACCTAGCACTCAGAGCCTTATACCAGGTCATTCAAAGGAAAGTAGTCTTTAGCAAGTCTGACATGATCACCATGTTTTACCCACAAAAACTGGGTGAGGCACGCTCACTAGCTCATTGCACTAGCACATGGATTTGGCATTTGGTGATCTGCAACAACATATGGTTCCTAGTAGGACACCTTCTGAAGGTGGACAGGAACTTTGTAGACCTGACCAGCATCAGCAAGTCCACAAGTAGGACCCCATAGAAATGTCCAGCATTGCAGCACCCCGCAAATAGACTTGTTCACCATATCTGAAAAAATAAAATATTCCAACTTTGACTCTAGGGAGTGCATTGTGGATTAGTCAGGGATCTTTGCCTACACTATTACCCTCCTCCCCCCTCCCATGTGGTGAGGCAAATGAGACAAACATTCCTTACACACTCATCCTAGTGTCTCCAACCTGAGCCAGACAACCCTGGTATGCCGTGCTCCTGGGGTTGTCAGTCAGACCAAAAGAGAAGTTGCTGCGCAGGCCAGACCTTCTTACAGACAGACAAGTTTAGATTCGACACCCTGACCCCACAGTAAGCTCAACCTAGCCATCTGTCACTGGCCTAAGGTCTTAGAATTTTGAACCTCTCCTAGAATGTATGGCCATACTACAGGAAGTGCAAATGCCCACTACACAGGCTGATTGTGCCACACAATGGAAGAGGTTTGTACACCACTGTTTCCAAACACCTGGATCCCTTAAAGCCTAAGGTCCGGGACATAATCTGATATTTTTTACATTAGCGAAATCAGGCTTTGCCTACACATCAGCATGCCTAAGCTTAGCTGCCGAAATGGCCTACACACAAACCAGGAACATTCATTCTTATTTAGGTTTATAGTAGTCAAAGCTTTCATGTAGGGTCTTAAGAAGGTCATATCTCAGAGAACCCTCCTGCTCCCATGTGGAACCTTAACGTTGTTCTCACGAGACTTGTGTGGCAACCATTTGAACTTTTACACTTGTGCCACCTCCAGTTCTTTTCCTGGAAGGTGGCCTTCCTTGTGGATCTTACTGCTCTTGGACACATGAGTGAAATGGAGGCACTCCCTTTACAAGAACATTTCATTCTGTTTCACAGCAATAGGGTTATTTTAAGAACTAATCCTAAATTTCTGTCCAATTTCGTACCACTTGTCCAACCTAACCAAACTATGAAGCTCCCACTCCTAGTTCCCTAGCCAGAATCCCAAGCAGAAAAAGCTCTGTACATGCTAGACATTAAAATCTCTCTAATGTAATACATATAAGGGCCAAGCCCTTTTGTAAGTCTGAGCATCTCTTTGTGGCCTTTATAGAGCCTCGCAAAGGCCATCTCGTAACTAAAACTGGCAGAGTTGGAACCGTGCATCCAAAACTGCTACCATGAAGCTAATAGAGATCTGTCTGTTCTGCCCAGGGCTCACTCCTCCTATAAGAAAGGAGCAACCATGGTTTTATTTGACAGCATTCTGCCATCTGCAAAGTGCCAACCTGGTCAACTTCACACATATTTACCAAGCACTATTGTGTGGACATCCTACCATACAATAGGTTATGGTTGGCCAGGCGGTGTTAAGAACTTAGCTCCAGACTTCTACATCAGTCACATGTTATCCATTGCTTAAGAAGGTTAGTGCTTATACAAAGCATGTGTATCTACAGCCCCACATGTTAATCTGTAAGCATCTCTTTGTAGCATATAGCGCTGTAAATTTACATGCGCCTGTCCTCCTCCCTGGAAACCTGTGTTGATTGCAGATCTCTTCTCTTATTAACTAGTTGACACTGTGCAATACACATAGTGTACCATGCAATGCTCACTTTACACTCCATGCACATTCTTACTCGCTGTGTGAAAAACAGTGTAAGATGGAGTCTGTGCCCAGGTGCATTGTCCACTAAGGGAGGAGTCCCAGCACATCTGGTGACTTTAAAGACGACTTCGAGGAAAAGCAACTTTCAAACGTCTGAGGCCAACACTGGATGACAGGAGCGCATATGAATCTACAGTACTACTCAATACTACACGGTGCTTACAGGTTTAGTAACATTTTTTCTCATACTTTGAGACTCGTAAGTACCTTCAGTGTGGTTCATGTACAGAACACGAATGCTCAGTTTCGTACATCTTCGTGAATAACTGAAACTTTAAGAAACCTAAAACATTGCTTGCTTACCAAACTTACTTCTTTTTTTTTTTTTTTTTTTTGTCCTCATTTCGCCACCCATGCTTTGGTTAAAAGGAAAAGGGCAAAAGCCGAGGCACTTATGGTATGAGTCCAGATGTGCTGTCCACATCATTGCTGGGCCGCCCCACCTGTTCTAGATATTGCACTTTTCCCAATCAACTGCCATCGACAAAGTCTTACTATTTTCTTCGAGACCTGATCATAACCAAAGCAACACCCAATAAGGTGAGGGGAGTTCTAATCATTGGACTGAAATTCCAAGAGGAGGAGACCAAACAAAAAAAAAACACAAAACATAAGTTATATAACTGAAACTACTCAACATTTGTAAGCTACTGATAAACATTTTGCCAATCCACCCAAAAATTATCTCTTCTAGTCAGAGGACCGCATTGTTCCACTTTACACAATCGATTCGCTGATGATTGCCAGCCTTTAACAAGGGGGGGGCAATGGATCCACCCATTTACGACATATTTCCCGTCTGGCCAAAAGCATTAATACAAACAACAAGTGCTCCTGTTGTGCTGATAATTTCTGGTAATTTATACCCGGGTCACAAACCCCAAACACCACCATAAGAAGGTTTATTCTTACGTTTACATCAAAAATTGCGCTCAGAATATTTCCTATATCCTCCCAATACTTAGTCAACATTGAACATTGCCAAAACATATGAACATCATCTGCATTATCTTCCCCACACCGCGGACAATATTTCTTGAATTTCCCAATAGCTGTTAATCTAGCAGGTGTCCAATAAACCCTATGTAGTGAAAACAAATGTTTTTTCTTCAATCCCGCAGGTTTAGTAGTAAACCATAGTTCTGAACAAGACTTCTGCCACAAAGCTGTGACTTCTAGGGTTGGAAAGATCCTTCCCCATTTCAACAAAGGAAGGGAAGGGGCGTCGTCTACTGATTCCAACAGAGCATGATACCAAAAGGCAACTTCTTTTTTAATAGTTGTCTGGTTTAATTTCTCTTCCCATGAGCTCCTCCCTAATTCTCCTGCTCGTCGAGAATTAACCCAACTAGATAACTGAAGATACTTGAATTTAGAAGTTGTCCCTCTAGTACACTCCTGAAATGCTGACCAGGTTAACAAACCAGAACCTTCTATAATCTGACCCATTCTTACCATCCCGCTAGTTCTCAAAGGAATTGATAGTTTATTGATAAGACATTCAGGACCGGGAGAATCCCAAATTGGAGCGGAACTACAATAATAAGGTATCCCTAGCACTTTCCGAAGATGGATCCAAACATTACAAGCCTGTTTGGGGAGCTTCCAACGCACCTTCTTGAAATACTTTGGGTGACCAAATTTATATAAGAAATAGTCCGCACCTCCCTCAAGATGTGCCGTCAAAGCTCTCCAGACCAATGAATACTCTTGACTTCTTATTCCATAACATTCTGGTGTTTTTTAATTGAAAGGCCAAATAGTATCTAAAAAAATCTAGAGATGCAATACCCCCCCACACTTTTTCTTTCTACTCATCTTTTTCCAAGAAATCCTCACTCCCTTGGAAGCCCAAACAAACGAGGATAAATCTCCCTGTAATTTTTTAAACCAGCTCCCCTTAAACTCTAGTGGGATTGTGTTAAATAAAAAAGTAAACTTTGGAAGTATACACATCTTCAAAATATTAGATCTTCCTATTATAGAAAGTGGAAGAACAGCCCACGCCTTTAATAGTTTTTTAGTTTCCCTATAGGTTGTGTCAAAATTTAACTTAGCTACATCATTTAGATCATTTGTGAACCAAATTCCCAAGTGTTTGATCTCTTGTTTAACTAAAGGAGAAACATAGGCCAAGTTCCAGCACATAATATCCGTTTTTTCTGTATTTATACTGTAACCTGAAAATCTACCAAATTGCTCCATCAACGTCTTGACAATAGGTAAAGTAGTCGTCACATCACTAGTGTATAGCATAAGATCGTCCGCATACAATGCTACTTTCTTTTCCCAATCCCCTTTCCGAAACGGGGGGATGTCCTTACAAACCTGTAATAAAATTGCCAAAGGTTCAATGTATAGATTAAAAAGCAAGGGAGATAAAGGATACCCCTGTCGAGTCCTAAAATCCTAAATTCCTGTGATAACTGACCATTAACCAAGATTCTCGCCAAAGGGCATCTATACAAATCTCTAACAGCCCTAATAAAAGGAGTACCCAACCCCGCTTTTTCCAGCGCGACCCCCAAGAAGGACTAGTTCACACGATCAAAAGCTTTTGCTGCATCAAAAGTCAGAATCGCTAATGGAGCCTTTTTTTGTTCTGCTAGGTCTACTGCAGCAAATAACTCGTGAGTGAACTCGTAGAGTTGTCTACCCTTCATAAATCCCTTTTGATCCAGATGTATCAAGTTACCCATAACTTTCCCCAGTCTCCTAGATAAGATCCCTGTATACAGTTTGTAATCCGAATTCAACAAGGAAATCGGTCTGTATGATGAACAAGACATTGAGTCCTTACCCGGTTTTAACAATAAACAAATTATAGCTTCTCTCCAAGAATTAGGTATCTGTGCCCCTTCTACAAGCATGGAGTTGAATAACTCCAATAAAATCGTAATAAGTTCTTCCCCCAGTACCTTGTATAACTCATTAGGTAGATTATCTGGGCCAACTGCTTTCCCTTTCTTCAAAGCTTTTATGGCATCGGCAAGCTCAGCCCTACTTATCTCGGAATTCAGTACCAGCTTTGCCGAATCATCCAGAACTGGAAGATGCATTTCTTCCAAAAATGTTCTAATCGACTCCTCTGAATTTACCAAACTTTCTGAATACATTTCTTGAAAAAAGGACACAAATGCCCCCTCAATCTCATCTTGCTCCACACAAATCTGATTCGTAAAATCTGCTTTAACCGATAAAATATGCCTTTTAGAAAGATCTGACTTACCCTTCCAAGCTAACAATTTACTACAACCTTCTCCATATTCGAAATGTGCATATTGACTACTTTGCCACTTTAACCTATTACGCTTCTCCAAAAAACAATCTAGGTCGATCCGAACTTTATCCTCTTGGCGTATCAGCTCCTCAAGTAATTCTTCCTTCCCTTCTCTTCGTGCATTATGAATTAAAACTTGAAAAGTATTTAAGGATGTTTCCATGTCCCCCAACTGCTTCCTTTCTTCGCGACGCTTGTATATTGCCAGGCTCACAAGCCTCCCTCTGATATAAGCCTTATAAGCGTCCCAGACATACCCTAAATTTGCTGTTCCTCGATTTAAATAGAAAAAATCACTTGTGTCTTTCTTCAACACCTCTACTATCGAATCATTTAAGAGTAAAAAGCGATTAATTGTAGTCCTAATGCCCTTACTTACGACCCTGATACCCAAATGTAATTTTACAGCTGAGTGGTCCGAAAGGTGTGCTGGATTGTGAGCTACCTTTATCACCTCTGAACATAAACTCTTATGTAGTAGAAAAAAATCTATTCTAGATCTATGTCCATATTTTTTATTGTGGAATGTGTATCTATCTCCTTCACCCCCTTTCCAGTGCCATATGTCTATGAAACCTAAATCCCGCATGGCTTGCTTCACCTGTGCCCTTGTTTTGGGTTAATTGACCGTACCCCAGGGGGTTGATTTATCAAGAGCGGGATCTAACAGTATATTAAAATCCCCACCTAGTACTACTGGGTACCTAGCTAAAAGTAAGATGCTAAACAGGTCTTGAAAAGGCGTCGGGTCATCCGAATTTGGACCGTAATAACCTGCAACTGTTACCCAGTAGCCACATACACACACTTCTACCACTACCCATCTGCCCCTGGAGTCTACTTGGACCTCTCCTATCTTAAACCTTAAAGAATTTTTAAACAGAATTGACACACTTTTAATCGCGCTAGGTTGGAAAGAACATACACTAAATGAAACCCAATTCAGTCGTTTAACCCAACTCTCCCACTCCTCTCGTTGAAGGTGAGTTTCTTGCAATATAATAATATCCTCCTCAGCCAATCTTAAATATTCAAAAATCTTCCTCCTCCTCTGTAGCACCCTTAGGCCATTAACATTCCAAGAAAGAAATTTTAATCGTAGATTACCATACTTAGTCATACCCAGAAGGAGAAAAAAAGGCTTGAACACAAACCCCCCCCCCTCCTATATAAACAAGTTATAGGGACTTTCCTATTTTTATCATTTTCTACCCCCCTAGCCCAAAACCAACCCCTACACCCAGTGCCACCCTCACCCTCCACCAACACCGACACACACCCAAACCCCCCCCCCCCCCCCCCAAGGGAACCCTCCCTATCTCTCCTAGGATAACCATCCTGTTATCCCTTATTCGAACTCTCCGTCGGACGGGAATTTCCTGGATCTCACTGAGACGCCTTAATCTGTTCTATGAAAGTACTAACCTCTCCCGGATCTCTCATATTATACATTTTGTTTTTCCACATAATATGTAAAGCAGCTGGAAATCTTAATTGAACCGTAGCCCCAAGGAAACGGAGCTCCCGCATAAAATTTCCCAATTCCCACTGCCTATCTAATGTTGCTTTAGAAACATCCGATCTTATGCGGAAGGACCAGTCTCCCCTGGAGAAGGCTCCAACTTTAAGGGCTTCAGACAGGATTCTCTCTTTAGTTGTATATGTACTAAAATTTACCAAAATCCTCCTGGGGTTTTTCCTTCCGGGGTGCTTCTTGAACGGATCCCTATGGACCCTTTGGATATCTTCCTCTAAATTAAGCATTGCTATGCTTGGGATAGCCTCCTTGATTAGAACAATCACGTAGGTTTTGATATCCTCCCCTTCCAGTCCCTCAGGAACTCCAGAAGCCTTACGTTGTTTCTCCTCATGTTGTTCTCCAATGATTCAAGCTTATCCTGCAACATCTTTTCTCCGCGTTTTAACTGAGAAATATCTTTAGATTGTGCTAACAACCTCTCCTCCTGAGCCTCCACCACAGTCTCCAGCTTACCCAACCGGTCTGATAACAAATTCATTTTACTTTCCAAAACTTCACAGGCTTCCCGAATTGTGGCTTGATTATTTTCTGAGATCTCAAATTTCTCCCTAATCTCTTTAGTAAGAGAAATTAACAAAACCTGTACATCTGTGCTGTGAGACACTGGACCGCCAGAGGGGGTCCCCCTTGACTCCGACAATGTTAATGAACTGGAAGAATCCCCCCTCTGTTCTTCTAACTCCTTAACTACTTGATCTGACATATCTTTATCCAAACTCATGGCTTGTTTTGATGCTATCAAATCGGCTAAAATGGGTTGAGTGTTTATCAAAACCTGCGGGGGGGAAGGTTGTGTTCCGGAAATACCTTGTAATCAACGACTCACCCTTTCCCAGAGGCTCCCTTCGGACTTCCTCGAGGTGGAGTTGGGACGGATCTAATTGTGACGCTGAATGCTCAATCCCCCTTACTGAACCGTCACCACAAGTTTCTAAACCTGTACTCGCGATAGCTGCCGCTATGGTCTCTTGCAGCTGGGGATTGATACTCACCCCCCGGGGGCCAGGTTTACCTTTCTTCACACCTACCAAGTCATTTTCCTCTGCCCGGACACCCCTGGGGTGACGCTTGACTGGCGACATACACCGGGAGGTTCCAACGTTGACCCGTTCTCCTCTTATCAAACTTCCATTTAAATTCCTCCTAGTTGAAAACCCCGGAGTCTCTGGCAAGCCTCCACGAAGAGAACAGCAAGAGGTGTAGGATCTCCCGCGTCGCACACCCCTCACCGCCTCTGCCCAGATGTTGGAGACCGATACTTCCTTCCAGCCCACCGCCTCACCTTCTTTCGCTGGAGCACGCGCTTCCCTTCTTCTATCCTCCGTTTTCTTAGTAACCCAACCTGGGCCAGGGGAGACAGTGCAAACAATTTTTTTTGCTTTTGCTAGATCGGTGGTAAAAAAACGCCACAATTATTCTTTTAATCGTTATACGTGCCAATATATTCCGAAAAGAAACTTGTTAAATCCACCAAGAATACATATACGCACTTAGAAGCCCGTAACAGTGCTACAATCTGGAACTAACCGACCTCTTGCATGTCTTTAGGAAGAAGAGGACGCAAAATTTGAGAGTAGTAACATATAGTCCATAGTTTGCTAAATTACACCCAATCTAAAACCCCACCTCTCAAAAATGGGGAATAACCGGTTGAATATCACCTTTGAAAATCGAAAAATGGTTATGTAGCCTTCCTAGTAGCTAGTGGCTACTCTCCGCTCTCTAGTTAACATAGAGCTAAATGCCTATGATATGGTCCTTAATACAGACTAAGTTAATAGAGAGGGAAGAAAAACTTCAAGTTATTTATTCTTGGGTGAAATAGGGTGTAATAGGTATAATATATATTATATGCAAAGGCATAATTAAGTTTCTTAAGTCTTCCCTAGCTCCAACTCGAAAAAACAATAGAACAGCGAGGAGAGAGAAAGAAAAAAAGAAAACCTACTCCCCCGTGCACAGCTTGCACAGCTTACACCGCGGGAGCAGGGACAAACCTCCCCCTCGAGGAAACCACTCCGTTCCGGGCCACACGACGAGAAGACGAGAACATCTACTAAACAAATCCTGCTCCGCGTTGTTTTCCGTGAGTAGAGTTCTCGGCCGGAATCTGTGCCCGTATCCTTTACCCTCGAGAAGCCTGCCGCTGCCAAAGAGCAGCAGCAGCAACGAGCGGCTTCGCGAGCGTCTGCTCAACGCTCCAGGCACAACGCAATGCGGCGTTACGCCTTCCGACGTCTCCGTTTCCCCGTCGGACGAGGAGCTCGCGGCTCAGTCCTCTAGCTGACCGCCATGTTCCCCCCGCTTCAAACGTACTTCTTTGTATTGAGTTTTTTCTTTAACCTTTACTGTAATATCTAAGATCAGAGCAATCCTGTGTTGCATGAGTGGTTATCATAAACATAAGCTCTAAAATTGCTCTCAGGAGTGTATAGTCCACAAAATTGCCAATTGAAAGGTAATTTCAGGAATCTCATATGGAGGCTTTTTAGACAGATTTGTCTTTTCTGGCCTTTTTATTGCATTCTTTGTTCAGGCAGGGAGGAGGAGATTGTGGAAGTGATTCATGTGAGACTCATCCTTTTAATGTCTTATCAGTTAAAACCTATACAAAAATGAACAAACACTGGTGTTGCGCATAATAATTAGAAAACCTTTGTGTACACATTCAGTTGAAACAGTAGATAAGGTACCTTCCTCTCTTTATTGGAGGATGGAGGTTGGGAAGAATTCCTATGGTTCTATAATCGTATTGGACGATTGATCCTGCCAGTGAGCCAGAAATTAATCTGGTGGTAGCTTGGACAGTAATGGAGAGGGGGGAGCATGTATGGGATTAGCTTCTGGGTCTTGAGTAGCAGCATTATCTAAAGGTCGTTTTACCGGGCTGTTGTCCCAGCCCCTTACTGTTAATTTTCTCACTCCTCATCTAGCCAAATGCTCCAGATCACTGCCTTTTTCTGCCTAATTAGTTCATTTGGAACCTTCTACTCTTAATTATAACCTAATGGTTTTCTATTTTTTGGGGATTTTGCTCTATTTTATAGAGGAGACTCGTTTTACTAACTTCATTGCTTATCTCTATATTTTAAAAATTAATGGATTCCCCGGACATTAATGAATTGCTTTTTTGGCCTTTTCCACTCTTTTTCTGTTTTCTGTGCAGGTCATCGGAGAAGGTTCTACTTTGTACTAAACCGTTCAGTTTTATTCGTGTAACCAGTAGTGAGCCCCGGTCTTCACATATTTAATTTTAAAATTGGTTGTTTGCCCAGCGATTCGTTCATTATTTAATTGCCAAGAGGTCTTGAAAACGGTTCTTTTACTCCCTTCAAAAATATTAATCTCCTAGCTTCTTATACTGGAAGCTTTCACTGAAGCTGTCTTAAGTAAAGTATTTAGTCCGAGAGATGATGAGTTACGACAAGTTTTTATTCTCAGGCCAGCAGCGAACGCGTAGGTCCCTAGACTGTTCTGGATCGGTCACCAATCCCACATGGAATGCCGTGACGTCTCCTAGAACACTTATCGGTGTTACCGCTTGATGACAGAGAACGGTACTACACAGGAGACATAAGCAGCCTGGTCTGTCCATGTCTCCTTAAAACCAATTTCCTTTCTTGACAGTAAAACTGATAAAAATATGAAAATCCTATCATTGTCCATAACTTACAAGAGAGATGACTCAAGTGACATATGAAGTCAGAAGACAAAAACATTCTTGCTCTGTCAATGTCTCATAATATCACTGCCCTATGGGTTGAGCTTAGGTAGTGCTCATTCTCTGTCTACAAGACATTTTGTATTCAGTCAGTGGGCTTTTAACCACGCCCATTATTGCCATTCTGATTTGTTGTGCTTGTCAATATTCTTCCTTTTTATTAGTGCATTTTTTCTAAATGTCCCTCCTTTGAGTGCTGATCTCGCTCCCAGGCGATTTAACTAAGTGAAAATTTTGTTGGCCATCACACAACGTTCACGCTTCCTCCTGTTACAGCATGTGATACGCCCCTCCTTACACTGGTTTTGCCTTTAATCCCAGCCACGATCCTTTCTCCACGTGGCTTGTTCTGCTTTGTGTCGTATGTGCCTGCTCCTCTCTTGTAGTCTTTTAAGAGTGTTCTTTTCCACACTGCCAAACTTTGCCCATTTGTCTCTATCCTGTCTCATTCTGTCCCAGTGAGCGATGTCTAAAGTGCACTTGAAATCGCGCAGGCTGTGAGTGAGGACATTTGTACGACAGGCTTCCTGACACACTGGGAAATGAACCAAAAGTGGAATTTGTGCGCGTTTTTGTGCATGTTCCTGCTGCAACATTAGTGCCTGGAATAAACTGCTGACAAACATCTGCATCAAGATAATCCACCTTTATGTCTGAATAAAACTATTTTTCATACTTTCTCCATCTGCTTACGAATTTGGCCAGGAAGTGCCATGATGTTGATCTGTTCATTCATTCATTTATTCATTCATCAGAAGTTGCTGTGAGTGCTGATTTTGACAGCTCACACACCTCCATGTCCACAACTTCAAGCTATTTTTTTTGGTTGGCTTTGAGAGATGATTTCTTTCTCCATCGTCCAAGCTTGGGAGACTCATTGACATGCCATCCACGCCTCAGATCGGTACTTATTGCTCCAGGTCGCCGGATTAATCCTAATACATACAATAGCCCTAATCAGTACTCCAAGTCTGGCTAGATTATTTTACTTGTCACAGTTCTTACTTGTGATGCGGGTCCACCACTCATACAGAAATTAAAACGACCCCATCTCATCCACCTTAGATAGGTTACCCACCTAGAAGTCCAATCACCCCTTTGGAAATTACAAATGCTCTTATGTGAGCCGGGAGTGCTGGCAGTGTTTAAAGATTTTGACTAGGATGAGTAGGGCTAGGTGTAATGATGATTACTGTAAAGTAATCAAGAACATTTCTCTACATCCCTTAACCCATTCTTTTCTTATGATAAGTACCAAAGCTAAAGTGAGCTTACTTCTGGTGCTCACATAAGATGTACCAAACCTAATATGGTGCACACACATGTAGTGACTTTATGCAGACATCATGAAAGAAGATCTAATTTCTGTGTTTCTTCCAGATGCTGTTTTTATTTTGGTGTCCTCTTGGGGCTGTTCTGAGCATTACAGTCAAGATACTATAATATTTGCAGCACTTGCAAATTCATCCCATAATGCTTGGGGGCATGGGGGTGCGGGGGCATTTCTTTTACAAAACATTTTGGCCCATAACTCACCGTGTGGTGGTCTTAGGACAATGGGACCACCAACAAAACGTTCAGCACAACACGTTCTTTCTGTCTAGGTCATCTCTAGGTCGGCACACTAGGTTGGGGGACCCCAAAATAGTAAACTCTCCCACTATTCAGTGCCTTTTTAAGCTCTCTCATGGCTGTAACTTTTGTTTTATAGCTGGGAGTAGTTTGTGTTGAAGGGCCTTGTTTGTAATATTATTGTAGTAAGCCTGAAAATGTGTAATGCACTACGCCCTCTAGGCGCTAAATATTTGGTTACACTGCATTACATTCTGCCATTCTATTTTCCTGTGGTTAATGTCTCTAGGGACTGACTATATGGTTACGTGACCATGTTTCTTACAAATGGTCTTTTTATTGTGGTGCCCTCTAGGGGCTATTTTGAGCATTACGGTCCAGAGACTCCAATATTTTCTGCACTCGGAAAATCGGCCCATTAATGCTTTGCAATGCATTTTAAGTTCTCTCATGGCTGTAACTTTTTTTTTTTTTAACCGCTGGGAGTATTTTGTGTTTTAAGGACCTTGTTTGTAATATTATTGTCGTAGGCCTGAAAATGGGAAATGCACTACACCCTCTGCATTACGTTCTGCCATTGCGTTTTTATGTGGTTATGCTATCTAGGGGTTAACTACTTGGTTACATGACCATATTTCTTACAAATGCTACTTTTATTGTGTTGCCCTCTCTGGGCTGTTTGGAGCATTACAGTCAAGATACTACAATATAATAAATAATGGCAATATTTTCATTTTTTTGCTGCAGATAGAGAAAGAAGGTAACTTGAAGTGCTTTAGTTAAATGCAGGCCCATTGGAATTATGTGGCAGAGAGGACCAAATTATGTGGCAGGGTTGACCAATTTATGTGGCAAGAAAAGTCCAGTTGGCTTCTTCCCCTGAGCCAGCTTATATGAGCACCATGGATCTGCTCTTGACCATATGCCTTGTCTCGCCTTCCTCCTATGGAAGACCATCTCCTGATAAATTGTAAATCCTTAGGCAATCCTATGATGCTTAGTCCCAGATTACCAAATTGCCAGCATTCTTGGTATGACCGTGTCACCCCTGGTGTAGTGTGGACTCCCGCAAAATAAAAAATATTTTCACAGTGTAGACACTAATGGCATTGACACCACCCCTTGCTCCCGGTGTAATGGAGCTAGAATAGTTATTCACCTATTGTGGATACCTTCAGTATGATGCTACCCATTCCTGTTAGAATAATGTACATCAAATAAAAGTGCAACTCTGACATATATAAATAATTTCTAGCATGGTATGGTAATACTTTAGCACTGAAGGTATAATCTATCAAGGTGTGGTAAAACAACTAGTTCAGTGCCGATGTTCAAGCACCAAACACATTTATTACAAATGAGGGATAAATAAATTTCTGTGGTGAGTTACCACAAAGCACCACTAGCTACCTTTATTTTTAAATCTAAACATGAAATTCATTTCTGCTAAAGCAAATGTCAGATCACTGCCTTTTGCCGAAGGTTGTGGTGTACGGAGAGGTTTTTGCTTATCATTCGGCCCTTGAGGTAATTATCTTGTTTGCCAGACATAAAATCCCATGGTTCAACTATGTACCTGGTTTGATAATGTCTCTTGTTCTACAAGAACAGGATTGGAACCCTTGCAATATCTAATTGAGCAGATGAAAAATATTTACCGGAATTATGTTTCGGAAAAGGAAACCACTAGTTCTGTTGAGAAATGCATGAGGAAAAAGTTGACAGGCAGTATGGTCTTATAATGGTGCTAGCGCGCCTTGTCCTTAGTAAGTAAATTTACAAGGGGACGCGTATAGGTTGATGAATCTTTTGGATCGCATACGGTATCCTAGTCAAGTATAGCAAGTAAAAGAAATCTTCAACAAATCAATCCAATCAACTTAAAATACCATGAACTAGTCTAATCAGAAAAAAACACCATCTGAAAGTTACTTCTGTTTATTCCTTATTAGTTACAACTCTAATCATAAACCTTTATTCAACAATATCATGATTTCCCATTTTTATTAGCAACATAAGCAATGAATTCTCAGCACTTTATTAATATACAACCAACGTTAAACAAAGCATACCAATTCATGAGCAATCAAATAATTCAGCAGTATGTCAGTCAGTCTAAGTCAGCCTACCTATCTCCAAATTAGCATCAGCATGTGGGTCTTCATGCAAAAACAATTTAGTCAAAATCATTAATTTGGAAAAATCTATCAAGAAGAGAAAAACATTATAAAACAGCGCAGTTGGTACCTAGAAAGAAAAAGTATTCATTAGTCAGTCAGGTTATAGCTACCTATCCAAGATAGATCAGCAACGAGTCAGTCTTCATCTCCAGGTCATCAGTCATCAATAAGACTTGGGCTCTTATTGAAGCAAGCCCAAGTTTCCGCACTTCGGACAGCATCTCCTGACGTCATCAACTCTCGCCTCTCCGTTCTGATTTTTCCCCTCATGTCATGACTTTTTATTAGGGTTTCTCAGTTTGTCCCACAATTTGCCCATTGGTCAACCTTATCATGGGTTATGACTAACCTATATTTTTTGTTTACCTCTTGTCTACGTTATTTTGAGAGTCAAGTTCCATTAACATGATTGGTCCCCTTGTCGATGAGTACAGCATCTGGTTCTTCGGGTAACAAAATTGTTTCTCCCAAGTCTGTAGCTCTACTGTTCAAGTCCTGGGAAAGTACATTTAGCCTACTCTACACATAATTGTATCAATTTGTTCTGATCGTCTCCTGTCCGCTGGTGAGTTTGCAGATTTTGCTAGCAGTGTTTCATGGTGAACTCTGTACAGTTCAAGGTCTCTTTTCTCCAGTTCCAGTCTGCGGCAGCTCATCGCGTCTCCACGTTGAAGCAAGCAAGGCCCGTGCCGACCAGGCCTCTGGTATAGCTAATTTAAGAATATGAAGCATCATAACATAAATTTATATCTCTAATTTTAACACATTAGTACAACTATTAAACATTCACATTATTTAGTACTGTTAATGCAGATGGTGACCACTCCCCGTGGGCACATTTTGCACATTACACGTTATTTTCAAATACTGTTAATCAAATGTCAAATTTTCTCAGTCAATATATGCAACTCATTAGCATATTCTCATATTAGCATATCTGCTGCAACAATGGTTATATCTAGATATAAATGTTTCCTGTGTGTGTGTGTGTGTATATATATATATATATATAAATAATATATCAACTTTATTCTGTAGAACATACCTTAAATGTACACATTATTCATCACAGTCAATCTCAATATAGAATCACTACCATCAATAAATTGAGTCAAAATAAAAACTCATTAAAAAGTAATTATCACCTATATCAAATAAACTTTTAGGTGCAAGAGTTATTAAAAAAAAATACATTCAGAATAAGATGTAATTATCAATCATCAGTTTTCAGTTGTTGATTACCCAACATGTAATTCATTATTACTGCTGTGGGTACATGGCTCCTAATACGATTTCACCTTATATGTATCTAAAAACTTTGCTTGCTTCTACCAAATACGGAGAAGACAACGACTAAGTGAATACACAGTAGGTTCTCGGTATGTGCAGGGCCATTTGTTATTGGGCAACCCCTAGGGTTAAGCAAATATTTCAGAACCATTGACGTATATCCCGGTAGCCAGGGCACACAATAAAAGTGATTCAGTGACTCTGGAGCTGATTCGCATACTTGGGCATATTACAGAGGCCTGTCTATTGTTCCAGGAACTAATAAATGTTCTCAGAGGCAGACAGCCATACCTAAACCTTAAAAAAAGGCTTTTAGCAAGGGAGGGTGTTTTAGTATCCAGAAAGAGCTCAAATGCCGGGACAAAGTTGATCTAAAAAAACCTATCCGTTAGATGACCTGAATGGTCCCTGCTGAGTTGATGCTGCAGGACGTAATGCCAGTACTCAGATTTTAAAGCCTGCCTATCCGCCTTACAAATTCTCTCTGAAGTATCCCAAAGTTCAGCTAGCTTTAGTCTCTTTCACCAACTGTAACTGAACCTCATCCACGGTACCTTTTTATAACAGGATCCAACCTTATTAGGTCACGTAGACCATCTCTATAAACAAGCAATTCTGTAGTTGTGCAGATACGTACCCAATATAAAAAGGGTTTTGGTGGAACCAAACAGAAGCACAATTAATGCCAAAAAAGCAGGATACGTGGCGTGTTAGTAGCAAAAGCAACTAAGGCCCTGATTTAGTTATTTTTTGACAGTGCCAACTTGTGTGTATCAATGTAGACTCAAATTTTGGTGCAGAAAATTGCAGCGCTCAGGGCCTTAGTGCGATAGGCCACTAGAGCTGGAGAAGTATATTGGTTATATGTTGCTTTATAAAATGGTAAAATTGCTTTAGATCTAAGTTGTAATATAAAGGAGCTCTTGTCAATTTGAAAATCCCACTTACATTTGTCTGACAAAATAACTCCCAGCTAGTCAAAGCAAAACATCTTATCTTTTTCATTACCAGGTTTATCACTTCAAGAAGATCCCTTGCCAAAGACCATATATTTGCTTTTTGAACGATTTAACTGTTAATTCGCAGAATGCCATGAATTTATTCAACAGATTTGAAAACCCATTGGTGTTTTAGATATTAATAGCAAGTCATCAGAAAAGAGGAGATGAAGAATTTTTTTCCCCATTCAGGGAGAGTGAATCTTTTGCACATAGCCTCATAGTCTCAACCACATCATTTATATAGGGTAAACAGAGTACAACCTTGCAGCACTCCACATAAAATTGGGATTTGGTTCATTTATTCCCCCTGCTCTTCCTACTGAACCTGAGCATAATTCCTATTGTGTAATCTAATCAAAATATTAATAAGATCGCTGGGGACACCCATGTTCATTGATACCTGCTAAAGGGTATCACGGGGAATTAACTCAAAAGCTGCTTGAAGATCAACAAAAGCTACATGGAGCTTCTGTTTGCTTAATAGTACCTGCTTCCGGTATAGGAGGGAAAACCTAAACACCTGGTCTGGAGTACTGGTTTTTGCCCGAAACCCCGTCTGTATGGGTGATAGGATCTACTCACTGTTGGCACAGGCTTGTAGCTTAATTAGTACTTGTCTTGAGAGTATTCGGTGGAGATTATTTGTTAAACTAATAGGCCGATACTTGGCAGGACAACCAGCATCCGCTTTTTTTAAACACTGGGATAATTTCGGCCCCTCTGCAGGTATCTGGGATCTTGCCACCCTTTGCAGTCTCTTAGACAAAATGTTCACATAAGCCCAGAGCTGGGTTTCAGACTTGTATAAATCCACAGGAATTCGGTCAGGGCTTGGTGCCTTTAGGAATTTTGAAACGGTCCCCTCCAGACTAAATACAATTGTTTTACCTGTATTGGGAGCAAGAATTACTTGATTAATATTGGAACCTCCCTGTCCCGCTATTAAGGAATGCTCATTAGAGCTGTTTTTCGAGTATAATTCACAAAAGTGATCCTTCCATTTATCAGGTGATGTATGAAAGTGCCTAGGGCTACAGTACTCTCTACCCCATGCACAATTAATGAAAAGAATGCACAATCATTCACGTTAAGGGTGTGCATGAGATCTTGGCAGTTATTTTTGCCCTATTTGCGCTTAGTTACTTTAAGTGCAGACTTATACCTAAGACGCACAGTCCTAATTTTCCCATGATTGCATTCCCTAACAGTCCGTCTCAGCATTTGCTTTGCTTGCTTTGCTTGCTTGCATTCATGGGTGAACCACTTACGGACATTTCTAACTGTTCTGTTTTTGCCCTGAAGCTCCTTATGGAAAATTACATTTAGTTTTCCAAAAAAGATCTTGTGAATGCCTAGAATAGAGAAGGGATCTGTACTAGTTTGTTCAAAACCAGACAAACTGTATAAAAAGCTGGTAGATCTCTGGATGCAATTTCTGATTCGCCATAGAACTGGGCCACACAACTCTACAGCAGGTATTTGCAACAATAGGTTCAGGAGCTTCAGCAACTCTAAAGAAAAAATGTCTATGGAACTTCCCCCAGAAGAGTAGCAATCAGAGGATTATGATCTCTATCTGTAGAACTTGCAACCTTTGTATCACGAAGTACGGCTGTTGCTTGATATCTAAGAAAATGAAATCAATAACGCTCCTTTGACAGCCTCTTTTAAAGGTAGCTGCCCTGCTTGAATCTGAACAGGACAGGTTCTCCCATTACCTCCTCACAAACTATGGTCAACCACTATAGGAGATGCTTGCAGGGCAGTATTAGTAGAGTAATGCTGTGGGTTACCTGCCAGGCTGGGAATTCCCCAGAACTCATTCTCTTCCTACTTTACCAAACTGATGACGAGAATTAAGGCTCAAATTATATATTAAAATCACCAGTGCCTATTACTTTAGCTTCCTGCTGGTAGGTTTCAATAGGGCTATCTAACATAGTTGAAACAGGTGACTCTCAATTTATAGGCATTGAGTAAGCTTAAACATTCAGTAGCACCAAAATCAAGCCCCAAGGAAACTTAAGTTCGATGCCCATTGAACCCAATGAGTCTATATTGTTGGGCTCGTGCAAACAAGCAGCGTCATTATTTACCAAAATCATTAGACCGTCCATTGCCTGTCCAGTTTTTACTGAGGGAATTGCTGCCACACTCTAGGTGGTAAACCCACTTAGGAAGACCTTAGTTACAGCCCAAGTTTCCTGAAAAATACATACGTCATGCATCCCTATGAGAGAAAGCCAATCCTGATCAACCAGCTTAGTTTTAATCTCGACCAGGTTCCACGATCTTAGGTAAAGTTCTGACTTGTCTACAATTTTTAATGGAGAAGAAGAGTCAATACTTCGCTTGTTACCAGCATTGTTACAAGACCAAGCTAATGGTTCATCAATATTAACCACATTTGCCGCTACTGCAGATGAAAAATTCTGCTATGTTACCATTGTACAGGGAGTTGGTAAAGAAAGTGAGCCCAAGGCATCACTACCAGATTGTTCTTGGCCAAGCCAATCCATCATATTAAGATCAGAGACTGCACCATTTTCAGAAGAGGAGAAGGATTCGAAATGAGTAAACTCAAGAAATCGTGCTGCATTGTTACTGAATTGTGCTGCAACTTTGAGTTTTTGTAGCAAATGTTTGAGTTGGGGAGTGTAATTTAATTCTTATTCTTCTGGAGAAGCAACCGCTTTTTGACTAACTCGGAGCTCATATTTAATGAGTTCCTTTACCATCATTAGACAGATTAACCTTTGTACAATCTAAAAAATATATTTCCCCACTGTATTATTCAGCATGCACAATGTCTGACCTAATAATAAGCAACCCCTCCTAAGCTAGAACCAATGAACAACCTTATTAATTAATGAGTCAGTGTCCTCAAAAACCTTCTGTCCAAGCCTTGGTACCGATGTCAGAAATACAGTGCATCTTTGGGGAATGTGTTTGTCAGGCGATGCAGGGGCACACCATTTATCAAATGTGAGCCCCTAACCACAGGGGAGTGAGAAACCGGTAAACTGTTCCTTACATGTTGGGTATGATGATTCAAATCTTGCAAATTTTAAACGCCCGTCTTGAGCTGCATTGACAGTGTCAGATATTAAATTCGCAGTTTGCGGTCTCAGAGTTGCTATTTCCACGATACCCATTGCTTAACTCCGGGACAGTTAGAACGTCTCTGCTTCGCATAATAGCAGAAGAACATGGTGGTCACCTATTAGGAGGGATTAAGATGTTCGGTGTTGCCCATATTTCAAGTTCATTGGTCCTGCCTCGTCAGGTAACTCCTGTTGAAGTTTTCCTTTGCTAATATGACAGGTACAACTGAACTTGTTCTATTTCCTGCGATAATCGAAAAGTAAGGCCTGAAACAATCTCTTTCTCATCTAGTTTTTGGTGAATCATAAAGAATTCCTCGTTTACCCCGACCATTTCATTTCAATGAAAAAGCCTCGACCATCTAGGTCACTCGTTTGCGAAACCCCTGCTTGTACAGCAATCGAACATCGAATGGTTAGCACTTCATTTGCCAGCACTGAATACCTATTAGAGCAAGGAGCATTAGGAAGAACGATTATTTTGGGGGATGTGGCAGTTCATGTTCTGCCAGCTCTGCCACATCTGGGGGTTTATCTAGTTGCGGTTCACAATCTAACGACTGTAGATCAGTTAGGCAATTTCCTCAAGTCCCAAAGCGGAAAATATTTGCACCCTGGTTCTTGTTTGGAATAGTCGACCCCGGCTTAATTTTTCGCATACCCTCTTAAACATATCAGGCACTCTGGAGATACACGCAACCGTTTGAGAAGAAGTATTTAACAGACTCAACTCCTCAAATAAGATGGTCAGTGTCATCCAGGGTGCAAATATTTTCCGCTTTGGGACTTGAGGAAATTGCCTAACTTGACAGTTTCTTTGGCTTCCTTACATTAGCTTTGAGCAGCTCAGGCTGTTCACGCTTTCACATTTTCTCCCTACCGATTCAATAGCAGCAACTGGAACAGCCGAAAAGAGACAGATAAGCCTTCCTTTTCACTTACAGTTAGTAACTGTTACTGTAGAATGTGACGCTATCGCAGATGGCCAAGGTGTCGTCCAGTCTCTGCCAGGCGAAGACGGGCCCGATCTTTGCTCAGGCGCATCCAGCGCTGTGTGACCCACTTGCACTTTTTAAAGGGCCTCCTTGCATGACAATAGTATTGGTGCTATTCTCTGCAGCAAGGATGTTTGGGGCGTGAAGTCCAGAGCCCTCCGGCCACCGTGAAAAGGTGCGTCAAATGGTTATAATTCTGTAATTTGCATCCTTACTCATTAAATTTATTTTGTATGTATTTAGTTTATTGCTAAAACTGCTGTAAATGTTCTAGGATTTTAAGCTTATTTTCAAGTATATTCTGAGCTGGTCTTAGTATTTTTACCGTGAAATTGTGGTAAATAGTTTATTGCTTCTTTGAAGTTTTGTAATTGTATCTTTTTTGGTTTTTAACTTAGTTTTATATACTTTTTGAATTGTTTTTATTAAGTGTAATTACAGCACTGTGCAGTTTTGAGTACATTTTTTGTTCACATATCACAGTAACATGATCCCACTAAAGGTGCTATGCAAGTGTCTGACAACCCTGGGATCAGCAAGATTTGGTTAATGCAGGAATAATTCAAACAAATTAAGCAGACACAAGCCATAAGAGTCAAATCTGAACTTGAAGGGGACATCCTACAGTGAGAGGAGTCCCTCTCCTTTACCATCACCACCAGCCTTGTTCTTCCACCTCCGCAATGGAGATAAATTGATCTCGATCTCATTCCCCCCCCCCACACACACACACACACAAACACACCATCTCTCATCAACGATCCGTTAAGCACAGAAAGTGGGAGGAAGACAGGCCACGACACAGAGGGTGTTGTCCTGTAAAGATCCAAACTGGCACTTCAGTCATGGTGATCTCACCCAGGCCACCTCCTATCTGTCCAGCAAGCCCTCCCAGTCTGCTGCAATTGGTGTCCTATGCAATCCTTGCACCTCTTTCCAACGTAGCACCACTATCTGAACCCTGAACCCTACTCCACTTAAGTGTTGCCACACACCAGTGTCCCAGTGTGGGGAGCACATCTGCCGTCCAGCTCCTGGTGATTAACCTTGCACCATTAGCATTACCAAAACCAGAAAGGGGTTTGCAGCCCTCCCCGCTCTCCTACACTTGAAAAGCCATGAAATAGAGGTCACCTCTCCCAGTTATGTGCGTTAATATTCCTGTGATCTCGAGTCATAAGTCGAGACCCGCAGGGCAAAGCCAGAGCATGTGTGCCATGTCAGTATCTGGGGCCTGACACATTGGGTGATTGGAGGGGGAGCCCAATATTATGTGAACTTTGGATGGGGTGAGGTAAGCTTTGACAGTATGTTAGGCTGGATGTACTGAAATTTGATGTTACTGGAAACTTTGCGCAGGTGAAGAAATGCGCTGCCCCACTCCTGTGTCAAATCTCGGCCTATGTCTCTCTCCCAGGCCCTAAGAGGTGTCAGCAAGGGGTCTTGTGCAGTGTGCGATGGTGCTTGCATGAGCCACCTCATCAAGTGGTGACCGTCGCCTATGGTGTACAGCTTATGGAACAGAGGGTGCTGCTCAGGTTCGGTGTCAGTGGTGCACCACAGACTGCAGAGTTCAACTACCAATCACCCATGAGCCAGGAAATGTCCCACTGGGAGGTCATTATCAGCTTGTAATTGGTCAGAGGGGATGAGTACACCATTGTGGAACAAGGTGCCTATTGTCACGTCAGCTGCCTTCCATGTCTCCAAGCTGTCTCTCCAGACCAGAACTCAAAAGTTTCAGAGGGAGTAACGAGTGAGCTGGCCACTGCAACTGTCACCAGATAATGTTGTTTAAAGTTAGGGTCCCCCAAGGCCCTGTTTTCTCCACTGGCAGCTGCATCCTGTAGAATGCAGTACTGCACCTGCCTTTGTTCCAGAGGAAACCCCCAAACCTAGTGTGTAAGGTGTGGGAGGTGCTCTGGTGTTCACTCACCAGAAGGTTGTGGAAAGTATATAGCAGATGGGGAGGTATCACCATTTACGACAGCAACAACCTGTACTGTGAGTGGAGGGGTGCACCAGAACACTAACTGGGGATGGAGGGAGGCTCGTGTCAGATTGCCATCAATAAGATCTTGGGGGCTGTGACAGATGTTAATTCCTAAGCACGGGAAGGTATGTGGCTCAAAGTGCTTTGGGTACATGTCCGCTACAAGTTGTTGTGGCAGGCATTCTGGACGAATCGCAAATATATAGGTCTTGGACCATTTCACCCCCAGTCCAGAGACATTCAGGAATTCCAATAAGACATTTGTTATGTCTGCAATGTCCTCCCATATGTTGCTAACGTAGATCAGGACATCGTCTACATAGAGAGAAACCACCTGTATCTCCCCCTCCAGTGGCATGCCACACGCCTAGCCTCTGTCTCAGCTGGTGCACCAGTGGCTCAATCGCCAGAGTGAGGAGGAGTTGTGAGAGGGCATCCCTGTCTCACGCCCCTGTTCAACAAGAAGGGGGCAGAGAAGCATTGTCCTATTTTCACCCAGGCTGTATAGGCCATGTAAAAGAGCCTGATGAGTCGCTGTAATCTGCCATCTATGTCCCTGGAGGCTATTGTTTCAAACATCTACTCCCTGTTGACGGTGTGGAATGCCTTCTCTAAGTCCAACACTACACAGGCCACATAGGGCCAGCACGCAGGGGCCAACTCCAGCACCCTATGGAGCCTTTGTATATTAAGGGTGGTTTATGTACCTGGGATAAAGCCGTTTTGATCTGGGCGTTAACTGTGAAGGTGTTCCAGCAGCAGTACCACCACGATTTTACTAAGATTTTTTAATCAATCCCAAGCATGAACAAGGGATAGTACAGTAGTTCCAGTGGGTCTCTCCAGGCTTCAGAAGGGTAACTGACAGTGCGTCGTGTAAATTTTGGGGGAAGCCTAACCTCCATCAAGGCTACCCACTACAAGTCTAGTAGCTTGGGGACCAGAAGGCCTTTGTATGCATTATAGAACTCAGCTGGCAGGCTGTCCAGGCCCGGGGTCTTATAGGTGGGCATCCCTCTAATTGTTACTTGGATCGCTTGCTTGGTTATGGGAGCGTTCAGTTCTTCTCTGGTGGTTCGTTGACAGGAAAGACGACCTAATTGAGGGCCTGATGATTCCCAGGGGTGGCAGGGTGGGAGTAGGGTGGCAGTGTTGTAAAATGCACAATAATGAGCGGTAAGCGCCCTATGGATGTCCTCCTGGGTGGTAACTAACCAGGTCGGGATCACAAGCGTCTTAGTGATAGGGGCAGTTGCCATTGTGTTTTTCAGCAGCAACACCAACAGCCAGCCTGACTTGTCGTCCTTGTTGTGCATTTTGGCCTGACTAGCTCAAAAGTCCAAATGTCGCAGTTGGGCTGCTAATGGTGGATGTTAGTAACTGAGATTTGGCTTGCTATGGTTTGCACCCTGTCTAAGTAGGGACCCTCACTCTAGTCAGGGTAAGGGAGTCACATAGCTGAGATAACCCCTTCTCACCCACTTGGTGGCTTGGCACAAGCAGTCAGGCTCATCTTAGAGGCAATGTGTAAATTAGATGTGTGTGCGCCAAACACCCGACATACACACACACACACACACACACACACACCCAACACACACACACACCCAACATACACACATACACACACACACCCAACATACACACATACACATACACACACACACACACACACACACACACCACACACACACACACACACCACACACCCACACCCAACATACACCCACACCCAACATACACCCACACCCACACCCAACATACACACACACACATCCAACATACACATACACGCACACATAAAACATATACACACACATACAACATATACACACACACACACATCCAACATACACAAGGAAAGATATCAATTTTAAAAGGTTTCAGTGAGTCTTAATCCATAGGAATCAATGGTTGTAACTTTTTAGCACAGAATACCTGAGATGCGTCAAAAACAGATGATTTGGACTGCAGGGGAGGTGATGCGTTGATTCTTTCCTCAAAGGAAAGGCGATGCGTCTATTATTTCCTTGCAGGAGAGGTTATGTGTTGGTTCCTTATTGGCAGGGGAGGTGATACGTTGGTTCTTTCCTTGAAGGAAAGGCTATGCATTGCATTCCAGACACACAGCCTCAGTTCCTTACTGCAGTGCGGGGTCAATGAGAAATTGACGCCTCGGGGATGATGCCTGTAAAATTAAGACACGCTGTGTGTAGGGAGCCATAGGGAAACAGGTGCTGCATAGATTTTCTGCTGTGGGGTGTCAGTGTGTGGATTTTCTCCTTCAGGTCACCAGGTTACACTTACAAGGGCCCGGGACTGGAGTGGGCACCACTTGACAAGTTAGGACTCTGGAGAAGAGCCCAGGCACCGGCAGATGAAGTCTTTGATGCCCGTGACACTTCTTAACAGGAGGCAAACTCAGTCCAACGCCTTGAAGAACTTTGGAAAGCAGGATATATAAAGCAAAGTCCAGTCCTTTCACTCCTCAGACAGAGGCAGCAGGGCAGCGCAACAAAGCAACAGGCAGAGTGGCAATCCCTCCTAGGGCATCTAGCTCTTCTTCCATGCAGACTGTTCTCAGACCAGAAGTGTTCTAACTATGTGGTATCAGAGGTCTAGTACTTACACCCATTTCTGTGTTTGAAGTAAGCAAACTTCAAAGAGAAGTCTTTGTAGTGCACAAGACCCTGCCTTTTCCTGCCCTGTCACCAGGCATACGCCAGGATGTTGGAGACTGCTTTGTGTGAGGACAGGCACATCCTTATTCAGGTGCAACTGTCGGCTCCTTCCACCATTCTAGCTCAGGAGGACTCATCAGCCTGGTGATGGGCTATCAGGATATGCAGGGCTCTCCTCAGCTCCCTTTTTGTGACTGTCTGAAGTGAATACATAAAAAGCCCAACTGTCATGCTGACACAGACCGGCAGAGGCACAAAATGGTTAAGCAAGAAAATGCATACTCTCTAAAAGTGGCATTTTCAAACTTAAAAGTCAAAAAACAACTTCACCAAAAGATGTATTTTTAAATTTTGAGTGCAGCAAGATCGCCTACGGTGTGGGAGACTGAGTCTGACCCACTGCGGGTGACACCTGTTGCTCTAAATCTGGATTTTGCTCTGGCTAACTAGCAGTGCTTCATCGCCACCAAGAGATAGAGATGATTGGGCAGCCGAGCACATGACATATTATACTTCTCAGGGAAGTCGTGGTCACTCAGGTCGCATTCGGTCTCATATAAAAATTACAATAAGAAGCAGTATGAGTTTTAAAGACTGGTTTAATAAAACAACTGTATTTTAGATAGCAAAGCGTGAGCTGCAATAACCAGGACAACACAACATGACAATAGTAAAATGGTGACGAGGACAGTGAAGCATAAGAATAACGCTATCATATTGTCACTAGCATTTATGGACTATTTCCTATTTAAGTCATAATCTGAGAACAGCATGTTAAGCTCTAACTCTGCCTTTCAGGGGCCCCTGGGAGGACATTAACCCTCATACCTGAGCAAAGGCTTGTAGTCTGCGTTAGCATCTGCAGCGAAGCAATCAGCATACATTCGTGGTTCCCTCGCTGGAATCTCCCTCTTAACGTGTAATGGGACTAGGAAGTGTTTTTATAATAACACAGCTGATGTTTTAAGAAAATGTCCCTACATAAGGATTTGTATTTTGTACGAATGTTGGAGACTAAACTTCTACCACGTTACCAGCAATGTACCAAACTGTAGCCTTGACTGAAGCACAAAGTTATAAAGAATGTCTTGTTTGAGAACACAGTGCTGGTCTAAGCAAAAACAGTTAGATAGATTAAAATAAAACTGGTTATTGTAAAAATAACAATGCGAAGCCGAATAAAAATATATCTAGGTTAAAGTGCACAGTGGCCTAGTGTGTTAAATTAACATGCATGGAGCTATAACCAAAATGGCTACACAACACCCTCCCCTTGTCAGTTAAAGTGGTTCAAAGCCAAAACTAAAATTTCATTTGCTAAAAGCTCAACCTAAGATATATATAAAAACCAAGTAAATTTTGACAAGTTAAAAGGACACACAAGCATACTACGTGGCAATTTAAAACATGAGCCTGTGGCTTATAACCGAATTCAACGGACATGTCAATTTAGAAAAGTTCCAAACTAAGTACGAGCCATAGAGAACAGGAGATCTTCCACTTCGGCAGGTGTCAGAGCCGGAAAGTCCCCGCCAAAAATGATCAAGGAGCAAGTGTGTTCCATAGGCCCAGTGTCAACCAAGGCGGCATCCAGTGGAGTGCCCATTGATGAGTTTTTGGCAACTTCCTCCAGGAAGGGTAACTCATAATTAGCTTCACGTAGCAAACGCAACCTCAGTGCGCATGTCCGCTAATGAACCCTTAGCGAGGACATCAACAGATCAGCATCTATTGCCGGGGGGCGCTGCTGTGAAAGACAAACTTCTAGTGCATGTTCCAAAGAGCACCAGAGGCACCGAAACACGGGCTGCACGCAATACAGAACCGGTCTGAATGACAAAGACCAGTCACACTCCAATTGCTCCAGGAGTGTTGCTCCAAAATGCTGCATCATATGCTCACGAAACAGCTGCGCTGATGGGAGAGCTGTCATTTCTCCTTGTTACGGCAGGACAGCCATTGTGCATAAACAGCAACAGCAGGATGCCAGCTAATAAAGCCAAAGTTATCGGAAATCCCCCAAAAATACTTCCGAAAATTGAGTGGATAGCAGAAGGTATCAAACCGAATATGGAGGAGAAGGTGTGAACGGAACCAGAACCAACAGATTTGTAAAAATGTGCGATTCCAGTCGTACTGGGCGCATTAAATATTCGTCCCACGAGTTCACCGAAGTGTCTCGGAAAGTTCGTATTTAACAGGGACTGTATTTCTGCTGATGACCTTTTCACTTGAAGTGTGTAGGTCTTGCGCGCAGATGTAAGGGCCACATGCTTTTGAAACAGCGAAAGCCTTGAGTCTCCTCAACTTGTCAAAATTCGTGTTTGAAGTAGAAATGTAAGGCCAAATATCAGCTACCTCCTTAAATTTAGTGGGGGTAAACAATACGTTCCCGCAGCATGTAACAACCTTAGAGACCGAAACAACATAAACTATTCTGGCCCGCATGCCACAACATCTTTCACTATTGAGAAGGACGTAGCTGCCATTTGAAAGCACCTGGAACGTGGATCTAATCAAAGGGACTGGGACTCCCTTATGATAACAAGCCAAGTTTGCAGTTGAGGCGTTACACGCCCCATGCAAGGACAGCTGTTTACAAATCATTGAATGGCTGACTGACGTCTCTCATTCACTGCCGCTAAAAAAGACCTCTTTCATGCCATTTAAGCATTTGTATGAGAAGGAAGGCTGCCACACCTCATGGATGTAACTATCTCCCAGCTTTTCATATCTGCCTACCAGAATGTGTTTTAAACAGGAGGTGAATTGTAGTGTGGAAATAGGCAGATTAATAACCCCATGTATTAACCACTCAGCCAATGCTATTTCAGCCACGGTAAATGGCAATTTTTCTAATTTCTCTATGTTAAGAATGACATAAGTTGCTTCCTTTTTAGCCATTAGTTGTTGTTGTCATGTTCGATTAAAAGAAGAAAATATCTCTCTTGCAATGACGTGCTGCCATGGAACGCGACCCGCCTTCAGTGTTTAAAGCGTCCAATCTAACTGCATAATGGACCTAATCTGACTCTGTCCATGGTATAAAGAAGACACATCAGATTGTATAATGTCTATAGCAGAAGAGACAGTGTTGTTAATTGTATATATCCGGTCGGACAAGGTGTTAATCCCATTTTCCACAACGGCTAATGCCTTTTTTAGATTTTCCAGATCTATTTGTGTTAACCGGGCAGCAGCATCTTGTTGGGAAAGTTTCCAAATTTCATTGTATACTGCATATAAGAAACGCTTCCTACGTGGTGTTCTAGGGCCTGACAAGAAATCTTGTAGGTCAGTGGAGTTAGACAGGAGACTGAGGTGTCCTCTAACTGCATCTAGTGAGGATGATTTTAGCCACTGCTGGTATAATTTTCCCACACTATATGTTGTAATTATGTCTGCATACTCTGGTGATATATAGCGAGGGTCTGGCCTACTTGTCCTAAAACTCCTCGAAGAGTTAATAAAACGTTAATAAAACGTTGATGACACCCATTGGTATCTATTGGCCACAATAACCACCAGGATGTGTCAGTGAAGCATTAACCGTACCATTCTGGAACCACTCCTCGAGCACATCTTCAGTTACATTCGTATATTTTTGCCATTTGTAAAATTTTGCAGGGGCAGGTATACTGGCATGTTTAATTCCCTGATTGTTGCTAAGCCTAAGCAACTCGTTTGTTGCACTGTTTCATTTAAAAAGATCATTTGAATAGGAATAAGACCTGCTTTAAACAATGTTTCTTTTCCCTTAATTTGCCAATTTTTTGTTCCCCAAACACTTTTCAGATCAATTGATTTGGACCAATATTCATAGCCTTCTATCGATAGCCGGAAACAAGGATTCTGAATATATAAATTTCGTATTGGTCAATAACATGTGTATATCCTTAGTAGGTGGTACCTTAAAATAATATAACTAGGCATTCTTTTGATTGTACCCAGAAAAATATGCAGACTTTTCAGAATATGTTTTTGAACTCCCTTGTGGTGGAGTTGGGCAATGTTCCCATTGCGAGTAATTAAATACAGTTTTGGGACTGCTCGCTCTAAATGAAATGGTGCCCATAGTAATTATAGCAAAACATATCACCATAATTTTCTTTAAATTGATAAACATCTTCGTTTTCAAAGACAGTATAATATTCCAATTCAGTCATCAGAGAATCAACTGTTTTCATATCCCAATCATCAAACAATGCCTGGTATCACTATATCATTCATTGATAATTTGAACACATACGGTATTTGAATAATTTCCGTGGGACCATATATATCAAACATTACTTTGTCCCAAACAATCCCATCAGGAAATGGCACTGTGAAAATGTTCACAAAGGATAAATCTCTTCGGACTTTGTAATAAAAAATGTGGTTTCAAAACCTCCTCCACCAGTTCAACTGTTAATCCATGGAAAAATAAAATGTTTATTTAAACCAGTTTGTTAGCTTACGTGTACTTGACAAATCAGCTATCGAAAAGGTGAATGAGTCTGAGAAATCACTGTTGAAGTCTGCAAAATAACCAGAGGCAGTTCTTGCAAATGGCGGAGCCGTTGTCAGTGGTGGAGTTGGTGTTTCATGGCACACTATAGACGGCACCATCCGTTGGGCTTGAAGTCTAGTTGGCTTGGTCAAATGTTTCTAAGTTAGTTGACGTTAGTGGAACTAATGCAAGATCATCTTCCACCCTCCCCATGCTCAGAGAGGTATTGGTGTTGGTGTAAACTACTTGTAGAGGAACCTCTTCGTCAGTAGTGAGAGGGATTTGGGAACTACTGGATGTTCCTCTTGGTTGTCTGTGCAGGATCGGCCACATGGTATAGTTTGAGATTGAGTGATGAATGTTTCTTGGGCAGTGAATTAAAATGCTCTAGGGTTAGTATGAAGGCCAGAAGCCTGCATAGCTTGGATTACATTCTCTAAATTACCCAGAGTACAGGTTTCATATCACTCTTTGAAAGAGGCGAGGATCCTCCCCGATTTTTAGAGATTAGAGTATGATAGCGAGGAAAAAGGCTGACTCCGAGCAGGCATTGGCCTTGGTGTCCATCACCACTGCTTCAGAGAAGGAGGAGGATGTGGCATCCAAAGCAGATCAGGTGCTGTAGTAGTTTGTCAGTACCAGAGCAGTAGTGGCAGCCTACTCTGAGTGAATGTTGCAATGTACAAGTTGAGTGCCCTATGCTTGTGGTACTTGGAAAGGAATCTCAGAAACAGGTCAGCAAAGGAGTGAGTGGTTGAAAGGCATTATGTTGGCTGAAAAGATGGACTGCTTGATTGTGAATCCGTGAGGCCTGAGCCTGGAGCTAGCAAGAAGTTTGTGCTTCCCCTAGGCCACAGGATTTTCCAAGTGTCACTGGCCGACAAAGTGCTCTTTTGGGACATGTGCATAAAGAAGACTTGAGATATGTTGGAGTCTTTGTTGCAGTAGACAGGGATGTACAGAGGCAGGAAGAGGTTCTGTAGAACCTATGTTACTTGCCTATTGATTAGAAAGTGAAACAAAAGGCACATTCAGTTCTACTGCCAATTGTAGGTGTTTTATTTGAGCAGGTGAAAATTAAAGGCGTTGGTTCATTTGACCCTTCTCCTCCTCACATTTGGCACTAAAGGTTTCTTGGTCCCTGTGGATCATCTCATCAGGTGTCCAGAGGAGGTAATTCTGAGGAGCACAGCTACAAAAGTGGTTAATAGGGCACCCCTCTGGTGCTTTCTTTTTTAGGGCCTGATTCCTAAAACCGATATTTACCACCAAAGATTAAACTGTCTTTTCTTACACAAGAGTTGATGTACCATTTCTCCATGGCATACCACCTGAAAACATAGGGGTTTGTGAACGTTTTAACAAGATACTTAAGAGCACTCTGCCAAAGGGTTATTGGAAGGGAGTAGGATCTTCACTTAAAGGGAAATTCTACAAAAGTGGATAGGGTTACCTTCATTGAAGCGTCTATTTGGCTCTCAACGCATGGTCCACTGACCTTAGCCAGAGGAAGGTGGGAACGAACTTCAGACTCTCCTCCGAAGGTTGTGCAGGACTGTGTGGTTGGCCCTAGGAATTTGATGCCAAATTCCATGATTTATGGGAAGAAAAAGCTTCTGCCAACCCAAGAGTGATGGAGTGGTATGTCACCAAAACAACACTAATTGGGTACCAGGAGCACCATAAGGTGCTGATGCTGAAGTCCATTTGTCCAAGAGCTTGGGAGGATAAGTAGAGTAAGTACTACAAGGAAGATGGTGTGTGCATTTCTGAGTTAAACTATTTGTTGATCACAGGTGCCACAAGGGAACTTAAGCTGTACCTTTGGAGAGATTTTATATTGACCATCATGATGATAATAGAGTTGGTTGTGGAAAAAAGTAAGACCCTTCCTGATCTGCAGCTTGGAGATCTGAGGGATAGTTCAGTGGATAAGATCTATCTTGCCCCTTAATTAACGTCTGAGCAGCAGAAAGAGTGTAAAGAAGTGCTTAGACAGTTTTCCCATACTTCTGGATTGACCCATGTCTGTGTTCAGGACATAAATTCAAGGGATAGCTTGTCCATGAAGGGCAGTATTTACAGACTCTCCAACAGAGTCCAAAGTGCTTCAAAGCAGCAGTTAAGATGTCGAATGTGGGAGTAATTGAGTGTTCCTGTGGTCATTGAGTCAGTCTAGTAGAATAGGTGCTCAAGCAGTGACTACACACTAGAATTTTTATGTGACCTACTGGGCCCACAATGAAGTGACCAAAATAGACGAACACCAGATTCCCATAGGTGATAAGCTTCTGGACCACCTGGATGCGGCACACTTCTTGGGGTCGTTTGGTCTGAACAGTGGCTGTTGTCATATCGCATTTGCAATAAAAATGCATCCTCTATGTCAGAGAGATTTTACTTGATTTAATGGAGATTTCTAGTTGCAGATTCCTCATCCTTGGCATATTTCCAGACATCAGACTGTGTCCCGAAATTTTAGAGTACAGGTGAAGTTATTTGGCTATACATGGCGTGTTGGTGCTGGAAGTGATGTGCACAGTGCTTATATAGGTGCCACACCAGTCGGCTGACCTCAGCTGAATTTCTTTTACTGTTTTATCAGATTAGCACAGTTTGCCTTTTTCCCACTGTTGTTGGAGAATGTCTCAGAAGAAACTGACTCGTTTGAAGCATTGTGGTGCAGGTCACAGAGAGAATCTGTGTATCTGTGGTGCCTGGAACATGACAATGATTGAAAGGCCTGGGAGAATTGCAGGACTAGGAAACCGAAAGTCATCCCTGAGTGGTGGGCCATGTAGCTGCTGGTTGCGCGTCACACAACTGCACACCACTCCATGTCCTGCTTGCGACGGCGGTTTTGTGAATGCTCTCGGAGTTGCTAGTCAGTGCTATTCATTTTTGCAATCTCTAACTTCTGAGGTAGGTCTGACAAGGAGTCCTAGAAGTCGAAACGCCGGTCCCACTGATTGGATGAGGTGCCGGAACAACACCACAAACCCACTCCTTGCTCCCAGGTCACCCCTATGGAGCCCACGCCAGACACTAGATCTGCTCCACACTTCCCCTGAGTTTTCCGGATGCTGAGCAACCTTTGCCCAACTACAAGAATTTAATGAGGCCCTAAGCCTCATTTTTTTGGTAGGCGGACCCCGCTGTAGTGCCTTTGGACCCTATGAGTTTGGGAGGGAATCAGACAGACTCAGTCAGAGGGTCCACCCTCACTGCCAGTCGATCCCTTAAGATCCATGGGTTGATCTGGATCTGCCCTGGCCATGACTTTGGAAGCTCTCTCTAGCGACTGTTCCAGTTGTGCTGTTCCCGACGCCTCTCGGCGGAGCTGACCCCATTCATGATTCCCGACTCTAATACAGAGATGGATTGTATGCCGCCCAACTCTGACCCTGGCAACGACCAGGCTCACATGGCCTGAATCTGAGATGAAGCCCCATTTCTCCAAAGGGCCCTTTGAGGAACACTAAAGAAGGGATCTGAGGATCCCTGTGGCTGTACACCTAGTATGAAGTCCTGGCTGACTCCATTGGTCTGAACACTTCACCGACCCTGGCCTACTCTCTCCTCCCACAGTAGGTATGAAGGAGTGAGCTTACTTTGTGATTGTGATCCGGAGGGCAGCTGAGGTCATGGAACTTCAGCTGCCTACAGTTGAGGTTAAGACCAATATCTTGGCTGTCCCCACCTCAGAACCCCAACTCCCTTTCAATGAAGTACTCACTGACATCCTGCTCGGGGTGCGGCCAAGGCCTGCACAGGCACTCCTGTTCACAGGACTATCTCCAGCTGCCATTGCCTCGCTCCTTCGGACCAACCCTTCCTCACCCGGCCCAGATCTCAACGTCCAAGATAAATCCTAGTGCGTACCACCGGATTGGGAATCCAAGAGGCATGGATACCTTTGTAAAGAGGATTTACTGTTCCACCACCCTGGCACTGTGGTCCGTGAACACTCCATGCTTATTTAGTCGCTATTCTGATGTGTGGGACACAGTTGCACATGTGGGGTCTATGGTCTTGGAGGAGGTTCGAGCAATACTCTTGCAATCTATTGCTGAAGGGAAAGATGCAGCAAAGTACACAATCATATATGGATTGGATACAACTGACTGGCTGGACAGAGGCGTTTTTCCAATGCTGCACTCCAAAATCACAACTGGCTGACGACAACTGGCTTTTTGGAGGGATGTCAAGTCCTTCATTATGGACCTGCCATTCGATGGGACTTACCTTTTTGCCAACAAGGCGGATTCAACACTTGAGCACTTTATGGATAGTAGGGCCACTGCTAGGTCGTTGGGGCTAACCATGGCAGCCACATTCTGCCCCTTTCGGTAGCTATGGGAGGGTCTGTCAGACACATTAGTTCGCCCTAGCCACCTTGGCCAGCATGCACCCACTCATCATGCAAAACAGCGTCCAGGAAGTTAAAGAAACCATGGTGTCGTGCCTTCATTCGTACGTTGGTGTCAGACGGTGATACCTTAAGACATTTTTGCCACATCTCTGGATTTTTTTTAAAGATTCACAGTTAAAAAAAAAAAAAAAAAACTAGCAATACTTCTTGAAAAGACTAAAGTTGCAGCTGGGGCTTCATGTTTTTTCAAGACACTTTCTAATTGTAATTTGGTAGCTGGCTTTTCAAAATACATTGTCAAGTGTTCATTTAAAAAATGTTCACTCTCATAATCTCGAAAATGGTAGGATAGAAGAGTTCTTTGCATCACTGTGGACATCGGTGGCATGAACATCCTTAAAATGTTTATCCTTGGCAGTTCGCATAAGTTGCATTTGATGAAAATAAATAAATAAATTGCCGCCAGTTTCTGTGCAGCCTGGTATGATTGCCACCTGTAGTCGTTTTCGCATTTGCTTTCAGCAATAGAGTGATGAGTCTTTCTTGTATGAACTACTTTTTAATCATGGACTTTCTCATGATATGTAAGTAGGGGAAGTATTTGCGCATAGATTTTAACATGCTCGATCACAGATTTTCTGATGTTTTTCAAGGCCACGCACTTTTCATGTGCATGTAGTGCACCACGTTTTATTTTGATTTGGACACCGAAATCCCTCATGTGGGCGTTTGTTGTTTTTAGAAAGGTGGGTTATGTAGTAATATTAAACTTCTGCTTCTTCTTTGTTAAAGTAGAACTTCACTGATTTTGGTGCCCTCTTTTGAAGGTCTCATACTAACGTTAGTTGAATACACAAGTGATTTGTGACACTATTGAGAATTGATTTGCATCTGCGTGCAATGGCTGCTGTTAGCTATTCACCCTGTAGTTATAGGCCCGAGCTCTAGGATGGGGATGTAATTGCCCTGCAGATTATTGTTCCGCAGGTTAAGGCAGTAGGGCTATGAACACCCCCAGTAAAAACAAGCATTTGCAGTGCAACGGATCTCGCATTTGCTCGAGTTAGAGCTATTAGCCTTGTAAACTCCTAAACGGACTTTTCTTGCCACACAAATTAAAAAAAAAAAAAAAAAAGAGCACAGTCACGCTATGTAAAACGAAGCACGATTGCGCTGAAAGTGAAAATGAGAAAATGGCGCTCGATCGCGCTATGTAAAACCCAGCGCGATCGGGCTGGTTGGAAAATAAAAAGGTAAAGTAGTCCAGAAACCATGATGAAAACGTGGAGCTTCGTATGTTGTCAGTAGTTGCCTGGTGCGCTCGAGGAGGGCTAAACACCAGAAAAAGCATTACGTTTGCATGCCTTTTACTAATGAAATAGACCGAATTTCAAAAGGCAAGCCCACAAACCAAAGAAAGTGACAGATGTGGCATGGGCGTTGTTAAAAGCCCAAAGAGAGATTACAACAGGAACGGAGAGCTTGTGCGCTCGACCCTAAAAGTTGAGATCACTGCTGAGCGGGAAATATGTCCTATATGAAGAGGTTGGGGAAAAAATGGTTCTCTCTGTGATGGTGTATTGGCCTCCTTAGAGACCACCTCTTAATACACGGTTATATGGGCTCCTCCCTTTCATTTTCCAGAGTCGAAAGTTCAATGAGTCAAAACTCAATTTTTCTTAACAAAAAAAAATAAGCTTTAAAACTGTCCCTTATCACATCTACAGATGCCACAGTATTGAGACAGTCGATGTTTTTTTTTTTTTCTTCCCACAACTAGGCTTCCTGTGTTGTTGTGGTACCAGATGTCCTCCGTGGATAGATGTGAAGGTTCATGCACCAAAGAGTATCTTGACTTCCCCTGACATCGCAGTACGCATTTTTGAGTTCCACTAGTGATATGGCAGCCTAGGTTGATGCAATCATATCCGATGCTGGCACCAGTCTCCTCCCTCCATCATGAATCAGTAAACCACAGCAAACCCTTACCAATGCTTGTCTTCGAAGGACAAAAGGACTATCGTGCTGTGGCAAGGAAATTTAGAAACATCCTGGAGACCTCACCCCCAACCATGTTCTTCCTCTGTGGCTGAGCAATTTAAACTTATTGAGAGTACAAAACAGAAACTTAGAATAAAAAATGAAAGCCACTGAAAAATGATAGGCAGAGTAATAGTTGTAGGTATGTTTCATAACGTAGCTGCCTCTTTAAGCACATAGCACCCATGACTCTCCACTGTTCTCCCCAGTTATGTGACCACTGACAGCTCCGGCGATTTTAGGCTACTACCAGAACTCTTTTCAGTGGAGTTTAGATGGGGGATGGAATATTATCTTAACAGTTGCTAGCAGGTTTGAGTCTGACAATTGTCAATATCGTTGCAGTTCTGATGCTTGAGGGTGTGATACAAAAAAGCTTGATATTTCCCCAAAACAGGGATAGTACTGCTTCCATTTTCTCACAGCATTCTCGCCAATAGGCAGAAAAGGTTGCTATGCAGACACATTGGTGTGACTGTGTTTGGTACAGGAGTGGTTGATGCTGGTGGTTCAGCTCTTGATAGTTTCACAGTAGTAAGCTAAGTCATAGGTATGGAACTGTGGCCATTGCTGATTACAGTACCAGGGGAATGGTGCTCTACAAGTATGCAATATAAGTTGAATATGATATTAACAGACCCATATCTGAAAACCTGTACCTGTACCTGAAAATCAGTACCTGTGTGTACTGGGGCACCATGCAAAAATTTTACAAGATTACTTATTACCTCTTAAGTACAGGTGAGGGATAAAATGCAGTACTAATAGCTATTTTCTGGAGAATAATACTGAGTCTGTAGGAGGCATGATTTTACTTGAATCAGATAAAGCCTAAAAGGAAGTCAGAACGTCTGTCACTCGACACCTCTACTGGAATGCAGCCTCCCAAGGATCCATCTATTGCTGTTAGGATTCTTCTTTTGTAGTGCTAAAGATGTTGTTTTTGAAGAGGTTAATCCTGCCTAGGGTGCTGAGGGACAGGACAGGGCAGCTTTAGTGGCTTTTAGAATCTACGTTCTACCTGATGCAAGCAACCTGGTATCAAATGTGCTCTTCTGTATTTTTAGAAAAACAAGCGAGACACCCCACATCTGACATGCCGATATGAGGCAGTAATTCACTTTACTATTGATCTCAAGCTTCCAATTACTGACAAGGCCTAAATAGACAGAAAGTGGTCTGGGTTTGCTCGTGCTCAAAACTAGAGGGGACTTGGTCATGGCAGTTGATAAGGCTGACTTGCACTGTCAAGTGGCTTATTTGGCAATATAACTATTGTCGTTAAGTTCCCTGATCAACTATTAGTAGATGAGAATAATTCAAGCATTCCACTGCCAGGTTTTTGTTTATCTTCCTCCTCAGATGCCCTAAGTGTAGTGGGTATACCGAGACATGCTCAGTGTTCACTGTGTTGTTGAACTCAGACTGCACCTCACTGTAGAGGCCAAAATAGTCCAAAACTGGTCTGGGGGGCTTATGTTCCAGTCTAGAGGGACTTGGACTGAGATTTGACAGGTCTCTGTCTGTTGGAGCAGTGCCAGGAATGATTAGCACATGGCTTGTCTATGTCTGGAGTGGAATAATGGGCAGAAAAATGAAAATAAGGATTGAAATGTGGTCTGAGCAATTACGTTGCAGAGGTGAATTTAAACATTGCATCATTTATTTTTTTGTTTTATGTTTTTCAACTCTGCATTCTTTCAGTAAGGAGTGTTCAGAGGATGTTATCTCAATAGCTCATGCCCACTTAGATAAGACCATTTCACAGTATATGCTTCCATTACTGTTAAGCTGTCTCTTTTGATCCAAGTGATTTTGAATGAAGGCCACTGCTTGTAAATGTAAGCACAGCGTGGTCTGAATGAAGTTCCCTTTCATTCATTCTACCCTCTGTCTTCCTATCTCTATTTAGAAGTCTATAAATGGAGAGGAAAGAGGCAAGGTTCTGGAAGTTGGCAGGCACAAAGGAGAGGTCTTGGAATGGGCTCATAAACTGGCATTAAGGGACCTAAAGACTAGCCGTCCAAGAGCTATGAGTCTATGAAAGAGACTGTCATATACAAGGCCTCTTAATTCAGCCTCTAAACACCCCACCTTTCTCTTTTGCTGCCCTTTAAGATAGTATTTTAGGGCTACACATGGTGGGTAATTTATTACAGCTCCTTTATAGTGTTGTGAATAAAATGCGTGCTGCATAACATTAGTCTGTCTAAGCTCTGGGAAATATGCAATTCACTCCACAACACGGACAATGCTCAAAGTAAACATTGTTGCTTTAAACATGACTTTAACAGCCAGAGACAATTGAAGGTGCTTTTTTATTAATCTTTGTAGTGAATATCTGTGTAATGTGGTTCACATTAAGAGTATGCATGAATTTGCGTTTGTAACCTTCATATAAAACTAGCTCCAAGTCAGCAGAGTGCAGTACAGGGTCGAAGGAAGAAATGCAGTCAGTGACTCATCGGGGAGTTTTGGGGGCAGTGAGCAAATGTGAACTATTTGCAGTGTTGCAATGTAGTTCTTTAAAAAGGGGGTCTTCTCCTAAAGTGAAGAAAGGTAAATTCTTGATGGATATCTGGATGTTGTTCCTAGCTATGTATGTGCAAGTGGAGAGGGCCTGTCCTCTAGTTAGGTCTTGCCTGGACAGCGTGCATGTGCTGTCACTTGAGACGGTTTCTTTAAAAAAAAAAAAAGAAAAAAAAAAAAAACCTCTAAAGGGGCTTTTATCCCACCCGTTACTTACCATTGGTTGGCTTATTGATTAGTTTTATTTTCTTCCTTTTCATTGGTGAACATGTGTCTCCGCATGTGTGCTTTATTTTGTCTCAGTGTTTTTGTTTTCTTCCCTGAAGCATGGACCAAGTACAGAATGATTTCTTGTTAAGTGCCCTACCGTGATGCTTCTGCTTGGATTGTGGTACCTTTTTGTGAGTGTATATTATTTGTTTGACTGTAAATTTTACAGGCTTCCATGCAGTCATATCATTTTTTTTTAATTATTTTTTTTTAACCAAAACTTTCTATTAATTTTCAAAGGTTTAAACAATATATACAGGACTCAAAAATGACCATACAAGTTAACTAGGCAGCCATTATGGAATAACCAAAGTTTGAGTACCGCCTCCCCGGCCCCCATCCCCCTCTCACCAACTGATAATTGACACACCCCTACGGCCAACCTCTCCACCCATCGTCTCGGTCCCTCCTATGTGTCAGTCCACCCCAGTCGTTGGCTCCCATAACTCACACCAAACTTCATCCCCTCGAGGTTTCCCCAGACTTTCTTGTATTTACGCATACCCCCACAATTTTCATATGTCATTTTTTCCATGACCCTGCACAGTTCCATCCCTTTCCGCCAATCATGGGCAGTGTGGGCTTCTGTGATGTCCTTGTTAGCTACGATCTAGCCCAAATTGACCAAAAGCCTAGTGTTTGATGGGATCTCAGAGTCCATCCAGACCCCTAAGCACACTCTGGACACGGTCAATGGTAAGGGTATGCCTACGGGCCTTCACCAAGGGTATTGGTCCCTCTCAGAAGGGACAAAGCGTTGTGCAATCCTGCAGTGAATGAAAAAAGGTGCCCCGCTGACCACTCAGCTGAAGACAATGACCATCCACAGCCCTACCTTTTTTATACAGCAGAACCCAGGTGTAATATGTCCTATGTAGTATCAGGTGAAAGTTGACCCAAATGGCCACTCCCTCCCCCACGGGAACAGTGAGGCATCCCTCCAGTCCTCATCCTGACGGTCTGCCAACATTCCCGCAAGTGTGTGAGCTCCCCCTGCGTGTTCCTCATCACTGTGGCATATGTGAGGGAGAAGGCCGTGGTAGTCTTTTGACCATCCAGCACGCTTAACGTCAGCCGGGAATCTTCCTTGATCTCCTCCTCTCTAAGGATCCTAGCCTGCAACGCAGGGCTTAACTGCAAATACTAAATATTTGAGAGGGGGGCATATCGTATTTGGCTTGCAAATGTGCAAATCGAACCATCCTATTAGCGTCACAGACGTCCTCCAGGTCTCAAAGACTGATCAAGTCCCATTTCTGGAATCCTCACAAAATCTGGAATGGGGCGCATGCTCACCCACAATGCTGTGTGCAGCATCAAACGCCACTAAAAGCCTACAGATAACCCCTAGGTCCCAGTACCTCCCAGTCTATATAGATTGCGGTGTCTGGCAGAGGGACTTAAGTGAATTTATTAACATTCTGCATTTGCGCCGCCTCGTAATACCGTCTGACATTCGGGAAAGCGATGCCCCACTCAAAAAACGATCTCCCCAAAGCTGACATCGCAATCCTCACTGAGCCATCCAATCAGAAAAGGGATCTCTACAGAGATTCTGTGGTCTGGAAGAACGTCTGGAAGTGTAAAGGGGTTATTCTGCAATACGTAGGTGAACAGTGGCATTGCAGTGATCTAGAACAATGCTGCCCTGACGGAAGCGAGAGTGGCAGGGCCCTAGAGTACTTTATGTCCCCACTTTAGTCTATGCAAGAAGGGGCCGACATTATCACTGTAATGTGTATTATACTTACAGGAAACCCATATACAGAGGAACTTAAATTGCGCGGGGGTTTCATGTAATGGTAAGAGGAGAGCGCCTCCTGCCGACCATCCCCCAACGGGGAATACCAGGGATTTTGCCCAGTTTATTCTCAGGCCTGAGTAAATGCTGTAAGTTGTAAATGTATCCCCCAGGCTTTTCACTGAAATCTCCAGGTCCAAGATGTACAGCAGAATGTCATCTGCATACAACGAGAACCAGTCCTCCTGTTAATTGCTCCAAGGCAACCCCACACCTAAATGCCCACCCTTATCAATTCCGCAAGCGTCTCTGACAAACAGCTTTGGTAAGAGGGGACAGATCTGCTGCGTGCCCCTCCCAATAGGAAAATCCCAGAAGAGAATCCCTTGCCTTTATAATTACTTTGGGGCAAGTGCACAAGAGGCGAATCCACCTGAAAAAACAACAAAAAAGGGCAAGAAATGGAGTTGAAAGCTTTACGCGCATCTATTGCAAGAGGGTTCTCCAGCCCTCCTACTGCTGCAATTTGTTATGGAGGCGACAAAGGTTCAGTCTAGTCAAATGGTGAGGGATAAACCCATTGTGGTCTGGGTAGATCAGGTCCAAGATCATATCCTGCAGTCTGTTTTCCAATGCTTTGGCAAGAACCTTGGCATCTGCATTTATAGGAGAGATGGGTCTATACCGATCCCACTGCTCTTGGGCTTACCCTACTTAGGAATCAGAACAGTGGTGGCCGTGAGGGGATCCCTCAGCAGCTTCCCTGTTTTATAGGCAGAGAGTTGCATCTCAAGGAGTGGACCAAGCTATCTTCCTTGCCATCTTCTTAAAAAAAAAAAAACTCCACCAGGTGACCATTTGAGCCTGGGGATCTTACAGTGTAGAGCTGCATGACTGCCAAGAGACCTTTCTCTCGTGTGAGCTCAGCTAAGTCTCAGAACCACCTGCAAGGGCAATCTTGTGCAAAGTCCTGGATATCTGACTCTGAAGCCCCTGATCGGCCCACATAAAATGTTTACATATGGCCGGCCATTGAGTTTGCTATATCATTACTCCCTGTGTTCAGAAACCCATCCGGTGCTATGATACCTGCTATGTGGCTCAGTTCTCGATCACCCTCACTCAGCCGTGCCAGCAGTTTCCCTGCCTTATCCCTCAGCTAATAGATAGATAGATTTTTACTTAGTGATATGCTACTGCTTATCCTCCTCCGTGACCAGGGAATGGAATTCCTCCATTTTGGTCATGATGCCCACCCTCGACTGCAGACAGCTCTGCATGATAGTCTGCCTCTGTGTTCAGAATTTCCTGATCCACTACTACTAGTATGTATTGGTTCCCTGAGGCTGTGGGAGGTTCAAGTGGACCCACTATGTCCACACAATGAGGTGCCCACTCCCTCTTTTCCCCTAACTCGTCTGCGATATGCGATAATGACCCCTTGAAGGGTAGCCTTATATTCCTTCCTTCAGATCAGCACATTTGTCTGAGTTTTCCTTAAAGTAGTGCTCTGTTGCCTTACCCAGATGGGCCACGACTTCCTTGTTCAACAGGTGCCAGGATGTCATCCTCCAGTTTGTTCTTCTCCTCTGCCTGGCCGTTCCTAAGGTAACACTCAGTGAGGAGGCAGTCCGAAATCCCCTGTGCCTGAAATTCCACTGCCATAAACCTATGAAGGGTCAGTAGAGACATCAAAAAGCAATCCAGGCACGAGTGAGTAGCATGCGCCCCAGAATAATGAGTACCTGTCCCCACCATGCAAGGACTACTATATGTCACCCAGCCCCTTGGCCTTTACAAAGCCACCCAGTTTCCCTGCATGGGAATTGCGGTATCACTAAGGATGAGATCTGTCCAGCTTGGGATGCATCGTCATATTGAAGTACCCCCCCCAAAAAATAGTCCGCCCCTGCGGGAGATCCCAGAATAGTTGACCTAGGAATCGCAAGGATTTTGCATGGTGCCCCGAAAGGGTGTGGGGGTGTGTGTGTGTGTGTGTGTGTGTGTGTGTGTGTGTGTGTGTGTGTGTGTGTGTGTGTGTGTGTATATATATATATATATATATATATATATATATATATATATATATATTTTTTTTTTTTTAACTCATTGCAATCATAACGCGAAGTCATTCTGAAAATCTAGTTCACTCGAGGCTTGTGATCATCTGGAACATTGAGACTATGTTTACGAGTGGATGTTCTGGAACGCTGACATAGATATTTTGAAGGAAGAATTATGTGATTTAATCAGGGTTTATGTATATGGCTGCACGTTTGTTTTTACGATTATGTTACCATGCGGACTTTGGCAACATTAACTTTGCAAATATACATAATTCGAACGTGAAATTACCCTGGTGACTTAATTTCATTTAAATCACTCACATGAGTTGAATTAAAAGTGAATGGCAGAGTAACAGTAATCCCCTTGTAACCGTTTTCAGCTGCAGCCAAAGTGAGAACTATAAGTACCAGCATGCCGCCTGTTATTCATGATGGCGGAAACCACTTGAAAAAGATGGATGTCGAAACGCGTTGTGGTGCCAAAATGCTTTATTGTTTGGAATAAATATTCAGCTGATTTCATCTCCGGGAGTGCAGCGTCTCTCGTGTGTGTGTGTGTGTGTGTGTGTGTGTGTGTGTGTATGTATGTATATATATATATATATATATATATATATATATATATATATATATATATATATATATATTATTCACTACTAAAGACTCTGCCTCCCATATGCCTGCGACCACTGTGTAATGGCTTAGATCATCTGAGCATGTCCCAATTACTTGAAAGGGGAGGTATTTCCTGAGCAAGATCATCAGCCCTCTGGATCCCACCGGGGAGCCAGAGTATCCCACAACTGCATATTGTTCCCTGCCCAGGGGGGCTCAGTTGGACCCCTCTAAGTGCATTTTCTGGAGAAACACAATATCCACATCATATTGTGAGTGCCTTGGCCACTATTTCCATTTTGATCGCACTACCAAGCCCATTAAGGTTCCACGTGAGAAAACAAAGGTATTGCGTCTGCAATGCAGGGTTTCTCTTTGTATCACACCTAGGGGAGCTGGTCTCAGGCCGAGGGCGCACCCAAATCTGGACCCTGTTCCCACCTTGGCTGCATGCACAAAAGCAAAAACCACAACAACTCCCCACCCATCACACCCTACCATGCTGTGGTCTTGAAACTGGCCGACACTCCAATGCATGATATGTCTGTTGCCCAACACACACAAAAAATACGGAGCCACATTAAATACAGTCCTCAGTCCCATACTGCTGTGCAGTTGCCGAGTCGGCCCTTCTCCAGCCCACAAGATACCCCGTATTACCGGTCCTCATTCTGCTTCCTCGACACACTGACTCCATGGACTGGTGGAGTTTCCAGTGCCTACCGACCTATCACCCTCTAACCCCAAGAACTCCAACAAATAATAGCACACTTTTTCCTCTGAAGTCATCGAGGTGGCCCAAACCAGATTCTCCTCAGAGCAATCCACCTGGTTGGTCCCTTGGGCCTCCCACCGGTTGCCAGTCTCCAGGAAGGTTTGACGTTCGAGATCCGCCACCACCCTCGCTCTCTCCGTCAGGGCGTGTTCTTTGAGGTGGTTGGCAACCTCTTCTGCTGTGCCTTCCATCGTTGCCTCTGTTCCTGCCATCACAGGACTTGAACACGTTCCTTCTCCGCTAGTATCCCCACCTCTCCAACCAATCCTAGGTATCATCCACTTTAAGAGAGCACACTGGATAGCTAACTTGTGACGGTATTGCTTAACTGCCCAAAAAGATTCCTTTCGACACTTGACTGCAATTGTGTAGTCAGCCGTGCTTAATTTTCAAATAAGAACGTGCCTGTGGCCAAAGCTTTCCTCTGAAACAAGCGGCTGCTGCAGTTAAATGTGCGAGCACAGAATGCTAAAGCAGCGTAATCCTGAAGCCATCTCAGGCCCCTCTAATCCATATACAGTCACTCTCTGCCGCTTCAGCTCACTCTTGCAGTTTTCTGTTTGATCCCTTTGAGACGCTTTTTCGTTTTTCTCTTTCTCCATCTTTACCATGTGTCTTTTGCTCACAGTAACTGCTTTAGGCAGAAAAATAAGTGCCGGCCCGCATAAATAAGTGCCGGTGCATCGCAGCAGAAAGCACTGGAAGCCAGATAACTTGTTCACCTGTGTACCATCCACTGCTTACTGTCCATGTGCTCTCGCCGCCTGCAGTGTGGCATCCCATTCATGAAAGTTTATCCACCCGGGACCATCTTTGCACGAGAGGGGGAGGGGCTCTCTCCATCATGATCCACTTCGAGGCTCCCCTGCAGTACCTCAGATGAAAGCAATTTCTCTAGGCAGTCTAGCTCATTATTTAGCTGTTTTTATTCCATTTAGTTCTTTTAGTTTTTTTCCCATGGTGCTGCTTCTCTGCTTCCTCGTTGTTTCCTTTCCAGATTTTTCAAACCTTGACTTTTTAGTAAGCCGGTTTTCTCCAACCAGTCTTGCCAGAGCCTCATAACAAAACAACACCACGATTTTATAAATTTAAATTAAATTATAGCATGCAGAATTCACTAATGGTGCATTTGTTTATGACTGTCCTAGTTTTGGTTGCATTTCATGTAATGCCGCGTTCCTTCCCAATATGGAAAGGCCAAGGTAAGTTGCATGTTTTTCAGCTGTATGAGCTTTCCTAAATGTATGTGAATGAGTGCTTTTAGCAGATTGTAGCTTGTACACCTCAATCACATGCCTACCCATACTCATACCGTAATTTTATACACAATAATAGGCCATGATAACAAACCCTACCATATAATAGCCGACCATATCATACTGTACAGTAACAGGGCATTGCACACCATACTACACAATAATAGGCTATACCATATAATATACTATACCAGTGGTTCCCAACCTTTTGACTTCTGTGGACCCCTACTTCATCAGTACTGGAACCCGGGGAATCCCACTGAATCATTATTGGTATAAGATGGCCCACTCATTGAGTCATTACTAAAAGCTGTGGACCTAATCTGTTAATATTATTAAATTTACTAAGCAGTCACGGACCCCCTGAGGAGCCTTTGCAGACCCCCAAGGGTCCCCGGACCACAGGTTGGAAACCACTGTACTATACTATAGAGTGACAGATCCCACCATATAATAATTTTACCTCTGCCCTCTCCTGAACCCTCGTCACCCTCCCTTCCATTTACCTCTACCCACTCCTGTACCCTGAAGTTACCCTCACCTCCCTTTACCGCTATGCACACTGAGCCCTCAAGTCACTTTCAGACCCCCAAGTCACTTTCATACCCCCCACTCCCTTACTCCAACCCACCCTTGAGAACTCAAGTCACCCTCGTTTACCTATCACAGAACCCTAAAGTCACCTGGAACTTACTTCAACTCTCTTAAATAAAATAAAAATGATGATGAGACTTTTTTGTTATGAAGCTCTCTAATTTCCTTATTTACTGCAGTATCCTCAGTAGGAAATGCTTTCAGTTTTCCACTTTGATTCCATTATGGTGGCGTTCAGTTGTGCCACATTTTTGTCGTGAATTCAAAATGTTAGCACTCTGTTTGCTCAGTAGTAAACTGAAAGTTTCTGATCACAAGGGAGTTAACTGAAAGGCTGCTGTTGGTGTTAAAAGTGCATGTTTCAGTCCACTTGTCAGAATGTTTAAATTAAATGAAAGAGAAAGATATTTGAGAACTCTTGAAACATGTCCTAATTTTTCTGTCTACAGCAATAGCTATAATTTCTATGACAAAATGAACACCCTCATTGTGTTCCTTTCTAAATTAAATGTTTTGAGTTTTGCCAGTTTTATTCAATCAAGATGGCTGCAGGTGTGCCACAGTTGGATCATAAGTGTTATAAATGGGGTCTCTAGTTGGCAGTGGTTTGCACTTAAGTTTGCAAGTAAGGACCCTCCTGCTAGTGAGGGTAAGGGAGTCACACAGTTAAGATGACCCCTGCTCACCCCCTTGGTATCTTGGCTCGAGCAGGCAAGTTTATCTCAGAGGCAATGTGTCAAGCATGCACACAGACATACATACACACACACACATACACACTCACACCAACAGTTAAAAAAAAAAAAAAAAAAGCCAATATTTGTCTGAGTAAAACAAGGCTAAAATAACTAAAATCCAACATTCACAAGTAAAGATTTGAATTTTCAAAGATTAAATCGTAGTAAGGCTAAAGTAAAAACACAGTAACTTCAACTGGGGCTATCACGACTTCTTGACGGAGTCATTCCCAACAGTCTGACAACACTCTTGAGGGAGTATGGACTGGTAACAGAGTCACAGTGACTCCAAGTAGAGTACATCAGAAAATGAGGAAACAAAGCTGTTGCACAGAGACAGAGAGGTGAAGTGTTGCTGGGGCCGGTGCAGCGTTGGTTCCTTATTGCTACTGAGGAAGTGAGGTGTTGGTTCCTTACTGCTAAGCAGGTGAGGGGAGGCGGTTCATTACAGTTGCAGGGGAGGTGATGCAGCGTTGGTAGCAAGGTGTCTGTTCCTTACGACAATGCGGGTGTTGATGAGCCCAGCAGATCAAGACGCTAGGCGTCGATTCGCAGTGTTGCAGTCATACCACTGGGCCACAGGGGCTGCGGCAGAGTCAGTCAGGTGCCACAGACGTTGGTGACATGGTGCTCTGGACTCGCTCTTTGGCAGGACTTCGGGGGGTGCTTTGGCGCAACTCTGTTTTGTTCACCATCCTAGACCAGGTCACGAAGCAGGGAGTCTAACTGCTTAATCCATGCAGCCGGTGTCTTAACAAATAGATTAAGAAAATAATGTAGCAGAATGGGTAGCATTATCATTTTGGCTAATGAGATCTGAGACATTATCGGTAACTTCAGGGACTTCAAGGAGGACACACAAGATCTGAATGACCCAAGCTCAGTGCTCAGGTTAGCATCCTGTAGATCTGCCAGGGAGTGGAATATCCTAATACTCAGGTATTTAAAGGAGACGGGGGCTCAGACCAACCCGTGTGGGACCATAGGTGGCTGGTGAGTGTCTGCCCCTAAGTGTAATAAATGTTTTGGTGGTGTTAACATGTAGGCCAAAGTACCTAGCAAAGTCCTCCAATATAGACATTGCATTTGCACCCAGTGAGAGCCATCATTTAAATAGACGAGCAAGTTGTCAGCATAGAGGGATATAATATGCTCTTGAACATCCAGTGAAGAGCTCCTGTTCTGAAATATCGCTGCCAGTGACTCAATTGCTAGTGCAAAAAGAAGGGGTGACAACGGGCACCCCTGCGTGGTGCCTCTGTGAATTGCATATTGGGTGGAGACAATGCCGCCCGTCCGCACCCTGGCCGTGGGAGAGGCATAAAGTAGCCCTACCCACTTCACCCATGCTTCGCCCAACCCCATTTTCCGCATAACGGCAAATAAGAGATGCCATCTAAGAGAGTCAAATGCCTTTTCAAGGTTGATGGACATTAGCATCAGTCACAGACTTTGCAGTCAGTGGGGACCACAGCTCCAGTGCAGGCAACGGCCTGGAGACAGACAGCGCACTGGTTCCAAAGTCGCTCTAGAGTCAATGTGCTTGTTTCTTCCTTGGTATGCCAGAACTCACTCCCTGGGCCGAGGGACTGGATTTGGCACCACTTGGCAAGCCTGGACTCACAGCAAGAGAGCCCAGGCGCTGGCAAGTAAAGTCTTTAATGTCCCTGGGACTTCTTAACAGGAGGCAAGCTCAGTCCAAGCTCTTGGAGAACCGTTTGGAAGCAGGATGTAGAAAGCCAAGTCCAGTCCTTTCACTCTCAGGTCAGAAGCAGCAGGAAAGTACAACAAAACAACAGACAGAGTAGCAGTTCCTCCTACAGCATCCAGCTCTTCTTTCTGGTAGAATTACCTCAGTCCAGAAGGATTCTAACTCTGTGGTGAGAGAGGTCCAGTACTTATACCCATTTCTGTCTTTGACGAAGGCTAAATTCAAAGAGAAGTCTTTGTAGTGCACATGACCCTGCCTTTCCCTGCTGTGGCCCCAAACACACTCCAGGGGGTTGGAGACTGTGAGGACAAGCACAGCCCTATTCAGGTGCAAGTGTCAGCTCCTCCCACAACTCTAGCTCAGGAAGACCCATTAGCCTGGTGATGGGCCATCAGGATATGGAGGGCACACCTCAGCTCCCTTTGTGTGGCTATCTAGAGTGAATAAAAAACAGCCCAACTGTCATCCTGACCCAGATGTGTATTCAGCAGACAGAGGCACAGAATGGTTAAGCAAAGAAAATGACCACTTTCTAAAACAGGCATTTTCAAACTAACAATTCAGAAACCAACTTAACCAAAAGTTTTTTTTTTTTTTTTTTTTTAATTGTGGGACACCAGAACTCCATTTCTCTATCTTCTCCCAATGGGAAATTATACTTAAAACATATTTCAAGGCAATTTGCGTGTTACCCTATGGTAGAGATAGGCTTTGCAATAGTGAAAAACAAAATGAGCAGTATTTCACTATCAGGACATGTAGAACACACCATTACATGTCCTATTTTGAAATACCCTGTACCAGGCCCATGGTTCTACCTTGGGCCTACCTTAGGCGTACCTTACAGATAATAAAAGGGGAGGTTTGGTCCTGGCAATTGGGTACACTTGTCAGGTGAAATGGCAGTTTAAAACTGCACACATAAGACAATGCAATGTCAGGCCTGAGACCTGTTTACAGGGCTACTCGTGTGGTTGGCACAATCAGTGCTGAAGGCCCACCAGTAGCATTTGATTTACAGGTCCTGGGCACACAGGATGCACTATGCTAGGGACTTATTAGTAAATCAGGAAGCGTGCTGAAAGAGGAGGAGGAGGCGGCGTCACTGGTGTGCAGGGCAGGAGCCCTTCACAACTTTAATCGCGCTCCCCCAACCGCGGGACGCCCGCGGACGGCGCCCGGGCCAAGGGCAGGCCCGTCTTGCGCCCGTCAGAGGCTTGGCTGGGCCACCCCCCTTTCATCTCCAGTGGAGGGTGACTATTTATATATCTACTAATATTGGGGAGCAGTTTGGAGCTTTTTTAGTGGGTTTTTAATAGTTTTAATAGTTTTAATTTTTATTTATTAGTTTGTTCTGTTTGTTGTTTTGTTATTGAAACTTTTTGTTGTAAAAATGGGCAGGAAAAGAGGTCCGTTAACTGGTCCTATAGCGGGTGGTGGTGGCGGTAGTAGACAGGGAAGTGGCACCACCACATTGGACTCCTTCCTCGCAAGAGCTGTCGGAGTTGTAACGAAGGAGATTGATCTGGCAGAGAGGCGGTTATCCATGGAACTGGAGGACTGGCGTCAGGCCCCAATAGATAGTGGTCCGCGTGAGGTTGTGGATGTTGAGGTGACTTATCCGGGGGGAGCCCAAGGTACTGTTATGGCTGCTGTTGAGCCTGCTCAAATTGAGCTAACAGAGACAACTTAGGGTTATGGTGGCCAAGGCCCCTCCAGAAGAAGCAAAAGACTTTTATTATCTTCTTCCCCCGGCCTGCTCCATGGATAAATGTAGCCCTCCCCTGAGGAAAAAAAAAAGGTCTTAAAGAAATCAGTGCCCAAGTCGAAAACATCTCTCTTGGAACTCCCTAAGGGTACGAGCAGTGACCCTGCACCTTGCCAGCATCTGGGTTGTGATGTTACTATTTTATTGTCAAAACTTTGTGAAATGATCCAGGAGATTTTATCCCCCGTTGTGGCGAAGTTATCGGCCATAGAAGAGGCTGTTTCTCTGATATCTGTTTAAGGAAGTCAGGGGAGGCACTGTGTAGGTAGATGTGTGGCCCCGACCAGGCGATCCCATCCCTGTGAGGAGTTACTCCTGCCGGAGGACACTGCGGGGTCACTGGGGCCTCTGGGAAAATCATCTCAGCTATTGGTTAATCCTGGAAACTCTGGGGGTCAGGTCGCTCGTGCTGAGATTGCGCCGGCTGCACCGACTTCTATATTAAGGGCGGATAGGATTGTCAATAGGCTTAGCTGTAGTAGGCAGCCTGATCCTGATTTTGTGGTAGCTGGGGGGGTTGACCAACAGCTGGTTGGGAACAATAATTTGAATCTCCCGACAGCCAGGCCTTCTTTGGCCTGTTTGGATCTCCCCCCAGCTTGTGCCCCCTATGTGGTGGTGTTGACGAATGTACCTGCTCTTGCTCCTGGGGTAACTGAGGCCACGGCCCAACTCACAAACAAGGTTGGATATTGGCTGAGTAAGAACTGTGATTTCTCATGTAAGGATTTCAAGGATATTCTGTTTGCCAGAAGAATTGGATGGGTCGGGCCCAAAAATAAGGTGGGGGATGAAGATTGTATTATTATAAATGTTAGATACCCAGCCCTGACTCAAAGGCTCCTTTCTACTTATCGACCTGCTGTATTTAGAGCTGGTACAATAGGTATGGCTCCTTTGGGTTATTTTTATGACCACATGCGATTGAGTGCTGGGGTGTCTCCAGGCTCTGGTAGGAATCCCCCCCCCCCGGGTCAGAATAGCCTCCAGGTAACCAGCAGAAGAACTGTCACTAACAGTAATTTATCCTTGGAAGGGGTAGACTGACAATGCGCCGTGACCCAGGCTATACGGGAAGAGGTGCCCCCACAGTGTAAACTTATTTCATGGAATATTGCGGGCTATGATGCTAAGTTATCTGATCAGGCGTGGATTAGGTGTGTGACTAATTATGATGTGATCATGCTTCAGGAAACCTGGTCAGAGGGGTTGTCTGTGTGGGATGGGTATAACAGATTTGCAATTCCAGCTGTGCAGTCTCTTGGTGGCCGCTCAAAAGGTGGTCTAGTTACCCTAATTCGCCTCTCTAAGATAGTGGGTGCTTTTCAAATTAACTGCTATCACCAAGGTATATTGCTGGTATGGGTAATTTTCTCCAATAATTTTAATATTTTACTGGTAAACTTTTATAACGCTGTGTGGGATGTGGGGTGCCAAATTGGGGCCCTGTTCTCAGCTCTTCCGGTTTTGAAACGTAGAATGGAGGAGCTGGGGCTAGAATTCTGTGCTATTGTCTCTGGAGACTTTAATGCTAAGTTGGGGAGGCTTAGTACTGTGGTTAATCCCTTTATTTGTGACTGCGAGGATTTTTTAGTGGATAGTCTGCAGGACTCCAGAGGCAGGGTTCTAATTAAGGAACTCAGGAAGATGGGCCTTCTGAATTTGTGTGATATAGAAGCCGTAGGCACTCATCAACTCCCAACCTATGTGGGAAGAGGATCTGAATCCACTATTGACTATATTTTTATGTCTCCACCTATGAAAGACCTGGTGATTGGGGGTGAGGTGCTGGGGGAGTGTCAGTGATCATAATCCCCTTATAGTATCCTTTAAACTCCCTGGGGCCCTACGTAATTTAGGACGAGGTAGGCCTGTAGTAGTGGAAATAAAGGACCAGGGTAGGCGGCTTGGGTGGAAGCAAGTGGATTCCCCAAAAGTTGTAGAAAGGGTGGTGGGGGAAAATTTACATTTATTTATGGACACACTCCTGACAGAGGCTCCTAATCCTAAAACTGTTATGGACGCAATAACAGAAGTAAATGCAGCAGTGAGAGACTGCCTTTTTTCAGTAGACAGCCAGCGTAGTAAACGTAAAAGTGGTTGGTACGACAAGACCTGCTATGTTGCAAGGGCAAACCTGAAGATGGCCACTAAGAAACATCCTAGAGATTGGGTCCTCGTAAAAAAAGCTAGAATGAAGTATAAGAGGGCCCTGAGAGACAGCAAGATAAAACACAAAGATAAAGCCTGGGAAGAGTTAGAACGTGCCATAGCTCTGAAGCATCCTGGCCTGTTTTGGAGAGTGGTAAATAGAGGTTCCTTTAGAACAGATACATCGGAGGGCCTTGGCTGTAACATCGCCCCGGAGGCATGGGTAATTCACTTTTGTAGTATTTTTGAGGGTACTCCCCTAAGAAATAACCGGGAGAACGAGTATGATATGGCTCCCAACCTAGCAATTAGGTTTTCACTCCAGGAGGTTATGGATGTGATACAGAGTAGAGCGAGTAATAAAGCTCCGGGCCCGGATTCGATCCCTATGGACTTGTATAAAGCTAACCCCCAGTTATGGGCACCTTTTCTCCTAAATGTCCTTAATACAGCAGTTACTGTGGGTATTCCTGCCTCTTGGAGACTGGCATGTATTGTCCCAGTGTTTAAAAAGGGCGACCAAAATGATCCTAAGGCCTACCGCCCTATTTCTCTACTGGACTCTTCTGTGAAGATTCTGGGACGGATTATTTTAAGGCGTCTGGAGTCCTGGATGATAGGGAATGATATTTTAAGCCGGGACCAGTATGGTTTTAGGGACGGTCTCGGCACGCAAGATCAATGTCTCAACCTATTGATGATGATCGGCAAATACACGCAGGCCAGGAAAGGTACGCTCTATGTTGCTTTTATGGATCTTAGCTGTGCCTCCGATAAGGTGAACCGGTCTCTATTATGGGAGAGGTTAAATCAGCTAGGGTTGGATCCCAATATTGTAGAGTTGCTCCGATATCTACATTCTGGGACAGTCGCAAATGTGAGGGTGGGGTCTAATGGGGAATGCTCAGAGGCTTTTAAGCTTTCAAGGGGTGTGCGCCAGGGGTGTGTTCTGGCTCCTGCTTTGTTCCTTCTATATTCAAATGGATTGTCTGATTTTCTGATAGAACATTGTAGGGATGTTCCAAAGGTGAATGATACTGATAACCCTGTGCTGACGTATGCGGATGACGCAGTCCTCATGGCCCCCACTATGAATGGTCTCCGGGAAATAGTTAGAGCTTATGTCTCCTTTATGTCAGCTTTGGGTTTAGAGGTCAATTTTAAGAAATCACATTTTATGGTCTGTGGAAGACCCTTGAGTAGGGTGGGGGAGCTAAGGGTGGAGGATCAAATTATTAGTAGGGTCCATGAGTTTCCATACTTAGGGATTATTTTTGATGAGAAAGGATCTTGGAAACCTTGTATTGCCAGAAGGAGTGCGCTTTTCCACGCAACAGTTGGTGCGACTTTTGACTTTGCTGTAAGGGTAGGTAGTAAACCTATCAAGCCTTTGCTTGAAATTTATAGGCGGAAATGCCTCCCTGTCCTGCTGTATGGTGCTGCACTTTGGGGGTATAGGGACACCCGAGCCCTTACGGTGGAAGAAAATCAGTTCTGTAGAAGGCTATTGGGAGTTGGACAAAATATCCCTGGTTTTAGCCTTCATTTGGAACTGGAGCTTGAGTTTGTGCAGGACACTATTCAGTTGGCTCCCCTTCCTCTATGGATCTCAATTTGGAGTAACGAACATGCCACTCTTAATAGGGATATCTTAAGGGATTGTTTGGCTTGTGACAATGTAAAGAATATTCCCTGGCTGATGCACATAAGGAAGATGGCTCGTGATTTGGGGCGGCCTGAATTGTTTGATTATCCTGAGGGCCTGACCAGTTGTGATGATAAATGGGTTAAGGATAATTTTTTAAGAATCCAGGAGAACAGGAGGGAGGGGGAGACCTTAGGGAAAAAATAGATCAGGGATTTCATCATGTTAAAGATGTGGGTAGGTCCTGAGCGCTATCTCTTAGAGATAAAGGATGTGAGGGAAAGGTCTCTCATAACCCGTTTCCGTTTGGGGAACATCAGAAGTAATCTGTGTTTCCCGTTTGGTCAGTATGGGGACAAATGTATTAGACCCTGCCCCTGTGATGGGGTGTCCCAACAGACCTTGTCCCATTTTACATTGTTTTGTGTTTTTTATGCACCATTTAGAACTCGATTTTTATTACCTCTCCTAAGGCCCAAGGGTTTTGTGCAATATCGTCCTGCTTTTATGTGGTTGCAGATGGCCTCAGATGTATTGGTGTGGAAGGGGCTGGGATCATTGCTGAAAACAGGTCAGAAAAATAGGAGGATGAAGGCAAAAAGTTTGGGGATAACACTGCAAAAAGGGCCAGGTTCAACAATAAGTAAGACTGTTAGCGCCCCTCTGGCGTTTTAACCCTCTGATGCTTGAAGATATTCCCTTCAAGGAGTCATTACTAAAGGCCATTGCAGAACTTTTCGATCACAATCAAGGAACGGCCACTACCAGGCTAACTGAATTGGAGGCCCTGAAAGGGGTGATCGGAGGGCCCTGAATAGGCCAGACCTGGGGGGGGGGGGGCAGGAAATGGCCGGAGGAAGAGCTTAAGGGGCTGGGGGATAGACTTCAGAAGCTATAACCGGCTAGGGCTCAAAGAGAGGTTAGGTGACCTTCTTGGGGACATAAGAGCAGATTACTTTAAAGAGCTAGACCGCCTCCGTTGTTTAGATTACAATGATTACTTCACGAAAGCACACAAGGAAGAAGGCAGAGTGGGGAGGCTGCTTGCCTGGTTAGTTGCATCCCCAACTAGGGGGAAACCCATTACACAACTGTTGAGGGCTGATGGACTCCTAGTATATTCGCCAAGGGATGTTAATGAGACCTTATGAATATACTATGAACACTTATACTGCCACCCTGGGGACCTTACTGAGACGGAAGTGACTGACTACCTGAGCCCGACTGATAAGAAAAAAAAATGATGATCCTGTCACACAGGGCACATTAGGTGGGACAGTGACAGTGCAGGAGATTCTGCCGGACATCAAGGAGATGGTGCATGGGAAAACCCCCGGCCCTGATGGGCTGCTGGTGGAATTTTATACCGCCTTTTCTGCTATGCTTGCTCCCAAACTGGAAATACTATGTGCAGAATCGTTTAAACTGGGGCAGTTGCTGATGTCTACTAATGACGCACTGGAGATACCATTTCCCATATCGGAAGGTCTGGGAGTCTGGCCTCTCCATGCTCAACCTAGACTTCAAAATACTGAGTACGGTCTTGGTCATGAGACTAGCTCCACATATGCAGACCTTGATTCACCTGGACCACAGTGGGTTTATCCCGTTGAGAAACACCTCCCTCAGTTTACACAGGCTATACCATGTCATGTATCACCTGGTAATAATGCTTTTCCCGAATACAATGCTAATGTCCATCGACCTTGTAAAGGGATTTGATTCTTTTAGATGGTATTTCTTATTTGCTGTTGTGCATCAAATAGGTTTGGGCAAAGCATGGGTGAAGTGGGTAGGGCTTCTTTATACCTCTTCCACAGCAGGGTGCGGACGGCAGAGTAGTCTCACCTCTATGGGAAAATCATGAGAAAAACTTTTTTTCTCAAACATGATTCATGAAACCTCGAGAAGGCTTTTTCCCAGGATAAATTCACCCTAGAACACACCACAATTCCCAACATTATTATGGTACTATCAACAAATGATTTATACTGTAAGTTAAATCTGTTATCACCCTTTATATGTTCTCCAATATGTGATCCTCAGAATCTGCCATTCACTACAATGCCTTTCAGCGGGGTGCTAGCATTTATATTGGTCTCAAGATGGCTGCCAGCCATTGCTGGTCAAAGTACTGACAGCCAATCAAATCTCACTGTGAGATCTGTGCTTAGGTTCCACCCAAATATACAAATTTGGTTTTCTTTTAACTATCTCAAAAACTACTGAACCGATTTACATCAATAACAAAAAGGGCACCTTCTGGATCGAGAACTTACCTTTCTGTCAAATTTGGTGTAACTCCGTCCAGCGATTCAGGGTGTAGTCGTATCTAAAATATATATGGGAATTAATATGGTAAACACACTTTTTTCTTTAACCTTCTGCCCCCGCCCACTCCCCTTCACAGCCCCAGCTAGACGGATCACTCCGAAAATGTCCATGCACAACAAGACCCTAGAGGATACTTTTATGGGGAAATTTCTAATGAATATTTGTCAAACGGCGCCAAAGACATAGCCTAGTCAAAAAATGCTTTCCTATGGAAACTAGGTCCTAACTATAGCTACTAACTGGTGACCCCAGTAGGTAATTACTATAAATATATATATATTCAGTTTGGTAAAGACTCCGTGGTAACGTCTGTTTCCCCTCAGGCAGGCCAAAAATGTTTTAGGAGCACTGTTTGTTGTTTTATGTCCTTTAGTATGTTTAGAAGAGACCTTCGACACTTTGACAGTTTGCCCCCTTACTTTCCATCTCCACCGAACCTCCCTATACTTTGTCTTGCATGACACTACATGCACTCACTTGTGAGATATTTTGTTCACTTAGGGGACGTAAGGGGCAAGATGTACGAAGCCTTTTGCATGTCACAAACAGCGAAAAACGCAGTTTGCGGCATGCAAAAGGCCGAACGCGATGCTGATCCCCAAATTGCGAGTCGGTACCGACTCGCAATTTGGGGATGCGACTCGCAATTAGGAAGTGGTGTTCCCTTTCTATTTGCAACCGCATCGCCATTCAGAGTTGCTTTGTGACTGCGAATGCGGTCGCAAACCAACTCGCAGTTACCACCAGTGTCACACTGGTGGTAACTCATTCGCAAAAGGGAAGGGGTCCCCATGGGACCCATTCCCCTTTGTGAATGCCGAAAAAAAAAAAAGATTTCAGAGCAGGCTGTGGTCCTATTCTGGAAAAAAACGAAACCAAATGGTTTCAGTTTAGTTTTCATTTTGCAGCTCTTTTTCCTTTAAGGAAAACGGGCTGCAAAATGAAAAAAAAAAAAAAAAAATGCTTTATTTACAAACCAGTCATAGACATGGAGGTCTGCTGACTACAGCAGGCCACCATCCCTGTGAGTGCAGGGACTCGCTAAGGGGTCGCAAACTGCGACCCACCTCATGAATATTGATGAGGTGGGTCTTTGCGACCCCATAGCGAGTCGCAGAAGGTGTCTGAGACACCTTTCTGCATACAATTTTGCGAGTTGCAAATTGCGAGTCGGTCAGACTTGCAATTTGCAAGTCGCAAAATTGTAGTTTCCTACATCTGGCCCTTAGAGACAGCCCATTGCTTACCATTGGTTTTCCCACCAGCACGCTCACTTCCTTGCTTCTCTTTAATCTTGCTCTGAGTAGCATAACAAGTGTGTTCGTCCCTACACTGGAACATGGCCCAAGTACTGCTTGCCCCTTTCAGAGGTACTTTTTTTCTTTTACTTGCACCACCTTCCTTCCTCTCCCATCCTGCATTGTTGCTTGCCCTGTCCGCAACCCTTCTCCTGTGTTGTGGCTTGCCTGGTCTACCCCTCCCTCGTTGTTGCTTGCCCTGTCCAACCCCCACCCACCTCCCTCTCGATGCATGCTCCCTCTTGTGCTTCCATAACAAAGCACCTGACAGTTATTCCAGTGGGTGTCCCTATACTACCAAGATGCAAATGGCATCAAAAAGGCTCTGCATGGGGTTTTTGGTGCGGTGCTCGTGCAGGGCCAAACTTTTGAACTTAGACATAAGAACATTTTACATTTTTTCTGTTTTTTTGTGTGTGCAGGAAATTAATAATCTCGCACTAAGAAAAGAGATCACTGTCCCTCGTGGTCAGCACTGGCTGAGTCATAGTGCTCCCCCCCCCCTCTCCCTTTTTAAAGTTTCAGCCATGCTACACATGGCTAAAAGAAATGGTGAACTTGTCAGCCAGATATGCGGTTGTACCGTCGTGATGGCTTTGTAGATGATGCCGCTGGTTTTGTATATGGTGAAGGCTGACGAGAGAGCTAGTGGCCTTCCGTTAATGTGGGATGACGGGGTCTTATTTCTTCATGTGTGATTAAATGTGCTGGAACGTGTAGCATGTGATTATAGGAGCTTCCTTTCGTGAAACATTGCCTATCCTTGTTCTCTCAAGTTTACCTATTAAATGTGCTAATAGCTCATTTAGTCCAACATTTTTTGTATTCTGTTACCTGTAGTCCTAAAGTGTATAATGGGGTAAACAGGATTACAAGTACCAGGGTGCTTCGGAAAATCTTGAACTGGGTGAACTTCTATTTGGAACTCTGAAACTTGAGAGCTCTGTGGGTACTTGGTGCCCTTAGACAGCAGAAAACAACCTAATCAACATAACACGTCTGGGCTCAACTGAAACCATGCTCCTCCTGAAAGCCTATTCTTTCAGAAACCATACTCCTTTAAGTCCTAGTTGCTAACCGAAACCGACGCACACACAGACACTCTCACAAACACACACTCCCTCAGGCACACTTGCCCACATACCCTTAGACACCGACTTCCCCATGATCCCTTCCAGCTCCCGCCTCCCCGGGTGTCCGGTCACTGCTGCTTGTCTTAGGGGTACGCTTTTCTGTTTTTAGGAACGTATGGTCAACCATGTTTCAGGATGTGTTTTGATCCATAATGGCTTATTCACGGTAACATATTTACAGTGTTTCCTTTGACCACTTGATTGTGTGGGCTGCACATATGGTTTTCCCGTTGCAGCCTTATTTGCAGTTCAATCGCGTGCCTTAAATGTAACGCTATTGATAGCACAGAAAAAAAGCTTTTGTCCTTGTAGTATCGCATTCTTAATTAGGCGTCGGAGGAGCGTTCAGTGCCTTAGTTTCGAAATGGCCCTTCTCATCTAACATGCACTCTACACGGGCTGGAAATACTCGAGTGTTGACACTATTATTTATTCATAAGTAGGAGGGCGAGTGACAGCCAGTCGCAATTGGGGCTTCACAGCAAGTCTATAAACAAAACATTTTTTGTTTTGTTTGTATGGGTGACGCTCTTTGTGCCTTTGTATTGTGGCACTCTCTAATTACTGATGCTGGAAGTGCATTCTTGCATTGGTTTGCTATCTAACATCATAATTAATTAAGACAAGACCATGAATGTTGTTTGCGTGGTGTTAGGCAGTGAGATGTTTGAAGAGTTTAAATCTTTTGCTTCTGTAAGCATCATGTAGCACAGTCTACATCTTTTTTTCTGCCTACCTCTCTTTCCTTATATTTATTTGTGGCTACGTGTGTCTCTCCAGTCTCTCTTTATACCCCCTCTATCCTTCTCCTCACTCAGTCACTCTCTTATGAATTGGAACACAACGTGCAAATCTTGTGATTCACGTTACTGTACTTATACTAGCTGTTGAGTGCTGTTGCTGCCCTGTAATGGTATTTATACATTTTAGTTATGAAAAGTTACGACTTTTAAGCAGTAGCTCCTCGATGTCGGTTTCTGTTTTAGGTCTCAGCATACCAGACCGTGCAGCTGTCTGGTTTGCTAAAGACATCTTGGGGACTTTCAGAAAGTTGACCTAGGCATCCATTCTGCTCCATTGGCTTTTGTAACTCACGTTTTTAGGCCTTATTTGTCTTATGCTCTCCGGGTTCAGTTAATCATGTTATCAGGCCTTTATATCTTGTTATCTCCTCACATCTGCTGTACATTCAAAGACTGGGGTCCAATGTCAGGCGCTGCGTTCAAGGTCACTTGTTTACTTATCTCTCTCTTACGTCAAAGTGAGAGGATTTATGTGACAAACTTGCTGGATGCTGTGGTTGGGAAATAGTTTTTTTTTCTAGCACACAACAACATTTAAATGAACTTTGTAAGTATTTCAGATTTATGAAAGCACAAATGAAGCACATTTCATTTCTTAAGTGAGTTAGAAACAAACACTTTAATGTTATCAAAACAGATCATTACACTAGATGATGCAGTTTCCACATATTTTCATCTGTACACTAAATAGATTAGTAAACCTGTATGTCTGTGCAAATGTTATGGACATTTCAATTGAAAATGTATTACTTGTAATGGCATAGTGCTACCACACCATGAATACTCCACTCTACACCACTCTACTTTACACCATTCCAAGCCACTGCACTTTGCACCACTCCACTCTGCCACTTCACTTTACTTAACTTCATGCTACGCCTCTCTACTCAAACCTGTACCACTCTATTCTATGCCAATGCATTCTTCACCGCTCTACACCACTTCACCCCTGCACTATACACCAATCCAGTCTAGGCCGCACCAATATACTCTGCACAACTCCACTCTACGCAGGAAAGGTGCTGTCTTGGCAAAATCGGGAGAGCATCCTTTTCCATCTCAAAACGTCTCTGACTTCTATTTGCATGTTTGTGTGTGACTACTCTGGGTACGTGGTTCACATAGACTGGTATTTACAGCTTGCCTTCCTGAGATAGGTTTATGATACAAATTGTGCTCATAAAATGCACAAGAAGAAGGAATATTGGCTTTATTGCTGCTTGTTGCAGATTGTAGCAGTTCATACTTGCATTAGCCTTGATACATGGACTCCAAATGCTAGCACCAACAGAATATTTGTTTGCCAATTTTAAAAGTACAAGACCTAAACAAGTTTAGTTAGCGGTGTGCACTGCAACTCAGAACTCTGCTGGTAATGCAGCAGCATGGCTGACAAAGCTCCCGTTTGACTTGTTTTGTGCCCTTTATGCCTGGAGTGAAATGTCCCTGTTTCAAGGGTCTGTATTCAGTATATTAGACATGCTCAAGAGTCTTGCTCAACACTTGCCCAGTCGGTGAAGTGCCTTGTCAAAGAAACGGATGTGTGAGGTGTCTCAGGGACCTTTCCTCAGTAATTAGCCTCTGTGGCTCCAATAGCTGGCTGGGAGACCCCTCTTCCCCCAACCTGGTAATACTCTATACTTACCTGGTACTCCAGACCTGCCTTCACACACTGGTATCTCCAAGTAGGTGCTGCCCTCTCACTGTGTGCCTCCTGCCTAAAGAAAATATGAGTGACATTGAAGACCCCTATGTTGAGAAGGAACAAGGGACTTACCTCACCATAGATGGTGACTTCTGCAGGATTATGGACGCCTCTATCTGATCGGTGATAAAGCAGGAGGTGGCCCCCCTGGCGCAGGAACTTACTCAGTTCACGGAAAACTGCACCAGACCTCCCTCAGGCAGAAAGACAATTCGGGGCCTACGCCCCCTTTACCTCCAGGTCCAGTCACCACTTCTGCACTGTCTAACCCCAAACATAAGAGGGCCAATGAGTCCGATGTCGACAAGGACGCATTTGATTGCCTGAAGAAGGCCTGTATGGCACACTCTCCTTATGGGATCAGATGCCTCAGTACCAGAGGCCCCAGGGTCCCAATCCCTCCTTCCGCTTCCAGCCCCATACTCTCTCCCTCTTCAAGATTGCCCATCCTCGGATGGGGCCCAGGATATGGTGTGTCGTCCCTGGCACCCTTCTGCCCAAGCTCGTACTCCCGAGTTCCAGGCCAAAGACCCTCCCCAAGGGACATCTGACATGCTGGACCTGGACCTCCCTCCCTCCCCCTTTCAGTCAAATGGACCCTGGCTGACAAGGTAGCGACTTGCATCATGGGGCGGCTGCGCAAGCCACTTGACAAGGAAGTCCACAATCGCCTCTGGGAGGAATGCCACTGCCTATCCCTGGCTGACAAGGTAGCCCTGACCCCTGAGGTTGATGAACGCATGGCCACCTTCCTGGGTAAAGTCATACTGACTCTCAAAAAGGTATAGACCGGTCCTGACGGGCTTGCCAGGACAAACTTCTGGGCATCTCAGGGCCCCTGACTCGTATCCTAGACAAGACGGAGGACGATAAGACCGCCGGCACTCTCATTCCCTAGATGTCCTCTCCAGCTGGGCCCAGAGAGCCCTCTCTTCCTGGGCAGCGCATACTGCGCTATCGCCACCGAGAGGCGGCGTCCACTCTTTATTAAGATTGATCCTAAACTGGGAGATCTTGCCACATCTGAGGCAGGCCCCCTTGCCCAGGGAGGTTTGTTTGGTTACCCATTTGCTGGGCAAATTTTGCAGACCTTTATGTCGCTTGACCAGGCCCAAACTTCGATCAAATGTATCTTTACCCCCTGGGTTTTCTCTGGGGATGGCTGAGGCAGGGGGTTGCTCAGTCAGCCACTCGCAACCCCAAGCCCCTGGCAGGAGCTATGCTCCAAAAAGAGGACAATACTAGGAAGCCTCCAAGTTCAAATCCTTCTACCTCGACCAGGGCCTAACCCAGAGGATCATGGAGCAGCGGCACCCCAACTCCCAAGGTGAGTGGTCAACTATCCTTCCACCACAAGCTGGGGGGGGGGCAGGCTAAGGAGGTTTCTGTCCAACTAGCAAGTTCTTAACTCTGACATGTGGGTGCTCCATACAGTGCAGGGGCTACACTCAATGCAGACCCCCCACGTCAGTGTTTTCGGCTGTAGATATGGCTCGGGTAGATCCGGAGGTGGCTGACCTCTTGCACAAAGGGACGATTGTGGAGACTCTTCTCCACCCAACAGGTTTCCTCAGCAATACCATTCTGGAGGACAAGCCGGACGGAGGTCAGCAGCCGTTAATCAACTTGAAGGAATTCAATGAGTGGCCGATCTACCGCCACTTTAAGATGGAAGGGATCCATCTCCTCCAGGACATCCTTCATTGGATGGAGTCTCTAGACCTAAAGGACGCCTATTCAGCCGCCTCCATCTTTGCCCCCCACTGCCGCTTCCTCAAGTTCCAGTGGAGGGGACAGTTATTCAAATTCACATCCCACCCCTTTGGCCTCTCGTCCGCGCCCTAGTGCTTCACCAAGGTGATGTGACCCATGGTGGAATTTCTCCGGGCTCGAGGCGTCTGGCTCTTTGTCTACTTGGATGACCTCTTTCTTAATGAGGCAGTTGCCCCATATCCTGATGTCACACCTGCGTATGGTGATAGTCCTCCTGGAGTCGCTTCGGTTCATCATCAGCAGGCAGAAATCCGTCCTTACTCCTTCCCAGTTCCTGGTGTTCCCGGGTTTTGTAATGGATTCGGTTCGGGCCACCCCCAGCCTTCCCTCACGAAAAGTCAGCAAGATCAGACACAAATTGCACAGAATGGTGGTCAAACTGTCCACCTCTATCTGGCAGGTTGTCAGGACTGTGGACCTGTTATCCCCCTCCATTCATGCCATATTCCTGTTTCCTCTCCACTACCGAGCCCTGAAACGCCTCAAAGTGGTCCATCCTGGGAAGGGACTGACCTACTCACAAGTGGTTCCTGTTGTCACAGGAGGCACACAAAGAGATACGATGGTGGCTCATCCATGGAGGCCTGGATTTGCCAGGTGATCGTTGGTTCCTCCCCAGACCTGCGGCTCGAGTTGGGGAGCTTCCTGTGGACCCTTTACCACTGGAGGACCATGGTCATCTCGAACACTCAATGCACATCAGCTGCCACATGCTCCTCACAGGCTCGTTCGCAGTCATAAGTTGGACCATAACTCAGGCGAAGTGCTGTGTTTTCCTGAAAATGAACAATGACGCAGGCAGTGCGATACATAAGCCATCCGTGAGGCACTCTCTCCATAGCTCTGTCTGACCTAATGATGTCCTTCTGGGAGTACTGGCTGGCAAACCAAATTTTGGCGATGACAGAACACTTCCCGGGACAGTCCAACCAGGTGGCCGACTGGCACTCCAGGCATCTGAGGGACATGAGTCTCTGGCAACTGCACCCTCTGCACTTCGGCGGCCTCCAAGCCCTTAGGGGTCCGTTCTCAATAGATCTCTTTGCTTCGCCGCTTGATCATCAGATCCCAAGATATTTCAGTTGGAGACTGGATCCAGGACTAATCACCACAGGACTGGCACCTGGAGCAGGGATATTCGTTCCCTCATTCGCCATGATCACGTACCTGTTGATACAGGTTGGGAGACAGCAGGCAGGCCTGGTACTGGTAATGCTGATATGAAAATCGCAAGTCTGGTATCTGGTTCTTCTGGAACTTTCTTGGGATTTTCTAATCCCTCTACCCCTCCGTCCGGATCTCCTCTGGGATCCGGACGGGTATCCTCACCCTCAGGTGAGGACAGGGTCTCTATCAATTATGGTATGGAGGATTACCAGGAATTTCGAAACGGGCTCCTCGCTCCTCTCTAAGGCATGGGTGGACAGTACCATTAAGCGCCATGGGTCAATGTGGTTTCGATGGCTGCGTTTGTGTCGCAGCAGACACCTGGATCAGGTGGGGTCCGATGTTGTCCATGTCCTGAATTTGTTGGCATCAAAGGGCCTGGCCTTCTGGTCAAAAATACTTTAAGGTCTGCAATCTCGGTGGGACATATGCTGTTTGGGGATCATACAGTGGGGGTACACCCCCTGATGAGGAATCTGATACAGGTTATCCACTTCTCTCTTCCACCAGAACCCAGATACTCTACATTGTGGGACGTCAACAAGATATTAAGCCTGTTCCTGTCATAGCACACCAACAAATACCTCTCTAAAAAAGAGCTTTCGGCCAAACTGAGCACCCTCTTGTGTCTTGCAGACTGGTCTCGGATGTATGGGATTTGGACATTACATGGAGAGTGTTTACCCCCAAAGGGGTGACCTTTCACATTTTTTAAAGAACGAAGTGCAGTTCCTGTGTGGCCTCTTACCCTTCATTTTTAGATTCCCGAAATTGTGTTGTCTGCTGTATTAAGGTTTATGAGGCCATGACGGATGAGGTCTGCCCACACAGAAAGTCCCAATTGCTGATTGCTCTTAAGAAACCCTTTTGGGCTGTGTCCTCCAACCGTGGCTAGATGGGTCCGCTGGATAATGCAGGAGGCCGATATCCATACTAAGATATTTGTGGTCCACTCTGTCAGAGGACTATGGCCTCCAAAGCTTTTTTCCTCAGAGCTCTTCTGGAGGACATTCCCAATGTGGCGGACTGGTCCTCAGACTATACATTTGAGATTCTACTTTAAACTGATCCCCAATATGGCGTTGCTGGTGGTGGGGAAGGTTTAAACTAGTGTAATCCTCGCCTCCGGTCCTGACATAGAATGAAACATTTCTTAGTTAACATAACAGAAGGTTTCAATTCTATTAAGGACACGAAGGAAAGAATTAACCCAACCAATAAATGCATGCATATCTCTATCCCGACTCCCCCTCACCCCCCTCCCAGCTCTCTCCATCGTAAAGGTAGGCATCTACGTATTTTGAAATTTGATCATGGTTAAAGGCTGCATTCATTTGCTTCACTATTAATGTTTGCCTTAAGATTCATGTGTTGTGTTCGGGAGAATTATAGTTTGCACAGTCATTGGTGGAGTAATTTTATCATAAGATCTGACAGTTCCAAGCAGGAATGAAGACTTGCTTAGTCGATCTCGGTCGCAGGAAGAAAGAGGAGGAGGTGGCAACAACTGACTATGTTGGCATTAAAGACTGTTGGTTGACAATGTGTTTACTTAACGGTTACCTTTTTTCCCCAAGTACTGATGGGACATGAAGTTTTTCTGTTTATCTTGGCTTGGCTGCTTGCTAAATAAAGTGAGGAAAGTAAAGCATAATCCTCGTCTCTGTGTCCTTACTAGAATTGAAACTTTCAGTTACGATAGCTAGGAAATTTTTCATTATGTCATGTTTTCAATTTTCAAAGCACATTTTGCCTCATACATCAAAAAGAGGCAATTAACATTAAGATTTACTTGTGAAGCAGTTGTAAACTCTTTAACCCCCTTTTCTCCCCCGACATTGCTTTGCTGCTTCTTCTGTCAGCTCCCCAGAAAGATTCCACCCCACAGCTTTAGGATTTCAAATTCATTCTCTTTATAGAATGTGGTTATTCCAGTTTCAAACTTTGTGAAGGATGACATTGCTGCATGCAAACCCCCTGCCTCTACAATGTATGTAATTCATGCACTGATGATGTTCAAACTAAACTAGGACTACTCTTAACTTTGGTTCCAAGAAACTAGTCCACCTGTCTTTTGGTTACCAGTTGTATAGCGGGTCTATTTACTTGATAACCCCAGTTTTAAATGCTCTTCATTTGTCTGGGTTCATACATTTATCAGTAATACAGTTCTTGGGTCTGTTCAGGAAATAGGTGTGCTCATCGCTCTCGTTTCCTAAATTTATAAATTACAATTAATAGTTCCTTTCCTGCCCACCCCTGTACATTCTCCTTCAAAAAATTACTACTCCATATAGTTTCTCAGGCTGTGGTGAATTTCTTCAGCAGTCAACTTTACATTACAGATGGCGTTAATATAGATGGCTTCCTATCTTTTAAAAAAATTCTTCATGTATAATGTGAAAATCACTCCAGATTATATTACAAGTAATTTCTACATATTCAGTTATTAATTCTTGCTACTCTGACCTAGTTATGTTGAACAGTCTTAAAATGATCCTAATGTTCCGACTTGTCAGGGCACTTTGCAGAATATCAATACTGCATGAATTGTCCAAGTATTTTCACTGCCCAGTTGTTCACAACCTACACGTGCAGCACCAGTTTCTGACTATTTAGTAGTGGTTTGCCCTGTGTGGAGCTTTGGTATTCATATGCAGTTCCCTTTTTTAGCCTAATGTCTATGTTTTATCCATTTCGCTTTACAGAAAGAAATTCAGGCCATGAGTCAGTGCCATCATCCTAACATTGTGTCATACTACACCTCGTTTGTAGTGAAGGATGAACTGTGGTTGGTGATGAAATTACTAAGTGGAGGTGAGTGTTTCTCATTCTGGTCATAAAATGTACCCTCCTGCTGCTGTTCTCTTAGAGACAATGTTCTCAAGAAAACTGGTGACGATCACTTTAGGGTATGTTTTAGTCTTTGAAATCGTTTGCCTCTTAGACTTGATCTAAAAGTGTCTAAGGTAAGGATTGCGTTGATAAGTTGTGTGACTGTTTTTATTTTTTTATTTTATTTTTTTAAGTTTTATTCACCACATTCAGGTTGCTCTTTTATTAAATATATTGCAGGGTGCCATATCATCATAGCGTGTCTTCTTTTGTTCTGCATATTCTATTTTGTAGACCTGGAGATCAATATCGTTACAACAAACAAGATTGTTTAAACGTGCCTGTGACTTTGTCAATACTTTCTTTTCATTGTTTTTTGTAAAGCTTTATTGTTGCGGAAACCTAGTGGGCCTTTATCAATCTGAAAAACAAAACATTGACAGACCAGAAAAAAAGTTTTAGGTCTCAAAAAGCACAGATTGCCTTCTTAGTCTCCGGCACTTGAAGGCACTACTTTGTGTGTGGTTGTGCTCTTTGGCAATGCGCAGAATGCCCTCCCCTTCAGGGAAATTAGCCAATGTCTATCGTGGGAAGACCCATTTCCACACGCCTTTGTGCTGTAATGGGTGGAAGAAAAATTTGAATACCACAATAATAGACGAATGGGTGAAGAGGGCTTACTGAAAGCCCGTGTAAACAAATATTTTACAGGTATCATTTTGGTAAAATTAAAAGGTCTCGGCTAACAGATCTAGATCCAAAAAGTAGTTTGCAAATCCTACTTGCCTGAAACACCGTCACATGCCAATAAACCTTAAAATACACCTTCTGGAGAGAGATTAAATAAATCTGGAATGTTCTAAAAATTAACCCGCTTTTGAACAGTTGTAGTTCTGTCTAGCTTTAGTAATGAAATACAGTGGGTGGGCAGGGCAGCCGTTTGTGGAAGACTGCTTAGCACTGCTCATGGCTGTATTTCTTTGTGTATCTAAAATTTGGGGCCTTGATCAAAACTTCTGTGACAGCTCACTGACGTGCCAACTTTAAGTCTCAGAAGGAATACCAAGTGTGGTTGTCATTTGGACCTCAAGGCGCCCCCTTGGTCTGGCCAGCAGTGCTTCAGACTGCATTCAAAGCACTCGGGTGGTAAGATGCTTCTCTGTTCTGGTTGTTGTGCTCAGAATCAGTGTCCTGCTGTCAGTACTACTTTCAGAATTGAGCCATTCTGTCTAGTCTCGCTACATCTCCAGCAGCCAATCCTGGGTGAACATCGGTTGGTTCAGAACTGTCAGCGTAAATTGTATTTAGGCCGGTGCACCGTCTGGGCTTGCATAGATCATTTAATTTGTAACATTCTCAGTGTGTGCTTAAGTTCAGACTTGACATCTAAAATACAATCCACTGAGTGGCAGGCACCACTATTACTGACCAGCTTTCCCTTCTGTGCCCAGAGACTGGGTCACAGTAACTGTGCATGTCCCTGCTGTTTTGCGCTGGCTGTCGGAGCAGTGATGAGAAATCGGGCTGCAGCCTGCAATGCTAATGTTTGAAAGGATTTTTTATTTTTATTTTTTAATAACTATGCCATGGTTTGCTGAAGCCTTGGTCATTGAGATTGATGATAATTTTTTGCAATGTGTTGCATGCATTGTGAGTCTTTGTGTATCACTGTTAGCGTATCATGTTTGTGTGTGGGTGCCTGTCTGTCTAAGTTGTCAGGGTACTCCTAGGCCTGCCAGCGATGCCTTTCTGTGCTATGCTTTCTATTTTTATAGCCTGGCTGATGTACCTACTATTTTATTATAAATATAGTTGCTTATGTGCCTGTCTGTGTGTCTGAGACTTTTTCCTCTGCTCAGTATCCTGGTTGTTTGCCCGCTGCGCCTTCTTATGTGCTTCTGCCTATGTACACTTGGATTACTGCCGCAATGTAGAAATTGAACAGTTTCCCATCATTGTAAAGATTAAGCAAAATGTACATTAATGATTCTTTTGGAAATGGGCAAAAAGGTTAATTTCCGATAGTTTGTGGAAACTGGAACAAAATGTTCATTACTGTAAGCTTTGAGGAAATAATAAAAATACATTCTGATGTGACAGATTGGCGAGCTAATGGAACACAGACCGGTGTTGGTAAAGAAAGAGGATACTAGCCCTTAAGATCAACTGAGATGAGAGAAGACAGTTTACTACTGGAAAATAAAGCTGTGGACAGCGATAGCAACCATAGTCTCACTTGGTATTCTGCCATATTGGCTAGACCATTACTGAAAAGTAAGGTTCTTGTGTAGGATAAAAATCGAGCAATTTCCCATATTGTACAATCTACAAGTGTTTTGAGTTATTGCTGGACGAGATTGGAGAAAAATGGAAGAGGAATCAACAGAAAATTTGTTTTTGGGTTTTCATCTGAGATGATTTGTCAGTGATTTGGTTATACTGCGACTATAAGCAAAGAAGCAGTTGTCAATTAGTGAGATACTCTTATATCAAGTGTAGTATTCTTGGCATGGAGGTGATGTGAGATCTTAGAGTATTTTAACAGTAATGTCCATTGTGTAAAATAAATGTTAGAGAGAAGAGAGAGTCTTGAGGGACCCTTTTTGGAAGTAAGGAAGTGCTTAAGGACTTGCCATTATTTATTTGTTGAGCTCTGTTTTCCAGGTAGGTGGTAAATCATTTAAGGAGCCAGACCCCTAAACCCATTCTTTTCCTACAGAAATTCAGGAAAGTTGAATGGTCCACGTTGTGCCTGGTATGCGCCATGGCCCACTTTAAGCCATAAGCTTCTGTGAAGAACACCTAGGCACAATAAGGAAAGCATGCCTAGTGTTCACTTCTTTGTTTTTACTGCTCAGCTTGTCTTAGGCCAAGTTTGAAGTGGAGGATGATGACGAGTAATTCTCAAAAACTTTGCTGAGCCTAAACAGCATCAAGATGATGTAATCTCCTAGTGCCATCCCAGAGGTTTATCACTACTGAAGAGGATGAATAGCATGCAACTGATAAAAATAATAGTTATGACTTGCATAAGAATGATAGGAAGGATTTTAAAGATGCTGAATAGCAGGTAGGTGGTACTTAAAGTAAACCCTGTGACAACAATTTTGAACGCTACAATGACAAGTTAGACTCTGAGCCAGGAAATAAAGAACTCTATCACATTTGTTAATGTTCTCGCACCTCTCCAGAAGAGCTGGGGGAATTATTGCCTGGAAATGCGGTGGTAATAGGCCTCATGGTGTACATAAATTTAATATATGATGCGACGGATTAAAAATTATTGACTGGCGCAGGAATAGTTCAACTTATACCGAGTGATGCTGGAAAATAACTTTGCACTGATCGTAGATGTTGGAATAAACAAGGAACCCGTGAGCACAGTTGGACTAAATTAGAAAAAATTGCATATTTGCAACTTGTCATGCTTTTAATGATGTATGCTTTGAAGTGATGCTGATCCATTTGAAGTTCCTCTTGAAGCAGGGAGTTCTGAACGTACTTGCTGGGGTGATGAGGTGCAGGCCCATTTGTACCCAAGTACAAATACAAACAACAGTATAGGATAAAGATATGGAGGATGTTTTTGTTGTTGCAACATCGAAAACAGTGACTCTGCTTCAGAGGGAGATGTAGGACCTCTAAACTAGATTTGGGTTATTGCTGTAGAGCACAATTTATGGATTTCCCGGCACAAAGATTACATATTACGACAGTACACTGACTAGATTGAGTCTATACATTTGTTAGGCAATTTCTCTAATTTAAAAGTTATACATGAGGAGGTTCAGCAGTTAAAACTACCTGCCACAAAGTGAGGACTACTGTTTACATTTAATGTGGGTTTGACACAACTTCAAAGGACAGTTTTTTTTTTTTTTCTTTTTATGCTTCAGCGCCCCCACCTCAGACTAACTCCTCTTCTGCATTTAGGGGAAATGTAATGGTTTTCTCACTGCTAGTGACTGTTTTCTTACAGGTTGTGTGTAATTTCAAGTCGATCTGAGACATTCCCTTCTTCAGGGAGCCATTGATCAAGTTACCACAAAAATGTGGCTGATGTTTAAAGATAATTGTGGGGGCCAAAGGGCCGATATCTTCCAAGATAATTGTGCATAGGTGCTCAGAGATTTAACCCCTTCGCAGCCAGGCCTTTCCCCCCTCCTATGCCAGGCCTTTTTTTGCCTATTTGGAATAGTTCTCGCTTAGGCCCTCATAACTTTTTGTCCACATAAGCTACCCACGCCAAATTTGCGTCCTTTTTTCCAACATCCTAGTGATTCTAGAGGTACCCAGACTTTGTGGGTTCCCCTGAAGGAGGCCAAAAAATTAGCCAAAATACAGTGAAAAATTCGTTTTCTTTTTTTAAATGGAAAAAAGGGCTGCAGAAGAAGGCTTGTGGTTTTTTCCCCCTGAAAATGGCATCAACAAAGGGTTTGCGGTGCTAAAATCACCATCTTCCCAGCTTTTAGGAACAGGCAGACTTGAATCAGAAAACCCAATTTTTCAACACAATTTTGGCATTTTACTGGGACATACCCCATTTTTACGTTTTTGTGTGCTTTCAGCCTCCTTCCAGTCAGTGACAGAAATGGGTGTGAAACCAATGCTGGATCACAGAAACTTAAACATTTCTGAAAAGTAGACAAAATTCTGAATTCAGCAATGGGTAATTTGTGTAGATCCTACAAGGGGGTTTCCTGCAGAAAATAACTGAAATAAAAAAAAATTGAAATTGAGGTGAAAAAAACAGCAATTTTTCTCTACGTTTTACTTTAACTTTTTCCTGCAATGTCAGATTTTTGAAAGGAATATATGGTTACGTCCGCTGGACTCTTCTGGTTGCGGGGATATATAGGGCTTGTAGGTTCATCAAGAACCCTAGGCACCCAGAGCCAATAAATGAGCTGCACCTTGCAGTGGGTTTTCATTCTATACCGGGTATACAGGAATTAATTTGCTGAAATATAAAGAGTCAAAAATAGGTATCAAGAAAACCTTTGTATTTCCAAAATGGGCACAAGATAAGGTGTTGAGAGGCAATGGTTATTTGCACATCTCTGAATTCTGGGCTGCCCATACTAGCATGTGAATTACATGGCATTTCTCAAATAGATGTCTTTTTTTACACACTGTCTTGTATTTGGAAGGAAAAAATTTAGAGAAAGACAAGGGGCAATAACACTGGTTTTGCTATTCTATGTTTCCCCAAGTCTCCCGATTAAAAATGGTACCTCACTTGTGTGGGTAGGCATAGTGCCCACAACAGGAAATGCTCCAAACCACAACGTGGACACATCAAATTTTTTACAGAAAACCGAAGTGTTTTTGCAATGTGCCTACCTGTGGATTTTGGCCTCTAGCTCAGCTGGCGCCTAGGGAAACCTACGAAATCTGCGCATTTTTGAAAACTAGAGACCTAGGGGACTCCAAGATGGAGTGACTTGTCGGGCTCTCACCAGGTTCTGTTACCCAGAATCCTTTGAAAACCTCAAAATGTGGCTAAAAAAAACACTTTTTCCTCACATTTCGGTGACAGAAAGTTGTGGAATCTGAGAGGAGCCACAAATTTGCTTCCATCCAGCGTTCCCCCAGGTCTCCTGATAAAAATGGTACCTCACCTGTGTGGGTAGGCCTTGTGCTCGCCAACAGGAAGTGCCCCAAAACACTATCTGGACACATCGAAATTAGCAAATAGAAAACTACCTGTTTTTGCAGTGCACCTGCGTTTTTGGTCCTGGGCTCAGCAGCCATCTAGGGAAACCTACCAAACCCAGACATTTCTGAAAACTAGACACCTGAGGGAGTCAAGGGAGGTGTGACTTGCGTGGATCCTCCAATATTTTCTTACCCAGAATCCTCGGCAAACCGCAGATCGAGCTAAAAAAATCAAATTTTTCCCACATTTCTGTGTGGGATAACTGCACCGGGACAAATTTCCTACCACCCAACGTTCCCCTCAGTCTCCCGGTAAAAATGATACCTCACTTGTGTAGGTGGGCCAAGTGTTTGTGACAGGGAAGAGCCAAAAACACGTCGAAATTGAGGGGGGACCAAAGTGGGTCCAAAAGGTCAGTTTGAAAAAAAACATTTTTAGGCTGACAAGTGCAGCAGAAATTTTATCGGTATAGATGAGACAATGCTGGGTGGTAGTAATTTTGTGGATTACTGCAGATTCCTGAAGGTTCCATCACAAAAATGTGGGAAAAATGTTTGCTTTCCAGCAAAGTTGCAGGTTTGCAGGGCATTGTGGGTAAGGAAATGGTGCGGAGTGCATGTGAAACACACCATCCTGGAATCAACTAGCTGTTTAGTTTTCAGACGTGTCTAGGTCTTGTGGATTTTTGTACATGGCAGCGTCCCAAAGTAAAAGAAAAGTGCAGCTATCACCATTTCAATTGGGACGATTTTGAGAGTTACCAAGCTCTCATGGCCCAAATGTAAAACAAAAAACAAAAATAATCAAATGTCCTCTTGCTTGCCATGGGATAAGATGTTTTAGTGTGCTGGGGAGAGCTGAAAGACTGTTAGCCCCTTCAATTCGGGTGGGGGCATAACCAGGCGCATACTGGTTGGTAGCCACCACCCCACTATTTTCTTTTATTTTTTGTATTCCCTGGCATCTAGTAGATTTTCTGTCCCCCCGGGGTGTGGAACGGGGGGTAATTGCCCAATCTGCCCTCTGGTGGGCAGAACAACTTTGGCCCCATTTATTTGGGGTGGGGTTATGGCCATACCCCCAACCTCTTATATTGAAAAAAAATCTTCCCTGGTCTCTGGTGGGCTTTCTGCCCCCTTGGGGGCAGATGGACCTTCACAAATAGGCCAGTCTGCCTCAAAGGGGGGCAGTTATGGCCAACAGTAATGTTCCCCCATTGGGAGAGACCCTTGCCCAAGGGGCTGCCACTCCAAACAAAACACACACATACACACACACACACCAATCCATGGTGTCTAGAGGTTTCTGCCCGCTTTGCCCAAGGGGTCGCTCCCCAAACATAATTTTTTTTTTTTAAAACAAAATTATCCCTGGTTTCAGTGGATTTCTGGTGATCTCGTCCAAGGCACCGGGGAACCAGCGCCTTGGAAGAGATCACCTCGTCCTGGGCACACAAGTGGTTAAGAGGATTGTCTTGATTTGGCAGTGGTGTTTATGGTCTACATTGAAAACTTTCTCAGAAGGTTGACCAGATTAATGGCAATGAGTTTGTGTATGGGTTAATGTTTGGGATGTTTTGTAAGGGGAATCTCTATTTTTCAATTTTCTTAAATTAATTGAGACCTTTAGAAACTGATTTTTCACTTGATTTATTTCGAGTCTGAAAAATGTCAATGTGGCATTGTATTGTTTTGTTTGTAATTTCTAATTTTAGTTTTTAGGTTTTCCAATTTATCTATAAAGTTGATTGAGCCCCAGTCTGTAGCTCTAAGTTTTTTCTTTTCCTTATTAAATTCTCTAGAGAACCATTGGTCTATCTTTTACTTTATGATTTACTGCGTTTTGAGGACTCTGCTTCAGTGATAAAAAAAAAATGCTTTCTACCTATTGAGCTGTGAGCACTTATCCTTCTTGATCGGATAGAGCGGAGTTATATCCAGTAAAGTGGATGCGTTTCTACGTTTTAAGTAGAATGATCTGACCAGTTCTTTAGAATTTCTAGATTGATCTATGGGACTAATTCTGAAGGAAAGAATAGTGAAGGGGATTAGGAGTGATAGTCCTGGCCCAGTGATGTACCTTAGTAAAAAGATTTTCATTTTTGATTTGTGTTTTTGTATCATTAGAGAAGTAAGTTAGCTTGGGTAGACATTGCTAATCCAGACAGATTTTTTAAAAATATTTTTTGTGGACAACATTTTCGAAAATGGGGGATGTGTACACTGATGTAATATTTCAGGAACCATGAGCCCTATATACCCCATTTTGGTGTCAAAATATAGGTTTTGGTGGTCAAGTAGTCTTAAAGAGATGGAAAATAACTCCCCAGGGCAACCCTTCCGCCATTTTCCAAAATGGCGGCCCTATAATAATGTGTTTTAACCATCATATTGGTAATTGATTTTAATATTGTTTTTGTTTCAGTTTTTCCATTGATTCAAATTCTAAAACCTGAGCAAGGCAGGTGGCATCAGAATATTTTTACCTTCAATAGAGTGTTGCTGACTACAAAATCTGAGGGCTCCTCCAACAAATAAAAATGTGTCATATGCCAAACTAATCCGAAAGAAAAGCTAAAATCAATTACGGCTGGACAGAGGAGAATTTGTGATGCTGCAAAAATATATCAAGGCGAAGTTCACAAGATTGAAACTGATGGGGTGAAGAGGATCAAATATTTTATAATTGTCACCACAAGTGCTACAAATTGTATGGAATGGAAAAAAAGCCGGGAAAAAAGCGTAAAATAGCAGAAACCAGTGCATCACAACAAGAATTCAAGTCTTCGGAGAAAGCGACGACAACCAAACCCAGTGCCCATCCACTTTGAAGATTGATGGCTATCTCTTGTCCACCCTCACAAACTGATCAGGAAGCAGAGTATGTTCAATGTGATATCTGTGACTTCGCCAGACCAGGGGCCAAAGGGAATGATGAAAGATCAAAGTACAGAGTATGCGAGTCCCAAAGGGCAAACATGTTTTTGTCTGCAGCTAGTTTCTTCCAAGATGAAGTTTTCATCCGAGTAGCTGATCTAAACTGCGAGATGGTTGTATTTGCAGCAGATTGTATGCCCACCGAACTGCATGCGTGCGTACATTCATAAATATGAAAGTACAGTGAGCTCCCAGCAGCAATGCAACTGCCAGCCTTCAGTTAAGTTTGCATTTGAAAAAGGAAATCGTTTTAAAACCACTCTTCAGTGCTGTCTACAATTTCAACCTCAGTGAGATCCGAGAAATAATGGTTAACATTAATGAAACTGTATTGATCCATAATAATGAAATTAAGTTTTTCGTGGTGGGAATGTACAGTGACAGAATTTGTTTTTGTCAGTCTAACAAACAATGAGCCACTTATGGTGTTCTCAGCTGATTTAACTCCTGAAGTTCTTCCTGCCAAAATAAGGTCACAAGATGCAGTAAAATAAGCAGGAACCATTTTAAGAAACATCTGAAAGATTTAGAACTTAATGAAAAATTTTGTGATTTCCCCAGAGCTCTGCAAATCCTGGGAGTCAACAAAAATGCCTGATGTGGTCTTAACATTTTTTACATCGTTTAACATCGGCAAAGCAAAACTGTTACAAACTTCTTGAGTTTGGAACAGAAGCCAACAACTTTTGGTGATGGCTTTTACTATATAAGCGAAGAAGTGTTAGACAATCCCATGAACCGTCAGGCTTATGCTGTGCGAATGTACGGTCTTTTCTAAATCATGTTTTATGAATTACATCACGGCAAAAAGAAAACTCCGCTATGCATTGTGACTGTCCATGCAATCTATGACAAGTGCAAAAGTAGAGAGCTAATCCCTTCAATGAATGGGATTGTTGCATCAACAAGTTATAATGACATAGTACGGAGCAGGAACCTGTTAGCAGCTCATGTTGTAAAATCTTGTGACTGCTTCAGCAAACCACTTCCAAGTCACCTCAGACTGTACCAATGAAGTACCTGCTGGAAAGCAAGTTTTGTCAGCTGTAGGCATGAACAAACAAAGCTGCAAATCTAAAACCAAATTGCCTTGTCAACGTGTGAAAAAGTACTACAAGCCATCAACACGTGCCAATCTACCAGAAAGTTTCTAAGTGGCTCCTTTCCTACCAAATGCTGCGATCCGCAAAGCTGATTTAACTGATTTTCTCATATTGCATGTTCGTGTGGACTGAAAGATGAAGAAAAGCCAGTTTCTCCGTGGGCTGGAATTCATGCCCTGATCTCCCAGAATACCATCCAACTGAAGACTGTTGGATTTTTACCAGTAACACCATCTCCAGTCACAAACTCTGCAACAGTGTACATAGCTCTAAAAACAAATTCCAAAATGTGCATGCTTAGCTTGAAGACCAGCCTATCCTACCAGTTTTCTGCGATTAAGGTGTTTTCCTTATTATAGCTGACATTATTTTTATGAGCAGTCCAGTAGAATTTGATTATCTTTATCCATTGTAGGGCGTTTTCCACATAACAAAAGTTGCGTTGCGGTGTGCAGGAGGTTCTCAGTGGATGTGGCATAGACAATGCACTTATTGAGGCTGAAACCTTTGGAAGCAAAACTGTCCTGTCCGAATTGATCAAAACTCAATATATTTGTTCATTACAAGGTATGCTCATCATGTCTGAGGCTTTAGAAACATTATGTTGGAATGCTTTCTGGAACAAGTATGACAAATTAAGTTTTGCTTATCTCAGAAGTGAACAAATCAGAAAACCAAGTTCATAGTTTGCCAAAGAATGTGAAGAAAAATCAGAACTTTTCAAGTAAAGGGGAAATGTTTTACACAGGATGGCTCTAGTGCAAAATTTGGTACATGCTGATTGAGAAGGTGAAAGGGAGCTGCATATGAAGACTGTAGAGTCACTGATTACTGTGTTTTGCGAATTAGCTTGCATAAACTACCTGAGATATAGGTCCTGGTATTTGGAAAGAGTGAATCTAGATGTGGAAAAACATACCTTTACCGAAAATTCATCCAAGGACATTTTGTGGTTAAAGACAGAGATGGAAGGTTGTGCTGTAGCTTCAAATATGAAGCTGGAACAGACGATCCAGAGATCACAGAAAAGCTCCAAGGGAATTATTGGTCAGACACGTAAAAGTGAATATGTTGTGAAATGGCAGTTAGTTTACCATTAAGTCCTTTCTATTTGCAATGTTTTCAGAGAGATGACAAACTAAAAATTATTGGACCATTGTGAACGTGTTCCTCACCACAACCTTGTGGTAACAAGAAGGGAACGTTTTAATAAACATGTTTGATAGCCTTCTTCTTTCATGCAGCAGTGAGGAAACTTCTTTGAAATGACTGAGATTGTGCGACTACAGAACTTCATGACCAAACAATATGTGGATAACGATATAAAGAAACATCTACTAGATGTCCTGGAACATTGATCGAAAATATACGCAGAACGTACGGAGGAGAGATTTGTATTGAAAGAGAAAAAGCTGTTTGACATAATCACTAAAGCTAAACTTCCACGCTTTAATTGCCATAGTAAGAGTTTCGCCCAACCAGCCACTACAAAACAGGTTACAAAAAAGCTTTCACAAGCACATGGTGAAATGGATGTAGCAAAAGAAAGGGGTGAATGTATCTAGGACATTCTGTTACATGATCTCCTTCCAACAAATGCATTGTTGATGGCGATGCTGCAACCAACCCAGTGAAGCACAGACTCGTACAAGAGCTTGAAAAAAAAGCCTTTCACCTGAAGAATTTCAATTTGAAAAGGTGTGCTCATTGTAAACTGCTGTTGTTGTGGACTACGTCACAATTGCAAATGTTCAAGATTTCATCCGTGCGAAACTTTTGAGAGGTCGCTGAGACTGTTCTACAGATATCAAAGCCATTGACAGTTATCTTGAATTTATTGTCAGTGTGTGTGAGAACCAGACTGTCTACAAGTGGAACAATTGACCTAGTCTGCATGAAAAATGTGACATCTATACTTGTGCAACTTCATAAATTCTGGTCATCAACATCAAACGAGTAATTTGGAAATGTTAACTCGCTAAAACATTGCTGATGCTTCTGCAAGCAGAATGATTGTTAGTGAGGCGTTGATGCCTGCAGAAGGTATGGGCCACATTGTTCAAGAACTTAACAACAGATTGGAGGATTCTGACCTTCGTTATGTGCCACATGTTGAGTGGACTATTGGAAATGGTTCTAATCGAGTCATTGTACTGTCAAATTACACAGATTTTATGATTGTGCTACTTAGATTTGCTGCATTGTTCATAAGTCTAGAATTGTCAGAGTTATGGATACGTTATGGAACAAGCATGAAAAGACAATCCCTCTTCATATTCTGTTCAAGAAACTTGACTCAGAAATGCCCAGTGTTTTTATCAAGGCACATATTCTTATGGGTGATGATAGAATGACCATATTGGAACAAAACTTGCAGCTTTAACTGCTGAACCTGTGAAATTTCTTAAAGGATTTGCTGAGGCAGAAGAATGTGAATTTAAAGACTTAGAAAAATAACTTGTGCATGCGTGGGTGGAAGTTCTTACTGTCACACATTTGACTATCTTTGGTACAAGAGTTCAGTTCCACTAAGTGACCTTCCACCCACGTCATATTCTGTGTGTGGACACATTAACAGTGTTGTTCTTGATCAGAAGGTGTGTAAATATTTTGGATCATGTATGTAGAGAAAGATCCGTGTGAATTTGGTTGGGAAGATATTGATGGGGTTCTAAAACCCACAAAGTTTCTAAAGCCTCTACCCACAGAACTTACACGTACTTGGAAATCCTGTGCTACAAAAAGAGGTCCATGTTGATATGCTGTTCTCAAATGTTCAACATTCTGCAAATGTACCATGAGTGTTTGCCGAAACAAATAGTCAACTATGAAAATGTGTCTAAAGCAGGAGTGATGATTTTTTTTTCATATTCAATTCATAAACATAGTTTGGTATATACATAAAGGATTAAAAACCATTATTTGTTTAATTTCTATGTGTCTCTACATCGTCTATTATAGCTGCCATTTTGGAAAATGGTTGCTCTGGGTCGTTCTTTTCTGTCTCTGTAAGGCTACTTGAACCCCCCCCTCCCCCCCCAAACCTTTGTTTTTACACTAAAATGAGGTATATAGGTATCATGGTTCTTGAAATATTACATCACTTCAACACATCCGCCATTTTTTAAAATGTTGTCCAGAACAATTCGGCACAGATTAGCAATGTCTGCCCAATCTAAATTAGTTCCCTAATGATACAAAAAAGACAATCTCTGGACAACATATTTTTTTTACTGAGGTCTATCAGGAGGCCAGAATTATGGTCAGCATGCAAGAATTGGTTGGTGATTTTAATGATCTCACTGCCCAATAACTGAGGTAGGTAAATAAGCCTTTGAGGCAAGTTGACATTGAGTAGAGTTGCATGAGGTCATTGTTTCTTAGCAGTGGAAAGATTTGTGAGACCGGACCAGTTCTTCATGCCTCTCTAGTGTCAGCCTTTCAGAAAGCTGTTGCTATCAGAGGGTATTGTTTATTTCATGATAAAACTCTATCTGATGATTAAGATAAGGATTAATAATCCAAATCAGTCTATCAGTTATTTATTTTTCAAAATCAAGCCCCCTTAGCTTTTGTTGAATCATATCTTATTGTTATTGATGGGTTTGACTAAATACAATTCTTAATTTCTTTTTTGCCTTCATTTTTCCTGCCAAATAACTGGTAAGATATAGCTCCCTGTGCAGTTATTTTCAGTGTTGGCCAATGTTACTGACCACGTGTAAAATGTAACCTTTAGCCATAGCATTTGACATTTATCTTATTCTTTTTTTATGTATTCTTTATTGGTTTTCACAAGAAGCAAACAAGATAATAGAATTTTCCACAGGTTTGCATACCTCAGTTAATGGAAGGATTGTCGACAATAAAAAAAAAAAAAAGGAACATTCCCTCACGCCCTCCGCCTCCCTCCACTTCACTCTCATTATCCTTATGGACGAGGTAACAATCATTCTCCAGTGTTTTGACTTTCCTTCAAAACATTGAGTCAAGGCCCTGGTTCCTCAACCCAGGGTGCATTCTGCCTCAAACACCAGTGATCATTCATGTTGTCCCAGGTCTCTTATATACCATAACGGTCAGATCTTAGCTCCTTTAGTCCTATATTTTAGTGTACAGTATGCTATTGCTCAGTAAGGCTGTTACCCACACTCTCATCCGGTAACACTTCCAATTCTCCATCATTTTCTTGTGCATTCCTCAGGTCTGCCAACATTGCCGCCCATATCTTCAACTTTCTTATCATGCCTTACATGTTTCAGGTGCTCTTCTTCCACCACAACCAACTCTGATACATCCCCAAGCCAATCTGTGAAACTGACGGGGGCTGCATCCCTCCATTTTATTGCAGTACAGCTTTTAGCAAAGAAGACACTCAGTAAAAGGAACTTCCTACTTAGTTACTTACCCTCTAGGATTGGCACCAGGTCCAATAGCACTGTTTGCAGTTTAAGATGTAGATATCACCCCGTTGCCACATTAAGGCTTTCCACCACTGTTTTCCCGTATGTTACTATAGAAGGGCAGTTTCTCACCACATGAATAAATGCCGCTGAAGGGCTTCCGCATCTACTGCACCAATATGGTCTGTGTTCGTAAATGTAATGTAGTGTTTTTGCTGAAAGGTGGGTTTGGTGGATAAAACTGTATTGGATTCATTCAAACGCAGTATTCAAGCTGACCAATTGTGTACCCATACCTGAATTAACTTCCATTGTTTGGTGGATAGGGGTTCACCCAGAACTCTTCCCCCATTTGGCACATGCCTGTGGTATTAGGTCAGTCTTTGTGAAGTGCTCACATGGCATATTAGCCTGCGTCGACCCTCAAGGGGGACACACAATCCTCTGCGCCTAAATATAATGGGTAAGGACTGGATCCCATGGGAACCTTTCAGCAGCTGTTTGATTTCTCAAGAATTTGACATTTTTGGTGACAATTACAGCATTTATTTATCACACATTCTAGTGATCTCCCCTGAATTTGTAGTCTCCATATATGTTAAATTTACAGAGGAAATGCAAACATTTGTAGGGCAAACACCACAAACTAATCTTTTTTTCACAAAAAAGAGCAGAATACTGCACCTGCAGAGCCAGTGTCTTGGAAGGCCACACACTACCCAGAGTTTCCCAGGGAGATGCCTGTCCAGTTAGGGGAATTTTACGACACTATGCATGCAGTCTTCGGGGCCCGACACTCTTGTCCTTCTTAAGTCTCCATAGAGCCACGGGGTACCCTGGCTGGGTTACTGCCAGCTGGTTTGTCCTCAACGCCAGCTGGGCCTTTAGGATCGATTCCCAGATACAGAACAGTGCCTCCCAGGGTATCACCACCTACCCCGGCTCCATTCTGACAGTTGCCTCTTGATGGCGAGGCAATTGTCATTCCCAATGCTGAGCCCATCACCCCTACATCCCTGTCAATTGGTCTTTCCTCTGTTTCAATCATTCTGTGACCCCCCTCATTGGGGAGATTAAGAGGTGGTGTATGGTCCTTTGGAGAAGAACCCTGCTGATTAAGACAACTGGTATCAGGAGCTGGGCGATGCCAGTGGCCTTGACACCTCACCAGACTGGCATATTGTCCCTGTCAGCCCTTGGAGGAAGACCAGTCATTTGCCAAAGTGATGCACAGGGCTGAGGAGGTCCTTGACCTTCAGCTCCCCTCTGTCGAGGTCCAGTCATATGTCTTAAACTAGGTACTTCAGGTAGAGATAGGCACCCCAGAACCATTAAAGCCCTCACAGACTCTCTCCTGGTGCTTCGGCTAAACACTGCACAGGGGATTCTGTGCACCACATGATTGCCAGACTGCATCATCCTGCCACAGGGGAACCAGCCTTTCTTTCCCAGCACTCCTCCCCAGAGAGACAGCCATCCAAGGCCAAAATCAACCCAATCGCGTTCTCTTCCACACCACTAGATAGGGAATCCAAAAGGCTGGATACCTTCGGAAGCGCATGCTTTCTCCCACCAGCCTTGCATTGCAATTGGTGAATGCCGCTTTCCTCTTGGGCCACTATTCCCATGCATTGTGGGATTCAGTCACACAGCTGCTTCCCATGCTGCCAGAGGAGGGCTGTGCCATCCTCAACCAGGCTTTACTGGAATGCAGTGATGATGCTATGTTCGCCATATGGTGTGAACTGGGCATCACCAACTCCCTTGATATGGCCATGGCATCCACAGTGGCACTTTGCCACCACACTTGGTTACGGTCCACTGGGTTCTCGGAGGATGTTCAGTCAGAATTGATTGACATACCTTTCAATGGGTCCTGCCTGTTCAGCGTGAAGGCTGACGTGGCACTCAAACATTTTTGTGCGAGAGCAGGGTCACCGCCTGATCTTGGGGGCCTCTCTCTTTCAAACCTGCCACAACAGCAGTCATTTCTTCCCTACCATGGCCATGTCAGAAGAAATGTTGGGCATCCACAGTAGCAGCCCACCCTGGTATAACAGCCGGCCTAGTCACAGTGAGCTGCCCAACCCCCCAGCCCTTTGGTTGCCTCAGCTTCTAAACTTCTTAAGTGTTCCCTCTCTTGAGCACATGCACCCTGTGGGAGACGGAATCAGATCTCATCAGCCCCAATGTACATCATCCACCCCAGCCCATGGTTGTTCCAGGTGTGTGTGTGTGTGTGTGTGTGTGTGTGTGTGTGTGTGTGAGATATATAAATCTGCTACTTTTTGATACCCAAGTAAGGAGGCCTCCATCCCATCTTAAATCTGCACTCTCAGTTACTTCCTCTGGATAGAGAAGTTTAAAATGCTGATGTTGGCTCAAGTTTTTTTTTTTTGTCTGCCCTGGATGCCAGAGTATCACTTGTAGAGTTGGCTTTGCAGGCTGCTTATTTGAATATCCCAGTATTGCTTGCCCCACAGACATTAAATGCAGTTCACAGTGGGCCACGAGCACTTTCAGTTCGCTATGGTCCCTTTTGGCGTCTGCAGTGCCCCCCTTGAGCAAGTTGATAGTGGTGGTTGCAGCAGTACTGCCGAGGACAATGATCTTCACCCTACCTTGACAACAGGCAATTGTCTCCCACCTCCAGACTATGGCGATTCTCCTGCATTTGCTGGGGTTCCATCAGTGTGGTGAAATCGCAGCAGACTCCTTCTCAAACGCTTCTGTTCATCTGAGCCAGGCTGGACATCTTGCCGCTTCGAGGCTATTCTGTGGAGCGGGGAGACCAGGATATTCAGGCTATGATACCGATTTTTCAGCTTCTAACCCAGATTTTGGGGATGTTGACTCTGAGGCTGCTGGACGTCGTGGCCTCCTGCTTCCTTCTGGTGAAACATGCACGCTGGCATATGCGGGCTCTGCAGTGGAACCTAAAGTCCCAAGGGGCCCAACATCATGGCAGTCTATCTAATGTGGTCCAGATATCAGAGAGCACTGCAGGAGACCTGCAGTGGTGGAAATAAATTGTGTTTGGGCCGATGGCAGACCTATCTCCCTTCCCCACCAGGATCTCAAAGTGGCGTTAGATGCATCCCTTCTAGGCTGGAGCGGCAATCTGGGAGAGGTGGTGATAGGAGGCCTCTGGTCTCTTGCAGAGTCCCATCTCCACATTGACCTTTTGGAGCTGAGGGCGATTCATCTGACACTGAAAGCGTTTCTACCGTTAATCAAAGCAAGATTGTTTCAGGTGTTCATGGATATCACCAATACCATGTGGTATTGCAACAAGCAGTGGGGAGGGGTGTGTGGCGTCGTGGACCCTGTGCAAGAGGTCTCTTCGCTTCTTTAGCTGGCTGGAGCACCAGGGCAGTTTCTTGGTTGTTCAGCACCTGGTGGGCCATTTGAATGCCAGGACAGACGAGCTCAGATGAAGGAGCCTGGCAGATCACAAATAGCATCTGTATCTGGAGGTAGCTCACTCTTTTTCTAGAGTGGGGCGCGGCTTGATCTCTTCACCACTGCCAAGAACATGCAATAGCATTACTTCTGTATGTTGGTATTTCTAAGGAGGCTCTTGCTTGAAGACTTTTCTTCCTCTTGAGGGGTGTTCAGGACTCATGTACACCTTTCTGCTGATACTGCTACTGCCCTGAGTTCTGAAGATTTGGACCGACCATACTCAAGCCATCCTTGTGGCTCCAGGTTAGGTTCAAAGGGTGAATATCCAGATCGCCTGAGCCATGAGTGTTGCTACTCTGATAAGGCTGCCACTTTGGGAGGACTTCCTATCACAGCAACAGGGCAGGGTCCTGCACCCGATCCTGTGTACCCTTCAACTTCATGCATGAAGATTAAGCTGCAGCAGCTGAGTGTTTGATCTCTCTCATGAAATTTGTGATGCAATTTTGGCAGCCATTCATCCTTCTACCAAATCTATCTATGCTTGCCTTTGAGAGAAGCTTGTGGCCTGGCGTTATATATGCAAAGTGACTCCTCTTTCTGTACCGCTGTCAGAGGTTTTGTTACTCGTTCTTTCCCCGTGCCCGGCAATGCCTTGCCCTGGGCACTTTCAGAGTTTATTTGTTGGCCATTTCGGCCTTCCTGTGGCTGCCAGAACAGCTGTCTCTTTGTAAATCACAGTTTGTGAAAGGTTTGCAACCTCTCTTTCCTTCTGCCCTATTTTTCATGCCCCAGTTGGTTCCAAAAGTTAAGCTTACACTTCTGATGTGTACTTCCATAGAAATTCTTAACTTTTATGGCTCCTAACCATCCAGTCTGCATTTCTGGTGGACCTTACATTGGCCATGAGGGGTCAGCGATCTTCAGGCTCTTTCAGTGAATCCTCCATACACTGTTTTGTCTGGATAACCTGGTCCTTAGAACATGGGCCTCTTTCCTTCCAAAAATAGTTGCACCCTATCATGTTGGCCAGAGCATTACTCTGACTGCTTTCTATGCCCCGCCTCACAATTCCCCCCCCAAAAAAGGGAAAACTCCATTGGATACATCCAAATGAGCTGTCGTTTTATATTGATTTCATGAAACGGCTTTGGGTAGATGATCAGCTTTTAATTGGCTAGATTATGCTATGTGCTTGCGAAGAAACAACCACCGAAGGGCTGCATACCCATTCCATGAGGGGCAAGGCTGCCACCACTGCATTAGCATGAGTCCCAGTCCTGGACATCTGTCAGGCAGCTGTGTAGGCTTCTCTACACACCTTTGTCAAACATTAAATCCTTGTCAGCCAGGTCCGGCATGACAGACATTTTGCCTGTTCAGGACTTCTTCGTCTAGGCAATTCAAATTCCACCTCCAGAGAGATGTTGCTTGGGTTCATTTTCTAAGGTGAGGAATCTGCATTCAGGAACCTCTATTGGATGAACAAGTTACCTTCAGTAACGCCTTATCTGGTAAAGAGACTACCTAACCGCAGGGCTCTCACAAACCTTCCCATTCTCCCCACTCTGTGAACTGTGCTCTTTACTAAAAGATCCTGCTAGTTCAGGTACACTGGTCACTACATTGGTGTTAGCATAGCTCTGCTTTTTTGGTTTGGAAACAGTCACCAAAGGAAGTGCTGTCAGCATGCCTGGCTAACCCTTTTAAATGCACTGCAACATTATTTTTGACGTGGTTGATGTGGAACCCATCGACGCCACCTACCGATAGGTGCTTGAGGTATCCCAGGGATAGATGCTTAACTTTGAGTCCTAAAATTCAACTCTAAACTTTTTGTGAAAGTGTATTGATGAAGTAAATCTTGAGATTTATCAATTAGTAACTTCTGTGGACTGCATGGAGATAACCTCTCCCTCCAGTCACCTTCTCAAAGAGGAATGTTTTTAAGCTCTCAGTAGAGAACTTGTTGCTGGCTTTAGTCAGTCTGGAGATGAAGTGTATGGTATTGTTTGAAAGAATTGGCAGATTAGGTGTCCCATCCACTTGAAGGTGTACTGTTCCCGAGAGTTTAGGGCAAAGTATACTAGTGGTTGACTGTTCGTCATCTTCCCATATTCTGTGAGCTCTTGGTGTTATGAATTTGGTCGACTGCTGGTGCAAGGACAATTGAAGGCTTGTTTGAAGGTGATAGAGAGATTGGTTTCTTTGAAGAAGAGTATCAATGCCTTGTATTGCTACAGTGTTTGTCTTGTGACCTGCATGGTATTATCAAGCATGAGATGTAATCTGTGCTCTACGTTAATTTTTTTCATGTTGTGCTGAGAGAGAGCGAGATATCAGAAGTGGTTAGTTTCAGCGGTGCTCGGAAGGTATTTGAGTTTGTGTGAGCCGGTGTGGATGGACCTTGTTGTGGTACGTTAAAGGCACTTCATAATTGCTAGTCTGGTGTCCTAGGGTCGTTGGTGCCTGGAACAGGAATTCCTGTCGAAGCCCCAAAAAGGAGACAAACCTACCTTCCCTTCTGGCTCCTTAAAGATATCCATCCAGTGATTCAAAGGCTCTTGGCGGCAAGTAACACTACCCCTGGAATTAAAAAAGTGTACAACTCTATTACCCTTGCATCCAAATTATTCACGTAGATGGTGCCACCTCTGTGGAACTGCTACTCTAAATAAGGCAGAAATAAAGATTTCGACAATTCTGTAGAAAGCTAAACTAATTCTTTTTCGCTCATCTGCGTTCCTAACTCTCCATTTTCGTTCTCCTGATCACTGAGATATATTCCTTTTTTCTTTGTTTAGTTTGAATGTTTCTTCTACAGAGATGTTTAGACGTATATTTATTGATTAGGGGTCCCTTTGTTCTGTTTCTCTGACGATCACTGCACCTTGAAATCGTATAAAATCCAGACATTTAGTATAGTTAACAGAGGTACTATGTAAAAATCATAAATAGGTGGGATACTTTTTTCGTATTTTACATCACGTCATCGCCCCAACTTTTGCAGTCATTTATTTCCCGCTCCCTCACATGTAAGATTTTCCGTTTCAGAAATGTAGAGTAAATCACAAATCTGTATTGCAGAAATAAACACACTGGTGTGCAGCTTGTAATTTTTTGCAGATGTAGTTTTAACAGTTTATTGTGACTTAACTGTAAAGCTGACTTTGTGGAGTGTTCAGTAGGTGACACAAATATTCATGGTTGTGTGTACTAATGAGCAAGCAGGCCATGCACTTCTGGAACCTGTATAGTTGGCACAAAGCATTACAAAAGGCTAGACTGTGCTGAGTGGGAACTATTGATTTGTATATTTTTGCAGAAACACCAGAGTCATCATGGAAAGGGGTGGGGGGGGGGGGGGATTTATGATTAGATTATTTGATGGCACTTTTCTGATGGGTGGGGGGAGAGTAAGGAGTATGATAAGGTGATACAGGGAACAATAAATGGTGGATCAGCACATATAATGTGCAATCCTACAACGTGCAAAACAGTGAACACACAGCACACCCCTACCCCCGAAAAGATTAAAGAAACTTTATAGTTAGCTGTGATAAAAACAGCCTGTTTTTGTTTACTTTGAAATTCACTGAAAATAAAAAAACAAAGTTTAAAATATCGTAATAGTTAGGGCCACGACTTCAGACAAAGGGGAAGAGGCTCCACGGACCCCTACAACCCGGAGTCTGATTAGGCCCTGGGGATCTCGTCCTCCAGCACCGTTTTATTTACTTATCTTTTTTAATTAAAGGAGATGGGAGATGTTTGGCCTACATAGATAGTTATTAGTGTGGTTTGTGAACAACTTCTTGGCTTCATTCTGAAGGCTTCCCTCTGAATACATTCCGTCCATTTCATACCATTTGCTTTGTATTTTGTAACGCACATCTGTTTGCTTCCTATTCCTTAGCTTTATTTTTTTAGGCTGCCCAGCTTCAGTTCTTCCCACCTGTGGAGCATAACCTATTTTCTGAATTCTTCCACCAGTGCTCACTTTCTGTAAGCAGGCCTTTAAACCTCGTTCTTAGCTTACCACATTTGCTGTGTATTCAAAGACGGAGTTCAAATGTCAGGCTCTATCCTCCAGAGGAGCTTGGTGTTTACTTTTTTTTTCTCGGACTTCGAAGTGAGGGGATTTATGTTACAATCTTGCTGTGAAAAGAACTCTTTTTTTCTAGCTCACAAAATGTAAATGTATGTAAATGAACAATGCATATATTTTAGAATAAGTAAAAAAATTAGGAAAACCGAAATTAAGCACATTTTTGTAATTCTGAAATGTGGAAACAAATATTTTAATAGTCAAACCAAATCAATACACTAGGTTATGTCATTTCCACTTATTGTTTGTGTGCTGTATGGTTTTATCATTAAAACTGTATGTGCAAATATAATGGTCATTTCAATTGAAAATGTGTTGTCTGTAATAGCAGTGCGCTACCACATGCGTACTCCCGGCTACACCACTCCACTCTAAACAATCTACTCCACTTTATGCCACTCTGACACTCTAGAACACACCACTCCATTCGATGACACTCCACTCTGCGCCCCACTCCATGGCAAGCTACTCCACTCTATCCACCACAATGTACTCCACTGTATGTATCTCCCTCTGTGGCACGACAGTCTACAAAATCTACTCCACAACTGTACAGCTCTATGCCCCCCTGTGCCCTTCCAGTCTGTCACCCTATCCTGTGCTGCACTTCACAGCTAAGCTCTGCGTCACCCTGCTCTACTATACAACACTCTAATTTACTCTGACGCTCTACTCTGCAACAACCCACTTTCTTCTACCTCACTCCACATCACTCACCTCCATGCCACTAAAACTTTTGACCATGCTGAATTACAGCCATACTTGCGTACAACATGGATAAATACATTGGCAAAGCCAATAGCTCTTTCAAACGCAAGACCTATTAACTTTGCCAGTGCTTAAGTTTCACCTAGACGTTTTGCCCTGTCCCTGCAAGACTTTTGTTGACATATAGTGGCTTACAGTAAGCCCATAGCTCCACATTTGTTAGTTTCAGCATTGTTCTCATTTGCTTTGCTCCTGTTGGTCACAACAAGTGGACGTCATGTCCTCTGATTGTGTTTGGTCCTCCCCATGGACCAAGTTCGTGTCCATTCATTGCTCATGTATTTGGAGCTACTTTTTTGTGTTCCTCCCCTTCATATGAGTGTGTGTTATCAGTCTGTCTTCCATATCCCAACCTATGTAACTTCTATTGCCTTTCTCAGGGGTGTGGAATTCCTACAGCCCGACGCCCAGGACCTATTGTTTGGGGTCAAGGACAAAATGTTGTCATGTTTATTTTGTCCCAATGTTTTTTTTTGTCCTTGGGACAAATAGGCCCAACCCTTTGCAGCACAAACCCTTTATTTTCCAGTTTACACTACTGTATATATTAGGGAAGGGCATTGTCTGCGAGTTCATATGTTACTGCTGTTCGAACTTGTATTTACGGTACATTAATGCAAAGCCTTTATTATGGTGTGCGCTCTAAGGAAATAATGTAAGCTTGACTGCACTACTGACAGTGGTTCCAGTATAAAAATGTGTACACACATTTACAAACTTTAACAATATGAAACTATATATATAATGCTCTGTTTAGATGCAAATATTTAGAGAAGCTTGAAATCAATACTCCAGATTTGTTGCTTTCAAAGTAAAATGTTCATTAAAAAAAAAAAAAGGTTTTGCTACACTACTGTGTAATTTTAGGTACTATTTCTTTAAAGCATCATTTAGTAATGTGAGATGATGCATGTTAGTATTTGCAATAAATATTCATAATGAAAAATCAGTGTAACCAGTTTCACAAGATTATGATCAGCATGAAAATAAGCACTGGCAAAGCCAAAGGTCGACATTGGTGGTCAGTCTTTAGTTTTGTTCATGATTAATTACGGTTGTGAGAGCTGCCGGGCCCTAACAGTCATAAACATTGGCAAAAAGCAAAAATATTTTTTGGGCTCAAAAAGCTCACATTTCCACAGTGGGTCCTGGCACTGAACAAAAGTACTTTGTGGTGCTGATATGGTTCTTGTGAAAGAGCAGAATGCTTTCACTCAGTTGAGCCGGCTGATAGATAGAGATAGAAATTTAATAAAAACCTAAGGCCTTGGTTAATGCCAGACCTTACTAGGGGCACATTTCTTGAAGAAAATCACAAAAGAGCACCCATAGTATATGTCATTGCGTTAATGCAGATTTACACCTTTCATGAATTTATACGAATTTACAGATGTTTGCAAGGATATTGTACTCCCAGAAAATATTTATGAACTTAATTTTAGCATGAGTCTATGTAGATGTGTTGATTTGCTCATGAAAAAATCTGTTGAGAGTTTATAAGTTCACTTTCCCCTTCAATCACTTTTTCCCCAATCCTGGAAGAAGTTTTTCTTTTGCCCTTATCAGGAGTAAATTTCCAACAGTTCTCAATAAGGGAAAGGATTAGAGAAGAGCTGTGAAAACCCCTAAAGCATGCAAGTTAGGTTTGCACAGACTCAAAAGGGCATTTCAGTCCTGAAACTATTGCTTTTCACCACCTCCAACTCCAGTATGTGGATCTGCTGAAAGGTAGCAAAATAGGGGAATTGCTAGTATTCATACTATGATATAATCCCATGCATAATCGAAGAGGCAATTATCAGAGCTCTTACATAATTAAATTGCTGCTATAATTTGTCGCCGCACTACGTGCACCATAGGGACACATGGAATTATTTACAGGACAAGTATATTTGTGAAGTAATCTGTCCCATGGACAAGTAGATATTTTATTAAATTCCACACCCCTGCTCCCACCCCATGTTGCTTTTTTTTTCTTTCTTCCATCTCCACTTTATTGTTACTTCTTTTCTCTCACACCTCCCCTTCCATGTTGCTTCTTTTCCCCTCTGACCCCCTGCTGCTGCACTCTGCCACTGCATTCTACTGCACTCTGCACCACTACTTTATGCCACTGCACTTCACTCTGCAACTGCAAGCTGCGCCACTGCACTATGCACCCCTCTAACCCACTCTCCTCTGCCACTTTGCCACTGCACTAACCTCGGTACCACTGCACTCTACTCTGTACCACTCTAATCTCACTAGTGCACTGTACACTCTACACTACTCTCCTCTATGCTGCTCTGCTCCTACTACTCTACTGCACTCTACACACACTCCCCTGCTCTGCACGATTCTACCACTGCACTCCACACCACTCTCCTCTGCACCATGCTGCACCACTGTGCCACTGCACTCTACGCTGCTCTACACCCCTCTGTTTTGCTGCACTGTATACCGCTCTCTGCCACTGTACTTTATTCCACACTTTACACCACTCTTCTCTACCACACTGCACCACTCTACTAGGCACAACTCTTCTACAACACTGCACTCGTCTCTTCTCTGCACCACTCTACCTTATGCCACTGCGCTCTACGCCACTCTGCCATTGCTCTCTATGCCACTCAACGCCACTCGTCACCACTCTGCGCTGTCACTCCACACTGTGCTAATCCACGCCATTCTACACCATGCTTCTTCACACCACTGTAAGTCATGCCACTCCACACTCCTGTACAACATGGCTAAAAGACCTTGGAAAAATTCAATAGCTATTATTTTACTGTTCCAAGCTAGGGGTCCATCATCCCGAAATAGGAAATAGTAAAAAAGAAAAAATTGCTTCCAAGTCCTGCTGTATGTTTGCTGATGCATGGTGATGGTATACATAATCCTGCTGGTCCATAGTAGCGTCAAGACATACAGGCATGTACTCATTTTAGCATGAGCCAATATAGATGTGTAGATTTGCTCATGCAAAAATCTGTTGAGAGTTTATGAGCATTTTTTGTCCATGCTCTTCAACATAGAAAAAGAAGCATGTTATAAAGTCGAGCAAAGCAGCACGCAAGTGCTACTTAGCTCGATATGTTGTAATCTATTCTGTGGGCTTTAACCCATCACTTTAATTGGTTCCTGGACTTGCCTTTAAAAATCCCTTGATATCGTTCGTAAATGCTTTACATTTGTCCGTCCTTGAGGCTGGTTTGTTACCGCCTTGGAGAGTGACCCTGTTACATGGATTGTTGCACGATCTGCCAAGAAACTTAGTGTGGCACACTATTTTTCTCTTTTGCCTCTCTGCTTCACACTGCGTGGCTGTATGTTGTTTCTTCCTCTTCCTTGTTTTCAGTCATCTTGCTATTTCTTTGTGATGACAGTGGGCTCTTTTTTTTTTTTTTTTTTTTTGCAGTTTTATATAGCGACAAACTAGATAAAAAGGTATTACAGCGCTTTACATGAGCACCGGTTACATAACTTAAGAACACATTCATTTGTTGGTAGCAAGGGGAGATTAAGTGATTTATCTAGAATCACAGGATGTTGAGCCAATGTTGAGACTTGAACCATGTTCCCAAGATCCAAAGACGGCAGCTCTGGCCCTTTAGCCACATCCCCTCCCCTAGGGTTCTTTGGTGTGTGTTGAGGCAGTCTGGGAATAACTCGTTTTTCATATAGCTCTTGGTAATACAGGTTCTGCCATTTCATAGCGCTGCAAAGCAGCTGCCATTCTTATCAAAATCTCTATAATTCATTAGCATCAACCTTGCAGAGATGAAGAGGTGAAAAAGCTATGTCAGGATTGTAAGATGTGACATTCTCGTTCTGTCAAGACCTTTGCAGTGGGTGCATTAACCAACTGACTTGAGTAGAGCTTAACACTAGGTGATAGCACGTGCTCTTGATAGCCTCTAGAGGGTCACCAAGCACATCGGTTAGTTCTACGGAAGAAGATGGCAAAAGGTGTTGTCTTTAAAATGGTGGAAAAGGAGTCGAGACTCCAGACCCAAGCACTTTACGGCCTCAAGCTTAATTTAAAAAAAAAAAAAAAAAAAAAAAATGTAGCCTTTGAATGTAAATTTGGGCCTCTTCATAGAGTTCAGTTAGTAGAGGCAGCCATTATCCTAAACTGTAGCGCAGAGAAGCTAACTCAGTGGTGCCATAGAGAGCAGCGTTTCATAGTGCTCAAACTCAGTCAAGTCTTCAAATTTTGAGTAGCCACCCCAACAGAGATAATGCTCACTTAGGAATCATCAGTCAGTGCACAAATGTATACACTGAAAAGGCACTGTCAATGTCCTGAGATTCAGGTACACATCTGTTCTACAGAGTCCACTCCTGAGCTGAGGTCTGTCATCATACTATTAAAATAAGGCAGTACTTTAAATGAACACAGAGTACTAGCCTTTCTGTATTTCCATTTAAAACACTGAGCCAAGGTCACAGATGTCGCACCTCTGGAACCTATCCTTTTGGCCCATTAACCACCGAAGCTCTGTTTCACCAATCTGCACACATTTGAAGCCTCATGTTCAGTTAAGCTGCAGCCTCTGTTCTCCTTGTATACAGTCAAATGTTAGGCTGTTATTGCCAATGTAGAGAAATAATTCCATTAAAAGGTCACACACAACTATATGACTGTCCCCTTTGATTTGCTCGTAACTCTTTTGAACCCCTTATTCTCTGGGTCAGATGCTTTGAAGGTGCCTCTTTGTGACTTGTTTGGTGCTTTAAAAGTTTAGGTAAACACACTAGAAAGGGTTGCATATATGAGGAGTCACAGCCAGTCTGTAGGAATGAGGCAAAAACACTCCCAAGATGGCGGCCATGTTGTGTCCTCTCCCAGCGACAGGACTGGGAGGGTTGCTGTGGCACCTGGCATACATCCACTGCACTCCAAACCAAAACACATAGTTAAAACGCATTGTCATGTACAACAGCAATAGCTCTAACTCTCACAAATGCGCAGCTTCATTGCATTTCAAATGCATGTTTTTTTCTTGTGGCTGATGTAGGGAAGCATCAGTCAAAAAATAAATAACAAAGCAAATAGATTTTAAAAGGCTTTACTATTGTTCATGCTGTGCAACATTTGTAATTGGCATTGTTATACTGCTTGAGCGGGTAAGTCTAAAACAGGAAGAAATACAGCATTATAGTATGCAAATAGTAAACAATCCTAAGTATAACACAAGCACATAAAGCTTATCAGGGGGTTCACCGAGGAAGCCAGAGAGCACATATCGTCACCCAACTATTGCTCACACTTAAGTTAGAATACACTGAGGATATATTTCCTTTAGGCCACAAAAGTTACAAGTGGGTGAGTGTCCGGTGAGTTTGTGATAAGCCACTCTATCACAGTCTATTCCATCAGGTAAACCTCCAGTTTTTCCTCTGTAGATATTTTTCTCATATGAATCTCTTCCGACTTTATTTTATCATAATTTTGGTGCTTTGGATTATTACCTATTGACAGTGGAGTCTCAAAAATGAACAACATAACCACCTACAGCCTTTAACGTATCATTGTCATGAAGGTCTGTTTATTCTTCTCCTTTGAATAGAACTTTTACTAAATCCTTTATCATCTTTTTTTTTTCTAAAAGTAAGTCTAAACTCACATCTTGTTAAAGAACTGTTAATTATTTAAAATGTTGTTTTCATTTTGGACATCATATTTTTGGTACTGATATCTCTTGCCTTGTATTTGTACTACCTTGGTAGACGGAACAATTTGAAAGAAGTTGATATATGGACAAAAATAAAAATGGTAGACAGTTGCCTAGGTCTACTATAATTAACTGATAAACAGAACTGAGAAAGAGCGTATAGTGTTGCAACATATATGTACATATGAGCAGTTTGCTGTGTCAGTTGTTTGTCCCATATTTTAGGTCTTTTATCCCTACAGTTTCTTGGAGCGACATGGGATAAAAGGGGGTGGGAAAAAAGTGGAGCATGTCATACAACAAGGTTGAGACTTCTGAATCCATGTATTATTAGCAATAGTCTCCCCGAATTGGCAGGCTGTGTTAAAACCTACCTGGGGCTCACCTTTCTCCTAACTCCCCCACCCCTTCAAAATATGTTCAGTCTGTCAGTACAACGCTCTTAGGTAACTGAAAAGTGTCACCCAACACTTAACGAACATTTTCAAGACGTTTTAATCCTAACAAACCAATATTCATCCTTCTGGCTCTTTTTAATACTTGTATTTCCAGAGACAATGCATCTGCTAACTAGTTCTGTTCTTCCTTTGGTAGGAATGGGTTGGCTGCTAAAATCTACATCCAGGCCTCACTTTTAGTCATCTCTGCAGATTTCTCTTCCCTGCTGTCACATAGGTTTCTCCTCTTTTAATATCGTTTAAACACAAAAACATACCATTGTCAACACATTTACAAATTCTTTGCTACCAGCTATTTCGTGTTTCTTCTGGGGCTTGACGTTAACATTTATTTTACTACAATATGACGGGTGCTGCAAGGCGATTGTAGTGTTCCCTGCACAATCTATCTCCACCCACCTTTTTGACAATTTGGTGCTTAGTAATTTAATCAATATAACGTTTTTTAACTACTTTATTTTGAATCAAGCAGACTTTTAAAGGCCCACAAAATACAGTGTACTGAAATCTTTGTTCTGTGGAACGAGCTACATAGGTGCTGCACAAAAATCTTCATTCTATACTGAATAACAAAAAACATATTTCCTCTACTGAAGCTTCCGAAATAATCTTTACTTCCTGAATATGCCTTTTGAAACTTATCCTTTTTGCATTTTAACAAATCTGTATACCCTTATCCAGTACTCTGTTGGCCCAATAACTTGGACTCTTGCCACTCCATCCCACACACTGTCCCCCAAATGTGTATTCCCAGCTTAGCTCCCCCCTACCCCTCATACTGTTTCTTTTTCGTGCACCAGTGTTTGTACCTTTTTAGGTCTGACATTAACCAAGTCATTTTGAATTTACTACAGTGTTATTTATAATCTGTTATAGGGGGTTTCGGTCTGCACTCTTTGTCCATTGGTATATTTTTGTATCGGCTTACATCATGGAGAATTGGGTCAGCCCACTTTATCCATTGGCTAAGTTCACTGTGAGTGTCAGCATTCTGCTATTTGCTGACAAAATAGTTCCGTTCAGTGGCAAGGACTACTAAGGCAGTTTGTGCTTTTAGCGACCAAAAATATTTTTTGCTTTTTGCCTATGTTTTTTATGTGATAGCCCAGCAGGTCCGCAAATTATGTTGTACAAAAACCAAGACAGTGCAAAAAAATCATTGTCAAAATACCAGACTTATACAGTTTGCCAGTGCTTTTATGCCTTTCAGCTTTGGGCCGTAAACTACTGCAGAATATTATAATGAAATAAATTCAGGACACAGATACTAAAAATCGTATAACCAAAAATTGTGACCTATCGCTGTTTTGTTGAAGAAACAATATCTTTATTTTATGTTAGGTGTATTTGTGAAGTGCACTAGCACCCTTGAGGGTATCCAAGCACTGTGCAGGTGTGTGTGTGTGGTTAGCCCTGGCTAAGGTAGAGATACTATTTGAAGAGCCACATCTTTCTTTCTTACCGAATGAGTTGATGGGAGTGGTGATCCCTTTTCTAGGCTTTGGAGTTTTATGGCTTCTGTTATGGGTTAGTAGCCTGCTGAAGTTTGTAACCTTTTGAAAACTATACATATCCGCTTTGGCTCTGTTCTCAAACACAATGGCCTTTTCCTATAGTTATCTAACAAACTGTGTTCACAAGTGTACATGTAAATTGTCCAGAAGCTCTTTTAATATGCTACAAAACGACCTATAAAGTCAGTTTGCCTGTGGATTCAGCAGTTCAGGATTATCCTGATAGCCTTGCAGAAGTTATTGACTTGGCTTGCCAAGCTCTAAATCCCATTTATTTACCGAGCTGACCACTCTTTGCCACCATTTGATGTGATAGTGTTGCCTCATTATTGTTACATGTACATTGTGCTGAGTTGAGCTGTGAAGATTACTTCAATATTCCAAAATAAATAGCCACCTCAAATTTGCACATAGAAACGTCTGGTGATTGGTGCGGGCGCTTGGCTTTTTTCCACTGTAACTCCAGTTATGATGCTAATTGATATTGCCACTGTCACACTCACTACTTCATTCAGGCACACCTTTCTGTCCTTTCCATGAATAGAGAAGGAGAAAGGAGAAAAACAGAGGCATCCTGTACCTTGTTATTGTACATTAAAAGCCATCTTTTTTCTTGAGTTGTATACATGTACATAATTTTATTTATGCTAGCAATAGGAACTATAGTTAGTTAGGTCAGAGTTTCCATTGATGGCTTTTGTTGTTTTCCTACTGTTGACTCCATTCCTAGAATCTATACAAAAGTTTCTAAAAAACAAACAAACAAAAAAGTCCGAATATGATATGGTCTGGCCTGTTTGCTACATATTTGTCAAGGATTGAAAAACAGCTGTTAAGTGGTGTTTTCCATTTTAGCTTCCAAAGTAATATGTCTGCAAAAGAAAAGTTGCAGATGGCATTACAGTACTCTTGGCAGGAAATTGAACATTATGCAAGGAAGTACTCTTACTTGGTTTGGTGTAAATAGTTATTTTATGTTAGGTGTATTTGTGAAGTGCACTAGCACCCGTGAGGGTATCCAGGCACTGTGCTTTACTTTCTTACCAAATGAGTTGATGGGAGTGATGATCCCTTTTCTAGGCTTTGGAGTTCTAGGGCTTCTGTTATGGAGTAGTAGCCTGCTGAAGTTTGTTCCCTTTTGAAAACTATACATGTCAGAAATTTGTGAGACATTAGCATTTTAAAAACGCCCTCAGGGTGGGCTTGAAAGGGTTAAAAGGTTAGAGACATCTGGACCATTAGTCCTTGAATGGTTCTTTATCTGGGTTTGTGGTCAGTCTGCGGACAATGACTCTTATTCATAACTTGAGTTTTACCTTCACTGCTTCAAAATTCCACCTCTGTCCCATGCGGAGACTGACCTTCATAGGCGTGGAACCAGCTACAAACCACAAAAAGGCTTTCCGCCTTCTCAGAGGATAGTGGATATTTTGAAGAGGTTTCTAAGATTTTTGACGTGGGTCTTATTTATGCATCTGTGTAGCCTCATGGCCTTCTGCATTGTGTTGGTTCCTGGTAGTGGGTGAAGTCATAGTAACTCCACCATCCCCAGCCTCACAGGTGCGGATCTCCCACTCTGTTCATCCGGATCTGAACTGTAGAATGGACCCTCATTCCTTTTTGGTTGATCGTCCTTTTAAACCCTCCATAAGTTTAGGTTACAGTGCTTACAGATGCCTCCTTGTTGGGCTTTGGTGCACATTTGGACAACATGACACTGTTGGGGCCTTAAGTTGGCCTCAGGTCAGTGCCTACAAATAAATGTGCTTACACTGCAGGCGGACAGTCTTGTAATGAAGGCATTCTTCTTTCTATCTCAGGGAGCTACATTGAGATTATATTGGAAACACTGTTGCCATTCATTATCTTAAAAGACTAGTTTGTGAATTATATCACTAAACACCCTGCGCATAAATCCGAATGAATAATCCAGCATGCAAGGAGTTTAGGGTGTTGGGTGATTTATTGTGAGAACTAGTACCAATGGAGGGATGAGATTAACCACTTACCCCACTTTGTAGGATACTGTGTTTGAATGTTGACCAAGGGTCTGTATATTTTTTATTTAACATTTCGCCTTCAGAATGGCCCTGTAAACTGGATAGACGTTTAGGGACCAACATGTCAACGCACTGATAACCACATTTATTCAATCATAAAGAGATTAAAATCCTCAGCCTCTCCAGATGTTTCTTATGGACTGGAAGGAGAACTTCATAGAGTGGGTGATCCCCGTGGCACTCCTGATCAACCATTATAGGACTCACAACTGATGATCTGAGTTGCACTCTAGGAAGTGTGATTTATGGGTATCACTGTTTTGACCCAGTGTTTATTAACTGTGCTGAATGTAATTGTGTTTGAAATCCATGATATAGAGAAATACGTCGTATAACTGAAACAATCTGTTACCTGTTTTTTTGGCATTTACTAAGAATAAAAAAAAAATTCAAAAAACTAACTGGACCCCAGCACGACCCTTCCAACCCCACCCTGCAAACCTCAGCTTTAAGGAAAAAAAACGAAAGAAACTCGACCCCTGCCATGAGCTGTAAAATAGGACCCAAGCATGACCCCCCACCTCCGACCCCCAGACCTTCTAAAAGAAAAAAAAAAACTTGTCCCCTGCCCTGAGCCCTAAAACCGTACCCCCCTCCTGCCTCAAGCCCTAAAACTTTACACCCTTCAGCCCCAAGCGCTAAAATCATAACCCCTCCCACCCCAAGTTCTAAAACTGTTCCCCCACCCCCCCATAAATCCTAAAAGCCCTTCCCAAGCCCAAAAAAACCATAACCCTGTCATAAAACCATACTCCCTTCCCCCAGCCCTCAAACCGTACCCCCACCCTAAAACCATACCTCACCTCAATCACATGACGACGAGCCAGCTCTTCTGAGGCACTGCGCAGGTTGTAAAGAGGAAACTGGAGGGTCTCTAGGTTTCCTCTAACTACGATGTTCGCCTTGATCATGCTGGTGCCTTTACCTTGCATATGCTCTCGCCACCAGTACAACGCCTATCCCTGCATAAATGCTTTTACAACGAAATTCATTGTAAAGGCATGCGTCATAAAGGCATATGTGTTGTTAAAAAAAAAAAAGATTGGTAACGGCCATGTGTGGTGATGGTGCATGTGTGGCAATGGCTCTGTGTGGTAGCCACTGCTTTGTCATGGCTGTTTCCCCCTTCTGTTGACCTTCGGTACTTGGCCACCTCTTCCACTTCAGTGCGAGTCATGACTCCATCCCAATTCCCAAGCTGTGTGGTCGCATTAGTGGAGACGAAGTGATGCCTCTTAGTCATTTTGCTTTTCTGATAAAGTTGCAGATGTCATCTTGGCAGCCAGGAATTTTGTTGCAAACTCAGCGTACACAGATCGCTGGGTTAAGGTAATTTAGAGGTTTATATTATTACATTTATCGGCCGCATTCAATATTGCGGCATTAAATAGTGTGAACCCTAAAATATTACTGAAGAAAATGGGGGGAATAGGGATGGAAGGCAGCTTCTTAGACAGGATGGAGTAATATCTGACTGACAGGTACTAGGCTATTGCGCTCCCCCCCTTTCCAATCTAAATTCAGAGAAAAGAAGTCATGGTGTCCGAAAGGGCTCAGCGTTAAGTCCCATTCTTTTTAATATTTACTTGCAACCACTGTGGAAGTTAATTAAGTCATAGGGGATTACCTTTGTCAATTACGCAGATGATACTCAGATTATTTTATCATTGGACAATAATAGTGCATCCGATCTGGAAAGGTTGCACACCTGTCTGTTTGCGATAGTAAGATGCCTTACGGAAGCAAGACTAAGTTCCTCTCCTGTAAACCAGCCAAAATGTAATTACCCCTCTCATGTAATTTCTGGCCTTGGAGCACATCTGAGAGCATTGACACAGCTCAAAGTGTTCACAGTTTGGGAGCCCTAACAGAAAGTAACCTCACAATGAAAACCTGTATAAATACAATAGTAGCAATGTGCTATGGTTAACTAAGAAACTTCAGGGAAATCACAGCCTTACTACCTCAACCAGCAAGGAAGATGGTGATACAAAGTGCAGTGTTTAGCAGATTAGATTATTGTAATGCACTGCTACTAGGTGTCCATGACTATTTATTGAAAAGATTGGACAGGGTCATAAGAGTGGCAGCTAAGCTTGCGCTCAAGCAATCTAGATTTGACTCCGCCTCAGGGGCCTTAAGAGAGCTGCATAGGCTACCGCTGAAAGAAAGAAATATTTTTGAAGCAATGTGTATTGTTTTTAATTAAAGCTATAAATAGAGTTGGTCCATCACTCCTGTAAAAGACGTTTTGCTGTTATAGGCTGCAGAGGCAGCTAAGGTCTGCAGCTGCAAATCTGATTATGTATCTAGATATAAGAAAGTTCAGCACGGTGACAGATCGTTTCAGGTTAAGGCTGTCCAAACTTCTGGCCTTCCTTAGGAAGGAGGGCAATTTGTAGAGTTTCAGGAGAAAGTTAAAAACCTGACTCTTTACTAAGCTGTAGAATTGCCAAGGGTACTGTGGTATTTCAGGCTGTGCTAATCTCTTTGTGTTTACTGTATGTTTTATCGCCATGATACCTGTGAGGTGACTGTGCGCTTTATAAATGAGTGTTAATAATAATAATAATGATAATGATAGAGGCGCAAGCTGGAAGGTATCTGTCCCTTTAAAATCTCACCTTTTCAACTTCTTGGTATATGCGCTGTTCCTTTCACAGCATGGTTAGGTGCTGTCTTCATTTAACATCCATCTGTCAGCCTTGTCTGGCTTCGTATTTCTGTCTGACCAACCTTCCATGTTCAGATCATCACTAGTGGTTCAGTTTCTAAAGTGATTGTTCTACTGGTTTCCTCTCACTCACATTATTGTTCATCCGTTGTTTTAATTTTCTTGATGACATCCCCATTCCAGCCAGTGTACAGTCACCCACTTTGATTTCTTGGTCTGAAGACAGTTTTGTTGGTGGCAGTAACTTCAGTGCAAAAAGTCAGAACTTCTGGCCCTATCACTTTTTCCACACTTGACCGTTTTCTTCCCGTATATTTGTTCACACCTTACCCTTTTTTTCTTACTCAATGTGGTTGTTGCATTTCATGGGCTCAGTCTGTTACCATTACATCTTTTTAACCTCCTTCACATCCTTAAAAGGAGGATGAGCGTCTGCATATACTTGATCCGTGTTTGCAATATCAGCCACACTCGTTAAGGCAGGATGGATGATCCGCTATTTGTCCTGAGCTAAAAAAGGACAGGGAATTGATCAAGAGCACCATTTTCTGCATGTCATCCTCTGTGCCAAGATCTGCTACCACTTGATCAAGAGCAGGCACTCTAGAGGGCGTGCATGTCCATTTCACTAGAGCCAAAGCTGACTCCACAGTCCTCTCCAAGGTGTCCCATATGGCGACATCTGCCTGGCAGTTGCATGATTTTTACCCAGCACTGCTACCCCATATCTGTCATAGGGAAGCAGGATGAGTACTTTCATGTCTTCTTTGGCTAATTGACAAATGTTCATCCCATTTAGATGGAGATTTTGCTTTGGGCTTGTTTACAAGGTGAGGAATCTGTAGGATGATATATTCAACATAAGAAAAAGTTACTTGCCTTTGATTGTTTTTGGTATGCATAATGTTGTGAAAGATTATTTACCATACTTCTGCTTCCTTTGACGCACCAGTGCCATGGCTAATAAGATCCCAATATATACACACGTTATGTGCTGTTTGTCGCTGTTCTGGCTCTCTTGGTTCCTCTCTGTACACTATGATGGGGCATGGATATAGTTGGAGAACGGATGCCTGTTTAACAGTTCGTACCTAATTTGCTTCAGGTTGGTCATGTCCATAGGCCAAGTAGTAATGTCTGGTGGCACAGCCACAGCACGAACTATATGGTGATACCTGGTGGAACTGGTAAGCTATTACTGGGGAAATGCCTTTCTAGACTAGTCTTAGCTAGTTCATAATGTGAGGAATCTGCAGGAAGGCTGTTTCCACAAAATAATATTGTGACTAAAGTAAACTTTTTTTGTGTGTTGTTGAATGATCATTTTTTGTTTAGTTTAGGAGATCATAATTTCTGTTTTCGTGTGTTATTAATCATAGCTTGGAACTGATGTGGGGCTTTTGAAAGATCCACTGGTAATTAAAAGGGTTTATGTGTAAAATGGGCTTGAAACCACAGAGACTACTCCAGATAAAGAACACCTGATTCAGGTTCTTGAGGCAGGTGTTCTTCGTGTTTAAATTATAATGAGGTGATTGCAGATAACCTGGTATTAATAAACTTTAAAACGTACTCTGACATATTTGCAGGTCTAATTCTTAAAAATCATTATGCTGCTAAAAATTTAATTCTCTACACTACTGGTAGCCCGTAGAGAGTTTTTGTTGTGTTTTCAGGTTGGTCTTGTTTGTTTCTCTTGTAAATGGAGCAGGTGCTGTTGAAGTCTGTCAGTTAACTTGTATTTGTTTGAAGGGCACGTCTATGATGCCTTGCTAATACTGTGCAGCACTGAGACAGTGATTGTTGCAATTGACTCTAGAAGTTCCTCTGGGTTCCGGCCATGCAGTTGGTGGCAGAGCTCATCCCATTTCGAGTTAGAGATGACGTCCTTAAAAAGGTTTTCAAGTTGTTGTTACAGTGTGACCAATGACTAACGGTGATGGTTTTTAAACGTGTATTTGTCTTGAACTTGAGTTGACGCTTGTCCAGATGGTATCAGAACTTAAGCCAGTTTATAATAGGGGCTCATTTATGTGGGTATGCAGAGCCCGATCCCTGCATGCTTTGTTTTTGGCACAGACAATTTTCCATTTGTCTGCTTCACTGAGTCAGTGAATTGCAGTTTGGGTGAGACATGATCTTACATTCTTAAGTTTTGGTTCTGTATCGTTTGGAGCTATTAAAATTGTTCTTGACTTTTGCAATACTGTGCTTTTGAATGTATCAAAGTGCAGTAGGGTCTGTTTCCACAGTCATTTTTGTATTTTATTTTTTTACTATCTGTGTTTACAGTGTTTGTATTCACTAAAAACTTGGGGCAAGTTAAATATTCTAGTTTTTGTAGGCTGCCAAAATAACTTCAGTTTTGCGGCATGAATCTTTTTCTGAATTCAGCAGCTTTGCATCATTCGCCATCTAATAGTTGAGTCCTGATATGTTCTTGTGCCCCCCCCCCCCCCCCCTTCCCACCCCCACTCCATTTTTGTGGGCGTCGTGACTACCACTTGGTGGTAAATCCATCCCCTATGTGACATCAGGCGGTGCCCCTAATGTTCCCATATGTAGTTGCCATCTTCAGATTCGATTTACTGCCGTTTGGTCTGGAAGCATCACTGAGGAGCTCCGAAGATTTTTTTTTTAAAAAAAAGTCAGAAAATCAACCAAGTTGCTGAACACTGCAAGGAAACCAACAGAGAAGGGAGGTGGGGTGAGCCTTCTCGATTTTGATTGGGACGCTCCACACCCCCCCATTAAGAACCACGTGGTCGGAGAATGAAGAGAGGAGAAGCAGAAAAGGGCTGAGGAAAACACTTTTTAAGTTCTGCCCCAATTGCCATCACAAATTTGCACAAAGAGGCCCCCACAAAGTCTGCAACCATTGTCTTCCGAAGGACCACAAGGATGAGTACTGCGAGGCCTGTGCTGAGTTCGTACCAAAGCACTGAAGGTACTATATTGACAGAGGTTAGAACACTACACCATGGCGAGCACTCGGAAGACACAGGAATAGCTTAAAGATCTAGGTTTAGCCAGCGACGAGGAGGAGAACTTAAGGGAGGCCAACACAAGGAGAATAGTCAGATGTTGAAATCTGCGCTGCCGACACTGTAAAGAGGCAAGTGTTAAATAATGCGGTGAAGGAAGCCAAAAAGAAGAAAAGGAAGGTCGCTAAACCGCTGAAAGGTGTGGATGCTAAGTCCCTGGGCACAGTCCTTGAAGGTGGCCCCACGTTCGAAACATTTGTCGACCGAAAGTCAGGAAAAAGCAAAGAACCACGTTGATCCCAACCAAAGGACACTGATGGGGACAAGACACTGTTGAAAACCTCAGTGCAACCATACACTCAAGAGGGAGCGAGAGATCAAGGCTAGGCCTCGGAGACAGGAGGAGACCTGTCGAAAATGAGACCAACGCAGATGCTCCGCGCAGAACAAAAAGAGGACTTGATGCCAAAATTGGTGCCCTGTTACAAAGAAAGGAGGAGTTCCACATACCTAAGAAGCTGAGGACAACCAGTTTGCCTTGGAGGCCCCAACAACCCCAAAAGGAGCAGTGGTGTAACAGAACTTGAGGGCCCCCCCTGCAAAGTTCATGGAAGTGACCCTCTTGAGTCTCCCCACCCAACCTTGTCAGAAGCCCATGCATAGTGACCAGTCAGTGCACAGCGTGTGACTGCGTGCTGCTGGCCCCCTGGACCTTGGTGCCCCCACCCCTCCGCACCACTGGGGCAGTGTGGGTTAATGTTACACCACTGAGCAGGAGGAGTTCTATGCACTCGAGGAGGTCAACAACACAGCAAGGTTTGACAGCCAGAACCAGTTTGAGGAAACATGGCAGGATCTAGATGCCAAGTCTTCAGAGTAGGGGTTTGACATCTTCCCCGTTGCCATCTCCACCAGTTGACCTGTCCCTCTACAACAGTCCCATCAAGAGGTCTGCTGATACATACGTGGTGCAGCTGGAGGAGGAGAATGAGGAAGCATATTTCCTTCTTGAAACATTAATGCCCTCACAAAAGGGAGATGTATTCTTGCCCATGCTCCCTAACATCCTGGACCAGGGGAAGGAGGCCTTTTGTGAGCAAGCCACTGCAAACGTGGTAACATTGAGAGTGGAAAAGAATTATGGGCATTCTGCTCCGGACCCAAAATACATAAAGGGCAATGTTCCAGGATACTCAATTATAGAAGCAACCATTAGGAAGAGAAACAAAGCCCCTACATCCATAGGGCCTCCGCCAGAAAAGGAAAGCAAAAAGGCTTGACTTGGTTGCAAGAAAATGGAGAGAAAAGAAGCGACCCAATGGAGGATTGCTAACTCCATCGCTATCTTAAACCGCTGTGGCCACCAGCAATGGGATGAAATAGAGGGCCCTGTGCAACACCTTTCAGAGGAATACCGCAGGAGGGCCAAGGTGGTAATACAGGAAGGAAAGAACATTACCAATACCTACCCCAAGTCTGCACTGGATGCAGCAAATACTGCCAGCAGGTAAATGCACATGGAGACAACACTAAGGAGATACTCCCGGCTCAGGGTATAATACTTCAAACCGGCGGTACAAGCCTCGGTCGTAAACATGCCATTCACAGGGGACGTCCCGTTCTGTCAGGCGGTGGATGATACTTTGCAAAAGTTAAGGAAGGATAACAAGACGGCAAAGGCAATGGGGGATCCTCAATTTTCTGGTTCCTTCAGAAGAGGAGGTAGTGTTAAAAGAAGACCTACAGACGCCCTTCATTTTTGGGCAGGAACAATAGCAACCCAAAGCAGGAAACATCAGGCCACCCAGCAAACATAATACCAGTAGAGCAAAATCCAGCGAGATGGCCCTATTGAGGAAGAGCAAAGAGAAGAGGCCAACCTCCCAGAGGGGAATGACCAACAGGCAAGTGACTCATGCAGCGTTCAAACCCACCACTATACATCTGTGGGGTGGCATAATAAGGGGATTCCTGCAAGTGTGGGGGGACAATTACATCAGGCAGTTGTGTTTTGAACATAATAAGACATTGATACTGCATGGAGTTCATCAAAGAACTTCCACAAATTCCTCCAAAACTAAAGAGCTTTGGGGTGCAATAAATCCTACAACTCAGGTCAGTTAACTCTTACAAAAAGAGCCATAGAATAGGTCCCAGGAAGAGAACCTAACAAGGGAATATATTCTACCTACTTTCCAGTGCCAAAGCAAGATCAGACTCCGAGACCAATCCTAGACCTCAGATTTCTAAACAAGTTCATCCAAACACAACACCTTAAGATGACAACACTGCCTGTGTAATTGCACTCCTAAGGGAGGGAGATTATACGGTGACCCTGGATCTAAATAATGTTTACCTACACATACCTATGAACCAAAGACACAATGTATCCAGATTAGTTCTGGACAAGGTACATTATCAATTCAGGGTGTTACCATTTGGCATAAAGTCTGCACCACGAGTATTCACAAAGTGCTTAAAGGTGCTTAATGGTGGTAGCAGCCCACTTAAGAGGACAAGGAATCCATGTCTGTCCATATCTAGAAGATTGGCTAGTGAAGGTACAGTCAAAAGAAACATGCGACAAACACATGCAAACTGTGTTTGCCACACTGCAATGCTTTGGCTTAAAAATAAACCACAAGAAATCTTCACCACATCTGGAACAAGTAAAAGTGTTCCTTGGAGCTACCATAAACTCCAGGACTGCGCAAGCATTTTCACTCCAGAAGAGAGCAGAAGCAATTGCCGGGCAGACTCTCCTTTACCAGAAGGGTTGGTCTCGGAGGGTGAGGACGGTCATGAAACTCATGGGCGTGATGGCATCATGCATCCTATTCATACTGCATGGGAAATTGAATATGCGCTCCATTCAGGAATAGATCTGCAGTGAATGGTTGCAAACTAAAGGGGACTGGGAGAATCTAGTGGTTGTCACAGTAAAGGTTACAAGGGAAATACAGTGGTGGCGTTCAACAAATGTAAAATTTACAAGACCATTCAAAACACCAACTTCCATGGTGATCATAACGACGGACGAATCCCACAAGGGTTGGGGAGTGCACACAGGCAACCTGAAGGTACAAGGCTTATGGAACAGCACAAATGTAGTAAAAACATCAGTTATGTGGAGCTGAAGACAGTATTCTTAGCCCTAAATGTTTTCCAGGCACACATAACAGGTCAGACTGCATTGAAAACAAACAACTCAACAACCATGTTTTATCTCAACAAGCAAAGAGGAACAGAATCCTTCACCCTGTCCAAAGTAGCCCAGTTTAATATAAATGTTGTGCTTTGGCACAAATCAGTCTTGCCATTTTTATTTTTTTATTCACCAATCCAGGTGGCACCTGCCATCTTGGATCTGTAAATTAAAAAGCACTAAGGAAATGGTCTGGCACCATTTTGCTAGCTCGCCACACATCACACCTCCTTTTTTTCTTCTTTTTTTTTTTTCTTCTTTTTTTCTTCTTTTTTTCCATTGGTCCACAGCATCGGTAGAAAACATTTTGCTTCCCCCACCCACCTTAGATGCTGTACAGCATTGCCAAAAGTAATTGGCACAGCCAATAGGTTTCAGAGGGGAGACCTGTAGGCTTTGCCAATGATTGTTTCCTATTGTAGCTTTGGTTTTTTTCTCAACAAAACAATTTGTTTTTTAACCAGATACAGATCAGTTACTGTTCCCCTAAAAAAACATTTTACAAAGAATCTTTACATCGGCCAATCAGAACAGGACAGTATAGGCTAAAAAGCATGTATAAGTACATAGTGCAGTGCAGCTTTGTACTATACACAACCATTTCTTAGAGAAGTATAATTGCTAAGCCTCTGCTCCATTGTCTGTTTTGACATTTTTTTTTCTTTTTTTTTCCTGAATTATTTTGTAGGCAGCTCAAATCTACAGCTGTCAAGTGAACCTGGTACAAGTGTGCATATTTGCTTACTTGCTGTTGTCATTAAACGGGATTCACCTGTCCCGTGGTGCATGAGGCCATCAACTGCCTTGTTTTTAGACCCGAAAGGTTCCAGTTTACCTAATTTGCTTGTCTGAAAGGTAAAGGTTTAAAAACATTAAAATGTTTCACGTCAAAACCTTTTCTATGCTTGCACATTGTGTTATGAAGTCTGAGGATATCGAATATGCCACTACAGGGGTCTGGCTTGTACAAAACCCTTAAGTGCATGCTGGTATAGACGCATTTTACCCACTGTAAGGGCTGCTATAACTCTTCGCCTGCCCATTTTGTTTAACCCCTAAGCTGCTAGGCGAATTCAGCAAAAGGCCATATGTGTAGATCCCGTAAGGTTTTCTCAGGAAAATAACTTGAAATAAAGAAACATTGCATGTGAGTAGAAAAAAACTGCCATTTGTGCCGAGATTTTCATCCGTACCTTTTTGTCACAATGGCTGATTTACAAAAGCAAAATACCACTGAGTCTTTTATACCCTTCTGGTTGCAGGGATGTATAGGGTTTGTAGGTTCTCTGACAAACCAAGGTACCCAGGGTCAACAACAAAGCTGAACAGTTCAATGTTTTTTTTCATTGAGTTCAGAGTGTAGACCAATTTATATTGTAAAATATGTAGAGTGAAAAATTGGTATAAGGGAAACCTATATATTTATGAAATGGGCACAAGATATGAAATTTAGGAGCAGTGGTTATTTGTAGATCTCTGAATTTGTGGGTATTTGTACTAGCGTATGATGTAAAGGGTATTTTTCAAAATGTCTGCTTATACACTGACCTACATTTGGAAGGCACATATAGACTGACATCCAGTTGGTAGTAAGTTATCCTGCTGTTTTATGCTCCCACGTGCCTTCTAATAAAAATGATACCTCACTTGTGTCGGTACTCTTGGTGTCTGCAACAGAAAATGGGTCAAAACACAACATGGGCCATCACATTTTTCCACTGAAAACTGACCCTTTATTCAGTCAAGATAGCTCTACATTTTGGACCCTAGCTCAGTTGACAGCTTGAGCAACCTAGCAACGTGTACGTTTTTTAAAACTAGACATCTATGGGTATACAGGGTGGGGTAACTTGCGTGACTATCACCAGGTTTCTTTTTTGCTCAGAATCCTTCGCAAACCTTGACGTTGACTTAAAAAAAAACACTTTTCTCACATTTCTGTGATGCAAAAGTTCTGGAATCTGAGGGAAACTACAAATGTCTGTCCACCCCGCATTCCCCGAAGTATCCCCTTAAGAAAAAGAAAAACGTACATCACTTGTGTGGCTGGGCCTAGTGTCTGTGACAGAAACCGATCAGTCTAGGGCTCGGATTAATGTTAGTTTGAGCTGTTCCTGTTGCAGGCAATAGGCCCAGCCTCACAAGCAGGAATGTGTTTTAATTGACATAAGTGGGGTAATGCAGAGTTGTTGGAATTTTGTGGATTCTGGAGGTTTCCATCACAGAAATGGAAGGAAAATGTATGATTTCAGGCTAAGTTTGAGATTTGCAGAGCATTGTGGGTAGGAAACACTTGTAGGAGCCACACAAGTTTTCAAAAATGTCTGTTGTTCATAGGTTTGCAGGGGTGGCGCCAACGCATGGCCCTAAATACAGCTCCTACCCCTGTTGCTAGTCTCTCAACATAGCAATTTAGTGCCTTTTGTGTAATTTTTATCTTGGCCCACCCACACAAGTGGTGTACCATTCTTAACGGGAGATGTGCGAACTCCGAGTGTTAAGAAACCTGTGGCTTCCCGTACAATCCAGATCTTTCCATCACAGACAAGTAAGGAAATTGTGTGTTTCATACTAAAGTTTGATGTTTGCTGGCCCTTTCAGGTAAAATTACCTGGTGACAGATAACCATGCAACTCATGCACCACTAGACTCCCCTGGTTGTGTAGTTTTCAAAGATGTGCAGGTTTGCCCCGGTGACTGCTGAGCTAGGACTCAAAATCCATAGCTACTCGAATTGTTAAAAAAAAAAAAATCTTAATAAGGGCCATATTTACATTTTGACCTGCCAAATTAAGAAATTACCACCAAGCTAAGCTGGTGGTCAATTAAAAAAATATTGACAGGAGCCGACGAAACGTTAGTTCCTGCTTGTGCCTTTTTACGTTTGGCGCACCATTCCATCAACATAATGGATCTGTCCGCATTTAAAAAAAAAAATAATTCAAAAACAAAATCCCAAAGCTGCATTGTCTTTTTGAAAAGAAAGAAAAATGCTGCTCTCGCCATGGGAGGCATCTCTGATGTAAAGAGAGGCATTAGACAATTATCACTGGCCCTTACCACCATGGTTTTTCAGGTGGTGACGGGTATTGAAAACTGACCTGTATGTCTGCACATCTAAATTAGGTGGGTGGACACAGAGGTCAGACGCAGATGGCCCATACTCAATCGGGACATAGCAGGGGTGCAACCATGCCACAGATGGAGTAGCTTTCCTCACACTCCCCCAATGCTCCATCCACATATATATCAGGCGACCAGACCATTGCTTCACTGTAGGAATACTCTGTTGCCATATCTTACTGCAAATCTGGTACTAATATGTCAACCTTAATCTGCTACTTACATTGGTTGGTTTTAGCACCTCCAAAAATGCTAGCTTCAAAGCACAAATGCTTATCAAATGTTCTGAATATTGAAAATAAGACTACAGATGCTGAGCCCTAAAGCTGCGTCAAGGCACCAACTGCTTTATGGTCTATTCACACGCCATTCATACAAGCTTTTCCTATCCTCGGCAATGGGCCCAGTCTATTAGATCAGTGCACTCACATCAACATACTGCTGCCATGCTAGTGCCGTCAAGTAACCGCCTCCCTTCTGAACATAACCAAATGCGTGCCTAGTGAACCTCTACTAATAGCTCCCATGACAGCCACATGAGGCTCAGGAATACGTGTGTTATGTGTGTCTTTATCACACTTACTGTGGTAAATCAAAATTCCTCCAGTTTGTTGGTGAAAGTTGTGAGTGCCCGAGTATGCTTCTGAGGCCTCATTCCTTGAACTGAGTGAGCACATCCACCTTTAAAACTAAGGTAAACATGCTGGGGAATACTGTCTAAGTCCCCTAAGGAGAACCTCATGAACTATGAAGAACAGTACTTTTTGACACACAGGGTAGTCGGTGAGAGCATAGAATATATCAAGTCCACTGTTATGTGCACTGCTGTGACTGTAATGCACGTCATACATACACTGACGGATGATGAACATGGCAAGCAGGGCAAACATTTTACTCATATGTGTAGCGTTGGGTGCAGAGTTCTCAATAATGTTATGTTTTTTTTTTTGTAAAACGCACCATCGCCTGTGAGAGTATCCTGTTGCTGATGCAAGAATAGTCCAGGCTGATCCATGGAGTAACCTAGTCGAAGAGCCAAGTGCTCAGCATCCAGTGGAATGCACTAATTGTAGAGGCGGTGCTTACATGTAGAGGCAGGTAATTCTGCCCTTTTGGAGCCAGTTAGGAGAAGTCTGTTCTCCTTGTCCTGGTGCTGCCTATGCTGAGCAAAGGTGTCTGGAAGGTTTCTGAAATCTGAGGCGGTATTGAGGTATGCGGGACCAGTGCATTGTAAAACTTTGAATGTTTATTCCAGGAGTTTAGAAAGAGCTGTGGACTGGGAGTCAGTTAAGCTGTTTCAGGTACCAGGTGTGTGCATGTTGGGATGTTGAGAAAGGAGGCTGCCTGCTGCGTTCTTTATGGTTTGGAGTCACCTGCTTAGTTGAATAAGGGAGTAATTCAGTATTGGCTTAACTGTGACGCAAGTGGGTTTGAATCCATCAGTGAAGATGAAGTGCTGGCATGTGTATCTGTACTCCTTCACTATCTGCTTTCTATCTATGCAATGTCCCTGTGAAAGCACACCTAGCCTAAGCTTTTCTTGCTGGTTCATGTCTCGGTCCTCATCAGAGTCCTGACTAATCCTGTATTCTTCTCAAGTGAACCTTTGTCACCAGCTACTTGATACTCAACTCCTTACAGTTTGTGGGTGCAAGTTGGGGGTGTCCGAGTATGCCTCTGATGCCTCATTCCTCAGACTTGAGTGAGCATATCTACCATTGAAACTGAGGCAAACATACTGGTGAATAGTGCCTAAGCTCCCTAAAGTAATAAGCCAAGCAAATGTCCTGTGGGACTCGTTCACAATCACTTATACTTTTGCTTTGAAAGTGTGGAAACGCAATTAGTAACTTGTATCATAACCAATGTTCTTGAAAAAGCGTACAGGACACAATAGCTTGTGAGAGGATTGCTTTCTCATCTTTAATGTAAGGATAATATACATTTCATTATATATCCAAATTAGTGCAGACGACATAGTGCTCAGAGAGTGGACGTGTGTGTATATATATATATATATATATATATATATATATATATATATATATATATATATATATGATATAAAATCTTACGCAACCTTGGGATCTGTGCAGTCTTGTTCTATGTCTTTGTGTGTACACTCACACAAAGACATAGAATAAGACTGCACAGATCCCAAGGTTGCATAAGATTTTATATCAAACAAACATAAGCGGAGATCCTGTATGTTGATGTATGGATTCTCCTGGTGAAAGCAACTTACCGAGGGCATGTTGACGTTTCGACCGATGATTAGTATTCTGGTGTCATCAGAACAAATGTTGGCTGACATAAGTTCCCTAGGAACCGTGGAATCTTGGGAACCTTAATAAGGTGTCCTGTAAACAATATGTGCAAGAAGACTGACAGACTCAGCTATACATACCGGTATGCTCGGTTAGTTGGACAGATCCAGTGAGGTAAACAAATTATTCTTGAGAAGTACAACTTTGTATTGTGTGGGGAAAGTGGTCACACCCACACATACAAGAGTATTCCTAGACAAAGCCAAAAATGCTTAACTGGCACTCTGTTACTTAGACAGTCCCGTAGAGGTAAATGGATTAGTGGGGGAAAAGCACACCTTTGCATTGTCATGTTGCCATATCATCTGCAATCACCCCTGTAGGCCTAGTGGTTTTCCTGGCTTTGGATTGTGGTTGCGCCGTGATCCACTGCAAACCAAAGCCAGTAAAACATGCCAGGAAGGCATCATTGGAAAGGGGAGACTTTTACGAAGTCGCTCGAATCCTCCTTTGCTTTACATTTTTGGTCCGAAACTGAAAAAATATTACACTTGTCAGCACTACTTGTTCTCTGCCCATCTGAGTCTAGGGCTCACTACTCTGTGGGACTCCTCTATTATAGGTATTTATTTCAAACAAGCTGTGAACAAGTCACTGAGCTTCCTTTCACATTTGCAGGATAGGAATCAGTTTGCTATGAAGGCTTATGCATGTATGGTCATAAATGGTTGGGTGCACCCAACCTACCAGCATTAGTAGGACACAAACTCAAACTTTAACTTTGTGTGAGATTAATTAAAGGATGGTCAACTTTCCTTAAAGATATGACCCCCTCGCTGAAAGTTCTATTGGGCATCTGAAACCTGTTGTCTTGTGGGTAGAGACAAGTCTCTATAAGATGTCATTTGTACTTGTTCTAAGTTGATTGACGGACACAACCCCTTTTGCACGAGCACCTTAACATTTTGCAAGTAAAAACATGCAGGCAAACCTTGATTCAGTGTTTACATGAGTGGTATTCACAACAGTCATTACATTTTGTGAGATATGGATTGTTTATCTGTATGTAACAGCCTTGAAAGAAATATATAGTTGGCAGTTTTCCTAAATATTCTATACTAAAATGTGAGTAGTCGTGTAAAAAACAATTTTTATCCTAGCATTTTAGGATTTCCTAATTGTTTTGTAAGTTTGTCACGTACGTGGAATATGTTTTTATTAGTATTATATAGATCAAAAAGGTACATGGAGAATAAGCATTTTATATACGTTATATTAATTTTCATTTTAAGAGTAGGCACTTCATCAGGCCTGCTCGTTTTAGATTCCTTGTGGGGCAAATTTGCTATGGTTTTTAATAACTATGCAAATAATTTTTAATTTGATTTAATTTTGTTTCAACCACTTTTGCTTTTGAATGGCCTTGGCAAATTATTATTTTTTTTAAATATTTTTTTTTATATTTACCAAGCCATGCTTGTACATCAAATGTAATATAGAGAATAATCTCTAGAATAAGGCTAAGTGAGTTGTCCATTTTACTTCGTCAAGGATCGGACACCGCAAGATTCATGCCCCGTGTTCTCTCCTCCAATACCTGCTTGTAAGTGTGGCGTCTTTTGAAAGCCCCACACCGAGACCAATCCAGTTGCTATGACAGATGTGCATGATGATAATGATGTACGTAGCATCTGACACATACAGGTTGTGTCTGTGATGGTATTCGTTTTCTGTGGGGGCCACCTTGTTATGGGTCTGATGTTAATGTTATACGTTAGTCAGTTATAATAATGGTGTCTTTTTGATTCCTGAAGAGCATGTGCTTGAATTTTTTTTTTTATATAATTGGGGTAATTATTTAATGTTACGTGTACTACTTAATATCCAGAAGACTAGAAAATGGCAGGAAGGACTATTGATCGTGCTGCGTAGGTCTTCAAAATCAAATACCAAGGTTTTAGTTTATATGTATTCTTGTGACATTTCAGTAATACTAAATATATGAAACATGCTACATTTTAACTAAGACTAGATCATGGGTATGTGTTAATGTATTTGGCCTATTGCCTTTTAAGTATTGTAATCTGGTGTCACGGGATATCCTTATTTAGTCCTTTTAGGGAACTTTGTAATTTGTAGATCAATTACATTTCTAGTTCCAGTAGAATTGATTTGGAGTTTATTTGGTCTTCATGTATTCAGATATTGTCAATGATAGTCCAGTTTGTCGTTCTCAGAATGACATGCTTCAAGATAGTGATGTGTTTGTTTTGTACTTGACCTGGCATCCCTTATAGTGGTATGGTATTCATTAATACGGACTCTAATTTTTCTATTGGTCATCCTTGCTTACATATCAACCTACACCACACAGACTGTCCTTCATCTGTATTCACTTGCCTATTGATAAATAAGAGCTTTTAGTCTTTCCAGATCAGGCTAAGCTAATGGGCAAGATACACACCTCCTGTGGGTGTCGTTCTACTTTTGTTATAGAGTTCAGACTTTTGGGAGGATTCACAAAGAATGACAGAATAATTCATGGAAATCTCTAATAGAATTCAAGGAGACTCCTGCTGGGGAAAGTTATCTCCTCGACTTCTCAGAGCGTGATGGAAGAAATACTTGCAATAAGTCCTACCACTGGCAGTTACTCAGGATAGCATTCCAACCCATTGTTCTTTTGCCCACCATGTCACCTCAGATTGGACCCAGCCGTTTACAAATCAATTTTGACCCTGCTGCAGTGGGAACAGTTTACTATGAACTGGCAGGCCAGATCCTCTCGGAACCAGAATACAACTAACATATTATTTTTGCTCACTGTGCAGCTGGAACCAGACTAGGTCCAACTGATGAGATTCTAACCAGTGGTTAGACTTAAGGTAAGCATTCCTCCAATCATCTTTTGTTTGTTTGGAAATTAAAATGTCGCAAGAAGTAAAATCCACATCAGAAAATGCACATTTTCATTTGTGCATGGATTATTGTTTTTTTAACTCCTATAGAGAAAATGTTTTCCGGTCTAGGAACCCCTTCATCCTGCTCACCCTTGAAATGTAGAGGTGTTATCGCCCCTTTAACTCTGGAAAGGCACCTAGCGCCTGCTTTTACTGCGTAGTGTACATGTTTTCCCAGGATTGAAAGTTACCTGCAAAATATTTGTTTTAGAAAAAAAAACACATAGAAGCTTTTGTTGGGACTGTTCTGCCCTTCGTGCTCTGTTTCATTATTAATGTCCGAAACTAATCCAAGCTTTCCAACCATCACCATTTTAGGGTTGAGCCTGCGTCGCTAGCGAGACGCTTTAGGTATTAGAAAAGGGCTTGGAGCCCTATTGATGTCACGTCAGTGTTTTTCATTGGTTCATGGGCTTGCCTATTAAAATCTGCTTGCTTTCATTAGTCGAAGGCATGCATACATCATGCCTTTTCCAGTGGCTAGCCCTCCTCGAGCGCATCGACCAAGTACAGAAAACATGCGAGGCTCGCTGTTTTCTGTCCGGCTCGTGGACTACTTTTTCTCTATTTTCCTAGCGCAATTTCGCTTGCCAGAAGTCGAGCACTTTACACAGTTAAATGCACTTTTTCGGGTTACGTACATAAATGCACTTTTGCCGATAGGTGAAAAGTCGGGTTAGGAGTTTACAACACTGTCAGCTCTAACACGAGCAAACGCGAGACCCGTTGCATTGCAAATACTTGTTATTGTTCTTAGTGAAATGCGCTCAGTGCAGCCGGTATGCCCAGACATTGGTCCTGTAGCCTGCTGTGCCATAGGACTCATGTTGCACCTCACTGATGAAGACCATAAATGGTAAAGATATTCAGAAATACTTGTGGCCCTGTGCGGAAGAGGGTGTGTGGTCTAGTGGTTTTGACTGTACTGTGCCTTTGGTGCAAGGTCAAGATGGTCGGTATAATGCTGGCCCCAGTGTGTAGTGGCAGAATCACAAAAAATAAAATAAAAAAATGATTTGGAATGATGACCTGAAATGACCAGTGGTTGAGATCATTTCAGGCATTCCACCCAGTGCTTTCTGTATATTCTTATAAGCTATCCCAGCTTACTTCAGACAGTTTGTGCTAGTGACTTAGTTTGGAGCTGTAGGCTCAGATAACATAGGTTCGAATTTTGAATCCCACAATGCATTGTGTGAGTCAGTTCCAATTAGTTTGCTTTCTTTGAGAATGTGAAAATGAGCTAAATGCCAGTATGAAGCACCACGTTCAAACAAGAAGCTAAATTTGACACCGAGATGTACCCTGTCCAGACACACGTGATAGCTAGTAACATCAAGGAAGAGGAACAGTTGGAATATCTCAAAATATGCATTTTTTTAAATGCTGTAGCACCAGTGAGTGTTAATGTTGAGGGCAACGTTTATTCTGTTTTCCATGTATTAAAAAAAAAAAAATCCCAAAATTTCCAGTGCCTGTGAGTATAACAGAAGCAAGAAAGAAGTGTAAATTTCAAAGGAAGTGATTACACATACGCACTCCAATAATTGAAAATACTTGAAGTGACCTTTTTACACTGATGTATTCACTCTTCGCTCCTCAGATCTGCGTCCTATGCCTGCTACATCCGTATAAACCGCGTTTGACCTATCAGCAAATACCTTCATTTTGGCTAAATTGGGAATGGATAGGGTAACTAGCAGTTGTAAGTGGCAAGGTAGTGTTAACAGAAGTAGGTAGTGTGCAGTGCTTCAGCGCTTTCTGCCAGGGATGTATTCCAAAGTGTTTCTGCTAGCAAGATAGTTGTCTTTCATGGCTCATCAAGGAGCCGTTCACAGTATCTGCCTCTACTGCACAATCCTGCTAGTGCCTAGCAAGCACTCCCGGCTTTTCTCCCACCTTTACTGAATATCTTTCTCAGCCCAGCCAATCATACTGAGGGGTTATGATTGACTGGAGAGGTGGTGCTGTGATTAACAGGACTGCATTATCGCTAACTTTACAACGTCAGAACTTTAGGTTTGGGAAAGAGCTGTTTAACCCTTCACCCTTTCCGTATTGCTAAAGTGTGCCTGGTTGAGTTTCCACAGAGTGTTAGAATTATTCATTTATAAAGTGACAGTTCAGTTAGTGAAAGGTGGAATCTAAGTGGTCATTCCGGGGTGAAGGTAGCTTCCTCTCAGTTCCCTCAATTGACATAATAAGCCATACACAAAGGTGATGCGTGAAATGCTTACAGAATTCTCATTCCCATCCATTGTCTTTACCTTTTTCAGCTTCATGCCAAATAAGTAAAGCTGACACTTTTTACCAATTAAAGGGCCGATTAGGTGAATTGGTGCTATATGTGAGTCCCAAAGGATGACAGCCCTAGACTTAGCATTATATGAAAACCTAGAGAACCCACATAGAAAATCCACAAAGGAGTATCTACACTGGACAACATTGAAGTCCAAAGTATGAAGGTTTATTTAAGAATTACAGTCATTACAGAAAATAAAAATACTGAGTTAAATTCAAAATACTCTATGCAAACAAACGTGAGTTAGAAAAGGCAATGGAAGAAGAGTCCTATTCGAATCAGTTGCCAGCATCAAATATGGTCTAGCACAAAGCAAATAATAAAATTAAGTAGCAAATAGTTATAGGAGTTGCTCAGTTTATAGGGCAAGAGAGAATCTCTAGTTACTACTTCAGTAAGAAGCCTAACATGGAGTCCGCCGTCAAGTTGGGCAAGGAAAAGACCTGGCTCGTATCCAAAGTCAGTACTTGTAGCATTACAGCCGAACGGAACCAGGCCCTAGACATGGTGTGAAGAGGCACCAACATGGGTTGTACTGATAATGATGCATTTATATAAATCACTCAAAATTTACATGAAACATTACATAAAACAAGCTCACTTTAGGAACCCCCTCAAAATGAATGAACAAGTAAGAATTTTAATTTACAAACTAGTGAAAATGGCATTGTATTACTAAATAGCCGCCTGAAAATATGAATAAAATATAGTTCTTCTAGTAAATATATCAACCTTGAGCATTGAAACATTATATATGTGATGTGTTTTTCCAGCAGTAAACAGACTTCTACTGTGAATTCGTAAATTGTTAATTAAATTATAGACTATCGCAGAACCGAAACGTAAAACTGATTGAACCACAACTACTTTTACAATCATACGCAAATTAGTATTGGTCCTGTTAGCCACGCCATGTCCCCTCTGAGGTAGAACACACCAACCTAAGAATGATTTCACCCTCACCTTGGCTCCTTAGTGAGGTGGTGTAAGACAATAGTCTCTCCTTGCTGTCCTCATGCCCTCTTACTTTAAATTGTTGTCACGCCCTCCCTCCCGCCTCTTCCTCCCTCCGGCCTTCACTTCATTCTTTCCTCACTTGGTAGATGCTTAGCTCTGTCCATGCTTTCCCACCTTCTTATGTTCCTTCGTCCACTCCTGAGTTTCCTGTTACTGTGTTTTGAGGTGACCTTTGGGCTACCTTAATAGACTTCGCCTAAAGTCAAAATAAAAACCCTGCCCCTATGCAAGTATTGACTCTCATCACTTAAGGACATATTAATCGGAGAGGGGTGGAGACATTCTGCTGAACACATTTCTTTGGCACTACACAATTGATTGTGATATTTTCAGTGCTTAATTTGTAAATAAAAACGTGCCGGTGCCCAAAGTCTTCCTCTTAAATACGAGGCTGCAGCAATTAAATACGGGAACAAGGAATACTGAGGCGGCGTAATCCTGAAGCCATCTCGGGTCTCTTCAATTTATATAAAGCCACTCCCTGCCCCCTCAGCTCGCTCTAGCAGCTTTCTACTTTCTCCCTTTGCAACGTTTTTTCGTTTTTCCATTCCTCCGTCTTTCCCATGTTTCTTTGCTGCAGCAAAAGCTTGAGGCAAAAGAATAAGCCCCATCCCGCAAAAATAAGTGCTCAGCACCGGAAACATCAAGCACAAATTAAGCACTGGATATTTTTATATTGGGAAACTTAGTCCTCTGGTCGAACAATTTCGGATTCTCAAAAGCAGGGGTGTGAATTCTGGGTCGGGGGTGTTTGGACTGTTACAACCTTTAATAAATTTATTTTATTTTAAATAGTTGGGTACAAGTGCTTTCAGTCGGGCATGGTGAGGTGCTTGTCGAAATTCACTAGGGATTTTTACATATGCGCAGGAAAAAATATGCGCGCACACTCTCTCTTCCTCTCTGCTATGAAAGTCTTCAAAAATGTTGTTTATTTCACAAAATATTGTTTTCACTTGCATAGTACCCGCATCAGTCCACAATATTTTTATTTTCCACTACTGCTCGAGTCCCTCTTGTGCCCCCCTGCTTGTCATACAAGCATTTTAACATTTTATGCCAGCGCCAAATCTGAACGACCCCCTCCCCTAAATGAAACATTTAGCTGGGGACAATATAAAGGGAGTTCCCACATGTCACCCTCAAAGCCCGATATTTTGCACAGAAGGGAATCCCTGCCCTTAAAGTGCACGTAAGATGATAAAAACAAACAAACTACAGCGGAGTTGAAGCCGAAAATATATGCAAAGATTTAACCTTACGTTTCTGTGGTTACCGTGAGCAGGATTGTTCTATGGGATTTCAGTGCCCTTTGTTTTTACGCATCCCCGCCCTATAATTTGCATTTCATGCCGTGGTATACCGAAGTCATGGTAACAAAAACAATTTCAGTGATTCCTAACAGTCTTGCCGCTTTATACAGTAAATATTTTTTGTCGCTTTCCAGCTCAGTGGCGCTCATTTTAGCGAACCTGGCAGGGTGAAAGTCTTCACTACCCCCTCCAGGATTGAGATCTGTGACTCCTCATGCACACACATGGATTTAACAGATGCACTAGTCTTCTGACATTCGGCACGTGCTTTTAGCTGCCGCCAGAAACTGCCGAGAAACACATCTATAAACTCTAAACACATCTATAAACTCTAAACACTGGAATAAAACATGTTACACTTCCAGGGACCTTGGTTCCCTTTTCCTTTTCCAAACATTGAAGTCCACTAGTTCTTAATTAAAATATGAAGCCAGCTCCGAGATATGTGCACGTTGAATCTGATTATTTTGTCACTCATCTGCATTCTTTCCAATTTAGGGTTGTGCCATGGTCTGCTATGCCAATTGTGTATCGTATTTCCGCAATCTGAATGGTCCCTAAGTACTTTCAAACCCAGGCTTCTATTTACAGTTCTGGGATTCTTGATTATGAACCTTAATGGTCTGTTTGTTTTAATAGCGTATAGCATTGTTGGATGTTAGAGGTATTTAGTAATAGCGCAAAATTGTGGAAGATTGATGTATTCTTTAGTTTAGGAATACATATACTGACAAAATCGGAATCATTTTCTTTTAACAAACAGGGTCCTTATTCTTGAAACACATACCTAGTTAATTTGAAACTGCTCAGTTAAAAGTTTCAACATTTGCACATTGTGATGAATTGCTTAATGTATGTTCTTGTGAACGGCGAGATACAAGACTTTGTGTGTAATTTCTCGAGAAAATCACGCAAAATCTAGGTTGCTAGTATCTTGAATGAAAAACTACTTATGATGGAGTACCTTGAGTACAAAATACTCACAACATACAGGCATGCGACTGATGCGAGCAGAAAATGTCTGTGTCGCTGATTACCCGTCCTGGTCACCTTTTCTGAGTGAACCAGACTGCTGCAGGGTGAAAATTATGCTATATTGTGTAATGAGAAGTGTTGCAAATGTGAATATTTCACCACAGCTATAAAAAAAAATTGCACAGACCATTTTTTTTGCCAGCTTTGTAGTGAGTTGATGGCATAGTAACACTTTGGTTTAGTTCTTTAAATACGCTCTTTCATAATGGAGCACTATCTGTATTATGTGTTGAATTTAAGATACTGATGGTTCATTCTTTTTTAACAATGTTATTATGCATTTTCAAGAAAAGGCGGGTGAGCATGACACACTACAGTTCCACTGGAAGCAGTAAGCATAACTCAAGGAAAATGGGAGGCACAGCCCACATACTCATGGTTACACTGAGGAACTCAATTGAAGCACGACCCTGCCCAAATAGGACACTGGATAGAACGAAACCCATTGTGTCTCCTCAGACAATCCTGAAAAGAGGAGCTGGGGGGAGAAAATAAAAGAGGAAAGTGAGGCAATACCAAATGAGGCACTCGTTAAAGTGTAAGTTGCATCCCCGTAGATCCCTCTTCTGAATCAAAGGAGGAAAGATGTGCATGTCAGATGCACGTAGTGATTTTGACACTGTCATATGGAGCCCTTCTGTCCGTTTCAGGCGCTTTATATGAGTGGTAAAGGGACGCCATAGGACGTCAAATTTAGCCATTTGATGCGGATGATAGTCAATTTTTCCCTGATGTAGAGGGACCACACCTTCCCCCACCACATATTCAAAGAAGGAGGTAGTGGTTGTTTTCACATTAGGAGGACATACCGCTGCACCACTAGGAGCAGGTGGGAGAATAAGCTGCCTCAGGTGGGAGTTGTCATGGGTAAAATTTTATCTGCCCCCAGGTTGTCCATGAGGATTGTAAGTGGGTCCAGTGGTAGTAGAACATTTGTGACGGGTCTGTGTTGTGTGCTGGATCTCTACCCCAAATGTCCGAATTGGTGGGCAAGACCAACATTTGTGTAAAAATGTGCCTGGTTCTCCACACCCCCTCCAGCACAAATCTCAACCACCAAACATCTTGGCAAATCTAACAGGCATATGAGGTACCAGCGGGTCAGTACTATATATGCATTCTCCTTGTAACTGATGCAGATTGACAGTTCAGCCTCTCTTTGCAGTATAAGCCCCATGTGTCATCAGATATATCTCAGGGGCCAGTCCTCTTTCCCATCGTAATAAATAGGTGTGTTTTTATGATGGTCAATTATTCAATAAGAAAAAATAGTAAAATGTTTATAAATGATCTACTTCAACATAAATTAACATACTAGTAAATACACAAACAAGAGGATATATCAGTCATGCTTCAAGCATCCTGATATTGAAATATCCGCCTCTTCTTCCAATCAAGATCTACAGTTCACATCCAGGACTTCTCACCTTCAGGAAAGCACTTACATACAATACACGGTTCAATAACCTCTTACACCAAGCAAAGTGCAACCCGGCATTAAAACATATAAAAACATCACAACCCTGTGTAGAGGTGATGAGGGAAATAGTAGAGCAAACAAGGGCCCACAAGGCACAATTGTCTCACACCATGTGGTATCCAATTAATAGCGTCTTCATAGTCTGTTTCTGACCCTGATGCCATAGTCAGCCAAGGGAAAAGACTCCCACAAAGGTGATAGAATTCTGTCATTCCAAAATTGAGCAGATGTCTATGAAAATAACTCGCCTCCGCTTTAACGGAGGAGAGAGAATTTGGAATCGCCAGTGTGGCCTTCTCCTGCTCTCTGGGGCGGAGGGGGGGGTTGTGGAAACTGGTAATGTGACATCAATCTCTGTGACTTTCGGTGTAAGGCAAAATATTTTCTTGTAACCGGACCTGTGACAAGTTGTTCCAGTTTTGGGTGCACTTGAAGGAGATGAATGACTTCTGGGAAAACTGGTTAGTTCACAGATCAGTGGTCGAAGATCTTTCAGCAGAGTCCTGTGGATGTGGCAAGAAAATTTCACCACCTGCACTTCATGCGGAGAGGTCCATTTCTGACATTAGAGTAGGTTTCATATACCATGCGAGAGCATTGTTGAAATCAATTAAAGGACTGCAGTCACACTTAAACATCAAAACTGAGAATATTGCAACATCTGTCAGAGACTAAATTGTTGGGTTTAACGAACAGAGTTCTGGGTTGAGCAAAACCAAGAAACATTGACAATGACGATGGACAACCAAGAAGGAACAGTAAAGACTCAGTGGAGGAGTTTTTTTCTGTAACAGCAGGAGACCTGCAAATTGTGTTATTGCTGCTATAGTGGAGTTCCAGTCTTTGATTTGATCTTTGCCACGTAGCGTGTAGAGATCGTTTTGCTTCTACTTTGAAATATCTGCCTCTGCGCGGTCTCAGGGACATTTGGAAGGCGAGATAATTAAGCCTAGAGCGGTGAAAATACATATGAAGTCCGAGACATACATAAGAAAAGGACTCCGCAGCATTTTAAATTGTATTTTTGTTTGGTTTAGCAGCCCCTATTCCAGTGCATTTATTTTGAGTTGCTCCATACGATAGACATCAGGTAGGACGGTTGGAGATATGTCTGCTGAATTGGTGTAACGAATGTGTTTTGATGGGGTTGCAGATCACTTTTGCATGAGGACAGGATAAGTGGTTTTGCATATTACCAGCATGGTGGTGGTTTATATAGTATGAACATTCACACCCATTTTTATTTGTTTTGAGCACGGGTACAGGCTTACCAATTCCCTGTATAATGGTCACATGATTGATTACATATTCATGTTTGTATTTATGTTCAGATCCAATACATGGCGTAGCGGCCTTTTTTGACATATTGCCCTGATGAAGGTGGCATATATTGTAAATCCACCGAAACACGTGTCTGCAACAGCATCGGCAACAAACATTCTGCATAATGAGGGTCAAAGGCAACGACAAGGGGTACAACCATTAGCCAGATCAGTCATGGCATTTTGATTCATACACCAGGATGAGGCCGGATTTGATATATATGAACTATTCTTTATTACCGTCATTCTGCACCATGATATAGATATGTATTAGGGACATCTATTTCTGAAGGAACTGGAATTCTACCCTTGAATAAATTAGCGATTGATGATGATTTTGACTGTGGCTCAGTTTTGAATAACGAGTCACATAAAACTTATGTTTGGTCATTTGTTTAATAATATGGTACATGAAGTGTATATTGGCTAGTATGTAATATGTTTTATGTGAATGAATTATGTTTGTTTATATGTATGTGATAGTTTGTCCTTCTTTGTTGGTGGTGTCTTGGTCTTATTTTTGGTGTCAGTTGGTTAATATTTATATTTTGTCTTACAGGTTGCCTCATAGTATTATAGGTTTGAGATTTGTCATATAAGGAGGAATTGTTGTATATCAGGTTTTTTTTTGCTGTCTTAAATTTTGTGATATTAGCATGTATGTTTTGTAAAAATAAACTATTGATGTGTTGATATTTGGTTTAATTAGAATATAAAATAAGTACGTGGAGGGGGCGGAGTGTGCCGAGCCAAAGATGGCCGCACCTTAGCTGAGCTCCGCCGGCTACCGTACAATCCTACACAATCCTGTGGACTACGCCCATGTTTTCGAACCCACTGGAGAAGCAACCGATGCCTGATCACCGGGGGAGATAAGTTGGCTGTGCTGGAACGCCGGTGGGGCTCGGAGAAGAGAGCGAGAGAGGAGGGAGGAGGATTGGTCCGTGCGGGCCAAGGCCTAGGAGTGGTGAGGCAGCGCTGGATCCGGCCTGAAGAGACAGGCAAGAAAGCCCCCGTGGCACAGCCCTGCCGGGAACGGTGTTGGAATCACACCGGAGTGTGGCCCCGGCCGGATAGACTTCCACGGAGGTGCCAGGGGGACACGGGAGACACGCGGTAGTGCGCTCCTTACAAGCGGTAAATAAATTAACCAGACTACACGAATTTGAAGGAGCCGTGGTTTGTCCGGGAGTGGCTCCTTAAAGCGATGGATGCGGCCTAAAGGGCGAACAAACAACAAACGTAAGACGACTGCTGTGGGCACTGATTGTGGCGCGCTGGCCAACACCGGGCTGGGACTGGAACGAGAAGGCCAGTAAGGCGGCGCGGTCAGGGAGAAGACGCGCCCCAGTGGAACGAAATAACAGCCAATCTACAAACGAGCTGCGCTGACTCCTTGACAGGGCCCCGGGCGAGAAGTGACTGGGGGGTTGCAATTACTGGAGTCCGCAATACTCACTAGTGCAGTTACGAAGAGCTGACCACGCGGTAAGAACATTTTCTCTTATCAACGTGGGAAAACACGACAAAACCCAACCTAAAATACAATTCGAGAGATGTAAAACTATGAGTCAAACTGGGAAGGGCGCGGAAGCAAGAATAGAGGAGCCCCCTGAGATCCCACCCCAAGATGAGCCTGAACTACGACATATCCTAGCAGCGATGCCACAAAGCCTAGCCCAAATAGACGGCAAAATAGACTCTCTATCATATCGTGTGGATAGAATGTCGGAACGACTAGTTAAACAAACGGACACAGCGATAACTAAATTAGCTACAGATGTTGAGAGATGGATACGTCTCCCACTATCCCTATTGGGTAGAATAGCACTGATGAAGATGGTGGTGCTACCACGCTTCCTTTTCATATTTCAAAGTATCCCAATGGTACTACCCAAGAAATATTTTTGCCACGTTGAGATCACTCCTAATAAAATTAGCCTGGGCAGGTAAACAGCCCGAGTGAAGTGGAGTGTGGTGACTTTGCCATATGAGCTTGGTGGCCTAGGCACGCCTGATTTGGAGACCTATAGCATGGTGGCTCGGGCTGCGGTGGCGCAGACTTGGCTCCATGGCTCGGAAGATACCCCATTCCTTAAGATAGAGCGGGAATTAGCATTGCCTGCCCCGTTGCAGAGTAGACTGCACCAGGCCCCCGGTTAGGCAATATAAAAAGCTGGCATCTCTGAACTCGGTGGCGGGGGCATGGCACGAGATCAAGGACAAACTGAAGCTGGCCACGCTATACTCACCACAAATCCCAAAACATTGCTGTGCCTGGTTCCCACTGTGGCACGACAGTAGACTGATAAATACCCTAAGGGAACTAGGAATCCACACAATAGGAGACCTCTTTGAAAACAGCAAATTGAAGGACTGGGACAGAGTAAGGGAAGGAACCAACGTGACGACACCAGTTTCAATATCATAGGGTAAAACATGCATTAACACAAATACTGGGTAACGATTTGCAAGAACCCCCTGAGATCACATCGCTTACTATGGTCCTACAGGGAGACTGTACGAAACTATTGGTGTCCCATTTATATGCATCTATTCAGGAGGCTAGAGCCCAGGAACTTTCAAAAGCCCGCGTGGAATGGCAGAGATTTAGATGTACAGATCACTGACAGACAATGGCATTACTGCTGCGAAAGGACACGATCTATCTCACTAAATGGCAGACATCGTCTCATTCACTTTAAATTCCTTAATAGAATATACTACACCCCAACCCGTCTACACAGATATGGTTTGCGTGAAAACTCAGACTGCCCCAGATGTGGGGTAGAACGAGACGATTTTTTGCATATGGCATGGGAGTGTGGAAGTGTGCAAACTTTCTGGAAAACAATATTTGACGAGCTGACAGCCATAACTAGTACACAAATAGACACTGAGCCACTTTTGGCACTCGTGGGCTGGGATGCACATTTGCCAAAAACTATTCGAAAATTGGTGGCGATGGGTCTGCTATTAGCTAAGAGTAGAATTGCAATGAGGTGAGACCGGGGACCGATCCCTAAGATAGATGAATGGCACAGAGATATGGCTTATTACTGCACTACACAAACAGACAATTATAACGAATTACTCCCTCCCACAAACAAGCCAGCCAAAGTTTGGGAAATATACAAACAGTACCTTATAGGGAAGGAAACGGGGGAGGCGGAGGACGAGACTACCGATGGATAAGCAAAGTGTGATCATAAATGGAGGAGTGCTTCGAGACCGCTGGGGACCTGTAACCATAACAACGAACCTCAGTGCTGAAGCACTTCAGAAAGAGAAAATGTCTACAGATAAAATGTAGTATGATGCTTGAACTGTATTAGTCTGCAAATATATCTTACTGTACTTGTATCTGTAAAAGCATAATAAAAATTAATTTTAAAAAAAAGTACGTGGAAGAAATAGGAGAGATTCATGTTTTTTACTTTGTGTATCTGGCAAACTAACTTAAAAAACATGGGAGGACCCAGGGATAACCCTTCAAGCTTTATCCTAACGGGGTGAAGTGGAATTTGTGCCTGTATGTTCATGTGCTGCTTTACTTTGGACTCAAGGGACCAACAGCACAGACGTGCCAAAATGAAGAAGGGGTTTGCTGCAATGCAGCACTCTCTGCAAGTAAACATTGCTTCATAAGCTGTGTCAATTACTTACTGTGTGCAGTGAATGGGACCGAAGTCTTAACCTCCCTTCACGTGATCCTTTAGTGAAACAAGTATCAAAACTTCGAAACTGTAAGCCTCTTCTTTTATAGGCACCCCTCTTTAAATACTGTTTGAGATCAAGAAAGCCTATTCTGTTTAGAGCAGCACGTCCACTAGGTTGTAATGTCACGTTCTAAAGAAGATTACCATGGGCTCATAGGTTTTTCTCTTTGCACAATCAAGGGTCTCAGTCTCTGCTTTTTTTCATAGGGGGATCTGGTTGTAGAAAAGATTTCTTTGATCTGTTTGGAGATGTCAGAATGCTGGTGTCAGTTTTAAGCTCCAAGATATTTTACTAGACTAGCCAGTCTTTGAACTCCTTGAAAGTCCTGAGGGGGTCCTATCAACTAATAGTCCAGCAAAGGTGTACTGCATTTACTGGATCATTCATGTTGGTCTCTTGGCCCTTTAGGACTCGCATGAAATAATCATTATTGCCAAATTCTTAAAAGAGCTACTCATGAAAAAAGTAGGTGCCTCACACTCTTGAATGTTATGGCCCACTGTGGCCTACAACTCTTCCGGCTGCTCAAGTCCTAGTACTTAGCAGAGTCCATGAAGTTCGAGGACCATCTGATATTATGCCAGTCTTCTTTCTCACTGCCTGAGTCTCTCTAGGCCATACACTAGATTGGTGTTTGTCAGAACTTTTAGCATTGCATGTGTTTTGCTTCAAAAAAGGATAAACCTATGTTGATAGTCTAGTAGCTCAACTGTGTCTTCCATGTCTGAGACTCCATTTTATTAGAGACATGATGCTAGTAGCCCCTAAAGGCTTTATATTTTTATCTTCAGTTTCCCATGTCCACCAGCTACACTAAAAATGTATGGTACTTTGGACAACTTTTCTATTTGATGCATTTTTACCTCTGCGCATGAGTGGGCTTCTGCCTGTCCGTTTCTACTTGTCTTGGGTGAAAAGATTTTTAGTTGTTTCGTTTGTACCTAAGGTTCCTTTCTTTTACTTAATTATCTAGATGTTTCCAGACCTTTTGCCACATATTCCTGTTAATTCTGCTTGATCCTGCATAAAGTGGGTATAATGAGGGATCTTCATTTCTACTTGGTGCAATTGTACTTTCAGATTGTATAGTTCCAAACCTAGACAGCAGGATGACACATCTTTAGCCTGTTGTATTATGTAATTCCACACCTCAAAGGTCACCATACATGTGCTATTTGCCAAGGCAGTGCCTAAGAGAAGCAAGCTAACTGGACACATTGACCAAACCTCTTATATTCCAGAAGCATTCCGTTCTGGTTTCTCTTTAACCTTTATTTTTTTGTTCATATTAGGCAACTGCATTGTGTTGACAGAGCAAGGGGGTAAGGCTGATTATATATGAACAAGTACATATTGCTTATATGAGTATCCCATTTTCTTGTCTTGATCTCCCTTTCTTTTGTATGAGGCACCTACTTTGGTCTTCACTATTGATCCATTTGGCAGTAAAAGAGACTTGTCACAGTTTCTTGGTACTGACACACTGAGCCTCAAGTAATATGCCACAGTTCGACAATGCCCAAGAGACCAAGAATACCTACATGTCACCATGAATCATCTTGCTGGCCGTGACATCTGTCAAATGCCTGCTCACTTGAAGTGAGAAGTTAGTACACAATTCCACCTTCCCCTTTTGGTCATCTCTTGGGGGCTCCCTCTCACTTAACAAAATTCAGGCTGATAACTCTCCCTTGATGCTCTATATCCACCTCAACCACATTTCACCTGTACAAGAGCTTAATTGTTCATTTGGTTTGAAAGTTTGATTTCATGGGCAATATATTGGTTTAATGTGATCACTCTGGTCATAAGCAGCCAGAGAATGAATTATTCTAGATCACAGATGTACATGCAGATTGATCAAGGGTGATGCCTTTGCAAAAACTCACTGCCATATTGTGATGCCTTTTGGTGACTGGTTCATTCTCAGATTCCTTGAGCACCTAACTGAATGTGATAAATTATAACATGCAAGGCCAGCTCAGTCCTTTTAGGTTCGATCTTTTTGCGAGCCATTCTGAAATTCCCCCAGGAACTGATCTTGATTCATACATTGCACAGATTGCATTCTTTTAATCACTAAGGTCCATATAAGTCTCTACTTCCCTCCCACCTCCTCAGACTTGTCCCTCAACCTTTAGGGATGCTTCTAAGCTTAAAGCTATTTCACTGTCGAGATTGACAGAGCTGGATACTGATGCAAGCAAATGCACTCCGTCAAAGGAGTGAGCTTGAAAATGTAAACCCCACAGAAATGTACTTTCAGTTTTGGAAAAAGCTCTTTTTACTGAGGCACTGGCTCACCTTCTGGGTAATCAGGACATTTATGCTCCGCCGGCTACCTTGATTCATTGACAAAACCTGTGCTTCACATAGAGCCCTACATCTTCATGAAGTGCACAAAACAATGAAAGAAACCCCACTTAAAAAAACATTTTCTACGTATTTTTTACTACAAATACAGGACTCACAAAAATGTGTGGTTTGGGAATTATTGACATATTCTTTGAAGATGAAAACTTTTCCCTCACACAATGATCTAAATAAATCAGTGGTGTCTCACACAGACATGTTAATGATAATGTGATCAAGATGAGCTATAGTTAAACCTTTGCCATTAATTTAACACTGTGCCTTATAGCTGTCCAGACAGATCCAGGAAGAGGAGATAATTAAGCTCAGCACTTTTAAAGAAGTGGCTGAGCAAAAGCTGTTGATGCCCTGCGGCACCTGAGAGGTTGCTTCTTGTTCCATTAACAGAGACTGTATGTCGGCCAGCGGGGTCATTGATGTTTTAAGACTTATGCACAAAACCAATTCTAGTTTTCATTTAATAATTGGGCTATTCCATATTTAAATTAAAGGGCATTCTTTCATCCCAGAGTGAGCTTGGATTGGCTCAGACTCGCAATCCAAGGGGAAGAACCTCAGGAAGACACCAGGTCATGACTACAGGCTTCAGCAGAAGTCCCTGTGATTTCCTCAAAATCCAGGCATCCCTTCCTTTCGATCATAGGAGGCTCATGTCACACCTGTATGTGACAAGAGTGAATTTTTCTGCTATCCACTTAAGTCCGAATAACTATTACTCAATGTTGCTCTCTGTGGTCAACAATCATTGTGCTATATCTCTGTGATGCACAGTGATTATGCTCCAGAGTAGTCATATTAACCGATATTGAGGAAACCTCCACCTCCATTAGTATCCTAATGACTAGACAAATGTGGTGAGGATCGTTATGGAAGAAGGCCAAAGAGCCAGTCCTAACATTAAAGGGGATAGGTTTTCTACTCCACTACTTTCTCATATAAAAATAAGGCCTGAATGGAAAGTAGTGGATGTATACAGTATAAACCAGTTCTTACCTCTGCATCATTTTACAGCGGTGATTAATTACTCTTGCCATGGTAATCTTCAGGGCCATGCTTCCCATTTCCCTTTCTGGTAAGATTACAGATTATCTCACATAAGTATGTTTAAGAGAGAACACTACACCACACACTCATTTATCCCAAAGACTGCCTTGAAAGTTTTAACCTAAATAATGGGTCCATTATTTGTCTTTTTTCATTCCTAGCAACCGGCCATTCTTTCCTGAAATATTACTGGAGGCATTGTCTGATTGTAGTTTTTTAATTTAATTTTTTTAACTTTTGGTGTACTGACGCATTATTCTGCCTTGCACATATTTATGTTTAAAGGTACAGAGAGTTAGTGGATTACATACAACCGTACTAAAGCCTGATTTCAAACACAGGTCTCTAATTCACAATTTCAGCTATTTGTCCACTAGAGCAAATAGCTACTCAAAATAAAGGTCACTTTACTACTTCCATTCCCTAACACCCTCCTATGCATCCGTGATAACACTAGGGTATATTACAATGTATACAATCACACAGATCTTTAAATGGAAAACTAACACGAATACACACATGGAGTTAAAGGTGCGTGACTGTGTACCGAGTGTATTTGCTTGGCAGTGGTGCATAAGCCTTTGTAATTAGGTGTTTCAAAAGTTGTTTATAGCACAGCCACTAGTTATAATTGTACCTCGAGGCTGTGAATAGGAAAGAGCCCATGGATACGAGTTGTGATATTACCATGTTAAGATAAAAGGAGTGACAGGAATTCCACGTATTTTATTAAGTAAGGCTGGACAAGGAGAACAACACAGCCTGAGCCTAACTCCACTTCATCTGTATTCTACCTCTACATTCTACACTTACTAACAATTACTACACACCACAAAGGTAACCTGTTCTTTTCTAGTGCACCTTGGAAGTAGCAAAGTTCCCATGACACTAAGCATGACTTAGTGCAGTGTTGTTCACTCTAAAATAAAATCTGTTCACTTATCTCAGCAGCAACTAAAAATGTCATATTTGTGGCAAATGTGTGACAATCCTAGGACGTAGTGTAAGTACTTAATGATTACATCTGACTTCCAGTCGTATTCTTGGTAGACATTTTTTAACATCATTAACATATCTATTGTGTTCACTCTGATGAATTGTTATTGAAAATCTTTTAGATGATTTTCAAGCAGCTGTATTGTAAATGTCATTTAAGAACTGACACGCACTACCTTCATTCATCAACATTTAATACTAACCCTAGGGTCATAACGCACCGCAAGCTGGCAAATGATTGCTTGTTGCAGTTATTTACCATACACCTTACTCAACCTAAAGTAGAAACTTTATTCCCCAAAAAATCTATACTCGTGGCACATTATTTAGGGACCTACTGTCCCATCTTTATTTTCTTTTGCAGAAAAATATATATTTTTGAGTAAGTTTGTTTTTGTGCAAAATATTTGTGGCTGGACATCTGCAATGATTTGCAAACCAACATTCGTTCGAGAAGCATTTGTGCACTGATTTAAAACTGATTCCTGCTATGTACCGTTGCTTTAGTGTGTAAATATTGTGAAGCATTTTGGATTTCTGAATTAAAATATTTGAATCCCAGTAGAATTAATGAAAAAGCCCAATTGGCATATACACTATAAGGACTGGTTAGTTTGAATTTGAGGAGAAGGCCCTTGAAATAATTGAGAGGGCTGGAACTAGTAGCACTGTATAAAATGTCAAATACTCTCCTAGTTCCACAAATAAGAGCAGTATTTGATGTTATAATCGCCAGAGAACGAGTTCCACACTCGTTTGAGAAGGGAGAGGTTGATAACCTTACTCAAAATAAGCAAAGCGCTTGAGATGGGCGTTTCCTATAATCCTGTAACCCTACTCAGTGTTGATTACATAATCTTTAGGAAAGCTTATGTCACATGTTTGGGAAGGCTGGGTCACAGGTGGTAGCCCCAAATCAAGCTGATTTTCTGTCTTGTGACTTATGAGAGGGTTCACATACGTTTTGTACAAGAAACTAAAATGTACTTTGGCCGAAATCTAGGGTTCGTAAAGACATTTTATACTGGGTTTAGGGTCTGGTTCCATCTTTCTAATGGAAATCTACCACTGCAAGCACACTCCTGGTTGCCTTTGGATGTTTCTTTCTGATTATGTCAATTGTAATGGCCCTATATAAGGAAGTGAATGTCACCTTTACTTGTTGGCGCATTTTTTTACTTAAGAAGCTTCTGTGAAAGTAAAGGGGTGCGATTTACATGAATTCCAGATTTCATTTGTGCTTTGTTACTTTTGAAATTGTAGAACCCATTCCTTTGGTATTGCGCAAATGGCCTCATCAAATGTGATTAACAATTCCTCATATATTAATCTCCCATATCCTTGCTTCCAGATGGAGACATCAGTTTGACAGTCTGTTGAATAGTGGGCGAAACCCACCGGGGAACCTATAGAGCAATAGGGTGTCTTCACCTAATATAGCTTTATATTCTGCCCTCATTTTAAGCAAATATGAACCATCTTCTTGTAACAATTGTACACACACTAAACAATGTGGTTAACAATTCTTTGCTTGATACTTGTTCGTCCCCTAACTTTGTATTTGTACCTTCAAATCTAAGAACCACCCGACGTTAATTGCATTGTCGCCAAGAAGTAGCATTCCATTTCTGGTACCTGTTTAACTGTCTTCATCATATATATATTATAGTGTATCCGGTTTTATTCTGACCCACTATCCTCCTCAGAGAACCAGAGTCGTCATACTATCTAATTCCCAAAATACATACGAGTATGTGATGCATGCTACAGTAAGTTAGGTGGAGAGATCTGAGGAGTATTACACTTTTAATCCGTGCCACATGTCAAGAAAGCGACAAGGGCAGAGACTTGCAAAATATAGGAGATTTCTTTAAGCTTTTGAATCACTTCATTTGTATCATTGCATGCCGACGCTCTGAGGTGACGTACTTAATTAAACCCATTGACACACAGAATAGATCTTATTCAGAAAACAAATAGTAAAATAGCATTACAGGGTTGATGAGTAAGTATAATTAGTTAACCGTGTCAAACATAAGGAGTGGAGCTGTGCAAGGTCACAGTGACATTGACCATGAGTCAGTGAACAAAGCAGTACTACACATATTACTTTGTCAACCTGCACCAGTTAGCATATGAATATGCAGTACATAGAATGAAAACACGATATGGCTTCACTTCCCAGTCAGTGCTGTATAGTAAGATAGAGAATGGGTGAGGTACAGTGTCTCAGTCATAGTCACAATGTCCTTACTGGCACAGCACTGGGATTCAGGACATAGTTAATCAAGTCACTGGTCAAAACTTTAGAAATAATGTACCCAGTGAATGCTGGAAGTTCCTTGGGTATCATAAGCATGTTTAAGGATTTACAAAACGTGTCTTAATGTAGAATTTCCTAGCTTTCATGTAGGAAGGTTTCAGTTCTATTAAGGACATAAGGCAAAGATTATGCTTTGCTCTCCATTTATTTCCTCAGCAACCGCAGAAAACAGCAAATGAAACCATGAATCAAGCAAAGGATTAACAAATCCCAAGAGTCCAACTATAAACTTGAAGTCCACCAATAGCTGGCTCTTCCTCTTTCTTCAAGTCAAAAGAACCATTAATAAGCTTCCTTTAGCGAATCTCTGTTTTCTGGTCCACTCCTGCAAAAACAGAATTTGGGGCTACTGGTCTCCTCAAACGTGCTACAATACAGAGAAACAAACAAACAAGCCATCATCAAAGAAACAGGCAGGAGTCAACACCAGCAGTTAAGATATTACTGAAACAATACTTAGCCCAATGAAGGGTCCATTAACACAACGCTATGGGATGGGTTAAGAGACTCCCTTCTGCTCCTGGATGTGATAATCCTTGCCTCTGTGTCCTTAATAGAACTGAAACGTTCCTTCATGATAGTGTGGAAATTTACCATTGTATGTCAAGCTGTACCCAAAACACCTCTGAATGTGAGCACCTTAGATGCCATAAACGCCCTAGCTGAATGATCTCCAAAATATGTGGTATCAATGCCTCCGATATTATACAATGTAGCCATCTAGCAGTGGTAACTCAACAGTTACCGGATCCTTGGTGGTCTGATCTCTTCTGTAAGAGACTCCTACACCCTGAGACAATAAACCGCACAAAGCTTGGGGTGATCTAGAAATGCTGGATAATGGTTAGCCCTGGTATGGTTACATGATACAACCACGCATGGTGGAACCATGCATGCCTCAACGCAGTCGGAACCACAACCGCCTCTTTTCCACGCATGCCTTTACAACGAATTTAGATGTAAAAGCATGTTTAGTAAAGGCATATGTGGAAACGGCATGCATGGTTGACATACAACCCTGCCTCTTAACCTAAAAAAGTGCCCCCCTCCTCCTGCCCTGAGGCACAAAACTACCCCTACCCCCAATAAGTAAACTAGCCTGACACCCCCAACCAGCCCTGAGCCCTAAAAACCTTCCCCCACCCCATATAGCTAAACTACCATGATCCCCCCCACCTGCCCTGAGTTCTAAAACCTTCCCCACCCACCAAAGCCCTAAAAAAAAATATACGAACCCCCACCCGCCCTGAGCTCTAAAACCTTCCCCACCCCTAATAACTAAACAACCATGACCCCATCCTGCCCTGAGTACTAAAACCTTCCCCACCCCTAATAAATAAACTACCCGACCCCCCACCCACCCTAAGCCCTAAAAAAAACTACCCCAACCCCTAAAAACTAAACTACCCCTAGAACCCCCACCTGCCCTGAGCCCTAAAGCCTTACCCCACCCCTAATAAGTAAACAAACCCCACACCCTAAAAAATAAACTACCCAGACCCCCTCCACTACCGCCCCTAACAAACTACCCTGAACCATCCCACCCAGCCTATGCCCGAAATCCACCCCACTGCTAAAAAACTACCCTCAAACCCTGCCCCAACCCCACTTACCTCACTGCGTCCTCTCCCGATCCTTCCTTCCTCTTCTCTCTCCTCCCGCCCTTCCTTAAACCTTCCACCACCCCTAAAAAAATAAAATATCTTGCCTCCCCACCCTCACCCCTAAAAAAATAAACTACCTGACCCTCCCCACCCACCCTAAGCACTAAATCCAGCCGCACTTACCTCACAGCGCCCTCTCCCAATCATTCCTCCTATCCTCATCATTCCTACTCTCCTCCTGCCCTTCCTTCAACCTTCCCTGCCCCTAAAAATAAACTACCCCGCCCCCACACTCTAAGTCCCAAAAAAATCTACCCCAACCCCCACCTCGCCCCTAGAAAAATCTACCCAGACCCCCATCATAATCTCTTAACCCACCTCCACTCCTAAAAACTACCCCCCCAAATCCTGCCCGAGCCCCACTTACCTCACTGCGTCCTCACTCGATCCATTAGACTGCTCTCTGCCTTTTTCTCTGCCTTAACGACGCATATGCATAGTTTGGCACATGCGTGCTTAAGGCAGGGAAAAAGGCAGTTGTTGTTCAGGCAAGTGTTGTTCTGCTTGCATGGGAAACTTCCCTGGGGTTTACAACGTGTTGCTCTGGACGTTTCCCTCCTGGTACTGGTCTTGTTGTTCCAAGACACTGCAAAAGTTACACCATCCAGCATAAAAATTCTAGAAGATATGTCCAGTGCCTGGATGTCGGACACTTGTTCACATGAAATTAAAATCAAAAGCGTTTCCAACTTACCTGAAAGTTCTTTGCTGAAAAGGAAAACATTGTCCTGCCATGATGGTGAAAAGATGTAGGACTACATTGACATTCCATAGGTGTGTATAGCTGCACTCGGGTGGGGTTGGGGGGGCCTGAAGAGGCAGATAGTCTGACAGCCCTCAATAATTTAGAAGCCAAGGGATACTCCCATACTTAAAATCCATGCCAAGGTTCGTGGCCTGTGAAAATGGTTGACCAAATTAAATTGATCATGCGGTACACCAAAACCGTGTGGTTAAACTCTGAAAGAAAATTGAGCATGTGAACTATGTTTGCCCCCACCAAATCCAAATTCTGACCCAAAGAACAATGGGAACAGTGTCTCCAAGCTTACCTACACTGCTTAGATGTGGAGTCACCCCCTATCATCCCAATGAGACCTGTAGCTGGTTGCAAAAAGGCCTAGGGATCTCCATTGTCTCCTGTAATCTTCCAAGCCATGAGCCTCTCCACGACCAACGGGTGTGAGTTGCACCAAGCATCCATCAGCATGTTCGGGTAAGAAGACTTCGAGAATTCACAAAGTTCCAGAAGAACTGGAAACCATGCTTGAGATTTCTACACCGAAGTCGGCAGTAAGGTAGTTGTCAGCTATCACCTGACCTGGACAGTCATTCCAGTAATCACAGAGAAATGGGGAAAGCGTACCCCAGAAACAGACTCTGTTGCTTTGAAAAAACATCTATTGCCAACGCCAGTGGATCTGGTCTCCAGCTGAAGAAGTGAGAAAGCTGGTGGTCTAGGCAAGAAGCCAACAAGTGCTCCTGGCATGGACCCCATTTGTCCATGATCATCTGAAACAGAGTTAGATTCAATTTGCATGCACTGGATTTCTTCAAGTGTCTGGAGTTCCGAACTGCAGTACAGTGGAACTTCCCCAAGTAGAAGTGTCAAAAGTTCTTGGAAAGGTCTGCCAACACCTTTGAAGTTTGTTCCAAAATGATTGATGTACCAGACTGCTGATACAATGTCCATCTTTTAAACGATGAAGCACAATACGTTGTCTCTTGTGAAAGAACGCATTGCAGAGGACCTAACCACAATGAGCCTCCTCAACATGAAAGGCCTGTGTCTGATTCCATATTACCTTCTGGCACCAAGCCCAAAATGGCCCTGCTGTTCCAGGTTGTCATGTGGTCCAAACACCATTGAACCTCTGTCCTAACTTCCTCCATCAGTTAGAGAGGTCCCTTCTTAAGTCGGCTGCCTTTAACATCTGCAGGGCTTGATAATGTAAGGGGTCCAGGAAAAGGTCCTGAATGAATGAAGTTAGTCGACCAGTGATCCAGACAAGATCTCAAATGGACACAAACTCCTTTACCAAGGTGCACCTCAGTTCCTTTCTTATTAGGGCCAATTTTTTGTGCAATAGACACGGGACCTGTTGTACTGAGTCGAAGATAAAGACCAGGGAACCACATTGATTCAGTGTGAGTGATCTTTGATTTACTGTCAATGACTACAAAACCCAGCTTTTGAAAGAGATCTGATTTCTCGATAGCCAAGTACTGGAGGCGCACCTCCCACTCCTAGTGCAAAAACAAAATATCGGGCAGGTAAATTATCATCCAAATGCCCATGTAACGTCGTCACTCTACCACAGGCCTCATGACCTTGGTGATGCACCAAGGAGTGGCGGAATGTCTGAAAGGAAGTGCTACAAACTTGTACACCTGGCCTTCCCACTGGAACTGCAGAAACCTGCAGTGAGGAGGGAAGATAAGCGTCCTTTAGATCTAACCTCACTCATCCAGTTACCTGGTCGAAGAATGTCTCATAAGAGATGCAGACAGTTAAGAGAAATGTTTCCAGGTCCTTTATTAAAGGGTCTCCAAAGATTCCGCTGTCCGCAACAGGGCTGGTTTTGGATGTGGCAAGTTCCCCGTAGTTTGAGATATATCTTAATTAAGTTAACACCTCCTTTGGGTCAAAATAGTGCAATTGGAGCTCCCAAGAAAACATCTCTCATTATGCCCATCCTGAAAAACCTTCAGGTGATATGATACTACCCATTTCCCCAGCTTCCTCAGCCATACCAAAGTTTGGTCAGTGGCCCCAAGATGCCCAAGAGTTAATCCTGGCATGCCTTCCAGAAGCAGTCAGTCTCCTTGCGGTTTTGGATGAATTTGCCAACAACAGTGGTTTTCTCCCCATCAGTTTTGGGCGTCAACGCAACCTTTCCCTCAAGGGAATGAATGTGGGCATTCTGACTTTAGGTGGCCTTCCTTGTCCATTGGCTTGCAGATTCTATGTCTGTCGTACTGTGCTAATTTTTCTGCCAAAACCCACTCTACTGAGCACGGGTAATTGATATCGTCCAGGTTCAACATACTTACCAAATTCGTGAACCCATCTGGCACCCCTCCTGAATTATCTAGCTAGAGTTGCTTGACACTGCCCTCTGGTCTGCTAGGCCCTGTTTCGGTGTCTGCTGTTGGGAATCAGGATCTTGACGCAGAGACCCATCTGGTTCTTTGGTTCAATGGGGTACATTCAGCCTGGGTGGGGCACAGGGAACTGTTGTGGTTGCGATTCGGCTTTTTAGCAATGCCAGTCCGAGCCTTTCAAAGGTGTCACAAGTTGAAGATGACCTTGATGCGGGCTTAGAAGCAGGTTTAGGCTTCACAGTTGTTCTTGGGACCTCAAGGAATCAAAGGTCTGAGAGAGCCACAGGTCTTGTCCCTTAGGGGGGGGTTCACACTGCGACATGCCCCAACCATCAAAATCTGCCTGCTCAAGGGCATCAAGGCATGAGCAACTGCTCTCTGCACGGTAGCATCCACCACATCTACAAACTCCTCCTCCAGGGTCATGGGAACAGATACCTCTGCCAATCCAGAAACCCCCCACTCCTGCCATTGTAAGATCAGAAGTAAAAAAAAAAAACTGCAAAGTGGATAGAAGGCACCTCCGCAACAATAATAATGATAATATTAATGCAGGGGCAAAACTGGCTTGGTGCAACCGTTTCATGCTTCTCCCTGCTGCAATAATTACAGTGTCAGTGGTATTAAAATGTAGAAAAGGGAAAGTGTAATTTCCCTAAAATTATGCAGAAGAGCCAGAGTGTTGGCTTGTAGTCCCAACCAGTTAATGAAGGAAAGAAACGGGTGAGTGAGGATGCCTCCTCTGCATGATGCGCTCCTAGAACTGCGAACGGGTCACCGCACCTCTCAGCGAGAGCAGAGGTCGGGAAGCAAGTGTCTCCTCACTGCACGCTGTGCCTCTAGAGGCATGACCAAGGCACTGCATCTGCTGGGAGCAGCAGAGAATAGGAAAACCTCAGCGGCCTTTGACAGGGCACAGGTGATGTCCAAGGGCCGGTACGTACCTCCCTGACACTCCTCTAGTGTGGAGGCATAAAGCACTGCGCTCAGAGCCTGGAGTGCGAGAATACCCAAAGAAGAGGTGTGATCTCTGATGGGCATGAAGCCAGTTAAAATCTCGGAAACCCACAGGGAAGTCTTAACAAAGGATTGCCATAGTCACCACCACAAGCAAACCAGCACGTAATAAGGCGCATTAAAATTATAATAGTATACAGCACTGCCATGCCCAAACACCACAAGAGCATTCCTCAAGGAAAAAGCACTTACCTGGTTGGTGAGCAGCGAAGAAAAAGGAAGTGCATTTTCTTGGGTTTGTTCCTATGTTAGGGCAAAGCCAGCTGATTGGTGAGCTTCAAGTTTATGCTTGGTCTCTTGCAGTGGCAGCTGCCACTGAACAGGGGTGGCAGGGGGAAGAGGGTTATAAAAACAAACACTTACCTGCTCCTTTGGGAGATGCGTTAGTCTCCTCGTCCCAGCAGCACACAGACTCCCACACCCCCCTCAGCCATTTACAATGCTGCTGTCACCAGCATGACAGCAGCGTCATGATTGTTGAGAACGGGCTGCTTTGGTGTTCACACAGGGAGTGGGACCATATGCACTTTCTCCTCCCGTCTATGCAATGAAGCCAGGTGGAGAAACGCAAAGTGTGCATGTCTGTTTAACCATCCCAGCACGGCCGGCCAAACAGACATGCGGACTTATAGGTGCACATACCACTCCTTCTCCAGTCCTCATCCAGCTGGGATGCGCCCCGCCTTAACCTGACTCAGATGAAAAATAAATGGAAATTACATTGCAGAATCATTTTATTTTTCCTTTTAGTGAATGCAGTGGGGCAACGCTTCTCCGCCTTCGAAGAGGATCTGTAGCCGGTCTCTTGGGAGTTGTATGCCTTCACTTGTTTCATGGCTTCCTTTGCCGTTTTCTGTGGCTGTTGAGCAAATAAATGGAGAAAGAAAAGCATAATCCAAGCCTCCAGTCCTGACATAGAATTACTGGTATCCACGTGTACACAAATGATACCCGATTAGTCTCATACACTCAGTCTTAAACTAGTACGAGTCAGGAAGTAGGGAAATCTGAATGTGGAAACAAGGTTCCAGACTCTAGCAACATTTTTCATGATATGTACCCAGTTAGATTATTTGTTTATCACGGTATTTACACATAGTGGATGCCCTCTTCTAGTGGCTTTCTTGCAGTTTAGCTCAACAAGGATTCGAGGAACATCTCACTGACTAAAAAACTTTATAGCCGTCTCTTTTAATTTTTCGTGGCTGTAGTGCACACTCCCTGTGGACTAACTTTATGATAACCAAGAGTCAGACCTCGTTAGTCCAATCTTCATTTAAAAATGAGGGAGCATTTTTTTCAGTTCTGTGGAGTTGTTAAAGGAGCAGCTTGAATGTGAAACTGACCTTCGATTTAAGGTTTATTTTTGACTTGGAAGAGCAGGGTTTTTAACCTATTATTTCAAAGTTGTCGTATTGCTAAAAGGCAGCAGAATGCCTACATTGCTCTACTCCAGGTGCATACACTTGCCTGTGTCCTAGATACAGATGCCTCCTTACTTAATGTGCAGACAAAGACCTAATGACGGCAACAAATGTAGAAATAATCTACTGACCTCAAATATTCAGTTTTAAAAACCTCATATTCCACAGTTCTTTCACAAAATCGTTTGTGAATGTGCTTCATAATGCTTTTCCATTACCATGTACCTCTCTCGAATTGTGTATTTTTGTTTTGAATAATTACTTTGCTTCAAAATGAATTCTATTCATACAGTGAATTGCGTTCGTAGTACTTCATGTAGTAAGTGCTGCTTCAAATAATGAATTTGAAAAAACATACTGGAAAACAACGCAAATAAAAGTTTGAGTGATGAGAATTCATCTCGGTTAATTTAGGGACATAATGTGTCACAAGGTGCATAGTTATAGTGCTAATCAAGTACTACATAGTCATCTCGGGCAGCCTCAGTTTAGTTTGCTTGTGTTTGTTATTTATGCTCTGAAATGTATGAAAATCAGCATTTATAAATTTTCAATTTAAAAAGGCTGGCTTTTAAATTCCTACTTTAGCCATATTAGTATTAGCTAGAAAAGCAAAATTATGTTATTATTATGCTTCTCAACTCTAGATATTAAAGTTCATCAGTATTCCAAACTACAGGGTGAGTCATGCACAGACTTTACAGGAATTGCCTTTATCAAGTCTTGTTTACATAATTTTCCTCAAAATCACTTTTTTTTCTTTCCACAGGCTCAGTACTGGACATTATAAAACATATTGTTGGGAAAGGGGAACACAAGAATGGAGTTCTAGATGAACATAGTATCGCCACGATGATGAAAGAGGTGTTGGAAGGCTTGGATTACTTGCACAAAAATGGACAAATCCATAGGTATGAAATTATTACTACACAGACACTGGGGTAGGGAAGTCGTTTTCTAACCAATGTAGTGAAATGTTCATAATGTTCGATTTTTTTTTTTTTTTTTTTTTTTACATTTGTGATGACAGGAGGCCGTGGACAAATCTTTTTTTTTTTGAGAGGGCAGAATATATGGTTTCTACAACTACTTACTGCTGTAGCCAAAGTGATTTTGCACATTTGATTGGAAAATTATTTTTTTCAGAATGTAAACTGTAGAACCTTAGGAATATAGCCCTCACTTTTTCAGATCAACGTTTTGAGTGAAAGTTCAAAATAAGACCTATCCAGGTGATTTCTTTTTTGCAACAAATTACATATTCCATCCTCAAATGGTTCAATTAATTTTAAAGCAGTTCTATGCATGAATCCATGAGTGACTCCAACTTATGGACACGAGGGTGCATTTCGGGCTAACACATATGCAAAATCCCAGCTTCTGTTATTTTGCACTAACAATGCATAATTGTGCTTAATTTTTGAAACATAAATTACCTGTATTCCTTCCCGGACTACTCTCAACATAGATTTGGGTGGGTGGAGGTACTCGCATCAAGATATTTGAAGAAGAAAAGGACCTGGGATAGATGATAATGTCCATTTGTTGAATTACTACAAAAGCAATTGATTGGAGGATTCAATGTTAAATTAGTGACTATGTTCACCTGTGGTGACCAGACCCACCTCAGTGTGTTGCTTTTTGTGGAACGAATAAGAGCACTTTTGTAGTAGTTTTCTGCAAGCTTACCATTCTCAATACACACCTTTACTGAGATGAAGGTGGGTAGCTCACATACTTTATTTTCCATGAAAGGATATGTAGTTTTTTTCTGTGAAAGGTGTTTTTGTTACCTGTATGTCCACAGTGTGAGCAATTTCCTTAACTTGCTTCTTTAGACTGTAAAACTTTTCCCTTCATAGTGGCCCGATTTGGGGGGGGGGGGGGGGGGGGAAACCTAACACAACAGACCAGAACTGCCAAAACTACTCTAACCAGCAGGCCCCAATTGAGGCATCCTTCATTAACCATCATTCACCAGAACTGAGCCTGGGTTACCAAGGAAGGCTTGCAGAAAGTACTGTTCCGACTTCATTTCTTTGAAAACATCCTTTTTCCCTGTTGTCCCCCTACTCAGTCACAGTTATTCACATTGTTTAAATCTTCCTTTATGACCAAGAGGGCTTTCTTTGTAATCACACATTTTTGCACTTATTTCTGGGAACATGAAACACAGTTTTGTCACCCCAAAATATCCTATTCTGTTTGATTACATTTCTCTTGTATCCATTGATTTAAGAGCCAACAACGCATTTCCACCCCTGTTGGTTTCAAAATTCTACTTCCTCGTAGGGAGTCTGTAGGCCCACTGAACAAGGGACTCGGAGGAGAGATGGGCACAAACAAGCTATATATATTGAGTGAATCCTTGACCTGTATCCCCCTCTCTTGTTTGCTTTAAACTCATCCTAAGGCTAACCGCTGTGTTTAGTACATTCTTGTGTTAGAGACAGATCTTTAGTGTGAGCTACTGAAATGCTTCTTTACTGCCCTGAGTGTATTAAATTACTTTAACCCATGAATTTGAGATGATTCCTCTTTTGAAGACTTCTTTTAATGTGTTGTCCAGATGTGTGTTAGAAGCTGAGTACTTTTAAATGTTCAAAATCTTCATTTAAAAGGCAACACTCAAATTTGACTAGGTGCCCTACGATGCAGTCTTTAACTCCCACTGCCAAAAATGTGACTAGCCTTGGTGGTGTAGTTTAAACATTTATGAAACTGGAGACATTCAAGGGGAGTTAATAAATAATAGCCCTGTGTGTGTGATTCTAGTCCTAGTTCAGTCAATATCAACACTAAGGTAGGATACATATTAAGTACCCAAAACCGTTTGCCTAGATGAAAGGCATGTAGATGCGTAACACCATTCTAAAAAGCTCCACTTTACTTTTTTACCCAGTGAAACTGAAAGTTCATGAATAATAAAGACACACATTTTCTTATTAACCGAGAATGCCTTTTTTGAAAATGTGTGGATTATAATGTAATGAAAAAGATTATATATAACTAAGTAATAAGTCTGCAGACTTCCATCTGCGGGTAACCAAGCATGTTAGCGAGGCAGGGAAATCCAAGCTCTTATCAGGTGAGGTGATGTGAACTAGTACCCCAACAGACACCGCCCATAAATCATGTCTGGTCAGTGCTTTTACTTACAAAAAGGGAAAGTACTTTATTGTGCACACATTGCCCAATACTACACATTAATTTCCAAATACATGCATGACAGCTTTTGGAAATACCTATGGTGACATCGTCCTAAGAGTTTACACCTTAGCGAGCCCTAAATCCTAAGACCATGATACCCCCGCCCAATAAACTGGATGCGATATAATGAGGTGTTCAAAATGCAGGCTTTCTAGTTTTGTCACGGGCTCCACATTAAGAAAAATAGAAGTATGTTGTAATAAACCAATGCATCGCAATTAAAATCACTAAGGATGGCAATATCCTACAGTGACATTCATTAGGGCATGTAATGACTCACTGTTAACTTAATTTGTTGATGAAGCATTTCAATGACCTTCATTAATATCTGTAATTCCATTACCACAAATAAGACTTATAATGATTCATTGTTAACATAGCCAATGTCAATAAAAGATTTAAATTAACAAGTGTCTTTCTATTTTTATAGTTACTGCAGTGCAGCTGTCCAATGCACCAACATGGTGGCCTAAGCTCTTGAAGTGCTTGAAAACAATGGAAAGTTCTCCCAGGGTTAGTGATATTCACTTTGCGAGATTTAGAGTGATTAAGAGAGTCTGAAACAAAGAGCCTTTCCACTGAAGGTGGTCTACCTCTGTAAAACAAGGAGAAGGATTAGGAACACCACATGTTCCATTTTTCCCCATTGGGCAGACTTCTCTCCTGGGCCCTGTCTCACCACAGGGAGCATTTCAGTTTGAAAAAGATTGGCTAAGCTGGTTGGTCGTGTGTGGACATCAGCAGGAGAATGCTTCAGCCCAGTTGCACTGAGGACCCTGAATGGCCGATTTTACTCAGGCAGGCCGGGCTAAATCACTTTTTCCTGACTTTGATTGATTGCGTTTGGTGGTTCTGGACTCGGCATGCTCCTGGTGATTGCCTCTACGCACTAAGAGCATGTATTTCAGGCCTCCTATCTTCTGAACCCTTTCAATCCTTGTGAAGCTTTAATTTATTATTTCAATACTCTCCTTATCAGACAGGACCTGTCCTTTGTCTGTGGGCCTGATGCTTCTGCGTGACCAGGTGTCTTCAGCAGCAGCCCCAGGAGTCTTAAAGCACAGAGTGCTCTCCCTGCCAGCACTTGCAAGTACCTGTGGTTTTCTTAACCCTTACAATTCATTTGAGTCTCAAAGTCAGGTTTTCCTCCTTTTGGAGGTCACACACCTGTAGGTCCAGTCCATAGATGATCAGGGGAGCCCTCCAGATACCCCACTTCCAGCTTGCCCATTTCTGCTGTTCCCACAGTTTGTGGCGGGCAGTGCTATTGGCCCTGGAGAAACCAAGCCTGGTGAGAAGTCCTTGAATCTATCCTTGCATTAGGGTTCAAGTGTCCTCTAGCTGGGCATCCCTTTGGCGTTGCTTCCCCCAGTCCAGACTGTTCTCAAAAGCCTCTCTCTTACACATAGGTTTTTAAGTGGGGATGGAAAGTTCCAGATGGTATGCACCTCTGCCCAGTCATAGGGTGACACATTATCACCCTAACTGTAGAGCCTGTTTTCGAAATTTCTAAGATAGTGCCATCAAGTGATCTGTTGAAAAACCTTTTCTTAGAGCCTAATCTTTGCCCCTAACTGCTGCAGCTGCCTGCTCCCTTCCCATCAAAACTTCAAAGGGCAACTCAGCCACTCCTGTGACTGGCTCCAGAGATCTGGCTACTCTGCTTTGCTTGTGTGTGGCTGAGTCTTCCCAGGCCAGGTGCAGTGTGAAAAGTAAATAATACATGCAAATTCCATCCCCCACCCTCACTTCTGCCTGGTACAAGCCTACTTAATGGCAAATGGCCATATTGTGTAGGTAGTCATTTAATCTTCGAGCTGGCTAGCAGAGTAATTAAGTTGGCCCAGCATGGTGGGGGGGTGTGGCTTGGAGAACACAATTTGATTATAAAATGACAGCAATAACATCACTCTGAGATAGTGCACCCATAGAAGTCATCATTTCGACTCCAATCCGAATCCTTTGTTCGATCTCAGCTGTGGCCTGCCATAATGTTACACCTGTACCTGCAGACACTGGAGATCATTCAACGCGAACACCTAGCAAACAGTTCGCACTGCGACAAGACTGGAACACCAAGTAAGAAACCCTCTCCTACACAAACACGATATCTTTGCAACATGCAAATATAGTATATTCTCGGGCATTAGCGAAATGAGTTTAGAAAGAATCACCACATGGATACAAGGCTGCATACTCATTCCAAAATGGTGACCCTTTAAACATGCCCGATCAGGGTGACTTATATGCAGTTATCTTACACTAAACTGCTTGAAATTTGCTGCATAATGACTGCAGGGAGTCCTCGAAGCTATCTCATTCAACTAAGTATTGAAAAGAGAGTGAAGATCATATTAGGTTGTACAGTGACTTTTACGATGGCGGCCCGCTCCTTGCCTGCTGTCTGCTTTACACACTGTAAAAACACTGACTAATAATTGCCTAGCCTTCCTCTCACCAGCGCGCAATGTCTCCCTGGCAATTTTACTCAAATTACACCACAGAGCTGCCTCAGACTTACAAGTCAAGACTTTAATGTCATTCAAAATATCAGACCCCACCCAGCTCCTGACATAAGTTCTGAAGCACGGAATCAGATAATACGCTGGTAGAATTGGTTTTAATAAGTACTTGGCGCTTCTCTCGACTTGTGCACTGCAGCATGTTTTTATTCTATCTAACTACAACATCATTTAATTAAACTGTGCGCAATGCCAGTGCTCGGTACCAAGAACCAGTCACATCTGAATTGCAACTTACACAAAGAGCCACCCAGTGAGTCTCCATCTAAATGCACCAAGTGCGACCTCCTACCTTCCTTCACACATTTTCTGTCAAATGGCTGACTACTGTCTCTACTCACTAGCTCCAAACAGCTCGGAATATGTCCACAGAGTAAGCATACCTTGTGAACTTGTACCTACAAAATATAACCCAGATATTCATTAAAAAACCTAGCTTTGTGGGTCATCAGATGTGTGCTTAACTTATCAAAGATATGGCTCTGACACCCACAGACTTCGTTACGGTCTCTGCCCTCAAATATGGATAACATATAAAGTACTTCACTAAACTGAAATTCCCTACCAATACAACATGAACCTGGGGCCATACATATGAATCAGCATCATTCTCATAGGGACTAACTCTATGCTATGCTTACATTGATGGTTGGAATCTTTAGGGTCACATGCACCATGCAATGACTTCAATCATGTAACTGAGATACTTACCATCTTCCTTAGGTCTTCCTTATTATTTACTTCAATGATTGCCCTCAAACAAACCTCAGAACAATATTAACAGGCTTTACAAGTGGCTAACCTCAGACATAAGAGTAGCTCTGGCTTCCATACTCATTGGCACACCGGTCAGCAACTGTTTGCTGTAGCTACTAGGATCTACATTGAACAAAATGGCATAAAAAGAACCTGAAGCTAGTCTAAAAAGAGTTAAAGCGGGCTTTCTAAATCCTGAATCGCCAAATCAAATCAAAACAAGACTCCACAATGGACATTTTGTCTTTAAAAACTGGCAGATGTTCATGACTTGGCCAAAGCCACGAAGGACAACACAGATGCAGTGCAGAATGAAATATGTGAGATCCGCATGGACATTAAACAAATCAAAACATGGATTTCAGAGAGTAGAATCTGAAATCTAGATACCAAATCACACAATAACATCTCAACCCTTAATAACAGAACCCAACCCAAATCATAGCCAGACGACTTGTCACTGGAAGACAGAAACAGAAGGGGAAACGTTTGCATCTTTGGCATCCCTGAAGGCCAAGAATATTCTGCTGGATCCTGCGTACTATCCCTTGAAAAATGGTCCCTACAAAATGCAGACAACCCCTTTAACAAAGACTTGAAATTTGAACGAAGCACAGAAGCACCGTACACAGCGGCCAGTCATATAACCACTCAGATATCAGCATATAGAATTATTTCTTTCTTGAGGAAACAATCACATACAATGGAAAAGCAACAAGATTTTCATCTCACAGGACTATTCTACGTCCTGTGAGATGAAACAAGGAAGGTCTTTCTGGCCCTATGACCCAGATTGAAAGCAATGAACTGCCTAATCTCCTTTACAGGCCGTTCGAAAATCTCGAGTGATAATACAGAGACCTCTCATATCTTCAGTGATCATCACTCTCCAGAAATACTTAGATGAGAAGGAAGATGCAGACATGGATACATCAACATACAAGTTTGGTCTCACCAAAGGGCAAGCGCCGACTCTTACTTTGGAACAATGTTTGCCAAATAACATGCGTTCAGCTTTACTAGACATTCCATTTCTCATAGTATCATCACATTACTATTGTTCCTTAAAAGACACAGCAGAGCCTAAGCTGCAAAGTGCCCTCACCTGGTTGCTGCCTTCTCCTTATCTAAAACCGTGAGACGTTCTCTCTAACGTGGGTCCTACACGCAGGTATGGACCATACATAACATAATGTTTGAACTATTGTTGGAAGTACTTGCGCAACAAGGGAACCTAATTTGAATGTTTGTTCAAGATCTATGTAGTTGAAAACATTATCTGTAAAATGAGTGCTTAGAACAGTAAGTGGTCAGTTACATTACTGTCTGATATCCAGATGTTACCCCTAACTAATTCATATAATATACTGCATGTTACAAGTTCACTCCATGCTAACCTTCATGTTATAAACTTAAATTACATCTAGGTAGTTGTCATTAATGTTCATTTGTGATCCCCTTGAAAAATGCTATGTTTATGCTAGATATTTATACAATGAATACACAATTGTACGTTCTATCAACTCGTTTACCAATTTTCCGTCCGAGATTACCATTGCTGAATGGAGTTTCACAAATTAATATGCCAGTATTTTAAGCATGTAGGCTCTTTTTGCTGTTAATTTTCCATAAAGAGGCATTTCTTTCTCGCACCATTCCTGTTGTATACTTTAGGGGGAGGCTGTTTCAATAGGGGTGGGGATTGGTTGTTTGTGTTTTTCAGATTTTGTTTTATTATTTTATGCTTTTCAGTATGCCTTCTTTGTGTCGTAATTCTAGGAAAAAAGGATATGTAGTAAGGCGAATGAGTATTCTAGACCAAACATAACGATACACGCAATATGACCAGGGTACACTGCCATACCATGAGCAAAATAATGGAGGTCCATTAATAGCACTCTGTTTTCAACCCAGGTTACTTTACCAAACTATAATCGATATTTGATGACTCATCTATTGAAAAGCTTTCATCTCTTCACACACAAGTCCTCGTACAAACTACTAGTTCCTACTTGGGAGCCATACTCTGTTTATACCAATTTAATGACTAATACTCTGCAAAATATTAAGATAATTTCATTAAATGTGAAAGAGATTATCTATCCAATTAATACAAATTTTTTTTTTTTTTAAAAGGACAATCCTTGACTATTTGTTAGCTTTGTGGAGACCTAATTCTCCTTCAAGAGACCAAGGTCAACTCTACATATACCTCTTCATGCTATAATTAACAGTTCTCTGATATAGCACGCTCCAAAGCTGTTAGTAAAAAAAGAATGGTGTCCCTTACCCTGCGTGCTAAGAAATCGGATATAAATAGGTTTTCTAATTTATCGGACAAACAGGGTAGATGGATCATATCCAAAATCTCCTAAAATAACTATGAGTTCTTTGTAATCAACGTATATGCTCCATCAACAGGCGAGCCTTCCTTTTAGAATGACCTGTCGAACCTGCTCAAAAACATCCTGGTCTCCTCAACTATTATTGTTGCAGGTGACTTCTACCTTCTAACTAAACCTACAATAGACAGAAATTCAAAGTTGTCTTACCGTCCCAGCAAAAGCCATAAAGCACTTTTAAATCTATGTTCAAGGTTCAATCTTCTTGATGCAAGAAGAATTCAAAACCCGGATGAAAAGGACTATACTTTCTACTCATTCCCAAACAAGTCATACTCCCATATTGACCATTTACTAATCTTTGGCCGTCCCATCAGACAAGTCGACCAAGCAACAGTCGAACTTAGAGTGATATCAGATCCCTCCTGCATAACTATGTCCATCACTGACACCTCTCCAGAAGCAAAACAAACACAATGTAGATTTAACCTCTAAGCTGATGGACCTTTCCCTCCAGTGCTGAGCCTTTTTGCCTATTTGGGGCTCCATAACATGTTTTTCTACATAAAGTATCCACGCCAAATTTGAGTCATTTTTTTCCAACATCCTGGGAATTGTAAAGGTATGCACAATTTGTGGATTTCCTTGGAGGAGACTGAGAAAATTGGTAAAATATAGCAAAATGTTGAGGTTTTTTTTATTAGAAAAAAAGAAAATTATGCTCCAGATAAAAGTGGCAGTTTTTTTTACCCCCTAAATATGGCATCCACAAGTGGTTTGCTGTATTAGAGTCACCATCTTTCCAGCTTTCAGGAACATGCAGAGCTGAATCCAAAAACCTAATTTTGTACCACAGTTTTGGAATTTTTCGAAGAGGTAGCCTATTTTTCTGATATATATTTTTTTTTTGGGGCTCTCAACTTACTTCCAGTTTGTGGTGGAAACCAGTGTGAAACCCACGGGTGATCCATAAAAGCTATAGATTTCTGAATAGTAGACTAAATTCCAAATTCAGCAAGGGGGATATGTGTAGATCCCTCAAGGTTTGGCCAAGGAAAATAACCAAAAGAGCCAACAACTGAGGTCCACCATACAATGGTTCTTCGAGTACAGTGTATAGACCAGTTCTTATAGCGAAATAGGCAGAGTGAATAATGAGTATCAAGGATGTCTATGTATTTCTGAAATGGGCACAAGATATGGAGTTTAGGAGCAGTGGTCATTTCTACATCTCTGAATTTGTGGGCACCCATACTAGCATGTGATTTGGAGGGTATGTTTCAAAATGTCATCTTTCTTATACACGGCTTAAATTTCAAAGGCACAAATTCAGCAAAATCCAGTAGGTTATAACAAATGTTCTGCTATTATATGCTCCCACAAGTCTGTCAATAAAAATGGTACCTCACTTGTGTGGGTAGACCTAGTGCCTGCGACAGGAAATGTCCCAAAATGCAACATGGATGCATCACATTTTTCCATCGAAAAGTGGTCATTTTTTTTTTCCATTGTGGGTAGCTTGAGATTTTGGACCCTAGCTCAGCCAGCACTTAGGAAAACCTTTCTAACCTGTACATTCTTGAAAACTAAACACCTAGGGGTTTCCGGGGTGGGATGACTTGCGTAGCTCTCGCCACATTTAATTACCCAGAATCCCTTGCAAACCTCAAACTTTGATTGAAAACACATTTTCCTCATATTTCTGTGATTGAAAGTTCTGGAACCTGAAGGAAGTAGTCACAAATTTCCTACCCCTCAGCATTCTCCCACGTCTTCCAATAAAAATGTTACCTCACTTGTGTGGGTAGGCCAAGTGCGCACATGAGGGAGGGGTCCAAAACTTATTGTGGTGATGATAACAATGGTGAGTGTACTAATTAGCCTAGAGATTGGCAGTCCTGTAGGAAAACCTTTCAAACCCAGAAATGTCTGAAAAGTAGACATCAAAGGGAGTCCAGGGAAGTATCGCTTGTATGGATCCTCCAAGCCCCAGGCACACCAGTGGGGAAACGTTTTTATCGGGACAGGTTAGGGATCCCTGGGTGGCAGGAAGTTTGTGGATCTCTGCACATTCCTATAGTTTACATCACAGAAATGCAAGGACAAATCATTGGGGAATCCACACCTCCCTGGACCTCCCCTGAGTGTCTACTTTTCAGATATGTCTGGGTTTGGTAGGTTTAAATGGCCACTGAGCCTGGGACCAAAAATGCCGGTGCCCCCCATATAAAACCAGGTTGTGTGTTAGATAATTTTTATATTCTACAATATGTTTTGGGCCCTTCCTTTTTGAGGGCACTTGGCCTGCCCACACAAGTGCAGCACTGTTTTTCTCAGGAGACTTGGAGAAAATGCAAAGTTGTTTTTTGCACTAACCCCATTTTGTGCATAAGGCTCAAAAATATCTTCAACTCCTCCAGCAAAGTGGGAGTCCATTTTCATGCCCTAAAACTGGGCCCTAGAGTGCCTCCGTGCTCCCTCAGAAATTGTTCCGCACACAAATTTGTTTGCTACACAATTTGTTCAAGGAAGTCAACATCCAAAAAGAGATGGACTTAGTCAATTGGCAAAAATTTGGCTGTACAGACTTTACTTCCAGCGTCGCCAGTGAAAGGCAGAATTTAAGGCTAAACTAAATTGGGGTGCTGCCAAGAGAGCACTCTCTGTGATTGCCCCCTCATGTGCCTGCTCTCCAGGTTGGTCTAACCTACTACTGTTGTCCCGCTGCACAGACTGCTTGTGAAGGAACAGCACGACTGTCATCATCATGTCCCTCAGAATTGCTGGTAGAGGAGTTGTCGGATGGGACTCTGCCAACTGAAAAATCACTTCTAGATTCTGCTCCATTATCCCTTACTGTGATAGTGTCTCAGTATCATAACCTGAGTTAAGGCTTGAGCAGGTGTCATCCAACGATTAATGTAGCAAGAACATAATTGCAAGAGTTATCTTGACATATTTTATTGCTGCCTAAAAGCTGTACAATTTTTATATATATATGTTCGATGGCATGTGTAGCTCCAGATACACATGCTGTGCACATCCCGCCATCTGGTGTTGGGCTCGGAGTGTTACAAGTTGTTTTTCTTTGAAGAAGTCTTTTCGAGTCACGAGACCGAGGGACTCCTCCCATTTCGACTCAATTGCGCATGGGCGTCGACTCCATCTTAGATTGTTTTTTTTCCGCCATCGGGTTCGGACGTGTTCCTTTTCGCTCCGTGTTTCGGGTCGGAAAGTTAGTTAGAATCTCGGAAAAAACGTCGGTATTGTTTGCGTTAGGTATCGGGTTAGTTACAACAGATCAACACCGAATTTTGAAGAGCTCCAGTGGCCCTTCGGGTTTTTTTTCGATCCCCTGTCGGGGCCTGGTCGGCCCGGCCACGTGTGACTTCAAGGCTGATGGAACGGACCCCATTCCGCTTCTGTCCAAAATGCCATAACAAGTATCCGTATACGGATCAGCATCTGGTCTGTAACTTGTGCTTGTCTCCAGAGTACAAGGAAGATACTTGTGAAGCCTGTCGAGCGTTTCGGTCGAGGAAGAAATTAAGAGACCGAAGAGCCAGAAGACTGCAGATGACGCCGACAGGACAAGAGCATTTCGAGGAGGAAGAGGAAGCTTTCTCTATCCACGAGTCGGACTCGGAAGAGCTCGAGGCCGAAGAAATGCCGAAAACCGCGAGTAAGACGTCGAAACATAAGACTCACGAGAAGTCAACAAAAGCCCAGGGGACGCCACTGCCAACAGGCCATGGCTTAACCCAAAAAATAGGTGACCGATCCAAGGCACCGAAAAAGGGCACGCTTGTGTCAAAGTCATCCGACTCCGGTCGAGATACCGCCACACAGCAATCTCGGACCCGAGACATCGGCTCAGAGAAATTTCGGCACCGGGACAGCGGCACCGAACAAGTTCGGCACCGAGACACCACCACGCCGAAAATTAAAAAGGTTTCTTCGGAGCCTAAAAAGACGTCCGAAAAAGTTTTGGTTCCGAAACATCCAGCCTCGGAGCCGAAAACAGGTTCCTATACAGAGGAACAAGGATTGTCCTCCCAAATGCAAAAGCATAGATTCGGAGAGGAGCTTGAAGCAGTAGAGCCAGACTATACTCAAAGAAGGCTCCACATTCAAGAAGACACAGGGAAAATAACCACTCTTCCCCCAATTAAAATAAAAAGAAGACTTGCCTTTCAAGAAAAGGACAAGCAGCCACAGGCAAAGGTAGCAAGGAAAACCACTCCACCACCATCAGTGCACACATCACCGGTAGCAACTCCTCCACTGATGCACTCCCCGACTCATACTAAAATGAGTCAAGATGATCCCGATGCATGGGACCTTTACGATGCTCCAGTAGCGGACAACAGCCCAGACTCGTATCCTGCCAGCCGTCTCCACCTGAGGACAGTACATCTTACACACAGGTGGTGGGAAGGGCAGCTGCTTTCCATACGGTCACCTTGCATTCCAAACCAGTTGAGGATGATTTTTTGTTTAACACGCTATCCTCCACTCATAGCCAATACCAAAGCCTACCTATGCTCCCAGGAATGCTAAAACATTCAAAACAAATCTTTCAGGATCCTGCTAAAGGCCGAGTCATAACCCCAAGGGTGGAGAAAAAGTACAAGCCACCGCCAACAGATCCAGTTTATATTACAACGCAGTTAACACCAGACTCAGTAGTTGTCGGGGCAGCTCGTAAGAGAGCGAACTCTCATACCTCGGGGACGCACCACCTCCAGACAAGGAGAGTCGCAAATTTGATGCTGCGGGCAAAAGGGTTGCGGCACAAGCAGCAAACCAATGGCGCATTGCCAATTCACAAGCACTTTTGGCAAGATACGATAGAGCTCACTGGGATGAGATGCAACATTTCATAGAACACTTACCCAAGGAGTTCCAGAAAAGAGCACAACAAGTGGCGGAAGAAGGACAAAGTATCTCTAATAATCAGATACGGTCTTCAATGGATGCTGCAGATACGGCTGCAAGGACAGTAAATACTGCAATAACAATAAGAAGGCACGCATGGCTGCGCACGTCAGGGTTCAAGCCAGAAATTCAACAAGCCGTGCTAAATATGCCATTTAATGAACAGCAGTTGTTTGGGCCGGAAGTCGACACTGCTATTGATAAACTCAAGAAAGACACTGATACAGCAAAAGCCATGGGCGCACTCTACTCCCCGCAGAGCAGAGGCACATTTCGCAAAACACCATTTAGGGGAGGGTTTCGAGGGCAACCTACAGAAACCACAACATCACAAACAAGGCCCACTTACCAAAGCCAATATCAGCTGGGAGGTTTTCAGGGGCAATATAGAGGGGGACAATTCCACAAAAATAGAGGAAAGTTCCAAAGCCCCAAAACTCCTCAAAATAAGCAGTGACTTACAAGTCACACATCCCCATCACATAACACCTGTGGGGGGGGGAGACTAAGCCAATTTTACAAACATTGGGAGGAGATAACAACAGATACTTGGGTACTAGCAATTATCCAGCATGGTTATTGCATAGAATTTCTCAAATTCCCTCCAACAGTCCCACCGAAAACACACAGTATGTCAAAACAAAATATAGATCTTCTAGGATTAGAAGTTCAAGCATTGCTCCAAAAAGAAGCAATAGAATTAGTACCAAAACAAGAATTAAACACAGGAGTTTACTCACTGTACTTTCTAATACCCAAAAAAGACAAGAGTCTAAGACCTATACTAGATCTCAGAACATTAAATACGTACATCAAATCAGACCACTTTCATATGGTTACATTACAAGAAGTAATCCCACTGCTCAAACAACAAGACTACATGACAACACTGGATCTAAAGGATGCATATTTCCATATACCAATACATCCTTCACACAGAAAGTACCTAAGGTTTGTATTCCAAGGGATACATTACCAATTCAAAGTGTTGCCATTCGGAATAACAACTGCGCCAAGAGTTTTTACAAAATGTCTGGCAGTAGTAGCTGCACATATCAGAAGGCAGCAAATACATGTGTTCCCGTACCTAGACGATTGGTTAATCAAAACCAACACGCAAATACAGTGTTCACAACACACAAAATATGTCATAGAAATCCTACACAAACTAGGTTTCTCAATCAACTACCCAAAGTCACACCTTCTGCCGTGTCAAACACAGCAATACCTAGGGGCAACAATCAACACAGTAAAAGGGATTGCCACTCCAAGTCCACAAAGAGTCCAAACATTTCACAATGTAATACAAGCCATGTATCCAAAACAAAAGATACAGGTCAAAATGGTAATGAAACTGCTAGGCATGATGTCTTCATGCATAGCCATTGTCCCAAATGCAAGGCTGCACATGCGGCCCTTACAACAGTGCCTAGCATCACAATGGTCACAAGCACAGGGTCAACTTCTAGATCTGGTGTTGATAGACCGCCAAACATACATCTCGCTTCAATGGTGGAACAGTATAAATTTAAACCAAGGGCGGCCTTGTCAAGACCCAGTGCCACAATACGTGATAACAACAGATGCATCCATGACAGGGTGGGGAGCACACCTCAATCAGCACAGCATCCAAGGACAATGGGACATACAGCAAAGACAGTTTCATATAAATCACTTAGAACTGTTAGCGGTATTTCTAGTGCTGAAAGCATTTCAACCCATAATAACCCACAAATACATTCTTGTCAAAACAGACAACATGACAACAATGTATTACCTAAACAAACAGGGAGGGACACACGCGACACAGTTGTGTCTCCTGACACAAAAAATATGGCATTGGGCGATTCACAACCACATTCGCCTAATAGCACAATTTATTCCAGGGATTCAGAATCAGTTAGCAGACAATCTCTCTCGGGATCACCAACAGATCCACGAATGGGAAATTCACCCCCAAATACTAAACACTTACTTCCGAATTTGGGGAACACCACAAATAGATCTATTTGCAACAAAGGAAAATTCAAAATGCCAAAACGTCGCATCCAGGTACCCACAACATCAGTCTCAGGGCAATGCACTATGGATGGACTGGTCAGGGATATTTGCGTACGCTTTTCCCCCCTCTCCCACTCCTTCCATATCTAGTACACAAGTTGAGTCAAAACAAACTCAAACTCATACTAATTGCACCAACATGGGCAAGACAACCTTGGTACACAACACTACTAGACCTTTCAGTAGTACCTCATGTCAAACTACCAAACAGACCAGATCTGTTAACACAACACAAACAACAGATCAGACATCCAAATCCAGCATCGCTGAATCTAGCAATTTGGCTCCTGAAATCCTAGAATTCGGGCACTTAGACCTCACACAGGAATGTATGGAGGTCATAAGACAAGCTAGGAAGCCTACCACTAGACACTGCTATGCAAATAAGTGGAAAAGATTTGTTTATTACTGCCATAATAATCAAATTCAACCCTTACACGCATCTGCAAAAGATGTAGTAGGATACTTACTACATTTGCAAAAGTCAAAACTAGCTTTCTCTTCCATAAAAATACATCTTACTGCAATTTCAGCTTACCTGCAAATTACGCACTCAACTTCATTATTTAGGATACCAGTCATAACAGCATTTAAGGAGGGCCTAAAGAGAATTATACCACCAAGAACACCACCAGTTCCTTCATGGAACCTCAACATTGTCTTAACACGACTCATGGGTCCACCTTTTGAGCCCATGCACTCTTGTGAAATGCAATACTTAACGTGGAAAGTTGCATTTTTAATTGCCATCACATCTCTAAGAAGAGTGAGTGAAATTCAAGCATTTACCATTCAAGAACCATTTATTCAAATACACAAAAATAAAGTAGTTCTACTGACAAATCCTAAATTTTTACCAAAAGTAATCTCACCGTTCCACTTGAATCAAACGGTAGAATTACCAGTGTTCTTCCCACAGCCAGATTCTGTAGCTGAAAGAGCACTACATACATTAGACATCAAAAGAGCACTAATGTACTACATTGACAGAACAAAACTAATTCGAAAGACAAAACAACTATTTATTGCCTTTCAAAAACCTCATACAGGAAATCCAATTTCAAAACCAGGCATTGCTAGATGGATAGTTAAGTGCATTCAAACCTGCTATCTTAAAGCTAAAAGAGAGCTGCCTATTACACCAAAGGCACACTCAACCAGAAAGAAAGGTGCTACCATGGCCTTTCTAGGAAATATTCCAAGGAACGAAATATGTAAGGCAGCAACATGGTCTACGCCTCATACATTTACCAAGCACTACTGTGTAGATGTGTTAACTGCACAACAGGCAACAGTAGGTCAAGCTGTACTAAGAACATTATTTCAAACTACAACTCCTACAGGCTGAACCACCGCTTTTGGGGAGATAACTGCTTACTAGTCTATGCACAGCATGTGTATCTGCAGCTACACATGCCATCAAACGGAAAATGTCACTTACCCAGTGTACATCTGTTCGTGGCATTAGTCGCTGCAGATTCACATGCGCCCACCCGCCTCCCCGGGAGTCTGTAGCCGTTTAGAAGTAGATCTTGAACATTTGTACATTTGTAAATATATTACTTTAAAATTCATTATATACATACGTATTCACTCCATTGCATGGGCACTATTACTAGCATACACAACTCCTACCTCACCCTCTGCGGGGAAAACAATCTAAGATGGAGTCGACGCCCATGCGCAATGGAGTCGAAATGGGAGGAGTCCCTCGGTCTCGTGACTCGAAAAGACTTCTTCGAAGAAAAACAACTTGTAACACTCCGAGCCCAACACCAGATGGCGGGATGTGCACAGCATGTGAAACTGCAGCGACTAATGCAACGAACAGATGTACACTGGGTAAGTGACATTTTCCATATATAGAGAGAGAATGAGATATATGTGTGTATATATACACAAAAATAAATCTATAGAGACAGAGACTCGGACTCTTTCTCTCCATATGTATATGTAAAAAGATCACTTTTATATGGATATGTGGTTTTCCTGGGGGCTGATTGCGGGTTCTCACTAATATATATATATATATATATATATATATATATATATATATATATATATATATATATATATATATATATATATATATATACATATATATACACACACACACACTCACACATTACCTAGTGTTGGTCGCCACTAAGTAGTTATAGTTAGGACCTAGTTTCCAAAGATGGAGCGTTTTTTTGTTTTGCCTATAACTTTGGTGCGCTTGATGAATCTTCACAACATTTTTTAAACGGATACTCCTCGAGGAGCTGCTCATGGCCCTGGGGACTGCCTGCCCCGTGGCTGCGTCCTATGCCCCAGAGTGCACACCCCTGGGACATAGCTGTTTGCTTTCGCCCAGATAGCCCATAAAGGGCAAAATAAAAGGAGGAAAAAACATGGTGAAGGTCACAGAGTTGAGGGTTCGGCTCCAGATGTATCCCTAGTCATCCCCCTCCTTTTATTTCTTTTCAGCTGCAAATGTTTAAGGTTCATACTGAAAGGTCATCTGACTCTTTTTAATTGACAAATGCATTTTTCTTTTCAATTTGTGCAGAAATACCTCAATCTAAGTATATTAAACATTAAAGCCTAAATAACTCTCTATCTCTCTCACTCTTTCTCTCTCTTTCAATCTTTTTCCCCACACATACACCCACTCAGACCTTTAGGCACCCATTCACAGACGCACTCAGCCCCTGGTGCACCCACTCACAGCCCCCCTCAGACCCTCACACCCCCACTCACAGAACCACTCACTCATGCACCCACTCACAGACCCACCCGCTCACACACCCACAGGCTCACTCACGCACCCACTCACTCTCACATACCCACTGACACCCTTATACACCCACCCACAGACCTGTGCAGACACTAATGCATCCAGTAAGACGCTGATGGTTGGATTAACGTATGGTAATGAAAATTACTATACATAAAAAAACAAGGTCACAGAGACATTATAGTTAGGAAATAGAATTTAAACAAACATAGCAATTCACTTTAAAAACCAAAGGTTACAGGGACGTTATAGTCAGGCTCACATTTTGAACGTACCAAGCCATACAAATCATAGCAATTCGCCAGTTATAGTTAGTTATCTCAAGTAACTATAACTTGTGCCCTAACCTAACTATCACTCGTGCCCTTGCCATTCACTGCTAATTACCCCACTAATTATGACACTCATGACATCTTTGGCAACATCATTGATAATATCAATGTAATATTTGCTGTACAAATTTTAAGGGAAAAAAGCCTGCATCTCGGGGGCTTGAGTTATAGTTACTTGAGATAACTAACTGGTGAATTTCTGTGATTTGGTACATTTAAAATGTTAACATAACTATAATGTGTCTGTAACCTTTTGTTTTTAAGGTAATTTTCTATGTTTTTTTTAATACATATCAGTTTTTTTAAAAATAGATGTGTTGGTTCCCTTTGGGGGGGCTTTCGTGGCTGCGAGTGAGACCAGACCACACATGTATTTAAAAAAAAAAGTTGCCTCCACAGTGGTCAGCCCTGCTCCTGGACACTCCTGTCAGTTACTTTTTTTTCTTTTTTTAAAATGTTAACCCCGTTGGTTGGGGCGAGTGGGGGCGGCATTTCCACGAGGCCTGACAGCCACCCTACCCCCAGATGACATCACTGTCGCCTAGTGGGGTTTCTTGGCCTAGGATCGCAGCGCCAAGCTCTTCAGTGTCCCCCCTCGGGCCTTTTTTAATTAACAAAAATAATCCTCTTGTGCAAAGCACCGGACGATTTTTAAAAAACCCAGTGGTCGTGACCCACGTGTGCGTGTGACGGCCATTGCACGCATTAAAGAGGGTAATGATGAGATACTTAAACACCAAAAGAATGTGCAAGCTATTGAGGAATCAATCCAGAACATCCTCAAAGACAGTAAATCTACCAATACCTCTGAGATTACTAGGTGGGAAGCCCTGAATGCTACATTAAGCGGGGTAATTATCAAAATTAGACCTTAAATGAACAAAGAAGTAAATAGGAAAATCTTAGAATTAGAAAAAGGCATCTGAGCTAGAAAAATGTCACATCCCCATTAAAGGGACCACTAAAGATAACAATATAATAATGAGATTATCCAAACAAAATACAAATACAACAAAATAATAAGTACAAGAGCAGGCATATGGGTCCACAATAAAAAAGTATCACTCTGTGAAGCCAACAAAGTGGGTAAAGGTTTTTAGTGTTTTACCTAAAACACTGACTACAGAAGTATTCCTGCAAGGCCATTAAAGACGACAAAGTTGCTGTCCATTCCAACCCAAAAATAATATCAGAGGTCTTTAATCTTTTTTACTAAGCACTCTATAAAAAAAAAAAATCTCCCTTGATCATAAGAAATGTGAAGAATACCTTAAAAAAAAATAAAAAAAAAGCTATCCTTCAGAACCGACGATGAAATAAAAACGATTAATGGACCAATTACAATAGAGAAAATAGCTTGTGTTATTAAGACTCAAAACGTGCTAGGTTCCTGGCTGTGATGAGTTTACTACAATTGTTTTTAAAACATTCTCACCAGCAATCACTCCCTCCCTAGCAAATCTCTTTGCTATTTCGCAAAATCTGCACAAGTGACAGGCATCTCGCAAAAACTACATACCAATTCCATTGATTAATCTAGACTTCAAAATGTATGCCATGATACTCTCAGCCAGACTCCACAATTACATTTCAAAACTCATCCAACCCGCACAGATAGGATTCCTGAAGAATTAATACACCTCTACTTTATCACGTATTAGAAAAAGCAAAGCTGTCAAAGTCCCTGTCAGTTGCAATCACACTCGATGCAGAAAAAGTGTTCAACAAAGTTGCTTGGAAATGTTTATAACTGGTCCTGAATAAGTTCAACCTAGGCGAATCCCTTATTCGAATGATATTGTCCTTATTCCACAATACGATAGCTAGGATAAGAACCAGGGGGCTTCATATTGAATACATTTCACTTGAAATAAGGGACAAGACAAGGCTCTTCCCCCCTCACCGCCTCTCTTCCTCTTAGCTCTAGAACCTTTTCTACACCATCTGCAGGAAAGCAAAGGAATAGCAGAGATATCGTTTGGCTAACAAAACATAAAATTAGCTGCATAAGCAGACAATATATTAATCACTACCGAAGACGCCCCTTCCTCTATTGCCGCATTAATGGCATCAATCAAAGAATTTGCAGAGATTTGAGGCTACACACTCAATAAGGATAAATCCGAAGTTAAACTACTTAATAAGATTGTTAATAAGGATATCCTGTACAACTCAGGCCTCGCATGGCAAACAGGTTGTGTTAAATATTTAGGAGTAATTCTCTATGACCTCATAACTACACTACAGATTAACGAAGAACCATTACTGAAAAAGATTAATAAGCTACTAGATGGATGGTCACCTATGTTTCGGTCATGGTGGGGGTAGGGCAATCTCTAAAGAAGATGAACTACCTAAATAGTATGCCCTATGCCCCTATCTGAAGACTTCCTATCTAAGATAGATAACACCTTCAACAATTTCTTATGGGTAAGCAAAAAACCTAGAATATCACTCAAAAAAACTCACTTTCAAAAACTAAAAGTGGCATAGGCCTCCCTAACTTTAGGAACTACCAAATGGCGCATTTATTCTGAAATGCCACATCCTGGTTTTTGGAAGAAACAAGCTACCTACCTGTCTGGCTACATGTAGAACAGTCAATCCTAAAAAACAAACCCATTATCACATACCTAACAATGCGTAACCCCCACCTTCACTCTCTACATATATTATGGATATCACCAGGAGAGTTACCCTTGGAGTAGATAAACTTGATGGTCAAACTGTCCTATGGACTGATTTGTCAGAGAAAGGAATTGACTTGCTCAAAGACATCCTTGATTATAACTTTCTGCATCCCTTCTTTATTTTACAATCCTGCTTCGGATTAGAAACACAGACTGCTATAAATTATTGCTATTAAGAGTCCAGATATCAAAATACCTTTCGCATAAAAGCAACCCCTCGCTTTCGACCCTCATAAACATTTTACACATCGCAGGTTATGTTGTTTCAAAGGTTCAGTAGCTACTCCTTCCTAAATCATACGGAACCAAATTCCAAGAGAAGAGAAATGGGAAAATGAACCATCCAAAATTAACATAACATTCGATTGGAACCATATATATCGAACCACCTTTTCAAATAAGATATCACTGATGCTCTCACAAACCAAGTACATGGTCATTTATAGATTCTGTTGGACTCCAGAAAGGGTTCATAAAGTGAAACTCTCACAAAACCCCAAATGCTGTAACTGTAACGCCCATTTAGGCAACCTAGCTCATATGCTCTTATATTGCCCAATCCTCCAGATTTACTGGAATAACATTTTTGCATTTATTAAAAACATCCATCATATTACTCTCACATGTGAATTCTCCCTTATACTTTTTGGACCGCTGGACCGTCAATTAAAAATCGAGGGAGATCGGGATCTACTAAACCTAATGTTAAATTTTGCCTGCAAGCTTATTCTCACTAATTGAAAGAACTTTCCCATAATCTCATAGCACGTGTTGCGAATGGCTTGCATTTCTGAGAGGTGCAGACAACATCTCTCTACAGAGCTCCCCTTGGTGCCCATCTCACAGACCCATGTAGACGTCAGTAAATGCCTCAACAACCCACTTTGAACTTCCGTAAACCCAACCACTTAAGATGGGTTACAGACTTGTAGATCTGTGAAAAAACCTGACCCTAACTGCCCCATACTTGCGACCTCCATTAGCTAAATCCAATCAGATCTTGATCTTGAACCACTCGCCACCGCTACTGACAGGAATTTCTGCTCCTGGTGTTGACTGTTCTCACTGCTCTGCATAGAAATAACAACTTCATTATGCGGTTATATGTGCAACGGGGAAATGACTCTTTAAAATAAACCAATCCTTCTAAGGTTTATCTTTCTGATCGTGTATGTTCTACCCAGATGTTTATTTTCATGTGTAATCTGTCCCAGTTGAAACGTATAACATTCTCATGTGATCGATTACGCACTTCTATTTTGCACCTACTTCTGTTTTGTACCTACTTCTATTGTGCCTCCCATGATTGCCTATACCAATGATATACAGATAGTACGCACTTATACTACGTTGACCAACTGTCCCTTTGTTTGTATTATGCATAAAATCCAATAAAAAAATTATTTGAAATAAAAAAAAAACTTGGCCCTGCAGGGTGATTCCTGATGCCCGAATCTAATTGGGATTCGAGTCTGGGAAAAAAAAAAAACTTGAAGTTCCACAAGTAGTGCACATATGTGAAAATTCATGTCATGTCTGCATTCAGTATCCTGTTTTTCCTTAATATTGTTGCATCAACCAAGCCTCTAGGCTTAATTATGGCAACTTAATACTTTGGTGCATTTTACACCCATAGTGTATAATACAATACGTAATAAGACTTGGAGAGACACATCCATGGCTGAAGTTTTGTAAACCAATTAGTCAAAAAAGCAAGAAATAAAATACAAATCCAAGGGGTTTAAATGGGATGGAAGACATTTCTCGCATACACCTTACCAGGAAGTGGGCTTTAAGTGGGGCGAGCTACTGATTCCTTTTGAGGGTGTTGGTTTTGTGCTTTTGTCTATGCCCTGCTTTACACACCCTACACATATCTATAGAAACCTTACTTTTACTTTTGTGATTGCACGATACATGCTTCCTCTCTTGACCCAACCATGCACTCCAACTGTGTTTAAAAAAAAAAAAAAAAATTGTACTGTGTATTTGACTTGGGTGTACCACTATTGTACTTTTGCTCTGTTTATATTTTTAAAGCATATTGGCGCATGGATGCAATTGTTTTTAGAACAAATGATTGCTAGAAGGTCCTCCACTAGTATATGTTTGCTCATATCAGCTGATGGCACTGTGCAGACTAGTTTCTCTGATTATACATTGGTTCCATAATCTGCAAAAGATTGTGAGCGTTTAGAAACAGGTTTGCCCAGCATTAAATGAGACTTAAAAACTTGCATTTACGTTTGAACCTCTCTTCAGAGAGACTTTAATACTTTGGTTTTAATAGGGGAGAACTTTCTTTTGTATAACGTTTCTTACTACAGATGTGAAGTACTGCAAATGGCAAGTATTACTATTTTTTTTTAAATTGCAAATAGCAGGTGTTAATAACTGTGCTTATTGAAGAATCGCCACAATCTTCTATCTTGGCACAAACAGTATTATACAATAATTATTGCACCTGTAATACAGGGGGCCCGTCGACAGACCATAAGGTACCTAAATATATGGGCATATATGTCCACTTTATTTTGATTTAGGAATAAAATTCTCTAAAGGAATTAAACCAATGGCTGACTTAGGTACATCCTCGTGGTAATAAGTGGAACTGATTGGTCCACTGGTAAAGAGCTAAAACTCTTCTCAGGAGGATGCATGTGTGCTTTTTTGATGTAATTAGTGAAGGGGACGAGCTGCGAAGTATTCCACATGTAAGTATCACTTACAGAACCAAGCTATCAACTGCAGACTACTCGAATCATTGATTTAAAAATCTTAATGGGAGAACACAATCTGAATTGCCGCTTGATACTTTGCACCAGCACATTATAAAAAAACAGTTATTTACTCTTTGTAAGATCTGTTACCATGATCATCATTAGATTTGAAAGTGACTGATCCAGGTTAGAATCCTAGTAGCTGGATTTGCGTTTCTGTAACTAGACAGAATTAACATTAATTTCTGAGCAAACAGGCAACGACTAAGATAAGGGTTACTAACAACTCGATGAATGGTTAATGACACTAAAGTCGAATAATGGTTGGATTCTCCCGTATTGCAGAAGTTTCTTCCTGGTTAGCCCAGTATATGATGCATTTGTCGACATCTCTGTTAACCTCTTAGCTGCTGGGCCTTCTCCACCCCTACCCCCCGGCCCACATGCAGAGCCTTTTTTTTTGGCTATTTGGGGTAGTTCGTGCTTAGGCCTTCATAACTTTCTGTCCACATAAGCTATCCACGCCAAATTTGCATCCTTTTTTCCAACATCCTGGCCATTCTAAAGGTACCCAGTGTTTGTGGGTTCCCCTGGAGGAGACCAAGAAAACCAAAATACAGCAAAAATTTTGTATAAAAAAAAATAAAAATAAAATAAAAATGGGAAAAAGGGCTGCCAAAGAAGGCTTGTGTTTTTTTTTCCCTGGACATGGCACCAACAAAGGGTTTGTGGTGCTAAAATCACCATCTTCCCAGCGTTCAGGAACAGGCAGACTTGAATCAAAAAAACAAATTTTTCAACACAATTTTGGCTTTTTGGTGGGACATACTTTTTTACTATTTTTGGTGCTTTCAGCCTCCTTCCAGTTAGTGACAGGAATGGGTGGGAAACCACGACTGGATCCTGGAAAGCTAAGTATTTCTGAAAAGTGGACAAAGTTCTGAATTCAGCAAGGGGGCAATTTTGTAGATCCTACAAGGTTTTCCTACAGAAAATAACAGCTGAAATAAATAAAAAAATTGAAAACGAGGTGAAAAACATCAATTTTTCTCCATGTTTTACTCTGTAACTTTTTCCTACAATGTCAGATTCTTTAAACCAATATACCGTTACGTGTGCTGGACTATTCTGGTTGCAGGGATATATAGGGCTTATAGGTTCATCATGATCCCTAGGTACCCAGAGCCAATAATTGAGCTGCACCTTGCAATGGGTTTTCATGCTATACCGGGTATACAGCAATTCATTTGCTGTAATATACAGAGTGAAAAATAGGAATCAAGAAAACCTTCGTATTTCCAAAATAGGAATAAAATAAGGTATTGAGAAGCAGTGGTTATTTGCTCATCTCTGAATTCCAGGGTGCCCATACTAGCATGTTAATTACAGGCCATTTCTCAAATAGACGTCTTTTTTTACACACTGTCTTACATTTGGAAGGAGAAAATGTAGAGAAAGACAAGGGGCAATAACACTTGTTGTGCTATTCTGTGTTCCCCCAAGTCTCCTGATAAAATGGTACCTCACTTGCATGGGTAGGTCTAATGCTCGCGACAGGAAAGGCAACATGGACACATCACATTTTTACATTGAAATCTGACGTGTTTTTTGCATAGTGTCTAGCTGTAGATTTTGGCCTCTAGCTCAGCCGGCACCTAGGGAAACCTACCACACCTGCGCATTTGTGAAAACTATACACCTAGGGGAATCCAGGATGGGCTGACTTGTGGGGCTCCCATCAGGTTCGGTTACCCAGAATCCTTTGCAAACCTCAAAATGTGGCCAAAAAAACACTTTTCCTCACATTCAGTGACAGCAAGTTCTGGAATCTCAGAGGAGCCGCAAATTTCCTTCCAACCAGCGTTCCCCCAAGTCTCCAGATAAAAATGGTACCTCAGTTGTGGGGGTAGGCCTAGCGCCCACGACAAGAAATAATACCCCAAAACACAACGTGGACACATCACATTTTCACAAGGAAAACAGAGTTGATTTTTGCAAAGTGCCTAGCTGTGGATTTTGGCCTCTAGCTCAGGCGACACCTAGAGAAACCTAGCAAACCTGCACAGTTTTGAAAACTAGACACCTAGGAGAATGCAAGATGGGGTGACTTGTGGGGCTCTGATCAGGTTCTGTTACCCAGAATCCTTTACAAACCTCAAAATGTGGCCAAAAAAAGCACTTTTTCCTCACATTTCGGTGACAGAAAGTTCTGAAATCTGAGAAGAGACACATTTCCTTCCACCCAGCGTTCCCCCAAGTCTTCCGATTAAAAATGGTACCTCAGTTTTGGGGGGGGGAGGCCTAGTGCCCGGCACAGGAATAGATCACACAACGGTCAATGTTGGCCCTTATATAAGGCAACTGTTGACCCTAGGGTGATCCATTTCTTTTGCAGGCACTAGGTATAGGCACTCAAGTGATGTAGTGTTTTTATCAGGACAGGTGAGGAATCACTGGGTGGTAGGAATTTTGTGGATCCCAGCATATTCCTCTAGTTTGTGTGACAAATGCTAGAAAAATAGAGTTTTTATTCAACATTTCAGCTTTGCAGGGTATTCTGGGTAAGAAAACTTTGGGGATTCCACACAAGTCACACCTCTGTGAACTCCCACAGATGTCTAGTTTCCAGAAATGTTTGGGTTTAGTATGTTTCCCTATATGGCCGCTGAACCCACGACCAAAAACACAGGTGCCTGCCTTACAAAACCAGTTTGTTTTGTGATAGATAATTTTGATGTCTCCAGAATACAGTTTGGGCGGTGGAATTTGGGTCCGAACTAAATTGGGGAGCTCCCAAGAGAGCACCCTCTCTGTGCTTGCCGTCGCATTCACCTGCGCTCTGGGTTGGGCTAACTCACTATTGCCCTGTTGCACACTGTGCTTGCGAAGGGACAACAGGACTGCCCTCATCTCCTCCCTCATAATTTACTGGAAGAGGAGTTATCCAATGGGACTCCTCCGACTGAAAAATCACTCCCAGAGTCTGCGCCATTGTCCTAACCCTCAGATGCTGTCTCAGTATCTGCTGTCTCCGATCCTATATCAGAGCTGTCCTCTATAACCCGAGTGACGGTGTCAGCAGCAGTCATCCATCAAGATGCCATCTCTACTATTGGCTAACCTGTTGCTCTAAAACACTAGCCTACGTAGACAGTCACAAAATTGCTGGTGTTTGTGTGATATGTGCAACAGTAGAGGTCACCTTACCTGCGCTTCTTCCCTCAATCACCCCGTTCTTTCAAGACACTCAAATAACACCTTGTCACGTACCATTCGTCACAGTCTTTAGCACCTCCTGTGCCCAGTACAACAATCATTATTGGTGCTCCCACTCCCATGTCGTCCTCCTAGGATGCACTCATTACCACCCACCAAAAGTGCCCTTCATCTCTCCATAGCACCCCCACCCCGCACATACATTTCATTTGTATTATAGCGCGGGTAATGGCTGATTTTACTAATTTGCTCAGCTATTTACATAAAATACAGATTTGCTCTTTGCAGTAGGCATATAAACCTTCTGCACTTCTTTATGGTACTTAAACTGCCACTAGACAAAAGTCTGATCCTTCTGTAGCAGAAACATAGTCACAAGACTTACTTGACTTTTTTTTTATTGCTGCCTAAAAGCTACAGTTGAAATGTGTCAGTTGAAGTATGTGCATTGCCTGTTTTCCGAGGGGGCCGACACCCTCCAAGTGAAATCCCTGGTGTCTAGTGGTGTTTCCTGGCCCTCACCGAGGGCCAGGAAACACTTTCAGGAAGGCCTAGTATGAAAGGGAAGAGTTTCCCCTTCCATACGAGGCCTTCCGGAACGTCAGGAAGGCCGTTTGGGGCCGTTTTCCCCATCGAAGCAGGAAGCGGCTGCTCCGATGGGGAAAGCAACAATGTGATGTCACGGAAGAGCTTCCGTGTCTCCCGGGGGTTTAAAAAAACAAAACAAAAATCCTCTGGTGCGACGCACCTGAGGATTTTCTAACCCCCACCCTGGTGTCGGCCACTGGTCGTGACCCGCACCAGGGAGGTAGTGCGGGCATCGGCCAGTGGCCGAAGCCCGCACCTAATGGGTTAATGTCTTGCAGAGGAGTAGTGGACAAAAACGGGGAGTAACACTCAATGGCAAAAAATTATCTGGGTGGTGCAGTGGAGTGCAGAGCCATAAAGGAACAATGGCTACTAGCTGTTACGGATAGATCATATTTTCCCTAATTTCATAGATCCCTTTATAAAATGCTAATTGTTCATTTTAACAGTCATTTATAGGGTTAGGTTGGAGGCTCTTCAAATTAGTTTTAGAGAAGCAGATTGGAACATATTTGGAATTTGCTTACTAATAGGCATAGTCATAAACCTACCTATACTGAGCAATGTAGCTCTGGTGAGCATTGTATTAGAGCTAAAGGATAATCAGAGTTTAGTTTGTTTTGCAACACAAGACTCCTTTGAGTGAAAGGCCTGTAGGAAAGGAAAGCCAGAGTTAAAGATATGAGGCCCTTTACATTTTTTGGTGTGATCCTGAGATTTGAGTTGCTGGATTAACATTGCTGTTCAACAAAATCCATAAGGCAAGAAAACCACGAGTCTGAGTAACTACTGATATTTCTGATGTTTGCATTGGAAACACCTTTGATAAACGTATTGCAAACACTTTTTACTGCCAACTAGGGAGAAACCACTCAATGTTGGATTGCCAGCCATGGTTTCAGATATGTAATACACATTTCTAACCGGGATTTTGATTATGCATAATAATAATGAAGAACTTTGGTCTGAAGAGAATTATTTTTGCATTCATAAACTTACAGGCCACCTTAAACAACATTGATCTTTTCCTAGCAGGCATCAATATCAAAGTAATAAGACATTGATATCTAAAAAGATCTTGTGAAGACCATATTTGTTATATAATAATAATGCCACCTGTTTTTCTTATGGACCACAGTGCGAAAGTACCAGTTACTTTGAAGTAAACAAGGACATAAGCCGGGGTTGTTTACTGCTCTCTGCCATCTTTAATAACCACTTGGAATTCCATCTCAAACACTTCACACTTCATGTTCCCAAGTAGTTGGGGGGTACTTCTATTGTATGGGTACTCTTTGTTGATGTTGCAGACTTGCTGGCCAGGTCTAAAAACAAGTTTCAGCTTTTTGAATTTTACAATCTCAACAAAAGTCCACAACCCAACAAGTGAAAATGAAAGTTGATTCTAGTTGCGAAAGTATATATCCAGAAGAAACATTTGGTTAATAATGCCAGCATACTCTCTGCATCTAAAGTTTCATAATTCTGGTGTATGGATCTGGTATGCCTTGAAAATTTGCATTACCTTCAACAAATGTGACAGTGTTCTCAGTGGACTTTTTAGTGCTTCACCGCCAGAACCATCAAGTGCAAAATTAGAAGTTAGTACTCGGTATAGGGGTATAGGGCTGACTGTGGAAATCTAACATGAACAACTAATTTTTGCTCCCAGACTAATATATTTGGTCTCAGCAAACTTTACTAATCTCGCACGAGGTTTAGGGGCAATGGAAGGTCTCTGTGTTTATGCGATCGGATGCAAGTGGATCAATGTGCTGCTCTTCTTGAACGCTTACCGCTTTTATTATGAACTAAGAGATTCAGACAGGTGACTTTCTGAAACAATTTGTAATTCTGTCTCTGGAGCGCAAAATAGATAATGCAGTATTGTACAGTGTCTTTTTTTGTGCTGCAAGCCAGGACGTGAATAAGAAGTTAATAAACACTATATAGCTTAGTTGGATTCTAATGGGCAGGCAGCTTTGTTTACTGACTTTGACCTTTGAAATAATTGAGAACTGCATACTGAAATAACACAGATCCTATATCGGCGTGGACCGCTAAAAGCAAAATGTAGCAGATATAATTCTAGTTTTATGAGTGGAGTAGAGATAACAGTTGTACCTGTATATGCAGGCTTGTTTGGCACATATGTACATTTTTATATAATTAGCTGGATGATGATTCTGTAATGTAAGAAAGGTTTCTTAACGTTTGATGTCGGTGCATAGAAGGACCTCACTGTTCCAAAATAACCACTTCGAAAGGTGTAAAAACAAATGGCAGGATCCTACAAGACCTAAATAATGTTCTGATCTTTTTTCATAGCATGACCAAAACTATTGAATGCATTTCACTGAGACTAAGAAATGAAGTGTTAAATGTGGCTGCTAGAAACTGTTTACACGTTATTAAAAAAATATTGTGCTGCATTGTAAAGGACATGATGAATATTTACAAGTTAATATTGCAAGTTATGCTTGGTGGAGTTGAGTCTTGGGATCTCGGGTGAAGACTGCCAATGAGGAATAGCATCTGCTTGAATTCAGTCAAGGTGAAGATGAGAACAGATCAGTTCAGGATATAATACAATACCTAATTTGATTATACCTGAAATAGGTGCCACCTTTCAAACTGTTCACCCATCATCGCATCCTTATTCAATGTAACTCTTGAAAAGGAGACAGATAAACCCAGACGTGAGTCCTTACCCGCTCCATTGTTTTTTTAATTTGGCAATGTTTAATTATGTGTAGACTTATTTAGACATTGCAGTTAAGTTCTGTTACTGTTTTAAAAATGGAATCAAATACGTGATGTGATTGTTAGAAGTGTGGGTTTTGAAGAGTATTTGGAGTCCATGCCCTTTTGACACATTCTTCCAGCTTGGTTATAAATGACAAAACATGTTAGTGATGGCCCATTACAGAGTGGTTTACTGCTGCTCATTTTTTTCTGCTAAACAAAGCCCGGTTTTCAGCATAATGCTTCTTTTAGCCTGATCCTGGCGTCCCCACCCCCATTACTTGAAGCCTCCCCAGTTTGAAAACCCTACACCACAACATGGGGCAGTAGGTCAGCCCACTTCAGCCATTGGCTAACTTCACTGACTGACATCAATTTGCTCTTTTGCAAGGAGCACCTACCAGCACATACAAAGCATTTATCTTAAGTTCCAGGGACTATAATGGCAATGTGTGCTTTTTCAAACCAAAGACATTTTTTGCTTTGAAGCTTCCCCAACAATAGATTTTTGCAAAAGTCTTGCAAAATGAAGGTTTAGCATCCAAAAAGCCGGGGGCCAACCTAATACCACTTTTCCTATTGCACCAAGCTGAATCATACCAACTAGGGCACTTGTGTATGAGTAGTATGTTAGCAGCCTGTGGATCCCTGTATTTCACCACTTGCATAGCGAGGCACCAGCTGCACCATCAATACGCCAGACCTACCCTGGTCCAGCAGGCCTGATACGTAGCCTGAGATTTGGCATGCAGTGACACCAAGGTAAAAGTGGAGCAACAGGTGTGGGAGGGGCTAGAGCCATAGCCTAGACTAAAATGAACCACCTGTTTTTTATAGTCCCTTGGAAATGCTGCTAAATAGTTTCTTTTTGAAACGACAGTGCCCTGGTGTATTTTGGAGACGAGTGTCGAACTTGGTGCTGGAGTTGCACCAGTGTCTTGCTGGAGGCGACTGCCACTCGCTTGGTTCCTTCCTGCACTGATGCCGGTCTTCGGGTGATAGGGTTGAACATGCTGAACTGGTGCCCCTTCTGCATTTAGCTTTCTGGGTGTCCCTTCCGCATTTGGGTTGTCTCAACCATAAAATGCGTGGCTCTTTTTGGGCGTCTCCAGCAGATCTGTTTGTTTTATTTGAGGATGACAGCAAGGTGCACGCTTTCGCCAAGGGCTGGATGTGAATGTTTCATCCTCCAACTTCTGGGCCTGGAGTTTAAAATCATGGGACAGATGTGGAAACAAAACATGCTCCCAGCCCACAGCCAGCGTACCTGTGTTGGTGAATGTGCCTTTTTATTCTTTACAGAAATCAGCAGGCTGGAGAACTGGTTTGGAGTGGATTCTGTTTCAAGTGCCTCTTTACCCTGTTCTGCAGACAGATCCATTATGTGGGGTTATGCTCCTCACAGCAAGGTGGTCTCCAGCCTGGAGCACCCACAAGAGAAGAAAAAAAAAAAGGTGTTAACTATCATCACCTGGCTCTGAACAGTGACCAGGAAGGAGACAAATGGGTCTAAAAAGTCCCTTCTCACTCAGAAAAAGACTGCGACCCCCTTCCCGCTCACCATCCACCAAGTGGCAATGCTATAGGAAGATTAGTCAGGAGCCACTCTTAGCAAAATTACCTAATGGATTTTCTGTGGCAGCTTTGTCTCCCTTGTCCTCACTTCACTGTCTAGGTCTCCTCCCTCCTGCATCTCTCCTAAAACACCTCCACTGTCTGAGAAAACATCACCCTCATCTTGTACAAAAGAACAGGCCAGGGGCTTTCAAACTGGAACTCTCAGGCCTCCATCGCTCTGCAGCACATATATATATATATATATATATATATATATATATTACACACATACATGCACATACATACATATACTCCACATATGCAAACATGCGCAATATGCACCTGGATGGGAATAGGTGACAAAACGGGCTACAAATCTGAATGCGCATTGGCAAAACACACTCAGCCAGTGCCAAATATCTTTTTTTATAAATGGAAAAAAAAAATCCAAAATACAAAAGTGAGGGAAGATCCTTAAATACGACATTTTCCTTTTTTTTGTCTGTCAACTCCTTGTCCATCATACAGACCCCGTATCAAGGTTGGAATATTCCAGACTGTTTAAAATGGCTATCCGATGATTGTCACGTACACGCAAGGGCTTTTAATGTTTAATTAATGTGTGTACACAGCACTGCATGTTTCAGCTGTCCGCCCAGCATTTGGTAGACTCTTTATAAGGTTTCTATCTACAGCTACACCCAATTCCTGTAATTTAACATTACCTAATGTCCTCCAGCTTATTTATCTCAACAGCCATTCACAGGGACGTTGCTTGGTCAGTAAGATTTGAAAATACATTATACGTTGAGCAGGAGACATCAGATGGGCCTGAGGAGCAATGGAAAAGGAGAGGAATGTGGATTGGTAGGAGTGCTAAGGGAGAAAACACAATATTTTGTAAAATAACCAACATTTTTGAGGACTTTTAAAGTAGAGAAAGTGTGGGGCTGTGTGTGTGTGTGTGTGTGTGTGTGTGTGTGCGCGCCTGTGCAGGATTCTGGTGAAGATCAACAGATATTATACCAAACCCGACAGAAGGCACCTGTACCCAATTATTTATCAGAAAATATATTTATTGGGGTTGGTGTAACACCCCAACACCCCTTCTGAAGCGTTGCCCCTAACCAGTCACCTGAAATCACATTCACATAGCACCCATTAATGATCGCATCTAACCAGTACTAATATAACTATCGCAAAATAACTGAAGTAATTGCATACAATATTCTTGAGTGCACGGCTAATCGCAGTAACCACTGGATTAACTGCCAACCTTCGGTTCCGGGATAGCGTGCTACTTGGGGTAAAGAACTTCTACGCCTCATCAGAGATATTAAGTGCTGTATAAATGCAATTACAAGACCTACTGTATCTTGGATTGGGACCGATAATGTTAAAACTTGTATACTACTCTTTGGGCCAGATGTAGGAAAGAACCAATTTGCGACTTGCAAATTGCGAGTCCCTGCGACTCACAATTTGCAAGTCGCAAATTGGTATGCAGTACGGTGTCTCAGACACCGACTGCGACTCGCTATGGTGTCGCAATGACCCACCTCATAAATATTCATGAGGTGGGTCGCAAATTGCGGCCCCATAGCGAGTATAGGCACTCGCAAACATGGAGGCCTGCTGTCGTCAGCAGACCTCCATGTTCGTGACTGCTTTCAATAAAGCAGTTTTTTTTTGTTTTTGTTTTTTAAGTGTAGCCCGTTTTCCTTAAAGGAAAACGAGCTGCACTTAAAAAAAAATCCGAAACCTTTTGTTTCGTTTTTTTTTCAGAGCAGGTAGTGGTCCCTTGGACCACTACCTACCCTGAAAAAATATTTTTGGGTCCATTCACAAAGGGGAAGCGGTCACATGGGGACCCCTTCCAATTTGCGAGTGGGTTACCATCCACTTCAAGTGGATGGTAACTGCGACTCCATTTGCGACCGCGTACAATTGCATCCCACTGCGAGTCGCAAATAGGAAGGGAACACCCCTTCCTATTTGCGAGTCGGAAATGCATTTTGCGAGTCGGTTCCGACTCGCAAAGTGCATTTCTGCATAGCAAACTCAGGTTTGCGACTCGCAAACGGCGATTTTCGCCGTTTGCGACTCGCAAACTGTTTGCTACATCTGGCCCTTTGTTCGGTTTTGCTTTCTTTGTGGCCAAGAAACACAGTAGATAAAACCATCAATTGATAACACAATAAGATCATGTAGGAAAGCAGAGTATTATGTGGTATGGGAGTTAGTCCTCACCATGTAATACTCTCAGTAACCTAGAGATGGTCTTTGGATTCGCACTAGTAACACCTTAGCTCAGTCCTGGTAGTGTGGCAAAGAGCAGTCAGGCTTTACGTAGACGAACATGTGTTAAGCATTTCACAGCACAAACATGGACACAAAGTAATTGATACGACTCAAAAGAAATATGACACCAATTTATGTAAATGGGGTTTAATTTCAAATAAATTTAAATACCAAAATAACACTATAAGTACAGTAGACCCAGGGATGTTGGTTTTAGAAGCAATGGAAAATCACTGCAGAAATGACATTCAAACGTTGCATTGACGATAGCAAAATATCATGTGTTGCAAAAATGCACTTAAAAGATGAGTTGCATGGAACCCTTGGGGGGGGTTAAGCTAGTGCAGTCCCTGGGAACAGATTACAACTATCACAGCAGTTTTACCTGGCCTGTGGCGTCCGGCCGCAGAGTTGTCCTGACTGTCCATGGTGCTGAACGGGACTCACATTGAAGTCGATGGCAGGGATGCCACAGGTGACAAACGACCACTTAGTCGAGTTGCAGGGAACCCTTTCAGGGTTAAGGTGGTGCAGGCCCTCGGACCAGGCCACAACAGTCAGTTCCCTTCCACCAGGTTCTCATGTCAGGTGTGTCCCTTAAATCCAGGATTTAGGGGAGTTGGGGGGTGTGGAGGCTAGTGGCCAAAGGCCAGATAGCTCCTACAGCTATTCCGCCCCTGAGGTGACCACATCCGTTGGGACAGGGTACCTTTACAGGGCTTGAAAAATCTACTCAATTACTTGCTATGGCAAGTTGTATTTTATGAGGTAGAGCTATTTTGAAATCCTACTCGCCCCTTCTGGCTGGTGAGTGGTCAAGAACAGGTGTTCTGTTCAGTCAGAAACTGAATTAGCAATTAAGATGCCTTTAAATCATATTCTTGTCACATTTGCTCTGTGTTCAGAAACAGAGGTCAAAAGTCTGTTTTTCTTCTTGCAATGCAGATACTTTTCCTTGTCACTGTAGAGTTCCAGGATTTTGTAAGGTGAACTCTCTGACCTATGTGAAATAAAAGGCTGTTTGTATCAGGTTTTTCCTAACACACATCATTTATATAACTAAGTCAACTTTACAAACATTTCAAAATATATTTCAGTAGCTGTTAGATCATTTTTTGTACTTCTGTGTGATGGAAAAAAATATTTTAAAAGGATTAAAAAATCTGATCACTTTACCTTTATGATGTGCAAATGATAAATGTGTTCTGAAACTCATTTTTCACAGATTGTTGTTAATACACTATATAGTTTTATCAGTAAAGCTGCAAGTTAGTGGGAAGGTTTTTGGTCCTTTCTTGGAAATTAAAGGTCTGTAAATGACCATGCACTACCACATCATGCTTTAGTAATATATTTATCAAAAGTGAGTGTTTAAACATAAACTGAGAAACACGCCTGCCCTGATGGCAAAGCTATTAGTAAACTAAGAGGCAAGTCATGCATGGATCATGTGTACCCTATCTGTGGGCTGGATTTATTTTACATGTTGTAAACATTTAGTGTATTTAATCAAACAAAAAAGAGTTCTTTTTACAGCAGAAATGTGGAACTCACATATTGGAAGGTGCACTCATATGTGAGAATGAAGAAAAAGGCGACTGTAAAATACAGTATTTGCCTAGGATCACACAATTTGAGACCCGTTTCCAGGTCAAGTACATTACAGTTAAGTAGAGTAGATTATTCAAGCTACTTGACCTGCAGGTCTAGCAACATTTTTGTGATTTTTTTCGAGGCCTGTTTAGCTACCCAGAACCCTCTATTCTGCCACTCCTAAGATGACAGAGATCAAAATTTAGTGCACAGACTGGGCTGCTCACCCTAGAGGTGTGGTAAACCTGCTGGGTGTGCGCACGGTCTTGCATACCTGATTTCCTGCCTCTCCACAAGCAAATGTGCCTAGGCGCAGGGGGAGGGCTATTTCCCCGCTGGAGGACAGCACAGATGGCTATCAGGGGTGATAAATCATTTGAAGCGCACCACCCTGATGGCTCTATTCACTAGCCCGGCTGGGGACGGGAGGTGTGACCTCCTGCCAACCTTAGCCTTTTGTTTCTGACCTCTGGGAGCGCCCAGGTTGCCTTGCAGGAGGTCAGAAACCTGTATAGCGGCAGCAGGCGTGGTAAAAAGTGCAGGCTGCTTGGCCAGAGATCAAAGGAGGGTGGCAAACAAGTAAACTCTAGTGTGCCACCTGGGTGCATGCCAGTTGTTCCTCAACACAAAATTCATGTTGGGGGAAAGAAGGCACATTGTTTGACACCAAACTCGACATATCTAGGCAGTACCATAATAGAGCTAGCAGCCACGTTATCCTATGGACTGACCTGAACTAATAGTGTACCTTAATGGAAAGGATTCTATAGAGACACATAAGCTCGTGCTTAAATGCCTGCACCTCAGATATAATGCACCCTGCCTCCTGGGCTGCAGAGGACTTCCATAGGGGTGTCTGACATATATGTAAGTTAGTGCATGGGACTGTGCCACTCATGGTGAGGGCGTAGTCAAACTCTAGCGGTTTGCAACGCCCTGGCAGTCTGCAATGGCCCTCCTGCCATCAATAGTTTGCCTGGGCCACCTAGGATGGCACAGCCTCATGCTGCAGTCCTGGGACCCCTTTACCACCTGTACCCTAGGTACCATCTACTTTGCGTACAAAGGGCTAAAGTTTTGCCAATCAGGGATTCACCCAGACGACATGACAATTTAGAGCGAGAACTCATACACTGGGGCCTGGTTAACGGGTCACACTGCACTATTAGAGTTGAAAAAACAGCATCTAGGTGTTCAGATGAGGGCAAAAAGTGAGGTCACATCTGCAGAGAACTAAATTTTCTTACAGGTTGTTACATAAAAACAAGAGAAAAGGGCATCTGTGTCCGATGCAAGCCATGCTCCCCAACCAACTTGCCCACAATAAAGCCACTTGTTGACAGATGCTGGCGGTGATAGCAAGGAGTAAAAAAAAAAAAAAATCCTTGACCTCAAACTACTCTGAAATGTGGGTAAATTCACAATTCCACAGTAGCACACAGACAAGACATTTAATTGTATAACTCTTCTGCCAAGACTAGGATGCATTTTTACCATTATATACATGTTTCTTGCGTCTGTAATCATCCTTGACTAGCCTGTGTTTACTCTTCTGATTTTGCTTTTTAGTTCTGGTGTTAGTCAAGATCTTGTGATTTTACTAAGATTAAATGCACAATATACTTATTTGCAGCGGATTCCATCCAGTTCTCTGGAAGACTGTTATTATTATTCATATTTTTCACCCACCCCCTATAGCATACAGCATTGGGCAGTTGGGGGATCCCACTTAACCAGTTGGCGAACTTCTCTGTGAGGGACCGAATTCTGCCCTTTAACAAAAAAGCACATCTACACACAACATAGTTCCTTCCAGTGCAAGTTACTACTATGTGAGGCCAAAAAATAATTTTACTTCTAGCCTATTGTTTTTTTTTCTTTTGAGATCGTAGAGGGACCAGCAGTTTCCGCGGTAATAAAGTTGTGCAAAAACCAGGGCAAAACCAGCTTTGTTAAAGCCAAAAGGCTGGTAGCCTGTATCAGCCTTATTAACTTTGACAGTGGTGGTTGTTGTACTACTCTTGATGCTGCCCAGATGTTGCTTTGCACCTTTCCCAAGTTACGAAGCTTACGCAGGAGCAAGACGTTTATGGTTCTCTTTTTAAATAATCTTCTTTTTCAATTATTTTCTTTATAACTGTTTCATATGTTTGGCATAAATTTAGTTTGTCCTTTAGGTGCTGATAATATCAAAAGGTTTTATTTTGCACGCCATTGTTAATTTGAGCAAGAAATTATTTTGTAGGCGACGCGGATGTACCAGTTACCTGTGATTTTTGAGGCTGCGGCATGTTTAAGAGCATTGTCATTTCTAAGTTAATTGGGACTGCTTTTACTGTACTCGTTTTCCGCTAACTGTTGCAGTGACAGCCACCCGGAGCTATTTTAGTTAATTTAAGATAATATCGTTATCACACTGCTCCTGGTTGGTCGATTGCTTTAGGATCCAGGTATAAACTGTAGTTGAGTAATCGTGCGGCTTCCACTATTTGAAGTTCTAAAATATGAGAGAATCCCATTAACCAAAGCTAATTTCGCATTCTGTGTAGGGCCTTCATCAAATAGGACATTTTTAAATTTTGACTTTAGTTCACTTCGTCTGAGACCAGTGGTGTGCTTGTGGACAGTGCTTTAAATGGGCCAGTACTGAGTACCGTCATTTTTTTTATTTTGAGAGGGCGAGTACCTGCACATCTTAAGAAAAACGTAATTATTTTCATTGGAGAGTACCAGCACTTCTCAGAAACAAGCACTTTAATTTTTCCATTTCAAGCACTGTGCAACATTATGGAAGCACAGCTGAGCGTCTTAGCGATCTGCAACAGAAGGCAGACTGCACACACCAGACAAGAGTCGATCCTTATTAGTGCAGAAATCTGAAAGTGCTAGGCTTTTCACCCTGGACCCCAGTCAACTTAACTTTGCTCCCATATAGGAGTGTATTGTATTGTACTGTAATAGTATTTATGTGCGCTTACTACCCCTGACAAGGCGTCAAAACGATTTTCGGCGAGTAACATGCTACTCCGGAACCCAAAAGGAGTTAGTAGTGGATTGAGTGTAGGGAAATATGAGTACAGTTTTAGTATTATTATGAGTTATTTGAGCAAAGGATATGTGAGTTTGTTAGTTGGATTGACTGGAGTAATGGAGGGGTGGAGGAGGGAAGAAATCCAAAAGTGTTAATTGTGAGTTTATAGTAATAGGATTTAGGCTTGGGTGAGTAAAGGGAGGAGGGAAAGGTCTGTGGAAAGGTTAGGGAGATCATAGGAGCAGGAGGGGTTTTAGATGAGTTAAAGGTGGGGTAAATGAGGGAGAATTTAGTAGGGTTGTTTGGGAGATCATGTAGTAAACAGAGGTTTGGGTGAGTTGGATGTGGAAGAGCAGGGAAGAGCTTAGGCAGTGTTATTTAGGAGATTTGGGATGAGTCAGAGTGGGAATGGAGGGTAGATTCATAGAGACATGACATGTTAATAGGTAGACAAAGTAAAGCTTACAAGAGTTAAGGATATAATTATTTATAATTTATATATATAGGTACACACACATGTTGATCATTATTTTTATTTAATGTATTTATTTTGTATTATTATATATTTTTTAGATTTATAATTTGAATTTTATTTATAGATTTTATTTTTAATTTTCTCTAGTACAGTAGGACTACAGTAATAGATATGTAAGTACATAGTGAGGGAATATATGTCCAGTGAATATAATAATGGCTATAATATGAGAAGACAAGTAGTAATGTATAAACAGACTTTCAAGATTTGTAATATTTGAAGTTAATTAATGATTGTTCTTTTCTAACATTTATTTATCTTTACTCAATTTGTGAATAGCCAAATACCTATAATAATAAACATTTGATCAGTGTGATATAAAATAAGAGCAGGGATTCATAAGTATCTAATATAACAACTTATCTAGGACTATGCAATGACGTAGGAACATGTTAAGCATAGAATAAGATACACACACACACACACACATAAATATATATCTATATATATATATACACACATATTTACATACATATACATATTTAAACGATGAGTAAATATACATTAGTTAAACTGGCTTAGAGTATGTGTGTAGTTTAATGTTATGACGTAGTGATACATATTTTCTAAATTACTATATATAATTAGAATATACAAAATCAGATAAATATTTATCAACACTGGTATATGCAGCCCATAGCTGTTTGAATATGGTGGTTATGAAGGAAAGAGCCAACTCTTGAGTAGTCTTCTGAAGACAAGATAGTTATCTATGGATCTTATAGTTGGGGGTAATGAATTCCATAGTTTGGCTGCTTGAACGGAGAATATACGCCTATAGTCTTTTTCTTGTATGGTGGTGTTCTAAGGCGGGGTGCCAATCTTGAGCGGAGGTTTCTTTGTTGAATGTATTTGGTTATTTTGTTTGATAAAAAGCGGTCCTGTTCCATGTATAGATTTGTGGGTGATACAAAGCAGCTTGAAGGTGCATCTTCTGGCAATGGGTAACCAGTGTAGTGCTCTCAAGGCAGGGGAGATGTGGGCTTGTGGCTTTAAATGTAATAGTAGCCTGGCTGCGGAGTTCTGAATAAGTTGTAGTTTTTCATAATAGATAGAGATGATCCATGGTAGAGGCCATTGGCATAATCCAGTTTGGATAGTACAAGCAAGATAGTAGCCTGCACCTTATGCAGAAATCCGAGGGGGTGGAAGATGCGCCGTAGAGTCTTCAAGGTGATGAAGCTTATTCGTGCTAATTTGTCCACTTGGGCATTCATTGATAACTTTGAGTCCATGGTGATTCCAAGGTTTTTAACTTCCTTGGATAATTGAGAAGGTGGTCTGAGATAGTCAGGCCAGGCGCACAGTGGCTCATAATTTTTCCTGTCACCACGTATGAGTATTTCTGTTTTAGAGGCATTTGGTTTGAGATGGCTCCAAGTCATCCACTGATCAACGGCTCTGAGGCAGCTGAAGATTAGTGGTTTTTCAATATTTTTGGGGCATTCTAATTTAATTAGTATTTGTGTCATCTGCACAGTTGTACCATGTGAAATGAAAATCATTGATAAGTTATGGTAATGATATCATGTAGATGTCGAAAAGCAAAGGTGAGATGATTGATCCTTGGGGGACCCCAGCTTTTTTGGTAGGTAAGGTTTGGACATGAAGTGGGGAGAATAGATGATATTAGTTCTTTTTTGAAGGTAGGATGTAATCCGGTCGAGAGTAGACCCTTCTATGCTGGCTTTGTGGAGTCTTTGAATTAGGGTGTGTTTTTAAGATTATCGCAGATTGCTATGAGTGCCGATTCAGTGCCTCTTCCTGGGCGGAATCCAGTTTGGTAGTCTGAAAGTATAGAATGGTCTTCAATGAATTGTGACATTTGGGTGAATTCTGCGCTTTCTATCAGTTTGCCCAGGAAAGGTCCATTTGTGATTGGTCTGTAGTTCTTAGGGTCTTGCAGGTCTGTTTGTTGTCTTTAATAACGGTCGTATGAATGCCTTTTTCAGGTCTGCAGGAAAAGTTCAAGTTGTTGATGATTGTTCTTACAGGTGTGGCAGCAGAAGTAGATAAAATAATGTTCTTGAAGATGTGTGGTGGGCAAGGGTCAGAAGGGCAACCGGAAGGTCTACTTGCTTTGACCAAATCCATAAATTCACCTTGTGATGATGATTCCTTTTGAGATGTTTTATTGTCAATTTTATGGTCTTTATTGCTACTACTACCTCAGGCAACACACCTTAGCCAAAAGGCTTTCAAACTGAACATTTCCAGAAATATTCCTCACTGATGTACCTATGTCTCTTAATAATAATGTGGGAGTCAAACTAATAGTAAAAAAAGTCTGGCTAGCAAACCAACAAAGGTCCCTAGTATAGCTTTATACCAGGCAGGCTCTCAAGTCATTGTTTAAGGCACTTATATAGATGGCCTTGGTGAGCGTAAAGGAACTTTTGGGGACCAGCCATGCTGGTCCTCGTTGATTTCAGAAAAGTCTTTGGCCTGGTCCTTTGGCTCCTTATGTTTCAGTTCCTCTGAAGGATGAATCTCGGCCCTTGCTTCCTTGGGAACATAACTTCCCTGTAAGAAGAGCCATAGGCATAGGATAATGTCAATGGAATGCACATCTACCCATTCCAAATTGAGACAGGCACTCACCAGAGATGTCCTCTCTCTCCTCTGCTCTTCACTCTAATGAGGGAGGTCTTGGCCAAATGGAAAATGAGGGATGCCCAGCTATTGGGGTTTCAGTGGCTGGGAGGTGAGGAAGGCAGAGTTTTGTAGACTGATGACATGCTGCTATTTGCATAATGACTTATCTTGCTAGTGATACTGAACAGATTCCTGCACGTTTATATTGAGTCCTCCAGTTTAAAGTGAACTGGCAAAAATATGTGGCGCCCATTTACAAAATTTGCCGCAGGCACTGGTGCGTATAGCTGGGGACCACTTTAAATACCTTGGTCTGATGGTGTCTCTTGAACAACAGAAAGGCTGGGACTTAAATATTGTTTCCCCCGAAGCAGCACAGGAGAGGATGTGGGAAATGTTCTATCCCTCCTTTTCCAACACGAAGTTGAATTCCACTGCAAATTTTCTAAAACCATGACCTTTTTAGACTTGAGCTTGTTACCTTCAGTTTCATTACCATCAGATGTCCGATCACCTGCTGGTCTTCTGGAAAATATTGTTGAGTGTGTTGCTCCAAGATTGCCTAGCTAGCTTTTTGCTCACTAAGGTAATACTTGAAAGGAAGAGTCTTTAGCTTACCATGGAATGAAAACTCGGTGGTTGATACCTTTCCAGAATCAAAGTTTTTCAAAAGCACGTGTACCAGTTATTTGAGATCGTGTTAAACCCTGCCTTATTTCATGGAACTCTTGCAAAGAGATTAAAGCATCTTGACTTGAAAATGGCCACTGTTTTCAAGATAATTTTGGCAGTAGTGAGAACCTGTATGTTCGATGGCATCTGTCGCTGTAGATACGCATGTTTTGCATAGCTCGCCATCTGGTGTTGGGCCGGAGTGTTACAAGTTGTTTTTCTTCGAAGAAGTCTTTCGAGTCACGGGACCGAGTGACTCCTCCTTTTGTCTCCATTGCGCATGGGCGTCAACTCCATCTTCGATTGTTTTTTTTTTCCGCCATCGGGTTCGGACGTGTTCCTGTCGCTCCGAGTTTCGGAACGGAAAGATAGCTAATTTCGGAAGATTTTCGTCGGTATTGTTGCGTTCAGGATCGGCGTAGTTAGATTCAACACCGCGTCTAAGATCGAAGAGCTCCGGTGCCCTTCGGGGTAATTTTTTCGATCCCCCGTCGGGGCCTGGTCGGCCCGACCGCGTGCAGAAGAACGCCGATGGAACGGACCCCGTTCCGTTTCTGTCCCAAATGCCACAATAAATACCCCTATACAGACCAACACTTGGTCTGCAACCTGTGCCTGTCACCTGAGCACAGTGAAGACACCTGCGAGGCCTGTCGTGCGTTCCGGTCCCGAAAAACACTCCAAGACCGTCGAGCCAGAAGACTTCAGATGGCGTCCGCGCCAACAGCCCACCGGGAGTTCGAGGAACAAGAAGAGGAGGGAACCTTTTCGATCCAAGAATCGGACTCCGAAGGATTCGACGATACACAAACCGTGAGTAAGACGTCGAAAACCACTCAGAAGAAGACTTACAAGGCCCAGGGGACGCCACTGCCACCAGGCCATGGCTCGACCCATAAATTCGGTGACCGACCGTCGGCACCGAAAAAGGCCCAAACAGTGCCGAGATCGTCCGACTCCGGTCGAGACACCGGCACGCAGCCTTCTCGGGACCGAGAAAGTGCTGGAGACAAGCATCGACACCGAGATGCCGGTGTAGACTCGGCTCGACGCCGAGACAGCGGCACCGAAGAAGATCGACGCCGAGAGGTTTCGGCCCCGAAAAAGAAAAAAGTCACCTCGGAGCCGAAAAAAGATGCAGACAGGGTTTCGGTGCCAAAACAAACTGCAACCGACCCAGTTTCAGGCTCTTATTCAGAAGAGCACTCGCTAACCTCACAAATGCAAAAGCATAGGTTTGAGGAAGAGGTACACTCAACTGATGTAGACCATACGCAAAAGCGTATTTTCATACAGCAGGGGACAGGAAAAATAAGCACCCTTCCCCCTATTAGAAGAAAGAGAAGATTGGAGTTCCAAACTGAACAAACACCACAAACAAAAGTGGTGAAAAAAGTTACCCCACCACCCTCTCCTCCACCTGTGATTAACGTCTCACCAGCACAAACTCCATCACATTCCCCAGCTCACACCACCATGAGCCAGGGTGACCAAGATCAAGACGCATGGGACTTATACGACGCCCCAGTGTCAGATAACAGTCCGGAGGCATACCCTACGAAACCATCTCCACCAGAGGACAGCACTGCGTATTCTCAAGTGGTGGCTAGAGCAGCACAATTTCACAATGTAAGCCTCCACTCAGAACAGGTCGAGGATGACTTTTTATTCAACACACACTCCTCCACCCATAGCTCCTACCAAAGCCTGCCTATGCTCCCTGGTATGCTCCGGCACGCAAAAGAAATCTTTAAGGAGCCGGTCAAAAGTAGGGCAATCACACCAAGAGTGGAAAAAAAGTATAAGGCGCCTCCTACAGACCCGGTTTTCATCACTACACAGCTGCCACCAGACTCTGTCGTTGTAGGAGCAGCTAGGAAAAGGGCCAACTCCCACACATCTGGAGATGCACCACCCCCAGATAAAGAAAGCCGCAAGTTCGATGCAGCTGGTAAGAGAGTCGCAGCACAAGCTGCAAACCAGTGGCGCATCGCTAACTCCCAGGCACTACTTGCGCGCTATGACAGAGCCCATTGGGATGAGATGCAACATCTCATTGACCATCTGCCCAAGGACCTACAAAATAGGGCAAAACAAGTGGTTGAGGAGGGACAGACCATTTCCAACAACCAAATCCGCTCCTCCATGGACGCTGCAGATACAGCTGCACGGACAATTAATACATCTGTAACTATCAGAAGGCATGCATGGCTCCGAACGTCTGGATTTAAACCAGAGATTCAGCAAGCAGTTCTCAATATGCCTTTTAACGAAAAAGAACTGTTCGGTCCAGAAGTGGACACAGCGATTGAGAAACTCAAAAAAGACACTGACACTGCTAAAGCCATGGGCGCACTCTACTCCCCGCAGAGCAGAGGGAATTACAGCACATTCCGTAAAACACCCTTTAGAGGGGGGTTTCGGGGTCAGAGCACACAAGCCAGCACCTCACAGGCAACACCGTCCAGTTACTAGGGACAGTACAGAGGAGGTTTTCGGGGACAATATAGAGGAGGGCAATTCCCTAGGAATAGAGGAAAATTTCAAAGCCCCAAAACCCCTACTACTAAGCAGTGACTCACATGTCACTCACCCCCTCCACACAACACCAGTGGGGGGAAGAATAAGTCATTATTACAAAGCATGGGAGGAAATCACTACAGACACTTGGGTTCTAGCAATTATCCAACATGGTTATTGCATAGAATTTCTACAATTCCCTCCAAACATACCACCAAAAGCACAAAATTTGACAAAACATCATTCCAATCTCCTGGAGATAGAAGTGCAGGCACTATTGCAAAAGAATGCAATCGAATTAGTGCCAAACACACAAATAAACACAGGAGTTTACTCACTGTACTTTCTGATACCAAAGAAGGACAAAACGCTGAGACCAATCCTAGACCTCAGAATAGTGAACACATTCATCAAATCAGACCACTTTCACAAGGTCACACTACAAGAAGTATTACCATTGCTAAAACTACACGACTACATGACAACTTTAGACCTCAAGGACGCGTATTTCCATATACCAATACACCCATCGCACAGGAAATACCTAAGGTTTGTATTCAAAGGAATACATTACCAATTCAAGGTACTGCCTTTCGGATTAACAACCGCACCAAGAGTCTTTACCAAATGTCTAGCGGTAGTCGCTGCACACATCAGAAGGCAGCAAATACATGTGTTCCCATATCTAGACGACTGGCTAATCAAGGCCCATTCGTTAATAGAGTGCTCAAATCACACAAATCAGATCATACAAACCCTCTTCAAACTAGGGTTCACCGTCAACTTCACGAAATCCAACATTCTGCCGTGCAAGGTACAACAATACCTAGGAGCCATAATAGACACAACAAAAGGAGTAGCCACTCCAAGTCCCCAAAGAATTCAAAATTTCAACACCATCATACAACGCATGTATCCAACACAAAAGATACAAGCAAAGATGATATTACAACTCCTAGGCATGATGTCTTCATGCATAGCCATTGTCCCAAACGCAAGACTGCACATGAGGCCCTTACAACAGTGCCTAGCATCACAGTGGTCTCAAGCACAGGGTCATCTTCTAGATCTGGTGTTAATAGACCGCCAAAATTACCTCTCGCTTCTGTGGTGGAACAACATAAATTTAAACAAAGGGCGGCCTTTCCAAGACCCAGTGCCACAAAACGTAATAACAACAGATGCTTCCATGACAGGGTGGGGGGGAGCACACCTCGATCAACACAGCATACAAGGACAATGGAACGTACATCAAACAAAACTGCATATAAATCACCTAGAACTTCTAGCAGTTTTTCAAGCACTAAAAGCTTTCCAACCAATAATAGTTCACAAATACATTCTCGTCAAGACAGACAACATGACAACAATGTATTATCTAAACAAGCAAGGGGGGACGCACTCCACGCAGTTAAGCCTGCTAGCACAAAAAATTTGGCGTTTGGCAATTCACAACCAAATTCGCCTAATAGCACAATTTATACCAGGGATCCAAAATCAACTCGCAGACAATCTCTCTCGAGATCACCAACAGGTCCACGAATGGGAAATTCACCCCCAAATTCTGAACACCTATTTCAAACTCTGGGGAACACCTCAAATAGACTTGTTTGCGACGAAGGAGAACGCAAAATGCCAAAACTTCGCATCCAGATACCCACACAAACAGTCCCAAGGCAATGCCCTATGGATGAACTGGTCAGGGATATTTGGTTACGCTTTTCCTCCTCTCCCTCTCCTTCCTTACCTGGTAAACAAACTCAGTCAAAACAAACTCAAACTCATATTAATAGCACCAACTTGGGCAAGGCAACCCTGGTACACAACGCTGCTAGACCTATCAGTAGTACCCTACATCAAATTGCCCAACAGGCCAGATCTGTTGACACAACACAACCAAAAGATCAGACACCCAGATCCAGCATCGCTGAATCTAGCAATCTGGCTCCTGAAATCCTAGAATTCGGGCACTTACAACTTACCCAAGAATGTATGGAAGTCATAAAGCAAGCCAGAAGGCCATCAACCAGGCACTGCTATGCAAGTAAATGGAAGAGGTTTGTTTGCTACTGCCATATTAATCAAATACAACCATTACACACAACTCCAGAACATGTAGTGGGTTACTTGCTTCACTTACAAAAATCTAACCTGGCCTTCTCTTCCATTAAAATACACCTTGCAGCAATATCTGCATACCTGCAGACTACCTATTCAACTTCCCTATATAAGATACCAGTCATTAAAGCATTCATGGAGGGCCTTAGGAGAATTATACCACCAAGAACACCACCTGTTCCTTCATGGAACCTAAATGTTGTCCTAACTAGACTTATGGGTCCACCTTTTGAACCCATGCACTCCTGCGAAATACAGTTCCTAACCTGGAAGGTTGCATTTCTCATCGCCATTACTTCCCTAAGAAGAGTAAGCGAGATTCAGGCGTTTACAATACAAGAACCTTTTATACAACTACACAAGAATAAGGTCGTCCTAAGGACTAATCCTAAATTTTTGCCAAAGGTTATTTCACCGTTCCATCTAAGTGGAACTTCCAGTGTTCTTTCCACAGCCAGATACCGTAGCTGAAAGGGCACTACATACATTAGATGTCAAAAGAGCATTAATGTATTACATTGACAGAACAAAGAACATCAGAAAGACTAAACAACTATTTATTGCATTTCAAAAACCTCATGCAGGAAACCCAATATCAAAACAAGGTATAGCCAGATGGATAGTTAAATGCATCCAAATCTGCTACCTTAAAGCTAAACGACAGCTGCCCATTACACCAAGGGCACACTCAACCAGAAAGAAAGGTGCTACCATGGCCTTTCTAGGAAACATCCCAATGCAAGAAATATGTAAGGCAACCACATGGTCTACGCCTCACACATTCACCAAGCACTACTGTGTAGAAGTGTTATCCGCACAACAAGCCACAGTAGGTCAAGCCGTATTAAGAACATTATTTCAAACTACTTCCACTCCTACAGGCTGAGCCACCGCTTTTGGGGAGATAACTGCTTACTAGTCTATGCAAAACATGCGTATCTACAGCGACAGATGCCATCGAACTGAAAATGTCACTTACCCAGTGTACATCTGTTCGTGGCATCAGTCGCTGTAGATTAGCATGTGCCCACCCGCCTCCCCGGGAGCCTGTAGCAGTTTGGAAGTTACCTTCAACTATTTGTATATGTATCATCTCAACCTTAAATAGGTACATACTTAGTCACTCCATTGCATGGACACTATTACTACAATTCAACTCCTACCTCACCCTCTGCGGGGAAAAACAATCGAAGATGGAGTCGACGCCCATGCGCAATGGAGACAAAAGGAGGAGTCACTCGGTCCCGTGACTCGAAAGACTTCTTCGAAGAAAAACAACTTGTAACACTCCGGCCCAACACCAGATGGCGAGCTATGCAAAACATGCGAATCTACAGCGACTGATGCCACGAACAGATGTACACTGGGTAAGTGACATTTTCATTCAAAAGATGCCCATAACCCCTTCGCTGTCAGGCCTTTTCCTCCAGTGCCGAGCCTTTTTTTGGCTATTTGGGGCAGTTCGTGCTTAGGCCCTCATAACTTTTTGTTCACATAAGCTACCCACGCCAAATTTGTGTCCTTTTTTTTTCAACATCCTAGGGATTCTAGAGGTACCCAGACTTTGTGGGTTCCCCTGAAGGAGACCAAGAAATTAGCCAAAATACAGTGAAAGTTTTTTTTTTTTAAATGGGAAAACAGGGATGCAGAAGGCAGCTTGTGTTTTTTTTTGTTTCTTTTTTTTCCCCCTGAAAATGGCTTCAACAAAGGGTTTGCGGTGGCAAGATCACCATCTTCCCAGCTTTCAGGAACAGGCAGATTTGAATTGGAAAACCCCATTTTTCAAAACAATTTTGACATTTTATTGGGACATACCCCATTTTTACTATTTTTCGTGTTTTCATCTTCTTCCAGTTAGTGACCAAAATGGGTGAGAAACCAATGCTGGATCCCAGAAAGCTAAACAGTACTGAAAAGTAGACAAAATTCTGAATTTAGCAAGGGGTCATTTGTGTAGATCCTACAAGTGTTTCCTACAGATAATAACAGCCGAAATAATAAAATATTTAAATTGAGGTGAAAAAAACAGCCATTTTTCTCTACGTTTTACTCTGTAACTTTTTCCTGCAATGTCCGATTTTTGAAAGCAATATACCATTACGTCAGCTGGACTCTTCTGGTTGCAGGTATATATAGGGCTTGTAGATTCATCATGATCCCTAGGTACCCAGAGCCAATAAATGAACTGCACCTTGCAATGGGTTTTCATTCTATACCTGGTGTATAGCAATTTGTTTGCTGAAATATACAGAGTGAAAGATAGGTATCAAGAAAACCTTTGTATTTCCGAAGTGGCCACAACAAAAGGTGTTGGGAAGCAGTGGTTATTTGCCCATCTCTGAATTCCGGGGTGCCCATACTAGCATGTGAATTACAGGGTATTTCTCAAATAGACGTCTTATTTACACACTGCCTTACATTTGAAAGGAAAAAATGTAGAGAAAGACAAGGGGCAATAACACTTGTTTTGCTATTCTGTGTTCCCCCAAGTCTCCCGATAACAAATGGTACCTCACTTGTGTGGGTAGGCCAGGTGCCTGCAACAGAATAAGGCCAAAAACTTGTAGAGATAGAGGGGATAGCACAGCGAGTTGATAAGGACATATTCTTCTTTTATACATCTTTAGGCTGACTCTGCTTTGGGGACCGACACAAGTGAGGTGTCATTTTACTTGGGAGACTGAGGGGAACGCTGGGGAGTTGGAATTTTGTGCTGGAGCGGTGATCGTACAAACGAAAGACAGGAAAAAATGCTTTTTTAAGCAAATTTTGAGGTTTGCAGAGGAGTCTGGGTAAGGAAATATTGGGGGATCCACGCAAGCCGCACCTCCCTGGACTCATTGGGGTGTCTAGTTTAAAAAAATGTCTGGGTTTGGTAGGTTACCCTAGATGAAGGCCGCACCCAGGACCAAAAACATAGGTGCCCCCTCTCCCCCAAACACAGGTAGTTTTGTAATATATCATTTTGATGTGTCCACATACGTCTGTGATGTGCCAAACGCCAAAATTGTGAAAAGGAACGCACTTGGGTTAAGAGAAAAAGACCCCTCACCCACCAACCAAGTTGGTGGCATGCTTCATCATTGGGGTCCCACCCGAGGCACCTAGCGTGTCACAGGTGTGCTGCGATGCCTGATTACAGCGGAGCAGGTTTTGTCATTTTTACCACACATACTGGTTGGATTTGGCACGAGGGTGAGTGATGGTTCAGTGGATCAGATTTCACAAAAATGAAATGCACTGTTAATAACCGAAAGGCCAAAAAACTGAACCAAGACTCACAGCTCGTAAGCTGTAAAGCCTCGGCAAGGCACCAACCGCTTTACAGTCCATTCACACACCTTTCATACATGACATGCACAAGACCATTCACGCCGTCAGCCACGGGCCCAGCACATTACAACACTCGCATCGACAGACAGCGCCACTCAAGGGCCCCTCACTTACATACGCCCACATGCCTGATAAAACAATCACTCCAGCTGATGGGAGTGTGTAGACTGGTGTTTGGCTGGCAGTGTGTTGCAGTAGCAAACAGCAAGTCAATATGTACACTATTTACACCCTCAGCCAAGCCCCTCTCCACACACAATAGCATCAGTGTTTTTTTTTTTTTTTTTTTAAACAAAGAAACCCCTAACTTATTAGAAATAATTACAAAACTACAAACACAAAAGCTCTAACTAAGTACATGGCAAATGCTAACCATGAAACTGAACACATGAAAATAAAAAACAGACATGAGTTTACACTCATGATTGTTACCAGTAATTCTTCTGGGTGTGGTAAAACAACCACCCACACGCAGCCCAGGTTTTGAAGGACAATCTGGGCAGTACATTTGAGTCTCCCTCCTGATACCTCTTTGAAAACGCACTCTACATTTCTTAGCTGGAAAGTCTTTTTTGGGTGTGGGAGGAATGTGCTTAGCAAAGTGGTGATCTTTTAATCTAGCCACATCCTCCACCACTGCTGCTCTAGGAACTCTGGCCTGTTCCACCACAATAAGGCTCTCTATCACTGACTCCTGAAATTTCACAAATGTCATCTTTGACTCTGGAGACCTATCCTTAAACACAATAAAAGCATTAAAAGTTGCTAAGTGGAAGAAGTGAATTGCTAACTTCTTATACCAAACGTAAGACTTACAAATAGCAGTATAAGGTTCCAACCTTTGATCAACTCTATCTACACCTCCCATTTGCTTATTATAATCTAAAATGCACACAGGTTTGCGCACTTCAGCATCCTGGCCCCAAACAGTCACGGGGGAAGTACTCTCATCATGGATGGTACTTAGCATGTAGACATCCCTCCTGTCTGAAAATGTCATAGCTAGCAGCTCATCATTCTGCAAGGCACTGCACTGTCCCCTCTGAAGTTTTTTACAGACAAGCTCCCTTGGATAGCCTTTCCGGTTACAACGAATTGTGCCGCAAGCAACAGTGTCCACTCTAAATAATTCCTTGAACAACTGCACTCCAGTGTAAAAGTTATCTACATACAAATGGTGACCTTTGTTGAACAGTCATCTACCAAGTTCCCACACAATTTTCTCAGTAACTCCAAAAGTGGGAGGACAACCAGGGGGGTCAATACTGGAATCCCTACCAGTGTAGACATGGAAATTATACACACATGCTGTACTACTTTCAGACAGCATATACAATTTAATTCCACATCGTGCCCTCTTGCTAGGAATGTACTGCGTAAAAACCAAACGACCCTTGAAGAGGACCAAAGACTTGTCCGCGCTATTTCTTTGCCTGGAACATAGACCTCTGAAAACCGATCTACAAAATGATCAAGGACAGGCCTAATCTTAAAAAGACGGTCAGAATCAGGGTGATCTCGTGGCAAGGCTAATACATTGTCAATAAAATGCAGCATCCTAACAAAAAGCAAATACCGCTTACGACTCATTGTTGCAGGAAATATAGCTGTTGCCATCATGGGACTAGTAGACCCATAAGAAGCCAGTGACGGCTTCCTTATCAACCCCATCAAAAGAGTCAAACCTAAAAACCATTTAATCTCCTCCAAATTTGTGGGAATCCACTGGGCAGCTCTAGAGTGCGGCCTAAGTCTAGCAGCGTTGTCCCTCAAATACTGCTCCACATACAAATTAGTCTGCTCAACAATCTCTTCCAAAAACACATCATCCACAAATAACTCAAAGAAATTGACAGGCAAAAAGTTCTCAGTATTTACTCTACACCCCGGGAGACCAGTAAAGGCAGGCAACTCTGGCTGCTCCATGTTTTGGGCAACCCAGAGTTCAGGTCTTCTAACAGGAAACCTTTCAGCCCCAGGTTGCTGCACTAATGGCACATCAGTGTCCTCCTCTGAAACAGGCCCTTCATCTGCACTGAGTGTGGCTTCTTCATCAGAAGATTCCTCTCTGACAGAAACTTCACTGCCAGAATCCCTCACTTCCTCCTCTGCCTCAGATGCAGAGTCTGTCTCATAATCATGATCAGACAATGACTCAAAAAGCATACCAACCACCTGAGCAGTCATCCTGTGGCTAGCCATGATCTTTCCTACGAAAATTAACTGGACAAATGTACCACCAACAACCAGCAGTGTGTAAGACAAGTAATAAAGTGTAGCTTTATTAGTAAGAGTTATAAACCCCAAAACTATACCGCTCACTTGCCTGAAAAAGCTTGCATCATCAGCAACTACTCTGCACAGACACAGCAATCACCAATGATATCCCACTAAAAAGAAAGAAAAGCAAATTAGAAATAAGACAACACAAATATCATTGTGCACAAATTTAAAGACAATTTCACACAAAGCTGCATTTAGGTCACCACCTACAAACATGTCATTCATGCATGGCAACAATACTTCGTGGGGGTAAATTGTTTTTACTTAGCTAAAACATGCAACTGTGCAAACCGCAGGTCAACCACCGCCAAAACCGCAAGGAGCCACAGCAAAGAAAGCAAAAGCTTTGAACTAGAACAAAAAGGAGGAAAACAATTATCACAAATGTAAATACGTCAGTTGACAAACATCCCACCATCAAGCATTTAGAAATGTGTGCCTACGTGGATTCTGCCATAGGGGCAGATGGGCCTACTAAAAAATAGGCCTATCTGCCCAAGGAGGGCAGAAAATACCTTTAGTTGTGTCCCCAGGGGGAGCGACCCTTGCCCAAGGGCCCACCCTCAAACAAAAAACAAACCACACACACTATCCCTGGTGCCGTCATGGCTTCTGCCCCCCAAAGGGGACAGAAATGGGCAACAGTTCAATGCCCCCATTGGGGGGGGCGCCCCTTGCCCAAGGGGACGCCCCCCCACATAAATAAACATATTTTAAAAAATCCCTGGCGTTCTAGTGGTTAAAAATCATAGGCCGATCTGTCCCCAAGGGGGGCAGAAATGGCCTTGGTACACGTGCCCCCAAAGGGGGGCGACCCTTGCCCAAGGGGTTGCCGCCCCTCCACTAACACACACACACTATCCCTGGTGTCTAAATGGCTTCTGCCCACCTTGGGGGCAGATCAGCCTAAAAATAATAGGCCGATCTGTCCCTTAGGGGGGCAGAAATGGCCACAATAAACATGCCCCTAAAAGGGAGCGCCCCTTGCCCAAGGGGCCGCTCCCCAACGCTAAAAATGTAAAACATAAACAAAAAAAATAAATCCCTGGTGTCTAGTGGCTTCTGCCCCCCTTGGGGGCAGAAATGGCCATTGAAACATGCCCCCAAATGGGAGCGACCCTTTCCCAAGGGGCCGCTCCTGACACACACATCAATACTACAATAAATAAAAATAAAAAATCCCTGGCGTCTAGTGGCTTCTGCCCCCCTTGGGGGCAGATCGACCTAAAAATATTAGGCCGATCTGCCCCCAAGGGGGGCAGAAATGGCCATTGAAACATGCCCCCAAATGGGAGCGACCCTTGCCCAAGGGGCCGCTCCCCAACGTGTAAACAATTCACAATGTTAAAAAAAAAAAAAATCCCTGGCGTCTAGTGGGCATTCCTGCTGCCCGATCGCAATGCGATCGGGCAGCTGGAATGCTCAGAGACACTGGGGGAAAGGAAAAGCCTTTCCTTACCCCCGGTGCCTCTTTGGCCCAAACCCCCCACCTGCCGGAGGAGAAACTTACCTGTTTCTCTGTACTCGCACTGGAAGCAAATGGGTAATGAGGTGATCGCGTGCTGACGTCATTACGGGGGTTGGGGGTGGGAGGTGGTGGAAGGGAAAGGTCTTCCCCTTCCATCCCCGGCTTGGGGGAGTGGGGGGCACCCCACAGAGGGAGCGCAAGTGCTCCCTCCGAGCTCCGTGCAGAGGAGGTATTGGTTACGTCCTCGGCACAGGAGCAATGTGCCGCGGGACGACGTAACCATTACGTCCGCGGCACAGAAGGGGTTACGGAGTTTTGTTAGTTCTTTCATAATTCTGAAGAAAACTGTCAAATTAAGAGTGGCTCACAGTTATGGTCCTTAAACAAAGAACAACAAAACAGATAACAAAGAATTGGGATCCACTTGTGGCTCATGACTTGATACCAACCCTGTTCTGCATTTCTTTCTCTACGGTGAACACACCCATGCCTCAGCTTGAAGATAGGACAGCTTACCCCTGGGGCAGTTGTCATCTTGAGTGCCTACAGTTATGAAATTAAGAGGCTATATGCTGCTTAAAATGTAAGCCTTAGGCTGTTGACATTGTGAGTTTTACAGAGCAAAATAAGGATATAAGAGAAGCAATAAGTCTGTGCTGATCCTTCAGCAATAGGGTAATCTCTTGCTTCTCATTGGGTTGTGATGTTTAGATAACAACACATGCAATGTAGTACATAGGGCAACCCACTGTTTGCTTTCAGGTTTAGCAGAAAAGACAAGTGTCACAGATCCTCTTAACCCATTTTAATTAATTGTTTGCTGGCTTAGATACTTGCACAGACATGTATATTTAAATGCTCTAGCGAGTTGAAGAACAGAAAAATCGACATCAAGAGCTCCATCTGACACTGACGTCTCTATCTACAATACTTGTGTTGATAAGAGCAGAAAAGCCCAAAGACCTCAAAGCCTGGCCAGCGATACATTCTTAGAAAAGATAATTGGTGGCATCTCTGTCGATGAGACATGCAACAATATCACAGTCAACAAGACATGCAACAACTACCCTCAGAAACCTCTCTTAACAGCGTTGCTATAGACAAGACAACAGTTAACGTTACTGTTGACGGGACAACTGTTGACCAGACATCTTCCCTCCCTTTAAATCTGTCTACACTGATGAACCTTCCTCAGCCCAGATAACACATTTCAGAATCTGGGTGCCTTCAAAAAATTATGCTGCATCCGGTTTTTCCTATTAAAGTATCAGAAGAAACAACTACAAGGCTTTTGGACATGATAGGGTGAGATGATGACGGTCCATTTGGCCCTGCGTACAGTCCTGGCCAGTTGAGAGTAAAATTCCAGATATACGATGGGTACCAAGAATATCCTATATCCACACCACATGAAAAGCCACATAACTTGAGGTTGTCTGAACCTTTTGAAGAAGATTCTCACCCATTACGTTGCAGTCAAACCATGAATATGAATCATATTATGAAAACCTACAATTTCATGACCCATATATTATCCATATTTCAATAACCCTTGTGCGGGCTCTGAGGGTCATGTGAGACTGTTATAAACAATTTCCTGATAAGGCACAAAACCAAGTTATGCTTGCTCATAAAGCACTGCAACCAACAATTATAGCAGCAAACTCTATGGCTATTCTAGGCAGTTTCAACGGATATATGTGATCTGATCTGGCACCACTGTCAGACCACTTAGGAAAAGAGTTGGGCTGTGTCGTTTTAAGGGAAGGAGAAGGAATATCTGCAGATATTGATTCATCAGTGGGTGTTGCAACTATATGCTTAAGACATCTTGCCAGAATAGGTTCATTGAAAAGTCAAGAATGGCTTGGCAGGTCATCATTTAGACCAGAGGTGCAGAGTAAAATGCTAGATCTGACATTCAGTATTTAATCTTTTTTGTGAAATATGTGGACCAGGCACTGCAGGGCATAAAAATTATCACTGAAACTTCAAGATAGCTAAGTGTTCAACAACAGCGCATGCAGCAAACCTTGAAGGAGGAGAGGACACCCATTCTGTACAAGAGGATACCAGCAATACAGGTTCCAGCCATATTATATGCAGCACTAATCATATGATCAACAGTACCAGCCTCAGTACAGACTATCCTCAGTGGCATTCTCCAGAACCATTCCTAGATGAAGAAGTGCCACATAGTGCATATCACAGGACACTGGGAGGAGGTGCAGACGACTTAGATGCCAGTCACCCCATTCAACAAATAACTACAATTTCGCCAAATATTTGGGAAAATTTCCTTTTTGCATAGAATGTTGGAGAAGTATTTTGATGTACAGATGGGTTCTTGATTGGTAAAGACTGGCCATACCTTATAGATCGAAGAGAAACTTCCAAGAACACCTTCAACTAGAATGCAGTGCCTGTTTGGAGAAAATGAAATAGGAAATTCTCTCCATGATAGAGAGGGGCAATAGAGAAGGTCCCATATATATGACAGCCCAATGTTCTACTCAAAAAAACAAAAGTTCAGGGTGGATATTCTCCATCTAGTAAGAGAATTAGAATTTATAACAACCCAACACCTACAGGATGTACACTTTCATATCCCTGTTTAATCCAACCACTGGAAATAAGCACTTTTTGTTTTAGGTGGTAAGTTGCTAGCCTCAGTTCAGGGTGCTGCCATTTGAACTGAAGTCAGCCCCAAGAATGTTTACAAAAAGTATGCCGCAGTAGCAGCTTGTTTAAGTGAACGGGGCCACCATGTTCTTCCCTAGTTGGATGACTGACTGAAAAAAGGCCCAAATTTCAGTTCCGTAAGGGATTCAATTCAGGCATGGCTGGAGAAGTTTGAAAGATTGGGCTTCTCAGACAGTAGATAGAATTCAATTCTGGTCTGAATCCACAGACCAGGATCCACTTTCTGTGGGCAACACAAGAAAAGGAAGTGTTTCGTTCCCAAGAGAGATTGCTCAAATTGAAAGATGTAGCAATTCGGATTCAGTCCATGAAATGATTTACAGTACACCAACTCAAACTTCTATAAGGCATGCTCGCCTCCTGTACTGCATTAATTCAATTTTGTGGACTACAGATGAGGTTTCTTCAAGAGGGTCCCAACCTACCAAAGCGTCCAGCTAGAAAGATCCGTGAAAGTTAAGATCAAGATAACATTGATAAAGGAAGCATTGCTATAGTGGAAAAAGATGGTCAGTATCGCAGTGGGACTCAGTTTAATACAACCCGCAGAATTCATTATGGCAATAGACACATCCATGGAAGGATGGGGTGCCCATCCTGCAGGACGTAGCTATCAATGGCCGGTGAACTGAGGAGGAAGGGTAATTGGTTATAAATCTGCTAGAGCTTCAAGGAGTATGCTTGGGTTTTCAATTCTTTCTCCATAGAGTGAGAGCATTGTCAGTGTTGGTACACATAGACAATAGCACAACAATGTTTTATATAAACAAGCCAGGAGGTGCAAGGTCAGAAAGCCTGTCAAAAGAAGCCCTGATCCCCTGGAAATGGACACTTCAACACAAGATAACTTTAACAATGGAATATTTACTAGGACAGGACACCGACTGGGTGTATGCCCGAAGTTGCAGTGTCCAGGAATGTCAAAAATGGGAAATACATCAATCCTAAATTGACAAAGTGTTCAATAGCTGGGACAGACTCTTGTTAGTCAGCAAACAGTATTGTTTTATTCTGTCTAGGGGTTTTACTATACATACTAATACTGCAATCACTGTTTTTAATGCAACTTACACAAATCGGCTGGCATGATTTCCCTTGATACTGAGAAGGCTCTTAACATTCTGTCTGGCCCTATCTTTGGGCTGTTATGACTAAGATGGGATTTGGGGCAAAATATGTGCAGCGTGTACCTTTACTATATGAGGAACCCAGAGCTAGGTTACTTATCAGCGGTGAAGCTTTAATGGCATTTAGGATTCAATAGGGCATCTGTCAGGGTTGCCTTCTTTTACCCACTACTTTTATTTAGTTTATCTGGAACATTTTATAGATAGGATCCATAATAATACTTCTCTCTCATCTATAGAGGTTAATGGGTTTAGGCTGCACATAACTGCTTATGCCATCGGTGTCACCATATACTCAACCAACGCTATTTCTGATGTCTGTTATTGAGTAGGAGGCACTAAATATTGGTAAGATTTCTGGATGTGAATTGAATATGAATAAAACACAAATTATGGTATACTGTCCTATTACTATTCCAGATTCATGGATGATTTCTTCTGCGACTTATATTGGCATTGCAATTGCATGCAATATGCAAGACGTTTTTAAGCTTAATAATGAGGTATTGCTTTCTAAAATCATTCCATCCGTGAAGCTCTGATATCTACTTCCCATTTTTCAGATTGGGAGATGCAACATTGTGAAAATTAATGTGCTGTAGACCGTTCTCTATTTGCTGTGGGCTGTCTTTCTTTGAGTTTCTTATTCTTTCTTTAAGTGGTTAGATCCTACTATTGGAAATTTGTTTGTGGAGTATGAGAGCTAGACTGGTTAACAAATGGCTGAAAACATCATCTACCAGATTTCCAACAGTACTTTTGGGCTGCTTCCAAAGAAGGTATTCATTGCTTTGTGTCATCGAAGTGTGATCCTAAAATAATTTACATTTATGAAATAAGCTTGGGGACAGAAGCGTGTGCTGCTTTTTCAGATTTTACCCCAATTATTTCAAGTGGATTTGATTTACGGTGGTGCAGGATGCTTGGTTTATTTGGATGAACTGAGGTAAGAAATGTAATTTAGGGCAAAGTCATCCCTACACATAAGTTTATAAAAGCAATCTTTCTGCCAATTTTTCATGATCCTACTTGTCGTTTATGAAGTAATCTGGGTCTAAAACCTATTGATCAGTTTTTTTTTCTTAGCTGATACCGTTGGTTCCTTTTCTGATTTGCAAACAGTTTTTGCACTGCCTGCTAAAAGTTTTTTCTAAGTATCTCCAAGTTTTAACCAAGTAATTAACCACTGTAGTCAGGGAGCATAATTTATTTGACTTGATGTTTAAGGGAGAAGACACAAGTGGCACTCTGAGAGCTGTACATTTGTCAGTGAGTCCAGGGAAAATGATCTAGAAATAGTGGCTGGAAAATGTTCTGATTGTCTAGGGTGTGAGGTGGGTTCGCCAATGATTACTTCAGCATTTATTATATCCTCCACACTGGTGGGTCCGGGGGCCCTGGGGGGTCCGCGAAGCCTCCTCATGGTGTCCGCGACTGCTTAGAAAATGAAACAATAGTAACAGATTAGGTCCCCAGCTTTCAGTAATGAGTTAGAGGGTGGGTCTCTGGAGCCCAATAATGAGTCAGCGGGGGTCCCAGGGATCCAGTAATCATAAAGTGGTGGTCCACAGAAGCCAAAAGGTTGGTAACCACTGCTCCACCCATTAGGCTGAAATAGCAAAAATATTAAATGATTATAATGCAATATTATACACCTGAGGGTTTAGCAAAATGGGAGGGTGAATATGAGGGTATAATCCGCTGCCCTAGATGGAACCTTTTGGCAGCAAATATTGTTCATACGTTTGCGGTCTGCTCCACAGTCTATGGCTATTGAGATGAAATTTTCCTTTGGCTCTCTAACAGGCTAGGATTTAAGGTAGAAGTGGGTGTATTGAATATTATACTTGGTTTAAATCGGAGAATACCTTACTATAATATGTCGACTCTACTTTTGCCCATCATTATCGTTAGAATGTGTGTTCCTGGAATGGAAAAGTCAGTCTCCACCTGCCTTTGATTCCCAGCTCATTACGAAGCTCCACGACTTTGAACCAGAAGCTTCTGGACTGACAAATGAATGGATATGGGCTATATTAGGCTTTTCTGTACTTGAGTTGAGGACAAACATGTCCATATGACTAATAGATCATTCGGTGCCTTTCAGGGATGTGATATTTGTTCGGATAATCCTTTGTATGACTCCCTATGTTTTTCATCTTTTATGCTATGTAACGAAGTGTGGACCCTCTCTGAATAATAATTATAATTAAAAAAATATATAGAATCTGGGACAAAACAAACATTGATAGTTTTGCAAGCAGATGAATGTTTCTAGGGCTGGAGGGGAAAACCTTATCAAATCAGGTACATTTGAGTCTGCATTTCTTATGCTGCAAGTGTTGAGAAAGATAAGAAGGAATCTATGTTGAATAATCATGAGTGCACCAACATGACAAACTGTTTTAGTTTAAGGAAGTCCCAGAGATCCCAATGGTGTTGTGGCAGAACCTTCTAACCATGGCCACTGGCCAATCAGATATTTGCAGAAGAATTTTAGTGCAGGCTAAATCTTTCAAAGAATAGAACTGCTGTGCTACATGAACAAACTGTTCTTGGTCTACCTCACAGGATTTACATCCTTTATTCTTTTTTATGCCACATCAAATTCTTCCATACTTACTCAGTTTTGCTCACTCATGACTGGCTCATGCATCTGACAATTTTAATTTAGCAGGTATTTCCACTTCAGGAGGGAACTTAATAAACCCTCCCTTTGTATCAATAGACAGATCAAGGTGTTTGCGAAAGATTTGTTCAGATCTTACCCTTCTACATGGAGACCCCTCATACTTTGGCATCTCTACACAGTACTGTCAAAACATATGCAACAACGATTCAAATCTATACACAGGTCAGGGAGTAGATTTCTCTCATGGCAAGTAGCTTTACTTCTAGCATTGACTTAAGGGTGGAAGGTCAGCAAAATACTGCTCTTTACAATTAGAGCTCTATCTCCAGGTTTGCTGTGACATGGTGTTGAGAACTTACCCGAAGTGTATACCTAACGTGCTTTCTGACTTTCATATAAATCAGCTACTTAGACTAAAAAACATTATTTGCAAATTCAAGTGCAGTTTCAAAGAGAACCTTCTATACTCTAGACTTAAAAAGATTTTGACATTCTACTTAGACTGGACCAAAAATGTTAGAAAGTCAGATCATCTTTTAATTGCCCTTAGGAATCCATTTAAAGAAACTATTTGTAAGCAAAGTATAGCCAGCTAGGTTACATCTGCTATTTTATTTTGCCACACAAAAGCCAGGTGTAGACCACTGCACAGCAACAGAAAAGCTCACTCTACTAGGAATATTGCGAATTCTGCTGCTCTGTTTGATAGAGTTTAATTAATGAACCTTTGCAGAGCTGCAACATGGAAGAATGTACACAATTGTATATATTTCTGTCTGGAAATGGCAGTACAGAAGGATGCAGCATTAGTCCATTCAGCATAATGTCATCTTTGTCATTGGGATGTGATATACTTTGATTTTCCTCCTTCCATGGTCGCAATTTATTCTGAATATTATGTCCTGGTTGTTACTCCAATTCAAGCATGGGAATCTATGAACAATTCAGTACTGGAAAAAAGTTACTTACCTTTAAAGGCAGTTCTCTAGTATTGATATTGTTTATAGATTCACATGTCTCACCTAACAGCATTGGCCTTTCACACAAGTGCTTCAAAATCTGAAGGATGGTGGACTCTCAGGGTGTTACCTTCAGTCTGATTGGCTGAAAGTTTCTCTTTTAAATGATGTGAGTAGGCTACTTCACAGCCTCTGGTTACAGCCTCTAGCCCATGTTTAACATAGACCTGCTATTATAAAGATTGTTTCGGACTCTAAGCTACTTAATTTCATATCCATATCTCTACAGGCTACGCATCCAACGGAGAATGCATCAAAACTGACTGTGCATAAATTCTGACAAGTATTAGGTTCAAGTAAACCTGCCTCATTTTTATTTGAATAGACATCCTCTTTGGACCTTTTGTCGTTTCCTTTGCAAAGTATCTGCAGTGAGGGATGCCCTTTTTGTACACCGATCACTGGTTATCCACAAAATCCCCAATGGTAAAACACCTTCAACAACTTGCTTCCTCCCAAGAATTCTGTTGCTGCTACACCTCCTTCATATGACTTTTATTTTCTCTACTGTGGGAATTTCAGGATTGATCACTAATATTTAGGTTATGGGGGGCTTGTGGCCAAGATTGAGTACATCTCCACTCAATTCTTGTGCAGGATCCCAATGCTACATTGCACCAGAATTGCAGTCGCTCCAATGGCTTTTGACTAACAAACTGATTTTATACAAACACTTTTGTCTTGTGCTTAAGGTGTCCTAGTAATTGTCCAGGTTGATGGATCCCTTCACCTAGAATTTGTGTTGCGGAATAACTTTCAAAGTGAGATAGAAAAAACACAGTTGTAAATTATTAGTAGATTAAGCACCGTACCATCAAAGCACCTTGCTCAAAACTGCTGTTGCTTCAACTGCCAAAGCATAAAACCCCCAGAGGAATAAATGCTGGTGGCATTCCAGTTGAAGACAGGGTTATAATCTGAAGTCCTTTCCACACCTTACAGACGCCTAGATCTGGATACTTTTCCTAAAACAGTGGTTTCTCGCTTGCTGCTGGACAGGGGCGGCTGGTGTGCCCCTAGCCTTTTCTGGCCTCTCTACCGAAGCATATATTTAAATACATTATTAAAGTAAAACCTTTTCTGCATAACATTTTCAGAGTAAAAGTTGTGCACTTTTAAAAGCACCACTGCACCTGTGTGAGTATGTGGCTGAAAGCTACACAGTAGTGCTGATAGGGCTTGCCCACGTAAAGCCCTTACATTTTCTCAGAACGCAGTGACGTCCCTGGCTTATCTCATCCTCCACCAAGAGCACTGAATAGAAACCATCCCGAGCATTTTTCTGTTCAGCCCTGGTTTCTAAAAACTTCACGCTACTCAGATGCTATTACTCCACCCTTACCTAAACACTCAAGTGGTGGGGTGTGGTGAGAAAACCTTATTGACCACACCCCACTCTATGATGTAAAGGTCGGTTGAGAAGCATGTTACCAGAGGTCACATTTTATTAAGAGGCTGTGGCATTTCTCAAAAGAAATCCCCTTTACCAGCATTGCAAGGATTCAGTGGCAGGTGAATGGAATACATACAATAAATATCTTCATCCAGGGCTCTCTGGGAGACACCAGTGTGACCTGAAGACCTCAAGCCATAAATATGCCAAAGACAACCATGCACACAAGTAAGTTGGAGCTCTTTCTGTTTACCGAAAATAAGAAAAAATCTGTTCTCTCAGCTCTCCCGTCCCTTCCCTTCACTGCCTCTGTAGGTGACTGCATCTATTGAAGGCAGTAATAGTTCCAGTAATTTATCATAGCTAGTTATGCTAGTTTTATTTCTTCTGCAGACTGATGTCAGGTGATATGTCATAATAAACATGCAATCTGCAACTCAAAAAAAAAGTGTAGATTGTATCACTGAACTGCTGGATACTGGATGGGTGAGGCTATGTGTGTTTGTTTGAGTAAGTGTTTGCAGGGCTTGAGTGAGTGGCTGAGAAAATGTGGGTGTATGTGTATAAGAGTTGTATGAATGACAGTGGATGGCTTAATGTGGATGAGTGAATGGGGGTAGGCGACTAAAGGCACTGGGTGAGCAGGTGAATGGAAATAAGTGGGTAGTGAGGCTCACTCACAAGGTGCAATTCAGTCTTGTATTTGTGCCCTACCACTGCTTTCAGTCACCAGTTACCACTGCAGTCTGAGTGATGGGACTGAAATCTATGGGTGTGACTCACTCTGCAGGAATATGTGGCTTTTTTTTTAACATGCCAAGACGTTTCACATTTTTAGATGAGATTAGATCACTGAATTAATGGATTTTATTTAAAAAGATAGTTTTTAAATATGAACCTATTAGAAACATTATGCCCCTGACACAACAATAATGCCATTAGTGAATTATGGCAAGTCATTTGTCAAGTACAGCCAATATCTGGCCAAGATTCATGCCCTGCATGGAAAACGTAATCTAATAAATTATACACAAGAGGTTTTTGCAGAGCCGGAACTTCTGTATTTCAAGCATCTCTTATATGTGATAATGAAGAGAGAGGAGGCTTCCTTGAATAACATATCTGCATAGAATCATAACGGTTGGTTAAGTGGGGAAACTGGAATTGGCCCCAAATATTCTGTATTCACAGTATGCAATTCAGGCACTGGATACCTTTTCCATTTTATTTCAAAGGTTAATGATCTGTCTTTAATCCTTTCCACAAGAGGTTCGAATTTATGTGGCAAGCAGAAGCTACAGGAAGGCTTGGTTTGATTTGAACGTCAAGCTCAGCCTGAGCCAGGCATCTGGCTCAAGTCTTGAGTCCCTTGGTGCCCTCAGTTTTATAGTGGTATGCATGCAGCGTAATTCTTCAAGATATGGCCACTCTTTCAGGTTTTTGAATATTCAAGACTACATGGTCAAAATTGCTTTTTCACCACATAAAAAAAAAATAGCTTTAAAAAGCAGCATTTGCCCTTCTTTTTTAAAATTTCTACTCTTTTGAAAGAGCGTGGCCGTTTTCTCTTTAAAGGTAATACCCTTCATGGAGAAAATCTTATATTTGTGATTGTAAATATTGATTTAACAATATGGATGGCTCGTCCAGAGGTAGACATGCCTTTTACGACTAGCCAGATGATAAACGCTTGCCAGCTGGGCTAAAGCTTGCTTACATTATGTTTCAATCTTAAAATACGTTTTTCCTAATATAAAACACTATAATTGTCACTTAATTTTACACCTTCGCAATTATGTTGTCCCTTCAGATTATTTTTATCACACAAAATTGAAAATAGCAATCCTGTTTTTTTTTTTTCTTTCTTCTCGGTGATGTTTTTATTCTCCCTAAAAGGAGCTTTGGCATTGGAATGACAGATTTCTACAGTACAGTTTAAGCTAAGAAAGACAGTTTTGCTGCTGATATAAATTACACTCCTTTGGTAGATGTCTCAACGCTGCTGAGATTACCAGTTTCACATCCCAGAGGCAATATTTCTTCGAGGGAAGACCAACCAAATGAAACATATTCCTTCGTAACTGGGTAAAGCACAGTGCGCTTTTGTTACCCAAGTGCTCGATGGCAAATACTGAAGAGCTCTGCTTGTTTCATCCTTAGGTTGTGAGGCAACATATCAAATTCACAGTGTTTAACCGGTATTAATGGGAGCCTTCTTTCGGTTCCCGATGTTATCGTTAGCCACACTTGCCTCTTTTGTACACCTGGGCCTCCCGTTTAATTCACACTGAGACAGCCCACAGATCACCTTTCCAAGTATAAACTCAGCTAAGTCGGTGTTGTACTCTCAAGGACACATGAGATTTAGAAGACCAAGGGGAAACATTATTCCACCCAAATCGTTTGACTGGTCTCCTGTACAGTACTTAATTACTCTGAATAGGAAAATGGTATTCTGCTAGGCTTATTTCGAGTGCCTTCTAAAGCAGCATGACGTGTTTGTTTCAGCCACTGCATCTGCAACCATGATGCTCTCGTTTTGCCGGTCGACCTTCCTCTTATCAAGTTTATGTGGTTCCTGATCCCTTACCTGAAGCTGAAATCATGGGGGTGTTGGTATGCCAGGTACAATAGCCTCCAAGTGGTTTAAGATTGTGCTGTGTACTATTCAAAGCAAAGTGATTTTAGAAACTTAATATGCAAGTGACTCATGTACATGGAACTGTAGGGCACTCTGTGGTTATAGGGCCGTTTTCGGTGTCGAAGAACCTCAGGTGCTGTCCGTTGTAAATTTCATAACAGATGCCGAAGACAGGCTAACTTACCCCAGAAGGTTGAACACAGTAGAGGGTTTGAAACTTTGTTAATGCACGGCACAAGTAAATACACCACATAGATACAATATCCTCCCAGAGCAATGGCTTTTAAAAAGACATTCCCAGATTTACATTTTGGAACGGATAGCTTAAGTATGGAATGTATCTAAACATAATTTTTCTGCTTACATGATCAAGAGCTGTAGTTCAAATAACAAGGAGGTCTACAGTTCCTGCAATAAAGGTTTGGTGGCTCAAATCTGGTTTCATGAATTTCCTAGTTTCAGCTGTATCGCTGTGGATCGTGTTTACGATGTTATGTCAATGCAACAAGGTGTCACACAGGACAGGATATTACAATATATGAAACTTGATCTCTGCCAGAAGTAGGCCGTGGTTGTTATTCCCGCTACTTTTTGGTGCTCAAAAATACAAGGGCTTACGTCCTATCCTAGACCTTCGGGCCCTTAATCTCTTCCTCAAGGAGGAATTCAAAATGCTCAGTCCCTGTCTGCCTTAGACCCAGGAGACTGGATGGTAACGTTGGACTTGCAGGACGCTTATTTCCAAATTCCAATCCTGCCAGCCCCCAGATGTTACTTTCCACTTGTGGTAGGTCACTTTCAATTTACCGTGCTCCCCTTTGGCCTTAACAGTGTCCCTCGGATGTTCACGAAAATGATGGCGGTGGTTGCAGCTCATCTGCGCAGATTTGGGGTTTGTCTTCCCCTGCCTCGACGACTTGCTGTTGAAGGCTGACTAGCCCCAGAAAGTCATCTCCCACCTTCAGACTACGGCGAACCTCCTGCTGGGGTTCACTATTAATGTGCCGAAGTCACACCTGACTCCTTCTCAGACACTCCCTTTCATCTGAGCTGTTCTGGACACAGTGCAGTTTCGGGCCTATCTGCCCAAAAAGCGAGTCCAGGATATTTACGCTATGATTCCGATCTTTCTGCCTCTATCTTGGGTTTCGGTGAGATTGACTCTGAGGCTGCTGGGCCTTATGGCCTCCTTCATACTGCTAGTGACACATGTCAGATGGCATATGCGGGCTTTGAAGTAGGACTTGAAGTTCCAGTGGGTGCAGCATCAGGGAAATCTCTCCGACATGGTCCAGATCTTGGAGGGGACTGTGAAAGACCTGCAGTGGCGGCTTTCAAATCGGCATTGGGTCAACGGCAGATCCTATCCCTTCCCCAAACAGATCTCTCCATAGTGACGGACGCGTCACTTCTGGGATGGGGTGGCCACATGGGAGAGGCAGAGATCAGAGGCCTCTGGTCTCGAGCAGGGTTTGGGCTCCATATAAATTTTCTGGCGCTCCAGGCGATCAGGCTTGCATTGAAAGCATTTCTTCCCCCTTTCAAAGGGAAAGTAGTGCAAGTGTTCACAGACAGCACTACCGCCATGTGGTACTGCAACAAACAGGATGGAATAGGGTCCTGGACCCTTTGTCGTGATGCACTGCGCCTTTGGACATAGCTGGCACATCAGGACATCACCCTGGTGGTTCAACATCTGGCAGACTCTCCGAACGGTAGAGCAGACAAACTCAGCTGTCGATGCATAGCCGATCAAGAATGGCGTCTCCATCCAGAGGTGGCGCAAGGTCTCTTTCAGCAGTGGGGAGAGCCTTGGTTAGATCTGTTCACCTCCACAGAGAACATGCAATGTCAGCTGTTTTGCGCATTGGAGATTTCTAGGCAGCACTCGCTCTGAGACACTTTTCGTTTCAAGTGAAGCTTCGACCTCCTTTACGCCTTTACCACTTCTGTCCAGAGTTCTCGAGAAGATCAAGAACGACCGGGCCCAAGTATTCTTGGTGGCTCAGGACTGCCCACAAGGAGTATGGTATCGAGAGCTATTGAGCATGGCCACCCATCCTCCACTCAGACTGCCCCTTCGGGCGGATCTTCTGTCGCAGCAGCAGGGGAAGGCTCTCCAGCCGAACCTGTCCCATCTCTGACTTCACGGATTGCGATTGAGCAGCGGCAGTTGATGGCTTTTGACCTTCCACCCGAAGTCCGTGATGTAATCTTGGCAGCCAGGCGTCCCTCCACCAAAACGGTGTATGCCTGTCATTGGCATAAAATTGTGGCATGGTGTACCAGCATATCTGTTGGTCCCCTCTATGCTCCTCTTTCTGAGGTTCTTTTGTTGATTCATTCATTCTCTGGCCCAGAAGGGCTCTGCTTTGGGCACCCTTAAAGATTGTTTATCGGCTATCTCTCCCTTTCTTAGGTTGCCTGATCAGCCTTCACACTGTCTCCTATTGTTAGTAGATTCCTTAAGGGCCTCACCCATTTGTTTCATCCCGCTCCCTTTATCATGCCTCAGTTGGACCTCAATCTTGTCCTTACTTAATTAATGTGTATTCCCTTTGAGCCGATGCACTATTGTCCATTACGGCTGCTTACTCTGAAAACTGTTTTTCTTGTTGCCATCAGTTCTGCTAGCAGAGTGAGTGGGCTTCAGGCTCTATCTTCTAAGTCCCCATTTTTGTCTGTGCACCCTGACAAAGTGGTGTTACGCACTAAGGATTTCTTTCTTCCTTCCAGAACTTGTTACACCTTTTCATTTTGGCCAGGCCATCACTTTGCCTACTTTTTATGCACCTCCACATCGTTCTCATGAGGAGGAGAGACTCCACCACCTGGATCCAACAAGATTGTTGGCGTTCTAGCTCAATCGTACTAAAGATTTCCAGGTGGACAATCAGCACTTTGTTGGATATGTGGGTGTAAAGAAAGGGAAGGCGGTGCAAAAATGTACCATCTCACGATGGTTGGTACTTTGCATCAAAATGTGATACGCTTTGGCAAAAAAGCAACCCCCTGAGGGCTTGCACGCTCATTACACCAGAGCAACTGCTGCTTCCACAGCGTTAGCACACAGAGTTCCTGTTCTGGATATCTGCCAGGCAGCTCCGTGGGCATCCTTGCACGTTTACTAAACATTACTGCGTAGACAGTCAAGTCTGTAGGGGTGGCTACTTTGATCCTTTGGTCCTTCAGGACTTTCTAGTATGATCTTGCTGCGCAGCCCACCTCAGAGGATGGCATTGCTTGGGTATCCATTCTAAGTTAAGGAATCTGCAACTAGAAGTCTCTATAAGATGTACAAGTTACTTACCTTCGGTAACAAGATATCTGGTAGAGACATATTCTGGTTGCAGATTCCTTACTGACTCACCCAACCTCCCCGCTTACGAACTGATTTCTAGGGACAAGGCTTCCCCATTCAGGGCCTTAGCTTTGCTGCACCAATTTTAGTGTTCTTCGCAGCACTGAGCTTTGGAATGAAAAGTCGTGATGATCTTTGGTTTTTGGGAGCTCTGCAAATATCATGCTCAATCTTTCATCCCGGGTCATTTAATGATGTTTTGAATATATTTATTTTTTAAATACTATCGATGTACTAGTTCATTTTGCCCTAATAAATGAGTTCAAAATTGACAGGATGCATTCTTTATTTGGTTTTCTGGCTGCTCATAAGAATCATGCATTATTATGTATATAATTACTTATTTGTTTGTTTCTAATTGACAAGCCATTCTGCCTCATGCATTAAAGAAAGCATTGATTATTGACTCATTCTTTGTGGACCGAATTAGAACAAGTTTTAGAATTTACTTACAAACTATTTGTGCAATCAGTTATTTTGCATCTGAGCACATTTTTTTTTTTTTATTGTAGTTCCTCTTCTGTTTATGTGAAATACTTTACATTTTAAAATCTGCCCTTCTGAATGTAGTGAAACCGCCAAAATCATGATCATATAGAAGATGTCGGGGATAAAGATCTGTCTTGAAAAATGATGTGGGCGCTCCTGAAAAGTGAAAAATTTGTTGAATGTATTGTGTTTGTGAAAGCCTTTGCACATTGTGGTCTACATTTTTTTTTTTATTGCTGGTAGATGTTATTGGGAGGGACAATTCTGCTCTCTCTGTGATAAACTAGGTTGTAATTGAATGAGAATATTTATTCAGGTGATACCCTTTTGTGGGACCTTACGTGGCGATTTGTTTTCTGTAGAGAATCATTCAGTGTTTTGCAAATCAGTTATTTATTTGTATTTTTCAAGGGAATTTCATACACACAGTTGCCACGGAGATGGCCTATTGGTGCAGCCAGCCAGAAAATTACCCTCACCCACAACTCATATATGCAAAGCATTCATGTGCCATACTGGAATTAGATAATTTTAGGCTTCTCCAAAAACAAGGGGGCATCCCATTGTTGCAGTCCAAGCAGAAAAATGTTCTATAACAGAACGACTTGCACTGAAAAAGCTAGTTTGGCAGAATGGCAGTTTTTAATTTTATTTTGGGAACCATTAGGTATTGCAGGTTCACCCTGGAAGAGCCTTTTGTGGGGTGCGAGGGGGAGGGAGGTGCAGTTGGGGACGGCAGGGGTTTGATCGCCTATACACATTTAAATTAATGTAATGCCTGTGCGGCAATACCCTTGTGAACTATACAAATTGCCTTAAACGTATTGTACTCATTGTCTGCTAACCAAGCAAGGCACACAGTGTAAGACAATTTATGAAGTCAGTGTTTTTGAATGAGGTATTGGAGGACTACCAAAGGAAGCACTTCTGATGTAGTCTCTGAGAACCCTTACTGCTGTTACTGTCTGTAGCGTTGTGAGACTACGTGCGCTACGACACCTGTGGTTCTAGGTGGACTTGAGAGAGAGATCCCATAACTTGCTGAGGTGTGGTTATGATGTAATCTGTGAATAATGTGTGATTGTATGCTGAGGAATAAAGATGTCTAATCCAGAGATCTGTGTGTGGCATGTTCTTTGGCATGCTCGCGGGCTGGGGAGGACAGTACAAATGGCGACGACAGTGGGATACGTGCCACAAAAAAACAAGTCTCCTCTTTCTGACAGTTTGCAACAACACAGCAAACTGCTTGTGTATGCCACATGTGCTCAATTCAAAGAGAGAAGCAGGTCAGAATTGCTGTGTGTGGATTTGAAACCCCACCCCAGCCTTTATAAGTTGGTGTTTTCAAAGAAGGTAAAGCTGTGTTTCAGATGTGGTTTTTCATAACCCCACAAAAGTACATGTCTAGCAATAGGACAGGCACGCAAAGGTGAACGAAAAGCAAATAACTTCATAACAGTTTGCAAAGTGAAAGAGAAACCAAACTAGTCACAGCAAGAATAGAAAATAGATGCCTGTAAATTCCAGAGGCATTCTCGCCACCCCCACAAGACCAGCAAGCAACACCAGGTACAGCAAGTAGAAACCAGTCAAAGTTGATCATTGTCAAGCTCGTCCTGCAAAGGCTTTTCAATGTCATTATCAAGTGCCACTGAAGATGGATGTGCGATGATGATGACGCCAGGTGCATGTTGGATTAGCTGCATGCAAGGATGACCAAAAGACAGAGATCTCATCAAACGAAACAAACAGGTTCATTTGGACACAGACCCAAGATACAGAAGGAGTCAATGGTTGCCCTATAACCATCATCGACAGTGATGTGTCAATTAACATTGTGCCCGTCAAGAAATGTAATAGCCTGTCTCTCGAGCCACGCCTCAACCCGTCAAACACGAAAGTATACACGTGGGCTACTTCCAAACGTTGCAGTCAATGGTCATTCACCTAAATGATAGAAAGCGGTGTCCTTCAAGTGCCAATTCATGTACTTCAAGGAACTTTGTTCAGTGCATGCCTGCTCAGTTTTGCCATTGCTGCTGACATGGGACTGACATCTCTCAATTACAACCTACACACTTAGTCTGAAATTTTGGGTCAGTTTCCATCCTTGTTTGTTGACCTAGACTCAAAACAATGAAAGTGCAACTGCACATTAACTAGGACATTCAACCTGTTGCCTAGCGGCGTTCCAGAATTGTCTTCCATTTGCAGAAAGGCTCTTGAGAAAGAGCTGAAAACGTTTTTGAAACATGAAATCATCCAGCGGTACACCATGGGTTTCACTCCTAGCGATGGTGCCTAAAAAGGATGGTGGAGATGCAGTGCTCATCTGTGTTTATAAGTGCCTGGGCAACAAAGCAATTAAGAGAGAAAGACATCCTGGTCCACACATAGTGGACATGATCATTCAACTTAACAATTCCAATGCCTTTCTCACCTTGACCTGAACAAGGGATACCACCAACTCGACCTGGAAGGGAACTGCAAGTGCATCACTATTTTTTTGGCTCGTGTTGGTTTGTTCAGATTTAAAAGATTGAGTTTTGGAGTGTTTTCAGCTGCAGAAATATTTCAGGATGTCATACATTGAATATTTTTACCTGTCACATAATGCTTTTAACTACAGTGATGACATATTGGTGTTTAGAGCAACATGAGAGTAGCATGATAAAGTTCTTACATAAGTGTGCCAATTACTTGCTGATGCAGGTCTCACTCTGAACGCAGCAAATTTTGAGGTTCACAAGAACAAGCTTAAATTGTTTGGGCACATATTCTCTGATGGGGAAATGACTCCTGACCCAGTGCAAGCATTGTCAGCAAAGGTGCACCCCACAAGATGTCACCATGTTGCAATCCTTTTTGGGCATGGCTAGTTTTTGCTCAAGGTACTTTCGTAACTTTGCTAAAGTGAGTTCCCTATTGAGGGAATTGACAAAACAATGTCCCTTTTCAGTGGTCTGCTGAATGTGATCAAAGTTTCAAATGAATAAAATATGAGATTGAAAATGCAACTCTGATGGCCTACTTTGACCATAAGATACCGACTGAGAGGACTGTGGATGCGGTCCCTGTGGGGCTGGGGCAATTCGTGCTCAACAAGTAGACATCCAAATGCTCAGACACATTTTGACCTATGCCAGTCAAAGCCGATCTGATTCAAAATGTGCCTATTCTCACCCGGAGAAGGAGAGCCTGGCTGTAATGTGGACCTGTGAACATTTTCATTTGTTTCTCTACGGAAGATGCTTCACTAACATTACAGACCACCAATCGCTGCTCACTATTTTTAGAAGCCCAAAAGTCAAGATGCCCCTTGCATTGAGAGGAGGAGGTTGCAACTGCAAGAGTACAACTATGTGATTGTACACAAGCTGAGTAAAGATCAAAAGGATGCTGATTACTTTTCAGGAGTACCTCCACAAAAAAACTGTTTGGCATCCAAAACAGTTGAAGAGTACATTAATTTCATTCTGAGGCCCAGCAGTCTTATCCATCAAACAGATTATTGCTGATAAGAACATAATCATTCTCAAAGACCTCACTTCAACTCAGGCGTGGAAGATGAGTGTTTGACCTCTTGCAGACGATATTGAGTTTCAGAAAATCAAAAACTGTCTAACAAAGGAAGATATTGTGTTGAGAGGCTTAAGAATCGTCATACCTGAGAGCACAAGACAGCAAGTCATTGAACTAGCCCATGGAGGACATTGTGGTACTGTAGCCACCAAGAGAGCCCTAGGAGACAGAGTATGGTTCCCACACCTAGACGAGCGAGCTGAGAGGGAACTAAAGGAGTGTCATTGTTGCAGCTGCCTTTGCCCTAAAGTAACGCAGCACCCACTGACCATGTTGGACCTTCCTACACAGGCTTGGGAAAGAGTTAACCTTGATTTCTGTGGGCACTTAGGAAATAAACATCTCATGGTAGTCATTAATGAGTATTCATGTTTTCCTTTAGTCGAGGAATTGTCATCCTCCACCCATGAAAAGGTTTTTGAGAGGTTGGATGACATCTTTGCAACGTGGGGTAGCCCCTCCATTCTCAAATCTGACAATGGCCTGCCGTTTAGTAGCTGAGAATTCAATAAGTTTTGTAGTCAAACTGAAAGTCAAGCACCAAAAAAGGACACCTCTGTGATCCCAAACCAGTGGTGTTGTTGAATGATTCATGGGCACCCTCAAGAGGGTAATTGAATGTGTATTGAAGGAAGGAATCTAGCTGAGTTAAGCCTCCTTGCTTATCACTTGACTTCTCACTCCACAACTGGAGAGAGACCGGTCACCTTGCTATTTGGGAGAGCAATCAGAACCAAATTCACACAGTGGACCTTAAATGCTGATAAGGTTTGTGTTCTGGACATTTCTCGAAATTGCAAGATGAAAATGCATGCCGATCGGCTTCAATGAGCTCAGGAAACAAACTTTGATGATGGTGACTGGGTCCTGGTCAAGTAAAAACAAAAGCAGAAAACAGACACTCATTTGCTGTTGATCCCCTGAGGGTGGTGACGGCCAAATGACACATAGCACCAGCACATAGTCCTGGAAAGTCCATCTCATGGGACTCATCACATTGTTTGTTTTGCCTGTTCAGGATGCAGCGTCTAACACCTAGACACAGCATTGCATCAGAATTGTACTTCCAAAACTGTATGGGTTATTAAATAAACAATGCACTGATCCAGAGGAGGCATTCTGGCCACGACTGACCTGGGACGCATGCTATGCAGCTTGACTGGCGCTAATCTACCAGTCTGCTGAAAAGATTGCCATCTACACCTCAGGCTGACTTCAGACACTGTCTCCAGGTATGGGATTGGGCCTCTTAGATTGGGCTAGGCAGAAGTGTATTCCTGATATGCTCTCAGCGAAGACCTAGTACTAGGTTGAAACCCCTAGAACATCTAGAACGACATACACCACAGTCGAGGGATACAAGGGCGCATGCTGAGGATTTGTCCTGCAGTGGCAGTTCTGATGGGCTTTAATGCAGGTCTTTGCAATGGGTCCAATCCACGCAGCAGTGGTGATTCTGCTCAGGTTTGCGCCACACAATGGAGGAGATACTTTAGTTTGGCTGGATCCACAGTGGCTGGCAGGGCACCTTAAATCCTCTTCCAAGGGTTCAGGACTGGGCTGGCAGCACTTGGCAATGTAAACTAACAGATGGCAGAGCGAAGGTGTAGGTGCAAGGTTGTTTGAAGCCTTTTCTGTCCCTGAGGCTTCAGGTCAAGAGGTCGGCAAACTAGCCCTTTAAATTGCTCTGGAGTTCTGGGTTCAAGAACTCAAGTCCAGTACTTCTCACCCAGGCTAGACGGCAGCAGCTCAGCACAACAAGGCAGCAGTCCTTCAGTTCAGCAGAGTGGCAGTCCTTTCAGCAGCACAGCATTCTTTCTTCCTGGCAGAGTAACTACTGGTCAATATGTGTACTAAAGAGTTGATGTCTGAGATCCTTCTTTTGTACGCAGTTGTGCTTTTGCAGTGGGGAGAAACATCTGGATGCATGCTGTTAAAGTGCACAGGTGCACTGCCTACCTGACCCTGGCTCTGGACTGACTACATGGGCTACACAGCCCTTTGTGTGGAGACAGGACAGAACCTATTCAAGTGTATGAGGGGATGGGCCCAGTGCCTCCCTCCCATCCTGCCAGTGATCCCATCCAGTCACACCTAAGCTCTCCATTGTGTGTGGCTGTCTAGGAGGAATACACACAGCCTAACAGTCAACAACACCCAGTCACGCGACTTAGAGAGGCTTCTGGCGCCAAATGGCTAAGACAAGAAAATGCCAGCTTTCTAAAATAGACATTTTCAAAATTGGAATTTAAAATCTGACTTCACTATGGGTTAGGATTTTTCATTACGATTCCAAAGGCACCAAACATGAACTAGTTACCTGTTCCCATTTGGAAATTACACTTACAAAATGTAGTAAGGTAACTCCAATGTAATCCTGTGGGAGAGGTAGAGCTTGCAGTAGTGAAAAACAAACTTAAATGTTTTTCAGTACCAGAACATGTAAAACTTAAAATTACATGTCCTACTTTTTAAAATACACTACGCTCTGCCCTTTTGGCTGCCCAGAGCCTCCCCCAAGAGTGTCATATATATATATTAAAAAGGAAGGTTTGGACCTAGCAAAGCCTTTATTTTGCCACGTCCAAATGGCACTTTAAAACTGCACACACAGACTGCAGTTGAAGGCCTGAGACATGCTTAAAGTGCTACATAAGTAGCTGGCACAATCAGTGGTGTAGGCCCAATAGTAGCATTTAATGTACACACCCTGGGCACAGGTAGTGCCACCTTACTAGGGACTTGCAAGTAAATTAAATATGCCAATTAAGTGTAAAGCAATTGAAGTTGGGTGGCTCGGTCTACGGCCTTTTCATACCTAAAATCACTGGTTATATTTTCAATGATCAAATTCTGTAAATAACAGCTATTTTTACTGCCTGATTTAATATTACTCAGGGAATCTCCTCTCACCCAGACTATAAAATTAGTTACTTACATCCCCTTTCAGGTGATTTCATGAGAGGTGCACAGTGGAAATATAGAAACCTTTTTATCTGCACATTGTACAACTACTCTCTGTGCCCTCAGGTACACAGGGAGGGTCTAAAAACAAAACAGCTCGTCGACTTTTGGTGGTCGTGTAGAACAAATGAAGATTGGTCCTATTTATCAAATTAATAATATTGTCACAAGGCCTATAGGTTATGGAATAAACTTATCACAAAAAGGAACATACGTCGGGGAGGATGATTTTCTTTATTGAATATGGGTACAGTATATTTTGTATTCATATTTAGATAGCCAGCCCCACATTCCCCTTTGAAATATCCTGTCCCCGTTGACGTGATAATGTGTGAAACAAATACGGATTTATCTAATGAATCTGCTATGTCTGCTGCTTTACTCTCTTAATATTTTAAACCGGTTTGGTTTCCCCTGTCGCTTGCAGAGAATGTTGAAACATGACTCATCAGCCCAAAAAAGATTTCCAGCAGTTGCGCGTGCACACATGGCCTGCTTGTCATTCTAACATGCATGTATTATAGGTAATACAACTTACTTTTAGTTTTCAGAAATAGTTTGTAGTGCATGACTCGTGCAAGCTTCACGCTCTGCTACAAACGCATAAAAACTCTGTTTACAGATTAAACAAACTATATTTATTCTTAGCGGCCAACTTTTGTTCATTCGTGCTACCGGTTTGTCTGCTTTCTGTGTGGTCAGTTGTCCATTAACTTTGACATGTTTATTAGTCACATTTTGCATATTTTCTAGTGGATCTTTAGTACATTGTAACATACTTGCAAGGTAGTTGGTGATTTCCTATTGCTAGTATGTGCTGCTGTTTTCCATAGGATAATTACTACAGTCCCTCTCTCCACATCACCTTTCATTAGCTTCCTTACTGTGCACTAGGAGTCTGTTTTTCTATTGAGACCAAGAGTGCTTGGGATGCCTGTGGTAACGATGGAGGTCAGTCATTGACGCAACCTGGTTCTCATCTATTCTAATGTGTTAGTGATACTGTGTAGATACGACGAGTACCGATGTACACATCTCGTGCACTGAAGCTTTTTTTTTTTTATCGATATGCTGACCGTGAGAACGTTAGTGTAAATAAACATATATTTTGCTTGACTAGGATACGGATGACCAGGTTATTGGTTTGCCCTTAGGTGAAAACCATCTCTTCAACTCATTCAGGAACAAATTCTGATGCTAGAAATTTAGACTAAGGACTCTTACAGCTAAGCCTGTTTATACCATTTCCTAGCATATTACGTTTCATTGCAGTTACACAAAATATGACAGTGTTATTCATAAACATACCAAAGATATAAAACAAGGTGAAGCAATTAGATCTACTGTTTCATAAACTTGGTAATTGCAGTGCTGTAAGGCCTTTCCACCCATCCTCTTGACCTGCAGTCATAAAGCAGTTTAGGTGCAGCAAATGCTGCCCTAATGGTGGATGGTCCTGTTCTTTTTAGGGTCGAGCACGCAAGTGCTCTGGCCTGATGTAATCTCTGTGAGCTTTTAACCACACCCACTCTTGCTATAAATTCTTTGTTGTGCTTGTCTTAAATGCTTCATTTTTATTGGTGCATTTTGTGACATGTCCCTCCTTTTTCACTTTCTTCCTGTTACAGCAAGTGATAGCACCTCCCGGTTTTGGTTTGCCTTTCATCCCAGCTGCCATCCTTTCTAGACGTTCACGCAGGGAGCCAGTCACTCTTGCGCTCATGCTCTTGGCGGTCATGGCGCTTTCAATTGACTTGCTTTTGTCATCTGTTTTACTTTTCATTTTCTATTTATGTGGCAAGAAAAGTCAGTTAGGAATTTACAACGCTAATTGCTCTAACGCAAGCAAACGCGTCATCCATTGCATTGCAAATGCTTGATAAGTATGGGTTTGGACCTTCTTTCAGTGAACAAGCATAGGTTCCTCGGTCTTCTATATAAGACTAGTTTCCTATCTGAAGATGACTGTAGTGTTTTTCACTTCTATGCTTCCTGAGAAAACCCGAAATACCTTAATCTGCCATTTTTGTGTACCAGTATAGTCTAAGTGTAAGTGGCTTATGAAAGTATGAGGAAGGATGCCACCTAACCCTAACAAAGAAGTAACTGGGGCTTAGAGAATAAGATAATCTTTATTTGAAACTGTTGACATTTTTAGTTCCTTAGTTATTTGCTCTCCTCTCACAGGGTTAAATGTTAATGCTTGCAAGTTATATTTAGATGCTATTTAGAAATACAAAAACACAGTTATAGAGTCTTTATGTTGCATCTTTCTCAAGACATATTTACCTGCACTGGATTGCATGCTTCATTTTATGTGGCTGCCAGATTCATAGTACCTTCAGAATATTGGTTTAGTAATTTTGCTAAAATCTCCCTTCAACCACAGAGCTTCATGTGACTGAGGTTCCTGATAAAGAACATTGGCTTCCGAGGGACAGGCCCCTGTGCCTGCAGAACTTGTGGTCTTCAGGCAGACTACTTAAATATTCTGTCCCCTACAGCAAGGGATATCAAGTTCATTTCAGAACCTATACGCTACACTGGCTTCCCATGCACAAACTGGCCTTATTCAAGACTTTGGGATTTGATGATAAAGCCTTGCACAACATAGACACACGGTACCTTAACAAGAGACTGTCTTTCCACCAACTGTTTCAGCAGCAAAGATCCACCACTTCAGCTGAAATCCGCCATACAGCAGCTTGCAACCATTCTTTCGATTTTAGTTGGTGAGAATAGCAAGCAGTCTGCATAATGTTTAGAGTTTAAAATTGCTCAATTAGAAGGGGGCATTTTTGTCATTGATTTTCGATGTTTAAGAAGTACTCAGTTCACAAACATGGGATCAGGCTCTGCATTAATTATTTGTGTACATGCCATAGCAATGCATGTTTCGAAGAAAGGAGCAGTATGTATCTATTTCCAACGTTCCTTGGAAGGCGAATGCATCCTGCCGGGAGTAACACACTGCTGCAATGTTGTGAGGGCATAATTCATCCTACCAATGAAAACAACTTTCTCCAAATTTGTCCTTTACAAAATGCCATACTAGTCATGTAAATCCTGAATGAGAAAGTAGACATTTTGTGGTGCCTCTATATGCTGTGTGTGTATGTATCTGTGGTAGTCTGCCATATAATTGTCTGATGTATATCTTTGTGTCCCTACATTGTAGAAAAATAGTGTGTGTCTCATGAGGGCAGGTTATGCACAAACCATTCCTGTCCTCATTAGATCTTGCCTACCATACAGCACAAATTCAATTTTTGGTCACAGCCTACCAGGCAGTGCAGCTGTCTGGTTTGCTAAAGAGATCTTGGTGGCGTTCAGAAAGTTGACCTAGGAATGCATTCCGCTCATTGAGTACCATTCTCACGTTTGCTTTCCATTTGCTGGCTTTATTTGCTTTAGACTTTCCAGGTTCAGTTTGTCCCTCCCATTACCTAATCTGTGTTTACAGTATCCTTCCCCAAACTCTTTCTGTCAACAGGTCTTTAAATCTTTTTGTTATCTCGTCACATTTGTTGTGCATTCAAAGACAGGTCAGATGTCAGGCGCTGTCTTCAGAGGGTGTTTGTTTACTTTTCTTTCTCTGACTTCATAGTAGGAGGATTTATGTTACAATCTTGCCAGGTACTTGGGAGTGGGAAATCATTTTCTTCTAGCTCACGACAACATTTAAAAGAACTGTTTACGTATTTCAGAATATATCAGAATCATAAACGCACAAATGAAGCACATTATTTCTGAAGTGTTGCAAACAAATACTTTATGATCAAAACGAATGATTAAAATAGGTGATGCAATTTCCACACATTTTCACCTGTGCCTTGTATACTTTTATGAACAAAGCTGTATGTCTTTGCAAATGTAATGGTCTTTTCAATTGAAATTGTGTTGTCTGTAATGGTAGTGTGCTACCACACCATGAATACTCCACTCTAAGCCACTTCACTCTACCCCACTCCACAACACTGCTCTCTACTTTGCACTACTCCACTTTACACCACACCACTGAACTCTACTCCTTATTGCTGTTCCCTTTACCACTCTGCACCAATATATTGTTCGCCACTCAATTCTTCACCACTCCAGTCTTTGCCACTGCGGTCTACACCACTCCATTCTGAGCAACACCAATCAACTATACACAGCTCCCATCTACACCACTGTACTCTGTCACTCTGCAACACCTCACTCTGCCAATACACTCTACTCTGTAAAACTCAATTCTATGCCCATGCACTCTAACTCAATTCACTGCATGCGCTCTAATCTACACTGCACTCTGTTATTGCACTCTACACCACTTTACTCTGCCAATCCACTCTACTCTGAAACATTCTACTCTACACTACTGCACTCTATGCCACTCTACTCCGTTCTATTCCACTCTGTGCCAGACCACGCTATGCCACTGCACTGTGTGCCACTCTACTCTGAACTACGGCACTCTACGCCAATGCACTCCAAACAACTGCACTCTCACTGCACCCTAAGCCACTGCACTCTACTCTGCTTCGCTGTACTGTATGCCACTGCTGCCTTTGCCACTCTACACTAGTGCAATTTGGCACTCAGCTCTGCACCATTGCTTTCTCCACCACTGAATTATAGGCCACTCTACTCTGTACTAATCCACTGCACTCTATGCCACTGTACTCTACTCTGCACCACTCTATACTACTCTACACCACTCTGTGCTACTCTGTTCTGCACCACTCTACGCCACTGCCTTGTATGCCACTCGACTTTCCTCCGCACCACTACCCTCTGCCACTCGACTCTGGCCCACTGCATCACTCAACTCTATGCCACACCACTCTGCTCCATTCTACACCTCTCTGCTTTGCGTTACTCTGCTCTGTGCCATGCCACTCTACTATGCACCACTTTAATCTATACCACTGCATTCTACAACATTGTATTGTATTCCACTGTATTCAATGCCACTGCACTCTACGTCACAGTACTCTGCAAAACTCTAAGCCAGTGCACTCTACATCAGTCCACTCTGTGCTACTGCATTGTATGCCACTCGGCGTGACTCCACACTCTTCACCTGTAACGATTTAATACTCCAGTATATAGTGGCAACAATATTGTGATGTACAACAGATTTTGCACATAAATTACTAAGGATGGGTTCTGACCATAAGATGTAAACGGGGTGTGAGAGCATGAGGATTAAGGGGCACACAGTGGACTTAATAGGCCCTTTCTAAGGTTCTTGTTAGGGCTTTGCCAACTGTGTCCCAGTCCTCTGTGCTGTCAGGCAGGTATGAGGCAATCCTGTATCTTAGGGTTGGGGCTCGTCTTCCAGCACCCAGGGCCCATTGTATGGAGGTTAGTGGATATGAGGATTGCAGTGTGATTATGAACGGTGGGGTTGGAGGAGTACACCACAAACGTAGCAAAGTGATTGGTGCATACTTATCAAGAAGACCTCACCTGCATTTGAAGAATAGATGCTTGGGCAATCTTTCTTTTGTCTCTGGTGTGAATTAGAAAGGACTGCTTTGTGTTCTGGTCAGCTTCATCTGTGCAAAAGTGGGTCTTCCAGTAGGAAAAGATAGCAGCAGCTGGGACAGACAACTTTGCTTTTATGGTTTAGTTCTAGCTTTGAGGAACCTGCAGCTCCATTCTGAAGAAAGCACCCCATCAGAGACCACACAGGTTTGGCACAGATTTAACTCTTCAGTGGTCTGCTGGGAAACTCCGGCAGCTGTTGTAATAAGGGGCAGCAGTCCACTACTACTCAGTGCGTCCTGCTATTTTAGAATCTCAAATCAGTGAGGTTTTCCTGCTTCTAGAAAGCTCTTATCACTGCTGGCCTGTTCAGTCTTCTTGTGCTTCTAGCAGGCCTTGGGAGGGCCATTTGGTAATGGGCTACTAAACCATGGCAGCTTTTTAAGATGGCTGCTCTGGCACTAAATACGTATCTCACAGAGACTTCTAGCTGCAGATTCCTTACCTTAGAATATTCTCCAGGCATCAGACTGCATCTAAATCATTTTGCGCAATCCCTCTGAGTGGCGGTAGGTGATGTTGTTCAGCTCTGTGTGGCATCATTGACATTGTCCTCGCTGGTAGTGACTTGCGCGGCGCTTATAAAGGCGGCACCCCAGCGTGTATACATTAGTTCTTATTTTCCACCAGCACGATCCGGACATGCTCGATTCAGCCATTTTCTGACTGGATTTGTTCAGGTTTTGTTGACAACTAGTGTTCCTATTTTTCAGTATGTCTCTGAAGAAACACAACTGGGTTCAAGTCCTGTGGAGCCTGCCATCGACAAATGTTGGTTGGTGATGGGCCACCCACTTGCTGTGTCAGTGGTGCCTGGAGATGGACCATGACTCCACGACTTGCGCGGAGTGCCAGACCATGAACCGGAAGGCCCTCAGCAAGTGGGCTTTGAAGCTCTTCGGCATGTGACTCCATGCTGCTTGAGGTTCCGTTTGTGAAGAAGGTTTCATGACCACTCCCGCTTGCGTCACTCCTTGCCGCAGTCCTACGCTACTTCTGGTAAATCTCAGAAGAAAAGGTCAAAGAAGTAAAATCTCTCCAACTTCTCTGCATTGCTCCCACTCTTAGGACGACGCAATGGAACAATGCCACAACTCCAGACTCCCTTTGCAGGTTGTTCCTGCACAGCCGGCGTCTGACACTGGGTCTGCTCCACTCTTCCTCAAGTTACCAGGAGCCGGAGGACATCCCCACCTACCCCTACACAGCTCGTGAATTCTACAGGCCCATAGGGCCTCATCTTTAAGTGCCTGAGCCCCTCTGGTACACCGTTGGGGCCCATGGGTTTGGGAAAGCCTATTTTCGTGTGGTGAGAAGCCTAAAAAAAAGTTGTCAAAACCAACAGGTTTCACCATTGGGAACCTAATGGCTTTGCTGATGGTTTTTAAGCCATGTTTTACAGTATCTCTAGAAAAAAAAGCGAAAAGAAGCACTGTGATGCGAAAGCAGGGCTATTTTGTAGGCGTGCTCTCACCATACATGTTTAGGCCTACATCGAGGCAACCACGTTTTTTTTTAGCAGAGATGGATTGGTAAAGTAGAAAAGAAGTAGTGCAACAGAGGCAAAACAGATTGCAGACAAGGAACAGAAATAAACTAGGGAAAAAGCTGCAGGTCTGCCCTCGGTGCCATTTGGCGCCACAGGAGCTATGTGACTCTGTGCTTATCAGGCTCCTAAGGCCTGAATTGGAGATGGATCCCTATTCTCCTGCAGGGGGAACACCGAGGAACACAAATGGAGGGGGATCCAAGGGATCGCTGTGGCTATTTCACACCCTAGCAGAGTTCATGGTCGATAACACATAGTATGAGGTCTTGTCTGACATCAGTGATATTGACACCTCACCAGACACTGGCCTCCTCTTGCTCTTCCTGGCACCCGCTGAGGTACTGGACCTGACGCTGCCTATGGTTGAGGTCAAGACTAATGTCTTAACAGGTGCTTCAGCCTGGGTTATCCTCCTCAGAACCTTTAACACCCTTTCATGTAGCCCTCACAGATGTCCTATTTGGGGCCTGGTCCAAGCCCTGCACAGGCACTCCTGTTCACAGGACCATTCCTCATTACCATCATCCCTCTTCCAGTGATCCAGCACCCCACTTCTGAGACCCTGGTGGTCCAGGCCTTAACATCCAGGATAAATCCTGGTGCATTCCCTACTTCATCATCAGATAGGGAGTTCAGAAGACTGGATACCTTTGAGAAGAGAATTTTCTTTTTCACTAGCCTGCCACTGTGGTCCGTGATCACAGCATGTTTATTGCACTGCGAAAGTGTTGCCCATGGTCCCAAATGAGACTCTGGGCATACCCTCTTAAGCAGTCGCTGCCAATAGAGATGCATTAAAGGTCATGAACAGATAATTGGACTAGGACTGACTCACTGGTCAGAGCCATTGCTTCAACTGTGACACTTTAACTTAATTACTGGCAGAGGACTACTGGCTTTATGCGGGATGTCCAGGCATCCCTTATGGACATGCCCTTTGTTGGGACTCACCTTTTTGGCAGCATGGTGGATAGAGCTTAGGAGCAATTTAGAGACTGTAGGGCCAATACCAAGTCGTTGGGGTTCACCGTGGCCAAAGCCACGTCTCTAGCAGGCATTGTAGTTCTTTTGTGGCTGTGGATACAGCTTCTGCAAACTCCCGTGAGGAACAGAGCCAGAGGTCAAGCCAATTTGTTTCCCACCCCTGGCAACTGCAGCTTAAAGGCGTCTTTAATTTGCCATTTTGTCTCCATGGGCACCTGGTTGGTGGCAGGATATGGTACCACCTGCGCCAATGATGGGACTTAACTTCAGGCAAGTGGGTACTTCAAATTGCCTAGCCTGGCTTTGTGCTCCTATTCCAACAGACCCCGCCACCTTTGCCACCATCTTCCACAAGCATGTTCAATTCCATGTGCTCCCTTTTGGCCTCACCAGTGTGCCTCGGGTGTTCACAAAGGCGATGACGGTGTTTGCAGCACATCTGCAGAGGTTAGGGGTTCCATTCTTAATCTACTTGGATGACTGGCTGTTGAAAGCGGAATCACCCCAGGCAGTCGTCTCCGACCTCCAGACTACAGCAAACCTCCTGTTGAAGTCACACCTGACTCCCTTTCAGATGCTTCCTTTTTATCAAAGCTGTTCTAGATACAGTGCAGTTTCAGGCTTATTATCCACAAAAACGAATCCAGGAAATTCTTGCTATGATTCAGATGTTTCAGCCTCTATTCTGTATTTCGGAGTTGTGGCTGCCATCTGGGAGAAGCAGAGGTCAGAGGACTCTTGTGGAACCTCAACACACCAGTCTGCTGCAGTTGAGAACAATTGGCCTGGCATTGAAAGCGTTTCTTCCTTCGATCAAAGGAAGGCTAGTTCAGCTGTTCAGACAACAATACTGCCATGTTGTATTGCAACAGGCAGGGAAGGGTTGTGGACCCTGTGTGAAGAGGCACTGAATCTGGACACAGGCGTTACATTAAGACATTTTACCTGTGGTTCAGCCTTTTGCTGGTTCTCTAAACACCAGTGCATTCTCGACTGGTAGAAGCCTTTCCACAGACCGTCAGTGCCTTTCAGATTGCAAATGGCATGTTTTATCCGGAGGTGACTCGGGGTCTCTTCAGAGATCGGGGAGAACGTTGGTTAGATCTGTCCGCCAGTGCCGTGAATGTGCAATGTCAGCACCTCTGTGCACTTCAGTTTTGAAGGCAGTCCTTGTTCATATACTCATTGCCTTGAGTAGAGCTCAGGATTCCTGTATGCCTTTCCACCAATACCACTCCAGTCCAGAGTTCCCAAGAAGATCAAGAATGACTGGGTCCAAGCTATCTTGTTGGCCCCAGATTGGCCAGGAGAACTTCTGAGCATGGGCATCTGTCCTTTGATCAGACTGTTCCTTAGGGGTAATATCTTGTTACAGCAGCAGGGCATGGTTCTGCACCCAACCCTGTCCACTTTCCACCTACATGCATGGAGATTGAGTGGTGACAGTTGAGTGTGTTTAACCTGCCTCCCAAAGTGTGTGATGTCATCTTGGCAGCCAGGCATCCCTGAACAAAAGCAATTTATGCCTTCAGAAGGGATACGTTTGTGGCTTGGCGTTTAATCAGATCTGTTGATCCTTTGATGAAATCCTTATCTGAAATTGTGCTGTTTGTTCTATCCTTGTCCTGGCAAGGCTGTGCTTTTGGCATGATTAAAGGGTACCTTCGGCCATTCCGCCTTCCTGCAATTGCTGGATCAACCTTCCCTGTTCAAGTCACCTGTTGTGATTAGTTTCCTTAAAAGTCTGGAACACCTTTTCTCCTATGCTCTTCATTATGGGCAGTGGGACCTGAATTTAGTCCTCACCTTCCTCATGTGCTCACCATTTGAACTGCTGCACAGCTGCTCTGTAAGGCTGCTGACCATCAAACTGTCTTCCTTGTGGCCACCACACCTGATAGGAGGGTTAGCAAAGCGCCAGGAGGGTTAGCAAATTGCAAACACTTTCCATTCTCTATCTTAAGATGTGTTACGCAATGACGAAGAATCAACACTGAGGACTTACAGCTCATTCTACAGAGTTAAAGCTGCAACCTTTCCATTAGGTAGAGGATTCCCAGTTTTGGACATCTGTCAGACAGCGACGTTGGCATCACTGCACGCACGGTTTGCCAAACACTACTGCCTAGACATGAGGTCCAGAGAGATAGGCCCGTTCGGTCTTCCAGGACCTTTTAGTAGGAATAATCTGCAGACCCACCTTTGGAGAAAGACTGCTTTTGTACCTATCCTAAGGTAATGGAATCTGCAGCTAGAAGTCTTTTTCAGATTAACAAGTTGCTTACCTTCAATCTCACCTTATCTGGTAGAGAGAGACTCTGTCGAGTCACAAATTTCTTACTAACCCTCCCTGCTCTGCAGGCTGTTGTATTCCTCATCAACAGAGATCCTTGGAGGCATCACTTGGCACACTAGTCAGTCCTATTCAGGTTGGTTCTGTGCTTTGGGTAAGAAAAACAATCCAGGACGGATAGCAGTGTGATATGGTAGCACCTATGTAGGCACACGTTAGACCTGGAATCCTTGTTGTGGTTTCTCCCAACTTTTTGCCCTCTGACTTCCTGTTTGTCTTACTTCATTTTTGCTGGTTTTTGGATCCTGGGTACTTTACCACTGCTGACCAGTGCTAAAGTATAGGTGCTTTGTGCTCTAAACATGGTACCATTAGCTTTTCCACAATTGGCACATTTAATTTACTTTTAGGTCCCTAGTAAAGTGGACTATACGTACCCAGGGCCTATAAATTAAATGCTACTAGTGGGCCTGCAGCACTTATTGTGCCACCCACCACAGTAGCCTTACAAACATGTCTCAGTCCTGCCACTGCAGAGCCTGTGGGTACAGTTCTAAACTGCCATATCGACCTGGCAAGTGCACCCACTTGCCAGGCCCAAACCTTCCTTTTTATTACATGTACGTCACCCCTAAGGAAGCCCAAATTAGCCCCCAAGGGCAGGGTGCAGTGTATTTAGAAGGTGGGACATTTCCTTTTAGATGTAACATGTCAGGGTAGTGAAAAACTGCTCATTTCATTTTTCACTGCTGAAAGACCCATTTCCTGAATAGGTTAACATTGGGTTACCTTGAGGCACCCTTTAAGTGTAACGTTCAATTGGGAAAATGTAGAAATATGGAGATTAGTGCCTCTGGACTCACATTTTAAAATTACAATTTATGGTGAAGTCGGATGTTAAACTGTAGGTCTGAAAAGGCTGCTTTTAGAAAGTTGTCATTTTCTTACTTTAACCATTCTGTGCCTCTGCCTGCCTCTGGATATACTTATGGGATTGATGACAGCTGGACTTTATGCATTCTTGGGCTAGATGGGTGAGAGGGGTGTCTCTCTTCACACAGAGGGCTGTATACCCTCCTGTGGAGTGTCTGGAGCCAGGGAAGGAAGGGAGGGACCTTGTGATCATTTAAGGCTTCTATGAAGTCTCTTCCACTTCAAAAGCACATTTGGGTATATCAGGGGTGTGGAATTTAATAAAATATTTACCTGTCCATGGGACAGGTTGCTTCATAAATCTACTTGTCCTGTAAAAAAATATATACTTGTCCCTTTGGTGCCATGTAGTGCGGCAACACATTATGGCATCAGTTTCACTACATAAGAAGTCTGATAATAGCCTATGGGTATGCCAGCACTAATACTATAGTATGGCCTGAATACTAGCAGTTTCCTTATTTTGCCACCATTCCACAGATCTGGGGCTGAAGGAAGCAGTAAGCAATAGTTCCAGCGACGGAGTGCCTTTGAGTCTGTGCAAACCTACTAACTTTCTGGTTTTAAGGATTTTCACCAGCATTTCTCTAATCGTTTCCCATCCTGAGAGAGGCTGGAAATTGACTCCTGACCAGGGTAGAAGTAGAAGTTTTTCAAGGGTTGGGGGAAAAAAAGTGGTTGGAGGGAAAATGAACTTGTAAACAGTCAATAGATTTTTGCATGTGCCAGTCTACACTTGCACATTTTCTCATGCTAAAATACAGTTAACAAATGTTTTCTAGGAGCACGATTTCCTGGTCTTCTTTGTTAAATTCTTGTAAATTCATGAAGGCCATAATTCTGCACTAATGTAAAGACATTTACAATGGTGCACTTATGTGACTTTCTTTAAGAATTGAACCCCTAATTAGGTCTGGCATTAACCAAGACCTTTTGTTTTTATAAAAATTCTATTTCTCTTTGTCCATTTATCATCTGGCATTACTGCGCGTTCTAGATAATATTTCTCTCTTTCATTGAGAGCATATTGGCACACAAAGTAATTTTGTTCAGTGCCTGGAACTAATGTGGCAATGTTTGCTTCTTGAGAAAAAGTGCAAAAAATGTTTTGTTTTTGCTTTTTTCCAATGCTAGATACAATGGTGTCGGTCTGGCAGCTCCCACAACAACGTTTTACTAAAGCCATGTCTAAACAAGAAACATATTGACAAAACCAAAAGACTGACCACCAATGTCACATCGGTTTGCTTTGCCAATACTTGTTTATTTTCATGTTTCCCATAATCTTGTTGAAACTGGTTACACTGGTTTTGCCTAATGAATATTTTTTAGAAACACGTTTAACTAAATGATGCTTCAAAAAATTGTTATCTAAAATTTTGCAGTAGTTAAACAAAAGTTTTTTTCCTAGTTGCATTTGTTTTCTAAACAGCTTATTCTGAAAGCAAATTATCAATCTTGACTACAAGCTTCTGCAATCATTTGCATCTAATCAGTGAGCATTCTGGGAGTATTATACGTAGCCTCATATTGTTAAACCTTTCCAACGTGTGTGTACATTTTTTTACTGGAACCACTGTCAGTTGTGCAGTCCAAGTTTACCACATTTAAAGCACTCAACCTAATTATAAAGACTTTACATTAAGGAACCATAAATACAAGTTTCAACAGCATTAAACACGTGGACATAAATATTACCTCAACTGCAGGCAGTTCCCTTCCCTTTCCTTTAAACTGGAATCCAAAGAGTTTGTGCTGCAGGGGGTTGGGCCTACTTTTACCAAGGACAAAATAAATAGGAAAACCTGTTGTCCTGGACCTTGAACAATATGTCCTGGGCATCGGGCTATAGGAATTTCATACCCCTAGGTCTATGTACTGGTCCCCAAACATAACTCTACTGAAACCAAGGACATTCTGCCAGGAAGGACTACTGTGCTTCCAGGAGGGACTGTCACTCTGTAACTGCATTGTTGTGTTGGACTACTGCTTGCTGTGTGTTTTGCTGTAGGAGGGACTGCCTCTTTGCTAGTTTTGCTGTGTTGGCTTGGTGCCTGCTGCTTCTTTCCTGGAGTGAGAAAGACTAAAATTATTATCTACATCCTGGAACCAAGATTCTTCAAGGGCTTGTTGGCTTGCCCCTGTTCCCCGAAGACTCAGGCTACAAAAGACGACTTGCTGGAGCTTATCATGCTGCTTGCAGGTCATCTGGCTGATCAACACTGCCCGTGACACAGGAGGCACCAGAACCAACCACGCGCTGGTCCTGGCGAGGAAAGACTGCTGCGCCAGCCCTTCTCTTCTACCATGGAATGCACTATTGCCTGTTGGGCACTGGTATGCAATATAAAGAGTGCTGATCCAGTACTATCCCTATGCTCACTCTGCTGTGACAGTTTTTGTACAGTGTTGGAATAAAAGTTCCCTGATCTCCACTAATGCTTTTGAATTGAAGGGTACTACCGGGTTGATTATGCGCACACCCCACTCTTTCCAAGGGGCACAGAGCCTACCCAATCATTCCTTTAACCGTGCGCTTGGCCTTTGCTTGTTCTGGTCCTCGTTAACTCTCAATTTCCTTCACGACAGATGATGTTCGGAAGTCCTCCGAAGTGACTCCATCTTGACACTGTGCTGTAAATTTAAATGTGAGATGTAAATTTAAATGTGTGGTTGAAAACAGAAAGCTGATTGGAGGAAGAATGTTTGGGCTACTTATGGGTCAGTTGCTTAATGCCTTTGAATGGCAACTAATGCAAGTGAAATTAATGTCACTCTGAAATCAAAAAAATAATGGCTGTTTTATTGATCTGAAACAATGAGACTGAATTTGCTCGACTAGGATTTGGCACCCTGAGACCCTTCGATCACATGCTGATTTTTTTGCAGCATGTCTTAATGTTGAACTACTTCACTATTCAGCCAAAAATATTTTAAAGACGGTTTTCACAGTGACCTGTGCATTACTAGTGTGTCCTGCTGTGTGGATGGTATTCATGGTTCTCCAGTATTGGATCTTTCATAGATTCACATGCTTGAATCATCCCCGTCATCGAGGTGGGAGCCTCACAGTAACCTGAAATACACATAGCAGTACACTCTATACACTAGGCCCCAAGGGCCTCCCTAGGTTCTTTTATAGTCTATCCATGTCGTTTTGCAAAAAAGACCCAAAGTTGAACCTCAGCCAATCAGGCGTCGACACCCTCTAGAACACTCCCAACAGAGGCTCTTTCCCTCAGATTTTCTAGTACAAGTGTGAAGATAAAAGTTTATATATAAGGGGAGCCTCTGCAGGGAGGAGGTTGGGCCGCATGTGAATCTATGAAAGATAGCAATACTGGAGAACCACAGTTACAGGTAAGTAACCAATTTTCTTCTCCAGTATTGGATCTTTCATAGATTCACATGCTTGAATTAGAGTAGCGAGCAGTAATATAGATTAAATAGACATATAGCCATATTTATACAATCCTAACCAACATGAGAATATCAATAGAAATGAGAACAATAGTACCTCTAGTTAGTGCTCAATGGTAACGTAAGCATGTTACTCTGTAATTAACCATCAGTCATAATAAGCACAGATCACTGCTTTACAACAAATATGTGGCATGCTATGATAATCAGGCTCTAGCATAAACATAAGAAATAAAACAGATTAATCTTGAATAAAATAAGAAAACCGTTGTTCACCTTACCCTGGTTGTGGAGGCGGGATGATCCAAGAGGCTCACCTTACCGAAACAAAAGACTGCTTGGCCCACTGCTGTGTCCATGGTATTTGCTTCCTCAAGGCAGTAGTGTTTCGTGAATGTATGCTGGCTGGACCATGTGGCCGCTCTACAGATCTGCCGTAGGGGTACCCCAGCGAAAATGGAAGCCGATGTGGCTACCGCTCTTGTTGTGTGGGCTCGTACCATGCTATGGAGAGGCTTACCAGCTAGGTATGACGAAATTGGATTGCCAGGCCAATCCACCTAGCTATAGTCTGTTTGGATACTGCAAAACCCTTTCTTGCATTTCCAAGGCTACGAACAACTGGTCTGACTTGCGTATGCTCTGAGTCTTTTGTAGGTAAAATTTCAGACATCTTTTAACGTCCAGGGAATGTAGTGCTTTTTCTGCCACTGTCTGCGGATTAGGAAAGGTGGTTTTCAAAACAACTGGTTCATTTAGATGGAAAGTTGAGGGCACCTTCGGAATGTACTTAGGATTCGTTCTCAAAATCACACTAGTAGTGGTGAACTGAAGAAAAGTCTTTTTAATGGTGAATGCCTGTATGTCACTCACTCTCTTAGCGGAGGTAAGAGCCAGCAGCAACGCCGTCTTCCATGAAATGAACTTTAACTCCGCTCTGTGAATGGCCTCAAAAGGAGGCTTCATGAGCTGCCCCAGGACCACGTTTAGGGACCACAACGGTGGAGGCTTCTGCACTGGTAGTAAAGTACGAAACAGTCCTTTAAGGAACTTCTTTATAATTCTGATGGAACACAAAGAAACCGCATCTTTAGATCTGCGGTATCTTGAAATTGCCACCACGTGCACGCGTATTGAGCGTATGAGAATCCAGACTTTGCCAGGTGTAACAAGTACGGTAATACCTGTTCTGGAGGGGAGGAGATCGGGTGCATCCCTTCAGCTGCGCACCACAGACAAAAACGCTTCCATTTTAGCCTGTTGGTCCTGTTGTTAGTATCCGCCCTAGCCCTGGCTAGAATCTCTCTGCATTCAGAAGAGATGTTTACATTGGAGTACTCATGGAACTCAGGAGCCAGGCCGATAAGTGGAGAGATGACGGATCCGGATGTCTGACTTGGCCCCGGTGCATCGTTAATAAGGCTGGTTTCTGTTTGAGTAGCACATGTGGTTGTTCCGAGAGCATGAGAAGCTCCGTGAACCACACCTGTCTGGGCCATCTCGGTGCTATTAATAGGATTTGACAACCCTCCGCCTTCATCTTGCTGATGACTCTCGGTATGAGTGGGATCGGAGGAAAGGCGTAGGCATAAATGCTGGACCATCTTATCGAAAACGCATTCCCCCACGATCCTCTTTGGGGAAGCCAGCTTGCGTAGTTGGGGCATTTTCTGTTCTCGAATGTGGCAAACAGATCGATGTTTGGCTTGCCCCATAACTGGAATAGCTGATTCAGAATCTCCTGATCCAGTTCCCACTCGTGGTAGGGGATTATTGTCCTGCTCAGGGTGTCCGCCAGTACGTTGTTGTGTCCTGGGACATGCTCCGCTTTCAGAGAAATGGTGTGCTTTATGGCCCATTTCTATATGTTTTGAGCCTGCTGCGAGAGCTGTAGAGATTTTGTGCCACCCTGTTTGTTTAGGTAAAACATGCTTGTGGTATTGTCTGTTCTTATCAAGACATCTGAGCCCCGAAGCCTTGGTAAGAAAGCTTTTAGAGGTAAATCTATTGCTTTGAGCTCCAGGTGATTGATGTGGAGCTGTCTGTCCTTTTGGAGTCCAAGACCCACTTATAGGAAGATCTTGAAGGTGTGCACCCCACCCTTCGAGGGAAGCATCCGTCGTCACGATATAGCGAGGCACCTGATGAAGAAACGTGAGACCTCTGGACAAATTTGCCGGTGTTGCCCACCAATCCATGGCTGCTCTCATCTCTGGTGTGATGAGAATTTTGTCCTCGAAAGATCGCTGAACCTGGTGCCATTGTAAATCCCCTTGCAGGGGCCGCATCTGCAGTCTGGGACCAGCGGAATGCATGATGATATCCTTCCCAGCAATGACTTGTTAGCGCGAACTGAAACGCACTTTTTTGCTGAGAGGTTACGGGCTGACCTGTTGAGCTTTCATTTTCTTTCCTGCTTTCCTTGCATTGGACGGTGTCCAGTACCGCTCCTAAAAAGATAAATGTCTGCGTTGGATGAAGATGCGATTTCTGGTAGTTGGCGATAAGTCCCAGATCGTCGAACAACTGGAGGCAGAGAGATATGTGACGCACCACTTGGCATTTTGAAGGTGCTTTTATGAGCCAGTCGTCGAGATAGGGGAACACCTGTATGCCCGACTGTCGAAGATGAGCCGCTACTGGAGCCAGCATCTTTGTAAAAAAAATTCTGGGGGCTGATTTTAAACCGAAAGGTAGGACCCGAAACTAGATGCATACCAGCTACCTTGAACCTGAGGAATTGTCGGTGGTTGTGGTGTATCGGAACATGAAAATATGCATCCTGGAGGTCTAGGGATGCCATATGATCTCCGGTACTCAGGAGGTGCAAGATGTCCTGCAGTGTTACCATCCTGAACAACTGTTTCTTCAGAAACTTGTTTAGCGACCTTAAGTCCAGAATGGGGCTCCAGTCTCCGGAGGGTTTCTTCACCAGAAAGAAGCGTGAGTAGAACCCCTTGTTCCTGTGAGGAGCAGGGACCAGCTCTATTGCTCCCTTGCGTAGCATCACTTGTACTTCCTTGAGGAGTTGGGCTACTCGTGGAGGTGGAGGGCCCGACGGCGGGACGGCCGGTGGTTTCTGAATAAACTCCAGAGTATGTCCTCTGACCACTACGTCCAACACGCATCTGTCCGATGTTATGACCTCCCAACGAAGGAAGTGAGAAGTGATGCGACCTTGGAGACCCTGATAGTGTAGGAAGCTGGTATGCCTAGCTGGTCATTTGTTCCTGCTGATATCTCTTCCCTGTGGCGCTATTCTTCCTTTCGCCGGGTGCCGATATGCCGCGGTAGGTGGTAACCGGTAATGTTGTTGATCTTGGCCGTACCGCTGTCTGGGTCCTGTTGAAGAGGACTGATACTGGGGTCTATGTTGTTGAAAACCCCCTTGAAAGGAGTAATTTCCTCTGCCTCTTGCCCCACGAAAGGGCTGCCTGCGGTACTGTAAGGTACCAAGCGATCTCGCCGTGTCAGTATCTGTCTTAATAGATTGTAGCATGTCGTCAACATACTTCCCAAATAGACTCTCCCCATCATACGCCATATCAAGGATGCAGCTCTGGACTTCTGGGTGGAAAGACGTAGACTTGAGCCATCCCTGCCTATGTAAGACCGCTGCTCCTGCGAGTTGGCAGAATCCTGTTAAGGAAATGTCCATGGCACAGTCAATGATTTCCGCTGCAATCCGCTCACCCTCTTGCAGCACCTTCCTTGCTTCCACCTTGACATCCCCAGGTAATAAATCCACGTAAGCTGACATGTCCGCCCACATCTGTTGATCGTACATCCCTAGTATGGCCAGGGAGTTGGCCACCTTTACTGTAATCGCCGCTACCGAGGAGAACTTTTTTCCAATGCTAACAAACCTCCTCCCATCCTTGTCTGGAGGCTCTGCGATAGGTGCCGAAGGGTTCTTCGCCCTGCGTTGTGCAGCCTGGGATATTACTGAATCTGGCTTTGGTTGCGATATTAAACAGGCTGGAGTGTTGTCATGGGCCTTGTATTTCTTCTCCAGCTTTGGCATCTGTGAAGGCACTGTGGCTGGGTTCTTCATTGCCTTCAGTCCCTCTTGCCATAGGAAGTCCACTATTGGGATTGCTCTTAAAGATTTCCTTGATTGTTCTTTGAAATCGTATGAGAAACAATCTGTTTCTTGGGAAACAATAGGCAAGTCGAATCTCTTGGCCGCCCTTTCCATTAAATTGTGGAAACCTCCGATGTCCTCGGGGGGCGAATCAACTGGTCTTGCTGGCGGCGGCAACAGCGTGGGAATGAGGTAGTCATCCCACTCACTAGGGGTTGCCTCAGAAATTTCTCCTTCTTCCCTCACTTCATCTGATGAGATGTGTTCATCCTGTGGCGGTGGTACCAATGAGACACTTCTTTGCGGCGTTCCTGGAAGGCTAGTAAAAGGGGCTTGTATTGGTGTCCGTTGACTGTACGGCCTAGATGGGGTTGCCGTCGTTGAAGGTGGGAATCGTCTGGTAGTCCCTGAGCATACCCTGCAGATTTGTCACCAGAGACCTGGGCATGGGGAAAGATGGTTCCTGCTCCCCCGTTGGGTATGAAGAGCCCTCCTGATATACCATTGAGGAATAATAGAGCTGCTGTTGTTCTTCCTCCCGTCTTCTAAGTCTTGGCACTTTACATGCAGCTGAAATGGGCTACTGGCTGCACTGAACATTCCCTCATCCTGGGAATAATTGTCGTCATCATCTAGGAGATGCTGCGGTGGATATGGCAAGACTTTGCTTGGAGACGTATGGGTTGGAAGGATTGAATATGTCCTTTCTCCCATGGAGATAAAGGAAAGAGGGAGGAATGTTGTGGACTCCTGCTGTGCTTCGAAATCTCTGGAAGGGGGCATGATGGTCGACGGTTGCATAGACAGAACTTCCATCCCTGCTGCTGACATTGCAGCATCTGTTGCCGACAGTCTTCTCGTCGACTGTGTTGCCGCCGACGGGACTCTCGTCGACAGTTGTGCATTGACGGATCTGTCGACGATGGTGGTGTCGTCGACGGGTCTCTCGCCGATGGATCCCTCGTCGATGGTTGTCTCGTCGACGGCGCAGGTGTGCTCGTTGACGTTGTTTTTATCTTTCTCGACGACAGGTGCTTCGTCTACGGTAATGCTGTTGTCAACAGGTAAACCACTTCTGCTTCCGACAATGCCTTTTTGAATATCTTGGCCGTTATGATCGTCGTTGTTGACAGCGGTGACGACGTTATAATCATCGGAGATACTGCCGTCGTAAAACGTGGATGTCATCGTCGTTGCTGTGACTGTCGACGGTGTCGTCGACGGGACCTTCGACAAACGTTTCTTGGTGACATCAGGGATAGGCCTTACCGGGTCACTCGTCGGCGATAGTGACAGAGAGGCACTTTCTGTGGGTGCCTTTTTTCCTCACAGGCGTTGTAGGCTCTGAACAAGCCTTTTTTAAGTGTATTGCCTGGTGTTCTGATCTGGCAATAGTCTGCTCTTGATGCCCTTGTTTCTCCATAGATTTATGCTTTGTCTTTTTCAGCATCTTCTTTGGGGGTTCCTCAGGTAGTTTTCCTTTTTCCCCATGACGTTTGAGGGAGCGAGATGATGCTTCACTCATCTGAGGATGGGTTTTCTGGCTTTCTGTCCCTGGAACCACAACAGAAGCCTACCCTCACGGTCCTTGAGGGTTTTCTGACCAGAGGTGCAACAGATTTTACAGTCTCTCACCTTGTGGTCAGGATGGAGGCAGTAGATACACTTTCTGTGGGGGTCATCAACGTGAAGTCTCTTCTTCCCACAGCTGCCACAAACTCTAAACAGACCTGCGGAGACATGCTAGAATTGTAAAAGCAAAATTTTCTGAGAGAAAAAATTCCTGTCAGAAAGGTATACTGAGTAGAGCTCAGGGAGACTCCCTTCACACGATGTGGGGTAGAAAATCTGAGGGAAAGAGCCTCTGTTGGGAGTATTCTAGAGGGTGTCGACTCCTGATTGGCTGAGGTTCAACTTTGGGTTTTTTTTTTTTTTTTTTTTTGCAAAATGACATGGATAGACTATAAAAAGAACCTAAGGAGGCCCTTGGGGCCTAGTGTATAGAGTGTCCTGCTATGTGTATTTCAGGTTACCGTGAGGCTCCCACCTCGACGATGGGGATGATTCAAGCATGTGAATCTATGAAAGATCCAATACTGGAGAACCACAGTTACAGGTAAGTAACTAATTTTCATATGTCAGGAGAAAGACAGATAAAGAGCAGGATAGGAAGATCAAAGAAGACAGGAAGAGCTAAAGGAAACGAGGACATAAGGGAAGAAAATGAAATGAACAAACAGATGGAGAAAGCAATGAAAGTAAGGAATGGAGAAACAATGGGAGGGTTCAACAAACGAAAGAAGGGAGACGGAGAGTGGTAAAGAAAGTTAACGCAGCAGTGGATGTATTGGAAAAGTGAAGGCACAAACGCAGGAGGAATGGGACAAAAGACAGAATGAAATATAGGATGGAAAAATGAAAGTGGCGAAACTTTCTCATGCTATTTTTTTTTACACTTTAATGGTGCATTGGCAGGACTAATACCGAGGCAAACGTAGTAACTCTATTCCAGCCATCACAGTAAAATGAAACTTGTAATTCCAGAGTGATACTCCATAGCAGAACATCAAAACAAGTAAAATTGTTCCTGTTGTGGAATGGTTCTTGCTCTGGTCTATATGATTTTTCTCTCCCTTCATGCTGCTCTCTCGTTTCTTCATGCTTAAGCGCTTCTCAAGGGCATGTTTTCCAGCTGTCACCCTTGTGTGTTTCTCTCCTGCATCCATCACAAATCAGTCTTTTTTTCTCTTTCTTGCTCTGTTCTCCTTATCTGTGTGCTTCTCTCCACATCCCACGCTCTGTTACTCTGTTTTACCGTTGTGCTTTATGGCGTTCTCTCCCTTTTGCTTTTCTCCCTCCACCTTTTATGTGCTCCATTTCCTTTTCCTCCCCCAAAACGTTGCTTCTGCCTCCAAACACGTGTGGCCCCCTTTTTTTCAATCTTTTTTGGCACTTTCTCAATATAATTATCTTTTTTACTTGTTTATTCAAGTGACACCCACCGTCTTGGTTCGGTAAATAAAAAATTAATCCAATTGTGCCCATGACTATCTGTTGGTGTGTGCATGCCTCAGAATATGTGAGCATGTTAGTGGAATGACATGACTGCAATAGAGCTGTTTGGGTTTTTTTATTTTTAAGATGTTGCAGAGTCCTGACGCCGTGCAGCCCACTAAAGGCAATTGGCAAAGCTATTAGGTACCGAAGCCAATAGTTCCCAAAGGAGGGACCTATTGGTTTTGCCAGTGCTTGTTCAAGTTAGTGGAATACATTACATACCCTAACTTTTAGTTTTAGTTGCTTATTGATCAAACCGTAGAGCCTAAATACTAATGTTAATACCAATTATGCTGCTTCTCAGCGTAGAAGAGTGGATTTAGGGAATTGTTTTTGTTAACCTACAGTTCTGTTTCGTGATGACATGCCCCATTTGGCATCAAAGGAACTTCAATAGGTCAAAAGCTCCTGATTTTCTTCTTGTGGTGCCATTAGTAATCCACTGGTAATTATTGGACGTGCTGGTGCGGTGGCCAGAGAGAGTGACTTTGACTGATAAAGCCACAACGATTACTGACCATTTTAAGATTCACTCCCAGGAGTCAGGGAAAATACTCGGGTGCCAGATTTACGGGTCTACATTTTTTTTTGCTGATTCTCGGCCTGTTTTCACACACATTACTGCTGCTTTCAGGAAGGGAATAATATGGTTGAAGATTAAGTAGGTTTTACCTGGTGCATTCCTGCACCTGGTAATACTTGTATTCGGGCGTTTGTGGTATTCCCCCACCCCAGGGGACACCTGTCTTCCCCTTCAACCCTCCCAGGACTTAGCTTCAGGGTGAGGGGGTGTTTATATATAAACGAATGTTGTGATAAATAGTTGGGTACAGGTGCTTTCAGTCGGGTATGGTGCGGTGTCAGTTGGATTTCACTAGAAAAATTGACACACAAAAAAACCCATACCCTCTCTTTGTTTGGAAAGACCTAAAAAAATGTTTATTTCCCAAAATAATATGCTTTCACTCACACTTAGTACCACTACCATTCTGCGTTCCTCTTCCTTTCCGCTGCCACTTAAGCCCCGCGTGTGCTGTGCTGGTCTTATAATGTATTTTAACATTATGTGCCAGCGTGACTGTTGGGAATTCTGAAGCATGTAGAGTCCAGCTGGACTCGTTCTAGTGTTTCTGCCAGCCACTCTGCTGAGGGCTGGTCTTACAGATGTAACCCACACCCACCCAACACAGGCGTCACCAGTGAGGTGACCCTGCCAATAAAAGGGGCCGGGCGCACGTGCCTGAGGCCAGTTTATTACCACCGTGTCTGCGTCCCTTCATTTACAAGCTTGAGGGCCTAGGGCCCCACATTACATTGGCGACGAGTGGGATCTGAAACCCCACGTGGTCGCAGACATGGATTCAGCAGCAACTCAGTGAAGAGGAGAAGTGAGGCCGTTGCAGCCCCAGCTCCATTGGTGCCAAAGAAGGGGGTGAGTGCTGTCGATCACAGCTTCCCGCAGCGCTGCCAAAAGGCATGTGGTGCAGAAAATACTAAAGCGCTGTGAGGCGCGCAGTGCTGGGTCACTTGTGCCACCCCGAAGAAATTGCCCTGAGCCCGCCCCCCCCCCAAAGAGTCGGAGAGAGCGCGGCCCGCAGGGCTGCGGGGTCCGCGCAGCACATGGGGAAATGGCGCTGTTACGTGCTGTGGAAAACTGAAGAGAATGTGCCGAACTATGACTGGGGCCGGTTGCCCCTGACCAAGCTACACCCCTGCTTCCCCCATCTTAAGCCAATCTCTGCTGTGGGGACTCGACTGCGCCCAACTCATAAAGGGTCCCTGGATGACCAATCGTTTGTTAATTTTACAATGTGCCTAAAGGGCTATTAGAAGGGTATTGCTAGTTGCATTTTTCTAAATTAATATATTGAAAAGAAAGTCAGTGTGAGTAACGTGCAAGTTGGAAAATCTCTTTTAAGCAATTGTTAACCCTCATTTTTTTTATTTGCTTATTAGCTTGATGTGTAATTTTATAGTAGGGTGTTTGATGCTGGATACTTTGAAACTCGGGTGCATAATTAATAGTTTTTTTGATTACCTGCAGGGACTTGAAAGCAGGAAACATTCTTCTTGGAGAAGATGGCTCTGTGCAGATTGCAGGTACAATTTCACGTATTTTTTGGCGTGTTCAAATCTTTTGCCTTTGTGTAGCAATCATAACTTAGCTTGAATACTTTTTGAGTCCTCTTTCTCACATTATGCTTTTATAACACATTCAGCATTCACCACTTGTTGCTCAATTGTGTTTCCTTAAGCATGCCTTAGTTGGGAGTGTTTGAATGGCCTGTCAAAACTGTTTGCTCAGCAGTTTAGTTTTCCAGCACCACTACCGTCGTTAATGTAGCTGCTTCACTACCAAGTAGCCTAACCGAGGCTTTTTGGCACAATATAAAACGGAAATAAATAGGTTAGGCATGAAATATTATCTAAATGTTTACTTATGTGCACTGACAACCAAAATAGTCACTTACGAAGGTCCCAACAAAATTGACCGTTTTCTTTTTTTATTTCATTTTCTTTGTATTTTCTTTCATTGTGGTGATAGCTTTTTTTTCGACATAGGGGTAAATTTGAGGCAGCTTAAATTGGCTCGCAAGACTGCTGGTTATTTTTTATTGCATTTAAAGTATATGTATAGAGAGGGGCTTTAATCAGCGGGCTTTATCAATTGGTCAGTTAAATTGTAATTTACCTGTTGCTTCAACCCATACCGTACAACATGGGGCAATGGGTCAGCCCAGTTATCCCATTGACTCCCTTCACTTTAAGTATTTAACCGTTCTTGTGCATATGCTTCACATCTCCTAAAATAGTTGCTTTCACCTGAGTGACAAAGGGGATTCAAAGTGTGCCTACTTTATTTTTACGCTAAATTTAAACACAAGCTATTTATTTTGCCTACGACATGAGTGCCTAGTTAAATTACGATTTATTTTCCAGCTCTTCTAAAATTGTTAAACTGTAGATGCCTGAAATTTGAATTCCTGGTACCATGGTCATTTATTCTTGACTCCTTCACAATCCTAATCAGTGACATTTTTCTTTTTTTTTTAAACACATTTTTATTGAGTTTTGATACACAAGACACACAGGTCTAATTATAAAACAGTTGGCAGCAAAGAGTAATGGAGAGTCAAGTGCACAGTGTACTATAGAACAAGCACAACAAGCAATAAGGTATTACCTCAAAAGCATTATGTCGGTAAGTTCAAGCATACCCACCACTTGCCCCGTATCCATTCATGTTTAGAAAGACAATTCCTGGCTTCCTACAACGGCTTCCCCTGCTGTGTCCACCAGTCCATAGCCCCACACCCTGTCTCCAATGCGTTCGCGTCGGGGGCTTGGGTCTCTTCCATTAGGCGTGAATACCTTCTTGGCCACCATGCTAGCTGAGCCTAAAAATGCTTGATCCGCTCTTGACCACACTACGCCCTTCAAGATCTCCAGCAGCAACATCAATGGTGAAAGGTCCACCTCTCAGTCCAGTTCCTCTGAAAGCTCCCACACAGTGGTAGACCAGTAACTTGGGATCTCAGGGCAAGACCACACCATATGATAAGTCAACTGGGACATGGGGGCACTGGTGGCAAGGGGGACTCGGGAGGAGTCCAGCCTGGTGCAAACGGTCGGGAGTGAGATTTGCACAGTAAAGATAATAGGTTACTATTAGGCGTAGCCTGGATGAGGTCGTGGTGTCTTGAGGGGCCATCAGCACTTCACAGCAGTTGTCACCCTCCAAAGGCCCCAGCCAACCCTTCCTTCGGGTTCTTAGATGGTTAAACATGCCGGGAGCATTATTGGTCAGTGTACGATAGGTATGAGAGAGCCCACACTCACCCAGTGCACCCATGTGGAGTTAAACTTCTAGGGGGCTGAACTCGGGAGGAGGGTGTCCCTTGGTATGTGGGTGTGTAGCCTTTTCCTTAATTGCAAATACTTGTAGAATTGTGAGGAGGAAAGTGTGAATGTTTCTTGAACCCCTGAAAGAAAAATGTTAGTCCCTGTCCATATATCACCCAATTGTGTGATATCACAGTATTCCAGCCCTCAAAGCCTCTTAGCGCTGCCACATCAGACAGGCAAGTTCCGCATCTCAGGGGAATCTGGAGTGTAAGTTTGGAACCTATTTAGTGTGGCAGAGCGCCGCTCTCCAAACGAGGAGGACCACTCAGGTTACCACGGGGATAGTGCTTGGAACTGGAGTTCCATATAGCATAGCCATGAGCTTGGAGGCAAGCTCCACCTGGTAGGTGTGATCCGATCAACCCCTATTGAACCTGTCATTGGTTTTTTTAGGAGTTTTGAGGCCCGGTAGTAGAGATGCAGGTTGACCAGACTCAGGCCGCCATCATATGGTGCCCGCTGACAGTGAGTAAACACTAGGTTTGGTCTAGAGTTGTGCTAGAGAAAAGACATCGCCATTGTGTCTAAATCTCAGAACCAGCAATGAGACAACCTTGGCAGCACCGTTATCTTGTAGAGGGCATTCCTGCCCATCATGTTCAGTGGTACGAATTGCCATTTTTTGAGGTCCTCCCTGTTTTTACGATTTAGTGGGTGTAGTTCTGGATGAAGTGCAATCCATATACCCAAATAGCAGAAGCTCAGTCGTCTCACTGGTATATCCGTCTCCCAGCCGACACAGTTTTGCGTCTGTGGTAAAGGCATCAAGACACTGATTTGGCCGGGTTACGTTGCAGTGCAGATGCTTCTTCAAAAATCTGGAGGCTGCGAGGGCCACTCATTTCGAAGTCTGCCAGAAATTGGAGAACGCTGTCCACATTCAGTGCAACGTGGTCTTTGTGTCCCATATCCCATTTCCACCCCTGCACCTATGCTTCACAGTGAAGGAGTCAAGCAAGAGGTTCAATTGTTAGTACAAAAAGGAGGGGGACAGAAGCAGCCCTAACGGGTCCCACATTTTATGAAAACATTGTCAGAAACCATCCTGTTGATCTTTACTCGTGCATTAGGGTTAGAGTAGAGCATACGAACAAAGTCACAGAACCGGGATCCGAATCTGGCTCTCTTCAAGACACACTCCAGACACCTCCCAGTCAACTGCATCAAGCGCCTTCCCAAAATTAGTAAGGAGTAAGGCAAGTTGGGACTTCCGAAGATGATGACTGGCAAGCACCACATGGAGACACCAAAGGCAATGTCTTTGGCTCCTGGTTGGCATAAAGCCACACTTATCCAGGTGGAGGGGTCTGGAGAACTCGCTTGTGTCGAGTGGCCAAAATTGATGCGGAGATCTTGACCTATCCGTTGATAAGAGAGATTGGGCGATATGCTGTGCATCAGGCCGGAGGAGGCTGCGTCTTCAGAAGGACAGCAATGGTTGTAGTATCAATTTTGTGGTGGAAGGAACCAGCTCCGGATACCTCGTTGTCGAGAGCGAGCAGTCAGGGGTTGAGAACCTCTTTGAATGTGCTGTAAAATTTCGTGGGTAACCCGTCAGGTCCCAGGGTATTCTCCGATGCAATATCCAAAACGGCTGCTCCTATCTCCTCTGCCAATATAGGTTCTGCCGATATGGGTTGGCCCAACATCAGTGTGTTAGATTGTTACAAGTGAGGGAGGAGCACTAACTCCTAAAGATGGGGTTTGGACTCAGTCTCTGGTCCACGGACTGCAGTGTGGAGATGACTGTAGAAGTCAGCAACAGTTTGAGCTGTGTTGCAAGCAGTGTGCTGGAAATGTTTCTTGCCGAGTATTTACGGTTTTACCCAACTCGCTTGGGGTTGGGTGGTGAGCTAGTACAGCAATTTACCATTTTTGTCTCCCCAACCATATACTCTGGCAGTTGAAGTATGCCAAAGTTGTTTTGCTGCTTCATTTAATAGGAGGTGAATCTCAGGGTGCACAGCTCAAGCTGCCAATGAGTAGCACCTTGGGGATCAGTGGAGAGGTGCGCCTCTAATCACAGAGGGCTTGAGCCTCTAGCCAAGTCATGCACTCGTTCTGGGCCCTTTCTTTTTCTCTAAACTTACTTTTGGCATAGCCCCTAATAGTGGCTTTACTGGCAACCAATAAGGTGCCCCTGGTGCATATAGAACAGTCACTGGTTTGGAAGTACTCCTTCTGTTCGGTGTCAAGTGCCCGCGTATAGGCCTCGTCTTGTAGATACCAAGCATTTAGTCTCCACCTGGGATGTGGAGGGTCTGTAGCTGCGCTTAGGCAGAGGAGAATAGGGGCATGTTCAGAATTCCCAGGCAGACGATTCCGCATTTGGGACATGGTGAGACCATCTGTGTCTGGCATTAGAAGCAAGTCAATGCGTGATTGCTTGTAGTGGGCTGCTGATGTATGGGTGTGCTGCTGTTGCTTAGCGTGTCATACCCTCCAGATGTCACAAAGACCCATGGCTGGCAGACACACATCTCGAAAGGAGACGGCCCCAGAGCAATGTTGTGCCAAGGGAGTTGCTGGTGGAGTCTTTCTCCTCTAATCATTGTAAGGCCACAAGAAAGTGCCAGTACCACAAACGCCAGCTCTGTAAGAAAGGCATTCAGTGCTGCTGGAGGGGCGGATGCCCATTCAAAGTTTACGGTGCACCCTGCCATGGTCCCGGTTAAAGCAAGATAACACCGTGACAGGTCTCTCACCGTCTGAGTAGTGGCCATAGGGGAGGAGTGGCTGAGTTGTAGTGCCACACCAGGGGAGCTTCTAGTGTACCCACAGTGGTATGCTCTGTCATAACCTTGGTGCAGCAGGAGGGGGCAGTGACTACCCATAAGGTAGGTCTCCTGGAGCATCCGGACAGAAGGAAGGAACTGATTGACATACTGGAGGACCGCTGATCATTTTATGCGATCCAGCAGTTCATTGACATTCCAGTACATAATGTGAAAGGCCATTGTGTCTTTATGTCAGTGTAGTAAAATCAGATCAGTTGTAGTGGTCGGGTTATCAGCCGAATCGCCCGCAAGGAGTCACTTGGGGTTAGTGTAGTGCAGTGATGTGCCCAATATCGGAACCTGGAGTGGTACGGCTCACTAGGAGGTCTGAGTTTGACTGCAAACAATAAAGAATTCAAACTCACAAACAAAGCAACATAAAAGCCCTCCCCCTCACATCCCCGGCCATACATCAACCCCAGAAGCATATGTCTCCCTTAGACTGTTAACCAAGGCGAAAACCAACTTGTAAATAGGTGTGGGGATGTGGACCCTCATCATTACCGGATCAGAGTCAACCAACAGGAAAGTTAGAATAATAATCATCAGAACCGGTCCGTGTCCCTTGTCACGGGGATCTGAATTAAGGCTGAGAGTCAAAATGTTAGGGCTCTGAGATAAATCAGATTCGGCTGTGGGTACAAGTGTGAGGTGCTTGGGAGGCCCTTGGGAGGCTTCCCCCTCTCGACCCGATAAGGCACCTGGTTCTTCGCCTAGTGAAGATGAGTCTAAGGGGCGCAGTGGTGTCCCCGACACATGGAGATGTAGGGATGGCAAGACCGCTCCCCCATTACCGTCGCCTCTGTGGATGCGGGGTATGGATTCGGTCAGATTTGGGGCTCCACTAGCTCGTGCCTCTACGGGGGTGGAGGGGGTGACCACCTGGCCAGCAAAGCTGTTTCTCTTCTTTAAGCCATTTCCATGTAGTCTATCAAAGAAGTACCTTTATCGAGCATGGATATCTTTAAGCTGTACCATAATCCGCAAAATGGGAATATTCGACAGGCACTTTGATCACTCAAGTCCTGCATGAACTTCAGGAAAATGCTTCCACTCTTGATGAGTTGAGTGGCACTACTCAAGATGATAGCCCTCCCTAGATTGTTATTTCTTTTCTGTGCTACCACTCTGGATTTCTCAAAAAATCTTCAAAGACCTGAACATCTTAACTATAACTTTCCTATGGGGATCAAAACAGAGGAAGGTGGCCCTTTTCAAATTACAACGGCCGCCTGGAGATGGTGGTTTTGCGGTGCTGGAATTTGAATCCTGCTATTTAGCTGCACAGTTGCAGTGGTTCACAGAATAGATTGCAATGTGCCAAATGCCTAATAGACCTGTGAGACGATTTATGCTGCCACTGCAGCGCTTAGTGAGAGTTCTACTGGGAATAGGCCGAACAGTAAAGGGTGAAATGCAGGAATTTGGAATTATCTGGCGGTGCTGGACCTGGTGTCTGCAGAAAACACAGACCTAGCCCCATATTCACCTGATCTATCCCTGACAATGCTGAAAGCACTGCCACACAGAGGTGGTTGGTCGGGGATGACAGCAGGGACGGTAGCAGGGGTAACAAAAGTAGGGGACCTATTTAACAGGCGAACTCCAGCCCTATGGTGCTTTTCTGGAGGAACACCGACTACCCCAAGGACACTTCCTACTCCATAGAGCGATCACAATGGCAGTCCGAAAACACTAGGGGGGCTGACCTAGCACAGCCTCATGCTTGGCTACCAGATATGTCTGTATAGGTGGGCAAGATAATGGCAGTCACTTGCCTCTATAGAACAGTTTGTGGTGATTTGTTCCTACGATTAGACACTCTAAAGTCAAAATGGGAGGAGTGGGCCCCTATACCAGAAAAGGATTGGGTGGACGTTTTACCTAGGACCCTGAAAATATCCTCAAATGCCCTCTTTAAATTAACTATCTCATCCTTCATACAGCATACCTCACGCTGAGCCACATAACTAAATACTCTCACACAATGGGGCAGATTCTCCACAATGTGGGGCGGCAGGACATATGTTCTGGGACTGGCCTCACTTGGCGATATATCATGCAGAAGTTACAAGAGTAATGACAGCCGTCATGGACAGGGAAGTCCCTTGCACAATGAAACATTGCATCCTGTGATGGTTTCCCCACACCTCCAAGACAAAGTAACCAGTACATTCCAAAACCTCGCGTATGTTCTGGTGAAGAGAGAACAGATGCAACACGGAAGGCCCCGGGAGGCCTGCGCATAAAGGTGTGGAGGATGGAACTTGAGAGGTGGGCCATATACAAGGGGGAAGTGCTGCAATTGGAGGTGAGACGAGGACTGCGTCCATTGGACATGGCACATGCCTGGGAGGCACTAGAGGAGAGCTTGAAAGAATGAGGCACAGATCAGAGTCTCATCGGTGGCTCCTTCTTCAGCCTTGACTCCGCCCCAACTTCAATAGGCCAAGGAACAGGAGGGCAAGTGAGAGACCAAGATCTAGGACAACAGAGACACACAGGTCTCCCCCCTCCATCCCCTCACCTACACTTGTCATTATTCCTTACCTTTTGCATGATACTTACAGACCACCAAATAGAGACATAACTCCTTCACATACACCGTGGATGTGACTCAAGGGAGCTGGGAGGAATAGGGAGGGGTAAAAAGATGCAAGTGCACGATCAGCTGGAATATTGCATGACATAATGTATGATGTTATGAAACCTAATAGCAACTGCAGTATGTTTGTAATATCAGAATTTGCAATCAAATCTGTTTAATACAAAAAAAGAAAAATATAAGCGAGGTTAAGTGCTTTGAGTTTTTGTTTTACCACTGGGTAGGAGCGACTCTGCGCCTGTACCTCTCTGATGTAATCCGGGAAAATAAGTATCTTTGAGTTCTTTATATTAAGGTATCATGCAATCATGGGTGAGTGCAGGGCTTCTGGGGCTGTATGGGCATCAAGCCCTGTGGGCTTTCTCAACAACAAACCAGGGGGACAGCTTGTCAGGTGGCATCCAGGGTTTTATCCAATGTTCTATGAATTCCCAGGCTTGTGTTGGTTCCTCACCCTCGGGTAAACCAACGAACCAAAGGTTATTGGATTGTGAACGATTCTCAGCATCCTCTGCACTATGGTGCAGTTATACTGTGCAAGAAAGTAGATGGGAGACCATAGACTTCAGTTCAGATATCTTATCTTCTGCTGTAGAAAGATGACCCTCTGCCTCTGTAATCCTGGTAGTGGCATTGTGCAGGTATGGGTGCAAAAGGGCCACATCAACATGAACTTCGCTGATTTTGGTTTCAACAGCGGCCTGAGATGAATATATGGCCTGTAGGATTGTGGCTAGGTCTCCTTCTTTGGATGTCATTTTGTCTGCTGAGGTCACTTATGTGGCCCTGGGGTGTTTTTGTCGATTCGGACTTGAGATGAGGACGGGGAGTGGACTTAGCTTTCCCCATGGTGCTGGCAAGAAATGAAGAGTTCAAATAGATAAAATGATGAGGGGCCCAGCCCGGTGGTTGTTGGACCCAAGGGAATGCCACTTAACCGCAAGGTGTGTGCCAGGTCACACAGCCATAGAGAAGCTTATCAGGGAGGGCCCAACCCTGCCATGGACACCCTGGGAGGACCCAACGCAGCCCAACCAGCTTTTGATGGTCATATTGTGAGGTGCAGACTGCCCAAACTCACGATGGTGAGTTTGTTTACAGATGCTGTGTAGTCTCAGTGAGGTATGAAGAGTCAGAGAGGGGGCTGTGGCCGTCACAGGGAGGGGCACCAAGTTGTCTTCACAGGGTGAGGATCTACAGCCTTGCCTGGGGGAACTATCCAGGGGCCCTTCACCTCGAGTGATTCTGATGATCTTTTGTTGTTGGGGCCCTAGTGCTCTCAGGTGTGTGTCTTTACCCCAGGCTGGTCCTGGAGGGCCCAGTGTTACGGCACAGGTCACTTCCTCTAAACTTCCCAAAAAATCTTGGAGCAGCAGGATCGTCTGCTTGAATTCTCCCTACTTGAAGGGTAAGGTGCTGGGCCGCAGCAGGGTAAAGACTATCAAGGGGCCCTTTTTGGAACAAAGACTTGTCTCAACAAGGGTGCCCCTTCCTGCCCTAATCGGTCCAAGACTGAGGACCTCAGCCGTGTAGGACACCCCCACCTCCTCAGCCACCGACGCCTGTGGCACTGGCTGAGTCCGATGTCCGTCCTCTCCCACCCCCAGGAACCATCTCTATCCACAAGGCTGCAGCAGTCCAGGAGAGGCGGACAGCGTGTAGCAGCACCATCCCCACAGCAGGCCAGGTAGAGCTCCCCCAGCACCAGGACCAGCTCCAAGATGAGACCGGGAGCACGTCTCCTCCACCCAGGAGTCATGGGCCAGGATCTGGCAGCCGAAAGGCTGCACCATGGGGTCAGATCTCCTCCTCCGATGGCACACAGGGAGATCACAGTGTTGTCTTGTCACTGGAATTCCCCCCGTAACAAAGTCTTCGGGGGCAAGGATCAACAGGGCAGTTTTCGGGATGGCCCAGAGTAGAAAGTCCAGACATGATATGGCCTTTGGATTTTTAGGCCCCCATTGGTGCAATCCGCCCTCTTGCCAGTGCGACCCTTTATTGTGGCTGGAATTAGTCAGGTGCGCTCCTCAGATGGTAGACTTGCCCCTCATTATCCTCCGGAGCACCATGTATTGCCAGTAACAGCCAAGACACTGGGCGAGCGCCTCAGTGGGAGGTCTCACCAGGATCAACAGAGAGCAGCGTGCTCTCAGTGTCATAGCTTCAATGTCTGGAGGGTTGGAAAGCCTGTCTCAGGCTCTCGCTGGTTGCGGGCTAGAGTCAAACACTGATGCCACAGCTCTGGTAACGGTGGTTCAAGGGGCATTTCAGGGGCACTTATTGCCTCAGGAGGTGTCCTGTTTGGCAGCAGAGGGGTATTGTGCTCTCAGTGCAACAAACCTCTTAACGCATCAAGCCACGCACTACACTATCCGCTTTTTTTCATATTTAGTGCAAGCACATGGCAGCCATGCAAACGAGGTGGCATATGTTTTTCCGTTTTAGTTGTGTGGCATATGCTTACAATTGAAAATTAAAGCTAACAATTGCACTAGTTTGCTAAGACCAGACCTATGAGTTGTGCTAGTTTTTGTTTATGGCTTTTGCAGGCTCCTGCCTATGGGCATGTTGAGTTCGGGTATGAGCTTCCTTTTTTGGACCGCGACCTTGTGAAGTTTTATTGTTGTTATAGCATACTTTAAATGTGCTATTTCGGGTAAATATTTCTGTCTGGGATTTAATGTACAGGCTGCATCTTGTTGGGTATTAGCTGTCTTCACATTAGAGATCCTTCTATATTATGGAGGTAATTCATATAGTTCAGGTTCTCTAATTCAATTTGCAACTCTCTAGCCTGCTAACAGACCCGTGCATTGTCATCTTCTTAGCCCCGCGTTAAAATGTACATGTAATATCACTTCTAAATAAGTATTTTACCTTTTCGTTCGATTTCTGTATAACTTTTTGCAACCGATTACAGTTGTCAAACAAAATACAGTAAACAATGTACAAAACATCTTTGAAGTGAATTCGTTTATTAGATATTAATTTATTGTACTTAAAGTACAATGTAAACAATTTTTTTAAATAGTTTTTGAAAATATTGTTTTGCTATCCAGCATTGCGACTCTGCCTGCTGCTTGCTTACGTTCCCCTGTTGAGAGTGCCTGTCAGTTTCCATTGCTGCAAACTGTTATAAGAATGAAGCACAAGTGTACTTGTGAATAATTCTTGGACTACCCTAAATTTAGTTTATCAGATGATTTCCAAGTTCTCTCGCTCATCTGGAGTATCTGGCTTAGTAGGGAAGCATGTCCTTCAGACCGGAAAAAGTCGGATGCCATTTAAGTGAACAAAAAGAGGCATATTTTCTTCAAGAACCAGGATACAAGTATAAACGACAAGCACCTCAATAGGAGTGGCTGTCCTCTCTCCTCAACCTGCCTCTTTACACAAATCTAATGGTCAGCCCTCACCCTCACCTACACACTGCATGCCACATTACCTCGCTAACCAAGGATAAAGTAAGGGCATCTGGCCTTTCCGTTCTCGCTATGTTTGTAACTAGGAGCCTTCGAAGAGCTCAGGGAGAGTGTGGCTGCAGTCAGAGTACATGGCAAGTCGTGCAGAGCAGCCCTGTAGGTTGACTTCTTCACAACACTGATGTCCATGTTTTTTATTTCCTCTACTCCCTTGACGGGCTCTTGTGTGCCGAGAGCTGAAGTCTGGAGTTTGTCAGTGGTGTAAGATTTTTTTGTTGCTCTGTACATCAGGTATTTGTTGTCTCTTATCTGTGGCCTGTCTACGAAGCCTATTTGATGCACAGACTGCCGCGTCCTACTTTTAGAAGTGCAACTTTTATTTTAACAAATATTTATTTTTGCTAGCAAAAAAATTCAGGATCCAAGAGATAAACCACAATGAGAAAATAGGATTAATTTGATATTATTACCTGTACTGCTCAACCATGCTTTCAATTATGGAATGTAGTCTTTGACATTTAGCAGTAGCATTTATCAAAAGGTAATTCACATTCCTTACTGACTCACACATTACCATAGGTTTTCACCCTAACCTAGGATGGCTTCAAGCTCAAATCCACAGTGGACTCGGACAAGAGTGGAAAGGAGCCACCAGCCGTTCCTCTATACCTATGAACGGCTCACAAAACGTCAGAATTAAATTGAGAAGGGAGCTCAAATTGAGAACAGTGGAGCAATACACAGCTTGAAGGGAGGGATAGGTGTGCCCTGTTAGTGACGTATATGTGTTAGTTGAACTTCAGTGGGAGTAACTAGGCCGACCTTGGTGCGGTGTAACAGAAATGCTCAGGCAGCAACAAGCCTTTGGCCCACTTGCTTTTTGATGAAGAACTTTTAGTATATTTTTTTTTCAGGAAAAATCAGTGAAACAGGAACTCTGACTTTTTTTTTTTTTTTTCCAAACAACCTGGATGGGAAAAGCTTGAGCAATTTAGTTTGATTTGCCCCTGGGTCATAACCAGTCACAGACTGGTTTTATTACTTAAATTGTGGTGCTCCACCTGTTCAAAAGAGAGCTGACTGAACCTGAGAAGTAAAGGAAATGTGTACTTGCTGCTTCAAGGTTTTCAGATGTAATTTGTGGTCTGTGTAAAAAGTGGATTGGATCTCTGGGGCTGAAAGGCTGCAATTAGAGTAGTTAGCCGCTTGCTGGCCCCTAAGGAGTTCTGGGTCCAGGTCTTGGTTGTGGAGCACGGTTACCCTGTGAACATTTATTTATTTGGTATCAGAGTGCAGATCGTCCTTTCTACTGGAGGAACTATATCCACCAGGAGAAAAAACTGTGGGCTAGTTGCAGATTTATATTTCTCCTGCCTACCGTTGTGACCACACACAGCTCCCGTTGCTACAGAAAAATCCTACAGACTAAATGCTGTCTGGCCATTTTGATGCGGACCTGTACTAGAGTTGTGATGTTGAATCCTCTACAACCTTTAATCACCTATTTTGTGTCTGAGGATGAGGATTGACATTTCACATCAAGGCAGTGCTTTTAAGTAGAACATTTGCTCTTTGGAAAGCATTTTTTAAATAAGGGCATTGATATCTTTCTGTGCCAGAAACAGATGCACTGCAGTTCCCATTGTGAAGGAAAACCTGATAAATTAAAACTGTGAATAGCTGCTTGCTTAAAAAGAATTGTGCTGCAAATGGTGGCCCTTCTATCGATTTTGCTTACATTTTGTAACACACTACATATTTAATTCATACAACTTTATTTTTCTTATGGAAGCTATGCTGCCGAACTACCAAGGGCTGCAAGGAAATAAACACAAATCTGTTTGTTTCTTTACCCCATAATAACCATGCTGTAACAGACAAATGTGGCAGATGCCATGCTATAACAGCATTAGGTAGCATGAATGTATCTTTTAAGGATGTATCAGGCACCATATTAAGCAGACTTTTAAAGGTTGTCGGACATAATTTTGAAATCAGTCCAAGTCTCTAGCACTGCCCCACCAGAGCCAGAAGATTTATTGTAGCTCAGTTAGGAGTCTCTCTGCTTCTCCAGTGCTGCTATAGATTGACTAGGATTCTAGGAAACCGTCTAGACACATTGGGCAGGCAAACTGACATGACAGTTGAAGGTGACAGGCCACTCACAATAGGATGACAAACGCTCCCCTTTTTACATGGAAACACAAGGGATTGAGGTAAACAATAAAAGTGTCTGGCTAAACCTCTCTAGATGTGAGTTATTTAACCAGAATTCTTTAATCGTGGTTCCAGTCACCTTGAACTTAGCCACCTTCAGGAAAGATAAAATTTGAGTAATGTTAATAATCTTCTAGGAAATTGTGATATAATGCAGTACATAAGTATGGACGTGGAATTTATTAAAATGGCCCATGGAACAGGTTGCTTCATAAATCGTCTTGTCCTGTAAAAAACTACTACTTGTCCTTTTAGTTCCCTGTAGCTCTGGGACAAATTCTGGCAACAAGCTCATTATATAAGAGCTCCAACAATAGCATCCCAGATTATGCCAGGGCTAATACAATAGTAGGGCTTTAATACTAGCAATTTCCTTATTATGCCACCTCTCTGTAAATACTCTGGGCCGGAGGTAGCGGCTAAGCAGTGGTTGAAAGGTTGGAATGCCCTTTTGGATCTGTGCAAACCTACTAACTTGCATGTTTGGAAATTTACTCCTGGACAAGAGTAGAAATAAAGCTGCTTCCATGGCTGGTGAAAAAGTGGTTGAAGGGAAAGCTAACTTGTAACCGCTCAATAGATTTTCACACGAGTTAATCTACACATGCATATTCGCTTGTACTAAAATACAGCCCACAAATACTTTCTAGTAATACAGTTTTCTGGTCTACATCTGTAAATTTCTGTGAGTTCATGAAATGCTTTAATCTGCGCTAGTGCAAAGACATACCATGGGTGCACTTTTGTGACTTAACATAAAAATTGGGCCCGTAATTAGGCATGACATTAACCAAGACTTTTTGACTTATTAAAATTCTCTCTCTCTATCCATCTGTTGGCAGGTTTCACGTGGTAGCAATCTTCTCATTCACAAGGAGCACATTGGAACACTAAGTCATTTTGTTAGAGCCAGGAACAACTGTGATAATGTGTTTTTTTTTATTTATTTTTTTAGACCAAAAATATTTTAGCTTTTCGCTTTTTGCCAATGTTTGGTACGGGGTGAGGTGTTTGGCAGCTCCCACAACAAATTTTTACAAAGGCCTTGTCAAAACAAGACACACATTGAAAAAAACCAAAAAACTAACCACCAATGTTGGACCAATTAACTTTGCCAATGCTTGTTTATTTTCATGTTTCCCAGACTATTGCTGAAACTGGGTACGCTGATTTTCCATTATGATTTTTTTGGGGAAATACTAGCATGCATCAATACATTTTACTAAATGATGCTTCAAAGAAATGGTACCTAAAATTTCACAGTAGTTTAGCAAAACATTTTTTCCTAGTTGCATTTTTTGTGAACATTTTATTTTGAAAGCTAAGAATCATCACTCTTGATTTCAAGCTTCTGCAAATAATCAGACCATTCTGGGAGTTTTATACGTAGCTTCTTATTGTTAAACTTTGCAAACATGTGTACGCTGTATTTATATTTTTTACTGAAACCAGTCAGTAGTGCAGTCTGAGCTTGCAACATTTATTTACAGCACTCATCCTAATAATGAATGCTTTGCATTAATGAACCGTAAATACATGCTCAAGCAGCTTAATCATATGGACACAATTATTATCTCAACTGCAGACAATTCCCTTCTGTGCTCCAAAATGTGGCACTGTAAATTGGCAGCCAAAGGGTTTTTGCTGCGGGGTGTTGGGCTTACTTGTCCCAAGGACAAAGTAAACATGACATCTTGTTGTCCTTGACCTCAAACAATATGTCCTGGGTGTCGGGCTATGACAATTCAACACCCCTGCATGAGGCCTACGAAGAATACTTTGTGATTGATTGAATTTAACTACTACAAAATGAACCTTGTTTTAAATATTTAATCAGTATTGCCACTAAAACCTAAATTATTTATTGTGTATTTACTCACTCTGCATACTATTAATTGCTGAGGTTAGACTCAATTGTATCCTCTATCGGGGTCTAGTTGGATTAACAAAACTAAGGAATGCTGTTGTTCAACTTGATCCTTGACCGAAGTAACATCATAGTAGCTTTTCTCTTCTTAATACTAACTTACCTGTGCTGCCATTATTTTTCTTGGTATTGGGCTTTCTCTGGGCATTTTTTCCAGGGGACCACTGTATTGGGCGGGTAGGTAATACCAGTAAGATCGTGTCTGCCAGACAGCACATGCACAATTTTAGTTTTTAATGACCGATCAAAGTGGCTTCCGACATCTTAGGTAGGTAAACAAAAAAAGAAAATGAAGGAAAATGGCCCCTGCATGTGTGATGACTCAGACTACAGAATGACATATTTGCATGCATCATTGCGTCTTTTTATTTTTTTAATTGCGATAAGGTTTGTCAACATGCATTACATGTTACAATTGTCACCTAAAAATCTGATCAGAGGCTCGGGAAAGCACAGGATTCCAAAGCTTTTATATCAATGTGGATTTTGTCCAGTTCAGTTGGAACATTCTGTGAGGCATGTTTATAGTGCAGTGAATTGGCTGATTTCAGCATAACTTTGCAATGTCCTAGTGTCTGATACTGCATTCATGAGGTCATCATATAAACATTACCTGTCACCTTCTAACCACCATAGACTTCAGAAATCACACTTTATTTAATTGATTTTGGTATTTTTAAGCTCATTCATAAGCTTTTTTAAAATTTAAAATTAACAAATGGGGGCGGAGCCAAGATGTCAGCAAGGTAGGAGCGTCGTGGTGGAGCTCCGCTATCACGATAAGGCTGTGAGCGGCTGGTGCTGCCTAGAGCATCCACTGGAGTGTCATCCAGGGCTCCGGAGCGGCGAAGGGCCCCTCAGGGGGCCAGCGGAGCCCGCGGAGTGACGAGTTGCTTGATGCTGCCCCAATCAAGATGGCCATGTGAGGTGCGAAGCAGACGAGGCGGCTTCGGTGGGGGTGAGTGAGCCCCGCTGGGTTCCCCCTTTTCTTGCGCACAACTGGAGCCTTGCCATGCCCCCACCCCCGGTGCTGTTGATGGGATAAAGGATGGGTGCTGACGGACCTTGCCGGTAGGCCTGGCCATTCGCGGGAGGAGAAGAAGCGAAACACGCACCTCATGGGCCAAATCTGGACCCGAGAGATCTGCGAAGGGGAAGCGGCGGGGGGAGGCTGGAGGAAGGAGTGCCACCGCGTGACACCTGGTGACTAGTGCCTCCCTGCGAGTCTGATGAACTTGCGTTCCCGGAGGACCGCAGGACTTGTGCTGAGGCCTGGAATCGTGTGCTTCGAGGCGTGTTGTCCCTCCCCCTTCACCCTCCCTCCTCCCCACCCCCATTATTGGAGGAGCTGAGTCAGCACAAAGAGAAGGAGTAAAGATAGTGGACATAAAGTGAGACACCTACTGCTTTACAGTGCAGCACTCGCACAGTAGCTTGATGGTACGTGAGCAAGGGTCTGCCTGGGGGAACCGAACTGAATGCCTGTGAGAGGGTCCAGACCCAGATGAGAACTAGACAATAGCTGTAGGGCCGGAGGAGAGCCCACTGGAGAGAGGGAAAAATAGAAAGTGAATGGGCCCTCTTAAAGAGCACCTAAACACCAGCAGAGCCACACAGTAAAAGGCATCCACTTCCCTTGAGGCACTGAGGAGACACTCCTGGCGCTGGGTGGATCGGATTGGCGGTCCACCTTCCCCCACCAACTGAAGCCCACACCCCCAAAGGGAACTTACGGGGTGGTTGGAGTGAGCACCCTAAACATAATTGTAAGTGAAGGGGCATGCCTGGAGTAGAATAAAGGGGGAAAGCTGCGCAGACTGACTAAGTGGCTTCATCCATACACAAGGAATTATGGCGAGGCAATGGCAAAGTAAGAAGGAAGGCAAATCAAAGAAGCTCTTTGTGAAGACCCCGGCAAAGAGGCAGGAGCATATCCCAGGAGGGGCGTCACAAGATAAGACCCAATGATCGCGAGCAGGTGGAGGAAGACACTACCTCAATAACAAAGTAGTTTCTGGAGTATTTGTTCGGCGGACTCCGTGGAGTTATTGCTAATCTTAGACAGGAGATTGCCACTACAACCAAAGAACTCAAAAGGGAAGTAGCTGAACATAAACAGAGTGTGGGCACGGTGGAACGCTCCCATGATGCACAAGTGGAAGAACTGGACCACCACAGACAGGAACTCCTCACACTTCAAGAGAACAATCGTGAACTGCGATACTGGCTGGAAGATCTCAAAAACAGGTCGCGGTGCTCCAATATACCTATAAGGGTGTCCCCATGCAGGCGACACCGGGGCCACTGGAAGACTTTGTAACACGCTTGTTTCGGCATGTTGTCCCGGAACTCTAGGACTAAGAGAATACTGGACTGCACACATAGAGTGGGCCGACTGTCTCTGGCCCCTGGCCAAGCACAGAACATACTCATGTGTCTTCATTATTACAAACAAAGAGAACAAATCCTTGCAGCAGTCCGTGATTTGAGTATAATAAACTTTGAGGGCCACAAAATATACTTATATCAAGATCTCTCACGCCAAAGAACGCTGCGACCTATCAGAAGCCTGCTCCAGGAGAAGGGAATTCCTTATAAATGGGGGCACTCCTTCAGACTGCAATTCATCTGGCAAAATGAAATGCGCATTATTAGGACACTGGAGGAGGCAGAATCTCTCACGGACATGACTGAGGCCCTGATCCGGCCCTCCCCACCCCCCTGATGATTCAGATTGAGCACAAGAGGAAGCTGAAGGGCCGGAATGCAAGATCCAACAACTTAAAAGTAAAGTCCATAAACCAACTGACAAGGAAAGCAAGAGGGAGAGAGCAAACCTACGGGGCAGCCTATGGCGTCAGGAATGTACCTCAGACAATGAAGCAGAACCGTGATGCCAAATGGAGTGGACATACATAGAGTGGGTGAGGGGGCGATGCAGATGAGAAGCCGCCCCTTCTCGCCTCTGTGCTGTCTCTTCCCTTACACTTGCACCCTACATGAGGAAATATCGGGCTCCTTGGACGGACAGATATCAGCACTCAAGAATAATGAAGGTGGGCAAACAAGATGATGGCAGAGTCACCACAAGGTGGAGAAAGAGGAGACGAAGAAGTACCTGGTGCATGAAGGTGTAATCCCCCCCCCCCCCCCCCAACGGACATGGTGTAGCTCCCAGGTCGGGAGCTAAGTCAATGTTTGTTTTTTTGGTTTGTACTGTTTCCTGTTATGTTGCTTAACCAAATCACATCTTATTGTTGGATTCTGGAAATAACACCACTGATCACCACTTCCATTATGCGTGGACCAGACACACACAGCACCCCGTGCTAAATATCCCCACACACATGCATGTCCTTTGAAGTAATTAGCCTCAATGTTTGAGGCCTTAATGCTTGAGTGAACAGGCAAGCCCACCTCCCATATCTCAGGGAATCTAAATGTGACATATGCTTACTACAAGAGACGCATTTGCCTCAAGCAGACTGGAAGAGGCTGAAATCCCGCTGGTTCGACCGTCAGGTCCACTCCTCGGGACCGGGGAAGCAGGGACGAGTGGCAGTATTGGCCACACTCTTCCAAGGGAAAGTGTTGGGCACCCAGGTGGAGAGAAGTGGTAGGCTTATCTCCTTACACATAGACATCCATGGGTACAACATAACTGTGGCATGTATATACGGGCTTAATGAGCGGCAGGATGGGTTTCTCCGGGAGGACTTCGGCCAAGAACTCATGAGAAAGGACGCTGACATCCTTATAGAGGGCGGCTTTAATGTGGTTCCTGATACCCTCATGGACAGGTCAGCACAACTTTATGGGCAGACGAGAGCTTTCAACACTGGTTGCAGGAAGGTGGCCTAACAGACGTATGGCACACTAACAACCCAAGTCAACTGGAGTAAAGATTTGTCTCTGCTGCACACAGACATATGCAAGACATGACCTCTTTCTAGCCACCCCGGCCTTCTACATGCAATCAAATAGACAAAGATTGGAGTGGTGGGCATCTCTGATCACGCCCCACTTACACTGCAACTCACAGTACCGGCCCCACAATGGGGTATTAGGTTGTGGAGACCCAACACTATGCTCTTTATTCATGCAGAGGTGTGCACAGAAATAAGAGACCTGAGTAAGTCTTACCAGCCCTTAATGACATGCCAGAGTCTTCGGTGGTTGCGGTATGAGAAGCACTGAAGTCCGTGGTGAGGGGCCACTTTATATCCCTAGCAGCATATGCTAATGCTGTCAGAAAGGAGAAGCGCCATCAGTTAGAGGCAATTGTAAAAGAATTGGAAGAAAGGCACAGAGGGGTGGGCCCCGGGAAGGCAAGATGTCAGCTAGGAGTGGTGCATAAAGAATTAAGGGCCTTAGATATGGACGCAGTGGAGCATGCCATGTTACGCACAAAGCAGATGTACTATGTGGGCAGGGAACAAAGCGGGACGACTACTGGCCCATAGACTGCATGCTATGGCAGTGCAACGTCGAGTAACTGGGATCCAAACCAAAATGGGTGAGGCCGTCACAGCAGATGGGTTAATTCTGCAGGAATTAGAGAAATTGTATGCCTCCCTTTACACACAGGAGGGAAGGGATGCAGAGGCAATCATAGGCTATTTGGATATGATTCCCCCTTACCCGGCTCTCAACAGAGATAACTGACGCACTACACACAGACTTTACCCTTACTGAAGTTTTACACACTATACGTTGCCTCCCTGTGGGGAAGGCTCCAGGATGGGTTTGGGTCCAAATTCTATAAACTCTTTGGGGACCTCCTAGCGCCCATACTGGCATGACTCTTCAATCATTTAGTGGACACCAGAACACTTGCCCCCTCGATGCTAGTAGGAACGATCCCAGTCATTCCAAAGACTGGGCAGGATCCAGCTCTCTGTTCTTCCTATAGGCCTATCACGTTGTTGAACGTGGACGCAAAACTATTTACCAGTGTCCTGGCGAGCAGACTCGATCCCTACATGCAGGGGCTGATAGACCCTGACCTGACTGGGATTATCCCGGAGAGGACTTGTGTCGATAACACTATACGGCAGTGCCACCTTTTAAATAAGGTGCAGTGAGCTGACATACAATCTCTATTGCTATCACTTGACGCAGCGGAGGCCTTTGACCGAGTTCATTGGGGCTTTCTGTTTGTGGTCTTACCCTGCTATGGTCTAGGCCCGAGATTCTGAAAATGGGTGAGGTGTAATTACAGCTCCCCCCCAGAGTAGAGTGAATGTAAACGGGGGCCTATCTGCCATCTTCCCTATACCCAGAGGGACCAGGCAGGGCTGTCCGCTATAACCCTTGCTGTTGGCTCTCTATAAGGAGCCCTTTGCGGAATCCATACGGCTTAATCAAACAATTCATGGTATCCCAATGGGGGAAACGAATACACAGAATCGCACTATATGCAGGCAATGCCCTGCTCCATTTGTCACAACCGAAAATGTCCCCTTTAGCAGTCCTAGGGGAACTGAGCGCCTTTGGGTATGTGGCCAGCTTTAAGGCCAACTTGTCTAAATGCTCCATCCTCAACTTAACAGTATCTGAAACAGAAGTAGAGGCGCTGAGGCTGATCCTGCCTTTTACGTGTGCTAAGCAAGTAGTGAACTATTTAGGTCTCCAGATCTGCACTACCCCGACTAACACAGTACAGCCCTGCGGAGTGAAACAAGCGACGCACTGGCCAAGTGGAGAGGCTATGGACTCTCATGGTTAGGTCGCATAGCAGCCATAAAGATCACACTCTTACCCAAAGTACTGTTTCTCATACAAAGCCTGCTGTGGACTCCTCCAAGTGGGGCGCTAGACACTGTGCAGAAGTTAATCTGGGAATATATTTTGCCTGGAAAAAGGCAAGAGTAGCGCGGATGCAGGCCTATCTCCTGCAAGCAGAGTGAGGACTTGGGGGGTCCCTCATTTGGCTAGTTATTACCAGGCTGCCCATTTACATTATTTATTGGAATGGTCGAGGGACCACACAGAGAAGCATTGGTGCCTCATTGATCAATCAGTGGCTGGGCAGCACATTTGAACAATGCCCTGGCTTCCCTGGGGGCATTGACCACTGGGAGTCTATATCTCTCCTGTTCTAAGGGCCACAATGGATGCCTGGGACAGGGTGCAGACGCGTAAAGGCTTGTCTTCCCCATATCTCCGCAAATGCTGATTATCTGCAATTGTGACTTCCCCCTAGCTCTCATGGGAACCTCATTCCAAGACTGGAAGGAATCCAATTGTAAACGAATTGGAGACCTCTGTGATGCCCAAGGCATTATGGATTTCGCTCAGTTGCAGGTGGTGTACGGCCTGCCGCAAAATGCTTACTGGCAGTACCTAGCAATACGACACTGGGTATCCATTTCAGCGATCAGGCCACATGCGAGCAGACCGCTCCTCCCCTTTGTGAAATGGCTTATAACATGCACCAATGATAAGAAACTCATATCTGATATATATGGTTTCTTCACCACTCTGTCAATTTTGCTGCAGTCCCCAGCGAAACACAGATGGGAAGCGGAATGTGAACGCTCCTTCACAGACAGGGAATGGGGGGATGTGTTACACCGAGCTCGTGTGACAGCGCGCAACATGAACACTAAGGAATTCTTTTTGAAAATTGCATACTGTTGGTACTTCACACCGGCTTGGGTAACTGAGTGGCGGAGGGGCAGCACGTACCGATGCGGGCGGAGCAGTGGGCAGCTAGGCACGTTGATGCATCTCCTGTGGCAATGCAGCCAAAAAGCCTCCTTCTGAGATACCATATTAAAGGCTGTTGATGATATTTATGACACTACCCTTCCACGATTCACTAGCTATGTGCTGTTGGGGCTTCCCAATCCACAGACTTACCCTCTTAGAACTCTGCCCGGCAGGGCCATCACATTACTGCTCAAGGCAGCTAAACAGCTACTTATAGCTTGGTGGGGTTCCAAGGTGATCCCCACTCTGAAGGATTGGCTACACAAACTGTGGGACTTAATGGGGATGGAGAGGCTCACAGAAAAGGCTACAGCCATCCTGCCCACTTTTGATGAAACATGGGGCCCTTATGTTGCCTACATTGCCGACAAATTCAGAGAGCTGACATGCCCACATTATCTGCGCGTACTATGCCTGACTGCACCAGACACACGCCTGACTATAGCAAAAACAACTACATAGAATACATTGGTTCACTAAGGGTGATAATTATGATCTGATAATGCGGTCATCAAAACTAGAGATGCTGCTATGTTTATCTGTTTGTATGTTCTCTATTCTACTGTTATATCTACCTCCACCGACCAGTGGTTGTAGGTGGTGCTGTTGTATACTGCTAAAACCTTACTGATAATACAAATATTTAACACCTAAAATAACAAATGATTTTTCAGTCTCAGGTGACCTCTTATATCGTCCTCCAGGGCCAGAACTTACATTTTTCATCAGTTTGTCAGAATCCATAGCCCCTTATGCTCTTCAATGTGCTATCATTCATGTAGTTGGAGAGTTTAATCTGTACCGCAATAATTTGAAGTGCTTTCTGCTGTCAATACGATTTATACCCTGGAAGGTATTCGGCTCCTTCAACGGGTCACAACTCCCACTCTTAAAACTGATCACATCCTAGACCCTATTTTTTTTTTTTTACCAACTTTGCAAACATAAGATAGGCCCTCTTCTACTTCTGACATGGTCCGAACACTATGCAACTTTTGTTCATCTTGCTTTGTGTGCTTGGCCTACTTCCAATATGAGATCACATTTCCAAGTTGAACTTTTTGAGTTTGGCAATCCTTTTCGCTCTAAAACATGGTTCCCAAATATTGGGAAGCAACCAGACATGCCCGCTAACTTGTGGCTTTCTGGCACTTATAGGCTGTTGGACTAGAAGTTTCCTCCTGAATTTATGCTGCATTTATTACTTTAAGTACTGTACATTCTTATTAATTTTAACCCAGTAGTAAATGTATGTTGGGAAGAGATTTTATATTTTACATCTGTTTAATTGGTTATTGCTGCAGGAATTTTTCGCTTTTCCATTCTGCATCATTCGTTTTTTTTTTTGCTGGGGACATAATGCTTGAGCCTGCTAACCTGTCACATATTTTAGAATTACATTGGTTTTAAAATATTACTGCTACTAAACATTGAACTTTACTTTGCCTGTTTGCTTTTTGAGGGTAGAACCTTGAGCCTGTTAGAGCTCCTGTTTAACTTATTTCGTCAGGGGTTGTACGTTTTTCTTCCCTTGACTTCCATTTTTGCGTGGCCATGGTGAGAAGCAGGTCAGCTGAATAATGCTGATGCTGCCAATGTGCTCAAATCACCATAAAAATCTGGCCCAGGTGTGGGTGTGCCACCAGCTCACCAAAGGCAAGCCAGTCTGCGCCTGTTCGCGCCCGAACTGCACCTTGCACCAGAACCCATAGTCACCTTCTTCCGCAAAAGTATATGAGGGACCAGCTTCTCCTGTGAAATAATTCAGGCAGGAATGCGGCTTGTAATTTTTTTGATTGTGGTGAAAACTACTACTGTTAAGCATGCAATAGCTGACAGTTTTGTTACATACCGATAACAGCATCCAAAGGTGGTCTGATTAACGCAGGACACACTGCCTTTTTTGTTACTACTCATGATTGTGCAACTAAGCCTTGCTGTGTTTTAATTAATAACTATTCTCTAATTAAACACAAATATGATTTATTTGAATACCTAGACACACACAAGCCAGAGATAGCCTTTTTTATGGAGACATGGATAGATAAAGCGCTTGGCCCTGATTTTGTAGCAGCGTTCCATAAGGCTGTGCTATCCTAAGAGCAGACCGCACTTCAAAGCATGGTGAGTTTTGGATGTAGTATATTGCGATTTCTTGGAGATTCTATGCGAGGCATTAGCACTTAGAATGTGAAACCCTTATGTTTAAATGCAGACTCACTGATAATTGTTATAAATGGTCTGTTAATCTTTAGATCACCGGGTCCTCAAAGTAGCTTTTTAGAGACAGTTAATGATTTTCTTGAATCCTGTACATTTTATTCGAATTTCACCATTTTAGGAGATTTTAGTTTCCACCTAGAAGATTCTTCTAATTTGAAAACTCAGCAACTCATTGATATTTTGAGCTGTTTTGGATTCAAACAAATATAAATGTGCTCACACATTCATTAGGTCACACCGCAGATGGCATTTTTACTAGCAATTCGGACCTTAAGCTAGATACTGTGCTCCCACCCACGTGATCTCACCATAATGCCATCAGTTTCTTCCTTAACCTTTCCACCTCATGTGACCAAGCAGGCTCAACTATCCCTTTTATGAAAACTAGAGCTTGGAATAAATTGAACAAAATGAAACTCATAGCATCTTTGGAAGTTTTGAAACCTTTTACTGTTGACCCTTGCCTAGATTAAAATATTTATTTTAACTGGATCAATTCTGTATCTGCTGATGTAGTCCCTGTTAAAACATAAACACTTTAGAAATCAACCACCTGCCTCCTGGTTTTCATCCAGGTTAAGACTTTTAAAGGAAAATGGCATATGCAGGAAAGAAAATGGAGGAAAAACTATTGTCCTGTTGAGAGAAACATCTATAAACAAACTTTGCAAGAATAAAAAATTGATCATTTTAGAGAAAGCAAATAATTTGACTGAGAGAATTACCTTGGCAAACAACTCAACTAAAGAGCTTTTTTGGACAGCCTTTCCAACTCTAACACTACCAAATCCATGACTCCTAGACAATCTGTTTGTGATAATTTGGCAAATCTTTTTAAATCTACAGGCGAGGGCATATACTCTGAACTTAATTCTTGTGGAAATACTCATCACCCTAGGTTGATTTCTGTATTCCCAGGCACAAGGAGGAAGGTGCTTAGAGATTTCCCTCTTCTGGCGGAAGATGAAGTGATAAAATTAATCAAAATCACCAAGTTTGGGGCACCTTTTGATCCCTGCCATCCGCGACCCTCCCCTCACCCCCCATAATCCTGCAAGAGATAGCAACTATGATACTAGGCCCTTTTACCAAGTTACTGAATGGTGTCATTTTGAGTGGCCTTTTCCTAAGGCCTGGAAAAAAACATCTTATCTTTCCATTGTTAAAAATACGTCTCTTGACACCGGTGAGGCCAAAAGCCATCGTTCCCATCTCACGTCTTACAATTTCAGCTAAAATCCTGGAAAGACATTTTAACTCGGAATTATCTATTTTACTAGATAAATACAATGTACTTGGAAGGTGCACAACATAGGATTGGGAAAAACCATAGCACAGAATCAGCACTCATTTGCCACTGAAGAAGTTTGATCAGTCATTGACAATGGAGGAAAGGCTGAGGTGATCCTGTTGGATCTATCCACATTTTTCAATACAGCCAATCATGCAGTGTTAACAGATCGACTCAATGCCATGGGTATTGAAGAATCTGCCTTCAAGCTGTTAAATTCATTTCTTTCAGCTAGAGAACAATTTGTTTCACTTGGTGATTTTACACTGTATCCTTTCTCACTCCCCTGAGTAGTTTCTCAGTGTTCTTCCTTTAGTCCCACCCTTTATAATATTTATGTTGTCCCCCTCACCAGGCTGATTTGCTCCTTTGGCTTCACCACAATCTCGTATGCAGATGGCACACAAATCGCGGTGTCCAACTCAACCAATGTGGAGGACACAGCCAAACAGTTCAATAACTGTATTAATTGAAGTAGTTTGCTTGATGAGAGACAGCTGTCTTAAATTAAATTCAGAGAAGACAGAGGTCCTTCTGTTTGTGAAGGACACTTCTTTTTTGGCCTTCGTCCTGGTGGCCTAAACATCTGGGCCCTCGCCCAGCTGCCCCCACATTGGGACAAGTTAACAGGTCTTCGCGCCCCAAACAGGCAAGTATCGCCGTTGTACGTTATCCAGGGAATGCACAGGCCTCAGTCATGTTTCAGGCAGTCAGCAAGCAAAACTCTGTTAAAAGTGGTCTGGCTCCTAGACCAAATTCTCAGCCATTTTAGAAGTGGTTGCAGCCTTATAAAATCGTTTATAGTGCCATATAAATGGCTGGGGGCTGATGATAGCCTTTTAATAAAACTATTTTCAATTACTTCTAGGCTACACTGATCTTTAATGATGCATAACCCAGCCCCATAGGAGGTTACAGTGCAAAATCTGGCTTTATAGTTGGCCGAAGTTCCTTAATTGGCTTGTGGCCTTATCTACAGGCAAAGTTAAAAAGAGCCTTGCTGGCTTTAGAAAAAGCAGCGGCTCTGCTGGTCTTTATGGGGCCCCATGCTAAATGAGTATTGAAGGAAATACCCAGGTATGAAAATGAGGGCACATTGCTAACCATGGAACTAATAAATACAGAGGCGGTGCTGACTTTTTTTATCTGAACCAAAAATCATAACACGTGTCTTGGCCTGATTGACCCTCAGATCTAAACTGGTCATAAACTGACCAAAAACTGTCCAGCAAGCATTGTAAGTCAACTGTAGTCCTTGCCATTAGGATAGTACAGTTGGCATAAATGTGGGGGCAGTCGGCCCTTAACTCCATCAGATTTTCCTCTAGGCCATTTTTAAACAGTGAAAATAGGAAAAATGCCAAGAAACAGCCTTGGCGCGTGCCTTTTGTTAGGTTAAAGGCTGAGGTAGGCTCTCCACCTGGGTCGTATCTGACGCTGGCAGTGACCTCATTATGACGCTCTGTCAGGAAATTAACAATATACTGTTTGACCCCCAAGTCGGTTAGAATACTCCTGAGCTTGGACCTGTTGACAGAATCAAAAGGAGTACTAGGTTTAAGAAAAGGGCAAGTACAGCATTTCCTTCCTAGCCACTGTGTACTTACTTATAAATCAGATATAAATTAAGAGACTGCTCCCCAGTGCCTAGACCTGGGTGGGTGCTGAATTGAACCTCTGATAGCACATTGCGTTCATCAGCCCAAATCTGAAGGCGATCCAGCAAGATACATCCGTTGATCTTGGCATTTGAACTAATCAAAGATATGAGGCGGTAACATTACGAGTCACCTTTCAGGCCTTTTTTAAATATTGGAACAATAATGGGATGTGACCAACCTTTGGGTGGGCCAGTCACTAGTTCTTCATTAAGGACATCGGTCAAGAGCGGGCCCCAGAATGAGATATTAGCCTTGAACATGTGAGGGTATCTTGTCTGGGCCTGGGGCATGCCCAACCTGGCAGCTGGCTGTTGCCAGGAGGACCACACTCAGTACTATCTCAGGAGCAGCCAAAGGTGTCACCCGTAGCTGAGAATATACAAGGGACCGTAAGGGCCGCCCAGCTAGATTGTTGATAAAACAGTCCGAGCTCTTGGTCAGGGCCCTCGTAAAGCTTTGTGAATTGAGTGACTTTTAGGTCAGGCGGGATCACAGTATCTCTATCAGGCTACTGGGTTTCTCAAAGAAGTTATGATTAACAATTGCCCACAATCCCTTCATATCCCTTAACTCACTAGCTTGTAATTTGGAAGAGAAGTCTTCTTCTCTAATGGCAATCTTCCTAGCTTTGAGAGTGCTCTTATAAATGGATCTACAGCTTCCAACTACTTCCTGCTCTCTTGGTGTCTCCTTTAGGGCAGCAAGGCACTAGTTATGTTCCTTAGTGCCGTCAGTCGAACCATTTAGTGGGTGGTATGCTGCCTGACTTAACTGGGACCTAAAGCACTTCATGGGCCGTACTGCAAACTTTGTTGAAACTCTCCAGGAGCTCCACACCATTTCCCTACTTAAAATCCTCAACTATACATTTTTGTAAAAACCCAGAAGTGGGGAAGCCACAAGTTGTGTGAGAAAGGTAGTTTCATCAATCTTGGCCCAGCTCTTAATCACGCCACGGTTCCTAGAAAATGCTAAAGGGACGGGGTAATTCATGACAGCCATGGCAGCAAAGTAAGAGGCATGCAGTGAGAGAGCCAGCAGTCTATGGTCACTCAGTGGAGAATCGGCAAGTCTATAATCCAACGCCCAATCTCGTGTAATGATTGTGAGAAAAGAATAGAGTGAATGTAACTCTGGGTCCCCCTCCCAACATAAGTAGGCACAGTAATTGGTTCTGTACTTAAGGAGTCAAGAGAAAATTAGATTGAGTTTGTTCAACAGAATATTGAGTGCATCCCCTTGAGGACAGTCAGCAAAGTGGGTAGAGGGGCCCCCAAAATCTGTCACCAAGCCACAGACCTTAGCAGCATGGAACTGACAGGATCTCATATTAACATCCCCCAGTAGTAACACAGTGTAATCCCTTTGAACGTTTCTAATGCAATTATCAATATTGTCGGACAGTGAGCTTACAAAGTCCATGTTAGAAATATCAACCAATGTTTACCGATAGAAAACAAATTGACTGACACTGGAGCAACATCATCAGGTAGTGCACATAACCACAGTTTGACCACAATACCTGGGCAGGAAAACGGAGGAAAATAAAGGTAACAAGGCCCCTCCTGGCCTGACCCATAGCTCCTGCACTGGCGGTGTAACATAAGTAGTGTATCCATCCATGAAGACCGGGTCTGTGAGCAAGGTCTCTTGTAGGCAAATGACTTCCTAACAGTCAATTCAGTTAATCCAGTCTTGCTTACCCAGCTTGCTTGCTAATGCTTGACCCATGCTCCGTCTTCAAGTTACAAATGGCTTCAGGAGTGGCAACATCAGAGTCAATCCAGCTGGTCCAGGTTTGAAATAGGAGCAAACTTGGAGGTCGGAACAGGGTCTCCGGATGGCAGCAAAGTGGGTAAGCCTGGTTGTCTGGCGAAATATCCAAATGGGAGAGACTCAATTACAGCAGTGGGGGCCTCAGCAACACTTAGCCCATTTGGAATATCAGCAGCCACCGTCCTATCGCTGAAGTTGATCACAATGCAGTCGGAGGCATCAGGCTTGGGAGAATTACCGACCCAGGGGACTCGACTGACCGGGTTGATATGATTGTGAAGTAAAACAAAGCCTTCAAGTCTGATATTGGCCCAATGAACCACCTCATTCACCTGTTGCTCGTTGTCCTCCCACATACCATCATTCTCTGAGAATATCTAGCTGTAGGGCTTCCTCTGCACCAGCGACCCATAGAAGTCTGTTCAGAGTGCAACACCCAGCTATCTTGGGTTATCTTTTTGTGGAGGAAATCAACAATCCTTCTGCTTTTGTTATTTAAACATCCGAGTGCTCCTATGCCGGTACAACAACAAGTGGGGAAGAATCACTCATTTCCTTAGGTCCTGCCACTGGAATTTTGTGAACTGCGCCCTCTTGTCCTATCCCTCCCTGCATCTCCAAAAACCTTGAGTTCATAGTCTTGTTCCATTGATTGCTGGGCTAATCCAGTGAGGGAAAAGTTGTTACAAAATTACCAAGCTCCTTTATCAATGGATCCCAAAAGAGGCCTTACCTACGATTGACTCTGCCTCAGTGCAGGCTAACACTCTGTTTAGGGGGGTCTATTTTAAGTAGTGAAAGGTGTCTATTTATGGACAGGGAACAATTGATGTTTCTGAGGACACACACCGTTCTTTGTGCTCGTCCTATTCAGATGTATGGGGATAGCAGATTACCAGTTTCTTTGGGCTCTTATGCTTATTCTTTGTAAGTTGGATGAGTAAATCTTGCCGCTTATCCTGGCAGACCGACCAAGAAAGTGCTATCCACTTTTTGGGATCCTTGACAAATTTCGTAATACATGTGGTCATCTCCCTATTAATTTCTGGTGTTAGTGCATCTTTACCTTTGAGGGCAGATCTCAGATATTCTACATAGAGGTGGCCCCTTACCGTAGTCCAGTTGCATTCTTATCCTGCTGCTAATATATTGGGCCACTTTGTATGTCAGGGTCCACTCCAGTGAGTGTGGGTAATAGACGTCATCTTGATACAACATGCCTCCGGTTTCCTGGCCCCCGTCTAGTTTCCTGAGGAATCCTCATCTAACCTGGGTCGTATAGGACCCACCCTTCTGTATCCAGGGTCTTCTTGTACGTCTTTGTTTCCTATCAGAATCCTCATCAGAGTCTTGGTTCTCAGAATCTTCCTCATCCCCAAGGTCCCCCCATTTGGGGTGGAGCATACTCTCCATTGGTATGGCCAGGGTCAAACTCGTCCCCAGCGTCCTCTAAGAGCAGCATACGCAGAGGTGTGGAATTCTCATAACCTGACAGAAGAAATGTTGTTTGAGGTCAAGGTCAACAAGATTTAATGTTTACTTTGTCTTTGGGACAAGTAGGCCAAGTCACTGCAGCACAAACCCTTTTTACTGTGCCTCATTAAGGAGTATGGAAGGGAATTGTCTGCAGTTAATGTAATAATTGCGTCCATATATTTAAGGTGTTAAAACTTGTATTTATGGCTCGTTGTTGCAAAACCTTTATTATTAGGATGAGCACTGTAAATAAATGTTGAAAGCTTGGGCTACATTATTGACTGTGGTTTCAGTAAAAAAATAAATGTGTACACACTTTAGCAAAGTTTAACAATATGAGGCTACTTATAAAACTCCCAGAATGCTCTCTTATAAATACAAATATTTGCAGAAGCCTGAAAGCAAGATTTATGATGCTTTGCTTTCAAAATGAAATGTTAAAAAAAAAATGCAACTATGATTTTTTTTTTTTTTTTTGCTAAACTACTGTGAAATTTTAGGTACCATTTCGCTGAAACATAATTTAGTCAAATGTATTGATCCACGTTAGTATTTCCAAAAAAACAATAATGTCAAATCGGTGTACCCAGTTTGAACAGAATTATCGGAGCATGAAAATAAACAAGTATTGGCAAATTCAAAAGGTCCAACATTGGTGGTTAGTGGTTTGTTTTTTTTTCCTATTTTTTAATTTGTCTTGCTTTGTAAAAACTTTTGTAAAATTTTATTGTAAGGGTTGCAGAGCCCTCACCACTGTACCAAACTTTGGCAAAAATATTTTTGGTCTCAAAAAACATTAACACAGTAGTTGCCTGCACTGAACAAAATTACTTTGTATGCCAGTGTGCTTCTTGTGAATGAGCAGATTGCTACCGGTCACAGTGAAACCAGCCAATAGATGGATGGATAGAGAGAGAGAATTTTAATAAAACAAAAGGTCTTGGTTAACGCCAGGCCTGATTACAGGCCAGATTCTTAGAGAAAGTCACAAAAGAGCACCCATGGTATGTCGCATTTCATGAAATCACAGGAATTTACAGAAGTAGACCAGAAAATCGTATTACTAGAAAGTATTTTTGGACTGTATTTTAGCACAAGCAAATATGCACGTGTAGATTTACTCATGTAAAAATCTATTGAGTGCTTACAAGTTCACTTTCCCTCCAAACACTTTTTTCCCAACCATGGAAGAAGCTTTAATTCTGCTCGTCAGGAGCGAATTTCCAAACATGCAAGTTAGTAGATTTGCACTGACTCAAAAGGGCATTCCCAGCTTTGAGGTACTGCTTAGCAGCTACCCCCAGCCCAAGTATGTAGATCTGTGGAAAGGTGGCAAAATAAGGAAATTGCTAGTAATAAAGCCCTACTATAGTATTAGTCCCGGCATAATCTGGGATGCTATTGTCAGAGCTCTTATATGAGATTTCTGCCAGAATTTGTCACAGCGCTACTGGGAACCAAAAGGGGAAGTAGATTTTCTTTTACAGGACAAGACTATTTATGAAGTTACCTTTCCCATGGACAAGTAGAAATTATAGTAAGTTCCACACCCCTGATATGCCTTTCAAGGAAGACCTTTCTCAGTCTTTCAAAGGCGTCAGAAGGGTAAGACTTTGTTAGCGCTTTGGCTTTGGATTTTCTGGGCATCCCGGTATGCTTTGGAGTTGGACAAGTTTTGCAAGTACTTAGCCTTTCCCCAGCAGGGGATTCTTTGTGAGTGTACTGTCATCAGAATCTGTCTGCTCAAGACTCAAGGGCTCCAAAGCAGGAGAAACTGCCCTCTGTAATGATGTCTCTGTAGCATCCAAAAAACTCTATTCCAGAGGCAGGGCCACATGGTCATCCAGCATGTCTCCAGCCTCAGTCTACTTTCTTGTTCCAGCTATAATGTTCTGCTGAAACAAATATTCTCATTCGGATACTATAAATATCTGGATAGTAAATAAGCTCCTTTCTGACCTCAGTCAGTAGACTGTGCCTCCACCCAACTGCACCCTTGGATACACTGGGCAGAAAACTGGTAAAGAAACGAGTTACTAAACTCCCCACAAGTGTTCCCTGGTGACATTATGTATACCACTGTTTGTTTATGCAGCACAAAAGTAAATTCAGTTGGTATTGCTCGGGGCAGTGTGTGCACTCAACTGGTTCTCAGTAGACTGTTGAATACCAGTTAGTGGCGATTCAGTCTGTCTTGGTTGCCACTGCCCTCTAGTGTTCCGCATATCACACAGTGTTCGCTTGCTGGATTCAGTGAATTTGATGTATTTTAAGCAGCTTACGTTGTTCGCCCCTTTTAAAGTTGCTCACAGTGTACCAACATGACCATCAAGTGGTCAATTCCGACTCCGAGACAGAGCAGCAGGATGTTGATGAAAATAAAGCAGCACTCATCTACAGTCCCCTGTGGAATAAGACAGACAATAATAAAACACATGTATCTACCATATAAAAAAACTATAAGCAAACGCACTTATCTGGTTCCCTTGTTTGCTTTTTGATGTTTTGTATAGAAGAGAGGCATTGTTACAGGTAGACTCTTTGTTCCTGTTTAGGACTCATGAGGTTTGTTGTCCCAGAACGTTTCTTGTTGAACAGTGATGGTTGTTGGGCTGCTGAGCTAAAGATGAAGAAAGGTTAATGCATAATTAGAGGCCACTTTGCTTTGATCTAGAATAGAAAGCACATGCACCTGCCTCTTACAGTAAGGGACGCAGTTCTAATAATAAATGTTGCTTTGATAAGTAGGGTTCATGCTGTTTTTATGTAATGATTACATTGCTCTACTTGACTTCTCTGCTGCTAACGTAAGGTTGAGGTAATATCTTTTGTCTGATGTTTTTTATGAGTAAATTTCACCCATTGGTAATTACTCAATTCCATATTGGAGTCCGTACTTTGTGTCCACTTTGCCACACCATACAAGAACCACACTAATGGAAATCCGGTTTAGTCCTGCTCCAGTAGGAACAATCTGGCCAAACTGTCAGGCCAGGTCCCCTCTTAATAGCAAACAACATCGCCTACTGGTTTCAGCCTATCTGGACCTTATCAGTAAGGTGCAGCATGCTTCCTATCGCAAAGAGTGACAAAACAGAAAGTGATGATGAGTTGAATGCTTGAATTGTTCTCAGCCACTGGTAGTCATTCTGGACCATTTGATGTCAGTTGGTCAGTTTCGACTATCGATGTTTTCTTCCTTTTTTTATTTTATTTTATTTTTTTAACAAATTTCACTTTTTGGCTGTTCAAATGATAATCCATGAGAGCCAAAGTATCCTGCAGCTAAAACATTGAATTGACAAGCTTCTGCCAACAGTTTAGGGCACTGAAAAGGTTGCAAAAATACTGGATACTTTAGCGTCTCCTGTAGCTTGAGGCATAGACTTCACAGGAGCTGTCCATTGTGGGCCACCAAAATTGATAACTGAGTAGATTTGTCAAGGCACACATACCGATATGACACTTTAGCTGAATTGAATGACTAAAATAATCTACGTTAGACTGAAGTAGGTTGCATTTCTCTGTGCTGAACACCAATCCTTTTTGAGTCAACATTGAGCAAAACCCCCGGAAGCACCTCATAATGAGACAGTGCCCACAGTGAAAATCAAAATGTTATAATGGAAACATTTAACTCCGTTTTCTTTTTCTTCAAAAGATTGAACTTCCTGCTCTTAGAAAACAAAGGCAGACGAAGCAGGACCGAAAAGCATTCTCCTGAATTAAAAAGGCTTTTTTTTCTTTAGATCAGAAGTAGAAATCACTGTTCTACATCAAGCATGGATGTAATTTTCCTTATCTGCTGCAAAGGATGATTCTTAATGACTATGTATGCACTGAGGTCATAGCACTACCCTTAAACACAGTTCTTGCAAGCACAATGGGTGAGAAGATTGTTTCTTTAGAGATCTCTTGGTCCTTCATTTTCTCTAGAGTGAATTGCAGTTCCTTCCTGATACTAATAGGTACTTCTCTCTGCTTCAGCTTCACAGGGGTGGAACATTTTGGACAGATTCTTTGTCTCCCTTAATTTAGTAGCACACATTATGGAAAGATTGAAAGCTTGCATATTCATGCCGAATTCTTGTACCGTCTGGACAGACTTTGGCATACATGGATGCACAATTATTTGTAACAGTCTCTGGTCTCTCCACCCAAGGGTTTTGCCAAGTGTCCCATCCTACCTGCAATCCTTCCTTAGGGATGGACAGCATTTGAATAATGTTAGTTTGAAAGGACTTCTATTCACATCAGTAACAGTTGAGTTTAGATTCACGCATCTTTTCTTTTGCTACTTCTGCTTTGATATACGTGTTATTGATCATGCACTCTTCCTTAGACATTTTCATTTTTTATTGACTTCCTTTACTCATGAAACTGACTGGTGTAGCTTTCACTGTAGCAGTCACCTCAGATAAGGTAGGATCTCCTTTGACTCAAAGTTGCTCTAGTGTTGACCATTATTTGATCCCTGAGCATCTTGTCTGTTAACTCTTTCTGAAAATGAGAATAGAAGTTTTTCTTTATAAAGGTACACTAATGTGATGTTTAACGTGTTTCTACTGTAATCACAGCCTTATTAAAACTATCATATTTTCTTTTCTCCGCCACCGGAATAGGCCTGCGTAATGTCCTAAAGTGCCTGGAAGGCAAGATGTTCTCTTTATTACAGGGGAACAAAGATAAGGTATAGCTAATCATTAGGCATCTCAAGATCCCAGCATCCCCAGAAGATCTGCATGGACAAGTGGAGAGAGAAAGTCAGGAAAGGACAATACAGCAGATGGACAGGAGAAAGAAAAACAACGAAAGAGGAGAGTGAAAATGCCAGTTGAACACCAGCATAATGAGAGGTTCCGAGGCAAAAGCTGTCTGACTTTCCTGAGACAGAATGGGACTGGTGTTCTGGACACACATGCTTGTGCATGTGCAAATACTTGCCGGGCAGCCACTGTGGCACGCTGAACTGGGAGGTGTGCACATGAGTTCACCCTTAGTCAAATCAGCCAGTGGGAGGTGAACCTTCAGTTTTTTCTGCTTTGTGATTGTTCCCCAGGTAAGGCTTAAAGGCCAGGGGTGACAGCATGGCTGCCAATCCATTGGTCTCTAAAACTATTTACAATACACGGTAACAAAGTTAATCATATACAAATGCATCAGGTATAGTATTTTATTGTCGTAGGTGTGTTCAAGTAATGATAGTACGGTAGGCTGGTATTGACTTTTATTACAGTTCGGTTTCACTGTATTTGGAAAAGGTTCCTTCATTTGATATTTAGCTAGCTGTTGGACTGCAGTTGGATAAAATGACCACTAACACTCGTTAGTAGAAGCTTTTTGTTGATAAAGCAGTATTTGAGATCAGGGTATATCCGCAAGTGAAAACTTAAATTGGTGCTCCCGTTATATTGCTAATAAAATCTCTCATCCTAGTAACAGATGTGAAAGTCAAATCAACATTACCAGTAACATTACATAAGATGACTCCAAGTTTGTCATTAAGAGTTGCAGCTTAATTCTGATGGCGCTGGTAACTGCAGTTATGGTATCTGCAGGAACACTGTAGATCTGTTTACTTCCACCTGGAGACCTTGGCTGCTGAAAGTGTCTGAGATTTGTGAAAATCTAGGCTAAAATGAAGAATTACTGAGTGGTAGTCTTAAGACCCCAATAATTTAGAAGGCCATGTATGTGGCAGTAGTAGTCCTCTGTCGTTTGCAAATAGTAAACCCTTATTTTTATAATCATCACTTCATATAATGCTTTTGTTTGCAATTAAGTGTAGTAAGCGATTGCTTTTGAGGCCAACAAACGTGAGCTCCTCACTACTCCCAACATTGTAAATGCTTTATATCGATTCAGCACACACACATTAGTGGCTAAGTAGTGTAGCGCAGAAGCTCAGCACAGGGTTTGCTGTGTGCTGACAAATGTCAATAGTTGTGAAATTTTACTGTTAGAACATTTCCATACATTCATAGAATTGAATTTCTGTAGCAGAAAATTAGCAGTCAGCTTTGCGATTGCTTTAAAGGCTTCTTTCTGCCAGACTTGAGAAAGATAAGAATCAGTACCTTTTTGAGTAGCTGTCATCCACACAATCTGTGCTCCCCACTATCACCTTGTCTCTATCACTGTCAAGCAACTTCTGCTCATCAACAGTGGGCTTCTCCTCAACACCTGCAGCAGCTTGGCCTGGAAAGAAAGCAGTAGGAGCACCACTGGCAAGAAACCCGAAGGAGCAAGCTGCCGTTGGCAGTATTGGAACACTAATTGTGTATGGTGGAGTGAGAGAGATAGCACTGGCTCGCGCCACCGGTACTCAATAGAATCCACTTCATTCTCGGGCACCAGGGGCATCTAGCTTCCCTCATGGTCCAGCTGAGGCTCACTTCAGGGCCTTGATACTGCCTCTTGGGCTCTAGTGAGAGGGCTACTGATAATTATGCAGCATGGGAAAAATCTTGCCCAAGCTCAGGTGTCCCTCTCTGAGAACGGGGTGTATGGGTTTGAAGAAGGTTTCGGACAATCACTGGCTGAGTCCCTTTAATTTGCTGAGGCATCAACTTACACAGGGGTTCGTGAAGGAAACTGGTGGATACTCAACATGTATATGACAGTGTGTATCCTCACCCGACCTTGACTCCAAAACCTACTAATAACACATCAGTTACAGCAACTGCATATGTGTCCTTTGAGTCTTTTAGGCATTGTTTCAGTTCTACTGTGTTGAAAGGCAGACGCCGATGTATACATAGCATGTGTAGGGCAGAGAAGTGATTGTCATAAAGTTTATTCTTCCATACCCTGTTCTAAGACGAGGCCTGGCTGCAGCAAATGCCTAAAAAAGTGAAACTTAGGGGTAGCTGGATGAAATATACTACATAAGACTGACATTAATTGAACTGAATGCTGCTAAGGTCAAACCTGTCTAGCATTGGTAAAGCTAGTAGGTCTCTCCTTTTGGACCCATTGACTTTGCTTGTGCTTTTCACGTTTCCTGTGCAGTAACAGAGAAACATAATTGTGATGATTAGATTGTGTGGTCAGAGTGTGCATACATGTCATGACACTGTTGACCTCTGTGCCATTCCGTTGGCTGCACATGCTTGATAGATTATGCGTCACCATGCATGCACCTGCCTACCGAATGACATGGACTCTATTTTATTTATTTGTGTATTTATTTTACCATTTCATGATGGTTTAAGCTACTTGGAGTTGATCACGAAAAAACACTTCCATATAAAAGGGTTTTTCTCAAAAGTGGTGTCGGCCTGCAGGCAATGATGGCAGCTGCCCTTCTATCTAAAAACAAAAATTGAAAATATATATATAATTTAGGCCCACAAGGGGTGGTCGAGGAATGGGTAGAGGGGTAAACAAGGGTAAGTGGGTGGGAAGCAGTACATAGGTTTGAGGCCGGGGAAGGGGAAATAAGCTTTTTTTTTTTTTTTTTATAAAGAAAAAGAGGTTACAGGGAAGCAATGAGGCGCAATGGGTGGACAAAGGAGCAACATGGAGTGTGTGTACTGGGGGTGGACGTTGAACATGAAAAGAAGCACACACGGAAGAATCAAGTGAAGGAGGAGGGAGCAACACATAGCAAAAGGGATGTTTATTTGAGAGAGGAAAACAGCACATCAGAGAGAGCAAGAAAAAGCATCCACCCTCATGGAGTGATTAGAGAAAAAAAGTACTTCCCTAAATGCGAGCAGTGGAAGGATTCAAGTCATCCTGTGAAGGGGGTGGTAAAGAGCAGGAAGGCAAGTCATTGAATAAGAAGCAAACAAATGAGTGACAAAGTCAATCAGCGTTGAGCAATGAGTGGCCTCGAACCCCACTGAAAGTTTTGGTATGATCCACCAGACGTCTTTCCGAGAGAGCAGATCTATGCAAAATGCACCATGTACCCTGCACAATGTAAATAGTCTTAGTGCAACAAAGCACCTCAGTTAAGTCCCAGGGGTCTGAAAGTAGTGCTGTTGCACAACTTTGGCAAACATTGGCTCAAATAGATATAGGTTTTGCAGCATGGAGCTTTTCTGGATTCACATACTGTGCATTATTCTGCCATCTAGTGGCTCGATTCGGATTCTATACTGTATTAGCAGTCCTTCTTTCCTGTTTTTTTATTTTTTTTTATTTCCTAATTCAGCCTTTCCTGACATACGCCCTCCCAGAAGCTCCCATGCGAGGTAGCAGTCTTTAGATTCTTTATTTCCTGCCAGTCTGGGAGCATAGCTGAAGGCTTTCTAATGCACCAATAAGAAGCTTTGACAAAAGGTTGTTGAGAAAGTATCAGAGGAGACCACCAAAAAGAGGTACTGGATAACAATTCATCAAATTTACAAGTAAAGAGTGAACCTGAGAATGTCTGGACAGGGGGCTCTCTGTTTCGTATGATATGGAGAAGACACTATTCCAATTCTGTCCTAAGTGCCACCATAAATTCGCCCAAAGAGACAATCAAGTTTCAAGTATGCAACCTCTGCCTTCCAGTGGACCACAAGAGCGATGACTGTGAGGCCTACGCAGACTTCAGGCCGAAGACTTTAAAGGCATGAGGTAAGCACACTACGCCATGCAGAGGCAGAAAGAGACTCCATCGCTGATAGACCTGGGGTTCTCAAGCAAGGCGGAAGATAATATCGCCAAAGTGGCCAAAGGCTTGGATGCCGAGATGAGTATTATCTACATGGAGAAGTAGCAGCGTAAATGCAAAAAGAAACGAGCCCAGACAACTATAAAAAAGTTTACTCGGGGAGAGTCTTGAACATCAGACTCACAATCACAAGGGCCTACCACAGTGTCAAATTTCACCAACTGAAGGCAAGCAGAGACTGAAGTGCCCATCTGGTCCTACAGCAAGGACACAGCAGGTAGATACACATCCGGAAAGATGGTCAAAGCCGGGATGTGTTGATGTCGAAAGACTATCGAAGTTGGGAGGGTCCGAAAAAAGGGTTGAGTGATACCCTGAAGAAGGAAGCCTTGATGGCAAAGAGGAAATCGACGCTGAAGATGAGCCACCGACATTGAGCAAAAGAGGCGTCTTATCACAAAAGGAGTTTGACGCATCCCTTCTAGAATTTAGAATTCCAACAGAAATTTTGATTGAAAACAAATTAACAAGGACACCAAAGAACTAGAATCAAATATGACATCAGAGCTGCAGGAAGAGGAGGAAGAACACAAATTCTGGCAATGATCCTGAGACCATGGATATGTTTCAGGAAACAGAAGGGTCTGATTACATGGAAGCTCAGTGGCAGGACATAGAGACTGATTCCCCTTGAGGGAGGTTATTGACACACATCCATCAAATGCACACCCTTCCTAGTGCGGGTCACAACCAGTGGCCGATGCCAGGGAGGGATTTTTCTTTTTATTTAAAACTCCCTCTGGAGACACAGAAAAGCTTCTGTCTCTTCCCCCACCCACCCCTCTGTGGCGTCAGTGTGCCATGATGTGCCCTGACGTCACAATTTGTTTTCCCCACTGGAGCAGGAAGCAGCAGGTAAGGCCTCTTTCTGCTCCTGTGGGGAAAACAGGCTCAAAAGGGCCTCCCCAGTCTTCAGAAAGGCCTTGTTCGAAAGGGGAGATTGTCCCCTTTCAAACGAGGCCTTCCTGAAATGGTTTCCTGGCCGTGGAAACCATACAGCTATAAAAAAAAAAATATATATATATATATATATATATATATATCACTTTTGTCAGTGTGTTTGTGGTTTCCCGGGGGGCTGTGATCAGCTCCCAGGGAAACCACACCCACATATAAAAGTGATATATATTCACTAAAAGTTGTCTCGCAGTGCGAGTCTTCAAAGTGATGCACATACTCCAACCAATGCGTTTCAACTGTAGCTTTTAGGCAGCAATAAAAAAAGTCAAGCTAACTCTTGTGATTGTTTCTGCTAGAGAAGGATCAGACTTTTGTCTAGTGGCAGTTTTGATCTCATAAAGTAGTGCAGAAGGCTTATATGCCTGCTGCAAAGATCAAATCTGTATTTAATGTGAATAGCTGAGTGAATTAGTAAATCCAGCCATTACTTGTGCTGTAATAAAAATGAAATGTATGTGCGAGGGGGGCTATGGAGCGATGACGGGTATTTTTTCTCGGTGGTAGTGTGGGAATCCGAGGAGGAGGTCATGGGAGCACCAATAATAATAGTCTGACTGGGTGCCGCAGGTGCTAAAGACTCTGACGATGGGTATGTGACAAGGTGAAGTAATAGTGTGTTTTTTGTGTTTTTGGGTGTCTTGCGAGAACGTGCTGATTGAGGGGAAAAAGCAAAGGTGAGGTGACTCACCTTTACTCTTGCACACAACACACACACTCACACCCTCACCCCCCTCCCCAGCAATTTTGTGACTGTCTACGTAGGCCGGTATTCTAGAGGGTACAGATTAGCCAGTAGCAGATATGGCGTCTCGAGGAATGGCTGATACTCAAGCCCTAACTAGGGTTATAGAGGACAGCTTTGACATAGGATCAGGGACTGAGACAGCAGATATTGAGACAGCATCTGAGGGATAGGACAGTGGAGCAGACTCTTTTCAGTCAGGGGAGTCCCATCCAGCATCTCCTCTTCCAGTGTTTCTGAGGGAGGTGATGAGGACAGTCGTGTTTTCCCTTTGCAAGCACAGTCTGTGCAGCGGGACAACGGGTTAGCCCAACCCAGAGCAGGTGCATGCGGTGGCAAGCACAGAGAAAGAGTGCTCTCTTTGGAGCTCCCCAATTTAGTTCGGCCCCAAATTCCACTGCCCAAATCATATTGTGGAGGCATTAAAATTATTTATCACAAAACAACCTGGTTTTGTAAGGCAGGCACCTGCATTTGTAGTCCTGGGCTTGGCGGCCATTTAGGGAAACCTTCCAAACTCAGATATTTCTGGAAACTAGACACTTGGGGGAATCCACGGAGGTGAAATGTTGAAAAAACTAAACTTTTGTTCTTGCATTTCTGTCACACAAACTACAAGAATATGCTAGGATCCACAAAACTCCTACCACCCAGTGTTTCCTCACCTGTCCTGATAAAAACGCTACCCCACGTGAGGGCCTGTACCTACTGCCTGCGTCAGGAATGAATCACCGCAGGGTCAACAGTTGTCATGCTCATGTAAGGACTAACATTGACCGTTGTGTGATCCATTGCTGTCAGATACTAGACCCCCCACACACAAAGCGAGTTACCACTTTTATCGGGAGACATGGGAGATTGCTGGGTGGAAGGAAGTTTGTGGCTCCCCACAGATTCCAGAACTTTCCATGGCTGAAATGGCAGCAACCATGTTTTCTTTAGCCAGATTTTAAGGTTTGCAAAGGGAGTCTGGGTGACAGAACCCAGTGGGAGCCCCACAAGTCATCCTATTCTAGATTCCCCTAGGTGTCTACTTTCCATAAACATATAGGTTTGGTAGGTTTCCCTCTGTGCTGACTGAGCTAGAGGCCAAAATCCACAGCTAGGCACTTTGCAAAAAACGCATCGGTTATCTTTAGAAAAATTAGATATGTTTATGTTGTGTTTTGGGGCATTTCCTGTCGTGGGCACTAGGCATCTCCACACAACTGAGGTACCATTTTTATCGGGAGACTTAGGGGAATGGTGACTGGAAGGAAGTTTGTGGCTCCCCTCAGATTCCAGAACTTTGCAGTACCGAAATATCAGGAAAATGTGTGTTTTTTTTTTGTTTTTTGTTTTTTAGCCCAATTTGAGGTTTGCAAAGGATTCTGGGTGACAGAACCTAGTGAGAGCCCCACACGTCACCCCATCATGGATTCTCCCAAGTGTCTGCTTTCCACAAATGTATAGGTTTGGTAGGTTTCCCTAGGTGCCGGCTGAGCTGCAGCCCAAAGTCCCCAGCTAGGCACTTCGCAAAGAGCACATCATTTTTCAATGGAAAAATGTGATGTGTCCATGTTGCGTTTTGGGTTTTTTTCTGTCGCTGGCACTAGGTCTACTCACACAAGTGAGGTACCATTTTTATCGGGAGACTTTGGGGAATACAAAATAGAAGAGCAAGTGTTATTGCCAATTGTCTTTCTCTACACTTTTGCCTTCAAAATGTAAGGCAGTATGTAAGAAAGAAGTCATTTTGAGAAATGCCCTGTAATTCACATGCTGGTATTGACCCTCGAATTCAGAGATGTGAAAAAAAACACTGCTTCTAAACTCCTTATCTTGTGCCCATTTTGGAAATACAAAGGTGTCCTTGATACCTATTTTTCACTTTTTATATTTCAGCAAATTAATTGATATATACCCGGTATACAATGAAAACCAATTGCAAGGTGCAGCTCATTTATTGGCTCTGGGTACCTAGGGTTCTTGATGAACCTACAAGCCCTACAGATACCTGCAACCAGAGGAGTCCAACAGACGTAACTATATATTGCTTTCAAAAATCTGCCATAGCTGAAAAAAGTTACAAAGAAAACGTGGACAGAAATGGCTCGTTTTTTTCAACAGTATTTTTTTTATTTCAGCTGTTACTTTCTGTAGGAAAACCCTGAAGGATCTACACAAATGATCCCTTGCTGAACTCTGAATTTTCTTTACTTTTAAGAGATGTTTAGCTGTCCGGGATCCACCATTGGTTTCACACCCATTTCTGTCACCAACTAGAAGGAGGCTGAAAGCACAAAAATAGTGACAATTGGGTTTGTCCCAGTAAAATGCCAAAACTGTGTTGGAAAAATGTGGTTTTCTGATTCAACTCAGTCTATTCCTGAAGGCTTGGAAGATGGTGATTTTATCACTGCAAACCCTTCGTAGATCCCATTTGCAGGGAAAGAAAACAGATGCTTTCTTCTGAGCACTGCCCCCCCCTCCCCTTCCCAATCAAAGAAAACGTTTTAGCTTTGTTTTGGCTAATTTATCGGTCTCCTCCAGGGGAACCCACAAACTCTGTGTACCTTTAAAGTCCCCAGGAAGTTGGAAAAAAAGGACGCAAATTTGGTGTGGATGGCTTATGTGGACAAAAAGGTATAGGGGCCTAAGCGCCAACTACCCCAAATAGCAAAAAAAAGGCTCAGCACTTGGGGGAGGCCCAGCAGCCAAGGGGTTAAACATCACACTATACAGATTTTGCATAGAAATGAAAAAGCAACCACCAGCAATGACCAAGGAAAGTGGTCTACACAAAAGAGGAAACATCCATTCTTCTGCAAAGGATAAAATAATAGTTGCAAAATAAGGGAGTAGAAAAGGTGCCCAAGAACGAGACCAGCAAGGGAAACTACTCAACATATTTCTGAATACCAAAGAAAGAGAGGTTCCCTACATCCCATACTAGACCTTTGCTTCTTAAACAAGTTCATAAAGACACAAAAATCCCAAATTACAGCACTGCAAGATGTTATACCTCTGCTACAACAAGGGCATTAAATGGGAACTACAGATCTAAAGGATGCTTATCTACTCATCCCAATGAATCACAGACACACAAGATATTTGTTTTGTGGTGGACAGAACACATTACCAGTTCAAAATGCTGGTCTTTGGAATAAAACCAGCACCAAGAGTGTTTGCAAAGTTCCCCGCAGAAGTAGCAGCACCGTTAAGAAGGTAAGGGTTACCTGTATATCTGTATTTAGATGACTGCCTTGTGAAAGCAAGCCTTCTACGCAAATGCAAAAGGCACTTGGAGATAGTTATATGAATGCTTTTCAATCTGGGGTATTCAACAAACAGAGAAAAGTCATCAGCAAAATCAGAACGAGAAAATAGCTCCCTGGGACCAAGAAATAACTCAACGAAGCAAAGGCTTATCATAGCGAAAAGAGAATAGTGTCAGTACTTCAATAAACTCACTGTTACCAGAAGTTTCCGTCTCTGACAGTGAAGACGGTGAGAATAATGATGGGGAAGATGACCTCCTACATTCCTCTCAAACCATATGCAAGGCTGTATATGAGACCAATCCAGGATTGTGTGCAAAACCAATGGTCACAATCTGCAGAGAGTTCGGAAGATCTAGTTATTGTCACACAATAGGTACAGGATGAGATCCTGTGGTGGAACAGGTACCATTTACCAGCTTGATTACCACTTAAACACCAAACTCTCACAGTAACCAATACCACGGATGCTTCACATATGGGTTAGGGAGCTCATATGGAGGGACTCATTCAGAGGTATTTCAAAGGAACAGGAAGCGGTACAACATACCAATGCACTGGAACTAAAAACAGTGTTCCTAGCCTTTAAAGCCTTATGAAACACTTGTGGAGAAAGTCATTATTATTTCAAACAGACAACTCAACAGCAGTGTTCTATCTCAACAAACAAGTAGAAATACAATCCTTTGTACTATCAAGCGTAGCTCAAGTAATCCTGAGGTGGACCATCCAGAGACAAATTAACATAATGGCAAAACATCTTCCGGGAAAAGGCAATGTAGAGGCGTACAAGCTGAGCAGGCAATCATCCTCCACCCGGGATGGAGAACTCAGTCAAACAGTACTCAAATGGTATTCAAACAATGAGGAACACTAGAAATAGATCTGTTTGCAACACCAGAAAATGCTAAACGCCAATTCTTTGTTTCCAGACACCCACACCACCACTACCTGGTGCATGCTCTGTCAATAGATAGGTCATGGATATTTACTTATGCTTTTCCCCTGATCCTTCTTTTACACAAAGTAATCAGCAAATGCAAACAGTCCCAAATGACGCTGATACTCCTTGCTCCACAATGGATAAGCCAAACTTCGTTCTCGGATCTAATAGAGATAGTGCAGAACAATAGACCGAGATTACTGGGGTAACAAGATCTAATATCTATGCAACTGGGGAGGAGGTCTCCACCCAGAACCAGAAACCTTGAGTTTAGCAGTTTGTCTTCTGAAGACTTTAAAGTATGGACATCTTGGTCTGCCAGAGAACACTATGGCGATTCTCAGAGAAGCAAGAAGGCAGACAACAAGGGAATGCTAAATGGGAAAGGTACTTGAATTGGTGCCAAAACCTTGGCCTATTAAAGGACAATGCAAAGGTCACAACAGTCTTAAAATAGGTCAAGCACCTACTAGACTGGAAACCAGCTTATGCTTCATTAAAGATCTCTCGAGTCATCCCTTAGCACCAACCTCTTCAATACGACGACTCTAGCCGACAGAGTCCGAACCCACAATATCAACATAATGTCCTACGCCAACGACACCCTTCTAGTTCTCAGAGGACTCCATTCACCACCAAGACTAACTTTCACAACTGCATAAAAAATGTTGCAACCTGGATGAAGGACAACTGTCTGAAGCTCAACAGGGACAAGACAGAAGTACTGATCTGTGGTAACTATACCTCCCTCCGGAACAGCACCTGATGGCCCACTGAACTCAGACCCACCACTACACTAAAAGACCATGCCTGCACCCACGGCATCATTCCGGACAGAAAATTCACCATGAAACGACAGATCAACACAGTCTCCTCTACCTGCTTCACACTCTCCTCCTGCTCCAAGAATCTTCAAATGGCTCCTCATAAGCAAGAAAAAAATAGTCATGCAAGCCCTAATCAACAGCTGTCTTGACTAACGGCAATGCATTGTCTGCAGGAATCACCACTGATCTCATGAGAAGGCTCCAGATGATACAGAATTCTGTGGCCAGATTGATCCTAAACCTGCCCAAACTGACGCACATCAGCCAACAACTGAGAAACGTCCACTAGCCTCCCTGTCCAGAAAAGATACAAATTCAAACTACTGACACATGCCTATAACCACCTACACAACCTAGGACCAACACACATGAACCACCGCCCAAACTTCCACCAACCATCAAGAATCCTTAACTCTGCCTCCCTCACCCTTGCACAGACACAGCCCATCTGCCGTAGCCACTGCATTTTTCCCACTTCGCTGCTAAGTCTTGGAACCCCCTCCTCCTCTGAACATCACCCTCGCTGACGAACTTCAGGCATTGACTCAAGACCTGGCATTTCGACTAAGGCCAGCAACCCAGTGCCTACATTAAATGTGCTATACAAATACTGATTGATTGATTGATTAAAAGATACATTTAGCAGCGATAGTGGCCTCTACAAGAGGTCACATAGGAAGGAGTTGCTTAAAAAACCTATAATCCAAAGACTTCTGTAGGGGACAAACGGATAGCTCCACCTTGAAGGGTGCCAGCACCAACTTGGAACTTGAACTTGGTACTAACACAACTAATGAGGAAACCTTTTCACAAGACCTCTCTAAAAAGGATCACTTTGAAGACTGCATTCCTTATCGCAATAACATCTCTTCATAGAGTACGTGAATTGTAGCACTCAGTCCAAGAGCCATACATGTAAATACACCAGGACAGAAGTCATGAGGACAGCTCCACAAATATGACCCAAAGTCATCTTGCATTTCCACATAAATCAATCATTTCAAATGCCAAGCTTTCTCCAAGGACCACAAAAACAAGCTAAGAGAGCATTCCAACCATTAGACGCAAGAAGTGCTATCATATGTATGTATATGTGTTTATATATATATATATATATAGAGAGAGAGAGAGAGAGAGAGAGAGAGAGAGAGAGAGAGAGAGAGAGAGAGAGAGAGAGAGAGAGAGAGAGAGAGAGAGAGAGAGAGAGAACGAACACACAAAACAAAACGATTCAGAAAGGGGAAGCAACTGTTTGTCATTTGCAGACAACAAAGGAAAACCAGTTACAAAGAATACAGTCTCCAGACGGATTATGCAAACAATCTAAATGTGCCATACAACTGCGGGAAAAGAACTACAAACTAAACCAATGGCACACTCTACTTGCAAAAAACAGCAAATATACCATTTACATGTATTTGCATGGCCGCTACTTGGTCATCAGTGCCCGTGTTCACAAAGTGGTATTACATAGCCATACAAGGAAACTCAAGTGGGACAAAAGGTATTAAAACATTTATTTACAAACTCAAGCTCCTCTTCAACCCAACCACTACAAAGATAAAAAAAAATTGTGAATCCAGTAAAGATCAATGCTGCAAAACGAAGCAGTTCCTTACCTGTAGGAGTAGTTTTGCAGCCTGAAGAATTTTCTGGACTCACATGTGACCGCCCACCTCCTCAGAAGATTAGGGAGCAACAACCACAAAAAAAAAAGAATCTGAAGATGGTGCCCACGTATGGGAGCTTAGATGTAGGGCTTATGACATCAGAAGAGACCGGATTAAGCACCAAATAGTAGGACGGTGGAAGCCCAATACCAAAAAAAAGGAAAAAGACAAGAAAAAGTCTACTACTACAGTGGAGAATTACAAACCCAGCCACTAGATGGCAGAATAATGCAGAGCATGTGAATCCATAACATTTTTCAAGCTGTAAAACTACTCCTGTAGGTAAGAAGCAATGTCGTTTTGGGTATCACACCAGTTAAAATTGACAGCTCGTCAGCTGTATCCCATTGTATAAACTGTCACCTATCTTTTTAAAAGCGCTCTAAAAATAATTTACCTCGGAGGCTATCAAGAATTCCTGCAGCTCACTCTTAAAAATGCATGCAAATTAATTACATGTAAACAGTCCTTTCATTTATGGTGGTATTCTGAATATTAAGCCTTACAAGTGCTCACACATTGCTAGAGTATGGAAAGTTTGTTTTATCATTGTCTACTTACTCTTTAATTGTGGCAGCTAGGGTAAAGAATGGCCGCTTGTCTTTGAAGTATACAATGTTGGATTTCCACGTGGCACAAAAGGTGTACCTAAACGGTGTTTGTTTATGTTGGATCTTTCAGACTTCGGCGTTAGTGCTTTTTTAGCAACTGGTGGTGATATGACGAGAAATAAAGTGCGAAAAACATTTGTTGGCACACCATGTTGGATGGCCCCTGAGGTTATGGAACAGGTATGTTTTCTCTTTTATATTACATAACAGTAGTTAATGCCACCTGCTATCCCATCATAAAAAAAGATCTCGTCCCAAAAAAATCAACTGCGTTATGGAAATGTTCTGAAATATTTTGCCATCAATGTTCAACACTGATGCATGTTAAAGTGGAGAGGTATTTGTACCCTCGCACAGGAGCAGCATTTTACCAGGTATAGCATTTGGTTCTAAATACAATTTAAGTGACTGCCATGTTTAATCTGTTTACTTTTCAGGTCAGAGGCTATGACTTTAAAGCTGATATTTGGAGTTTTGGAATAACGGCTATTGAGCTGGCGACTGGTGCAGCCCCTTACCATAAATACCCACCAATGAAGGTGAGCACACCCTTTCTTTTACTAAAATAAACCTTTGCAGAACAGTATTTTAACAGTTATGCAGTTTTCAGTTCAAGAGCATAATGGTGCTCCTTACATGTACCTGCACTCTCACCACTAAACTATAAATCACCTATATTTGGAAATCCTCCCTCAAACCAAACAAAATGTGATACCGAGAGTTTTGGGACACTGTGAACAGAGTAAGTCCTCCTTTATGAATTTCGTACAACATTTGAAAAAAAGAGCCTAGTAGTCCCAACTCGTTCTTTAAAGCGTCAAGTCTGCCTCAAACGTACTGTCACATTGATAAATTCCTATCGCATCCAGAGGTTTGTTAACCATTTGACATTTGTCTGTCATCTTAGCTTGAAATCTTGTTGTTGGAATGTTTTATCCTTTAAGTTCTTTTTTTATTTTGTGAACGCTATGGGTGTCATGTTGGCATCTTTATCCTCCAAACTTTCTCTACAATATAATGAATCACTGTCATTTTACTTCATATATGTATTTTATTATATCTATTGAAGGGTAACGTATGTGCCCAATTTACCAAATCCCCATGAAATTTTAATTTCAAATTTTCATGTGAATGTAACACCTAAATATTTACAATTCTCAACTTCTTCTAATATTGTGATATCTAATTTTCATTTCAATTTATTTTTAGTTTTCCATTTTTCGGATATCACGGTCTTTGTTTTTATGATATTAGTTATAAAATAATTTGCCTCTCAATATTTAGGGAAGGAACCCAGTGACCTTTGGAAACCTATTTGGATTACATCCAGAAGTTCTGTATCATCTTCATAAAAAGATTACTTGAATGTGGGTTCTACTTAGTTTTGGTGGAAATGCCTTTATTGTTCGAAAAGGGTTTAGAGCATCCTTTACTCAAGCCATTAGGTGGGTAAATTATCTTTATAACTGCACCATTAGAACCCAGTTGTACTTGGGTCCATGCTCCAACGTGCAGTTTAATTCTGAATCTTAAGAGGCCCCTTGGTATACTCGATGCTTCCATTTTCTCCCACAGCCCATTTTGGTCTATAGAGTTAAATGCAGCGGATAAGTCTACAAATGCAGTGTATAGATGTCCTAATTTTGTTTTTATATTTTTTCTGCAAGGACTCATAGGGAAGTGCAACCATCTAAAATAGAATGATTAGGTCTAAGTCTAATTTGCATAATTGGCAACATTTCAACGATACAGTTTTCCAACTACTGTTAAAAGTGTTTTTCCTAAATATGTTTCTGAATATATTCGTAAAGGTGTATGAGCCTATACATTCCAGGACCTGTTTGAGCTCATTTTGTATACAATGGTATTCTAATGCTTTCTTTCAAAGTATCTAAAATCCAATTGAACTTAATTGTTGCATGAAAAGAGTGGACGAAACATTTTTAGTTTTCAGATCTGAGGTGGTAATCACATCATGTCTGCTGCTATTCAATCTAGGCCCTCTGCACCTGAAGGTTTTATGCTTTTTATGTATGCTTCGATTTATTTTTCTGATGGTGCTTCATTTGTCGTATTTGCTTTATCATCCTTTAGTTTGTAAACTCGCAGCTCCCACTAGTGGTATCTCAGTGGGAATATACATATCTTTATCAGTGGCCTCCATATGGCTCTGAGTCATATTTCTTTGGATATTAGTACCACAATTATATTTTTATATAGGATACAGATTTCTAGCAACAGATTACTTTACCTTGGATTAATCATCAGTCGTCAGACTGGATCTGGAAATTTTCAAGTAGTAGTGCTGCACGCATGTAGGTGGCATAATTTGGCTCTGCAGAGGCTTCTGCGTTACAAATGAAGTGCACGGGGCCTATATAGGCGCAATCCCAGTGTGCTGATTTCAGTTCTTTTCCTTCTGCGCCAGGCCGCGCCGATTGCGTGAAGAGTTAAACCCAGCTAATTTTTGACAACTTTTTCTCGACCTTTTGTTGACACGTTTTTTGAGAATTTCCTCTCTTGGTGTGCTATTTATGTCCCCTAAGAACCAAGCTGGTTGCAAGCCATGTGGTGCCTGTCCCATATATGTAGAAAATTGCATGCTAGCAATGTAATATCAATGGAGTCTTAGGATTCGAATTCATATCCAAAGGGAATATGTGTATGGACTTTTAACCCTGTCCCTTTGGTGTTGGAAGGGGTACCTCTCTGATTTGTTTCAGTTGATGAGCTAAGCCTCCACTTCCTGAGCCAACCCCAGCAATCCAAGAGGCTGCCCACCATTAGAAAAAAAAAATTCTCTTCTGCCAGCCTAGCACTGCAGTCGGTAAACACAGTGTGCCTTTTGTGCTGTTACACCCATAAAATCTGGGTTTTGGTTACTCAACTTCTGCCTGTGGTCTCGGCCTAGGCCATACTAACTCGGGTTATTGCTGAAGGGAGAGATACAACAAAGTTCACCATCGGGTGTGGACTGAACACAAAAGGCTCGCTAGGCAGAGCAATTTCCCCATTGGTGGTCCTTAGACAGAACTACTGGTTTTGGGGTATGTCCATTCCTTGCTCATGGAAATGCTCTTTGATGGCTCTCGCCTTTTTGCTGAGAAAGCAAACTCGGCACTGGAGCTCTTAAAGAATAACAAAACTATGGCTAGGTCCTTGGGCCTATCCATGGCCCATAGCCAAACCCCAGTCCGCCTTTTGACTCTTCCTTGGCTACAGAAGGAACTTCAAACCACGTTCATTCCCTCTCAACCACCAAGGCCATCAAGCTTCCAAGTCTATTTGTGGCAGAGTGCCTGGTTCCCACAGACTGCGTGGGGCCACTAACCAAAGGCGAGGCCAGTCGCCCGATCCCCCAGCAGCCACAGCTTCCAAACCTCTTTAGTTTCCCCTCACACAATCAGTGGCATCCAGAGGGTTGGGGGAGAGGAAGGAGAATACACCTTCACCTGCACCACTTGCAGTCGATTATATCTGACAAGTGTGTTTTATAGGTTGTCCAAACTTGGCTACTCCTTGCACTTTCTGGGCATACCTCCACCCATGCCCCCACCTACTTATGACCGGCTGACAGAGGACCATCTCTCCTTGCTCCATCAGAAAGTGTTGACTCTCTTGGCAAGCGGAGCCAACAAGAGGGTGCCAGCATCAGAAGTAGATCAGTGTTGCTATTATTGTTACTTTCTGGTGCCGAAGGAGGACAGAGGCCTTCATCCTTTCCTAGACCCTCAGCTTCTCAACTTCATCCAGAAAAGGAAGCTCAGAATGCTCACGTTGACTAACATTGACTGTGGATTCTCAATATTAAATTAAATAGCAGCCTTTGGGTTGCAGGACTCCTAATTCCACATCCCTGTCCTTCATGTCCCCACAGGTGTTGCCTGTGGTTTACGGTGGGTCAAGAGCACTTTGTTTGCGGTGCTCCCAATTGGCCTTACCAGTGCCCTTTGAGAGTTTACCATGGTTATGGCGTTGTTGCAATACATTTGTGATGGTCTGGAGCTGCAGTCTTTCCTTGTCTCGACAATTGGCTGTTAAATAGCCTTGCCCCAGGCAGTAGTCTCCCACTTCAAGACTGTGGTGGACCTCCTGCATTCGCTGGGGTTGACCATCAACATGCCAAAGTAACTCTTGACTCCCTAATAGACGCTCCCTTTCATCTGAGCAGTTATGAACACAGTGCAGTTTTGAGGCTATCCTCCCGAGCGGCGGGTCCAGGATATTCAGTCTATGACACTCATGGGGAACAGGGTCAAGACTGATTTGCATAAGGCTGGGTCCAAACTGGGGTGGCATGGTAAGCAAATGAAGGATGGATTAAACCCAGATCTGTGACTGGGGGTGAGTGTTTGAAAAGTTTCAACACTCCGTCCTTCATCCTTTTGTGTTGCTATGATACTGATGGTTCGGCCTCTGTCCTGGATTTCAGTGAGACTGACTCTGAGGTTGTTGGGCCTCATGGCCTCCTACGTTCTTCTAGTGACACATGCCCGTTGGCCTTGGAACTCTCTGCAATGGGATCTAAAGTTCCAGTGGGCACAGCTTCAGGGGCGTCTCTCTGACATGCAGTGGTGGCTGACTAACCTTGATTGGTTTAGCAGCAGACCCCACTCCCTTTCCCAGCCAGAGTTGACTGTAGGGACAAATGTGTAACCCCTGGGCTGGGTCGGCCTTCTGGGAGAGGTAGAGCTCAGAGGACTCTGGTCTCAGGCGGAGACTAGGGTTCACATCAACCCGCTGGAGCTCCAGGCGATATAGTTAGCATTGAAAGCCTTTCTTCCTTCAGTAAGGGGAAGGCTCGTGCAGGTGTTCTGACAACACCACCGGCATGTGGTCCTGCAACATATAGGGCCGGTGGGGTCATGGACCCCTTGTCAAGAGGCCCGCGTCACTAGACATGACTGGTACGTCAGGGCATTTCTTTGGTGGTTCAACACCTGGTGGGTTTTCTAAACTTAAGGGTGGACAACTCAGCCGTCAATGTCTAATGGATCACGAATGGCATCTCCATCCAGAGATGATGCAAGGTATCTTTAAAAAGTGGGGAGAGCCTTGGTTAGATCTGTTTGCCACTGCCAAGAATGGTCCGGCTGCCTCTTCAGGAGAATTTTTCGTAGCAGCAGCAGGGAAGGGTCCTTTGCCCAAACCTATGACTTCTTGTGTTGAGATTGAGGGTAACTTTCCTCCTGCAGTCTGCAGTGTGATTGTGGCAGCCAGATGTCTCTTCCAAGATGGTCTACGACTGCAGTTGAGACAAATTAATAGCGTGGTGTGCATCTAAGAACTTTGACCCCTTTGTACCCCTTTTCAGGATTTAATATTTTGTTCTGTCCTTGGTCCAGCAGGGCTTTGCTCTGGCACAATTAAGGGCTATTTATAAGCCATTTCGGCATTTTCCAGTTGCCAGGCCAGCCTTACTAGTTCAAGCAACCTATTGTGACCGGGTTTCTCAAAGGTCTCCAACATGTTTCCTCTCAAACTATTTATCAAACCTCAGTGGAACTTAAATCTGGTCAGACATTTCTGATGTGCGTGGCTTTTGAGCAGCTGTATAACTGCCCACTCTGTTTGCTAACCATTAAGACTGCTTTCTCAGTGGCCAGAAGCATCGGCCAAGAGGATCAGTGAAATGCAGGCACTATCTGTGCACCCTCGCTATACCACTTGTACCCAGGGAAGCTGGTTCTGAGAACTTGCTTTTCTTCCACAGGCTGTGACAACCATTCAAGTAGGCCAGAACATCACCTTGCCTACCTTCCTTGCTCTGTCTCATCCTTCTAAAGAAGGAGAGATTCCACCATCTGAACCCAAAAAGAGCATAGTCATTCTACATTGATTGAACAAAAGAGCTCTGAGTGGACAATCAACTCCTTATAGTCTATGTTGGAGCTAAGACATGAAAGGCAGTGCAGAAATGGACCATCTCACAATGGTTAATACTCTGCATAAAGATCTGGTATGCCCTGGACAGTAAACAACCACCTGAGGATTTGTAGGCTTATTCTACCAGGGCAAGACTGCAACCACTGGCTTAGCTTGCGGAGTCCCAGACTTGAACATCTGTCTGGCAGATACATGGGCATCTCTGCACACATTAACTAACCACTAAAGCCTGGATTGCCAGGTCCTTCATGACAGGCATTTTGCCTGTTCAGTCTTGCTGGACCTTTAGGCCTGACATCCACTTAGCAGACCCAACTCTGGAGAGGTAATAATGGGTATCTACCCTAAAGTAATGAATCTGAGACTAGAAGTCTCTATCAAATGAGTAAGTTTCTTACCTTCAGTAAAGTCTTATATCAGAGACACTATCTAGCTGCAGATTCCTTATCAAACCCCCCATTTTCCCCACTCATCAAACAAATCACAGTATAAGGGTCAACCTTCTAAGATCCTTAGACATGCATACCAGTCTGTCAGTGTTCCTTGCAGCTCTGCGCTTCAGACTTGGAAAGTTCCGTAAATAAACTAAGGTCAGAACGCTGGTGGGGGGGAGGTAGGGGTGTTGATAGAAGCCACACACACCACTTCCTCTGCCGACAATGTGGAGCTCAACACTGCCACCTACTGATGCACATGGGTGCTGCTTGAAAATTTCCAGATCCAGTCTGACCCCTGGGGATTATTCTTAGGTAAGGAGTTTGCAGCTAGATGGTCTCTACCAAATAAGGTGTTCCAGAAGGTAATTAACTTGTTCTCTCGTAGGGGATTTCCATGTATAGTCATAAGCACGGAATAGTTCCGCGCGCCTGTGGGGACCCCGGAGCACTGATGTGAAGTATATTCTTAAGTGCAAATACCAGCCCTTTGAAAAATGGTCTGTCAAAAAAACACTTAAGAATAACACTGTGCAGCCTATGTGAACAGCTACACAGGCCAAATTGTTAAAAAGAAAAACAGTTGTAATGTAAATTCACAATTAAACATCTATTTATTCTAGAAATGTAATAACAAATACATTCTCATATTCCATTTACACCTCTCATGAGAATAAAACAATGCAGGGCAGTGTAGCCCATAGGCTGCCATTATACAGAATGTAAATAGAGCTGTGCCTTTAAGAAAATAAAGTCTTCCTGTTTCCCGTCATGCACAGCAAAAGGCAGTTGCCTCAGTTCTTTTTTCCGGCTCCTTTCTGACAGGACCCTGAAGCATTGAGCTCTACCTCACAAAGCCTTTTTGTGACAGAAATTAATTCAAAATCTTTTGAATTTCAATTTCACTCGACGTTTTTAATATTGAGTGATCATTTCCTACTCTTTTCTGTTAAATTCTGACAATTTTGAGGTTTTTCTAGTTTAGAAATGCCTTCACTTTTTGATAAATGCCCTTCTTGTGGCAGAAAAAAGGCTAAAACAGATCCACATCGGGTCTGTATAATTTGCCTTCCATCCAGCCACAAACCGGAGTCGTGTGACATCTGTAAAACTTTCTCCAGAAGAACTCTTCGTGATAGGGAGAAAATCCGACTTCAGGCGAGAGAGGACAGGAGAAAAAGTGGTCATTCTACCACAGAGCGAGGAGAAGGTCAGTCTTCTACCAGGGCCCACCCTGTTTCCTCTATAACTCCTACCAGACCTGCTCAAAAACGGCACAGATCTCCGACTACGTCGAGGGCGTCGGCGTCGAGACAGGGAACGGCGCCAACATGCTCGCCGTCGAGGAGTGGTTCACCGGCGAGGAAGAAGCATAGTTCACCGTCGACAGCCATTTCGCCGTCGAGACGGCGTGGACGCTCGCCGTCGAGAGGATCTGGGTCGCCGTCGACACGGCGAGGACGATCGCCGTCGAGGGAGAGTGCTCGCCGTAGGAGACGTTCCATGTCACCACATCGACGTTGAGGTTCGTCGTCGAGAGGTTCTCAACGGTGAGAGGGATCGACGTCAAGAGGCACTCGCCGTCACCGCACTTCGACGTCGAGGAGTGTGTCGACGTCGAGGCGACAATCAAAGAGACCTAGAAGGGTTTATACCACGTCGGAATCCTCGGCTTCACTCATCCTGCTTCCAGCGTCTCCACAACTCTCTCCTCAGCAGTCGCCGTTGCCGCAGACACCAGTAACACCTACGGCTCCTCTTCCGGCTCCTCCTTCAGAGTCTGTTCTGAGGACTCCAACGCGATCCATAAGGCATTCTGGACATTCCTCTAGACGTTCATCTTCCTCTCGGCACCACCGTCATGAGTCACGGCAGAGATCTCAACATTCACATCATAGACATTCTTCTTCGTCTACACAGGACTACTCTCCAACCCTATCAGACTCACTGTCCCCGAGAGTGTCCCCTATAGATGTGAATACATTCCAGGAGGTCTTAGTGCGAGGGGCGACCAAACTGAATATCCCGTTGGCGGTACCTGCCCCATCGACATCAGTAATCTTCGAGACCTTGCATCAGAGGACATCTTCGAGACCTTTGCTTCCACTGGTTCTGGGTCTTATTGAACCGGCAATGGATATTTTTCTTACACCGGCCGCGACGAAGTCTGCTCTTTCCAGACTTATTAAGAAGTATCGTCCACCGGAACAAGATCCTCTATTCTTGAGGTCGGACCCAGTACCGGACTCAGTAGTTATAGTAGCGGCAAAGAAATTGCACTCTACATCACCGTCTTCATCCTCACCTCCGGATAAAGAGAGCAGAAAAATCGATGCTGCAGGCCAAAAAGTATGCTCTACTGCAGCCATCACAATGAAAGCAGCCAGCGCCACTGCTTTATTAGGGAGATACGATCGGGCCCTCTGGGACTCTATAATGCAGTTTGCGGAGCATCTTCCTAAGGACAAAAGGGAAGATTTCCTGGAGGTCGTGGGTGAGGGAGCCATGGTTTCTACCCAGGTAATAAGTGCTGCGGCTGATTCTTCGGTACTATCCGCACAAAACTATGCTCACGGAATAGCGCTAAGAAGACATGCATGGTTGCGATTAACATCTGTCAAACCAGAAGCACAGCAGAGAATACAGAATTTACCTTTCTCAGGCTCCACTTTGTTCGGCTCTCATGCCGATGACGATATGGCCAGGATGAAGTCTGAGCTAGATACCCTAAAAGCGGTAGGCATGGAACGCCCAAAAGAACAACGAAAGGTGTTCCGTCCATATCAGCGAAGACTTTTCACCCACAGGTATCAGGCACCACACTGGATGTCTTCACGCCCCCAGCAGCAGCAGCATCAGCATCAAAGGGGCTTCTCCACCCAACGAAGGTCTACAAGGGGTCGTTCAACACCTCAAACTCAGACAACTCGACAGGCTCCCGCGTCTAAGCCCTGAATCATCGCTTCCCCCTCCTCCGTTATCCACTCCGGTAGAGGGAAGTATCTCAAATCATCTGGACGAGTGGCTACACATCACATCAGACGCCTGGGTATTGAATATTGTGAGACATGGTTACGCTCTCAGATTCACCAGTCCTCCACCATCTGTTCCACCCAAACCAGCCAGCCACCACCTCGAAGCTCTTCAGTTAGAAGTCACTATTCTATTACAAAAAAGAGCCATAGAACCGGTCCCGATCAGCCAGCAAGGGAAAGGGATTTATTCGAGGTATTTCCTGTGCCAAAAAAAAACAAGCAAGAGTTTCGTCCCATTCTAGATCGAAGGACAGCAAACAAGTGGATTCGCAAAGAGAAATTCACGATGCTATCCTTGCACCAAATTTACCCACATCTTCGTCAGGGCGACTGGCTCTGTGTGATAGACCTTTGCGACGCTTACTTTCATATTCTGGTGACCAAGAAACATCAAATTCCTAAGGTTCACCGTCGGAAAACGTCATTACCAATTTGCGGTTCTACCCTTCGGCCTCAAATCAGCGCCGAGAACGTTTTCCAAATGCATGGCGGTGGGAGCCGCCCACTTGAGGAAACATCAAATATTTGTCTACCCCTATCTAGACGATTGGCTCATAAAGGCCTCCAGTTATCTAGAGGCGCAACAACATTTCAAATGGGCTCTACAGCTGTTACAGAATCTCGGTCTTCAAGTCAATCTCCTGAGGTCCACAGCAACGCCTGTTCAGAGGTTGCATTACTTAGGGGCCATTATAGATACCAATCTAGGAAAGGTGTTTCCTTCGGAGGAACGACGATTATCGATTCTCCAAAAGTGCAAACAACTACAGGAAACTCCACAGACCACTGCAAGAGTAATAGCTTCTCTACTGGGCTCGATGGCGTCTTGTATCCATCTCGTTCCCAATGCTCGCCTCCATATGAGACCCTTACAGGAAAACCTGGAGGATCAATGGTGTCAACTGATGGACGATTGGGAGAGCAAAGTCCTCCTTTCTCCCCACGCCCTACAGTCCCTCAAGTGGTGGTGTTTACCCAACAATCTCTTGGTGGGGATTCCGTTCCAACAACAGCCTCCAGCTCAAACCATCGTTACAGATGCGTCACTGCTCGGATGGGGAGCGCACATGGAACATCTTCGAGTCCAAGGCAAGTGGTCACAGAGAGAGAGTCTCTATCATATCAACCTTCTGGAGCTTCGCGCAGTCCACCTTGCGCTCAAAGCCTTCCTTCCCTCTCTGAGAGCAGAAACTCAACGTGGCCACTATGTACTGCGTAAACAAACAAGGAGGCACCAGGTCCAGGATTTTATCCAGAGAGGCTCAGACAATCTGGCATTGTCTTCTAGCCAGGAACCTGTCGCTAGTGGCAACTCACCTGCCTGGCATCCAGAATGTTCAAGCGGATGCCCTCAGTCGCGTAATGGACGAGAACCACGAATGGGTGCTACACGACGACGTCGTTCGTTCCATTTTCGCACTATGGGGTACCCCCTCTATAGACCTATTCGCAACCCCAGAAAACAAAAAATGCCAAAACTTCGCCTCCAGATATTACCATCCAGGGACACTGGGGAATGCCCTGTGGATAAGCTGGTCAGGAGCATTTCTTTATGCCTTTCCACCGCTTCCCCTGTTTCCGGCGGTCCTCCAGAAGTTATCCAATGCTCAGTCCAAAATGATCCTAATTGCTCCGGAATGGCCACGCCAATGGTGGTTTTCAGAGCTTCTTCACTGGTCACTCAAACCACACATCAGGCTGCCTTATCGTGCGGACCTGCTCACGAAGTTCAGAGGGCAGATATCTCATCCCAACCTCTCATCGTTGAGTTTGGCAGCATGGCTCCTGAGCTAGTGCAATATGGACACTTGAACCTACCTCAGGACTGTATGGAAATCCTGAAAGAAGCAAAGCGCCCTTCCACACGATCGGCTTATGCAAGCAAGTGGAAGAGATTCTGTGTGTGGTGTTTAGACAACAACATTGACCCGGTATCCTGTGAAGAGGAATCTATCCTGCCATACTTGCTAAGTTTGGCAAAATCGGGCTTACAACTGTCATCAATAAAGGTACACTTGGCGGCTGTAACGGCATACAGAAAGAGCCCTTCACAAACTTCCTTTTTTTGGATTCCAATTATTAAGGACTTCCAGGAAGGTTTAAAAAAAGGTCTTTCCTCCCATTAGAAAGCCATCTCGTCCATGGGAACTGAATGTTGTCCTATCGCGTCTGATGCTACCTCCATTCGAGCCAATACATAAGGCATCACTTCAACATCTCACATGGAAAACTGCTTTTCTAGTGGCAATCACTTCAGCGCGTAGGGTCAGCGAAATCAAGGCCCTTTTCGCTCAAGAGCCCTACACGTTTTTTCATTCTGTGAAAGTGGTAATGAGGACTCATCCAAATTTTTTTACCAAAAGTCGTCTCCGACTTTCATGTGAACCAAACCATTTCATTACCAACTTTCTTTCAAAATCACTCCTGCTGAGAGAACTCTGCACTCTCTGGATGTAAAGAGGGTTTTGAAATTTTACTTGGACAGGACAAAATGCTTACGTAAATCACAACAGCTCTTTGTTAACTATGGCCCAGTTAGAACAGGGTTGGGCACGTCTAAGCAATCTTTATCCAGGTGGATTGTTTCATGTATAATGTTATGTTATCAGTTAGCGAACAAATCCCTTGTTGGTAGGCCAAAAGCCCACTCTACTAGAGGGAAGGCAGCTACTGCAGCCTTGATGAGAAATGTCCCTTTTGCAGAAATATGCAAGGCTGCCACTTGGAAGTCGGTCCATACCTTTACTCAGCATTACTGCCTTGATACAGACGCTAGGGCAGATGCGCAGGTTGGACAGGCCTTGCTTAAGAATTTATTTGCATGATTCATGTTTTTTGTCAGTATTCTTCTGTCTACTCCACCGCGGTTATGGGGATGGGCTTGCTACTCTATTCAGTGCTTATGACTATACATGGAAATCCCCTACGAGAGAAGGAATGGTTTCTTACCTGTAACTCCGGTTCTCTCGTAGGGGTATTTCCATGATAGTCATAAGCAACCCTCCCTCCTCCCCGGTGGAGTTGACATAGAACATGTTGCCATAAATATTATCGATGTTGGTACTCCAACAAATGTTTTGTTCCTTCATGTCAGGTTACAAGCCTTCAAAAAGAACTGAGGCAACTGCCTTTTGCTGTGCATGATGGGAAACAGGAAGACTTTACTTTCTTAAAGGCACAGCTCTATTTACATTCTGTATAATGGCAGCCTATGGGCTACACTGCCCTGCATTGTTTTATTCTCATGAGAGGTGTAAATGGAATATGAGAATGTATTTGTTATTACATTTCTAGAATAAATAGATGTTTAAACGTGAATTTACATTACAACTGTTTTTCTTTTTAACAATTTGGCCTGTGTAGCTGTTCACATAGGCTGCACAGTGTTATTCTTAAGTGTTTTTTTGACAGACCTTTTTTCAAAGGGCTGGTATTTGCACTTAAGAATATACTTCACATCAGTGCTCCGGGGTCCCCGCAGGCGCGCATAACTATTCCGTGCTTATGACTATCATGGAAATACCCCTACGAGAGAACTGGAGTTACAGGTAAGAAACCATTCCCTCCTCTTCCATAGATTGTTAATTCATAGGTTCAAGAATATTTTTTTTCTTCCTTTTAAAATTATGGTCATCCCCATAATTTTTTTTTTTTATTGCAGTTTATTTTTGTTTGACCTTTCTGATATTGTTTACAGAACTTAGCTATAGCACAGATCGTTTGAATTTCACTTAACTTGCTTATTTAGATTTAGTTTCACTCAGCGATCCACCACTTCGTTCCTGTAATTTTTACGCTTAAATAAGATTTTTTTTTTTTAACATCATATTGCCCAAATAGTGTCAAACTCGACTTCCCAATTTAATAACCTTTCATTTTAAACATTTTATTCATTTGTCCCTGTTATCCTGTGTTTTCAAATCTCGAGTTTCTGGCACATTTTCCATATATTGTACTTTTGTGGCAAAGACTCTAATATTAACTTGGGACTATGATTACAATTGAGGTCCCCCAATATTTTAAAATATTTTATTCAATGTACCAGATGAAGTGATACTATAGTATAATCCATTAAAGAGCTTCTTTTCCCATCATTAAAGGTATCCACTGCTGGTGATCACTTAGATACCTTCATTTCACTACTAGGAGACCACTGATTTTGCTTAATAAATCTAAGTACTTCCTATTTATTAGTTTTTTATTCATTACTATTTGTGGTAGTATTTACTTCTGATCTTCTTGATTACGTCAAAACTTGTCTTCAGTGAGAAAATAGGGAATTCTAGCATTGAAATGTTCTGTTAACAATACCAGGAGTCATTGGACATTTTAGCTCAAGGTCTTTTAAAATTATGTGTAATTAATTAAAATAACCATTTTAGTGTTTATCTGTGGTTATTTGCATTTTCATTATAATCAGATTGTTTACCATTCCTGCATACATTTTCCTACAACCCCAATTAGATCAGTGATCTTTATTATCATTAATTTGTCTTGCGCTTCATAAAGTTGCGTTACCTTGAGTAGTAATATTGGAATCTGTATCATTAATCCTCTACAATGTTAACCACTATTTATCCTTTTTGCCTCAACACTTAGTTGTATGGGATGGTTGAATACCTGTTTAGACAATGTCCCTGTCTCTTGCAAGACTTTAACTTTATTATCTATTTCCATAAAAAAGGCCCAATACTTTTTTGTTCCGTTTTATGCTGACTAGATTTCAACAGGCTATCTTCCATTGCTTGTTGTTAGGTTGCATAGTGCTTGAGAGGAGGCATCTTGGGGTTAATGTTTGTAGCTAACCAGTTCAAATTCATAAGTACGTTTTTATCTAGATAAATAACACTGTTTCTCTTTTTTCAATTATTCTATTTTGACTTGGTTTCAACTTTTTATCATAGTTTATTGCTATTTGTTTATTAAGCATTGTGGAGTGATCAGCCCGGTTGTCATTATATGTATGTAGCAAGTACATCTGTAGATACACACTGTCTGCATACACTTGCTGTCTACGGTTAGGCTCGGATGTTTGCAACTTGTTTTTCTTCAAAGGGGTCTTTTGTGTCACAAGGAGGAGTGACTGCTCCCTTAGTTGGCAGTGCACGTGGACACTGGGTCCATTGTTAGATTGATTTTTCTGCCATCTGGTTCGGACGTGTAATGATCTTGCTCTGTGTTCTGCGCCTGGTAGTGCTTACCGCTGGCCTTCTCGATGCTTGTGTTATGAAGAATTGTACCAGATTATTTATCCTGCTTTTTCTTCAATCGACAAACACTGAAAAGCAGACTCACTCTGGCGCACATCTGCAGGGACCTTCGCCCTTCATCACTGGTACCCCATTGACAAGAATGGCAGGTCAGTGATTGAAAGGACGCCCTTCCACTATTGCCCCCAGTGTCAGTGTGAGTTCAGCTGTATCAACTGCCATCTAGTCTGCAATCTCTGACATTCTCCCGAGCACGATGACACCATGTGCCAGGTTTGCTTCTCTTTACGGTTGAAGAAAACTCTTCAGCACTGACGAGAGCAGAGGTGGGCCCATTGGAAAATGCTGACCCTGGAGGTCAACGACACAGCAGCATCTTCGGGGACCACAATGTCTAGATGGAGGAAAAGGCCAGTTCATCAGAGTCCCAGCTGGTACAGTCCAGTTTGGAGGCAAGCTAACACTCCTAATCCTAGGGGGAACAGTGACACATGAAGCTCAGTCACCGAAAACTGGAAGACTTCGAACAAGTGTATGGTTGGCACCCACCAACAACCCACAGCCACACAACGAACACGCGGACAGGTACCACCGCAGCTGGGATCAGGAGTCAAGCCCAGAGACTCAACAGCCTGATGGGAAACCACTGCCTTCTGGCCATGGTCAGCTGAAGCCTTCGGATCCATTGATGTACCTCGGTCTGGCTAGGAAGGTCTTGCATACATCGCTGTCCACTTAGGAGGAGACTGTACCCAGGGATGACCCGTGGGGTGAATGTAATATTGATCTCCATAGAGATACAGACCCTGATCAGTATCCAACCAAAACTCCCTCCTCGTTTGCCCATTGACACTGCCATGTAGTCATACAAAGGGCTGCTAAATATCAAGTTGATGTGCATATTGTGCAGAAAGACAACTTTTTGATCAATACAATATTGAAGACCCAATTCACCCTTCAGTTTATTCTGATTCTTAAGATCGTGTCTGAGGTTTTCACAGAGCCACTTAAGGCTATGGTCATTAGACATAGGATGGACAAAAAATATAAGCCCTCACCTAATGACTCTCCCTACATTTGTGACCATGTTCCTCCAGATTCACTCGTAGTCCATACAGTGGGAACAATTGCCAATGCCTGTGGTACAAGGGATGTGCCAGTTCCTTATAAGGAGGGCAAAAAAATAGACTCAGCAGGTAAGAGTGACCGTACAATCAGCCACACACTGGAGGGTTGCGAAATACATTTGCCTGCTCTCCTGATCCGACAGGGCGCATTCAGTTGAGAAGAGGAACTCGTCAAACACCTCCCTGAGTAGCAGAGGCAGTGTGGACAAGAGCTTGTTACAGAGGATAAAACCATTTTGAATGTCACCATTGCTGTGCTGTATGCGCAGCTGACAATGGAGCATACACTGGAACCAGGTAGCTAATTCCCATATCCTGGGCAGACATCAGGTCTGACTCTGCAGCATCTTTCGACGGTGAAAGCCAGGTTTGACTGCAGGTAGACAAGATGTTTCAAAAGCTTAGAAAATACATGGACACAGCTAAAGCTATGGGAGTCATGCAGGCATCCACCTCTAGGGGGGTCCTTCTGGAGGTCACAGTACATGGGAGGGAGTAAGACTTCTTGTCCAGACACTCCTGCCTCCTATCAGAGGCAGCAACAACAGTGCCACCAGCAGTCAACATGGGGGTATTCTAGTGAGGGCTACAGAGGTAGCAACACCAGAAGTAGGGTTAAAGGAGGCTCGACAAAGGGAGCCAATTCATCCACGCTGTGACTCCTTTCTACTTATCCTAGACCCCTGCCCAAATCCCTGTATCTATCGGGCAGAGACTGCAGGGATTTCTTCCTCATTGGGAAGCGATCACCTCTGACCAGTGGATTCCCTCCATCACAGAGCATGGCTACTGACTGGAGCTGGTGCAACCCCACCAAACGTTCCATCCCCAGGCATACCCACTGCAGAACACCAGGTTCTTCAGGAAGAAGTCCAGGTGTTCATCCTCAAAAGGGCTATAGAACCAGTGCCACTGCAGCACCACGCCAAAGGTCTGCACTTCCTATAACTTTCTAATCCCCAAAAAGGATGGGTCTCCGAGAGGCATACTCTACCTCAGGCCCCTTGACAAGTATGTCCTCTCTAAACAATTCTACATGGTCATTCTGCAGGATGTCATCCCTCTACTACAGTTACGCTAACGCATGACTGCACTCGATCTGAAGGATGCCTGTTTCCACACACCCATCCATCCTGCTCATCGTCGCTACCTTCATTTTGTGGTAAGTGGTCAACATTATCAGATCAAAGTTTTTTGCTTTTGGGGTCACCGCTGCCCCCAGAGTATTTACAAAATGCCATGCTGTCCATCTCGGAAGGAGCGGCATTCACATATTCCCCTACATATATCATTGGCCGATCATGGGAGGAAGCAAAAAAGTGTCTGGCTCAAACCCAAGCCACTACATTCTTCCTCTTGAACAGTTTAAGCTTCACTATAAATACTGCCACGCCCCTTCAGGTCAAGCCTTTTCTGGAGGCCGTGCTCAGTTCAGTGACTGGCAAAGCTTATCCCAGTCAGGCACGGTTACAAGCATTTCAGCAGAAACTGCATTACTTTTCAGCTAAATTGTCAATTAACATTCAGAAAAGTTTTGCACCTTCTCAGGATGATGGCCTCTTGTATAGCTATAGTTTCCTACACCAGAGATCATGTGCATCCGCTTCAACAGCTATCAGTGAAATGATCTCAAGTGGAGGGCCACAGGGAGGATTTAGTGTTGATACAGGCCAACACCCATTGGTTGTGGAAAAGCAGCAATGTTTCGCAGGGCCAGCCTTTCATGGACCCTGTTCCGCCTTTGACCATCGCCTCTGAATAATCGCTGTCAAGGTGGGGAGGGCATCTTCAACGACTGACTGTTTAGGAGTAATCAGCTCCACTACAAAGGGACCTCCACGTCAATTACCGTGAGCTCTGGGCCATCCAGCTAGCTCACAAGGCTTTTTTCCAGCAGGTTCAGCATAAGGCAATTCTGATCGACAGACAACATGACCACCATGTATTATCTCCAAAAGTAAGAAGGTACGCACTCACCACAATTATTCAACAAGCATTAGTTGGTCAAGCTGCTCTAAGAACTTTGTTTCAGTCTTTTTTGTCATCCACCGGCTAATAGCCAAGTAGGGGAGTACTGCTTTAAAGCCTATGAATAGCATGTGTATGGATAGTCACACTTGCTACAGATAGACTGTTACCCTGTAAGCATCTGTTTTTAGCATGTAGTGCTGTGGATTCACATGGACCACCCACCTTCCCGGAAGTCTTTGATTGTTGTGGATGTATTTTCTTTCACTACAACTCTTCCTTCATGGTCTGTAAACAGTCCTATCTACTGCTCCATCTTTACGCTCACCTGCTGTACGAAAAATAATCTAACTGTGGAGCCAGAGGCTATGCTATTGCTAACTAAGGGAGGGGTCGTTGTTATACCTTGTGACTCCAAAGACTACTTTAAAGGCACTAAAAGAAGGATGTATGCAGAGCTTGTGAATCTGCAATGCTACATACTATGAACAGATACCTACAGACAGTGTACGTAACGTATTCCTTTCATGTGGAGGCCAAACATCAAAACACATCTTCCTAATATCAGCTTTCAATAGTTCTTTGGTGGTTCTCTGAGAAGAGAAAGTTGATTTGACTTCAAAAATATAATATAATCCATTTTTATTTTTTTGTGAAACATACTCTTCATATAACTCAATCTATGTTCTACATGTTAAGAATAGAACACAGAGAATTTTTTATAACCTTGAACAATTTCCTACCCTTTTCACTTTGATAACCATGCGTGAATCTTCTTCTTTTCTCCTTTATTTAGTATTTTTTATAAAAATTACTATTTTCTTTTTTGTTATTCTGAACCTTCCCTTTACCATAAAAATTGTAAGTTTGGGCCCATTTAATTTATTTTTTTTGTAAGGTCATTCCATTTTTTTCCTTCTCTCTTGTTTTGGAAACATCCCAGCAACTTTGGTGTCTGTTTCCATAAGACCCATGATATCAGTGTTAGACTTGATCTGTCTTGCTGGGTTCATTCATACAAACATTAATAGTTTTAGTATCTATGTTGGCGTGATCTTTATTAGTGCAAATCTATATATAATGTGTTTGTGTCTCCTTATCGTCTTTAAGAAAATCACTCTTTGTGAGAACCTTCAATAATGATGGAAAGAGACCTAATTAGTGATCTGAATCATTTGCAATTGTCTTCAGTACTTTTAACATAGATTCCAAAACACTTTGTATTGATATCAACACCTAAACAGATTACAAGAGTCTATTTCATAAATATTCCTTCTGATGTCATGCACTTTTATTCCTGAAGTTTCCTTTTTATCAAGAAGACAGTTGACGAGAAAAGCAGACATTTTATTTAATATAGCCCCTTTATTAAAGTTTTATCAATTGAAGAACTGCACTTCAAACGCCAGTATGTCATTGTTTGTTTGCAGCAATTTTATCTGATTCATTAAACATAATGGCAAAAAAACTGTCACTTTGATTGTTTCTCTATCCACCTTCAGTGATAGTCCTGGCATTATTGCCATTTTACGTCAATCACATCAATTTCTGTAAAGACAATTTGTAAGATTCCTAGTCGTGTAACCCCATATTTCCTTTCAAATATTTGTTAGGGGCCTTCCTAATTGATGTTGGCATGTTCAGACATTGGATCTTCTTGTTACATTTCTTTCTGCACTAGAAATGCACCTAGTCTGTTTCTTTGAGGTTGTAATTAAACTGATGTTTCATAAGATTAGTCTAACTTTTTTTAATTTTTTTTTATAAAAGACAAGTTTTTAAATGCTTTCAGGTTATGTCCTGTGGTTTGCAAGGGTTAGGTCAACATTTCCCATAACATTATTCTCAAATCTATTCTTATCTAATTATACTACATGTTTAAACAGGATTTTGTAAATGTGAGATCTGTGATGGTGTCTGTAAATTGATCCAAAAATACATAAGTAGATGATTGTGACATGGTATTGAGTAGAGTGTTGAACATGGCGGAGGCTTAGCCATCATAAATGCAGCAGATGTATTGGCACCAGGCCTATCGACGTGATGGGCCTACTGCACTATCTACTGTATACAGTAAATCATTATGTAATTATGTCAGTATTTACTAGCCAACTATGTGAGAGGGCCCTGTTTTCCTTACTTGCATTAGGCCTCATGTCACTGTTGCTATGCCACTGGATCATGAGTTTATGCACTTTAAATTCAGACAATAGCTTGTATTGAGCATTGCAAATCCGACAGCTGCACGTTGCCAGAATGCTGCATTTGATTAGGTATTGGCTGGTTGATATCTATACAGGAAAATAGTAGCTAGTACCAGAGACAAGCCTCATTACAGTATCAACCCACACATATCATTATCCCTTCCTCTAATAGCAGTCTGTGAAGTCCAGATTTATAATAAAGTAGTGTTCACCTAGCGCGTAGAATACATCTGCTCTTAGAGACATGCTCCTAAAAAGTCTGCGTTTGAATAATTCACTGCAGAAAGCTGAGTTTGTTCATATTAATGTTTCTCATCTCTGCAGCTAGCAGGATCACACTCGCTTATAGGGCCATCAGGTAATGGCCAGCAGGCTGGACTCATAGCTTAGCGTGTGGACGTTTTTGTGGCGATTTGTGGGACTGTTTATGGTCTATTGGGCTGGTTTTTAGGTTGAGCGTTAGCAATTGACTTGGTTTATACTTTTAATATGCCTATACGGTGGGTTAAAGCAATTTCGGTTAAAGCAAAGGTCGGTTGCCCTAGTCCTTTAAAAATTATTGCTCACTAGTGGTCAGTCTGCCTTTTTCTTCCTCCATTTTCTGTTTCAAAGCAGTGACCTAATACTGTATCTTTCCAATTTGGTTTCTTTATCTTTTGCTGTGAGGGACTAGTTTTGACATTTCTTTGGGGCTCCCTTTTAGGCTGGTAGCTGCCTGTGTTTTATTGCAGCATTCCGTTTCTCTCACCTCCTCCCATTTCCCGGATATTTGTTTTGGCTTTTTTCCAGTTCTGTCCACTACCCTGCTCCTGAAATAGGCTTATTTCACTAATAAGCTTGTTTTACCACAAAAAAGCTCCTAAAATAAGCTTTTTTTTTTTTTCTAAATAAAAACACCATATGCCCTCGCATCGCTGAGAGTCTGTCTCTGGCTCTCTCGAGGGCCTCTCCCTGCCAGCATTCACGACATGGCACACAGGGCATTGCTTATCTTTATTGGGGACCATAAATCTTCTTCATTCTGCTCTGCTAACTTCATTAGAGCTTTTTTTGTTTTTGCTTGTGTGCGCTGTTGCCAAAAAATGAAAATTAACTTGTTCGAAATGTGCGAAACCTATTGCATTGCAAACGCTTGTTTGCATTATAATCTAGAATTCCAAGTCCATTCTGTAGGAACCATCCTAGTGACGTCGCCCCCTACCATACTGCCTGCTTTTGCGTGTGACATTCTCCTTTGTGAACAGCTCCAAGAGAGGAGCCGAGTCACTCCTCAGGCGTTTAGTCGTGGACACATTTCTCAAATTAAGAAGCAGCAAGGAAGGTTGACGGCTGAGGTGCTAGTGGAACAAGCTAAACAGCTGCTCAAATCTGTGATAAACAGATAGGTGCCTAAAGCCACCACTATGCAGGTCATCGTGCCCTGCCAAGGCACTGCTGTGCTGGAGGGCGACCGCCAAGGAGGCGTGATGTCGCCACGCTCCCGCTGCCTACTGAGAAAACAACCATTAGCGAAGCAGAACGCGCAGCAACCCACTAGAGGCCTTCAGCAAGGCCACTCGAGCGTTTTAATTTAAAAGTACGGGCCGTTAAAGAAAACATGTCCCTCACACAAGTCTCTGAGTAGCACCCCAAAGCCCGGGAGGGAGGGAGGTCGCCAGAGCACCGGCACGATACCCTACCCACATCTTGATTGCATTTTTCACTTGCGGTTCCTCTTTGGCGTTTTGATGAGATGGACGTCTTTCATGACTATCTTTGAAGTCAGCCAGTTGAAAGCAGCAGCTTTATGCATTCCAACATTTCGAAACAGACAAGAGGGAGACCATGAAAAATCGGGGAAATTTATCTTCCCATTGACTACCATTGAAACAAGGGCACTTATAGATGGAATAGCATTCAAATACAGCAGTTTTTGGCATAAAACATTGGAATTCTCTCTCTTCAATCGGGTCTGTTGGCATATATATATATCTTTTATAACACTCAAGGGCAGATTTTGAATTATGGTTATATCACTCTCGTGGCACAGCCTCAAAGTAAAATCATTTTTGTTATTTACTAAACCATGCAAAGCCTCTTTGCTTGTTTTTGCGTGGTTTAGTCAACACAAAGTAATGCAAGGCTTACGTTGGGAAGGCGTTCCATAGGTGGAGCTTTGGTGTTCTCATGCATGGATTGGGGCGCGTTCCCAAATGTACACAGACTTGTAAACCTGGGAATCCGTCAAAAAGCTAATGTCACAGACCAAAACAATTCCTGCAAAAAAACAATCCTGCTTGTAGCACATGCACCCTTGCACCATGGTGCAAGGATGCCTGCGTTGATGCTAGGCGGCACACAGTGCGCCAGTGAAGGGGACTTCAGAAAAGTGCCATATCTTAGTAGATATGGTGCATTTCTGCTGTCTCCCTTTCATGCAACACAGTGCATGCTGCCGTTTGTTGTGTGAAAAAAGAGTAAATATACCCCTTACAGGACCTAGCCAGGAGCCATTGTAATTGAAAACGTGGTATAACACACAGGGCCGGATTCAGTGTTGGTCACAATCATTGTTGGCCCCTCCCCACTGCCTCTTTCTCCATGGATTCCCTCAGTACCACTCTCCTACAGTGCCTCTCACCTTTCCATAGCCCTTCTCTCATTTAATTTCTTTCATAGCTCTACTTATTCTAATGTAGGTTGTCAGAGCACCTTATATCACCGGCATATTATAAGAGACAATGAATCCTACAAGTGTAGAAATCAAATTATAGGAAAAGTTATATAAGGCAATGAGGGTTATAAGGTTTATGTGTTACATATGTTGTGTTCTTGGTGTGGGGAAACACAAACTCACAATTTAAAACATAACACACTGGTTGGGGTTGTATAGACTAACAAGAGGATCTCTTTGGCAAAGTAGTAACCCATTGAGTTAACTACATAAAATACAAACCCGTCATCTGCATGTTACATGTTCTTTACATCAGGGGTTAAAACCCTCAGTGCTACTTCACGATGAGTCAAAACTATGACTATTCACTGGGAATTTGATTGTTTCGTGTAAGCCTATAAAAAATAACGTTGACTGTGGTGAGGCTAGATGTAGTCATTAATTGGAAGATGTATGCTGAGAGTAAGTGAAAAGGTAATCGGAAATGTGTGGTGGAGAGCTAGCTTTGATGAGAAACTTTAATGTCTGATGAGAGGTGGCAAATGATTGACAGGTGCAGCATAAAGTAGTACATGCTAGGTGTTTTGGAAGTGCAAGGGAACATTGGAGCCGTTACTGATTGCCAGCTCGAGCTTGTGATTGTTTAAGAATTGGAGCTGTTAAGTACTTGGCAGGTTTGTTGCAGAGCTTCAAGAACCGAGTGATTGGCATTTGTGCTCGAAATAAGGAGATGAAGTTTGAGACTGCGAGTAATTAGAAGAAGTGATAAAAGTTGGTGCCTGTGTATCATTTTAATGGATGATTAGTGTTATGAGTCAGGTAGTGTTTGGAAGGCGTTGTAACATTTGTTACTGTTGTACGCCTGGAAGGTATGAAGAGATCTGGGCTGGTGTGTGAGTGGGAGGTATGATGAACGTTGTTACTGGTCCATGATCGAAAAGTCTGATGGGAGATGGAGTCAGTGTGTGATGAGGGTTGACGCAGATTCTTCATCTGAAGCTATGATAGTTGGAGTGATTACAGGATGAGAGTGGAAGATGTAATGTGAGTTGGAGCTAGTAAAGGAGGAATTAAGGTAATGGTTGATCTGGTAAGTTATTGGGAACATGTATTGTGAGTTGTGAGTGACTGGGAAAGTGTGATGCAAGTATCAACTTGTGAGTTATTGGAAAAGTTGAACATGAGTTGTCATGAATGATTGGACGTTGTGCTGCGAGTTGTAGACCGTGGGAGATGGGAAGGGTTGGTGAGAGTAGGACATGAGTAAGTATTGGTAAAGTTTGAGTTGTAGCTGGCATGTGGTGGGTAAAGATGCAGTGTGAGTTGTGAATGACAGGGAAGGTGCAATATGAATTATGGTGACAGACTGAAAGGTATCTTGTGGGTTGGACCAGTGAGTGATTGGGAAGGCGTGACATGAGTTGTGGTGCATATAGGGAAGTTGTAGCGTGGTCTAGAACTGGAGACATTGTTAAGTGTTGGTGAGAGTAGGACTGATGATTCACTGGGAATATGTGACTTGGAGATGGTGAGTAATGGTATAGATTCAGTATCTGTTGTGAGTAATACAGAAGGTATAATGCAAGTTAGAGCAGGTGAAGGATATGGAGGTTCGGTGTATATCTGGAAGGATATTTGTGAGAGCAGAGGGCATAAACAATTAGTTTATCTGCTGTGTGTCAAACCATGACCCAAAACCAAACATTTCCGCTGCTCTCATTCCAGTCATTTTGCTGCTACCACAGGACTCTATAATTAAGTACAAAAACCCATCTCACGATCTTCCTTTACTTGAGCTCAGCCTTTCAAAAGCTTCCATCAACCCTCAAGTTTGCTGCCTATCATAATCCTGATCCATCTTCGGGTTTTTCAATGTATCAATGTCCCTACATACTAGGTTGTCCTTTTGACTTACATGGATGTTCTGGTTATGCTTCCCACTGACATACAGTGGAGAGGAGTAGTTCTTGGCTGACCACGGTTAAATTAATATTATTTTTTTTATAGAAAAAAATGCTGGTCCCGTTAAGGTTAATTTCTGAACAAATATCCAGGTCCTTTAAACAATGGTTGTGCTTTTCACAAGGCATCAGGTTTGCTACCCTTGCATTAGTTCCATCGTGATCCATGATTTCATCTCAGATTATTGTTGCTGTTATCCTGGTCTCACTGCTTTTTCGGTCGAGCGTGAAAGCGCTCTGACATGTTGTAATCTATCGCTGGGCTTTTAACCACACACACCTCTTGACCATCACTGTCACTCGTTCATGGACTTGCCTTTCAAACATCCTTTGTTATCATTGGTAAGTGCTTTGTTTCTCCCTCTTTGGGGCAGTTTTGTTACTGCCTTGGCCATTGACCATGTTACATGGATAATTTCACGCTTGCTGATACTTTTGACTGCAAGCAAACTTTTTTTCCTTGTGGGTCTCTCCTTCGCCGTCACGCTAATGGCGACCATGGTGATTTTAATTGACTTGCTTAGGTCAACTGTTTTACTTTTCATTTTCAATTTGTGGCAAGAAACGTCCTGTTAGGAATTTACAAAGCTAATAGCTCTAACTCGAGCAGACGAGAGACCCATTACATTGCAAATGCTTGTTACTTTTGGGTTCCCTGATATTACCTCAAACATTGCTTGCCCCAAGCTCCAATCCATGCAGTCTTCCATACCTTGCAATACACTTACACACACTATCTTTAAAGGTAAAAACTGCCTCAATTTGCAAACAGTGGCCACCTTTTTTAGCAATATAATTCTATAATTGGAGCCACTTTTACTTTGGCGCTTGGCCTATATTCTGCCCCACTCTGACCCTGGCTGCTACAATAAATAGGGCCCAAAATACATAAAAAAATGTATGTTTGCATTGTATATTTTAAGTGTTCCCAGTTTTAATGTATGTAGTCCAATTTCAGTGTTCTAAACATTTGCCTCATTGTTCTGCATGATTTACAGTGTTACTTATTTTAAAATGTTGTAATTATTTACCTTTGAATGTAGTCTTTTAATGAGGCATTTTATAGACATTAGAGATGAAGTGTTTGTATCATTTCCTATTGACAAAAAGTGGGAGAAGTAAAAAAAAAAAAATTCAGTTCCAAACAGCAACTCAGTGAATCTCACTACCCAATAGGAGCACACAACTATTCATTTTCAATGAGCTAAGCCCGCAGTTAGCTTCCTTCGCCTATACAAATATACTACAGTGCAGTTAAATGGATGATTTTAAAAACTGTCTACCAAAATGATACTGTTTTTAAAAATGAAGTAAAAATTAAGGCAAAATTAAGAACCCGAGAACATGGGTGACCCGAGGAAATGTATTTGGAAATGAGACGCGGGACCTAAGTTGGGATCTTTCACTATTTTCACATTTTAAACAATATATTACACATTAAATGTCTAAACACCCGTGCTTCACCGCAAGCTGCAAAGTACTGTTACAAATAAGTAAAACTTAGCATTTCATGTATGTTTTAAGCCCTTAAAGATAATTTACTTCAGCCAATTCCATGGGAAAGGCTTTAAATTCAATATCGCCTATTCTAGGTCTGTCGCACCAGTGAGAGCCTCTATTTTGTCATTAATACAGAATCTTAGTATTCTAATTATTAATTGGAATTCAGTGCTGAAGCTAGAGTAGAAAACTTTAGTGGATCAGCTGACAGACTGCTGTTGGAAGTATTTATTTTAGAATTCTGGAGCTCAAACCATTATTTCCATGACAGAGTTGAACTCCTCGTTTTGTTTTTTGCCTGAGCCACCTCGACAGGAAATGCTTCAGTTTGTTCCGTTTCTACAGCAGCAACATGGTATTCAGGTGTGCCTCACATTTGTTGTGACTATACAATGTTATCTATGTGGTTTTTCATTAGAAGTCTGTAGTGAAGGTATAGTAGAACACTGGGGAATCAACTGGCAGACTGCTGCTGTTGGATAAACATGCATCACTCTACATTGTCAGACTTTTTTCTCACACCTATATGGAAGATGCTTGAGAATTTATGGAAAATATGTTCATTTTAGCTTTTGGAGCTCTAATTTTATTTTCCATGAGACAGCCATCAGAAAAACAGATTTTGCTCACAGGTTAAACCGATCACAGCAGAGAATCTACACTTGTCACATTGTCCATGCGAACCAACACTACACTCTTCGCTAAAACATTTTTGAAACACTTCAAATTATTCAGACGTGCTAACAATTCTAGGCAATTCACGTGAAGTAGACTCTCCTGCCTCGACCATCTTCCTCCTGTCTCTACGTTGTTCAGGCGGACCCACCAACCTAAAGAACTTACACCTGTTTCCGAAATAAACTCTGCCACAATCCTAACAACTGCCGTGCCATTCCAGCTCTCTGGGATGAGAAGCTACCACTCCAGATCTCTTTGATCTTCTGAAGGCAATCGCATTGAATCTGCATCCCATAGACCTTTTTTCAACCTACTGCCTCCATCCTCTGGAGAACTCTGTAGTGCAAGGGACCTGGAGAAATTTCCTGGATCGAGGAGGACAGGAGAGCGATAGTCTTTGCCTAGTCCCTCAGAGTTACTACTCACTTTACTCAAATATCTTACTTCCTTTATCTTTTTCTGAGGCAAAGTAACTGGGTTTGAAGAGTGTCCACCTGAAACCCTAGGAATTCCAGAGATTAACTCGGTATCAAAACTGATTTCTCCATGGTCACGGTGAATTCTAAGGTCTCTAGAAGTTCCCTCGTTATATGTAAATACACTAGAAGTTCTAATTTCACTTGGCTCGTCAAGAGTATATTGTCCAAATATAGAATTCAATTCTTCTCTCTGAGAATAGCTATCACCAGTATTAAGTCCTTGGTAAAGCACGAAGGGGTGGAAGACAAACCAAAGGAAAAACAGCAAACTTGGTAAACAGCACCCCACCATTTGAATCTGAGTTATTTCTGCAAACCCTTCTCCTTAGGAATCGTGAAATATGCATCCTTTAAATCTAGTTTAACTAGCCAGTCCTTTTCTTGTAGTATGTACTGTAGAAGATGGATGCCTTCCTTCTTGAAATACCTGTCAACTAATTATGTTTAGCACTCTTAAATTTATCACAGTGTGCCAACCTTGTCTTTATTTTTTACCCAGAACATTGTGCTTAAAAAAACACCTTGTTAGGATCTACCTTACTCCAACATTTGAGAAAACCTCCACGACCATCAATTCCATTTTTTATTTGTTGAAAACAATCTCTTGAGGTTAAAAAAAAAAATCTGAATAGGGGTTTCCCAAAATACTATTTTGGAACCTGATACATTTACAGAACCCATGGATCGTTTTTTCCTTCTACTCATTTCTGAATAGTTTGTCTCCTGCAAATCTTTGCATGGAACGAACCAGAACATATTGTCCACTTCTGTTGGCCCTTGCAAAAACACATTTACCAAAAACACGCCTCATATTATAGCTTTACTTGCTGTCTTATGTACCTGTGCCCCTGCTGTCTGCCACTCCCCATCATCCAAAGGGTTATCCAGGTCCTTGTACTAATTATGATGAGACTTAGCGACGTTGGCTTACCTGTCACCCTCGAGGGACGCATAAATTCAGGAAAACAGGCCCCTCTGTGATCCTGTGTCCAACAGGACTCGCATCGTCTGGGACTCCACCGGTTTGTCTGGGTATCTGGTCCATGTATCACGGGCCGTGCAAGACATGGATGCATTTTATAAATATCCTCCCAGGCCAACCCCTAATAGCTTGCCCACCTCTGCCAGAGTAATGAAAGTACAGTTTAGCTTTAAGACCCTTGCAGTTCTGCAGTTTCCCTCAGCCCACGGCATTATGTTCATGGAGTCTTTTAGGCGCAAAAAGGGCTTGAGCAACCAGAGTGGGAGCATCTTCGTGTATGAAAAACATTTTAATACATATATCACTGCCCTTTCCAAGGCCAAAGTCACCTGTGACTATAAAAGCTGAGCTCTCCGGGACCCTACGTCCTCCCATCAGGACTTTAGGGAGATGAGTTAAAGGTACCAAGCCCTCCAGCAGCTTTTAAAATTTTTTTTTTTACAATTGGATTCTTCCACACACCATAGCGCAGCATATTGAATTAATCCTGTAATGCATTTGGAGGTCTGGTAGCCCCAGTCCTCCCAGCTTTTGGTCCAGTTTCAAAGTCTCCAGTTTTACTCTGCTGCGTTAGTCTGCCGAAACCAACAACACTAGGAGTCCATCCAGTTTCTGGAACAATGGTGGTGGTAGCATGCAAAACAAGTTCTGCATCATGTAATAAAACCACCTTGGTAATAAAACCATTTTGCCCAGTGCCACTCGTCCCATGACCGACAGCGGTAAGGTCTTCCAAAAATCTACAGATTGGGTAAGGTCCTTCAGCGTATGGCCCATGTTCAGGTCATATTGCACGTGGTCATCATGCGTCACCTGGATTACCAGGTATCCAAAGCGACTAGACTCCCAGGGGAGTTCCACTGCCGAAGGACGGCAAACATGAATGAAGCAGAGAAGATAACATTATGAAATGTGATATTGTACCCCAATGCATTCCTGTAGAACAGCTAACCCTACTACGTTGCTAGTAGATTTTGGGGTGTTTTCACTGGAAGGACATGCTTAATAGTAAATTTTACATGCCATGCTTCTTAATATCACACACCGTGCCTTATGGGCAGTGAGGCCAACTTAGGGGTGACTTGTTAACATTTGAAAGGCGAGTTTAGGCCTGTCAAAGTGGTTATTTCGACCGCTCGAATTTACAGTTTTAGAACTGTACAGTCCGGCTACAGAGGATAGGCCTGCAGGCATTTTTTAAACTCTTTGTAGTGAATGACACAATGACTGCTACATTTTGCTTGTGACATTTAATATACACACCCTGGATACACTATGAACTAAGGTCTTATTGGTAATGTAAATATTCCAGTTAGGTGTATGATTATTTCTTCATATTGAAAAGGGCTGCATAGGCACTTTACCACTGGTTAGCATGGATAAAGACTTTTATGACCAGTAATAGCAGTCACTACAAAAATCATGGGGTACATTATGCAAAAGATGGTCATTTCCAACAAATACCTAACATAAGTGTAAAGAAAGTTAAGTCAGAAGAAATATTACTATTGAAAGAATAGCTGCATTGTATTTTGTGTCACTAGTCATATGGAAAAGTATTTCACACCTGTTGCTGCGGTCCAAGATGGCCCTCAATGGAACAAGAAAGCTCTGTTCAGCTAAATGCATTAATACCTTCCCTGCCATGAACGTAACGGTTATGTCCTTGGCTGAGGTGCCAAGGCCGTAACCGTTACTTCCCTGGACTGGGTCATGGGGGGGCAGGGATGGAAGGGGAATCGCTTCCCCTAACACCTCCGATTTCCAAACCCCCTCCAGGTTGACGTCTGATGACAGCTTGCAATCGAGTGCTGACCTCATTAGAGGCCGCCCCATCTCGCTGGAAGCTCAGCTTCCAGCGCGATAGAAAGAGAAATGCATAGGAAGAGAAATGCTTTGCATTTCTCTTCCGATCCTAGGGCTGGGGGGGCGGTATAGAGACGTGAAAGGAAAGGCCTTTCCTTTCATGTCTCTTTGAGCTTGCCCACTAGACACCAGGGATGTTTTTTTTTTTCCCCCTTATTTATGAATAAGGGTAGCGGCCCCTTTGGCAAGGGTCGCTCCCCAGGGGGGCAATATATTATTAGGTCAGATCTGCCCTAGAGGGGGCAGAAGCCAGTAGACACTTGGGAGGTTCTTTTATGTTAGCAAGGGTTGCTCCTCTGGGGGGCAATTTTTTATTAGGCCATTTCTGCCCCACGGCAAGCAAGAGGACATTAAATTATTTTGGGCTTTGGTTTTACATTTGGGCCATGAGAGCTTGTCTAACATCGTCCCACTTAGAATGGTGAAGGCTGCACTTTTTGGACTTTGGGGCGCTGCCATGTAGAAAAATCTACGAGACCTAGACACATCTGAAAACTAAACATCTGAGTGAGTCCAGTGTGGTGTGCTTCACATGCTCCCCACACCATTTTCTTACCCACAATGCCCTGCAAACCTTCAACTTTGCATGAAATCACACATTTTCGCCACATTTTTGTGATGGAACCTTCCAGAATCTGCAGGAATCCACAAAATTCCTACCACCGAGCATTGTCACATCTATACCGATTTAAAAAAAAACTCTGCCCCACTTGTCAGCCTAAAAACGTTTTTTAACCTTCTCCAAACTGCCCTTATGGGACCCGCTTTGGTTCCCCTTCAATTCCAACCTGTTTTTGGCTTTTCCCTGTCACAGGCACTTGGCGAGAGAGACTGAGGGAGAGGTTGGGTGGAAAGAAATTTGTGCTAGTACAGTGATCCTACACAGAAATGTGGGAAAATTAGGGTTTTTTTTTTTTTAGCTTAATTTGAGGTTTGCTGAGGATTCTGGGTAAGAAAACACTGGGGGATCCACTCAAGTCACACCTCCCTGGTCTCCCTCGGGTGTTTGTTTTCAGAAATGTCTGGGTTTGGTAGGTTTCCCTAGATGGCTGCTGAGCCCAGGACTAAAAACACAGGTGCCTTCCCAACCCTCCCCCAAACCCCCTCCCCACAGCCCCGCAAAAACAGGTAGTTTTGTATTTGATAATTTTGATGCGTCCAGAGTGTGTTTTAGGGCATTTCCTGTCGCGGGCACTAGGCCTACCCACACAAGTGAGGTACCATTTTTATCTGGAGACTTGGGGGAACACAGAATAGCAGAACAAGTGTTATTGCCCCTTGTATTTCTCTACATTTTTTTTCCTTCCAAATGTAAGACAGTGTGTAAAAAAAGACGTCTATTTGAGAAATTACCTGTAATTCGCATGCTAGTACGGGGACTCCAGAATCCAGAGATGTGCAAATAAGCACTGCTTTTCAACACCTTATCTTGTGCCCATTTTGGAAATACAAAGGTTTCCTTGATACCAATTTTTCACTCTTTATACTTCACCAAATGAATTGCTGTATACCCGGTATACATTGAAGACCCATTGCAAGGTGCAGCTCATTTATTGGCTCTGGGTACCTACAGTACTTGATGAACCTATACGCCCTATATATCTCCGCAACCAGAACAGTCCAGCAGACGTAACAGTATATTGCTTTTGAAAATCTGACATCATAGGAAAAAGTTAGAGTGAAACGTGGAGAAAAATTGCTGTTTTTTCACCTCAATTTCAATATTTATTTCAGCTGTTATTTTCTGTAGGAAAACCTTCTAGGATCTACACAAATGACCCCTTGCTGAATTCAGAATTTTGTCTACATTTCACAAATGTTTAGCTTTCCGGGATGCAGCATTGGTTTCACACCCATTGCTGTCACTAACTGGAAGAAAGCTAAAAGCACAAAAAAAAGTAAAAATGGGGTATGTCTCAGAAAAATGCCAAAATTGTGTTGAAAAATTTTGTTTTCAGATTCAAGTCTGCCTGTTCCTGAAAGCTGGGAAGATGGTGATTTTAGCACTGCAAACCCTTTGTTGATGCCATTTTCAGGGAAAAACCCACAAGCTTTCGTCTGCAGCCCTTTTTTCCCTTTTTAATAAAAAAAAAAAAAAAAAGGACATTTCCGCTGCATTTGGCTAATTTCTTTGTCTCGTCCAGGGGAACACACAAACTCTCTGGGTACCTCTAGAATCCTTAGGATGTTGTCAAAAAAGGACGCAATTTTGGGATGGGTAGCTTGTGTGGACAAAAAGTTATGAGGGCGTAAGCGCGAACTGCCCCAAATAGCCAGAACACAGGCCTGTCACCTAAGGGGGAAAAGGCCTGGCAGCGAAGGCGTATTAAGAAGAGCATTGTTGTTTTGAAGTTTGCAGTTGGGTATGCTTGTGCTCACTCTTCTCGTCATACAGTCATGCATTTGCTATTCTCTGTAGCTTTCATACTTGCCCATTTCTGTTATGGTTCGAGGAGATGAGTGCGTGTACAGCAGCGTGTCATTACGGCACAACAATACGTATGGACTGGGCCACTTTGTGTGTCACAGCTGCCTGGAAGAGGAGGAGGAAATTGGTGCAGCTTGTCGTCCTATGAGCTGAGCCAGTGGTCTTAAGCCTTTTCACTTCTGAGGACCCCACTAAATAATTACTTGAACCCGGGGAGCCCCAGTCAATCATTATTTGAATCCAGGGACTCCCACTGCGTCATCACTGGAAGTCAGGACCTCAGCCTAAGCATTTTCGATTATTTTAACCACAAAAAATACAGAAATGAGTATTCATCAAAACAATACAGAAATGATTAAATTTTATGTAATTCTCAAACGGTTGTAAAAAAATCAAATTCTTAATTTTAATAGGTAGCTTGAAGGTTTTACAAATTCATTTGGGGCCATTCATTGTCTGTACTGTTTTGTGTTGGTGCACTTGCAATGCTTCCAAGAATCAATCAGAGTGTACTAAATTAGTTTTTAGCCTCCAGTTTCAAATTCCTTCACATTTACAATACTTTTTACATTTTTCAGTTGTACATTTTGCTTCTTTAAATTTCTATGAACCTGTTTCTATTTAGTTTTCTTAGCAGTCACAGAGTAGGCTTCGTGGGCCCCCCATAGTTCCCAGGACCACAGTTAATTTCCACTGCTCTAAGCATTTCATTGCAAGGAGATGAGAAAATGAGAAAAGTTTGGAAAAAAGTTCCTGAAAGGATTTGCAGCAACACTCAGTTGAGCATGCAAATACTTTTTGCTGTTTTCCTCACTCTGCAGTACACTCTGCAGTACATGTGACTGCAGTAAACTCTGCAGTACCTTAACACTTTACGGTGCCCTACTACTCGCCTCTTGTACCGTTGTAATGACTCAGTAATTGGCTTCTGGCATCATGGATCCATGTTTCAGCATATTGTAGTGCCTGATGCTGGGCTAGATTTGTCTCATGTAATTTATGTGAATTTGCTGTTTTTTCAGTATGAACCTGAAAATTTAAGCTTCGATGATGACTGTGGTTGACAATTTGCCACTTAGATGAAATGTGGAAATACATCCACTGTTGCCAACAAAGAAATACAATGTTAACAGCACTGTCCAGGTGTGCCACAAGAGATAGCTTTGTCATTGGGCAAAATGCAAAGCAGCCTCCACTTGCCTCATACTGATAATAATTTCATATTTCCTCTGATTAGTCACTTCTCACGACAATTTTAATCAAAGGGCTTTTGAGGGAGGCGAGCTGCAATATTCTCCATAATATATGCTTGGGAAAAGTCCAACCTGGAAGGTTGTGTAGTGGAGGCTTTATACTCTACTGCGCTAAACTTCAGGCCTATCGCCTAATAAGAAAAAGGCTGACTCCAAGCTCCTGTGTAAGATCCTTATTGAACATTGCTTCTCCCTCATCTGTAAAGGTTGCAATTGTAGAGCATGCTGCCGCGCTGAAGTGATTTTGCCCTTCTAAATCATTTGATAATTGAATCCAACACTCTGCACGTGTAAGGCAGGTATTCCTTTAGGGATTCATTTTTTTATCCCCTGGAGGGCATCAAATTCCTTCCTTCATGCAGGATCAATTAGAAGAAATCTCTGACAAATTTTGAAGAGGTATGCGGTCGTCATTCAGTGACCCTGGTAATCATCTGCATGAGTTACCCATTTATGTGATCCTGCTCGCCTCTATCTATGAAAAACGTCTTAAGGGCTATTTTGCTGGAAGCATTACATCTCATTCAGACTTTCTTAGCACTAGCGTGCCCAAAGTGATCATTTAAGTTCCTACTCTATCCTCTTGGATGTGTTAGTCTACCATCAACATAACTCAAAAGACGGAAAAGTAAATGGCCTTTTTCCATATGAATGCAAACAATCCAACACTAGATACTCGATGTGCAGTAGAAAAGTGTAACAACCTTCCAATGGTCCAGCCCCATCGGCCAATAAGAATTGTATTACTCTGTGCTCAAATATTAATAGGCCTGCTGCTGATCTTAAACAAAAAAGAGTGAAACTGAGTTATACAGATGGTAAAGAACAACATTGAAAGTGTTGGAAAATCTACTAATTTAAACACCAAGTTGCTTCAGTCTAATAAAGTAACCTCGCGGAGCTCACCTTCTTCCTGTCTATCCATTTTCATTGTTTTCACAATGTCACTTCACACATTGAGGCGTTTCGAGCAGACAAACTATTCCAGAGATAATAGCCGTGAGAACAAATCAGCCCTAATCTTTGTCACATAAGTTATTAATTTTCCCAAACCACTAACTTTGAACAGGTTTAGGATTCTTGTTCTACTTAGGTTAATACTGCAACTAAAAGTTATCCGTTCATCGAACACAGACTTGTCAGCTTTCCTAAAAAACTACATCATCATGTCTTGGAATCCTTCGTGGTCAAATTCTTTCCAGCAACATTTCTGAATAGGATTTTGAAGCATTTTGGTAAGTTATGAGTGAATGGTGGTGACGCACGCTTCCCATCGAGGTTAGCTGTCTCAGTAAGCAATGGATGAAAGACTGCTGTACATCCCATAAATAACAAAACATCATATTGAAGGATGTCACTCTGTAACAGACTTACCTGTTGAGTCCTACACCCATATTTGTTCATGGGCCTTGGTAAATAGGCTTGTTGAACATTTTAGTGATGATGCAGCAGGCGTAGTGCAACAGGATAAGCAGAGCACGCATCAGTCTGCATCGCTTCACTTAAGACCTTACAGCCTTGTCTTGGCCAGATGCTGCTTTACTTAACTGTTCTGAAAGTGACTTTGCTTTGCCTCCCAGATAGAAGTATCTTTTCCGGGAATGTCGTTTTGATTTTGAATGCACCATAGAAATTAGAGACCAGTATTTTTTTTATTCTCAAATTGACATCTGTCTATGTTAGGATGCCTGGCTGATTACACTGTAAGTTGTTTGAACTGATCTTTTTCCGTTGGGGCAAAACAGAATTTTAATCGATTATCTCATCAAATCAGATATGCTGACCTTATTCGTTTTAGTAACGAAGATATTACCAAGCTCAGCTGGCAATGTTTACCTTTACTCTCATTATTTATCTATTTCCTTCCTAGCTTGCCCATTTCGAAAGTGATTGAAACACTTACCATATTTTTTTTATTGTGATTAATCGTTCGAAGTGCCCCTTTAATGATAAAATTATTGATGGGGGTGGTCCTTGCTGGTTGATACTATGGAACTTTTTCATATGCTCCAGTATTGAATTTTTCATATATATTTAGCAGTAAATTATGTTAACATGGACATAGACTTCAACCTGTGTTTGTTTAGTAACACGTCCACCTCATTTTACACAACTTGAACTGCAACAGTCAATGAGGTGGAAGTGCTGGGCTCTCTGCTCCCCTTTGAATGCACCATAGCTCAGATTTCTGAAAAAGACACAAAGATTAGCTCCGGTAATACTCTAGCCTGATTTAGGCTCAGTTTGCATGGATGTTTATAGAGAAGATTATTCATTTTACCAACAAAGAAGAGTTAATTCTGCCATATAATGATTTACCGCTGCGAACTAAGAATAGTTGCAAAATTATACATAGTTTGAGAGGCTGTGTTAGCAAAAATATTACTGCCCCTGGTCAATCCAGAGTTTTGGTAAAATCTTGAGTTAGAACATAGAGCTTAAGTATAATAAAAGCACAAGACAAAAAGAGACAAAGGGTTAAATGTTTAACTTCTTTAAAGACCATGGCACGCCTGTGTTTTGCCGTTTAATGACTGACTGCATGTCTCCAATGAACAACTTAAACCCATCCAAGAAAGTTATGACTGTACTGGGAATCTCACTTTAGCACTCTTCACAATATACAGGTGCGTTTTAATCCACTGGACTTTTCAATGCAAAATATTTTTGGAGTATTGATTACCATTATGCCTTTGAAGTCAACTAAGCAGGGTGACTGAATGGCCTGGGATCGCCTTCCAGCGTTTTCCAGAATGATGGGAATTAATTGTATATGTAGTTTTTAAAGTAATCTGATGCACACGTCATATATTGCAAGCCTGGTTTGGCTCAGTTTTCGACCCCTTTTATAAAAACTAAGAAGGAAATCCTCCACTGTACTACTGTTAATTGAAAACGGTGTTCCCATCCAGTAATAAAGATCAGGCCTCTATAAGCAATATCCATCTTATTCCAACTGTCTGTACTTGCTCCATTCATTTGCGATACACACGCTAAAACACTTTGCTGCCAAATCGGGATTGCGAAAAGAATTTATTATTTAGCTGTAGCTAGCTCTTTTTACTGAATTTAACTGACTGTTGTAGAGTCCGTCTCAAGACTGGTGTTGGTGCAGCCATGTTTGAGACTAATAGTCTTTACATTCAAATTGTGGTGCTGGAGTGTACTGTGGTGGTGGAAGAAAGACTCATTTATCATTCCTCTGTTAACCAAACCACTAACCTACCTGAAAATAAGAGGAGTTCCTTTAATTACTTACCACCCCGTTCTAATCACCCTCACCCGCCCTCAATTTCTTTACCCTCAACACCCTCTCCTCCTCAGCGCCCTCATCCTCTTCCTTACCCTCACCACCACCACCGTTTTAGGTAATGGAATGTGTATTTATGCGTCTTTTAAAACCTCCAAATTATTTATTAAATTGGAACTGAAATGTTATAGTTTAATGCATCATTGTGCAAAAGGTAGCTCTATAGCATTTCGTATACTGTTTCACTGCTGGCACACTTTGCCATTGTGGCTGTCCTTGTCTAAATTAGACTAAAGATTTCAAACAGATTTTGTACACTTTTTTTTTTAGGTTTTAATGTTGACGCTACAAAACGATCCTCCTTCACTGGATACTGGTGTGCAGGATAAGGAAATGTTAAAAAAGTATGGAAAATCGATTCGAAAGATGATTTCTTCATGCCTTCAAAAAGATCCCGAGAAAAGGTAAGAAATGTTTGCAAATGAGTTAAAACGCAAAACGTATGTGGTCTCCTAAATCATTGAGAACCCAGCACTTGAGAATGATGTCCTTCATTTATATGTCGGTGTAATTTGCTGGTAAACCAAGGGCTAACTGCTCTTCTCACTTAGCTCATATAACTGTTTAATTTGTCCAGTGTGTTGTTACCTACCGCACATTGGCACTATAAACTATTCTCATGGAGCCAATTCAGACTGCCATTTTTAAATACTCCCTCCTATGATGTCTTTGGCGGGATAAAACTCCTTATGTGTGGGTTTTATTTCGGCAAAATGATCTTGTTAGCTGATTTGACATCATGCAGTGATTGCTCCCCCCTTGATGAAATCACTGTACTCATTCCTTGTTCTGCCATCAGCTCATCAGTAGATCAGAATCCCTGCTACGGGTCTAGGATAAGGGCAAAGAATGTAAACTATAGAAAATAAACAGTGCTTTCATAGACTTGTTTGCTTCCTGCCACTGCCTTCATGACCGAGGACCAGAGGTAGCACTGGGAGAGGCAACGGTTCCAAAGAACAAGCCACAGGAAGCAATGTCTTACCCTGGCTAAACGTATATGACGTCCATGTTGAAGCGTCCTCTTTTACATGAGATTTTCTGGTAACGAGTAATGGTGCAGAGAAAAACCATGTAGGAGGGTACTAACAGGAACTCTTTGTTACTGGTTACATAGTTAAAAGGTATATGTGCAGGAACGTCTACTACAACAAATAAGATGAAGAAATGAATGCTTGAATTCATCTCAACCACTGGCAATGTCTCAGGGATGCATTCCATTCTATCGTCGTTCATTTATTATGCCACTGTAGACCGAGTAGCCAAATGAAAGTCAGTTTTATTCCTAATCCAGTGGTAACTGTCCAAAAGCAGATCTTCGATATAGCAGCCTCTATCGCAGTAAGGCAAGGCACTAGGCCAGCGCGAGTCCGGGTGCTTCTAGCAGGCCTTTATCTCGTCATTCACACGGATGTTCTCCCGAATTGCCTATTAGTGGCTCAGGACAAACAACGGTTGAATCTCAGTGCAAGTGCTGTGCAAACACTTCAAGTCAGTTCTCATTTTACATCTGTCCCATAGCAAAAGTCTAGAGTATAGTTCTCAGCCAGGAGCAGCCCCACCTTCCCTCCTCAGCATTTACACCAGTTCTGACCGACTACCAGGGCATTTCTCTTTGGATTTCGAACACCACAAGCACTCTCCTTCTCGAGTGGATGTGTCACAGATATTACAACTTCACCTGTATTATTTAATGTCCCAGCTCAGTATCCAGAGGCTGGCTGGGGTGGGGTTGCCATCAGTTCGTGTCCGAATATCTGTTTATTTACCTTACTTCTTAAACACGCTAGCGCATTTCGACTATGGCTCTTCAAACGTTTTTTAAATGTTATTTATTTTATTTTTCCCCCGTTCACTGCCTGTTTCAAACTTAATTTTGCCATTTGTTTCTACAAACCCCTATATTGAGCTACAATCTTAGGCTGGCTGCTCGATCAAGATTTAAATTTCCCGACCTGGAATGGAATTGTATATTTATTGTTTCATAATATTTGAGTTGCAGTAATTCGGCGTTTTGTAAGACGCAGGTATTGTGTTTTTCCGTGATGCGAATGGTTGTGTTGGAGCAGTAATCCTAGTGCACCCCCAGATTGTCATTTCGTAATCCAGAGTGGTATGCCATACTGAGTTGTTCACTGATTGTAGCCAGTAACATGCATTTTTCACTCTCCAGGCCAACTGCAGCAGAACTTTTGAAACACAAATTCTTCCAAAAAGCAAAGGTAAGACTGAAGCATTAGATTTTTCTGTATAAAGAGAAAGAATTGCTCATTTAACAGCAATAATTTATTAAGCAACGTGTATCTGGTTGCTATATTGTATTGTTTAGTTGAACGCGATCTCTCTGCACTTGAAAGTGTATTGCTGCATCTGAAAACTATCAGGCTCATGATGTATTTACACTAATTAAGGTGCACTATTTAAGTCGATGCTCTGTCTCCAGTATAACATTTGCGTGCTGACTACTGTCCTGCTTGTGAATGAGGTAGGTTTCTTGTTAGTCGATTTAAATCAATTATAGTTATCATAATCTTCTTCCTCCATACCAGTCTGACCAGAGGCTGCGCAGCGCTTTACGATGTGGGAAAAAGTCATTGTCCGTCCCAGTAACTTAGGGTGTCCAGTCCTACGAGGCAAATCCTGTTTCTGTAGAATCAGAGGGATGCGCAGGCAAAAGTCGAGCGTATTCAGTGTCTAGAAAGCAGCATGCAGTGTTATTATCCAGACACTTGCTAGTTCTTAACCGCAGTTTCTTCTAATCATAACATTCCCTTTTACTTTTAGTCTTATATGTTCCATGTGCTATAATATTAAAGCAAACATGAACAAGCAAGTTATAGCAAGATAGTAATGTCACAGTTTCCCACCTTTATTTCTATATACATGGAGCAGCTGAGGCATCTGAATACTGAACTGAGTGTCCGGGTTCTCCATAATGCAGGTAACAGCCAGCTTTCCCTGTGGTTGTCATCCCTGCCTTTTAAAGAATATTTTATTGGTTTGTGCTGCACAACAAACATGAGAAACCCGTAAACCTATCCCACCCTACCCATGGTACATTATCTTAAGTTGCCAATATATATTGGGTTTTATTGAGCTTATTGCAGTTTTTTTATGTTGAAGTGAGCTTCCAGTGTCTATTGAGTCCAGCCCAGAGTATCCCTCTCCTACTATGTGTTCCACCGGAGGGACCATAACCTCCCATTTGGGCGACTATTTTACCCCAGCTCAGTGTCCCAACCACCCCACATCTTTTCATATTTCAGTTCACGGGCCTCTACCTCGATATGTTTTCTTTTCAGTATCCGACATTGGTCCACACCCTCCAACCGTTCCTGATGTAGAGGAAATGTTCCCGATCCCCATTTCCTGGCAATATCTTGTTTGGCTACCATATTAGCCTAGGGTTAACCAATAGTTTAAGATATCTTGGATTGGTCTGTTTGACCCGAGATTCCCAGCAAGGCCATTCCCTAGTGAAGCTCCAGGGGAACCTCAGTGGCACCCTCTAGTGTCTGTCTCACCGCCCTCCTGAAGGGCTTGATCCTAGGGCAACTCAAGAACTTGTGGTAGATTATACCCTCCTGTCCGCAGCCCTGCAGGCACTCCATATTGTCCAGCTCTACCCAACCTGTGAAGCAGGGTACGGATATAGAAGACCTGATGTAGAATTTTAAGCTCAATTAGTCTAAAAGATGTAGGTATAGCCACCTCTGCTGAAAACATAAGTGCCTCCCTCCAGTCGTCCTCCACAGTGCCCCTACAGTCTCGTGTCCATCGTTCACAAAGGTCATCTAAGAGGGGTTGTGTGTTTCTCATCAATGTATTATATGTTAGGGATAACACTTTTTCTGGCACTACACATTCCATTATATCGACCATAAAGGGCAACATTATTTCGTGCCTTTGTGCTGCCTGAGCTCCCAGGAAGTGTGACCGTTTGCCCATACTTTTGCACAGGGCCTTTCATAAAGCAAGCTGACCCATCTCCGGAATTTGGAGTCAAAGCCCATCTTCTCTAGGGCTCCGAACAGATACGGCCACTTTACTGAATCAAAGGCCTTATTTGCACCAAATGAAACTATATCCCGTCCACTGTTGGAGGATTCCAACAGCACCAAGATGTTATGGATCCATTAAAGATTCAATGCAGTTGAGCGATCAGGGATAAACACATTCTGATCCAGATGCACCAGAGTTGTTATGACCTTCTTAAGTCTATTAGCTTGGCCAAGATTTTAGTGTCCACATTTAACAGTGAGATCGGGCAATAGGATTTGCACCGATCACTGGGTTTGCTGGGCTTGGGGATCAAGATAATCGTGGCAGACTTCCTGCCTGCGGGGAGTTCTTCAGTCTTAAATGCCTCTTAAAAGGCTGCACATACGTGGGGAACCTTCCATTTATTAAGTTTACAAAAGAATTCCACTGCGAATCTGTTGGGACCCAGGGACTTTCCGGCTTGTAGTTGACTCATTGCTAAGGACAGCTCTTCCTCTGATATGTCCACCTCCAGTCCAGCACTTTGATGGGGGACAATCTCACCATAGGGCAGTCAGCGATAAAGCTCTGGGGGCAGATTTATAGAAAGTTGGTGCTGCTTTCCCGGCACCCCTTAGCGCCCCCCTACTGCCACCATGTGTGCACTGTATTTAAAATATGGTGCACCATGGCGCAGGGTAGGGAGCAATAGCGTCGTTCAGTGTGACGCTATTGATGTACTCTGCAGGAGTAGCGCCAAACTGTTGGCGCTACTCTTGCAGAGTACATAGGGACCGATTCTAAAGAATGGAAGCCCAAGCCCCCTTTTAATGCCTGCTCTTGCGACCTCCCTAACGGGGGAATGCCCCCTTTGTATACGTTATGCCTAGCGCAGGCATAATATGGCGCAGAGGGTTACAGAGTGGCACAATCCATGCAGTGAGCTACTCTGTAAATACAGCGCAGGGATTTTGGCCTTGTTGGGCCACATTAACGTAAAAAATAATGACGTTAATGTGGTGCAAGGTGGTGCTAGGGGGATTATAAATATGCTCCTGAACGTCCTCAGGAGCTACCAGTTGGGTATCATAGAACTTGCCAGCTGTATTGCTAACTCCTCCTCTATGCTTCTAGAATCTCTCACCGTCCCTCTTGTGGATGTACACAGTTGTCTAATATATGTACTGTCTCTCTCTACTCCCTATCCACTCCAGTAATTTACCTGTCTTGTTTCCTGCCTCATATAAGCGTTTTTTATTTTAATAGGTACATCTGCTTTAATTCGTCCTGGGCGACTACTTCATATTCTTCCTTTTTTAGGGCCTCTGCCCTTTTCCCTTCAGGAGTTGGGGAGGCCTCATGGCTTTTTTCCTAATGTCAATAATTCACTCTCCAGGCTAGTCAGCCTCTGTTGCCTTTTCCAACAACCCCTGCTATGAGGACCCCTCTTATAGTGGCCTTATATGCCTCCCAGAGAATCACTCAAATCTGTACCAATGTAGCGACCCTTTATTTTCATCAAAGTACTGTTGGGAGGCCTTCTCCAAGCCTTAGGCAGTCTCCTTATTCATGAGGAGCTAGGTCTCCGTCTCCCCCCAGGGTGATTTAGCCCCAATTGTCATTCGCACTCCGATTGGGGAATGGTCTCTAATAACTTTGGCTAAATATTCTGCTACCCCTAATCTAGACAGAATCCGTTGTAATGAAGAAATAATCTAACCTGAAGTGGACGTCAAGGGAACCGGAGTAAAAAGAGTAGGCCCTATCTTGCCCGTGTAGGACTCGCCACACATCAGAGTCCCAGAGCCTGTGCAGGCCTCCTCAGCCTACCCCTCGTCCTGCCATTTAAATATAGCCCCATTTTTTGTCTGTCTTACTCTGTGTCTGTTTGCTTATCAGTAGGGGTCCAGAATTGTAAAGCCAAAAACTACGACATTTCCCGAAAATAGGACTACAATTTTACTTCATCCAAGCGCACAGAATGGCAGCGCTCATCAGCGTAGAATTACTGTAGAGACACTAAGAGCATAAATAAAATGCAATTTTTAAGGCCAGTGTAATGCCTGTTAATTAAATTGATTTCTGTTAACACCTGCTAAGCATCTCTGCTTTGGAAAGTGAAAAAAAAAAACATTAACTCCTACCGTTTTCAAGCGACCTTCTTTAAAAACCAAGACGGGCTACATTTCCTGAAATTTGACAGGACAGGTGGTGAAAACCCGGTATTGTGTCGGCAAATCTGCGACGCCTGGTCACCCCACAAGTGTCTGCTCTATGACTGACAATATGCACTCAAGCCAGTCCTCTTTTCACCCGTACGGGTCATTTGGGTATGACCTGGACAAAATGGTTAAGTCTAAGCTCTTGTCCCCAGCTATATCTATCGCCAGATCCCTTGATGATAGTTTGTCCTAAGAGCGTGCCTGCATTCCATGGGTCATCCGGTTGTTTTAAAACAGTGTACACCTAAATAATGCCATGGCACGACAAGAGTCCACCCTGTTCTTTCCTCTGTAAAATAATGGAAACTGCTGCTAAGGGCCAAGAGTGTTTGCGCCATTATATTCATGTGAAAACACAGCAAACTGCAGTTTTTCTAGCATATCTTGAAGCTAAATGAAATGCATGGTCTAACGTGTGTAGGTCTTTTAATCCAATAAAATGATTTAACTCTAAACTTTTGTCATGAAATCTAATGTTAGTAGTCAAACTACGAGGTGCTTTTCAGACTGACCACTTTCAATTACATGCTGAATGTGGTAAGTGAACCTTGTACCCCATAGAATCTTTTCTAAATTAATGACTTTTCGGTAATGATTGCCTATATACGTGAAGAAACCAGGCAACAGGTTTAACAGTTATCTGATCAAAACAGTATAGCTGCAAATATGGTGAGGCAGAGCAGAGGATTTTTGAGTAACAAACCATCGCATGTTGGTAGTGATTCTTTGATCCATCCAGGCTGTCTCTGGTTCTCCTAAAGAGCTCCCTGAGGGAGGTGCAAGGGCCTCACTAGCATTGCTTTGGTGCACATTAGATCAAAGGTTTTTGAGACAGCGCAGGGAAGCCTTCTGCAGGTGTGTTACAGCAGCTTTAATTGTGTTAAAGAGATTAAGTTGCAATTCTACAGTTTGGACAGGCGGCTCAGGATCATCGACAGTGGTTTCTTAAGCGATCAGATGTGATAATCGCAAGTACTTTGCAAAGTTATTTGCTTTGAGAAGCAGTGCTAAGGTGCTAACCACAAACCTACAGATAAACAGCTGCATACTGCCCAGATCTGAGAAGGCCAGAGATGCCATTGCCTTTTCAAAGCAGTTTTTATTTTGACCAAGAACAGGCGCTGCACCAGAAGGAGTGTTAAAAACTCTCGTCTTCCAATGATCATCAGTTATCCATCTTTATTCGACGTTTCTTTTTCCATAAGCTATCCCTTTTTATTTTTATTTGTGTCTAATTTGATGTTTGTGCAATAGCTGCGTAGCCATACATCGTTCTGTCGTCAAGTTTAAGAAGTGACAATGTAGTAATATGTTCTAGCTGTGCCCTGTAACACTATTAAATGATTTCTTGACTTTATAAGCCTGTTGGTTAAAGATTGCCCTATACTCGCTATATTTGCTGTATATTAGTTGACAGTGAATACCAACCAGCTCTAGCACTTAAAACGATGGAGGCAGAAATACCATAGTGAAATAAGATCAGCTTGAATATGTTGATACGGAAAGGTGGAGGTGCGTGAAGAAAAATAGCCTCTGCATTTCTTTAGGTGTTTATTATTCTTAGCCACCATGGCTGTGTACACCCCAAATAACTCAACTGTATCATTACCCTGCTGCCTTTGGCTAGTTTTGTGCTATACAAATGCGACATACATGCATACATATATTTTTAACCTCAGCATAAATATAGCAGTATATATTCAGCTTTGGCTATTTCGCACATACACATTCTTGAATTATTCCCTGTTCCTGTCCTCTGAGTTCCATAGTGAGGTTTCAATGGCAGTAGCAAAAACATTGCACTGAAAACATTAGAAGTTAATTAGTAGCACTATTACATTATAGGAAAAGAGCCATTCTCCAGACATTGAGGTGAAAGTGCACAGACTTCCACACATCCCAGAAGCTTCCACACTTCAGATTTGTACTGCACGTTGTGAGGAAGGAAGTACCTCTCTCTGCTGTGCCCAGGGACCTTTCAATCAACTGATTTTACCATATTGTCACCTAGGTTTGACCTCCTCAGGCATCATTTTGAAGTATCCCCTGGAATTCTGCCTGCAAGACAATATTTTCTGTTAGAATGGCTGAATCACTGAAGAAATCCTTTTAGGGCGTGTGACAAAAAGGCTTTTTATGTTTGACCCACACTCAAACTGTATTTACTGTCTTCACGTGCAGCATAAAACAATACTGCAAGATTTGCTGCAAATGTTCAACTGAAATTCTGAATAACACGGACGGCATCTTCTCAGGTGGCTGCAGAAGGAGGCCAGTGACCAGTTACTATTCGATGAGTCTGTTCTAGGACCATCCAAACAAAGTTTTAAAAAAAAAAAAAAAAAAAAAACACAAAAAGACAATTTTAGGGAGAAAAATTGCTTACAAACCATCTGGAAAAGGATTTCCAGAAAAGCCACCTCCATTGACTTTGAATAAATCCACCAAGAAACCTAAAAGACTCCCCAAATAGTCTTGTGAGGTACAATCCAAAAGGAAGGAATCTGACAAACTTTTGACCACTGTCCTGCAATGGCTCCTTCAACGCATTCAGCCACTTTCGCTTCACCCATGAGTTAACTACCATTGATGGTCTTATCGACAGCTCCGCCGTAGTGGTCCCATCTGCATTGGATCTGTAACAATAGTTCTTCCTACAACAACAGCACCAGTAGCTTTCCCAACAATGACACTGTCAACACCTGCCACCTCATATACCTCGGTGGCACAGATAACAATACCACCATTGACACATAAGAGAAAGGCTGGTCCTAGCCAAGAAGTCCTTGCCCCCACTGTGAACATGTCACTTAGAAAAATAACGGATTAGCTTCCTAAAAGTATGTACACTCAGAAGGTGCATTGCAGGATGAAGGACCTTTTGAAACGGCCACTAGTTTTGTAGAGTACTGTGAAAATGTGAAGACAATGACCGAGATGATGACTACTGCTATCGGCAGCTGGATGAAGCTGACTGCAGATATTTACAGGAAAATGACTCTGGAGCTATGGGCATTCATTACAAAAGACATTATGACAGGGACTTGAAGGATCCATCCGACCAGGAACCACCCATGGCTGAGGTTCAGGTGGGCCATATTAATCTGTATCAAGTGATGTAAGACATAACTAGGGGTTTCAACATCCTACACTTCATGTGGATGTTCCTTGGCATCACCTCCATCAGATTTAGCGCAATTAGCGCCTGCTCCTCGACCACAGATTCATCCTTCTCCACAAATGTTGCCTACACCAATATTGCTTCTGAACATGTATACAGATACCTCTGATGCACAGTATTAGGACAGAAGGAGTGCTCTTTGAATGTGACTGCGCCCTCTGATGAGGGGGATGACAAAATTGGTCAGGTAACAAGTGTATCTAGTCTCATGCTGGCTCACATTTGGATAATATTGCCTGTTTAGTGGAAATGGTGTCAAAACTATTGACTTTTCTGAAACTGATTTTCTGCTGCAATTGGCATCCAAGACATTGGTGAAGGCAATCCCAGTTGTCGCCCACGAGTGAAAAGAAGCTATACCTGCTTCAGTTTCAGAGACAAATCCCTACATTGGACAACAAATATAGAGTCCTGGTCAACTCAGCAGCTTGCCACGTCTGTCACCCTAAGGGTGATTTGAAGAGTGGGAAAATGGGCAGTTTTTGGGGGATGGGGACAGTATCAACCGTGGCTGTGACATTGTTTAAATGTGCAATTTTTGGGCATTTTGTTTGATTGCAACCTCCTCTCTGGAAGCCATGCAGAGGAAGTCCGAAAGCCTCAAATCTGACACAGAACACTTTCTCCAGAGGTGCTGCAGTATCAACTGTAGCCTATTCGCGGAGGAAGGTTCTTCTAGTGCAGAGGTGGTCCATAAACATACATTTCCTACAAAATCAACCCATGTTTTGTCCTACTAATGTAGAAGCCTTACTTTTTGATTTTCTCCAATAGTCCTGCCTTACTGAGGTTTCACTTCTTAGAGATCTATAAGGAAGTCCTCCAGATAGATTAAACAAGATTCATTGTATCGTAATTGACTCAATGCTCGCCCCAGCTAGCGTAGTTCTCCTTACATTCCGCTTGGCCCTCTGGATGATATGATTTCTGACTTCTGTGCTCAGTAGTAAAAACATAACAGCAGACGGATGGATTTTGGTCTCAATGGAATATGGATACTCTGATTTGTAGAGCTGTCACTGCAGAGGATCACTCATCATCTGCACTCCTTGCAGGCAGTGATGCTGTCAGTACTTCCCAAAATGGCCCTGGAGCCCGTTCTTCAATCACAGCAAAGAAAGAAGTTTTATTCCAGGTTCTTCAGAAAAAATTAGGAGAGTGGCATCCCATCCTGGTCCTCCAGCAACACATCAAATACCTAAGGAAGCAGCCATTCAGAACGCAAGATTGCAGACATCTGAAATTTGTGAGATTCAAAATAGCCTGGCGCCATTATCAATTTAAGGTACTTTTCTTTGGTCTCAAGACAGTGACACAGATATTTATATAGTGGTTGGCACTAGTGTTCCTATGTCATGAAAGATATCAAATCTTCCTGTATTTGGACCAGTGTTTGTTCAAGGAAGATAGCTTTTGAGAAGCAGACATGTCCACAAAGGAGTATATGAAATGATCTGGCAATCTCGGTCTGACAAACAATATAACGAATTTCAGCCTAAGGCCCACATCTTTAATCCTGTTTCTAGGGGCCCTCCTTAACATCGAGCATGGCAAAGCCTCTCTGTTGGTAGAGGATTTGTGTCTTCAGTCACTTACCTGCTTGACCCAAAAGTTGAAAACCTCTGTTCGTCATTGCTGGGTTACATACAACTTTTTGCAGGCTGTGGATGTGACCTCTATAAAAGTAGTTGCACCTTGGCCAGTTGCCCGAAGTTACCGATGTTCCAACAGTCCAGTTCAAGTCTCAGTTAAGTTCAAAGCTGCCTTGACTAGTGATTGGAGTGATTAAATCTCACAAAGGGTTTACTCTTTCACCTGAAATAACCCAATTCATCAGGATATTAGACGCATCATGGAAGTAGTGGGTGCCCAACTTCAGGAACTGGAACCAAGGGGTTGATGGGCGATCCAGGAGAAGAATCTTGCCACTGATGTCCGGGAAATCTGAGCTGTCCAAAACTAATTACAATCCATTCTTTCCAGATTGAGAAATTCACCAGTCCTGTTTAGATGGTAAGTAAAGACAACACCCCTGTGGTGTTCAATATCAGCAAATAGGGTGGCACAAAATACTGTCCACTGTCAATGGTACCATCAAACATGAAATTCTGATACTTCGCCAGCAAGCAGTTGCATTAAGCTGTTTAGGTTGATATTTTTTTTAAAACTTATTCCAGAATACTTACATATGCCTTTCCACCTCTTTTCTTCATCATGATGGTTTCCAGCAAGAGAGCATCCTGCTGACTGGCTCTAAATGCTTCCGCTTGGGTTCACCAGTTTTGGTTCACAGACCTCGTTTAACCCTCAAAAGGTCCATTTATCCTTCTGAGAAAACAATCTCCTTTTGAGGGGCAATGGACAGATTATACATCATGACCCTGCATCTCAGAACTTATGGGTATATCTACTGAACACCTGGAGTTTGCACTGTCGGCCATTCAGCAGGATTGTTGAGATATTCTAGCCCAAGACGGGGCTGCTTCCACTTTTAAAACTTATCAAGCCAAATATGATCATTCCTGTCTCTTGTTTCAGAGCCCCAGTCTGCATCCAATTTCAGTACAACTGCATCACATTACTCCATAGCTCCTGCATCTAGCTCTAATAGTACTTACATATGCCTCCATTAACGTGCATTTGACAGCTAAATCGAGGTTTAAGCGATCCCCAGATGCTCCATCTTTTTTTTTTTTATCAGCAGTTAAAATCAAAGAATTCCTCATAGGTATGTTCAGGGCCTGTACACCTATCGGGGATCTTCTTGGCCACTTAACAAAAGATTAATTAGAACCTGTATACAAGACAGGTATTACGTTTATGTTATGAAAAACAGCTGTTTTGCTAGCCTTAACGTATGCTACACGAGTCAGCAAAATGCAGGTGGTTACAGTCGAGCATCCTTTCTGACGATTTTGCAAGGTCAGTGATCTTCTGCGTACCATCCCAAAGTTTATACTCAAGTGTGGCACTGATTTCAACCTAAATGAGCCAGTTATGCTCAAAATATTTTTTTTCAAGATCCAACAGAAGTGCAGAGGAGAGGCACAGCACTTCTTGGATGTATGTAGGTATTCGAAAATCTGGTGCGACCAAATGTGATCTAAACAATCTGACAAGCTTTTTGTAGCCTTCGGCCATTGTCAAGAATGGTGCCAGCTCTCAAAATACTGGCAAGTGAGCTGAATTGTTATAGCTGTTATTTCCTGTCACCTGGAAGCTGGTTGTCCCTTCTGATCTATAATATCAGCTCACTTAACCTGAGATGTTGCAGCTACAAAGTGCTTTATGCAGAAGTACATCTATCTGACATATGCTGAGCAGATACATGCAGAATTTGCATTACCATCACAAGTCATTACTGTCTGGATACTGATTCTGCATTAAACTCCGCTGTCAGCTAGGTGGTGTTTCATCTATTCCGTTAAGGTGAGCCTCTTCTTTGTGATTTTAGTTTGAAATCGTGTTGCACAGTAATATATGCATTGCATATGTTTTTAAATAGTGTATTCAGTACTGCTTGTTATTCTGATTCAAGCATGTGAAACTAAAAGATCCAATGCTGCAAAAGAAAATAGTCGCATGTGACCTCGGTTCTCAAGCATTAGTATCTTTCACACATTCAAATGTGGCCCCCTTCTCCCTGTTTAAAAGCACTAAATATTGCTATCCTTTCACACAAATGCCTTCGAACTCGGATGTAAGGAAGACCTCTAGGGTGTGATTGGAGTTTAGTGCACTCTCAGCACAATGAGTGGAGCTCAGTTTTTTTTGTGTTTTTTTTTTTTTTTTTAAATGGGATGGTGCCACTAAAGTGCCTGCTACTACTGTGCCCAATGCAATCTCTATGATAATGCTATTGAAAGATCACTGTGGGACTCGAGCATCACCACTGGGAATGATTCAGTCACGTGAATCTATGAAAAATGCCCTTGCTAGACAACAGTAGTTATAAGTAAGTAACTTTTTCTTTCAAATCACCTCCATATCAATATATAATTTAAGAAATAGTGTGACTGTTTAAAAATATGGAGGACAGTAAATGTGACCATCAAAAAAACTCTTCTCTCACCTTGCCGCAACAGCCCAAGAACTTCACTGATCTGATAAGATGTCTTAATGCTGCTGCTTTTGAAGCTTCTTGTGCTGTGCAAATCATCCCCAGGCAGGATCCATCTTAGGAAGTAGTCCTTGGGTTTTATACATCAAGTGCTTCAAATGTTAACTGGGATTCACAGATTACATAGACTATAGTACACGAGTAACGTGCAGCTTTTGAAAGATTTGGAATGAGTCATTTAACAATAGTACTCAAACTGTTTTTAGACATCTGTGTAATGTAGTACCTGAAGGATGTTATAGGTTGAACTTTTCTATCCCTCTTTGTTGCACACAGATCGGCGCCTCGGGCTGAGTTCACATCACTGCTCTTGGGCATATTTTTATAACCGCATTCAACCACTCCCTAAACTGTTTCCAGTGATTTAAATAATAAAGGATTTATTGGGTCGGCAATAGGTCTTGCATAAAAAAATATTTATTTCTTAGAGTATATTGAAAGATTTTGATCCTTATTTTGTTTGAACGTTGATCCCTAACACACATAAATGTTGAATTTCTGATGGGACATAATACACGTATGTATAAAAATGCAAATCTTGTTTTATATTTTAGAACAAAGAATTCTTACAAGAAAAGTTAATGCAACGAGCTCCCACTATTACAGAACGTGCCAAAAAGGTATGGTATCCATTTATACATTGTTTACTTTTGAAAGTAGAAATAAACAATTGCTTAATAGACAACATTTTTGTGAAGTACTTACGAGATTATTTTCAGTCTGTCATATTTACTTGTACAGGGGTGTGGAATTTATTAAAATATCTACTTGTCCAGGGGACAGGTTGCTTCTCAAATCTACTTGTCCTGTAAAAAGATCTACTTGTCCCTTTGGTGCCATGTAGTGTGGCGACAAATTATGGCAGCAATTAATAGCCTCTCTGATTATGCCAGGGCTACTACCATAGTAGGGCTTGAATACTTGGAGTTTCAATCCCTACTGTAGCAATTTCCTTATTTTGCCACCTTTCTGCAGATCTGCATACTGGGGCTGGAGGAAGCAGTAAGCAATAGTTCCAGGGCTGGAATGCCTTTGAGTCTGCAAACCTACTAACCTGCATGTTTTAAGGATTTTTACCAGCTTCTCTCTAATATTTTCCCATAATAAGAAAGGTTGGATATTTACTCCTGACCATGGCAGAATTAGAACTTCTTCCAGGGTTGGGAAGAAAGTGGCTGGAGGGAAAATGAACTTGCAAATGCTCAATAGATTTTCACATGAGCAAGTCTACACATCGTATTTACCCACGCTAAAATACAGTTCACAAATATTTTATAGGGGTACGACATATACCATGGGTGCACTTTTGTGACTTTCTTTAAGAATTTGGGGCCACAAGTAGGTAGGTTCAGATTTGTGACCTGCAAATTGTGAGTCGCAAATCCGAATGTAGGATGGTGTCCTTGACACCATCTGTGATTTGCAAGGGCTTCGCAAATGCCCACATCATGAATAATCATGAGGTGGGTCGCAATTTGCGACCCCCTCACAAATGGTGGCCTGCTGGAGACAGCAGACCACCATGTCTGTGACTGCTTTTCAATAAAGCAGTTTTTTTTGTTTTTTTTTGTAATGCAGCCCGTTTTCCTTAAAGGAAAACGAGATGCATAACAAAAACGAAAAATGAAACGTTTTCGTTTCATTTTTTCAGAGCAGGCAGTGGTCCGCAGGACCACTGCTTGCTCTGAAAAAATGTTTACAGTGACATTCACAATAGGAAAGGGGTCCCATGGGGATCCCTTCCCTTTTGCGAAAGTGTTAGCACCCATTTGAAATGGGTGCAAACTGCGATTGGTTTGCGCCCGCGTTCTCGGTCACAAAACAATCCTACATTGCACTGCGAGTTGCAATTAGGAAGGGAACACCCCTTACTAATTGCGAGTCGCAAACCCGTTTTGTGATTCGGTAACCAGGTTACTGAATCGCAAAACTGGGCTTGTGCATCGCAATGTGCTTTTTGCACGTCGCAAACAGTGAAAGTCGCTGTTTGCAACATGCAAAAAGCTACCTACATGTGGGTCTTGGTCCCAAATTAGGTCTGGTGTTAACAAAGACATTTTGTTTTTATTAAACTTCTATTTCTCTCTCTTTCGGCTGGCTTTACTGTGAGTGATCGCATTCTGCTCTTCCACAAGGAGCATATTGCCACACAAAGTAGTTTTGTTCAGTGTCAGGAACTACAGTGGCAATCAGTGACGTAATGAAACTGGAGGGTGCCCCTTTGCAAAGAACATGGAGGAGCCCCCTCTCCAGACTCACTCAGGGCAGGTGCTGTGCTGACGGGGCCCCCTGGAGGGCGGCTGCGGGGCCTTTGTTATGCCGCTGGTGGCAACGTGTGCTTTAAGAGTTCAAAAACGTTTTGGGGGGGTTTTGCCAATGTTTGTTACAATGTTGAGGTTCCTGGTAGCTCCCACAACAATAAAGTGTTACAAAAGCCATGTCAAAAAAAGACACGCATTGATGAAACTAAAAGACTTATAAAAATATGTCAGATCAGTTGGCTTTGTCAGTGTTTGTTTATTTTCATGCTTCCCATAATCGTGTTGAAAATGGTTACATTAATTTTCCATTAGAAATATTTTTGGGAAATACTAGCATGCATCAACACATTTTACTAAATGACACTTCATTTGCATATAATCAGAGAGCATTCTGGGAGCATTATACTTAGCCTCTTAGCCTAAACTTTTCAAACATGTGTGTACACGTTTTTTTTTTTTTTTTTGTACTGGAACGTCAGTAGTGAAGTGTGACCTTAAAACATTTATTTACAGCACGCACCCTAATAATGAAGGCTTTCAAATAATGAACCATAAATACAAGTTCGAACAGCATTATCTTTTGGAAACACATTACCTCAACTGCAGAGAGTTCAACTCTCTGTAAACAGGCAGCCAAAGGGTTTGTGCTGCAGGGGGTTGGGCCTACTTGTCCCAAGGACAAAGTAAACATAAAAACTTGTTGCCCTTGACCCCAAACAAGATGTCCCGGGCGTCGGGCGATAGGAATTCCACATCCCTGCTTGTAAGTGGACCCCCGAACAAGTTGCTGCAGTGTCTTTACTTTGGTCTCATAGGTAATAGGTCAAACTTTGAGTGCAGAAATAGGGACATATGCATATATTGACTCCAAATAATGACCTGAATGTGCACCAACTCCAGAATATCAACTGCCGCTGTATTGTCAAAGTAAGTATTTTAGGGAACAGTTAATGTAGTATTTTAACTTAACATCTACTAACCTTGACAACATAGTGCATGTCAATATTTGGAGACAATATATGTGCAGGTTGATATTTAAAACTCAATATTTTGTCACAACAACAAGCTCCCTGATACCGGATTGTAATTCTGGGCATGGATGCATCAGTGGTGATTATGGTGTGGGTGCTCATGGCTCTCCTAAAAAGTCATGGTGAAAGAAATATTTCAACATAAGAACCCCACTTGCATGACAGAAATGGACACACCTCAACACACTAGTATAAATTGTGATTTCATATCCAATTTTGGTGCTTTGTCCTTAGGGTTGAGCTGCCATACAACCCCCTTGAGCACATGTAGTTAAAACTTAAACGAAAGGAACCATTCTTAGGTAATTAGAGGCCATAATCCACCTGTTCCCACATGAAATTGAGTACTTCCTGCAGTCTTCGGTGCTTAGTTGGTGTATTGCTGTGTAAAAATCCAAGGAATTTAGACAAATGTTATGGGAGTTAATTTTAGTTTTTCAATCTTCATTGGAAAAGATAGTGTCAGCCCGCCAAATTTGTTTCATTCCCACATAGGACTTCACAGGGATGCAAAGAACATATATAACAATATTTACAATTAAAAACATCCAAATCACCTAATCCCACAATTCTAATAACACTCAACAAAACATTCCCAGCTATAATCGGTAAACCTAGAAATCACATACAAGGTTACTGTTATAAAGACGACACAGAGGGATTTTAGAAGTAGACTTCTTTGTTAGGGTCTCCACACTCCACTTCAAAACAGCTCCCTGACAGTTCTTCACAGGATAGAATTCTCATGTCCTAACATTCTAAGGCAGGCTGCATTCCTCAACAGGAGGAATATACCAACATGGGTGTACAGGTAGGGGGGGAAGCAATAGTGGACAAACCAATGTGCAGGAAGAGTGAATAATGACTAATATGTTTGAATTGATTAGAGGAAACATTTGATGAACTATATATATAAACTAATTTAACACATTATAACACATGCTATCCTCAGCATCTTGATTAATCTTCTCCAAAGATTGCAACAGATATTGCATAATATCCGATTCTCAATCGGACCCACCATATAATTATTCCCCATCTATAATATTCAGATCAGTGGTAGTACATTACTTACATCGGCTCAGAGCATCAGTTTATGTATTGTAGCCCCAAATGGCTTTAAAAAAAAAATCAGTGTTGGTACAAAAGTGTCTTAAAAGAAATCTACATACATCAATTCCTATTATTGCTTCCCTCAAACATATCAATTGGAGAAGTGTTTTCATTATTTAACTCAATTTTTATTGTCCCCTCTAAATTAAACTGAGACACCTTTCCAAAATGTATTATCACCCCTTGAAAGGTCTCCTGTCATTGACCTTAAAAGTAATTTTAGCCATTGCTATTTGTGTGTGTGTGTGTGTGTGTGTGTGTGTGCGTCTACTAACTGTATAAATTTGCCAACATAACAGTATCCTTATTGCTTAGTTTCTTTAATAGATTAATAAACTTCCTCATTATCGTCTTGAGAAAAATGTAACACTGTAGCATCCAAACATTGTGTGTCTAAAAATCAAGAGAATGCACCTTTGTCACTGTATGTCCTAACAATGACTGTTAAGAGATCGGTACAACAGTTTCTGCCAACTTGAAATATGCAAGTACCCACCTTTAGTATCCTGGCATAATACCAAGTGTCCAATAACTTTATACATGTATCAACTAAACGGTATAGCCAATAATTCAATGTCATTATTGCATAATAAACTACGTCAGTGTCATTTATTGTATCAGTAAAAATAGAGTCCCAGAGTTCAGCAGCGACCAATTTAGCAGTATTACTTACCCAAGCACTGACCACCTCTGTAGCAACCATCCTGGTTTCACACCCACCCAATATCACATTACTTATATCTAGCAAGCCGCAACCACATAAACTATTTACCTGTTACACACTCCACACAAACGGACTGTTAGTTTCTGAGTTCCTCCGTTTTGTGCTGTCTCCTAACACCGATCAACAAATCTGAATTTCTCACCATCATAGAATATTCCCTCATCTATCATGAGTGTAACCATCAAAATTTTACCCAACCTATATACCATCAATGCACTGGATTATACAAAACATAAGTGTGTCAAGTCATGTCCCAAAGCACAACATTGGATATAGAACACTTTTCTGAACACCTCCATCTACTGCATTCCCCAAGGTTAAATTATGTTTACACAGTCTCCTGACCAGCCATCATCAACAAAACCACACCCCAGAGCCATAGACAAGCATATTTGCGAAGTGTTTCAAGGTTCAGCCATATTGGAATGTCTCACCTTCATATTCAACAGATCCTTAGTACTTCACATATCCTCAGTATTCTCTCTTCCATCCATGGACATCAAGTCACCCAAAATGCCAGGGGTAGCCAAAGTGGCATCAGACACCATTTCATCTTTACTTTCACTCAAACATGTATCAAATCAAAATCATATCAGGGTTTATGAGGCTTGGCTACTCACCCGTAAGGGTCTCAAGGTGCTAAAGGGGTTTGTCCTCTGAGCTTCAGTCAAAGCGGCAGGTTTTAAGGTCCTTCCTGAATTGGGGTAGCGTTGGTGACTGTTTAAGGTGCAGGGTGTTCCAGCTCTTTGCATCGACATAGGCGAAGGATGTCCCACCAGCCGAGGTCTTCCATATGTGAGGTACGGTGACTAGTGCTTTTTGAGCGGGGAGGTCTGGTGGGGGAGTAGAAGGTGATGCAGTGGTTGAGGTAGGCGCGTCCTAGGTCGTGGAGGGCCTTGTAAGTGTGGAGGAGGAGCTTGAAGTAAATTCTCTTCTCTATAGCAAGCCAGTGGAGGTCTCTTAGGTGATTGGAGATATGTTTGTGGATGGGAATGTCCAGGGTGAGCCTGGTGGAGGTGTTTTGGATGTGCTGTAATTTTCTGATGTTCTTTTGAGTGGTACTGACATAGAGGACGTTGCCATACTAGAGTCTGAGGGTAAGTAGAGCATGGGTTACGGTTTTGCAGCAGTCATTTGGGATACATTTGTAGATCTTCCGGAGAAGTTGTAGTGTGCAAAAGCAGGAGGATGTGACTGAGTTGACTTGGTGGGTCATGGTGAGCAATGAGTCTAGGATGATTTCGAGGTTCCGTGCGTGGTTTGTTGGGGGTGAGTGGGTGATGAGGGTCGATGACCACAGGAGTCGTCCCAGGCATGGTTACACAAGCTCACGTTCATACATACACACACACTGTCTTTTACGTGTGCATACTCTCACCGCAAGCATGCACACAACATACACTTAAAAGTGTTTTTTTTCTTAACTCAGTTACCAAGGAGGGTCATATTCCAGTTAACTGTACTCCATTTTGTATTAAACAAATAGTGAATAATACATCATTCACTATTAGTGTAACCCAAAAAACTGAGTGAAAACAAGGCTGTGGAACCACAAGCAAGGTCGAGCTACCCCTGTGTTCCTGGTACTGATGTCGCACCTCTGAAGACAGGGGTCGCAGAGGCAGTGCCAGCGGTCGCAAGGGGGAAGTTAGGGGTCGCAGCTGCGACCCCTCAATGACTTCCATGAGACCATCATTGAAAAAACAAAACCCTAAAACCGCAGGTGAGCCTGTTCACTGCCTACTTCAAAATACTGCCATATTTGAATGTCTCCTCAATACATTATAGACTGATAAACCACCTGCTGGTTGATGATTGTGAGGACAGCCATTCTGCTCCCAGCTTCATGCTTGAGGTTCGCAGCTCTTGAGGAGCCCCGTCCAGTAAAGGTTGTCTGCAGGGACCTAAGGCCATATGTACTAAAGCATTTTCCCATAGACACAGAATGTGTAAAATCCTTTGATACATCTGGCCCTTAGTGCAGACCGCTGTGGTGTAGAGGGCTCCCAAATTCTTCAGGGAACCACCAGACCACTGGGGCCCTCCTATTCAGTCTAATGCCAGTGAATCTCTGTGAGATATGAAATGCTCTATGGGGCGGTGGGGGCTTTATCACAATCTTTAGGTGGGCCCCCATCACTTTGCGTTGCGTCACTGAGTTGTCTGTGTATACCCCAAGGCATCACATGCTGTGTTTTAGAAAAATGCCAGAAAGCAGTGTTTGTATCTCAGAAGCTGTGCAGAAGTGGCTCTTCATATAGACCGGTTTGGTAGTCAGTGAAAGAAATGAGCTCCTTTCTCGTGAGTGAGAAACAGACAATTTTTGATGTTTGGCTGCTTCTTAGCGAAGCTCTGAGCAGCCTCATTGCTGACGGGGGAACTAAACCTGAGAGCAGTACAGGATGAACTACAAAACTGCCAACGAGTGGATTTCGTTTGGATGAATTTTCAGATGGAGCTCATTATTTAAAATGCATGGACAATACATTTCCCATTGTTGCCTTTTTCCTTCTGTGTTGAGCAGAGGCGATTTTGAAAAATGTCATCGCAGTTTGCTCTTGCATAATTATAATAATAAAACAAAAAACATCCCAGCCCTACTCGCTAGACCCTGAGATTGATATGGACTGTTTTGAATAATGCATCTCACAAAGTGATAGCAACGCTGTCCTCGGTATAATGGGAAGGTTAAACTGTTCATCTGTATCTTACAATAGGAATTCTCGGCTGCTACTAGTACGTTGGATCAACACCTGTGTCCGGCGGGTGTCGCCTCAGGCACACAAATTGTTTTGCAGAAAAAGAACAAAAACTATGATTGAAACTTAGGCATGTGCACGGCAGAATTTATTTTATTTAATTTTGTCTGTATCTTATGGACTGTTGAAAGAGCCACTGATGCAATTAGGTACAGGGACCACATTTTCTACCATGGGGCGTATAAGACATATACCCATGCATGATGTGGTGTATTGCAAAATGATGCACCACTTAACCCCCTATGTGGCTAGGGAGGGGTCCCTGATGTCCTCTTTAGGTGGCACGAGTGATTTTACTACCCAACTTCAGCCTTGTAAGGAGGGCCTTCTCACAGATAAACATTGGGCTTCAGCCATACTGCCCCTCCTTCCCTTCCTGGGATATTAGTACTCCTACCTACATGCTGCAGTTCAATTTGGCTTTCATATTTTCAGGACATGCATGCAAACACTCAACCAAAGTTGTAAATACTAACTATGAATGAGATCACAAGTTTACGCGTTTAGTATGTTTTGTTTGATTTGGTTAATTACATTATAAACTGCCCTTTTATATGGATACATTTAACCAGGGAAACACATGAGCTTTAACTTGACCAGTGGGAATTTTATCACAATTTGCTGCAAAACACAGCCATCTAGTGTATTTTTTATTTTTTTTGTATAGCTTTTTAAAAAACCAAAACAGGTTTGGTAACCTCGGTAAGGAGTGAAGTTGTGCTCTTCCTGATCCTATACTTTTACAATAAAGTGTTTATTCATATATCACTTACTACCCCTGTCGAGGTGTCGAAGCACGTTTCAGCTGGATTAAATAGGATAATGGAGGGTTAAAAGATGGCAGAGTCTACATAGTGTTATTTGGTAAATCATAGTAGTAAGATGAGGTTTGGGATGAGTAAAAGGAGAGCTGTAGGGACGGAAGAGTCTTTAGAAATTGATTACAAAGATCATACTAGTAACACAAGGTTTGGGATGAGTCAAAGGCGGGATACATAAAGGGAGAATTTAGAAAGGGTTGTTTCGGAGATCACAATAGTAAATGAGGCTTTTGGTGATCAAAGGAGGGATAGGCAAGGGAAATTCTGGAAAGAGTTATTTTGGAGATCATAGTAGTAGAATGATGTTTGGGTAAGTCAGAGAGTGAAGGCACAGGCTATATTGAGATAGGTATAGGGTGAGACCTAGATTAATGCATTGGATGTAGTCAAAGATTTTTGTTTTCTTTTACAGTAGAAGTAAAGTAATATTATATAGATACATAAGTACATAGAGCGGGTATAAATGTATAAGGAAGAGAATATATAGAGATTTAAGTAGTATTTTGTAACTCAGACTTTCAAGTGTTGCTGTACGTTCAGCTAATTTTTTTGTGAATTTTTATAGCTAATATATTTTTTTATTTTATATTTTCTTCAATATTTAAATAGTGAAGCACTTGTAGAAAAATAGTTATACTATTTACATATTGTGATAGATAAATAAAACAGAGACCCATAAGCATATATACAAATAACTTTTATGAAAACGTGCATTGACGTAACTGTGTATTGACGTCTATACATATTAAGCATAGAATAATATATATCTATATATACCCATGAGTAATATATAATTTTTTAAGCAGTCTTCAAGAGTATTTATATAGTTTAAAAAACATAATTATACAAATTTGTACAAAGAAATACACCTATCTAGATACATACAATCAAAATATAAATGTTTATATATATGTATACAGGGCTATACTTTATATTAGTGTTTGAGTATGGTGGTTATGTAGGAAATAGCCACTCTTGAGTAGTCTTCTGAAGATAAGATAGTTATATGTGGATCTTATGTATTGGGTTAATGAATTCCATAGTTTGGCTACCTGGACGGACAAAGATGTACCACCTATGTTTTTTTTTCTTGTATGGTGGGACTTTGAGGGAAGGTGTCAATCTGGAACAGAGGTTTCTTTGTTGAATGTATTTGGTGTTTTTATTCCAGATGAAAAGTGATCCTGTTCTATATATTGCTTTGTGGGTGATAAAAAGCAGAGTAAGGGTGAGTCTTCTGGCTACCTGTAGGACCCTCAAGGCAGGAGAAATGTGGGCTTATGGCTGTACATGTAGGAGTAGTCCTGCAGCACAGTTCTGAATCCATTGTAGTCTTTTCATAGTTGGTCATTGGCGTAATCCAGTTTAGACAATAAAGGAGATATTGTAGTCTTGACCTGGGGTGGAAATCCCAGGTGGATGAAGATGTGTTGCAGAAGAGTTTTTATAGTAATGAAGCTTGATCTTGAGCTTGATCTTGCTAACTTGTCCACTTCGGCATTCATTGATAACTTGGAGTTCATAGTAATTCCAAGGTTTCTTTCTCCCTTAGTTAATTTAGAAGGTGGTTCCAGGTCACCAGGCCGGGTGCAGAGTGGGACATAATTTTTCCAATCGCCACATTTTAGTATTCCAGTTTTGAAAGGGCTCAATTTAAGATGGCTACATGTCATCCATTGATAACCAGCTCTGATGCAGATGAAGATTTTTAAGTTTCCTATGTCATTGTGGCTTTCCATTTTAAGGAGTGTTTGTGTTGTCTGCATATTTGTAGCATGTGAGATGAATGTTTTTCATCATTGTCTGTAATGTTTACTTCTTTGCAGCAAAAACATGTGGTTAATGTGTTTTTGGCGAGCAATGGTTTGTTGTAACTTTTAAGTTTGGGACACAGTCTTTACATCGATGTCTGCAATTGTTTTACAAATCCAACTTCAAGCAATTGTTTAAGGACTAAAAGTGAAGAAATACAACTCCACTAATTGAATTGTAATATGCACATAAGGAGACTTATTAAATAGTATGTCTCGGCATAGTGCAGCAAATCAGGATATATATATATATATATATATATATATATATATATATATATATATATATAATAAACTGGAAAAGAACGCGAGTCAGCCCCCAACGCAGCAGGCTGTAAGAGGGTCGCGAACCCTATATAATCAACAAATTACTTCTTGAAAAGAAGAAAATGTTACAGCCACTCGTGTCACTAACAAAAAATAAATTTAATATGGCAGAACAATCAAAACAGCAAAAAATAACTCTTTCTCTAACGCGTTTCAGGAGACATGGCTCCCTTGTTCAGAGACATCTTCAGCCCCATTTCTCTCTCCATTTTACATGCTGCTCAAAACATCAACATAAAAAACGGACTCAATTTCCTTTATACACTGATGGCCGCCGTATTTAAGTATACTACAAGTACCATGGATATAACCTCACTTATACATGGAATACACCCTATTCTCAGTATTCATAGTGTTATTGAATGTTGTGGTATTTATCACTCAATCATTTATATACTTTCACTTCCTATATAATTATAACAATTAACTTTTTATGTGTTCTCAAAATGGAAAAATTGCTTCATATTCTAAATACATCAGTTCCACAATATTTTATATAGTGATAAATACCACAACATTCAATAACACTATGAATACTGAGAATAGGGTGTATTCCATGTTTAAGTGAGGTTATATCCATGGTACTTGAAGTATACTTGGAGAAAGAGTTCTTTTTTGCTGTTTTGATTGTTCTGCCATATTAAATTTATTTTTTGTTAGTGACATGAGTGGCTGTAACATTTTCTTCTTTTCAAGAAGTAATTTGTTGAATATATATATATGTTCGATGGCATGTGTAGCTGCAGATACACATGCTGTGCACATTCCGCCATCTGGTGTTGGGCTCGGAGTGTTACAAGTTGTTTTTCTTCGAAGAAGTCTTTTCGAGTCACGAGACCGAGGGACTCCTCCCATTTCAACTCCATTGCGCATGGGCGTCGACTCCATCTTAGATTGTTTTTTTTCCGCCATCGGGTTCGGACGTGTTCCTTTTCGCTCCGTGTTTCGGGTCAGAAAGTTAGTTAGAATCTCGGAAAAATCGTCTGGGTAAGTGACATTTTCCATATATACAGCTTGTCCCTCCTATTACCCACGTTTCATTTTATTTTTCTTTATTGTGTTTCTGATTTTGCTCTTAAATCAGTACAAAGTGCAGTTAACATTTTAACCCAAGGACATATTTTTACTGATAATTACAAACAGGTGCGGAGCACAATTGGATTCTTTTTTCTCTTCAGGTCAGGAGAGTTCCTGGGTCCAGTGGGCGTCTTCATAAAACAGAAGATGGCGGCTGGGAGTGGAGTGACGATGAGCTGGATGAGGAAAGTGAGGAAGGAAAGGCCGCCGTTGCAATGCTTAGGGTGAGCCTACGAAATTAAATCATCACTACTAGCAATGTTTGTAAAACAACTGCTTCTCTTTTGTGTCCAAGATGTTTAATTTTATTTTCCTCAGATTGGTCTTAAATGTATGTCTCTTCTACTGATGTTTCGTTCAACAGTCTGTAATACAATTGTTATGTATGTTCTCCATAGATTGACATAATTAAATCATCCCTGTTGTTGTAGTGGTGTAGTGGGAGTATCATTAATAAAACAGTAGGTGAACTACCATAGTCCCTAATGGCAATGAACAGTCACTGCCATAGCCTATCAATGTCCTTTTCTAAAAAAAAAAAAAAAAAAAAAAGATTTTTAAAAGAACTAAACTTGAACTATGACCAATCAGACAACAGCACCCTCTAGAATACTCCCAACAGAGGCTGAATCCCCCAGAGATTCTACTGCATGCTGTGTGAACGGTGTCTCCTTGAGCTCTGCTCATATCTTTACTTTTCCTCAGTAATCGGTCACCAGATTAGTTCCCAGCTTGCACTCCCTACAGATGTTGACTGGGCAATATGTCTCAACTCAGCAAAAAAAAAAAAACTTTTCAGAACCTGCAACACCTGTGGGAAGAAAAGACTTCATTCTGACGACCCCCAAGCAATGTATAAATTGCCTCCATCTGGACACAAGGTGAGAGAGAGACTATAAGATGTGCTGCACCTTTTCTCATAAAACTCTAAAAGACTTTTACTGTGGCTGCCGAAATAAAAAACTAGAGTGCCCCTCTTCTGTGGATAGTGATGCTTCTTCACAGACTTCTTAGCCCCATAACAGGCCTACATCCAAAGAAAAGATCTCCTCAGAACCACCTACAAAAGGGGTTAAAAAACCTAAGCTCATCTCTGCTGGACACGAAAAGAGTCAAGAGCACCACTCTTCATCCTCTAAAAAACATTCATTTTTCTCACAAAAGGTTAGTTCTAAGCCTTCTGCTCCTTTTATGAAGAAGGCACTTCCAAAAAGTGCTTCACAATCCCTAACATCGACGACAGAGATGAGGGATCATCCATTAGAACCTATAAAGAAATCCATGTCGACAAACGCACCGTCAACAATACACTCGTCGACTACTGCATGCACAGTAATGACGACAGCCACATTGACTTTTACCACAGTGGTCTCTCCCATGATAATCTCTTTGCAGGGATGATCATTATTGATGATAGTGGCAAAGATCTTTAGTAAGACACAATCGATGGCCATTCTTCTGGGCTCTCAGTCGATAACAAAATCTCCGTTGACGATGCAATTCTCGTCAACATACTCTCAGGTACTACCTAAGACGACAGTGCCATTGACGATTGACTCGTCGACGGTGATCCTGTCAACAACGGACCTGTTGGTGATGATACACTGGTCGACGATACCCTCGTCAGCGATGCCAACCACTTCAACTTCCCCGATACCATCGACGACCGCTCCCATCGACGATGCCTTCAACATCGTTTTTTCCGTCGATGAAGAAAACACCTGCAGATGAACATGAAAACTCAAAAATCATCAGATTTCCTCCATTGAATTTGATTTTGCTAAAGGGAAGCTCTTCTGCATCAACTATTTTGCCAATACCTACCTCTTCAAACAAGCTATTAGCATACCCACCTGCACACCTCTTGGATGAATATAGTGATGATGACTCTGAGGGCGGAGATCCTTTTGGAGTAGCTAGAAGTCCATCCTGACTGCATGTAAAATATTAAGACTTTGAAGATGAGGAGGAACAGTATCAGGATGACTACTACTCTGCGAAGGAGCACACAGAGCCTCATCATCCACAATATTATCCACAATATAATCAACAAGATCCTTCTATTCCAATGCCGCTGTCACTGGTAACAGACCTGCAAAATATGCTCCATGATTATCGAAAGTTTCCATCCTCAGCTCCTTTTACACCAATGATACAAACACCTAGACCGGTGCCAATACTACAAACCCCTACATAAATACAGTCAAGGGTTATGGATGCGCCTGCCACCCTTGTACCGGAAGTATCCTCTCCCTAAGCCCAACCTCCACGGGAAGATGCTCAGTCCACAGGTGTAGACAGAGAGGAGGGAGAAATATGGGATACTCCCTCACAACCAAATGAATGGAAGGATTACCCAATTCCCACGCCATCCCCACCCATAGCAGGGCTGGTAGATTCACCTCCAGAAGACCTAGGCGGATTCCACAGTTTGATGGAAAGAGTGGCCAGGCGTTTTGAACTCCCACTGGTTACTAAGGAAACAGACTTCTTTAAAGAACCAGCTAAAAGGTTGGTAAGGGCTTTCCCGATCATAGATTTGATATGGCAGGAGGGGCGTAAAGCCATGAAAACCCAGCTACAATATCTGCAGAGACACCTCGCTTGGAGGAGAACATACAGTATATAGCTCCTGAAGATTTCCCAACTTGTTTGATTGGACATCCAAAACCAGATTCCGTGGTGTCTGGAGCAGAGCGACATCGCTCAAAGCACGCCTCCACACCAATTTCTTCTTCTCCCAATGGGGCTGGGCATTGGCTAGACAATATTGGCCAAAACATTTCCACTATGGCAGCCACTGTGGTAAGAGCAGCGAATTCTCTAGCAATATTGGGCCGTTACACCCACCAGACGTGGTCCGTTATGTCTATATATACATATATAGGCCTGCTACCAGGAGATACCAAGTTGGAAGCTAGAAAGATACTCCAGGAGGGGGGATGAATCTCAGCAGAAATAATTGATTGTGCTATTGATGACTCAACAACAGGATTTAGCCAACTGGCAGGTGTGGCAGTTCTCCGCAAACCGGGATGGTTAAAGTTCACCTCGTTCCGGCCAGAGATGCAAATAAAATACTGGACATACCATTCAACAGTGAGTCCCTCTTTGGCAAACATGTGAGTGATGCCTTACAGTCCATCAAGGTGGGCACAGATACAGCAAAATCTCTTGGACATTGCAGTACAAGGAGCAGCCCTTTCGGGGAGCTAGGGGAAGAGGATCTTACTCCTTTCGAGGTGGTTATAAACCCTACAGACAGCAATTTCAATTGGGCCAGACATTTATCGCCCCCAAATGCACAACGCCAAAGTTATAGACTACCACCAGCAGCAGCATATAAACATCCCACAAGAGAAAAACATTCTGCCTGCGGCAGAGATACAAGAAGGTACAATGACCTAGCATTAGTGCCGACTTCGCTCTCCAGCAACCAGAATTGGAGGCCACATTGCAAACCATTGCCATTAATGGTCCAAAATAACATCGGACAGGTGGGTTCTAGATGTGATATCCAGGGGACACACCCTGGAATTCCTCCAGAGACCTCCAAATATCCCTCCATCAGGACCACCACCAACCCCCCACAGTTAACACAACTCCTCAAAGAGGTATCAGGCTGCTAAAAAAGAGGGAGCAATAGAAGTCGTTCCACCATTTCAGAAGGGGCTGGGGTTCTATGCCTGTGTCTTTTTAGTCAGGAAACCATTGGGACATTGGTGTCCCATTCTAGATTTGCGAACAATTAAACAAGTTTCTAATGAAACAATCATTTTGAATGGTAACACTTCAGGATATATTGCACCTCCTAAATGCTGGAGATAATATACCATCGTTGGACATCCAAGATGCATATTTACATATCCCAATACATCCAAACCATTGCAAATATATCCCCTTTCAGGTAGCCTGTACCCATCTACAATTCAAGGTCCTGCTATTTGGGCTGAAGTCATCCTCCAGAATATTCACCAAGACGCAGGCCCCAGTGGCGGCTCACCTCATACAGCAGGGAATCCAAGTCTTTCCATACTTGGACGATTGGCTTATAAAGGCTTCAACACACCAGCAAGCAGCAACGGACACATACATCTGCCTCTTGTTATCTGAAAACCTGGGCCTCACGATCAACTATCAGAATTCGTAATTCAACTCCACAATGAAGCTGAGCTTCTTGGTGGCCGTTCTTTACACAATACAATACATAACAAAGAATTTCCTTCCCAGGACAGTCAGCTGAAGATTCGTCAGCTACCTCACAAGCTCCCTACAAGAAAGTACATTTCAGTATGGACCTACAAGTCATCCGTGGGAATGATTTCCTCTTGTCCAAACTTGCTGACTACAGATGCGTCCACTTCAAGAGGAACTAGGCAAACAGTGGCTCCAAGCACATGGGTTCTTTGAGGAACGCGTTCAGATAACATCAGAAATGAAAACAGCCATGTCTTGGTGGACAATACAATCAGATCTAGCCAGGGGGCTTGCGTATCTGCAACAAATTCATAACTTAATCATAACGACAGATGCTTCCCTGGACGGGTGAGGTGCCCACCTCCAAGATTTGCAAATCAGGGACGAGTGGAGTTCAACACAAATAAAGCCTCACATCAGTCAACTAGAACTAAGAGCTTTCAAACTTGCACTCAAAGCTTTTTTACGAGGTATATGCAAAAGGACTTCGTCTGTCCTTGTTTTCTTTGATTCCATCACCAAATGCTTATCTCCTTTGAAAGAATCCTGTGTGTCTATACTCACCAACTAATCAAGTTCTACTTACTGCTGTTCTCTAAAACAGAAAGTAAAACAGAGCTATGCATGTTTGCCTAGAGGTTCTTGAGTGATGAGCCAAAGCAAGTTTGTTCAATGTTTGTTTATGAGGGCAAGAGTCATGTCAGATTTTCAGGTAAACCACTATGTAAATAGTTTGCTCATATTTTTTGTAGGACTTAAGTTATTTGACCTCCCTCCTCATCCTGCAGTACCAAGAAATTTTTACTGATGTCACAGTTCACCTTTTTGATGATTTATAGTGGACATGCTTGTATAGTCCAAAACGCTCATATGCGTCACTGTCTTGACTTCCGTCATGACAGCGATATCGGTACTGGCACATCTACAGTGTGCAAAGTTCCTCTCGGGATAAGTGTTGTGTTCATAGAAATGTCCGTGCTGAAGCACTTACCAGAACTCTTAAAAAAATATACTTTGCCAAAAAAGCAGTCTTATATGGACTTTGATGAAATCATTATTTTTTTCAAGTGAGTTCAGAAGCACGACTGCTGCTGGTATTTTCTCAACATGCAACCTCCTGGTTGCACAGTTTCAAATACCAGAGGAACTGTGCGAATCCTGTAGGTTATTCTTTTTTTGATAGTAAAATTAAGATGGGGAAAGGCTAGGTCTGCTGGAGATAAGTTTTTGTGTAACTTGCCATGACAGGGCCCTGTCCCAGGAAGATAACTTCAGGTTAATATACATTTGGCAGAAAACTGGGAATGAGATCGAGCGATCCATCTACAGGTTACATGTGCCCACCACAGTAGAATATGTGAAGTTGTTCATGTAGTATTATAGGATCTGGTTTGCCCAGGGTTTTGTAGGTTCCAAACCCTCTGGAATATCTTATGGCTTAACTTGTTTCTGAGATCTGTGTGTGGAATATGTTGATCACAAGGTTGAATCCTAACAGAACAAACATATCCTTTCACCCTTCTAAGGCTGACATAAAAAAATGAGAATATTAGGAGCGATTCCTCGAATTGGGCGGTAGGACTTAAGCACCTTTTGGTTATTTATTTATTATACGGTTATTACACCTCTCTTTACTGTCAAATGGAAAAACATTTTTTCGAGCCTTCGAGAAGTATCTGTTTCTGAAAAAGTAAGAAGCATGTACAGGTTTTGTCAGATATAGTTCTGAAAGAGTTCAACCTAAAGATTGGTAGTTGGGAAGAACAAACAAATTCACAGAGGTCTGTAGCCATGTTTTCATCTATGGAAATGTAAAGGACACACTGCAAACGTTCACTGACACATATCCTGAGTGCAATTGATTCTTAGTGTTTTTTTCACAGACCGGCGCAGCTGAATGGACTAGCACACGCCATCTGTGAATATGCTGGTTCAATGTGCAAGACACACCTCATAATTGCACAAAGGCACAAATCATCTGCGAGGGAAGAGCGTCCTCTATATACTTTCTCTTTGCTTGTAGGCTGAATATAGCTACTCTCTTTTGCGAAGGAGAAGTCCTGGGACTCAAAAATGGGCACAAAAAAAAACGAAAGCGCCACTGCCTTGAGCACCAGTCTTAAATCTCTATATGTTTTAGGTCTGCACCTGTGGAGATTTCCAGATTGATATTTTTTTTTTTTATTGAGGGCCAGTATTAATAGCATTATTTCATGTGTTAGTATAATTGTATAAAAATTGTTTGCACTCTGGACTGTATGCACTGTTTTGTGTCTGTGGCAACAGTGTATCACTAGTTACAAACTCTAAATACCCACCTGAAAATGTACTTTTTTTGTTTTGCTTTCTAGTCGCCAAGAGTGAAAGAATCTTTACAAAATTCGGAGGTAAGTCTATTTAATCTCTCACCTTTGCTTCTCTTATTAATAAATGTCATTGTATAAAACCACAGAATTTGAATACAGAACTGGACTGCCAGGCTCTGTCAATTCCCTCCTCTGTTTAACACAACACGTTGTACTTGATCTCCATCTTTGCATTGCTGTTTCCATGTTTTTGTTATGCTCCATTATTGATGGGCTGTACTTGTATCTTCCACATAAGGCATTACCATGTATGTGTACTTTGATAACACTGCTCCTTTTTGTGTACATGCCTCTTTTTGAACACCAGCGTTCCTCTTTCTCACCTCAAAGTTTCCATTGTAGAGTAATTTTACTCATGGAAATGGAGCACAACTTTTCTATTAATACGTGCCGGGTATGAATGGTATAATGATATTGGGATCCAGAGTTCACTGTACATAGGACTGTTGTAGGCATGCAGGATTTGACAAGTAAATCTTTCTGTCTTTTAGAAGACAGTGGAGCACTTTGCATCCTGTCTGACTGGACTACAGCAAATTCCAGTCCTGACACTTGGTCGCTAGATAGACAGTGTTTCTTGTAGCAACAGAGGTGTACCTTTCTTGTTGCAAAAAGGATCTTAAAATATTAGAACCTGGTATTGGCAGCTGCTTTAGGGGGTGCCTAAGCTACTTAATACAACATATGTCCTCACGTAAGTGGTGTCAACCCACTAATAGGGGTTAGCCTAAAATACAGCAAACAATGAAGCAATTGCCTCTTTACTTAAAAGGCAAATATGGTCTTTTTTTGAATATCGTTATTTAGCAATGAGTCTCTACATTTTTACTTTTAGCATCATATTAACAGCTTACTGCAAGCTTGCGGAAACTCCAACAAGCATTGGTGGACCTCCAGTGGCTTGGGGATCCCCACCTGGATTTATGAATGAGACCACTACCCTCTGAGAATTATTGATCTTTGTAGCAAAGTCTCCGATATTAATGTGCATGGACAATCGCTTGTCAAGGTAGTGTACCTAAAAGTGCTGAGGAGGACAAAACTTCTGGCCCTAGTTCCAATCCCTGGCGTCTCCCAGGTTCCAAAGATTCTTTAAAAGCCTGGATGATCACCTGTCAAACTACTGCCTCTTCTTATTTTCCCCAAAGAATATGATAATCATTAAGTACATAAAAACTGGGAATTTACTTTCCTAGGTCACCCAGAGATCAGTGTCTACTACTTGCAGTGCATGAATCCACCCACATCTCTGTGGGTAATAAGAAATTGACACCTAGCACTGTTTTTCCAGGTTGCTTGACCTACAAGTCTACAGGGAAGAAAAGCAAGTAACCCTCTCATGAATTCTGAAGGGCAGCTACATTTTAAAATAAGGCAGCCTTCCAGGTGTATTACTGGTGAGCCACTGATTTTGGGGAAAATACTTGATCAAAGAACGTAAATTCAGCTCGACATGTCAAGCAGTCATTGTTTTCTAGTTCTAAGCTAGCTGAGGTATTTTGTCTATTTGCAGAACCCTTTAGATTCCATTGATACTGTTTCACCATTGCAGCATCTTTTTAGCCTAAAGTCTCACAGGAGACTTGAGCGTTTTGGGAGCAACATTGCAATAAGCTCCTTTACAAAACAGAATCATCCACTGTCTGTCCCTGTAGAGTAAAATGGACTTAGGTTTTCTGCAGTTTTTCCAGGGAAAATCTAGGTATTTTTAACTGAAGATTTGTTGTAAAAGTTTCATTTCATAAAGATTTGAGTGCAAAGTTAGCAACTTGGAAATCGTCAATCATCCGTGCAGCCTTCTTTCACCTGAAGACTTGATTATGGCCGTATCTCTTCCACAACTGTTTTACGATATCTGCAAGGTACATTCATTGTTTGCCCTGGCATAAGGTTGATTCAGCATAGTCTATCTGTTCTGCAGTCGTTTCAATGCTGGTCACAGTGTTCCCAAATGTGAATCGTGAATCACTGCACCCATTATGGAGTTACAAACATACATTGTTTACATGTTGTAAAGGCTGCCGTTGAAACTCTTCTCTTCCTTTAGTGACAGTGTTAGAGTGGATGCTGGGGTTTTTACCCCTTCCTTTCTAAGGAATAAACTTACAGTGCACATGGATGGGTACACTATGGAGAGCTTATGTAATGATGTAGCTGTCTGTCAAGATTGTAGTGTAGGTACATGTTTATCTCAGAGTAATGGGATCTGGCTGATATCCACCAACACCTGGGTTAGCAATACACCATAACCAGTTCTTCTATTTTGGCTTTGATTGGAAGTGGGAGTTTTACTACACAAATCTGGACATGTTAGTAGGTTTTAGACTAGAATTGCTTTTAGGTATTCCTGCTCCCTTGTGTGGTATTGGCGATAAAACATTGCGATCTCAAAATAATTCACTGGACACTACATTCCCCTGTGTGGTTAGGATTTTAGAATGGCACAGCAAGCATGCAGTATCAACTATCATGCTTCCAGTACATTTTACAAACCATTTAAACCTTAGGAATAATCATATGCAATTCAAACATCAAGTCAAGGGAAATAGTAAAATTCCACTACTCACATTGGTTTATTTCAAAAAGTTGTTTTCTGCATTAAATATGTTTTGTTTTCATAGAATTACAAAGCACATATTATAACAAGATACCTGAAGTACTTCATTTCACTAGCTTTATGGATGGCACTGCCCATATTGATTATATCACTTACTAGGGCGTCATGTTCAGGGGTGTGTAATTTATTAAAATATCTACTTGTCCAGGGGACAGGTTGCTTCTCAAATCTACTTGTCCTGTAAAAAGATCTACTTGTCCCTTTGGTGCCATGTAGTGTGGCGACAAATTATGGCAGCAATCTCATTATGTAAGAGCTCTGATAATAGCCTCTCTGATTATGCCAGGGCTACTACCATAATAGGGCTTGAATACTTGCAGTTTCAATCCCTACTGTAGCAATTTCCTTATTTTGCCACCTTTCTGCAGATCTGCATACTGGGGCTGGAGGAAGCAGTAAGCAATAGTTCCAGGGCTGGAATGCCTTTGAGTCTGCAAACCTACTAACCTGCATGTTTTAAAGATTTTCACCAGCTTCTCTCTAATATTTTCCCATAATAAGAAAGGTTGGACATTTACTCCTGACAATGGCAGAATTAGAACTTCTTCCAGGGTTGGGAAGAAAGTGGCCGGAGGGAAAATGAACTTGCAGATGCTCAATATATTTTCACATGAGCAAATCTACACATGCGTATTTACCCATGCTAAAATACAGTTCACAAATATTTTATAGGGGTACGACATATACCATAGGTGCACTTTTGTGACTTTCTTTAAGAATTTGGGGCCACATGTAGGTATGTTCAGATTTGCGACCCGCAAATTGCGAGTCGCAAATCCGAAGGTAGGATGGTGTCCCTGACACCATCTGTGATTCGCAAGGGCTTCGCAAATGCCCACCTAGTGAATAATCATGAGGTGGGTCGCAATTTGCGACCCCCTTGCGAATAGCGGCCCTCACAGGGATGATGGCCTGCTGGAGACAGCAGACCACCATGTCTGTGACTGCTTCCTTAAAGGAAAACGAGATGCATTACAAAAACGAAAAATTAAACGTTTTTGTTTCATTTTTTCAGAGAAGGCAGTGGTCCGCAGGACCACTGCCTGCTCTGAAAAAATGTTTATAGTTACATTCACAATGGGGGAAGGGGTCCCATAGGGACCCCTTCCCTTTTGCGAAAGTGTTAGCACCCATTTGAAATGGGTGCAAACTGCGATTGGTTTGTGCCCGCGTTCGCGGTCACAAAACAATCCTACATTGCACCTCGAGTCGCAATTAGGAACGGAACACCCCTTCCTAATTGCGACTCGCAAACCCGTTTTGCGATTCGGTAACCAGGTTACTGAATCGCAAAACTGGGTTTGTGCATCGCAATGTGCTTTTTGCACGTCGCAAACAGCGAAAGTCGCTGTTTGTGACATGCAAAAAGCTACCTACATGTGGGTCTTGGTCCCTAATTAGGTCTGGTGTTAAAGACATTTTGTTTAATAAAAACTACTATTTCTCTCTCTTTTGGCTGGCTTTACTGTGAGTGATTGCATTCTGCTCTTCCACAAGGAGCATATTGGCACAAAAAGTAGTTTTGTTCAGTGTCAGGAACTACAGTGGCAATCAGTGACGTAACGAAACTGGAGGGTGCCCCTTTGCAAAGAACATGGAGGAGCCCCCTCTCCAGACTCACTCAGGGCAGGTGCTGTGCTAAAGGGGCCCCCTGGAGGGCGGCTGCGGGGCCTTTGTTATGCCACTTGTGGCAACATGTGCTTTTAGAGTTCAAAAAAATTATTTTATTTTTTTTGCAGTGTTTGTTACAATGTTGAGGGCCTGGTAGCTCCCACAACAATAAAGTGTTACAAAAGCCATGTCAAAACAAGACACGCATTGATAAAACTAAAAGACTTATAAAAATATGTCAGATCAGTTGGCTTTGTCAGTGTTTGTTTATTTTCATGCTTCCCATATTCGTGTTGAAAATGGTTACACTGATTTTCCATTAGAAATATTTTTGGGAAATACTAGCATTCATCAACACATTTTACTAAATGACACTTCATTTGCATCTAATCAGAGAGCATTCTGGGAGCATTATACTTTGCCTCATAGCCTAAAGTTTTCAAACATGTGTATACACAGCTGGTTTTTTTGTACTGGAACCAACGTCAGTAGTGAAGTGTGACCTTAAAACATTTATTTACAGCACTCACCCTAATAATCAAGGCTTTCAAATAATGAACCATAAATACAAGTTCGAACAGCATTATCTTTTCGAAACACATTACCTCAACTGCAGAGAGTTCCACTCTCTGTAAACAGGCAGCCAAAGGGTTTGTGCTGCAGTGGGTTGGGCCTACTTGTCCAAAGGACAAAGTAAACATAAAAACCTGTTGCCCTTGACCCCAAACAAGATGTCCCGGGCGTCTGGCAATAGGAATTCCACATCCCTGATGTTACAAAATAGCTTAGGAGAGTAAATTATGCAGAATTTGTACTATCCAGACTTGGAAAACCTAATTCTGTATAATTGCAGAAATATATTGTACAACTTTGGACACCAAATTGCCTTCATTACTACTGTCAAATAGCATGGGCTCTTGATCTCAACTGAATCGGTAATAGGGAAAGCATGGCTTATTTTTAGAAATGTAGTCTTGTTCCTTCCTCAGTATCCTCCTTGGTTAGAAACGTTAAGTTGCTTATTTAATGTAATTCCGATTGTTTTTTTTTTTTCATTAGGGGCATTTTGTGAAAATCACTGAAATTAGTTTATCTCAAGCTATACTTATCACAGATTAAGTTGTACCCTTGATCTTTTATGTGGCCTACAGAAACTGCGAGATACCAGTTTTCCTCCAAGACTACCAGCAATGTAGGATGAGGTGATATTTCGATGCATTGGATTCAAGATGTTTTGTTAACTGTCACATGTAAACATGAGGAAAAAGATCTGTTCGCTTGTATATTACGCAAGGAACTTTTATTCAACTTCTAGTCAAAATATGATGTAAATGCCATTTGGTTAAAAAAGATAGCAAACTAGATAAATACTGGAGGGTGTGGGTGGAAAAGGCAACTCACTGCACTTGCCTTGGCAATGCTTCAAAGGGGGAGGTAGAGATTATATATTGGAAGTAGATCATATCTCTACCAAGGAAACAAAGATAAATTGTTAGGAGTACCACTGGAAGACCAGTACGTCTCCAGACTGACAGCATTATGCTCAGAGACCAGTCACTCACCTTAGATGCTTGCTACAAGAGAGGGAGGAATCTATTAGTAGAGGAAAACACCTCCCCTTAATTTTGAGTTTATATCACATTTTTCAAACTGCGTGGCTCCTGCTTGAACCCATGTATGGCTCTACCACAGGCATCCATTGTGCACAAAGAAGCTTATGGCCCAAAGCCAGGCAGATGAGGATACATGGGTGAAGTATTTGGCATACACCCTACATGTCTGTAGAGACAGAACCTTCTCAGGTCACATGTGGTGCGTGCAATGTTGATTTAACTCTTAACCTAAGTAATGGAGCCTAAGGAATAAAGGAAGGTCAGTTTAAGGTCGAAGTAGGGCAGTGAAAAGTCATAAAGAAAATTCAACGATATTGGGGCGGGGGTAGATCAGACCTAGGCATTTATACATATGAAGAACATTGCCTAAAGCTGCAGCATTTGTTTTCTGTACATAAGCACTGCTATACATATTAAGAAATAACTAAGCCATGGCCTAGAATCTTATGTGACATCTCCTCTATAAGGAGAGAAAGAGAGAGGCCAGAAAGAAAAGGGAGCCAAATGGCAGAGGTGCTTTTGCATGCATGCAATTCATTTTAGAACAAAATTACTCATACCTTTGGTCCATTCAGCATCTTATCACTTAGAACACTTGAGATGAATTCTCAATACATGCATTGTGGTTTATATCGTATTTAATGGTTGTTTGTTTATACCATAACGATTGCATAGTAAGTGATTTTTGAAGGTATAAATGTACGGCTTTCTGAGAAGAAGCTATCGCATAGAATTACCTTTCACACTGATTCTGCATCATTTGAGAGGAGGCACGCACTTAACAGCCAATATGTGCAATATCCTGCCAAAAACACAGAAGACATTTTCATTGGTCTTACTAACTGTCTTTACCAGCTCTTTCCAGCAGGAGAGCCCACGGGTACCTTTCTTCAAGCACCTCCTTCACAGCCCTCTATTCAACTACCTCAACCTGCAGGCCAAGCTTCTGCACAGCCTTCGCAAGTCACAGTCCCGCAGCCAACCGCAAATGCTTCAGTAGCTTCATCAGCAGTGCAGGTAAGCCAATCAAGAACTAGCTGCTGGCAAACTTCTTGGGCATATTTAGCTTACCTTTTAAGCCCTGCCTTGAGCACAAACTCCAGGTCAGCACCAGAGATCTGTAGAATTGGATTTCTGTGAAATTACAGTTTTGTTGATAATGGCAAACTAGCTAAAACTAGTCTTGTCTTGGTTTTGAGGTTTTACTTTTTAGACTACTTTACTCTTAAAACGGCAAGAGTTTGTAAAATTAGACACTAGACATATACGTTTTAACCGAGCGCAACTTGTGAAGTTTGCGGCGGTTTGTGACACAGAACAGTTAGCCTACAAAGGCTTTTAGCCACAGGGATCTCTACATGATTTAAATGATTGATTTGATGGTGTATGCAAGTCAGAAATATCCATGTAACTAGCACTGGCAAAGCCAGTAAGTCTCACCTATTTGAGATCTGTTGGCATTGTCAGTGTTTTTTAGCCATGTTGTAAAGCAGCATACTTGATGGGCAGTATGGTGAAAAGTGTATTTTTAAAAAAGTGCTATAACGCAGCCTATGCTGGGCGAGTTAGTGTTTTTTTTCTTCACTTTCAAAGTTGCTGCATAGCAGCCATACAGCTGTACTACATGGCTTAGCAAACACTAAAAAGCTAAATAATAGAACTATTTGGCTTTGTCCATGTTTTCCGTGCCTTGTTGTACAGCTTTGTGGCCGATGTGCAGCATGGTTGAACGTGAATAAAAAGTGCTGTACAGCGGCCAGCATTGACCACTTCATAACACTGTTTTTTTTTTGTTTTTTTTAAATACTTTTAGCTATGCTACAGACCAGCTGTGCTGCTGTACGACGTGGCTGAAAAACATTGACAAAGCACATAGGGAAGGCTTGTTGGCTTTGCCAGTGCTTGTTAAAGTTGCTGTTATAAAGTGTAAAACACTGTAACATTGTAATTGTCTGCGATTTGAGTTCTTGTCTCCTCAGATGATGATGATAATAATAGTAATAAGACTGGCACAACTGAAAGATGTGTGTTCAAAAACATCACTAGTAAAATAGTCACATTAGTGAACATTTTTTTAAATTCCAAATTTGTATTGGAAATATATGGGGGATATGTTTATTTGGTAACTTTATTTTTATTTTTGTGGCATATGTTTACAATAAAAATAAATCCCCTTGCACCAAATTTGCCAAGGGATAGACCTTTTGGCTGTGCCAGTGCTTGTTAATTAATCTACTCGTGCGATTTCCTTCCATAGCTTCGATTGCTATTTCCCGAATTTCTGCAGACCTCTGATGTAGGGTGACCTTGTGTGCCAGATTTGCCTAGACAGGCCTGGCTGTTCAGCTGTTGCCCCGCCTGATTCCAGCAAAATTGGGTTATGTCCCAGTTTTCAGAGTGGGTCGACTGAAAACCGATGGAGCCACTTTTTTTTATATGTTATAAAGCAGGGCTAGTTAGCAGCTGTTGTCCAAAAGCAATTTAATTAACAGGTGTGACAGTGGATTTAAAAATTCCACATCTGATAGCGACTTCTAGCTGCAGGTTCCTTACCTTTGAATTTCCCAGGCCTCAGACTGGATCAGGAAAGTTTTGTGTGAACAATAAAGCTGCACGCTATTGGGTGGTTTTGTTTGGTTCTGCGCATGGTCGTTGGCACTGAAAGTGCAGTTGCGATCACCTATAAAGACGACACCCAGACGTGCTGACATCAGTTCTTTTCTTTCCTCACCAGTTATCGCTGATCTGGAGAAGAGCTACCCCTCTCTTTTTAACAGTTTTTTAAAACTTTTTGTTGACTATTTTTTGGAAGTGAGTCAAGAATGTCTCCTAGAAAGGCAGGCTTCACACCGTGTGGCACCTGACACCGTGCAATGCCTGTTACAGACCCCAATTTGGTCTTTTTATGGTGTCTTGAGCACTACCACAATTCAAAGTCATGCTCGGACTGCCAGGCCATGGTGCCAAAGACTGCTTGCGGCCCAGGCGGTCAACGCCACCCAGCGCGACTCCTAGATTTCGATCCCCCATCGAGAAGGTGGTCACGGGACCTCTCCAAGACCCCCAAGTCCTCTGTCTCACTCATGGTCCTCGGGACTCTCGGGAAGAGGCACAAGAAGTAGAAGTCTAAGCAGACTTTAACTTTGCCTCGTATGTCGGTCAATGTGACAAGTGAGGAACATTGGCGTTCCAGGCACGGTTCTGCAGAGCCGTTGCCACATCTGACTCCACTCCTTCTCGTTTCCATGAGCCAGAGCGACCCCTCTCAGATTAAAGACTTCTACAAGGCCATGCGCTGCACATTCGAGCAGGCCAACCCCTCCAGAGTGCCATCGGCCCCACGGAGTCGAAGGAGGCCCCATCAGGTTCTGCGCTGACGACTGTGGCCTCAGCTCCAATGGGGTGTCCTGGATCTGGATCGGCACCAGCTGTGCCAACTCAACCTTCTCTTATCCCCAACGACTCAGAATGACATGGATGGATGCTGATTCAGGCAAGGCCCAATGGGGTTAAGTCATTATCTGAGCATTTGTCTGATCAGACAGGCATGATGGAAGAGTGGAAGCAATCACTGAACCCTTTGGAATACCAGTTATACACCCGTAGAGAAAATGTAGACTGGTATGAGGAACTAGGAGTTGCCAGTGGACTAGACACCTCTCCAGATACTGGTTTGCTCTCTCCACCTACTGTGGCAATGGAGGAGAGACCTCCTTACACAGTGCTGGTGAAGCGGTCAGTGGAGGTCCTTTCCTCGAACTCCCATCAGTGGCAGTCAAGAATAACTTCTTGTTTAAGTGCTTCAGCCTGGGGCTTCCTTATCCGAACCCCTCTTGCCCTTTAATGAGGCACTGACAGTCCAAGCCCAGCACAGAGGCTTCTGTAAACAGGGCAATTGCCTGCTGCCATTTCCCCGCCCCAGGTTATCCTAGTTTCCTCACCCAACCTCTGAGAGCTTGGTAGTCGAAACCTCAACTTCACATTTCACTCCCTGCTCCTCTCCCGGACAGGTACTCCAAGAGGCTAGATAGCTTAGGTAAGAATTTTTTTTCTTTGGCCAGCCTAGCATTGCAGTCAGTTAATACCGCATGCCTGTTAAGCTGTTACTCCCATACCTTTTGGTATACGGTTGTGCAAGTGCTGCCACATGTCTCAGAGGTCTCCTGGCCATACTCTCCCAAGCTGTAAAAGATGGGAGAGATACAGCAAAGTTCACCATCAGGTGTGGTTTGGACAAAACTGACTCGCTGGGCAGAGCGGTTTCATCAACAGTGTCCTTGAGGCGCCATGCCTGGCTGAGAACATCTGGCTTTTCGGGGAATGTCCAGGTCAACCTCACGGACATGCCATTCGATGGGACTCATTTCCCCGCACAGAAGGCAGGCTTGACAATGGAGCAAACTGTGATCCAGTCCTTGAGTTTCTCAGTGACACCTCACCCCCAGTCTGCCTTTCGCCCCCTTCATGGCTACGGAAGGGGTGTACCACTGCACCAGCCCTATGCAAGCCATGCAGGCTGCCAAAGATGTGCCAGGAAGTGGACGCAGTACGTCCCGACCCTGTGGGTCTGGTAGCCAGAAGTCGTCCACCACCAACCCCCAGTAGCTGCAGCCTCCAAGCCCTCCTAGTTTTGTACTGCAAATCAATGGGTGCCCCGTTGGAGGGAGAATCCAACATCATCTGCTCCACTGGCAGTCCATTACATCTGACAAATGGGTCTTGCAGTTTATTCAGAGGGGCTACTCCCTTCCTTGCCAGTGTTTCCCTCACCAATACTGCCAGCACAAGAACAGCTGGCGGAGGATCATCTGACCTTGCTCTGAGAGGAAGTTACAGCTCTTTTGGCCAAGAGAGCTATAGAAAGGGTTCAGATATCTGAAGTAGGAAGTTGTGGGTATTCCCGCTACTTTCTGATTCACAAAAAGAACAAGGGTCTTCGTCCTATTCTAGCCATGTAAACCCTCAATCTCTTCCTCAGAAAGGAGAAATTCAAAATGCTCACACTGGTTCAAGTCTCGTCTACCTTATACCAAGGAGACTGGTAGCATTTAGACTCACATGATGCGTATTTTCACATCCCCATTCTACCTGCCCACAGGCATTCCCTGCAGTTCAAGTTAGGCCACGAGCACTTTTGGTTCACCGTGCTCCCTTTTGGTCTTTGTGGTGCCTCTCGGGTGTTCACCAAGGTGATGGCAGTGGTCGCCGCTCATCTGCGCAGCTTAGGAGTTTGTCTTCCTCTACCTCGACGACTGGCTGTTGAAGGCGGGATCTCCCCAGGCTGTTGTCTCCCACCTCCAGACTGGTGAATCTTCTACATTTGCTGAGGTTCATTATAAACATGCCCAAGTCACATCGGACTCCTTCTCAAATGATCCCTTTCATCTGAGCTGTTCCGGACACTGTGCAGGTTTGAGTTTATCCTCCCAAGCATTGAGTCCAGGATATTCAAGTTATGATACTGATGTTTCAGCCTCATTCCTGGATTTTGGTGAGATTGACTCTCATGGCCTCCTGCATCCTGCTGGTGAATCATGCCAGATGACATATGTGGCTTCTGCAGTGGAACCTGAAGATCCAGTAGGCGCAGCATCAGGGTAATCTCTGACATTCTCCAGATCTCGGCGGGAGCTGCAAAGGACCAGGCAGTGGTGGCTTACGAACTGCTTTTGGGTCACAGGCAGACTCCTTTCCCTTCCCCACCCAGCTGTGACAGTAGAGACAGATGAGTCATTCCGAGGATGGGGCCACCATGTGGAAGAGGTGGAGATCAGAGGACTCTGGTCTCCGCTGGATCCCTGACTTCACGTAAATGTGTTAGAGGTCCGGGTGATTCGGTTAGCAGTGAAAGCATTTCATCCCTCTGTCAAGGGGAAGTTAGGGCAAGGGTTCACAGACAACGCCACCACCATGTGGTACTGCAGCTAGTAGGGCGGGATGGGTTTGTGGTCCCTTTGTCAAGAGGCCCTGTGCCTGTTTACATAGCTGGAACAGCAGGGCGTAAACCTAGTAGTTCAACACCTGGCAGGTTCTCTAAATGCCAGGGTGGACAAAGTCAGCTGTCGATGCCTTGCGTATCACGAGTGGCATCTCCATTCAGAGGTGGCGCAAGGACTTTTTCAGCAGTGGGGAGAACCTTTATTAGATCTGTTCTCCTCTGAAGAGAATGCGCAATGAAAGCAGTTTTGTGCTTTGGAGTTTCTAAAGCGCCACTTGGTCTAAGACGCTGTTCGTCTCAAGTGCAGTTCAGACCTTGTGCGCCTTTCTGCCCAGAGTTCTCAACAAGATCAGGAAGGCCTGGGCACAATTCATTCTTGCGGCTCCAGGCAGGACAGAGGGCCTAATTACAACTTTGGAGGATGGTGTTAATCCATCCCAAATGTGACGGAAATACCACCTACAGTATTACGAGTCCATTATATCCTATGGAACTCGTAATACGGTGGGCAGGATATCCGTCACATTTGGGACGGATTAACACTGTCCTCCAAAGTTGTAATCAGGCCAGAGTGTCTAGTATCCCGAGCTTCTGAAGATTAGCATTGATCTTCCGATCAGGCTGCCCCTTTGGGAGGATCTTCTGTCGCCAATTGCAGGGGAAGGGACCTCCACCTGAACCTATCAACTCTCTGCCTTCTTGCATGGAGATTAATCAGCGGCAGTTGATAGCTTTTGACCTTCCTCCCGAAGTCTGTCAAGTTATCTTGGAGGCCAGGCAACCGACCACCAAAACAGTATACACCTACCATTGGCAACAGTTTGTAAAATATTGCACAGAAAAGCCTATCAACCCTCTTTCTGCCTCTCTTTCTGATATTTTTCTCTTAATTTGTACTGTTGCCCAGCCCAGCTCTGCTGTGGACACTCTTAAGAGTTATTTCTCTGCTCTGTCCGCCTTCCTGCGGCTGCCTGACCAACCCTCTTTTAAGTCCCCTATTGTTAATAGGTTTCTGAAAGGGCTTCTACATATGTTTGCTCCTTTGCCCTTCATCATGCCCCAGTGAGATCTGAACCTGGGTCTCAAGTGTACTCCTTTCGAGCCACTTCACAGCTGTGCCCTCTGGCTCCATACCATCAAAGCGGCCTTCTTAGGTACAATAACATCTGCCTGGAGGGTGACTGAGCTGTAGGCTTTAGCATCCAAGCCTCCTTATCTTACTGTTCCCTGACAGTGGTTCTTCACACCCAGGCCTCTTTCCTTCCAAAAGTGGTGACCCCATTCCTTCTTGGGCAGTCTATTACCCTGCCCACCTTTTACGCTCCTGCACATCCCTCTAAAGAAGAATAACAACTCCACCGACTGGTCCCAAAAAGAGCATTGTCATTCTACCTTGACCACACAATAGAGTTCCGGGTGAATGGCCAACTCTTTGTGGGGTATGTTGGAGCTAAAAAAAAGAAAATGGACAGGCAGTACAGAAATGAACTATTTTGCATTAAATACCCTTGTGATCCCGGTGGGACTTCAAGTCCCAGGATCCTCCGGACTCCCTGCTGCCTGGGGACGGTCTCTCCAAGCGGGCGCTACAAAGCGTGCCGCGCACCGCTCTTTAATTTTAGTTTGGGACCTTTGGTTACTTGGATCTGGACACTACGCAGTAAGTAATGGGGAAGCGGAAGGCAGATGACATCTCTGTGCCACTCTGGTGCTAAAAAACATAAGAAGCGAGCCAGTAGGAAAGTAGATGACCCTCCCAAGCCTACTAGGAATCAATTTCAAACTATTGACTCCCTGTTTGAGGAAGTAGAGGCAATATTGAGGAGCCCATCTATTACCGCCCCCCAAATTTCTGCCACTTTACGCACAGGAAGATCCCTGATCTCTTTAATAAGAAACCACGGACGCCTCATCTGACTGTGGAAGTGGACCTTCATTCACCTCCTATAACCCAGGCTGCAATTCCCTCCCCATCAAAGAGGCATATTTCGAACGCTGAAGCTGTTGAATGTACCCAAACTAAGGACTCCCCGCACTCCGGCTCTAAGACTATAATTTCTAGTGACATTCCCAGATTTTTACCCCTATCTGCTTCTAGTGGGAGCCTAGGTTGTCCTCTATCCCTAATTTTAGCTGAACCCGATATAGAGGAATAGGACTGGTTGACCCAGCATAAATAGGTACCCGAACTGGCAATTATCTCCCAAAAGCTGGACGATTTAAAGTCCTTGGTAGTGGTAATCTTGGAAAAAAAATCTGGACTATCTGATCAGAGGGTAACATGTAATTGCAAACTGCCCAGCACGAATGACCACAACCCTGTGCCGACCGGGGGGGGGGGCTAACATGCTAGCAACATTAGATACTAGGGATAGCTCAATTATTTTCCCCAAACGCTTAAAGTCGGGGGCGAAGTCCACGAGCACGGCAACGAACAAAAAGGGGAGTTGCCCATCCCCTCCTATCGACACTCCCATTGATACTAGGAGTATGACCAATTTTGCCTAAAAAAACAATGATCAGAGCCTTCCCTGTAAAATCCCTTCTTTCAAGGAAGCTAAGGATGGGATGGGCGTACAGGTGCCTGCCAGTTCACTCAGAGTTTTACATCGAGGCCAACCTAGACTAATTCAGGCAACTGATTTAAAGGAGAGACACGACCAGAGCAGGAAGGATGCTCATATCTACATGACAGGGGTCCCCAGGTTGCCTGCCGGCTACAGAGAGTCTTCTGATTCTCTCACTAATAAAGTTGTTTATTTGATTCGCATACAGAGTAAATGTCTCTGTTATTCGGTCTGATATTCGGGAGGTACGCAGACATGCCCAACCAGATTCAGATTTTGATTATATTTCAATTCTTCTTCTCGAGACCACCATGGTCGATAATCTTATGGCCTTCAATTCACGGACTAGCCGTCTGAGAACTGGCAGAGACACCGGAATTGGCTCCGTATGCACCCTCCGGGGGGTAAGATACGAAGGAGTGATAGTTCATTTAACGTTCTTGTGGGAGGGGCTCAAGCTCCTCCTGAGAGCAATCAACCTTTTATGACCGAGATCCCTTCCCCTTTGTTATCCGATTTAGGTTGACTAAATGCTGCTCCACCCACAGAGCTCCCCATTGTAATTACTACGGCCTGTAGAGACAAACGACCAGGGGTTTTGGAGCTCACTGCACCCCTGAGAGCCAGGCCAACACTTGTGCTTCCTGAACTTTATATTATGTCTTGGAAGGTGGCTTGAATAGAGAAAAAGTTGGAAGATCCTGATTGGGTCAACCTCATTACCAAGCAAGATATATGTGTTTTTTCAGGAAACTTGGACAGAAGAGATGAAATATGTTGACAGGTTTACAACATATTTTTCCGCAGCTCAACCCGCCTCCGGAGGCTTTGGTAGACCTATGGGTGGGCTTATCTTATTAAATAAGAAATTGAAATGTGATCACTCTGTACTATCCCTTAACTCATTAGACCTATTGGGTGTTAGACTTACATTCCAACCTGGTTTTATAGTGATCTTGGTCAATGTGTATGCGAGGTCCATCCCCCGTAGCATGGAATCCAGGGCACTTGCTCAGTTAGCTGAGTACATGGAACTTCTGCATCCATCTAATTATCTGGTGGTTGGGGGTGATATAAATTGTACTCAAGAACCTTATAGGTAGTCTGACAATTGAAGAAGATGAATCCTGGGGTATTCCCCAAACGAAGGATGATACTCCCAGCATCGGCTCTTGTGTTGCTATGCAGATGGCTTCCTTTTGCATATGATTTGGACTTAGAGAATGTAATGGTCGGACGAGATCTGACCCAAATCGTGCTCCCACTTTTAAGCGAGGGCGTTCTTCTAGCACTATTGATTAACTCCTGGTTGATAGTAGGCTCTGGTCAAATACTCTGGATATGAAGGTGGAACCTCGCTGTGATAGCGACCACCACCCTATTCTATCCAATCAAGCATTCGGGAGAGCCCAGCATCTAGAGACCTCTGATGTCCCGATCCCCTGTTTGAATCGTAGGCAAACCCGCGCCAGTTGGACAAAAGTTATATCTAATCCATTCCTGATTAAGGAAATGTATTCCTCCTTTTTACAGCTGTTCTCTAGTTTTGATGAGCAAGAGGTTGACAGTATCCCAATCCTGATCATCCATGTTGAATTGACAAATATTATACAGAGGATTTTTTTATAAAGAAACCACTTCTAGGCATACTCCCGATATCTCTCAATCTAGAGAATGGTTCAACCAAGATTGAGACCATGCAAGGCTCAATCTTAAATTGGCCCTCCAAAAGCATTCACAGGAGGAGATCAGGTTTGCCAGACATAGCTATACCAAGGTCCTGGATTTAGCAAAGAAAAATTGGGAATTTGAGATCTGGCAGAAGCTGCTGGATGCAGTTAAAAATCGAGATGAGGGTTCTTTTTGGAGGTTGCAGACCAACAGGCATAGAGGGGGTAATGACACTATAAACTTGCACATCCAGCCAAAAGGATGGATGGCCCATTTCTCTGAGATTTATACCTCATCCACACAGCAGGACCCTGTGGATCATAGGGGTGATGAATGCAGGCTTCTTATTGAGGGCCCTGTGGAGGACACTGTTTTCACAATTGCTGAAACTACAGCAGCTATTAATTCTTTGAAATCCGCCAAGGCTCCTGGTCCTTATAAGATACCGGGGGGACCTGTTTAAGTCTGAAACCGTCATTTGGGCGTGGTATATAAATACATTGTCGAATGCCATAGCAGCAGGTGGCCCTATTCCTGATTCGTGGCTCGGAGCAGAAATTATCCCTATCTACAAAAAAGGAGACGTGGGACTGCTTGCTGGTTACCGCCCAATTAGTCTTATTGATAACTTACAAAAGATTTTTTCCAAGTAAGTCCTAGATAGGCTTATGGATTGGGTTCAAGCTAACCAGGTTTTATCCCCCCTCCAGGCCGGCTTTCGCCCAAGAATTAGTACTATGGACCAAGTTTTTAGGCTCTTCCTGCTACTTTGGAAATATGTTACTCTGGCTGAACAAAACTTGTATGTTGCTTTTGTGGACCTAAAGTCCGCTTTTGATCTCGTCCCAAGAGAGAAACTGTGGGAAGTCCTAAACAAAATTGGTGTCCCGGGGAATCTGGTGTACCTAATTCAAAGGTTGCATGAGAACACCTATGCTCGAGTAAGATGGGGCAGTCAGAGGGAACTAACCGACCGTATAGACATCAGGAAGGGTGTACGCCAGGGCTGTGTCCTTGCACCCACTCTTTTTTCCTTGTTCATTAATGAGGGGGTGCAAGTTGTAACCGACTGCCAAAATGATGCCCCTTCCCTGAACAATTCAAAAGTTCCAATCCTTTTATTTGCTGATCACTCCCTTCTGATCTCCAAAACACCTATGGGCCTTCAGGTTCTCCTGAATAGGTTCAGTGTGTTTTGTGCTGATCATGGGTTGGAGCTTAACTCTAGCAAAACCAAATTTATGATTTTTGGTCGTGGTCGCACCAAACGGTGCACCATTTTACACAATGAGGTCCCTCTGAGCAAGGTATGCTCCATTGATTACCTAGGGGTGAGAATTAGTAATAACATGAATTGGCAGGCCCAGGTGGAAAAAAAAGCTCAGCTCTTTTAGCACATAGATCAGGGGCAATTCTGCGCTTCCAAAAGTCCACTACTGTGAAAGTTGTTTCCCCAGCCATTAAAATTTACCTAGCGAAGGCTCAGAGCGCAGCGGTCTATGGCGCAGAGATTTGGGGCTGTATTAAAACTAGTAAATTATCTGTTGGGCAAAATAACTTCATAAGATCTCTTTTGGCATGTCCTCGCAGTACTCCCTTGGTTCCAGTGTTTATGGACATTGGGTTCTCCCACATGTCTGACGTAATAGCTCTAAGGCCTTTAACTTTTTGGGTTCGTATCTGGACCACCCCCGAATAAGTTGTATACAAGGAGTCTCTACAAGATCTACTGGATAGACCAAATGTACTTTCTATCCCGTGGCTCAATTATATTTCGGATTGGTTCTATACTTGGGGCCTTAGTGACTTCTGGAGCCAGCCCCACAATTTAAGGAGGGCTCACAAGGAACATCTGAAATCAGTTTACTGGTCCCATGTTAGGAACAACTATCTGTTATGTACTTCATATGGTAGGTTGACATCCCAATTTCTCGATTTCAAGTGGTACCCTCACTTTGAACCCTTTCTAGATTTAATTTCTGATCAACTAAGCAAAAGTTTGTATGTTCGGTTTAGGTATGTATGCCTACCTCTGAAGTCTTTTATTACCCATGGTGTTCTACTTCACTAACCGATCAATGTCCAAGTTGCAACGGCCCTGCAGAAACTGTAGTGCACTTTGTTTATTTGCCCCGCTTATGGGTTTGCTCAGCGGAAATGGCTCCGCCCCGTCTGCAGGAATATGGAGTTGAGAACGTGTGAAGATGCCCTAAGATTGATGATGAGAGATTGTTCCTCCTTTTTAATTTGTGCGGTCAGCAAGTTCCTTGTGTCCGCATGGTACATACGTGCGCTCCTTTTAAAAAATCACAGTGATTTGTTTTTAATTGAACATCGATCTTAATTTATTTAATTTAACTATTGTTTTATATAATAGTTTTAAGTCTAATGAGATTTTTATTTAATTAATAATGAGGAAGCTAAGATCGATGATTCTTCCTCATATATAGGAGGCGAGATACATGTGAGATCAACGTCAATATTTTATTGTACAATTGTTGATTTTTTATTTTTTAATCTTTGATATTATATTTATTAAGCACAGATCGTGGTTTCATTGATGTAAGTTACCGCTTTGATGGTTAAATTAGACCGAATAAAGCTTGTGTGTGTGAACTGTGAACTATTTCGCACTGAGTCATTCTCTGTATCAAGATCTGCTATGTCCTCCCTAAAAAGTAGCTTTCAGAGGGCTTGAGGACCCATTCTACCAGAGGAAAAGCTGTGACTGTGGCGTTAACTCGTGGGGTCCCAGTCCTGGATTTCTGTCAGGCAGAAACTTGGGCGTCTCTGCGCACATTTGCCAAACACTACTGCCTGGACAGTCAGGTCTGCAGGGACAGGCCTTTTGCCTGTCCAAACCTGCAGGACTTTTAGTTTAGGAAAATGTGTCCGCAAACCTACAGCCAGGAGGATGTGGCTTTGGTATCTATTCAAAGGTAAGGAATCTGCAACTAGAAGTCTATCAGATGAGCAAGTTACTTACCTTGGAGTAGGAAAGTACCCTCTTTCTTGGCATGGTTACCCCAATTTTCTGCCTTTTGTCATTGTGTTTGACTGTGTTCACTGGGATTCTGCTAACCAGGACCCCTGTGTTTATGCTCTCTACCTTCTGTTTTGGTAACTTGTACCATTTTCACCCCACGTTTCCATACTGGTGCCCCATGTAAGTCCCTGGTATATGATACACAGGTACGCAGGGCATTGGGGTACCAAAGGATCCCCATGGGCTGCAGCATGTATTATGCCACCCATGTGGAACCATGCATAGTGTTCTGCAGGCCTGCCATCGCAGCCTGCGTGAAAAGGATGTATGCAACCATTTTCACCTTAGGTCACTGCACCAGGTCACTATAAGTCACCCTTACGGCAGGACCTACTAGCTCAGAGGGGATGGCGCAAGTACCTGTGTGTGAGGGCGCCCTTGCATTAGAAGAGGTGCCCCCACTAACTCCAGTGTCATTTTTATGGACTTTGAGTGTGCAGGGATGCAATTTTACACGTGTACTGGACATAGGTCACTACCTATGTCCAGCTATGTAATGGTAACTCCGAACCTAGACATGTTTGGTATCAAACTTGTCAGAATCATACCCCAATACTGTTGTCAGTATTGGAAATATGATTCCATGCAATCTATGGGCTCCTTAGAGGAACCCAACATTGCTCCTACTAGTCCTCAGGGTTTTCCAGGCAGCCCAAGCTGCTGCCACCCCTCAGACAGGTTTCTGTCCTCTTTCTGCTTGAAAATCTCAAGCCCAAGAAGGCAGAACAAAGGATTTCCTTTTGGGAGAGGGTGTAACACCCTTTCCCTTTGGAAATGGGTGTTATATGGCTTTTGAGGGGTAGCCTCCTCAAGCCACTGGTATGCTTTGAAGGGCACATTTGGTGCCATCATGCATAAACCGGTCTACACTGGTTCAGGGACCTACAGTCCCTGCTCTGGTGCAAAACTGGACAATGGAAAGGGGAGTGACAACTCCCCTGTACATCACCACCCCGGGGGTGGGATTCTGTCATCTTGAATCCAACGTTGGCAGGGCCCTCTGGGAGCATCTGAGTGGCCAGGGCAGGCAGGTGACGCCTGAGCCCTCTCCTGATAGGTGCTCACCTGGCTAGGTGACCAATCCCCCTTTCAGGGCTATTTAGGGTCTCTGACTTGGGTGGGCCCTCAGATTCGACGTGCAGGACTCCTCTGCAACATTTACTTTGACTTCTGGCCACTGGAACCGCAACTGAACTTCACAGGAACCTACAATCTGCAACTACAGTGACAAGACTGCTCTGCAACATTGTTTCTCTGGCTCCTTCCGGCAACTGCAACGTTTCCCCGGCTGTGCATCCTCTGAGGGCGGAAAGTAACCAAGAAGGAATCTCCTTTTGACTGAAGGAGTTACTCCCCTGCTTCCACAGACACCTACAGCGAACGACGACCGGCTGCGTGGATCTCCTCTCATCCTGAGGTGCGTGGATCCTGCATCACGGGTGGTGGTCTGGAGTAGCTCTCTTGGTCCTCTCTGCCAGTTGTCCAACTTTGGTGGAGGTAAGCCCTTGCCTTCCCACGCAGGACAGTACCCACATTGACTGCGTCTCTTGCAGCTGCCAAGGCTTGTTTGCATCTCCTCCTGATGGGGGGTACTGTGTTACTTGCCTTTGTGGTTTTCTTGTATTTCCAGTTCCCCTCTACACATTCCACTTAGCTAGGTGGGGTACCTGTGTTCACATTCCATTTGTTTTTGTTTTTTTTAGTATATGGTTTGGGCTCCCCCCTAGGGTCACTATTATCTAACTGCATTTGTACTGTTTTCTAACCTTTTCTATGCTGATTGCTGTTTATTATTGTATATAATTAGTGTATTACCTTCCCTTCTTTGGAGGGTTGCCCTTCGAGTATCTTGTGGTATTGTGTGACCAAAAATAAAGTACTTTTATTTTTGTACAACAGGGTTTTCTTTCATGTGTGTAAGTGATGTGTGACTACAGTGGTTTTGCATGAGCTTTGAATGTCTCCTGGCTAGGCCTTGGCTGCTCATCCACAGCTACCTCTAGAGACCCTGGCTTCTAGACACTGCCTACACTACATTAATAGGGGATACCTGGACCTGGTATAAGATGTAAGTACCTTAGCTACCCACCACACACCAGGCCAGCTTCCTACACTTGGATAACGCATTTTCTGGTAGAGACAATATATAGCTTCAGATTCCTTATAGACCCACTCATGCCTCTCCGTTCTGCGGACAAATTTCCAGAGCTATGGTGGTTTCATTTACAGGGCCCTAGTTTTGACACTCATCCGTCAGTTCACTTCATGACTGCTTCTGGGCTGGAAAGTTGTGAAACGATATTGATGTCCACACGCCTAGGTGGTGCCTGTATAGGTGACAGCGACGTCACTTCCGGAGGTGCCACGCAGAACTGAACAGAGGCATCCTATGGCATGCAGGGGTTCTGCTCATGCAAAAGTTTCTAGATCCAGTCTGATGCCTGGGAAATTAGAATTTAAGGAATCTGCAGCTACATATTGTCTCTACCAGATAAAGAGTTACCAAAGGTAACTTGTTCTTTATTTTCTCAGTGCCCCTTCTGATTTTCTAAGTTGATGCGTGCTGTCATTTTGGGCCTTCTAGGCTGATCAGAAAAAAATTAAAATGTTATTCCTTCTATTTCAGTGCAGTGTACCGGTTCTTGTATTTTAATATCTGGTTACCCTACTCTGAGGACTTGTGATGTTTTTTTTTTTTTTTTTTTTTTTTTTAACTTGATGGTGAAGTGGGCCTTCCCGCCTATCACATGTGTTTCCTGATACCAGCCTCTCCTGCTTCAACGCCCCTCGAAATCTGGTAACCAATTCGGTGGTGGTGAATACCTGCTGGGTGAATTAGTCTCCCATACTTAAGGCTGCAAGAGCAGCTTGACTGAACAAGCGAGGATGGTGTTTTTTTGGGGGGAAAGTTGGAGTTGCTAATACTGTAGTCACTCGCTCAGCACTCTCGGCCTCTTGCGCTTTTAGTTGAGCTTTTAGTTGAGCAGAAAGCCATCCCACGCATAGCGCGAGAACCTAGATCTTGGGGATTTTGGTGCTGCGCCGAGGAGGCGAAATAGTGTAATTTAAAATAATTTGTCGAAGGTGTCGGTAGACTGCAGGGCACCTGCAGAAGATTTCCCCTTGAGTCCCACTGCAGTGTTTGTCACAGAGGCTTTTCATTAATCTTGTTTTAATTTTTGCGCAGTGGTTCTGCTTTGAAATTCGTATTTTTTGTCTTGTTATAGCGTTGAAATATCCCAAGAATGTTGGCTCTGCCGCAAAGCCTATTCATAGGTGATTTCAATTGCATTGTTACTACAAAAAATCAAAAATGTCAATGTGGTAGATAACTTAAATTTCAAAGACGCAGATCCTACGACCGAGTATGCGGCTGGGGAGTTTCTCGCACGATCATTTTAAATCGATTGTACGCAGCGACAGTCTGACTTGGTTAACGTTGCACATCCCCGGAGGCTGGGGAAACGCGACACAATTTTGTAGGTCGAGTTGGGGTGTATGCATTTTTAAATTGCACAATTGTAATACATTCCGCATATACCAGGCTCCTGAAGGTTTAATGATCAGCCGTGATCACATGATTATAAGTCAATGGAAGAGCCTCTGCTGAGTTTGAAAACCAAGGAGGTCAAGATAGCGTTTGAATGAGTCTAACCCCGAAAGAAGCAGGCCCGTCTCCGTTTGATATTTGTCGGTTCCCTCTATCAGTTTGTGTAATGTATCACAGCTGAGGGACGGCCATTTTTATCCACCTACAACAGCTCTGCGTTCACACCGAATGCTATCAATTCATCATCCGTGTGCTTAGAAGACGTGATCAGAGTGATCTTCAGATAACTGGCTGTGGCAGAAAATTTTAGGGATGCCACCTTACAGACGAGCTGTGTACGTGGGTCTCCGAAAGGCAGGGCCTCTTTTGCAAGCCCCCTAGTGAACATAGGGTCAACATCTGCAAACTTAGATTTCTCTTTATTAAAATCTTGATCAGTATATCCTGTGTGCACAATTGGTAACTGCCAAAAGAGCAGGTGAAAAATCCTGTAGAAAGTAGTTTTCGTGGGAACAAATTATTTCACAAAAGTACGTTTTTGTATGTAGGTTTTTAACCCTAGCATGTACTTCCACTGCAGTGCCTACAGTGCATGCCGCTATAGTTAGTGTTTTTTGAGGGGTGGGGTGAGGAGGAGAGGGTTCTATGTAGTGCTTAGACCGCTTCCAACTCTCTCGGGGCACTTTGAGGAACTGTAAACCAAAAGAGACCAGAAACTCAATGAAGAGATTTTTGCAATAGACAGTCATGGCGACCTGTGCAAAAGCCCCAGGCCGTGAATATTGATATTTTGCTGTACCAAAATGTTATATCTACTGCATGTCACGGTTAATTGTTTCATCCTGTATTGAGAATATTTATTTAGTGCTAACACAACTCTGAACTCAACAGATCGCTTGCTGCACGTTTGGCCAAAAGAGTGGGACAACAAATATTCCAATAATCCAGTTGGTCATTGGCATATTTTGCCTACTCTGTCCTGCGGGGAACAGGCCAGTTTCAAACAAGATTTGCGCGCGCCCATGGTCACCTTAGTCCCCCAAATATGGGCAATCAACCTTCTGAACTGGGCAACTGGACTCTGTAGGGCTAACGGTTGTAGGCTTAGTACTTCTATTTTCTATAATAACTTGTGCTTTAAAGGGCAAAATACATAGTTTTTTCTCATTTTCCTTTAGTTTTTAAGCCCCCCCCACAACTTATTTGGGAAATAGCAGCAGAGACTCAGCGTTGCACGATTGCAATAGAGGTGGCCCTTATTTTGAACAGAAAACGTAAGGAATGTTCAAACTCTCTCGTCGCTTCATTCAAGCTTCCGTGCTGTGAGTGCATGTTAGCCTTAACATCCTGATGTTCGCCAAAAAGGGCAAAACGGGTCCCTGATTGACGAACATCGCTGATCACGTTCTTCTTTTGGCGCATGAGTTGTGTTCCTAGTGCCACTGGTGATGGTCATATGCTTCCAGTCATTGTAACTAAAAAAGACGCTCCTTGTGAATGTTTTGCACACACACAGCTTCTGCTTGTGAGCACCTCCTAGGCTGTAAACTTTTGACTGTCTGAATTGGAAGAAGTCTTCAGGAATGTTTGTGGAATGAAAGAGCTAAATAACAAAACAAGGCGTGAGTCGATGATTTGATCGATTTGATCGATTTGTGCTGCCTGCAGTGTTTTTACCAATGGGTCTTACTGCTTCTTCACCATTGTACATGCCGCCAAGGTAGCACATTTTGGTAAGTACCAAAACCTACTGGGTTTAAACTTTCTATTTGTAAAAAAAAAAAAAAAAAAAATCATTTGGTCTCATCTCCCTTAGCCTTCTCTTGTAGTGAAGGGCAAAATGTTTTTCTTAAATTAGTTAGCGGTGTTCATATGGCTTTAACACTTTGTAGTTCGGTCGAGTTTACGCTATGTAAAAATGCTTGCTTTGTACCTTTCCTTATGCTGGACTGCAAAATGTTTTCTTAAATTTGTGTAACTACTGCTCCTATAAAGCATTCCAATACATTGGAGTCGGGTATAGTTCGTACTATCTAAAAATGCTAAAAAGTCAAAATAATTATAGTACCTCAATCACATCGCGAGCAGAGGACAGGCACTAATAAAGCCTTATCAAACTGTACTTGGTCCATGTGCCACAGAAAGACACACAAGTGTCTCAGGAAAGGACCCCTTTGCAGCACTGCCGAATTGGAAGGCAGCAAAGAAGAGTGCTAATGATGCCAACAAATGGTATGTAATGGATGGGCTGACAGTCCCTTTTTCGATTTTTTTTAATACAGTAGGTCGCTAAGCTTTTAGAGGAGGAGTTGTTACATCTTTTCTGTAACTAGTATTTTTAAAAATACTTAACTGTTATCATTCCTCTCCCCCCCCCCCCCCCAAACAACAGTGGTTCATGCTCTGTAGAGAAACAGAGAGCATGCTGAATTACCCAAATAAGAAAGCTGGTTTGTGCTCGCCCTGAATAATAAATATATAGTATGCTACTTTTTTAACAAACTATTGCAAGGCATACGTGCATAGTTGACAAAGCGTTTTACATTGTTTACACTTACATAATGCAAACCTTACAACTAAAACTAATGAATCGGTGGGCTCCTTCGAAGATTAGTTTACACTGAGATGTCTGGGCACCCTACCGAGCTATAGAGAAACATTTCGAGTTTTGACCACAAATCAAGAGACTTAAAAAAAAAAAAATGATGTGTCCTGCATAGTATTTGGAACAGTCGAAGCAACATAAGTGGCTTGAGACTGGCGTCCTTGCAGCTACTGAAGTAGCACTTTACAATGTAAATCTGGCATAGGGGGGTTTACTGTAGTCACCTTTTACCCTTAGCAAAGTGCGATGCTGTAAGAAATGTTCTCATAGATGGAAGATTGTATGAAGTAGTGCTCGCAGGGTGTTCACGAAGATTGTAACAGATATATTTGTATGTGAATAGTTTTTTTCTTTAAATACTTTGGAAATAGAATGCAGTAGGACAGAAAAAAATAAGTGTAATTCTAAATATTCCTGATGAGAGGCACACAAAAAGAATTGCGTTCTGGCACTCCTAAGGCTGAGCCAAATTCTCATCAAAACCTGAATTTCTTTGTAAAATAGCCAAAAACAATAAGTTGCAACATATTATAAGGATCATCAGTGTTGATAGGAAATCTGATGTCAAATGATCTGAGCAGTCCTTGAGATAGATGAACATAAGACTAATAATATAATAAAGTGGCTGACAAAACCTTTATGGAAGGCCAAATGGCACTACAGAAAACAAAAGGAAGCAACACCATTGTGAACCACATGACTCCCATACCTGAAAAGAAAGACGTCAAATCAGCTCATGGCCATTTCCTAACAACATCTTTGAAACATAAGTTAACGTAGTTGGGGTTGTCTTCTCAGCAGATCTTGTGAAAAGAGGCAGGCCTGACGTAACTCACTCTCTCTTAACAGTCTGCTCCAAAACTCAGAGCGCTCAAAACTTTTCGGCATGCAGTCAAAGTCAATTGCTCTCTCTGCCGTGCAGATTTGGAAGTCCTTTTCTATAGGCAAACATACGCCTCAACAGCTTTCCGAAATTTCACGTTGCTGAATTTCCTGAAGCAACTATGAATTGATTAGCAATTTCGAAATATTTTATTCAGTTTTTAACTTTTTAATTGGTGTAACGTTTAAGTTTACAGCATGTATACATGTAGATCAAATGCTGCACATATTCCTGCTGCCTATTTCTGGGTTCAGAACATTACAGGTTATTTTTATTCAAAGGGGGAGTTTATTTCAAAGGGGACCCATAATCCATCCCCCTGAAATTCACAATGCACCAGGATACAGACTCTTCCTCATTTTGTTTTTTATGTCGTTGGTTTGGACATGTTATGACTTCTCCATTACCGCTGTCCAGTAATTGAAACTTTGGCACCAGATAACTAGAGTGAACTTCCAAGGTGGCATAAAGCATCACTTAAACAGTCTTACCTACTTATGGATCAGCAGAACCTGGTGCCAGATAATATGTTGATGCCTTGTTTGAGAGAAGGGTATGGAAAACTATTTTAAGTTCTACCTATCTTGCAATTGCCAGTTCCTATGATCGTATGCGCATTATGTCTGTACCTGTATGGAAATGCAGTTCTACAACTCAAACCTTCTGCCACGTATCACAAGGGAACCAAAGGCTTAAGTCTGCAGATTTGGAGGGCACAGCAGTATAGCTAATGCTTGTGGGGACTGCATTCCGATTTCTGTGTTTCCCCCTTCGGCTCTGGCTCTGGAGATGTAAAACTCCAACAACCCCAGAGAAACTTGCACCCAGGATAAAGACTACACATAGGGTTTTGAGGCCTGACACTGTCGGCTGGTCTCACCACCCCTGCCTCAAAACTCCAAACCCATATTTTGGGTGAAGACCTCTAAAGGAGGGAGACTCTGTCGTTGTAAAGAAATGCCTTAGCCAAGCCACCACCTTTGAAAAAGGTTCTACATTGGACTGTGCCACTGTATCCAAGACTGTTTGACACTGAAAGGCACCTTCCACTCCTTAGTGTACTTGAGGTCAAGATCCACAATATGTGAGTCTTTATAACACAAGACTTCAGCACCCAAGCCAGCTTCAAAGTCAAAGAACACATAGACCCTGTGTACACGTTAGGACTATACTGACGCATTGACCTCACCGCAGCATGACAGAGAATGATTTACATTGACCCAGACACAGGTCATATTGTTGGTTTTTCACCTCAGGCTACACACCCATGTCATAAAAAGCCTGGCTTTAATTCTGAGGGGAAACGGAAATCACCATCCAACTTACCACACCACTACAACTCTCCCCACCACACCATGCTCATTTAGATTCAGACAAGCAACACTTAGCACTTTCAATGTCCTCATTTAATGAATCATAGACAATAGAGCAGCAAGAATGTTCATGGCATTATTACAAAGTAGACATGTAGAACGACTCTTCTTTGGAGTCGTACCCAGTAAAAGCACCCTTTAGAAAAACCATCAGAACACAATGTTATAGGAAGAGCAGAAGCGCTCGACAGGATAAAGTTGAGAGAGAGGATGATTTCCTCATAGACAATGACAGACCGTGTTTGACCATTCCGAAAACCAAGCTAAAATTCTCTGGAAAGAACTTTAAAGACCCTGTCAGAGTGCAGCTAAATACACAGAGTTGTTAAAAAAAAAAAAAAAAAAAAAAAAAAATCAACCTCACCCCACAAGATCCCATAATCATCCATGTACAAGTCCCGCCCGACTACCTGGACTAAGCAAAAAAAATTGAACTCTTCATGGCAACGTCTGAGGTAAGGCTAGAGTTGCCCAAGGCAGAGGCACCTCTGTCATCAAACACTGACCTTCCTTTAATCCCCTTCGACCACTGAACACCTGCATGGAGAGGAATGGTGTTACACCTTTGTAGCAGGGAGTAGATAGCTTGGATAATTAAGCACTGTCCATCATTGCCATCAGATATTGCCTTGAAATTCACACCACCCCTCCAAATCTGTCACACAGTCAAAAGTTAACCAAGTGTCATGACACTGATCTAGGCAAGAGGGACCCAATCACTGACCTTGCATTGAGATCCTTGTTGGGTGCACGGCCTACGGTTGTTGACCACCCTAAAGTGTGTGTGTGTGTGGGGTAAGTGGCTGTAAGTGGGTCATGTCGAGGTGTTGTGGGGATCTATTTGAGCATGTTGCGCGCATACGTTTTTTTTTGTTTGCAAAATAAATACATGCCCAAATAAAGTTAACCACAATGATAAAAAGCTGGTAATGGAGCAGTTGCAAGCACTTCTTCTTAAAGACACACACCAGGCTCATTGTCAGTATCTAAGGTTGGTGTTAAATGGAACACATTACCAATTCATAGTGAGACTGTTAAGAGTTATCTTGGTACCAAGAGTGCTTCTCAAATGTGTAAAGGTTGTGGTAGCTTACTTAAGACATGGCCAGAGACAAGTTCTTGGGGCAGTCCGGTAAGTCGAGGCATAAGAAGAAAAATAAGAAGTCGAAGTGCTCTTTGACTTCTCCTTGTCCGTCGACCGATGTGACGATGGAGCGTCGTCATTGTAGGCCTTTTTCACGGGATCCTGTGCCTGGGCCCACTCCACACCACCTCAAATTTCTGGGAGCCAGAAATTAGAGAGTTTTATGAGGCCATGTTCCTTGTTACTGGGGAGTCTGACCTTACTGGTGCACCTTCGGGACCTGTGAGGTCAGAGGGGCCCCATCGGGTTGCGTGCCAGGAGTTCTGTCCTCTGTGCAAATGGGTTCCCAGGTATCCAGTGCTGGATCCTGACTGGTACCGGTCACACCATCTCAACCTTCCCCGGTGCCAGTTCCGGCGCCGCGGGCGGCTATCGGTGGTGACATCCCAGACTCTGACATGGAGCCGGATGGGCCCCATCCCATTCCGGTGCCACTAGGAGCTTTGCCTCCTCGTTCCGATCCGGAGTCCTATTTCTCAGGTTTAGGCCTCGGGGGAAAAAATGGGAAGTGTCACTGGACTCTTTATACCAGCCCTATGAAGGTGAAAATGAACTGGCATGAGGACTCTGGTAAAGCCAGCAGACTGCACACCTCTCCAGGTACTGGCATGCATTTTCCTCCTGCTGTGGAGGAAGGAGCTTCTTTTGCAGTGGTGGTAAGTAGGGGGGGTGAGGTCCTGGACCTGCAGCTGCCCTTGGTGCAGTCAAGACTAATCTCTTGACAGAAGTGCTGCATCTGGGAGCTTACACCTCGGTTCCCCTACTCCTGTTCAATGATGCCCTCACTGACGTCCTTCTTTGTACATTGTCCAAACCCAGCACAGGGGCTCCTGTGAACAGTATGGTTGCCTGCTGCTATCACCCCCCTTCCCCAACCAGTGGACCCAAGTTTTCTAACACAAAAACCCTCCCCTGAGAGCTTGGTGGTCCAAGCCTCCTCCTAAGGCACGTTCCCTACCACTCCCCCGGCGAGGGAATCCAAAAGGTTTGAATCATGTAGGAAGAAGATGTTTTCTTCTGCTAGCCTTGCTTTGTAGTCTGTGAATACCAAATGCCTTTTGGGCCGTTATTCCCAAAGGTAGTGGGATACGGTTGCGCAAGTGCTTCTGCAGGTCCTGGAGGAAGCCCAGGCTGTGCTCTCAGGCTGTTGCCGAAGGAAGAGACTCAGCAAAAGTTCATGATCCATTGTGGACAGGACATGACTGACTCGCTACTTAGAGCAGTTTCTACAACAGTGGCCCTGAGGCGCCACGCCTGACTGGGGACATCTGGCTTATCAGGGATGTCCAGGCTTCTCTGATGGACGTGCCTTTGGAAGGCACCTGTCTCTTCGGAGACTAGGCAGACTCATCACAAGATCGCTTCAAGGATTCTCTTACTAGGGCCAGCCTCTGTGTGGCCTAGGGACCCTCCAACCTTGTGGGTCTAATTACCAGCGGTCTGGTCTGTGTGCCCCCCCCCCCACACCTCGTCCCTCTGCAGCAGCCTCTAAACCCTCCTAGTCTGCCCCCCATACACCCCAAGTACCAGTTGGAAGCAGGATTCACCATCACTTGTCGCACTTGCGATCCATTACTTCAGACAGGTGGGTTTTGCAAATAGTCAGAAGGAGCTACTCCCTCCCCTTCAAGATTACCCCTCCAACCATGCCACCATGTGATGATCAGATGACAGAGGATCATTTGTCCCTTCTCTGCAAGGAAATTGTGGCTTTCTTGGCCAAGGAAGCCATAGAGAAGGTTCCAGTGCCAGAAGCAGGCTATGGTTGCTATCCCTGCTACTTTGTGGTCCTCAAGAAGGACAAGGGTCTTCGCCCTGTCCTAGACCTAGGAGCCCTCAATCTCTCCTTAAAGAAGAAGAAGTTTAAGATGTTAATGTTGACTCAGGTCTTGCCTGCCCTTGACCCAGGCGTATGGATGGTATCGATAGGCTTGCAGAACACTTATGTTCACATCCCATCTTGCCTGCCCACAGACATTACTTGTGGGTCACGGTAGGCCACGAGCACTATCAGTTCACCATGCTGTCCGTTGGCCTTACCAGTGCCCCTTGAGTGTTCACCAAGGTGATGACAGTGGTTGAAGCTGATCTGCAGACATGAGAAGTATCAGCCTTTCACCTATCTCGATGACTGGCTGTTGAAGGTAAACTCACCCCGGGCTGTCGTCTCCCACCTCCAGACTCCGGCGGACCTCCTGCATTCGCTGAGGTTCACTGTAAATGTGCCATAGTCACACCTGACTCCCTCTGACGGTCCTTTTCATCAGAGATGTTCTGGATACAGTTCAGTTTCAAGCTTATCCTTCAGAACACAGAGTCCCCAATGTTCAGGATATGATACAGATGTTTCAGCCTCTATCCTGAATTTCAGTGAGAATGACTGAGGCTTCTGGCCTCATGGTTTCCTGCATCCTGCTGGTAACATGTGCCAGGTAGTATATGCAGGCTCTGCAGTAGGACCTGAAGATCAAGTGGGCGCGCAGCATCACGCAAATCTCTCCAACATAGTCCAGATCTCAGAGGGAACTGCAAAAGATCTGCAGTGGTGGTTGACGAACTGCAGTCAGGCCAGATGTAGATCCCTCTCCCTTCTCCAGATGTGACAGTAGTGACAGATTCATCACTCTTGGGATGGGGTGCTCAACTGGGAGAGGTAGAGAGCAGAGGAATCTGGTTGCCAGTGGAAGCAGAACTTCACATCAACATGTTGAAGCTCCTTGCGATCCGACTGGCATTGAAAGCCTTTCTCCCCTTTCTCAAGGGAAAGATGGTGCAGGTGTTCACGGACAATACCACCATGTGCTACTGCAAGAAGCAGGGCTGGGTAGGGTTGTGGATCCTTTGTCAGGAGGCTCTACACCTCTGGTCTTGGCTGGAACAGCAGGGCATATCTCTGGTGGTTCAACATCTTGTGGGCTCTCTGAATGCTAGAGTGGTCGAACTCCGCAGCAAATGCCTAGCGGATCATGAATGGCGTTTCCATCCTGGGGTGGCATAAGGCCTCTTTTAGCAAAGGGAGTTCCCTGGTTCCAATCTGTTTGCCTCTGCCGAGAACGAGCCGTGTTAGCAGTTTTGCACACTGAAGTTTCCAAGACGGCAATCGCTCTGAGACGCTTTACATCACAAGTGGGATTCCGGCCTTCTGTATGCTTTTATGTCCATACCACTCCTGCCCAGAGTTCTCAACAAGATCAGGAACTTCTGTTCAAGTAATTCTTGTGGCTTCTGTCTGGGCACAGAGAGCCTGGAATCCTGAGCTGCTGAGCAGGTCCATCAATCCTCCTATCAGATTGCCCCTTCGGGAGGATCTTCTGTCACAGCAGCAGGGGAGGTTTCTTCACCCAAACTGGTTCACTCCCTGCCTTCTTGTGTGGAGATTTACTGGTGGCAGTTGATAGCTGTTGACCTTTCTCCCGAACTGAGTGTGTGTAATCTTGGCAGACAGGCGCCCCTCCACCAAAACCTTATATGCCTGTCATTCGAGGAAATTTGTGCCATGGTGCACAGAGAGTCCGTTGTCCCCATTTCTGACCCTCTTTCAGAGGTTCTGTTGTTCATTCTTTCCCGTGCCTAGCAAGGGTATGCTTTGGGCACTCTTAAGGAATATTTGTCTGCTATTTCTGCGTTTTTGTGGTTGCCTGATCAACCTAGTCTCCTATTGTACAGAGGTTCCTCAAAGGTCTTACTTGTCTCTTCCCTCCTCCTCCATTCATTATGCCCCAGTGGGGTCTGAATTTGGTTCTGACCTTTTTGATCTTTGCTCCCTTTGAGCCTGTCAACAGTTGTCCTCTCAGGCTTCTCACATTGAAGTCAGCCTTCCTTGTGGTGATTACATCTGCCTGCAGAGTGAGTGAGCTGTAGGCCTTGTTATCTAAGCTCTTCCTTTCTGTGTATCCTGACAAAGTGGTGCTTCCTTCTATGGCCTCCTTTTTGCTAAAAGTGGTCACACCTTTTCACGTAGGCCAGCCATCACCTCACCTACTTGATATGCACCCCACATCCTTCTAAGGAAGGACTGCCTGAACCCAAGAAAAGCATTAGAGTTCTACCTTGATCAAACAAGAGAGTTCCTGGTGGATGACCAACTCTTTGTAGGGTATGTGGGGGCCTGGAAAGGTCAGACAGGGCAGAAGTGGACCATCTACAGATGGGTTGTGCTCTGTATTAAAATGTGCTACGCACTGGCCAAAAATCAACCCAGAGACATTGCACGCTCATTCTACCTGAGCTAACGCAGCTGCGACTACTGCGCTAGCATGTGGAGTTCCGGTCCTGGATATCTGTCAGGCAGCAGCGTGGGAATCTCTGCACCCATTGACCAAACACTACTGCCTGTACAGCAGGTCTGTAGGGACCTTGCACTTTTCCCATTCGGTTCTGCAGGACTTTCTTGTTTGAAATTAGTTTGTAGACCCACTTCGGGATGTTATTGCTTGGGTATCTATTCAAAGGTAAATAATCTGCAGCTAGAAGCCTCTATCAGATGTACAAGTCACTTACATTCGGTAACGCCTTATCTGGCAGAGATTATAGCTGGCTGATTCCTTATCAACCCACCCATCCCCCCGCTCTGCAAAAGGATTTCTAAGGGCAAAGACTCCCCTTTGAGGGCCCCAGTTTCGACACAACAGTGGTCAGTGTTCTTCATGGCTCTCCTCTTCTTGTGTGGAAAGAAACTGATGTCGGCACGCCAGGGTTTCGCATACAACAAACGCAATGTCATTTCCAGCACTGCGGACGCAGAGCAGCTTGACGCTACCTACGGGCGCGCAGGGGTACTGCTCACAAAACTCTTCCTTGAGAATTCAAAGGTAAGGAATCTGCAGCAAGCTATAGTCACTAATCAGATATAGGGTTACCAAAGGTAAGTACGTTTTCTTTCCTCTATACTGCTTAACTTCTGCACACATAAACCCACCTTTACAGGAGAAAATTCAATCTGAGGTTGAGTCTGTCTCACCTCAAAACTTCTTTTTAAGAAAAACAGCTTGTAATGTTTCAGGCACAACAAGAGGTGGCAGGAGTGTGTACAGCATCAGGGCTCGAAAAATCTGACAACTCGCCATGGAGAGTTTTATTTTATGAGGTTGAGCCATTTTTAGATTCCACTTGACCCTTCTGGCAAGTGGACAAAGAATGGGTGTTCTATTCAGTCAGAAACTGAATTAGCAATTAAGATGCCTTTAAATCTTCTTCTTGTCACATTTGCTCTGTGGTCCAAGACAGAGGTCAAAAGTCCGTTTGTCTTCTTGCAATGCAAATACATTTCCTTGTGACTGCAGAGTTCCAGGATTTGGAAGGTGAACTGTCTGATCTAGGTGAAATGAAGTGCTTTTGGTATTAAGTTTTCCCCAACACACAGCATTTATATAACTAGATGTAATTTACAAACATTTCAAAATATATTTTAGTAGCTGTGAAAGACCATTTTTTGTACTGCCGTGTGATGATAAAAATATTTTATTAGGATGAAAAAAGTCAGAATACTTTCCTCGGTGATGTGCAAATGATAAAAGTTTTCTGAAACAGTTTTCACAGATTATTGTTAATACACTATATAGTGTTATCAGTAAAGCTGCAAGTTAGTGGGAAGATTTTTGGACATTTCTTGGAAATTTACTGCCTGTAAATGACGGCGCACTACCACATCATGCCTTAGTAATATATTTGTGAAAAGTGAGTGTTTAACCATAAACTGAGAAACACTCTTGCCCTGATGGCAAAGCTATTAGTAAACTAAGAGGAAAGTCATGCAAGGATCATGTGTACCCTATATGTGGGCTAAATTTATTATACATGGAGCAAACGTTCAGTGTATTTAACCAAACAAAACAGGATTTTTTTTTACAGCAGAAATGTTGAACTCATGTATTTGATGGTGTCCTCATATGTGAGAATGAAGAAAAAGGCGACGTAAAATGCAATAGTTGCCCAGGATCACACAATTTGAGACCCGTTTCCAGGTCAACTACATTACAGTTAGGTCGAGTAGATTATTCAAGCTTCTCAACCAGCAGGTCTAGTAACATTTTTATGATATTTCAAGGCCTGTGCATGTCACTCCACAACAACTCCCCACTGCTGTTTGTGGAGCACTGGACTGGTCTAATACTTTAAAGAAAGAGCTAAGGGAGGGGGTAACTTTTAGCCGCCCAGTAGTTAAACCTGCAGTCATTTTAGCTGGTGGGGCTTGAAAGTTTGAAAGAGAAACCCCTCCCTCACTTCGCAAATGTGGAGGTAAAGAAAGTTCAGGGGCATTACCTTTTGCCTCGCGCTTACTTTTTACCCCAGCACCCACAGGAGGTAGTGCTAAGGGAGCTGCCAAAGAAGCTGGAGAGTCCAACCCGGCCTTCGAGGAGGACAAATTCTGCCCTTGTGGCAGTGTTCTTTAACTGTATAACTTAGTTTGTTCGATAATGATGTAAACATTTGGACATCATAAGGATTTAAAATCAATAAAAAAGGTTCCTTTCAGATTTCTCAGTTTTAAGAACCAATGGTGCTAGTTTTTATTAAAGACAAAGTCTCGTATTCTAAAGGGAATCATATGTCTGCCAGAAACCATTATACTAAGTTGTGACAGGGTTCATCCAAAGAAACTCCTAAAAAGTACTTCAGGAGCATCATTCTGTGAATTCTGTCTATTAACAGCCTGTTTCACCATTGAGGACATCTATACTTGTAACCAAGGTTACAGGAAAGTGGAGTGGTTGCAGCATGAAAAGGAATATAAAATTTAGATAGTAAAATGTTGTGCGTCTTTAATTACTATGAAAGGGAGAAATTATGTTCCATGACACTATGCCGTAGAGCTCAAGGTCTAGTAGTTTATCAAAGTTTGAGGCTGCATATTGATAATCACATTACTCACATTTGGCCTCCTGATATGAATGTTTTAATAGTGTTTTTTTATTTCTATAAGCACTCAGGGTTTTAGAAGGCATTTATTACCATCCTTGTGTGAATGTCCATGCATGTTAATAGAATATAAATAGTATTTTTTTCGGCTCAAATAATACCTTGAACTACAGATTATACATTACACTAGTTATACATTATAGATGTGACTTATCCCATTTTATTTTTGAGATTTTCTGAAATAAATGATCCTCCTTTTAGGCTCCTACTACAACCGTTGTGCCTCCAGCCCAGGAAGAAGTAAGAACAGTAATCAGTCTTGTATTAAGATTAAGGTAAGTGTGCTGCCTAAGGTTTGATGGAAGTTGATGGTTTACTTCTTATGTTAGATAATATTCTTTTATCTTAATGCCATTTCTTTGGATTGCATTCTTGCTTTTTTAGAGATGCTGAAAGTCTGAAAACAGTACCTTAATTCAGCGTCATTAGGAGCTTGTCCAGTTTGATAGTGTTAAGTCTGAGAAGTAGCACTTTAAGTATCTTTCACTATGTTTCTCGCTAATCCAAGCTAAGATAGGATTCTCTGATTTTAGTTTCTATATAGTCATTCTGATTTGTTATTCTGTAATGACAATATAACATTAACCCTTTCGCTGTTAGGCCTTACGAGGGAGTAAGCAATCCGACGAAATCTAAATCAGGTCCCAAGTGCTTTCATCCACCTTTGAATTTGTGGTGGAATCGGGTGTGAAACCCATTATGGATCCTAGAAAGCTATACATTTCTGTAAACTAAACACAGTTCTATGTTCAGCAAGGGGTCCTTTGTGTAGATTCTTCAAGGTTTCCCCAGAGAGACTCAGGGCCTGATTAAGATTTCGGCAGACAGGTTATTCCGTCTTAACGATGATGGATATCATGTCCGCCGAAATATAAATCCCATTAGTTCCTATGGGATTTATATTTCGGCGGATGGGATATGCGTCACAGTTGTAACAGGGCAACTGTTCTGCCAAATTCTAAATCGGGCCCCAAGTGTTAAACTAAAAAAATATTAAAAATGATTAGCAAAAACCAGAGATTTGTGACAACGGTTTCATTTGTAACTTCTCGTCACGATGGCTGATTTTATAAAAAGCAGTATACGATTACATCTGTTAGACCCTTCTGGTTGCAGAGATATATAGGGTTTGTGGGTCTTCCAAGAACTTGAGGTACCCAGAACCAATAACTGAGCTGTACCTTGCAGTGTTTTATCATTGCGTACCAAGTATAGAGCAATTCATATAGTAAAATATAGAGGATGAAAAATAGGTATCATGCAAACCTGTGTTTTCCGAAACAGGCACAAAAAATGGAGTTTAGAAGCAGTGATTATTTGCAAATCTCTGAATTTGTGAGTACCCTACTAGCATATGAATTAGAGGATGTTTCTCCCTCTACAGTGGCTATGGAGGAGGGAGCTACCTATGCAATGGTGTTGAGGAGGGTAGCTGAAGTCCTGGACTTTCAGCTGCCGTTGGTGGCAGTCAAGACTAATCTCTTGACAGAGGTGCTGCAACTGGGAGTTTCCACCTCGGATCCTCTGCTCCTGTTCAATGATGCCCTCATTGACATCCTTCTTGTACCTTGTCCAAACCCAGCACGGGGGCTCCTGAGAACTGTATGATTGCCTTCTGCTATCACCCCCCACCTGGGGACCCCAGTTTTCTAACATAACAACACTCCCCTGAGAGCTTGGTGGTCGAAGCCTCCTCCTAAGACTCGTTCCCTACCACTCTCCTGGAGAGGGAATCCAAAAGGTTTGATTCATGCAGGAAGATGTTTTCTTCTGCTAGCCTTGCTTTGTGGTCTTAATACCGCATGCCTTTTCGGACGTTATTCCCACATACAGTTGGATATTGTAGAGCAAGTGCTGCCACAGGTCCTGGAGGAGGCCCAGGCTGTACTCTCTCAGGCTGTTGCTGACGGGAGAGGCTCATGATCCGTTGTGGACAGGACATGACTGACTCGCTAGGTAGAGCAGTTTCTACAACAGTGGCCCTGAGGCGCCACGCCTGGAGACATCTGGCTTATTGGGGGATGTCCAGGCTTCTCTGATGAACATGCTTTTCTAAGGCACCTGCCTTTTCACAGACTAGGCAGATTACTCGCTTCAAGGATTCACTGACACACTTGGAAGGCACAAATGCAGAGAAATACAACTGGCAACAATGCTTGTTATGCTATTTACTATTCTTCTAATTCTCCTGATGAAAATGGTACCACCCTTGTGAGGGTAGGCCTAGTGCCTGCAATAAGAAAGGGCCCAAAACGCAACCTGGGCACATGACATTGTTACACTGAAAACAAACCCTTTTTTTGCAATGTACCTAGCTGTGGATTTTGGGCCCTAGCTCAGCTGACACCTAGAGAAACCTAGCAAACCTGCACACTGACACTTGGGAGAATCCAAAGTGTGGTGACTTACGTGGCTCTCACCAGGTTTTCTTACCCAGAACCCCTTGCAAACATAGACAAAAAACCAACACTTTCCTCACAGTTCTGTGACAAAGTTCTAGAAACTGCAGGGAGCAATTCATTTCTTACCACCTACCATTCCTCCAAATCTCTCGATAAAAATGATACCTCTTGTGTGGGTAGGGCTAGCGGCTGCGACAGAAAAGTCCCCAAAACGTAACATGAACACGTTGCATTATTTTACTGAAAACTGACCCTTTTGTTCTTTTTACAATGTAGCTAGCTGTGGATTTTTGGCCCTAGCTCAGCTGGTACCTAGGGAAACGTAGCAAACCTGTACGTTTCTGGAAACTAGACACCCAGGAGAATCCAGGATGGAGTGACTTGTGTGACTCTCTCTCCAGGTTTTCCTACCCAGAAGCCTTTGCAAACCTCACACTTTACCAATTGGCATTTCTGTGATGTAAATGTCTGGCATCAGCAGGAATCAACAAAATTCCTTCTAGCCGGCATTCTCCTAATAAAAATGCTGCCCTACTTGTGTGGCTGGGCCTAGTGCCTGCGACAGGAACAAATCAAGCCAAGGTCAATTAGTGTCCATTTGCGAGGAGACTCATTGATGTTAGATTGATCGATTCTGGTCTCGGGCACTAGGCCCAGCCATACAAGTGGGACACCATTTTTTATTGGGACAAGTGGGAAAATGCTGAGTGGTAGAATTGTTTTGGGGATTCCAGATTCTGGAAGAATGGGTCACAGAAATGAAAAGAAAACGTGCAATTTTGGTCATGTTCTAAGTTTTACAGCGCATTGTGGGTAAGAAAGCTGTGGGAGCCATGAGAGGCACATCACTCTGTACTCCCTTGGGTGTTTAGTGTTCAGAAATGCCTCTATTTGACATGTTTTACTGGGCCCAGAAACAGCAACTGTCCCTTTTATTGATGTTGCCACATTGTGTCTTGGGCACCGCAATTTTGCGGGCACTAGCTTCACCCACACTTGTGAGGTACCATTTGTATCCGGAGATATGTGGGAACTCAGGGTGGAAGGAAGTTTGAGACTCCCAGGAGATTCCAGTACTTTGAGGCACTAAGTGAGCCATCCTGGAGTCTTCCTGGTGTCTAGTTTATGAAAATATCTTGTGTTGGTAGATTTTCCCTAGAGACAATGAACACCCTGGCAGAGAAAAACAGAAAAGACAAGGATTCAACCACTTACACGCCATTCACACACCCATTCATGCGTGACACACACCCACATATAGCCATTCGCACCACCAACTGCGGGCCCAGCACATTACAACACTCAGATGAACAAAAACACCATTCAAGGACCCATCACTTACATACGCCCACAGAACTGACACAACAATCACACCGCCTGACAGTTGACAGTGTGTGAAAACTGGCTTTTGACTGGCAAGTGTGTGTGTATTGACCAGCAGAAAGTCACTACAAACACTGCCAGACAAATGCCAGATCTCTCACACCTCTAGCCAAGCGCCAGTGTACACTCACTTCCAGTCAAGCGCCAGTCCCCACACACCCTGCCAGCCGTGTGCCAGACCACACACAGCCAGCCAAATGCCAGTCCTCAGACATCGCCAGCCAAGTGCCAGTCTACACACCCTGTCATCACATTTTTATTTTTTATAAAACAAACAAGAAAACTCACACCAATTTGAAGGAGATGAAAAACCAATTAGGACTACAAACACAACAGATCTAACTAAATACAACAACCTTCCAAACCTGAAACTGAACAAAAAATATAAAACAATACAGACCAGTCAGTTAAGAGTTGCTCCCAATACCCGAGTTGCATGTGGTACAATTCAAAACATGCGGGCACAAATAGCTCAGGACTAGAATAGCACTTAGAGCAGTACCTACAACTCTCCTTTTGGGACAAAGGCACTAGGAAAGTTTTTTTTGGCTGTTGGAGGAATGTAATCAAGAAAGTAGTGATCTTTCAATCTAGCCACATCCTCCACCACTCCAACTCTACGAACACTTGCCTGCTCAACCCTCAACTACATCAAGGCTGCCTGTTAGAGGCTGCTGAAACTGAACAAAAGTCATCTTTGAATCTGGAGAGCAATCCTTGAATACAACAAAATCATTGAGGGTAGCAAATTAATCAAACGAGCTGCCAACCTTTTATTCCAAATGTATGACTTACGAACATCACTGCAAGGCTCCAAGCTTCGAACTACACCACTTGTGCTTTTATGTGCTAGTCTACAATGCACCCAAGTTTGTACACTTACGCAACCTGATCCCAAACAGTCACAGGTGCGGTACTTTCATCATGATGTTTGTCAGTATGTGCTCCTGTCTGAAAAATGTCACAGCTAGAAGTTCATCACTTCGCAAGGCACTGCAGTGTCCCCTCTGGAGCTTTTTACATACAAGCTATTTAGGGTAATCGTTATGGTTAGGGCAGATTGTGCCACATGCAACAGTGTCCACTTTGAACAAATGAACACAATTGTAGAAGGTATCTACGTATTAATGGTGACCTTTGGTAAAAGTCCTTTACCAAGTTCCACACAATTTACTCACTGGCTCCAAAAGTGGACGGACAACCAGAACTGTTATTAGAAGAATCCCTACCAATGTACACAGTGAAATTAGACCTATCCAGTACTACTTTCAGACAGCATACACATAAATTCCATAACATGCCCTCTTGCTAGGAATGTACTGCCTAAAAACCAAATGGCCCTTGAACCGGACCAAAGACTTTTCCACTGCTATTCGTTCCCTGGAACATAGGCCTCTGAGAATGGTCTACAAAATGATCAAGGACAGGTCAAATCTTGAAGAGACTGTCACAATCAGGATGATCCCGTGTCAATCCTGAAGCATTATCAACAAAATGCAGCATCTGAAGCAGAACAAAATACCGATCATGACTCACGGTTGCAGGAAATATAGCAGTTGCCTTCAAGGAGCTAGTAAACCAACATGAAGACATCAAACAGCTTCCTTGTCAAACCCTTTGAAAAAGTTAAACACAAGAACTTCTTCAAGTCATCCAGATTGTGGGAGCCCACCAGCTAGCTCAAGAGCAGGGCTTAATACTGCAACTGTTGACCCTCAAATACTGTTTAGCATACAGATTAGTCTGGTCAACAATCTCATCCAAAAATACTTTGCCCATAAACAACTGAAAGACATATATGGGTCAAACATTTTCAGTATAGACTGTACGCCTTGCAACACCACTAAAACCCGGCAGCACAAGCTGCACCATGTTTGGTGCAACCCAAAGTTCAGTACTTTCAATGGGAAGCCTTTCATTCCTCAGCTGCAATACAGATTTCCCTTGCTGCACTATCAGCATATCGGTGCCCTTCTCTAAAAGAGGCATCTTCTCTACACCAATAGTGGCTTCATCATCAGAGAATTCCTCTCATAATGAAAATTCACTACCAGAATCTTGGACTTCCTCCTGTGCCTCGGATGCAGAGTCAGTCTCAGAACAGTGGTCAGAGGACGATTTGAAAAGCAAATGTACAACCTGCTGAGCATTAATCCTGTGATTAGCCATAATTCTTACTAATACAAATAGCACAACTACTAAAGTCAACAGTAACTAACACTGTGAAATAAGGAAATAAACTGTGTCTTTATCAAACCAAGTAAAACTACTGACACATAGGAATCTGGAAGGAAAAGTCAATCAGTAAAAAGCACACAAAGACCTTTATACTCAAAAACAATACCACTCACTTGCCAGAGACAGCTGATTTAGGTTCAGCTGCACCTACTCTGCACACACACAGCAATCACCAAAGAGGTCCCACAGCAAAGGAAAAACACGTATTACACAGATCACAAAGCAGCTTGGAATGTGCACAAATCCATATGTTTTTTTAAAAAGATAATCACACAAAAAGCAAGAGATTCAAATATTAGTATACTAGTCAAATCAATAGACAAACAGGTCAAGGATACACATTTGATGAAAGGTTTACGAAATGAGTTGCTTACCAACCGCAACTCCACAAACAACAGATTTGCCAAAGCAGTGCCCACAAACAGGATTCACCGCCAAGACAAAGAAACGATTAACACTACAATAAGAAAATTAAAAGTGAAAATAAAAATATCAAAAGACACTGATCCTACTGATAGGAGGCGTGACAAAGGCAAAAAAAAGACACCACCAGATGAAGCAACCATTGCCCCAGAAGTTGATTCCCCACCACGTACAAATCCTTACTCCTAGGTGACTCAAGTGTTACCACCCACCCTGAGGCCCAATTCACTCAAAAAGACCCCCCAAAATAAATATGTATAGGTCATATACAAAATCCCTGGTGTATAGTGGTTTTATTTGTCCCCCCGAGGGCAGATTGGCCTCAAATCACCCAATCTTTTTTCGGGGTGGGGGCGAGGTTTAAAAAAAATATGGTTCCCACGGGTCACACCCCTTCAAAACACCTTGCATGCAACTTCTTTGGTGCAAACCTCTGGCCTGTATCTTGGTCCTGCAAAGGGGGGAAAAAATGACTACCTTACTATGAAGGGAACTATGCCAGAGTTAGATGGGGAGCAAGGAGTGAACTTACCTCACCTATACCTATAGGGCGTGGAGTTCGACAGGGGTGTGTACTTTCGTCAACTCTGTTCTCTCTGTATATTAATGATGTGGTTGACCATTAACCAGTGAACATGACTGCCCCAAAATTGAGGGGCTGCTGTGTCACGCACTTCTTTTTTCAGATGATAGTTTTAATTTCTCGATCTCCTGGTGGTTTGCAGAATCACTTAAAATGTTTTGCAGATTATTGTGACAGCCACGGTTTGGAAGTTAACTCTACATAAACAAAAATAAATTTGAAACCGCATAAATCCTTTAGGGGAGGGTTTTACATGAAAGGAGAAAGATTGCAATTGGTCAACAATATTGACTATCTGGGGGTGAGGGTAGATAAAACTGTGAGTTGGAAGTCACATATAATGAAATCAGAACTCACTCTTAGTGCTGCCTCCTTGGCTAAACGCAATAAAGCAACCACCCCCAAATCAGTTTCCCCGGTTATTGAAATTTATAGGGCTAAGGTTCAATCTGCCACTTAGTATGGTGTGGAGTTATGGGGCATTGGAAATTTGCAAGGTTTGACAGCTGAAGAGAATAACTTTATTAAATTACACTGTCTGTCCCACTATTTGCTGATACTGGTGTGCAGAGGATTTGGGATTTAGCGAGACTGAAGGTTTTGCTTTATTGGATAAGGTTATGGTCAATTCTGGGACTGGGGCCCTACAGGCTAATTGTATCTGAAGTTTAGGCCCATAAAAGAATCTCAATAATCTCCTGGCTCTAGTTTATCAAACAATATATGTATAATATTTGTTTGGGCCATTACTGGAGTGATCCATATTTAATCAATCAAAATGCTAAGCCGTTAGTTAAAGAGAAATACTGGGAGTGGGTAAATAATCAGTACGTGTTGAATGGCCAACCAGAAGGCCTGGTAGAATTTCTTTTGACCTTTTAAACCTTGGTCTAAATTTTAATCTTATACCCTTCTGTGCCGCGGACGTAATGGTTACGTCCTGCGGCACAGTGCTTGTGTGCCCGGGACGTAACCATTACGTCCTGGGCACAGAGCCCAGAGGTTGAGCTACCGCTCCCTCTGTGCCCAGGACGTAACCATTACGTCCTGGGCACAGAGCCCAGAGGGAGCGCTAGCGCTCCTTCTTTGGGGTTCCTCCCCAGCCCCCCCAAGGCAGGGATGGAAGGGGAAGCCCTTCCCCCCCTGACCCCACCCCACCTGTGACATCAGCGCACAAGCGCGCTGTTTGTCACAAGGTCTCCTCCCATCAAGCTGGAAGCTCAGCTTCCAGCGCGATCGGAAGAGAAATGCAAAAGCATTTCTCTTCCCATCACGTGGAGGAGGCCGAGAGACTTCAAAGTGAAGGAAGGCTATTTCCTTCCCTTTGAAGTCTCTCTCAGCGTTTTGGCAGCCGGATTGCAAGCAATCCGGCTGTCAAAACGGCCACTAGACACCAGGGATGTTTTTTTTTTTTTTAAATGAAACTGGCATGAGGGAGCGACCCCTTGGGCAAGGGTCGCTCCCAGGGGGAGGGGGGTTTGGGGGCCAAATTTATTTTAGGCCATTTCTGCTCCCCAAGGGGCAGATTGGCCTATTGTATTGTAAATTGTATTGTAATCGTATTTATATAGCGCTTACTACCCCTGACGAGGCGTCGAAGCGCTTTTCGATGAGTAGCACGCTACTCTGGAACCCTACAAGAATTAGTGATGGATTAGTATCAATTAATAATGAGTACAGTTTTAGTATTATTATGAGTTAATTTGAGCCGCGGATATGAGAGTTTGTTAGTTAGATTGACTGGAGTAATGGAGGGGTGGAGGAGGAAAGAAATCCAGAAGTGTTAATTGGAAGTATATCCTTAATTTACTCAATCCAAAGGTTTGGGATGAATAAAGGGGGGTGGAGGGGGGAAGAGTATGTGGAAGGGTTAGGGAGAGCATAGTAGCGGGGTGAGATGAATGCAGGAGAATTTAGTAGGGTTGTGTGGGAGGTCACAGAGGTAGAGTGAGGTTTGGTGAGTTAGATGTGGAGGTGGAGGGAAGAGCTTAGGCAGAGATATTTAGGAGATGAAAGTGGTCGAAGGGATTTGGGATGAGTCAGAGTGAGAATGGAGGATAGTTTGATAGAGACATGACATAAGAGTGATGAAAATGAGAGCAGAAATTCATAGATATCTAGTATAACAACCCAAAAACCAGGAGCCATGCAATGATCCACAAACATGCCAAGCACAGAAACAACATATACACATACATACACATATATATACATATATATTTATACACACACATGAATACACACACATATGCACATACAATACATAATTAGAATCATGGGTAAAAAATACTTAGTCAGACAGGTTTAAAAAGAGTGTGTGTATTTTATTGTTATGACAGTAGCAATACATATTTTCCAAAGAAACTATAAATAAATAGAAATATACATATAATCTGAAAAAATATTTATCCACATAGGCATATGCAGTTCATAGTTGTTTGAAAAAGGTGGTTATGAAGGAAAGAGCCAACTCTTGAGTAGTTTTCTGAAAACAAGAAAGTTATCTGTGGCTCTTATAGTTGGGGGTAATGAATTCCATAGTTTGGCTGCTTGGACGGAGAAGGATGTACCACCTACAGTCTTTTTCTTGTATGGTGGTGTTCTAAGGTGGGGTGCCAGTCTTGAGCGGAGGGTTCTTTGTTGGATGTATTTGGTAATTTTCTTTCTGATAAAAAGCGGTCCTGTTCCATGTATAGCTTTGTGGGTGATACTAAGCAGTTTGAAAGTGCATCTTCTGGCAACGGGTAACCAGTGTAGTGCTCTCAAGGCAGGGGAGATGTGGGCTTGTGGCTTTATACGTAGTAGTAGCCTGGCTGCGGAATTCTGGATATGTTGTAGTTTTTTCATAACAGATAGAGATGATCCATGATAGAGGCTATTGGCATAATCCAGTTTGGATAATACAAGCGAGATAGTAGCTTGCACCTTGTGTGGAAATCCGAGGTGGGGGAAGATGTGTCGTAAAGTCTTTAAGGTGATGAAGCTTGTGCGTGCTAATTTGTCTACTTGGGCATTCATAGTTAGCTTGGAATCCATGGTGATTCCTAGGTTTTTCACTTCCTTGGATAATTGAGGAGGTGGTCCGAGATCTTCAGGCCAGACGCACAGAGGGTCATAATTTTTCCAATTACCACATATGAGTATTTCTGTTTTGGCAGTATTTAGTTTGAGATGGCTCCAGGTCATCCACTGATCAACGGCTCTGAGGCAACTGAAGATTTGTGAGTTTTCAATGTTTTTGGGGTCTTCTAATTGAAGTAGTATTTGTGTGTCATCTGCATAGTTGTAGCGTGTGAGATGGAAATCATTGATCAGTTCTGGTAAAGATATCATGTAGATGTTAAAAAGCAAAGGTGAGATGATTGACCCTTGGGGGACCCCTGTTTTTGTGAGGTAGGGTTTGGATGAGAAGGGGGGCGAGTGGATGATATTCGCTCTTTTTTGGAGATAGGAAGTAATCCAGTCGAGAGCAATCCCTTGTATGCCGGCTTCGTGGAGTCTTTGAGTTAGGGTGTCATGGTCAACCGTATCAAAGGCAGCTGAGAGGTCCAAGAGAAGTAGTGCAGCAACTCCATTTCTGTCGACTGTGTTTTTAAGATCGTCCCAGATTGCCATGAGTGCCGATTCAGTGCTTCTTCCTGGGCGGAATCCAGTTTGGAAGTCTGAAAGTATAGAATTGTCTTCAATGAATTGTGACATCTGGGCGAATGCTGCTCTTTCTATCAATTTGCCGAGGAAAGGTCCATTTGTGATAGGTCTGTAGTTGTTGGGGTCTTGCGGGTCTAGGTTTGTTTTCTTTAATAATGGTCGTATGTATGCCTTTTTCAGGTCTGTAGGAAAAGTTACTGAAGTTAAAGAGTTGTTGATGATTCTTCTTACAGGTGTGGCAGCAGAAGTAGATAGCAGGATGTTCTTGAAGATTTGTGGTGGGCAAGGGTCAGAAGGGCAACCAGAAGGTCTGCTTGCTTTGACCAAATCCATAAATTCATCCTGGGATATTTGTTTGAAAGACTGTAGAGGTTGGGATGGTTTATTCTTAAAGGGTATTTTAGTAAAGGGGTTGGTGCTGATGGTTTTCTTCTGTTTTAAATAGGAGTCCAATGTGTCTGCCTTGGTTGTGTAGTGAGTTGCCAATTTGTTTGTGAAAGTGGTGGGATGACTTCCTTCCATGCATGTGGGTTTTCGAAATTCATTGAGAATTTTATAAAATTCCTTGGTTGTAGATTGAGCATTTAGAATTTGGTCTGAGTAGTATCTTTTTTTAGCTTTTTTGATTGATGATTTGTATATCCTGTTAAGTTTGTGTAGCTGCAGTTTGTCTGGACTGTTGTTTGTTTTGAGCCAGGTCCGCTGCAACTTTCTGATTTGTTGCTTTATCTTTTTAAGTTCTGTGTTTCTCCAAGGTGTTGGTTTTCTTTTGTCATGTTTAGTTTTTCTGAGTGGTATTAGGACATCAAAAGCTTCCTGTAGCCACTCATAAAGTTTTGGTACAGAATTGATTGTATCTAGATCTGTGTTTGCTGTTAGTTGTGTTTCTAAGTGATCCAAATTGAGTTTGCTCCATGGTCGATAGGTGTATGTATGTAAGTGGTTGTGGGGTGTGTTGATTTGTGGAGTTGTCTGCCGGAAAGTTATCAGATGGTGGTCTGACCAGGTGGTTGGTGTGATGCTATGAATAGTAACGAGTTCAGGCTTAGCAAAAATGACATCTAGGATGTGACCAGCGATGTGTGTGGGATTGTGTACAATCTGATGTAGGTTCAATGCGAGTAGGCCAGTGGTGATAACTTTTGGATGGGGCATATTGGGTTTGTCAAGCCAAATGTTTAGATCCCCAAGAATGCATAGATTGGAGTATAGTGTAATAAGGTTTGAGACTGTGTCAAGAAAAGCATCAGGGAAAGTGGAGTTGTTAGGTGGAGGTCTGTAAAGGAGGAGAAAGTTACAGGAGGAAGTTGGAGTAGGGTGGCATCTGGTAAGGAGGGCTTCACAACCTTGTATGGAGATGTTGTCTGTTTTACTGAGGTTTATTGCCTGTTTGAATATAATAGCTAGTCCACCTCCTCTCTTGCCTATACGGTTTTGTGTGATGGTTTGATAGCCCGGAGGAAGGGCTTCGTGCAACACTGGTGCCATGTCATCTCCCAACCAGGATTCCGTAATGAATAGTATGTCAGGTTGTGTGTCTGTGAGCAGGTCGTAGATGTGGTGCTTGTTTTTTGAGAGTGATCGAGCATTTATGAGCTGGCAGTTTAGACAGGGTGTGTTAGTGGTAGTGTTGTTTTGTTTAGTAGAAGGGTATGTAGTATAATGTGAGCTTGAAGCAGGAGTGTTGCTAGTTGTGATAACTGTTTGAGGCTCACAATAGTCTTGTTTTTCAACATAGTGTTCCTCTTCCAGCAGGTTAAGGAGGCATTTTGTTGGGTCTGTGTGTGTGGGTGGTGAACTTGGTGGCTGAGAGAGCCATGAGGATTGTAGTGTTTTTTGTAGGGTAGTTTTATTATGTAACAAACAAGGGGATGCGAGGTTGCTATGAGTGGCATGTTTTTTATTTTGTTTGCGTTTGTTTAGTGTGGATGGAGTATGGGTTAGGGGTGGTGGAGGAGCATGTGGATCATGATGTAAGGCCCTAAATTGTGCAATGGAGGAGAGGCGAGTGAATTAAGGTTGCTGGGATGGGGTGCTTGTGGTAGGTGTTTGTGAAGAGTGGGGGGGTAGGGGTGGAGATAGGATGGAATTTGTATCCTTTGTGTAGTCCTGGGGGTGGGAGTGGGTATGATGATGAGTGTAATGTAAGTTTGTGTTGCTTTGATGTGCTGATGTTTGTGGTTGGTATTGTTTTTGTGGAAGAATGAGAGGGGATATTGGTGTAGTAGTTTTTGGTGAGGGATTTGTATGTGAGTTAGTGCTGCTAAGTGGAATTTGAGTGTTAGATGGGGTGTTGATGTGTTTTGGAGATGAATGTATGAGGTGTGTAAGAGGTGATGGGTGTGTGTCAGGGAAATAAGTATTAGTTGAGATGACCGGAAGGGGTAATATGTGTGGTGGAGTGAAAAGTGGGGATTGTATGGTTGTGTGTAATTGGTGAGGAGAGGGGAAGAGTGTTTGTAGATGATGTGTTTGAATGCAGGGTTTGGGCATTGTTATGAAGACAGGCGGTCTGTGTGGAGCGAACAGCGGATAGTGTTTTTGGTTAGTATGAGCAGAGAGTGTGTATCTGGGAGACTGAAACTGAGAGAATTGTATGTTGTAGTTTTGTATTGTGTGGGTGATGGCAGGTAGTGTTAGTGGGAGGGGACAGAGTAGTGTATGCTGTGAGAATGAAGGTGTTTGACTGTAGTAGTTATGGGGGGTATGTGTATATGTGTTGTATGTAGGGTATTGTGTTGGGTGGTGGGGCAATGCAATCCGTCTGTGGTCAGTTTGTGATGCATGAGTTGGATATCTTTGCAGATAATGCATTTGCATGTTGAGGGATGTGTTGGTGTAGAAACCATTCCTGGGGGAATATGAATAGTCCCTAGCTGTCCCGAACAGACAGCTGCCCTTGTCCTCTCCGCCCTTTGCCTCGACGCCCGGGCTCACACGCCCTGAATCCTGGCCTATTATAGCCCTACCGGCCTATAAGAAGCTCGTCCTAACCCTAGCCAATCCTGTTTTAAACCCTGATTTAGCCAACTAATGGAAGACCCAGCCCTATCCACCAATCACAGCCCTAGAACCAACAGCCAATCAGAATCCCAGCCCTATCCACCAATCATAACTGCATCCCTGGAGCTAGCAACCAATGAAACACCATCTCCCAAAAACCAATCACAACAGCATATGCAACAACCACGAGGAACCTATATAAGGAGCAAGTTAACTAAACTCCAGTCCCTGTGGCCTGGGGGGAGGCTACTGCTGCTCTATTCAGTATCTCCTTGGATACAGACAGGCTGAATCCACACTTCCAAGCTAGCAGAGTCTACTTTCCAGGTAAGGGGGAGATTGTTTAAGAGACAAACACTGCAATAGTTCTGGGCGCACACTCTAAAATCGGGCTTTTTTAAGGCAAAAATACAGGGGGGCAGACAGCTTTTAAGCACAATTTAAATCACACAAACAGATTAAAAACAGTCTCCTAAAACCACACTCTGAAAGATGTATGTAGTCTTTTTACTAAGAATAGGGGTGAAAAAAAGGGGGGCAGAGGGGGGGGGGGGGAAAGGGGGGGGGAGCCACAAACTAGCAAGGGAATTCACACAGTCACGGCAAAAACGATTTTTAAACAAACACCACTTTAAAAAAGGCCAGGCTGCCTGAAAACACAGAGAGTCCACAGTAAAACAAACACTTTTTGAACAATTAATACTATTTAACTAGAAAATATCTTTGGGCTCCTTACTATTGTTATTAGTATGTTTTTTTTTTTTTTTTTTTTTTTTTTTAGATGGGGAGCGACCCATTAGGCAAGGGTCGCTCCCCTGGGGGGCAAATTGTATTTAGACCATTTCTGCCCCCCTTGGGGGCAAATCGGCCGATTTTAGGTCAATCTGCCCCCAAGGAGGGCAGAAACAACTAGGCACCGGGGATCTTTTTTTTTTTGCGCCAATGTCACGCAGGGGGAGTGACCCCGTAGGCAAGGGTCGCTCCCCGGGGGGGGTTGGTGGGGCAAATTTATTTTAGGCCATTTCTGCCCTCCCTGGGGCCGGCTGATCTAGAGGCCAAAATCCACAGGTAGGCACTTTGCAAAAAACACTTCTATTTTCTGTGAAAAAATGTGATGTGTCCACGTTGTGTTTTGGGCCATTTCCTTTTGTGGGCACTAGGCCTACCCACACAAGTGAGGTACCATTTTTATCGGGAGACTTGGGGGAACGCTGGGTGGAAGGAAAATTGTGGCTCCTCTCAGATTCCAGAACTTTCTGTCACCGAAATGAGAGGAAAAAGTGTTTTTTGGGTCAAATTTTGAGGTTGGCAAAGGATTCTGGGTAACCGAACCTGGTCAGATCCCCACAAGTCACCCCATCTTGGATTCCCCTAGGTGTCTAGTTTTCAAAAATGCGCTGGTTTGCTAGGTTTCCCCAGGTGCCGACTGAGCTAGAGGTCAAAATCCACAGGTAGGCACTTTGCAGAAAACACCTCTGTTTTCTGTGAAAAAATGTGATGTGTCCACGTTGTGTTTTGAGCCATTTCCTTTCATGGGCGCTAGGCCTACCCACACAAGTGAGGTACTATTTTTATCGGGAGACTTGGGGGAACACAGAATAGCAAAACAAGTGTTATTGCCCCTTGTCTTTCTCTACATTTTTTCGTTCCAAATGTAAGGCAGTGTGTAAAAAAGACGTCTATTTGAGAAATGCCCTGTAATTCACATGCTAGTATGGGCACCCCGGAATTCAGAGATGTGCAAATAACCACTGCTTCTCAACACCTTATCTTGTGGCCATTTTGGAAATACAAAGGTTTTCTTGATACCTATCTTTCACTTTTTATATTTTAGCAAATGAATTGCTGTATACCTGGTATAGAATAAAAACCCATTGCTATGTCCAGCTCATTTATTGGCTCTGGGTACCTAGAGTTCTTGATGAACCTACAAGCCCTATATATCCCCGCAACCAGAAGAGTCCAGCTGACGTAACTGTATATTTATTTCAAAAATCTGACATTGCAGGAAAAAGTTACAGAGTAAAACGTGGAGAAAAATGGCTTAGTTTTTTTCACCTCAATTTCAATATTGTTTTATTTCAGCTGTTATTTTCTGTTGGAAACACTTGTAGGATCTACACAAATGACCCCTTGCTGAATTCAGTATTTAGTCTACTTTTCAGAAATGTTTAGCTCTCTGGGATCTAGCATTGGTTTCTCACCCATTTTGGTAACTAACTGGAAGGAGGCTGAAAGGACAAAAAATAGTAAAAATGGGGTATGTCCCAGTAAAATGTCAAAATTGTATTGAAAAATTGGGTTTTCCAATTCAAGTCTGCCTGTTCCTGAAAGCTGGGAAGATGGTGATCTTGCCACCGCAAACCCTTTGTTGGTGCCACTTTCAGGGAAAAAAACACGAGCTGCCTTCTGCAGCCCTTTTTTCCATTTAAAAAACAAAACAAAAACATTTCACTGTATTTTGGCTAATTTCTTGGTCTCCTTCAGGGGAACCCACAAAGTCTGGGTACCTCTAGAATCCCTAGGATGTTGGAAAAAAAGGACGCAAATTTGGCGTGGGTAGCTTATGTGAACAAAATGTTATGAGGGCCTAAGCGCGAACTGCCCCAAATAGCCAAAAAAGGCTCGGCACAGGAGGGGGAAAAGGCCTGGCAGCGAAGGGGTTAAATGGATGTGTCTGCCCCGCCGCAAGCACTGACATTGTTAATCAAAATGAGGATGGGATCACTATTGGTCAATGTTTTTAATGCTAAGTGGAATTGTAAACAACCAAATTTAACTAAATGTACACTCTTTGGTTATAGTGTTGAAAATGTAGAACATTTGTTATTCTTTCGTCCTGCATATGCAAAACCTAGATGGCAGTGGCTTAGGCCACTATGTATTTTGCTAGGCACCAAGCAGCATAACGCGGCATAGTGCATCCTGAGAACAGATTGCAGTGCCAGTATAGCAATGAAGATTGGCTACTATCTCCAGGCAGTATGGAGAATACGAAAAATTGCAGGATTATTACTCCAGTGGTCTAGGTGTTCAATGCTATGTGGAAGTATTTGAACATCTTTTTTTTATTGGTTTTATGTTTTGATTTTTAATGTAATAACTTATTGTTTGTAAATGTAATTTTAATATATAAATCTTCATGCAATGTTTTTTTTGAACAAGTTTTATGGGCTTTGCTCAAAATAAACTATGAAACTGAACTGACTGTCTTACTTTCCTTATGGGTAGTCCTTCAATCCCTCGGAGACAGGGAAGGCCTCTAGGCACCAGATCTCACTTCAGCCACGTTTTCTACATTGCCCAGTTTACAGTGTTTAGCTTGGCCCACTTGAAGTTGGGTGTTCTGATTTTTGTGTCCTTGAAACCAGAAAACATGAGGCCACATACTTGACCTTGGAATAGCAGTTGTTAAGTCCTTCAGACATGCAGTGAGTCCTCGTCTGTCTGGCATCTTTCTCCCTGTGGGCTTTCCTCTTTGTGTCCTTTCCACCTCATGAAACAGTGGTGTGGAATTTAATAAAACATTTACTTGTCCATTGGACAGGTTGCATCATAAATCTTCTTGTCCTGTAAAACATCTACTTGTCCTTTTGTTTTTTCTGTAGCGCTGTGACAAATTCTAGCAGCAATCTCATTATAAAAGAGCTCTGACAATATCATCCCAGGTTATGCCAGGGCTAGTACTATAGTAGGGTTTTAACACTACCAATTTCCTTACTTTGCCACCTTTCTGCAAATCTACATACTCGGGACCCGAGGTAGCAGCTAAGCAGTAGTTCAAAGGTTGGAATGCCCTTTTGATTTCTTGCAAGCCTACTAACTTGCATGTTTGCAGATTTACTCCTGACAAAGGCAGAAGTAAAGCTTCTTCCATGGTTGGGGAAAAAAGTGGTTGGTGGGAAAGTGAACTTGTAAGTGCTTAATAGATGTTCACATAAGTAAATGTACACATGCATATTTGCTTGTACTAAAATACAGCCTACAAATACTTTTGTAAATTCCTGTGAATTCTTGAAATGCAGTAATCTGCACTCCTGCAAAGACATATCATGGGGGCACTTTTTTGACTTTCTTTAAGAATCGGGCCCGTAATTAGGCCTAGCGTTAACCAAGACCTTTTGTTTTATTAAAAATTCTATCTCTCTCTCTAGCCATCTGTTGGCTGGTTTCACTGCAAGTGGTGGCAATCTGCTCATTCACAAGGAGCACATTGGTGCACAAAGTAGTTTTGCTCAGTGCCAAGGACTACTGTTAAGGTGCTTTTTGTGAACCACAAATATTTTCGATTTTTGCCAATGTTTGGTACAGTGGTGAGGGCTCGGCAGCTCCCACAAGACACACATTGAAAACACCAATGTCAGACCTGTTGACTTTGCTGCCGCTTGCATCTTTTCATGTTTCCCTTAATCTTGCTGAAACCAGGTACACCGATTTGACATTATGAATATTTTTGGGGAAATAATAGCATGCATCAATACATTTTACTAAACGATGCTTCAAAGAAATGGTACGTAACATTTCACAGTAGTTTAGCAAAACATTTTTTCCTATTTGCATTTTTTTGTGAACATTTTATTTTGAAAGCAAAGATTCATCAATCTTGCTTTCAAGCTTCTGCAGATATTTGCTTTTAATCAGAGAGCATTCTGGGAGTTTTATAAGTAGACTCTTATTGTTAAACTTTGCAAACATGTGTTCACTCTTATTTTTTATTTTTTTTGCTGGAACCACTGTCAATAATTGAGTCCGGGCTTACAACATTTATTTACACTCTCATCCTAATAATAAAGGCTTTGCATTAATGACCCATAAATACAAGTTTGAACAGCTTAAACATATGGATGCACTTATTACCTCAACTGCAGACTATTCCTTTGTGCTTCATTATGTACTGTACACTGGCAGCCAAAGGGTTTGTTCTGCAGGGGGTTGGGCCTACTTGTCCCAAAGACAAAGTAAACATGAAATCTTGATGTTCTTGACCTCAAACTATATGTCCTGGGCATCGGGCTAAGAGAATTCCACACCCCTGCTGATTTGTTCTGAGGCGGTGGTTTTTTGAGCTGCCAGATTTATCCTGTGAGCTAACTAATGCATGATTGGCGGAATTTCGCCAACCAATCCTATTTTCCTACAGTCATTCTCCTTTTGCAACACTTCTTTGTTGCCTTGCGATAGTTACCTAGGTGCGCCTGTTTCAAGATGGAATAACCTTTCTGCCACCAGACAGGCTTGTCTTCACCTCCTTAGCTAAACCTAATTTTGATTAGCCCGCCTACCATCCAACAGTTCAAAACTGGTTCTCTCCCCCACTGTGACAGGAAACTGGGTTTCTAGGAGGACCATGAGAATGAATAGGAGAAATCCTGCCTAACCAAAAGTCAACATAGGTAGTGCTAAGGTTGTACTTTGTTCTGCCATCTGTTCCTTTCCCATCCTAGATGGCTAAACCTCCTTAGTGATCAGGAGTTAGCACTACCCTCTCTTTCCTATGCTTAGAGGCAGCCCATAATCTTCTGAGCCAGGGTTGTTAATTCTACTAGCCAAGAGTGTGTATTCCAGCTCTGGAGGTGCGATGTGTGACAGAGCAAGTTTTATGCCAGTTGTGGCTCAACCTAAAGAACAAATAAATATAACTGATGGATACTTCAAGTAGCAGATTTCTCAACTTTAGACTATCCCCATGAGCTCAACTGCATCTGAAGACTTCTTCAGGAATGCTACGGTGTATCAGTGGTGCTGTGTGTTTCAGAAGAGACTCCCTGCCATCTTAAAAGTGATAGAGCGCCACTCCTGCCTTCTTAAGTCAGTTTGTTTCTTTCTGCGCCCTTTATTATTGATCAAAGCTTTGCTTCTAGCTTTTTAAGGTCTTCTAACTACTACTTAAAGTTTTTGCATTGTGAATGGCAGGATTCAAACAGTGCACAAACTGTAGAAAGCAGATGTTGTTCACGGATTCTTAAGTACATCTGTAGTGCCTGAGCTCCAGGTATAACTCTATATTAAGCGCCATGGGACCTCGTGCATTCCCTGGTTATTGGGTACTGGGAGGTGAACCTCCGTCACTGAACACAAGAAAAGGCCATGGTCCAAGCATGGATCTTGCTCAGAGTCGCAGACCCATTTACAATCCCAGTCTCAAGGCCACTTCCATGAGAAATATTCTACTAGTTCAAAAGTCTTCCCGGAAGTCCAAGGCAAAGCCTAGACTCGCACCAGAAAACCAAGTGGGTCTTGATCTGATCCCACTACTTAAAGTATATTGAGAGGGTGCAAGGGCTTTAAGATATAGATTGCACTTCTCCAATGTCCCTTGAATGCAACCCAGTCCCTTAATTGGGCCCAGATATGGCACTTCCCCCAGATTTCTGAGGCCACCATTCACCATACAGCAAATAAATGACAACAGAGAGATCATGCTTCCGATGACCATGATCTGATGACCATGATCTGATGTCATTCCACAGAGCTGCAGGGCCCTCTAGTCTGACTTCTGCTGGAGGGACCACTTCCTATGCCATCTGACCCAGCAGGGCCCCTTCTAGGTCCAATCAAACAATGGTGCTGACTCCTTTCCTGGCCCCATAGTCCTCACGGGTTCCTTCCATATTGGTGCCGACATTGACTCCATTGGTTCTGTGTGATAATCCAGTCCCAAAACTGATCTTTGACCCTGAACCGAGAGCTCCGATCCAGCCCTGTGTTATGCAACAAAATTACAGAAGCCCAACCGATGATTGTACAGCTGGATTCCAGCCCGATACGCCTGCTTTGAGGTCAGAACCAGCAAAGGATTCACACGGTTTGGTGCAGATTTGGACCCAGTGCAAGGAGGACTTGGTGCTTCTTGACACTCATGTGGAGGAAGAGGACATGTTGCATGCCCCTCTCCCCCCATTATTATATAGAGAATTCATTGTATGCAAGGTTACAAACTTCCAGCAGGCTGGATAGATATCCTGAAAGAGAGCTGGACCCTGTGCCACCAGTGGGAGAAAGACCTGTGTTTGTTGGGATGTTTTGGAGGTTGTCCGAAGCAATAGAAATGCAGTTGCCCACTGTAGAGACAAAAACAAGTATGTTGACTAAAAGTCTCTGACCAAGGCCAGCTTCTTATGAGACATCGTACATTTAATGAAGCTTTTACTGAGGCCCTTTTGACTACACGCTATTATTGCTGCTCATGCCTGCCCATCAGTCATTTTGTGGCTAGGCGACCTACACTGGCCCCCAGTGATGTAGACTTCCTAACTAAGCACCCAGCACTTGAAAGCCTGATTGTTTCAACAAGTAGGGTAATTCCAAATAACCATCCGATCAACCCCTTACCGATAGGCAGTTGAAAAGAATAATTCTTTCAGATATTGAACTTTTTCTTTGGCCAGTCTACCACTTAGTGCTGTTTTCCTCCTGGGGTGGTACAACCACTCACCATGGGAAATGGCCAGTGGCATTTTTCTGGCCAACATCACATCCTCACTGGCCCAAACAATGCATGATGCTGAGGACTTGGCCAAGTATGTGCTCTGAGCTAGCTTGGACATTATGGAATGCATCTACATAGCTATTGGTCCCAGTGTCATGGCCATGGTTAGGAAGTATGCCTGGATGCAATCGACCTTGTTTCTTGAGACATGCAAGTGTACTTAATAGACTTGACCTTCAATTGGTCTAGAATATTTGGAGAAGAGTTTGATTCTGCTCTAGAATGATTAAAGGATAGTTGTGCTACAACATGATCTTATGAGCTATTTACACCAGCCAAGCAATTTCCCCATCAAGCCCGGAAGTTTAGAGCTATTCCCAGGGGCTAGCTTTTACAGACTGCACCAGCCTTCCCAACATGTACCATAACAGCGGACCTAGTTATTTTGAGGCCACCGTTGTGGCACTGACGAAACCTGTTCAAACCAGCAGGGTCAGCAATCCTCCAGCACGTCTTCCCCTGCTGCACCGCTACAAAGCCACTTTACTTTGCCCTCGCTGACTCGTGCTTGGCTGGTAAGAGGCACAAAAGTTCCCCTTTGGCTATATAGTCATCTTGTCAGACGTGTGCCATTCATCTCCTTCCCACCTTGCCTTCCTCTCATACTGGAACAACTGCTGGAGGATCACTCTACAATTGTGATGCTGTAAATCTGTGTTCTGTTGTTCAACAGTGACATTGAGCAGGTACCACACTTGGAGAAGAGAGGAGGATGTAACGTGTGTTACTTACTCATTCTGAAGAAGGATCAGGGTCTAAAGCTTATTTTGGATCTTTGCCAAGTAAACGCATTTCTGAGTATGAACAGGTTCAAAATGCTAGTTGATAGCTCAGATCCTGTCAGCTTTAGACCCATGTGACTGAATGGCATCTTAAGAATTACAGCACACTGATTTCCATATATTTGTCCCACAGATCCACGGGCATTACCTGTGATTCATGGTTGACAAGGAGCACTTTCCTTTGACTGGTGTTCACGGCAGTGATAGAAGTGGTCGCTGCCTATCTTTGAAGGTCAAGATTACACATATTTCTCTTCCTTGAGTACTGATTGCTAAAGGCAGGCTCACCACAGTCAATCGTAGACGACCTCTGGATGATGGCTGATCACCCAGGGTTATGTTTCACCATCAAAGAGCTAAAGTCACATTTCTGTCCCAAGTAAAGAGTTTAATTTGAGAAATTTTGGGCCTGGTTGCGTTTGGGGCCTTTCCTCCATTGCAGGGAATATGTGACATTCAGGATATGATTATTATGTTTCGTGATCAGTCCTTAGTTTCAGTGAAGATGGCTCTCTTGGTCTATGGCATATGCAGGCCCTGCATTGGAACCTCAGATCCCAGTGGGCCCAGCATCAGGGATGCCTCTCCATCACCATGCAGCTGTTGAGGGATACAGCACAGAATTTGCTGTTGTGGTTCACAAAGACTAACCTAACCTGCCACAGGCCACTGTCCCTCGCTCAACCAGAGTTCAGGTTGGTGCGTCTTGTCACTGATAGCTAGGATTGAACTATGAGTTGTGTCTTCAGCCGTAGGTGGAGCAGGGACTCTTCAAGCAGTGGGGTATGCCCTGGCAAGAGCTGTTTCTCAGCATCGATCACACAGTTTCAACACATCTGTGCGATGGACTTTGTGCCAAAGCACTCACCAGGTGACACATTTTGGATAAAATGGGAGGAAGTACGCCTGTACACATTTCCACCATTATCTTTCTTGCCTTGTGTTCTATGGAAGAGCAGGACAGACTGTGGCCAATTCTTTCGGAATGCCCTGGATACGGCCAGGAGAGAGTGCTAGCCAGTATTTTTGAGCCCGAGCTTTTGTCCTTCAATCAGGCTTCCAGTTTGACAGGACCTCCTGTCTGAGCAACAGGGCAGGATAGTACATTGATTAAGCACACCCTGCACTGCCATACACGGAGATGGAGTTTAAGCAGTGCCAGTTAATGTTTAACTTGCCAACCAAGGTACTTGATGTCATTGTTACAGTTTAATGCCTGTCTATGAAATCAATTTATGCTGGGCACTGGGAAAAATTTTGTTGCCTGGTGTGGTACCCGAAACACCGACCACCTACAAGCAAAACTTACTGGTATACTTTTGTTTGTTCTTTCTTGCATGCAGCAAGGCCCTGCGGTGGGCAGAGTGAAAGGGTGTTTATTGCCCCTTTATATTTACCTGACCAAATTATCTTTGTCACCAGTTAAAATGTTCCTCCTCCCATCCACCCACCCACCCCCCAGCCATTTGTTATACCTTAATTGGATATTAATTTGGTCTTCATATTTCTCATTTGTGCGCACAGCGAGCTTATGCAGTTCTGTTCCCTAATCCTAAAGGCACTTAAAAATTTCTTGTGCTTTGCTCTTATGTCAACATGCGTCATGATTGAATTGCAAGTGCTCTTGGTGCAACTGCCCTAAACCACCTTTTTTCCAAACAGATTGGTTCTGAGGAATCAGGCTGCCCTCTGATCAAAGCTTGAGACACCTTTCCATGTTGGCCAAGTGATGACTGTCAGCATTTTCTTGCCCAGAACCCTAACCTCTTGAAAGAGAGGGTCCACCACCTAGACCTTAAAAAGGCACTGACCTTTTACATTGACTGCACAAACGACAATTGCCTTCGGTGATGAGCTTTTTGTGAGGTTTTCTGGTGCATAGAAAAACATGTTGTTACATGCAAAAGAGGAACCTCTTACGGTGGATAGTCCTACATCAAATTTGGTTGCACACTATCCTAGAAGCAGTTCCCTGAAGCCTGCAAGCTGAGCCCATAAAGGTCAAGGCTGCTTAATTGACTTTGGCAAGAGGGATGCATGTCGTGGATATCTGCTAGGCTGCAATGTGTGCTTCAGTGCATAAATTCATGAAACACTGCTAACTTGACTGTCCGGAATTGAGATCACTTCACCTGCTCAGTTCTGCAAAGCTTTTTGGTCTGAGTTCACTCCCAGACTCTGTCTTTGGGCATGCTCCTGTGGTGTCTTTTCTAAAGGTGAGGAATCTGCAGTTAAAAGTTGTTGTGAGGTTACTTTAGTAGTTACACAGCAAGTTATTTTAGCTTAGGCCTGCAGCTTGTGCCCTTTCACTTCGATACATAGATTTTTACTTTCCTTGCCATTAGAGCAAGAGCTTCATTTTAGTGGAGATATTTGTATTATTTTATCAGCTGTTCTTTCGCGCAGAATTCTGTTGTTCATTTCTCTGCAAAATATTTTCACTCAGTACTTTGCTCAAGGCTGAACGTGATATGTTACGAGTTATTGCAGGCACAAAGCATTTATCATATCACCGACTCTTATACACAGAAACATACGTTTGTCACATCAGTGCAGTTTCTCAGAACACCAGACATTTTATTATATATGTCACTGCCCCCAATATGATAGAGGGGAATTTCAGCCAGTTGCCATCATATGCTACACTCCGATTTTGGAGGTTCTGCTTAGAACTGACGCCTTCTACGCCTCCATGTGGTAGGACTCTCAGTATTCCAACAGACCTCCTCTTCACCTACAAACACAGGTATAGGGGACGAGTTCCTTCTGGGGGCATCATGGGCAGATTAGGGCTTACACTGCCACACTCTTGATTAGAATATTAGTAGTGCAGATAGTGATTATAGGACTATTATTATAACAGTATGGTGGAACTTTTCCTATGTGTCACTTTCCTTGTTACTACTTTGCTTTTAGTATGTTTTATCATCCTTATATTCGCAATTCATGCCTTTTTACATAGAATGCAGATGATTCAATAAAATGTATTGAACCTAGTCCTGCATCTGTTTGTATGTGTGACTCACAAGTGACTGAGAGAAAGTGGTAAGATCTATTCCACGACGGCTTTCCCTGAGAAATCTAGATGTCCCGCGAAGGGCTGCCACAAATCACCTTTACTCTTGGGTACTAGTGAGGTGCTTCTAAGTGGCCTGAAGGGTTTGGCAAACAGCTGTCAGCCGGCGCAGGACCAGACTCAGTCCCCTGCGCTTGGTGGTGCTGCCACCCAAATCCAGAAGTTTTGTTATCATAACAGGAGTCTTTATGACTAAGTATCTATCAGAAGAACAAGTTTTTAAAAATAAATACATTTATTGGTATTTTCTCTTTTATCAGTTTTGATTTAAACAATACAACAACATAAGAAGTATAACAATCAGTGCATATCAATAATTCAATGAAGGGATGGTCTCACAGTTGTGGTCCTGGCGGCATGTTCACAATGACAAGAAAAAAAAAAAGGGCACGTTGCCAACTAAGCAGGGCCCCTCGCACTCCGATGCCCAGGCGACCCACCAGCCCACATGGAAAGGGACCATCTAGTAAAATTGTTAGTCACCAAAGATCACAGTGTCACTAATATAGTAGTGCCCAACATCACTCCCCTTCACTAGAACCATCCATGGAATCATGTTCATCATCCGCTGTAAAATTATGGCATACTGTAGGAACTGGTCCGGCCCCACCTTAAAGGTTTTCTGAGCCTCTGGAATTCGATAAACACCTCCAAGAGGTACAGGTCCCCACCGGTCTGACAACCCCCACCTCTCCAGCGATCCATAAACATGTCTGCATCAGTAGCCTTGAATGGGGCAAGGTCCCAAATGCGCATCTCTCTGTCGAATGATGCCCTACCTAACACTTTACCCATAAATCCTCCTAGATTGCCGCTGTCTGCTTACCCACAAAAAAAATATGTTCTCCTTAGATCACCCTCCCCACATCAATTGTTGCGTCGTGTATCACCACCCAACGTACCTAGGAATATCCTCTTCTGCCAGTTGTCTGACACTATCAGCCATCGTGCAGCATGTTGTAAATTGGCCGCTTAATAGTAGTAGGGCAAGACCGCTGTCTTTCAAATCTCGTTTAAGAACCGACAAGGCCACTCTACTTCGGCATCCGGCCCAGACCAGGGAGATCAGCAGGCTGATTGTGATTTGGCTTGAGTCGATTGTCGCTGAGCCAACGCTGCGACTCAAACCTGGAGCCCCAGTTTAAAAGTTGCCAGCTCTGCCAGTCAGGCCACTTCTCCTAAAGAGAGAGAAAGTAAAAAAAAAAAAAAAAAAAAATGATGAGGGGAGTGGGTTAAGAATCAGAAAGAGTGATTCTGGAAGTGTAGTGTTTAGAAGACACGAGGCTTGAGGTGGAATAAAAACTAGGCAATCCTGGTATTCTTATCCACTGCATTTGACAGTGGTGCATCGGGCTCCTAAGAAAGGTCTCGGTTCCATATATTCTTCCCAAATGAAGCACTGATTTGAAGTCTCTGATTACACGCAGGCAACCCATATGTTCGCTGGAAAGTGAGTAGTCTTCATTTTGCCTGAGGACACATTTGGGAGATCTGGACCTTTTTGTTATATCAGAGGACACACTCAAACACCCGCCTCCCTTCCCCTTCCCTTTTCTTTTTTTAGATGAACATTTTGGCTCTTTAGGGGCCCTTGCTTGCATGTAGCACACAGAGAGGTGGTTTGTATGCTCTAGTTTATGCCAGTGCATTATTACATCAAGCGAAAAGATGCACTCCTTACTTGCTGCTTGTGTCTTTTTTACAAGCAGGTGGTTTAAGTCTTTAAACTTTAAGCATGGATCTCAGCTCTGGGACTTTAGTAATTCTTAACTAGTCTGCTAATCTGTGACCTAAAATTAATGATGAGTCTTTAGGTCTATTTCTGCAGTTGAGTTCCAAATAATATTAACAATGTGGACAACTTTACAACTTTACAACAGCTGTTCTTTCAAATTTCTACGATTTCACAACCACCTTATGGCACTCCATTTCACCTTTTTGTTCAGTCCAAAGGCTGAAGTTCAGTGTGATGTATTACAAGGAAAGCACGGCAGAACTACTTTGTTTGCAATTTAGGATGTACACAATGTTTTCTGGTGCTTCATCATCATAGATCAATCATTGTGCCTACAAAGTGTTACTATGCCTGCCTTTTTCTATGCACCTTTCCTCACATTTGCCACACCTTACATTTTCCGCAGATACACCAGTATACTTTCCATGGAGATGCTGATGATTCTATCCAAGGGTCTGATAGCAAAGTACCCGAGGCCAAGCTGGGGATGGGATACCATTCCTAGTCCCAAAGAAGGATGGAGGCTTTAGACCACTTCTAAAGCTCAGGTTGTTGAACTTGTTTCTTGAAAAGATCAGAGTGATAACACTTGCACAAGTTCAGCTGGCCTTGGATCGTAAGGATTGGATTGTGTACTTGGCCCTTCATGTGCCAGTACTGCTATTGCACAGGAAGTATCTCCGATATGATGCGCAAGCCAAACACTTAAAATTTACTGTCCTGCCTTTCGGCATTACATCATCCTCCTAAGATCTGTACGAAGGTCATGTTGGTGGTTGCAGTTTGTGGACACACATTGACAGCTGTCTGTTGGAGGTGAGTTCAAGTGTCATCACCGACAGGGCACAATGTCGTCATCCAGTAGGATTTTCCATCATATTGAGTCCAAATCTTCTATCTTCTCAGGCACTGCCCTTATTGGTGATCATTCTGAATACTGTTGCCTAAAAGGCTTTTCCACCTCCACAGCGAGTCCAGGAGATTTAGCCTATAATCCCAGTGTTACAGGCAATAGCTACTGTTCCAGCCTGTGTGGTTCTGAGGTTTTGTGGTCGTTACCATTGCATGTTCTTCCACGCTCTCAGTAACACAGGTAAGCCTTTCAATGGCACCTGTGTCTGCTCTGGGGTCAACATTGGGGAATCCTGACAGACAGTATCCGTATCTCTACGAACGCGGCTCAGCACTTTCATTGGTAGATGACGGACGGCAATTTGGTAAGTTGCAGGGTGGTCTCCTTACCCCGGTCAGACATTGTAGTGATTATGGATGCATCAGCTTTCAATTGGGGAGGTCATCGGGACAATGTGGAGGTCAATTGTCTACTGTAGAGCAGTACCATTACATAACTCAACTGGAGTTACTTGCAATCTGGCAGACTTTCAACTAATTTATGTACTTCTGGTATATAACCTGTCTAACTGCAGACTCCTCAGTGCCTCGCTGTCCTGGAATGTAGGATTGCTGGAGTCTATAAATTTACAGATTAGTTTTTGCACACTGCCAGTGCAACTTCGATCTTGTTAGCCATGCTCCACAAGTAAGGCCATGCAAAAAAACAGTAGACAAACTGACGTCTGCATAGAGGGAGATGGTCCTGTATGTTGCTCAGTGTTGTCATGTTAGTAGGTGAGACCGTCATGATGAAGGCCAATGACACCACCTACCGTTGTGCAGAAGGTTTTGGTATGCGGTATGGCATCTGTGGCAGAGCTGTTGCAAGTGTTTTGGGATCCAGCAGCATCTGTGGAAACTGACATGGTGAGAAAACTGTAGTTCAAGTATCCCCCAGAAAGAGTGTTACTGAAGGAAAGTAACTTTTTCTTTTAAAGTTATTCTTTTTATCTTCTTTTAAGTCAGTATTCATATGCTTAGGTCTGTAGATTAAAACCATAGCTTCTTTGATGGCAATACTGGTGAGACCGTCTTGACTGTATGTCTTTTTTACCGCTCTTCTATTCTGCTGTTTTATCATGAACAGACAACTTGGCAGGGCTCTCCACAAGCAAGTGAAGTGGCCCTTATTTATCCACCTGTCTTGCATCGATTTCACAGAGAGCCTCTTCTTGGGTTTCCGGTGGTACCCATGCTCTTTTTCCACTCCCACCGTGCTCCCTAATTCTTTAAGCCTTTCACTCTGGACAGGAAAGAGACTGTCACTTCCTGCTCATAGTCACTGCTTACATGTTGCTCGCTAAGCCTGGTCTTTCCCACCGCTGTCCTAGATACCACAGGTTAATCCATGTCCCCAGTTCTGCAATCTTCTTATTAACCTAAAGTCTGAATAGTAGATTCTGAGCTCTTGCACTGAAAGATTACTACTTTGCTTTATGAAATATTAGTACTTCTATGTCCCTATGAAAGATCAGCACTAGTAACTTCTAAGCACTTGCAGTATGAACACAGAATTTGAAATGTCACGTTTTTTCCTTTGGATGATCAAGCATACACTTGTCACTCGGTGTTTGTTTCCTCTGTTTTTCCCAGCCAACATTGCTGGCCATCCTGTATGCTTTTACCTTCCCAGACTTCTTCAGGTACACACTACATTAAGTGCTTCAATAGTTATGTCTGGGAACACAGTAGTGATTCAAATCCTGATCTCTCTGGTGCACTCAGAGAAGGGTCGCTGCAGGTGTTACTGCACTGGAAGGTACACACAGACAGGAAAAAGACAGCTGGTATGTGTCTTGTTTAGCTTAAATTAGCTGTTGAAATTTAACGTCCAGGGCATTTTGGGAGATGTGGTAGAACAGGTCTGTCTTTACCTGCTGTTGTACCTGACAAAGTTCTAGACCGACCAAAACAAGAAGTCATGGATGACCATGGGTTGACATGTAATTATGCATAAACGTCTTTCCAGCTGCTGATGTGCCTCGTGAACAAGACAGCTAGCCATTAAAACTAAACTGTTCTTAACATTGCTAGCTCTTTTCTTCTCTTCCACCCTACTCCCACCTTGCCACTTAACTCTTCTTGTGCTCAGCCATTGCTCTTGATGACGCAGGATCTTCCCCTAGGCGGAAAGAGGACCACTAGCACATTCCATTCTCCCCTCTATGCCCCATACTGTGCCTCTCCTGTTCTTGGTGTCCACAGTAAATTTATTTAGGTTACATAATATCTTCTCTCCAAGCACACATCATAATGGCATTTGATCAAATGAGACAAGAAAGGAACTGTGACAAAATCCCTCCTCCCCAGTCCTCCTACCACCCTCCACCCAGTACCTCCTCCCAAGCCTTCCATCTGTGCTGCACTCTGAGATGACAGAGCCTTGAAGCTCAAAGGCAGCTGGAATTAGATTGTCATGGATCTATGACACCCCTGCTCAAAGCATTGGTTCTGTCTCTCTTGTTTTTTTAATTAGCCCTCTATTATGTCACCCAGACGGCCATCTAGATCCATAACCACCTGCACCTTCATAGTGGAAATGTAGACGCAGCAGGAACTTATGGCTTTGGTGTGGAGACATCCCTAACTTATGGATGGAAATGAAATTATGTTCACTAACACTGCATGAGCGTTTGTATTTGAGGCTTGACAACTGAGTGAATGGAAATTTAGTGTGGCAATAAGTTATTACACATGGTACAAAAGGGTAAAACCTGGACTTGCCCTCTGTGAAGGAGGTATGCACCTGGCTCTCCAGCAACCCTAGCCCTGGCTTGACTTTACAGGCAAAACATATGCTAGGCCAGTCTTAATGTTACTCAAACCGTGTTAAAGGGACATAATTTTCTGAACGCAGCAAAAGTGAAACATGAATGTTTATTATTAGTAGATTGATGTGATATATGGAATTGGTAACAAGAAGGCTCTGCTGCACTACCAGAATGAACATATTTATCAATTGATTAAAAAGGACATTTAAAAAGCTACCAATAAAGGCCTAAATATTATAACTAAAATCAGCATTTAGTTTCAGAAAGAAGTTTGTAAACTTGACTTACCCAATTTTGATGTGCCCTATTCTTTGCTAAATTGCTCCATCTGCTCTGTTCCTGCTACTCAGAATATTAAAACAAGGATCCGTTTCAAAGTGGTCATGACTAGTACATTGGACTACTTAGTCCTGTCCTGTTGCATGAGCTGATGTATTTTGTAATTTTTATTTGATGGATGTATGGCATGCTTACATTGCCACTGTCGCCAATACACTTTTAGTTTTATTGTGCACCACTTTTTGTCTGATTACCTCCACATCTCTGAGGGCTCTGCTTGTGTGATTGCAGATTGCATGATTTTCCCCATACTTTGGCTGATCATGGCAGTGCGGAGGTGACGGTGGCGCTGGGGACCTTTCTTTGACCACCTGTCTTGAGATTTAAATCTCATAGCCACCCAGATGTTTTTTAATCCACAACAACTGAACATCTTCAGCTGTATTTCGATCCGAACAAAGCCACAGAGATGGCAGTTTCTATCTGTTTGGAAAGCATAATAGTATTAATTGAGAGGGCTGTTCATTTCTGTGGAGGTGGAGGAGGGTCCAAGGATGCCTAGGATGGACCTGGATAGGATTCAGAACTTTGCTGTAGTGCTGCAGTCGGACTATGCGAGAACACATAATGACCTTTTGCTGCGGCAAAGGGCAAATAAGTAGCACTTTGATGCTGTGAATAGGGAAGTTAATTTGTGTTCCATCCATGAATGTCATTTTGGTATGCCTAGGACAAAACAATGGTCAACCCTTGGTGCAACATGTTTGAAAGGAATTGGTAAGCTCTTCCTCTGAATGTCCACTGTTTAGAGCCAGACCTGGTGGTCAGGAGTGGTGTGTCAATTTGTCTGCAGTGTGTACAGTACCATGCATATTTATGCACTCCAACCACAGATTGTTTGTAGGGAAGAAGTCGCTGGTGACCCTTATCGGTTAACCTTTGGTGCGATTGCCTGGGCTTTCTGAGATATTGTGTGCCATTAAATCTTTGGCTACCTGTTAGCTCATTGAGTTCAAGGGCTATGGCGGTGGTTCACCACTTGATATATAATTTGTGTCAAACTCTGTTTTCACTGATGTTTATCTAAGGTATGTTGCTAGGGACGATGTAACTACCACACTTTAATTGATTCCTTTGATAACATACATGAGTAATCTGGGTTTTATTATGAACCTTCTCTTTTTTTCTTTCAATGAAAAATTAAAACAGTATAAAAATGTTTATTAGCCATTCATCTATCAGTGTTGATTAAATTCAAGTATTTATGAAAGGATCTATGAAAGTAGTTAATTTACCTTTTTGATATTAAAACATAACCTGTGTATAATTTAAACGTTTTTATGTAACCTACAGTGCTCTCTAAAGCTCCAGTTTATAGTTCCCTGATATGATATGTAAAATATTGTAACTAACGTTAATCTCTGTCTCTATATATGCATTTAAAAATGTTTTCTATTCAACAGGAATTCAAAGAAAGAATTAAATGATATAAGATTTGAATTCACTCCAGGGAGAGGTAAGCTAGACAATAGAACATACCTAAATTAATTGGTATAGTTAGACATTTCAGCCTTGTGAAATCTGATCACACCAGCCTTCCATTCTGCTCTAGACTTGGTTGTAAAACTGATCATGTAGTGCACGTTTCACAAAAGTGAGAAATCCATTCCTAGGAATAAATCTGCATTTAGAGTATGTTTCAGGCTTTTATAGGAATCCGGTTACTGAAGACTCTGAGTCCTTTTAAAAATGAATGACAGTTGTAAACTTTCTGGAATACTCCACATCACAAACTTTCCTTAGCAAATTTCAATCTAGAAGCTCACATGCTCCTGGTTGAAAACCTGCATGAGTAAATTATGTGGAATTAATCATTTACACAGTTCCTTTCTCCACAGAGATTATTTTCCTAAGGAGAAATTCCTACCTCCGGCAAGCCTCTGATTATGGGATTGTTTCCCTTTTTCACTCTTAAAAGGCACTAACTCTTGCCTCAAACATCAGATATTGTACACATGTTTAAATGGTGACACACTGCTTGCCAGAGGTAAGTGCAAACCCAGAGTGTTTGTAAATGTTCACCTATTCCTGTAGTTACACTACACCTTAAATTATGTTTCTGGAAAACTTGGCACAAATTCCACCATCAAAGGTGATTTTTCGTAAAGTGAAATTACACAAATTCTGAATCTGTGAATTGTGAGATACTTTCCACTTGGTTGCACAAAAAAAAATTGTCCAGTGGTCCAGAACAGTTGATAAAGCATGGAACCCACTAAGTGTTCCTTACCGTTCATTATTTTACTGCAGAGGTAATAAAAAAGGTTTAGTTGACTACATTTATGTGAATATGTATATTTATCATACTTATATGAACTATAGAGTACATGTGCTTAGGTTGATAACAAATCATATGACCGTAGTTGTAGTTCTGGTTACTCTACTTGACACAATTGTCTGAAACTGGGGGAAAAAAACCTCTCCCAATGTCTCCGTTCCTCTATCTGCACACATAGGGAGTACTACATGTTAACAAAAGTGGTTTGTATTTGTGTATCCAAGTGCTTTGTTCCAAAGATATTTACAAAATCTTCTGATTTGGGAGGCATTCTATACAAGATTTATCATGAGTTCCATAAATTCGTAACTATACCTTCATTTCTGTAACTTGAAATGTACTTGTTTTAGCGTGGCGTCTTCCCCAGCCTGGGTACCTGCCAACAACTAGGCCACACAGAGCTATAAATCACACCTCTTTATTCCTCTGGGCACACATGTGGACTCCCACATTCTAAACCAAGCTTTCATTTCATTACATTCCAATTTAGTGACTGTCGCACTGATACAGAGTCTCCTGGGATCCAGAAATGTTCTGTTCTAAATCATTCAAGACACTACTTCCCCCCCTGTGTTAAATGAACATTTGTTTTGTTTTTTAGAAAATCATTAGTAATACACATGTATATAAAAACATATAGAATTGTACCTCCTCAATCAATCTTCTTGCCATTTGTATCATCCAACCTGAGTGGATTACTGGAAGCTGTAGGCTGTCATCTTCAGGGACAAAGATTAATAAAGATGGCAAGGAATCATCAACAGTCACTGAGTTTTCAGAATCAGTCTTTCTTTCACCATCACGAGTTGAAGACAAATGAAACACAGGCCTGAAGTGAGAAGAGTCTCTGGTAATAGACTTTCCAGGATGCTGGGCAGTCACTATGTGTCCTTTGGTAGACACCACTTGGAAAGGTTTAGCATCACAACGAGCATCAGATTTTCTTTTGCGTATCTGTCAAACGATCACTACAACTCCTTTTCTGAACAAGAGGTCTTTTGCATATCGCCTCTTGTCTACATAAATGTTCATTTTCTGTTTGTTATCCAAGTCCCTGGTACGAATCATGTTTCAATTTTTATCTCTTACAGTAGTCCATTGGAGCAGCTTGGTTGTCATTGCTTTCCCAAACAAAGTCACAGGTCTTCACCCGTGTTCAAGTGAGGTGTTGAATGATAAGCTTGTAGAGTAGAATTCAATACTGGTTTCAAGTTGAGTTTCTTGAGAGTTGCATGCTGCACTGCTTTCTTTAGTGTACTTATAAAATGCTCAACAAGTCCATTGACGTGTAACCATAAAGGTGTGAGCTTTTGATGCTCTATGTTCAGATGCTCCCAAAATTCTTTCAAATCTTTACTGTTGAAGGGAGGACCATTGTAAGATTTGACAATGGTTGGTATGCTCCATGTTGCATAGATGCCATCAAGTTTTTTTGATTACTCGTTCATGAGTTGTGGATAAGACAACTTCAACCAAAGGCACTTTTGATCATTTATCTGCAGTCACCATTAAATAATCTCCATTATCAAGTGGACCAAAGAAATCAATGACTGTTCTCTCTCAAGCATGTTAGGGAGTTCTAACCTGTTCAGACTATGTTGAGTAACTTTGGTTAACAGACAATTGCATATGTGACAGGCCTTTCCTTTTCCTTTTCAACTTTCTCATCTAGGTATGGAAACCAAACTCTGTTTCAGAGAGCTCTCTTTGTGACATGACAACAATGCCCGATGCCCTTTAGGAGACACTTCAGTCACTTTTTGTCTCAAACCCTCTGGAATCAGGGTCCTCGATCCTTGTTATATAACTTCTTCCTGAGTTATGGACAATTAATCTTTGACAATTTTTGTATTTTTGATATTCACTATTATTACTGAGACGTCTAATGTGTTTATTCCAAGACTGATGTTTAATAATGTTTTTTAACTTCATCAGGCCACTGTCATGACTTGTGACAGTGACAATCTGAGCTAACAATACAGCAGAGGGTGTACTTGACTTGACAGTGAAATCGATGTAGGCCTGAGCCGTCCTGGATGGACTACTGTTACTTTTTCTGGGTACTCTCGAAAAGCAGTCAGTGGGATTCTGATCCTTTCATGGACAATGCACTATTGTATAATCGTACTCCTAAAATCTCAATCACCACCATTCAATTCGAGGAGACATCTTGGCATTTGGATTGCCAAAGATGGTCAGCAAAGCTTGATGATCAGTCACCAGCATGAACTGTTTTTCTTACAGGAGCACATGAAAACGTTCACAAGCCCATACTGCAGCCAAACTTTCTTTCTCAGTCTGTGAGTAAGCCTGTTCTGTTTGAGACAGACATCTACTAGCATAGGCCATAGTATGCCATTTAGCATTTGGGCGTACACTGTGCTGTAAGTATAGCACCTAACCCGACTCAGTTAGCGATGACCACAATCTGTGTGAAGCTTTGGATTAAAGTGCACCATTTCTGAAGAATTTTCAATGGCATGTTTGATTCTCTCAATACTTTTCTGACATTCGTTTGGCCATTGAAACAAAAGTTTTTCTTCATCAGCTTATGTAATGGAGCCCCAACAGTGCTTAAACAGTAACTAGCCATTCCAAGAAACAAACACACCATTGAAACATCTTGTGGGGGTTCAGTATTTGTCAAAACTTGTACTTTTACAGGATCAGGTGTCATTCCCGCATCGGAAAAGATATGGGCAAAGAATTTAAATTTTACTTTATAGACCTCAAACTTGTCGCCATTCAAAGTCAAACCGGCATCACTGAGTAATTGACATACTTGTGAGAGAGCTTTATCATGCTCCCTCTGTATAGCTCTGAAAACTAATGTCATCGCTATAATTGAATGCATTCACAGCAAGTTGTATGACACACCGAATGATAGCTTGGAAAGGTTCCGCAGGCGATGATGCACCAAAACTAAGGGCCTGATTACAACTTTGGAGGAGGTGTTAATCCGTCCCAAATGTGACGGATATACCACCAGCCGTATTACGAGTTCCATAGGATATAATGGACTCGTAATACGGCTGGTGGTATATCCGTCACATTTGGGACGGATTAACACCTTCCTCCAAAGTTGTAATCAGGCCCTAAGTCTCTTTTATCTAAAAAAAAAAAAAAAAAAACAGGCATGTGTAGAAAAGGTTGTAATATACCTGCAGTTTTCTTCAAATTGTAACTGTGGATAACCTTTGTTTAAATCAATTTGAGGGAAGACCTTGGCACCGTTCAATTGCGTTATGTGAGCAATGTGCGGATCTTGAAGTCGTTCTCATTCAATTGCTTGGTTTGCCAGGTTGTGTTGCTTTACACTTCAGAACAACAGAACTATGCGCTTCAGGATAGTTTAGGGCACAACGTGAAACAATCACTCTCAAACACCTTAATAAGTAGAATAATCAAGTTTATTTATGGTACAAGTTCTCATATAGCAAAACTGACCACACTAAAATATCATGAAAAATAACATGAGAATAACTGCAAGAATACAAGCACTCTGTGATATCATGAAAAATAACATGAAAGTAGCTGCAAGAATAAATGCATACTACACATACACACACAATATGCTCAAATGATTATAAAATGAAAGGCTTCACCGAAAAGAGATTCTGCATCCCTCTGCCGTACATCAAGTCAGGGAACCCAAATCGACTTGCGCAGGTAGTCTCGTTTGGGACAATCAGTCCTCCTGGCTTTGTGTCTAACCCAGAAGAGTTGTGCCCTAAACTATCCTGAAGTGCATAGTTCTGTTATTCTGAAGTGTAAAGCAACACACAGGTGCATGTCTGCACATGCACAGCTCCTTCATGGTCCTTTTTGGGCACTGCTACTGTGGGAGAAACCCATGCTTTGGACCTGTGGAACATTCAACAATATCATGCTTAAGTACCGTTTCAAGTTCTCTCTCAACAGCTTCTTGTAAATGAAAAGCAGTTCATCTATGTTGTTGAGCCATAGGACAGAATTCCTCATTAATATTCAGTTTTACTTTCATAGTCTTTAACTTTCCTAAATCATGAAATAATGAAGGGACTTGACTTGCTATTTTGTTATGAGCATTCATGTTGTAATTCACAGAACTCAGTTCCATGTCACCAGTCGTATTGAAACTGAGCAAGTAGGCACATGCCGCTGCACCTTGAAGCAAATGGATTGGTACTTGTACCTTTGTTTTTCCTATGTTTCACTGTCACTATCAATGAACATTTTATCTTCATGGGTGTAGATGCAGCCCAGGTATACACTTTGATCTTTGACTGCGTAAGCCGCGTTAATGGAGGCAGTTCATTTTACTTCTCTTCGGGCATTATATTTGTCGATGATGAAAGGTATTGAACATACTTTTATTTTCAATATAATCTTTGGACAGTGTTTGTATGATTTTGTTGCTTGTACATGTTGACTGTTCTTTGACTGACTTTATTCTTCACATGCAACCAGTCCAACATGTGCACATTTTTCTGAAGAGCTGTTTGACGATTTTTTATAACAGTCAACTTCGTTTAGTATCTAGTTGCCTCAACTGATGTCGCTACTTGGCGTGTGTCGAACGTTGCTTCTGGTATGTTCTGGCAGCCAAATTGTCTTCGCACTATGATATACTTACTTTTTCCTTTGCTCCACATATCGTCACTAAATGTTTCTCTTTACCACAGCATTGGCATATCTGTCCAATGGCGGGACACTTTCCTTCAGGTGGAAATGAAAATCCACAACTGAAACACACCTCTTTCTATGTGTAGACATAATTTTGTTGTTCTTTTGTTTTGAATTACTTCTCACGCTCATGACTGTGGGCACCTCTGACTTCCATGTCAACGGCTTGTTTCTCAGCATTTTTCTCGGTTCTGGCAGCCCCTCACACACGCTGCAGACTAAGAGTTTCTTTCAGCATTCGTTGTCTGAAAGATTCGGAAAAGCATCCATTAATAACTTTAAGCTGCATGGCTTCTTCATCGATTGTTTTATCAACTCTTTGACGTTCTTGACTGAAAATGTATTGTTTATAATTGACTTTTGGTACTGGATTTAACTTGAGATTCAACACATTCTTAATCTGACGGTATGTGACCACTTTGTCAGTGCTCAGCATTTTCTTTAACTTCTCTCACACCGTCTCCACCAAGATTTTTTAGATATTTGATCATCTTTCTGTTAGCAATCTCTTCAAGTGCATCAAAGAAATCTTCAAATGTCTCTATCCAGGCATTCTATCTATTGCCAATATTTTGCCCTTTGGCAGTATCCAAACGTAGTGGGGATTTCAGGAAGGCAGCAGCATTGTAGACCAGTTTTGGACTTACTGACATTGAGAGTACATGCTCTCGGATACTGTAGGATGATTAGGTTTGTGCAAACTCTCTTTAAAATCTTTTGACGTTTGAGCTTCAGGGTTGTCCTTAATATTAGTTGGAATGGTATCTTCTTTCTAAGCTTCCATCTTCAAACTTCTCAGACCCAACTGTTGCCTTCAATGCTTAACTCTTAGCAGATCTATGAAGTTATTCTGAGCCCCACTTGGTAGCTTGATGAGCAACTGCTTTAAGTATGGACAGCTATGTAAGCTCAACCCAGAGCACCTGTTCTTGAGCCACTTCATTGACTCCTGTGTCACTATGACTCCCTGTAGCGGGCTTGGTTAGTCATCTACTTCATTCTTTTTAGATTTCAACTTGTATTCTCTTACACCTGGTTGAGCTCTGTCTGATTTTTGTCTTTAACTGCTCTGTGTAAACTTGGTTGAATCCGCCTTCGGAGTTAACACTCCATATAACTTTATTTTGTGTGGTGTAGCGTGGTACCTTTTTGTATGATCATAGCTGTAGCTTTGTGACCACGATGTGTACATTTCTTAGTGAAGGTTTCTTTCCATTCACATGCTTCACACCGGCTGGAGTTCCGCTTTGACTCCACCTACGCCAGCTGTCTATTCGGCACTTCAAAAAAGGCACATGTGGCATGCACTACAAGTTTGCTTGGACCATGGCAAACTCTCCAGGAGAACAGTTTCCTCTTCAGGTTACTTATCCCATCATCATGCCAGTTGTAGCGTCTTCCCCATCCTGGGTACCCGTCACCGACTCCGGTTACACATGTAGCTGGAAATCATAGGTCTTTATTACTCTGCAAGCACCTGTGAACTTCCACATTCTAAACCAAGCTTTCAGCACATTCCATTCTAGCAATTACATTGCACTGAAAATGGAGCAATGGAGTCTGCTGGGAGCCAGAAAGATTCCGTTCTAAATCATGCAAGACACTACACGTTTCATGTTGAAGCTGATGAAAAATGAAGTTTTAGCAACTTCATTTATTTTTAAACATTTTTTTTTAAAAGGTAACCTTATATTCATTTTATGTATGTTCTTAACCTGTCTCATCAGGGAATATGCAGCAGATAACCTTCACTTGATTTTGATAATATTGTGACCCTTTGATCTCAAACGTTAAGTAAATCACTGAAGCGATGGGAAGACCGATGATCCCTCTCTCTCTGTACACTTAGAGCAATACGAGGCAAAAAAAAATGCAGGACATTAAAAAAATTCCAGACTCACTGGAATAACTTGATCAAAGCACTGACTAAATGTACTATTTAGATCTTCCTATACCCAGAAGAACAAAGATTGGCACCAGAACTGCTGTTACCCAGGCCTGCTTTCATTTCTTTCCTATGGTTTTGAGATTTCAATAGAAATGTGCACTTATTAATAGAAACCAACAGCTACTTTTTGTCCAGGTTTATAGAATTTAACAGCAGGTTTGCCTCTACGGGCATTTAGCCGGTCTATTTGACCTCTTTTAGCCAAGACTATTTTGTCCCCTGTACCCCCAGCTGTTGGCACCTCTTCTAGTTTTTAGGGATTTGGTATTTAGTAAGCTTGTTGAAGTGGTGTCTCTGACTGACGCTTTTAAAAAGTGTAACTACTTACGCACCTAACATGGATTTTGTATTCTGTACTTAATCAGACTAATTCCTAGGTGAGGGTTCACACCCAGTGCCATCTCAACATAAACAAGTCTAGCTTCTCCCTCTTAATCCATCTCTGGATGTCTGTCCTGCTTCCAAGTAGATGTGGTACCGCTCACACAAAGGGACCAGGCTAGAGAGACGTTTCATGCACAGTTTTTTGGTACACATGCTTGAGACCTGTCCTTCATCAACCCAGGATACTTTATCATCACCTCTCCTACATAGTTTTGGCACTGGACTGAAAAGGAAATTTCGAAGAGACCAGCTGAACTAAGCTATGTTGTTAGAAATGTGTTGACGTTTCCAAAACATATTCTGTCAATAGCGCACAGATATGGTTTAAACTCAAGGTACTCTTGTGTAATTGCATATACACATTTTTTTATGTAGCACAGTCAGTCTTTCAGTGTGTTCTTTACATTGTTTCAATTTTCCTCTTATTGTCTGCATTAAGAGTATACTATTGAAAGTAATGAAATTTACAAATCGTTCTCACAGTACCATATGTTTATCTAATTTGTATATAAAGATCATTGTACTTCTTGTCGTACAAGATATATTCTATTTAAAAATGAGTTAAAAAAATATACCCAAATGTGCATCCATGTGGTGGGTATTTAAAAATGACAAAAAGGACTATTTTCTTACTCCGACGTCTTTAAGACTCCGTCCCTTCATTTGTAAGCTTTGTCACCGCATTATGGACACCATTGAATAACTGTCTGTCTTTTTTCAGATACCTCAGATGGCGTGTCTCAGGAGCTTGTCTCGGCTGGCCTTGTGGATGGCAGGGACCTTGTGATAGGTGACTGGAAGCCTTTAACTTGTTTTTCTTCTGTGTGCTGCATTATTTATGTTGTTATTATGAAATGTCATTTTTTGTAAGAAGTGTTAAAAAGCTTTAAATAAGTTGTAGGCAGGTCATTCACTGAAACCAAATCTAATATATATATATTTTTACATGTTTTTAACTTTGATGAATAACAGCAGTGCGTTTAGTTACAAGACTTCCCATCCAAGTGTATTTACATTTCTCTTTGGCGTTGGGATAGCTTTGTTTTAACTGGTTTCAGAGACTGAGGTGGTCTGCGACTGTTTATACAGAGAAAAACAAAACATTATAGCTGAAATGCCTGAACATTTTTAATTCACTCCCAATTACAGAAGTCTCTTCCATGACCCATGATTTTTGTTCAATTTACTATTCAAGACTGGGGCCATCAATGTATATAGCACACTTGACTTTGCCCCAAAAATGACCTTCCAGGCTGCTAGCCCAGTTTTTACTGATAGTGTGTAAAAAAAAATGTGTCCACTGCAATTAAGTACGAGTGGTTTAATTTAAATAATGCATTTCCATTGACCAGTTTTTGGTTTTGAGGAATATCTTTCACTTCATTCTCAAGGAGGCCTACAATGGTTTCAGTTTATTGTAGATTTGGGATGAAAGATAATCTAGAAATACTGTTCTTAGAAAGATCTTAAACCTTCCTTACACCAAATGATTGTTGCACTGGAAGTTTTCTATGTTGTGTTAGTGGTCTTTGCAAATGTGAGTAATTGTCACAAGATCACAGAAGAAGGGTATGGTAAAAAAAGAGAATAGCTTGGTTTAAGGTTTTTGACTGGATTTCTTGGGTTTATGAAAATGTTCTGTGAATCTTGCCCACATGTTCAGATTTCAGATTAAAATGCAGAAGTCTGCTGGTTGGTACAAATGAAAGAAAACAAGGAAGCATATTTTGATGTAGGTCTGGTCAGGCATTGGCAGTATCATGTCGGTTTCAATCAAAGCTATATAATTGAGTATTAATTGGATGCACAATCAAAACCTGGCCCATTTCAAAATTGTTTGGCCTTGTTTTTCATCACGTACTTTGGAGCAAAGATCAAGATCTGTTTTTAGGGTCGCACATGCTCTGGCCTCTGTTGTAATCTCTCTGTGGTCTTTTAACCACGCCCATGAGTTTGGTTGGTTTGTGGGCTTGACTTTTAAAATTTGCTTGATTTCATTAGTGAAAAGCATGCAGACGTTTTGCCTTTTCTGGTGTTTAGCCCTCCTCGAGAGCACCGGTGAACTACTGAAAACATACGAGGCTCTGTTGAGCAGATGCGAGACCCATTGCATTGCAAATGCTTGTTCTACTTTATTTTGGAATTGTGTTATCAGCTGTGTGATGGTACTAAAATCCATTGTTTTACTTTATGCGGTACATTTTCACGGCGAGCCCCACACTGCATCAAATTCTTAAGTTGAAACTACTTCCTGGTTATTTTCTTTGTGCAGTCCACTTTCTTGCCAGTACAGATTATTATGAAAAGTCTTTAACTTCAGACAATAATGTTCCCTCTACCCTCAAGGTAAAAGACAATGACCTAGTTGACAGGCTGAAGGCCCTTCCACAATAAATAACACTAGCTTATTTCGGCCCATTTGAAGATGCACTCCATGGACCTGTGTGGTGACAGTTGTTGTGGTAAGTAGATGGGGCCTCAAACTGTTGGGTTGGGGATAGTTTTTGAGGGGTGTCCCCTTTCACACTTCAAATCTCCAAACCTCTAAAAAGAATAACCTGCTTGGAGTTTGTGCTGGAGGCCATGTTGGGATCTTTCAAAGAAAGTCCCAGAGAACAGGATGTTTCATAGCAGAATGCAGAATCTCTTAGTTACTTTATACTTCAAGTTCTTTCTTCCTACTCTTCTAGGGAAAGTGGTCCTTGTTTACAGGAATAACCTGATAAGATTGCTCTTTCAGCATTAAAAAAGATTTTAGAAATTGGGTCTCTAATTGGCAGAGGTATGCACCCTGTCCAAGTATGGACCATAGTTCTAGTCAGGGTAAGTCACAACGCAACCTAAATTATCCTGTGCTCACCCTCGGGTAGCTTGAAACAGAGCAGGCAGGCTTAACTTGGAAGGTAATGCATAAAGTATTTGTGCAATAACTTGTACAATAGCATAGTGAAAACACCACAAAAAGTACTCTACACCAGTTTAGAAAAATACATCATATTTATCTGAATAAAAAAACAGGAAACCAATATTCACAAGATAAGATATTACTTTTTAGAGGTTTAGCAAGTCTTGTCCATAGGTCAATATATGTATGTTAGCACAAAGTACTGGGGATGCATAAAAAATAATGACAGGGCCGCAGTGGATGTGATGCATCGGAAGGTAATTCGATGCATTGATTTTTACGACATGGTTGAGGTGATGCGTCTATTCTTTCCTCGCTGGCAAGGGATGTGTTTATTTCCAGGTGGGCAGCCTTGCCTCCTTACTGCGGTGCAGAAATATTTTGATGCTAAGGGACGATGAGTTGAAAATCCAAAATGGGCTGTGAAAATAAAATGGGCACTGCATTGATCCGGTAGGCGCTGTGGCGATTTTCAAGCCACCAGACATGTGATCTATCAATTCTGTAGGCTATGCGTTGATTTTTGCAGGCATTCAGTTTTCTGACGCAGTGGATTTTCTTTCTCTGGTGAAGTCTTTATTGGTCATGAGACTTCTTAACAGGAGGCAAGATAAGTCAAAAATCCTTGGAGATCACTTGTGGAGGTAAGGCAGAGTCCTTCCAGCAGAGTCAGGGAGCAGCAGGGCAACAAGCAGGAGAGCAGTCCTTCCAGAAAAGCAGTTCAGATGAGTCCTTAGGGCAGCACGGCAGTCCCTCTGACAGAGTCCAGTTGTAGTTCCAGAAGTGTCTGATTTGAAGGGGTCATAGACCCAGTATATATACCCAAATGTGCTTTTGAAGTGGAGGAGACTTCAAAGAGTGGTTTTGAATGCACCAGCTCACCTTTCAACCCAGTCGTGTCTGCCAGGAGATCTGTTGGTGGTTATCAGTACTTTGTGTGAGGTCAGGCCACTAGCCTTTGAAGTGTGAAAGCACCTCCTCCCTTCCTGCCCAGGAAGACCCATCAGTATGCAGATGCAACTGAGTGTCCTGTGTTTATGGCTGTCTGGTGTGTAATGCCCAAGTGGAGCTGTCAACCAGCACAGGCCAAACGTGGATTGGAGACCTGGCTGTAAGGCACAGAGAGCAGATTGTGCAGAGAAATGCCTACTTTCTAAAAGTGGCATTTCTAAAATAGTAATGTAAAATCCAGTTTCACCACTAAGCAGGATTTCTCACTACCATTCCAACCATACCAAACATGACAATGCCACATATAGGCATATAAGGGAAATCCTAATGCTGGATTATGAGAGGAGCAGGCTTCACAATAGTGAACAAGCATTTGCAACGCAATAGGTCTCATTTTGAATAAGTTGGGGTCCTTGGTTATTTGGATCAGGACACTATGTAGCATGGTTCAAAAGAGTCCCAGTTTATTTTAGCTTAAGTGACAAGGGATACGGTCTTGGACCGTTGTTATACAGCTTGATTGTCCTTCACAGGGGCAGAGCTCCTTGTTAACACTGCTTACTTTAGGCTGTGCTGAACCTCACACTCGGCCTGGTATTTAAGTATTTCAGGCAACGAGATCTACGTTGGCCCTTGGTATTTATTCTACTCTCCCTCCTTTTTCATAAAACTCTGACTTTGCACATAAGTAATGGGGAAGCGGAAGGCAGATGACGTCTCCGCGCCACACTCTGGTGCTAAAAAACACAAGAAGCGAGTCAGTGGGAAAGTAGATGACCACTCCAAGCCTATTAGGAATCAATTCGAAACTATTGACTCCTTGTTTGAGGAAGTTGAGGCAATATTAAGGAGTCCATCTATTACTGCCCCCCCAATTTGTGCCACTGTCACGCACAGGAAGATTCCTGATCTCTTTAATAAGAAACCATGGGCGCCTCATTTGACTGTGGAAGTGGACCTTCATCCGCCTCCTACAACCCAGGCTGCAATTCCTTTACCATCAAAGAGGCATATCCCGAACGTCGAAGCCGTTGAATGCACTCAAACTAAGGACTCCCTCCACTCAGGCCCTAAGACCACAATCTCTACTGACATTCCCTGCTCGAACAGATTTTTACCCCTATCCACTTCTAGTGGGAGTCCAGGATGTCCTCTACCCTTAATCTCAGCTGAACCCAATATAGAGGAACAGGACTGGTTGATACAGCCTAAAGGAGCACCTGAACTGGCAATTATTTCCCATAAGCTGGACGATTTAAAGTCCTTGGTAGTGGTAATCTTGGAAAAGATTTCTGGATTAGCTGATCAGAAGGCAGTATGTAATTGCAAACTGCCCAGTACGGATGACCATAACTTTGAGCCGACCGGGGGGTTAAATATGCTAGCAACATTAGATTATAGGGACTGAACTATTTCCCCCCAACGCTCAAAGTCTGGGGCGAAGTCCACAAGCATGGTGATGAACAAAAAGGGGACTTGCCTATCACCACCCCCTGTTACTGGGCGAATGCCCAACCTTGCCTTAAAAAACAACGATCAAAGCATTACTTGTAAAATTCCTTTTTTCAAGAAAGCTAGGGATGGTATGGGCGTACAGGTGCCCATCAGTTCACCCAGAGTTCCAAATCTAGGCCAACCTAGACTAATTCAGGCGATTTATTTGAAGGGGAGACATGGCCAGAGCAGGAAGGATGCCTATATCTACATGACAGGGGTCCCCAGGCTGCCCGCCGGTTACAGGGAGTCTTATGACTCTCTCACCAATAAAGTTATTTATTGGATTCGCGTACATAGGAAATGTCTCTCTGTTATTCGGTCTGATATTCGTGAGGTACGCAGATATGCCCAATCTGATTCAGATTCTGATTATATTTAAATTATTTTTTTCGATTCCACCATGGTTGATAACCTTATGGCCTTTAATTCACGGACTAGTTCTTTGAGAGCTGGTAGAGACACCGGAATTGGCCTCTTTATGCACCCCCGGGGGGCAAGATGCGAAGGAGTGATAGCACATTTTACGCTCATACAGGAGGGGTCCAGGTTCCACCCAAGAGCAATCGACTATTTACGATTGAGATCCCTTCCCCTTTGTTATCCGACTTAGATTGACTAAATGCTGCTCCACCTACAGAGCTTCCTATTGTAGTTACTACGGGTTGTAGAGACAATCTACCAAGGGATTTGGAGCTTACTGTACCCTTGAGAGCCAGGCCCAAAATTGTGCTTCCTGAACTTAATATTTTGTCTTGGAATGTGGCTGGAATAGAGAAAAAGTTGGGAGATCCCGAATGGGTTAGTCTCATTACAAAGCAAGACATATGCTTCTTTCAGGAAACTTGGGCAGAAGAGATAATACATGTTGACGGGTTTATAACATATTTTTCTGAAGCTCAGCCCGCCTCCGGAGGTTTTGGTAGACCAATGGGTGGGCTTATGATCTTATTAAATAAGAAATTGAAATGTGATCACTCTGTATTATCCTTCAATTCATTAGATCTATTGGGTGTTAGACTTACATTCCAACCTGGTTTTATAGTGATCATGGTCAATGTGTATGCGAGGTCCATCTCTTGTAGTATGGACTCCAGGGTACTTGCTCTGGTAGCTGAGTACATGGAACTTCTGCATCCATCTAATTATCTGGTGGTTGGGGGTGACATAAATTGTCCTTTTGTATCCAAGAACCTTAAAGGTAATTTGACATCCGAAGAAGATGAATCTTGGGGTATTCCCCAAACGAAGAATGATACTCCCACCATCGGTTCTTGTATTGCTATGCAGATGGCTTCCCCCTGCTTACAATTCGGACTTAGAGAATGTAACGGTCGTACTAGATCTGATGCAAATCGTGCTCCCACTTTCAAGCGGGGGCACTCTTCTAATACCATTGATTATCTCCTGGTCGACATTAGGCTCTGGTCAAATACTCTGGATATGAAGGTGGTACCTCTCTATGATAGCGATCACAATCCCCTGTGCCTTATTCTATCCAACCAAGCATTTCGGAGAGCCCAGCATCTAGAGACTACTGATGTCCCGATCCCCCGTTAGAACCTTAGGCAAACCTGTGTCAGTTGGCCAAAAGTTATATCAAATCCATTCCTGATTAAGGAAATCTATTCTTCCTTTTTACAATTGTTCTCTAGCTATGTTGAGCAAGAGGCTCATAGTATCCCAATCCTGATCATCCATGTCGAATTGACAATATTCTTCAGAGGATTTTTTATAAGGAAACCACTTCTAGGCATACTCCTGATATCATCCAATCTAGAGAATGTTTCTATCAAGATTGTGACCATGTGAGGCTCAATCTTAAATTGGCCCTCCAAAAGCACTCACAGGAGGAGATCAGGACTGCCAGACATAGCTATACTAAGGTTCTGGATTTAGCAAAGAAAAACTGGGAATTTGAGATCTGGCAGAAGCTGCTGGATACAGTTAAAAATCGAGATGAGGGTTCTTTTTGGAGGTTGCTGACCAACAGGTATAGAGGGGTCAATGACATTTTAAACATGTACATCCAGCCCGAAAGATGGGTGGCTCATTTCTCTGAGATTTATACTCCACCCATACAGCAGGACCCTGTGGACCATAGGGGTGATGAATGTAGACTTCTTATTGAGGGTCCCGCGGAGGACAATGTTTTTACAATAGCCGAAACTCCTGGTCCTGATAAGATACCGGGGGACCTGTTCAAGTCTGAACCTGTCATTTGTGCGTGGTACATAAATACATTGTCGAATGCCATAGCAGCAGGTGGCCCTATTCCTGATTCGTGGCTTGGGGCAGAAATGATCCCTATCTATAAAAAAAAGGAGATGCAGGACTGCCTGCTAATTACCGCCCAATTAGTCTTATTGACAACTTACAAAAGATTTTTTCCAAGCAAGTTTTAGATAGGCTTATGGATTGGGTTCAAGCTAACCAGGTTTTATCCCCCCTCCAGGCCGGTTTTTGCCCAAGAGTTAGTACTATGGACCAAGTTTTTAGGCTTTTCCTGTTACTTTGGAAATACGTTACTCTGGCCAAACAAGACTTGAACGTTGCCTTTGTGGACCTAAAGTCTGCTTTTGATCTCGTTCCTAGAGAGAAACTATGGGAAGTCCTAAACAAAATTGGTGTCCCGGGGAATCTGGTGTACCTAATTCAAAGGTTGCATGAGAACACCTATGCACGAGTAAGATGGGGCAGCCAGGGGGAACTCACTGACCGTATAGACATCAGGCGGGGGTACGCCAGGGCTGTGTCCTTGCACCCACTCTCTTTTCCTTGTTTACTAACGAGGTGGTGCAAGTTGTAACTGACTGCCAAAATGACGCCCTTTCCCAGAACAATTTAAAAATTCAAATTCTTCTATTTGCTGACGACTCCCTTTTGATCTCCAAAACACCTATGGGCCTCCAGGTCCTCTTGAATAGGTTTAGTGTGTTTTGTGCAGATCATGGATTGGAGCTTAACTCTAGCAAAACCAAATTCATGATCTTTGGTCGTGGCCACACCAAACGGTGCACTATCTTACACAATGAGGTTCCTTTGAGCAAGGTATGCTCCATCGATTACTTAGTGGTGAGAATTAGCAACAATATGAATTGGCGGGCCCAAGTGGAATAAAGCTCAGCTCTCCTAGCACACAGATCAGGGGCAATTCTGCGCTTTCGAAAGTCCACTTCTGCGAAAGTTGTTTCCCCAGCCATTAAAATGTATCTAGTGAAGGCTCAGAGCGCAGCGGCCTATGGTGCAGAGGTTTGGGGCTGTACCAAAACTAGCAAACTATCTGTGGGGGAAAATAACTTTGTAAGATCCCTTTTGGCATGCCCTCGCAGTATCTCTTTGGTTCCAGTGTTTCTGGACCTGGGGTTCTCCCACATTTCTGATGTAATAGCCCTAAGGCCTTTAACTTTTTGGATACGTATCTGGACTACCCCTGAATTAGTTGTATACAAGGAGTCTCTACAAGATCTATTGGATAGACCGAATGTACTTTCTATCCCTTGGCTCAAGTATATTTCGGATTGGTTTCATACCTTGAGACTTAGTGACTTTTGGAGCCAGCCCTATAATTTAAGGAGGGCACAGAAGGAACACTTGAGATCAGTTTACTGGTCCCATGTTAGGAACAATTATCTCTTATGTACTTCATATGGTAGGTTGACATCCCAATTTCTCGATTTCAAGTGGTACCCTCATTTTGAACCTTTTCTAGACTTAATTTCTGACCAACTAAGCAAATGTTTGTATGTCCGGTTCAGGTATGGATGCCTACCTCTGAAGTCTTTTACTAGTTCATGGTGTTCTTCTTCGCCAATCGATCAGTGCCCAAGTTGCAATGGCCCTGCAGAAACTGTAGTGCACTTTATCTGCCCTGCTTATGGGTTTGCTCAGCGGAAATGGCTCCGCCCTGCCTGCAGGAATATGGGGTTGAGAATTTGTAAAGATGCCCTCAGGCTGATGATGAGACTCTTCCTCCCTTCTAACTTGTGCGGTCAGCAAGTTCCTTGCGTCCGCATGGCACATACGTACACGCCTTTTATAAAATCATAATGATTTGTCTTTAATCGAACATTGTTCTTAATTTATTTAACTTAACTATTGTTTTTATATAATAGTTTAAAGTTTACCGAGATCTTTTCCTAATCAATAATGAGGAAGCCAAGATCGATGGTTCTTCCTCACATATAAGAGGGGAGATACATGTGAGATTTTATATCAATATTTTATTGTACTATTGTAGATTTAGATTTTTTTTCTTTTGATATTGTATTTACTATGCACAGATCGTGGTTTTATTTGATGTAAAGTTATTGCTTTGATGGTTAAATTCGACCGAATAAAGCTTGTGTGAACTAGAATAAGTTAATTATCTTTTGACAACAGCGCATACCAGCATAAACAAAACAAGTGTAAACTGATAAGATGACAACAAAATTAAAAAAAGTTTGCTTTAAAAACAAAAAAAGCTTGCAATTTTGTTTGTCCTGCTGGGCACGTTTTTGACAGTCACAAGCCTTCTGTTTGCTGGGCACTGGAAGTAGGATCAAAATAGTACCTTGATCACATCTGAAGCATCAGACGGGCACTAATTAAGTTGAATCAATTGGTGCTTGATTCCTGCTCCACAAAGAGGAACAGAAATGATGCCAGGCTTGCCTTGACAAATTACCAGGCTGTAAAAAAGAATGCCACGCAAGCCAACAAATGGTGAGTGACAGGCTGGCTCCAAGCCCTTTACTGAAAACAACAGAGTCTTGCATGCTTGATGCAAGCGCGTGCTCGCACAGACTCGACCCTAAAACGACTTTGGGTGTTATTCATTACCAGTACATGTAAAACTTAAAAGGATATGTCCTGCCTTTTGCCAACATAGCACCCTGCCCTGTGGGCTACCTAGGGCCTCCCTTAAGGGTTACTTTTATGTAATAAAAGGGTAGTTAATGGCTTGGCAGGTAGTTTAAATACCAAGTCGAAGTGGGAGTGAAATTGCACACTCAGGCCTTGCAACAGCAGGTCTGAGACATGGTTAAGGGGCTACTTATGTGGGTGGCACAATAGGTGCTGCAGGGCCCACTAGTAGCATTTAATTGACACGCCCTGGGCACATGTAATTCACTTTACTAGGGACTTATAAGTAAGTTAAATATGCCAGTTGGGTATGAGCCAATGTTACCATGTTTAAAGAAGAGTGCACAAGCATTTTAGCTCTGGTCAGCAGAGGTAAAGTGCACAGAGTCCTGAAACCAGCAAATACGAGATCAGAAAAATGGAGGCAGGCAAGAAGTTGGAGGAAGACTACCCTAAGGCTGTCGGATCTAACAAAAGGTTATGCACATTTTTCAGTCTACCTTTCCCAGGAAAGGATGCTGACTGCTTCCTTTATGACTTACAAAATGCACAAGAATTCAGTGGAGGTGAAACCAGTTATCGAAAATATACAGGGCCTCCAAGTCTTGCAGAATCCAGCCACAGTGTTAGCAGTATATAAGGTGTTGGATACTACTCCAGCATGCTTAGTAGGTCATCCAAAAGCAGATTTATTTCAGTAAGATTTTATTTGCATTTATCCCGACAAGTGACAGGACCAGTATTTCAAAGGAGTTTGTAGAATATATCCAAAATCAGATTCAGGCGTTATTATACAAGTGGTGCTTAGAAGGTCTGAGAATCAGTCAACCCCCTGTTCTGAACCTTCCGTTTAAGTCGGAAAGGGCATGTCTAACATTGGGAAAAGAATCTCTAGACAGTGTCTGACACTACAGTCAGAGCTGGAAACACTGGCTATTCTAACCCATTTTGACAAGCAAATATGGTCTGATCTGGCACTGCTGTTATACTGTTTGCCAGGAGATAAAAGTATGAGGCTATAACCATTTTAATGCCTGGAAAGTGAACATTAGCAGCTATTATCGATGCATCTATGGGTGTAGCAACTACTTGTTTCATGTAGCTAGCTCGATCTGCCACCTTAGGAAGACATGAGTGGGTCTTCTATATATTGTTTACACTTGATTTGCTGAGTAAAATACTAAATATGCAATTAAATATATTATCTCATTTTGATAAATATGTATAGGTGCTGCAAGGCTGAAAAATATACACTGAAACTGCAAGATCTCTGGGAATTCTAAATCAGTTCAGACAGCATCCCTTTTGACCTTATAGGTGGGAAAGGACACCAGCCTATACAGTTGGATACCATCAGTACAGATATCAGCCATATATTGTACAACACCAGCTATATAGTCAGCACTATCAGCCTCACTACAGGCCAACATCAATTGCATACTCAAGAACTTCTCTTAAAAGAAGCACCATATTTCAAGAGGAGGCAGCACTTACAAAACGGCAAGTGCCAATCACTTCGTTCCACAGATTACCACACAAGTAGGTAGGAAAATTACCTCTTGCACAGAATATTGGAGAAGCACCAGATGAGTCCTTGATTTAGTAGACAGTGCCGTAGTTTAGAATTTGAGAAACATCCAAGAACATTGCCAACCAGTATTAAACATCTTCATCTGCAGAAATTGCCAGAAGAAATTTTCTTAAGTGCCTATAGAGTAGGTCCTCAGATTGCAGCAAAATTCAGGATTCTACTCTTGTTTCTTTAATCAGGAAAAAGTCAGGAGAATGAAGAACTATTGTAGAGCTGTGGCAGCTCAATTATTTTTTTCCCTCCAAAAATCAAAAGTCCGGGATGGTATCCTTGCAGAATATTCTCCATCTAATAAGAGTATCAGAATTTGACTACCTTAGACCTGCAGGGTGCATACTTTTGCATTCCTATTCACCTCAGCCATCTGAAATATTTGCGTTTCCGGGTGGCCGGTTACCACTATCAATTTAGGGATTTGCTATTTGGATTGCAGTCAGTCCCAGGGATATTTGCAAATTGCATGTCAACATTATTAGCACATTTAAGGAAATGGGGTCAACTCTTTGGACGACTGATGGACAAGTTGCAACATACAGTTCAGGCAGGAATTCAACACAGGCATGGGTGAACTTGTTCTAAAGATTAGGCCTCACAGTCCAAAAGATTGTCAACTAGTCGACAACAAAAAGTGCCTGCTTCCCAAAAGAGAATACACCAAATTGCACGATTTAGCAGCTCAAATTTGATCCAAAGCTGGGTCACAGTGTGCTAATTTAAAGCCTTATAGTCACAATTTCTTCCAGTCTTCCTTTTTGTTTATTTCAAGAGTGTTTTATTGGGATTTTATACAATAAGAATAATAAATAACATAAATGCAAATAAACAATACATTGTATGGTACCATCAAACAGTAGTTTGGTATATAGCTTGAGGAGTCGGTCCACATTTATAAAAGTAGAGGTTAGAGATAAGTGTATTTGTTTGCAATGATGAGGGTAAAGTGTATATATTGTGACGGAACGGTTTTTCATTTTGTGGTGAATGACTAAAGTACCTCAGTTGTAGATGAATGAGACAGAGTAAAAGAGCGGAGGTAAAAGAAGATAAGGTGATAGGGGCGAAAAGTAGGGAGTACCTGGGAAAGGAGGGTGGGTAGGGAGAGGAGGGAGTGGGGAGAGGAGGGGGGGGTGGGATAATGAGTGAATACATGAATGATCAAATGATCGTGGTTACATAGACGAGTGAGATATAAACTTGTCTAGTTTGCACCAGAGTTTACCATTGTTCATTGGTGTTGCTTCAAGTAGAACTTTAGTGAGTTACAGGCAGTTCTGGTGAATTGCACCCATTCCCACCATGTGTGGGAGAATAGTTTGGATGAGTCTTTCCTTTCATTGAGGATAACTTTAAGGCCAGTTGTGACTAGAATGTCCCATGTGAGAAGGTCCTCTTTGTTTAATGCCTGTTTAATGTCAGTGGGGAGGATGCCCAGTGTAACAGAGGCTAAAGTAGGAGTCCATTTTGTATGAAGTATTTGAGATATTGTATTACTGATATCCGGCCAGAACTTTTTGGTGGAGGTGCACTCCATTAACATGTGTTTTAAGTCTCCTGTTTATCCGTATTTGATCTTTCATAGATTCACATGCTTGAATATTCCCCGTCATCGAAGTGGGAGTCCCATGGTACCTTAATAAAGCAATATATATCAGTATCATAGGCTATAATGGGAATGACAAGTCAGTTTAAAAGCCTATCTACATCCTTTTTTTTATTTAAAAAAAAGGAACAAACTTCACTTATAACCAATCAAACGACAGCATCTTCTAAAACACTCCCAACAGAGGCTGATTCCCTCAGATTTTCTACTGCACGTCGTGTGAAGTGAGTCTCCTTGAACTCGACTCAAACTACTTGTTTTAATCACAGTTCTCCAAAGGAATTTACTTCTGGGGAAGCATTAGTTCTTCCACCTATTTATTCTTGACTGGAAAATATGTCCTATACTTCTAAAAAAAAAAAAAAAAAGGGCTTATCTACCTGGAGATACCTTACCTTCAGAATTTCCTGCCATCAGCTCGGAATCTGGAACTTTTGCAGAGCAATAACCTTGCGCGCGGCATCGGGTGGCATTGTTCGGATCCGCGTGGCGTCATTGGAACCACCTGTGGCGTCACAGTCTCCTATAAATGCACCACCAGGCACGCGTATGTCAGTTTTTTTCCGTCCGCACAGGTTAAAGCACAGATCCAAAATCGAACTACACTCTTTTTTGACAAGCCTTTTTCGACCTTTTTGTCGAGACATTTTTGCGTCTGTGCAGGAATGGCTTCTAGGAAGATGAAGTTCAAGCCATGTGGCGCCTGCCACTGCGCCATGTCAGCAACGGACCCCCTTCCAGGTAGGTCTCTGGTGCCTGGACCCAGACCACGACTCAGTCGTGTTCGGACTGCCGGGCCATGGCTCCGAAAGCTTTGAGGGAGCGGTCCCTGAAGCTCATTCCGGCCTGGCAGGCGACTTCGGCTGGTGCGACTCCTCGGACATCATGGTCCCGGTCGAGGAGGAGGTTGTGGGACTGCTCCAATATCCGTAAGTCCTCTTCATCCCATTTGAGGTCCTCCGGGCACTCGGGGAAGAGGCACAAAAAGATGATGTCCAGCATACTTCGACTTCACCTCTTCCATTGTCTGACGAGATGAGTTGGAAACATCGACGTTCCAGGCACGGTTCTGCAGAACCGTTGCCAGGGCCTACTCCGAGGCTCCCTCCACTTTCCGGGAATCAGAGCGACCCCCGCTCAGCTCAGAGTTCTACGAGGCCATGCGTCTTGTATTTGAGCAGGCCGGACTGGTATGAGGTGCTAGGAGAGGCCAGTGAACTGGACAGCTCTCCAGATACTGGCATGCTCTCACCTCCTACAGTGGCTGTGGAGGAGAGTGCATCGTATGCAATGGTAGTTTGCCAGACATCTGAGGTCCTGGGCCTTGAGCATTCCTCAGTGCAGGTCAAGACTAACATTTTGATGGAGGTGCTTCGGCCGGGGGCTTCGTCATCAGAACCAATGTTGTCCTTTAATGAGGCCCTCACCGATGTCCTGCTGGTGACATGATCCAAACCCAGCACAGATGTGCCTGTAAACAGGACAATAGGCCACTGCCATCATCGCCTGTCTCCAGGTGACCCTCGCTTCCTCATGCAACACCGCACCAGGCAGAGCTTGGTGGTCCAGTCCTCCACTTCCAAGGGCGCCTTCCCGTCCCTGACCCGTCTTCCCAACCCCCACCCTCTCCCCTCACGGATAGGGAGTTCAAGAGTCTGGACCATTTGGGACATAAGATGATTTCTTCTTTCAGCCTGGTATTGAGGTTGGTAAACACCTCATGCCTTTTGGGCTGTTTTCCCCATACACTATGGGATGCGGTGGTGCAGGTGCTCCCTCAGCTTCCAGAGGATGTGCGGGCCACTCCCTTTCAGGCAGTTAAAGATGGGAGAGATGCAGACAAGTTTACCATCAGGTGTGGTTTGGACACAACTGACTCGCTGGGCAGGGTGATTTTCTTAACAGTGTCCCTTTGGCACCTAGCCTAGCTATGTACCTCTGGCTTCTCGGGGGCTGTCCAGGTAAATCTTATGGACATGCCCTTCAATGGGATCTGCCTTTTTGGGGGAAAAGGCAGACTCCGCTCTGGAGCACGTTAAGGACTCCCGGGCTACGGCCAAGTCCTTGGGCCTCTTGGTGACCCCTTGCCAACAGTCTGTCGCCTCTTTCAAGGCTTCAGAAGAAGCGAGGTACCACGCCATCCACAGATCATCCACCCTCCTCTGCCAGGACAGCATCCTATGCGGGGACGAAGTCATGGTGCCTTCAGACTCAGAGGGTCTGGCCAGAAGTCATCCACCACCCAGCCCCCCACCTCCACAGCATCCAAGCCCTCCTAATATGATTCTGCAAGACCTTGTAGGTCCAGTTGGAGGAAGGATTCAATTTCATCTCCCTCACTGGCGATCCATAACGTCGGACAAATAGGTCTTGCACATCATACAGCAGGGATATTCCCTTCCCTTCCAGTCTTTTCCTACCCCAGTGCCTCCCTCAAAAGAATGGTTGGGGGAGGATCACTTGATTTTGCTCTGCTAGGAAGTTACGCCTCTCTTGGCCAAGGGAGCCACAAGAAGGGTCCTGATATCAGAAGTAGGCAGTGGTTGTTATTCCCTCTACTTTGATACCCAAAAAGAACAAGGGCCTTTGCCCTATTGGATTTGCAGGACGTCAATCTCTTCCTCAAACAGGAGAAGTTCAAAATGCTCACTCTGGCTCAGGTCTTGTCTGCCCTACACCACTGAGACTGGATGGTAGCATTGGACTTACAGGATGCGTATTTTCACATCCCCATCCTGCCTTCCCACAGGTACTACTTGTGGTTCAAGGTAGGCCACGAGCACTTTCAGTTTACTGTGCTACCCTTAGGCCTTACCAGTGCCCCTTGGTTGTTCACCAAGGTGATGGTGGTGGTCGTAGCTCATCTGCGCAGGCTAGGGGTTTCAGCCTCCCCCCTACCTCAGCGACTGGCTGTTGAAGGCTCCTTCAACACAGGCCGTGGTTACACACCTTCAGACTACAGCGAACCTCCTGCATTCACTGGGGTTCACTATAAACATACCAAAGACACACCTGACTCCCTCTCAGACGCTTCCTTTCATCTGAGCTATTCTGGAAATAGTGCAGTTTTGGGCCTATCCTCCCTAGCAGGTGAGTACAGGATATTCAGATTATGATTCCAATGTTTCAGCCTCTGTCCTGGATTTTGGTGAGAGAGACTCTGAGGTTGTTGGGCCTCTTGGTCTCCTGCATCCTGTTAGTAAAAAAAACATGCCAGATGGCTTTGAGGGCTCTGCAGTGGGACCTGAAGTTCAAATGGGCACAGCGTCAGGTAAAACTCACTGACACGGTTCAGATCTCAGAGGAAACTACAAAAGATCTGCAGTGGTGGCTAGTGAACTGCGATTGGGCCAGAGGCAGACTCCTCTCCCTTCCCCATCTAAATCTCACAGTAGTGATAGATGCATCCTTTCTGGGATGGGGCGGCCATCTGGGAAGAGGTGGAGATCAGAGGCCTCTGGTCTCCAGTGGAATCTGGACTCTGTATAAACTTACAGGAGCTCCCGGCGGTCCAACTAGCATTAAAGGCATTTCTTCCTGTTGTCAAAGGGAAGATAGTGCAGGTGATCACGGACAACACCATCACAATGTGGTACTGCAACAAGCAGGGCGGTGTGGGGTCGTGGGCCCTTTGTCGAAGTGCAGTGTGGCCATACTGAGTACATGGGCTGGGAGTTCATCATTAAAAACTCTACAGCTCCATGATGGCTTCACTGAAGTTTGGTATCAAACTTCTCAGCACAATAAACCCACACTGATGCCTCCCCATCAGTACACACAAGCTGCAAAGGCTGTGTGCATGTGCTTGGTGAGGGGTCCCCCAGGGTGGCATAATACATGCTGCAGCCCTTGGGGACCTTCCCTGGCCACAGAGCCCATGATACCATGGGTACCTTTTGCAAGGGATATACTGTGTGCCAGTGGTGTCAATTGTTGAAGCAGTGGTACAGATTTAAGAAAGAACACTGGTGCTGGGGCCTGGTTAGCAGAATCCCTGCACACACTCAGTCAAGTCAGCATCAATATCAGGCAAAAAGTGTGTGTGGGGGGGGGAGGTGAGGGGAGGTTGTATCCATACCAAAAGGGCACTTTCCTATATCATTCCATCAGATTGGGGAAATACTGACAGAGACAAAGGCCGACACTACAAACAGAACCTATAAATTCAAATGGAAACGTTTCTGCCATTGGTGCTTATCCTCTGACTTCCATCCAGTTGCGGCACCGTCAGAACAAATTCTCCTGTATTTGCTACACTTAGCCAGATCCGGATTGTCTCATTCCTCAATAAAAGTACATCTGGCGGCAATTTTAAGATTCAGATGCACCAATAATGTACTGCCCTTTTGATCTTCTTGTATTATGAAACAATTACTCTAGGGATTCTTCAGGGCTTTCCCACCTGTGCTAGAAAACCCCTGCCCCCACCCCACCCCCCTTTGTGGCACGGCAAATGTAGTCCTGGGACAGTAATTGAAGCCGCCATTTGAACCATTTAAAAAACTAGTAGTATAATCTTACTTGGAAAACTGCAATTTTATTGGCTCTCACTTTCTCGATGAGGTAAGCGACATCCAAGCTTTTACCATCACGCAACCTTTAATTACAGTTTACAATAGACAGTGCTATCCTGCGAACAAACCCTGAGTTTATTCCGAAATGACCATCGGACTTCCACTTAAATGAGCCAGTGGTTGTTGGAACTTTTTTCCCAAATCCTCAGACACCAGCAGAGAACTCTCTGCACTCTCTAGACGTCAAACGGTGCCTCAAGTTCCATTTGCACAGGACCCATCACATAATAAAATCACACCAGTTATTTCTAGCATACAGAGTTATCAGGAAAGGTCTCTCACTAACCAAACTATTGCTAGATGGATTGCTGTCACTATACAGTTTTGCCATTCACAAGCCGGAAAACCTTTGCAGGACAGATTAAGAGTCCAATCCACCAGAGCCATGGCACATCAACAGCTCTTTTTGCTGGAGTGCCACTTCACCACATTTGAAGAATGGCAACATGGTCCAGCAGGCACACATTCAGAAAGCATTATTGCCTGGATGAGAGCCATAAAACGAATGCGGCTGTGGGACAGGCAGTGTTACGACATCTCCTAAAATAAGGTGAGTCTTTCTTTTCCCTCCATCCGCTAGTCGTGTTTTACGATGACTGCCATATGTTTTCTTTGCTGTGTTGCTTGTTGCTCTGATTCAAGCATGTCAATATATGAAAGATCCAATACTGGAGAAGAAAATAAATTACTCACCTATAACTGTAGTTCTCCAGTATTGGTATCTTACATAGACTCGTATGCGACCAGCCCTCCTCCCCTTAGAGGCTCCCCTCACTCATATGAATTATTAAGATCACACTAGTGCTCAAACATCTGAGGGAATCAGCCTCTGTTGGGAGTGTTCTAGAGGGTGCTGTTGTCTCATTGCTTATAGGTGAAGTTTGGTCCTTTTTTAAAAAGGATGTAGATAGGCTATTAAACTAATACTTATATATACTGCTTTATTAAGGTAACGTGGGACACCCACTTCGGGGAATATTGAAGCATGTGAATCTATGAAAGATACCAATACTGGAGAACTACAGTTACTGGTAAGTAACATATTTTCTTCCTTCTCACAGCTCCGGCATGTGTCGCAGGATCGGAGGCCTAGTTTATAAAGTTTGGCTGGAGTCCAGTGGGCCATATTGTCAATCCAGCATGTGCTTTGTGCATAGTGATGGAGTTATGTTGGATTGAGGGTACTTCAGGTAGATGGGCAGTCCAGTGAGACCTTTGGAGTGTTGTTGGAGGCTGATAGTTTCACACTTGCCTTGTGTAGGTTTATTTAGTAAAATGTTTGTGGGGGATCGGAGTAAGTACAGTTTGGAAGCTAGGTGACCACCTTTGGTTAATGTTTCTGATATGTTGGATAGGTCATGGGGAGTTGGAGGTTTGTTTGGCTATAAGTGATCTTAGTTTAAGGAAATGGTAAAAGTCTAGGCTGTATAAGTCAAATTTGTCTTCAGTTTGAGAGAACGGAATGGGTTCTGAGGGTCTGCTAATATCTCTCATCAGGAGACAATTTTTTTCTTCCCATTTCTCTATATACATCATTCTCCCTTCTAATTTTAAGTTTTCATTGTGCCATAGCGAGGTTAGACATGAGTGTTTAATTTTGTTGGGTAGTTTGTTGCCAATTTTTTGGAGTGCCTGTGCTGTGCTGGATAGAATGTTTATAGAGTGGTGTGTTTTAATTTTTTTGACGGTTAGAAATGAAGTGAGGGATAAGGGTTTAGCGAGGGTGATTTCATTAGCGAGCCATGGCAAGGAGGGGTTGGTGGTGGTTAGGAGCCAGTGGCTTCCCTGTTTCACTAGAAAGGCATATTGGTATCTCCCGTATTCGGGTAAGTTTAGACCGCCAAATTTGTTTTAGGAAGTCTCATTTTCTTTAGCTCAATTCTGGGCTTTTCAGACTTCCAGAGGAATTCAGTGAGTAAAGTGTCTACTTTAGTAAAAAAAAAAAAAAAAAAAAAAATGTGTCTGAGTGGTATACAGGGGACATGCTGAAAAAAAAGTTAACGGGGAGTAATCATCATTTGGATACATTCTATTCTACCCTACCAAGTAATGACCTTGGTTGACCATTTGTCTAAGCTATCTTTGATGTTATCTAGCGTCTTTTTTTCTCGTTGAGATCAATAGAGTCTTTAAGGTTATAGGTGAACCATATACCCAGGTATTTTATTTGATCTGGATTCCATTTGAGTCCATAGGGGCTGATGTGTGAGCTGTTGCAGTTCACATTGAGAGAAAGAGCCTCTGTCTTTTTCTTGTTGAGGCAGTACCCTGAAAGCAGTCGGTGATGCTGGATATGATGTGCGGCTAGGCTGAGTATGCCTGGATGGTAAAAAGGAGCGTGTCATCCGCATAGGAGCTGAGTTTTTGTGGCCCTGATGAGAAATGGATACCAGGGATGAATGGGTTTTCTCTGATCAATTTGAGTAGGGGTTCTAACGTTAGTAGAAATAGTAGGGGATAGAGAGGACATCTGTTAGAAATGGGGTCTTTGGTTGGCAGTCAGGTTACCCACTGTCCAAGCAAGGACCCTCACTCTAGTCAGGGTAAAGGAGAATCACCCTCAGCTAACCCCCACTCTTGGTAGCTTGGCACGAGCAGGCAGGCTTAACTTCAGAGTTCTAGGTGCAAAGTATTTGTACCAACATAAACAGTAAATTAATGAAAACTACACAAAGTGACACAACACAGGTTTAGAAAAATAGAAAAGATTTATCTAAATAAAACAAGACCAAAACGACAAAAATCCAACGTACACAAGTCAAGTTATTAATTTTAAAAGCAAAAGAGTCTTAAATCCTTTTGTAAACAGGTAAAGCACTGTTAGCGTTGAAAAGTACTGGGGTAGCATCAAAATAACACGCACGGGTGAGTGTGCATCGAAAAAGGTAAGCAGTGTGTCGATTTGTCACCCGCAAGTGAGATTGTGCGTTGTTTCTCTTTCGGTTGGGTCGGCATGCGTCGGTTTTCCTCCCTGCAGGAGAGCGATGCATTTATCCAGGCAGCACTCGGGTCTGGGAAGGCTGTGCATCGTTTTTCCGCGCCCAGCAAAGTTTGCGTCCAAAATCCTGATGCACGGTGATAGCAAATCAGCTCTGTGTGGGTTGTGACATTACCAGCCTCCGTTAGCGATGCAGTGTGTCGTTTCTCCAGCTGCGAGCGTTGATCTTCCAGCCGCCCTGCAAGCGTTGGGTCGATCTCAGCCGCGGAGCCGGTGGCACGTCATTTCTTCAGCTGCGTCTCAGAGTTTGCGTCAGAAATGTTCCCGCACGGCGGTCGGTGTGTGGATTTTCAGTCTTGTTCTGCCAGCTTCACCTGTCAAGACCCCAGGAACTGGATAGGGCACCACTTGACAGGGCAGGAGTCTCAGCAGAGAGTCCAGGTGCTGGCAGGGCAAGTCTTTGATGGCCCTGAGACTTCAACAACAGAAGGCAAGCTCAGGACAAGCCCCTGAAGATTTCTTCACAAGCAGGATTGCACAACATAGTCCATTCTTTGCCCCCTTTCACCAGGCAGAAGCTGCAACTGGAGGATAGCTCCGCAAAGCACAGTCACAGGTAGGGCATCACTTCTCTTCAGCTCTTCTCCAGGCAGAGGTTCCTCTTGATTTCCAGATGTGATCTAAAGTCTGTGGTTTTGGTGCCCTTCTTATACCCATTTTGGCCTTTGAAGTAGGCTTACTTCAAAGGAAAGTCTCTCTTGCTTGTGAAATCCTGCCCCGCCCAGGCCAGGCTCCAGACACACAGCAGGGGGTTGGAGACTGCATTATGTGAGGGCAGGCACAGCCCTTTCAGGTGTGAGTGACCACTCCTCCCCTCCCTCCCTCCTAGCACATCTGGCTCTTCAGGATATGCAGGCTACACCCCAGTTCCCTTTGTGTCACTGCTTAGAGAGAGGGGCAAACAGCCCAACTGTCAAACTGACCCAGACAGGGAATCCACAAACAGGCAGAGTCACAGAATGGTTTTAGCAAGAAAATGCTCACTTTCTAAAAGTAGCATTTTCAAACACACCATCTCAAAGCCAACTTTACTAAAAGATGTATTTTTAAATTGTGCGCTCAGAGACCCCAAACTCCACGTGTGTCTGCTCCCAAAGGGAATCTACGCCTTAATCATATTTAAAGGCAGCCCCCATGTTAAACTATGAAAGGGATAGGCCTTTCAACAGTGAAAACCGAATTTGGCAGTATTTCACTGCTAGGACATATAAAACACATTAGTATGTGTCCTCCCTTATACATACACTGCGCCCTGCACATGGGGCTACCTAGGGCCTACCTTGGGGATGTCTTACATGTAAGAAAAGGGAAGGTTTAGGCCTGGCAAGAGGGTACACTTGCCAAGTCGAATTGGCAGTTTAAAAATGCAGTGGCAGGTCTGAGACATGATTACAGAGCTACTAATTTGGGTGGCGCAACCAGTGCTGCAGGCCCACTGGTAGCATTTGATTTACAGGCCCTGGGCATCTCTAGTGCACTGTACTAGGGACTTACCAGTAAATCAGATATGTCACTCACGGAGATCCAATTAAATACACATTTTGTATAGGAGCACTTGCACTTTAGCACTGGATAGCAGTGGTAAAGTGCCCAGAGTAACCAAAACATCAAAAACTGAGTCCAGCACACATCAACAACCTGGGAAACAGACAAAAAGTTAGGGGAGACCATGCCAAGGATGCCCCCCCGCAGCTGAAAGTGGGGAGCAACTACCCATGCTCATGGGAGTTCTCATCACTAAGGTGGAAGAATCTGGACAGACCATCAGCATTGGCGTGTTCTGTGCCAGGGCGTTGTTCCACCTTAAAATCCATCCCCTGTAGGGAAATGGACCACCTCAACAGTTTTGGATTCTCAACCCTCATCTGCATTAACCATCTGAGAGGGGCCTGTGGTCGGTCTGAATCCGGAAGTGAGTCCCACACAAGTAGGTCCTTAGCTTCTCCAGCGCCCAGACCACAGCAAAAGCTTCACGTTCTATGGCACTCCACCTGTGTTCCCTGGGAAGTAACCTCCTGCTAATGAAGGCTACAGGTTGATCTGTGCCCTCTTCATTAAGCTGTGAGAGTACTACTTCAATACCATGCTCTGAGGCGTCTGTTTGCACAACAAACTCCTTGTAGTAGTCAGGTGCCTTCAGCACAGGTGCGGTGCACACGGCAGCCTTCAGGGCATCAAAAGCGGTCTGGCAAGCCTCTGTCCAGATCACCTTCTTTGGTTGCTTCTTAGAAGTCAACTCAGTCAAGAGGGTAACAATGGTACCATACCCCTTGACAAACCTGTAGGAGCCAGGGAGGCCTAGAAAGGCTTGCACCTCAGTCTGTGTTTTGGGAGGCTCCCAAGCCAGAATGGTGTAAATTTTTGGCTGTAGGGGTGCCACCTGGCCACTCCCTACATGGTGTCCCAAGTACACTACAGAACCCTGCCCTATTTGGCACTTGCTTGCCATAATAGTGAAGCCTGCCTTCTGCAGGGCCTCCAGCACACTGCAGAGGTGTTGCAGATGTTCCTCCCATGTGGAACTAAAAATGCAATGTCACTCAGGTAGGCGGCACTGAACTCATCCAGCCCACTCAACTCCTGGTTGACCAACCTCTGAAAGGTGGCAGGGGCATTCTTCATCCCAAATGGCATCACTTTAAATTGAAGGTGCCCATCTGGGGTATAAAATACAGACCTCTTCTTGGCCCCCTCAGTCAAGGCAATCTGCCAATACCCAGACGTTAAATCAAATGTGCTGAGGTAGGTGGAGCTCCCAACCGATCTACGAGCTCATCAGCGCTGGTCTTGCTGACCACATTGAGACCCTGGTAGTCCACACAGAACCGGAGTTCTGGGTTGACACCAGGTGCAGCAGCCTTTGGGACCAATACCACAGGGCTGGCCCAAGGAAACAGGTTCTCCTGTGCGAGACTCCCGAAGTGGGCAGTTTGGTTTCTTAGAGCCAGAATGTAGCTAAATACATCCTGAGGGGGTTTACTAGGAGCTTTTTCAAAGCCTCCTTCACCAGACTTAAAGGTCCTCTCACAGGGTGGCCATAGATCAGCTCATAACGACTAAACCCAAGTCCCTTTTGAGGTAGCTCCTGTAAGCAAACAGAAGGCATGGCAAGAAGACGTCCCACTTCCGCCTCAAGGGCTCTGTCAGGCCCATAATCATGCCTTTGAAGGTGCGGTTAAATCTCTCAACCAGACCATTGCTTTGGGAGTGGTAAAGGGTGGTAAAATTGTAGGTTACCCCACACTCCTTCCACAGAGACTTCATATACGTGGATATGAAGTTGGTACCCCTATCAGATACCACTTCCTTGGGGAACGCCATGCAGGTAAAAAAAAAAACATCAATGCACGATCCTCCACAGGGGAAGTGATTGACCTCAGAGGAATGGCTTCTGGGTACCGGGTGGCATGGTCCACCTCGACCAGGATGAACCTGTTGCCCATGGCTGTCTTGGGATCCAGAGGCCCCACAATCTCAGTACCCCCCTTTGAAAGGGTTGGTATTAACAGGAAAAGGTTGGAGGGGAGCTGTACATTTCCTCCCACTCTTGCCACTTGCCTGACAAGTTTGGCAAGGCCTACAATGAGCATCTGAGGGCCTGCACATTAGGGGCCAGTAAAAGTGGGTGACAAGCCTCTCTAAGGTCTTGTCCTGTTCCAAATGTCTTGCTAAAGGCACATCATGAGACAGCCCCAGTAGGAAGGCCCTAAAGCACTTGGGTACCACCAGCACACGGGCCGACTCAAACTCAGGAACATTAAGCTCACTATACAGGAGGTCGTCCTCCCAGTAGATCCTTGCCTGCTGCTGCAAACCCTCCTTAGTGGGGCATGTCTTCTGTGCTGCACAGAATGCTTCCCTGGTGACCCCCCCACCCCCCTTCCTGCTGCCACTGCAACAGCTCAGGACCTCCCCCAGTTCAGCCACCTGTTCCCCTGTAGGCTCCGGGGTGTCACTCTCAGGCTCTGCCTCCTCCCAGTCCGTGGGAACTTCTGGGGCTGGTTTCCTGCACCCTCTGCCCTTCCTCATTTTGGCGGGCCCCTGGGCCACTGTTTCAGGCTCCAGGGGCTCTTGACCACCCTGACGGGCTGCCATTGACCTGATAGATACACATACACCCATCCAGGCAGACCCAATATCTCCAAGTGTGACCTGTGTTCCACCTCCTTCCGAGGGGAATCCTCCAGGTCATTGCCAAGCAAACAATCTACAGGCATGGTTGGACTCACAGCTACCTTCAAGGAACCTGAGGACCCCCCGCCCCACATTCAAAGGGAACCTGCGCCATGCTACACAGGTGCTCTGAATTGTCCACTGCAACTACTTGGTGAAGTACAGGGGGATCAATCTGCTCTTCAGACGCAAGGTGACTCCTCATTGTAGTTACACTGGCTGCTGTCTCTCTCAGAGCCTCTACCCTCTGTCCATTGATGGTCACCCACTGCCTGTATTACTTAGTGTTCTCAGTCACTAGGGTTCTCTGGACCATCTCACTGTCCCCTAGTGAGACAAGGGTCATCAGAGTTGGCACCCACCTGGAACCAACTCCTCCCCAAGCGCTACACTAGCCAAACCCTGGGACTGCGCACCAGTGGGTGCCGGTTCACTCTTGGGGCATTTGGGGGTCCCCCCCTCACATGATCCACTGGGTCACATGCATAACACTTATGTGGCACCCCCTGCCACAGGCTCACTTTGGAGAACCATGGCTTCTTCTCACTGGGGGGCTAGGAGTCTTTACCCTGGGAATCAGATTAGGGCCCTTTAGAGAATATCGTAGAGTACTGAAATACTGGCATGTCTGAGACTAGGATTGGTTTAATGGTTGGAGAAGAGGAGGCTGGGACATGAGTTTCGCCAATTAAGATATAATTGATGCAAGAGAATGTATTGTACGGATTGGAGAAAAATGAGTAATCTTTCCTTGTGAGATTGAATAGGCTCCGTATGTCTTTAAGTTCAAGAGAATTGCACACGTTTAACATTTGTTTATGGGATTTGTGATTTGTTGGGTTTAAAATGATATGCTGAATTCCTGTCAAGGATGGTATCCGAGGGTAAATTGAAATCTCTTCCTACAATCATTCTGCAGTTGGGAGGTAAAGTTGAGTTTTTTTTATTGAGATTAATCCAAAAGGTAGGATTGTCATTATTGGGGGCATAGATGTTCATGGCTATAATTTCTGTGTTCCTCTGTAATTTAGTTAGAGGCCATCTCCCTTTGGTGTCTGCTTCATAGGACAGGATAGTGAGGCCAGAGGCTTTCGAGATCAGGGTGATCATCCCATTTTTTTTGTTCATGGCTGGGGCCCCTATGTCCCTAACCAGGGGTGTGGAATTTAATAAAATATCTACTTGTCCATAGGACAGGTTGCTTCATAAATCTACTTGTCCTGTAAAAAAAAATCCACTTGTCCCTTTTGTACCGCGTAGTGCAGTGACAAATTATGGCAGCAATTTCATTATATAAGAGCTCTGATAATAGGCTCTCTGATTATTCAAGAGCTCATAGTATAGTAAGGTTTCAATACTAGCAATTCCCTTATTTTGCCACATTTCAGCTGATCTACATACTTCAGCTGGAGGTAGTGGAAAGCAATACTTTCAGGGTTGGAATGCCTTCTGGAGTCTGTGCAAACCTAACTTGCATGTTTAGGGGGTTTTCACCAGCTCTTGTCTAATCCTTTCTCATACTGAGAAGGTCTGGAAATTTACTCCTGGCAAGGGGAGAAGTAAAACTTCTTTCAGGGTTGGGGAAGAAAGTAGGAAAGTGAACTTGTAAACGCTCAACAGATTTTCATGTGAGCAAATCTACACATCTGTATTTGCTCAGGCTAAAATGAAATTCATAAAGATTTTCTAGAAGTAGAATTTCCCTGCAAACCTCTGTAAATTCTTGTGAGTTCATTAAAGGCGTAATTCTGCACTAATGCAAGTACATATACTATGGGTGGCCTTTTGTGATTTTCATTAAGAAATGGGCCCCTATTTAGGTCTGGCATTAACCAAGACCTTGTGTTTTTTTTTTTAATTAAAATTCAGTGGGCTTCACTGTGAACATTAGAAGGTTGTCATTTTCTTCCAACCATTTGGGGTCTATAGCCTGTAACATTTGTCTTAAAGCTAGGTGCGGTTGACAGTTGGCCTTTGTGTATTCTTCCCAGACTGTGATATGAAGGGGGACTAGTTGCTGTCAGAATGGGCCATCTTGTAAGGCCGGGAGGGTCCTAGCTGTCACCTACCATCCTTGCACTTCAAAGGGGTTTGTCTCAGCACACATAGAAAGAACTTCACACTAGTCAGTTGTCACAGCAGACCTTTCGGGCCCAGGGCAGGACAAGAAAGTACATTCCTGAACCTGATGTGGAGATGAAGTGTAGAAGTTCTCCTACTTCAAAGCTGGGATCAGGTGTTAAGATTGTACCCTTAGACCAAGCCTTGAGATCACTTCTGGACCTGTGGAGGACTCAAAAGAAGGGCCATTCTGCTTCTGGTAGGACTGCCCTGCTGCAAGGAGGACTGCCCTGCTACCTGAGGAAACACGACTGGAGTTGCTCTTTGAATACAGCGCCATCAAAGTGACTCTAAGGACTTAGCTGACTGGCCTCATGTTCTGAGTTGCAGGGACATAGCAAGCTCCAGAGACCTGCCCTGTTGCCCAGACTCAACTGGACCTGCATGTGCCCTGCTGCTGACCTCTACTGGAGTGAACCCCAGGTCCTTGCAGCTCTTGATCGGTGGCCTCATCAGAACCGATGCAGTGTGATGCATCCTGACACAGGACCTCCCATTGGAGCACCTTGCAGCTCCTCATCAGAGACCCCATCGGAACTGACACAACTCGACACAGCGTGACGCAGGACCTCACATCTCAGTCTAAGTATAAACAGGTATATTGCGCAGTGGACCGAACCCAGTCCTGTGCCCAGCCATCACGGTCATCTTCAACTTGTGACTTTGTCCTTGTTCAGCACGATCAGTTAACGCCCATTTGGCATTTTGCACTTTTTGGCACTACTTTTACCTAACACTTTGAAATTTGCATATTACCAGTTCTACTGACTGGATTTTCATTGTTATGGTATCATTTTATTTATTGAAGTGTACTTCTATATTGGTGTGGGATTTTTTCTTGTCCTGTTTTCACTTTATTTCTCTTTGACGTCTGCATAAATACTTTACACATAGCCTCTAAGTTTACCCTCCCTGCTTTTGTGCCAAGCTACCAAAGGTTAAAAAAACAGTTAATTGGGTGACTTTTTGTGGTTCACATAGACAAGGGTTGTAGTGGTTGCTTGAGAAGGGTTTCACCTCTCTCAACCCATAACCAAATTTCTCACAGTCATCTAAAAAGAGACTGCTCCAAGATGGCTTGGACCATCAATAGGAGCAGACAGAGGGATCCTTCAAAGACTGTCAAGATAACAGTATTGATAAAAATAAAAAATAAAGATTGCTATGGTGGACAGAGATGCAGCGGCGGCTCCTTCGCAATGACCTAACTGTCCATGCAGGTGGGCTCAGGAGGGAAGATGCCTGCATTTATATCTGCTAGAGCTTTGAGCAGCGTTCCTAGGTCTGCAGCCTTTTCTTCCAAAATGAGAGCATTTTCTGTGTTAGTTGTGGTATTGTCTGTGTGTCTTACATTTTACATAAACAAGCAGGGAGGAAGATAGGAAAACCTGTAGAAGGGAAGCCCAGACCCTATGAAAATGGGCAGTACAACGCAAGATATATTTAACAGCAGAACATCTGCTAGGGCAGGACAGTGACTGCTTGGATGACCTGTGCTCTTAAAGGATTATCACAAATGGGAACTATATCAATCCCAAGTCGACAAAGTGTTTAAAATCTGAGAAAGCCAAACATCAACATTTCCACAATAACCATAAATTGCAAATGTGAGTACTGTGCAAGCAGGTCGAGGTTACCAGAGTCTTTGGTGAATACCCTCTCAACAGCATAATCAGGGACATTTGTGTACCGATTTCTGCCAATTCCGTTTATCCCTCAAGTGCTGAGGAAATGAAGAAAAGAACCATGCCGAATAATTCTGGTGCACCAGCAACGCGAGGCAGTTTTGGTTTACAGAAAGAAGACAAAGTATTATTTGCCATCCTGAGATTCATTTTCTGGACAAATGTCAGCACTGCAGGGAACCTTTCCAAGTGCAAAGAGAAAATCCAGTTTAGGGAATTCAAGAGAAACAGACAGACATGAAAAACTCCTTTAAGAAAGTTCTGCAAAGCCAGAAGAGTGGGGGGAAAGGGAAACTTCTACCAAGGCCCCAGTTCCTGTCTTTGAGAACTGCACAAGAGTGAGAGCCAAAGGAGATATCTGCAAGGAAAACAGAGTCATACCTTATTGATAGTGAAATCCATGACATCAAGCAAGATAAATTGAGTACTTGTCAGCAAAAGCGGGGTGAGCAGGTTAGGCATTTGACACAGAAGAAGTGTAGATGTTTGACCTCAAGAGAGACTACTGTGTTGAAGCACCACTCTAGGCTGAGGTATAACAAATCTTCAGTCTTTCCACACCAGTCTCCAGAACAGTGAATTCCAGGAGACTGCATGGATATTGGTCTTGAAGTACTTACGCCCACACTTCGCATCCAGACCCACTACTCTTGTGGTGGCGGTGCCAGTCTCCTTCTCCATGGGCTGAGTCACAAATTATACGTGGCTTCTCCATTTAGTACTTCTACACCAAGACCAGATTCTCCAGTAATTCCAGCTGCAGGTTATCCCCAAGAAGTGCCACCATCAAGACTCTGCACTTCTCCTGCTTCAGGAACCTCAAGGAGATCTAAGACTCAGAGATCACGTTCTTTCTGTAGGTCACCTTCTAGGAAACATGGTAGACCTCAACCTCATCAAGCTCTCTAGACTAACTCGGTCTGCGAAAAGTTTCTGAAGACATACTTCAAGAAAGTATTTCTTGTCTTCATGCTTTTCATTGAGATCAAGAGCAGAAGGTATTCTCCAATCTAGGAATATTCACCCCCGGCCAGTAATTCTCCCATTTATAATATCAACACTTTTCTGGAAATATTGATTAGAGGCTGCAACGATCTTACTGTACCTGTACCTGCCATTTGTACTACTACTTTGGTAATATTTTAAACCTTGCACCACAGCTTCTACTGGTTCGGAGTCAGCTCAAACCTGCAGTGGAGCAATTCTGTCTCCTGACACAGCCACACCATCTTGACTTCTGGAAAAATGCAGAATTATCTCCTCTCTAAAGCATGGTGTAAGATTTGGTCCATAAATCACGATGAGTCGTTGAATTCACGAAGTAGCTTTATTCAATTACAGAAACCCCATCCAGCTCAATCAACTGCCAGCTTCTCCTTCTCCTCCTTCCACGTCATCCACTCTCTCTCTGCTGGATTCCACCATCCCTTCACAATTCTACATTCTACAAGCTATGACATCTTAAACATTCTACAAGCTATGACATACTACACTCCTCCCCCCTTTACAAACCAAGATAAACAAGAAAAAGAGAAAGGAAAGAAAAAACACAACAGTATATACACATTATCTCAATACATCCTTACATTTTAATACCACTACACAATTTAAATTCCATATCTTGAAATCCTCCGTTCTTACTGCATTGTTGAATAGTCTCACTACCCTTAAAGGTTTAACTTTGTTGACATTCCTTCCTTTACCCACAGGTTTGCGAATTAACACCCAATCTCCAATATTAACTTTGGTTGTGTGAGTTGACTTCCTGCGATCAAAATATTCCTTCCGCGCTTTTATTTTTTCCTCTTCATCCCGTTTCCAAGTCCCATTAGACACCACCACTCCAGTTCTTGCTCCCATGTCATTGACCCGCCTAGGTGACACCAACGTATTAGGATGTCTGGCTCTGAGTAACTCAAAAGGTGATTTCCCAGTAATGGCATGAGGCGAGACTCTGTATGCTTGAACCCGCTTGATCACTTCTTTCTTCCAGTTCAATCCACCAACTTTAGCTAAAGCTATGGTTTCTTTCAACACCCTATTAAATCGTTCCACCATGCCATTGGTTTCGGGGTGGTATAACGCACACTTTTTATGAACTATAGCACAATCAGCCAGATACTTTTCCATTTCCTTCGATACTAATTGTACCCCATTGTCAGTAAGAACGCTCTTAGGCAGTCCTTCTCTCCCAAACACTTCCTTGAGAAAACCAATTACTTGTTTAGTCTCAATACTCCTCGTAAATCTAATCTCGGGCCACCTGGAAAACAAATCAACTAGCACCAACAGGTACACATCACAACCTTCCCCACGGATAGGCCCTAGAATGTCTAAGGCAACTTCCTCCCACGGCTGAGAGGGGCGTTCCCTTATTTCCATAGGTTGAATCCTAGGTTTCACAGTCTTCTCACTCATGATACATTGCATACATTCTCTGATTGACCTTTCTACCTGGGAATCCATGCCTGGACACCAATAAGTCAAACCCAATCTCCCTTTGGTCTTGGACATTCCCTGGTGACCTGTGTGAGCAAGAGAAACAAGCTCCTGCCTCAATGTGGTGGGAGGAACTAATTTCGTACCTCTGAATAGAAACCCATCATCGCAGGACAACTCACCTCTCACATGCCAGAATTTTTGTGTTTCACCTCCTCCTTCATTCCTATTATTCCAACCTTCTTTTATTAAGGATATCACTTTCACTATGGTGTCCTCAGATTCACATTCTCTCCGCCACCTTTCCTTTGTCACGACACTTTCATCAAATCCATACTCCTCAATCTCACACACCATTTCCGTTTCCCCATATGTTTCTTTCACTTCTTCCAATTCATTTGCCAATACTAATCTTGACAGTGTCTCCGCTACCTTATTTTGTGCACCTGGAATATACTTTATATCAAAATCAAAATCTTGTAGCGACACGACCCACTTAGTGATTCTACTAGAAACTGCATCCACCCCTTTCTTTTTATAAATTTCACAAAGGGGCTTATGATCCGTCCTTACCTCAAATTTATTTCCCCACAACAAATTCTTAAGTTTTCTCACTGCCCAATGAACAGCAAGCGCCTCTCTCTCAATAACACTGTAGTTTAATTCTGCATCTCTTAAGGCTCGTGACAAAAATAATACAACTTGATTATTATTTTGGCCACCTTGCTGTAACACCGCCCCTAAGCCTTTCGCACTTGCATCAGTTATTAAGATCGAGGGCAAATTGGGATTAAAATTCTTCAATCTGGGAGCTTTCACAATTTCCTTTTTAATTTCTCCAAATTCTTTTTCACACTCTTCATCCCACACAAATTCCACTCCTTTCCGTAATAACTTTCTCATAAATACACTTTTCTCAGCAAAACCCCTCACAAATTTACTGTAATATTCAGCCATACCTAAAAATTTCATAAGTTCTTCTTTATTCTGTGGCGATTGTAGTCTGTCAATAGCATCTACTAGTTCCTTTTTTGGAGATATGCCTTCACCAGTTATAGTGTGACCTAAATACTCTATAGATTTTCTACAAAATCTACACTTATCCATCTTGACTGTCAATCCGAATTCCTCCAACCTTTCTAAAACACTAACAACCCTCTTTTCGTGCTGTACCTGATCTTTCCCGTATACTAACACATCATCTTGATACACTCTCACACCAACCAGATCTTTCAATACCTTCTCCATAATTCGTTGAAATACAGAGGCCGCAGACACCAAACCAAATGGTAGTCTGGTATACCTAAAAGTACCAAATGGTGTAATGAATGCGGTAAGATCCTTGGATTTCTCAGTCAATCTAATCTGATGATATGCAGATGTTAAATCTATGGTAGAAAACACCTTGGCACCTTGTAAAAGCAACAACATATCAGAAATATTAGGTATGGGATACCTATCCACAATCACATTCTTATTTAATTCTCTTAAGTCCACACACAAGCGTATAGTCCCATTCGGTTTCCTGGCTACGACTACTGGCGCCAACCACTCAGTTCCTTCAACTTCTTCTATAATTCCTTCTTTCCGAAGCCTTTCGAGTTCCAATTTCATGTCCTTACGTAGAGCAACAGGTACTCCACGAACTTTGCTGCATACCGGTTTCACACCCTCCTTCAGCCGAATGTGATGCACATAATGTTGAAGACATCCTAATGTTTCTTGAAATACCAAAGGAAATTTTTTCCTTCGTCCCATAACAAAGTCACTGTTAGTCATGAGATTCCGGTCGATAGAATTTCCTTGATCACCAATAGTGTTGATAACCATTTGATCCCTTACTTTCACCGGTGGATCACTATTTGGATCAAGAATAACCCCCAAGTCTTTCTGGTGGAACCAACTGAGTACACTGTCTCCTTTCTTAGAAACGTAAATTTTTGCATTTGTGAATTTTCGTTTAAACTCAAGGTAACCCCAAAAGTATCCATGGAGCTTAATTGGTTCACCACCATATGCAAAGGGTGTGATATCCGGTTTGAACAGCTTAACTTTGTTTCTTAGTTTTCCCATATAGAATTCCATTGAAATAATTGTGATCTTGGCACCAGAATCGAACAATACTCTAGTTCTTTCCCCATCTATCATGACTTCATCAATTGGGCCTTTCCTTCTTTTTTTTCCTTCTCCCTCAACTTGCAGAATAATTTGGCCACATTCAAAGTCATCATATTCCCCTGCATCCATCTCATTCTTAACTTCAAAGACATTGTTTTTTCCACTTTTTGTTCTGCACACACTGGAGTAATGACCTTTTTTTTTACACAACTTACATATCACTTTTACAGCAGGGTAGTTTTTGTCATTGGCCATATGACCCTGTCTGCCACAGCGAAAACAATTTCCCATAAACGCATTTTTCCTTTCTTTTTTTATAGTTCTGTCCTTCTGATCTTTCTTTGTTTCTCGTACTATTCTGAATAATATGTACAGTATCATTTTTACATTCCTCTTTTTTGATGGTCTCCACACATTTGAGAGAATGTTCAATTTTCTTAGCCAAAATCAAAACTAGTGATGGATCATCCTTTTGCCAAATTTAATCTCTTACTCGTTCTATGTTACAGCCTAACATAAATTGATCTCTGATTCTTTCCTCTGTCAAAATTCCAAATTTACATGAAGATGCCAGTTTTCGTAATGCTGTAACATATCCCTCCACCAATTCATTTTCTTCTTGGTTTCGTTTTCCAAAGTGATATCTTTCAAGTATTGTGCTAATTTTAGGAATATAATGCCTATCTAATTTTTCTATACAACTTTCATATTCATTTAGATCTTCATTAATTATGTCTGGAAGATTATCGAAAACCTCCTGTCCTTCTGAACCTAAGCAATGCAATAGCAGAGCAGTCTTCCTTTCCACACTAAGAGATGCGCCACAAACTTTGGAATATCTTTCAAATACTTTTTTCCACTTCTGCCATTTTATAGGTGGCTCTCCTGGTAAAGCGAGAAAAAAAGGGGGGGCAGTGACATTGTGCATTGTGTCACAGCTGTTTTTGTTCCCGTAGTAGCACGTGCCTCATCGGAGGTTGGAGACAATCTGGTAGAAGGTTTGCCTTTACCCAGTAAGTTGTAGAGTTATAAAGTAATCAGCAGCGCAGACAAAGCAGTTCCTTTAAAATTGATTCACACACAGAGGAAAGATTAACAAATAACACCTATAGTCCCCGTGTAAATAGGCTTTCACACCGCAGTGCTAGAAGGACGCTGCGTGTATTTATAATATGCACAGCTGAACACGTCCTCGCGTATTCTGGTTTTAAATCACATTGACGGAAGGACGCTGTACTCGTTGCTATGACCACCAGTCAAGCGCGAGTCCAGCGCGTGTTGACAACACGCACAGCTGAGCGCGTTACCGGTTTCCAGGTATGCGCTCGTCGAGCAGAAATGCTCTTCGACAGATTTCAATCGTTCCCTTCAAACTAGCAACGGCGAACGAAACAGTTCCAAATAGCACTCGAAGTCCGCTCACCTGACAACGCACCGGTTTCCAGATACACGCTCATCGAGTCGCTCATCGAGCAGAAATGTTCTTCAACAGATTTGATCGTTCTTTTTATATTAGTAAAGGCAAACAAAACAGTTTCGAATTGTACTCAAAGTCCGCTCACCTCTCCATCGGTTTAAAAATATCTGCGTTGTTTTTGTAAAGCTGTTGAGGCTTCTGTATTTAAGAAAAATCAATCCCACGTCGTCGCCAGTGTAAGATTTGGTCCATAAATCACGATGAGTCGTTGAATTCACGAAGTAGCTTTATTCAATTACAGAAACCCCATCCAGCTCAATCAACTGCCAGCTTCTCCTTCTCCTCCTTCCACGTCATCCACTCTCTCTCTGCTGGATTCCACCATCCCTTCACAATTCTACATTCTACAAGCTATGACATCTTAAACATTCTACAAGCTATGACATACTACACATGGTCCTTTGTTTCTCAAGTTGGACTCTCCTCTGGGCTAGGTCAGTGCCTCTGCAGAATAGAAGAATCATGCTACTTCTTGTTCTACTGTTCTTCCCGACAAGGGCAAGCATGTGTTTTCTATGGGATAGAAAGTCTGTGCCAGCCCTCAATGGACCCAAATACCGCAAGTAGAGCAAAGATAGCTGTATCAACAACAGAAGCTGCAAGCTAGACATTAAGGTGTGCACTAATCTCCAGCAAACACTATTATCCCTCCCACAGAAGGAAGTAGTGTTGCCCCACTTCCCTCTGTTCCTGTATTTACACTCTGTGCGGTTGAGCAAGACAAATGGGTGCGCAATATGGTTATTCTCAGTGTCAGAACCCCTTCACCAGCATTAGCTCCAAATTCAAATCAATTTGCACTGAGCGCACTTCAGCCTTAGGTCAGTATCTTTCGCTAAGCAAGGCATGGGTCCTTTTCCCAAAAAAAGGAATAGGATTTTTTATTGAAGATGATAGGACCTAAAAACAAATTCTGACCCATTCTAGACTTCAGGGCCGCAATCAAAATGGATAGGGAAGGTGAAATTAAGAATGTTATCACTCTATCAAGTCCTTCCCCTGGGTCCCTGGAGGAGACGGTCTGTCAAGTGCTGGATAGGAATTTTGAGTTCTTGGTGAGAATGTTTGTGGATGATCCTCTGTTGAAGCCCTTTTGCCACCTAGTGAACTGGATACATGAAGCTGGAGTGTACCCTCGTAGAAATTAGCCTGTAGAAGGTAAAAGCTGGTGGCATAACAAGCTTCCCTGGATTATGCCAACTAAACAACATACAGGAGTTGGTAATGAACTGCAAACCTGGTCAGAGTTAAGGATAACAAGGAAGAAGCGAAAGAATGGAAAAGGGGAATAAAGGAACATTGAAGAATCATATAATAATAATACTCTGGAGCAAAGAGTGGCCGAACAGAACCTGGAAGCATTGCGACACACCGTAAAGACCAACTGGCTGGTTCAACATTTACACCCAGAAGAGATAGACATGCCACAGAAACAGATTCCTCGATGAAGGTTTGGCAGACTAAGATAGAGCTGAAGAATATGGTGGCTAGGAGAATGTGGGCAAGAGATGGGGAGTCTTGGCCAATAGACCTTGCCTGAATTCCTAAAATGGCTTGGTGTTCAGTGAACACCAAACTCTGGGCCTCAATCCACCTATCAACAGTCCCCTAAGAAGGCACAACATAATAGAATCCTCCCTGTGACCTGAGCCAGAGAAACCCAGGCCATGGGACGAGAGGACAGCACTCAGCAGAGCACCTGCCAGTGAGTTCTACTGTTAATACGTTCCTGATTCAGGTGCATACGGGACAGACTAGGCCGTAGATCTTAATGATTCTAATTTATTTTTCTTTTGTACCTAATCATTGGGAGTTTTGTTTTGAGAAACAAACACCACCTGCACAGACTTCAATTCCTCCTCAATTCCACCTCTAGTCAGCACAAAGAATGTTTTTGAAGTGCATGAGAGTGCTGGGGGCACATCACAGGAGATCTGTATTCCCATTTAGACAACAGACTGATCAAAGCCTTAGCCTAACAGCAAGCTCTTCAGCATTTCCATGTGGCCATCTCCACTCTGGGTCATCTGGATCCACATGCCAATCAAGAAAAGTTTAAATAAACTGTGCAATACAGGCCAACCTTGGAGTGATGTTCAACACCCTAAAAGTAGAAGGGATACTTTGGAGAAAAATCTTTTATTGCTCTGCCTGAACTGTCAAAATCTTCTGAAGACTATTCGCCTGACAAGGTGAGAGATTTTATCAACATTGCAGTATTTACCAAGTAATGGGTCACCATAGGTTGTGAAAGAGCAATAAATAAAGATCCCTTTACATTTTGTATTTATCTTGTCACATTTGCTGTGCTTCATAGACTGGGTCAAATGGCAGGGTAGGTCTTCTGACAAATTGCTACTTATTCTATTAACATAGGGATTGCGTTAGCTTTTTCTTTGAGTGAGAAAAGTTTTTAAAGTGAACTATGCAGCAGTCTTGCTGGGGTACAGTGAGTATGAAAGGAAAAGCTTTAGGATGTCATTTTGTTTGCAACAGAACTTCTACATACATGAAGATGAACTGTGCACATATTCCAGAATCTATGAGCAATAAGTAGAGCAAAAATGAAGGGCATTTTTTTAAATAATTCTTATGTGTGATGGAAACAAAGATTTTAATAGGATCAAAACAAATCAAGACAATTTTACTTGCTGGTGCACAAATTATAAATATTCACTGAAACCCAATTTCCACATATCACCGTTTGTGTGCTATATAATTTTAATCAATAGAACTGTACTGAATGTCTGTGCAAGTGTAGTGGCTGTTTCAGTAGAAAATGTGCTGTGTTTAAATGACTGTACTACCTCATGATGCTTTAGTAATATATTTGCGACAGTGTGCTCCAAAATGCACCACCAGCTAACTACTGCTCCATTACCGCTGTCCTGCTGAATACATTTGCTATGCTAAGGTTTTTCACAATCCTTGTGCCTCTGATGAAGTAATATTGATGCCAGCACACACACTCTGAATACTGTTCCAGCCTCCACTTGTGCTGAACTATGTCCCCAAGTCTAGTTTTAAAACAAAACCTTGCAAATATTCCCAAGCAAGTCTCTGGATGAACGCTTCAGTCATTTTGCTGCTGTTCTTTAGTTCATAAAGCCATTTCAACAGAGAATATTCCTACTATACGTGATCAAATACAGTCATCCCTCTTGTGTATGACTTTCACACATAAATTTAGAAATATGGTTGCACTGCGGACTTTGGATCTCGGGAGCCAGGTTTGATTCCAGGTGTTGGCTTTGTGCAAATAACTTAACCTCCTGTCCTCAGAATAAAATTAATCTGACCTTTTGTCATGTAACCTGGTGCTCATGTAAAGTGCTCCAGTGGGCAGTGTTTGCACTATATAAAACTGATATTTATATATATGTGTGTGTGAGTGTGTGTGTGTAGAGATATATATATATATATGTTCGATGGCATGTGTAGCTGCAGATACACATGCTGTGCACATCCCGCCATCTGGTGTTGGGCTCGGAGTGTTACAAGTTGTTTTTCTTCGAAGAAGTCTTTTCGAGTCACGAGATCGAGGGACTCCTCCCATTTCGGCTCCATTGCGCATGGGCGTCGACTCCATCTTAGATTGATTTTTTTCCGCCATCGGGTTCGGACGTGTTCCTTTTCGCTCCGTGTTTCGGGTCGGAAAGTTAGTTAGAATCTCGGAAAAATCGTCGGTATTGTTTGCGTTCGGTATCGGGTTAGTTACAACAGATCGACACCGACTTTTGAAGAGCTCTGGTGGTCCTTCGGGGTTTTTTCGATCCCCCCGTCGGGGCCTGGTCGGCCCGGCCACGTGTCTCTTCAAGGCTGATGGAACGGACCCCATTCCGCTTCTGCCCAAAATGTCATAACAAGTATCCATATACAGATCAGCATCTGGTCTGTAACTTGTGTCTGTCTCCAGAGCACACGGAGGATACCTGTGAAGCCTGTCGAGCGTTTCGGTCGAGGAAGACATTAAGAGACCGAAGAGCGAGAAGACTGCAGATGGCGTCGGCGCCGACAGGACAAGGGCGTTTCAAGGAGGAAGAAGAAACCTTCTCCATCCACGAATCGGATGAGCTCGATCCCGAAGAAACGCCGAAAACCGTGAGTAAGACGTCGAAACATAAAACTCATGAGAAGACAACAAAAGCCCAGGGGACGCCACCGCCAACAGGCCATGGCTCAACCCGAAAAATAGGTGACCGATCATCGGCACCGAAAAAGGGCATGCATGTGGCGAAGTCATCCGACTCCGGTCGAGATACCGCCACACAACAATCTCGTGCCCGAGACAGCGGCTCCGAGCAGACTCGGCACCGAGACAGTGGCACCGAAACGGTTCGGCACCGAGACACCACGACGCCGAAAATAGAAAAGGTTTCCTCGGAGCCCAAAAAAGCGACCAACAAGATTTCGATTCCGAAACATCCAGCCTCGGAACCGAAAACAGGTTCCTGCACAGAGGAACAAGGATTGTCCTCCCAGATGCAAGGACATAAGTTCGGAGAGGAACTTGAATCTGTTGAGCCAGACTTCACTCAAAGAAGGCTCCACATTCAAAAAGACACAGGGAAGATAAGCACTCTTCCCCCAATTAAAATGAAAAGAAGACTTGCCTTTCAAGAAAAGGACAAGCAGCCACAGGCAAAGGTGGCAAGACAAACAACTCCACCACCATCAATGCACACATCACCGGTAGCCACTCCACCACTGATGCAATCCCCGACTCATACTGCAATGAGTCAAGATGATCCTGATGCATGGGACCTTTATTATGCTCCTGTATCAGATAACAGCCCAGACTGTTACCCTGCGAGGCCGTCGCCACCTGAAGACAGTACATCCTACACGCAGGTGGTCTCAAGGGCAGCTGCGTTTCATAACGTCACCTTGCATTCAGAACCAATTGAGGATGTCTTTTTGTTAAATACACTCTCCTCCACTCATAGCCAATACCAAAGCTTACCTATGCTCCCGGGAATGCTAAAACATTCCAAACAAATATTTCAGGATCCTGTAAAAGGCAGAGCCATAACTCCAAGGGTGGAGAAGAAGTACAAGCCACCACCAACAGACCCTGTTTATATTATGCAGCAATTAACACCAGATTCTGTGGTTGTTGGGGCAGCTCGCAAGAGAGCAAACTCTCATACCTCGGGAGATGCACCACCTCCAGACAAGGAGAGTCGCAAATTCGATGCTGCGGGTAAAAGAGTTGCAGCACAAGCAGCAAACCAGTGGCGTATTGCCAATTCACAAGCACTTTTGGCAAGATACGATAGAGCTCATTGGGACGAAATGCAGCATTTCATAGAACACTTACCCAAAGAGTTCCAAAAAAGGGCACAACAAGTGGTAGAAGAAGGACAAAGTATCTCCAATAATCAGATACGGTCATCAATGGACGCAGCAGATACGGCTGCAAGGACAGTAAATACTGCAATAACGATAAGGAGACACGCATGGTTGCGTACGTCAGGATTCAAGCCGGAAATACAACAAGCTGTGCTGAATATGCCCTTTAATGAACAGCAGTTGTTTGGGCCGGAAGTCGACACTGCTATTGAAAAACTCAAAAAAGATACTGATACCGCAAAAGCCATGGGCGCACTCTACTCCCCACAAAGCAGAGGCACATTTCGCAAAACACAATTTAGGGGAGGGTTTCGAGGTCAACCTACTGAGGCCACAACCTCACAAGCAAGGCCCACTTATCAAAGCCAATATCAGCGGGGAAGTTTTCGGGGGCAATATAGAGGGGCACAATTCCCAAAAAATAGAGGGAAGTTCCAAAACCCCTCAAAACAAGCAGTGACTTCCAAGTCACACATCCCCAACACATAACACCTGTGGGGGGGAGACTAAGCCAATTTTACAAACATTGGAAGGAAATAACAACAGACACTTGTGTACTGGCAATTATCCAGAATGGTTATTGCATAGAATTTCTCAAATTCCCTCCAAACGTCCCACCGAAAACACACAATATGTCAAAACAACATATAGATCTTCTAGGACTAGAAGTTCAGGCATTGCTACTAAAAGAAGCAATAGAATTAGTACCAAAACACCAGAAAGGAACAGGAGTTTACTCTCTGTACTTTCTCATACCCAAAAAAGACAAGAGTCTGAGACCTATATTAGATCTCCGAACATTAAATACCTACATCAAATCAGATCACTTTCACATGGTGACATTACAAGACGTAATCCCACTACTCAAACAACAAGACTACATGACAACACTAGACCTAAAGGATGCATATTTCCATATACCAATACATCCTTCACACAGAAAGTACTTAAGGTTTGTATTCCAAGGGATACATTACCAATTCAAGGTGTTGCCATTCGGAATAACAACTGCGCCAAGAGTTTTCACAAAGTGCCTAGCAGTCGTAGCTGCACATATCAGAAGGCAGCAAATACATGTGTTCCCGTACCTAGACGATTGGTTAATCAAAACCAACACGCTAGAGAGGTGTTCACAACACACAAAGTATGTCATAGAATCCCTCCACAAACTAGGTTTCTCAATCAACTACACAAAGTCACACCTTCTGCCGTGTCAAACACAGCAATACTTAGGGGCGACAATCAACACAGCAAAAGGGATTGCCACTCCACGTCCACAAAGAGTTCAGGCATTTCACAATGTAATACAGACCATGTATCCAAAACAAAAAATACAAGTCAAAATGGTGATGAAGCTCCTAGGCATGATGTCCTCATGCATAGCCATTGTCCCAAATGCAAGGTTGCACATGCGGCCCTTACAACAGTGCCTAGCATCACAGTGGTCACAGGCACAGGGTCAACTTCTAGATCTGGTGTTGGTAGACCGCCAAACATACACATAGCTTCAATGGTGGAACAGTATAAATTTAAACCAAGGGCGGCCTTTCCAAGACCCAGTGCCACAATATGTAATAACGACAGATGCCTCTATGGTAGGGTGGGGAGCACACCTCAATCAATACAGCATCCAAGGACAATGGGACACTCACCAAAAACAGTTTCACATAAATCACTTAGAACTATTGGCAGTATTTCTAGCGCTAAAGGCATTTCAACCCATAATAAGCCACAAACACATTCTTGTCAAAACAGACAACATGACAACGATGTATTACCTAAACAAACAGGGAGGGACACACTCAACACAGTTGTGTCTCCTGGCACAGAAAATATGGCATTGGGCGATTCACAACCACATTCGCCTAATAGCACAATTTATTCCAGGAATTCAGAATCAGTTAGCAGACAATCTCTCTCGGGATCACCAACAGATCCACGAATGGGAGATTCACCCCCAAATACTGAATATTTACTTCCAGAGTTGGGGAACACCACAAATAGATCTATTTGCAACAAAGGAAAACGCAAAATGCCAACACTTCGCATCCAGGTACCCACAAGATCAGTCTCAGGGCAATGCGTTATGGATGAGTTGGTCAGGGATATTTGCTTACGCTTTTCCTCCTCTCCCACTCCTTCCATATCTAGTAAACAAGTTGAGTCAAAACAAACTCAAACTCATTCTAATAGCACCAACATGGGCAAGACAACCTTGGTACACAACATTACTAAACCTCTCAGAAGTGCCTCATGTCAAACTACCAAACATACCAGATCTGTTAACGCAACACAAACAACAGATCAGACACCCAAATCCAGCATCGCTGAATCTAGCAATCTGGCTCCTGAAGTCCTAGAGTTCGGACACTTAGACCTTACACATGAATGTATGGAGGTCATAAAACAAGCTAGGAAACCTACCACTAGACATTGCTATGCAAATAAGTGGAAAAGATTTGTTTATTACTGCCATAATAATCAAATTCAACCCTTACACGCATCTGCCAAAGACATTGTTCCTTACTTACTACATCTGCAAAAGTCAAAGCTAGCTTTTTCTTCCATTAAGATACATCTTACAGCAATTTCAGCTTACCTGCAAATTACGCACTCAACTTCTCTATTTAGGATACCAGTCATAAAAGCATTTATGGAAGGTCTAAAGAGAATTATACCACCAAGAACACCACCAGTTCCTTCATGGAACATCAACATTGTCTTAACACAACTCATGGGTCCACCTTTTGAGCCCATGCACTCTTGTGAAATGCAATACTTAACATGGAAAGTTACATTTTTAATTGCCATCACTTCTTTAAGAAGAGTAAGTGAGATTCAAGCATTTACCATACAAGAACCATTTATTCAAATACACAAGCATAAAGTAGTTCTACGGACAAATCCTAAATTTTTACCAAAAGTCATATCACAGTTCCACTTAAATCAAACAGTAGAATTACCAGTGTTCTTCCCACAGCCAGACTCTGTAGCTGAAAGAGCACTACATACATTAGACATCAAAAGAGCGTTAATGTACTACATTGACAGAACAAAACTAATTTGAAAAACAAAACAATTATTTATTGCTTTTCAAACACCTCATACAGGAAATCCAATTTCTAAACAAGGCATTGCTAGATGGATAGTTAAGTGCATTCAAACCTGTTATCTTAAAGCAAAAAGAGAACTGCCTATTACACCAAAGGCACACTCAACTAGAAAGAAAGGTGCTACCATGGCCTTTCTATGAAATATTCCAATGACCGAAATATGTAAGGCAGCTACATGGTCTACACCTCATACATTTACCAAACACTACTGTGTAGATGTGTTAACGACACAACAAGCCACGGTAGGCCAAGCAGTACTACGAACATTGTTTCAAACAACTTCAACTCCTACAGGCTGAACCACCGCTTTTGGGGAGATAACTGCTTACTAGTCTATGCACAGCATGTGTATCTGCAGCTACACATGCCATCGAACGGAAAATGTCACTTACCCAGTGTACATCTGTTCGTGGCATTAGTCGCTGCAAATTCACATGCGCCCACCCGCCTCCCCGGGAGCCTGTAGCCGTTTAGAAGTTAATCTTGAACATCTGTATATTTGTAAATATATTACTTTAAACTACATTATGTACATACGTATTCACTCCATTGGATGGGCACTATTACTAGCATATACAACTCCTACCTCACCCTCTGCGGGGGAAAACAATCTAAGATGGAGTCGACGCCCATGCGCAATGGAGCCGAAATGGGAGGAGTCCCTCGATCTTGTGACTCGAAAAGACTTCTTCGAAGAAAAACAACTTGTAACACTCCGAGCCCAACACCAGATGGCGGGATGTGCACAGCATGTGAATCTGCAGCGACTAATGCCACGAACAGATGTACACTGGGTAAGTGACATTTTCCATATATATATATATATATATATATATATATATATATATAATCGATGGCAGGTGTAGCTGCAGATACACATGCTATGTACAGGTCCTGCCATCTAGTGTTGGGCTCGGAGTGTTACAAGTTGTTTTTCTTCAAAGAAGTCTTTTTGAGTCACGGGACCGAGTGACTCCTCCTTTTCGGTTCCGTTGCGCATGGGCATTGTCTCCATCTTAGATTGTTTTCTTTCCGCCGTCGGGTTCGGACGGCCTTCTTTTCACTCCGGTTGTTCGAGTCGGAAAAGTATTACAAACTCTCTAAATTAGTCGGTATTGTTTTCGATCGAGTACCATCTATCATCAACACCTGGTACCGGCGGACACAGATCTCTACTTGCCCTTCGGGGCACCCACACCCAACTTGGGCCTGGTCGGCCCGACCAAAAGTCTTGTCGAAGTCTCATGGACCGGACCCCGTTTAGTTTCTGCCCTCGGTGCCACGCCAAGTATCCTTACACGGACCAACATCTAGTGTGTAAACTGTGTCTATCTCCAGACCACCGAGAGGATACTTGCGAAGCCTGCAGATCCTTCTGCTCAAAAAAGATTCTGAGAGACCAAAGTGCACGAAGGTTAGAGATGGCGTCCCGAAGCACCGAACGCCTCGACGCAGAAGGAGAGGAGATGATCCACACCGCAGTCTCCGTTCAGGGGTCTGACTCTGAGCACGAGTCTGACAACGACCGACCGATAACAGCGGGGCAGCACGTGAGTACGCTTGCCCCGACCCAATCCAAGCCCAAATTCAAGGCCTCGGGGACGCCACTGCCAGAAGGCCATAGCTCCACCCGTAAGAAAACTACTGATGACCAAGCAACATCTTCGGCATTGAGAAAGGCCACACCAACTAAGCCTTCGGACTTGAGCCGAGGCACAAGTTCCGAAATTCTCAAGTACCGACCCATCGAGTCGAAGCCCCGAAAATCCCTCTCGGAGCCGAGGCCAACAAGTACTTCAGGCCTTTCGATCCCGAAGAAGCCGGCTTGGGAGCCGAAAAAACACACATACACAGAGGAGCATGGACTTTCCAAGCAATTGAAAAAAAGCCATAAACTTGCCGAAGAACTTACGCAAATGGAGTATTTTGATGAAAAACAGGCCAGAATCCAAATTCATAAAGACACTGGCAAAAATCCTCACTGCACCTCCTCTAAAAACAAAGAGGAAACTGGCCTTTCATGGACATTTGGACACTGATCAGCCACCAGCTAAAGTGCCAAAACCAAGACAGAAATCTCCGCCTCCTCAATTTTCACCTCACCAGTCTCCTCCTCATTTTCCTCACCTAACAGTCTCCCCGCCTGCTACCCCCACTGCACAGTCTCCAGCGCACTCTGTACAGTCACACCGGGATGACACTGACCCATGGGACCTTTATGGTGATCCCATTTCAGACAATAGTCCAGAGTGCTATCCATCAAAGCCATCACCTCCAGAGGATAGCACCTCATATACACAGGTTTTAGCTAGGGCAGCGGCATTTCATAACGTAGCCATGCACACAGAACCTCTTGAAGATGATTTTTTATTTAACACGTTGTCCTCAACTCACGCCACCTATCAGGGTCTACCCATGCTTCCTGGCATGTTAAAACATGCACATCAAATCTTCCAGGAACCAGTTAAAGCAAGAGCAATTACTCCAAGGGTAGAAAAGAAATATAAGCCGCTGCCTTCAGACCTAGCATTTATTACCCAACAGCTACCCCCAGATTCCGTAGTAGTCAGCGCAGCAAGGAAGAGGGCTAACTCCCAGTCCTCTGGGGACGCACCCCCTCCAGATAAGGAAAGAGAAAAATGTTATGCTGCGGGTAAAAGGGTGACATCACAGGCAGCTAATCAATGGCGTATAGCCAATTCCCAGGCGCTAATGGCCAGATACGACAGGGCCCACTGGGGTGAGATGAAAGACATTATCCAACATCTCCCAAAAGACCAACAGAAGAGAGCCCAGCAGGTAGTAGAGGAGGGACAGGCAATTACCAGTAATCCGATCAGATCAGCGTTAGACTCAGCAGACACAGCCGCAAGAACTATTAATACGTCGGTCACCATTAGGCGACACACATGGCTTAGGTCGTCAGGCTTTAAACCTGATATTCAGCAGGCTGTTCTAAACATGCCTTTTAACGAACACCAACTATTTGCTGCACAGGTTGATACAGCCATTGACAAAATGAAAAAAGACGGCAACACTGCAAAAGCTATGGGGGAGCTTTACTCAACTCAATACAGAGGCTCATTTCGAAAGCCTCAGTATAGGGGAGGCTTTAGACCACAACCATCTGAGCCATCTACCTCCCAATCCAAACCCTCTTACCAGACACAATACCAGAGAGGGGGTTTCGGGGAACCTACAGAGGACAATTTCCCAGATCTAGAGGTAAATATCAACCCTCAAAGCAACCCACACATACCAAACAGTGACTTCATCCACATCTTCCCTCGCCACACTTCCCCTGTGGGAGGAAGACTACAAAAGTTTCACACCTACTGGTTACCCATCACAACAGACAATTGGGTCTTATCCATTATCCAACATGGTTACTGCATAGAGTTCACACAAACTCCTCCAGATATACCCCCAAAACCACACAAACTCTCATCTCAACACATTTCAATGTTGCAAACAGAGGTACAGGCACTATTACTCAAACAAGCCATAGAGCTTGTGCCACATCATCAAAAAGGAACAGGGGTTTACTCCCTTTATTTCCTCAGTCCCAAAAAGACAAAAAATTGAGACCAATACTAGAGCTCAGAACTCTCAATCGCTACATCATATCAGAACACTTTCACCTAGTAACACTACAGGATGTAGTCCCACAGTTACAAAAACAAGATTTTATGGCAACACTGGATCTAAAAGATGCGTATTTTCACATACCCATCGATCCAGCGCACAGAAAATATCTCAGATTTGTAACACAAGGAAAACATTACCAGTTCGAAGTGTTACCTTTCGGGATAACAACAGCTCCTATTTCAAACAACTTCAACTCCTACAGGCTAACCACCGCTTATTGGAGGAGATCTGCTTTGTAGTCTATGCATAGTATGTGTATCTGCAGCTACACATGCCATTGAACGGAAAATGTCACTTACCCAGTGTACATCTGTTCGTGGCATGTTCCGCTGCAGATTCACATGCGCCCTCACTCCTCCCCGGGAGCCTGTAGCCATTTAAGTTACATTTAAATTTGTACATATGTGTATATATATATATATATCTCTATTCCATTGCATAGACATCTTTTTCTTTACACTCTATCACTCCTACCTTACCCTCTGCGGGAAAACAATCTAAGATGGAGTCGATGCCCATGCACAATGGAGCCGAAAAGGAGGAGTCACTCGGTCCTGTGACTCGAAAAGACTTCTTCGAAGAAAAACAACTTGTAACACTCCAAGCCCAACACTAGATGGCAGGACCTGTGCATAGCATGAGAATCTGCAGCTGAACATGCCACGAACAGATGTGCACTGGGTAAGTGACATTTTCCATATATATATACATAGATATAGGTGTGTATATATGTGTGTATATATATATATATATATATATATATATATATATATATATATTTTGTGTGTGCACATGTTCGTAGCATGTGTGGTTGTTGTTTTTCTTCAAAGAAGTCTTTTGAGTCCCTGATCTCTGTGAGTCTTACTGGATGTAGATGCGCGTGGTCATGATTCCATAGTTAGATTGTTTTTCTCCGAACGTGATCAAGTGTGTTTGGTCTCGAGTTTGTTGGTTCACTTCATGGCTTTGAGTCTGCAGACTTCCTCTCCTCCACCAACCCTTCCCCCCCCACCCTGCCCCCCCCGGCCCAAGCTACCTCATCTCAAGAACAAACATTCTGTGACATGTATCATCTTGACTTTTGCACCGGTTCCATCTTTCGACCCCTTTGATGATGGGCCTCAGCCCCCAGGGCCCTTCGGGATGCTGCATGTTCCACACTCCCTTCGGAGAATGAAGACGCTCTTGAGGTGATGAAACTGATGCCTTTTAACCACTACCCCCACTTTCACTCTAAATCCCTGATCTGACTGCCATGCCGTGTGCAGCTTATACCTCTTGCAGAACCACAATGAGAGCTTCTACGAATACAGCAAAAATAATCTATATCAGCTCTGAGATTAAGGGCACGCAGCTGGATAGGCCCAGTCCACTTCAGAGACCCCTGACATCCTTGGGGAAGTTGATACCATGGACGCTGAAGAGGAGCAGCAGCAGGCTCCGAGTCATCTCAACTACCTGTCCCCCAGCCCATCCGAGAATATATTGACTCAGAAGCTTAGGAATCCAGTGCAGAATTATCTCAGGAGTTGAAAGTGATGCACCTGTGGATATTCCATCCACTTTGGTCGGCTCTGGCCCACTCAATGCATGGGTACACTTGATGACCCTGCCCAACCACTTCGCATAAGTTGTTGCATGTCAGAGCTCATCATGACTCCTCCAGAGGATAGGCTTTGAGCCTACCAGTTTCACAATACTATTTACATATTCTAACACACCTGTCTCACACTACAGGCAGCACTCACAACCCTCAGACTACCAATCTCACACTAGCACAGCAGCACTCACATGCCTCACAGATTATCGTTCTCACACTACTGACAGCACACTCAAATACCTCACATAATAACATTCACATTGCTGAAAACATTGTAGCACTGTCAGACATGAACACCTGTACTACCGATGGCAATCTCACAGCACTCAAAGTACCTGTCTCACACTACCTATATCATTCTTATGCTTCTAACAGATTAGCAGTCAACTACGGACAGCTCTGACACATCTCTCAGATTAGCTGCCTCACGCTACCTTGAGCACTCATACCCTTCATCCATTAAAGACTGCTACTCTGTGACGGAAGTGAGAACGCTCCACACAAAAGCATCACATACTAACACTCACATCTCTCACAAACTAACCGTCACACTACAGATGGCACTTTCACAACCCTCCAAATAGCCGTCTTGCAATACAGACAGCACTCACACCTCTCACAAACATGCACCCTCACTCTACTGATGGGCCCCCCTCAGTCTGCTCACAAAGGAGCAGTCTTACACTACAGACCACTCCTTCATAATCCTCAAAATGTAGCAGTTGCACACTATTAGAATCTTCTCTTATACCCCAGAGTAGTAGTCTCAGGCACTTGCACACTACCAAACTAGTATTAAGACACTAATCACAGCATTCTCTTACCCTTAATACAGTATTAGTCAAAGTACAGACTGCACTTTTACCTCCCTCATAGACTAGCAGTCATACATCACTGGAAGCGGTATTTAGACAGAATATCGTAAACAAAAATATTGTGGGACAAAAAATATTGTATCAAGAACATTAAGGACAAAACATTGTGAATATAAGTTTCTATAGGTAAGCCAAGTTTTTTTTTTTTATGTATGTGTGTGTGTGTATATATATGTATGTGTATATATATATATATATATATATATATATATATATATATATATATATATATATATATTTTTTTATGTACGGAGATGTGAAGTTAGGAATAGTAAATCTATACTAATCTATTTGCACTAGCCTTCTTGTTATATTGGCCCTAATTCACACTGTATTCAGTCCACACAATATTTTTGTTTCCCAGATTCTGTCAGTGAGCCACTTGAAGCACTCACGTTGACTAGCATTTTCACAAAAAATCTACCACAGGATGGGTAGGAAAAATTATTTTCCTGTTAGAAAAACCCTCATCCACCGGGGTTACCCCTTGGTGGCATGCTTCACCATTGGATTTCTTCTCGTTCCGCTACTGAGCGGGATGTGCTACAACCTATGGGTTACGTGGGAGCACTGATGTAGTCTCGTCAATGTGAATCACAGGAGGGTTAGGAGTGGTGGGGTCTTGGGTGAGTTAAAAATACCTGTCTCCTAGTAATTCCAATGATTTAATAGGTCTCTTGGAGGCAGTATGATTAAAAAGGGGCTGCGGAAGTGGGGGATGTTATGTACCTGACTTCCTAGTCCACATGTTTCAGAGCCTTACCCCAGGCTCCTCTTCAGGACCAATGTTGACTCCCTGGTGCCACTCCTTGTTTGACTACCTCTAATGAAAACATAAATAATACATGCTCTGTGATAAGGTGCAATTCACCCAACTGATGTGGTGTCCCGCATTGATACCTGTGGAAATGCAAGTGAGACATAGTTAGCATAGACCCCATTTGTAATGGGCCGCTATATATGTTGTTTGTGGGTGTGGTGCCACCTGTTTGCAAACTGCACCCACTCGTGGGAAACAGCACTTGTGAATATCAGGAATGAGAGACCAAAGTACTCTCACAATACAAGACATACTGCATTTAAAACTTTTAAACATGTAAACACGTGAATCACACCAACAGCACACATGTGGTGCATGTGTAACCTACTCAATAGTATTTGGACTCTTATACCATTTTCACACCACTAACACCACTCTTACACTCTTCACACAAGCAGTCTCTCACTGTTAGCAGTAGCACACTCCTCATAGCCCATCGGTCTCATGCTGCCAACCGCGCTCTTACAACCCTCAGTCTAGCCATGACCCAACTGGAAGCACTGTCACACCTCACAGACTAGCAGCAAAACCAATAGGTTTTGCCTATAACTGAAAGTGCCTCTTTGTTGATTGGTGAGTTTGTGTGTGGTAATGTCGAGTTTCAGAAGTATGCCACAATTTCTTGGCTAATTTGCTAATCTTTCAAGGGATTTAGAATCTGCAGCAAGTAACAGTACAATACGTTATTTGCATAACTCCAGTAATATTTCTCATGGATTCTCTTTTTCCTGAAGATTCTTCATACCCACATCTCTCCCATCATCATTTTCATCATCCCTTCTCGCCCATCAGCACCTCAAGTGCACCTTTTTTGTGCTTTCCTTGTCCCTCTTTTGGAATGAAGCTTAAGAGGCACCTTGGGCATAGTTCTACTGTGCCATGCCTTATATCCTAATTAAGGATTCTTCAAAGACAAAAAGGCATGTCTAGGTTTTATTTTGTTTCCCTTTAAGCAAAACTCAAATTTCTAGACTTAAGATCCAGCCAAGTGCTTGAGAGTCCCTCAAGAAAGACCTTTGCTGTGAAAATTAACTATCCATTAGAAACATTTATTTTTTTATCGACATTATTTTATTATATTTCAGTAATAAACAAGTACAACAAAGATACTCGACATCAATTTAAACATTACAGCCATCTTTCATCATAGAACATATAGTAGTGGTGAATCCCAAAGATAACCATTCTTTGCATAATGCATCAGCTGATATTATTCTAGTGTCCTCTCCTTCCATCTGTGTGAACCTCAGCATATGTATCTCAGTGGTCTCTCAATCCCCGTATCTGAGGACTCGTCCATCGAGTCCCCATCGTTCCAATCAAACCTAGTAATGAGCAATCACCAGGTTTGCAGGTCTTCAGTAACCCGTTTGACTTGTCTACATTGACGTAGGCATACCTCCTCCGCCACCTCCCATTCATTAACATCCCGCACCCAAACCTTCTGACTGGGTCCTGCATGCCCCATCTATGATATAGCAACTCTGTTTTGCAAGTAGTAGGCTTAGTTGTTTAAATTTTGATTCCATTTTCCTGCCCTTACGTTTCTTAATATCACCCAGTAGACAAATCACTGAATCTCACCCCACGGTCACGCCCCCACTCTCCCAAATCGTTGCACCACTTTGTCCCAGAAGGTATGAATTAGCAGACAGGACCAGGCTAAATGAGGAAAAGTTGCAGTTTGATTTTTACAGCGATGACATCCATCTGTTCTAACAGAATCGTTTTAAGTAGTAATAGAGGTTCAATTAATGTAATTGAAGTGTATCCATTTGAATAGTGCATTGCATGATCCCAACTGTAGAAATGCACATACTCTCTTCCACTGTACGTCCCTTAATGGTGTTCCCAGGTCCTCCTCCCACGTCACCCTGGCTGGGAATGGGGCCCAAGGTTTATCTGTGATTGTGGCCGTGTATAATTGTGAAACTAAGTGACTAAAGCCTCCTAGTTCTAGCAGTGCCCAGAACAGAGAAGATGATGATGGGGCCTTCAGATATGTAGACCATACCTCGCATACTATGTCCACCATGCTGGTGTACAGGAGGAATTGTCCTTGTCTTACATCAAAGGTGTCTCGAGCCACTTCAGATGAGATGAATACCTCATTGGGATTAAAGTCTCCAATTCACTTGCAGCCCCCTCCTACCATGTGCCAACGTCCACTGAAGCGGCCAGGTTTCGGGACAGCAGAAGATCCCCAAAAATTAAACTCTTGTGCAAAGGGAGCTTGTCCCAATATCACTCACTGCTCGCTCCTGCAATGAAGCTGATAAGATAGGGAACTATGCTGTCATCCCTACCCTGCTACATGTCAGTTGGTAAAATGGTGTGACTAGACTCGTGTGGAAGTAAGGTCTTCTCCCAATCGTCCCCCTCTGCCAGCCAGTGGGCTGCATGTTGCCATTGGGATGCTAAATAGTACATTTCCATATTTGAAACGCTAAGCCCACCTGCCTTTGTGGGTAGATGTAAGATGTCCTGGGACACATTGCCCCCGCCTCCTGCCCAGATAAGAGTTGTACGTAAGACGTTTAAACACCTAAAGGCTGCTCTCTGGAGCATGTCAAATGAATTTTGTAGAGTATATATGCAGTGTGGCAAGATAACTATCTTTGCCACCCTCCCGATGAGAGACAGCTGAAGTATGTTCCCGAATTGTATTTGACTTACTCAAAACCTCCATTATTCAGTCAATATTATGCTCCTTCCTCCTTCTGACCATATTTGCCACTAAAATCCCCAGATATTGGAAATTATCAGTTTCCCAGCATCGGGGTAGGGGTGGCAACCGTAGCCAGCAGCCCCAGCGGAAACACCAAGGACTTGCACTGGTTAATACGTAAACCAGTAAGCTCTCCGAAAGCTTTAAGACACCTCAGGAGCAATGTTAGTGACTCCATTGGGGGCCTCAGGTAGAAGAGTGTCTCATCTGCATAAAGACACACAAGATGATTTACCTTCTTCACTCAATTGCCCCCACACCACCTTTTCATTTTGCGTCTGTATGGCCAAGGGTTCCAGTGCTATGGAGAAGAATAGAGGAGACAGCAGGTATCCTTTACACGTACCCCTATGCACCGCCAGAGAAGCCGAGCACAAATTTCCCTGTCTGACCCTGGCTGTGAGCTCCTTATAGAGTAATTGCACTCGTTGTCCAAACTCCATTGCCTTCCGCAGGGCCATTAGTATTTCCACTCCACTGTATCGGGTGCCTTGTGAATGTCAGTGGAGACCACTACCAATTCCTTCCCCTGCCCCCGACATCATGCATGAGATGTATCAGTCTTCTAAGGTTCACATTGATCCTAGTAGATCAGGTGGGTAATCACTGAACGCAGAGCAAGTACCTTGCACAAGACTTTCATGTCAGTATTAATAATTGTGAGTGGACGATAAGCTGACTGATCAGATGCCTCTACCCCGGGTTTCAGAACCATGACTATGCTACCCTCCAGCATGGTCGGCGGAAGTACTCTTCTCGAGTGCCTCCACATACACTATCAACCAGTTGCTGCGCCATCTCTGTGTTGTATGCTTGATAGGATTTGGCTGTAAAGCTGTCATTACCAGGTGTTTTCCCAGTCGGAAGGGATGCTAAAGCCATCCTGACCACCTCTAACGAAGATCCATGGCTGGTTCCTGTGCCACATCCCTCCCCACCCGTGGGATCTGCAGTCCCATCAGGTAATTGGAAATGCACTTCTGATCAGGGTCAGATGCTCTCTGAATACTTCAAGTATACATTGCTGAGTGAAAGTGTCTCCCCCTCCAGGCATTTTAAGATGAAGCTCAGGATGCCATGGCGTCTCTTGGCGAAGGATCCATGCTAAGAGCTGGCCCAAACCGTCTCCCTATGTAGTAGTTGACAAGAGGACCTCTGCATGTAATGTTCAAGTCTGTCCCTAATAGATGTCACCTGTTGTACCATGTCATTCTTCCTCTCCTGTCTTCTTCCATCATCTTGAGGTAAAGCCTGAATGTCTGCCAAGGCTTTTTCCTTACGGAGAAGTTCTGTTTGTAATGTCCGTCTCACCCTGCAGGAGAGGCCCACGCATCTGCCCCTCACCACAGCTTTCATCGCCTCTCACTCCATTGCGCTACACTGTTGTAGTCCAGTCATATTGAGATAGTCTGTCTTGTAGTATGTTGGCCGGGAAGCCCCATGTATTGGTTAACCTGAAACTACCCCCCACTCAAACAAGCATGTGACGGGTGCCTGGTCGGACAGAGAGCGCAACAGGTGTGTTGACTTCTGTACCCTGTGGGCCAGTTGTGGTCACCAGCATGTGATCTAGTCTGCTAAAAGTTCAATGTGTGGCCGAATGGCAGTTGTATTCCCGTTGTCCTGGTGAGTGTCCCTCCAAACGTCAGTGAGCCCCAGTTATGTTTTGATTTCCCAGCTGTCATTCTAGGTTTAGTGCACTGATAGGGAGGATGGCAAACAAGATCGCCATCCACTATACAATTAAAATCACCAGCCGTAGTCATATCAGTCCAAGATGCTGGTACCATCACATCTCACATTCTGATGTAAAAGGATTCATCATCTACATTTGGCCCATATGAATTGATAAATACTACGTCCTTTCCATCTAGCCTGCCCTGCACTAGTACATAGCGTCCCTCAATGTCTGCTTCCATGTATGGCAATGTGAATGGAACTGCTGGTGCAACCCACACTAGCACCCCTCTGGAGAATGAAGAATATGTGGCCTAATATGTCAGACCTCTCTATTTCTTTGCAAGGTTTTTGGCTTCAGCTTCTATTAGATGTCTCCCCTGTAGGCAGGCTATACTAACCTCATGTCATTTAATGACTGATAGCACCCTATAGCGCTTGTTGTATGAGTTAAGTCCTCTCATGTTCCAAGAGAGAAATTTGTACCTAGCTGCAACTGTCATTATATTGGTTTATCTGTTGATCTGTGTAAATTCCCATATGATGAGATGGCAGCAACCTCAATGGACAAACATCTTACAACTTTGTTGACTCCCACCCAGGACCAATAACGTTAGTGATGAACCAAGTACATGTCCAGTAAAATTGATTAGCAAGGCACTCAGCCTTCCCCTTCCCACTTCAACTGGCAAACTCCATTTCTACTTCACCCCGATTGCTCTATTAGGCCAATGGAAGATAAAGAGAATATTTAACAGTGAGCGCACTCAAGCTCATGCATACTCCGCACTGCTGACTGTCTGGACGGTTCGGTACTCTACATTCCAAAGCTCTTGACCTAATTGCGTCAGCTCAGTCTTTCATTCAAGCCTCCTTTAGTCATCCACAAACTTTGAGTCAAACTCACTTTGCGCAGCCTGTATCCCATAACCCCACCTTGCAGCGTAGCCATTCATATGTCTCTTAAATACAGTGGCTCATGAGATTGCCCCCCTATACCCACTCAACGAGATTCAGAGGCCTCATATGCTTGTGAGTGTATAACGCTGACCTTGGCCTTCATATGCCTTCATGCAAAAGAATCAGGTACTGCCTCTTTAGTGTTTTGTGGTACATTAGAAGGCCCTTCTTCCTACGAGGATATAGTCTCCCTTGCCTCTTCTTCCCACTGGTTGACTGAGGTTGTCCGAGCTCACTGCTGCCATTGTTCCATCTTCACAGATCACCACTCTGCCTGAGCCTGCCACTTCCTGTGTAGTCTTTCTCCACCCCCTCCGATCCCTGCTACCATTAGCCTCTTCTCGGTCTGTTGTGAAGGAATGGCACATGTTCCTCTAGTGATTGTCCTATAGGCTCACCCTCCATGTCCAGCCAGGACCACATCTCCTCTGGCTGCTCAAAGAAATGGGTCTTTCCTGCGTCTATGACTTGCAGTTTCTCTGGGTATAAAAGTACGCACCAACAACCCATAATTCAGAGACATTTTTTCACTTCTAGGAATGTCTTACAACGTTTTTGCACGTTGTGTGAAGTCAGGATATATGGCAATATTGCAGCCCTCAAACTGTGATGTCCGTGTCTCCCTAGCCACCCTCAGGATTACATCTCTGTCTTTATAGTTCACTGGCTATAAATGCTCAGGGAGGGGCGCCCACCTGGGACATCAACGTCAGCACTCTGTGTGCATGCTCAGTCACAAAATCAGATGACAGACTGTTTGGTTTTATAGTTTCTTGTACCCAGTTCTCTAGGAACCGCTCTGCTGATTGTCCCTCGGTGCGTTTCGGGAATCCTGGGAGACATAGGTTGTTTCTGCACGCCCTTCCTTCAGCATCCTTAGTTATTTCTTCTGCGGCTGCTGCAATCTTGGTCAGTTGTGTTACTTGTGCCTTAAGGAGGTGACTCTCTGCCTGAAGGGTCCCATTGTTTGTTCCTGGCGTGCCCACCTTATCCTCCATTTTGCGTAAGCCCGCACGGAGCGGGTTCACCTCTACCATCACTCCTGCTATCTGTCCTTCTAGTGCCAATCTTGAACTCTGGATGGCCTCCAGTAGGGTTGCGCGAGAAGGTTCCTCTTGACGATCTGGCGTGTGTTCCGTTGCTTCCTAGCTCTTTCTAGTAATCTGAGGGGTGACTTGTCGAGGGGTGGCATATTGCATCATGATATTACCCTAGGCTTGTTTCTGATGTTTGTCCTTTCCCATTGTAGCACCCCAGAAGGTGTCCTTCAGAGCAATTTTAGGACTTTAACACTACTTGACAAGTCAATTACATGTAGCTAATATGCACTTCTGGTTGGGATTTGTCATGAACAGGGTCACTGTGAGCACACCGCAGATACCTCGCTGGTAGTATAGGTAGTGTTCGTCACTAAGGTTTAAACATACTATACAAAGTTCTCAGGGTTCTTCCGTTCACCTCCCAGCACCAATGCCGCAGGGGACCCATCTCGCCCACTTCTTGCTTCTTTTCTTACTCTCTGCGTTTGCTTAGCGCCTCTTCCATCAACTTATTACACTGGACAAAGTATTATCCGTCTCATCATTACTCACTGCTTGTTGTTGTTGCTATGGTTCTTGCTCTATTTGAGCGTCTTCTTCCTCTGTGGCCTGTGGAATCTCCAATATTTATACTGGGCCTAAGGATGTGCGTGCTGCATTCAATGCATCAGTAGTAGATCCCTCGGCTCATTCCCGCTGTTACATCCACGTGTGCCTTCTTGACTATTGTAGTCTGTGCAGTGTGTGACCTCCTTTTGTCTGTGCCTCGCCTATATTGCTGCCTGCAGTGCCCATTCTGGGCCAGGAGCACTCCCAGCAGGCTCCTGTCTCCGTATCAGGTCACCGCAGTGGGTCTAAACTTTCCTCAACGTACCATGGCAACGCCACACACTTCTCCCTCTGCAGCCGGCCCCTGCAGACACACCTCTGTTCTGCCAAATCTATTTAACTCTGTCTGATTTCTCCTCTGCTCCCTTCCCTGCTCCTTTTGCTTCACGATCCTCTCTGGTCCGAGCAGAGCTAGTCTGGCAGCCTTTCCAGCCACGCGCCCCTCATCGTGGTAACTCAGGCTCACTACTGTTGCATCCGATCCTCCTGAGGCGCCGCCAGTTCACCCGGAGCAATAGAACACAACTCCTTCACTCACGTGGCAACACCTGTGTTCTAGTTTCCTTCCCAGTTGGCTGCAGGATGCCTTTAGCACACACCAGGCCAGCAGTGCCACATGGGTCCTCACTGCTGAGTGTGTGTCGTAGCATGTTGCAGCAATCAGTCATCCTCCACTGTGCCCAGATGAGTAAGAGTGAGCCCGTCAGCCCCTCTGACTGTCTCCACAATCCCAGCGAGTCTGCTGCATTGCAGGAAATCTTTTAATTTGCTTCTATCTTCATGATGTTGTAGGATAATGTGGTCAGGGAGCCGGAGCTCCCTTGAAGTGCGTCTCGTTGGCCATCTTGCCAACCCACACTTCCAGAAACATTTCTTAAGTAAGTAAGCATTTCTCTGATGAAATAGTGCAATCTAGAGCTTAACTGTAACTAACCGGGAAAGTAGCTATGCTTTTATTTTAAATGAATGCAAAGCAGTTTCACTTAAATATAGATATTATGTCTGGGCTTGGAACTGAAAAGCATGTACTACTGTGCTTACCTCCTAGCAAGCTGTGTAAGACATCTTCATAATTTTGTCTCCTCTCCAGTTGCAGCCAATTTGCAAAAAATTGTGGATGATCCTCAAACAAACAAATCTGTTACTTTCAAACTGGTATGTAAAAAAAAATTCACATAGTCAAATGAATGCCATATTTCTTCACAATTGTAAGATGCTGTTTAAATTTGACACACATTTGTGATTGCATCAGAGGGAGATGGTAAGTTGCTAAAGATGCTGAACATACCCTCCTTAAATTTGTTGCGGAATCAGTCCCTTGGCAATGGAACAAGACTGCAGCCACTGTGAGACCTCACAACTTCTCAGAAGGAGAATTACAAGGCTGGGATGATGCACACTTGGTCTTCCTGTGTTTTTTTTTTTTTCTTCTTCAGTTTGGAATGTGATGAGGACCTGTTGTGGAACTGGCCTAGAGAACGGATATGGGTTTTAGTCCTTGACTTTGAGTGGGAGAAGCTTTTTTGTGATTTCCACCTGTTTTGCAACATACAGTTTGACATCACCATTCCACATCACCTTCAGATACATCAGGGCACCCTCCTTGCTTCGAGTCGTGTGCCTACCATAGACACCTGAAGCACACCTCATGTGGATCCATCACAGAAATCTGCTTGTGACATTCCACACAAGGTTTAAAGCCTAGAATTTAAGGTGACCTCCCCCTTGCACATTAGAAAAAATATGTAAAAGAGCTTGAAACTGATGAAAAAAGAGGAACTAGCTCCAGATCCACATTGGAGGGTGCAGAAAGAAAGGAACTGATGTCAGCACACAGTAGTGGCATTTATATATGGCTCTGGAGTCACTTCCGGCATGGGACAGAATTGATGTGGAGCCAAAACCTCCACCTGTTGGCAAAACTTATCAAAATCACCAGATCCACATTGGCAGCAGGGTATATTCATAATTTGAGGGATCTGTGGTTAGAGTATGCACCAGAAAGAGCATTAGCAAAGGGTAAGTAGCTTGTTCATTACTACAATCTTTTCATTCAAATTCTCCAGCTTTAGAAGTCTTTATAGCAGAGGCCACAAACAGGTGCCTAATCTGCAGATAAAAGTCAAGGCCATGTCTTGCCACAAACCTAAGAATTGTTCTTTCTAATTGTCTTTTATTTCATGTGAACATGTTAAAAGAACAGCATTTCCTTTCCTGCTCTGTGGCAGAGCCCATTCTTGGAAGGAAAATGCAGCTCCGTGTCAGTTTTTTCTGAACAAAGTCAGACTTTTAGGAACCAGCTTTGGTGCAGTCTAATCCTATCCTTCCTGTACTTACTGAATCCTTCTGAACTGTGCCTTACTCCAGCAGGGTCAGTTTAAAAGATCCTTAATGAAGTAGTCTGCTTTGGTGCCTGGGTTTGGCATTGTTTTTCCAGTACTCAACTTGTGTCTGAGTAAGCAGTTCCAGCAGCAACTTTGCTACCTACTTCAGTGATATATATGGTTTTATGTTGGCGAAGAAAAAGAATGCCAGATTGCCTGTTTGAGAAATAAGTGCACACATAAAAACATCTCTACCGTAAGCCTTTCATCACCTGTTTGGTTCAAATTGCCTTCCATCACCTTTTTGGCTCAGCTTGAAAGACTTTTGTCTTTTTAGCACTTTTAGGCCAGGGCCGGAAAACCTTTCCCCGATTATTGTTCAGAATCCTATTGGTACGGACACCTTTCCTGAAGCCAGAGTTCTCAGTTGTGCTGAACTCATCGTGGAGGAGAAGTCTTCTTTTACTATGGTCATAATTTTTCAAAGCTTTATTTAATTTTTCGTACAATGAACATAAAGCAAAACAAATTAGAGTTGAAATAAAAACATGGTAACAGGAAGAGAAAATAAATGCCATCAATCAGTGCTAGCAGAGGTAATGTAAGCACTGCCTAGTTATTAAAGACACAATATCTAAAATACAATTACGTCATCATGCAGGTAAAGGAACACAGTCAGACTGGAGGCACACACTGCCCCTCCAGCTCCCATAAACGGCTACAACGTGTACATCTGCGGGAGTGTAAATAGACCCTGTGAATTTATAGTGAACTGCTCTAAGATGACCGTTCAGACACTTTTTGGGTTTGCTGACAGCAGTACTTCCGTTGTGCGTCAGTTAATTGCCTATTCAAATCAATCATCCATCTTTCCGTAATATTGAGAGAAGTAATGGGTTTGGCTGTCATCGATATACTGCAAATTTTGGACACTCCTGTTTTGTGCCAGGAGCAATAATTGGGTAGGAGCTACAACAATTCCGAGGATTCCTCTTTAAAGTCTCTCAAACACTTGAATGTCATTTTTAAATCTATGAAATAAGGAAAAAAACTACTGTTCTTTTAGTAGACTTAGCAAGTTCCACGGGTGTTGAGAATTGTCTACTATGAAATAATTTACCCAGCGTAGTGACCCCTTAACTGCAAACTGAAAGCCAGCTTTCAGATGGAGACTTCTAGCTGGAGATTTCTTACCTTAGAATATTCTCCATACGTAATACTAGATCAATAAACTTTGGTGTTCAGTACTCCTGAGCTCTGGCGGGTGACATTGTTCAGCTCTGTGTGGTGTCATCAGCACCGAAATTGTGCTCAGTGCCTAAATAGTCTACACCCCATCACTGGGTCGTCAGTTATTTTCTTTCCTTGACATTCAGTGCAGATCTGGAGAGAGTGATCAGTCACTGTTTCACTGACCCTTTTACAACCTTTCCAGGTATGCAGGATGTCCACCAGAAAGGCAGGTTTTAACCAATGCCGCACTTGACACCAACTGATGTCGGTGATGGACCCGCACTCTGTTTTCCTTTGCTGCCATAAAACAAGGTCGCAGACTCGTTGGGCAGAGCGATTTCATTGCCAGTGGCTCTTAGGCACCATTCCTGGTTGAGAACCACTGAGTTTTCGGGGGGATGTCCAAGTTTCTCTCTTGGACATGCCCTTTGATGGCTCTTGTCTGTTCGGTGAGAAGGGGGGCTCAGTGCTGCAGTGCGTTAAGGACAGAAGGGCTACATCCTCGTCCTTGGGTCTTTGTATGGCCCCTTGCCAAACCAAGTTCACCTCCCCCCCCCCCCCCCCCCCACCCTTTGTGGCCATGGAAGGGGTTTCCAACGACATCTTCACACTCCCAACCACTAGGGCCTCAAGTTCTGCATTCTTTTCGTGGCCGACGGCAAGATTCCTACAGACCACCTGGACAGGTAGCTAGAAGGCAGACTAGTCCATCAACCTAGCAGCCTTCAAACTCCTTTAGTTTGTTTGTCCTCCAAACATCACGAGCATCCATTGGGGGGTAGGATACGCCATCACCTGCAATACAGGAGGTCAGTGGCATCTGACCACTGGATTTTGCAGCTTGTCCAAAGGGGTAAACCCTCCCCTTTGTGACCACCCCTACTCTCATGCCACCTACTTTCAACAAGCTGCCAGTGGTCCATCTCTCCTTGCTGCATTAGGAATGTTATCTCTCTTTGCCTCATGGGACCTAAAGAGAGGGTACCCTCATCAGAAGTAGGTCTGTGACTGCTACACCCGCTACTTTCTTCTGCCCAAAAGGGATGAAGGCCTTTGTCCTGTTTTAGACCTGCGCCTTCTCCACCTCTTCCTGACAAAGGAGAAATTCAAGATTCTTGCGCAAGTCCTGTGTGCGCTGGACCCAGGAGACTGAACGGCTGTGTTGGCTGTGCAGGAAGCCTATTGCCACATTCCTGTCCTGCCTGCCCAAAGACAAAATCTACGGTCACGATGGGCCAAGAGCACTTATAGTTCACCATGCTTCCCTTCAGTCTTACCAGTGCAACTCAGGTGTTAACCAAGGTGATGATGGTAGTTTCTGCGTGCCTCTGGAGGTCAGGAGTTCCGGTGTTCCCCCTCCCTCTGGAATTGGCTGTTGAAAACTGGCTTGCCACAGGCAGTTGTCTCCCGTTCCAGACTATGGGCAACCTTCTGCACTCACTGGGGTTCACTATCAACATGCTGAAGTTACGCCTGACTCTCTCTCAGGTGCTTTTTTTTCATCTGAGCTGTTCTGGACACAGTGCAGTTTCAGGCCTATCCTCCTGAGTGGCGAGTTCAGGCTATTCAGGGTATGATACTGATGTTTCAGTGTCTAACGTGGGATTCAGTGAGATCGATCCTGCGACTGTTGGATCTCATAGCTTCCTGCATCCTGTTTGTGGCGAATTGTAGATGAGGAGAGGTGGAGTGAATATAATTGCTGAAATTCTTCACCATGAGGGTCTTTATTCATAAATATCAAACTCTCCACTCACATGGGGGATCCGGAAACACTGTCTCTACAGAGAAATAACGTCTCCAACAATTAACAGTGTCTACATAAAGGAAATTCTTTTTCTATTCAATCCTTGCACAGTATCACCTGCGTTAATTAAATTGCCTTCTGGTAACAGCCTCAAATACTCAAAACGTTCCTCCATCTGTGTTTTATTTGTGGAAATTTTATATTGAGCAAACTCGACCTGAAGGTATTGGAGCACTTTAGTTCCAATTTCTGAAAACAGGGCCATGCGATAAATGTATTGAAATCTGTCAGGACAGATAGCGGAAATCCAGGGCGTCTAGTCACCCTAAAGAACAATATACTGTCAGTCTCTCCTAGAGATGCATCACCAAGTAACAATCCTCCTTGTAATGTTGCTGGGGGTGGGAAGTTCAGCAGGACGACATGACTTGGAGGTATATATTGGAATCATAAAAAGAAAATACCCATAAGCTCACTGGAGCTCCGAACAGTATGCCTATCACTGCTGTAGGTTGTCTTATTAGGTGGAAAGCAAAGATCCCTCTCTTTAACATAACATGTACATTCCCATGGTGGCAAAACGTCACCCCATTTATTGGCTGAAGTTCAGCTGTTGGGGGACCTATGTGTCTCCTAGTGAATCCACAGTCCTGTACCGATCAGCTTCGTAAACACTAAGCAGTGACCGGAAGTCTGCTGCAAGTGGGAATGGCTGACACTGCAGTCGTAGCCCCGGGGGTCAAGTTCGAGACAAACTCTTTTCATAACAGAAGAGCACAACATGTAGGGCACTTTGCAAGTAGATACAGCCTCAGGACCACTTTAATCACCAATGAGGTTTGTCTTAACTCTCTTTTGTACCTGTTATCTTCAGTGGCGTTCACAGTGAGGCCGGGATGCTGCCCTTGCAAGCCTAATCACCCCGGCCTGAACCAATCCTGTGTGGCACACAGAGCTTGTGAGCAGCCTTACAAAAGCACCTACTATATTAAATCAACCTGGCTATTCATCAGGCACATCGACTGATCGTGGTTGGGGGGGGGGGGGGGGGGGGTTACTTTCCATGTGCGAGTCATAATGCGAAATAGTCTGCATCCACTTGAAACTTTTCTGCTTCACATTCCACTGTCCCATTTGAATTTGGTAGTCGGGGTTGAACCGCAGCATTATGAAAGTGCAGCTATCTGAAAGTGCGTCTGTATAAGGAATAGATAGTATTTTTTTCAAGAATGTGATGGAATGCATGAAACATCTTTCTGGAGAATTTCCTGTAGTTCCTAATCCAGTACAATAATCTAGAACGGTCCTATGAAAGCTGATGTGTGTACCCTTTGAGTATTCTGTGAAACATAAAATATATGTCAAAGAAGCTAGCATTTGTATCTTGGACAGTTGTGTTAGTCAGTGTCAACGTTTTTCGTTCAAATGTTATTTGCCAAGGAAAGGAATATGGAGTAGAAACCCTTCTTTTATGTTTAACCCCTTCGCTGCTAGGCCTTCTCCCTCCCCCAGACTACTTTTTTTTGGCTATTTAGGGTAGTTCGCGCTTGGGCCCCCATACCTTTTTATCCACATAAGGTATCCACTCCAAATTTGCATCTTTTTTCTTCCAACATCCTGGGGATTCTAAAGGTACCCACCAGGGTGTGTGGATTACCCTCCAGGGGACCAATAAATTAGCCCAAAATACAGCTACATTTTGTTTTGTTTTTGGGAGAAAAAAAGTGCTGCAGAAGAAAGTGTCTGGTTTATTTTCCCCCTGCAAATGCCATCAATGAAGGGTTTGCAGTGCTAAAATCACCAGCTTTCTGGAACAGGCAGACTAGAATCAGAAAAACACATTTTTCAGCACAGTTTTGGCATTTTACTGGGAGACAGCCCAATTTTCCTATTTTTGTGTCCTTTCAACCTTTGTCCAGTTAGTGGTTGAAATGGGTGTGAAACCAATGGCGGATCCTGGAAAGCTATACATTTCTGAAAGGTATACAAAATGCTGAATTCAGCAAGGGGTAGATCCTTCAAGGTGTTCCCATAGAAAGTAACAGTTGAAATAAAAAATATTGAAATTGAGTTTGAAAAAAAGCCTTACGTTTCTACATTTTTGTCTGTTACGTCTTCTACCTATGTCAGATTTTCAAAAGCCACATGCCACTGGACCTTTCTGGTTGTGGGGATATATATAGGGCTTATAGGTTCACCAAGAACCCTAGGAATCCAGAGCCAATAACTGAGGTATACCTTGCAATGGTTTTTCATAGTGGACCGGATATACAGAAATTAATTTGGTAAAATATAAAGAGTGAAAAATAGGTATCAAGGAAACCTATGTGTTTCCAAAATGGGCACAAGATATGGAGTTTAGAAGCTGTGGTTATTTGCACATTTCTGAATTTGGACATTTCTCAAAATGACGTCTTTCTTACACACTGTCTTACATTTGGAAGGCACAAATGCAGAGAAAGACAATTGGTAATAACCCTTGTTTAACTATTATGTATTCCATAAGGGGCCGATTAAAAATGGTACCTCACCTGTCTGGGCAGGCCCAGTGCCCGCAACAGGATAGGGCCTAAAACGCAACATGGATACTTCACATTTTTTCACAGAAAACTGACCCTTTCTTGCAATGCGCCTAGCTGTGAATTTTGGCCTGTAGCTCTGCCGGCACCTAAGCATACATAGCAAGCCTGTATATTTATGAAAACTAGACACCCTGGGGAATCCAGGATGGGGTGACTTGTATGGCTCTCACAAGGTTCTGCAAAACTCAAACTTTGTCTACAACCTATTTACCTCACACTTCTTGATGGAAAGTTCTAGAATCTGAGGGGAGCCACAAACTTCCTTCCACCTAGCATACCCCCAAGTTCATTGGTAAAAAATAGTTCCTCACTTGTGTGGGTAAGCCTAGTGCCTGCAACAGGAAACAGCCCAAAACACAACGTGGACACATCACATTTTTTCATCCAAAACTGACCCTTTCTTTTTTTTTTTTGGTATATGCCTAGATGTGGAGTTTGACCCCTAGCTCAGCAGACACCTAGGGAAACCTAGCAAGCCTGTATATTTATGAAAACTAAACACCCTGAGGAATCCTGTGGCTCTCACCAGGTTCTGTTACCCAGAATCCCTTGAAAACTTTAAAATTTGTCTTAAAAACACATTTTCCTCACATTTCGGTAGTGGAAAGCTCTGGAATCTGAGGGGGAGCCACACATTTCCTACCACCCAGCGTTCCCCCAGGTCTACTTCAATTTTGTTGATGGGCCAAGTGCCTGCGACAGGGAAGGGCTCAAAACGTATTGTGGACACATCAAAATGATCACAAAACAACCTGTTTTTGCAAGGTGGGGGGCACCTTTGGTTTTGGTCCCGGGTTCATCGGCCATCTAGGGTAACCTACCAAACCCAGACACTTCTGAAATCTAGACATTTGTGGGAGTCCAGGGAGATGTGGCTTGCCTGGAGCCTCCAAAGCTTTCTTTCCCAGAATCCCCTGCAAACCTCAAATTTAGCTAAAATATCAGATTTTCCTCACATTTCTGTGTGGGAGCACTGCACCTGCACAAACTTCCTACCACCCAGTGTTTCTCTCCAACTCCCGATAAAAATTATACCTCACTTGTGTAGATGGGCCAAGTGCCTGCGACAGGGAAGGGCCAAAAATGTGTAGAAATTCAGGAGGAACCAAAGCCGGACCAAAAGGGCGGTTTTCTTCATATGTTTTAGGCTGACTCTGCTTTGGGCACCCACACAAGTGAGGCACAGCTTTTGTTGTTACAGGTGTGGCAATGCTGGGGGTAGGAATTTTGTGGGTTTCTGCAGATTCTGGATGTTTCCATCACAGAAACGTAGGAAAAATGTGTGATTTCTGGAGTAGTTGGGGGTTTGCAGGGGATTGTGGGTAAGAAAATGGTGTGGGGTGCATGTTAAGCATACCATCCTGGACTCCCCGAGGTGTTTAGTTTTCAGAAGTGTCTGAGTCGGGTAGATTTTTCCAGGTGGAAGCGTACCCAAGTCCAAAAAGTGCAGCCGCCCACCACTGCAAGTGAGGCAATTTTGGAAGGATGGGGGCAGAAAGGCTGTTGCACCCTTCAGTTGAGGTGGGGTCATAACTGTGCCCTCTATTTTTATTTTTTTATTTTTTATTTTTATTTTTTTAATTCCCTGGTGTCTAGTTGGCTTTCCTTTGGGGGGTAATCGTGGGTAATTACCTCCAACTGCCCCCCAGAGGAGCAGGAAGGCTGTGTCCCCCAATTACTTGTGGAATGGGCATGGCCTTAACCATGGTGGGGAGCCCCATCCCTCTTTTTGTTTAAAAAAATTATATACATATTCCCTGGCGTTTAGTTGGCTCATCACCCCCCACCCACCCGGGGAGGTCAGATTGGAGGAAATTAACCCTATATGCCTATCAGGTGGAGCATAAAGACTTTGGCCCCCATTCATGTGGGGTGGGCAACCCCCGACTTTTTCTTTTTCTTTCTTAAATTTCTTAAATTCCTGGTGTCTAGTGGGCCTTCTGCCGTTGGGGGGAGTTTGGGGGTAATAACCCGTATTGCCCACCAGGTGGGGCAGAAGTACTGTGCCTCATTGGGGTGGGGGACATTCCCATGCCCATTCTGGGCAGCCCCCATCCCTAGACGTGTTAAAAACAAATCCCAGGTGTCTAGTGGGCTTTCGGGGATAAAGGGGTGCAGAAAGGCTTTGGTCACCATCAGTAGGGGGGGGGGGGGGAGTGGGCATGGCCATTCCCTTGGTGGACAGCCCCCATCCCTCTTCAATAAAATACAAAAAAATCCCCGGTGTTTAGTGGGCTTTTAGCCCTCTCCAGGAGACAGATTAAGGGTAATAACCCCATCTGTTGTTCCAACCCCATCGAAGAGGGTGGCAGAAAAATTGTGTTTTTATTTTTGAGGGGGTAGAGGCGTTGCTGTGCCCATTCTGGGCAGACCACACCCTTTCCTAAAAAAAAAAAAATCCCTCATACCTAATGGACTTTCTTTCGGCTCATTTCACTTTCTTTTTCTCTGAATGGAAAACAGCGCGCCTGTAAATTGTCATTTCAGTGAAAACTTAAAATATCCGGGGGCGCTGGGAATGATCTTTCCCAGTTTTAGAGGCTGTTTTAATAAAAGCAGATCCCTCTGGATGGTCGTATGCAGAGGACGTAAAGGTAACGTCCTGAGCACATGACCACCAGCGCTCGTGACGGAACCGTTCCATCATGCAGCCCTGCCAAGTGCCACGCATCTTGTGTTAAAGTAATGTTTTTTCTTTAATTTTCCTACATTACTTAGATTGTCACGCAAAAGAACATGTCCTGTAGTGCAATTAAAAGAAATCTAGTTTCAGTTTCTCACTTTGCTGAAATGCATACAATCTAAGTACCAAGTACTGTTCAGTAAAAGCCACAAGGTGGCAGTGATGTACGGCAGGAGGTATTGGATTCGCGATATGTTATGAGAAATATCACACTATCACAGAAACTCGTATCCGAACCAAGCAAATCTAAAGAGATTTGACGACCTAACCACACACCAGCCTAATTGATGTAGAAAAGCACCCGCTACTCAAACCATGGTATCAAATAGATGTGGCTATCCAACCACAAAATGAAGCTTCAAAATATATGCCAAAAACTTGGTCAGTCTAAACTGGTAGAAGAGGGGTCCTAATTGGAGAACTGTACAGGGAGAAGAAGGTGGAGACTGGACCAGAACTGTACATTCTGTGATACTAAGTAAACCATCTAAATTACTCGTGCTAAATATAGACCTATCTGATTCTCATGTAAAGTGCTTCTGGGTCAATTCATGCTACCTTTACCCTTATGGTGGCTTATTTTCTTTTTATCTGTAGGCTCTTTACTATTATCATTGTATGCCTGTCCATGCTTGCTTTTGGTGGCAGGAGTAATCGCATCAGAAGCTGTTAAATCAGGGCTCTGTGTGCCGAGATTGCACGAATGTATAAATCATACGTGGCACCCTTTGCTCCAACCACCATTACTGCCCTCTGCACATACTCCAAAGCATCACTTCTCCGTATAAAAAACAAGCTATTGTGAGTTTTTGTCTGCTAACTGAAAAATAGTAATATATAGTTACGAAGAAGGTAACTTTTTAATTGCCATTTGTATATCCAACTCTTACGTTCTGGTTGTTTATGTGTATTTATAAAGCGCTCTCTCATCCATGAGTGGCAGTATGGCTTGGGGAGCCATTTTCAGATTTGGTGCTTGAATGGCAGTTGGTGCAATTTCCTGATGAGGATTGGTGTTGTACAATGTCAAATGCTGCAGAGAGGTACAGGAGAATGAGGGCTCCCATTTCTCTTCTGTCTTGGATTAAGTGTATGCCATCTGTGGCTGAGATGAGTGTTGTTTTGTTCTGTGGTTGGACCTGAATCCAAACCTCGTGGCATTGAGGAGCTTGTGGTTGCTGCAGTCGGCAGAAGGCATTGATTTGTTTCTCTAAGATCTTTGCCAGGTATGGTCAGAAGGAGATGGGTCTGTTGTTGGAAAGCGAGGCAGGGTCAGCAGATGGTTTCTTGAGGAGGGGCATGATGGTGGCATGTTTCCAGGTGTCTGGGAAAGTGGCTGAGTCAATGGAGGCATTGTGGATGGGTGTCAGTGCTTTTCTGATCAGTAGGAGTCCTTTTGTAAAGGCGTGGTCGGTGACAGGGTCAGATTGAGCCCCTGAGTGGATGGTCCACATGGTAGCAGCGATTTCAATGGTGGTGGCAGGCCACAAGGTCAGGGGTTCGTTCATAGGCTGTGATGGGAAGTTGATTTGTGATAACTGGGTCCGGTTGAGGGCCAGAGTTACTGTATGTGGAGTTGCTGTATATGAAAGTGACTTCTCTTCCTATTGTCCCATTATACATTGCCTTCTGATGATCAATGTATGGTTTCAGTCTGCAGCTGCTGAGAATAAAAAAAGAGGAGGGAGTTTATAGTCAGATGATAGATGCCTAGGCTACTGATTAGGAAGAATCTCGAGTAAATACAGGGTTCGCTCTCAAAAATATAATGTTGGCTGAATGAGCTTGGAGTAGCCCATGTTTTGGACAAGTACTTGCTTGGAGCATGCCATAAAAAGTGCTTTAGATCTAGTGAAGTGTCTTTGCACACTGAATGTAGTTTTATCCCCATTTGGACTGCAGCAACGGATGGTACTAGATCTAATCCATCTGACAGTGACTCGTCTTAGTAATCAATTAGCCTGCAAATTGTTCCTTCAAAACTCAGAAAAGGCTGATAATTAGAATGCCCAATCCAAAGTTCTGTAAAGGTAAAAGTGCAGGTTTAGTTCTGCTGGAATGTTTGCCACTAGGGTTGGTTGAATCTTAAGGATGACATCATCTCTGTACAGTAAAGTGAATGGTTATGAGGTACAGGACCTTGCAATTCGCTTGTGTACATGGCCAGCACCTTTTGGTAAAGGGGCTTCATTTCGTTTGAGACCATAGGGCTTTTGCATCAGAAACGGGTAGACTGTGGAGTGCCTGATCTGAGGAAAATTATGGCATTAGCCCATCCGGTTTCATTTGATGATCTCATTGGGTGTCTTACAAGATTACCCATGCCTGTTTCTATAAGACACAGTAGCCAAGGTACCCATCAACATACCTGTTTCAGCCATATGGTGGGTGGTGTGGTGACAGTTGTGACTTTCAAGTTCATGGATTTCTCATTTGAAGTACTTCAACTATTTCCTCCTGTGTTTAGATCTGGTGGAGCACTCCAAGTGTCTGCATGATATTCAGGTTATTTGGTTAGAGCCAAAGTGAGCAAACAATAATTTGTCATAAACCATGAACTCAGGTTAACCAGTAATATGGAGAGGTGCAGCATGGCCATTCTCATTTGGAAGCTGCAGATGTTGTCCTAAAGTAAATAGAACAATTGAGAAACACATTTGGTGCTCCTTGAGTGACTGTAAACTCAGTAATCTCAGATTTTTCTGCTGGGACTTTGAAATCAGACAAATGGGGTGTCATACAACTCTGCCTGACCACCTTAATAACTTTTAAGGGTTGGATGTGCCCCACCCTTCCACTCCAAAATTATTGAGGCTGGATGAAAGTAAATTTAGAAGCATACTTGATAAATATCTGGCCTTGGCGAGCAGAACACAATTTGGATTCTTGTAGTGTAGAGGAGGTCTTCTGCCTTGCTTGCAGTGTATCTCCATAGTAATTCAGTGTCATCTGTGTGAGCTCTACATCTGAATTCAGCTCAAGAGGAGTACAAAAATGTTCACAGATGTTCCAAAGTGGGACTAGCCCAAGTGTACGTGTGACAAACCTGAGTGCAGCTGGAGGTGGGGTGTAACTGTAGGGGAGAGGGTTTGGCAGGGATGGGTGTAGCAGGAAGGTTAAACAGGGGGATGTCACACAGAAGCTCAATTTACAGGCTCTTAAATATGTGGTGTGAAAGTTTCCTAACTTTGATTTGAGGGGTGGGGTCCGTTACCCTGGATTGGTGGTAGAACAGAGGAGAGGTGTGGTGAAAGAGGGGGTGGCAGGAGGCAATCCGGAGGTCCCATGTGTGTGAATAGTACTACATGAGCGCAGTACATGAGAATGTTCAGGATCATGAGATGGGGGACCTGCGGCAAGGTGGGGAAATGTACTCAGTAAGAGAAGAAGGCAGGACAGAATTGGGCAAATCATCTGTGGGTTCCTCAAAAGGTGGAGTCTGCCGACAGCGAGAAGGGCTCAGTGAGTGAGAAAGCGGAGGTCACCAAGTGCTATCGCTTCGTGGTTTGAGGAGAGGGGTTGGGGAGGGGGACATCTTTGGTATGTGCCCTTAACTACACCATAATTTTGACATGAAAAAGATGAAATGTGCGGTCCGTATGGAGCAGTACATGATAAGCTACTGGGGCAGTTAACCGATGCTTTTAAAAGCATGACACCTGATCCAAAAAAGGGGGGGAGGCACAACATTGCAGTCAGATTACATAAGAACATTGGAATGCCTTTCTTGTAGTGGTCCTTTCGTGCTGGGTTGGACGCCCAGGCTTTAGTTAGTTTCACGACTTGCACCTTTAAACGCACAGATAGATTTTATCAATTGTCATTTATTTATGAGTGCCTCTTTTTAGTGCATTTTCATATTTGTAATCATCTGCCTCCTTGTAGGAAGACAGAGTACGTACTGCACATATTTATCAGCCTTTGGCACAAGACTCATTCTGTGCACATAATACATGATAAACCAGCTTGGATTATCATCTCAGGAGACAGTGCATATCCTCTGGATGTATCGTTACATTAGGCCTACTTCCACAAACTGTTTAGTGTTTATAAAATAAACAACACAGAGGCCTAAGTAGGACAGAGGTCATTCCAGTCATGACTGTCCTGGGATTTACATCATACTACAGCCAGCTTTGCTGATCCTGACCCTGCAGCTCCTGAGAGGATTGCCCTTCAGACAACAGGCAGACTCCTGCTATTCAATTCAGGTATGGGTTCGGGGTTCCTCCCTTCGAATGTGACCAGCAGATAGGTTACTACCACTATGTTCTCATACATAGACTAGACAGGAATCCCTAAATTTTCTAGAACCATGCAACATGATGGGGTTGTTTATATTTTTTTATTCTCATTGTAATGATGATCACTGCATTATGTTTCATCTGCCTTATCGCAGCCCATGCTTAATATACTAGGATGCAGTTGCTTCAATATATATATATTGAAATTCAGTTTGCATCTCTTGCCTTGCCTTTGCATGTGTGAGTCTTTGGGTAACTGAGCGGAAGGAGTATGATCTGTTTCCAAGACTTCCCTGAGTATTCAGAGTGTCAGGTTTAGGTTGCCACAAATCACTATTACCGTTATTGGGGAGGGTGAGGTACTGCGGGCTAGCCTTGAGTTAGGCCAACAGCATTCAGATGGTGTAGAGTTGAATCAGTCTCCCACAAGTGGTGGTGCTGCCGCCCTAAACACTCAATCTTATTACATTATAAGAGCCATAAGAGACAGTGTAGCAAAACTACAATAGAGTCAACATGGAGCTGGTTCTGGTGGACACAGATCAGCATGTATGGTCTCACACTTGTATGAACGGTAGTTATAATATTGCAGGGCCTGACAAAAGAGGAATATAACATAGGCATATGGACAGGAGAGAGGCCTGCACCCCTGGTCTCCACAGCTTTCTGATGCGGCTTCATTCAAACTCAAGGGCCACAGGGAAAGCCTGTGTTGACGCACCGTAGAGCTAGAGACAGAGTCAGTGGTGCAGGGCCTCTCCGGGCGATTCAGTAGTAAGCGTGCCCTTCTGTTCAGCTTGCCACAGCAGGCTCCGGGGTGCTGGAGCAAAAGTGCTGGATGCGGCTTGCAAACAGATGAAGCGGTCTCTCATGCGGTCCTGTCGCTTCCCACCAATGGATGCGTGTGTCCCCTACCCTCCCCCTGCTAGGGCATCACTGTTTGGGGAAGCCTTTGCCCCCACGGAGCTTACTGTGAGGCGGCCATCTTCTCTGGTGGTCCAATCCTGTCCCCCACGGGAGAATTCCTTTTATTCAGTACTGATTACTGGCTGATAAATTGTAGTGATAAATATTGCTCTTTCCAAACCTAAGGGACTGTCAAATTAATCAGATAATAAGTTCCTCAAACCACTACCCGCAAGTTATACACAAAATGCTACAACTTTTGTCGGAGAAGCATCGTATAACTATTGCTGGAGGGGTATTCTTTGCAGACCTTATAGAATTGCCTTTGGATTAGATACTTCGAAAGCCAATGTAAACGATTTACAGTCTACAAAATTCAGCCATGCTGACTCGCTCTTAAAATGCCAAAAACTGTTACTAGTTCAAAGGTCCAATGCAGCTATCCCTGGCTTCTGGTGCAACAGTCCCTTTTCTTTGAAGAAAGTGTTTTGAGTTACGAGGTACTGTGACCTCCTGTGTTGGCAGTACTGTGACCCCCTGTGCTGCTAATGTGTTAGCACATTACCAGCAAGTGGAGGGGTTACAGTACTTTGTAACTTGAAATACTTTCATCAAAGAAAAGGGACTGTTGCATGGTCATCAACTCTGTTGTTAGATTCTTTTCTTACACCGTCGGGTTCAGACATGTGCTCTGGTTCAACACCATTGCGGTGCATTCTTCACAGTTTACACCTACCATCTCTCGGTATTGTTATCGATCACGCTCCTATTTTCCCTTCTGTGTGATTCAGCAACTAATGAATCAACCAGGTGGTTTTCCATCGACCTTAGACCCACATGGGCCTTCGGGGCTTTCTTCGGTGTTTAGGCATATAAGGTCTGCAATCTGTCTCTCTCCCCCACACACAACAAGGCTGATTGCATTGCTTGCTGCTTCTTCCTATGTGACCGGCAGTCTTGACATCTCAACATGTCACAGAGGCGCCGAGATGACATACTAGACGTTTTTAACACTGAGGACATCAAGTGGGAACCATGGACAAGCATTGGTCATGGACGAAGGGACCTTCATCCTCTGACAGCTCTATCTCTGACTTGGAAATCCAAGATCTTTCACCAGCATAACCATTGGTAAGAAATGTAACCCCCACCTTGCAATGACTCTACGCAGATCAGCCCTTACCAAAGGGTTGAACAGCTACTGAGACAGACTGCTAGGCTACCACTGGTATGAGTGGAACTGGGAGACTGCAGATAAAGGATAAATGGTATGCCGAAGAAGTCATAAAACATATAAACATGTTGGAGTTAAAGACCATCTTCATGGCACTGTAGGCTTTTGAGGCAAATGGGTGAAGGTAATATTAATAGCAAGAGACAGTACAACAGCAATGTTTTTTTCAACAAGCAAAGGAAATTGGATCATATTCCCTGCCAAAACTAGCAAAGGCTATATGGAAATAGACGAGTTACTGTAGTCCACCAGAGGACAGTTAATGTAAAGACACATAGGTAAAATAGATAAGTGAGCATATTGCATGAAACAAGCAAGCAAAATCTTTACAGCTTGGTGAACACAAACCATTGACCTATTTGGATCAATAGAAAAAAACAAAAATCTAACATTTTACAACTAGGTATCTTCACCCAACAACCCCGGGCACTGCACTGTCACTGAATTGATTAGGGATGTTTGCCTATGCTTTTGCCTGATGTCTATATTGGCAAAGATGCTCATGATTCTAATAGGCCTGATGTAAGCAACGGAGCCTTGGTGGTCAAACCTAAAAACAATATCTAACAACTATCAGAATGGCTTCAGAAGAAACAGAATTTGCAAACCTTAATCTCCCTAAAATGTATTTAGCAATAAATAAGGCAGCCAAAGACTGGCTTTGTGCAGAAATTATGCTAAATGGCTAAGATTCCTCCATTATAACCAGAAACAGGATTCCAGGGATAATATAACCAGTAAGACCAACGGTATCTGTCACCTAATACTCTTGTTAGACTGCAAATTGCCATACACATCTCTGAAAGTATACCTCTTGGCGATAGTAGCCTGGGTCACGATTACAAGCTTGTCAGACTACCAGTAATTATAAGGTTTCTAAAAGGAGCAAAGAAAACCTGCCCTCTCACCCAAATAGAAATCTTCCACTACCATACCAACGTGGAACACAATTCTGATGTAATTACTAAAACCAGCTTTTGAACCGTTGCACAAACCAAATCTAAAACAGTGTTAACAATAACCTTTTTGCTAGTAATCACTTAACACGTAGGGCAAGTGAATTACAAGAGCTGTAATACAACAACCACATTTTAAGGTACATAAAGATGAAGTGGCGATAAGAATGAACTATAGATCTATTCCCAATGTGGTATCCAGTTTTTCCATTAATGAAACAATCAAACTTCCAGCTTTTTTTTAAACCGAAAGTCTCCAGCAGCAAGGCACTACACTCATTGGGTATCTGGAGGATATTATTTACTACATATAAGCTACAAAGGCCATTAGAAAGACCTGACAGTTATTTGTTGCACATGTACCACAACATATAGGACTGCGGGTGTCAAAGGGTTTTATAGCCAGATGAATAGTGCAAACAGTACAGTTGTTACGCAATGGCAGGTAAGACATTACAATGTAAACCTAGGGCACTTTCAACAAAGACGAAAGTAGCAACAGTAGCATATGTGGACAGTGTCTTGTTAAGGGACTACTGTTTAGCTATTCAAGCAAGGAAAGTAACATAAGTAGGATAATTGGTGTTGAAACATAGGTTCGGTTCTGCCTACCCTGAACACACTCCTGTAGGAGGGAAGAAACCACTATATAGTCTGTGTAAAGCATATGAATCTAGACTTGGTTCACGCTGCAGAAGAATCAAGTTACTTGGCTGTAACAATATATGTGATCCCTTCTAGATCCATATCCGCCCTTCACCCCCCTATTGAGGGGAAGGGGCACATAAAAAATACTAAACTATAACAGAGGAAAAAAGAAGTGGAATTTGAAGGCAATGCACGGTCGACGTCGTAGACTCTGCCTGTTGACGATGCCTAAAAAGAAAAAAAGTTCTACCAAATCAGGGTTTTCTGCCCCCAGCCACTAGATGGAAGATTTATGGGAGGCAGGTTAACCTTGAAGAGTTCTCGCTACTTTTTACAGGTAAGTATCTAGAATCTTACCTCATGCTGATGGTTGGTATGGGGCAGGCATGCTCCAGATAACTTGCCCGAAATACACACCTGGTGTGGGTCAGCTGCTGCATACAGTTAGCGATAGGGTGCACATGGCTTAAAGCTGAAGAGTACTACCATCACTGCAAAACAAAAACCTCAAAGATCCAAAAACGTATGTTGCAGACACCCTACGTAAGAACTTGCTGAACTTGGATTAAGCATATTGAACCCGCACCATTCGATAGAAAAGGGGAGGCATTAAATGTGTGTCTTACATTTGAATTTGCTGGGCCTGGATGTAACTGTGTCTGTAAGGAAATTCCGGTGGATTCTAGCATGCGGTGCTAGGAAATTTAAATCTACAAACCGCATTCACTGTTTGCTCATTTCTTTTAGTGCAATATAAAAGGTGATGTACTGAAGCCCTGTACATACTTTAAGTAAATATTATTGTTCTGGGTTGTGGCGCTCACTCTGCTACCCCAGTAGCCTATGCTGCTTTAATAAGCATGTTTCAGATATTCTTCCTTTCTCTCGCTCTTAGCTCAGCATGTTTGATACAACTTGCCGGTCTTTTAAAACAAATCTTGGGCGACTTAACACATGCAGTAGTTTACGGATGTTTAGATGCATTCCATGTCCCCATACTTCGACTCCATGCTTCATCCCCAACTTCACACACATAATGGAAAATGTGGCTTGGAGAAGAGGTTCAGGATTCTGGGATTCATGTCGACATGATCAGTGTTCCAATACAAGCACTACAGTAGCAGTTTTGTTTAATTGCAAAATTAGTGCTTCAGATTCCACAGCAATTAGCTGAAGTAGAGTAAAGCTTTAGGGGGGTTTAGCTCTTACTGCAGAGATTTGGTACAGTATGTCCGCAGGTCACAGGTGCAGTTTCAGTCGTTGCTGACTCAGTACCTTACCTCGAATCTCATTGATTAGTACAGAGTTGGGAGTGACAATACATTTTGTTGTGTGTTATAAAAATGGTCCGTGTTTGTATTACGAATCTATGAAAGATGCTGTACTGCAAAGCTAGTGTTGCACGTAGGTAATATTTATTTTCTACCTTTTTGTTTACATGCTGTTTTAATGAGTTTGTGAAATGTAATACCCTGAATTCATTTTCATCTTACACAGGCATCTGGTGTCGAGGGCTCAGATATCCCAGATGATGGTAAACTTATAGGATTTGCACAGCTCAGCATCAGCTAAATCCCAGAGCACAAGATGACCCTCTGAGCATCCACACGTTCATCTTTATGACACTTCTGTTGGCCTAAAGATACCACTGCTGCCAAAGAATTGAACTTCGGCCCCAAACAAGGAGCTGTAGCATTTCCCAGAGACTCACAATCTTACAGTGTAACTCGACAAAGTTGCTGAAAAAGTAAACCATTTTGTGTAAATAAGGAGTGATTGGTAATGCAACGCTGGAATGTGTTTCATGTCAAACAAGCAGAGCACACATTGGAAAATGCATGTCACCCTTGCTTGTTATTAATTTACATTAGAAAAATACTACTGAGCATTCATCCGGGATCCCACCACTATTCAAATGCTAATTCTCTGTAATGTGGTTTCAATGGCTTGCGTTAACCTTGAACTGCAAATAAAAAAGAACAGCAGAACAAAATTTCTGTCATCTCAGATTTTTAACTGAAATTGTAATGTAAAGTTGTCCGATACGGTAGCTCTGTTATTTTCACTTTGTCAGCTATGTTATGAAGAATAAAATACCGGTGCCTGAGAAATTCCATATCCCAGTAATAGTGATAACTTTATTCTTAGAAGGCACTGAGTTACATCAGTACAAGTTCCTTTTTTGTTGTTCACTAACATCATTAGGAGGGGCACCATGAATTATTTTCGCCAATGGCATGAAATGTGTAAACTTACAGTAAAATAGATTTGGACCCTATATGTGGTAGTCTGGAAAAGGACAAGAAAAAGATGTCTTGAAAATCCTACTTTCAAATGAAAAGAGGCACATGTCATATGTTGTGTTTATTAATATTGTGCCATTTGACACCCAGCTTTATTGTTCAGCCAAACCAAGAAGAAAATTAGTCAATAAAGTTAATATAGGATTTAAGGTGTGTTTCCTGTACTAGATACCAGTGAAGTGGTAACCCATCACACATATCATTGAAAGAGTTACTTCTGACATACAGCAAAATGTAATAAACCATAAAGTGTTTCATGATGTTTTAGTCTGTTCAGTATATCAAAATTACATGAAGCCAAAACCCTTAATTTGCTTCCTTCAGTCAAATTGTCATGCATGCAACTCTTTATTCTAATGTGATCCTTCTTTCAGTTGAAGCAGCAGTATTTATTTTATATTGTGCTCAAATTACAAACGAAAAACAAATTAATGGAGGTCAATTGTGCTCCTTTGTCATTCATGAAATTCACCATGTTGAAAGCTAGTTAAGTTATTCGATATTCGGCAGCCTGCAAGGAAGCTATCCACAACCATTTTATAGCAATAAGTAAAAGCCAATGTAAAGATGTTATACACAAATGAGTCGAGCCATGCTGTTTAAATGTCTAGGGTCCTTCAATAACTTGTTACCAGAATTCTGTTTGATTGGGATCCTATTATGCTGATCACATCCTTATGTCTTAATTGTATGTGGTTCTCACACACTTTGTTAATGATACATCGTGCACTTGTTTAAAGAAAACACAAATACTACAATGTGAACAATCAGTGGTGGTAACTTTTTTTTTTTTAATACTCTGTCTCACAGTTGGCCTTGACGTGTGCAACATGCTTTGAACTATTTTATAAAAAAAAAAAAAGCGTTAGGAGGTAATGTAACATATACATAGGAATGTTTTTGTTTCCATGGGGATACAGTCCATTTTCAAATGTGAGTGTTACAGTGGGACAATTGGGCAAATTATTTCTTTCTAAGTCTTTAAATAATATATATTTATATATTTTCTCTGAGCCCCTATGGGAGTTTCCTGAATTGTGCATATTTTTTATACCACAGGTGTTTTTTGAGTCTTTTAGTAAAAAATGGATACTTTCCAAATAAGACTTCTGATTTTATCGAAGCATTCTAAAGGCTGAAATTACAAAGTTTTGAGTATGTTCTTGTAGATAAAAAGAATTCAAAAGACAGAGTGGGTAAAACGCAGGGTGGTTACTTTAGCTGATGCTGTCAAATTGTAACACCATTTCTTACATCTGAAGTAGATTGGTGAATGTTGTTTATTCTGCATCAGTGTACTGTGATTAAAGTGTTCTGTTACACACCTTCATTATTTTTGCAGCGCTGTAAAACAACTGTATGATTGAAGCAACTTGATTTCATTAAGATATCCATCTGAACGTTGTCATCCCTGTTTGCAGCATGCTTTGTTGTGAATCTGAGCTTTTGTTGTTAGTTTGATGCCTCGTGTGTGCTTCAGAATAGCATTGCTTGAGTAGACATATGGGCCTGTGCACTCTTTCTCTAGAAAAGGGTCTAATTAATATGTTTTTCATCTGAGAGTTAGTCAGTCCAGAGTTCAGTATTACCTTCCCTGCATCGCATGGCATGGCATATGCACTTATTTGATCCATTGGGCTGAAGTGCTAGGAAATGTTGAAAGACCGCATCTGTTCAAGTGAAGTAATGCATTGTACTGTCTGTATTGTTTCTGGCCAACTTGCCCCACCTGGCTTGCTTTTAAAAGAAGGAAATGCATTAAACATTGGTCTCTGTCCAGTGTGAGCGAAAATATCACGTGACTTATATCTGTAGGACTTGACAATTGGTAGCTATCCGAAGTTCTCATGTAACTTCAGCGTTTGATATTTTGTTATGAAATCAGAGGTACAAGTGCCAATGCTGTTCATTACACACAATATGATTTATTTTTTTAACAATGCAAACGTGTTCATTTTTAGTAACCTCTAACTTTGCCCCTAGAACTGGTTCGTGTAAATGAATACTTAAGCAATGAAAGATTTATCTGCACATTTGTTGGGGGCGTTATTGCATGGCATGGGTGATGGTGTGAGGTGAATAGCCAAATCCCATTTTTTTGAGTCACTTAAGAAGTGGAAAAACTGAGTTCAACCTCGCCTCATACCATTTCGAATGGATTATGAAATGGCTGAAAACAAAGGTGTTTGTTGAAATGTATCTAATTGTTCTGGATAATATTGACGTTATCTGTCCAGTGTTCATTAGTGATATATTGCAAATTGTGTTCTGAGGCCATTTCATAATGCGATGCAAATGGTATGCAAAACCAGTGTTACACAGCCTGGTGTAATGTAGAATATAATTAAGGATGTAAAATATTCTGACTTTTTTCCCTTTTTTGACTTTGTATTTTACTGCATGTTTCTCCTAATTATTTTTAATCAATAAAGAGCAAACTGTCAGTTGTTGTATTGCAGTATTATTTCTCTAACCTCTTTTCAAGCTTGGATTACAGTAGAAGACCCAGACGTTGTAGATATGTATGATTCATTTAGAACATAACTGTGCTAAATATTCTTCCAAGGAAAATCTTGTTACAATTGGTAATAAAGGCAATTTGTTGAGGAACATAAATGCCTAGAGTTGTACTTCTTTTTGTAAATTATTTCAGTAATACACAACATCACAGAAATGCCAAACAGACTTCTCGTTGTAAGAAGGTTAACTCAGTTTAATATCATGACCTGTGAATAACAGGGGTGCTGTGGACCAAAACAGTGATGGTCTTCTCATTTAATAAATGGGGATTTACTATATTGAAACTACACACATGATCATTCTTAGCAGGATGACCATATGTGCAGAGCAGTGTAAGTAAATGCTGAAGCTCTGCCCAAGGACCACTGCCTTTACTGTCAGATAGCCATTTTTCTGAGGTACTTACAGGAGACCATTGGATATCTACTCCTACCACACCAATTAGAGTCTGCTGGGGCCCCAAAATGTTCTGGTGTTTGAGAGCCACTGTTCATGGGGAGGTTTCTCCCAAATCATGATCTTATTCAGGCTTTGAACTATGTTGGCAATATGCGGTGCTGCTGCATTGTACCAGTTCTGTTCTGTGTCCCATTGGATCACAACCAGTTCAGGTTAGTGAATGATTTAGTATATGTATTGGTATGGAGGACCTCCAAAATATGCAGTAATACAAGCTATGGAGTTAAGAAGACACGCCAGTGGCATTTTGATCAGTGTGTCACCTAGGTGCATAGCCTGACTACAATTTTCCAGAATATCTTTTCTAGGATTTTTTTTTAGAAACTTTGAAACATGTCAATTTCCAAATGAAGAAAAGATGCTGTTCCCTTGAGTGGTACGTTCGATTGATATAAAGTAAACTGTTGGGGGATGAGGAATTATTGTGCTAATTGTTTCAGGGTTACATGGCCTATGGTCTTTGCCCAGGGCTCACACTCTGCAGGTACACAAGGCAGTCTTACAATTAACATGTAGATCACATCCCTCAAAGCACCAGTACGATAACATCAAACCCCCCCACTCCCGAGCCTTCGGCCCAAAATGAGTCATATTCCCACCTCCTGTTTATAGGACAACCAAGGGCCCCACATCTCATATTGTTGGTGGCAACCTCTGCCTTTAAATATTTATCTCTGCAACAGGGCACATAAGCTTATTCCCATCTTCCACATCTTAAGGGTGTGGTTTTCTGGAGAGTCATCAGTCCCAGCAAGGCCATCTTGGGGTGTAATTATAGTGGCCTGCCCACCACTGTCCCTAGGGTACACTTGATCCAGTACCAGAGTTGTCTGTTGGACGGGCAATGTTTTGCTTGGCCACAAAATACCCTATCGCTATGAACTATCAACAGTGTCTTAGGCCAGTCTCCTCCTCCATCAGTCCCAGCAATGCCATCTTGGGGTGTAATTATAGTGGCCTGCCCACGACTGTGACTAGGGTACATTTGATTCAGTACCAGAGTTGTCTGATGGATGGGCATTCCCAAATCAAATACAGGAGCATACCTCTTTCCCCATCCCAGCAGATACAGCGGGGATCTGGTTTCCTCCCCATCCCCCAAAGTGGCACGTGTGTGAAATATACTCTGTGAATGTATATTAAGTCGATGAGTCGTAGTACGGCAGAGTAAGCCAACTCTCTCCAAGCAATTCAGGTCTCTTTTTGCTCACCAGGTCTACATCATCCTGCCTTTACCTTATGCAGAATCTTTGAATCACATAGAAACTCCATAATGTGTGATATAAATCCCCCTCTTTACGTCAAAATGCCCACACACTGATGATGAGTCCCATGGCATTAGCTGCATCGTCTTAGGAGTGAACTAGTCTGAGGAGATACCTGAATCTGATTAATCTATAGCTGGTTGAAATGGCTACTTTTCTTGGAAGTTAAGGGTGTCTCACCAATCTTCCTTGGATAACCCACCAATGTCAGCCTCCCTAAGTGGCTGGAATGTGTCCAGTAAATTCGCAACCATGGACCTGTGGACCTAAGAGATTTTTTATTAACCTCCAGAATGCCCATTTTAACTTGATTTCCAGTGTGCTACTTTTTGGGATTATGTCACACCTCTTCCCTCTGCAGGTCCTTTATTTCCTTTCCTGAAAGTCGTTCACACCTCTCACCAGAAGTGCAGAAGTCTGTGTCGAGGGCAGCAACTTGTGAGCAACAGTAATGGCTACTGGAAGCTTTTGGGCAACAAAGTGGAAACATTATAAATTTACCTTTTGTGAACTACCAATAGTAAATTTGACTTGAGCCACATATTAGGTTTAATGCAGTGATTCTTTTGATACCTTTAATTACCATATTAAAAACTACAGTATAGAAGTAAGCACAGCAGAGTTATTAGTGTGTAACTTGATACTTGCCAATGGGGCTACTGTCCTTTCCTCAGTAAAAACAAATATGTGGGGTTTTTACTGTCAGGCCATGTAAAAAGCTGGTCCTTCTTAATCTGCAGCACCCCTACCTTAGGCCTCAGACCTGCCTTGGCGGTGGCATATATATATATATATATATATATATATATATTTTTACTCCAGTGTTGGAACTTTCATAGATTCACTTGCTTGAATACTTCCCCGTCGTCGAGATGGGAGTCCCCGGTGGAATATACAATCTAGACCTGAAGATGTACATATACAATACATGTTCTAGGCCTCAATAGAATAACCTATCATAGTTGCTTTGTAAAATAGACCCAAACTCAAATTTGAACTCAATCAGATTGCCTCACCCCTTAGAACCTCCTGTGAGGAGCTGCTTTCCCTCAGATTTTCCACCGCACGTTCTGCTAAGGAGTCTCTTTTGAGCTCTGCTCAATATTTTCTCTCAGAAGATCTACTACGTCAGTTCTAGGACATTTCTTTTCTTCTCTGGTGCTTCAAACTGGCTGCTGTGTCAGAGACCCCAAGGAAAGGCCTTTTTTTAGGTCCTGTGCGTTTGCTTGAAGAAAAGATTATATGTGGATGATCCACATGAGGAATGCATTTACTGTCTATATCCCAGTCACAAAACAAAGGGCTGCAAAATGTGTAGAAAATTCCCTACAAAGACTTTGAAGGAAAGAGAGAGTCGCCTGCTGTTGTGGCTTCAGAGAGGTAAGACTGGCCACTCAGCCTCTGATGAGGACAGTGCATCCTCCTCTATTTCTGCTCCTAAAACACCTGTGAAGAGAAAGCAGGAGGGCTCGGGTATTCAAGAGCCACCTAAGAAAATGGTGCAAAAGCCAGCAGACACACCTGCTAAAAGTCATAGCTTCTCACAGAGGAAGAAAGCAGGCACAGAAACCCTCACAAAATCATTTAAAAGACTGCTTCTGAACCGGCTGCTCCACCTCCTAAGGTAATCCACAAGTTCAAGAAGCCAACTTCAGCACCGCCGATGGCGCGATCGTCGATGGTACTCTGGTTGATGGATATTTCATCATTGACTCCGGTGGTAGTCACTCTTTCAGTGTCGACTGCAGCGGTTGCAAGATCCTCATCGACGACGCTATCATCCTCGTCACCCCATTTCGTCAACACTACTCGTCGACGACAATCCCGTCGACGCTCGATCTCATGACGACGCTCCCGTCGACTGTTCCTCTGTCGATGACACCTCTGTCGACGGCGCTCCCGTCGACGGTACTATCGTCGTTGGTACTATTGTCGTTGGTACTATCGTCCAGACTATGAGAACATTTCCAGCAAAGCGGCAAAGACCATCAACATTGACATTGTATCACTCGGCGGAGCATTCTCCTCTCAAGAGGCTATCCCATGCTCATTTGACACCGTCTGTCACATCACCAAGCAATGTGTCAAGGCTTTTGCCATTTAGGTTTTTAGATGGAGACGATGATGAGGAATCGGATCAGGATGCATTGTTTGGAGTAGCTAGGAGTCCTTCCCAGTTGCATGTTAAATGTCAGGAATACACTGATGATTACTCCTATTATGATCAGCATTATTACAATCCAGTCCCATAGCAACAACAAGGAATGGTGTGCTTGCCCTCTGGTCTTGCTTCCAACCTGCAGGCCATGCTGGCATATTATAGCGAGCGCTTCCATCCTCAGTCGGCAATAGCTCCTACACCAGTAGTGACTGTACCATGTACTCCAGTGCCTCTACCAGCTCTTACTACTGCGCCGCAAATTCCTCCTCAAGCTCCACAGAGCCCTCAAGTCCAAGCCTATTCGAACGAAGCAGCTGAAGACGGAGAAGTTCTTTGAGACCAGGATGAATGGGATGATTATGGACTCCCAGCACCCTCTTCTCTGGAGCCAAAGGCAGTTGAATCCCCTCCAGAGGATATTGGCTCTTTTCCAAATCTGTTAGAAAAAGCGGCTGCGCGTTATGAACTCCAAATGCCATCCACACAGCAGGATTGCTTTTTATATGACTTTAAGGAGCCGCATAGGAAATTAGGCAGAGCAATCCCTATAATAGATCATGTACGGAAACAGGGATTAAAAATTATGCGGAACCCAGCGACGGTGCCAGCGGTATTGCCTAAGCTGCACAAGAAATATAAAGTGACAGAGGATGCTCCTGCTTGCCTGGTGGATCATCCAAAACCAGATTCAGTGGTTTCTCAGGCTGCATAGCGACTCTCCAGAAATCCTCAGCACCTCTAGCTGCACCTCCAGACAAAAATGGTAGGCGCCTCGACAACATTGGTAAAATATTTTCTTGTGTGTCTGGCATTGTGGTCCATGCCGCAAACTCCCTGGCAATCCTGGTCAGATATGACAGGCAGCTATGATCGGACATTTCGTACTCTGTCGATGATCTTCCAGATTCCAGCTGGTCAGAAGCGAGAAAGATCCTCATGGAGGGTCAACGCACATCTGCAGAGGTGATTGACTATGCTTTGGACATTGCTGCTATGGGGTTTCGGCTACTGGCTGGTTCAGCTGTCCTAAGGCGTCAAGGGTGGCTTAAGGCCACAAATTTTAGACCGGATGTCCAAACCAAGAACCTTGACCTCCCTTACAATGGACAAGACCTGTTTGGTAAACATGTGGACGATGCTCTTCAAGCAATTAAAACAGATACGGATACTGCCAGGTCTTTAGGATCACTGCAGTTTAAGAGTACACCCTTTCGAGGAGCCAGGGGTAGAGGACACTCTTCCTTTCAGATACCCAACCTATTCCTCCCAGTACCAATCTTCTAGACCCCAGTACCACCAGAGACAACCTGCGGCAGCATACAACAGACCTCCTAGAGGGAAGTCGGGAAGACAATCTAGGGACATCTCCTGCAGCCAATGACAGCCTCCAGGGGCCAGCTACCTCTCCTCCTTTGACACATCACCTGCAGCGTTGGCGTCAGATCACAAAAGACAAGTGGGTTCTGGACATAATAACTTTTGGTCATCTGCTAGAGTTCACTTGCATGCCCCCCGAGACTCCGCCTTCCTGGGAACGTCAACAACATCTGCATCTTCTCCTTCTGGAAATAGATGTCATGTTATCCAAAGGGGCGATAGAGGTAGTCCCTTCTTCTCAAAAAGGAAGCAGTTTCTATTCTCGCTTGTAGGAAAGTACCATCTTGCCTGGCATGTTACCCCCATATTTCTCTGTATGTATGTTGTTTTAGTCCATGTGTCACTGGGACCCTTCACATTGGCATACTGGTACACCCATATAATTCCCTTGTATATGGTACTGAGGTACCCAGGGTATTGGGGTTCCAGGAGATCCCTATGGGCTGCAGCATTTCTTTTGCCACCCATAGGGAACTCTGACAATTCTTACACAGGCCTGCCACTGCAGCCTGCGTGAAATAACGTCCACGTTATTTCACAGCCATTTACCACTGCACATATATAACTTCTAAGTCACCTATATGTCTAACCTTCACCTGGTGAAGGTTGGGTGCAAAGTTACTTAGTGTGTCGGCACCCTGGCACTAGCCAAGGTGCCCCCACATCGTTCAGGGCAAATTCCCCAGACTTTGTGAGTGCGGGGACACCATTACACGTGTGCACTATACATAGGTCACTACCTATGTATGGCGTCACAATGGTAACTCCAAACATGGCCATGTAACATGGCTAAGATCATGGAATTGTCACCCCAATACCATTCTGGTATTGGGGGGGAGAATTCCATGATCCCCCGGGTGTCTAGCACAGAACCCGGGTGCTGCCAAACTGCCTTTCCGGGGTCTCCACTGCAGCTGCTGCTGCCAACCCCTCAGACAGGTTTCTGCCCTCCTGGGGTCCAGGCAGCCCTGGCCTAGGAAGGCAGAACAAAGGATTTCCTCTGAGAGAGGGCGTTACACCCTCTCCCTTTGCAAATAGGTGTGAAGGGCTGGGGAGGAGTAGCCTCCCCCAGCCTCTGGAAATGCTTTGATGGGCACATATGGTGCCCATCTCTGCATAAGCCAGTCTACACCGGTTCAGGGATCCCCCAGCCCTGTTCTGGCACGAAACTGGACAAAGGAAAGGGGAGTGACCACTCCCCTGACCAGTACCTCCCAGGGGAGGTGCCCAGAGCTCCTCCAGTGTGTCCCAGACCTCTGCCATCTTGGTGCATTACCACTTGGAGCACTCCCTCCATTGTCTTACGTTATTATGGACTTTCTAAGAAAACAATAGCTTATTTTTGGACAGTGCGCTCTTTCCTTTACACAGCCACAATTCTTTTGCTTGGATTCAGAGGTGTTGGGGCACAATGGACTGCTCTGAGTGGCCAGTGCCAGCAGGTGACGTCAGAGACCCCTCCTGATAGGTGCTTACCTCTTTCAGTAGCCAAGCCTCCTTTCTTAGTAGCCAAACCTCCTTTTCTGGCTATTTAGGGTCTCTGCTTTGGGGAATTCTTCAGATAACGAATGCAAGAGCTCACCAGAGTTACTCTGCATCTCCCTCTTCACCTTCTACCAAAGGATCGACCGCTGACTGCTCTAGGACGCCTGCAAAACCGCAACAAAGTAGCAAGACGACTACCAGCAACATTGTAGCGCCTAATCCTGCCGGCTTTCTCGACTGTTTCCAGGTGGTGCATGCTCTGGGGGTAGCCTGCCTTCACCCTGCACCAGAAGCTCAGAAGAAATCTCCCGTGGGTCGACGGAATCTTACCCCTGCTAACGCAGGCAACAAAAGACTGCATCACTGGTCCTGTGGGTCCCCTCTCATCCTGACGTGCGTGGGCCCTGGAACACAGCAACACTGTCCAAGTGACTCCCACAGTCCAGTGACTCTTCAGTCCAAGTTTGGTGGAGGTAAGTCCTTGCCTCCCCACGATAGACTGCAAAGCTGTGTACCGCGTGATTTACAGCTGCCCCGGCTCCTGTGCACTCTTCTAGGATTTCCTTCGTGCACAGCCTAGCCTGGGTCCCCAGCACTCTGTCCTGCAGTGCACAACCTTCTGAGTTGTCCTCTGATGTCGTGGGACCCCCCTTTGTAACTTTGCGTGGACTCCGGTTCACTCTTCTTCTAAGTGCCTGTTGGGGTACTTCTGTGGGTGCTGCCTGCTTCTGTGAGGGCTCTCTGAGTTGCTGAGCACCCCCTCTTGTCGTCTCCTCCAAAAGGCGACATCCTGGTCCTTCCTGGTCCTCAGCAGCATCCCAAAAACTCTACTGCGACCCTTGCAGCTAGCAAGGCTTGTTTGCGGTATTTCTTCGTGGGAACACCTCTGCAAGCTTCATCGTGACGTGGGACATCTGTCTTCCAAAGGAGAAGTTCCTAGTCCTCTTCTTTCTTGCAGAACTCCAAGATTCTTCCATCCGGAGGCAGATTCCTTGCACCTTCATCCGGGGTTTCCTGGGCTCCTGCCCCCCCTGGACACTGTCGCAACTATTGGACTTGGTCCCCTTGCCTTCCAGGTCCTCATGTCCGGAAATCCGTTGTCAGTGCACTGCTGGTGTTTGTTCTTCCTGCAGAATCCCCCTATCATGACTATTGTGCTCTCTGGGGGTAGTAGGTGCACTTTACTCCTACTTTTCAGGGTCTTGGGATGGGGTATTTTGGTAACCCTCACTGTTTTCTTACAGTCCCAGCGACCCTCTACAAGCTCACATAGGTCTGGGGTCCAATCGTGGTTCGCATTTCACTTTTGGAGTATATGGTTTGTGTTGCCCCTATACCTATGCTTGCCTATTGCAAGCTATTGTAATTCTACACTGTTTGCATTACTTTTCTTGCTATTACTTACCTAATTTTGGTTTGTGTACATATAACTTGTGTATACTACTTACCTTCTTACTGAGGGTACTCACTGAGATACTTTTGGCATATTGTCATAAAAATAAAGTACCTTTATTTTTAGTAACTGTGTATTGTGTTTTCTTATGATATTGTGCATATTATATAAGTGGTATAGTAGGAGCTTTGCATGTCTCCTAGTTCAGCCTAAGCTGCTTTGCCAGAGCTACCTTCTATCAGCCTAAGCTGCTAGAAACACCTCTTCTACACTAATAAGGGATAACTGGACCTGGCACAAGGTGTAAGTACCTCTGTTACCCACTACAAGCCTCCTACATCGCTTCTTCCTCATCAGGTAGAAGTCTTGTTTGTGGAGGCCCATCCTGGATCTGAGGCAGCTCAACAAATATCTAAAGAAGCCATCCTTCCGCATGGTAACATTGAAGGATGTTTTGCAACTTCTCAACAGAGGGGATTTCATGGCTTTCCTAGATCTGCAGGATGCCTTCTTCCACATACCCATTCACCCCAAGCACAGAAAATTCTTCAGATTCATGGTAGCCGGCCGGCACTTTCAATTCAAAGTGCTGCCACTCGGACACAAATCCGCTCCCCGGATTTTCACAAAATGCTTAGCCCCTGTTGCAGCATATCTGAGGAGTTTCAAGCACCAGCTATTCCCATATCTGGACGACTGGTTAATGAAGGCTCCAGACATCTACACTCTGTCACTCTCTCAAGACCGCCTTACGCCTATTCCATCAACTAGGTCTCACTCTCAACAGAGACAAGTCCCATCTTCAGCCTACCAGAAGAATAGTTTTCCTGGGAGCTATACTGGACACGACTCAAGTAAAGGCATTCCCAGCAGAGGAACGACAACTCAAACTCGTTACCCTAGCCGATACAATTCGAAGAAGAAAGTTTCTTTCAGTTCGAAAGTTCTTCACTGGGGATGATGTCCTCTGTACCAATCTAGTTCCCCACTGTTGCCTTTTGATGCTCCCTCTTCAAGAAGAGCTCGACAAACAGTGGAAACAAATGCAAGGTTCCTTTGGGGACATACAGATAACGGCAAGTATCGTCGACTCCCTCGATTGGTGATCAACACTGGCAAACATCTCCAAGGGTTTAGGATTCTTAGCTCAGGTCCCTCCGTTTACGATAACGGATGCTTCGATGGAGGGATGGGGTGCATGCCTTTGGGATCTTCATGTGAGCGGCAGGTGGCCCCCCTCTCATGCTACTCGTCACATCAACCTCCTCGAGCTCAGAGCTGTGTACCTGGCATTGCAAGCTTTTCTGCCAAGAATCCAGGGCTCATCGGTGCTTGTCCGAACGGACAATATGACCACCATGCACTACATCAACAAACAAGGAGGAACTCGGTCTCATTTGCTCTCCACAGAAGCTCAAACCATTTGGACCTGGTGCGTTCAACATTCAGTGCACATACGAGCAGAACATCTTCTGGGAGTGAGCAACACCACAGCAGACTCACTAAGCAGGCTTGGCACATGTTCCCATGAGGGGGAGCTGAATCAGAGGACGCTGGATGCAATATTTCTCAGGTGGGGAATACCAAACCTAGACCTCTTCGCGACGTCCCGGAACACGAAATGCCGGTTTTATGCAAGCTGGCATCACCAACCAGGGTCGTGGGGAAATGCCCTTTCGATAGCATGGTCAGGGATTTGTGATTACTCTTTTCCTCCGATACCTCTTCTTCTGTGGGTAATCAGCAAGATCAAATCAGAACCCGGCCAGATAATCCTAATTGCTCCACCCTGGCCACGTCAACCGTGGTACACAGAACTTCTGTTGCTGTCCTTGTGTCCTCCCATCAGGTTAGCACCTATACCAGAGCTACTATCCATCAGCCAGGGCCAAGTGAGACATCCGGATCCCAAGTCCCTCTGATTATATGCATGGCTCCTGAGTTCAATGAATTCGGCCATTTGAATATTCCTGTTGACTGCCAAACCATTTTAGCTAAAGCACGTGCTGATACCACCAGCAAAACGTACAAATTAAAATGGAAATGGTTTTGTTTATGGTGTGCCCTAAATGGCATTCTTCTGCTTACATCTGCTCCAGAGCAGGTCTTAACGTATCTTCTTCATCTGGCGCGCTCTGGTCTTGAGCATGCGTCCATTAAAATGCATCTATCGGCTATCTCCAGGTATAGACGGCTTCCTAAAGGACCATCCCTCTGGCCTCATCGGCTTATCAAGCAGTTCATTAAAGGGCTGTTCCGATCTTTTCTTCCAGTCAAAGCACCGCCTCCAACTTGGCAGCTAAATACAGTCCTGGGTCAATTAATGAAGGAACCATTCGAGCCCATTCATAAGTCAGACATTAAGTATCTCACCTGGAAGGTAGCGCTTCTCTTGGCTTTAACATCTGCTCGTAGAGGAAGCGAGATCCAAGCATTTACCATACTGGAACCCTTCCTGAGGTTTGCGGACAATAAAGTCATCCTGCGAACAAACCCTAAGTTTATCCCCAAAGTGCCGTCAGACTTTCATATTAATGGGCCAGTAGTGCTAAGGACTTTCTTTGCATGGCCTCAGACTGGGGCAGAAAGATTGCTGCATTCCTTTGTCGTCAAACGATGACTTAAATTTTATCTGCAGCAAACATCCTCGATCCGGAAATCAAATCAACTATTTTTGGCATTTAGTGCGCCCAGAAGAGGGCATCCTGTTACTAAACAGACTATTTCTAGATGGATCTCAAGCGCAATAGCCTTTTGCCATCAAAGGGCTGGAAGACCCCTGGACGCCAGAGTACGTGCGCATTCTACCAGGGCAGTCTCTACATCCTGGGCATGTGCTCTTCTCTGGAGTGTCACTGCCGGACATCTGTCGAGCAGCCACCTGGAGAACGACACATGCCTTCACGAAGCATTACTGTTTGGATGCTGAGGAACTCCGAGATGCAGCAGTGGGTCAAGCAGTCCCTAGACATTTGTTCCGATAAGGTGAGCTGTTTGTTTTCCCACCATCCGCTTCTGATATAATATCACACTTTCTGTTCAGTATTAATGTACCTCTCATGCATATTAATTTATATTTCGGAAGGTTAACTTTTGTTGCTTTGCATTTACCTGTCTAAGGCGAACAATATCTTCTGATGAGATGAACAGTGTTGGTCAGTCCAGAAATTGTATTGGGTACTGCTTGCTACTCTTATTCAAGCATGTGAATCTATGAAAGTTCCAATACTGGAGTAAGAAATAAGTTACTTACCAGTATTGGAAGCTTTCATAGATTCACATGCGGCCCACCCGCCTCTCCGGGGGAGCTCACCTTCTCTCTTTTCTCAGTGTTTATTATTACAGCACATATGCTCGGAAAATCTGAGGGAAGGCAGCTGCTCACAGGAGGTTCTAAGGGGTGTGGCAATCACTACCCCTGCATCCCGCCACCTACTTTCTTTACCGAATTGCTTTCACTCATTGTAGGAAAGTCAATTTTTTTGTCATGGTTACCCCCACTTTTTGACTGCTACCACTATGCCTGTTTTTACTTGGATCCTGCTAACCAGGAACCCAGTGATTCTGCTCTCTCCCTCTAAATTCGTTGCCTAGGACTTTGCAAAGCCCACTATTGGCATTCTGTTGGCCCTTTATAAGTATCTAGTGTATGGAACTTAGGTACCCAGGACATTGGGGCACCAGGGCTTCCCCATGGGCTGCAAAATGTGTCTGCAGGCCTGCAAGAAAAGGTGCATGCACCCTTTCACCACAGGTCGCTGCACCAGGTCACTGTAAGTCAACACCTATGGTAGGCCCTCCTAGCCCAGAAGGCAGGGTGCTGGTCCCTGTGTGTGAGGGCACCCCTGCCTAAGCAGAGGTGCCCCAACAAACTCCAGTTTCATTGCACTGTAGGTGCAGGGAAGCCATTTTACCTGTGTACTGGACACAGGTCACTACATAACGATAACTCCGAACCTGGGCATGTTTGGTATCACACATGTTGGAATCATACACCAATACTGTTGCCAGTTTTGGTTGTATGATCCCATTCACTCTGAGGACCCCTTAGAGGACACCCCAGTATTGCTCCTACCAGTCTTCTGGGGTTTTCCAGGCAGCCTATGCTGCTGCCACCCCTCAGACAGGTTTCTGCCCTCCTGCTGATTGACTAGCTCAGGCAGGGAAAGGCAGAACAAATAATTTCCTGTGGGAAATAGGTGTTACAAGGCTTGGGAGGGGTAGCCTCCCCAATCCACCGGTTTGCTTTGAAGGGCACATTTGGTGCCCTCCTTGCATAAACCAGTTTGCACCTGACCAGGGACCCCAGGTCCCTGCTCTGGCACAAAACTGGACAAAGGAAAGGGTATTGACAACTCCCCTGTCCATAACCACCCCAGGGGTGGTGCCCAGAGCTCCTTCAGGTGGCCATTTGATTCTGCCAACTTTAAACCAAGATGTGCAGAGGTCAGGCAGGTGACCTCACAGACCCCCTCCTGATAGACAGTCACCTTGCTAGGTAATCAAACCCCCTCTCCGCTTTAGGGCTATTTAGGGACTTCTTTGAGGGTGGGTCCCCAAATTCAAAATGCAAGACTCCACCAGGACTCCTCAGCATTGTCTACTTAGACTTCTGGCTACCGGAACTGCAAATGGACTCTTCAGGAACCAACAAAACTCCAACTCTTGCAACAACTTCACTTTGCAACATTGTTTCTCTGGCTCCTTCCAGCAACTGCAACATTTCCCCAGCTGTGCATCCTCTGGGATCGGCAAGACTTCAGCCTGCCCCAAGGAGCAATAAGGAATCTCTCTTGGAGTGAAGGATTCCTCCCCCCCCCCCCTTCCCCACATCTGCAGGCACCAACTGTAACGACGTTTGGCTGGGTGGATCTGCTCTCCTCTGGAACTTCATGGATCCTGCACCACAGGTGGTGGTCCCCTTGGTCCTCTCTGCCAGCTGTCCAACTTGGGAGTTGGTAAGCCCTTGCCTCTCCTTGCAGGACAGTACCCCTGTGGACTGTGACTCTTGCAGCTACCAAGACTCGTTTGCTCCTGCTCCATGGGACCTTCAGGCTCTGAGTAGCCCCGGCCTCCAGCACGTCATCCTGCCAAGCACAGTCTCCTCTCTGCTGCTCCAGCGACGTGGGGCTCCTTTTCTGACTGGGCCTCACTGATAATTACTGTGTCTGCTGCCAGTGGGTTGACTGGGGGGGCTGCGACTGCTTCTGTTGGTTCTCCCAACTGCTGAGGGTCACGTCAAACTCCCCTCCAAGGGTCGAGTCCCCTGGGCCTTTCTGGTCCTCTTCAGCCTTGCAACTCTTCCTTTGCTCTCCTTGCATTTGCCAAGGCTTTTTGGTGGTTCTTTTGCATCACTGACCATCTACGACCTTACAGCCAATGTGGGACACTATCTGCACCGCTCCAAGGGCTAATCTTCAGCTCCTGGGCTCCACAGCTGGTCTTCTCCCCTCGTTGACCTGGTTCAGCATCCACAGAATGGTGGGTAGTGTCTCCTGCCCCCACTGGACACACCATTGTGGACTAGACTCTGTCCCCTTCTTTTGCAGGTCCTCTTCTACTGGAATCCACCTTTGGTTTCTTTTTGTCTTGTCTTGTACAATCCTTTTCCCAAGTCCTCCTGTTAGTCCTTGGGAAGACCAGGTACTTATCTTTGCTCTCCTGGTCGCTGGGAGTCACTCGGGTACTCACTTCTTGGGGTTCCTAATTCTTCCAGCTCCACTCTAACAACTCCACATCCTTGGATGGGGGACTGTGTCTCACATTTCACTTTCTTAGTATATTGTTTGGCCCTCCCTTAGGGCCCTTTCTATTTTCACTAAGTATTGCCAATGCTTGTTGTTTCTATGCTAATTTCTGATTGCTATTATGTACTCACCTCCAGTTGGAGGGACTGCCTATAAGTAATTAATTGTTGTGTTACTATAATAAAGTACCTTTATTTTTGGAACACTTGGTGGCTCTTTCATGTGTGATAAGTTGCTGTGTGACTATAGAGGTATTGCATAAGCTTTGCATGTCGCCTAGATAAGTTGTGGCTACTCATCCACAGCTACCTCTAGAGAGCCCTGGCTTCCTAGACACTGCCCACACTTCACTAGTAAGGGATACTTGTAATAAGGTGACGACGACATAGTTGTCACCACAAACCAGGCCAGCTTCCTATACACATAACTACCTTTGTTTGGGTAGGGAAAGGCCCTTGAAAAATGGGCTAACATTCAGCTATATTACTGGGCCTCACAACATTAACCGAGGAGACGGGGGGGACCCAGCCACAGGCTGGAGTTGGCTCTGCCATACCCCTATTGACTGTTCTCATTACTCTATAGCCGGGCACTCCACACTCCCTCCAACAGCTTACGCAGGTCACAATTCATTGTTGGCATGTGACACTATGCCACATGAAAAGGTATAACATTCTCACCGGGGTAACCCCTCTTTGGCAAGGTGGAAAAAGCGTGTTTGGTAGGGTTTCGGCAGTGGGAGTTGGTATGCATCTATACATTCGGAGATGTGTGGACACATGCATTCCAGGACCTAATTGAAGACTTTAGCCTACACACCACCCAGTTCTATTGTTATCTCCAGCTGTGTCACGCTTTGGAGGGCAATAGAGACTGACTGACAGCTCTCCCAGAATTCGAAAAGTTGAATGCAAACTGGTAGCTGACAAGCTGGAAATAGGGGGCATATCGTGGCTACATAGATCTCTTAATAAATACACCAGACTTCCTAGGGGCACTGAGGACCAGGTGGGATGAGGATGTGGGGCCCATTACGGATGATGACTGGGTGGAGGCAAAACATGGCCTTGAGGGCCTCTATGTGCCTCAGCCGGATTCAGTTCTCGTATTTTCACTGGATGCAGTTCTCGTATTTTCACTGGATGTATTATTCTCCCAAGTGACGAGATCGAAATCCCACGCGTACAAGGGGCAATTTCTCCTCCTGCTCCTTTAACCACATGATTTGGCCTGCCGGGGGGTACAAGCATATTGGGCAGCCATCAATAGGGCTATTAGGTGATGGTGGGAATACCCCATCCCCCTTGATCCCAAGATTGTTCCAGGAATAATGGACTCAGAGGAAGATCCAGAGCTGGCTGCTCCCTGATCACCACAGCATATATGGTGGCCAAGAGAGACCTTGCCAGACACAAAGGGATGAGCAGGCCACGCCAGTTCACGAGTGAGTCAGAGATATGGACTCCTGCGCAGCAATGGAAAAGTTGGTATATAAGGCGTGGGGGGGGGAGGGGGGCTCACAGAAACATTAAAGAATAAGTGGCGTATGGACCAAGGACAGGGAACAAACTGGCTGTGACCATGGATAAATGCCAAAGTGTTTTTCCATTTTCCACAGTACAGTGATATGCTTGTTACTGTGTTAGAGACTTTCATTATATTCTTTGATTTGTTTAACTCTGCTAGTATCGCATGTACTGATGAGTTCTGTAATCGTGGCCTGAGCTTGGTGTCCATTCTGATTTTGTTGCTAAGATCAATAAAACGTGTTATAAAAAAGTTTGTTTGCTTCTACCAGGCTTGCTAGGCTGTAATGGAAAAAAAGAGTGGGCTTTTTTTTAGAATACAGTTTCATATTGATTACATTGACTAATTACTCTTTTATGGCTTTGTCTTTTAGGTTGAGAATGCACATCATAATATTACAAACCTATAATGATTTTAAAAAATATATATTTTTACAATCCCGCAAGAATCTTATGAGTAGCCCACGAGAACCTGCCACACGATCTATCGCGAGCACTACGTGGGGGAAGATTTTCGCTCTTGCGGACTGCTTGTCAGTGTGTTTTCCCATAAAAGTTTTTTAAGTTCAGTATAGTTATTTTTATGACCGTTATCATATACCTTTACCTTAAAATTTAAATGATAGTTAAGCATGATGTATTATTTACACATTTTTCCTAAACTTGTTTTACAAACCCACAAGCCTCTCGTGAGACATCCTTGAGAGGTCCACGAGCGCATAGACACACCCATAAAATAGAAAGTACTCATTGTCCTTTTCTGTTTTTTTTGGAAAAAGCTTTGGATGTTCAACCATCTCTTGCTGATTAACTTTTTTGGGCAGCTTTTCGGAGGGTATCTTGGACACTTTTTTCACCTAATGTCATCATCTGAGAGTAAACAGGAAAAAAGGCCATATTCAGCTGAGCTTCCTAAACAGGTTAAATAATCTGCAGTGTGGAGGTTTTTTAAGATACTACCAGGTACTAAGAATGTTTTCTCAAGAATAGCCACCTGTAAGCTCTGCAAGAAGTTGTTCTCCTGTGGAGCTTGAAAACAATATTCATTTGGTACCACAGGCATGTGGCGCCATGTACAATCCATGCATTCAACAAGATCCCACGAGCAGAGTTGCAGAGGAGCACATCTGATCAACCTGGAGACTCTGTGCCCCCTGAGGTGGAAGCAAGGGAAGAAGACTTGAACCCTGCATACCTTCATAAAATCTGTTACTGACAGCTTGTGTGACACCATCATTTTTGCTTCGGAGACAAGCTGCCCTGCTAGGGACAGCCTAGTTAAAGATCACAAATGCCCACCCAAGCCGTAAGGTTTTTTTATTTTATTTTTTTTACTCCTTTTTTTCTTTTCTGTCCAAGTTTACAGTTCCTCCTTCCCCTCCCATGTTTTTGATAGACATTGATGTTTTTTGCCTTATCTGAAAGAATTATCAAATTAAAAAGAATAAAAGTATTCGAAAACCAAAAGGCTCTTTTAAAAGCAACCCTAAATCCCAATTATTTGTTGTTTTTTTAAATTACAACTCCCTGTATTTTAGTAGAAGTTTTTCTGTGGGACTGATGCGGAAGCAGCTGTAACTAAATATCGCTTCCCCACCTTTCTCATATTTGTTGCACTTAGTGCCCATATATCTCGTTTGCAATTACATACTGGATAAGTGTGCAATGTACAGTGTGCAAAGGAAGTACCCTTTCTGCTGAGGCCATGTCTTTGTCTTGTGTGATGTAAAGACAAAGTAGCATTTGCACTTCCATTTCTCATTTAGATAACTTTGAATAGTCATGGAGTGATATTTTCGGTATCTCAGTCTGATTGTATAATCATTAAATAATCCTCGCTACTGGTCGTGTGGACCTTTGATCACCGACTGAAAGAGGTAAGAAGCTGTTACAAGCATCGGAATATATATCAAATATTAAATCTTCAAATTCAGTCAATAATGAGATTTAGTGCGAGTTAAAGGGTTTTATTTTCAGATCTTTTAATTTTTCATCTCTTATTATTCGTCTGGTATAAAGTTTTTAACTTTAAATCATCAAGTTAATATAGTCCATCAATCGATATTTGTTATAAAGTAAACAAGATATATTTTAGTGTAGCAGCCAATATAGTAATAATACAACAAGTGTTTCCCAGAAAGGAAATTCCCTATACTAAATCAATCTGGTTTAGGAGAGAGAAAAAGGAATCCGTTCAGATGCCCACAAATAGATCTGATGAGAGAAATCAAGGCATAAGCATAAAGCTTTTGCATAATAACCTGGAAAGTATTCGCAGCTTAAGATCAGCAAATCATTGAGAGAAAATCTAAGAAAGCATGCCTCATGAAGACAAACATCAGAAACTTAGAGTGAGTCTCCAGTCAGAGAGTCAAGGAAGCAGTCCCAGGATCCGCCTAACTACTCTAGGAGCACAGACTAATATAAACACACAAATTCCATGTTATAACATTATTTTCTTTATTCTTTTCGATGACAAATAGTATTTCAGTATGCTCCTAGGAACAGGTTCACTCGATCCTCTCACCAGGGCACAACAGCCTTTCAGAAATTAGTCCTTGATTTAGAACACATACGATTTGCATGATTCATCTTCCTGTGGTTTCACCTTCACATTGTGTGAACCTCATTGTCAATCATCTAATACAAACAAATGTCTATTCATTAGCTAATAGTAGATTTCAGAAGTTTTAATAACTGCAGCAAAGTGAAAAAAATATATTTGACAAACAACTTGTTCAATGCCAAAACAGGCCTTTCAGTATTAATTCATTATTTTTCAAACAACGTGGCATTGTCAGTTATGTTAGCTTAACTTAATATTTTCATCTTCATTGCACAGGCCTAGAAGATTTAAGTATGGTTACCTAGTACAAATTGCATTTAATCGCACATTTATTTTAACATAAGCTTTTGCATTTTATTTTAATAGAGCATTTGGACATTGAATTAAATGTGATGCATCAATAGCATGCTATGGGTAAACTGTGTTCTCTGTTCGGCCTCTTCCACAGGATAACAGATGTGTGTTTCACGACATTTATAGCCTCTGACCTGTCCAGTGATGCTTCTCTCTTGTGCAACAGCTGTTCCTACTACAGTAGAGCTCGGAATTGGTCTCTGTATTAGCACAGTCTCTGAATACAGGTGTGTAGTGGAATATGTGGAAGGAGTGGCCTGTCCACTCAGATCTGTCTCTGGTGTCTGCATTGCTGGATAAATGTAGTAGGTTATATTGAAGGACAATGGCATTCCCTAACACTTCTCTTTTGATTGAGAATGTGTGTGCAGTAGTGTGTGGGTAGAGACCAGCTTCTCTGCTGATACCTAAATGTTTGATGTTAGGTATGATAGGTGTGAAAAGAGTGCCTTCTTAAATAAGACCTCTCTTCAGAGTGGTGAGTTTTTGAAGTCTGGTATAAAGAGACACTGACCTCTTTTGTGAGACTCCTCCCCCAGGGTAATGGGTGTGGATAGTAGGATGTAGAGCGTTACTTCAGTCTCTAGTAAAACATCTCCCCTGGTAAATAGGTGTGTGTAGTGCAGTGTGTGAAAAGATCAGTGTCTGCATTGAGGCTGCTCAACAAGGTGATGGGTGACCAGAGACCTTTTCTGACTGGTGACGGTGTATGTTAGCATTTGTTAAGAGCCAAAGCTTTAGTGACACCTCTTTACAGAGTAAAAGCTGTTTGGATATCTTTTTATAGCAACACTAGCCACTGCAATCACATTATCATAAGGTTCTGATTCTCTGTGATAGAGCTGCATGAAAAACTGCTTCTTCTTGTTAAACCTATATACAGGTAAATATTTCACTTTTATGGGTGTAATAATGCTTTACTAAGGAACTCTGCAAAGTCCTTTTCTGAGTTGGAAATAGGGTGCACTGACAGCTCGGTACCCAGTAAAGGGTATGTATAGAAGAGTTTAGAGAAACGCTAGGCCTTGTATTATACCATTATAATTTTGTGTGTTAGGTTGAAGTCCGTATTATGGACAGTTGTGCAGGCCCTGCACCTACAGCGCTGTTTGTCTGACTTGTTTTCTAACTTGTCAATAAACTGTCCATTTTTTCATAGCCTCCTTCCCCTCTCATTTGGTGCCATATAGATCATCTCAGACTCCCTTCTGCTGTGGCCCACTGCAACAGGTCAGTTGCAGTGAATGCTCTACTCTGGACTGCCAGACGGGCAAACCCCTGTGAAGATATGACAAGATCTTGTTCACTACCCCGTCTGATTGCAGGTATCGATGGAGGAATATGCAGAGAGGCTGGTGGTGCCCACATGAGAGTAGGCAGATGGCTCCAGGGCAGTGAGGTGCTGGATGTGTCTACCCCGACTGGGGAGTGGTGGATAGGTGCCTGCGGCGGAGAGACGAGGTGCAACTGACATTGGGGCTCCTTCTGCCCACGAGCGCCAACTGAGCAGTGCTCTCATTGCCTGACTCGGGAAGTCAGAGGGCCCGGCGGAGGGGGTCAAGGTGAGGGAAGAGGACGGCACTGCGAGGGATCTCCTCTGCCTAGCTGATGTCTGTGGTTCTGCAACAGATATAAACTGTCTGAAGCATCCAGCCTTGCAGCCAGTAACATCATAGCTTCTTTTTTTAAATGTTGTAGTGGGATTGTTAGCTATTGGTGATCTTAATATTATCTCAGTCTTACATTCTTCACACAGCAAATGATCTCTTTCGCAGTAATGAGCTTTTAATTTAACTTGATTATTTTCAGAAAAAAATGTGTAGTTTGTTTCTATTGTTCTGTAGTTTTTTAAAAAGTTAATGACACTTGTACTGTACTAGTACACACGTTTTACTCTCCCTGTCAATCCAGCTTTCGAGACTTGTGGGATTGTAAACATAGCTCATTTCAGGCTCGCTGTAAATTTCCATGTGACTTTCACAGGATGATACGAATCCACACACCAAGTTCACTTACAGAAGCTTACACTCTACTATCCTGAGAACCTTGCGACGTTGTAGCAGAAATTCAAACTCAACCAATAGGAAACCTCAGACTCTTTAACCAATAAACTGTGCACCATACAAACAGTACTTTCTCACAACCTAAATGTTTACTTTTGCCTCCCTCCCATTTTTCTCTTATGTAACTCCATGTTCTTCCTGAATATTATTTATTCTGCTTAGCGTTTGTCATGACTGGCGTTCACATACTTCATCATTGTTCTCCTCTGGCTTTTGAGATGCAACTTCATCTACAGGTCTAGAGAACATGCCATTAACTGTGGAATTGAAAAAAGAGCTTGGATTGCCAAAGGTGGACATTACTTGGATTGGCCACAGAGGTATGAAGTTGCATTAGTTGTTACCAATGGTTGAGAGTATTTTGGATTGTGAGCACCCAGACCTCTTGATAGTACACTATTGTGGCAATGACCAGGCACAATCACAGGGTTTGCTTTTGAAATCCAAATGAAGGAGATCTTT